>NC_077233.1:224774871-229574871 GCF_027887165.1 Monodelphis domestica | reverse complement strand
ATGGTTAAAAAGCATCAAGTTTAAATATAAATTATTATTATTAATTAAGCATGTGATAAGATACCCTACCACGTGGATCTTTGATAATGTTGTAGACCAAAGACAAAGGATGAAACCAAATGTTTTCCAAAGGTTCCTTAAAGCTCCAAGGCTTTTTGATGAGGAATAAAGTGTAGTTACATAAAATTTAGAACAACATTCCAGCCAAAATATGCTGCTACCCATTCCCTGACCATCTCTTACATTCTTCTGCTTATTGAATGAATAAAACCACAATTTTTTAAGTGACCAATGTATGGAAGGCACTGTATTAAGCCCTAAATGAAAGACAACACAGTCTCTGTCCTCAAAGGACTTATAGTCTGAAGGGGGTACAAGAGATGATATTTAGACACAAAGAAAAATGTAAAGAAAAAATTGAAACAAATACACTAAGCAAATTTAAGGGGGGGGGGAACAGATTACTTTCAGCTGATAGGGTTAAGGAGGGTGAGAATAAGGGAAGGTTTTATGGAAGATATGACACTTGACTAGGTCTTAAAGAAAAAGATTTCAACAAGCAGAGAAAGTATGGATTCTGTTGTAGGCATTGGGGAAAAGTCTAAACAAATGCAGAGTCAGGCTGAAATGGGGGAATAAGTAATTGAATCTGGCTGAATTGTAAAATGAAAGGAAATGGTTGCTATGAAGTTGTAATGGTAAGATGAAAGTCAATTATTTTTATTTCATTTTGTACCAATATAGAGCTATCCAAGGCTTCTGAACTGGAGAGTATTGTGTTCATATCTGGGAATTAGGAAGATTACTTTGGCAGAATTGTGATGAAGGGTAGATGGAATAAAGAAGTGAATGGAAGAAAGAAAATCATTAGGACAAGTTAGCAGACCATTACAATTTCCCAGGTTAATGATGAGAGCCAAGATTAGGGTGGGCAACAATGTAAACAGAGAGGAGAAAACAAGTTCCAGAGATATCATGGAGGTAAAAATCAACAAAATTTGACAAATGAGGGGATGTGAGAAGATGAAGGAGATAGAAGACTCAGGGATAAAAACCTGGATTATTCCTTGGAAGCTAAATGTGCCAACACCAGAAAATGAATTTGGGATAAAGGACGTTTAAGGAGGAAGATAATGGGCTTGATGTTGACTTTGAGGCACGATTAGCATATCTAGGACACAACTGGAAATTCAGAATTAGAACTAAGAACCAGAGAAGGAGTTACAGTTTTTGGAGACGTCTGAGGTCATCAATAAATCAAATATTTCTTAAGCTACTACTACATACTAGACACTATACTAAATACTTGGGTTAAAAGCTTCAGACAGGTCAAAGAATAACAAGAAAAGGTCATTTGCTATAGCAATTAAGAGGACATTGATGACCTTGAAGTGAAAGAAGAAAACTCATAGATTTAGACCCAGAAGACACCTTAAAAGCCATCAAGCCCAATCTCATTTCATAGATGAGGAAACTGAGGCATGGAGAGATCATAGCTTAAGGATAAAGCAAGGTCAAAAGAAAAGACTTTTTGTTTAAAAAAAAAAGTCATTTAAATCAGGAAAGGCTATGCATGTTTTTAAGCAAGAGGTAATTGGCCAGATAGATTATAATCTGAAAAGCCCCATAGAACTACAGTCTTGGGACACTCAATGAACTACACAACGTGAAGAATTTATTTAGTAAATAAAGGCATTAATCTAGTTAATTGAATTCATTGGAGCTTGATATGATTAAGATGTGCTTGAGGTTTTGATTGTCTTCAGCTGAGTTCTAGCTTGGGTGATTGACAGGTACTGGAGGATTTAGAGTTCTATCTGAGACAAAAGTCAATCTGGGGGTTTCTAGCAAACAGTTATTTTTCCCCAGTGGTCACAGTGATTCTGCCATTGACCATAGCAAGGAATAAAAGATAATGTCCAGGAGAGTCTGAGAGAGGCCTTCTGTTCAAAGGTGGGAGGGAGTCTAAGGTCAGGGCATGAACCAGGAGCCTTTAGGAGCACTTCCTGTCAGACCTTACAAAGGATAAGACACATTGACAATTAGCAGCCAGGAGGTACTCTAGGAGCAAATAGGTTTTACAAAAGAAAAGAGTATCCTGTTTCCCCCAAATCCATCCAGTCTTGGGGATCTAAGGTAGACAGACTTCAGTAATCTGTGCCTTCCCAGGAAATGTCCTTGAGAATATCCTTTCTAATGGGTGAATTTTCATAATAACTGCTTGGCTGAAAAAGAAAAGGGAGGACTTTATAACCAAATTCTCATAATAATAACTAATAACTTTGGGGTTTTTTATCAAGCATGTATCAGATACCCATTATAATATTTGAATATTGAAAAAATTTTAGTTTCAAACAAAATTTTCAAAAATTAAGCTGAATTCAAAATTCCCTCCCCCAAGGAGAATGAGATGCTAAGCTTCCAATACTTTTGCCTAAGATTTTCCAATAACAGATTGACAAAATAATTACATTTTGGAATTCTACATAGATAATGTATACAGAGTAATTTCCACAAACTTAGAAAAGCACTCTGGAAAAAATTGCTGTAAATTTCCATACTAGCAGATATTAAGTTATATTAGCCCTCTTAACAAAATAAGAAATGTGAACACAGTACCTCCCCAGTGTCTGGCCCCCATGGACCAGAGACCAACTGAGAGAGATACCAAGAACCAGAGGGAGAAGCACAGACATTATGTCTATCATATTTTCAGCAGAATGGCATGAATGCAGAATTCCTCTCCTAAGAAATAGAGCCCCCGAACTACAGGATTAACTAGATTTTTTATTGCTCAAAAACCAGCTCAGGGAAGGGGTTTAAGTCAATTTCTGGAGTAGGAGGGGTTTCCCCGTGGGTTGTTTTATTGATAACAGTTGTTTTATCTGGAAAACTCAAAATAGTTTCTCATGCTCCAGGTTCAGTTGGTGGTCCTCGTTTCTCAAGTTTAGCTTCCAGTCACAAAGCATTATTATTATTATTTCACAGTATTATTATTTCATAGGATCAGAAACCCCTGCAAAAAATGGAGGCTTGAGCAAACCCAACTAATTATTATAGTCAGTATTCCTTTCATGTTCACAGACACAACTGATTTGAAACTCCCCTACTCTAGTTTGAGGTAAGCACTAGCTTTTTTACTTTCTGACTTTTCTAGTTCTCAGATTGAATCATTTATCTGCCTTGTTCACGGTAGAAAAACAGCAGGGGAGTTCCATAGCTAGCCCAGGGACATGTGCTGAGCGAAATATAATAGACAAAGTAAAGTAGAGCAAAGATGCTGTAGAAATTAAAAATTAATGGTTTGACTAAAATATATGAAGATTATAAATAATAATGGTGGTTGCTGATTCAAAGTATTATTGCTCAAAGTCAAAATGACTAATAGCTTTTATTTACAAAAGAGGTGGAAAGAGTGAAAGTAGAGAAACACAAAAGGGTAGAGAAGATATTAGCTTATCTAACTAAATATTGCTCCAGTTCTCGACTCAGCCAGGACTTGACCTTCAACCAGAATTAAACTCTCTCCAGAAGACAGGAAGGGAATGCCAGCTATCTACTCACCCAAATTCCCTCCAAGAGGCAGGTGACTCAAGCTGAAGGTGACTTCTGAGGTAGACTTTCTTCCATAAGCCAACCTTCTTCTGGAAGTCAATTCCTTCTTGAAGCTGACTTCCTTCTTGAAGTTGACTCCCTAGCCCCAGAAATTCAGTATCTTTTATAGTGGCTTCTTGTCTCTTCCCCTCTTCACAAGGGCCAATCACAACTTCCAAATTGCCCAGCACTGCCCAGGGGATTAGTAGTAGTAGGGTGTTCAAGCTTTTGTTGATTCAATTCAAAAGCAGACAAAGGAGAGTTAAAACTACCTTCTTAATCTAGTGAAGTACTAAGTAGGGTACTTAAATTGTTATTAACCAAGTGTAAAATCAAAATAGACAAAGAACAAAACTTAGTCCAGTTCAGATGTCTTCTGAGACTTAGTGAAGTCCTTCCCATCTGCCTAGAAAATGTCTCTTCTTGGGATTTTTTGTGCCTCCTTTACCAAGCTGTTGATGCTTGATTATTTGATTTTTAAAATTCTTTTTGGGCTTGAAAACAATTCTTATTTTTCTTGGAGACTTTGGATGCAGCAGTATTGACTTTGTGTCATCTTCCAAGTTTGTATTTTGATCTTCTCTGTCACCAAAATAACTTTTTATGTTCTTTCTTTGTTGTTTGTTCATTTTCCAGCCTTTTTCTTTTAATTAAAAAAAAACTGTTAAAGTTGGGCTCAGTAATTGTGGTGAAGGAAGCACTATTCCAAGCTTCAGGTTTTGTGCAGCTGCCTTGAGAGCAAGCACTGGGGATCTCTCTGCTTTCAGTTCTTCCAAGGTATGATATCAAGAGAAATGTGTTCAATACTCTCCTGGCCTGTGCTCTGGTCTGTGAGCAACCCCAAGTCCTCTTTTATCCTCTTGGAACTGTGACCAAGATCCCCTGTTCCCCTGTGACTGCAAACACTGGTGTCTGCTAGTGCTCATCCTCACTCTGAAACCTCTGCCCAAGACTACAACATGGATCTGTGCATGGGCAATGCAACAGGAGTCTTGCACCCAGAGCCAGCAAAGGGACTCCTGTAAATCTCCTTCCATGCAGTTATCTGACCTCCCCCTTACCATCTCTGGCCAAGAGTTCTGGAAGCCTTTGCTCTTGCTTCAACTGTGCCCAGGGCCTGTTCCCATGGTGCAACATTGCAGTCTACCTCCAACCCCCGTGCACCAGATCCCTCATGCTGGCCTTCTAAATTTTGGGGGGCTAAAAAGAAATTACTCCATCTTGTTATTTATTTTTTACCAATTATATATAATAACAAATTTCCACATAAATTTTCTTAAGTTCTGTGATCAAACTTGTCTCCCTCTGGATGCTGGCAGGTGAATAGATCTGTTACCCCATCTTTTTGTGGGTTATGTTACAGAGTTCATTCATCCTAAGATGTTATATCATAGGGTTGGTTTTTTGGGGGGAGTAATTTAGTAGAGATCAAAACTACTAATGGGAGTTCAGGGAGGACAGAAACCTCTGATATGAGGGACCTCCAAACCCTTTTAAGAGCTGCCCATCCTCATTTCTTATCTTTACACTCCACTCTCAACTGTGGCTCCAAGAAAAGTTGCCTTTGTTTCAGCTCCACCCCAAATTTCCCTCATATTCCAGAAGCTGCTTGTGAGTGGAACCTAAATTTGTTCAATTAGCACTCAAGGTCTTTTACATTAGTCACAAGGCATTTTTTTCCCTAGAATTTTCGTAGAATTTTCTCATCACAATAAACAATCATTTCTGCAGATTACCAAACCCAAAATGACTTTTTACTCTGCAGAACCTGTTAAATGAAAAAGCACTGTTTTCTAGACAACAGCTTAAATTTGAAACCCCTAAGCTTTCAGCTCAAAAGAGGAGCTTATCCTTAGGTTAAAATAATGCTTTGCATTCTAAAAATCAATAGCATTATATACAATATTTTCCACATTCACTGTGAAGAAAGTGCAAAGAAAACACTAAGATTTAACATCATGAATACAAATTCTCTTGACTCTTGCAGGAGGTTCTCAGATCCAGATCTGCTGTTGGGGAATCAACAATTAGTACAATTTTAAACATTAGTGACTAACATTTAAATGAAAAAAAAAGCATTTAAGATTGTTCTAGAGAAATCTCCATTTGAGAAATTCATTATGAACAAAAAACCCAGAACCTAAATTCACAAACTTCTATAAGTAAAAGCTTTTTTTTAAACAAACCTCTCTCTCTCTCTCTCTCTCTCTCTCTCTCTCTCTCTCTCTCTCTCTCTCTCTCTCTCTCTCTCTCTCTCTCTATTTCTCTCTCTCTCTCTCTCACACACACACACACAAACTTAAGTTCTAGCATTTCATATTATGGGGAACTTTCTTTTGCCTTTGCTTTTGTCTTGCTTTGGAAAGTTGGGAAATATACAGTCAATAAAAGTCTCTTTCATTTCACTCTAGAGCCTTCTTGCCATAGGAAGGTGGGGGAAAAAAGATTCTGACATCTTCAACAGAAAGTTTATCTTCTCTACCTCCTTCTCTCTTTGTATCTCATACCTGTTGCTGTTCCTCTGACTCCCCACTCACAAGACTGAAACACATATATAAATCAGAAATTTATAACATGTTGGCATTCAGTAAGAAATGAGCAGAAATATAAACAGTAAAAGTCAGACAAGCTTTAGTTTTAATTTATTTTTTCTCCTGTCTTGCATCAGTTTCCCTAAAGGGAAAATTTCTTTTTTTGTTTAATATTTTATTTTAATAGCAAATCTCCATGTAAGTTTTCCAAAGTTATATAATCCAAATTGTCTCCCTCCTTTCTTCCTTCTCCCTCTCCTGGAACTAGCAAGCAATCTGATCTGCATTATACATGTATTATTATGCAAAACATATTTCAATATTATTCATTTTCTTAAGTGAATGATCATATATAATTAAATTATAAATAAATAAAATATAACCCCAAAACATATACACAAACAAGTGATAAATTATATGCTTTCATCTGTATTTCTACTCCAATAGTTCTTTCTCTGGAAATGGATGACATTTTTTGTCATAAGTCCTCAGAAATCCTGGATCATTGTATTGCTGTTAGTAGCAAAGTCTATCACATTTGGTCATTCCACAATATAGCAATTACTATACATAATGTTTTCCTGGTTCTACTTATTTCACTCTGCATCAGTTCATTTAGGTCTTTGCAGCTCTTTCTGTAATCATCCTGTTCATCCCTTTTAGCATAATAGTATTCTATCACCATCATATACCACAGTTTGTTTAGCTGTTCCCTGAATGAGGCACATCCCTTTAGTTTCCAATTCTTTGCCACCACAAAGAGCAGTTATAAATATTTTTGTACAAATAGATCCTTTCCCATTTTTTAAATCTCTTTGGGATATAGACCTAGTAGTGGTATTACTGGATCAAAAGGTATGCATCCTTTTATTACCCTTTGAGCATAATTCCAAATTGCCCTCCAGAATGATTGAATCAATTCACAATTCCACCAGCAATGCATTAGTGTCCCAACTTTAGCATATCCCCTCCAATTTCCCTTTACTGTCATATTGGCCAATCTGATAGACATGAGGGGGGTACCTCAGAGTTAATTTAATTTGCATTTCTCTAATCAAGAGGGATTTGAAATATATGATTATTTATAACTTTGATTTTGTCATCTGAAAACTGCCTATTCGTATCCATTGATCATTTATCAATTGAAGAATGACTTGGATTCTTATAAATTGACTTAGTTCTTTATATATTTGAGAAATGACACATATATAAGAGAAATTTGTTTGAAAAAAATGTTTTCCCAGTTTGTTGTTTCCCTTCTAATCTTGGTTTCATTTTGTTTGTAACAAAAAACTTTTAAATTTAATATAATCAAAATTATTCATTTTACTTCTCGTAATGTTCTCTCTTATTTGCTCATAAAATCTTATAAAGGAAAAGTGTATACAATGATGCTCCACCTCAAATGTGTTCAGTCAGTTCTAGTACCAGTGTACACTGAGGCAGCACAGAGCTAATAGCTCAACCACCCTCCCTCCACCCTATCTCATACCCATCTCCGTCAAGTCTTTATTCTCAAACTCTTTTCAGAGCATCCCGTCCATATCCAACCCACCCTCAGATGCACACCCATATCTTTCCTCCTGCAATAATTCTCCAGGACAAAGAGAAGACAATATGGTCATATAGCCTAATACCTCTTTAATGTAGAGAAACCAAATATTTCTGACCTGAGTGATGGGCTTTATTATTAGTATCTATACAGACTGTTACAAAAATAAATACAAAATAATTTTTTGGGTTTTTTTGTACTTAGAACCCCTCACAGTGTCTAGTGTATATAGTAGGCACTTAGTGCTTATTGATTAACCAATGGTATCTCTATAAGGACTGTATGTGTGTGCTAGTTTTCCTCTAAGGAACCAAATTTTTATGTGTCTGTTTCTCTATGTCCAGTGGAGAGCCCAAATGAACTGATCACTTCTTCATTGTGGGTACCAGACAAGGAATTCATACTTCATCAAAAAGATGTCATAAACCCCTGAACAAAGTCCTCATTGGTGGCTGTAATGAAGATTCAGGGCAATGTCCAAACATAGCTTCTACGTAGCCTCAAAATTTCATTCTTGAGAGCTTCTCACTACTCCCAGGTTGCCTTCTCCCTAAAGAAATTTTGTCCATAGGAGTCTACCTAGCCTTTTTGGGGAACTTTTAAAAAATCTACTCTTTCACAACAAAGGGTACAGGTCAAACAATTGTCCAGGTTTCTTCTATTCTTTCTACCATTGATGCTGATATAGTGGTCATTTCTGTCTCTGCCCCAAGGTTTCCACCATTTTTATCTTAACAACCACATCCAGAATAGCAATTCTTCATATTGTTTTCTCCACTTTTTAAAGGATAAATTGTCACTTGGGCAAGCCAAAAATATATTAGTTTTCTTTCTTTTGGTAGTGTTGCAGTATATGTCTGGATAATTGAAGTTCCTAAAGTGCCTTTGTGTCTGGCTTGTGATCCATTTCCCAAACTCCTCATCGTTTTCCTTCTGCCATTCAGGTGGTCTCCTAATATTGCTTCTGTTTCTCCTTATACTGATCTTTGTCCAGTTGCCCTCCTTGGAGCTCCCCCTCTTTGGTTTCTGGATTGCCTCACGCAAATATATGTTATTATCTTTTTTTGCCTTAACAGAAGAGAACAAAAAGAAGGTCAGAAGGAATGACAGACTAGTAGGGCAGCTTCAAAAGTTACATGTTGAATAATATGGAAAAAGGATCTGCAGTTTTTCTGATCTGCTCTGCACATGGAAATACCCATTGGTTCCCCTTGTCTGATTTCCTGAGACTGAGGAGGCAACTTATAACTAGGCTAAGATTACCTTCAACTGTGCACTAGAACAAGGACTAGTCACAGGTTCGAGGCTGTATACTGGGCAAAGATGGTAATAAAAGGGGGAAACAGTTGTGTGCTTCTGAGTGAGGTAAGCAATTCAGTTCCCACCATGGTGTAAGGCCTGCAGTGGAATTATCAAGATAGCAAGCTCAGACCAAGGAGAAAGCTGCCACTCTGTCATCCCCAGTGCTCACAGACTTCAGCATATCTTCCTTCACGGACCGAATCTTGAAAAGGACTGCTTTTCCCTTGGATTTCCCAATCAAGATTCCATTCTTTCTAGAAGTGCTCATGGGGAAGAACTAGACTATACTGCTTCCCCCTAAGTTACCATCTTTGCTGGTCTCTCTCCAGTGGCAACTCTTCCTTTGGTGCCAGCCCACTTGCCCATGCTTGGGAAATTTTTCAAAAAATCTTTCAGCACAAATGCTAGGGAAAGTGAAGACACCAGCTGCCAAAGCTATAATCTCTTCAGACTTCTCATTGCTCATAAGGTCAATGACAAAATAAGGAAACACACAAAGACAAAGGTAGCAGCCAGAGGCCCCAGGAAAAGCTCAGCTAGTTACATCCCACATAGGGAGTAGTAACCCATGGCTCTCATATGGGGGTAGAGAAGGGCCATCTTCTACAGGTCAACAAATTCACATCTTGTGACCCAGAAGGCTGCATCCAAAAGCCAAAAGTGGACTTTTTTCTACCAGGAGTGGCACTCCCCATCATCAGCTCAGCCATCATTTAGAGGACTCTCAGAAAATTAGTCCATTCCTGGCCTAAATTGCATCCTCTCTCCCAGAGCTCCAACATAGTCCCCTGACAACAGGCAGAGAATGCTGGGAGAATGGGAGAATGAGGAAAGGAAGAGGCCCCATTATATTTAAAAGGACAGAGTTGGGTTAGAAAATCTTTACTTTCCAGCTTTAAATCTATGTCCATCTACATAAGTCATTTCTTAGAGGGTCTTAAATGTAGAGCAATGCCAGCAGTCGGGGGACCAGTTTGCAGTTTTAATTAAACATTCCCTTGGTGATGTTTAAAGCTCATCCATATCACATGGGAATAATAACCAGCCAATTCTGGAAGCTCTAGCCTCAGCTCATGTCAGGGGCTTTTCCCTTTACCCTTGCTAAGGAAGGCAAGGCAAAATTACAAAGAACTCAATTCTGTTCAATTTGACAAATATAGGAGAGTTAGGTTTAGATCTGACATGAACTCTGGATAGATAACTTCTGAACATAGTCCCTGATGGGCATAAAGGTACTCAAAGCTTAGCCTCTCATTGCCCTGACTCCCATTCCATTACCTGGTGAAGAAGTGCAATTCCTTAGCCAGATTCTCAGGCTTTCCACAATACAGCTTTCCAACCTTATTCCACAATTTTTTGTTCATGATATATTCCAGCCAAATTGGGCTACTTACTTTTTCTTGACCTGATGTTGCCATCTCCTGCTGTTAAGGTTTTTTGCACACACCTGGAGCCAACTATCTCCCTCATTTATGCTCATTAATTTCCTTCCTGTCTTTCAAGGACCAGCTCAGGTGTCATCTCTCTGAAGCCTTCCCTGATCCCCCTCAGAAGTGATCAATTCTATCAGACCATTCTATTTGACTTCTCTTACACACATATTTATTTATATTTCACAAACCCCTCCTCTTTGCTAGACTAAGTTTCTTGAGGCTTTGCCCTGCCTTTTTTCCCCTCTTTGTTCAAATGAGAGAGTATTTTGTAAAAAGCACATAGTGGGCATAATATAAATGCTAATTCCCTGCTCCTCTTCCCTTTGGATTCCAAGTGTCTGAAAGAGGTTACAAGATCTCACTGGGATTCTTGTTTGTTAATTATGAAAAAGCACTTGACTTAATAAAACAAAATGCTACCTTAAGACTCTTTTACAATTAAGGTATGACCCATCCATACACAGTAGGACCTTATTTTACACAAATTCCACACACCCGAATTCAGGTATACAAGATTGGCAATCAAAAACTTGATCAAAAAAAGCAGAAAAAAATTAATAATTCACTAAATTAGTACCATTTTTGCAGCCCATCACACTCTTCTCCATCTGAGAAACGTTAGTGTGAGGCATGACGCTATTTTATATTAACCAGTAGTTCTGATGCCTGATGTCTTTGTCTGGAGTTTTCTCTTGTAACAAATTGTGTTTGCATAAAAGGTATGTTTCTCTTTGTTTTATTAACACTACTTAGTTATTAATAATGGCCCCAAAGTACAAAGTAGCTCTGATAAACCCAAGAAAAGTTATAATGTGCCTGGGTAGGTTCATTTAAGAAATATTTATTAAATAATGAGAATCACTATTATGCCCAATTTTCAACTTACACAAAAGGTGTTGGAAAGTATTGGTTGCATAAAACAAGGTCCCACTGTATATCAATTCCATCCAAAAGGTTCCTTGAAAAATATAACAACAGAAATAGCCCTATTTAATGAAACTCAGATCATAGACATCTGGTAAATAATAAAGAAGGTAGATGGATGCTTCCCTGCAAATGCTTTCCACTGTAATGGAGGAGATCCAAGATAGAGTTCACTTTGGTGAGGGATTCCCTACTGAAAGTGAGGTCCTCCAGGCCCTCCTGTTTGTGGATAACTTTGAGCTTATTACATCAAGTCCTGGAACACTGAAGAGTCTCCTGGATCAGTAGGGTTAGTATTCAGTCAGTAAGGAGGTTAACTATTCTCACATGGAAAACCAAATGGGTGAAAAACATCCATCACTAAATCATGACATACATTTGGATCAACAACTTAATAGAGCTTGTTTCTCATTATGTATAGCTGGGACATACAGTATAGGTGAAAAACAAGTTGGGATTGCCTTTGGGAAATTGAAAAGCTCTTTTAATGACCCCAAGTTTCTCATGAAAACAAATGCCCTATTTATTTATTTGTTTAGAATACATGATTCATAATTTTTCCCTCCTCCCTCCAGGAGCTGACAAGCAATTCCTCTGGGTTTTATATATATATATATATATATATATATATATATATATATATATATATATATATATATATATATATATATATATATATATATATATGTGTGTGTGTGTGTGTGTGTGTGTATACACACACATATACGTACATACATGTACATATGTATGTATGTATGCATGCATGTATGTATGTATGTAATTGCTAAAAACCGATTTCCGTGTTATTCATATCTCAAAGGCCCATTTTTTAAAAAATCAGCTTCCTATATGTGTTGTTATGCAGTGGTAAGACATGGAATACAACCATCTCCAAAGAATTTTAAAAACCAGTATCACAGAGAGGACAATGGAAAGGTACGTGATGAGTGTGAACAGAATGTGACATATAACCAATGAGGAACTCCGAAGAAGGACAGGAGAAATAGGTAATGGTAAGGTGTTTAAATGAAATGAAAAGGGGAAGCCAAACTACTCCTCTGGAAATGCTGTAATGTAGGAGAAAGCAAAAGGTTTCCAGCACATGGAATGAACCCTCTGTGTCCAACTTTGTGACAGACTAGGGCAAAAATAGCACAGGATGATCAGGTCTAACCGGAATGTGATTTGCATTTTGGGGGAGAACTTCAAAATTGATGTGGCCAAAGAGCCATTAGACTATCTGAGTATCTCCAGTTTCTAGCATGAGGCTTAGTAAGTATTTGTTGATTTGCATTGGATTAGTATATCTAAAGGGACAGTTAGGTGGTGCAGTGGATAGAGTTCTGCACCTAGAGGCAGGAAGACATCTTCCTGAGTTCAAATCTGGCCTCTGTTACTTCTTACCTGTGTGATCCCTGTCAAGTCACTGAATCCTGTTTTCCTCAGTTTCTTTATATGTAAAATGGACTGGAAAAGGAAATGGCACACCATTCCAGTATCTCCACCTAGAAAACCTCAAATGGGGTTATGAAAAGTCATACACATGTGAAAAACAACAACAAAGTATGTCTAAAGATTGCTTCAAACTCCTTGAACATAGCAATTTTGCCCATTTTTTCTTATATAGCCTCCCATAGAGTCCTGCACACTAAAGACACTCATGAATGTTGACCAGTTAATAATTAGGATGCTTTATTTATTTGGTTTTGGGCATGATCAGAAAAAGAACCTTGTTTAAAAAACAGCAAACATTTATTAGATACCTCCAGTGTGAAGAGCATTGTGCTAGATATTTGGATATACGAAGATAAATAAGAAACAGGACCTTTCCCTAGGGACTTTACAGAATTAACTGGGAAGACATGACATAGACACAAGAAAGGATAACTGACAGCATAGAGAGTAGCTGCTAAGTCCTGCATGAATAGTTCAAAAATTGGATGGCTCTGTACATGGAGTCAGGGGTCTGAGGCATAGGGCACATCTCATGGAATTCGCCCAGGGAACTCTGTAAATGCCTACCTCCGAGTGAGATGTCTCTGAATATTTTCTTGGGTTTGGGTCCAGACAGAGTGGGTAGCATTTCAGTATGGGTACAAAGGAAACTTGGGGAACCTGCCCCACCTTATCTTCTCCTCTAACTGCTATTTGCCTCTGGGTCCCATTTTTCATAAGGGAAATGAAAAAGAGATCCAGTTCCCACCTAAGAAAGGCTTTGAAGAATGGTTTGACACCCACAGTTTAACATTCCAGAAGCTTACATTGATGGATCTGATCAGCCAGGGCACTGCTGTTCTGTGAGTCTAAAATTTAAAAAAATAATAAAAATAAGCTTCTCCTCAGCCAACTGTAATCCCCATCTCCCTCCCTGCTTCCCTCCATCTTCCCCGGGGAAGCATTGAAGCTCATAGTGACATGTTCTCCCTTTAGGAACAAGAACAATAGTGTCATGCAAAAAATACACTTTCCTATCAAGGCTGTCAGTCGCTTTGAATCAAGACTTTCTGAGTAAGTATAGCCCCAGCAGCTAAAGAAATGTGTAACATTTCATTTTAGCAGATAATGTTTTAAATGCTGCCTTTCCAAAAGGTTTTGTCCTGGGCTTTCTACCTCCAGGAATTCATTCCTTCTTGACACTTTGCCCAAGTAGAGTTTTTGCTTGTTTTAAGTCACTCAGCTGGAATCATTGACTAATTCAAAGGATTTATACTATTGAATCCATTCAGTCAACATTGATGAAAAGCCTGCTACATGCAGGGCACTGTGATAAGCATTGAGGATATAGGAAAGAGGCAAAAGACAGTTCCTGTCCTCAGGGAGCTCACAATCTAAGTTAACTAGGTGCCTGCTATATTCCAAACCACCTTAGGTTCTATGGATATAAGAGAATGCCAGACAAAGCTCTTGTCCCCAAGGAGTTTATAATCTCCTAGGTGGAGGGGGGCAGAGGCAGGAAGGGGAAGGAAGAGGAGAAATATGAATAGATGAGAAGAAAGTGTGATGGAGGGGGCAGTTAGTGGATTGAGAACCAGGTCTAGAGACAAGAGGTCCTGGGTTCAAATGTGACCTCAGACACTTCCTACCTGTGTGACCCTGGGCAAGCCACTTAACTATTGCCTAGTCCTTGCCACTCTTCTGCCTTAGAAACAACACACAGTATTAATCTAAGATAGAAGATAAGGGTTTTTTTAATTTATTTTATTTCATTTTTTGAAGATAAGGGTTTTAAAAAATAAGACAAAGGCTTAACATTAAAAAGAGGAATGCCCTATCTCATAGATAGTGAAACAATCAGGTCTAGAAGCAGAAACTTCATGTGAAAAATTAGTAGAAAGTAAAATAGGAAATGTGGAGCCAAACTCTGAAGGCCCTTTGCCAAGCTAAGACATCAGAACTTTCCCCTGTAGGTAATAAGGAAATCACTGAAAATTTTTGAACTGGAGAATTGTACAATGAGAATAGTGTTTTAGAAAAAAATTAATCTCTCCACCATGTACTATGTGGATAGGTAGTAGAAGAGGCTGGACCATTTAGTCAACTAGTATATGAATATAGGCATGATGTGATGATGAAGGCATGGTCTGGAGAGTGAATGTCAAGGATAGAGAGGCCATGAGACATTTTGAAGAACCTGAAAAGAAATGGTGAATGGTTGTAAGGGGGAGAAGGAAAACTCAAAGATGACATCAAGGACCCTTCATCAAACTCCCCCTATGGAAATACTATTTTGAATCACCAATTTAAATAGTGTGTCCAACATCGATGGTAACTAGGACAAATAAATTGGATGTTGGGGCATCTCCCACCAAAGCAAACTAAGTATGAGGTTCAGGAAGCAGTAATCACTGAAGGAGAGATCAGAAGGTATGAGGAGTTCACATTCTGGATCTGTCATTTACCTGGGGCACGTCATTCAAGTATGTGGGACTATAAAATGGGAATAATATTATGCCTTTTGCCTAGCTAACAGATTTGTTCTTTTTTTATTATTTTATTTAATTAGATGATTTAGAATATTTTCCCATGGTTACAAGACTCATGTTCTTCCTTTCCCCCACCCCCTTCCTATCTGTTGTGCAATTCCACTGGGTTTAACTGTCACTGATCAAGACCCATTTTCATATTATTAATATTTGCACTAGGGTGATCACTTAGAGTCTATATCCCCAGTCACATCCCCATTGACTCATGTGGTCAAGCAGTTGTTTTTCTTCTGTGTTTCTACTCCCACAGTTCTTTCTCATAAGTCCCTCAGAATTGTCCTGGATCATTGCATTGCTGCTAATGGAGAAGTCCATTACATTCAATTGTACCACAATGTATCAGTCTCTGTGTACCACGTCCTCCTGGTTCTGCTCCTTTCACTCTGCATCACTTCCTGGAGGTTGTTCCAGTCTCCATGGAATTCCTCCAGTTCATCATTCCTTTGAGCACAATAGTATTCCATCACCAACATATACCACAATTTGTTCAGCCATTCGCTCAAGATTGTTCTTAAGTGATTGTTCTTATGTGATATAGAAGTGGAAAAAACTTTGAAAAAGTTAGAAGTATGATATGTAAGTAAAAGTTGGCAGCAAGATTATTCACAGCTTTGCTTGTGTCTTGACAGAGCTATTAAAACATATCAGCAAAGAATTCAGTGGCTCATGGAAGGCAGCAAAAAGGTAACAGAAACAAAAGTTTTTATCTTTGCCCCTTTTATTCTCTTTTTGCCTCAAAGCTATATTTTAAATGAACTTGAAATTAGAGGTCTTGGATTCAAATTTGGCATTTATTAACAATATAATGGGTAAATAAGTCACTTAACCTCTCTGGGCATCAGTCTCAGCCTCTGTATAATGGGCATAAATGATATTTCTCCTTCCAGCCTCAAAGGGATTGCCATGAAAATTCAACAAGAAAAGGGGGTAAACTACCCTGTGACCATTAATCACTTTGTGCTATTTTTCATTATATTATTAAATATAATATTCATGATTCTAGCAATCACATATCACAATCATGTGTTTCCTTCAAAAAATTACAGCAATTTCTTACATGAACCCTTAATTTCTTGGTAGTCTCTACATTTTAAAATGATATATGTTATATTTAAACTTAAAGTATGTTATACTTTAAATAATAAATCCAATTAGACATGTGTCATAGAGTTGATAGACTACCAATTATTTACACCTTTAAGTTAATTTCTACATTAACTAGGAACATTTAGAACAGATTTTTACCCCTCGATATCCTTGTTCTCCATTTCTGCATAAATTTTCCTTTTAGGTAGTCAGAGGGTATATATTTTTATTATTCTATTTTCTCTACTTTATACAACTTCATATAAATAAAATTCATTTTTATGTTCATCATACTTATCATTTTAATAGCATAATAATATTCTCTTCCAGGCATATCATCAAATGAGCCTATGATTTTATATGGACTTAGATCTTCCCTCCAACAATGCATTTCTCCCTGCCCATATGAGACTCCTTCCATGTTCTTCCTTAAATTCATCACAAGGAGGAGTCCACCCCAAAACATGCCAAGCGTGCTCCCCCATTTCTCCTCACATCCAGAAGATCCCAGTGGCAGTCTGACTTTTGTGCCTTTTACCCATCACGTGCCCAGGCCTTTTTGTCACTCACCCATTTCTATCATATGCATAGATAGACCATTATTTGTTTAGCCCCTCACCAATTGTCTGACACTGAAGTTTTTTCTAGTTCTTTACAATTACAGATAATTCTACTGTCACTGTTTTTGTAGGATCAATGATTTAGGCTAGGAGGGACCTTCACAGAGAGTCCCAGGAAGTTAAGTGACTTACCCAAGGTCATACCAGTTGTAAGTTTTTTCATTATGACACAATACTGCACAAAGATATTTAGCACCTTCTGGGTGCCAGGCTTAATCACTGAAGATGCAAATAAGAAAAAGATAGTCCCTATGCTTACAATCTAATAGGAGAAGGCAGCACCCAAAAAAAAAGTTGAAAGAGGGAGAGGGGCAGAGGGTACCCAGTGCCTTTGGGGCACGGTAATGCTGTGGAGTCAAACCCAAGTAGTAAAGCTGGCAGGAAATGAACTGGCTGAGTTTCTGGGCTGTCTTTAAAGAGAAGCTTTGGGAGGAACTTTCTGTTCTACTCTGCAGCCCCACAACCAAAGAGACCAAGGCAGCCAAAGGTCCTAAGGAGGTATGAATTCCAAAGTTGAAATAAGTTTGACCTGGGAGGTGGAATGAGGAAGAGGCATCATGATGGTAGGGAAAAAACAAGCAATGCAGGAAATATACTTTTTACATATTCTCAGGGTAAAACCCCTGATAACGAGGTTATTGGATTAAATTTTCACATTACACTAAAATGTAGTGACCCTGTGGGGTTTTGGTGTTGCTTCCTATTAAAAGCAAAGTTCAGTTCCCTTTCCTTAAAATTATAATACCTCTTATTATCATAGCTAGCATTTATATAGTTTGCAAAGCACTTTATAAATACTATTTCATTTGATCCTCATCAAGCCCTGGAAGGTAGGTGCTATTATCTCATTTAACAGATAATGAAACTGAATTTGAAAAATGTGCAACTCACCCAGGGTCACCCAGTTTAGGAAGCATCTGAGGTTGGATTTGAACTGGAGAAGCAACAGTTAATCTTACTGTGAGTCAGGAAAATATCAAAATGAGTCTCAGGCTAACCAGTTAATATCCATATCACCTTAGAAAAATCACTTAAAACTCTATAGACCAGGGGCAGCGAGGTGACTCAGTGGAGAGAGAGAGAGAGAGAGAGAGAGAGAGAGAGAGAGAGAGAGAGAGAGAGCCAGGCCTAGAGATTGGAAGTCCTGTTCAAATGTGGCCTCAGACACTTCCTAGCTGTGTGACCCTGGACAAGTCACTTGACCCCCATTGCCTAGCCCTTCCTACTCTTCTGCCCTAGAACCAATACACAGTATTGATTCTAAGATGGAAGGTAAGGGTTGTTTTTGTTTTGTTTTTTAATGGACCTCAGTTTTCTTCCTTATAAAATGAGGGTTGGGTTATGCTCATTTTAAGTTTATATTTTCTTTATCTGTAAAGTAGAGATAATAATACTTATAGTATTCTACCCCACAGAGTTCTTGTGAGGATAATGCTTTGCAAACTGTAAATCACTATTATAGAAGTATGAATTATAATGCCTGGTTAATTTCATTGTATTAAGTTTTATTTGAGCAAAGGGGCAAAGAGTTACATAATGTGATCTGGGTACTATACACAACTTAAACCTGTGTGCCCAGACTTTGAGATCATGACAAAATCCAGCAAGACTGGGACATTTTAGTTCTTTAAAGCCTTGAAGATGAGAGTGACATGGAGCCAACACTCCCCCTGGGGTTTGTATTCTCTATTTTTTCCCCAAGAATAGCTCCTGAAGCTCTCACCATATGCTAGCACTTCTGCTCTAGTATGGCACAGCCAAGATGAGAGGGGGTTCACAGGAGCAGAATATGACTAATGGGAAATTAGCCTGCTCCCTTCTTTGTGGCTTTGGGAGAGAAGTTTTTTCATGTCATGACCTACTGTGAGCCATCTCTGTGGTTTTCTGCCCCGAGATTTGTTCCAAATGAGTTCTTCACCAGTGGTGTTTTGTAGACTCTGAAAATGGGTCAGACTTGGACATCCTCACAGGTTTTCATAAAGCCAAGGGTTTGTCTTCAGCCAGTTGACTAGCATTTATAAAATCCCTTCTCTGTGCCAAGCACTGGCTAAGGTCTGGAGATACAAAGAAAAGCAAAACATTTGGAGAGAGAGAGACAGAGAGAGACAGAGACAGAGAGAGAGAGGGAGGGAGAGAGAGAGACAGAGAGACAGAGACAGAGACAGAGAGGGAGGGAGAGAGAGAGAGAGAGAGAGAGAGAGAGAGAGAGAGAGAGAGAGAGAGAGAGAGAGAGAGAAAGAGAAAGAGAAAGAGAAAGAGAGAGAAAGACTCTTCTTTCAAGGACACCTGGAGGGTATCAACATCAGTATTACTTCTGGAAAAAGAATAATCCCAGAATGGGAGGAATGGGCAAGGAGGCAGATGGGGATAGGTGGGCAAAGTTTTATTTTTTATTTATTTTAATTTAAAAATATTTTTCCATGGTTACATGATTCGTTTTCTCTTGTTCTCCTCTTCCCTCCCCTCTCCCAGAACTGACAAGCAATTCCATTGAGTAGTACATGTATCATCACTTGATAACCTATTTCCCTATTATTCATTTTTATAATAATCTTTTAAAACCAAAACCCCCAATCATATACCCATAGAACCAAGTGAGAAATCATGTTTTCCTTCTGTGTTTCTACTCCCACAGTTTTTTTTCTCTGGATGTAGATAGTGTTCTTCCTCATAAGTCCCTTGGGATTGTCCTAGGTCATTGCATTGCTCTTAGTAGCAAAGTCAGTTACATTTGAACATCTCACAATGTTTCGGTTTCTGTGTACAATGTTCTCCTGGTTCTGCTCATTTCACTGCATCAGTTCATGGAGGTCTTTCCAGTTCATATAGAAATCAAGCAGTTCATCATTCCTTATAGCAATAGTATTCCATCACCATCATATGCTACAATTTGTTTAGCCATTCCCCAATCAAGGGACACTCCCTCATTTTCAATTTTTTTGCCAGGGGACAAAGTCTTTAGCCTTATCTTAACATCATCTTCTGCCAAGAAACACAAGTAAATAACACTGAGAATGTGTCATTTTCAGCTACTTCTCTGGGGCTCCCATTCTTCTGCCTCCTCAGCAAGGACTTTAACAGTACCAGTGCTCTTTGCACTTCATGATTCAGTGGAGGAAACTGAAAGCTCCAGAACTTCTCAAGGTTTGGTAATTAGAGAAGTGCAGAGGGTCCCAAAAGTCACAATGATGTTTTAGCTCAAATAGCTTCAGTCTTGGTACCTTCCCAAAAGTCTTAGTGCTGGTTTGAGCTTTAATAACTTTAAAAACACAGGAAGATTTTGGGGATAATCCATGTAAAGTGTCTCTGATTCACTGATTCAACAAACATCTTTGCCCTTAGGTGTTTGGCCTCCTAAAAGGAACTAAAGTTGGAGTCCTGGTGGATGTTTCAAATATTAGTTGTCATTTTCAGATGCAAGAATTCCAACATGACTTATTGGTAAGTAGATCTTATGAACTTTGAAAAAAAAAAAGTAACTCTACCTGCCTCAAGTCAATGTTCATGAAGCATCTAATGTGTTCCAGGGACTGCTACACTATAGAGAAATATATATTTTTTAAATTTCCTGACCTCAGTAAGCTTACAGGCTAATAGAGGTTGGTTTTTTCTTGTTGTTGTTGTTGTTGTTGTTGTTGTTGTTGTTGTTGTTGTTGTTGTTGTTGTTCAGTGGAATCCAACTCTTTGTGACCCTATTTGGGGTTTTCTTGGCAAAGATACTGGAGTGGCTTGCCATTTCCTTTTAAAATACATTTTACAGATGAGGAAACTAAGGCAACCACAGTTAAATGGCTTGCCCAAAGTAACATAGCTAGTTTGAACTTAAGAAGATGAGTCTTTCTGACTATAGGCCAGGCACTCTATCCAGTGCTGCACCTGGCTGCCTATGCAAATAACCATTATAGGAATTAGAATGGGGTGAGCACATAGGAGAAACTGGGTTAGACTGAGAGATTCACTTTTAGCTGGGTGGATTGGGAAGGTTTAATGGAAGAAGCTGCACCTGAGCTGTGAGAGAAGGGGTGCATTTGATAGTGGGAGATGAGTCAAGAAACAGTTATAGGCATTAGAGAAAGAAATTGTTGACTAGAAACAGGAAAGAACAACCTATGATCTCAATGAAACAGTGGGAAACTAGGAGTAAGAAGATGTCTTCTCCTAAAGTCAGGCAGCCTAAGGAAAGCAATAAGTAATGGAGGAGTTGATAAAGGATGAAAAGATTTATAAAGAGGAGAAATCAAAGATGAAGGGAAATGGCTCAACAATTTGCGAAAGGAAAAGATACTAGCAGAGAAGGGAGGTACTGGACAGCAGTTATTTAGAACTGGAAGGGACATTATTAAAAATCATCTAGTCTGTGGGTTTCTAATTTTTTGAGCCTTGAGCAGGCTAATGAAGCCTAGGGACCACATCTCTAAACAGTGTTTTTAAAAATAGAAATAAAATGGATAGGATGACCAAGGAAACCAAAGGTGAGTGAAAAATAAAAATGCACTTGATCTGATACTGATACTTCACATCTATTCTAAGATAGGAGATAAGGAAGGAAGGAAGGAAGGAAGGAAGGAAGGAAGGAAGGAAGGAAGGAAGGAAGGAAGGAAGGAAGGAAGGAAGGAAGGAAGGAAGGAAGGAAGGAAGGAAGCTAAGTGTATAGACTTCTAAGGGTCTGTGCACCCTAAGTTATTAACTCCTCAACTAGTGAAACAACATCATTTTACAGACAAGGAACCAAAGACAAAAAAGGTTAAGCAACCTCATGCCCAAGATCAAATAAATAATACATAGCAGAGATGGGATTTGAACACGGGATCTCTTGACTTAGAATTAGGGTTTCATCTAGTACCCTTTCCACTCTATTATCCTGCTTAAATGAAAAGGAACAACTGTATGAGAGAGGTAGCAGGGAAAAGAGGTTTGTGTCCAGGACTGAATGACTTCTTCCATTTCTGTGTCTTGTTCTGACTGATAGGAATTAGGAGAGTAGGAGGTTAACATTAAATTTGCAAAATGGGCTCAATTGTAAAAAATGGATAAAAGGAGATTTCTGATGCTGATGTTTTGTTGTTTGTTTTTCGACAAGAATGGTTCATTAACACTAAGCTACCAAACAGACAAAAATGAATTACATTTACATCAGTAATTGCAGTCAGATTTGCCAATGTTCTCACCTCAAACACAATTTCGTTCTGTAACAGCACTTCTATTTCAGTTCATGGTTTCCTCTAAGAATTGTGAACCCAGAAACTGACCATGCCTATACACTATATACAAATATATGTGGATACAAATATATACTTTAAGCCCTTAACTTCAGTCTTAGACTCAATACACAATTGCTTCTGAGATAGAATAGAGGTAAGGACTAGGCATTTAGGTTTAAGTGACTTGCCTAAGTTCACACAGCTAAGAAGTGTCTGAGGTCATATTTGAGTCCAGGTCCTCTGGACTCCAGACCTGGCACTCTATCTACTATGCTACCTAGATATCTGCCCTTGGTCCTACTAGATATCAATACATACCACATTACCCACCATCCTCTGTTGGTAGATTTTTTTTGACAGGCAGTGTACTCTAGGCAGCAGTTAAGGGACTGGGCTTAGAATCAAAAGGATTTGGGTTCAAATTCTGTCTTAGACATTAGTCACTTAACATCTTCTGTTCTTTGGGTTTCTCATCTATAAAATCAGGGGTAGATTTAATGGCTTCTAAGATCTCTTCTAGCTCAGAATCTCCGCTACTACAAGAATATGAGAACCATAGATTCTCCCTAAGGGGTAAATACTTTTGACTTCCTGAAAATTATATTATCCTTAGGGGAAAGGGATTGTTGATGGTTTAATTAATAATGAAAGTTGAGAATGAATCTCTTTTTCCCTGCTGAGATTTTTGAGCCAGGAGAGGAGGAGATAGCACTGTCAGGTAGCCTGGAGACCTCTGCAACAAGGTTAATTAGAGTAGGTAATACCTGACCTATTTGGGAACCCCTTGCTAAGAAGTAGTAATGGATAAGATATTTTTCACCATGGTCAGCTTCTCCCAGCCTTGAAAGAGTTCCTTTACTTCACCATAATAGGTCTTCAGGGTTTTCTCAGTGTTGTCTCCTCCAGACTTCACAGGTCCCCATAATTCTCCAGCGTGACCCTGGAAGGTCTGCCAACTGGGCTGTAGACTGATCCAAAATGCTAGGGTTGAATGTTCTTCTTTTTCTTTATTCAAAGATATTTTATTTTTCCAATTACATGTAATAACAATTTTCAACATGTTTTTCTGAAATTATAAGATCCAAATTATTTCCCTTCCTCCCTTTCCTCCCTGCTCTAGGAGATGGTATCCACTTTTATCTGGGTTATACATGTATTATCATGCAAGACATACTTCCATATTGGTCATTGTTGTAAGAGAATACTCATATAAAACCAAAGCCCCAAGAAAACCATAAATAAATTAATGTGAAACATAGTATGCTTTGATCTGCATCTAACCCCAACAGTTTTTTCCCCCATAGATGAATAGCATTCTTTGTCATAAGTCCTTCAGAATTGTCCTGGATTATTGCTGAGAATAGCTAAATCTTTCACAGTTACTCATTCCACAATATTTCTGTTACTGTGTACAATGCTCTTCTGGTTCTGTTTATTTCAGCCTGTATCAGCTCATGTAAGTTTTTCAGCAGAGCCTGATGTTCTACTGTTTGTATAAAGTTCCCAGTTAACATAAGGAGAGCAGTTTCCTCTGGAAGCTTATCATCCCAAAGTTTCAAATTCATTTCTATAAAGTATCCATATCAATCAGTGTCAATAGTATGGTATAGCATCTTTTAAAACCAGGAATATATACACACAAAAATCAGGGTAATAGTTTACCTACTTCAATAACTAAAGGATTTCATTTAAATAGAGTCCAATGACATTGACCTGTGAACTCCTGTGGGTCTCAGGTGGTGTTCTCTCCCTTATCTTTTAAGGAGATAACCATGATATGTGACAAGGCTGTGTATTTTTTCTTCAATATTTACACAAAAATATTTACAAAGAAAAAAGAATGGGGCAACTAGATGACTCAGTGCACAGAGAGCCAGGCCTGGAGCCAGGAAGTCCTAGATTCAAATCTGCCCTCAGACACTTGCTAGCTGTGTGACCATGGGCAAGTCACTTATTCCCAATTGCCTAACCCTTATTTCTGCCTTGGAACTGACACTTAGTAGCTATTCTGAGAAAGAAGGTAAGGGTTTTAGAAAGAAAGAGAAAAAGAAAGTAGGTAAGGGTTAAAGAAAGACAAAGAAGGTAAGAGAAGAAAGAAAGAAAGAAAGAAAGAAAGAAAGAAAGAAAGAAAGAAAGAAAGAAAGAAAGAAAGAAAGAAAGAAAGAAAGAAAGAAAGAAAGAAAGAGAAAGAGAGAGAGAGAGAGAAGGGAGGGAGGGAGGGAAGGAGGGAGGAAGGGAGGGAGGAAGCAAGGAAAGAAAGAAGGAGGTATGTTATTTTGATTATATAACAACAATAACTAGCATTTATATTAATAATAATAGCTAGCATCTATAATAGTCCTTTAAGGTTTGTAAAGTCCTTTACATGTTATCTCACTTGATTTCTTACCACAATCATATAAGTGCAGTCTTAATCCTAATTTTACAAATGAGGAACCTGAGATTAGTTAAAGTTAAGTGATTTGCCCAGGGTCACATAGCTAGCAAGTGTCTGAATTAGGATTCAAATTTAAGACTTCTTGCTCCAACTCCAATCCTCTTAATTTCTATTACTAATTGATATATGACTACTGATATGACATTTTGAGTCAGTTACACATAAGCTTTACTCTAAGGTATGCTAATTAGATTTTTTTTTTTAAACCCTTACCTTCTGTCTTAGAATCAATACTGTGTATTTGTTCCAAGGCAGAAGAGTGGTCAGGGCTAGGCAATGGGGGTCAAGTGGCTTGCCCAGGGTCACACAGCTGGGAAGTGGCTGAGGCCAGATTTGAACCTAGGACCTCCCATCTCTAGGCCTGACTCTCAATCCACTGAGCTACCCAGCTGCCCCCTAGATTTTTTTTTAATGTTTCCTAAATCTCAAAGGGTCAGAACAGGCCACATTTGGTACATAGGCTTGGGTTCTAGGAAGGTGAGTGGACATATAGGTGGAAGAATTGAAAACATCAGCTGTCTGCCTGCTGGGAAAAAAAAAAGTCTTGTGACATACCATCCCCATAACCAGTGATGGCGAACCTTTTAGAGGGACAGGTGATGTGAGAAATATCCTCAGGTGCATGTGGAGAGGGGGAGGGGAGCAGCCTGTCCCCGTGTCCCTCTGGCTTTCTAGTAATAAATTCAGAGCCCACAGAGAAGACTCTGAGTGCCCCCACTGGCATGTGTGCCATAGATTTGCCACCACAGTCCTAGGCCATTGGAGAAAAGGATTAAAAATTACCCTCCTAGCAAGCTATTGAAATAGTACCCCAAGTCTATACCCCACCATGGAAATACAATGGGAAGGAAATTAATAGAACTACTATTGTTTCTTTTATTATATTTAAGTGTTTTTTACCTGGATCATAGTCATCTCTCTCCTCACAACTTCAATAAACTAAAGGGAACACCACTGGAGAACCACAAAGACTCATAGGGTCATTGTCACTAGACATCCTGATCTTTTTTTCTTTCTGAATCTTTCCAGTTTAAAAGAAGATGGTGTTCTTTCTCTGACAGTGAGTAATCTGGATGCCTTAAAGCAGTGAATTTTTAGTGTTTCAGTTTCACACATTACAAAAAAGATACAGGTCCCAGATGGATTCATATTGAACCAGATACATTCTATCACAAGTAAGGCTTGTTCTGTTTGGCTCCAGAGGGCAAAACTAGGGCCAGTTGGTAGAAATTACAGAGAAACAGATTTCAACTCAGGAGAAGAAAGATTCTCCTGACAGATCTGCCTAAAAATGAAATGGGTTGCCTTGTGAGGTAATGAATATCCCATTCTGGAAGTATTCAAGCAAAGGCTGAATAAATCTTGGTTAGGGATCTTGTAGGTGAACTGCTCACATGCCATGTGATTTTGGGTTGGATGACATCTATGGCACCTTCTAAACTCTAATATTCTTGTGATTAAGTCAGTCAATAAACATTTATTAAGCACCTACTATGTGCCAGGCACTGGGATTAGGTAATGAAACAAAGAAAAATAAAAGATAGTCCCTGCTCAAAAAACCCTCAGTCTAATAAGAGGAATAACTGGAATTAGAGCCCGGTAGAGTTTGAATACCTTGAATTCTGAGGCAGCCCTTTTTTTTAACTACATGCCAAAAAGAATGGACATTTTTTTTATTTCTCTGTCTGTGAGTGGGAGATTGGACTAGACAACTTATCAGGTCCCTTCCATTTCTTATATTCTTGGGTTTTATTATTTCCTTTTTACTGCAGAATCTAATAGATGACCAGCTGAGCAAAAAAGAACACTTGTACCTTGTCTCTTTCGGCACCCAGCCTTCAGCTCTCTGGCCAAATCCAGTGAAGGTCAATAAGTCCACGTGAGTTCTGCCTCTAATGGTGGTGACATATAAAATAATCTGAACAGGAAGGACCAAGGAAAACAGGATAATCAGAGTACTTCCATACTTCAGTGGATCTAATCTGAGTTGAGGTGGGAAGACCCTCCAACAGCAAGTCAAAAACTCATCTCATATGGGATGGGGAACAAGAAGCATACCTTTGGGAGGTCAGGAGGCAAAACCCTGAAATGACTGGAATGGCTAGGACCTCTGAACCCAGAGCAAATTCCAAGTACAATAACCCTAGAACGAGAAATCTCTTTTTAAATCTTTTTTTATTTTATTAAATGTTTCCCAATTATGTGTAATTTTCTTTAATATTTCTTTTTTTAAAATTTTATTTTCATATTCTTTTCCTCCCTCCTCACTCCTCTCACTAAGTCAGAAAGCAATTTGATTTTGATTATAGATGTGAAATCATGAAAAAATAAAAGGAAATCTTAACCTTTTTTTTTCAGGGTACCATTTGGTAGTCTGATAAACCCTATGAACTTCTTCTCAGAAGAAGGTATTAAATGCATAAAATGAAGAACAGGATTACGAAGGAAATCCATTTTATTGAAATGCAGTTTTCAAAATATTTTTAAAATGAATTCACAGCCTCCAAATTAAGAACCCCCTGCCCTAGATGGAAGACGATCTTCTCCATCTGTTGACACATTTCTGATTTGCATGTGCATAAGTGCAGGAAAAACCCCAGTATTTGTTAATGAGTATTTTACAGTCACTCTGTATGTACCTGGCCCAATGTTGATATCTGTCTTATTTCTAAAACATCTAAAACCAAAGAGACCCTGTATAATAATCTTCTAACTCAGATATTTTAACAAGAGGTACATGGATCCTCAAGGTGTCAATGGATAAATTTCAGGGAGTCTGTATATGTGTTTTTTTTAACATTTTGATAATTATATTAAAATATAATTTATTTCCTTTGTAATGTATGTAATTTTATTTTATGCATTTTAAAAAGTATGCATTCTGAAAAGGAGTCCACAATCTTCATCAGCCAGCTCAAAGGACTTAGGTCACAAAAAATTATTAAGAAATCCTACCATACATAAAGTATCCAGCATAGTACTATGAATTATTAGGACTGTATTAAGTTTTCCTGTGAACCAAAATAGCAGAGAAGGTACACAGACCCACCCGATCTCTACCAAATTACCCTCCAGACAACTATGATATGACACCAAAAAATAAATTCTGAGGCAGCATAATCTACAAAAAGATGGGGTAAAATAATTTTTCAGCCCAAAAATTATAGGTGACTGGCACAGCAGATCTACTATAACAGGTTGGAAGTGAAACATAAGGGCAGCATGCCAACATAGTCCCAACTATAGCAACAGACAATAGGGGGCACCTATATCAACAGCAAAGACTTTGGAAACATTCAGCCACAGAGAGTAAGAGGGGTTGGACAACTGCTCAGAAGGAGGGTTACAGGGATCCCTTTGCTGGCTCTGGATGCAAGACTCTTAATGCAATGTCCCTACACAGATACAGGTCACAGTTCTGGATCACAATCTCAAGATGAGGAGGAGTACTAACACATACCAGGATCTGCCACCCCAAGGGAGCAAGAGACATTGGCCATAGTTCCAAGTCAGAAAAGAGTACCTGTGGTTACTCACAAACTAGAGCACAAGCCATGAGAATATTAAACACATCTCTCCTTACATCATTCCACCCTGGAAGAACTGAAAATGTATAAATCCCCAGAGCTAGCTCTGAAGGCAGCTGCATAAAGAACCTGAAGCTTGGAATAGTGCTCCCCACACTAAAGGAACAGAGCCCAACTTCAATCATTTTTTAATTAAAAGAAAAGAAAAATACTGGCAAATGAGAAAACAATAAAACAAAACTCAACATTGAAAGATATTATGGTGTCAGGGGAGACCAAATAAGAGAGGTAGAATAAAAATTGTGGAAAGAAATGAGAATGATACAGGAAAATCATGAAAAAAGAGTCAATAGCTTGGTCAAGGAGACAAAAAAAATACCGAAGAAATTAATATCTTAAAAAAACAGAATAGGCCAATTGGTAAAAGAGGTACAAAAATACACTAAGGAAAAGAATTTTTTTTTAAGTAGAATTGGAACACCTATCAGACTGGCCAATATGGCAGCAAAGAAAAGTGATAAATGTTGGAGGTGATGTGGCAAAATTGGGACACTAATACACTGATGGTGGAGTTGTGATTGGTCCAACCATTCTGGAGGGCAATTTGGAACTATGAAAAAAGGACTTTAAAAGAATACCTGCCCTTTGATCCAGCAATACATCACTAATGGATATGTAGCCCAAAGAGATAATAGGGAAAAATACATTTACAAAAATATTTATAGCCACACTCTGTGGTGGCAAAAAAATTGAAAAGTGAGGGGGTGTCCATTGATTGGGGAATGACTGAATGAATTGTAGTATCTAATAGAATATTATTGTGCTGAAAGGACAATGAACTGGAGGAATTCCATGTGAACTGGAAAAACCTCCAGGAATTGATGCAGAAAAAAAGGAACAAAACCAGGAGAACATTGTACACAGAAACTGAAACATTGTGGCACAAGCAAATGTAATAGACTTTTCTACTAGCAGCAATGCAATGATCCAGGAAAATTCTGAGGAACTTATGATAAAGAACACTATCCGCATACAGAGAAAGAACTGTGGAAGTAGAAACACAGGAAAAAAGCATGATCGATTAAGTGATTTGATGGGGATGTGATTAGGGTTTTGGTGTTAAAAGATTATCTTTTTTGGTGTTATAATTTGGTGTTAAAAGATACTCTACTGCAAATATGGATACTATGGAAATAGATTTTGAACAATGATACATGTATAAACCAGTGGAATTGCCTGTCAGCTCCAGGAGGAAGGGGAGAGGGAAAGAACATGAATCATATAACCATGGAAAAATATTCTAAATAAATTTTAAAAAATTTAAGTAGAATGGGGAGGGGGCAGTTCGGTGGATTGGGAGCCAGGCCTAGAGATGGGAGATCCTGGGTTCAAATCTGGCCTCATCTATGTGACCCTGGGCAAGTCACCTAACCCCCATTGCTTAGCCCTTACTGGTCTTCTGCCTTGGAACCAATACACAGTATTGATTCTAAAACAGAAGGTAAGGGTTACAAAAATTATTTTTAAAAAGAATTGGCCAAATTAAAAAGGAAGTACAAAAAGCTCACTGAAGAAAATCGTGTCTTAAATATTAGAATTGGGCAAGCAGAAGCTAATGACTCCATGAGATATCAAGAAATAATCAAAGTCAAAAAGATGAAAGAGGAGAAAATGTGAAATACCTCATTGGAAAAACAACTGGCCTGGAAAATAAATCCAGGAGAGACAATCTAGGAATTTGTACTAGGAAATTGATGGCTATGATCAAAAAAAGAGCTTAGACATCATCTTTCAAGAAATTATCAAGGAAAACTGCTCTAATGTTCTATAAACAAAGGGTAAAATAGAAACTGAAAGAACACATCAATCACCTCCTGAAAGAGATCCCAAAAAGATAACTTCTACAAATATTATAGCCAAATTCTAGAACTCTCAGGTCAAGGAGAAAATATTGCAAGCAGCCAAACAGAAACAATTCAAATGTCATGGAGCCCACAGTCAGAATAACATAACATTTAGCAGCTTTTATATTAAAAAACTGGAGGGCTTGGAATATGATATTCCAGAGGGCAAAGGAGCTAGGATTTCAACAAAGAATCACTTACACTGCAAAACTGAGCATGATCCTTAAGAGGCAAAAATGTTTATTCAATGAAATACTTTCAGACATTTCTGATTAAAAGACCAGAGCTGAATGAAAACTTGATTCTTAAATATGAGAACCATAAAAAGAGAAACAGGAAAGAGAAACTAAAAGACAATAAAGTTAAAGTATTTACATATCTACATGGGAAGATGATTCTTGTAACTCCTAAGAACGTTATCATTATTAGAGCAATTAGAAGTAGTATACAATGATAGAGGGCAAGGGTATATGTTAAATATGATGGGATGATAGCTAAAAAAATAAAATTAAGGGATGAGGAAGAAGAATGTATTGGGACAATGGATAAAAAGAATGGGCTAAATTATCTCGTATAAAAGAGGCATAAAAGAACTTTTACAGTGGAGGGGGAAGTGGGGGAGGTAGGGAGAAGAGCACTTTTATCTTAATTTCATTAGAATTAGCTCAAAGATGGACAGACATACACAATTAATTGGGTATAGAAATCTATTTTATCTCATAGGAAAGTAGAAGAGAAAGGGGATAAGAGAGGACTAACAGAAATGAGAGCAAATTGGGGGATGTGGAAGTCAAAAGCTAAACATTTTTGAGGATAGGTAAAATGAAAGTAGAGAGAAAAGGATAAATGGGATACAATAAGATGAAGAATAATACACAATAATCATAATGGTGAAAAAAATTTCATAAGTTTCAAATACAAGCCTCATTTCTCAAATACATAGGAAAATGGGGGAAATATATAAGAATACAAGTCATTCCCCAATTGATAAATGGTCAAAGGATATGAATAGGCAGCTCTAAGATAAAATGACTAAAGTTCTCTAGTCATGCAAAAATCACTATCTAGATCACTATTAAACAACTCTGAGGAACTATCCCACACCTATCAGATTGGTTATTATGACAGAAAAGGAAAATGACAAAGCTTGGAGGGGGTATGGGAAAATTGAGACATTAATATACTGTTGGGAGAGTTTTACAAACTGATTCAACCATTCTAGAGAGCAATTCGGACCTATTCCCAAAGGGCTATGAAATAGTGCATATCCTTTGCCCCAGCAATACCACTGCTAGATTTGTAATCCTAAAGGAGAAGGATCTATGTGTACAAAAATATTTAAAGCATCTCTTTTTATTGGGGCAAAGAATTGGAAAATGAGGGGATGTCCATCAATTGGAAAATGTCTGAGTAAGTTATTGCATATGATTGTAATAGAATATTATCGTGCTGTTAGTAATAGTTAATATTATTAATTATTTATTAATAATACTATAGAGAAATGACAAGTAGGAGGATCTCAGAAAAAACTGGAAAGACTTAAACAAACTGGAGCTGAGTGAAATAAGCAGAACTAGGAAAACACTGTACACAGTGACACAATGAATAAATGTGAATAATGACTACACCATTCTCAGCAATGCAATGCTCCAAAACAATCCCAAAGGACTCATGATAAAGAATGTCATCTGCTTCCAGAGAAAAACTGATGGAGTATGAATCTAGACCAAAGAAAATTTTTTTCACTTTCTTCCTTAATTTTTTTTGTTGTTGTTCAAGTTTCCTTCCACAGAAAGATTAATATGGGAAATGTTTTACATGATTGCACATCAAAAATCTGTATCATATTGGTTACCATGGATGAAAAAGGAAAGGGAGAGAGTGAGAGAATTAGAGTTTTTTTTAATGTTGGAAACACTTTTTACAAGTAACTGGGGAAAAAAGAAGGTAAATTTTTCATTTGTTTTTGTGCTGCTGCTAATAACATTTTTGTAACTTTTCTCTGATCCTTTCTTAAACCAGACTTGGTATCCTAGGAGATTCAGCATCAATTAAGCTATAGTAACTATCTAATCCAAATATCTGAATAAAATTCATTTTCATCATGTGCTTCTTCATCTTTATCTTCATTTTAGTGATAAGTTTTTGGTTCTGTGCTAGTCCAAAGCTAGTCCATATTGCATACCCAAAGAGAGTACCCAGTCTGAGATAAATTACCAGAGGCTGTGGGAAGTATTTTAAGTGAAGAAAGATAACTCAATACTTTAGATCAAAGCGGGATTCCCAAGATGATAATAGAAATGTGAACCTTGGTCTCAGTTTTGTTCTCTTTTCAGCCTCCAGGAAGCCAAGGAGTGGGTACAGATGCTACAGCCCCGTGGAGGAAGCAATTTGCTCCAAAGTCTGAGAAAAGTCTTCATGAAGAAGGAGCTGGATTCCTTGGTAGTTATCATAGGAAGCTGGTAGGTCCCTTTTCCTAAATGCAAATCTTAAAAACTACTCAGACTATACTTTAGAAGATTTGATTTAGCTATTTCTTTATTGTAACAATGGAGATATTTGGTCTAACAAGAATCAGGAAGGGCTTGGGAACTTTACATTACTCCATCCATACTTAGACATACTTTAGGGGAAGATAAAGTTGTAAACTCCTGATTGAACAATGAAGGTACTTAACTCATACCTTATAGTGAAGCCAGAACCTTAAGCTAGGTCTATTTTTAGATCTAATACAAAAAAGTGTTAAGTACCTGTAAAGGTTAAATTAATCACAAAAAGGTCAAGTAACTCACAAAAGGTGAGCTTAACAAAGAAGTGTGAAGTACTCAGAAGATATAATCTAACCAGAGAAGGTGAGAACTAGAGTGGTGAGAACTAAGAATGGGCAGTCCTGGAAAAAAGCGTTTACTGTGATTGATAGATATAAAAATTTAGGGGAGGTGACATAAGAGAAAATGCTCTTTAAAAGAAGGCTAAAAGTCAGTTCAAGAGATTATTTCTGAACTGAGTTCAGAAGATTGAGTTCAGTGGAGGACTAGATGGTCTTATGGTGAGTGACAAGACTGACTTGGGAATTTTATTTGGCGACCATTTAAATCTAGATTTCAAGTCACAACACTAAAATTATCTTTACATAAAAGAACATAACGCTGTGTAAACTGAGGCAAAGAACCAGTTGACTATGCACATGAGACTATGTATGTAAGAATGCATCATTAGTTTGAGGCAAATTAAAAGAACATTTTGTCCTGCTTCTGGAAAATTATGCCATCTTTCAGATATGAAATTAAACTGTTGACCTGCCATCAGATGTATTTTGTTGGGTGTCCAATAGTAAGTAAGGATGGATCCCATTGAACAATCTATACTCTTTCATACCCCTCTTTGGGATTAGTGGTATGAATGGTTATGACCAGAGATGAAATCATTAACTTTGAAAAGCTAATGTATCAGGATTGTCCCACCAAAGAATTAAACTCCATGCTTATGACCTCATCAGCCTAATCAACTAGTCTGTTCCATGTTTGAATTAAAATATATCATGCCCACTTTTGGTTTTCCTTCCTATTGCATTTTTTTTTCCTTCTTGGAAACATCAATGTCTTTTCTTGAGATGATATACAAAACTTTGGAGTTTCCTTTAATCTATACAACTCTGCTTTCTCTTTGATCCTGATTTTCCTGTGGGCCTGATAGGAAGGAATTTGTCAAAGGTGTGGGGGGCTCCTGGAGGATGAGCTACATGGATCTTAGAGCTAAGAACCCAGTGTTTTAGAGTAAGAGAGGAAGAATTGAGTATTTTGTGGGAATCTCCTTAGATAAGACACTCTGAAAGATGCTATATGAAATTATTCTACACACTCATTTTATAATAAAACTATTTTAGTAGCAGATGTTGGGCCCACCAGCCTCTATATTTTAAGATATCTCTACATAGCATTACTTAAATGTCTACAAAACAAGAAGAAGTGGGCAGAGAAGGAAAAAGCTGAGGTTAAGAGGATATTCTTAAGTTTAAATGCTCAGATGGCCCCTGAATCTCTAGGATTGTCAGGCATCATACCTTGTAGTTAGTGTTTTCAAATGCTCACACTTTGGACAGCTTCCCAGTGTAAAATGGTGAGAGAAAGACCACTGGGACATTTTAATCCAAAAATGTTGAGAGAGAGGAGACAGCACTAAGGACTAGAGAAGTGGGTATAGACCCATCTACCTGGGAAGCTCTCAGGTACCTTTCTCAGAAAGAAAATAGGAGGCACAGAGCATAAGTAATCTAACATACCATTTTGTTGTAACTCCTTTACTTTGGGATTGTCTCACTATGGCCTGTCTTGTCTGAAACGGGGTCCTTTTCCTCAGCCCAGACCAATCACCAGAAATTCTGTCAGACTACATTCTGCAGTGCACCCTGGGAAGGAATCTGAACCTCCACACTATCACTTACAAATGCAGTAACTACATGCCCCTGGTAAGTGCCTGGAAGGGTAGGAAGCTTTTCACTGAATCTGGTAAAGTCATTATGGTTTAAAGATCTGGACTCAATCCGTGGTTTAGGGGAGTTAAAAGACTTGGTTTATTCTAATGTCAATTTGATTATTAATGCTGGTTCTCTGTACCTCAGTTTTCATTCTTGTAAAAGGGGAAGCAATGAATTTATGGAAGTTGGATTGAGGAGTTAAGTGTTTGAACTCCAGGGGATAAGTAGTAGTAGTAGTCGTTGTCGTCATCGTCGTCATAGCTGTAGCAGCAGCAGCAGCATTTATAAAGCCCTTTAAGATTTATCAAATATATCATACATATTTCATCTAATCTTTACAACAACTTCAGGAAGGAGGAACTATAATTACCTCTAATTTATAGATGAGGAAACTGAGGCAGACAGAGGCTATGTTATTTGCCCAGAGAGTTACAAATCTAGTAAATATCTGAGACTAGATTTGAACTCAGATCTTCCTGACTCCAGATTCAATTACCTTTCCAGGAGTTGTAAACCCCATGATATTGTTATTACTCTCTTCAGGACTGACATTAGCTCTCTTCTGTCACCATTGCTGTAGGCTGTTGTCAGGAACTTTTCAGAAAGTATTAAAGGCCGTTACCACAGCTACAAACCAGGACCAGAGGTAAGACCACCTGATCCCTGTCCTGCTAACATTCACTCCAGGTAATTCTGCTACCTCTGTTCTACTCCTGAGCTGCTTACTCTAAGCTGAGGGAGAAAAATCATGAACTGGTACTGATTATGTCAATTAATTTATGCTTCAGCTGGGTCCTCACTGATGCACATCCCATCAGACTACATTCTACAGTGCCCCTAGCTACCCAGATTCTTCATGTCTCATTGTCTATTAGATTTCCTGTATTTGCTATTTCAAGTCTTCTCTTTCCTCAGACCTCCAATTCTAATCACTCCCTCCAAATAATTAAATCATTACTGAGAAAAATAAAGTCATCCTTTGTAATTCCATCCCTTTGTTATGCCAAACCCTTCAATAATAGCCTTTCCTTTCCTCTTGCCCTCTAGTCTCAGAAAAAGAAATGGATCTCCTCCTTGGCAATGCAATTCAACAAACATTTCTTTCTTTTTTTTTAACCCTTACCTTCCATCTTAGAAGCAACACTGTGTATTAGTTCCAAGGCACAAGAGCAATAAGGGCTAGGCAATGGGGGTTAAGTGACTAGCCCAGAGTCACACAGCTAGGAAACATGTGGGGTCAGATCTTTTAATCTTCACAATCAGGAGAGAGTTAATTTTACTCTTCACACTATGCTTATTGCCTCTGTTTCCTTTTCTTGTCATTATATTAGCTAGCATTTCTGAAACTGTATCAAATATTAGTAGAAACAATAAACAATCTTACTCTTGCCCTCCTTAAACTGGAAAGACCTTTATTGTTTCTACTTTACAGATAATACTATCTCTCTGCTCTAGATAGATACTATTTAGATTCTATGTATTACAGTACAAAAATATAATACATACAAAATGTATATTTGTTAGACTGTAAATTCTGGCAAAAAAGGTCAGGATTGATCCTTTTTTCTAGGTACATGCAGAATCAATTTTTGACAATTGTTTTCTGACATTTTAAGATTCAGATTTGCTCTTTCCCTCCTTTCTCCCCTGCAAGGTAATATATCGTTTGATATAGGTTATACCAGTACTTTCATGCAATACATATCTCCATCTTGCTTATGTTATGATAGAAGACATATCACACATACAATAAAAATCTCATGAAGGAAATAAAGCGAAAGATGGCATTCTTTGATCTGCACTCAAGACTCCTCCAGTTTCTTCTTTGGCTGTGGGTAACATTTTCATCACAAATCCCTTGTGGTTACCCTGGAAACTTGCTTTGTTGATAATGGTCTAGCCCTTCACAGTTGATCATTATATAATATTTTTGTTATTGTATGCATTGTTCTCCTGGTTCTGCTCACTTTACTTTGCATCAGTTCATATAAGGCTTCCAGGTTTTTCTGAATGTATCCTGCTAATCATTTTTAATAGCTCAATAGTATTCCATTACAATCTTATCCTAAAACTTGTTCATCCATTCGCCAGGTGATGGATAACCCCTCAGTTTCCTATCCCTATGCTTTCTAATGTTTTTTAACATTAAAAAGAATGCTCTATTTTTGTCAATTTTTTTTTGAATCTATAAACAATCCTTATCATTTCAAAACTTCTAAAGAGAAACAGGAGATGTGGATGAATCCCACAAATTGACCCCCTAGGAAATCACTTTCAGGATCCAGGGAATTTTTTAAAAAAAATCAAAGACCTTAGTGGACTGTGAACTCTAAGTTTTAGTAGTGTTATATGATAGCAAAACAAACAAACAAACAAAAAACCCCAAAGAAATAAAGAAAAGAAAACCTAAAGCAAACTTGGATTGCATTTTAAGAGAAATATAGTGAATAAGACTAGAGATGTGATAATATCTTTGTATTCTGTCCCAGCCAGACTGCATGTGAAGTATTATGTTCAGTTCTAGTCATATTTTAGGAAAAATATTGATAAATTGGAAATCAATGAGGGTAACCAGACTATAGGAAGGCTTCAAGTTCATGCCATATGAAAATCAATTGAAGGATGGTTAGACTGAAGAAGAAAAGGCTTAGGGGAGATATGGTAGCTGCATTGAAGTATTTTAATGTTTTGCACATGGAAGAAAGAATATGTTTGTCTTGCTTGTTTAAAAAAAAACTAGGATTGATGAAGGGAACTAGCAAAGAGGAAAAAATGGACCTGAGTTATGGAAAAACTTCCTAACAATTAGGATAATCCCAAAGTGAAATGGTCTACCTCATGAGGGTAGGAGGTATCCCTTCACAGGTATGTCAAATGAAAGCTGGATGACTACATCTGGGGTATGTTGTAAGGAATCATTTTGTTGAGCAATAAAGCCATTAAGGCCTCTTCCACCTCTGAGGTTCTGTGTAATTCTGTGATTCTATGACAATGTAATTCAAAACTAACACTGTAGTATTACCCTCTGAGATATGAACTTCCCAGAATGAACACGTACAAGTTCTAAAGATGATAAAACAAGAGTGTTGAAGTAATCATTGCCAAATAAAGATAATATATGTAATAATAAGAGTCAAATGCTATCAATTCCAATACCAAAGAAGAACAATTAACATGTTTATATATTATCCTGTATCAACATTTAAATAATTAATTATCCATTTAGTAAAATAGTTGTTTAGATTACTGGTTCATGTTTCAATGACCAGGTATTGGTGCCCACTAATAAATGTATATGGATTTTACAGGTATGTTTTAACGTCACAAATCTTACATTTCACACCAGGGAACCAAATTTAATCAGCACTTTCCTGTAGTAAAACCCTGCCTAAAGCTTTACTTTAAATAACACAGTTTCAAGAATAGAAGTAGAAACACAAAGAACATGAGTCACACTCATTTGCTAATTGTCCATTCCTTAAGTGAATCTTGACCAGCTATAATATTTACCTTTAACCTAAATTTTTGTTTTATTCCTGCTTAGGATCAGAATTCTGCCAATAGTGATATAGTCAAGCTCCTTAAAGAGATTCAGCAGGCTAATAATATTCTTGGCACCATCAAAGAGATGTACCAGAGCAGGACTTGTGAAGCATTCACCAGCATGGCACGGGAAGTAAGTGCTGAGCCTCCCTAACCTATGTTTATTAACCCTCTTGCCAACATATGTGTTCAACATTTGCCAAGGAAGCTTTTGGCATTTCATGTATATTTTAATCTACCACCCAGAAAAAATATAGAGAGCCTCTAAAAAAATTATTTTGCTTTTTTATTATCTAAGTATCTACAGGAAGGAAGGCCAAACTGACAGGATTACTCCCAGTAGGTAGTTTGTATACCCGAAGTTGAACAAGTCCCTGTCATCTGATGTGCACCCAAAGCTCCCTGAATCTGGTTCCCATGGAAACAAAATCAGCTCTCCTCCACCAAAACAATCAAGCTTGATTCTTTTACTTATTTCTTTTTCCCTTTTCTATGTGCCCCAGGGAGGCTGAAAATGGTTTCACCACTTTTGGTCATTTTCACTTCCCTAAGGAGAGAACTGCAAGTGTTCTGTTCCCCCATCACAGAGGTGGATTGATTTTGTGACTGTGAGATGCCTTGAAGATCATTCTTCTATTCTCCTGCCACATTCAGAATAACTCCACCGCCTTGTGGATATAATTAATGGGAACTTGGAAACAATTTAATAAGTCAATCATTTACTAGAGCCTAATGTTATGTAGAGCATTAAAAACTCTTTCTTTTTCTTCATTTCATAATAATGGGCACAATAAATATTGCATGTCATTTTGGCTTGATAGAAAACACAGCTATTGACAAGGCAGGATTAAGAGCAGATAACATACAATCTGACCTTAGATACCTCCTAGTTGTGTGGTCCTGGGCAAGCCACTTAATCCCCATTGCCTAGCCCTTACTACTTTTCTACCTTGAATCAATACATAGTATTGATTCTAAGACAGAGGGTAAGAGTTTTTTTAAAAAAAAGAAGAAAAATATAGAGTACTTATTCTATATATTAGAGCTTGTAGGGCAGCTAGGTGGCACAGTGCCTAGAATGCCAGGCCTAGAGACAAGAAGACTCATCTTTCTGAGTTCCAGTCCAGCCTCAGGACACTTCCTAGCTCTGTTGCCCTGAGTAAATCACTTAACCCTGTTTGCCTCAGTTTCCTCATCTGTAAAAATGAGCTAGAGAAGGAAATGGCAAACCATTCTAGGATATTTGTCATCAAATGTGGTCACAAAGAGTCAGACAGGACTGAAACAACTGCAGAACAACAAAAATACTAGAGCATAAGTGAACAAAGGCATGGTAGAGGGTGAAATAACACTGGACTCTAAACTTGGGTTTCAGGCTTGACCTTCAACTGTATTTTCATAGTCAAGTAAGTTATGTTCTTTGACTGTCAGCTTCTTTACCTTTAAAATAATGGAGCTAGCCAGGAGGTCTCCCTTCCCCTCTTTGTTGCTGATTCTAAGTAGGTTGGAGCTATCATGGCAACTATTCTAACCTTAGAAGTAATTATCTACATTTTGCCATGCTATAAAAAACACAACAACAAAAAAAGGAAAAATGGCAAATTCTGGAAGGGATGTGGGAAAATAGATATACTAGATAACATTCTACTGGTAGAGCTGCAAACTGATCCAACCATTCTGGAAAACAATTTGAAACTGTACCCCAAGAGTTATTAAACTGTACATACCCTTTGACCCAATAATACCACTATTGGATCTATACCCAAAAAAAGATTTTAAAAAAAAGGAAAAGGACCCATATGAACAAAAATATTTATAGCAATTCTTTTTGTGATGGCAAAGAATTAGAAACTGAAGGGACATCTATCAAACTGGGGAATGACTGAACAAGTAATGGTATACGAATGCAAAGAAACACTATTGTGCTATAAGAAATGAGGACGGGGATAGTTTCAGAAAAACCTGGGAAGACTTGTATGAACTGATATGGAGTAAAATGAACTGAACCAGGAAAACACTTTATATAGTAACAGCAATATTATAAAGAGATTCAACTTTGAAAAACTTGGTAACTGGTCAACACAATGAGCCACCACAATTCCAAGGACTCATAATGAAACATACTATTTATTTCCAGATAGAGAGCACAATGAAGTCTATTTTTTCTTTTTCTTTCATTTTTTTGTCACGCCTAATGTGGAATTTGTTTTGCCTGACTATATATTTATAACAAATTCTACTTTTATTTTTTGCCTTTTCAGTGGTTAAGGGAAAGTGGAAGGAGACAATTTAGAAGTTTGATGGGTATGGCACTAAATAAGTAAATTAGTTTGTGTAGGATTGTCATTTTTATTGTTAGCTCATCCTACCCATGAGCAATTAATGTTGTTCTAATTACTTAGATCTAGTTTTAATTGTGTGGAAAATGTTTGAAGGAGAGAATTTGGAACAAAAAAAATGGAATATAATAAATAAATTTCATTTTTGATTAATTTTAGCAAATTTTAAATTTTATAAAATATGATTGAATTTTTAATTGATTTTTTAAAGAGCATGGTAAATGAACAAGTCTTTATGTTCCTTTTTCATGCAAGCATACTTTCCAATATAAATATCAGTGATGGTAATGAAGGGAATAAAGAAATTACTAACAAAGCCATTATGTAGGCTATGGAAATAGGAGCTGATGAGTGCACTTGACTTCTCATTGAAGATTTTAGCAGACCCCAAAGAAGGTGGCATGGAGAGAGTTGGTTCAGTGGTAGTTAGCTTAGAGATTAACCAAATAAGATTTCTAAGTCTACTGATAGATAGTACAATGCTGAGGACTCTTGAATTTTTTAAGCTCTTCCTAGCTCTAAAATTTTGTATATCTTTATGATATTTTTTACTCATTTTAGATCTCTGCTGAGTTTACAAAATTGCCCATATCCAGCTTCTTACCCAAGCCTCCAAAGCATGAGGGCCCCCTCAAAATTAAAATCCCCAACTTCTTGACCAGAACTTCTGAAGACTGGCTGAAGTCAAATGGATTGAAAGGTATTTTTCTCAAGGAGTGGACACAAATAACTAAATGCCATTATGCCTTGGTTAAAAAAAAAATGCCCTGAACTTTACTGTCTTTTACAGCCAAGAAGTTAACTCTTTTCCAGATTTTGGCTCCTAATGCATTCAGTCCTATAGAAGAATTTGTGCCCATTCTCCAGAAAACAGTACCTTCAACTCTCCATGAGGTAATTCAAGACAACTGCAACATATTAATGGAAATAATATTGCAGCTGGTAGAGAGCATGAGTTTAAATCTTGACTCTGCTTCTTACTATATCTGTGTGATGTAATCTGTTTGTGCCTCAGTTTTCTCATCTGTAATAGAAGAAAATTGGATTAATATGACCTCTAAGTTTCCTTCCAACTCTAAATCTAACAAACCTGTTTTATAGATGTTGTACTCCTCACTGTGTATGTTCCTTCAATACATAGAAAAGCATCGAAAAAGAGGACTTTTTTTGAAAGTTAGATCCTATACATTTTATCCACCTATCTTCCAAGTCCCCCTTTCCTGTTGATCCTACAAAAGATGAGGACATGGTAGTGGTCTCTATAGCCTTAAATGTGGCTGCAATTCATTTTCCCACTTCTCATTATGATACCCAGAAGCCAAAGCACAAGTAAGACTTCACCTCATTTCCCTATACTATTCCCTTGACTACAGAAGGTGATGATGCAGTTTGAATGGTATGATGGAACCGTAAAGAATATACAAGTAGATCTACCCCTTCTGTATGACTATCAGGTCAGTGAATGGCTTTTGATCACACACACACACACACACACACACACACACACACACACACACACACACACACTGTGGGAAGAATGAGAGAAAGCAGACATAGGAGGAACAGAAAGAACTGGTAGAAATCCCAAAAGTAAATAACCTCTTTGCCTTGTACTTAGAATCCCCAAATTGTTTTCACCAATTGAATGTAGGGACCAGGGCCCTCCCAGCAAATGCTTCTTGGCCATCTGGTCTGTGATGCCATCTTTTAGAAAAGCTTCCCCATTGCCCTTCTCTCTCTTTTTTTTAACTCAAGACCAATTTACCCTACACTCCCATGTAGGTGGTGCAGTGCATAGATTACTGCACCTAAAGTCAGGAAGACCTATATTCAAATCGAGTTTCAGATACTTATGGACTTTATGACCCTGGGTGAGTTATTCTGTCTGCCTCAGTTTCCTCATCTGTAAAAAGGGGATAGTAATAGCATCTTCCTTCAAGGTTGTTACAAGGGGGGTAGTCTTTATTATCATTCCCATTTTAAAATGGAGATTTTATGTACAAGGCAAAGAGGTTATTTATTTATGGGATTTTTGGGGGGGAGAACCATAGCACAATTCCTGAAACCTGATCATGGGAGTCCCCTTAACCTTACCACAAAATTTCCCTCTTCCCCCAAATCTCTTGGTTTGCCTTTCTTTGGAAACAATTGTCCATTAAGTCTGTCCCATCTGTGGATTTGTAGAAGCAACTAAACAATGCCATACAGATATATGAGAGGCGGATTGAGTGGCTTTCCATCTCTAGCAGGAGAATTTGGGGCACAGTCTGTGAAAAAAGGTATTTTCTCCTCTGTGGTTTCCTGACTCTTTCATTATGTTTCTGCTACACAACACTTCATGCATGGTGAGTTCTCATTAAACTTCATTAGTGATGGTATTGTGGATGGCATCCACTCCATAGATAGATTTCAGGGGACCATGACTTTGTATGGGGAAAAAAATAGACACAGCTGACACACAAAAAGTCAAGAACCTCTGATCTAGGCCAAGAAGAGAAAATTTCTCTAGTCCTGAAAATCCATGGTAAGTTTAAGCACTCCCCCCCAGAACAGTAAGCCTATGGTATAGTCAGTCAGGGGAGGAAAAAGAAGGGGGAAATCTGAAAAAGAAAAAAAAAGATAAGCTGTAGGTAAGAAGAAGAGAAGGTTGGGGGAGGAGAAAAGAAGGGTGCATATTAATGTCACAAATTGCCTTCTCTAAGACCCATCTGTTTCTGTCTTCCTCAGTTTACTCATCTGTAAAATAGATAATAATAGCACCTATCTCCCAGAATCGTTGTGAGGATAAAATGAGATGATATTTGTGAAATGCTTTTGCAAACCTTAATACACCTTATAAATTATAGCTATTATTATTTTTATCATTATCATTCCCCTATGACTTTTAGTTGCAGGATCATTAACTCGTAGGGGCTTTGAACCAAGGAAATGGAGGTCATCTTACCCCATTGTCATGCCTCAGGTTATGACCATGCTATAATTACCCCAGTCCAGTGCTCCATATTTTGATACTTCTGGAGGAAGAGATGAGATGCCCTTCTCAGGATACCTTCTCTAATATTCTGGCCATACCTTTGTTGGTTTCAAATTGTAGAGATTTCGAACAGTGCTTAGCTCAACTCACATAATTCTTCCTGGAAAAAACTTTAAATAGTAATATGGAACAAAATAAACATTAGCTGAGAGATTCAGTTCTCCTTTTAAAGGTTGTATTTCTTTTTAGGGTAGTTATACTGGTGGATCTCTCAGTGACCAATTCCATGTACATTATTCATATCCAACATTCCTTAAGACTTCTGCTTGAAGAACAATTGTCAAACAAGGATTGCTTCAATATCATAGCGTAAGCTTCTGATGATTGGGGTGGGAGGAATATATTTATTGGAAGGGAGTTTGTACAAAGAAGGTGACTGGCAACAAGATGATGATGGCGATCAATATTAAAGGGACTTAACGTCATATGATGGCTATCAGTTTATCTGATTTGGATGATCTCGTTTTTAGCTTTGAATAATTAAATGGTTGCAGGAGTCCACTGGGGCAATGTTGATAGGTGGCCCCAAAACACATCACTTGATCAACCAGGGTAAAATGTAACCAGATCTCATGGCCCGGGTTTGTTCTCATGACTCCTATGCTGCAATATGCAAAAAAATAAGACACAGATGAATCATAAGGTTCACACTTGCCTTGCTTCATAGGATCATTTGTTCCAGACCCTGAGTTCAAATGGAAAATATTCAAAGCTCAGAATATTACAAACACACATTTGTCTGAATTCCTATATTACTCTAGTTCCAACCAGTCATACATTGTAAAAATCTCAACTAATTCAGCTGAAGAATTTAATTCAGCTAAGACCTGCCACCCAAAAAAAAAAATCACCAAGGACCTAGTTTTGCTATGTTCCACTTTAATGAAAATAAACAAATAGCAATAAAATAAGTTTGTGATAAGACTTATTTTTTTTCCAAAAAGCAGTTTCCCAAGATCAGCATATATCCAGTCCAATCTCCTATATCTTCTATAGTTAGAGTCCTATAGAATGACTCTAAGATACCAAGTTAGCTAAAAAAAGGGGGGGGGCCTCAAATATGTTCAATCATTTATATTTACAAAGGCTGGAAAGTTGAATCATGGATTTTAGATCCTCAAAAATAGGTAGAACTCTCATTCCCCTAGTAATCAGTTTTTCTCTGGGTGTATATGTGTATACATACATAGGTTTGTTCACTTATAGAGATGTTTTAACTGTGGTGAGAGTTTCTTTTTTTTTTTATCCCTCCCAATGAATGCAGCTTGGTGGCATAGTAGAAAGAATTCTGGCCCTGGAGTTAAGAAGACCTAAATTCAAATCTAACTTCAGATACTTACTAGCTTTGTGACCTTGGGCAAATCACTTAACTTCTCTAAACCTCAGTTTCCTCATCTGTAAAATGGAGATAAAAATTGGACCTATCTCCCAGGGTTCTGGTGAGGATAATGAGATATTTGTAAAGCACTTAGTACAGTGCCTGGAACATACTAGGTACTATATAAGTGCTAGCTATAATTATTATTTCCCTATTAACCTACTTTAATGTAAAATATGCTCCAAAATTTGTTTAGAAAGAAGTATGATGGGACGCTGTGAGATGCAGTAGATAAAAATCCAGGCCTAGTGTTGGGAAAGTCCTAGGTTCAAATCTGGCCATAGACACTTCCTTGCTGTTTGACCCTGGGCAAGACACTTAACCCCTAGTGCTTAACCACTCTTTTGTCTTGGAACCAATATACAGTATTGATTCTAAAGTGGAAGATAAGGGGAAGGAAGGAAGGAAGGAAGGAAGGAAGGAAGGAAGGAAGGAAGGAAGGAAGGAAGGAAGGAAGGAAGGAAGGAAGGAAGGAAGGAAGGAAGGAAGGAAGGAAGGAAGGAAGGAAGGAAGGAAGGAAGGAAGGAAGGAAGGAAGGAAGGAAGGAAGGAAGGAAGGAAGAAGACTAGCAGGAGGTTGTGATTATCAAGCCATTCTCCTAGCCAGAAAGAGTTGTGTTCATGCCCCATCTCTGACACATATTGGCATGTAACCTAACCTTTCAGAGCCCTGGGAAATGCTAAAAGACCATAAATTGCAGAGGCATTGACCTATGTTGGGAGAAAAGAGTCTATTCACCAGAGTTCTCTGTCATACCAATCAAATCACTGGTCCAATCCCTATCTGCATCCTTTTAAATAGATACCTACATACTACTTTCCTAAACCTTTGACAAGTTTCCTATAAATTTCAAGAGATGAAAGAGAGATAGTAATTGCTGCCTTGCCTATCTTACAGGATTTTTGAGATAATATATAGGAAGGGATAAGGACTGATTTCATTATTAGAAGGAGCCCCCAGGTGAGGAAACACCCTCTACCAGTGCAGGTCAGCACCTTCTCTGCAATACAGAGTCTTGGCACTAGAGCCCAGAGTACTGAGAAGCCAGTGACTTACCCTGGGGTCATACAAAATCAGTAAATGTTAGAGGTGGAACCAGATTCTAGAGTTTCCTAGTCAAGGGTTGTTCTCTACCTACTATGTAATATCAACTCTTGAATATATAGGACTTGTTGTCTAACTCTTCCTGACCGTATTTGGGGTTTTCTTGGCAAAGATACTAGAGTGGTTTGCCATTACCTTCTCCAGCTCATTTATAGATGAGGAAACTGAGGCAAACAGGACAAAGTGACTTACTCAGGATCACACATCTAGTGTCTGAGGTCAGATTTGAATCCAAGAAGATGAGTCTTCCTGACTCTAGGCCTGGCACTTTATCCACCATGCCACCTAGCTGTCCATACTTGGGGAAATCTTGTAAATTGTAAAGCACAGTAAAAAAGATTTTTGATGATGATGATGATGATGATGATGATAATGATGATGATGATGATTCCTTTGAAGGTTTGGAAGTATTATTGAAAGCTGGAGACCCGAAATGGTTCCCTTAAGCCAAGAAAACTTGCAAAATGCCTGGTGGTAGGTGATAAGGGAAGATATATTACTCTTCTTTTGGCCTAGGGATGCCCATGCCTAAACCATTGCTATTTGCAATCCTTAATTATGACTGTCCTGAAATCTCTCTCTTCTTCTAAAAGGCATGGAAAAAAAAAAACCTGCCCCATACTTTCTTTTCAGTCTTTCCTCTACCCTCAAACACTTTTTTTAAAAGCCCTTACCTTATATCTTGTAAACAATACTGTGTATTGGTTCCAAGGCAGAAGAGTGGTAAGGGCTAGGCAATGGGGGTCAAGTGACTCGCCCAGGGTCACACAGCTAGGAAGTGGCTGAGGCCAGGTTTGAACCCAGGACCTCCTGTCTCTAGGCCTGGCTCTCAATCCACTGAGCCACCCAACTGCCCCCCAAACACTTATTTTTTTAACATTATTTTTTTCTATTTTTATTCTCAGTTCTACATTAGCAATCTATCCTCTCAGCATCCCCTTCTGAATCTTGACTTTTCCTTTCATCTCTCCAGCTGGATCCTGAGCCTGAACTGCAAGGGCAGCAGAAATGTCCTCGGGGCTCTGAGGAAGGCAATAGAAGTAGATTTCAAGGAGAAAGAAAACTTTGATTCCCAAGGCATCTACCTTTTCACTGGTGGAGTCTCTGACCAGGAAATGGTAGGTAGGATGGGTTTTTTAGACTTTCCAGGACTTACTGTCTATGATGATTGAGCCACAGACCTATCTAGAGGCCACCAAAAAATGGTGGCAAACACCTCCTGAAATAACTATGCATTTGTATAAATGAATCCCACTCCCCAGACTAGAGGCATTTAAGACAGGGAAATCTCACATACAATATAAGACCTGGCTTTCAAAGAAATTTCAGAAGCCATTTTTGATACCAAGTGTCCGATAGGTCCTCAAGAGGAGAATGCCCCACTGCCCCTGACACAGTGGCAATTCTGGTCTTCTGGATGAAAAGGGAAAGCAGAAAGACAAGACAAATGAAAAGACTTTAACTTTCTGGAACTTCTACTGGTTTCAGGGGGCAATTCAGAGGCCAAGTCAATATTGCTCACTTCTTCTGGAGCAATCCAGCTCCAGGTCTGGCTCAGTTATTGCTCTAAGAGAGGGCAAGACCACACTGCCTCTGGACTGTAAGTCAGCCTGGCCTATTGTCCAGAAACTATTAGAAATCAAATGAAAAGGACTTGGGAGAAAAGGGATAAATGACCCCAGCTAATGGGTCAAACTATCCAGATGCTTTCCAAAAGTGGAATGGAGAAGGTGTTTTTCTTCTATTTCTTCTTCCATCTTTCCAGCCAGAGTGACTTGGAATTCCTTTTTGATGATATGACTTTCCTTATGCCATCCTTGAGCAATCTCTATTTGAGAGACCCAACTAATTTGAACTGTGGTAATTCTTCTCCGAGTATTCTTCCTCCCTTCCCAGAACAAGAGGGTCTTTGAAAAGCCCTAATGGCTCTCTTCTGTGATATGGAAATCACTTTAAAAGACTGATATATATTAATTTAAGGTCGCCAAGGAATTCAGCTATGTAATTCCTAAATGAAAACTCAAGTCAGCAGTCAACCTTTTATGGAGTTTTTAATTACAAACAGGAGGAAGAAAGGTATTAGAGAGAGAGAGAGAGAGAGAGAGAGAGAGAGAGAGAGAGAGAGAGAGAGAGAGAGAGAGAGAAAGGGGAGAGAAGGGAATAGGGCTTAAATACCCCCTCTGCTTAGGCTGGGCCAAAGGCCCAAGCCCTTAGATAGCTGGGGCAAAGAAAAGAGATCAGTCCCTATCACTCACGTGACCAAAATGGAGAAACAGTCTCAGGGGCCTCCACCTCCAGCCTCCTTCAGAGCCACCACCACTTCAGAGCAAAACCTCCTCCTCTCAGAGCAAAACTTCTCAGAGCCAACCTCCCCCTCTCCTCAGACCCCGCTATCTTTAAGGAAACTATCCAAGTCCCCTCCCCTCAGTTCTCACATCTACCAATCACTGTCGATGTCTCCCCTGTGCCAGTGGTGGCTCTAGCTTAACCCAGGACCACCCAGAGGTCTGTTTCCTTTGCACATGTCTGTTGAAGGTCATATTCTCAAATAATTAAATCTTGATCTTTGCTGCAGCCCTTGCTAAATCCTGTTACTCTGAGTAGGGTGGAGATTGTAGTTTCCAAGACCTGGTTCTGTCATTCCAAGTATCTCTATTGTATCAATTCTAAAATCAATCATGACTCAAAGAACTTCCTGTTCTATGCTTAAGCATAGGTCAAAGCCCTTTCCATTGTTTAGCAAAAGGTTTCTGTCCTAAAGTAGTCTTAAGTAGGGAGGAGAAGGATCCTCCCATTCCAAGGAGTTTCACATTCCAATAGAGTTCTTACTATCAGTAGGAAATTTTTCAAGTATGAAATTTCCCAATGGGGAAATTTCCAACATTCATAAGTCTAAGAAATTTTAAGGTTTACACTTCCACTTGGGTGTTGACCACTTACTGATCAGATGGCAACACCAATTCCATCTACCTTCCTACCCTGTGATGAGATGGGTTCAGGATGTTCAGTCCCAAGCTTCAGGAACCTGTAGCTGATGAACTCCCAGAGTTACTCATCTTCCCACAGCCTTTGGTTACCGCCTACATTGCTGAGACCTGCAGGGGCTGTGATCTGAAGATTCACGTCTGCCTGTTCCACATCAATGAGTTAGACATGGATGGAGCAGTTCCTGCTCGCTATGCCAACAGTATTGACACGGCTTCTGCTTACAAGGATATCACTCATGCTGCTAATGGGAGATTCCACTGGTTTGGTGATACAGGTTAGCGAAGGTCTTGGCTACTCTCTCCTTTCCCTTCTTTTTTTAGGCAATTCCTTGCTTTTTTATACTATCTAGTAAAGGCTGGAACTTGTGCCTGATCAGAGTGGTGGCTGCATTCCAGACTATGAATGGGCCACCTCTCTTTAAAAAAAAAAATCTACCAGAACTATTAGAAATACTCCCATCGTCGTGTGCTTCTTGCACACATGTCCCAAAAGACTTGTGAAATTGGGATCTTTTAGCTTTGGCACCTTTGCATCCTGGCAGATGGACCTCTTAATAACTCACACACTCTTAGGACTATCTTAGAAAACAAAAAATGTAAGTTTCTCAGGCATACAAAATTAAAATATACCCCGATCATTTTTAGGGAAATTTTAGCCCACAGACAAAAATGAAAATCATCATCATCAAAACAGGAATTTACTCAATCAGATAAACTACTTGGCAAATACTTAATTTTAACAACATATAAGAGTAACACGCACCTGGTAGGGTAGATACATACACAGAAAGGTAACACTCCTACCAAAGCACGGCAGGGGAGAGATAGCTGGAGGCTACATGCTTCATCTGCACCCAGCAATCTCTCAACCAATCAGGAGCCACATAAACCTTCCATATTCATAGTTTGCAGCCCAGAGCTGCCCCTCCTTAACCTTAACCAGGAGGAAGATGTTATAGAAAAGAAATTAACAATGTTAAGGTTAATAAGGAGACACCAGATGAATACAGCAGAGAAAATATGAAGAATACATATGGAGGCAGGAATTTGCAATGAAAATTACTCCAGAGAGCACAAACAGAGCAATAAAGAGAATTTTCCCAAACTTCCTTTGAACCATTCTTGTTGAGGCGGGCTGAAAACTCATTGGGCAGAATGACTCTCTGAAGCTCACAAACTTCAGAGAGAGAAGAAAAGAGAAGAGAGACAGAGACAGAGACAGAGAGACAAAGACAGAGAGACAGAGAGACAGAGACCCATTGATTGCCTTCTGCCAGATTCTGACCTTTGAGTCACAGACTTAACTTGCAGTTTTTCTGGCCTAGTCTCCCTCTATCACATTTTGAACTTGGGTAGAGTATGGTCCCAGAATTGTCAGTTTATTCAGTATCCCTTCATGATATCCAAGGAACAAAGCAATTGCCAGGTCTGTGATCAGCCAGGTAGGGAGTGCCCTTTTTAAAAGAGAAAAAGAATGTATTTTTCAGAAAATTCTAACACCAGCTCATAGGTCCACTTCTCTAATCTTTCCCACTGTTCCTATATATCCACCTGGGCCCAATTCAATTATTAGACCTTTTTTTTAAAATGGCTTCAGCATGTCTTTCCAAATACTCCTGTAAGGAACAGAGCAACATCCCTAGTAATAGATTTGTTCCTAAAACATTTTGTATAAATAAAATTTTTATAAATTAAGTCTCAGTGGCAGTAATCTAATGGAAAGATACTAGAACTGGAAGCCAGACTATACTATCATATAACCTTAGGCAAATTGAATAATCTTCTTTGTCTCTATTTCTCTATTTCTTCCTCTATAAAATTGTAATTATCTACCCATATCACAAGGTTTTGTTAATATGAAACCACAGCTATGAGTATGATTTGAAAAGAAGAAACTACATTTCAGATTTGGAAGAGACCTTGGAGATCATTTATAATCCTAAAAACTATTGTTTCACTTCATGTGTAAGGAAACTGAGTCTCTGAGAGCATAAGCAACTGGTCTAGGAACATGAAGCTAGTTAGTAACAGCTGGAACCAGTATTAGGATTCCTAATAATAATAGCTGGATTTTACATAGCTCCTACTATATGCCCAGCACTGTGCTAAATATTTTACAAATATCTCATTTGATCCCCATAACAACCCTGTAAGACAGATATTATTTTATCCCCATTTTATAGTTGGGGGGAACTGCTTTCCCAAGGTTACACAGCTAGGAAGTGTCTAAAGTGGGATTTGAATTCAGTTTTTCCCTATGCTTTTTCTGTCCCCATATTAAGTCAAAACACATTGAAGAAATTATTCTATTACTATATTTTAGTTATTACATCAATAATGATATTGATAGGATAGGGACTAGACCCATATTATCATTTTTAGGAAGGACTACCAAGTGAGAAAATTTCCTCTCTTAGGGCAGATCAGCATCTTCTCTGAAAATTTATGTCCTGTGTGACTTTTTTGTACTTGTATCTCTGGGCTACCCAGTACCAAGCACACAGAAGATACTTAACATATACTTATTGATTGATTAATAGACTATTTTATATGACTCTGGGTTGGTAATATATATACATATATATATTGGATTCCCTCTAAGGCAGGGTACATTGTGGTGAAGATTTCTTTGCAACAATTTACGAAAATCTGAGGTTGACCTCAGTATTTAAAGTTGGAATTGAAGCTGTGTTCTTATTAAGGGTTAATAAGGTCTGGTGGGGAGAGCCCTAGATGAGAATCCCCTTTCCTCCAAGCTACCAAAGAAAGCAGCTATGAAATTCCAATGGGTCCCTGTAGAACACAGGCTTCTCTTGTTTTAATTAACTCCTCTGGAACACAGTTCTTGCTTAAAACCAATTTCCTACAGTCACTCAGGGTTTGGCTTCCAGGAATTTTCGAGAGTGATGATATCAGTGCCATCGCCTTGGAGATGGAAAAGGCCTTCAACTACTCCCAAAAGGTGCTTTTCCTTTATGACAATTACCTAATTACCTTCCTTCAATATACAGTGTTTCCCCATCCTTTCCTCCTCTACCCTGCCACTATTCAACCACTTGTAGCTTCTGGTGTGCTAAATCAGTGAGCATTTCTCTCTTAAAACCCAGGTCTTTGAAATTAATTCAGGATGGGGGGGGGAGGGAGGGAAATAGTTGGGATTACCCCTAAACAAAATTACAAGGGGACTTGGGCTTCTCTTTTTCCTTCCTTCCTTCCTCCCTTCCTCCCTTTCTCCTTTTCTTCCTTTTTTCCTTTTCCTTCTTTCTGTCTATGCTGTTTCCCCCACACATACACTTCAACTATCTTATACATTCCATCATTCCTAGGGCCTAATTCAACCTCCTTCATGAGCCTCTCCCCACTTCAGCCATCCAGCCAGAAGTGACCTCTTCTTCCTTCACATTCCTATACTACTTATTGTTTGTACTATTCATTTGATATATTATCATTATTTATATACTCATAATTTCCCCCAATGGACCAAGCTCCATGAAGGCTCAGAGATTATCTAATTCATCTTTTTATTTCTCCACCATATAAGCAAGCTCGATGCCTCACACATAATGACAGTGCTCAGTAAATTTTGAACAAATAAGTGACTTTCATGTCGCTCTCCTAGGTACCCAGCTTCCTCAAGTTTCCCTGACACCCCACCTTTTCCAAGTGGTGCCCTCCTAGTTACAAAGCTTCCTTCTTTGGATCTTCTCCAAAGACCTTTCCTCTACCTCATTAAAATGGACCTGCCATCTATTTCCCTTTGTTTCTCTCTCTTCAGTTCCTTTGATTCAACTGGATCTAACAAATGAAATTATGTCATAATTATTTGTGAAAGTATTCTCCTTATTATGTTATTATGTTCCAGATTTCATACTTGTATTAATGGTGGCTTTCAATATCTGACCTAGAAAGAATTTCAGGTCACTGGGGGGAAGATTCTCTAGGGCAAAAGGTCTTAGAAAGTCTTCCAATCTGACCATTAAGACAAGTTACTCTGCCTATGAGTATAGCCAAACCTAAGTGTAAGGCTTGTAATTATAGAAGCTGAGGTTGCTATCTATGCTCCATTTGGAAAAAAACAATGTGACTGCCATTAATACTAAGCAGCCAGATTGGCAGTCCAAGATTTCTAAAGGAAGGGCCTAGGGAGCTCACTTTCAATAAATTTCCAAAGGTCCCATTGCTTTCAATTGAACCAGCATGTAGTTCCACCACTACCACCCACTACCACTCCCCATGAAATAACTCTGACAGCCCTTGTCCTTGATATTTAGCTTCAGATCAAACTAAAGAGCTACACTAACATTATGCTTCACCATTTCAGTGTGCTTTGCTGGTAGCAACCCTTAAAAACCAGCCTGGACCCCCCACTGAAAACCCACCAATTCCCAAAGAAGAGCCAAAGGTGGTGAAGGAAAAAAGCCAGCCCAAGCCTCAGCCTCAGCCTCGGAAACTGTACTGCCCTAAATCCAACACCCTCACGCTGGGCAAAATGGTTTGACTCCCCCTTATTAATAATGAGTGCCTGTGTGTTTCACCTTGTCTCTTGATCATTTTGAGGGTTTAGAAGCATCTGAGGCAAGGCCCCAGAGTAAAAAAGATGGAAATTGGGAAACCAGGAAATGAAAACCAGCACCTCCCTCTCACTAAGGACCAGAACCCACAATAGCTCGAATTAGGGAGGAGGTAGCAGCATCCTGCCCACTGCTCCTGGGAAGTAGAGTTCTGAGGAGACTGCTTATTAGCTCAAGCCAGCTGGTAGAGTGGGTCTGAAAAAGGTACCCAAACTAATCTGAACCTGATTCAATTTGGTTTGCCTGGACTGGCCTCAGAGAATGGTGCTAGAGGAATGGAGTGGTGCAGGGGGTGCTTGGAATATATAGGAATATCATGGACCAGAAAGAGCTAGGGATAGATTGGAGAACTAAAGTCAAACTTGTCAGGAGAAAGAGAAGGAAGAAGAAGAAGAAAGAAGAGGTAGCATTTAGCCTGCAAATGGTTTATTCTTTGACCCTGGCCAAAGAGTTTACTTTTCTTGGCTGTTAGAAGGAAAGCTGATTTTTCATAGGTATCAGTTTTGTATGTATATTTGTGTAGCTACAGAACCTAATCCTTGGGAGCTCCCAAGAGGGAGGCCTGAACCTTCCAAAAGACCCCAGAGGTGATAGCCTATGCCAGAGCTTGGGAGTAAAAGCAGGACAATGAGGCATATATCCCTCATTATTTTACAATGATTTTAATGTTCTAACCCAAAGTTTTTCTTAACAAGGCAAAAATGTGGCTAACATTCAGCCAACACTCAACTCCATTTGCACACATATTGTCATCATTCAAGAGTTTCATTTAGGCTTTCAGGGTGCTTCATCCTTCCCATCTTGTTCCCCAAATATTTGTCCATGATTTAAAAAAAAAAAACCCAGAGTTCTAAGGCCTTCTTCTTATCATCTTGCCTGGTAGTTACTGAGCCAAAGGCCTGAAATGGCAGCTCTGTGGACTATCAATGCCTCTAATCGACTTTTGCATAGACTTAAATAGACTTCAATAAATAAATAGACTTAAAGCTTCAATGGGATAGACTATTTCTTAGAGTTTCAGTTCTTCGCTTTTCCATGTGGGCACACAGATAAGGGGCTGCTCACCTGGCAAGCTGGAGGAGACTGAGTGGTTTGTTTTAGCTGAATGGTTACTGCCTTTCAGTAACACTTAATAACAAAAGAGCTTTCAGCTTGACAAATTGTAGAGTTGAGCAGATATATACACTCTCTGGGTCAAACAAGTGAAAATTTTAGAAAAATCTAATCAGTGCAAAAGGTGAAACAGACTAATACTTGTGATGCCTAATTCTCCATATTTGCTCATTTCTATTCTGTCTTTTTTTTTTTGCCAAGTTCCCTGCCTTCATAGACATAATGGTATAGTATAGTAAAGGCCTAGAAGTCCTGCACAATCTAGCAAAGCTTCCTACAGGAGATGGGAATGATGTGCCCTCATGTCTCTCTTGCTACTTTTCCTATCCTTCTCCCTAGCTCGACTTGTACAGGTTATAGTTATAGGTTGATAAAAAGGTTCTCAAGGGCTAGGGATACAAACAGCACAGAGATCAAGACTTTTTTCCAGATGACCTTTTTTTTTAGGGTAATAAAAGTGATCTTGACAGAGACAAGATCATCTCCACAAAGAATATAACATGGCACCCGAACACCACCAAACCAACCATCCCATCAGGTAAGAGAGGGCATAGGCACCAGCATGATTGGGATGGGGAAATGAAGAAAAAGTATTTGTATGGGGACCAGTTTTATAAGCTAAGATCTCAATACAAAATCGAAATGATCATAATCTGAGCAGATGACCCAGATCCAGCCATGTAAAGAGCACCCATATTTGCTAGAAAATTAAGTGACCTACAAGACACACTTCAAAAGAGTCAGTGGAGGTCTAATGAGTATGTCATATTGAATAGAAAGAGACCTCTTAGTAACCTAGGATCTCAAAGTCATTCTTGAGTTTCACAGTTTGTGATGTCCAAGAACCCAGTCTTCCAGTTCAGAGTGTAACTTGGGATTTAAGAAGTAGCAATTAAGCTAGAAATCAGCATGGTATTAAACAGCATGGCATCCCCTATCTGAAATGGCCAAATGTTCTCCTTTTCTAGGCCAACTAACAAAAGATTGGAATTCAAATAAGGGGAAGAAGAAGATCAAACCACCAAAGAAAGGGCCAACCACATCTTTTTCATTATTCGTTCTTGACCAAGGGAAAGATGCAGGTAACTGAGTTAATCTACACTCCAATTCTGGGCCCCAAAGTAAGACCATTTGAAAGGACCTCTCCTACTTGGTAGTTGGAAAAGAAACAGCTCACCAGTGCCAGGGTCCTTTGTTTCCCAGGAGGCTACATTCGCAGTATTTCTGGAGTACATCTTTCCTTAGTTTGACATCTGCTAACTTATTCATAGGATGATCTTGCAAAAATTATATACAGAGAGAAGGAAAGCATCCAGGAAAGGCAAAAATGCATATTTATATTAGGAAAAAATCTCTAAAATCCAACTGCCTTAACACTCAAATGTTAGGAGAAGGTCCCCTTACCATGAAAATAGTCCAATTTGGGTACCCAGTCTGTGTAACTGGTAAATGGTGCCAATCGAGTTAAATGATTCTTAATAGTTTTATTTTGTTTAGCTAGCATTTATACTATTTTGTTTCTAAAGCTGCACAATGGATAGAACATGGGCCTTGGAGTTTGAATCCTACCCCACATACTTTTCTAGCTCTGTGACCTTAAACAAATCACTTTACCCTTCTCAGCTTTAGTTTCCTTATTTAATAATAGCACCTATTTTCCAGGGTTATGTAAGAATGGGATCAGATAACATGTAAAGTGCTTTGAAAACTTTAAAGCATGGTTTAAATGATAGTTGTTGCAGTATTATAAATAGAGATTCATCCTTTAAAAAATAATAAACTTTGTATTTTAAAACCAAATTGAAATTAGGCATAGTAGTTAATATGTATAGTCTCTTCTACTGGAAAGTCTGGAGCTGATGATTTGCTTCATTTCAAGAATTGTGAGAGACAATAGGACTAAAAGCCTAATGTCTCTAATTTAGAAAGTAGGAGTTAAGCCTAAAAGACAACACAGTGCTAACTAACCAGCATGGCTCCCCCCATCTGAAATGGTCAGGTGTTCTTTTCTAGCCCAGCCAATGAAATTGGGCTCTGACTAAAAGAAAAATCAAATCACCAAAGAAAGGACCAAGCATTTTTTTCATTATTTGTTATTAACAAAGGGAGAAGTTTACCAGTAAGGTAAGCCATCAGGCATGGAGGACTGCTGGGCCACTTAAAGAAGGTTAAACCAACCAAGGTCAGAATATGGAATGGGCTAAAGCTTCCATGCTGACCAGTATTCGGATCAGTCCATGAGTGGCTATAGTACTTCCAACCTGGAAATGAGATAAGAAGAGCCAGACTCTAAAACAAAACAAAACAAAAACAATTGAATGACATTGAGAATTGGTACCAAGAAGGAGTTATACTTGATGTAAATATTATCTCTTCTAGATGCAGCACACAAGAAAAATCTACCAATAAAAGTTGTGAAAAAAAGTTTTCCTTCCACTGAGTTTCCCCAAAATGATGACATTTCCTCAACTGAAGAGGTATTAAGTTATCCATAATAATAGATGTCTCCTTTAATATAATGGAATGTATTATGTTATTAGAAATGACAAGTATTAGAAATATAAAGGAAATAAGGGAAATGCATGAAAATGTGAAAAGAAAAGAGAGGAAAATAATACATACTATGATTACACTTAAAAAATTAGCAGTCACAAAATCAAGAGGAAAAAGTATCAAAGTAAATCCAAAGAAGGTTTAAAAGCAGAGGATGTCTATATTAGCACACATATGTAATTTACATATTTTAACATTATAAATAATGTAGAATTTGTGGTCCTGCACATTTTTATGTATTTATTCAAATGGTTTTTGTTGGTAGTGGTGCTTCCTAAGTATATAATTTTTTTAATTGGAGGGAAAAAAACATTTCTCCTGAACAGTGTTTCAGAACAGGGTGGCTAGGTGGCACAATGGATGGAGTGCCTGGCCTGGAGTTAGGAAGACCTCAAGTCTAACCTCAGACATGTACTAGTTGTGTAACCTTAGGCAAGTCATATAACCCTATATACCTCAATTTCTCATCTATAAAATGAACTGGAGAAGAAAATGGCAAACTACTCCAGAATCTTTGCCAAGAAAACCCCAAATGGAGTCATGAAAAGCAGAGAATAACTGAACCCTGACAACAACTACAAAGAACAATGGTTCCTCTGAATCAGATCAGCACTTCTAATCTTTTTTAATATAAGGAACCTTTTTAAAATATTTAATAAAATGTTAAGGACCTTCATATGACACTATGGTAACTTCTGTTAGTGTCTGCTAATTAAGAAAATATGTAAGAAAGCATAATTCTTTTAAGTGAACTGTGCTTTGTCTTCTTTATATTTATTTGTTTGTTATATTAAAGTTCCCAGATATCTCCCTCTCTGTCTCCCCAACTCACTGAAGAAGGCATCATTTGACAAGAAAAAAACTTTTTTAAATATACATATATATGTATACATAAAACTAAGTCTTGCATGTTTCTATTATCAGCTCTTTCTCTGGAAGTGGATATTCATTCACAAATTATTCTCTAAACAATATTTCTGTTGCCGTATATAATGATCTCTTGGTTTTGTTCCTTTCATGCTTCATAACTGCATGTAGGTCTTAAAAACTTTCCTTTCCCAAAGATCTGACATGTATACTATTCTGTGTTCACCTGATTTACTTATAGTTTCCTTCTTTATATTCAGGTCATTCGCCCATTCTGAGTTTGTCTTGGTGTAAGGTGTGAGATGTTGATCCAAACCTAATCTCTTCCACACTGTCTTCCCATTTTTCCCAGCAGTTTTTATCAAATAATGGATTTTTGCCCCAAAATCTGGGATCTTTGGGCTTGTCATAGACTGTCTTGCTGAGGTCATTTACCCCAAGTGTATTTCCTGATCCTCTTTTCTGTCTCTTAGCCATTACCATATTGTTTACATGACCACTGCTTTATTATACTATAAAGTATAATAATAATTAAAATTTGGTACTGCTAGACCATCTTCCTTCGCATTTTTTTCATTATTTCCCTTGATATTCTTGATCTTTTGTTCTCCCAAATAAACTTTGTTATTGCTTTTTCTAATTCAGTAAAAACGTTTCTTGGTAGTTTGATGGGTACGGCACTAAATATTTTGGGTAGGATTGTCATTTTTATTATGTTAGCTTGTCCTACCCATGAGCAATTAATATTTTTCCAATTATTTAGATCTGGTTTTAGTTGTGTGGAAGGTGTTTCATAGTTGTGTTCAAATAATTCCTATGTTTGTCTTGGCAGATAGATTCCTAAGTATTTTATATTGTCTAGGGTGGTTTTAAATGGAATTTCTCTTTCTAATTCTTGCTGCTGAGATGTGTTGGAGATATAGAAATGCTAATGATTTATGTGGATTTATTTTGTATCCTGCAACTTTGCTAAAGTTGTTGATTATTTCAACTAGCTTTTTAGTGGATTCTCTAGGATTCTTTAAGTAGACCATCATATCATCTGCAAAGAGTGATAACTTAGTCTCCTCATTACTTAGGTCAATACCTTCAATTTCTTTTTCTTCTCTAATTTCTACTGCTAGTGTTTCTATTACAGTGTTAAATAATAGAGGTGATAACGGGCATCCTTGTTTCACTCCTGATCTTATTGGGAAGGCTTCTAGTTTATCCCCATTGCAGATGATGTTGGCTGATGGTTTTAGATATATCCTGTTTATTATTTTTAGGAAAGGCCCTTCTATTCCTATACTTTCCAGTATTTTCAATAGGAATAAGTGTTGTATTTTGTCAAATGCTTTTTATGCATCTATTGAGATAATCATGTGATTTTTGTTGGTTTGCTTGTTAATATGGACAATTATGTGGAAGGTTTTCCTAATATTGAACCATCCTTGCATTCCTGGTATGAATACTACCTGGTCATAGTGGATAACCCTTGTGATGACTTGCTGGAGTCTTTTTGCTAGTATTTTATTTAAGATTTTTGCATCTATGTTCATTAGGAAGATTAGTCTATAATTTTCTTTCTCTGTTTTTGACCTGCCTGGCTTTGGAATCAGTACCATGTTTGTGTCATAAAAGGAGTTTGGTAGAACTCCTTTGCTTATTCTGTCAAATAGTTTGTATAATATTGGGATTAGCTGTTCTTTGAATGTTTGCTAGAATTTATTTGTGAATCCATCAGTACCTGGGGACTTTTTCTTAAGAGTTCAATTTCTTTTTCTGATATGGGGTTATTTAAATATTCCTAATGTGGGAATTTGCTTTACTATACTATGCAACTATACCTACAGGTCTTTATTTTTCAGGAGTGGATTTTGCTCATCATGGGATAATAAAGGAAGAACAGATAAATTTAAAAGCTTATTAATTAAATTCTTAAGTAAAAAGAATATTAAATTACATTTATATGCCATTATTTGTTAACCATTCTTTAATTGATGAGCATGCTCAGAGTTCTTTGCCACAGCAAAAAAAAGGGGGGGGGCATAAAATTTTTTGTACCTATGAGTGCTTTTCTTCTTTCTTTGGTCTCTTTGGGGTCTAGGTACACAGACACTATGAAAGCACTTCAAAGATAGAAACCTCATTCACTCTTTCTTGGATTTCTGCTTTCCAAGAAGCTAGTCCAAAGCACTCTACACAGAGGGACTTCACTTATACTACATATATGCTGTCCTATAACCTTTCAAACTGAGCTAGACAATAATTGTCAGGCTATTCATTTAAATCCCACAAACATTTATTAAGAGTTTGCTATCTGCAAGATATTGGAAGTAGCAGTAGTATAAAATGATATAGTCCCTGCTCTCATGGAGCTCACAATCTTAAAAAGGATAATAAATAAATACCAATAAACCACAAACCAAGAGGGCTATAAACTTGCAGCAAATTTTACTTTTGGGGGGTTTTTTGTGTTTTTATATTTTTTTTACATTTGTTTTTTTTGGGGGGGGGGTGCATGATTCAGTCAACCAATCAGACACATGATTTCTCAAATACTATATTCCTTTATTTGAAAGTGGTTGGCAAGTTGCAGCTTGAGAAAACTAAAGCTAGAACTGCCCAGATTCTTGTTTGGTCCAAACTCCATTCATCAGAAGAAAATGGAAGATGCCTTTCAGAAGCAAATTTCATCCAAAGTCACCAGCTACTATCCAATCACAGAAATCAAGGTCAGTCCTGAATTCTAACCTCACCAAATCTTGTTTGTAGATGCTTGGACCAGCCTGGTAGGTTGTGGCAAGCTGGAGAATATTGCATAGAAAAGTAACTCAGCCTCAGAAGCACTGAGGAACATTCTCAAAAGAAATGGTTTACCCAAATGTGTTAAGCAAAGAACTGCTTAGAAACAGCAGCATTGGAGTTGAAATGTTAAGTTTAAAAAAAAAATCTCTCCCACTTTTGCCCTCACAACCACATTTTCAGCATCTGGGAGAACTAGTATTGGCTAAAGACAGCAGAGTCAAAACTAATCATTTGTAGTGCTTTTGCATTTACAAAATACTCTGCATATTTCATACAAGTCTCACAACAACCCTAAGAGGGACTGCCATTATAATCCCCATTTTATAAAGGAGGAAACAGACGCAGATGAGCGCTGAGTGCCTTGTCCAGGATCTCTATGTATCCAAGGCAAAATGTGAACTCAGGTCTTCCTTGACTCCAACTCCAGCACTCTATCTACTCTATGCCTAGTTGTCCAAGAATTTATTAATAAGTTCCTGTCCAGTTTAATCCACCAAACTGGAAATCATGCCTCCCTAACTAATGTGATCTGGTTTCCCATCAACCTTTCTGTTTTAGAATAGAGATTGGTCTATTGTGATGGTGGGGTTATTGTTTTCATTACAGTGATAGCATTTGCCATGAATCCCCACAGTCCTATTCAAGAATATCAATTCCAAAAATATATAGGACTTAGTTTAAGAGCAAAATTATGTCAAACACATTTGGGAAAGCATTAACCACAAATCAAATTTAAGTGATTAGGTAGGTTTTGGGGGTAGATGGGGATGAGGTGAAAGGGAGAAGAGAGCCAGAAATAAATAGACTTGCAAAATAAAAGAGGTTCACTAAAGTATTTTGTAAATGCCCAGAAGAGAAGAAAAAAATCAGCAGCAATCACAGACGAGCAGGATAGCTTTGAAAGTTTCCTGTTGGATTTATTATAAACTTTAAAACAAGTTCTACATAATAGTCATAGCTTGTGAGACACACTCCTCTGCATATGGAAATGCTCATTTCATTTGGTGTTAAGTACAGAATAAAAATAAAAGACATCTCTGCTTTAAGTCAGTGATGTCAAACTCAAGTAGAAATAAGTCTACTTAAACCATACATAAGGATCCTTCCAGGCTGTGTGTGTGTGTGTATATGTGTGTGTGTGTGTGTGTTTTAAAATTAATATTATCTGTATTTTATTGTATTTTATTTATCCTGGTAAATATTTCCCATTACTTTAAAAAAAAACCTTATCTTCCATCTTAGAAGAATGATAAGGGTTAGGCAATGGGGGTTAAGTGACTTGCCCAAGGTCACACAGCTAGGAATTATCTGAGGCTAGATTTAAGCCCAGGTTCTTCTGTCTCTGGGCTTGGCTCTTAATCCACTGACCCTCCCCATTACTTTTTAATTTGGTCTAGATGGGTGTTATCAGTCACTCTCATGTTCAACACCTCTGATCTAGCCAGCTTTCTAAAACTGTAAGTTTCCGGGACCAAGAAGTGAAATCACAAAACCAACCCTTCTCCCTTAAACTGTTGTGGGAATCAGAAAAACATTTCTCCATTCCTTTTATGTACTTTTCCCCCATCCTAGAGCATGATAAAGCATCTGCAGTGCCAGGATAAGGACTTAGACGAGTACATAGAAGAGATGGAGAAGACAACAAGGTGTTACATCAGACGGATTCATTGGTTGCTGACAGGTAAATTTCTTGCCCATGGAGCAGGGAATAATAGCATAGAGATAGTCCACATTTGGGTTCCAATATCTGTAACCCTCCCTTCCCTTGACTTGGCTCTCATGCAGTGAGAATCATTAAATTAAACACTAAGCATTAAGTGCTTGCTTACCATGTGCCAGGCACCCTGAGAAGTTCCAGGGAAACAGAGATAAACAGGAGACAGTCCCAGCCTTCCCAGCACTTACATTCTAATGAGGGAGGCAACACAGGACACATGAGTATATACAGAATACATACAGAATGAACTGGGGCAGACTCAGGGGGACAGGGATCATTATCTGTATTGTAATGTATTTTTATTTATTTTGTTAAACATTTCCCAATTACATTTTAATCTGGTTTGGGCTGTCCTTGGTTTGACACTTCTGTTTTAAAGTATTCCCTACTAACCAGTATGTTGAGATATTGTGGTGTGTGTTACCAGGACAATCTTTCCATATTATGATGTCTTCAGTTCCTTCTTTTGTTTGGCCAGTTTTTAAAAAATATTAAGTTATGTAAGGGGTAGCTAGGTGGCTCAGAGGATAAAGAGTCAGATCTAGAGACAGGAAGTCCTGGGTTAAAATCTAGCCTCAGGCATTTCTTAGCTGTGTGACTCTGGGCAAGTCACTTGACACCCCCCCCCATTACCTAGCCCTTTCTACTCTTGGAACCAATACTTGGTATTGATTCTAAAACAGAATGTAAGAATTATTTTAAAAATAAGTGTGAAGACTCAAGGAAAGGAGTTTATACTTGGGACAAGGAAAATGAGGACATCTGCTCAGAAAGTTAGCCAGCCTCATGCAAACTGGCATCCCTCCTTTCTTTTCCCTATTCTCTCTGTCCACTTGTTCTGGGTACATTTTGGGGCACCTTGCTTAGATTCCCATGGCCAGGAGAAATACACATTGTAAATGGTACATGGTGTACAGTTTCAGTAAAGTTTCACATATTGGCATTCTTCAATTCAACCTTTAAAAAGGAAAGGAAAAAAGGATAGAGGATTTCTCTGTAGGCAGGCTTGCCACACATCTGGGAATCATAAAGCCACATCATATCAGAATGAGAAGGTTATCTTGCCCAATCCTCTTATTTTACAGGTGAGGAAACTGATGCCTAGGGACATAATGTGATTTGCCCAACTTCACATAATTAGTTTGTGTCAAAGCCAAGACCAGAACTCAGGACTCCAGACTGCCAGTATAATTCTCTCCCCGCTGTACCATTCTGAATTCCAGTAGCCTCCCAGAGGAATATCCCACCCTGGCCTCTAGCCATATATGATATTTCCCAATAGGATGTCACCTGAAAAAGGCATGATCAAGAAAAATGTATTGAAGACTTATTTTGTTAGGCACTACAATATATATTATGGGGAGGGAAATTAAATTATGCTTCATTCCTCTTCCGGCTCCATATTCATCAGGAAGTCGTCGACTATTTGGCACCATTTTGGAGAACAAGGTTTGCATCATGATAGACCTATCAGAGTCCATGGGGTCCCATCTGCAGCAGGTGAAGAAAGAACTGAACTTGCTGATTTGGGAACAGCTGAGAAAATGTGACAGGTAGGAACAAGGAGCCCTGGGGAGGAGGGAATCTATCTAGAGATGAAGAGACTTTCCTGCCAAAAAGTTATATGATTCAATAAATCACTACCCCATGGTCAGTTCATAGCCTAGTTAATACCTTCATCAATTCCCTTTTCATTAATCAGGCAAGAAGATGAGTGTTTCTAAAATATCCTTTGAAATACCCCAGAGCAAAGGTTCTCAAACGTTGGGGCATCAGTTAAAATTTATTACTTACTCTTAAAAATTAATGAAGACCCTAAAGAATTTCTGTTAGATAAATCTGTTGATATTTGCCATATTAGAAATTAAAACAAAATTTAAACTCTATGTTATTTTGCAATACCAATAACAAGTATATATAAACATATTTTTATTTAAAATAACTTTTTAAAATTAGTGAGGTATGCATGGCATTATTTTACATATTTTGTAAATTTCTTTAGTGTCTGTGTTAGTAAAAGACAGCTGGATTCTTACCTCTGCTTCTACATTCTGTTGTGATCTATTTTTTTAATTGAAGTATATGAAGTAAATCTAGCCTCACACATGTAATTGGAAAAAGGGAGAGTATTTTAATAGATATTTTCTTAGTTTTATTATAAAAATGGTTTTGACCTCTTGAATAGCCAAAAAGGATCTCAGAGACCATACTTTGAGAACCAATGGACTAGATAAATTGAAAAACACTGAAAATGAGCTCTGTTTGGGAAATAAAGCAATTTCTAAAAAATCATCTTGAGTACCTTTCTACCTGTACTTATTAATTCATTCTGAGCAGAGGTGAGAAAAATTATTCTTACTTTCTTGGAGGTACAATGTAAATTATAGCTAAAATTGACCTAGGAAAGACAGGTATAAAAAATCAATAAAAACTTTTCTTAAAAAGAGAAAGAAAATACAGGTAGGAAAAAAAAAGAAAAAATAGAGGTAGGTTTTGTTTCCACACATACAGAATAAATGAGGTCTAATCTCCTACTGTGATCCAATTTATTACCCCCTGCCAACATATGATTTAGTCTATTATGTTCCTTCCCCCCACCCCACACCCTTATCTTTTGACTTAAAAATAGATTATCAGTCATAGGCAGAAGAGCAGTAAGGGCTAGGCAATGTCTGAGGTCAGATCTGAACCCAGAACTTCTTGTCTCCAGGCCTGGTGCTCTATCCACTGAACCACCTCTCTGCCCCTTAGTCTATTATATTCTAACCAAAAGATTTCTCTCTCTCTCTCTCTCTCTCTCTCTCTCTCTCTCTCTCTCTCTCTCTCTCTCTCTCTCTCTCTCTCTCTCTCTCTCTCTCTCTCTCCTCTATATTTCTCCTCCCTCTCTCTCTCTCTTTGTATGTCTCTCTGCCTCTATCTCTCTCTCAACTTCCATCCTTCACTGCTCCACACTCCCTTTATCCTCAGCTTTAACCTGCTCGGTTTTGCAGAAGACCTATATTCCTGGCAAGACAGACTGGTACACTCCACAGATGAAGCATGCCACAGGGCTGTGCAGTGGGTGACCAAACTGGAAACCCATGGAACTACCTCCATCTTGAGAGCTTTATTGGCGAGTTTTACCACCTTCCCTGCCCTCTCTCTCTCCCCTTAACTCCTTGCCCTTGACCCTGAAGGAATGGAAACAAAGGGAGGGGATCCAGAGGTATGTTGGGATGACATTTATTAAGTGCCTGCTATGTTAAGTGCTGGGATTACAAAATATACCAAAAAAAAAAAATGAATGATAAGTCTATGGGAGAAGAATGGACAACAACATAGATAACTGTTGAGCACCTGAATTCTACCCCAGTATTTAGTGATGCTCAGGCCATAGACCCTCTAGCTCCTTAAACTTCACCCTGCTTTTCCAGAAAGCTTTCACTTTTCAAGATGTAAAAGGACTGTATCTTCTAACTGATGGAAGGTCGGACTCAAACTACAGTCTCATTCTGAATGAAGTTGAAAAACTCAAGAAGAAAAAAAATATTAAAGTACATTCAATTTCTTTTAACAACTCCTCTAAAAGAGATAAAGAATCAAGGTAAGAAATCCAGAATCTTTTAGTTAATAGGTTTATACAATTTCATATCAGAGAGAAAAGTAATAAGCTTATAATCATTTACATAGTATATAGACAATACTCTCCCTGGTAGGTCCTACATATGGTTACTTGGGAAGATTCATTCATTTTTCTAATAATCATGTTAAGGGAACCTTTTGAAATATTTTTAATGGATGCAACTACATTTCCCTCTTTTTTTAAACCATTACCTTCTGTCTCAGAATCAATACAGTGTGTTGGTTCCAAAACAGAAGAGCAGAAAGAGCTAGGCAATGGGGATTAAGTGACTTGCTCGGGGTCACACAGCTAAGAAGCGTCTGAGGTCATATTTGAACCCAGGACCTCCCATCTATAGGCCTGGCTCCCCATCTACTGAGCCACCTAACTGCCCCCTACATTTCTTTTAATACCAATTTACCCACCTGATGATCTTTTGTGTATGTAACCCAATTAATCAATCAACCTTTATAAAGTGTGCTGTGTTTCAGGCACTGTGTTAAGTACTGGGGTTACAAAATATATCAAAAAGTGTCCTCAAAGAGCTTACAATCTAATGGCGGAAGCAACTTGCAAACAAACATATACAAGATAAATAGGAAATAATGAACAGGAAATAAAGAAGAAGAATTAAGAAAGGTTGGGAAGACTTTCAGTAAAAGAAGGGACTTTAGTTAGCTAAGAAGGTCAGGAGTGAGAGGAGGGGAAAGAGAACATTCGAGGTATGTGGGACCACCAGAGAAAATGCCCAAAGCCAAGATATAAAATAGGGCTTCTTTATGGAACAGCTAGATGGCAAGTGTCACTGCTCCAAGAGTATCTAGCAAGGAAAAAAAAAAGAGTATCTGGCAAGGAGTAAAGTGTATGAAGACTGGAAAGGTAGGAAGAAGCAGATTATGAGGGACTTTGAATGCCAAACAGAGCATTGTGTATTTGCTCCTGGAGGGAATAGGAAGCTACTAGATTTTATAGCATAGGGAGGTGACATGATCAGACTTGTGTTTTCAGAAAATCATTTTGGTAGCTGAATAAAGAATAGATTTTTGGAGTAGGAAAGAGACTTGAGGCAGGCAGACCCACCAGCAGGCTCTTTGCCAACTCTGCTCCTCACATCATGGAGCCCTGAATATAATCAATCTCCAACACTAAGGAAGATCTCATGCAAATGAGCTTTGAAGCTCGTGTTATATACATTTAAATGGCATGGTTACTCATCTACCATCAGTGGATCATGAATTTTGAGTCTAATTTTCCCCCAGAAGAGTAAATAAATGCATTCTGTTCCATCCACATTTTTTCTTCCTTTTAATCTCCACCCACCTCCAATCTGTGATAATGGCGCACATGCTCAGGAGAAAAAAGCTTGGATCTGGAGTGAGAGGACCTGGCTTCACACCCCAAATCTGCTACTAAGTGCCTCTGTGACATCAGACAAGTCATCCACTAACCCTCTCTGTTGTTCAGTATCCTACTTAGTAAAAAAGAAAGAGTTGGACTAGATGAATTTTAGGATCCCTCTAATATGTGATGCATAAAGATGTGTAAGAGTTATCTGAAAACTAGAGATACATACCGTATGTTACATGGATCTAGGTAGAGCTGATTAAAGATCCTGGTTGGTTCATTGAATGCTGCCTTCTCTCTTCAGACTCTAGTATACCCTAGCCCACCTGAGTGTATATACATACACACACAATCAAAAGCTTTGGATGCCAATGTCTCTGATAACAGTAAGCTTCAGGGGTATTACAAAGTTTAGAATCATGCCCATAAATCGAATTAGGGATTTCCTTTTGTATTATACTAAACACTGCCTAAAAGGCAGCATGGTATAGAGACAAAAGTACTGGCTCTGAGTCAAGGGACCTGGGTTCAAATCCCACCTTGGATAAGTCAGTCACTATTCTCATCTGTAAAATGAGGGGGTTGAACTCCCTTGACATGGACTCAAGATCAGAATAAAGGATATGTCTTTGGACGTGGCCAATGTGGGGATTTGTTTTGCTTGGTTGTACTTGTCTATTATAGAAGTTTTGATTTTCTTTTTTTCTAATAGAAGGAAGTAGGAGGGAGAAAGAGGATAGAATTAGGGCTCCTCCCTCCTCCACAAAATGAGAAATCAGTTAATCAGTAAGTATTTATTAAGTTCTAACTACGTGTTCTAACTACACTTCACTAAATCTTGGCAACAAAGGCAAAAAGCATGGTCCCTTCCCTCAAGGTGTTCATATTCTGAGAAAGACAACAGGCAAACCGCTATGTATAAATGAGATATAGATATAGTGCAAATGAAAGATGATCACAGGGGAAAGGCACTAGAAGAAAACAGAAGGAAGCCCAGAAAGAATAAAAGACAAGGAGGCAGTTGGGTAGCTCAGTGGATTGAGAGCTAGACCTAGAGACGGGAGGTCCTAGGTTCAAATCTGACCTCAGACACTTCCCAGTTGTGTGACCCTGGGCAAGTCACTTAACCCCCATTGCCTAGCCCTTACCACTCTTCTGCCTTGGAGCCAATACACAGTATTGACTCCAAGATGGAAGGTAAGGGTTAAAAAAAAAGAATAAAAGACAAGCAGGACAACTTTGAAAGTTACATGTTGAAATAATATATACTTGAAAAAGCAAACTCTACAAAATATAGTCAAAGATTCCCATTCCTCTCCTTTTCAAATTAAATGCTTATTTAATATGGCATATGTTAAATTCAGAATAAAAAAACTGAAATAAAAAATTCAAATAATAAAATGAAACAGTCAGATCCTATGGCCTCTGAGGTCCCTTTCAGCCCTGCATCTATGATTATTATTGCCCTTTAATTTCTCTGCATCCTAAAACAATGAGGCCATGCTTATTTAGTGTAATAATTAGCAACTTGTAACATTTGTCAATATCCTATCAACTTCATCCCTATCTTACTCCTCTCCAGGCTAGCAATCGGACTTCTGAAAAAGATATCTAATAATACTGGGGGGCGCTACCATCACTGCCAAATGGATTTAGAGGACTGTGCAGAGATTCATAGATTGCTGACTGGTGATATGACTGAAAACAATGTAGGTTACTATTAATGTCTGTAGAATTTTGTCCTGGGATGTTTTTCCTCATCAATATTTATTTTATTTTCCTCAACTTAAAATCCATTCTTTTTTTAAAAGCGAAAAGATATAAGGGGCAGGAAGCAAAGGCTCTTAGGCTTCCCTGGCATCTCTCCCTTTGAGCTTCAAGCAAAGGAAGGTGGGAAGACATGGAATGGTGGGGATGTAACAGCCTTTGTTTTATGAAAAGCCTAGTCAGTAAAATGAGAAATTTATCTCATTGTACCTACATTTGAAGCCTGACCTGTGTTAAAATAATAACAACAATAACAATAATCATCACCCAAATTAAGGGATTTCATAGTATAGTAGTTAGTACTGGACTTGGCATCAGAAAGACTTGCGTTTGAAGCCTACCTCTGGCAATTAATAGCAGTGTCACCTTGAGTAAGTCACTTCTTTGGGTCTGTTCCCTCATCTAGAAATGATAGGGTTGGACTCCATAACCTCTAAGGTCCCTTCCAGCTTTCTGTCATCCTGTGAACAATGGAAAGACCTGCTTTGGGAAGCAGTGAGCTCTCTCACATGTTCAGAAACTTTATTACTGAAGGTCAGACCACCAACAAGCTTATTTTACTTTATTTTTTAAAAACTCTTACCTTCTTAAAATCAAAACTACATATGGTTTCCAAGGCAAAAGAGCACTAAAGGCTGGGCAAATGGGATTTATTAACTTGTCTAGCTAGGATGTGTCAGAGGCCAGGGAAGACCCAAGTCTTCCCAATTCCAAGCCTGGCTCTCTATCTACTAAGCCACCAAGCTACCCTAAGGAGCATTTTTCAAGGATTTACTGTGTGTCAGGCCCTTTGCTAAAGGGATATCATAGAAAGAATTTCAGCATTGGGTGGAAGTTTATACTAAAAGATCTCTAAGTTTATATAATTCAAATGAGTATTTTAATAAGATATGAAGGAAAGTAACTGTGGCTTTCTCATTGTTTCCCCTGCAAAGGATACGTTTTTGCAATTATTTGAAGGAGATGATCTAAAGAAACTTGCTCAAGAGATACTCAAAGCCAAGCATTTCCTAAGGCAGGCTCAGGCTTTCAGGTACAGACTCAAAGGATATTTATGCCATTTCTGGCACGATGAAGGAAAAACAAATAGGTGGGATGGGAAACAGCAGGTAGTGCCAAAATAAAAAGGACACAGACTACATGCAGGGTGAAGTAAATTTTCATCATACAGAGAGAGAATGGTGTAGTAGAAATGGAATCGTACTTGCAGTTGGAAGAGCTCAGTTCAAGTTCCAGTTTTGCCAGTTAGCAACCAGGTAACCTCGAGTAATTAATTCTTGCCCATGGTACTTTTAGTTCTCTGAGAAAAATAACATATGACATTCCTCATAGGTATTTTCCAAGAAAAATGTTTGGTTAGACAGAAAGTATCACAATGATTTATTACAGAAGTACTTTGAGGTGTCAGAGGTAGAGTGGAATTGTGGGAAACATACTAGATTTGGAAAATCCCACCTTAGACACTTACTGGCTATGAGCTCTTGGACAAGTCCCTTAACCTCTCAAAGTTTCTTCATCTGTAAAATGGAGAGAACAATGATGAAGTTTTTGTAGTATAATATATAAGGCGTGACAAGAAGCATCCCTCCCAAATGCTCTAATGTCTAAAATACCACTATTAGAGAGATTTACAGGTTTTTTTTAATATTATTGCTTCTCTTCAAATACAATTGATCTTTGGGACAGATAATGTTATATTATTAGTGACATTCTTCATTAACACATTATGAATGAGTTTCTCAGATTCTCTCCTCCTTGGGTAGGAGTTTACATAAGTAAAGGAGGTATAAGAACTGGCCAGTCAGAGGGAGAAAGGTTTTAATGAAAAAAGTCTCTGTGGCCTAATCTTGAATGTAAGGATGTGACATAACTAGAGAGTGCACAGTCATAGGGATGCTTCTATCCATTTCATCATCTTCCCTTTCTGTCTCCCTTAATCACAGATGTTGCCTTCTACACTTCCTTCTTTAGGCAGAGCTAGGGTGAGAGTGAGAATTTGCTCTACTTCATCCTACAACTTGGCTTCCCACCAAGATGAAACAAATTACTACCAGGGTACTATTTCCCTAAAAACTAGTGGCCAGAGGAACTAGGTCAGGCTCAGAAATGTGGGCATCCTGGCATATGCCCTCTGTAATGAACAGATAATAATATCACCTCTTCCTTTCTTCCTTCTTTCCTTCTCTCCTACCTTCCTTCTAAAGTAAACCCTCTTTCTTTCTCATAGAGTACTACTACAGAAGAAGAAGACTATTCAAGAAATAGACATTCCTATTTAGAAAAGAGGTTTCAGGTAAACATGGGAATTTATCAAGTACCATGAAAACTGAGACAGTATGCTAAAGTGAAAATATGCTAAAAATCTGAGTGCGAATACTATCTCCTTCTACTCTGTACCAGTGAACCTTTTCAGCTGTAAAACTGCATGATCCCTCAATAGGAATTCTTTTCTATGAGGAAAAAATAAAACCACACTGCCAGATTTGGTTTCCTGAGATGATGGGGGATAAGGATGACCTAAATAGATGCAATTAATAATCCAAAATGCCAGTTGACTACAAATACTAGACAAATTAACAGAAAACAAGAAGTCGAAGAGTTAAAGGATTTGCAATTTGTTTTAGAAGAGTTTCTGAATCCTGGTCCCAATAAATAAGCTCCATGAAAATTCATTTATGAAAGTTGAACTAGGTTATTTCTTGGTTTCGTTTTAGTTTTGTGTATTTTTTAAGCAAATAATGGCCTGTCATTGTTTTCCTTTTGTTTTTTCCCTCCATGCTTTCCTCCCTGCCCTCTTTAGACTACTCTTTGGAATGCCTTTATTAGAGTGGCTTGAAAGGAATGAAAAACAACAGGACCAATTCATCCATCCATCCATCCATCAAAATGAATTGAGTTGCTGCTCTTTGCAGCTTGTCTAGCAAATTTCTTGTTAAAGGATATGAACATAAGGATATACATTGTAAATCCAATTATATATTTTTAAACTGAATAGCGTATATAGTATGTATTTTATATAGCTTTTATAAAAAAGTTAACTATTGCTAGAATCAGAATTGTTGTTTAGAATATTAGAAGTGATCACTGTTCTTCATAAATCTTTGATGAAAGAAAAACCTATTTGTTAAGCTTGGAACAAGGCCTTCTGTCTTTCTTGGAACTTTGTGAAGGTGATTTGTTGTTTCAAATTGGAAAAAATGAAAATGTTTAGCTAACTGCCTCACATGTCATTGTAAGTGATGCTTCTCTTTCAAAAAAATAACACCTTTAAACTGGTCATTTAAGTGAAGAGATCTTGGGTCAATGAGTGAGAGAGGTAGATCCTGGTTCTTTTTTAAATGTAATTTATTTTTACAAACATTTATTCTCTTCCTCCCTCTTTCTCTCTTTCTCTCTTACCCCCCCTTCTCTCTGTCTCTGTCTCTCTCCCTCTCAGTCTGTCTGTCTCTCTCTCTCTCTCTTTATCACTTTCTCCCCCTTCCCTCCCCATACTGAATAATTTTTTTAAAAAAACAGAAAAATACAATTTTCACCACAAATATGCAAAATTGGGAAAATAAACTTCCATATTGGCCATGTTCACAAATGTATGTTACAGAGCAGCTAGGTGTCTCAATGGATAGAGATCCAAGCCTAGGCACAGGAGGTCTTTGATTCAAACCTGGCCTCTGACACTTCCTAGCTGGGCAAGTCACTTAACCCCAATTGTCCTGCCCTTACATTCTTCTGCCTTGGAACCCATATGCTTAGTATTGAGTCTAAAACAGAAGGTGAGGGTTTAAAACAACAGTGACAAATGTATGTCTCAGTTTGCAATTGAAGTCCATTACCTCCCTGGCATGAAAGAGGGTGGGAATAGCCTGTTTCATCCTCAGGCCTCTAGATTTCTGGTTTCTTATCATTGCCTGAATTGGAGTTATAAAGTCTTTCAAAGGTGTGTTTTCTTTATAACACTGTCCTCATTGTATGCATCATTCTAGTTCTGCTCACTGTCACTGCCTCACTTCAAAGAGGTCCCCTCTTTCCTATGATGTGTTCATTTCTTATGGGATCCTGGTCTTGATGAAGGATAAGAAAGACATCTTTTCTCAGTGCCTATTCACAAAGCATAGTAGTTCCATTAAAAAATAAAAGGCAAAGCAAAAACCTTAGACATGTTTTAAAGAGATCCTGCCTGAATGGACCTAGCTGCACAAAGGATCTCATTTGCAGTTCCTTCCCTCTTTGGGAATCCTAAACTGAGTCTTAAAGAAATTCTAAAAGGTAGAATTAAGTAGGGAGAGCATTCCAGGCATGGGGGGGGGGGGGGGGGAGGGAATAGCCAGCAAAGAGACACATAGATGGGACAAAGAGCGTCCACAGTCCAGAGGGAGCTTTTATATAATCCATGTTTACTAATTGTTCTGCTCTATAGAGAACATGCAGATCTGCCTGGAGATGTCTCCCAACTTCAAAACTCAAAGAACAAAGGTTAAAATTCTGTCCTAGTGTTTGGGGATTGTTGGATGTGGGAGAACAGAGGCCAGGCCTCTTTTTTTCATCCACGATTGCTCTCTCCCGACTGCCACCTCCACTCCACCCCAGCTCCCCCCCCCTCCCCGAGATCTGCTTCTCTCCTGGGGCCTCCGATGTGAGGACAAGTGGATACTGGTTGTTTTGGTCACAGTTAGAGAAAGTGAACCCCTGAGAGGAGGGGGAGGTGCTCAGGCTCGCCTCAATGCTTGGGTACGGAATCCAGGAGCCCTGTTTAGACAATAGAAGAGAAAAGCCCAGCACCCCTGGGCGTGCCTCGAGGTGACTCCGCCCACTGCGACCCGCCCCCAGCCCCGCCCCTCACTGCCCAGCTGGACAGCTCCTGGGGGCCGAGAGAGGAGGGAAACAGGTGGCTGAGAAGCAGCAGCGCCCAGGCTGAGACAGCTGTGGAGGGACCAGGTGAGCTGGGCGCCTCCACCTGGGCTGGGGAAAGAGGGGAGTCATTCGGACCCAGCCTGGATATGCTGGCGGCAGGGTATAGCCTGCGTGTGGGGCGGGGTGGGGGCAAGACCTGGAGTTAGGAAGGAGTATAGACCTTTCACGGGGGAAGGTTTGGGGACCGGGAGTCTATGGTATCTGTGTGTGTAGTACGTGTGCACACTTGTGTGCTTGTGTCCGCTGTTGGGGGACTGACTCCAGACAGCTTAGTCCTGGCTTAGCTTCATCCTCCCTCGTGAATAGGGGTTGGGGGCACCTCTGCCCTGTGAGTGAGAACTGAACCCCAGGTTAGACCCTAAATGCTGCTGAAGTCTTGGATGCTTCCCCAGAAGCGCCAAGGCAGGACACACACACTTGTACGCCTATCACTGAATGGTAGAGCATTTAAGGACCTTGGAGAGCGGGTCATAGATTAGAGCTGGAAGCTATCAGTCAGAAGCCATCTAGTCCAACCTTCTCATTTTACTGAAGAGGAAACTGAGCTCAAAAGAGGTTAGTGACTTGGCCAAGGTCACATGTATACGTAAGCATCAGAGGCAAGATTAGATCCCAGGACCTGGGGTACAGCCAGGGCTATTTACACTGTACCATCCGCCCCAAACAGATGGAAGGCAATTCACCCTTTCTCATCCTGAACAATTCAGATTTTTCCATAAATCTTCCATTGAGGATCCACCTGCTATCTGGATGCCTTCCTCTAGCACTTTTTCCATTTCCTGAGTACCGGTGAAGCACTTGGTCTGCCCATATGTTAAGGCTTACCTCCTCTACAGTGAATTCTCCAGTTCTAGGAATGAGAAGAATGCAGAGAAGAGAAGCCAGGTCTAATTCCCAATCCAGTGCTACTTACACTCTACCTCCCCCTTTTAAAAAATCTTTCCCCACACAAGCCTTACCTTTGTGCGGAGGGGTAGTACCTGAGGCACTTCTGTAGAGCCATACTCACCTTAGAACATTCATCCTCCCACTATTCACCTTCACTCTCTTAATTAGGTGTGTTTCGTGAATTATTTATGTTAACGAACATTCACTCAACAGGCATTTATTAATCACGGATGATCTACAAACATTGTTTTAAGGGAGAGGTTTTCATTTTCGCACTGCCTTTATTTTTTTAATTTTATCCTTATCTTATTACAATAATAAATGTATACATGAGTTTTCCAAGGTTACATGATTCATGTTTTCTCCCTCCCTTCTTCCCTCCCCCCTTCCAGAATTGACAAGCAATTCCACTGGGTTACATGTGGATATATAAACATCATGCTAGACATTTGGGAATACAAAGATTAAAAAAAAACCATTCCTTACCCTCAAGCTGTTTGCATTCTATTTGGGGAAAAATATGAAAATACAAATATTCAAGGCAGTAAGTACAATTTGTGAATAATAAAGTACATTCAAAGCAATTTCTGGGGAGAAGGCATTAATAATTTGTTTTCAAGGCACTACAGCTGAGACTTGAAGGAACCTGGGTCTCTAAAAGGCAGAGATGATGTGTGACCCTGGGCAAGTCACTTGACCCCCATTGCCTAGCCCTTACCACTCTTCTGCCTTGGAGCCAATACACAGTATTGACTCCAAGACAGAAGGTAAGGGTTAAAAAAAAAAGGCAGAGATGAGACAGAAGTATGATTCTAGGTATGAGGTACAGGCTTTTAAAGGCATGGAAGCAGATGTCATATGTGAGAGAGAAACAAATAGGCAGGGTCAGCTAGTAACACAGTATAGAGCAGTAGGGATGAAGTCAGGAGGATCTGGGTTCAAATCTTGCCCTAGACACTTCCTAGCTTTGTGACCTTGGACAATTCACTTAATCCCAATTGCTTAGCCTTAACTGCTCTTAGTATCCATTCTGAGCCAAAGGGTAAGAGTTTAAAAAAAAATAGGCCCATTTGGAACATAGCATATGTGAGGAGTGTGAAGTCAGCCTGGAAAGATAGATTGAAGGAAGATTGTAAAAGACTTTAAAATGCCAAACAGAGGAAACTTTCTGAGAGAGGAAGTATTATGATCAGACCCATGCTTTAGGAACTCACTTTGTCAGTTGTGTGGATAGTTTGGAGAAGGAAGGGCCTGGATTTGGGGAAGGAGGTTATTGTAGAAAACCAGGTGAGAGGTGAAAAGAAGCTGATCTGAGATGGTAGCCATCTGAATAAGGGAAGAAAATCAAGTGTGGTGGAGGCAGAATTGACAGGAATTTGGAAAGGATATGAGGAGTAATGGGGGAGGATGAAGAGATGAAGATGACTGCAAAGTTCCTAACCAAAATAGGGAAGTGAAGAAGGGTGGGTTTGAGGGGAAAGATAATAAAATTTCATTTGAGGCAGTTTAACTCCAGGATGTCTATCTCCAGTTGGAGATGCCCATTATACAGTTGGCGATATAGGATCGGGACTTAGGAGAAAGATGAGTTTTATAGAGATTCCTGGAGTCACTGTATAAAAATGGAACTGGACTGTCCACAAAAATACCTTGAGAGAGGGTATATAGAAAGAAAAGGTCTAAGACAATCTTAAGGGACACCTGTTTCAGAGTAAAGGAAGTTAAGGGGCCAGACAGTAGGAGAACCAGGAGAAAGCTGTGACATGAAAACCCGAGAAGGAGAGAATATCCAGGAGGAAGAGGTGGCCAACAGATTAGAATGTTACAGAAAGTTCAAGAAGGACAAGAAAACTAAGAAAAGGCCATTCGATTTTGCAATTAAGAGATCTTTCTTGACCTTAGAGAAAAATGTTTCAGTTGAGCAATGAGTTTGGAAATCCAATCAATATGGATTGAGAAGTGAATGCAGACAAGTTCTTAAAAAAAGGTTTGACTGTGGAAGTGAGGAAGACTATACAGTGTATTTGGGTGCAGAGTTGATCCCAGAGTACACCTAAATTAAGTCCAAGACCTGCTCTTTAAAGCAGCAGTTAAGGGAGGCAGCTGTTCATGGAAGCAATGGCTCTCTGCAGCTGGTGTCAAAAAAAAAAGTAGTGAAACTCCTATGCCTACATATACCCATTTGGCTCTCTTCTCCGTCTGCTATTGCATCAAGTAAACAGGTCCTGTATTTTCTATCTCTATAATGTCTTTTGAACTGTTTTTCTTTCTAATTCTATTGCTATTTATTTGTATTTATTCTCTTTATATTTATTGTTTATATACATATTATATGTATATATGAGCAGCTAGGTGACACAGTAGATAGGATAACACCAGGAAGATCTGAATTCAAATTCAGTCTTGGACATATACTAGTGGGGTGACCTTGGGAAGTCCCTTGTCCTTGTTTGCCCCAGTTTCTTCATCTGTAAAAATAAGCTGGAGAAGGAAATGGCAAACTATTCCAATATCTTTGCCAAGAAAACTCCAAATGGTGACCCTAAGAGTTGGACACAATTAAAAACAACTAAACAATAACATATTTACATATACTGTTGTCTCCTTCATTAGAACTTAAGATCCTTGAGAGCAAGAATTTCCTTCTTCTCTGTATTTATATCCCCAGCACCAAGTATAATACCTGGTATATACTTACTAAGTGTTTAATAAATGCTTGTTGGTTTAGTAATTGATTGATTACCAACGACCTGAACTACTTACTGCAAGACCTTTCTACCAGGTTTTCCTGCCACCATCCTCTGCCTCTTGTAATCAACTTATCCACTGCCATATTATTCTTGAATGTGTAGATCCATCTTGGCAAACCTATGGTACATGAGCCAGAGGGGGCTACTCCCATCCCCCTCTCCACCAAGCCTGAGGACATTTCTTACATGACCAGCCCCTCTGCCCAGCAGCCCAATGAGAGAATCTTCTCCCTCCCCTGTCCAGGGTAAGGGGGCAGTTTACATGTGGCATGAGGGTTGCAGTTTGGGCACTCAGACTCTAAAAGGTTCATCATCACTTGTGTAGATGGATCTGATCAGCTCAATTCAACCAAAATGGATTAGCTTTTGAGAAGTTTTCTTACTTTGAAACTTTATTATGGTATGAAGGTGATCCCAAAAGTCCTCAAAGAACATGAAAATAAAATGTAAGCACTTGAAGCTCTTACCAAACTAGAGGGACTAGTTGCCCAGTGATGGGCTGGCTGTCTTGTCTGAAGACCAACCTAGTTAACTTCAGAAACTTATTCATTCAGCAGATATTTATTAAATACCTTCTTAGGGCAGATCATCAAACTATGTGTTGTGAGATCAGAAGTTAGCCCCCAGACAATATTTTCCAGTCACAGCAACTAACACAAGGCAAAGTAAAAAGAGCACAGAATTTAGAGTCAGAAGACCTGAGTTCAAATCTCAAATTTGTCATTTACTACCTATGTGTCACTTTGGACAAGTCACTTAACCTGTTTCCTCTTCTGCCAAATGCAAGGATTGGACTAGATGACTTCTACTAAAACAGAATGATTGCAAGTAGCAATGAAACCAAAGATTGCTGTGTTATCCATGTATTTGCCACAGTTTTTATTAGGTGCTAGTGATATAGAGTTGGAAAAGATAGTCACTGCCTACCCTTAAGGAACTTAGAGTCAAATGGGAATAATAATCATAATAATTTTTGGCATTTATAAGGGGTGTCTCAAAAGTCTTAATGTAGTTTCATGCTAGTAAGCTTATGAAAACACCAAGATCTTGGAAACATCCTGTAGAGTGCTTTAAGGTTGATGAAATACTTTACTTACATTATCTTCTTTCTGACCCATGACAATTTCAAGAGATAGGTACCCAAGGTATTATTTATCTTTATTTTACAACTGAGTAACCGAATGTTCACAAATAACTATTTCAGATAATAGAGTGTGATAAGAGTAAAAGAAAGATCCAAATTGCTTTAAGAAAGCTTAAGGAGGTATCACGGGTATATCTGAGAGAGATTAGGAAAGACTTCTTTGGATTCAGTGGCATCTGAGCAGGGCCTCAAAGAAAGGGAAAGCTTTCAAAAAGTAAAATTAGGAGGTTATTACCATCATCCAGGCAGTGAGGGTTTCAACTAAGTGGGTGGCTGTGTGTGAGGAGAGGAGAAATTAGAAGAAAAGATGAAGTAACGTATTATACCCTTACCAGACTTGCAGATGGCCCTATCTGAGGGAAATAGTAACACATGGAATGAATGAGGCTCCAGAAAGATCTCAACAGACTATAGTGATGGGCTAAAGCTAAGAAAATACAATTTCGCAGGTTCCAAAACATCAACTTCATAAGTATGAGAGGGGGATTCTGATCCAGATAACAAACACATGGGGAAAAGATCCAGGGAGACACTCCCAGAGGACTAATGATGAAATGAATCACTCAGAATGCAGAAGAAAACAGTTTCTGGACATGGTTAATGTGGACATTTATTTTTGTTTGATTACACAAATTTGAAGCAGGAGTTTTTTTCTTTCTTTCTCAATTGGAGCATGGCCTAGGTTGGGAAGGTGCTGATTAATTTTATTTATTTTTTTACAAAAACGATCTTGGGAAGTCAGTGGACTTCAAGCTTAATTTGTTAGCAAATAAAGCTAATGCAATCTTAGATTGAACTAAAAAAGATATAGCATCCAGAAACACAGGACCTGATAGTTTTTCTGTACTATGTCCTGGTCACACCACCTAGAAAATACATTCATTTTGGAGTGCCACATTTTAGGAAAGACACTGATCAGCTGGTAAGTGGTATCCAGAGGAGGCTGACCATAATATTGACAGAAATGGAGATCATGTTATCCAAGATTTCATTGAAAGAGCTGGGCATGCTAGCATTTGGTGAGGAGAAGAGAAGACTTGGTAGAGAAAAGGTAGCTATCTTCTAAAAAGAGCTGTGTGTCACCTTAAAGAGGAATTCAACTTGTTCTGTTTGATCCCAGAGGCCAGAAGTAGAGTCAATGAGTAGACTTTCCAAGGTTCCATAATTTTAAAAAAAAATCTTAACAAAGTTGTCCAGTGGTCTGCCTCAGAAGACAGTGGGCTTCCCTCTCAAGAGGAAAGACCACTTCTTGACAAGGTAACTGGAGAGCCATCAGTGTTTAGATAGTTTGGACTAAAGAGCCCCTGAAGTCCCTTCTGACACTGATATTCTATAATTCTACATAGTATCTCCACTGTATTTCTGTTTTATTGTGATCTGTCTTATGATTGTTATGTACTTATTGTATTGTTGCCTTTTTGTGTATGTGTCATATCTATTCACCCTGTGCATAACATACCAATCCCTCATAGGCTGAAGAGGATTGGACAAAGAAATAGTCTCTTGTATTTCCTCCTGGCACACTTTTTGTAAGCAGCTGATATAGTGTGGAAAGAGAACTAACCTGGAGAAAGAAGAGATCTAAGCTCAAATAACTCCTATACATACTAGTGGGGCTATAGTAGACAAGTCTTTTAACATCTCTGTCAGTTTTCTTATCAATAAAATGGGAATAATAATGTCCATAGTACCCATCTTATAGAGAAGGTCTGGAAAGTACTCTTGTAAAGAGCTGGGGGTTTTTAAACCCTTACTTTCTGTCTTAAAATCAATAGAAAGTATCAATTCTAGGTCAGAAAAGTAGTAAGGGCTAGGCAAATGGAGTTAAATAACTTGTCTAACTAGGATGTGTCAGAGGCCAGATCTGAATGCAAGTCTCACCGATTCTAGGCCTGGCGCTCTCCACTGTGTTACCTAGCTATGCTTAACAGCTGTTTATAACCATCATGTAATTACACTTCTCTCCCACCAAAAGTCACTAAAGAAAAAAAACAAACAAACCCTGCCCTTCTTCCTTTCCATATCCTTCCTTCTCCTTCTTAACCTCAGGGCTTTTTAACTTTCTTTGTATATCATGGGCTCCCCTTGACTGTCTAACAGATCCTGTGGACCCCCTTCTCAGAACAGTGTTTTTATTTTTTTTTTTAAATTTTAATATTATTTTATTTGGTCGTTTTCATACATTATTCACTGGAAACAAAGATCGTTTTCTTTTCCTCCCTTCCCCCCCCCCCCCCCCCCCCCCCGCCTTTCCCTCTCCCATAGCCGATGCATGATTCCACTGGTTATCACATGTGTTCTTGACTCGAACCCATTTCCCTGTTGTTGGAGTTTGCATTATAGTGTTCATTTAGAGTCTCTCCTCAGTCTTATCTCCTCCAACCCTGTGGTCAAGCAGTTGCTTTTCAGCGGTGTTTTTACTCCCACAGTTTATCCTCTGCTTGTGGGTAGTATTTTTTTTTTAGATCCCTGCAGATTGTTCAGGGAAATTGCATTGATACTTATGGAGAAGTCCATCACCTTCGATTGTACCACAATGTATCAGTCTCTGTGTATAATGTTTTCCTGGTTCTGCTCCTTTCGCTCTGCATCACTTCCTGGAGGTTGTTCCAGTTCACATGGAATTCCTCCACTTTATTATTCCTTTTAGCACAATAGTATTCCATCACCAACATATACCACAATTTGTTCAGCCATTCCCCAATTGAGGGGCATCCCCTCATTTTCCAATTTTTGGCCACCACAAAGAGCGCAGCTATGAATATTTTTGTACAAGTCTTTTTGTCCATTATCTCTTTGGGGTACAAGCCCAGCAGTGCTATGGCTGGATCAAAGGGCAGACATTCTTTTATCGCCCTTTGGGCATAGTTCCAAATTGCCCTCCAGAATGGTTGGATCAATTCACAACTCCACCAGCAATGAATTAATGTCCCCACTTTGCCACATCCCCTCCAGCATTCATTACTTTGCATAGCTGTCATGTTAGCCAATCTGCTAGGTGTGAGATGATACCTCAGAGTTGTTTTGATTTGCATCTCTCTGATTATAAGAGATGTAGAGCACTTTTTCATGTGCTTATTGATAGTTTTGATTTCTTTGGCTGAGAATTGCCTGTTCATGTCCCTTGCCCATTTGTCAATTGGAGAATGGCTTGATTTTTTGTACAATTGATTTAGTTCTTTATAAATTTTAGTAATTAAACCCTTGTCAGAGGTTTTTATGAAGATTGTTTCCCAATTTGTTGCTACCCTTCTGATTTTGGTTACATTGGTTTTGTTTGTACAAAAACTTTTTAATTTGATGTAATCCAGATTATTTATTTTGCATTTTGTAATTCTTTCTAATTCTTGCTTGGTTTTGAAGTATTTCCCTTCCCAAAGGTCTGACATGTATACTATTCTGTGTTCGCCTAATTTTCTTATAGTTTCCTTCTTTATGTTCAAGTCATTCATCCATTTTGAATTTATCTTGGTGTAGGGTGTGAGGTGTTGATCTAAGCCTAATCTTTCCCATACTGTCCTCCAATTTTCCCAACAGTTTTTATGAAATAGTGGGTTTTTGTCCCAAAAGCTGGGATCTTTGGGTTTGTCATATACTGTCTTGCTGAGGTTGCTTGCCCCCAGTCTATTCCACTGATCCTCCTTTCTGTCTCTTAGCCAGTACCAAATTGTTTTGATGACCGCTGCTTTATAATATAGTCTGAGATCTGGGACTGCAAGACCCCCTTCCTTTGTATTTTTTTTTCATTAATTCCCTGGGTATCCTTGATCTTTTGTTCTTCCAAATGAACTTTGTTATGTTTTTTTCTAAATCAGTAAAAAAAATTTTTGGGAGTTCCATGGGTATGGCACTAAATAGATAGATGAGTTTGGGTAGGATGTTCATTTTTATTATATTGGCTCGTCCTACCCATGAGCAGTTAATGTTCTTCCAATTGTTCAAGTCTAGTTTTAGTTGTGTGGAAAGTGTTTTGTAGTTGTGTTCATATAGATCCTGTGTTTGTCTCGGGAGATAGATTCCTAAGTATTTTATTTTGTCTTGGGTAATTTTGAATGGGATTTCTCTTTCTAGTTCTTGCTGCTGAGCTGTGTTGGAATTATATAGAAATGCTGATGACTTATGTGGGTTTATTTTGTATCCTGCAACTTTGCTAAAGTTGTTGATTATTTCAATTAGCTTTTTGGTTGAATCTCTAGGATTCTTTAAGTAGACCATCATGTCATCTGCAAAGAGTGATAATTTGGTCTCCTCCTTGCCTATTTTGATGCCTTCAATTTCTTTTTCTTCTCTAATTGCTACTGCTAGTGTTTCTAATACAATGTCAAATAATAGAGGTGATAGTGGGCATCCTTGTTTCACTCCTGATCTTAATGGGAATGGATTTAGTTTATCCCCATTGCAGATGATATTAGCTGATGGTTTTAGATATATACTGTTTATTATTTTTAGGAATGACCCTTCTATTCCTATGCTTTCTAGTGTTTTTAGTAGGAATGGGTGTTGTATTTTATCAAAGGCTTTTTCTGCATCTATTGAGATAATCATGTGATTCTTGTTGGTTTGCTTGTTGATGTGGTCAATTATGTGGATAGTTTTCCTAATGTTGAACCAGCCCTGCATCCCTGGTATAAATCCTACTTGATCATGGTGGATGACCCTTCTAATCACTTGCTGGAGTCTTTTTGCTAGTATCCTATTTAAGATTTTTGCATCTATATTCATTAGGGAGATTGGCCTATAGTTTTCTTTCTCTGTTTTTGGCCTGCCTGGCTTTGGAATTAGTACCATGCTTGTGTCATAAAAGGAGTTTGGTAGGACTCCCTCTTTGCTTATTATGTCGAATAGTTTGTATAATATTGGGGTTAACTGTTCTCTGAATGTTTGATAGAATTCACTGGTGAATCCATCAGGCCCTGGGGATTTTTTCTTAGGCAGTTCTTTGATGGCTTGATGGATTTCAATTTCTGATATGGGATTATTTAAGAAAACTATTTCTTCTTCTGTTAGTCTAGGCAATTTATATTTTTGTAAATATTCATCCATATCACCTAGATTGGTAAATTTATTGCCATATAGTTGGGCAAAGTAGTTTTTAATGATTGCCTTAATTTCCTCTTCATTTGAGGCGAGATCCCCCTTTTCATCCTTGATGCTATTAATTTGCCTTTCTTCTTTCCTTTTTTTAATTAAATTAACCAGTACTTTGTCTATTTTGTCTGTTTTTTCAAAGTACCAGCTTCTAGTCTTGTTTATTAGCTCAATAGTTCTGTCACTTTCTATTTTATTAATTCCTCCCTTAATTTTTAGGATCTCTAGTATGGTTTTCTTCTGGGGGTTTTTAATTTGTTCATTCTCAAGTTTTTTGATTTGCATTTCCAATTCCTTGGTCTCTGTCCTCCCTAATTTGTTAATATATGCACTCAGGGATATGAATTTTCCTCTAAGTACTGCCTTGGCTGCATCCCATAAGGTTTGAAAGGATGTTTCGCCGTTGTCATTTTCTTCAACGAAATTGTTCATTGTTTCTATGATTTCTTCTCTAACTATCCGATTTTGGAGTATCATGTTATTTAATTTCCAATTAATTTTTGATTTGGGTCTCCATGTACCCTTGCCGATCAATATTTTAATTGCCTTGTGATCTGAAAAGGCTGCAGTTAATATTTCTGCTTTTCTGCATTTAAGTGCCATGTTTCTATGACCTAGTGTATGATCTATTTTTGTGAATGTGCCATGTGGTGCTGAAAAGAAGGTGTATTCTTTTTTGTCCCTATTTATTTTTCTCCATATGTCTATTAATTCTAATTTTTCTAAGATTTCATTCACCTCTTTTACCTCTTTCTTATTTATTTTTTGATTTGATTTATCTAAATTTGATAGTGGTTGGTTCAAGTCTCCCACTAATATGGTTTTACTGTCTAATTCCTCCTTCAATTCTCCTAGTTTCTCTATTAAAAATTTGGATGCTATACCATTTGGTGCATACATGTTGATTAGTGATATTTCCTCATTGTCTATATTTCCTTTTAGCAGAATATATTTACCTTCCCTGTCCCTTTTGATCAGGTCTATTTGTACTTTGGCTTTGTCAGATATCATGATTGCAACTCCTGCCTTCTTTCTATCGGTTGAGGCCCAAAAGGTCTTACTCCAACCTTTAATTCTAACCTTGTGAGTGTCAACCCGTCTCATATGTGTTTCTTGAAGACAACATATGGTAGGGTTTTGTGTTCTAATCCATTCTGCTATTTGTCTACGTTTTATGGGTGAGTTCATCCCATTCACGTTCAAAGTTATGATTGTTATTTGTGGATTCGCTGGCATTTTGATGTCTTCCCCTAGTTCTGACCTTTCTTCTTTAGCTTTCTCCTTTTGAACCAGTGATTTACTTTAGGTCAGTCCCCCTAGTCCCCTCCCTTGAGATGCTTCCCTTTCTAGCCCCTCCCTTTTTATGCTCCCTTCCCCTCCCCCCTCTCCTTCCCTCCCTTTTTGTACTCCCTCCCCCCTCCCCCTCCTTAATTTTCCTTTCTTTCTTGCCCTAATGGATAAGATAGAATTCAGGATCCCACTGGATCTAGATGTTCTTCCCTCTCAGATTTGATTTCACTGAGAGTAAGGTTTAAGTACTTCCACTTCACGCTCTCTTCCTCTCCTTCTCATATGAGAGTTCTTCCCCTCCCCTTCCCATGTGTATCTTTATATGGGAAAGTTTATTCTATTGATTCCCCCTCTATTTCTTGAAGTTAATCTTAGTATTATCACGGTTCCCCCCTCCCTTTTCCTTTTTTTGCCCCAACTTTCCCCAAATCTTCTTGATTCCCCAATCTTTCCCTATGCATGTTTCTTCTAACTACTCTTATGATGATACAATTTATGAGAGTTACACAAAACATTTTCCCCACATATTAATATATATAATTAGATGTAAATGTAGTCCTTATAGAAGAGAGTTTGACTTAAAGAGAAAGATAAGATTTATCTCCTTTTCCCTTTCTTTCATATTTACCTTTTCATGTTTCTCTTGCTTTCTGTGCTTGGATATCGAACTTTCCACAGAGCTCTGGTCTTTTCTTAGCAAATGCTTGGAAATCTTCTATTTTGTTGAATGCCCATACTTTCCCCTGGAAGTATATAGTCAGTTTTGCTGGGTAGTTGATTCTTGGTTGGAGACCCAGCTCTCTTGCCTTTCTAAATATCGTGTTCCATGCTTTGCGGTCTCTTAGTGTGTTAGCCGCTAAGTCATGTGTGATCCTTATGGGAGCCCCCTTATATCTGAAGCTCTTCTTCTTGGCTTCTTGTAGGATTTTCTCCTTTACTTGGAAGCTCTTGAATTTGGCAATTACATTCCTAGGCGTTGTCTTTTGGGGATTTAGTATAGAAGGTGTTCTATGAATCCTTTCTATTTCTATTTTGCCCCCTTGCTCCAGAACGTGGGGGCAATTTTCTTTTATAATCTCCTCTAGAATAAAATCCAATTTGTTGTTTACCTCTGGTTTTTCTGGGAGACCGATGATACGGAGATTTTCTCGTCTTCCTCTGTTCTCCAGGTCCGTGACCTTCTCAGTGAGATATTTTATGTTTTCTTCCAATTCATTAATTGTTTGGGTTTGCTTTATTGATTCTTGCTGTTTTATCATCTCACTTTCTTCTAGGTGCTTGATTCTGGTCATTAGGGACTGGATTTGCTTTTCAGCCTTGTCTGCCCTTGTATTGGATGCTTCGAGTTCTTTTTCCAATTGAGCAGTCTTATCTGTCAGACAGCTGATCTCTTTCTCCCATTTTTCTTTCCAGAAGGTTTCCATCTTTTGGATAAGTTCCAGTTTGAGATCTTCCAGAGCTTGTTGATAGTTTCCATTTTGGGAGGCGTGTTCTGAATTTTTTTGGATTTCCTCCTGATTCTCCTCTTTTCCTTGGGTACTTCCACCATAAAAGTTTTCAATAGTCACTTTTTTCCCTTTCTTCCTGGAGGCTTGATTTTGGGCCATGTGAGCCATCCCTTTGGTGGTTTTATTTCCCTTTCCTTTTTGGTCTGGGGTCTGGGTTATAAGAGTGGTTTTTCTGTGAATTTAGGTTGCTTCAGACTAGTTCTTCCCAGCCTCCGAGCCCAGGTATTCAGCTGAGCCCAGGTATTCAGCTCCGCCCAGATAATCAGCTCGCCTTGTTCAGCGCAGCCCGCCCGAAGTCCGCTGGCTTCTCCAGTGAAAGCGCCCTGAGACGTTTTTTCCTGGCAGTCCCCAGATCCCAAGGACCCTGGAGTGCCCCCCCAGACAGAGACGCTCCCCACTCACTCGCTGTCCCGGTGAGCGCTCAGGTAGCTCACTCTGGTTTAGTGGGGGAGGTGGGGTGGGGGAAGGGCGGCTCAGTTCACTTTTCTGTGCAAGCTTTTCCTTCTTATTTTAGTGTGGAAATGTTCAAGCCCCACGTACCTTTGCCTCTGTGGGGTACTGGGGAGTCCTTCTGTTCCTCCAAAGGTGATTTTATGCTCCTTTGATGTAGTCTATTTCGTTCGGTGCTGGGGAGAGAAAGCGTGCAGCGTCTAGATTGCAGCCATGATTACCCGGAAGTCCTCAGAACAGTGTTTTTAAATGCAGAAAATAAAATACAAAAGAAGCCAATTGCATTAAAATACAGCTATTGAAATGATTCTTAAAAGCAAATTAGTGATATAGTACTATATCTAGCAGTAGCTCTAATAACTACAATAATTGCAAAGTAATGTCACACTGAATAAAAAATTAGACTTAGATTCTAGGAGATCTGGGTTCAAATCTAGACTCAAATATTTACTAGTTGTATGGCCCTAGGCAAGTCACTTAACTTACCTCAGTTTCCTCATCTATAAAATAGTGATAATAATGGTACTCACTTCTCAAGAGTGGTTGTGAAGATAAAATGACATATTTGCAAAGCACTTTGCCAACTTTAAAGGGCTAGAAAACAGGTAGGTAACACAATGGACAGAATACGAGACCTGGATTTGGGAAGACGTAGGTTCAAATCTGATCTCAGATACTGTGTGATCTTGAGTAAGTCATTTAACCCCAATTGCCTAATCCTTGACAATCTTCTGCCTTGGAATTGACACTAAAGAAGGTAAGGATTTAATTTTTTTAACTTTTTAAAAAATTTATTTAATTTGATGATTTAGAATATTTTTCCATGGTTACAAGACTTGTGTTCTTTCCTTCCCTTCTCCCCACCCCTCCCATATCTGATTCCACTGGGTTTAACATGTGTCATTGATCAAGACCTATTTACATATTATTAGCATTTTTACTAGGGTGATCTTTTAGAATTTACATCCCCAATCATATCTCCATCAAACTATGTGATCAAGCTGTTGTTTTTCTTCTGTTTTTCTTTCCCCACAATTCTTCCTCTGGATGTGGATAGTGTTCTTGCTACTACTAGAGAAGTCCATCACATTCTATTGTGCCACAGTGTATCAGTCTCTGTGTACAAAATGTTCTCCTGGTTCTGCTCCTTTCACTCTGCATCAATTCCTGGAGGTTGTTCCAGTCCCCATGGAATTCCTCCACTTTATTATTCCTTTGGGCACAACAGTATTCCATCACCAACATATACCACAATTTGTTCAGCCATTCCCCAATTGGAGGATCCCCTCATTTTCCAATTTTTTGCCACCACAAACAGTGCGGCTATATTTTTTTTTTACTTTAAAGTGCTAGTTATTATTGTTATTAATTTTGAAATCTGCCACAAATATAATGTGATTTGAAAATATCCGTGATTTCTTTTGGCAGCAAAGTCCAATATTACTTTTGTTTGTTGCCTATGTTCATCTGTGAAGGGCTTGTTAAAAATTTCACTAGGAGTTAGTGAGAATAAAGATGAGATTGTTTTCCCACCCAAGTTCATAGGCCTCATATCCATAGATCTGTTCCCATTCCCAGATTAAGAACCCTGGCTCTACCTAACCTATCCCTTTGGGCTTCACAGGGCTCATTTGTAAGGTGTTTTCTACAAGATTTCAATGGGATATCAATGCTGGATGGGTGATTTGTTGGGTTCAACCCCCCTGAGATGATTGTCTGTTGCATTGATTTGTATTCCTGAGACCTGTAGTAGGGAAAAGGTTCCAAAAAAGTAGAAATGGGGACTTGCAAATTAACTCAATAAATGTCAAGTCCTACAGTGGGCACTGGCTTAGGATATGAATCCAACACTACCCCACCCAGGGGGGAAAACTGTACCAACTAGTCTATACTAACAACTTCCCTCTCTCTGTTGATGGCATCGCCATCTTCCCAGTAGACACCTGGACTTAAAATTTCACATAATCTCTTATGTTTCTTTCTCCCTCATATCTAGTCATTTGCCAGGACCAGTCCATTCTGCCTCCAAAACCTCTCTTACATCCCTACCATCATCTCTACTCACCTGTGGTCTAGATTCAGGCATAAATCACCTTTTGCCTGGACTTTCATTTTGTCTGTACCTATATGGTCACACGTTGTTTCCCCTACTAGAATGAAAGTTGGCACTGTTTGGCTTTTGTCTTCAGGACCTAGTAGAGTTTCTAACACTTATAGACATTTAATAAATCATTTTACTAAATTAAATTATTTGATAAACTTGTTTGACTCTCAACTGGTCTCTCCACCTCCATCCATTCCCATTTCCATCATTTAGGCAGGCAAACCAGAAGAAATTTATGTGTCATACACCAGACTAAGCATTGGGGATAAAATGACAAAAGTGTAACAGTCCCTGCCCTCCTCCCTCAAAGAGCTTACGTAGTACCTGGAAGACAACATATACATCTAAATATGTGTGTAGGCATACAAAAAGCACATACAAGGTAACCATGAAGGGGAAAGCATTGGCAACTGAAAGGACCAGACACTATAACTCATGCATAACTCTTGATCTGAGTCTTAAAGGAAGAAAGAGGAGATTTCCAGGGATAGGAGACAGCCAGTGGAAGAGTGGGGAAAAAAATGGAGAGTCATACAGAAAGAACAGCAAGTAGGCTAGACTTCAGAGGACATGAAGAAGGTTTGGAATGGAAAGAAAGGGCTATTTTATTTTAGAAGCAATAGGGTGCCATTCGATCTCCATAAAGTGGGTAAAGAGGAGAAGGGCAGTGGCATGACTAGACCGACACTTTAGAAAAATCAGTTTGGTGACTGTGTGAAGAATAGCTTGGAATGAAGAGAGAATTAAGGCATGGAAACCAGTTAGGATATTGCAGTAGCTCAGGAGAGAGGTAATAAGGGCTTAGACTAAGGTTGTGGTTTTGTGAGTAGAGAGAAAGAGATATACATGAGAGATGTGGTAGAGATTGAAATTGCATAAATTGACAGCTGATTGAATATAGAGTGAGAAAGAATGAAGAAAAGGGAGGAAAGAAAAAAATACAGGAGAGAGGGAAGAAGAATGAAAGGAAGAGAATAAGGAGGGAAGGGAGAGAGCAAGGAAAGAAGAGAGGAAGGAAGGGAAGAAAAGAAAGGAAGAGGGTAGAAAGGGAAAGAATAAAGGAAGGCAGGGAAGAAAGAAAAGGAGGAAAGAAGAAAAAAGAAGAGAGTGGAAAGGGGACAGGGAAGGAATGAAGGAGGAGTGGAGGAAAGGAAGAAAGAAGGAAAAATAAAAAGGGAGGAAAGGGAAAAGGGAAGAAAGAAAAGAGGAAGGAAAGGAAGAAAGGAGAAAAGAAAGAAGAGAGGGAGGGAAGAAAGGGGACAGGGAGGGAAGGAAGGAAGGAAGGAAGGAAGGAAGGAAGGAAGGGAGGGAGGGAGGGAGGGAGGGAGGAAGGAAGGAAGGAAGGAAGGAAGGAAGGAAGGAAGGAAGGAAGGAAGGAAGGAAGGAAGGAAGGAAGGAAGGAAGGAAGGAAGGAAGCACTGTGCTAAATAAACACTTTATGAATATTTCATTTGACCCTCATAACAATCCTGTGCAGTAAGTGTTATTATTATCCCTATTTTACAGTAGAAGATAACACTAAGATTTCAAATTGTGTGATTAGAAGAATAGAAGTGGCCTCCCCATTAATAGGAAGTTTAAAAGAAATGTGAGTTTGGAGGAAAAGACAATGGATTCTGTTGCAGGCATGAAGCCCATTCTGTTCAAAATTGTTCACTAGACAGTTAGTTGGTGACTTAGAACTAGAACTTAAGAGGAGTCTGGAGCTAGAGCTTCCCACAGCAGCCAAAATCTTCCTTAGACATAGTTCTAACCACTTCCCTATCTTTTCTAAACTACTGTGTGGTTCCCCACTAACTAAAGGACAGAACAGAGTGCTTAGCCCCGCATTTGAGGATCTCTATAATCTTAGGTCAAACCCAGTATTCCAAGCCTACTTTCACACTACCCTCTTTGCACACTGCATTACAATTCGGTGTAATTAAAAGCTGGGGTCAATAAGAATGGGTCTCATTCTTGCCTTAACCATGCTAAATCCTGCTTCTGGGAGTTTACAAAGGTAGACTCCTCTGCCTAGAATTAATTCACTGCTCATCTCTGCCTTATGAAGTTCCTCCCTTCCTTTAACATTCCACTCAGATATCACCTCCAAGAAGCCTCCCCTGACCACCCAACCCTGTATTCAGCTAAAAGTGTTCTCTCCCTTCTCAATTTTTCTAACAGTGCCCTTTGTTTTTATCACACCCTACCTTATAAGCCACTTTTTGAATAAATAGGTAACACACACACATACACACATACACACACACCCTTATAATTTCTTGATGGTAAGCTCCTAAAGGCATTTTTATACTCCCAATGCCCTACACACAGTAGATACTTCATAAGAGTTTGTTTAAGGTTAGCTCAGTGGCTTAGTTTAATGGATAGCAAGCCAAGCTTGGAGGCAAGAGGATCTGAGTTCAAATTTTACCTCAGATACTTCCTAACTGTTTGACCCTAGACAAATAATTTAATTCCAGCTGCCTAATTCTTACTGTTCTTCTGCCTTGAAACAGATACTATGTATTGGCTCCAAGGCAGAAGAGTGGTATGGGCTAGGAAATGGGGGTCAAGTGACTTGGCCAGAGTCACACAGCTGGGAAGTGTCTGAGACCAGATTTGAACCTAGGACCTCCCATCTCTAGGCCTGGCTCTCAAGCCACCGAGCTACCCAGCTGCCCCCTGGATTTCTTTTTTTTTTTAATGATTTAATGTTTAATTAAATATTGATCAGAGAATTTAGAGAAGCTCTTGTCTTCATGGAAATCTGTATTTGTTAAGCATTAATTTTGTTCACTAATACAAGTGTCACAAAAAGGCAAAAACAAAGTGTGATATAAAGCAGTATGGTAGTGTGAAAATAAAACAAGCATTGAAGTCTTGCAGACTTGGGTTCAAACCTCACCTTATATACTTACTATTTATGTGACCACAAACAAGTCACTCAGCTTTACTGAGCCTCAGTTGTCTTTTATGGAAAATAGGGATATTGAGCAGCTAGGTAGCACAGTGGATAGAGTTCTGGGTCTGGAATCAGAAAGACCCATCTTCCTGAATTCAAATTTGGACTCAGACATTTATTAGCTGAGTGACCGTGGACAAGTCACTTCACTCTGCCTCAGTTTCCTCACCTGTAAAAATGAGTTGGAGAAGAAAATGGCAAACCACTCCAGTATCTTTACCAAGAAAACTCCCAGTGAAGTCATAAAGAATGGAATATGATTGAAAAAACTCAACAACAAAAAATACAAAACCTATCTCAAAAAAAAATTTGTGAGTAAACAACCTTGAATTTTAAGCACTAAAGAAAATGTGAATTCTTATAAGAGACCTGAGGAAACAAAGGGAACATTAATTAAATGGGAGGTATAGAGGAGAAAAGGCAGCCAGTGATGGGGGAAGACTTCATGGAGAAGATGATCTTTCAGTTGAGTTTTAAACGATAGAGATATTATAGTACAGTAGTTAGATAAGGGACCTTGGAGTCAGGAAGACACAGGTTCAGATCCTGCCTCTAACTGGACCCTGCCCAAGTTACTTAACTTCTCAGTTTTCTAAGATTACAAATTGTAGAGAAGGTGCTGAGCTGCATGCCAAAAGTTTCTTCATCCAGACCTACCTTATGTCAATGAAATCACAAATCTAATCCTTATCCCCCTTTAAATGATGATAGTAATAATAATCGTAACTTTAAGCTTTGCAAAGTATTTGGCATTCATGATCTTCTAGATGATCCTTAGGGGAAGGAGTGTCAACCTGTAAGGTAGGTGTTGTTATCATCCCCATTTAACAAAGGAGAAAAGCATCACAGATGTCAGGTCTCCCTGATTACATATTCAGTGATCTTTCTAACATAAGGCAAACTGGCTGAGGAGGCAACTGAGGGGAAGCAGGCTTGGTACTCTCAGGGCCAGCAGCTGATCTGGAGGTGAAGGAATCTGGCCTCTAGGGCCTTAGCCTTATCTCTACCCTTCTGCTGCCTCCTTCCCGAGGAAGCATAGCCTAAATAAAAGGCTTTGGACAAAAGGCTGATATCCCATCCACCTCTACCTCCACATTTCTGATGCTAAGCCAGTGATCATTTGATTTCAAAGGTCTTTTACTGGCCTCTGAGACCCTGACACCTTTCTAAAACTCAAGTTTTATTTTATTTTTTTTTTACATATTCCTCATATGTAAAAGGAGCTGAAGAAGGAAACAGTAAATCACTCCAATATCAACTGAAAATAACAAAGCTAAGCCTAGAAAGATAAATAAAAGCAGAAAGGAAGGTGGTCCCTGCCTTCAGAAAGCTTATCAGTGGCTCAGTGGATTAAGAGTCAGGCCTAGAAATGAGAAGTCCTGGATTCAAATTTGACACTTCCTAGATGTGTACCCCTGGGCACTTAACCCCCATTGCCTAGCCCTTACCTCTCCTGCCTTGGAACCAATACTGGAAGCAGTATTGATTCTAAGATGGAAAGTATAGGTTAAAAAAAGAAGAAACTTTTTTTCTAATGAAAGAAAATAGCATATAAATGAAAAATAAAAAATGGGTTGGAAGAAATAAAGGAACCTGACTCAGACATTGTAGAGAAAGTCTAGATGTATTAGGAGCACGGCCTAGAGAGTAATGAAAGGCATAGATGGCCCAATATCCAAGAGGAGCAAAGATCTGCTGTGCAGAATTGAGCATGAGGGATGGGTAGGATGGAAGGGAAGCTGAAAGAAGTAACTGCTCTGCAGATTTTCTCAGGGGTCAGCCCTAAGAGGAATGTGGAATAGTCAAATCTAAGCCTCCTTTAACCTCACTTGCCAGGGGATTTTCTATATGAGACAAACCCCTTGCCCCCCTTTAAAAAATCCCTTATAAAAATAAAAAAGTAAAAAAATAAATCCTTGCATGAGCGTGAATTCCACTGGCTGGATGAGAAGCTGAGAGGTGGCTCTATGTGGCTCAAGGTACAAGAAACTATGCTAGAAATATTGGGGATCTCCACCCCTACACACCCTCCTATGCCATGCCCAGTAACTCTGGGGTTCTGAAACCCCAGGTTTGGATGAATTTAGACCCGGGATCTGTGGTTCTATATGGATATATGGTGATCTGCAGAACAGAACGATGGTTCCGTTAACTAAGTTTCTTTCTTAAAAATTGCTGTTTGGTTTAAGGGAGGAGGGAGTCATTTGCTGTTGTTATTGTGGAATTTGTTCAACAGGTACCAGGAAGCAGTGACCTAAATGGGACTTTAGAAGATGAAACCCAACCCCACAAGCCCTTCCTCACATCCTTGCGGAGCTGCCACCTTAGGGGAAAAGAGTTGCCCTGTCTGCCAGGCCTGCAAAGCAGAGGAAGGACCAGGGGCTACCCATCCCAACATGGCTCAACCCAAAGCTGGTGGCTTGACAGCACCCCAGGGTCAGGCACTTCGGAGTCAAGCACCCCAGAGCCAGGCACCCCAGGGCCAGGCACCTCAGGGCCAAGTACCCCAGAGTCAGGTACCCCAAGTCCAGGTACCTCAGAGCCAACCACCCCAGAGCCAGGCACCCCAAGGCCAGGTACCTCAGAGCCAACCACCCCAGAGCCAGGCACCCCAAGGCCAGGTACCTCAGAGCCAACCACCCCAGAGCCAGGCACCCCAAGGCCAGGTACCTCAGAGCCAACCACCCCAGAGCCAGGCACCCCAAGGCCAGGTACCTCAGAGCCAACCACCCCAGAGTCAGGCACCCCAAGGCCAGGTACCTCAGAGCCAACTACCCCAGAGTCAGGCACCCCAAGGCCAGGTACCTCAGGGCCAACCACCGCAGAACCAGGCACCTCAGGGTAAGGCACCCCAGGGCAAAGCACCGCAGAGCCAGGTACCTCAGAGCCAGGCTCCCAACAATAAACCCAAGGAGCAAGCAGAGCCCCCACGTCCCACCAGCCAGAAGGCCTTAGTGACAGGAGGGGGTGGCTACTTTGGGTTCAATCTGGGTTCCAGCCTTGTCCAGAGGGGGGTCTCAGTGGTTTTGCTCGACATCCAGCGTCCTAAATGGGAGCTACCCAAAGGAGTGGCATTCATCCAGGTATGGTTGAGATTACCCTTGTAGAAAAGATAAGCCCACATAGACAGACAACTACACTTCTGTTTGGGGCAAAAATAACTTTTGTTATTGTTTTGTGGGCTGGGGAAAGAGATTGGTCGAATGGAGAATCTTTGTCTCTGGAATCCAATTATGAAAACTTTGCTCAGCCCAAGCATGCCAAGTTGGGGGACTTTGAAGGAGTGAAGTGTGAAGGGAAGGGAAGCTGGATAATAATTGAGCCATTCATAAATCTTTTCCATCCCTGAGAGCAAGGTTCCTGATGACTCAGTTATAGTATTGAAAAACCATTCTTGCCCGGCTCCTAATAACTGAGTAAGACAATGTTCCTTGAAGAAGTAAGCTTTTTGTCTATCTCAGGGTAAAAACTTGGACTGAGGAAAGACGGGGGTCCTCTCACTGTCTCTGTGTTTCAGCCCCCCCCCCTTCTACTCCCTCTCTGTTTTCCAGGGTGACATCCGGGATGGGGAGGTCCTGTATCAAGCCTGTGAAGGGGTTGACTGTGTTTTCCATGTGGCTTCCTATGGAATGTCAGGTGCTGAAAAGGTGTGGTCAAACCCCACTCTTCCTCCCTACCCCTAGGACCTGGTTCATGGTGGTCAGAGAGACAAAGGGTACAGACACCATAACTGACAAGAGGTGATGAAGGACTTTCTTCTCCCTTTGTAGTTGTTGGTTTGGGGGAAGTGAGAACAGAAATTTAAGGGAAAAAATTCACTCCTGTGAAGTATCTGTCTTTCTGAGGAGGGAATAATTCTTTTAACAAAAAACTGACTAATCCCTGCCCCCCACTCCGAATCCCCAGCTGAATAAGTGCCTACTGCATTTGAGACACTCTTGTAAACATCAAGGAATATAAAAGCAAGAATGACACAAGAACCTCACAGACCTTCAGTCTAATTTATCTCCAGCTTTCCATATGTGCTCTCTCCCTCTCCCTCTCCCTATCTCTCCTTCTCTCTCCCTCACTCCTTCTCTCCCTCTCCCTCTCTCTCTCACTCTCTCTCTCTCTCTCTCTCTCTCTCTCTCTCTCTCTCTCTCTCTCTCTTTCTCTCTCCTCTCATTCTTTCTCTCATTTCTCACTTTTCTCATTCCTCTATTTTATTCTCTTATTTCTCTCCCCCCTTTCTCTCTCCATCTCCCTTGCTTTCTCTCTCTCATTCCTCTCTTGTTTTCCCTCCTTGTTCCTCTATTTGTCTCTGTCTCTCTATCTCTAATGTACACATATGTGGGTCACAAGAAGATGGAAGCAAAACCAGGATGGAGACACAAGAGAGAAGGGTAGAAATATGTATTTGGATGGTCAGAGATACCCAGAGCTTCTAGGTAGGGGTAAGAAGCCAAGATTTCAATCCTTGGCTAAGGGTATCTCATAGTGACTCATATGCATCACAGGTCATGGGGTTTATTTTCTTTTTCAAGGGGACCAATTTCCAATTCTCGGAGACTATTTTGAGACAATGCTATCTGCACTCACCCAGCCAGTGAGTCCCTCCCTCCCTGCCCTTGTATCTCACCCCCTTCAGTGCCCTAAACTGGGGTGAATGAGAGGCCCTAAGACTGAGTCGAAGAAGAAGCCACCTGGTTGGGAATCAATCAGACCCTAAAGAAAAAGTCCCATGTCTCCAATTCTTACTTTTCCTTGTCCAATCCCCAACTGATGGATCAGGGGTCTTTTTGTCAGTGTTTTCCCAATTTTACACACACACACACACACACACACACACACACCTAACCTTGCTAGAGTAGAATCTGTTGCCTCAGCAGACAGCATGTACGGGGGAGACTCAGCAACTTTCCTACCATCTTCTTCTTGTAGCTGCAAAAAGAACAGATTGAATCTGTAAACATTGGCGGAACCAAAGTAGTGATTGACGGTAGGAACTCAGCTGCCTACTCCCTAGTGCTGTGGCCTGAATCTGCAAGATTCTGCTGTGCTGTGACCTAGACTTTCCTCTCCTCTCTTCTCTTTTGGAGGAACTGTGTGCTGACCACAAATCCCAAATGGGCATCCAGAGGAATCCTTCTGCAGCCAAAGTTTCCCTAGACTTGGGAGGAGCCTGACCCACCTTCCAGAGAGTGGGCGGTCAGGGCTCCCCTATTCATCTATCTGTGTGTGGCCTAAACTGAAACATTTCCCTCTTTCTCACACTACAAACCAGGCCTGCTGAGGATTGGCCAGTTTGAGGCATGGCTATAGCCTTAAATGCAGAGGTGGTGGAGAGAGGGGAAGTATGGTGGGGAGAAGAGAAGAGATGGTTATGGGACTCCAGGGATATTCACTCATCCTCAGATTAAAACCATTTTCAAATGTTTCTAGCACAAAAGGTAGAGGCTGAATGCCAGGAATGGGAGGAATTGAAGCTACTGAAAATGTTATTATTATTATTAACCAGATCAAAGAGTTCATTAGCACGGCTCCTCCTCAATATTCTGGCCTGTGAGCCTCTGCGATTAATTTCTTGATATCTGGAGTGTTTTCCAGTAGTTAGAGCCCTGGACTTGGAATCAGCAAGACCTGTGTTCAAATCCTGCCCTAAAACCTGTGACTCTAGGCAAGTCATTTAAACTTTTTTTAGCTTTTTTTCCATATCTGCAAAATGGGCATCATAACAGCAGAGTTGTGAGGAACAAATGCAATGTTATTTGCAAGCCATTTTCCAAACTTAAAGCATTGTATAAATGCTCCATATTATTGTTACTCCTGAAAACCCTGTCTCTAAGGCTATCCTGCAAAGCATTCTCCAACCTACCCTGTGTAGATTACTACACAGTTAGTAACTAAAAGTTAGTTACTCTAACTTTTACTGCTACAAACACAGATTCAACCATAAAATGATTTGGAGTCATCAAATACCCAAAGAACAATGGTTCACAAGGGCAAGGTGTGCCCTCAGTTATGCATCACCTCCTGAGCACAGCGAGCCTCTCCCAGAGGATCCCAGTTTTGGGGGGTTTTTTAAACCCTTACCTTCCATCTTAGAATCAATACTGTGAATTGGTTCCTATACAGAAGAGTGGTAAGGGCTAGGTGATGGGGGTTAAGTGACTTGCCCAGGGTCACACAGCTGGGAAGTGTCTGAGGCCACATTTGAACCCAGGACCTCCCGTCTCTGGGCCTGACTCTCAATCCACTTGAGCCACCCAGCTGCCCCCCAGAGGATCCCAGTTTTATCAGTGCTCCAAGTCAACCTTTTGTGTCTGAAGAGACCCAAAACTCTGGCTGTGTCCAAAAGAGCAAGGAAGAGGTGATATCTTCTTAGGGGATGTTGCTTCCCTCAGATACCTTCCCAGCCATCCCCTTACTCACACCAGGCCTTCTGTGTGTGTGTGTTTGTTTCTACATGTGTATATGTGTGTTTTTGCATATGTATATGTCTGTGTATATACACTTGTGTTTTGTATGTATGTGTTCGTGTCAATAGTCTGCATCAAACGACAAATTCCCAGACTCGTCTACACCAGCACTGTCAATGTTGCGTTTGGGGGAAAGCCTATCGAGCAAGGTGATGAAGACTCCGTGCCATATTTTCCACTTGAGAAGGTACCAGGTTCCTTGTGATATGAGGACTAGGTGGGGGAAGGGGTAATCCCACTATCCTATTTGAAATCATGCAAATTTCTTTCCTTTGTCTACACCCTTACCCCTGTACCACTGTTTACAACTGGTAGGGCCACCTAAGTGGTGCAAAGTAGTGTGCCACCAGGTCTAGAGTCAGGAAAACCTGAGTTTAAATCTGGCCTTAAAACACTAGGTGTGTGATCCTGGGCAAGTCACTTAATCCTGTTTGCCTCAGTTTCCTCATCTGTAAAATGAGCTGGAGAAGGAAATGGTAAACCACTCCAGTGTCTCTGCCAAGAAAACCCCAAATGAGGTCACAAAGAGTCATACACGACTGAAACAACAACAATTATGAGACGGTCTCCAAAGTATAGAAAGTGTCATCTTAAAGTGATTTTCCTAAAAGGCAAATATGACTGTCACTCCCTCTACTCCCAACTCACTAAATTCCAGAGACTTCCTTTTATCTCTGAAATAAAAATATAGACTGATTGGCCTTTAAAGCTTTTCATAGCCTAGCACGGTCCTACTTTTCAAACCCTCTTATATATCACTCTCTCTTTTTTGTAATCAGCTGTCAACCGTTCTGGCTGCTACATGAAGACAACACCACATTCCATCTTCATGTCTTGGTACTGCCTGTTTTCTCTGCCTGGAATACTCTTCCCCACTCAGATCTGCCCCCTCATTTCCTCCCGAACTTGGCTCAAGTAGCATCTTTTTCCTTTCCCTGATCCCCTCCCTTGCCTCTCCAGACCCCTTTCCACCATCACAACCCCCAGCCACTGCTAGCATCATCTCCTCCCAGGTTATCTTGTATCTGCTTTGTATATGTTTGGTGCCTAGATACAAGTGTCTACACAACTACATCTACAGGATAGGTTTGTATCTATGTACATTGTTTCCTCTTTAGTCCCCGCTCCAATCACTTTATATTCTCTATTTATCTCCAGATATGAACCACACTTAAGAGATTTAGCTTTGAATCTATAATGGAATATTCTTTCTCCTCTCCTCCTTTTCTCCCTTCATTTCTTCCCTCCCTCACCCCCACATACAATATCAGTTACCAAATCCTGTTAATTCTAGCTGCCCCAAGGGACTATCTTTTGTCTCTTTTCTATCCCTAGCACTTAGCACAGTGCCTGGCACACAGTAAGTGCTTAATAAATGTTTATTGATTGATTTTTCTTTGTATCCCTGGTGCCGAGGACAGTGTCTGGAATATAGTAGGTGCTTTATAAATATTCACTTAATTAAATGATGAAGACAGTACTCTGGTATAGGATCTATCTCTGTATGGGAATGTAGGGACTAGATCTCTGAGGCACAGAGCCTTTTTACAGCAACAGAGAAATTTATTCTTAAAACTCCGAAGCTGCATTCAGGGAAACTCAAAAGGAAGCAGAACCAGGTTACTCCTGCTACCCCAGACGCTGACCTATAACTCTGGAATCTCACATTACATATGATTGTGACCCTTTATTGGCAAGGGGGCCAATGGAAGTTTAATTTTTCCCAGCTACAAGGAGGATCATGGACAGTGGAAAGCCAGGAATTTTGGGAATGTGAATCAGACTCTTACTAGGCTAGCTGCCAGCCAATGGCAAGGGGAAAATATCCTTGTACTAAGTACTCTAACTTGTATATATTCGTGAGCAGTTGAAAGCTTATCTGGCTTACTGGCCCACTTCAGGAGCTCCTAGCTGGGTGAATTTATTGCTATAATGGGACCTGTCGACCCGTCAGATTCATCCCCTCTCTACTTCATCCTCTTCCTCTTCTGGCAAACTGATTTTGCTCACCCTCAGGAGTTCCTGCTGTCTTTAAATCTTGTTTATTTGTTGTCTATCCTTTTATACTGAGTTTTGTCTCCACTTAAGAGATTTAACCATGAACCTATAATGGAACATTCTCTTTCTCCTCTCCTCATCTCTTCTCTCTCTCACTCCCATACGCAATACCAGTTGCCAGATCCTATTAATTCTTTTTTTTTTTTTAAATAAAACTCTTACCTTCCATCTTAGAATCAATACTGTGTATTGGCTCCAAGGCAGAAGAGTGGTTAAGGGCTAGGCAATGGGGGTCAAGTGACCTGCCCAGGGTCACATAGCTGGGAAGTGTCTGAGGCCAGATTTGAACCCAGGACCTCCCATCTCTAGGCCTCTCAATCCACTGAACCACCCAGCTGCCACCCAGCTTCCCCCTACTCTTCCTATTAATTCTATCTCAACACCTCTCAAAAAATACTTCCCTTTCTCTTCATGCAAATGGTCACTATTCTGATTCAGGCCCTCTTCAGCCTGTTGCCTAAATTAGTCTCCTAAATTTCTTCTGGCTTCTAGTGTCTTCCTTTCTAATCCTTCATCCACAAAAGTACAGAAGTAGCCTTCTGTTGTGCTTTTTTATTTTTTTTCCATGGTTACATAATTCTTCTTGTTTCTCTCCTCTCTTTCCTCCCCGCTCCCAGAGCTGACAAGCAATTCTGAGTTATACATATATTATCACTCATAATCTATTTACTTATTATTCATTTTCGTAATAGAGTAATCTTTTAAAACCAAAACCCCAAATCATAAATCCACATAAATAAGTGATAAATCATATGTTTTCTTCTGGATTTCTACTCCCACATTTCTTTTTCTAGATGTGGATGGCATTCTTTCTCATTAGTCCCTCAGATTTGTCATGGATCATTGCATTGCTTTTAGTAGCAAAATCTATTATATCTGATCATCCCACAATGTTTCAGTTACTGTATACAATGTTCTCCTGGTTCTGCTTATTTCACTCTGCATCAGTTCATGTAAGTCTTTCCAGTTCTCTCTGAAATCCTCAAGTTCATCGTTCCTTATAACACAATCATATTCCATCACCATCATATACCACAATTTGTACAGTCAATCCCCAATTGAGAGACACCCCCTCATTTTCCAATTTTTTTGTCACTACAAAAAGTGCAGCTATAAATCAAAAGTAGCTTTCTTCTTTTTTTCAAAAGTAGCTTTCTTAAAGCACAGAAGTGACCATGTCACACCACTATTCAAAGAATTCAAAGAATTTTCTGTGGCTGGAATATGGTAAGTGCTTAATAAATATTCACTTAATTAATTGATTAATTAGTCTCCTGATTGAAAAATTGTCTGTAGCAAAAAATGCAAATTAGTCAACCTGGCATTTAAGGCCCTTCCTAATCCAGCTCCAGTTCACCTTTCCACAGTCTCATCTTTGTCCCAGATAAAATGACAACTCACATTCCTTCTCCTGCTACCATGTACAAAGTAGCCCCTTTCTAAAATGCACTCCCTCTTCATTTCTGCTTCTCAGAATCCTTTTCTTCCCTTAAGGCTCAGCTCATGTAGTACCTAAATTGTGAAGTCTTTCCTGATCCCCTTAGAAGTTAGTCCTTTCCAGCACCCCAAATTATATTATATTTACTGATGTATGTGTTGCATCCTTTTGGAAGGGAAAAAACAGCTTTGTTTTTTACTTTCTACCCATAATTACTTGCTTATAGTGGGCACTTACTATATTTTCTTAACGGAATTGAGCATCAATGTTATATTTGGAGATAGGAAATCCAAGTTCCTTCTTATTGACTATTTAGTTTAACCTCTTATCCTCAATTTCTTCATCAACTAAATAAGGATATTATCATTTGTCCTAGCTACCTCACAAGATCACTATAAATAAATCTCATTGTGATCTGTAAAATGCTATTTAAAAGTAAACTATTAGGAAAGCAGAAAGGGGAAGTTCATCGGTTCTCCTAACTTAGCCCAGAATAGCACCTAAAGCAGCTTGATAGAATTGAGAAGGCAAGAACCAAAATAATTTTATAAACTGTAAATTATTATATACATGTGATTCATTGAGGATCCAAAGGATCATTTCATCCATGCCCCTGGTTCTACACAAGACAGCTCCCCAGCTTAGCCTAGACAGGTTGGGAAGGTGGGCAGAAGTCCTCAAATAGTTTATTCAAAAGGGATGCCCCCAAATGGCATGTTTGAAAATAAGAACATAGTGTAGGAAAGGGAGTAGATTATTCAGTTGCATCCCAGGGAGGTTTCATCTCTTCATCAGAGATTCCTCAAAAGAGCATTCCTAGTAAGTAAACAATAGATGTAGTGACTGGTAAAAAAAATGATGGAAACAGCAGCCCTGGTTGATGACCTTCCCTGTGGCTCTTTTCTTCCTGCTTCAGCATATTGACTACTACTCACGGACCAAAGCCATTGCAGACCAGCTGATCCTCACATCCAATGGAACCCCACTACCTGGTATGATGGTGACAAGGCAGTATCTATGTGGAGTCAGAGAAAGGAAGGCACCAGAAAACTGGGCGTGGGGGATGGGGGGAGAGGTGAACTTTGCTGCCTCAAAAATGTTCTTGGTTTGTTTTAAACTGATCACAGAATTTAAACACTGGAAGTGAACCCCAGGTTCATCTAGTCCAAACCATGTACCTCCCCCACAAAAAAAGAAAAGAATCCCTATGCTAACACGAAGAAAAGGACTTGTCCATGTTTTGCTTGAAGAGTCTTGCCAACTCATAAGGAGGTCCATTCCATACCTTTAATTGTTAAAAAGTTCTTCATTTTTTCAAACCTAAATTTGGCTCTTTGTAGTTTCTACCCACTGACTTTCATTCTGCTTTCTGGGTCCAAGCAAAATAAATCTAACGTCCCATCCACCTGACAGCTACTATGTCCCCTCTGAGTCATCTCTCAGCTTAATATTCCCAGTACTTCTCAAATGATCCTCAGACAGATTGTTTTCAAGGACCATCCTTTTTGCCCTTTGGACACTCTCCAGTCTATCAATGCCCCCCTTCCTAAATTGTATTGTCCAGAAATAGATTGTTTTGAGGCTGATTTTTGGCTCTAAATGATATATCCTGACTTTAACCCCACCATTCACCAAAAGAAAATCAGTCAGAATATTTGCTGGGACACTGAATATTGTCGTGTTGTGTATAATGTAGTAGGCAATTGTTTCTATTTTCCCCTCTTCCAAACCACAATTCTTATGAAAGAGAAATAAAAAATTTCAAGGGTGACACCAGACTCAGGGAATTCCAACTTTACTTCCCAATGAAACAAAGAAGGAATGTTGACTCCTTTTCCAGATGCCAGGGTATTTTTCCACACTGTGTCCCAAATCTCGTTTTTAAAATCTAACTTTGCATATGTAGGGTTGCTTTCCTGCCCAAGCAAATGTGGCTTTTGGCTCATACCTCCCTCTTCAGTCCAGTAGTTTCTGCAGCAGACACCTGATCCTCCTGCTTAGAATTATTTATCAGAGCATCCCCTGAGTTTTCCATGTTAAGGGGAGTCATGTATACGCTACCAGGCTGTCTGCTTACCTGGGCAGCATGCTCCTTGACAATGAATATAAACTGCAACCTAATCCCCGTGCCCAGGTGACCGAGAGTTTAAAATTAGACATGGGCCATTTACAGAAAGGACTCTCTTTACCTAATCGCTAACCAGGGATGCAGCTCCTAGGGGTCACCCAGGATAGTTTCTACCTCTGACCTTTCCCAGAAGGCACAGCATCTATCAAAGCTTGGCCTTTCCCGGCCGAATTGACACTTGGGACTCTAGGAAATCTTCCTTGATTGCTTGTGAACACTTATCATCCTAGGACAAGAATTTTCCCAGGCTTGGTCATTAATCCACTGTGAGACCTTAAATAAGTGACTTCCTCTGCCTGGTCTTTATTTTTCTCATCTGTAAAAGTGGCAGGGAGTAGTGGGGACTATGGTTGGACTACATGATCTCCAGGGTCCCTTCCAGCTCCAAAATTCAATTTGTTGATAATTCACATGAGTAGATTCAGCTCCAGTGTGGTGGGAGAATATTAGAAGTAGATCCACAGTGATTTTCATTAAGCTCTAAAATATTTTCCTTTCTATCAATATGCTATAAGTAAAACAGTATTTAAGAAGAATCCAATCCTTTTTGAGTGAAGATGGGAGTGCTAACTCATCACCAGATGTAAAGATGTACACTTAAGAGTCATGTCTTTTGTTGTAAAGATAAATTTGCACTCCCTTGTGACAAATAGCATACATGTGTAAGACAGATGGTTTGGGGTACAGGAGTACTACCTATGCCTATAATGAAGGTACCCAGAAGCAAAGCCCATAACCTTGAACCTCCTTTGTAAACATTTGCTTTATCACCTTACCCTACTGGCCATGACTATTCAAGGAACAATGGGAATCCAAATGGCCACCTCCTTCCCCATCCCCAACATTCTCAAATGGAGGAGCGAGGCAGAGTCATTCATACTCCTTGGTGCATTATACTATGTAGACCAAAACATGCCACCCTTTTACAACTCATTTCCATCCAGGACTAAACACAGATAGTCTGGATATGACGGACTTGGTCAGTACGCAAATCTTTAAATGGGATGTTTTGATCAGCCCTTTCCCAATGTGATCTTGAATAGCCATTCCTCAATCTGGAGGCCATCTGAACACCCTCCTCTCTGTATCCTAGGAGGAGGGACCTTTCGAACATGTGTTCTTCGCCCCCCAGGCATCTATGGACCAGAAGAGCAAAGGCACCTTCCTAGAGTGGCGGTAAGTACTCTTGTCCTAGCAGCTACAATGGAGTCAGAAGGCAAACTCTACATCAAGAATTTTGTTCAAATCAATAAAATTCAACTATCAGTAAGCACACATAAACAACTTGTCAATCATTCCCCAGTGGATAGACATCTCTTTAATTTCCAATTCTTTGCTGCCACAAAAAGAGCAGTTATAAATATTTTTGTACAAACAGGTCCTTTCCCCTTAATTTAATTTTTTGAAAAGCCAAAACCAGTCCATACCCCTAAGGAACTCACAATATAATGGAGGAAACAACCTACAAACATATACGAACAAGATAGACAAGGGATAAACTGGAGGTGATCCCAGAGGAAAGACATTAACATTAAGATGAATTGAGAGAGACTTCTTGAAGAAGGTGTGATTTTAGCTGAATCGTGAAGTCAAAAGTCAGAGGGGATGAGAGGAGTTCCAGGTATGAGAGAAAGAAAAATGTCTTATTGGAGAACAAGACAGCAACCTGTAACTGGAGAAGGAGAGGGAATAATTCCATCAGCAAGACCTGAGAGTTCTCTACCTCTCCTATTCCTAGCTGCCCAAACATTTCAGAAGTCAAATCTGTGCTTTCCCCTCTCACTCCCAGAGCAGTATCAGGAAGAGACTATTCACCTTCAAATTTGGGGATCCCAGAACACGGATGAACTGGGTCCATGTACAGAACTTGGTCCAGGCACACCTTCTGGCTGCAGAGGCACTCACCGCAAATAAAAATTACATTGCAGTAAGTTCTTGATCCCTTCCTCTGCTATGTCTCTGGGTGGCTACATACCTGAGAAAGGAGAAACCCCTATCAGCTATGGAAAGGAGGATGCTGTCAGGTAAAGATTCATGAAGGAAATGGCACTCCCATCTCCCCTTTGCCTCATCCTTCAAGATGCAGTTCAGACACCACCTTCCTGTTTCATTCCCAACTATTAGTCTCTTCTCTCCCATAGTACCTTATATACTTTGTGTGTAAATATACTTGTGTGCTTGTGTGTGCATTTATTAAGTTTAGACTTACATTATAAGTATTTTAATATGTCCTATACCTGTACAATAGGGGATAATAACAGTACTTCACAAGATTGTTGTGAGGATGAAACAGGGTGACATTTGTAAAGCCCTTTAGCACAGTGTCAGGCACATATTATTAGATGTTTGATAAATGCTTAGTCCCCTTCCTTCCCCTTTGCATCAGAATTTAAGCTCCTTCAGTAGAAAGCTCATTCAAACAACAGTTAATAAACGTGTTGGGTTGGAGTGGAAGGTTTGTCTGGGGGCCAGCAGGATATTATAGCTACTTAAGTATTTAATAGAAATACACATTTTCTCAGTAACTTCAGAATATTATTCAAGTGATTCATTAGAAAAATATTGAAATCCATATCGATAAAACTGCATAATGGCATCATAAATATTTTATTACAAAAAAGCATAAGTTCTTTATAAGTTAAAATAATTTTATTTCTTCTACTTGTATTCCCAGTTCCTCGTATATTGCCTACCACATAATAGATGCTTAATAAATATCTTGATCCATTCATTGACTTCAGTTGTGCCTGAAAGGAAAAGAGAGAGGGATTAGGAGGTCATCAGTGATTTTTAGGGCAGCTAGATGGCACAGTAGATAAGAGTGCCAGGCATAGAGTCAGGAAAACCTAAGATGGAATCCAGCTTTGGACACTTAGTAGCTATGTGACCCTAGCCAAGTCATTTAACTATTTGCCCCAGTTTCCTCATCTGTAAAATAAGCTGGAGAAGGAAATGGCAAACTACTCCAGTATCTTTGCTAAGAAAACCCAAAATGGGGTCACAGAGTCAGAAATGACTGAACAACAAGAACAATGAATTTAGAGCACCTTCGCTCGATACAATGACAAAATGTTAGAACTGGAGGGAACCTTGGAAATGAACTTATCTAATCTCTCCCCACCCCTGAATGAATGAATAAGAAAGCATTTATTAAGTACTTACTGTGAGCCAAAGCTAAGTACACACAAATACAAGGCAAAGACAGTCCCTGTCCTCAAGGACCTTAGGTTCTAATGGGAAGAGCTAACACATAGAAGACATGGTAGCTAGTGCAAGGATGTTTGGGTCCAGGAAAATCACAGGAATTTTGAGCAGAGCCATAAGACACCGGACTGACATTTCCTGAAATGATGGAAATGTTGATATAACTACCTGTTTTCAGAGCAAGAGTGGAAGGGCATGAGGAGTGTGGCAGAAAGATGGCCAAGGTGAAACATGGCCAAGTGGAAGTGGAGAGGTCTGGGGTCTGCTAGATATAGTGAGTTCTTACCCATCAGTATGCCAGTTTTACAGACAAAGAAACTAAGATGCCCCAAAGATTAGAAAGCTGATTAATGGCGAACCAGGTCTAGAATGCAGCTCTCCCAATTTTCTATGCAGTACTCTTTCCACTACAACAACTAAATCAATAGAATCGGGCCAGAGAGAAGATAGGGATGAGCCCTTATTTAGTCATAAGTTATATAAACTTGGTTGCTGAGTTTTATTGAATACAAAAGCTTTGACCCTGAGTCTTTCATACATCCTCCACACAAAGCAGAGAGAGAAATTAAAAGAGGAATCACATACTAAAAAAACTGTTCCACATCACCCAGAAAGGCAGAACAATTCTCAATTCAATCAACCAACCAATTGATGAGCAAACATTTAGTAAGCATCTATTCTGTTCCAGGCACTAGATTAAGCACTGAAGATACAAATGCAAATAATGAAAAAAGAAAAGGAGACAGGTACATAGAAAGAAAAAGGCATAGATGATATAGATGTGGCTGTAGGTATAGATGTAGAGAGCCATATACATATATGTAAGTGTGGATGTAGACATAGACAGATATGGATTTGGATATGGAAATGGATGTGGATATAGATATATGTATATGTATGGAGATAGCACAGTAGATAGAGTTCAAATTCAGCCTAGGACACTAGCTGTATAAACCTGGGCAAATCACTTAATTGTTTTCCTAAGTTTTCTCATTTGTAAAATAAGCTGGAAAAAAATGGCAAACCACTCCAGTATCTTCGGTAAGAAAACCCCACAAGGGAATTGCACATCGACTTCACGAGGGGTTTGGGAGGAGGGGAGGGAAAGAACATGATTCTTGTAACCATGGAAAAATATTCTAAATTAACTGATTAAATAAATAAAATGTTCCAAAGAAAGAAAACCCTGAGTGGTCACAAAGGGTCAGACCCAACTAAAACAACTCAACAGCAAGAAGTCACATTCCTCCCCTAAAGCTGGAGTATACTCTCCCACAAATATACACAACATAGGTGAAAAAGATGGGCACAACTAAAATAGAACAGAAATGTGGTACATTAGGAAGGAATACATGATCTAAGCATCTCAGGACTCTGGTTCCACAGGCTTTCATGTCCTTCCTCTCCATAAGTTTGCCTCACATAGTTCTGCCCTAGACACAAAATCTCTGCTGGACAGGTGGCTTGCTAGGGTTCCAGGGTCCACTTCTCTCTAAAATGCATCATTCAGTTGTCAGTCCTTGTTCTACAGCCAGCTCCCTTTTCTGCTGTCAGAGGTCAAACTCCTAGAAACTACTTTCTCCCTCCAGTGACCAATCTCTGTATCTGTGTATGTCTGCAGTGAAATTCTCGGGGGGTACGGGTAGAGGTAGGAGGGAAAGAAATCGCCATCCCAAGAGTAATTTCCTTTTCAGAGTCTGATTCCTTTTCTATTTCTCTCTCTTGGAAAGTAATGGCTACAGAGCTGACAACTCAGCCTTTTACTGGCCTTAAGAGGCATGGCCATTTTCTCCCATGGTAGAAGAGTTACAGGGGGAACCAGGAAAGCAACTTGATAACTTGATAACACATTTATATTAACTCATTATCTCCGTTACTTATTCTTTGCTTCCTATGATTACTTTAACTATGGGGGAAGAGGAAAAAATCCTTAGATATAATCAATTAATTGATAAGCATTAAGCACCTACTAAGTACCAGACTCTGTTCTAAGTACTGAGGATACAAAAAGAGGCAAAAGATAGTCCTTGTCCAAAAGGAGCTCAAATTTTACAGGGAGAGACAACACACAGTCAAATATACACAAAGAAACCTCTATTCAGGACAAACCAAGAAGGTCCTAGAATTAAAAGGGTTAGGAAAGGGTTCATGTAGACAGCATTCTATGGAATAAGAATAAAGAGAATAAATACAAGGTGTACAAGGAAGGGAGGAAGGGCATTTGCTTGCTGTTAGCACAGAGGTGAGGAATCAGGAAATGTAGATGATGTAAAAATTAAATTTAGTCTCTAGTAATAGAAATATTATATTTTATAAGGTTTATTAAGGATTATTAGAAATCAAGGATACAAAATAATAAACCACATGACTAGGGCTGATTAGCCCATTCAAAACCCCTGTGCTTAGCTTACTCACTACATCATTGCAATGGAAGAGGGCGAAATAAGTGTTGCTGCCTATTTACGGAGTTAAATACTCCTTGTGATCTTACCCACATGGAGACTCAAGTGAGATTATAGGAAATTCTGGGAAGTACCAAGGACTTCTGGGGATTGAAGTCTAGGGTTCAAATCTCCATTTTACAATGATACTTAAGCTTCAAATTCAAGGAGGAAGAAGTGAGGAAGGGAGTACATTCCCTAATGGCTGGTGTAAAAGCAAAGGGATGGCAGATGGAACTCCATGTTTGAGAGAAAGAACACCAGTTGGGTGAGATTCAATAGTGTAAGAGGTAGGTCATAAGCATTAAGACTGAAAGATAGATTGAGATCAAGTTAGGAAGGGTTTTTAAATCTAATCAGAGGACTTTATATTCGATCCTAGATGGGCAACTAGGTGGGTCAGTGGATAGAGCACTGGGCCTGGAATCAGGAAGACCTGAGTTCAAATCTGGACTGAGCACTTATTAGCTATGTGACCCTGGGCAACCATTTAAGAAATAAATGGCAAACCATTCCAGTATCTTTTGCCAATAAAACCCCATTGGTGTGCTGTGGTACCCAGGGTCACAAAGAGTCAAACTTGCCTGAACAGCAACAAAAATAAGAGGGAAGAGGGAACTCCTGGAGTTGAGTAAAGGAGTGGTGTGTAACATATGCCCTTAAAGACAATCATTTTGTGAGGGATGAGCTGGGGTGGGGAAGGACTTGAGGCAAGGAGACCACTGGGGAATGCCATTGCTATCATCTAAAAGAGAAGTGGTGACAGCCTGAACTAAGGTAATAGCTTTCCTACAAAATTCAAAAGAGCATTTCTTTCATCACCCTGACTTGAAATAGTATTATTCATTTCCAGTATATTCAGTGAGCTGCTAAAGATAAAACACCTGACTCAGAACAAGTCTAGTTGGGTGTTTGAATTAGCTCACGTGAATTGAAAATGGAGCTGATGTCATAGTGTGTTTCTTACTGGTCTCTCTTCTACTTCTCCCTCAGAGTGGCCAAGCATACTACATCAATGATGGTGAGAGTGTCAACCTCTTTGAGTGGATGTCCCCTCTGGTAGGTACCATAATATGCCCATAGACACCCTAGGGCTGTATTGGAGAACCTATGGTACACATGCCTCTCCACCACTCTGGAGAACATTTCTCTCATCACCTGCCCCTCTTCCCAGCAGCCCAATGGGAGGAAGCCTAGCAGCTTCCTCCCTCCCCTGTCTGGGGTAAGGGGGCGGCTCACTTGTGGTGTGAGGGTGCAGTTTGGGTACTTAATCTCTAAAAGGTTTGTTATCACTGCCCTAGGGTGTGGGAATTAAATATTCCAACCCCCATCCCTTGGGCTTATATTGACATTGGGGCTAAATTACTAGGTGATCCCCAGTAGTCCTAAAACAACAACAACAAAAACAACAACATCAACAGAAAAGTGTTTAACTACAACCCACAGGAATCTGTTTTTCAACCTGCATCTATCTAGCATCTCCCCAAGAAGAAACTGACCCAGAAGTAGAATGTGATCTTTTTATGTAAAATTAAGAACCTAAAGAAGACTTCCTTGATTTATTCAAACATATATCTCTTCTCTTCCCAACCCTGAACTCCAATTTATCTGTTTTTTTCTACATGTTCCAGTGCCACTATAAGCCAAAAACAGAAGCCATGTGGAAAACAGATGTTCACACCCAACTTTAGAAATTATATTTTTCTCCCAATTATGTTACCATGCCTCCACAAAAGTCCCCCAAAGTAGTAAAGCATTTCATAATCACAAAATTATCACAAAAATAAAGACTTCATATCATGAGCAGCACCATGATCCATGGGACACAATGCTGACCAATGAAAAGGACATTGGGTCTAGAGTTAGGACCTGGGTTCGTATCCCACATCTGATACTACCTCAACTATACAATGATAAGATTGGATTAGCAAGTTTTAAGCCCTCTTCTGGTTCTACATCTATGATTCTAAGATTTATTAACTTCTCACAGTCATTATGATCCAAACCAGTTCTAGAAGATTCTGATTATTTTACGGAAATAAATTTCTATTTGCCCTTCCTAGACCAAAATATGTGCTCAGTACCTTAGTATTAAGACTTCCCGGATGGCCACAGGGCTTTAAACTAGGGGAAACTCAGGGAGTCCAGGATCTGGAACATGTCCTATATTTTTTTAATTAAATCTACTTATTTTTTTCCAATTTACCTGCCTTTTCCCAATCCCACCTTTCCCTCTCCATTGAAAAAGAAAGAAAAACAAAACTCTTGAAACAAATAAATAAGGTGGTAAAGTGAAACAAAGCAAAGTCCTCACACTGGACATATCCTAAAAAAATGTGTGTCTCAATCTTCTCTATCAGGAAGGGGTAGCATGTTGCATCATGAGTCCTCTGGAATCATGGTTGGTTATTCAAAATTCTTAAATCTTTCAAAGTCATTTGTCTTTACAATATTGATGTTATTGTATAAATTATTCTCCTGTTTCCACTCATTTCACTCTGCATCAATTCATGTAAGTATTCTCAGTTTTCTCTGAGTCTATCCCATAATATGCCATCACATTCATATACCTTAATTTGTATTGTATTTGTATTCTTGTATTCCATTTCCAAAATGACAGACACACACACACAGACAGAGTTTCTAATTCTGTCACCAAAAAAGAGCTGCTATAAATATTATTGTATCTTTATGTCCTTTTCCTCTGTCTATGATCTCTGAGGTATGACCCTAATAGTGGAATCACTAGGTCAAAGGGTATGCATAGCTTAGTAACTTTGGAAGCAAAATTCCAAATTACTTTCCATTATGGTTACATCATTATAGCAGTTCTTTTTGTAGTCGCAAAGAATTGGAAATTGAGTGGATGTCCATCAATTGGGAATGGCTGAAAGAATTGTGGTACATATTGGTGATGGAATATTATTGTGCTATAAGAAATGATAAGCAGGATGATTTCAGAAAAAGCTGGAAAGATCAGCAGGAATGGATGCAGAGTGAAATAAGCAGAACTGAAAGAATATTGTACATAGTAACAGCAATATTGTAAAGTGGTAAACTGAAAATTTGGCTACACTCAACAAGGACAATCCTGAAAGATTTACAATGAGGAATGTATCCACCTCCAGAGAAAGAGTTGTTGGAGTCCTCTTTCATTCAGTGTATTTGGGGGGGTGGGAGTGGAGTATTGGTTATGTATAAGTTTGCTCTTACAACAGTTACCAATATGGAAGTGTGTTTTGCATGATAATAAAAATAATTTTTTTAAAAAAGAAACAGAATGGTTGGAAGTGCAGGAAATGTCCTTTAAGTAGCATGGAGAAGGGAGAAAGAAGGAGGAGGATCTGGGCTTTGACTGTCACCACCCCTAAAGCTACTTCTGCTCCTAAGCTCTGCAAGGCCCTGAGCTCACTTTGCCTCTTTCCCATTTCCCTACAGTTTGATAAGATGGGATACAGCCGGCCATGGATCCAGATTCCTACTTCCTTGGCTTACCTGTCAGGTAAATGACAGAGTCTGGGTGGGAAGGAAGAAGAAAAGGGGAGGGGGAAAGATGGGTTAGCATGATGAGAATGAAGGGAACCGATCTACAAGATTGGATAACCTTATAATGATTTTTTATTTTTAATTCTCATATCTAAGACTGTGGGTGCTTCCCATATAGGTCTTTATCATTCTCTTAGATTTGCATCTACAGTTCTTTTGTAAAAATAATTTTTATTGATCTCTTTTGCATTTATATCACTTTCATTTCCAAATTATCCAGCAAGCCAAATCTAAGCTGTCTGTAACAATGAATAAAAAAGAAAGAAAAAGATTTAGCAAAACTAACCATCACATCAAATTGAACAATCTATGTAGTATTCTGTTCAATATATGCACTTCTGCAAAGAAAGGAGAGAGGTACATTTTCTCATTTCTTCTTCTGGACCAAGCTTCCAATTAGAGGTCTACTTTATTTTTTTTTATGGTGGGGGTTAATTGTTATTTTATTTTTTTTAAATATGGGACACTCCACGACTTTGTGTGTTGTCCTTGATCAGAAGCCATGCTAATCTTTGCCATTTCATTCTAATTTTGTCTATGTGCTATCAATATAAACAGCCAACCACAGTGTGAAGAGAGATTTCTACATGACTGTGGAAGAAACTGGCAACTTGAAGCTTCCTTATATCTCTGCCCTCCTCTCCACCAGCACATGCCTCTCATCCTTCTTTCCCCACCCCCCAGGACTGTTACAGGTCCAAAAGTCAGGCAACTTTATTCAGCAGAAACAAGAGATTATAGAGAGATCAGGATTAGATGGGGTTATGGTCATCCTTTTAGATGAATTTAGATGGGTATATGTCTCACTTAGCTGTACTATCAAATAGCTAAATAACAAAATAAAAATATTTCTACTAATAAGTTTATTGTGTAAATATGGCATTTCTATTTATAACATAAATATGACATATTTATTCATACAATATAAATAATATATTTATAATATAACTTTCTAATATAAATATGATATACTTATAAATTTCTGATATAAATATGATATATTTATAATATAAAGATGACAGCTTTATATGTATAATATAAATTTCTAGTATAAAGATATGTATATTTATCATATTTATTATATTATATATTATCATATTTATATTTGTAATAAACATTTATAATATAAATTTTTAAAAATCTCATTTCCTATTTTAAATGTACTAGGAGGTGGGTGGCTCAGTTAATTGAGAGCCAGGCCTAGAGACAGGAGATCCTATGTTCAAATCTAGCCTCAGACACTTCCTAGCTGTGTGACCCTATGCAAGTCACTTAACCCCCATTGCCTAGCCCTTACCACTCTTCTGTCTTGGAACCAATACACAATATTAATTCTAAGATGGAAGGTAAGGATTTAATAAATAAATAAATGCACAATGAGAACTCTCTTTTAAAGGGACCCTCTGGAATATTCTTTCATAAAAGGAAGGAGTGTTTTCTAAAGCAAGGAATGACTTCAGTTGATCTGTTTCATAAATATCGGCCTTTCTTAAAGCATAGCATGCCCAGTTGTGATGTTTAATCACCTCCTGTCCCTTATGTCTCCTGCACAGCTTCAGGAATGGAATATCTCCACCTGGCCCTGAAACCCATCTGTGATTTCCCACCTCTGCTGACCCGAAGTGAGGTAACAAAGCTGAACTTGTCTTGAAGCTCCTGGTTCCTGATCTCCCTTTCTTCCCTTCCCTACCCTCTGCTCTCCTCTCCTGTACTCCTCAGACCTTCGTCCCCAAGCCCTCTTCCTGGGGGGGCTCCTGGGTGCATTGTCTGAGACAGTGTCAGCTCAGGGTCATAATTACACCAAGGAGAGTGGGGTTGGCATCTCTTCTAATTGTTCCTTGTGTAGGTTGGTTAGTCTTATTCTTTAAATTTCATTTCGTCTTCATTGATGTCTTTGGTTTTTACTCCTTGTTCATTTCGGAGTATATTCCTTCCTACTCCCCTATTTAATGAGCCATGCATCGAAACAAAGACTAAAGAAGGAAAGAGCAAAGAGAGCAGTTCAACAAAATTCACCAGTAACTCAGCCATGTCTGACAGTGTAGGAAACAGTTCACAAACTAGCTGATCCTTTAGCAAGGGCCTCCCACTCTGTCCTACCTTATCTCCAGCCAAACCTGTCTACTCTTAGCTCGAGTCGTTCTTCCCTCCAATACAAATCCTACCCACCCATTACACTACACACATTATACTTGATTTTGGCCAAATGACAAAGATGTAATCTTCAGCTCCTCAATGAAGCCTTCCTAAACCACACTAGCCCATAGTGACTGCTCTGTCTTTTGAGCTCCAATAACACTTATTGGGTCGGCAGCAGCCCTCACTTTAGTGCTTGTTATACTCTAGCACTGATTTCCTAATTATTTCCTATGTATCAGCCTCACCTCAGCTTGAGCATTAGTGCCTTGATTTCAAAGACTGAGGTCTTAATGCTTCAGACAACAAACAAGTGCCTACTATGTGTCAGGCAATGATCTAGGTTTTTGAGTTACAAAGACAAAGAATGAAACCTACTAGCAAAGATTTTATATTTGAAAGCTGGAGGGAAGAGAAGACAACAAATACATATATACATAAATATATGCTGTAGACTAGAAGAGTAAATACAAAGAAATACAGAGTAGCTAACTACAGAGTGCTTCTGGAGAGGGGGAATTCACAGTTGGGAGAGGGGGAAAACCAGGAAAAGCTTGAAACAGAAAATGGTTCTTAAGCAGCATCTTTAAGGAAGAGAGAAATTCTATGAAATAGAGGAGTAGATTCCTTGTCCACATGTAAAAGATGGCCAGTGAAAAAGAAGAGACAGAGAGATGGGAAATGGAGTGCCATCTCATGTGTTAGGAATAGAGAGAAGGAGAGTTTGGATGGATTGCAGAGTGGAAGAATAATGTCCAAAAAGCTTGGAAATATAGATCTGGACAGGGCGGTAAAAATCTTTTAAAAGCTAACAGGAAGAGTTTATATTTCATCCTAGAGGTGCTAGAGTCCCCTGGAGTTAACTGAGTAGGAGGTAGACAGGGTCAGATCTCTACTTAAGGAAAATCACATTGGCAGCAATGTGTCATATGATCATGAATTTGGAGCCTGAAGGGACCTTAGACATCTACCTTGTTCAATATGTGTTCCTTGTGTCTCCCACAATGTTTAGCATGATGTTGGACAAACAGTAGGTGACCTACAATATGCAGATCCTTGTCCCAGTCACACTCTTAGATGGGCTGGGAGGAAGGCTAGAGAACAGTGAGGGATTTTTTAAATGATCATTATTCAGCATCCCAGTGCTGAAACTGATGTCAGAGTAATCAGAATTCTGGAATTGGGAGAAACATGATTTGACATCTAGTCTAACTCATAAGGAAAGAAAGGAAAAAGAATGTCTGTGACAGGGAGCCCATTATCTACCAAGGCAGCCAATTCCATCTGAGTTCAAATTTTGGCTCTTCCACTTAATACTTGAATGATCTTGAGCAAATAACCTCTGTGGGCCTCGGTTTCTTCATTTGAAAAATGAAGAAGTTGCATTCTTCAAGGTCTAAATCAATCATCCTGGGATTCTTTACTCCTTCAGGGAAGGTGTGGGATTCTGTGCTGGAGCATGGGTGTCCTCTGCTGACAGGACTAGGAATATCGATTACTTCCATCCAAAAGAAGACTCTTAGGAGGGATAGCACATATGAATGTAGTGTATTTGCAAGCCTTTCATACCTTTGCATCTAGAAGCCAGACGCGTCCTAGAGGGTCAATGAATAACCTAGTTTCTGGAACATGTTCTGGAGGTCAGGGCCCTAGCAAACTGGAGGAGGGGGGGGTGTTAAGAAGGCTAATTTAGATGATACAAGGGAAAATGGTGTAGAGGTCTCCTTGGCCATCACTGGGATACCAAGAGAATGAATGAATCCAGAGGCATGATTCAGAGAATCCAGTTTCAGTTCCATGAAGGTAGGAGCCATTTCTTATGTTCCTTTGTTTCCCTATATCACCAAGTATAGCAGACTAAGAATGTCTATTGGTTGACTGACAAGTAAAAGACAGGTAAAATCATGATCAGTTTCCAGCTGAGAAATAGGAAAATGAGGAGTCAGAAGTGGGCCTGATGCTGTTCTTCCCTGAATCCAGAGTCTGGTATCAGTACCAGACCAGCTCCAAACAAAGAGAAGAGTCCTTAAGAAAAATCAGTTCTATATAATTGTAGCAATCTGGGTAAGGAGTACTTTTAATCAGAGGGGGAAATTTTATTTATTTATTTATTTAATTTTGAATTTTTTTCCATGGTTACATGATTCATGTTCTTTCCCTCCCCTCCTGTAGCCAATGAGCAATTCCACTGGGTTTTACATGTGTCATTGATCAAGACCTATTTCCTTATTATTATTATTTGCACTAGGGTGATCTAGAGGGGAAATTTTATGGCAATATTCCAGGGAAGGCTCTGGCACATTCATCAACCTCTCAGAGCTCCTCACTCCCTTTAGACATTTGTGTCTGGCTGCCTGCCTATCTGAGAGGAAGTTTGGATTTATGTCATGGGAAGGTAATCTTTCAAAAGCCCCTTTTATGTTGGTTGTACAGAGTAGGCAAAGCAAAGCTTATAGAGCAATCTAAACCCCCCAGATTGTCCTAGTCCCTGATCCCTCTGCCAGGGATTTTCAATATCACCTAACAAAATCAAGCATATTTTCAAGTATATTTTAATGTACCCAGCACTGTGTGAAGATATAAAGAATGCAAAATCTCTGAACACAATATAGATGGAGGGACAAGGTTATGCTGCATATAACAGCTGGAGAATAGTATGTGCTAGGATCTGAGGCATTCCATTAGTGCTAAGGAACTTGAGAGAAGGGAGAAATCAGCACACCCAGGGCAGTGTGGGTAATCAAGGAAGACTTCATGGACCCTAAAAGATGGGCTTTGGTAGGATAGCCAGAGGTGAACAAAGAGAGTACACTATCACTTGCTGGCTGTCCAAAGTCGCAATTCTGACCAACAGTTTCTTCATCTGTAAAACTGGGAAAAATAATTTGATAAATGATTTTTAGAAGAATGCTTTATAAACTATTTTGTTGTTGAGTCACTTCCGTGGAGTCCAATTCTTCATGATCCCATTTGGGGTTTTCTTGGCAGAGATACTGAAGTAGTTTGCCATTTCCTTCTCTGGCTCATTTGACAGATGAGGAACTGAGGGAAACAGGGGGAAGTGATTTGCCACAGTCACACAGCTAGTAAGTGTCTGAGGTCAAATTCAAACTCAGGAAGACGAAATCTTCCTTGTTCCATGACTGGTGCTCTATCTATTGTGCCACCTAACTATTAAAATTGAGCAGCTATCTGGAACATGAGATTTAGAGCTGGAAGAGACCTTAAAGATCACTCAGCTCAACCTTTCCATTTTTACAGATAAGAAAAATGAACCCCAGAGACATAAATAATTTTCCCAAGGTGAAACAAAAAGTAAGGATTTAATGGTATGTCAGGCAACAAGCACTTATTTAGGGTTCACTATGTGCCAAACACTATGGTAAGCACTGGAAATATAAAGGCAAAAACTGAGTCCCTGACTTCAAGGAGCTCATACTCTAATGGGAGAGATGACATGTAAACAACTATGTTCATACAAGATATAAACAGTGTCCATGGAAGGTAGCCTCAAAAAGAAGCCACTGGTGAAGGTGAGACTGAGCTGTGCCTTGAAAGAAGTCAGGAGGCAGAAGTAGGGAGGGAGCGTGTTCCAGGGAGAAGGTCCAAGTTGGGAGACAAAATGCTATGTTGAAGAATAGCAAGGAGTGCGGTGAAGCTCAATCTAGAATGCGGGGAGAGGAATAAAGTATAACAAAATTCGAAAGGCAGGAAGTGGGCAAGTTGCATCATTTTTAAGTGTCAAATGGATGACTTCATATTTAATCCTGGAGGAAATAGGGAGCCACTACACTGGATCAGAATATAGCACTGGAAAGAGACTATCTAGTCCAACTCCTTATATTAAAGATGAAGAAATTGAGGATGAGGGAGGTTAGATGGAGAAGAAGAAATAAACGTCTATATAGCTCCCACCACATACAAGGCACTGTGCTAAGTGGTTTTTACAAATATCTCATTTGATTCTCAAAACAGTACTTCAAAATAGGGACTGAGTATTAAGGGCAGGATTTGAACTCAAGGCCTCTGACTCCAGACATAAATGTTCTTTACATTGTCCTGGGCTATCTGACTCTAAACCCAATGAGTGCTCTTTTCACAGTACCATGCTGCCTCAGATTTAATAGAAATTGAACAGAAATAACAAATCTCTGTATCCTTCCCAGAGATTTCCTTCCTGATTTTCCCCATTTTCTTTCTCATTTTTAAACCCTGACCTTTTGTCTTAGAATCAATACTGTGTATTGGTTCCAAGTCAAAAGAGTGATAAGAGGTAGGCAATGGGGGTTGAGTGACTTGCCCAGGGTCACACAGCTAGGAAGTATCTGAAGTCAAATTTGAACCCAGGACCTCAAGATTTCAGACCTGGCTCTCGATCCACTGAGAGATTTGGCTATAGCATTTTCAGGGAAAGAACTTTTGATCCTTCTACCCCATAGCTCACAAGGGTTTTAGTGATTTCCATATTAGAATTAGGGATAACTTTCACAAAAAGCATTTGAGGCATCAGCCTCCCCAGGATCAGGATTACCTTCTAGCAGCCAAGGTTAGGCTATCTCTCCTTCCTCTCCCACTCCATCCTACTCTTCCCAAAGGCTTCCTCTAGCCTCTTAACCCCTCAGGTATGGAGTATCGCCGTGACTCACACCTTCCAGATCCAAAAAGCCCGTGACCATCTCGGCTACATGCCAGAGAAGTTCTCCTTTGCTGACTCAGTAGACCATTATATCCAGACCCGGCACAAGCAGCAGCACCACAGCCCAGTGCTTCTAAGATTCCTGATGGTCTTCATCTGCTTCGTTGGTGCACTCTTGCTTTCCCTGTACTTCCTGGACCCTTCATTCCTCGGGCTTTCCCATGGAGACCACCTGTAACAGTCACCATGCAAGCTCCACAGGCTCCTGTCACTTCAGCAGTACCTAGCCCTGAAATAAAACATGTCCAGGTTAGGAACTGATGGAGATACCAAGCCCTGAGCCCCTTGGAAAAAGATACTAGCAGGTTCCTACAAGACTTGTCCAGGGCTAAGAAGGAGGTAAGAGGGCATGAGACATAAGATGGCTTCCAAATTCTTTTCAGGAAGTCCAAAAAAAAAATCCCACTGTCTTTTTCTTCTTACTTCAAGACTTTCTCTGATGTATTAAAATTTAGTTTAGATCAGGGGTTCTTAATCTTTTTTTTGTGTGTGTTGTGAACCCCTTCTCGGAATAATGTTCTTTTTTTAAAAAATTCATAACTGAAGGAAATACTAAATTTTAGAGGTTAGAAAAAAGAAAGATGTTATTTTTTTTTTACCCCATCCAAGTTCATGGGCCCTCCTGAAATCTATCCATAGACCTATTGGGGATCTGTAGATCTCAAATTAAGAACTCCAGTTTAGACCCAATTTAACTGCGTCCCATTTGATCCATCTCTTTAATTGATGTCTTACTTATCTATTGTTACCTATACTTGAGAGACCTTGGTATGTCCCAAGCTATAAAATTGTTACTCTGATCTTGGTTGCATTTCCTGTTCAACAGAAATTGTGCCTCAAGTCACTTTGGTACCAGTTTTTGGTTCTGATTTTTTCAGCTGGCTGTAAAAGAATATGTACATAGCTATATGTAATATACATGTGTACAGAGAATAAAGAACATACGTATAAAATCTCAGTGATGCCAGTTTCTGGGGATCCACTGGTCTTGTTCAAACATAGCATCCTGTGAGCACACCAATCCAAAATCTAGACTCTGCCTTCTAGCACCATGTTTCCATTCTCTCCTCTGAGTCCTTAATCCCCCTCTATGACCCTAGGGAAGGGTAGGAACAAGTTTTGAAGATGGTATAAATGTTTGTACCTAAAGATATTTTATATCTATTTGCAGAGCTGAAGTATGTGTGTAGCCTCGGGAGAGCATATAAGAAGTCTGTATATAGGTGTGTGTGTGTGTGTGTGTTTTGTGTGTCTCCCTCATATCAATTATTCTGAAAAGCCAGAAAATCATAATTTGAAAATTCAACTATAAAAAGAGAGGACTGCTGTACCTAGTCATTGCTAGCCATGTCTCTTTACTCAACCAGTTAGCTTTAATAGAAGGGAAGTCTCCAATACTCTCATAGTGGTTTGAGCATCATTGGGGGCACCAGATACCATCCCAAATACTTTAGAAGTTCATCACAGGCTTAATGACTGGCAGAAAGGACAATGGAATTCCTCCCTTTCCATTCCATGTGATCACCTTTGAGGTCTTTATCTCTGAAGTTCCAAGGCCCTCATCTCTTTGGCTAATGCTGAAAGGGGCTGAGACTAGGGGACCACTCATGGAATTTTCGGAGACTGAGCATTCAGCATTCAGTCATCTTGGAAACTATTTAGTGTTGAGTGAATGTGGCATTCACTATAGGAGGTCTGATGATGGACTTGACAGCCTAAGACCTTAGTTCTTTTTCTAATCACTACCAGGAGATAGAGAGCTTGACCTTGAAAGCATGAAGGTTCAAATCTGACATATCAGACATACACTATATGATGCTAACCCTGACCTGACTTAAGTTGCACCTATCCTAGGCAACACTCTAAGACTAGGTGTTGACCGCATTTGTAGAGGGGGCTTCTTCATCTGGGATGATGTCTCTTCCTGTGCCTGTCCTACTTCCTGTATCTCAGAATGAACTATGAATTATGAATGCTGAGAATGAGCCTCTCAGTGTCTAGGCAACTCTCTAAGATCATTAAATTTTAGAGAAGATGATACCTATACTAATAGAGGGAATTTCCATACCCCATATTTTCCTATACCAATGAAATCAAAGGACCAGTCTCTCCCACCTCCACAAATGGTTGGGTGGACTACTCAATTAACTAAAGTTAAAGTAACTAAAACTAAAGTAAAAAACAACTAGGTTTGTTTTTTAATTTTGGTGTTTTATCTGTATTTTATTTTAATATTTCAATAACAAATTTATGGACTACTTACTTTGGCTGCTTAAATAATACAGTTAGGACCAATGGTTCAAAAAAGACTAGAAAAGAAAATCAAGAGGTTTCCTGGAGATAGCACTTGACTCCTCAACTGCAGATTATGACAATCAGATGGTTTCCCAGCTATTCTGGAATGTGGTAAAATTAAGATTTCATTTGGGAAGGTATCATGGAATTAGGTCACCCCTAGATGACTTAAATTCACTATCACCCTGTTGGCTTGGCAAGTCACCTCAAATTCCCTGAATCCTTGACACATCTCACATCTTCAAGAGAGGCTCTACTTCTTTGGGAATGGCACCTGGAATCATAAGAGATGGTCACCATATTTTCTAGTGATATAAACTTGTGTCTGACAGGATTTCCATTCTGTTATGATACAACTGCACACAGATAGGGAAGAGAGAGGGAAAACAGCATTCCCTAAGAGTTTAAACTCCACAGAAAATGTAGAATAGGAAGAGACGCATGCAAAAAGACTTTAAAAAGGGGGAGGGGGCTGTGGTGGAACAGCTAGGTAGCACAGTGGACAGAGTGTCAGGTCCAGAGTCAGAAGGACTTTGGTTCAAATCTGGTCTCAGACACTTTCTGTTCTGATAATAAGGTTGAAGAGCCTCCAGAGGGATGATTAACAGCAGTTATAAGTTTGTTTTACTGAATACTGTTTTGTTCTGTCAATGCAGTAATAGACCACGAATCTATGAGTCTTTTATGTTGTTCAGCATTTCATTTGTGCATACGTAATAAAGAAATGTTCCATAATGACTACCTTTCTATCTACCTTTTGGAAAACCCCTGGACAAGAACCAGAACCTAACCCTTAAGCAATTTTTCCCTACAGTACTAATATGGAAGTTGTAATGAGCAGAAGAATGTGAAAAAAAGAAGACTCTAACCTCTCCTATTAGAAACTAAATTCCTCCAGGACTAAAGCTATTCCAGACCACAAGCCTGTGATCTCTTACAGGGGAGTGGGAATGGCATCTCTGCCTCCCAGGTCCAGCAAATGGTTATTAATTTTACTCCAAAACAGTAACAGAGTGCCACCAGTGGGGGGGAGTGGGGACTGCTAGAAATTTCCACAAGACAGTAAAAAAATTACCCAAAATAATAATGTGACCTTTAGCTTCAGGACCCAGTCTACACAGGATCCACCAACTATAAAAATAAGACCCCTGAATAACAACTGACATTTATGTAGTACCTACTATGTGCCAGGCTCTATACAAAATGCTTTTATAAAAATTATCTCATTTGATCTTCATACCAATCTGTGAAAGCAAGGGCTACTGTTATCCCCATTTTACAGATGAGGAAACTGAACCAAATAAAGGTTAAGAGATTTGCACACAGTCAGCTAGGAAGTATCTAAGACTGGAATTGACCTCAGGTCACTCCTGATTCAAGACCCAGTGCCCAAAGACATTAAAGAGGAAATTTTCCACAACTTCTCATCCCGTGAGATTCTTGTCCATGCCTTCCTATAAATTTCCTATATGCCCAATGTGCTGGCAGCCTTCCTCTAGATCTCTTCACCAAAGCAACACACAAGCCATCTATCTGTTACCCTCCACTCTTACAATATGACCAACCAATTTCCTATTATGGCAGCTTGGTGGTGCAGTGGGTCTGTAGTCAGGAAAACAGTCTTCCAAGTTAGAAAGACCAAATCCCATCTCAGGCATTTGCTAGCTCTGTGACCCAGGTAAATTATTTAATCTCTGTCTGCCTTGGTTTCCTCAACTGTAAATGGGATATAATAATAATAACATTTATCTTACATGGTTGCTGTGAGATTCAACATCAGTTCTAAGGAGATAATATTGGTAAAGCACTCCACATAGTACCTAGCACATAGTAGGTGTTTAATAGATGTATGTTTCCTTCCTTTTTTCTGGTCCTTCATCTTTTGGGTGTTATCTTCTATATTACTTTGCACATAAATTTGTTGTCAACAATAACCCATTCTGCTCACTGAGTTTTTCCATTGTCCTTTGAGTGACCACCATTTTGATGCCCTGAAGATTCCATGATTCACAACCAAATAGTAGCACCAGACTTTAACAAAAGCATTTATCTATTGTTTACTGCATGCCAGGAATCATGCTAAATGCTAAGGAGATAAAGAAAAGTAAAAGCAATCCCTCCATTCTAGGAGTTCACATTCTAAAGAAAGAAACAAAATTCAAACAACTATGTGCATACCAAATATATACAATGTGTGTGTATGAAAGTTACTGTTCAAAAGATGAAATTTTGTTTCAGGGATTGTTGAAATGCTGATCTCCCAAGTGCCATCCAGATCACACGCTTCATTCTATGTAATCCCTTCTATATCCACAGTATTTGTCAAAGAAACATTTATCGACAAAACAGCTGTCCATAGAACTGAAAATGGATAAATCTCAATAAGCAGTCTTCACTTAATTTTTCCTATATGAATAGTTTGACCAAATGCTATTGAATAATTATGGATCTCATTTTAAAACTTGGTCAGTGTTTTAAGGATTGGTACAATCAGCACAAAATCTTTGGCTAACATCTTTGGAGAATCTCTCTTCCATTCGGACTCTTTGCTAGACATTGTCCATCATAGTGGCAAACACCTTTGGCAAGTATACTTCTCTCTGTTTTATGCCTCATTTGGTCTTCCTTACTCGTCTTATTTACTATGCCTTAATGACTTAAGGACTGGTGTTCTATCTACTGTGTCACCAGGAATCTACAATAATTTTTTATACTGGCCAGTGTTTTCTTTGATTTACTCATCTTTCTGGCTTTAATTCCTGAATTGGAGCTTTGTAACTAGCCAGGGGCTTTATCAGGAGAATTCTCCAGTCTTATTGCCTCTAGACATAGAGTCTTTCAGGCTATAAATATTCTCCTGCCCTTCTCCCAGCACACTAAAACTATTCTTTACTAGTACTGGTTTTGCTAAAGGCTCCTTTTCCTGTTCTCAGGATTCTAACTGACTTCTTGTGTAGTTTTAGACCAAAGAAGTAACTTAGTATAGTTTCTCATTGGATTTCCTAATCAGTATTTCACTTCAAGATTTTACCAAGGTTGTCTCCTGTTTAGGCTGACATTTTTGGCCAGAAATTTTTCCTCTTCCTTTCATAGCTTGGGGGGGGGGGGGGGGGAATCTATACTCATTGTCTCTACTTCCTCATTTCTAATTCCTTTTTTCCTCCTGGAATTTTTGGGGGGTATTTATTATTTTATAGCAGAATGTCCAACATGAGGTGACTCCCATATTGGAGTGGTTTGACATTTCCTTCTCCAGCTCATTTAACAGATGAAGAAACTAAGGCAAACAGGTTTAAAGTGATTTGCCCAGGGTCACAGGGTTAGTATCTGAGGCCATATTTGAACTCAAAGATAAATCTTCCTGCCTACAGATCTGGTATTCTGTCTACTTTGCCACCTAGCTGCCCCTAGATTATGACTAATAATTATTCAGCTCTACAAAATAGAATATCTAGTATGTAAGTCTAAATGAGAATCATAATTTTTAAAAAGTAATTAAATACTAATTCATGGTCATACAAAATAACATTTAAATTAGTTGACCTAAGTTGAGGGGAACTATACCACTGGAAGCAAGATGACCAGCAAAATATCTCCAGAATTCTCTGCTCTGGTCTGCTCTTTCTAACAAAGTAAGAGCCTTGCTTGGTACACTTGAAGCAGTAGTTTGACACGATAGCAGCTACCTCTATAATGAACACAGCAACAGAAATGCCACTGGCCAGGAAGTCCTTAGCAAAAGTGATGGCTTGGTCCATTATGATTAGCTACTTGGTAACAGGTGGTGAATTGATAGGCAAGGTAAGAGAGTCTGAGAAGGGTGGCCAATAAATAGGAATTGTGAATTGTTGCCTGTTTAGCCTCTTGCTATAGCTTAGACACAAAACTGCCACCCAGTTCTCAATCCCTTGAGGTCTGGCTTTTGACTTCTCTACTCAATCAAAACTGCTCTCTTTCTCAGATGACCAAGGATCTCTTACATGCTAGACAGGCTACTGTACTTTCTTCTCAGGAGCCATTTTCCTTGACTACCTCCATCTCTCTCCTTCTTTGGCTGCTATGACCTAGCTTTCTCCTTAACTCTCCTCCTCTTTTTTATGGGAAGAATTTTATTAGAAAAGAAGATAAAAAAAAGTTTCCAATGTTCATACAGAGCAGCAACAAAACCAGGAAAATCAACTATTTAAAAAGTAGGTAAAAGGGCAGCTGGGTGGCTCAGTGGATTGAGAGCAAGGCCTAGAGATAGGAGGTCCTGTATCCTCAGACACTGACTAGCTATGTGACCCTGGGCAAGTCACTTAACTCCCACTGCCTAGCCCTTACCACTCCTCCCATTACACATTATTGATTCTAAGATGGAAGGTAAGAGTTAATTTAAAAGTAGATAAGGAGTAATGAGGTTGACATAATGGCAATACAATACCAATAAGTAAACAAAACCCAGATATCATTCATTCAAACAAGAATTAAGAAAAATCCTGAGGAGTATGGAAGTGTTTACATATAGAGGTCACACTGAGAACTAAAGAAACTATACCTGTTGAAAAATAATGAATTGGGTAATCTATAAGAAATTTTTTATAATTTATATTACCATATAACTTAATAAATTTATTAGAAATGAAATTTCTCCAGGGAAAGAATCTTTGCTTTTATTTGGGGGATTATTTTCCTAAACTATTCAATCAAATATAGAAATAGGTAATACACTTAATTAGATTAAGGTGTTTCTAGCTTAAACTGGTTAACACTTTAATCCATTTTCTAAGAGCTTTAAATCTTGACTCTGATGCCTCTCAGAAAATAATTAGGCCAGGGGCTGGTAGGTGGCATAGTGGATAGATAGAGAACCAGATCAGAAACGGGAGATCCTATGTTCAAACATGGCCACAAACACTTACTAGCTGTGGGACAGGAAAGAAGGAAGAAAAGAAGGAAGGAAGGAAGGAAGGAAGGAAGGAAGGAAGGAAGGAAGGAAGGAAGGAAGGAAGGAAGGAAGGAAGGAAGGAAGGAAGGAAGGAAGGAAGGAAGGAAGGAAGGAAGGAAGGAAGGAAGGAAGGAAGGAAGGAAGGAAGGAAGGAAGGAAGGAAGGAAGGAAGGAAGGAAGGAAGGAAGGAAGGAAGGAAGGATGGATGACATAGGGGACAGACTGCTAAGCCTGACAGGAGAACTCATCTTTCTAAGTTCACATCTGGTCTCAGACACATACTAGCTATATGACTCTGGGCAATTTTGCCTCAGTTTCTTCATCTGTCAAATCTATATACATCTGTCAAGTGAACTGGAGAAGGAAATGGCAAATCATTCCAGTATCTTTGCTAAGAAAACCCTAAATGGGATCATGAAGAGTCACACATGAAATGACTCAACAAAAAAGGATGACAGAAAGAAGATTTCAAAGCAGGATATTGCTTAGGAACTGAGAGTTGAACATTAAGGTTTACTATGTGTACATCTCTAAGGATACAAAAAGAAAAGATAGGTGTCTGCTCTCAAGAAGCTCACTTGCTAATTGGGGGAGTCACCACTTATGGAAAGTTTCAGCTGCAAACCAGATAGAAAGGTCCCATGATCCTTAGGGTACAACAGCAAAGTAGATCATAATGCCTCTTTCTGAATGTCATTTCACCTGATAAAATCATATCATTTTCATTGAACCATTTTACAATGCCAAGGACTTTCTTTTTCGGGGTCTTCTGTGGTTATAGTAATAATTGCCAAATTGCAACTCTATAGGTATTGCTTTTCTTCTCAAGGTGATGGCTGAGGGCACTGGGCTGGCAGCATTGCTTTTTCCATGGTCTTAGGGTCCTGAGTCCTAGGCTGTCTCCAGTAAGACATGAAGGGGAGATTATGGTGAAGATGGTGGTAGTAATTTGACTTGTCTGGCACATGCTGCCTCCTGCCTTTCTCTCTCAGGGTACCTGCTTCAGCCAGGCTGTCTTGTCTGTTCTGTGAGTGGCAATTGGTAGATGATTAAGGAAAGATTTTACTAAAGAAATGTCCTAATATTAGTTTTTAATCTGTGACCTAAAGAGGAATCAGGAAACTTCAGAATACTTCCATAATCATCATGCATATCCTACTTCTAAGTAAAGATGTACACCTAAAACCTAGATACTCTTTCCTTCCTTTATGCAATTTCTTAGTAACTCAATCAGTTCCTTTGGTTCAGTTATAATCCCTATGCAGGTGGCTCCCAAATCTATGTATACTGCCCTAGTCTCTCTCCTGAATCCCAGCCTTACTTCACTGATTGCCTCCAAGGTGTCTCCACCTACATATCTCATTGGCATGAGACTAAAATGGTATTTAGGTTCCCCACTGAACCTACACCTTCTTCCAAATTTCTCTATTTCTGATGAGGGGTAGTAGTCAAATCATCCTTTCATTTCAGGTTGGAATTATTTTTTCTTAGAATCTTCCCTTTCCCTTACTACCCAATTTCAGTTGCCAAATCTATATTTTATATTTACATATAAAATATATATATACACATATCATCTAACATTCATATCAATTCTATCTATATATCTACACATATAGATATAATAAACATACATAAATAATATATGTGTTGTTTATATATGCTTGTATACATGTTGTCGCTTTCATTCGATGGACAGCTCCTTGAGGACAGGGACTGTCTTTTCCTTTCTACTATCAACATTTAGAATAGTACCTAGTATAGAGTAGGAGTTTAATAAGTGCTTGTTGACTTGACAGGTTCCACTCTACTTATGCCCACTTTTAGATCCCTGCTGCAGCCACCCCTATTTTCCAGGACTGTTCCTGCCAGATTCAGGTCTTTCCTGTCACCCTTTTTCATCAGGGTCCTGGCAGGCAGAAGCAGTGGCTAAATGAAGCAGACCTTCTTCACAAGCCCAGTCTGTGGTCCACCAGGCAAGATTCCATTTCCACTGCTCCACTGCTCTCATTGTTTCTCTATAACAGTGGTTCTCAACCTTTCTAATGCCGTGACCCCGCAATACAGTTCCTCATGTTGCAGTGACCCCAAACCAAAAAATTATTTTGGTGGCTACTTCAAAACTGTAATTTTGCTACAGTTATGATTCGGAATGTAAATACCTGATATGCATTATGTATTCTCATTGCTACAAATTGAGAGGTTGAGAACCGCTGCTCTATAAGAACCTCAAGTGGCCAACCAATTAGAATTCCCAACTTGCTTTGCTGCAGCCACAGAGCTCAAGGCTCACTGTTCTCTGTCCTTCCTAGAAAAGTAAAAAACAATCCTGGTCTACTTTCCCCAAAGCTCAAATAGCTAGGTTCTGAAGATCTCCTGTCTGCCAAGATCCATCTCAAAAGCCTGTTACACTCCATTCATAGATCAACAAACATTATTCTGGGCAATTTGTTGTCCTTATTCCTTGGGGAGATGAAAAAGGCAAATAAAGGAGTCTTTACCTTCAAGGAGCTGTCAGTTGAACTCCCACATTTTTTATAAAGCCCAACTCAAAAGCTACCTTCTTCTTGAAGCCTTCTCTATCCGTTCCCAGAAGAAAGTGGTATTTTTCTACTTCAAATTTCTCATGGGACCTGCTTGAACTATGCCCCCTTCTCTCTTGCTACATTAATATCTGTGTCCCTATCCTTCCCCATAAACTGTAAGCTCCTTGAGAACGGGAACTGTTTCTTATCATTATATTCCCAGTGCCTGACTACAGTGCCTTAGACAAATGGCCAAAAATAAATGTTTGTTAAATTTAATTAAATTCTCTAGACCCAAAGTGATTAACAAAGGACCAGAGAAGTTAGAGATACTAATCTCAGTTGTAATCAATAACTCACATTTATCTAGAATTCTAAGAACCAAATTATTTCATCCAGGTTAGCTCCAAGAACTTTGACTACAGAACTCTTTAAGTCCTCTGTAAAATGAAGAGGCAGAATAAAAATGGGCCATGATACTAACAAAGAGACTTGCTTCCCATCCACTATCCCATGCCCCGGACAGTACACAACAGTGGCATTTCTTAGGTTTTTATTTTCACAGTCCTTAACCACTGGGTCAGTTTTTAGCTGGTTTTTAGTCCCAATTCCATCACTGTGCTTGGGTAGCTCCAAAGTGTCCTAAAACTTTAGAACCAGCCCCAATGGTCTTGATTAAGACCAATGTTCAAGTCACAGCATTTCCACCTGTGACCTCAGGCGCATCACTTCCTATTAGACTAAGAATAATAATCAAGCTAATAATCGCTTGATTTCCTTAGAGTCTAAATGCTTTGGAAAAAACACTGGCCTCTTCCAACTCTGCTGCTTTTAGCACTCATTCTACTCAATACGAGAAGTTTGGGAAGTTGTATCCTGGTACTGGTACCCAGGCACTCAGTATCTGAGCATTTCTGGCTTCAGCCTCCAAAACAACAGAAAATGCAGACTATGGAGAAATCACTTTCTCTCTTGGGACTTCAACACCCAAGTCTACTAACCCCCTTTACCAGACATCCTTTCCTGATCCCAAGCCCATACAGGTGAGCCTTGAATATTGAAAGTGGAGATCGAATTGGAGTTGGGAGTTCTGCCGGGATCCCAAACTCGGAAAGGTGCCAGGTCCGAGAAGGAAACAAAGGGATTGCATAATCTCTAAAACAAACATGTATGCGAGGAGAACGGAAGTTAAGGGTGCCAGATTAAGGGAGCGAAGGGGAAGAAGAAAACAGCAGTAGGGAGGGGGAAAAAAATACACATTGTGGCAGCGGTGGGATTCGAACCCACGCCATCGAAATGACTGGAGCCTAAATCCAGCGCCTTAGACCACTCGGCCACGCTACCGTCCGCCAAAGCAACCCGCCTCCCAAGTATATGAAGATGACGTCGTTCCTGCCCCTCCCACTAGCAGGTAGTTATGGGTTTTATGGCTTCTTGGGCTACTTTCGGTTCGTTTTCTACTGCATTGTCCTGAAAGAAAACCCCGGAGGCTATGTAAGGCTTTGCTCCACAGCAATAACCTGTTAATTTTTTTTAAAGCGTTCCTCTAGAACCCGTAGGCACAAAAGCCGCGAAAGACTACAAAAAAGTAAATTAAGTATATTAGTACATTATAGATGGAGACGTAGATTTAATTTCAAATGTTCATTTTCGTCTCTTCGCGATCACGCCAACTTCGCCCCGGCAGGCAGGTGGCGCTGCTGCTTTACTGCTGGCTTGGGGAGAGCCACGTGGGAAGCAAAGACCAGAGACCGCCCCCCCAACCTCCTTCCCCGCGCTTGCGCTCAAAGTACCTCTGAAGCCCTAATCCGGGCGGAGCCCACCGAGACTCTGGAGACGGCGCCGCCACGTGCCGAGGGCAGCCACGTGGCCTCCCTCCCAGGACTGGGAAGGAGGAAAGAACTGCAATAGTAAAGGCACGATAGACCCCACCCCCTACCGGCCCCCACCCCCACGCCCCTCGCTTACGCCTCATACCTCTAGAGCCCTTGGAGAAGGATTTCTCTTAGGAGGTTCTCTTAGCTTGATCCCAGAAGGACTTTCCTACCTTTCTCAAGTACTGACGGACGTGCATACGTACACACGCTCTTCACGTCGCTGTGGACTTCCCCAGCTTGTTTGTGGGAGACACACCCTATTAACCACATTAACTGGAGGGCTTCCCCTGGGAGCTGGCCGGGGTAAATTGCGTGGGCAGGCTCGAGTGCCCCATAGCAAAGATGATCCAGAAGCGCGGACTCGCAAAGAGAATTCCCTAGGATCTCAAGACCCAATCTGGCGAATCCCACGGACTTGTTCAGAAGGATGTTTCTAAATGTTACAAAGAAAACTATATTGAGATACAGTTATGAGAATATTAGATACGCAAGTTCACAGTCTGGGGATTGAAAGCTCAGTTTTGAAGTCACACGGACCCAGACTGACCTGATTCTGGCCATGTAATGCCCCATGAACTAGGACTAAACTTGTTTGAATTAGGAAAGGTTCGGGGTGCAACTTCTGGGTGCCCTCAAACTCAGCTGCCAGTTATTGTTCTGGAACAGGTGAGAACCTGCCTATTTCTGTTCAACCCCAAGGGGAAATGGGGTGGAGGAGGATGTTTCCCAGTCTTTTTTCTATTCCCAGGATGGGATGGTTTCAGAAATCTGACGTTCAGATTCCCCCCTTCCCCCACTGGTTTTGCTGTATGGCCACATATTGCTAACCTTCAGAGAATGCAACGTGATGAGCTGCTGATGTGGTCACTTTGCTGTTCGTACAAAAAGTAATGGGAATATCTGACCCGGAAAGGGTGAAGATTATCACATATATTTCTGATACCCTCCAAGTGCCTGAACCAAAGCTGTAGTATTGCTATTTTTATAACCAACCAGTAAGCCAAATTTTATGACTTTCTATGGGTGAGGCTGCAGAAACAGCCTATTTCCAATGCAATCCCGCTCCAAGCAAAAGAAAAATACACACAGACACACCTGACCACAGGTGAGTTTTAAAAGCAATTTCCTGGCAAATTAAAATTAGTGCTTTTTAGATACGGTTCAGGAATATTGCCTTGGAAACTCCTTCACATCAGTCCAGATTGGGATCAGATATGGAAATCAGGGCTCTGACCGGACATAAAGCAGAGAAGGGGACTGACCCCTGCTTGGATAACTTGTGAATAGTAGCCTGGCTTTGGGTGGGAGATAAATGGAAACTAGACCTTGTTTGAATAAGAAAGGGAGTAAGCAAATACTCTCTGGTCCTAGGAAGGCATCTGTACCTTCCCTTACTTTCTTGGATCCCAACTTGTATCAGCTGTAGCTGGGACCCTGGCAAGCCAGGGCACACTGTTTTAAGGAAGAGATAAGTTTGGTAGGTTTTGCAGAAGGCCAACAAGGAAAAGATTCTGGAAGGGTTCTGCAGGAAGGGTTAAACTGTTACTCAGAGACTGTTGGGTCTGGTAGTCTCTCTCTGGAGGTATCTGGGGAGTGTGGCTGCTTATCCTGAGTGCTTAGTCCTGTTTCCTATCCTGCCTGCTGTCTTGTGTTCTGTATTTCCTTGGAGAAGAACTTGGTGATCCTAAACCACCTGTCTGCAGAGATTATAACGCCAGGTTTAGATCCTTTTGGATCTGGGACCTTCCCTGGGCCCTGCTAAGCTTACCACAGACCATTACCCTTTTAATACTAACTAAGGGGGACGTTTAGTGCAGAATTAGCTAGTGCAAGGACTGGAAAATGTAGGTGAGTGAGGAAAGATTAGGGTAGTTCAACATCTCTGTGAAGACTCTCCTTGCAGAGACATTTAGATTTGGGGGGATTTTAGTGGGATTAGCATTAGTTATCCTGATTCCCTTTAACCTTTTTCCTATTAAATACTTTCCTTATTACTGAGTGGTCTATGTGTTGATCTCAGACCAGTGTCTGCCCTGGTCAGAGTTAACTGCACAATGTAACATCCTGATACTGGCCCAATATAATCCATCCTATCCCATCCCCAACACCACCCTATTACAACACAAATGGGTCAAAGGCTGTTGGGGAATGGATGAGGAACAAATTCACTGTCTATTGACTATTATTATTACTCATGTGGGGTAGATCAGAGTTCAAGGGATAGTCTTGAGTAAACTGTAAGCAGATAGAATAGTGTTTGGTTGGCTTTTAGGAAAGGGGCAGAATTAAAGCTACCCACACCAAGAGTATGGTAAATAAGAGCATTGCAAATATACCACTTGAAAAAGATCCCAAAATGAAAACTCCCAGTAACCCTATAGCCAAATTCCAAAGTTCTCAGGTTAAAGAGAAAATACTTCATACAGCCAGAAAGAAACAATTCAGATAACTTATCCCAAGCCCTCCACAGCTATAAAGTGGTTAAAAGCAGAGGGTTTTTGAAATTTTTATTCTAGAAGGCACACTTTGGTCACAAGGTGACATGCTTCTTCTATAATGTGAGTATATACTATGACAACTGTCATGCTGTGGCATGCCTCCATTGCACAATGACACACCTCCATCATTTGACTATAATAACACACTAGTCATATAATGATACCATATCTCATGCTAACATATCCACACCATGATAGCACTCCATCATATGATAACATGTCATAACACACCTCTGTCATGTGGTGACATACCTCCATATGATTGTGGTGACACTTTCCATCACCTGATGGTACACAACATTCTTTCTAATTTATTAGAATAAATAAATGAATTCTAGATCAAGTGAAATTCTTAAATAATTTCTACCATGTTTTCTGTTTATTCAAAAACCTACAGTGATCATAGAAAAAAATGTCTTTAGAACCGACTATATAAGCAAGACCCAGGAGCAAATGGAGAAAATAGACCAGTGTTTGATAACTCAAGAATATAAACTACCTGAGAAAGAACTCTCTATAGCCAAAAAACAGATGGGAAAATTAGAAAAATAATAGGCATGGCTAAGGGCTAAATTTGTTTTGCATGTCTATACATATTTGTAATAGGTTTCATTTTTCTTTCTTTCTCATCAGATGGTGGGGAAGGTAAAGAGAGGAAGAGAATTTGGAAATCAGAGTTTATTATATTAATATTGAATTTAGTGTAGAGTCTACATCATTTTAGTCAACTAAAATTCCCAAATTTGAGAAATCCACTTCAGTCCCACTGGTGGCTAGGATTGCACTCCCTCCAATGAATAGTTTTTCATTTCAATTATAGCACCTATGCAGTTATGCCTCATACACAGTAGAAACTTAACAAATGTTGAAGGAATGAATGAACTAGAAAAAAGAGAAATTTTAGGTTGAAGGATGAATTTGCAAAAAAAAAAGAATATAAACCATTAACAGCCTCAAGTCACTAATGCTAAAAGAAATGCAAAAAACTCTGTGTCCTCTCATATTCATCATATAGATAGAAATGATAAAAGTTAGAAATAATTTATTTTGGAGAATTTGTAGTATGACTGGTACACTAGAATGCTTTTGGTGGAACTAACTCTAAAAAATAATACAGAATTATTTGAGAAAAGGCACTAAATTGTTCATATCCTTTGATCCCACTAATGAGCACAAGCCCAAGGAAGTCAAAGACAGAATCTTCTCTCAGAATAAAGTTGTTGCCCATCAGTTATGAGTGTCTGAACAAACTTTGGAATATTATTGAACTCTAAAAAATGACAAGTATAAGGAATTCAGAGGAACATAGGAGGACTTATATGAACTGATAGTGGACGGAAAAAAGTAGAACCACGAGACTGATAAGCAATGGTTCAGGTTAATTGAATAAATCAATCAAGCTACCCTTTGTAATAAAGTTATTTCGGGAATCAAAGGAGATAATATTTGTAACATACTTAGTCAACCTTAAAGTCTACATAAATATTAGATATTATGATAATCATAAAAAGGTGTTACACCTTGATATTTTTATCAGGCAAGAACACATCTTGATTGTTCACTTGATGTGAACCAGCCCTAGATACCTCCCTAGATGTGACAAGAAGACTGTTCTGATTGGCTCAGGGACTTAGTCATGCCCTCTGTGGCCTGAGATAGAATCAGAAAATTGAGAGCATGCAACAGAGAAGTGGAAAATATTCCAGCTAAACTCCTGAGAAATCAACTGAGGAGGAGGAGCAAAACCCTGGGTCTCTTCTCCTACTCTTACTTGACTGGAAGAGCCTCCTGAACTTCTAACAGTCCAGAGGATTTGGACTCTCCCCATCCCAGAGTCCCAGAAGTGTTCCTGGAATAGCTGTCTACAATGTCTGAATTGGAAGCCAAGGACAGAGTAGATTTGATGAGGAAAGCAGATTCATTGCTCTACAAGGAACTCAGCAGAAAAGTTATTCTATACTTAAGGGTTACATTTTGGGAATTTGGGTAAAAGGTATTCTAGGAACTGTAAGTTATCCTTTTGCCACATGAGTCCTCTAAGTTTTGGCCCAATTGGTGGGGAAAAGTGTTACAAATTTTGGGGAGGGAGGTCCTGTTTGGTAGCAACTGCTCTTACTGTACCACCTTAATAAGTACTCCTTTCTAAAAGCTAATTGCCTAGCTAATTAATAATCTTTTCTCAAAGCTAATTGCCTGGCTAATTAATAATACGCACAGGTTGGAGTTCACAATATATAACAGGGATTAGCAAACTCTGGCCAGAGGGCCAAATCAGGCCAGCAGCCTGTTTTTGTTCTGCCTCTGAGCTAAAAATGGTTTTTATATTTTTAAATACAATGACACTTTACTTTAAAATGCAAACATATTCTTAGCTTACCATACAAAATGGACAAAGGCTGGATTTGACCCATGGGCCACAATTTGCTTATTCCTGAGTTATAGCACCTATATTATAGATATAGTACCCCAATCCTTCAGCTACCCCTAGGTCCCTAAAGAGATGAGTTGTCAGTGCTCTTTGGACTTTTAACTATGCCTATTTATTGCAAGGATTTTGTTTGGTTATTCTCCCCACCTCCTTCCCCCATGTGGATGGGAGGGAAAATAAATGCACATTAATGTAATTTTTAAAAATAAGAAACTGCAGCAAGATTTGGCCATAATTTTTAAAGGAAAATAGAACTTGGGAGTAGGCCCTTCTCATCCAGTAGGAAAGGAAGAACTTTTTTCTTGCTTTTCCTCTTTTTGCTATAAAACAAATAGAAGATCTAAGAAAAATATGATTTTCCAAACAAAAGTTTGTGGGTTGAGACTGATACACTGTGGTACAATCGAATGTAATGGACTTCTCTACTAGCACCAGTGCAATGATCCAGGACAATCCAGAGGAATTTATGAGAAAGAACACTATCCACTTCCAAAGAAAGAACTGTGGAAGCAGAAATGCAGAAGAAAAACATATGATCGATTGATTATGTGTTTGGATGGGGATATGATTGGGGTTTTGATGTTAAAAGATCACTCTATTGCAAATATGAATAAGATGGAAATACATTTTGAACAATGATACATGTATAATCCAGTGGAATTGCTTGTCAGCTCTCCAGGAGTGGGGAGGAAAGAGGGATGGGAAAAATGATGAATCATGTAATCATGGAAAAATATTCTAAATAAAAAAATGTTTTAATTTAAAAAACGTTCATGGGTTACCTGCATTTTTGAAGACTTCTCTTAGGCTAATGCCTCTCAATCTTTCTGTCCTAAGGGTTTTGTTGAAAAGTGAGTTCCTCTATTAAGCCATCACTTTCAGGGGTTTTTTAAATCCCACCCACCCACCCAAATCTAGTTAATTTCAACACAGGATCTAAAGTTATGATCAACAGGTTAAACCCAGTGGAACTGCGTGTCAGATACAGGATGGGGTTAGGGGGAAGGGAAGGAAAGAACATGAGTCTTGCAACCATGGAAAAATATTCTAAATCATCTAATTAAAAAAAAAAAAGGTAAAGTTGTGATCAAGGTCCCAGGGATATGTGTATATAATTTGACTATAATTTGCATTCACTCATATTGACTGTCCTGATCTGCCATCTGAGGATTTTCCATACAACTTCTCTAGAAGCTGTTTTCTGTTCCTACTTCAGCTTGTTAAAGAGGTTGTTACTATTTTCTCCCCCTCCCTACATTACATATAAGGAAAATAAGAATCAGAGAAGCCAGGGAAACCTGCTCAGAACCACTTACCCAGCCAGCAGCAAAGCTGGGATGGAATCCTTCTGTAGAATCATGTGATGTTCCAAACTTGCTTTCCTTTCCCACATCTGAAACCAGTAATGAAGTGGGATGAGTGGAATGAATACTTTAGGATCCTTTATTTAACATAAAAATGTTATTGTTATTATAATTTACTTTTATATAGGGCTTTAGAGTATATAGAGTACTTTCCCCACAAAACACTATGAGTTGGCAGATAGCCTTCTCCCCATTTTTCGGGTAAGAAAATAGGCTCATTGACATAGAAAATGAAATAGAATGCTCAGGAGTCACATGACCAAGAAGAGATCTGTTTAGCTCAAACAGGTCTTATGACTCACCAACTTCCTAGTTTTTGACTAATTTAGCTGCCTACTATCTTATCTCAGAAACCAGATGCTATTTGGTGATATTTCCTGTATATATTTTGTTCCTGATAATTAGTTTGCAAGCTCCTTGAGAGCAGGGACTGTCTTTTGCTTCTTTTTGTATCTCCAGCACTTGGCACAGTGCCTAGCAAAAAGTAGGCATTTAATAAATATTTACTGAATTTTATTGAAATTAACTGTCAGTGAAATTCTCTTGCTAAAATGGTCTGATATTATTCTATCATTCTAACAATGGTAATGGTGATTTATCCTGATCTAAGGAGTATCCAGGTAGGTGTCAGTCACTCTTAATTCCCTCCAACCTATTTGTAGGCTGAGCTACTCTTCCACTTGGGTATGACTTTCTAGTCAGTCTCCTAGAACGGTGTTGGTGAACCTATGGCATATGTGCCAGAAGGGGACACTCAGAACTCTCTCTGTGGGCATGCCTGCCATCACCCCAGCACAATATTCACCAGAGTTTGTTACATGAAAGCCAGAGGGACATGGGGCAGAGCTGCTCCCCTTCCCCTCTCCCCAAAGTTTGTAGTTTGGACACTCAGTCTCTAAAAGGTTTGCCATCACTGGAACCTTCCTTTGAGGAGTAACCTGGGAAAATAATGGATGTCTACCTCAATATCAGTTGGACTCAGTTGCTGCCCTGACACTGCTACCAACTCATTTTTCAAGAGAAATCTAGGGAAAAGTATCTATCTATCCTGGAAAGTTGTAAAAAATAAATCAATAACTCTTTCTTCTAGCTCTAAGCCCCGAGCCTAGAGATCTGGCAAAATGCTGTGGTTTTAAATAACTATCTTTCTTTTTCTCCTCTCCCTTCTTTCTCCTAGGCCTCCAGATTGCTCCAGATTGCATTTGAACAGCAATTCATAGTTTAGTAATATGAAAATGAATCTTTATCATATTTTCTGGCTTGAAATGAAATATTTAAGTACTTTAATTTAAATACAAATATTTAAATACAAAAGAGTGAATAAACTTTTAAGAAAAAAGAATAAGCTGGATGTGGGGAGGGAGTGACATGCTCAAAAGAAAAAGTAAAGGGAACAAGCATTTATTAAGTGCTCACAGTACTATTGCAAATATTATTTCATTTGATTCTTACTACAACCCTAGATGTAGGAGCTATTATAATTCCCACTTTAGAGTTAAGGAAATTAAGGCAGACTTGGCCTAGAGTCACACAGCCAAGAAGTACTTGAGGTTGCATTTGAACTCAGGTCTTCCAGGCACCAGATCCAGCTCTCAATCAGCAAACACTAAGTCTTTTATTATGTGTCAGGGACTGTATTAATCCACTGTGCCATCTAGCTGACTCATAAATAAGGAAAGGAAAAGAAAAGAAGGGAAGGGAAATGAATCATTGTCTCATGTCTTCACTTTGCATGGGTTTCAGCAACACAGTATCCTCCCCAGCTTAATTTGTATACAATTCATCCACACTAACTTGGATTCACTTTTATGGCAACCAGCTGTCCTCTCCTGGCTCTGCTTTTTTCCTCCTCCTTTCCACAATTCCAAAAGAAATTAGCCCCTTTGCTAACACTCTAGAGGAGGGGGGTAAGTGGAAATACGTGGGAGATTTCAGCATTAAACTGGTAGGTACTCTTCTGTACCATCCTGCTTTTTGAAATAACCTGGAATAGTCCACTCATAAGTATTTAATATACAATGAAGAACCCAATCAAGTTTTTGTCCCTCTGATGGAATCATCTAGCCAGGAGAAACTAGCATTTTCCTCAAAGTGTGGTACATTCATTAAACAATAATTTGTTAAGTTCTGCTAGGCATTGTGCTAGATGGTAGAGATGCAAAGATTAAAAACAAAAACAAAAAGCAACCAGCTCCTATCTGTGGACCTCAAGGAATTTATATTCTATTGAGCTAACATTGGATGGATACAATAAGTAAAAAATTATATACAGAGTGATGGGTGGGACAAGATGTTTTCAAAGTAGGACCAGGAAAGGCCTCCTGGAAAAAAGCTAAGATAACAAAACATCAGATATCAGGAGGGGATACATTCCAGGCATGGGAGACTGATAGCTGGTACAAAGATTCAAAAATGAAATATCTCTGAGGAAGTGCAATCGGATTTCTTTTACTAGATAGAATAATTAAAAGAGGGATTAGGGAAGACTTCCCATGGAAGGTGAAATTATAGTTGGGACTTAAAAGAAGCCAGGAAATTCAGTAGTCCGAGCAGAGGAGAGAGAGCGTTCCAGGCATGGGGAAAGACTACTAAACAAGAAAAAAAGTCTACAGTTCTCAAGAAGGAAGTGAATGGTGGATTTCAGACTTCCTAGAAATTATATTTTTTAATAGTCTATTTTCTTTCCTTTCTTCTCTTCCACTCAAATTGCATCATATAAATAAACTGCTCGAGGCTTTTACATAGTACCTAAAGTGAACAGCCCCAGGGGTTAGAAGTACCGAAATCTCGGAAGACTGCAGAGTAGTCAATCTAGCTAGCTGGGGGCTGAGGGAGGAGTTGTATGCGGAGTGACTCCGCCCCGGAGCCAATTGACCCCTCCCTCCCCGAGTATCTGCCAATCCCGAGGCGAAGGTTCTTGACGCTAGGCAGAAAAGCACCGGAGCCTCGGTCCCTACCGAGGGTCTGTGCGCATGTGACAGCTCGCAGCCCCGCCAAGCTTCTCCTCGGTACCGCCCCCGCTTTAGCTCCCGGACTAGGCTCGCGGCCAGGCGGCGTCGGTTGCACACCTCTCTATCTCCTGGGGCTCTGCACCAGCTGGCTCGGGCTCTGGATTCCACCTCGGTCGCTGCACTCTCTCTCTCAGCTCCTCTGCTTGTTCCCCTCTACCGAGCCCCGGGGCTCGCTCTTTCCCGGGAACGTTCCATCCCGGCCGTCGCGCGCCACTCGCCCGCCTTTCCCGAGCCGCAACAAGCGCCCGGCTTGCCGCCCCCCACCCCCAGCCCCGAGACGTTTGCGGGGCCTGCCTGTCGTGCACCCTGGAGCTCCTAGGCGAGAGAAGCTACAAACTCCTCTGCTTCCTGGCAGTCGTCTGGGGCTGCGGCGGTTGCTTGCCTGCGGAAGGTGCGTAGGCCTGGTGAAAGAAAAGAGGGTCTGTGGGGGCTGTGGTGCGGTGTGGGACTAGGGCGGGGAACAAGGGACAAAAGGATAAGCAGCCCAGTGCATTTCGGCAGGGCAGCCTTCTACATTTTCTCTGTTATTGAGTTACTTTTCCTTTTCCGATAAAAGCCTCCAGTTTGGAAGAAATCCGCAGCGACCCTCCCCCTTTCCCCCCCCCCCCCCGCTCCAGTGTACCCCTATAAAAGGGGTTGAGGAGGAGGCCAGATCATTCCATTGCTGAGGGAGCCGTCAGCCTCTCGCTGCTCTCGGTGTATGCAAAGTGAGGGTGTCCTTTCTCCGCTAGCACTGCGTTCCGCCCACAGTAGGCGCTTAACGTGTTTCCAAATGGAAAGACATTGAATTAGATGGAGGGAGGGTTCCTTCTTATGCCATGCTTGACTCAGTTCTCTGCCTGTGTTTTGATTGCCGAGGGCTTAAATTAGGTGGTAGTAATGACAATGACAATGAAAGTGTAATTGTTTCAGTCAGCTAAATCCAGTATCTGGGCAAAGGAGGAACGCTGGGGACAGACCATCCCCGAACATCTGGGAGACAGAAGCCTCCCAGGAGTGGTTTCTAGCCTTCCTGGAGTCTCCCAAATCCGCAAAAAAAAGTGGACCTCCACAATTCCTTAGTGATTGAGGCCAAAGATGGGTATTTGTGTTTTTTTTTCTTCTTCTGAATGATCTAGGTAGTCAGAGCTGTGAAGATTTATCTTTGCAGCTTTGGTTGGGGGGGGGGGGTTCTTTTTGTATTTGCATTTTAAAAGGAGAAGGTGCTGGGTCTGTGGAGGCGGCTAATAAGGCTATTAACATGCATGCTGGTTACCCAATGGGAGGAGAAACCTAGGTCTGAGCTGGCTTTGTTACTGCAATTGACTTCCAAGTTGACAGCTGGGGGATTGCACTAGGGTAACGGGAGTAATTGAGGCTTGAGAGAATTTTCTTGCCTCTGTTTTGGGATAGAAAATTTAATCTCTGTTGTGGGCTTGCTCCGTTCCTGCCCATCAGAGTAGACACACTTCCCCCACTTCGGTAGAGAAAGGTCTCAGAGGCTGCATTTCTCTGAACTTGAACCTCTCATAAGTGTTTTCACCCTTTGGGCACAAGCAGTTTGAAAGAAGACCGGAGTCCTTAGAGGAGGGAAGGGCTCCCGGGAAGTGGAGTCAGGCAGCTCTTGGGAAAATAGAGCTTATTCTACACCCAGGACTGCAGAGGAACCTTGGAGGTTTGAGAGAAAAACAAAAACAAAAACCTGAGGGACAGAGGAAGAGAAGGATTGACTTTGCCAGTCACTCAGCGACTTACTGATCAAGACAGGACTAGAATTCTTTGTTCACCCCACCATTCTATACTGTTTTAGTAAAGTAGGGAAGCTAAAATCACATAGCAAGCAGCTCAGTGTATAAGACTCATGGTCAGTGAGCAACTTAGAGGGCTTCCTACCTTCCCCTCACCCTCAAACTTACTGGCCATTGTTAACTTCAGTGGACCTTAGTTTTCAAGAGGCAACAGGATGTGGTGCAAAGGCTCATGCAATTTTAGTCATTTAATTGTAAAGGACCTCAGTCTCCTCATCTGTAAAATACGAATAATAATTCAACTTTCACCTGGTTACTGTGAAAAAAGTGTTTTGCAAACTGAAAGTGTCAATATCAGTGTGACTTATTTCCTTATTCATAAAATGAGGTGTTGGGATATGGAAATGTCTTACACATTTTTTTATCATGCTTATTAAATTAATCACCTAGCAGGCTTCAAGGCACCCAATAAGTATTTAGTGAATTAATTAGTCACTAAAGTCCACTATGGGGCAGCAAGGTGGCACAGTGGATAGAGTGCCAGGCCTGGAGTGAGGAAGACCTGAGTTCAAATCCAGCTTCAAATACTTACTTATCAAGACTCCCTCACTTAACCCTGTTTCCTCAGTTTTGTCATCTGTAAAATGAGCTGAGAAGGAAATGGCAAACCACTCTAGTATCTCTGTCAAGAAAATCCCAAATGAGCTCATGAAGAGTCAGACACAAGTGAACAAGTCCTTTCCAGCTAACATTTTCTGTTTCATTAGTTTTGGAAGGCAAATCTATATCTTATTCAACAGTAGATATATACCATGTCCTCTGTATACAAAGCCCTCTTCATTGTCTTCAGGACAGAAAGAGGTTTATCACATAATCTTGCTTTCAGGACTGCCTGGCCATAACACATACAGAGAGTCATTGTGGAGTCAAAAGATCTGGGTTCAAATCCAGCCACTGACGATTACTAGCTGTTGGTCCACTGACAAATCACTTAATCACTTTTAGCCTCTAGTTTCAGCATCTGTAAAATGGGGATCATCTTAAGGGCATAACCTCCCACACAGCATTGCTATGAGGTTCAAATCAGATAATGTATATAAAACGATGCAGTCTTCAAAGAACTGTATAAATGTCTTATTAATAACAAAAGAAATATGATAAAAGATAAAATATACTAAGTCCCAGTTGACTGGATAATAGGATTTTAGATCTAGGTTGGTAGTCTTAGAAAGAATTTTATAAAGAAACAGGCTCAGATATGGAAGGGTCTTCCCAGATTTCACACAGAGAGTAAGAGGAATATGGGGATTCATTCTCAGAGCTTTTGATTTTGGGTCTCTTTTCCACCGTGTTTTAGATGATAAGTCTGCTTCAACTGAACTATATAGTGAGCTTCAGGGTGAACAGGGTTGGGATGGGGAGAAGGCTAAAAGGAAGTATGACTCAGATTCTAGTAGTGTCTGGAAAGATAAGACAGATAAATGACCAGAGAGGATTCCAGCATAAAATGAGGTGTGAAGATGTGAGGGTATATAGTATTTTCAGGGAACTGTTGACTGGTTTGACTGAAGCTGATGGCATGATATGATACATTGGAAATAATAAATTACCCAAGCAATGCTATAAAGTAGGCAGTGCAAATATTATCATCTTCATTTGAAACATTAGGAAACTAAGTGAAGACCACACTTCCAAAAAAGGGAAGGTTTAGGTCCTTTTTTGTTTTTTTAACTTTTACCTTCTGCCTTAGTATCAATTCTAAGACAGAAAAATGGGAAGGACTAGGCAATTAGGGTTAAGTGATTTGCCTAGGGACACACAGCTAGAAAATGTCTGAGGACAGATTTGAACCCATGTCTTCCTGACTCCAGACCTGATGCTCTCTATCTACTGTTCTACCAGCCCCCCTCCCCCCATTCTCTTTAAGAAATTCTTTTTTATTTTCCTTACATGGTCAGATTTTCTTCCAGAATCCATTCTTCCCTTTCATAGAATCATCCCTTATAACGAATCATACTTTTTAAAGAAAAAAAAAGGAGTGGGAGAGATCAGCAAAATCAATTTATATATCAGACAAGTCTAAAAATATATGCAATATGTTGCAGTGCATAGAGTCAGGAACTGGAGGTAGAAGATCTAGGTTCTAACTTTAACTCTGCCACAAACTAGCTTTGTGGCAACAGGCAGGTCATTTCACATCTCATTTTAAGTTTTCTCCTCCTTCAAATGAAGAAGATATTAGATTTCATCTGTTCTAACATTCTAGAATTTTTTCTTTTCGAGGCTCCATCTTTATTGTTCCTTCTTAGAATCCTTAACTTTTTAGGCTGAGCTCAGAGCTCATATCCTCTAGGAATCATTTGAAAGATTAGGAAACTAAATGAAGACCACACTTCCAAAAAAGGGAACCTCCTAGATTATAGATGACAGATTTAGAGCTGGAGAGGACCTTCCAGGCTGTTGTGTCCCAACTCTCATAATTTTACAGATGAGGAAACTGAGGTACAGACAGATTTAAGTGGACTACCTATGGCAATGATGGGCAACCTTTTGAGCTTGGTATGTCAAAATTTGCCCCAAAACTGAGCATAACTCAGGTGGTGTGTCACTTTGAGAAAAAAACGTCCTTCTCGGCATGCAGCCCCATACTTCTCTGAGGTTGCGTGTCATTGAAAATGGCTACATGTGTCAGTGTTGACACACGTGTCATAGGTTCACCATCACAGACCCATGGTTAAATAGTTAGTAAATGTCTTAGGATTTGAACCCAGATCCTCCTGACTACAAATCCAGTGCCCTGTTCACTAAATCACACTACTTCCCCCTCCTTCATTTTCTGGTTGTTAATGCTTCCTCTCCAAATTACCATACTTACTTATCTGTGTATATGTTTTACCTCTAAATGAAGGTATAAGATCCTTGAGACAGGTACAGGTTTTGTTCTTTTCTTTGTTAACCCCCCAACCTAGCAAAGTGCTAATAAATGTTTGTGAATTGAGAGGACTAGGAGAGAGGCACTGGGTGGCTCAGGAAATAATATAAAGGACCTGAAGTCAGGAAGACTCATCTTTCTGAGTTCAAATACAACCTCAGATACTTCTGGACTTTGTGAGCCCAGGCAAGTCACTTAAACCGGTTTGCCTCCGTTTCCTCATCTGTAAAAAATGAGCTGGAAAAGGAAATAGCAAACCAATGCAGTATCTTTGCAAAGAAAACCTCAAATGGGGTCACGAAGAATCAGGCAGACTGAAAAGGACTGAGCAGCAAGAGGACTAGAAAAGTTTGTAAAGGTATTCCGTTCTCTAAGCCCAATTGGCTACCTTGTGAAATGAGTCTGCTGTAAACGGACTTTTCATTTATTTACCCATTCAAAGTTCCATTCACATCTGCATGATTACAGAAAACAGGTCTGTAGTTTGTCAAGGTATTTGGGTTAGCTTCTTGGAGTAAAGAACAGGGCTTTGGTAGGGTCTGACTTTGTTGCTTTTCTTTGTGGGTAGTTAACACAAATTGGCCTTCTTTACTAAGTCATTAAGTTATATAAGGGACTTTGTCCTGTTTACATGGGTGTGGGAGAAGTGATCTCTTTGGATTTTCTTGCTAGCAGATGACACTCCCTTAATCTGTCTCTTCTCCCTTTGAGTATTACTTTCTGATCCTTTCGGGAGTTGATGGTTTCATTAGCTTACATCTGAAGTGGAAACTCAGCAAGTGGTTGCCATAACTACCCAGCATCAGAGAAGGGGGTTCCAGAATGTCCACCCCCATTCTATTGCTGAAATGGCTGATGGCCAAGTACCATCACTTACCTATCACCAGTAAATAAATGAACTTTGAAAACATGAAGGCATCACTCTCTTCCTTTAAAAATATGAGATCTGGTCAAGTATGTCTGGAGGCTTTTGTATGAGAGAGAGACAGACAGACAGACAGAGAGACAGAGAGAGAGAGAGAGAGAGAGAGAGAGAGAGAGAGAGAGAGAGAGAGAGAGAGAGAGAGAGAGAGTTAGAGTTAGAGTTAGAGTTCTCTGGATTTTTCCAGTGGAGAAGATCCTAGAAGAAAGATGCTTGCCTGCCTTGGAGTCTTTGGAAAGTATATAGTGTTTTAAGGGCCAAATGACTCATTCTTTTGGAGCATGATTTAGCAATTTCCTGGCTTGAAATAAAATTACAGCCCATAGTCTTTTTGTCTCCTGGTCAATAGTGCTAGGGGAGATGGTACAGCCTTGGAAATTATGGAGTGGTCAGGAGTCCACAGCACAAAGACTGGCCACAAAATAAGACCTAGGCAGGATTGGGAAGCTAGCAGTAGAACCAAGCTTTTGTCTATCAAAAGCATTTATTACACCCCTTTCTTTTCTTTCTTTTCTGAAAGACTCCTCTGGAATTTTTTAAACAAGTAACTATGGTAAATTGAACTCTGATGATAACCCTTTGTTGCTAGTGGTAATAACTGACTTTTTTGGGGGGAAGGGGAAAGTAATGTGTGAAATTTATTACATATTTAAAAGAGCAAGAAGTATGAAATGAGGAATCACAGTTTCATACACGTGATTCTCCAAATATTAGGAAGTTTAAGTTCAGAACAAAAAAATTAATTTTAAATAATTAGAGGTACCAAATGACAAAAAAAAGAGCAACTACTTCAATTTTGCAAAAATGACTTTCTGTGATTCAGTGAACTTTCTCCCTTTAAGATTTTATATTCTATTTCACTTATATGTTTATTTTTTATGTTGGTTCCTTATTTGTAGTACCTTTAAGTAGAGTTTATTTATTTCTCCTGATGTGAATTTTTATTCTTTTCTGTCTGATAGCATGATTTCAACTTCTGCTTTTTGGGGATGGGGGCACAGTTAGGAATCATCTATGCATAGATAGTTTCTAATCCCAGCTTTTCATTCTCAAATTATAGAATATAGAATAAGTGACAAGTGGGCAGCCAGGTATCACAGTGGATAGTGCCAGGCCTGAAGTCAGGAGGAACTGTGTTCAAATTATGGCCTTATATATATTCTAGCTGTGTGACTTTGGGCAAGTCACTTAACCCCATTTAATTTAGTTTCCTCGGGTATAAAATGAGCTGGAGTGGGAAATGGCAAATCACTCTAGTATCTTGATCAAAAAAAAGAAAGAAACACACACAACCAAATGGAGACACAAAATCTACTACTCTTTCCATTATACATGTAAATACAGTGTCTCACACATGAGGGAATATTTGTTAACATAAGATCCAAGATACCCTTTTCTTTTGACTTCCATGGCACCTGGGCACAGGGCTAAGCACACATAATGAAAGATACTAGTTGCTAACTACAGAGAAACCCAAGTAAAAACAGGAGGCTCAATCAAGAATTCTGGGTTAACACATACCACTACCATTTGTTTCAGCAACACTGCTGCTGTAAAGTGCTGGAGGTGATTGATAGAAACACCTGCTCCTTCCAGGGGGAGCCAGTGCATTTTGGATGTCAAGAAAGACAAAGCTTGGAGAACCTCGTTTAGAGTACTTCCTTCCCAAGGGTGTTGTAAGGATTGGCTGTGAAAATGCATGAAAAGTGTTTGTAACTAGAGCACTTCATAGTTCATAATTTTTATTGTTGTTCAGGTGTGTACAAACCCTTGTTTGCCTCGGTGTCCTCATCTGTAGATGGGGCTGGAGAAGAATATGGCAAATCACTGTAGTATCTTTGCCAAGAAAACCTCAAATGGGGTTACAAAGAGTCAGACACCACTGCACAACAACTGTATTATTCTCCTTCCAGAGGAAACTGCATATACAAAGATCATTAAATCCTAACAATGGGGGCAGGGGTGGGAGGGCAGAAAGAATGAGTTAGAGTTTCAATGTGGAAGTGATTTTGAAAGGAAGAAAAGACAAGACATAAAGAAGGAATGAATTTTCAGGCTTCTATAGATGCCCAGAGGCAGAAGAAGAGAATAGCTGGCAGTCCCATTTACATGGAACTGAAGCCAAAGTGCCCAAAGGGGAACAATATGAAATAATACTAAAAAGGTAGATTGGAAGCAGATTATGGAGGAGTTTAAAACGCCAAACTATAGAGGTTTGTATTTTATTTCAGAAGCAATAGGGAGCTACTAAGGATTTTTGAGCAGGGGCATGACTTGGTAAGACTTGTGCTTTTGGTTGTTGTTCAGTCATTATATCAGTCTTGTCCAATTCTTCATGACTCCATTTGGGGTTTTCTTGATAAAGATATTGGAATAGTTTGCCATTTCCTTCTCTAGCTCATTTTACTGATGAGGAACTAAGGCACATAGGATTAAGTGACTTTCCCAAAGTCACACAAGCTAGTAAGTATCTGAAACCAGATTTAAACTCTCCGCTATGAGTCTTCCAGACTCCAAGTGAGACACTCTATCTCCTGGGTCACCTAGCTGCCCCTATGCTTTAGAAAGATCAATTTAACAGCTGAACTCCTGGCTTCTGTTCTTAACTCTGCTTGACCATGAGTAAATCATTATCCCCTGAACCTTAATTTCCCCACCTGACAAATTTAAAGGATAATACTTGCCTTTACAACCTTCTAGAAGTATTATGAAGATAAAATGATATAATCAAGCATGTGAAACCCTTTTCAAAAGTAAAAAAGATAGTCCATGCCAAAGTAAGGGATGGCTTTTGGGGACTAGGGATGGACAGTGAGATAGTGGGAGTATTGGGTTGGAATCCCAACTCTGACAATAAATAGTTGTCATAGATTATCCCATCTCTTCAAGACTCAGTTTCCTCCTCTTTAATGCATGGAGACTGATCACAATTCTCACTTTGTATTACAGGACTATATCAGTCAGTCAGTCAGTCAATAACATTTATTAGGCGTTGTGTACTGTGCTAAGCAATGGGAATGAAAAGACAGAAGACAGTTCCTATTCCCAAAGACCTCATAGTCATAGATTGTAAGCAAAGTACATGTTAACCTCAGAGGACTGTATATGGGTTATTGTTATTGGTTTGTAAGACAACAAAGTAGTTTATGTTCAGGTACACACCTGGATGGGGAAGAGGGAAAGAGAAACCTTTGGCTGAAGAATCCTATGGCTTGGAACTTTTCTACTAAAACTAACTGATCTGTTCTAGGATCACATCTGGGACAGCATTTATTCCTACATCCTTCTGGTCAACCAGGTTTATATCCTTGCAGTCCTCATTGAGCCTTTTCTCTTGCTCCTCCTCTATATCTAATCAATTGCCAAGTCTTGTTGTTATTGTTCCTACCTTCACAACTTCTATCACTCATCTTTGTATTCATAAAGATAACACTCAATTTCAGGCTGTCATCTTCTCTTGGTGTTGCAATGGGCTTCCTAAAGTTAGTCTCCCTTTACTCTCTTCTCTTCCTAATCCATTTTCCACACAGCTGCCTAGTTGATATTCCCAAAGACACTTCCCTCCAACTCAGAAATCTTTTTTTTCATTTCAGTTTTATGTTCAGTTTCAAATTATCCACCTCTTTTTTTTCCCATCCAGTGAGAAAGCAAGAAAAATAAAACTCATTATAAACATGAATAGTCATGCAAAATAAATCCCCATAATTGCTATGTTCCCCCTAAAAAGAGAGAAGAAAAATATGTTTTATTCTACAATCTAGGTCCATCAACTGTTTATCTATAGGTGGATTCCACTTTTTATCATGAGTCCTTTAGAGTGGTGGTTGGTAAATCTTCAATGTCTCTCTGTTGTTTTTAGGACAAAATACAAAATCCTTAGATTAGCATTTGAGACCCTCCACTATCTGACTCCCACCTACCCTTCCATTCAAAGTGGTCTGCTTACATGATACCCATCTCTTTCCAATATGCCTTTGCACAAGTGATCTCTCATATTTGGAATATCCTCTTCACCTAATGTCTTGGACCCCACTTCCTTTTGTAAAAAAATATTATTTAAATTGCAAAGTTTAAATTCCTTTTAAGAAGAATTTTAGGTAAAGAGAGATGATACCTCTCAATCCAGAAACTGAACTGTTTGGAGAAGACACCATGAAGAAGCCTCCAGACCACAAGCTGCACAAGAATATCAAGAATGAACTTTGGGTGTAGTTGATTGAACATTTATTTGTATGTATACTTTCATGCCAAAGGGGACTGCCCCCTAATTGGCTTTTTGTCAATGCATCCAACAATTATTGGTTTTGTTCTTTTTTTTATCCTCAATTATTGTAATCTTTAAATTGATTATGTTTTCATGATCCTTTGGGGAAGTACTTCTTCCCAAACGATCACACGGTGAAATGTAAAAATGGAGATTTGAACCCCAGACTCCAATCCCCAGAAGTCCTTGGCCACTTCGCAGAATGCTTTCTAATCTCACTGAGATCCTCACCTGGGTGAGATCAAAAATTTCTATTTAAACTGGTTGTAAAGCCTATCGGCTCTCTTCCTACTTCTGTTTCCAAGGAGACAGGGCTCTCCACCTAGCAGGCAAGATGTGAGTGGTGGTCAATGGGCTCTCTGGGGATTGGAGTCCGGGGTTCAGATCTCCATTTTTACACTTTAAAGCATGGTTCAGGTCTACTTTATTGTAGTTTGGTCATTTTTGGTGTGTCTGACTCATAGTGACCCCATTTGGAGTGTCCTTGGCAAAGATTCTGTTTCAGTAGATCTATAAAATATAAGAAACAAGACTATTTCCCCTTTGAAATTTCTTTCAATCAATATACTTTGTACTTACCTCAACCCTTAGCAATTTCTCTCAGAATTCTTTAACACTTAATGCCTTTGCTGTTCATTTTCCACTTGGCCTGTGTTCCTTTATTCTATTATATATCTTTCCAAGTATTTAATCTGTTTTCTCAAGGAAAATTGTAAGCTTCTTGAGAGCAGGGGTATATATCTTTTTTATTTTTCTACACTTGATCTTAACCAAAAGGCCAAGAAACAATTCTTTTTATTTTTCTAAAAATAATTATGTTTCATTTATTTTAACATTAATTTTAAAAATTTGGGATTCCCTGTTCCTTTCCTCCCTCCAATCTTTCCTACAACCATTGAGAATGCAAGTAACATGATATCAGTTTTACATGTGAAGTCATATAAAAATGTTTCCATATTTTCCATGTTTAAAAAAAACAAGAAAGTGAAAGATATGTGCTTCAATCTGCACTTAGAGTTTATTATTTCCCTCTCTGGTGATAGGTAGCATGTTTTTTTACTTTTTAAACATTATTTTATTTGGTTATTTACAAACATTATTCATTGGAAACAATGATCATTATTTTTTCCTCCCCCCGCCCCCTCCCCCCACCTCTCCCATAGCTGACGTGTGATTCCACTGGATATCCCATGTGTTCTTGATTTGAACCCATTTCCATGTTGTTGGTATTTGCACTAGAGTGTTCATTTAGAGTCTCTCCTCAGTCATTTCCTCTCAGCCCCTGTAGTCAAGCACTTGCTTTTCCTCGGTGTTTTTACTCCCACAGTTTATCCTCTGCTTGTGGATAGTGTTTTTTAGATCCCTGCAGATTGTTCAGGGACATTGCATTGACACTAATGGGGAAGTCCATTACCTTCGATTGTACCACAGTGTATCAGGTTCTATGTACGATGTTTTCCTGGTTCTGCTCCTTTCACTCTGCATCATTTCCTGGACGTTGTTCCAGTCTCTGTGGAATTCCTCCACTTTATTATTCCTTTTAGCACAATAGTAGTCCAGATAGGTAGCATTTTTCATGAGGAGCCCTTTGGAATTGTCTTGAATCATTATATTGATTAGATTAGATAAATTTTTCAAGGTAGATCATCATTATAATATTGCTATTACAGTGTACAGCATTCTCATTCTGCTCACTTTACTTTACATCAGTTCATAAAAGGGTTCCCAGGTTTTTCTGAAACTATACTCATAATTTCTTTTTTTAATGAAAAAAATGTTATTTAATTAATTAATTTAGAATATTTTTCCATGGTTACATGATTCATGTTCTTTCCCCTCCCCCTCATAGCCACGTGCAATTCCACTGGATTTTACATGTATCATTGATCAAGACCACTTCCATATTATTGATAATTCTCATAATTTCTTATAGCACAATGGTATTCTATCACAGTTAAATACAGGGCCTTGGCTTGTTACTTCTTTGTATTCTTTGCACTGTCTGACTCTGCCTTACACCTTTGTTTGGTGATATTGATAATGAAATGACCTATTGTTTTTAAATCAAAGGAACAGATTTTGGGCAAATGCAAATGTTCACAGAAACCATTTGTTGGTCCTCATCTTGGCTTCTTGCTAAGGTGATCTAGTGAGGTTAAGGAAGAGCCAGTGATGAATTCATTACTTGGTATTCTTTCGAAAAGAGAGATAGTGTTCCTTGGGGTGACCTTTAGATAGCAGAAGCTGCCTTCATGATTGTGAGGATAAAATATTTGCTTTCTTAGCTTTAAAATTCTCTAGAATTTAGTCCTCTTACCCTGTTAGGGCTAGTGGTCTCTTGAGAGTGATTGGGGCTCTTGTGACTTGGGGCCTGAAGCTCAATACCATAAATAGCATTGGGTTTTAAGTTACTCCTATGTGTGTGTGTTGGGGGATGGATTAGGTTGAAAATCAAACTGGGAATATTTATTCTACTCATGCCATGCACCAAAGCCTTTGTGATTGAGATATTTGTTGTACTCTAGCTCTCCTACTGTAAGGCAGAGAGAGAGAGAGAGAGAGAGAGAGAGAGAGAGAGCGCCAAGGACTGTAGAGAAGAAACCTTTTTTTTTTTTAAACCAGTCCTGGAAAAAGATGGCTAAAAACTTAGGGAAAAAGCAGACCCTCCGTCTTGGATATGAGGATGATAAGTGGTTGGGATTTTTTTTTAAGTGATCCCTTGCTCTTTGCAAGACAGGTTGATCTCAAAGGTGGTTTTGGTCTAGGAAATTGTTTCTGCTTAGTACTGTGATTAGGCAAAAAGAAAGATTCCATCCCCTTTCTCCAAACTTGGCCATCCATGGAACCATGGCCAAACATAGAACAAGAGCCACTTTGGGACTGTGGTGAATTCTGATTAGGACACAAGGCCCAGCAGTATACATTTTGAGCATAGTTTTCCTGTTGTGGAGGCTGCCAGACATAGCTGTTTTATAATCAGATGGTCGTGAGTTAAATGACCCCAGAGACAGATCTAGGAATGTTGTGATCCCTTAGGGGCCCTTTTTTGAAATTTTGCTACTAAACTGACATCTATGTTATTAGCCTTGCATGACCGCAAATCCCTAACTCTCTAGGGTTCCTGTCTCTAATGTGCTCAAGCTGCTGTGCAGAGAATTTCCAAAATTTTGTTCTATTTTTTTGTCACCAGATCCATCCTACCTCTAAGGACAATGAGGATAGTCTAAGCCTGAGGAAGACCCCTTTGAAGCTTTTGCCTTTTGGTAGTCTCCAGAGCTTAGATCAGAAAGAATGAAGTTAAATCAACTTCCCCTAAGAGCAGGAATCCTTTTCTGAGATACTACCTCCCACTTAGAATATTAGCTAAAATGACAGCAAAAGGAAAATTATAAATGTTGGAGATATTGGGAAAATTGGAACACTAATGCACACTGTTGGTGGAGCTGTGAACTGATCAAACCATTCTGGGGAGCAATTTGGAGCTCTGCCCAGAGGGATAGAAAACTGGTAACTTTGATCCAGCAATATCACTAACTAGATGTGTATCCAGCAGAGATTTAAGGAAAAAAAAGCAAAAAAGAACTGCTTGTACAAAAATATTTACAGCAGCTCTCTTTGTGGTAGCAAAGAATTAGAAACTGAGGTGAGGTCTGTTTTATTTGGTAATGGCTGAACAAATTGTGGAACATGATTGTAATAGAATATTATTGTGCTATAACAAATGGTAAACAGGAGGATTTCAGAAAAACCTGGAAAAAAACCCCCTCATGAATTGATGCAGAGTGAAGTGAGCAGAACCAGGGGAACATTATACACAGCAATAGCAATAATATACAATGAAAAACTGTGACTTAGGTATCTCATCATTATAGTGATCCAAGACAACTCCAAAGGGCTTTCTAGGAAAAATGCCATCCACCATCTCCAGAGAAAGAACTTTGCTTTCTTTGAGTTTTTAAAATATTGTCTTTTATAACATAACATATGTGGAAATGTTTTGTATGATGGCATATGTATCACCAATAACAATTTGCTTATCCTCTCAGGGAGGGAGGTAGAATGGGTAGAAGTAAAGGAGAGAATGTGGAACTCAGAATATCAAAAATCAAAGGCCAAAAATTAAGTGGGAAAAATATAAAGCATTACTCTAATTGTGCTATAAATTAAAAAAATAAAAATGAAGATAAAAGATCAGAGGTTCTAAATTTGGAGTCCAAAACGTCTCTTTAGTTTACTTTGTAATCTTGTATGTTTTATTTTATGTATTTTAAAACATTATTCTGAAAAGGAAGTCCATAGGTTTCACCAGATTGCTAAAGGAGTCCAATGATACAATAGAAGTTAAGAATCTAACTTGCCCACAGGAGAGAATCACACTTAGCCAGGTTCCAGGCTAGACACGCCATTTAAAATCTTCTTTTGAAGTCAGGACAGGATAACTGTCTTTACAGAATGGCATAGGGTAGGGTAGCATTGGGCACAGTTTTGAAACTTGAGACCTTTGCTTCTCCTGGAAAATGGAAACAAAATCGATTTCCCCTACTACTCTCTGGTTATTTGCCACATATCTTAATCAACATTGGAGGGAGCCTTTTGCTTCTCTCCTCCATGGTTCAATACACATTGGCCAGGAGGTCCACCAACCTTGCCTTCTTTTTTTTTCCCCTATATATTTTTCCCTTTTTTTTTATTATTATATTTTATTTGATCATTTCCAAGCAACCTTGCCTTCTTGGAATTTACAGTCTAGTTAAGGGGATAAACTTAAATGCAAATACTGTAATACTTGGTAACTTGTTTGGGTGTGTAAGCAACTGTGAAGAGAGATCTTGATGGATGAGGAGGGAGGGAAAAGTTGGAGGCTGCTGAAGCATAGAAACACCTGTTCTTCCTAGAGGCTGGGAAGAGCCTCCTGAATGCCAGATTTGGAAAACACCCAGTGGGGCTGTCCCCTCTCCGTGATAAATGAGCTTTGGAGAGAGCGAATTCTCCCAGAGATGCCTGGGAAGCTGAGTCTGGTGTTCTGGGAAGGGAGCCAAGAACTAAAGGATCAGGCAGCCGAGGGGTCCCCCCCCCTGGGCACACTCTGGCCTTCCTGGGTAGGGCCGGATGGTTCAGAGCAGCTGACTATGTCAGGCACGTAGCACCACGTCTTAACCCTGGATTGTCAAAGGCCACCTAGGTGGTCGGGAGCCTTTAATGATAGATGCTGACCTCCTGACCAAAATACAGGCTTGTAGTTTCAGGTGGGATGCCTCTGGAGGAAATATTTTCTAGGAAAAGGCCAGCTTATGAGACAAATAAATCAGGTTATAATTATTCCATTGACTTTAGGATTATCTGAATTCTAAAAGCATTTTATGTCAGCAGCAGTTTCAATCTCCCATTTTTGCATCTCATTTCCAGTGAAGTCCTGCTTGTGAGATAATGAAAAGTTCAGTGTCTGTAAAGTCAAATCAGTGCTTTAAGCATAAAATAAGGGGTCCTCAGCGATAAATAAAGGGGTTGTGTCTGATGGCCTCTAAGGATTCCTTTCCACTCTAAATCCATGACTGTGGATCAAATGCTGGGCTCCACAAAAACAAACAAACAAAAAAACATGCAATGGGTGGGTGGCATTTGTGGTCTCCTGGATTAGATTTCCCTTTAGTCAGGCACCATCCTGTCCTGGATGAAATGGCAACCTGGGGTCAGAATGGCCAGGATTTCAAAAAAGATCCTCCAGAAACTGGAAACCCAATTCAGAGCTAGGATCACGGAGCCATATAAACTTGACTCCAGCTGGTAATTGATCCTTTCCCCTATAAGGAAACTCAGAAAATAATTTGAAAATAGAAGATTGCAATAGCTCCTGCTGAGAAAAATCTTGATAATTACTTAATTACCTCAGTAAGAACTGGTTTACATTTTGTATCATAAAAGTTCAAAGGGATTTCACATGTACTATCTCTTTGACCTTAAAAAAAAAAACCAGACTGGCTTATTTTGAGATAAGGTAGGGCTTGGATTATGTTTTCCTTTTGCCAATAAACTGGGACGGGAGGAGACTAAAATTTACCCAGACTCACACTGCTGATTAGTGAACTACCCTAGTGCTAAAAATGAAGTTTTTCTCACTTCCAGCCTAAAGCAAAACTAGACAAAACTAGTGTGTTTCCTCCTCCTGCCCTGGCCACACTTCTTGACCTTACTGGGCACATGGCAGAGCTAGACCGTAGGGCACAAGTATGGTCATACATTTGTGCCAGGGAGAGAAGAATGATTTTTAAAATTATAATCAGTCAATATTTATTAAGTACCTGCTCTATGTGAAATTATGCTAAGCATTAGAGATTCTGAAAAAAAAAAAGGCAAGAGATAGCCCCTGACCTCAAAAAATTTATAGTCTTTAAAAAAAAACCAAACCTTTGCCCTCTCTGTTTTAGATTCATTACAAGTATTGGTTCCTAGTCAAAAGAGTGCTAAGGGCTAGGCAATCTAGATTAAGTGATTTGCTCAGGGCTGTACAGCTAAGAAGTTTCTGAAGCCAGATTCCTCCTGACTTTCAGACCTGACTCTCCACTGAGCCACCTTGATGCACCAAGAAAGTGATCATCTAATGGAGCTCAGAAGAAGCTCCACAGACTAGTTCTATGAAAATCACACAAAAAATAATCTCAAACTTAAATTAGGGAGAGGAAGTCCTAAGTTCCAGGTCTAAGGGTCCTTGGCAGGACCAGCTTAAAAATTCTATTCTTCCACAGGTCCAAGAATATCTAAATATGATAATTTGATATTTATATTTTATGGACAACTCTCTTCATTGTTTTTCTCTATATGTAGAAATAATAATTTTGTTAATGTCAAGTTCAGAAAAACAAAAAACTCAATTTTAGATGAAAAAATATTAAATGTTAACCTAGAGCAGGGGTTCTTGTGCCCTTTTTTTGTTATGGACCCCATCAGCTATCTGGTGAAGTGAATGGACATTCTTCTCAGAATAATGTTGGGCAGCTAGATGGCATAATGGGTAGAGTGATGGACCTAGAGTGAAGAAGATCTGAGTTCAAATCTAGCCTCAGATACTTACTGTCTGTGTAACTTTGGGCAAGTCATTCAGTCTCTATTTGCTTCAGTTTCTTAATCTGTAAAATGGGAATGAATAATAACGCCAACTTCCCAGTACTGTTGTGTGGATCAAATGAAATAATAATTATGAAGCACTTAGCACAGTGCCTTGCAAATAGTAAACATTATATAAATATTAGACATTATTATTTATGTTTTAGATACATAACATAAAGTTCATATCATTTCAAAGGAAACCAATTGCATTGAAATATAGTTATGAAAAATATATTTTTAAAACATTCACAGATCCTCAAATTCTCTCCCACCTTAGAAAGAATGTAATAATCAACATGGGTCAAGGGGGATATGGTTGGGGATGTTGACTCTAAATGAACGTCCTAGTGCAAATACCAACAACATGGAAATAGCTTCTGATCAAGGACACATGTAATACCCAATTAAATTGTGGGTCCCCTGCGAGAAGGGGAGGGGGAAGGGAGGGAGGGAAATAATGTGATTATTATAACCAAGGAATAATGTTCTAAATTGACTAAATAAATTAATTCAAATGGGGGAAAAAAAAGAATGTGATAATCATTTCATCCTTAGTAGCACCCTTGTGCTACCGTATTATAACACAGTCTGCCTGCAAATCCAAACCAGATTAAAATATAACTGAGAAATAAAGCAAAATTAATAAAAATGCAAAAAATATAACATTTTTGTTTTTTAATCATTTCAATCATGTATGACTTGGTGACCCCATTTGGGGTTTTATTGGCAAAACTACTGGAATGGTTTGCCATTTCCTTTTCGAGCTCATTTGACAGATGAGGAAATGAAGAATATAAGGCTACGTGAGTTGCCCAGAGTCACACAGTTAGTAAGTGTCTGAGGCTGGATTTGAATTCAGGAAGAGGAGTCCCAGCACTTTATCCACTTTATCACCATGTTGCCCATAAATAATAGGTCATATGAAGCCCATAGGGATCTTTAGATAGATAGATAGATAGATAGATAGATAGATAGATAGATAGATAGATAGATAGATAGAAGGATGGATGGATGGATAGATAGATAAATAGATAGACAGACAGACAGACAGACAGATAGACTAGTGGCTCCAATTCTATTTGGGGTTTTCACAACTCTACCAGAGAAGTTGTTCTAAAGGTCCAGTTTGCCAGAAGCTTGATTCCTCTTGGGCCATTGGTTTGTGGGATGATGCTTATTTGCATGGCTGACTCATGCAAATTTGTTTGTTTGTTGCAATCTTTCTTGAATAAAGTTCCTAGAAATTGTTGATTCCTTTGACTGATTGGCACTCATTCCTTTGTCTTGATCTCTTGGCAGGCACCTCCTCATTGAGCTTGCTCTGTCATTCTGGCTGCTTCAGTCACCACGTGGGTAAAACGGGCACCCCACAAACATGGCAGACGAAGACCTTATTTTCCGCCTGGAAGGCATTGATAATAGCAGGTCTCCTCATTCCCATCATGCTGGCTTTTCTGATGATGACAGTGACGAAGAAGATGGCTACTACATCTGCCCCATTACAGATGACCCTGGCTGTAACAAGATTGCTAATTCAAAAGTCTCTAACTACTACAGCAACTTAACCAAGAATGAACAATATGGATCCAATTGTTCTCCTGGGAGTTCCTTCCATTTTAAGGTGAGTATCTGGCAAAGAGTCACTCATCTGGGAGACCAAGGAGGATATATTGAAAAGAGTGATGAATTTAGAGTCAGAGGCCTTGAGTTCAAATTCTGGCTCTGCTACTTATTAATTGTGACCTGTAAAAATTAAATTATGTATCTAGTAATAAAATTATTATATTTTATATGATTTATTAAAGATTATTAGAAATCAAGGATACAAAATAAAAACCACATGCCCATGGCTGAAAAGCCCATTCAAAATCCCCACTCTTAGCTTACTTGCTACATCATTGCAATGGAAGAGAAGAGAGCATGGTAGGTGTTACTGCCAGTTAAATACCAATTGTGATCTCGCCAACCTGGGGACTCAAGTGAGATTAGAGGAAATTCTGGGAAATACCAAGGACTTCTGGGGATTGAAGTCTAGGGTTCAAAATCTCCCTTTTTACAGACCTTGGCCAAGATTGGAGATTTGGGGGAACACTGTGTTTTGGAACTAAAGTTGTAATTCTAAATGAGTCTCGGAGATAATCAAGGGATTTATCTTTTTGCAGCTAGAGTTCCCTCTCTTAAACCAGTTTGAGGAGTCTCGAGACATACTAATCTCTCTCCTACTGAGTCTGTTTGCAAGTTGTTCAAGTAATGGTGCCATGACACTCTTGTTGGTGTTAAAAATTAAATGCAGCTCTGATCAATGATCATTGCCAGCTGGGGGGAGAAAAAAAGCTTGTTATTGATAGCAGAATCTGAGAGTTGGAAGGGTACTCAACAGACACATAGAATAGACCCCCTAGGCGAAGTCAATTTCCATTCTAATATACCCAACAAGTAGTTAAGCTCTGTGGACTGCCTGGTCATCCAGCCTCTTCCTGAAGACCTCTAAACAAGGGTGAAGCCACCATTTCTCAAAGCAGCCCATTTCACTTTTGGTGATAGCAAAATCATTCAGTATTTATAAAGTGTGGCTCCATGTTCCTTTTTAGAGGAGGCAAAGACCTAATTTTTGCTTATTTGGAGGCTTATGAGCCAATTGTGGACCACCTTGTTTCCTGACTGTTTGTCCTTGTTGCATCCCTTAGCACCTTTTGGTTGGGTAAGGAAAATCCTTAGAACTTCCACCATTTCATGGGTGCTGAGAGAAAATGTAAAATGGATCTCATCTTCAGGTTGCTGTGAGCAGCAAAAGATTGAATGAGAGGAAAAGACAATAGAACAAAAAAAGCCACCAAGTTTATATCCACAGCTCACAGCATACTATTTCTTGAATTTCTGTTGAATTAATGAATACTAGAAGAAAAAGGGATAAGGAATACTTCTACTGTAGGTTATGATTATTCTGTTCTTCTTCCTTTTTCTCTCTTTCTCCTTTTCCTCCTACATCCATTCTTTCCCTGCTGCCATTCAGCTTATATAAAATCTAGGTGACTTATAATTAGTGGGTTTTTTCTCTCATTATATATATATATATTTTTTTTTGCTCTATGGTTTTCTTCCTTTCAAAGAAATGTCATGGGTTTGAGGCAAGAGGGTGATACAGAAACCCATATTTCAGTGCTCTCTGTAGTTGAACCATTATCTCAGATGTGGTTAGAAACTAAAATCTAGATAAACCTATAAAATAAAAGATTATAGACAAGATAGATTTGATCATGTGAATATTTAAAGATTCTCTATAACAGAAACCAAATATAATAAAAAGGAAAGCAATAAATTAGGGAAAGAAATCTCCTTGGTAAATATATTCAGTGAAAGCTCGAAATCCAGGAACTGTTCCAAATTTGTAAGGACAACACCCAGTCCATAGTAAAATGTTGGTCAAAGAACAGGAGCAAACAGTTTACAAAAGAGGAAGCAGAAGTTATAAATAATCACTTGAAAGAATGTTCATTTTCCCTAATACTTAGAGAAATGTATGTTAAAGTAGCCACCTCACTCAAAATCACCAAAAGCAATTAAAAATGGATATTGAGGGGGTGTATATTACAGGTTTAACCTATTTCTTTGATGGTAGAATTACAAATTGGTGAATATTCTTTGATCCAGTGATACCATTAAAATAATTTATTTCCTACTGACAGGAAAACCAACTGTTTATACAAAAAGCATAACTATATTGTTTATAATAGTGAAAAAGCTAGGAGCAACCTAAATTTGTAGTGGTTAATTATTAATTGAATTCATTGTGGTATTTCAGTATAATTAATGAATATAATAATAGCACTATTAAAATGACAAAGTATGTTTTCATGGGTCCATGATTTCATTTAGTGTGAATAGTTCAAGGAAATGGGGATATATTTTTATATTAAATAATGCAGAGTAAAATAAAGTAGAATTAGTATAATATAGAATTAGTTTAATAGGATCATATTGGCTATAACTATTTTTTTTTAATTATGTTAGGGGGCAGCTGGGTAGCTCAGTGGATTGAGAGCCACACCTAGAGATGAGAGGTCCTGGGTTCAAATTTGACCTAAGATAATTCCTAGCTGTGTGAACCTGGGCAAGTCACTTAAACTCCATTACCTAGCCCTTACTGCTCTTCTGCCTTGGGACCACTACATGTATTGATTCCAAGATGGACAGTAAGGGTTTAGAAGAAAAAAAAATTATACAAATCGATTGGAAAGGACAATAAATGGAATAATTGACAAATCATTATTACTATATTATATCCTATTTTATAAATAGTTTTGAATATATCCTTTAAGTTCATAATTAAAATTATTTTGAAAAAAAATGATAATTGAATAGAAGGAGAAAGTTGAAATTTTCCTTATGGCTAAGATTGGAATTTTAGTCATCCAAGGGTTTTTTGACCATGATGATAGCAAACTTGAGTTAAGTTTATGAATAGAGATCTCATCAGTTCCCATTAATTCAATTATAAATCCCTATGCATATGATTCTCAGGTATATTTATATAGCCCTAATATCTCTCTTGATTTCCATTCTTGATTACCTACTGGATATCACTAATGTCCCTTAGACATTTTAAAATCAACATTTCCAAAACTAAAATCATTATCTCCCCTTCCACCTTGCACCTTTCCCTCTTCCTAACTCTCCTATTATTGTTGAGAGTACCAACATCCTCTCAAGCCCCTTGGCTCCAAACTTAGGAGTTACCCTCATCTTACCCCAACTATATCAACTCTTACCTCACTATATCCGTTCCATTGCCAAGTCTTCTCATTTCTACCTTTATCACATCTTTTGCATATGCCACCTTCTCCCTAGGAGGTCACTAGGTGTCTCAGCGGATAGAATGCTGGTTCTAGAGTGGGGAAGACCCAAGTTCAAATCCAGCCTCAGAGACTCCCTGGCTCTCTGACCCTTCAATTGCCTGTCAGAAGTATCTTCTGGAGAAGTAAATGCAAACCTCTCCAGTATCCTTGCCAAGAAAACCCCATGGATAGCTGGGGTCCAGGGGGCCACGAAGAGTCAGACATGACTGAACAACAATAACGTTCTCCTTGAACCTTGCCATCCCCTGAAGGCAGGCCCTCATCGATTCCTATCTCAACTTATTCAAAGAGGCTTCAGGTTTATTTCTTTGTCTCAACTACTTACCCACTTCAGTCCATCTTCCATGAGATGATAAATTGGTTTTCTTAAAATGTGGATCCAACCATGTCACTATCCTATTCAGTAAACTCTCCAGGATCAAATCCTCTGTTTGCTGTTCAGAGCTTTTCATAACCTTGCTACTTCTCCTTATTACCTCTCCCGCCTCCTTACGCTTTACAGTCTATACACTGACCTCCTTGTAGTTGCTCAGAACAGCACTCTCCCTCTCTTTGCTCTGCCTTTTCACTTGCTGACCCTCGTGCTTGGAACTCTCTTCTCTTCACCTGTATATCCTGGCTTCCTTTAAGACTATAAAAAATAGACTCGAATTTAGGATTCTAATCCCCAGAATCCTTTGCTCCACTTCCCCAGAGTGCTTTGTAATCACACTGAATTCTCGCCTGGGCAAGAACACAAATGATTATATAAAGGAGTTCTCCGCCTACTGAGGGGTCTTTTGGACTTCCGTTTTGGAGCTGAGGTGGCTCTTCATAATGTAGGTGAGGTCTTGTCTAGGCCTCTCTGGCCTAGGCACGTGTTTTCTTATCCTGTATTTTCTTTAATCCTTAATCTTTAATAAACCTCATAAAAATATAATACTCCTTGAAGAGAGAAACTAATTTCTACCCGTCCCAGTCTCTCTAAATTTTAATCTTTACAAGACTCAGCTAAAAGGGACTCATGAGAAAGAAGCTACCTATATCCAGAGAAGGAACTGTGGGAGTAGAAACACAGAAGAAAAACAACTGCTTGATCACATGGTTCTATGAGGATATGATTAGGGATGTAGACTCTAAGTGATTATTAATAATATGGAAATAGGTCTTGATAAATGATACATGTAAAACCCAGTGGAATTGCTTGTTGACTCTGGGAGGCAGGAGGTGAGGGAAAGAACATGAATCATGTAACCATGGAAAAATATTCTTAATTAATTAAATAATTAAAGAAAAAAAAGACTCTGCTAAAGACTCACCTTTTTCCATAAGCTTTTTCTAGTCTTCTTCAATCTTGAAGGCTTTTCCCCAAAGATTATTTCCAGTGTAGCCTATATATGTTGTTTGTACTTGTTTGTTCACGTTATCTCCTCTGTTTGGATTATGATCTCAAGAGCGTACATGTGACCACTTCACATCAGTTACCTGGGAAGTTCCTTTGATCAGATTAGAGCTTAGATTTTAGAATGAGGGGAGAGGAGGTTAGGAAACCATTAGGAAAATGATACCATCTTGTTGAATGATTTCTCCTTTTTTTTTTAAGAGCAGGGTCCTAAAGTACAAGGGTAAATAATAATGTGGTTAAACATAAAGGAATAGTAACAAGGAGATATAAATGAGCCAGAGAAGAAAAGTTCATCAGATCCAACTCTTCATGACCCCATTTAGGGTTTTCTTGGCAGAGATCCTGGAGTGTTTGCCATTTCCTTCACCAACTCATTTTGCAGATGAGGAAATTGAGGCCAACAGGGTTAAGTGACTTCACCAGGGTCACACAGCTCTAACTGATGATTTTATAGATGAGGAAACTGAAATCCAGAGAACTGAAGTGATTTGTCCAAGCTCCCACAAATAGTACCAAAACAAGTTTGAACTCAAATCCTCTGACGCTATATTCAGCATATTTCCCTTTTACACATATATACCATGACCAAAAATCTCAGGTATGTTCTCTATAATTAACTGACAAATAGATTCCTTACAATAGTAATGACGATGATAATAGCTCATCTTTATAGTTTAGGAGTCCCAGACTTAGTAGGCAACAAATCTAACGTTCAGACTTAAGTCTTCTTACTCAAGTTATTTCTTCTACCACACAGCTTTTCATTTCTTTATAAAGTGGAAGTGTGGTTTCTGTCCCAGACTGAGAAGCTTAAGTTATCTTTAAAAATATGTGTGTTGTATAATTCTCAAAAATGAATTTTGATTTGCTGTAATGGGTTGGGGAGGTAGGGACTACTACAATTGAAAAATAAGGTGCTTCAGTTCTCCCTCCACAAAATGATGGGAATATATATAGAATATATAGATCAGAATTTTTTCTCTAGCCCTTGGGGAGAAGGGAGTTCAGTGCTTGTATAGATTTGGGCATTTCCTGGATTTTTTATCTATGATTAGACAAGAGAAGCATAGTAGTAACAAATAGATACCCTGATGATTTTGTGTGATACACTGTATTTGGCATGTGATTGTAGAGACTTGGATTTGTTGGTATTTTCATAGAGAAGAGGCAGGTAGGTAATGCAGTGGATAGAGTGCCAGACCTGGAGTCAGAAGATTTCAGTTCAAATTTCACCTCAGATGCTAGCAGTATGGCCCTGGACAAGTCACTTAACTTTTGCCTCAGTTTTCCTCATCTGTTAAATGAACTAGAGAGGGAAATGGCAAACCACTCCAGTATCCTTTCTGAGACACCCCAAATGGGGTCACAAAGTTGGGTAAGACTGAAAAATTACTGAACAATAAGTGCAATGGAAAGAACTATATCACCATTGTGAACTTAGACAAGTCCTTTCACTTGTGTCAGTCTCAGTTTTTCTCATCTGTAAAATGGGGGGCTTATACTAGAAGACTTCTCTCTATTCTCACCATCACCAAAGTTCTTTCCAGCACCAAATCTATGACCTGTGAAGTTGACACATTTGTTTTATGGTAATATTGAATACTTCTTGATTCTCATTCAGCTGTCTTTGACCTGCAGCTGTTCATACAGTTCTTTCTTACTTTCTCTGAATTCTTCAGTTTGTTGTATTTTACAAACAATGCTATTCCATTATTTTCAGTTTGTTCAGCCTTTTCCTAATTAATGATCAATCAGTCCTAGCTCTGTTTTCATGGCACATGTGATTACCATGTCTCCCTGGACTTTTAAAGCAAAAATTAAATTGTGATTTGATATCTTTGGTTGTAAGGTACTCCAAATATTGACAAACTTTGGAAGAAAGAGGAAGAGGTTCTCTTGTTCCTTCTTTTTTCACACTCTCTGGCCATTGCTTTGGATCTACGCTGATAAATGAGAAAGAGGCAGCAAAAGATTTAATTCACTCTGACAGAGCTGCTTTCATTTAATTTTGAGACATTATGCAGAACCCTTCTGAGCCCATGGTCATTAAATGCTTATAAGTTTGACTTGATTTGTTTTCATCTGTGGAGCAGAAGCCTATACAGGTTTCCTCTGGGGAGAGGTTAAATTCCTGCCAACAAGTAGGGGAAAAAGGAAAAAAAGGAAGGAAGAGAACATATTAGATTTAAATACTTGGATTTTTTAAAGTCCTACAGAGACAGGAAAGGTAAGTCACCCCGTTTAGATCTACCCATATTTTTAAAATTCATCAAAATAATTTTTGAAAAATGTCTTTTTTTCCCCTCTTTTCTCCCACGGCGCTCCCTGCCCCCATTCCCTTGGTGAAAACTACAATTGGGACATTATCTCATTGGGAAACATGTACTTGTTGCCACCTGGCAGAGAACAAAGGGCATTTTCCCAGAGGGTAGTGAGAAGATGGGCTTTATGCCTGGAGATCAGAAAAGGGGTAGTAGACTAGCAAAGGGGAGCAATGTGTTTTAGCTAGCAAAGGGAGATTGGCTGGTAAATCAGTTCTCCATTTGTGGGTCCAGTCATGCTCATATGAATTTCTATTGTGCTACAAATAACTGGGTACACCTGAGTTGGTCAGTACAGGATGTGTTTGCTGGTTTAGTATTCTGGAATCTTGCCTGGGCACAAAATGTTCAGAGACTTAGTAAATTCTTAGGAAGATAAGGGTTTTGTTTCAATCTATGCCCTTGTATTTATCCAGTTTTCAGAAAGCAGTTATAAAGAACTATAGCTACTGACCATGTTTTTTTTTTAATTATCATTTCTTAGTTTTATTTTTATATTTTTTTCCTTTTTTGTACCATACTCCTTTATTGATACTTCCCCCTTCTAAGAATCCTTCCTTGGAAAAAAGAAAAACAAGTAGAATCAAGAAACAAAAACCATGGCCTCAGCCACTTCCTAGCTGTGTGACCCTGGGCAAGTCACTTGACCCCCATTGCCTAGCCCTTACCACTCTTCTGCCTTGGAGCCAATACACAGTATTGACTCCAAGACGGAAGGTAAGGGTTAAAAAAAAAAAGAAACAAAAACCAATTGTATCTAAAAATGTAACATTCTGTAACCATAGCATCCTCATCCCTATTTCTGTACCAAGAGGGGAGAAATGTGTTTCATCTTCAGTTCTCCAGAACCAAGATTTAAATTCTTCCCGGATTTTTGAAAGAAAAACTAATGTTAAGTTCAGTGATTCTAGTGTCTTAGTCGACTGTCCAATGCTGGATCTGGTGTCAAGAATACTTGACTTTAAATCCTGATTCAGATGCTTACTAGCCATGTGACCATTTCAGTTTCAATTTCCTCATCTGTAAAATGGCAGTAATAATAACACCTGCTTCCCAGAGTTATTATGAGGATCAAATGAGATAATATAAGAAAAATCATAAGACAGAACATATACCCCCACTAGGTCTGAGTCTCAAAGACATTTAAAAAAGAAAAAAGGAAAAGGACTTATCCACACACTAGGTTTATGTCCAAAGACATTAAAAAAAAAAAGGAAGAGGACCTATCTGTAGAAAATATTTATAGTGGCTCTTATTTGTGGTGGCAAAGAATTGGAGAAAGGCTAAACAAGTTGTGGCATGTGATTGTCATGGAATCCTGTTGTAGTGTAAGAAATGATGAGCAGGATGGTTTCAGAAAACCCAAAAAGACTTAAATGAACTGATACAAAAGTGAAGTGAACAGAAGCAGAAGAGCATTGTATATACAGTAATAGCAATATTGTACAATGGTCAACTGTGAATGACTTAGCTACTTTCCCAGCAATACAACGATCCAAGAAAATTCTGAAGGGTTTATGGTGAAAAATGTTAACCACCTCCAGAGAAAGAACTGATGGAGTCTGAAAACAGATCAAAACAGGCTTTTATTTTTATTTATTTATTTAAAAAAAAAAAAACAGACAGAAGAATGCTAAGGGCTAGGCAATGAAGGTTAAGTGACTTGCCCAGGGTCACACAGCTAGGAAGTGTCTGAAGTCAGGTTTGAATGCAGGACCTCCTGTCTCTGGGTCTGACTCTCAATCTACTGAGCCACCCAACTGTCCCAAAGCAAACTTTAAAAAACTTTAAAAAAATTCGATGAGTCTGTGTGTGTGTGTGTGTGTGTGTGTGTGTGTGTTTATGTTTGGTCTAGGTTTTCTTTCCCAACATGGAAATATGTTTTTCATGACTACACATGTCTGAGCTAAATCAAATTTCTTGGTTTCTCAGTGAGAAGGAAGGGGATGGAAGAATGGAGAGGATTTGGAACTCAGAATTTTAAAAAACAAATAAAAATTGTTTTTACATGTAATTGGGGAAAACAATTTAAATTGTTCTTTATCACATCAAAGGAGCACAGATCTAGAGCTAGAAAGTGCCTTCCTCAGAGGCCATTGAGTCTAACCCTCTCACTTTACAGATGAAGTTATTCAGGTACAGGGATGTTAAGTGCATTACCCAAGATCATAGAAGTTGTGAGTATTTGAGGCAGGATTTGAATTTAGGTCCTTTGATGCCATAGTCAGTGCCTTTTCCTCTGCATCAAAAGCCTTCTTGATCTTTGGATCAGATCTACTCAAGGGTCACATTTTGGGCCAATTTTGCTAATGCAGAAATAGAAGGTACAGCCATTATGTAACTATTAAGAGACTAAAAGGATGCTAAAATACTGTATTAGCTGTGAGTCAGTCTATATGAAGTGGGCTCAGTAGGATTAATCTTCCTTGAATCTAATACTAATTAGCCATTTCCAGGCATGCTAAGGAAATGGAAATTACTGTAATAGAAGTCCTATGCCTTTGGGTACTCTAAAAACCTCATTTCTCTTCCCAGGATTTGAAGTGGGGGGGATGTCCACATGTTTTAGTGAACTGTGTTCTTGAAAAGCAAAATGAGTGAGATTGTTTTCTTTTCCTGAATTCACACCTGGCCCAGAGAGGAAAGAAATCAAGGAAAGAAAGAGTCCAGAAGGAAGTAAGGTTGCTCTGATTCAATTGAGCTGTGGTTTGGTTCTTTTCCTAACTTGCTTGTGTATGACTTATACAGGAAACTTGGAAACATGCCATTGAGAAAGCAAAACACATGCCTGATCCCTGGGCTGAATTTCATCTTGAGGATATTGAAACAGAGTGCGCTACTCGTCACAGGTCAGTACCTTGTCTGGGATTTTAAATTGACAGTATAGAGACCCCCAAAAGACTGAGAAGCCAGTGCCTGATTTTTCCTTGGTTAAATGCCATTTTTCAAAATAAAGGCTATATTCCCAAAAAGGCAGATCTCAGCCAGTTGGCCTTTCAGGCTATGGAAGTCTTATTTAACCTGGTAAAAATTGGAGGCCCAGAGTCCAGACTTGTGTAGTAAAAAGGTTCAGGAGCCCCAGAAACCTGGATTCTATTCTAGACTCTTCCTCTGACTCATTTGCTGTATGATCTCCGGCAGTTTATTTTCCCTAATCTGAACATCCATTTTTCTCTTTATGAAATGAGTATGGCCCTTCTGGAAAGTAAAAAAAGGGCTGGATTTGGAAGTTAAAGAGCCTGGTTCAAATTCTGACTCATTTTTACTAGGTGGATAACTTAGATCAAATCATTCAATCTCCCTAGTCCTTGTTTTTTTCAACTGTAAATAGAAGAGTTTGGAGTATTGTTTAAAAGGTTCCTTCCATATTAACTTATCATCCTGGGACCATTAATATCCTTTCCAACTTGAGAATTCTTAGATTTTTTTTGGACATGCCCCAGGGCATCTTAAAATGAGCATATATATATATATATATATATATATATATATATATATATATATATATATATACACCCTCCCAAAAAAACCTCATCATTTTTCTCCCCAAACTGGTCCCTTAACTTGAAGGTTTCCTGTTGTCAAGGTCATCACCAGCCCAGCAACCTCAGTATCATCCCAACACGTCACTTTCATTCATTCCACATGGCCAATCAATTCCCAGATCTTGTCGATTTTGTCTTCACAGCATCTCTCATGTATATCCCCTTTTCTCCATTGATAGAACTCCTATTCTAGTTAAGACTTTCATACTATCTTACCATATTACTACAATAATAGCCTTTAAAAAAAAAAAAACTCTTACCTTCCATCTTGGAGTCAATACTCTGTATTGGCTCCAAGGCAGAAGAGTGGTAAAGGCTAGGCAATGGGGGTTAAGTGACTTGTCCAAGGTCACACAGCTCGGAAGTGTCTGAGGTCAAATTTGAACCCAGAATCACCCATCTTTGGGCCTGACTCTCAATCCACTGAGCTACCCAGCTGTGCCCCCAACAGCCTTTTTTTTGGTTTGTTTTTTAAACCCATACCTTCCATCTTAGAATCAATATTGGTTTCAGGACAGAAGAGCTTGGCAATTGGGGTTAAGAGACTTCCCCAGGGGTCACATTGCTCAGAAGTGTCTAAGGTCAGATTTAAACCCTGGACCTCCCATTTCTGGGCCTGGCTCTCTAGCTACTGAGCCACTCAGCTGCCTTAACCCCTTCTATGTACCCTGCAGACTAGCTACTCTAGCCTATTTGAAGTTCTTGGAACAGTGAGTTCTGTTTTCTGTCTCTGCGTTTGCCTTGGCTATTCCCCAGGCCACCCCTTGAGTTTCCTCCATCTCTCACTTTCCCTTTCTTTCTTCAAGACTCAAATTCATCTTAGGAGGCTTTTCCCAATATCCCATGCTTCTACCACCTTTCCTGCTCAGTTTACTTTTCATCAACCCCGGATATATCTTATGTACATAGTTGTTTGCATGTTGTTTTCCCCAGTAGATTGTAGGCTCTTTTAGTGCAAGGACTGTGTTTTCCTTGGCACAGTGCCAAGCATATAATAGTTACTTATTAAACATTGATTGATTGATTGATTCTAAATGGGAGGGAATTTAACTTAATGCAAACTAGAGGGGGGGCAAGTAGGTGGTGTAGTGGATGGAGCAATGGGTGATCTCATCTTCTTGAGTTCAAATCCAGTCTCAGACACTTTCCAACCCTGTGAACCTGGGCAACTCACTTACCCTGGTTGCCTCAGTTCCTTCATTTGGAAAATGAGCTGGAGAAGGAAATGGCAAACCACTTCAATATCTTTGCCAAGAAAACCCCAAATGGGCTCACAAAGCCAGACATGGCTAAAATGACTAAACACAATACATAATGCACTCTGCAAATCAGTTATTTCAAATAAATATATTAGGTTCTCTCCCTCATAACAGAATTAATCAATTTTCAAAAGTTTTATTAAGCACCTATTCTAGGTCCAATTCTTTGGGAAATACTAAAGTAAATAATCCTATGCCTGTCCTTAAAGAACTTGCAGTCTAGTTGGGGAGATCAGATACTCCTATCAATCAGCAAATATTTATTTATTTGTTTGTTCATTTATTTTTTTAAACCCTCACCTTTCATCTTGGAATCAATACTGTGCATTGATTCTAAGGCAAAAGAATGGTAAGGGGGATTCAGTGACTTGCCCAGGGTCACACAGCTGGGACGTGTAAGTAAATATTTATTAAATGGCCTACTATGTGCCAAGTTGCTGTACTAAGTCCTAGAGAATAATATGAGGCAAGAGGGGATTCCTCTTCAAGTACCATTTGAATTAAAGTACTTCTGAGGTACTTCCCAGCTCTGAGTGTTTGTGATTCAGTATGTACTAAGGAAGGAAATTTTGGGATACATGAAAAGCTAGTGGATAGGGTGCCAGTCCAGGATCAAGTACAAAATTCTCTGTTTGGTATTCAAAGCCCTTCCTAACCTGTTCTCCCCCCAGCTTTCCAGTCTTTTTATACCTTACACTCTCTCCATTAGAGTCCAATACATGTGCCTCCTTGGTGTTCCTCCTGCAAGATAGCTTGTCTCCTGACTTTAGATATTTTTCATCGATTGTCTCCCATGCCTGAAGTTTTCTCAGCTTCCTTCAAGCCCCAGATAAAATCCCCCCTTTCCCATCTCCTTCTATGATGGTAGATAGCCCTTTTTGTCATGACTCCCTAGGGGTTAGTCTGGATTTTTCCACTGCTGATAATAGTTAAATCATCCACAGTTGATCATCGTAGGTTATTGCTGTTAACACGTACAATGTTCTCCTGGTTCTGCTCACTCCGCTTTGGTCACTTCATATCAGTCTTTCTAGGTTTTTTGTGGTCACTTTGTTCGTTTCTTATGCTACACTAGTATTACATTACAATTCTCCACCACAACTTGTTCAGCCATTCCCTGATGGATGGATAACCCTTCAATTTCCAGTTCTTTGCCACCACCAAAACAAATTGCTCTACATATTTTTATGCAAGTATGCTCTTTCTCCCTATCTTTGATCTCTTTGGGATACATCCCTACTTGCTGGGTCAAAGGGTATGCACAGTTTTATGATCTGAATGCAGATTGAAACATACCATTCTTCACTTTATTTCCTCCCTGAATTTTCCTCTAGTGTGATGTCTTCTTTCACAACACGAAAATATATATTATCTAATGACACATGTATAACCTATGTCATATTACCAGTCATCTTGGAGAGGAGTGAGGGATGGAGAGAACATGGATTGCAACATATCAGAAAACAATTGTTGAAAATTGTATCAATGTAACCAGGAAAAAAAATTTTTAACTTTAATAATATTTTTTAATCTCACCTTCTACAGGAAGCTTTCCCCAATCCCCCTTAATTCTAATGCCTTCCCTTTATTGATTATGTCTAATTAATCTTGCACCTTGCTTAATCTTGTAGATATCTTGTTTTGTACCTAGCTCAATTGCATGTTAATAATATGGGCAGTGCTTCCGGGCCTGTGATGTTAAGACTTTGGAGGCAGATTCTTCCCGAGAATATATTGGACAGACGTGCCATGGCAGGCCTGTCTGTGTCCCTTCTGTGTATAGCACTGTGTCCTTTCTGCTAGGCAAGCATGTATTTGTTTATTTTGTAATTTGGCCAGCCGACCTTCCCTGGGCCTGGTTGCTGGGTGTTGAGTGTTTGGATCCCCTTGGGTTTCAAAATTGGACAGATTTCTTCCTTAAAATAGGTTTAGTGAAAGCCAGAGCCTTTTTTTTTTTCAGAGTTGGTTTCCTCTACCCAGGGCTAAAGCTAAGCTGATTTGGTTCCCAGCCCCTATATTCCTCACATTTTCTCTACTTTTAGCTTCTTCTGTATTCTGTAATGAAAAATGGGGTACCCTGCTTGAGGAGCATGCCCACCTCCTCTCAAACAGAGCTCTCCTCACCCTGGGTTCCCTATTCTTTCTAAGTTTGAATTATTTTTTTACTAGCAGAAACCATAGCTATAAGGGGAGTTAAAAGAGGGAAGGAAGATTTTCTTTTCTCCCAGTTTTAGACCTTTATCGATCAGGCTCCCTGAGTTATTAGCATGTCTTGTTCAGTGTGCCTTGCCCAGTTTCTTGTTTCTCTCCTGGTGGAGAGAGGCCATTTGGGAAAGTAGAAATTATACCCTCATTGAATTTGAGAGTCTAGTCCTTGTTTTGCCACTAACTAGCTCTTGGGAAAAATCACTCGTTTCTCGCCCTCAGTTTCCTCATCTGTAAGACAGATTCTCTGAAATTCTCTGAGACTGTAAATATAACCTAATGCTCAGAATCACTGCCTGTCTTTGTTATGACTTCCCACTACAACTTACCCTATCAGACCTGCCCATATATAGTCTTCCTCCACAAGTATGATGCCATGTCTTTTAATTTTCAAAAATTGATTTTGTTTCTGACCTCTGAAAATTAATCTTTTTGTGTGGCATTGTTGCCTTTTTTCCCTTCTTTTTTGTGGGAGAGCATGTTGTTATTGTTGTTCTGTTGTGTCCAGCTCTTCACGACCCTCTGGACTTCTTTCTGTCCATGGGGTTTTCTTGGCAAAGTACTGGAGTGGTTTGCTATTTCCTTCCCCAATGCATTACCTTTTGTCGATCTTGGTTAACAGCATAGCTCAGTTTCATTGAGCTACATAAGCCCCTCCATCACAAGAAAACAGTAATCCAGGACGGCTATGAACATAAAATTTTTCTGATCTTTTTATTTGTTAAATTCAGAATGACTGATCGAATCTCGGGGAAATCCTCTTGATATCTTAAGTCAAAATAAGAACATTATTTTTATCTATTAAAATTTTTTCTCTGCTAAGACAGCCCCTGTGCATGGCATGATTTGATCCTTAATCATCTCAGCCTGGCTTGTCTCTTTAGTTGCTTTTTTTTCCTAAATAGCAACTCTCATCTGTCACTTTCCCTGTAATCATCACATTAAGTTGCCCAGCCTTCCAGATGTTCTCTCCTCTTTGTAGATGGCATCCTGTCCCCTTTCAATACTTCTAGCATGTTAAGTAATAGCTTCCATTTACATAATGTTTTGCAAACTTTAAAATATTATCTGATTTGAGGCTTAATTGAGAGGTAACTTGGTGTAATGGATTGAGGGCCACTGTCAGAAGCAGGCTCTTCTAAGTATGTGGAAATCTTCATTTATTTGTTGTTTAAGTTCAGAATGAGGCAGCTAGATGATTCAATGGATAGAGTGCTGGGCTCTAGAGTCAGGAAGATCTGAGTTTAAATTCAGCCTCAGATACTTCCTAGCTGTATGACTCTGGGCAAGTCACTTCACCTTGTTTGCCTTAGTTTTCTCATTTGTAAAATGAACTAGAGGAGGAAATGACAAACCACTCCAGTATCTTTGCCAAGAAGACCCCAAAGACTTGAACATGACTAAACAACAAGAAGTTCAGAATGAAAAAAAATATTTATAGGTGTCCCTTCCACATCATGGAAATTAGAAACATGATACCCCTGAGATCTGGAAAATCCAAATAAAATTTTTGACCCTCCTTTCATACCAAGAAGTCTGAATTCTTTTTCTTTTATGGGGTGTTTACAGTACAGATTGTAAACTTTGGGTTAAGTGTTTGGACATGGGTTCTAAGTAGGTTAATTTGGAGATATCTCTAGATTTCTAGCCATTTTTTGCAACTTTACATTTTTACTTATTTTAACTTTAAAAAAATTATGTATTAGAAAAGAAATTCTATTTATGCTATGAAATGATAAAATATATTTATATTATATAATACTATACATATATTTTATACATTTCTGAGTTTCTAACTTTTTCTGTCATCTCTTGGCCTTTGGGTGTTACGTGTGGCTTCCCCAACACTCCCCCAAAATTCTAATTTAATTTCTTATGCTGACCATGATATATCTAAACTGCGATGGGAAAATTCACTTTGTGGAAGGGATTCCTTTATTTCTTTTCTCTAAAAGTAATCAGAAATTTTGGGAGAGAATCTGGAGGCAGCAGATGTTCTCAACATATTCAGTGTTACTCAGTTTAAGAGGGAGAATGTCTGAGTAATGCCATATTCCTCCAGCAGCATTGGGCTTGTATTTAGGAAGACTCAGATTCAAATCTCACCTCTGACAAAATAGCAAAATAAGGCTTAACTTTAACTTAACCTCTCAGGGCTTTAGGCAACTCTGTAAGACGTTTTATATTGCTGAGAATTTGCTGAATTGGATTGATAGGGCCATTAGATGGTGCAATGGATAGACAGAGCACTGGGCTTAACCTGTTTGCCTCAGTTTCTTCATTTGTAAAATGAGCCAGAGAAGGAAATGGCAAACCACTCCAGTGTCTTTGCCAAGAAAACCCCACAATGGGTCACAAAGAGTTGGACGTGACCAAAACAAATGAAGAGCAACATTGGTATAAGCTTTACTCATTATCCAGTGAAATTACACTCTGTTCCCTTTCCTGATCTGATTGTGCCCTGTGAGAGAAGTACTCCAGATGTTGTGCCCTCATTTTAAAGATGGGAAACATGGAGACTTGCCCAAGATCGCGCTGCCTCTGGGTAAAAATGAGCACTTCCATATATATTACAGAAGAGAAAAAATGAGGACTGATCATGAAATGGAATTTCTACTTTGGAGAACTTGCTATTCTTTTCAGCTATGCAGAATAATATGCGGCCCCCCCTCCCCCATCCCATCTCCCCACCCCCATCCCCACCCCAGTGTCTCATCCTGCACTCTGAGCTCTTCACTTCTCTACTGGACCATAGGTAGAAGGTTCCAGCGTCGCTCCAGCTGACTGTGTGACTTTCAAAGTTGTGCCAGGCTGCTAGTGTACTCCATGTACATGGCTAGAATTCTTTCTGGGCTTCCTTCGGAGAACAGAAATAGTTTTTCAAGAGTTCATCAAATTTTATTCTGGCATTTTGATAGGATTGTTTTTCTGGATTTTCCTCCCTTCCATGATTTAAGAAGTTTTCCCAACTGTGGATCTAAATGTTCTCTTCCAATGTAGCAATTTTGACTAAAATGGTGGAACTTGTTTAAGAAAAAAAACCAACAACCTCATGTCCCCAGCCCTACCCCACCCCTAAATTCCCAAGCTGTCATTCTGGCTGGGAATTTTCAATAACTAGTTCTTATTTGAATGAAGAAAGGAGTGTTTTGGGTCTTCCCTAAGGGAAACAAGGGTGTGGTTTTGTACTGGGTACAGATAGATCCAGGGACAGCCTGTGAGGTTCTTTTCCTTGACCAACTTGCCTGGATGAAGCCCAAATCAGATTTAAAGCCAAAGTTAATTAACATTTGAGGGCTGAAAACTCCTAAAGATTTGGAAAGACCTGAATCAGCGAGAGAATGGAAAAATTAAGCCCAGAAAGTATGTCCTAGTTTGACAGACACACTGAAGATGATTTACATAATAGAAATAATGATAAAAAATAATGTTTATAAACTGCTCTAAGGTTTGCAAAACGTTTTCAAATATGATAGTTGGATCATCACAGAAATCTGGTGGGGTTAAGAGTGTTCCTTTTTACAGATGAAGTAATGAAGGTGGAGAGATTGTCATTGATTTACCCAGTCAAACAAATATTTGGTATCTAGAAATTCAAATCTATGTCTTCCTCATTCTAAAAGTCTTAGTGTTGGGGGCTGCTGGGTGGCTCAGTGAATTGAGAGCCAGGCCTAGAGACTGGAGATTCTGAGTTCAAATCTGGCCTCAGACACTGCCCAGCTGTGTGACCCTGGGCAAGTCACTTTAACCCCCATTGCTTAGCCCTTACCACTCTTCTGCCTTGGAACCAATACATAGTAGTGATTCCAAGATGGAAGGTAAGAGTTTTAAAAAAAAATGTCTTAGTGTCCTGTTCACTAAATCACTTAACTGTCTCAAGTGTCTCCATAGAATTCTTATTGTTTCTTTGTAAAGCAAATAAACCTACATTATGCCATCTGCCCTACTATGGAAGGGTGGAGTTCTGACCCAAGTAATCCTGTGGTATATATTGTAGTAGTAATATGCATATACAGGGAGAGAGCATGATTTTGTGGAAGGATATCAATATTAATATTGGAGGACTTGGACTCAAAAAATCTCAGGGTTGAATCAGCCAGAGGCTCCCAAATCCAACTTGTATCTGACTGATGCTATACTATCCCCCTTCAAGCAGTCATCCAGCCTTTTGGTCCTGATGACCTCCCAAGGCAACCAGTCATCTTCGAGGAAGAGGCATTTCTGATTGTTAAGAACTTGTTTCTTTCTAGCCAGCCTATCAGTCCACTTCTCTACAGCTACCGCTCCCTGGGACAAAGCAGAGCAAATCTAATCCTTCTGATACTAGGACCAGTCACTCAATTATTTAGGATTTATTAAGCACCAAATATTTCCAGGCACTGTGCTAGGACAACAAGTACCCCATAAAATGAAACAATTCCTACATAAAAAAAGCTTATCTTCCTACTGAGGAAAATAACACATAAATATAAAATGAATCTGCATAAATGTAAAGTGACTCAGTGCAAAAGAGGTCTTTTTCACGGTTCTCCTTTTTCTCCCCGACTTAATTATCTTGTCTGATCTCAAGCGGAGCCCGATCTGATCACCTCCTTCTGTCTCTTCTCTCTTCTTTCTTATCAGTGCCCAGCACTGAGCATCCTGGTTCTGGTGTCAGCTCTCCTGGGCTCTGGATATAGTAAGACCACCGCTTCTCATGCTCTGGTCTTTTTGCTATTAACTTCTCTGGCTTCCGTGTTTTATTGTTGGGCATATCTCTCCAACATATAGTTGCAAAATTGATTTTTTTTCCTACCTCAACTGTAGGACTTTATTTATAACCATGAAATTTAATTTATGTTTAGATCAGCCTGACATTTAGCCTGTTAACTACATCAGAGCCACTTGACTTCAAAAGATGTCATCCAGTAACCTTCAGAACTTTGTATCATCCCTAAAGTGATAAGCTTATCAATTGTACCGTCTTCCCATTCCAGAAACCAAATAAAAATTCTAAACAGCACAGTGACAAGGACAGATCCATTAGAGGGTGGAGCTATGAGAGTATTCCCTCCGAGCTGGCATTGTTCCATTAATGGTAACTCTTTTGGTCCTCCAATTACTGGAATCAGTCCTAGCTCTGCTTCTTACTAACATGATACCCCCTTGGGCAAGTCACTTGCCCTCTTTGAGCATTAGAGTCCTCATTTATGAAATGTTTTTCTACTTACTGAAGATAAAATGGGATAATCTTGATTAAGCTCTTTGAAATCCTTTAAAGTCATTTAAGGATTTATATAGTGAAAATCAGACAGAAATATGACCTAGCTTGAAACATTTAACTGCTTTAATACCCGTGTACACCAGCATTAAACAGCCATTTTACTTTTATCTCATTTGAAACATACTTTTATGAGGTAGACTGCATAGATGTCATTTCTGGCATTTTCGACACTGAGACTCAGAGAGGCCCCTCTCAGGGAACTAATTCTCACCTTGGTAAGGCAGCTGTGAGGTAGCCCATTAGATAGTGCTGGACCAGAAGCCCAGAGTTCAAATTTACCTCAGAAATTAACTGGGACCTTAGGCAAGTCACTTAATAATCTCTGTTTGCCTTACTTTTCTCATAGGTGAATTGGAGATAACCATAGTTCCCTCACAAGATTGTTGGGAGAATCAAATGAGATGAGATTTGTAAAGCACTTTGCAAATCTTAAAGCAATATTTAAATGTTAGTTATTATTAGTGGACCCATATCTCCTCATTTTTAGCCTGGTATACTTGCCTCCCAAGGATATACCGAAGATCAGTAAGACAGATTTTCAGTTTTGATTAAAACATTTTTTTTTCATCTGACTTTTTTTTTGGACACGACCAGTAGAGGATTTGTTTTTCCTTAACTATACACATTTGTTAACAAGGACTTCATTTTCTTTCTGAGTCAAGGTTGTGGTTGTACAAGTAAGAGGAAGAGAAAGAAAAACATGTGTACAACATTTTCCTGGTTCTGCTTATTTCATTCTGTATCAGTCCATGAAGGACTTTTTAGCTCTTTCTGAAATAATCCTGTTCATCATTTCTTATAGAACTATTCCACCATCATCATGTACCACAGTTTATTCAGCCATTCTCAAATTGATGGATGTCTCTTTAATTTCCAATTCTTTGCCATCACAAAAAAGAGCAGCTATAAATATTTTTGTACATGTAAGTTCTCCACCCCTTTTTAAAAAATTTCTCCAGGAAGATTTTTTTCAATTGAAAAAGTTGAATTGTAGATAAAAATAAAAGAAAGTTTTGTAACATAGGACAGCCTGATTTCATTAGACTTTTGTGGACCCAAGGTAATTTGTCTAACTTGGCTGGGAGGGCAAAGGAGAGGACCCATCCAGAGTCAGAGTATGATGCACCTCCTTGATGCTCTATGAATAATCTCTGGGCATGGGTTCTGTCTTCATAGGTACAATGCAGTCACTGGCGAATGGGTTGAAGATGAAGTTTTAATCAAAATGGCTTCACAGGTAAGAGCCAGTCAAGAATTTATCTCCTTGACATCCATGGGAGCAGAACTGGTCCTCGGTATTCATTAGCTTACCCACCCTCACCTTCAGTCAATCTTTCATCCCTCTGAACCCCTACCCTTCTTCCCCCTCCAGCCTTCCCCCAGGACTTAGTCTACTCTTCATCTTCTTTGTAGTCCTCTCTGGAATAAGAGATCGGTATCCATCTTCTTCCTAGAGGACTCCAATGAAACAAGATGGTCCCCAGTCTTTAAAAGAGACAGACTTACCTGTGCAACCCAGATCCAATTACTTGCCAGTCCTGGGAAAGGGAGGGATAGAAAAGAGGGAGAGAGACAATTTGGAAGTTTGGACAACTTTGAAAGACTTATATGGAAATTTGTTATTACATATAATTAATAAAATAAAATATCTTTAAAAAAAAAAAAGAGCCAGACAGAGTTGACACCAATGGGGGGGGGGGGGTTTAGAGTTGAGTGGGAGGATGCTTGAGGAAGTCTCTTTGATTGGGGGAGGGGGTAGGAGCATATGATACTGAGGGGTCTTAGACCCCTGGCATGGCACACCAAGATTGATCCTGGGAAGAGGAAGGTTGGCTCACAATTAATAATGAATCTACTTTACTTTGTCCACAGCCCTTTGGACGTGGAGCAATGCGAGAGTGTTTCAGGACGTAAGTGGCTCAAACAAGATGCTCTGCAACCAAACCAAAACTCTTCCCCTTTCTTCTCCCTAAGGACCCTACTGTGTACTGGTATCCCAGGTGTCTTTCAAGTTGGTGAGGCTATAAGGGCAAGAGACCCCTCTAGCCAGACCCCTTTCAGATTGGAGTTCCTCAGTAGGACTTAATCTGATTAGGGATAGGGGTAAAGAAAGAAAAAGGGGAGCCAAGTTTAAAGATATTGCTCTGGTCTCAGACTTTGTCCCTTTTTCAGATGCTGTGTATGAGGTCTGTTATTTTGTTTCACCAATCTGATACTTTGCTGTCCTCCACAAATTCTGTAGTCCACCTGCACTGGCCCACTTATATTCCCCTTAAATATACTCCATCTCTTTGCCTTTGCACCCCAAGATCCCCATAACTAGAATGCTCTGCCCCTTCACCTCTACTTCTTCATTTGCCCTGATTTCCTCTAAAGCTTAGTTCAAATCCTATCTTCTGCAAGAGGCCTTTTCATTTCCCTGCAGCTGCCTAGTGCCTTCCCTTTTAGAGGTTTCCTTCCATCTGTCCTGTATACGTCTTGAATATATTTATTTATTATTTACATGCTATCTCCCCCATTAGAATGTATTTCTTGAGGGTAAGGGACAATGTTTATCCCCCTTTAAAATATAGGTTATTTGAGGGCAAAGATGATGTTTATTGTCTTTGTATCTATCTCCAGGGTCTACCACACTGCTTGGTTCATTTAATAAATGCTTTGCTGACCGTCTTGATGAATCCCTGACACTGGGAGACATTGAGTCAGTACCTGAGAGGGGCTGAACCTTGGGCAGAATCTGCCAGCACCATAGGTGACCCCAAAGGAAAGAGTGGAAGTGAGGCTACTTCATCAGTTGGCTGGAAGGGGGACTGAGCAAAGAGGAGGTTTCCAGTGGGGAATTTAATTCTGAGGAGGGAAGCACTCTTCCTCCTCTTTTTGCTCATGATAGGAGGCCACCATTTGGCCTTGAAAACGTGGCCCAGCGGAGCTGCTGAGGTCAGTCTGTGAAAGCGACTGGGAAAGGGTCCCTTACAAAGCTGGGGACTCAGCCAGGCCCCGGGGCTCCTCCAGGTTACTTCCTTGTCTGTGATTCCCCCTTAGGAAAAAGCTGTCTAATTTCCTGCACACTCAGCACTGGAAAGGAGCTTCCAACTATGTGGCAAAGAGGTACATTGAGCCTGTGAACAGAGACGTGTACTTTGAGGATGTCCGCCTGCAGATGGAGGCCAAACTCTGGGGCGAGGAATATAACCGGCACAAACCCCCAAAGCAGGTGTGCTGGCTCCTTCCTAGCCCCCTACTCCTGGGCTAATGAAGAGTAGATGGGGGGATATGGGTGGGGAAAGTACAGAACTGAAGTGTGGGGTAATACAGATGGAAAGGAAGAAAGGGGCAAGCAGGAATTTATGAAGTGTGCCTATTAGGTGATAGGTCCCGTACGAAGCACTTTATAAATATGATCTCATTTGGTCCTTACAACTATCCTGGAAGGGAGGTGCTATCATTATAAGCTAGCTGTGGCTCAGAGGGTTAAGAGCACTGAGCCCCAGAGAGATACTGGACAAGCCACTTAACCTCTTGTCTGCCTCACTTTCCTCATCTATCCAAAGTTGGAGATGATGATAATTGCACCCACCTCCTTGGGTTGTGAGATTCAAATGAGATACTATTTATAAAGTGCTCCACAAACTATAAAATACTATGTGAATGCTTGCTATTATTATTTTTGTATTTTGTGACTGAGAATTATAAAGGAAAATATTTACAAAGAATAAGAATAGGTTGGATGTAATATTTGCTTAGGGAGAAAGGGACACCAAACTCCTCGATAAGAACAGACTTATCCATCTCAGTCAATGGCAGAGCTAAACTTAACAACCCAGGCTCAGCTCTGAAAGTTGGAAACAGGGAAGGATGCTAATTTTCCTTCTTTCCTGCCATCTCTTGCCAGGTGGATATTATGCAGATGTGTATCATTGAGTTGAAGGACCGGGCAGACAAGCCCCTTTTTCACCTGGAACATTATATTGAAGGCAAATACATCAAATACAATTCCAATTCAGGATTTGTCCGGGATGATAATATCCGCTTAACTCCACAGGTGAGATGGAAGCATATTGGATCATTTGTCCTCTAGGCTTTGAATATTCTCTCTCCATGTTATTTGGCCCCAGGGTATTGTCAAGCTCTTTTCTAAGGGGGGGGAGACTATGGAAGATGGTGTTTTGTTTTGTTTTGAATTCAGATGTTCAATATGAGCTTTTACTCTTTACAAAATTTTACTTTACAAAGAATAAGAATGGATTGGATGTATTTGTATAACCCAGTGGAATGGCTTGTCGACTCTGGACAGGGGGAGGAAAGAGAGAATTGAAATAAAATAAATCATGTAAATGTGGGAAAATATTTAAAAAATAAATCAATCAATAAAATTAATTTTAAAAAAAGAATAGAACCAAGGAATAATGTTCTAAATTGACTAAATAAATTAATTCAAATGGGAAAAATTAAAAAACAAAAACAAAAATTAAAAAAAAGAATAGGTTGGGTGTAACATTTGTTTAGGGAGAAAGGGATGCCCACAGGTTTTACATTTATTTGTTAAAATAATGAAATTCAGCTAGTCTGAAGCCAACTCATTTTCCCAGGTTAATGAGTGAAATCCTTTCAGGGTACCTTCATATGAGATCATCAAGTTGGGTTTCAGCCTTCACCATAAACTTCACATCTAATCATTTTAAATGTGGTGCCTTTGTTCTCCTCTTTATGTTATTTGACAAACTATCAGGGCTAAACATTCGATTCCTACCAAAGAGGCTTATTAAAGTTAGTGAACCTGAGTCCTGAAGTTTATAGCGAGCTAGGGAAGGAAATGGCAAAACACTCTAGGATCTTTATCGATCAGACACATCAGCCCTCCTTATTCCATTAAATTGGGCAGTTTTAAATGAGCCGTTCTGCCAAGGGCAGAGCCAGATTTATATGTGGGCTCTGTTAGTCTGGAAATGAGCCAAGATGTCACCACGCTCCAGAGCCAGCCTGTTTCTTACCTTCAGTGTGGACTTCTTCTCCCATCCCGCCTCCCCTCCCCCCCCCCCAGGCCTTCAGCCACTTCACCTTTGAACGCTCTGGCCATCAGCTGATTGTGGTAGACATTCAGGGAGTCGGGGATCTCTACACTGACCCTCAGATCCATACAGAGACGGGTTCAGACTTCGGAGATGGCAACCTAGGTAGGTCAGAAAACCTTGCTCATTTCCACCCAACATGTGCTTTTCTGAATATTGTATGTAAGGCCATTTGGATTTGTTGCACCAATTGTAGAATGGGAGAGGTGGAAGGGACTTTTGAAAGGATTTAGCCCAGTCTGCTCCATTTTTACAGATGAGGAAACTGAAGCCCCGGGGGTAAACATAATTAATTCCAGTCCAAAGCCAGACAAGAACTCACATCTGACTCCCCTGCTTCTACTTTGTCCATTACATCCTGATTTATTTCAAACATAATAATAGGGATAATAATAGCTAACATTTATAGTATGCCTACTGTATATTGGGCATTATACTAAACACTTTGCAATTATTTTCTTATTTAAATACTTCTAACAGCCCTGAGAGGTAGATGCTATTTTTATCCCCAATTTACAGATGAAGAAACTGAGCCAAACAGGTTAAGCGATTTGCCCAGTGTCACAGTGTCTGAAGCTATATTTGAACTCAGATCTTTCTGATTTCAGGCTTGGCACTTTTATCTTCTTCCCCTTGCCCCTTGTACTCCAATAATTCATAACAGTGCTCTAGTCTTAGAAAGCAATTCAGTTCAGTTTAGTAATATTTATTTATCTAAAACATGTAATTATTATTATTTTTAATTTATTTAATATTTATTTTATTTATATAAAATAGTTAAATGCCTGCCATGTGCTAGCCATTGTACTAGACTGTTGTAATAAGGGACTATTTTGAATGGTAATTGATAACTAAAGATCAGGCTGTTATCTTTTTCTTCCTCCCATAATCCTGTCTTTTTGCAGGCTTTCCCAATTTCTCTTTTCCACACTGTGGAAATGCAAAGGCAAATCAAAACAGTCCCTGGTCTCAAGAAGTTTACATTTTTTTGAGGGGAAACAAGCGTGTACACATATAGGGGAATGCAAATATATATATACAAAGTAGTTTCAAGAAGGAAAGTATAGGTCTAAAATGATTGGCAGTTTGTTAACAATAGAACAGAGATTCCAGAAGGCACAATGATGGTCTAGGAAAGAGAGTGATAGAGGCACTGTGTGGATGGGGCCTCTTAGAATCATGAGAAGTCAGAGTGGGGCCATCTGACAGAAAATTGTCCTGGCCTTCATAAGAATAAAGATAATATTGATATGATTTTTATGTGGAAAGTGTGGTGGCAAGACCAAATTGGTTATACTGGACCCAGGCATATTGGAAGGGTTTGCCCTTGACTGAGTGAGTCAACTCTGCCCCCTGGAATCACTCTAGCATTGAGTAAATTATTTCTCCTAAGTGGAAAAGAAAGATGAAGGACCAGCTTGGCTGTAGAGTATGGGTAGGAGGTGGTAGGGGAATTATCTCTGAATTTTCTCTGGGGGAGCCATTGCTATGGACTTTTTACTCTAGGTGTTCGAGGCATGGCTTTGTTCTTCCATTCTCATGCTTGCAACCGGATATGCAAGAGCATGGGCCTCACCCCTTTTGACCTCTCGCCAAAGGAGAAGGATGCTGTTAATCAGACCATAAAGTTGGTACGTGCCTCTCGTTACACAGCTTGGGGCGTTATCTGCGTGCCCCAAGCCTGATGCCTCCTCTGGGTACTGTGACAACTTGCCATTCTCGATTCATGGCCATTTTCTGACCAGAGAGGTAATAAAGTTGGAATAGTTTATTGTGGAGGAGAGGGTTATGTCTGGGATATGTGCATGTTGCATGTTTATATTATAGTAGGCTAAAGTTGGAGATGGGTGTAGAATTCTTTCTGCCCTAATATCTCTCTTCATATTATTCACAAATATTTTATAATCTAGAAAATATTGGAGAATCTTGGCTTAGTATCTTGTTAAGGACAAGGAGAGGTAACCTGCCTTTCCTCATAAATAAGACATGACCAGGATATGGTGGTTGAAAACATTTGCTATAAAACTCCAGGAAAAACACAGAAAAGTAATTTGGGATCTTTTCTAGAAGCCAAGAATGAATTGACTTTACGTATTTGGCACTCATCCAACAAAGGCAGCATGGAGAGATGTCCACTGTTAAGAAATTTTGTGATATAAGGGAAAGACTTTGAATATATTTACAATTTTGTATGTGACAGTTTTTTCCCCCTTGACATTCTTGCCTAGCAATCAGCCCAGACCCTTGTTCGGGGCACAGAGGAAAAGTGCGGCAGCCCAAGAGTGAGGACCTTCTCAGGGAGTCGTCCACCACTGCTTTCTCGCCTTTCAGAGAATTCTGGAGATGAAAATATGAGTGATGTGACATTTGACTCCCTCCCTTCCTCTCCTTCATTCACACCACATAGCCAGAGAATCGACCATCTCCGTAAGTCACAATTCTTCTTCTTTTTTTTTTGTCAATTTCAAACATTATTCCTTGGTTACAAAAATCATTTTCTATTCCTCCCTCCCCCCCCCCCCCCCCCCGCCCTTCCTATAGCTGACATGCAATTCCACTGGGTATTACATGTGTCCTTGATCAGAATCTATTTCCATGCTGTTGATGTTTGTACTAGGATGTTCATTTAGAGTCTACCTCCCCAATCATATTCCCCTCGACCCATGGTAAGTCACAATTCTGAATGTGGGCCAAAACTGTTTTGGGGGGATGAGGTGCTATACAGGGCTTATGCTAAATGATTCTTGAAGGCTTTATTTATATGATTAATTTTTTTTTACTCCTATAAATAACTATCAGAACAACATAAGGATAATAATAAGTTTATAGATGTAATGTTATAAAGTTTGCAGAACTTTTTATATTTTATATTCAGGGTGTCCCAAAAGTCTAAGCTGGTATTGATTAAGAATTTTGGGACTCCCTGTACAGTATCTAATTTGATCCTTGTAAAAACCCTACTGCTGCTATTACCACCACCCCCATTTTACATGTGAGAAAAGTGAAACAAAAGAAGGTTGAGTGAGTTTGTAATCTCCTAAAATCGAATTTGATAGGTATTGAGTGATAACACATGTATAGCCTAGTGGAATTGCTTGTCAGCTCTGGGAAGTAAGAGGGAAGGGAGAGAACATGAATCATATAACTTTGGAAAAATACTTTAAAATAAATAAATTTAATTTAAATAAATAACATTTTAAAAATCTAATTAAATTCCCCCTGTTGGAATATTAAACCATTTTTTTTGTCCTGTCTTCAAGTCAGGATTTAGATATTGGCTAGTCATTACCAGCTGTGAAAGATGTTTCAACTATTAAGTCTCATTTACTCACCCTTTTTTAAATTTTTATTTATTTATTTATTTTTAAAGAACCTTACCTTCCGTCTTGGAGTCAATGCTGTGTATTGGCTCCAAGGCAGAAGTATGGTAAGGGCTAGGCAATGGGGGTCAAGTGACTTGCCCAGGGTCACACAGCTGGTACTCACCCTTTTTACAGAGGTTGTTTTCTGCTCTTTGACATTGTTTTTCATAAGCTCTTAAGGTACCTAAGGACTTTTTCTTTTTAGTGGGGGCATAGAAGGAACAAGACCTGTGATTTCATTGGAGTCGGGAACTCCTGGTATGAAAATGTATTTCACTGGTTTCTCTGTGACTTCAAGGTTTCTCTGACTCCAAGGCCAGCCCTCTATCTGCTCTGCCAAACTGCCTTTCAATTTCAATCTTAATCTGTTAAGAATCATCATGGTTTGAAAATTCTCTGGAAGGGTAGAATTTTGAGCCTTGGCTCTGGCCCCTCACACTCTGACCTCATCCTCATTTACCATCACCATTTCCATGACATCTGTGATTTCTGTAGGAAGCTTAACTCCAGTTACTTGTCATTATAAAGACCCCTGGGCTTTTCCCTATGACCTACAGCTGACATCCTTCTATATTTTCTCCCCTTTTAAGAATATGAATTCTCTTGAGAGCAGCAGACGTGCTCCTACTTCTCTTTGTATATCTAACATTTATCACAGTGCTTTGCACATAATAAATATTTTCACTCATGTATTCATTCATTCTTCTCCTCCTAGACTGGCCACAATTCAGTGACGTTGATAATCTGGGACACAAAGACCATGACCAACTGGATAACCACCGAGTGAGTATGAGCACTTGGCAAATAATCAAGAGAATTCTGAGTAGTCTTTGGAAGGCATTGGACTGGGGTCTAGAGGAGCCAGATGTTTTGTCTGAGACCAGAAGTGGTGAGGAACAGGAATAAGAGGACCAGGCATTGAACAGAGAACAAGTCAAGTGGATCAAGAACGGTTATAACTCTTAAATGCAACATTGGTCATCCTCTCCAAATTGAGCCTGAAGGGTCAACTTATAATATAAAACCAGTAAACCCCTGTGCTCCATTAATGTATATAGATATTTGACTTTGTATGTGGGGGTGGGGTAGAGGTTAAACAGTAAAGAGAAGGCAGTTCATCTCAAAAAAAAAAATTTTTTTTTTTACTCTTACTTTCTGTCCTAGTAACAACTCTTAAGCAGAAGGACAAGGGCTAGGCAAATGGGCTTAAATGACTTATCCAGGAAGTTGAGTCCAGATTTGAAGCCAAATCATCCCAACATAGGTCTGGGGCTCTCACCACTGAACACATAGTTGCTCCTCATTTCAAATTCTTGTAGTGGTGGTGAAGGGTTTTTTCCCCCCTCGAAGACATAGGGAAGGTAAAGTGATTTGTAGTTATTTATATATTATATTCTTTACATAGTGAAATTATTATATTCTTTATATATTATACATTTTTATATTATAAATGGAGGGGAGAATTAAGCTAATTAGAAAAGGATTAGGGTCTAAAGTTGGTGAAATGCTTCAAATCAGCAGCAATTCTTTTTTATGCATAAGACTCATACATGGTCTTAATTAAACTAGACATAGCAATTACGATTTGATAATTTTCCATCTCCATGCCTCGTGCCTTACAGGACAGTCACCATAGTGACTGCCCAGTGGCAACTGACATATATGGAGTCAACAAGCAAACCAGCATACATGGTCCATTCTGCATACAGATAGATCTCTACAAACATATTGCTATAGGATGAGGGGAATTAAAATTTTATTTAATTTTCAGATCTATAGTCTTTGCCTCCCTGCCCTTCTCCAATTGAGAAAGTAAAAATAAACAAACAAATAAATAAATAAAGCCCCCATTATTAACATGTTGTCAAGCAAAACAAATTTCCACATTGAATATGTCAAAAAATATATGTTTCCGGGGGCAGCTGGGTAGCTCAGTGGATTGAGAGCCAGGCCTAGAGACGGGAGGTCCTAGGTTCAAATCTGGCCTCAGACACTTCCTAGCTGTGTGACCCTGGGCAAGTCACTTGACCCCCATTGCCTAGCCCTTACCACTCTTCTGCCTTGGAGCCAATACACAGTATTGACTCCAAGACGGAAGGCAAGGGTTAAAAAAAAAAAAAATATATATATATATATATATATATATATATATATATATGTTTCCATCTCTATTCTGAGTTCGCTTCTCTATTAGGAGATGGGTAACATGTTGGTCATTGTGTTCATCAGAGTTTTGGGGTCTTTAAAAATTGTTTGCATTTACAAGATTGTTGTTATGATATAAATTTTACTTCTGTTCACTTCACTCTGCATCAGTTCATACAAGTCTTCCCAGGTTTTTCTGAAATACAGTGCAGAGTTGAAGATGGTAAATATTTCTGGGACTTCTAAATTTTTTTTTTCTTTATGTCTGTATATCATGTGACTCAGATATAGGTGAAAATGTTTTTTATCCTTTTAACCTGCCTTGTTTTCCTGATCTGTGAAATGATTAAAGATACCATTCTTGGGTAAGAATACAAAATGCCTTGAAAATACCAAGCATTGGTACACAAAGCCCAGCCTTGGAGTACTTCCTGGGGTTCCACCCTGAGAAGATTCCCATGAACACCATTGCCACTCTGTTTCCATAGGATTCTGAGAATGGTGGGGACAGTGGATATCCCAGTGAAAGGAGGAATGAACTGGAAGACATAGATTCCCGAGATAAGGTAAAAAAGCCTGTTGGGGAATAGAATTAAAAATCCTCTGTTGCCACTTCTCATTCTGTGGATGGGAATAGAGAGATATCTGCTGTCAGAAGTTTTCCCATTTCCTTAAGATGAGACCCTTCTTCTCCTTTTTGACAATTGTTTTCTGACATTTTAGAATTCAGATTTTCTCTCTCCCTCCCCCCTGTTCCTCAAGAAGATAAATAGTCTGGTGTAGGTTATACTCATACTTTCTTGCAATACATATTTCCATATTGCTCATGTCATGATAGAAGACACATATCACACATAAAATGAGCCTTCCCTTTTTGAAAGAAATGATATGAATAGGTGGGGGGGGTCCCTTAAAAAACAGGATTGTCTTGCCTCTCCATCATTAATCAGAAACTCCCTGGACAAATATATTTACTCCTCTTCCCAAGCTCTACTCCCTTCCCTGGTAGTGACATTTCTTTGCTACAGCACTTTCTGGGCAGAGACTAGGAAAGGGATTGCTTATTTCAGGATTAATTCCCTTCTAAAATTCATTGCTGACCCAAATCCGAACCCCTGGGAGTTGATGATTTCAATCCCTGTGTTTAAAGCATGAGGTCTGAAGCCATAGAAGAGTGGTAGGATGATGCAGGGGACTGGGAGTCAAGAGATTCTGCCCCTCACAGTCAGTGCCACTCAAGCCAGGCTATTTCACCATAAAAAAGGCTTTGACTAAATGGTCTCTGAGATTCCCTTCTAACCCTAAGAGACTGACATTTGAGTCATAGAATGAACAAGGCTATGAGAGAAAAAGTATAGGATATGGATAGCAATAGAGTTGTTGATATCCTATTCCTTTACTTCTTAGCATCTTTCCTTCCCTCCTTTTTTGGAAGGAAAAAAAATAGTGGGGTCTCACAGGAGGTGGGGGAAGATGTTTTGTCCCAGACAAAGGTCAAATATTATGTTGCAGAAGTCTCTTCGCTTTAAGCTTCAATTTCCAAGAAAATGAGACTAATCTCTTTTTTTCCAGTTAAACAATATTCTAAACTTTACAGTTAACACCAAATAAAATTAGTATTTCCAAAAGTATTGTTTTTATTATTTTTGTTAATTTTTTCAATTATCAATTTTTTTCTCCTTCCCATCTCCCCCAACCTCACTAAAAAAGAGAAACTCAAACTTTCATAACAAATATACATATTCAAGCAAACAAGTTCCTGTCTTGGCCATATCCAAAAATATATGTCTCATCCTGTATTTTTAAGTCAATCGCCTCTCTATCAAGAGGTTTGTAATTATGGTTGATCAGAGTCCTCAGATCTTTCAAAATTGTTTGCTTTACAATGTTTCCATATATGTGTGTATATATGTATATGTTTTCCATATATTTACAGTATAACAGAAGGAGAAAATATACATGAAAATATGAATCATTATTATTATGAAGCTTTTTTGGACCTGGACAAGATAATAGACATATAGGTATAGATCTGGAAGAGGGACTTCAGAGGGAGAGAAGAAGAGATATGGTTTGAATAATTTGAATCTTTGCCTTTGTCTAGGGCCATTCAAATGGCAACCGGAAGCAGTCTGAATCTGATGAAGACAGTTTGGGCAGTTATGGAAGGGTAAATAACACCGTTACTTCATAGAGAATTTCTTATTGTGCTGTTTGTAAAAGTACTTTGTAAATTGGAAACTGCTATGTGTCGGCTGTGCTTATCCTTATTTCTTTCATTAGTTTGTTTAGCTATTGGCAACTCCCTTTCAAATGGCTAGCATTCTCTGTTTTACGGTAGGGGCATCTCTCCATCCATTGAGTTAACCACCTCACCCCCTCCATTTTAGATTTCTTTCCTGAAGGAAAGGCATTGTAACAAGTATTTATTGAGACTGCATGCATGCAGAGCCCTGCCTTTGTAAGGATCTGTGAGGGCACAAAGAGTTGTGATGTGTTTGCTATCCTTAAGAAGCCCACAGTCTAGTTGGGAGGAGACAAGATATATGGAAAGATAACAATACAATATAGTAAATGCTTAAGAGCTATGGGAATTCAGAGGAGTTAAAGATTTTTTTTTTTTACTTAGTGGAGAGTCTACATATGGGAATGGTGGGAAATAAACCTAATCTACCTCAAACTGATTTTTAGTCTACCAGGGAATCACTGGCTTAAGTGGATCCCATCATAGGTTTCCATCCTGAGATGTTAATTTCCTGTGTTGCTTCCCACCTTTTGTACCAAATCTAACACGTACTTAGTGGGCTGATTCCATTCTGAAACTTGGTCTCTCCAGCTTGCTGGCCTAGATCATAAACCCTTTTAAATGTCCATCTTGTTTTTTAATCTCTGGGTCAAGAAAAATGGGGTTGATTTCAGTTGAACCCATTATCTTGATTTGATTATTTTCTTGTTGATTCTTTTTACTATTATTGCTTTTGTGGTAGTTTCTTTCTTATTTCCTAAAAAAAATGGAATACAAGAGAAATTGGCTAAAAGTCACCCAAGTGGTTATAAAATTGAGAGACATTTAACTTGGTCTTGGTTTTGTCAGAGCTATTCCCTGCTTGTTCTTGTCCCAAGACTGCTTTTGGGGTTACCAAATGTTTTTGTCAGTTGCTTAAAATATTCCATCTTTTCCATGTTAGCTGAAGTGGCTGTCTTAAGGTGATTAGGAATGGAGTGGTGTAAGTCTACTATAGCCCTTTAAAAACTTAGTGTTCCTCTTTTCCTAATACTAAACCCAGGGTGTTTGGGAAGCAGTGTCTTCTGTGCTGAGGTTTCACCAGCCAGGTGAAGGTGAAATGCATTAACTCCCTGAGCATCTCTCCTCTTTCAAAGGTAAATGTATTACGTTCTCTTCTTCCAGGTCAGTGTGGAGAAATGGAATCTCTATAACTCTGCCAGGCTTCACCTCCAGAGGCCATCCTGTGTCGCTGTGGAAATGCAGAGACTTAATGCTCTGGACCTTGAAAAGAAAATCGGGAAGTCCATTTTGGGGAAGGTATTGGTGATGTGCATTTGAGAAGAAAAAAAAAGGGGGAAAAACTTTTTGCATCATATCAAGGGGAATCTGCTCATCTAGCACTAATCTGATCATAAATGATTTCTCAAAAGACTCACACCGCTCCTTTACTAATCACTTCCTCTTGCAGGTTGGCTTCAATGTGCTACCTTGTTGGGGTGAGCAATCTTATTAGGTGCAGCTATTGCTACTTTATCCCAAGCCCTCTGGACTGACACTGTTGTCTATGTGGTAGGTTCACCTGGCCATGGTACGTTACCATGAAGGGGGGCGTTTCTGTGAAAAAGACCAGCCCTGGGATCAAGAATCAGCTGTATTCCACCTTGAACATGCAGCAGACCTAGGGGAGCTTGAAGCCATTGTGGGGCTCGGGCTCATGTACTCCCAGCTCCCCCATCACATCCTGGCTGATGTCTCCTTAAAGGTAAGAGATAGCAGGGCTTGAACTAAGGAGATGATTCCTGAATGTTGCTGTAGCTGGTAACAGCTCATTGGATTATGGGTGACAGTGTCACCTTTCTCTATGCCCTTTTAGTCAATTATTTTGGAAATCCAGTCTCCCTCTCTCACCCAGGCTTCAAGTACAATGGTCACTTATTGGCCCAATTCCACTCAAGATTGGCTTGGATGCTTGGACCAGCTCTATTTTTAACTGCAGCCTTGGTGTCATTTCTCTCCCTTCTTCCCCATTATCTGGGGTTCACCATATTGGTGCCATAGTTAGTACAGACACCTGATTGACTTTATCCCATAGCATCTCAGAACTCTAAAGTTCAGTCTCGGGCTCCCCAGTTGCAGAGTTCACAAGGAAGCATGTACCACTATTCTATATCTAACTATTGATAAGATAATTATATACTATAACAATAGCAACAATAATAGCTAATAATTGTGTAGCACTTTTAAGATTTACAGAGAATATGATCTCATTTAATCCTCACAATAATTCTATAAGATCCTGTTAAGTAGGTGCTATCATCCCCAGTTTACACATGAAGAAATTGAGGTTAAAAGACTAACTTATAAAGTTGAAACTTTTTAAAAATTTTAATTATTTTATTTTGTTTAATATTTCCAAATTTCAGATTAAAAAAATTAACACTCATGTTTTTAAGAGTTTGAATTCCAAATTCTGTCTCTGTCTCTATCTCTGTCTTTCTCTCTTTCTTTCTTTCTTTTTCTTCCTTCCTTCCTTCCCTCTTTCTTTCTTTTCCTTCCTTCCTTCCTTCCTTCCTTCCTTCCTTCCTTCCTTCCTTCCTTCCTTCCTTCCTCTCTCTCTCTCACTCCCTCTCTCTCTCCTCCCTCATTGAGAAGGCAAGCAATTTGATTTAATATAAATGGGAAGTCATGAAAAATATATTTCCTTATTAGCCATGTTGCGAAAGAAAACACAACAAAGAAAGAAAGAGAGGGCCTGTATTTGTATCATCTTCAGCAAGGAAGTTATCATCAGTGTCCAGCATTTCATATTAAAGATCATAGTCAGCTGCAGGAATGGTGAGGAGAGGGGAGGGAGGGAAATAATGTAACTCTTGTAACCTGTAAGAATTAAAATAAATATTTCTACCCAGATATATATTTTATAAAGTTTATTGGAAGGGTAGACAATGTTCCTATAAGTAATCTGACCATGTGGTGCCTAGCCTGCCAGTCTCTTCTTCATTCCCCCTCACCTGCCTGCTCTGCATCTTCTCAGTTCTCCCTTTCAATTCTCCCGCGGTTCTTTCGAGGTTCTCCCAATTCTCCCCCAAACCTTAACTTTTATTGATGTACAGAATACAGAATGTACACCAATGCAACCCTGGCACAACTGTGGTATGTCAGGAATGTTTGATAGACAGGTAAAGTTACTCAGGAGGGGGAGGGGATAAACTTCCCTTACACAAACCAAGGAATAATGTTCTAAATTGACTAAATAAATTAATCTAAAAAATAATAAAGATCATAGTATAACAAATTTAGAACTAGCAGCCATTTGGGCCTTCTTTTATTTTATAAATGAAGAAACAGAAGGAAGGAAGGGATACAGAGAGAGAGAGATACATACACAGAAATAACATTTTTGGGTGTGTTTGATAGGAGTCGGAGGAGAACAGAACCAAAGGTTTTGATTACTTACTGAAGGCTGCAGAAGCAGGTGACAGACATTCTATGATCCTTGTGGCAAGAGCCTATGACACAGGCCTGAACCTCAGCTCTGACAGGTAATAATAATAATTTACATTTATATCGATCTTGACCCTTTTCTGGTTACAAACCCTGCAAGTTGTTCAACTAGCTCATTTCCATTTCACATGAGGGGGGGGGGGAGAAGAAAGAAATAAAAAAGGATCATTGAAGCATTTTTAAATACACAGAAGAAAGGGCAGAAAGAATCACAGATGAGCAAGGCATCTTTGAAAGTTACATGTTGAATTTATTATATAGGTGTGTATATATTAAAAAGAAAAGCAAACCATACATAATAGAGATTTACAAATTTGTGCAATTCCCTTTTTCTTTTCTATATTTTAAATAACATCAGATTATATGTAATATGTGTCAAATGTTACATGTGCTATAATACCTATATTATTTGGTGTTTGCCAAGTTCCAAATAAAAATTTTTAAAAAGAAAAAAAGACTGGCTTGAGAATCAGGAAACCTAAACTTTTTAGTCCTGAATTTGCTTTTCTTTTCAACGAACAGCACAAAAAGACCTGAACCGGTTAGGGAATGAAGCCACAGCTTTGGCCTCCTTATCAATGCTCTATTCTCTACTGAGCTAAGTAGCAGGAAAGAAAACTCATTTATGATTGGGTCCATTTAAATGCCTTGAGGGTGAGTATGAGAGACAGACAGACAGACAGACAGACAGACAGACAGACAGACAGACAGAGAGTGTGTGTGTGTGTATGTTGTGGGATAAGAAACTTGTTCCCACTAAAAGACCTTTTAATTCAGGTCAATACATTGACCAATCTCTAATTCCAGAAAAATGATAGTGAAACATAATGGAATTTAAATGGAAAGAATCAATTTTGTTTGCAGGAAGATGTGTTTCATTGCTGCTAAAATCCTTACAAATTATGGTGGATGTTAGTTAACATGATGCATGGGCTGAGTAATGTGCACAATTAACAAGTTATTGAGTGGCCCCATTTACTTTGACTTTTTTACAAAAAAAAAATTGTCCCCATTCTTGGTAGAAAGTGGTGGTGCAAATTAAACCACAGGCTGTCAAACATGGTTAATTTGTCCAATTTGATTAACTGAACATCTAGTTACAAAGGAGGGTTCTAGTTGGTAGGGGAAGCAGTGTAGGAGAAAGCAACAGTGATATTTTTAAAAACATCAGTTAAACTTATAAAAAGAGATTTTCAAGTAGAGTCTTTAAGATCAAACAAAAATGTAGTGAATAGTCCAAATTGCCCTTGAGTCAGAATTCTTTATGGGATGCAGCAAAGATTTAAAGGCAAAACCTTTTTTTTTTTTAACCTTTACCTTCCATCTTGGAATCAATACTGTGTATTGGTTCCAAGGCAGAAGAGTGGTAAGGACTAGGCATTTGGGATTAAGTGACTTGCCCAGGGTCACATAGCTGCAGAACATTTCTAATAAGAGAGATTGTTAAAAACTTTTTTTTTTTACTAATAGTTTTTGTTTTTACTCTTTTCACTTACATCTATTGCCATCTCTTATGAAAAAAAATATAAAAGAGAGAAATAAAAGATTATTCCGCAAAACCAACTAATGCATCCACAGGGTGTTAACAGCATTTGCAGTATTTCATACCCATAGTTTCTCATTTCTTTATAGAAGGGAGATACAGTTTCTCAGCTCTTGATCCTTCTAAAATTATACATTTCCTTTTTGTGGTTGTTCTTTTTGTTTACACTGTTGTTCTGTATCTTATTTTATTGCTTCCTTCTGCATCAATTTGTAGATATCTTTGGAAGGTGGTCCTTTTCATTTATTCACTAGTAATGGGAAAAGATAGCTGGGTTTTGGAGGCACTGTGCAATTATAGGGTCAGTTGTCAGCTTGCATTTACTGTGCATCTCCTATATGTCAGGCACTGTGCTGAGCATTGGTAAGACAGAGAAAGGGTGTAAATTGGGTCTCTTCTCTCAAAGACCATACAGCCTGGTGGAGAAGTCCAAGCAAAGAACTATACACAAGCAAGCTATGTACAAGACAAAAGTGGGTTGAAGTCTCAAGAGAGAAAGCTCTCAAGAGAAGAAGACCTGGGAAAGGTTTCTTGTAGAAGGTAGGAATTTAGCTAAGAGCTGAAAAAAGCCAGGCAAACCAGGAGACAGAGACAAAGAGAGAACACATTCCTTTCAGGCATGGGGAACAACCAGTGAAAACAGAAGATGAAATGACATGCTGGCCTTCAAAGAGAACCCTAGAATTTTGGCGCTAAAAAGAAAATATCTAGTCCAAACCTCTCCATTTTGAGATGAAGAAACAGAAAGATAACAATGACTTACCCAAGGTGACACAAGAAGTTAGTAACAAAGCCAGAACTAGAGTTAAACTCTCTTTTGCTCTAGCTGGTTCTCCAATTTCCCACACTTGAGGGAACAGCAGAAAAGTGGTTTGTAAAGTAGTTGTATAAGCTCTTAATTAGCTTATAAACCACATTTGTAGGGGTGGGGGTGTGTTTTTAATGATGAGGCAGACATTCACTGGGAGCCAAGCCAATGGGACAACTGTTTCACCCCTCTGTTGGAGTGCAAGGCATTCTGGAAGGCCAGGGAAGACATTCTGTCTGCTTAACACCCAGCTTTCCTCTTGCCTCTTCTAGAATGGTCTTGGCTAAAACCTCTTTGGGGGTTAAAATTTCTCACTCTTCATGTCAGCCTTAAGGAGAATATGTTTAATCCAATCAGTAAGAGTTTTTCCAGTGCTAATTAGTATAAGGAGAAGAATTAAATGGAAAGTATTTGTTTCTATTACAATGAGAGGATTGGAAGAAATGAGACAGAAATTGGGGCTTTTGATACTCCAATTTTATTGGTCAATCTCCCTTCCCCAAAAGGCCCCATTCATTGATCTGGAGGTCTAAAGGTGACAGTAAAGTGTGACCTCCACTATCCCAAAGCTAGAAACTGTTTCTTCTACCCATTGTGAAAGATAATCATTCAGGTGTTCTGCTAGGTGGCAGGGATACAAAAGCAAAAAAAAAAAAGACAATTTCTGTCCAAAGGAGCTTATATTCTATGAAGAGAACATATAATTATGTACATAATAAATACAAAGTAATTAGTGGGAAGGCACTTAACAGTTGGGGATCCAGAAAGACCAATTCTAAAACTTTAGTATCAATCTCAAGTAGAAAGTAATGCTTCAGGGTTTCATTTTGTCCTAAGAAACTACAAATTAACATCTATATTGTAGTGTATTTTTATTTATTTTGTTAGGTATTTTTCAACTATATTTTAATTTGATTCAGATCACACTCAGTTTGACATCTTTGCTCACCAAAAGTAGTGAATGTCAGTCCTGGGTTTTGGTCTGGAGAAGGCCATGGAGTTGAGAAGAAGAAGAAGAAGAAGAAATGTAGAGAAAAAAATCCATTTTGACTATAACATAATGTAAAGGCAGGAGAGTAATATTTCATGAGGCTGGCAAGATAAGATAAGGCCAGTTTATGGAAGACATTAAATACCAAATAGAAGGGCTCGAATCTTGTCCTCGAGGGAATAGGGAGTCTGTGGGTGAAATTTATTAAGGAGAGAAATGACATGGTCAGAGCTGCACGTTATTCTTGGTGACAATACAAAGGGCCTCAGCTTCAGAATGAAACAAATCCAGAGCGTGGATTGATTGTGGTACTGTGTAGGGATGGATTGAAGGGCAGTCAAGGCAGTCAGTTAAGATGCTATTATTGCAGTAATCCTAGCAAGAGATCTATACTAAGGTGGTTACTATGGGAGCAGCAGGAAGGGGTAGGATGGGAGAGATGTTGTAGAGGCAGGAAAAAGATTTGGTAACTGATTGGAATGAGAGAGTGAGACGTCAAAGGCAGAGACCACAAGGTGATGATTTTGACAAAATAAGGAAGTTTGTTATTGGGACAGATTTAGGAGGGGAAAATAATGAGTTCTGTTTTGGACTTGTGTTTGAAATATCTCCAGAACAGCCAGTTTGAAATGGAGCTGAGAGAGAGACTAGGACTGAATATAGAATATGCATAATAATGAAAGGGAGCTGATGAGTTCTCCAAAATATAGAGAGAAAGAAAGAGCTCGGGACAGAGCCTTGAGATCTACCCACGGGTAGGAGGCATGATATGGGTGATGATTCAGATGATTCAGAGTCAGGCCAATAGGAGGAGAACCAGGAGAAAGTATTGTCATGAAAACATTATTTTGTTAAGTATTTTTCAAATTACATTTTAATTTGGTTCAGGTTGAACTCAGTTTGGCACCTTTGCTCTAGAAGGAATTTGGGTTTGATTTGGTTTTTGTTTTAACTTTTTTAAGATGGATTTTGCAAAAAGAGTATCCAAGAGGAGAGGGTGCTTGGTAACTTGTGATACAGCAGTTTCAATAAGTGATGAGGTTGAAAGCCAGATTGTGAAGGGCTGAGGAGTGGAATGGAGAAAGGAATATAGACTGGGAAATAAATCCAGTTAAATGAATATAATCTCTAGCAGGAGTATAACTGCTGTTTGTCATCTCTAAAAAGCACCAGCAAATTTCCCAAGGAGTCGGGGCAAATGGAGCACCAGAGGAACTGAGGGAGTCTTACCAGCTGCTAAAGTAGTAGCTGTTCTTTGCACCACTTGGAGCAACACTCCTGTCCTCACTTGTTTTAGAGGCCATTGAGTGAGGGAAAGGGTGCAACTCCTTGAGGACAGGGACAGTCTTTGGCTTCTTTTTATTTCCTCAGCACTCAGCACAATGCCTGGCACATAATAAACTCCTAATAAATATTTATTGACTGACTGATAATATTGTCCAGTCTTCAGGAGAGATGTAGTAGAGATACCTGTATATATGCAGGCTTTTATGCAGTGACTCCTAGGAGACCATCATTGCTAGCCAGGTAAGATAAATCTCTTATAAAACCATCTCCTGCCCTCTAGTTCAATCTATCCACAAAAAAAAAAAAAAATCATTACTATAACATACTTTACAAGTTGCAGTACAGCCTTTGCTTGAAGATTTTCAAGAAACAGAAACCCTGCACCTCCTGGGGAAGCCTATGCCACTTTTTAACTTATTTTTAAATATTTTTCCACAGTTACATGATTTATGTTCTCTCCCTCCCCTCTTCCCTCCCTATTCCCGGAGCTAACAAGCAATTCCATTGGGTTATATATGTATTATCACTCCATACCTATTTTCATATTGCCATTTTTTTAAACAGCTCTAAGTTTTAGGAAGTTTTTTCCTGACACCAAACCTACAATTGGCCTCTTTACAAATTCCACCCATGGCTCCTGGTGCAACCCTCTGAGGCCAATCAAAACATATCTAATCCCTTCTGCACATGCCATCCCTGCTGATACTTGTCAAAACAGCAGTTAATGTCCTTTCCTGATTCTTTTCTTCTCTAGGCTTTTAAACACGCCTCATTCCTTCAGCTGATCCTTATACCGGAGCCTCAATGCCGTGACATTATCCGGGTTGGCCCCTTATGGTCACTCTCCAGTTTATCAATGTTTTTCTTAAACCCTGACACCCAAAATGGAACCCAATACTCCAGATGAGATTGGACAAGGACAGGAAACAAGCCACATCCCTAATCTTGGAAGCTGTGCCTTTCAGCACAGCCCAAGTTTGCATTAGCTTTTTTGGCTACTATATCCCCCTGCTGACTCAGATTAAGCTTGCAGTTCACTCAGGCTTTTTTCAAAATAACAGCTGCCCCTCTGCAGCTCCCCATCTTATACTTGTGAAGCTGATTTTGTTCCATCCAAATGTGATATTTTCAATTTTCCCTTTTGAATTTCATCTTCTTAGGTTCAATCTATTGCTTTACCCTAGAGGTTCTTTTTTTAAAACCCTTACCTTCTGTTTTAGAATCAATACTAAGTATTGGTTCCAATGTAGAAGCATGGTAAGGGTTATTTTAGGCAATTGGGATTGTCTAGGATCATATAGCTAGGAAGTATCCGAAGGCACATTTGAACCCAGGACCTCTCTTCTACAGAGCTGTCTCTAGCCCAGAGGTTCTTTTTTTTTCCTTTTCTTTTTTTAATTAATTCATTTATTGATTCTTAAAATTAATTTATTTATTCCAGAGGTTCTTAAAGCATGGTTCAAAGACTCTTGGCAGTCTTCAAGACCCTTTCAGGGATCCACAAGGTCAAAACCATTTTCATAATAATATTAACATGATTTTTCTATTAACATGTCTTCTTTTCCAACTTCATATCTGTGTGGGAGGCCATATTTTCTTCAAATACTTCAACCAAAATAATATATCCCAAACAATTGAATGCTGCAGATATGAGAAACCAGTTGTCTTCTCTCAAGCCAAACATTAAGGAGATTCACCCCAAAAAAAGTAAAATAGTACTACTCTTCTCATTAAAAATTTAATAGGGTTTTTAATGGTTTTTTTCATAAAAATGTCATTTATGGTAATGAGTTTATATATTTATATATAATATATATATTTATATATATTATATTATATTTAAATATATTTGTATATTTTAAGTAAATTAATAAAGTTTTATATATTTCATCTCTTAATTTCTAATAAATATTGATAGATATAACCCATAGAAACAAGAATCCTCAAAAGTTAAAGAAGTCCTGAGAACAAAAAGGTCTAGTACTATTATGATCCTTTTAGAAACTTTTCATCATTAGTCTCTGTAATATATGGCTCTCCCCCTTGGCTGCTTTGAGAAATATTCCTCTTTTGTTTTGACTTATTCCCAAGAACACAGAACTGGAAGGAGGCCCTACGCTGGTATGACACTGCATTAAACACTACAGATTATGATGAAGGAGGTGAATATGATGGGATGCAGGATGAACCGCGGCACACACTCCTGGCAAGAGAGGCTGAAATGCTGTTTACAGGTGGCTTCCAGCTAGAGAAGGATCCACAAAGATCAGGTAGAACAGCTATTTCCCTTGTTGGGTGGAACGGGTAGAGGGAAAACTTTGGCCTTACCTCTGGTCAGTTCATTTAGTCTTTCTTGAGACTCTTCTCTGTGCCCTGTACAAGGTTAATTTTGTGGTAGCTATAAATAAAATATAAGATAAAGCTCCTGTTCTTGGGGAGTATAAAATTCAGTTGAGAAGACAACTAAAATACAAAAGAATGCAAAAGAGACGTGATTATTGAAGCTCAGAAGGGGCAAAAAATTCCCTTTTGGCTGGAGTGATGTGAGATGGCTTCAGAGAGGAGGAAGGTGGACTTTGAATAATGAAGTAGGATTTTCAGAGTCCCCTATATATCTTTGTAGCCTTTTCTCACAAATGTACCAGGAGAATTTAAAACATCACCACCAGGGGGAAACAAGAGCTAAAATAATGTGCAAAGAATCAAGAGAAATGTTCCCACTAACAACAGGTTCAAAACAAGGGTGCTCAGAAAAATAAGGGTACTCATTTTCATCATTAATGTGTAACAAAGTATGAGAATTGCTCTCTGCCATATACCTTCTGTGTGATCCTAGCCAAGACATTTAAGATCTCAGTGTTCTAGGCAATTCTCTAAGACTGTCTGATGCCAACCTGTAGAGGGATTTCCTTTCCAGTGTTCCTATATTGGGATGGAGCTGGAGTCAGGAAGACTTCAGAGCAAATGCAACTTTAGACATCTCCTAGCTGTGTGACCCTGGGCATATCACTTAACCTTTGTTTGCCTTAGTTTCTTCATCTGTAAAATGGGGAAAATAATAGCACCTTACCTCCTACAGTTGTTCTGAGGCTCAGAGGAGAATATATATATATATATATATGTATATATATATATATATATATATATATATATATATACATATATATATATATAATCTATATATTTAATAATATATATTAATATGTTAATATTCTGTTCTTAAAATTGTTAGTAAGTTTCAGTTCCAAGGCAGAAGAGTGGTAAGGGCTAGGCAATGAGGGTTAAGTGACTTCCCCAGGGTTACTCAACTAGGTCATATTTGAACCCAGGACCCAAGCCTGGCTTTCCATCCACTGAGCCACCTAGCTGCCCCTATGAAGGAAAATCTAAATAATTTAAGAGACATTAAATGTTCATGGATGAGTCTATCCTCTCCAAATAAATGAACAGATTTAATATAATTTTCATCAAATGGTAGAGTTTTTAAATAGTCATTTTGAAATTTCTGTGGGAATGCAAACTGGCAAGACTATCAAGGGAGAAACATACTTGCTGAATCAGGCTTTAAAACAGTATAAATTGGTTGTCACTCAAACTATTTGGGATTGGGGCAAGGAGACACAAGCAGAAAAATAAAACTGACAAAATAGAATAGCGATACCAGAAATAGAAGCAATGATATATTAAGTATTTGTGTTCCCCAAACGTGTGGAAAATGAAAACTAGGGAAAAAATTCTTTAATAAATATTGTTGACCAGTGAAATTGCCTGTCAGCTCCAGGAGGGGGGAGGGAAAAGGGGAGGGAGATGATAGAAATCATGTGACCATGGAAATTTTTTAAAATTAAAATTAAATAAATATTATTAATATATTTATATGTGTGTGTTTGTGTGTTATACACATAAACAAACCCACATTAAAAAAATCAAAAAGTTAGGTGAAAAAGGAATAATACACTGGTGGAAAGTAGGAAAAAGTATAGAAGATAATGTAAATTGATTCAATTATAATAAATAAAACCGGAGAACCCAAAATTCTATGAACAAAAAAAGTTATATGTATATGTAGTGAAGATTTATTTATAGCAAATATAGAAGACAAGAACTTGATATCTGAAACTCATAAGGACCTAATATGAACATTCATAGGGAAATATCCATCACTAATGAATAAATGGTAAATACACACACAGACAATTTTTCAAAGAGTATAAATTGATGGCAACTAATCACTTTGGGAAAAAATTGTTACATTTCCTTAATAATCCCAGCTACACAATTGGCAAAAAAAATAAACAATGCATAAAAATATTAGTGAAGTTATGAAAAAATGGGGACACATACATTACTGGTAGAATTATAATTTGGTGATATCTTTTTGGAGAATAGTACACCATATTGTAGCCTTTGACTCAATAGACTTATAATTAGAAATATACTCAAAGGACATTACCAGAGAGTTTTTTAAAAAGAGGTATGTGTTTATTATTAACAGCAAGCTTAATGCCTCACAATTGGAAAATTGCTGAAGAAATTGTATGTAAATGTAAAAGAATATTATAAAGAAATTACATTTTATGAGGAATGTGTGGTATTATGGATAGAATCCTGGACCTGGAGCCGTAATTTTGTGAACTAAGAATGACATTTATAATGAATTTTAAAATGTGCAAAAACATAAGAAATATCAAATGAAAAAACCAGAGCCGGGCCCTCACTGGCTGCAACTCTACAAAAGGAAAAACAAATAAATAAATACAGAGATGAATGGAGAGACAGTGGGACAAGTCCAGAGTATTGATGATGAAACAGCTACCTTCTTTCTAACAGAGCCAATAAAGTTATGAAGGAGTCATACATTCTTCCACCATGATTAATATGTAGTTTTGATTGACTGTGCTTATTTTTTAATTTGTTTTTTGTTTTTAATGCAATTTTATTTTATTTTCAGTTCCAAATTCTCTCTCTCTAATCTTCCCCTACCCATTAAGAAAACAAGAAAAACAAAACCCATTACAAATATGTACATTTTGTAATCATGGAAAATAAATTCCTGCAATACTCGAATCCAAAAAATATGCTTCAGTCTGCAGAGTCCATCATCCCTATCTGGCATTGGATAGTGTGTGTTTTTTCATGTGTCCCCAAGAACTCCAATTGGTTCCATTGGGTTAATCAGAGTTTCTAAGACTTCAAAAATTTTTGTCTTTATAGTATTGTTGTTATTATATAGATTGCTCTCCTGGTTCTGCTCACTTCACTTTGCATCAATTCATAAAAATCTTCCCAGGTTTTTCTGAAACTATCCCGATACTTCATTGTTTCTCATAGCACAACAGGATTTCATCACATATTTATAATCATAATTTGTTCAGGCATCCTCCAACTGATGGTACCCTCCTAGTTTCAAATTCATTGCCACTATGGAAAGAGCTTTTATAAATAAATTTGTTTATCTGGATCCTTTTCCTCTTTCTTTTGATCTTTTTGGGGTATCACTGGATCAGAGAATAAGCATGGTTTAATAACTTTTTTAACATAGTTCAAATTGCTTTCCAAAAGGGCTGAACCAGTTCACAACTCCATTAAAACACCTATTTTCCTACAGCTTTCCAGCATTTATAATTTTTGTTCTTTTGTCAGCTTTGCCAATCTGAAGGTTGTGACATAGTACTCAGAATTGTTTTAATTTGCTTTTCTCTAATTACTAGTAATATAGAGCATTTTTTCATGACTATTGATTGCATTTCTTATTCTGAAAACTTGACTATTCATATCCTTAGACCATTTATCAATTGGTGGATGGCTCTGTTCTTTTTTATATTCATATATATATATATATATATATATTTTTTTTTTTTTTTACTGATTACATGTACTAACCAATTTCCATACAAATTTTCCTAAGTTATATGATCAAACTTATCTCCTTTCCCCCTCCTGTGCTGGCAGGCAATTCAGTCTGGGTTGTACATGTGTTATCATACAGATCATATTTCCATATTGTTCATTTTGTGAGTAATTTTATAAAACCAAAACATAAACCAAAATAAACATGTTTTCATCTGCATTCTGACTCCCAACAGTTCTTTCTCTGGACATGGATAGCATTCTTTATCATAAGTCCCTCAGAATTGTCCTGGATTCTTGTATTGCTGGAGTAACTAAGGCTATCATTCCACAGTATTCCTGTTACTGTGTACAACATTCTTCTGGTTCTTCATGTAGGTCTTTCCAATTCTTTCTGAAATCATCCTGCTCACCATTCTCTACAGCACAATAGAATTTCATCAACATAATATACCACGATTTGTTCAGCCTAACTGGCTCTGTTCTTATGAATTTGAATCAGTTCCCTATATATCTTAGAAATTAGATTTTCATCAGAGAAACTTCCTACAAAGTTTTTTGGGTTTTTTTTACCTCAATTAACTATGTCACCCATAGAATTAAGTCATCAAATATATTCTAGAATCATAGAGCTAGAAGGGGGCCTTGGAGACCATTATCACTCTGCCTCTATAATTTGCTTGGGCCATTCTTACATAGGATGGATTAGTTCTATAATTTATTAGAGCTTTTCAGGAAAGGGGAAGCATTTAATATCTGATCCAAATTCCCTCTACTGTAAGTTTGATCCTTGGCAAATCTAATCTGGTTTTTCTACTCCAGTGTCCCTCCTAGACCTAGATCCAGCTATATCTAATTAGGGACCACAGTTATCTTTGTAACCCCATTCAGAGGACAAGTTCCACTCCTTTCTTGTTCTGTTTTCTCTTTCAGGTGACCTGTACACTTCAGCTGCAGAAGCTGCCATGGAAGCCATGAAGGGCCGGCTAGCCAATAAGTACTATGAAAAGGCTGAAGAAGCATGGGCAATGATGGAGGAATAGCCCACTGAAGCTGTTACCACCATACTTGTACATATTAGCTGGGGGAGGGGGGATTTTTTTAAAAATATGAAATGAGAGGAGAAAAACATTCTTTGTTTGTCCCTAAAAATACATTTTTAATGTATTGTGAAACTGACTTTTGTATTTCACATTTTGACTTTTGGATTTCCCTTTGCTACAAGCAAAGAACATAATATATGCCTGTGAAGGCAATATATTTGTTGGGGTGAGGGAGGGAAGGGATAAAAAGAAGTAGGATCATGAACTTAGGCCTACTTTTTGAGGTTATATTATCAATGAACATAACCTTTTTTTAAATATATTTTTTCACTGTTAGGATTGAGTGAGCTGCTTCCTTTTCAAGGGAAAAACCCATGTTGAGCTGCATTTGCTCCTTTCTGTTTTCTGTGAACAATGTTACTATTTTGGTCACCAAAACCACCTTGGCCAAATGGAGGAAACCTTAGTTCTCATGATCTCAAGACCCTTTCATTTCCAGTGTGTAAGAGACATCTTCACGTTTGCCTTTTATGGAAGGCAAACTGATTGAGAAAACTTTACGTTTGGAAATGTTTTAAAATAAAATTAGAAAGTCTCCTAACATGGAATTATTCTTCCATATTTCCATGGAATACTATGGTCCCATTGCCCCCAAAGACCCTTCTTTCCTGGGGGGTGGGAAGTAACTTCAGGTGTGCCTTTTGTGGCTAGCAAACTGATTGATGAAACTATATGTTTGGAAATGTTTTGGGATAAAGTTAGAAAGTCTCCTAACATGGAATTATTCCTCCAGATTTCCATGGGTGCCCAAGTGAAGAGGGAATGTAGCACACTTAAGCTCTTTCCACCAAGGGGAGCTTTCTGCTGATTTCTCTCTAGTCATTCAGCTCAGATGCCTTTATTTTTAGTGGTTTGATTATTACACAGCAAAAAAAAATATGTATATACTATTTTGAATTATATTTCCTTCAGCAAGCTTTTAAATAAGAGGTTTGATAAAGTTGTATGCAACATATTTCTACCTCCAAGTCTTAAATTATCTAGTGTGGAAACGGATAATTTTAGAAGCAAATGTTTGAGAAAGCGATACTGTTGCATGTTTGAGCTTATTTTTTTTTCATCCTAATGGGAATTTATTTAGCATCTTAATGTAAAACCAAACACACCATACCACTGGAGACTTTTGTTTTCAACGTATACCAGATTTTCTTTCTTACTCCTTTTTGTCTGAATCTCCAGTCATGTAATTTACAGCTCCCTCATTCCATTGATGGTCCATTGAGTACTATATTGCAAGTAAGGGAAAAACTCGTTCATTCATACTCTGCTAATTCAGTTTGTTCACACATGGCCAGACTGAAATTTATCTTTGCTTATCCAGACTTCTATTCAGAGACTGCAAATTAATAGTACAGATAAAATTTGGGGGCAAATGTTTTAAAAACATGAATAAGAACAAATATCAGCCTGAAGCACTTTAGAATAAGCATCCATCTCCATGGAAACAAGTGATAAACTCATTACAAAGCATTTTTATCTGTTCATTGACTAATGTCCTCTAAGGAATACTACTGGGAAGCACTTTTGTTGGTCTGGTTTGAGTTACTGTATGTCTTTGAAAAGAATAAAACTTCATATTTCTTTTTAAAATATCTGTAATTCAAAATTTTTGCTAACGAAACCTACCATCACCAGATTACTAAAGTTTTATTTATAGGTAACAAATGTGTTATCTGGCCTCTAGTCTGATGTGACTGTTCTTTCCTTTCCCCTCTCTTCCTAAAACTGGATTGATTATAAATGACTACTTCCTAAGTGAATTTAGAGGCAATCTAATGTAGTAGAAAAGGAGTTAGGATCCATGTTAAGTTTAAAATTTCTTACCAATTAGTAGTTGAATAACCATGGACAAATCACTTAACTTAGGAGACAGTTAGGTGTTGTAGTGGATTAGCATGCTACCCAGAAATACCCAAGTTTGAGTGTGGCCTCAAATTCTTAGCTGTGTGACCTTGTATAAGTCATTTACTTCTGTTTGCCTCAGTTTCCTCATTTGTAAAATGGAGATCACAATAGCACCTACCACCCAGGGTTATTGTGAGGATCAAGTGAGATAATAATGTTAGAGGGCTTAGCACAATGCCTGCCACATAGTAAGTACTTTATAAATGTTAGCTATTGGTATTACTTTCTCTAAACCTCCATTTCCAAATTTGTAAATTGAGATTAATAACACCTGTAGTATAAGTAAAACAGGGTTGTTATTAGTATTGAATGAGATTAAAACTGCATATGAGTCTGGTATCATTTAGGGTAAGGACCAAAACATTTTATCTTCCATAACATAATCTGGTGCTGTGTACAAAGTAGGTGCCCAGTAACTTCCAGGTGAGTAACTGAAGAACTCTTTCCTCTTCTCTTCAGATCAGGTCTTTAGTTGGACTTCTACTCTTGCTCTCTCTATCTCATTGGTACCTTAGTTGTAATCCAGAGATAAAAATGAAGCAGCCTCCCATTCCCTTGATATCTTAGAGACTATGAGAGTTTAAGTAGAAGTTTCATACAAAGCTCTTTTTCTTTGCATGTTTTTTTAACCCTTACCTTCTGACTTAGAATCAATATTAAATATCAACTCTAAGACAGAGGAGCAGTAAAGCTTGGGATTAAGTGATTTACCCATAGTCACACAGCTAAGAAGTGTCTGAGACCCCATTTGAAACCAGAACTCTGTTTACTAGCCTCCTCTATCCACTGAGCCGTTTGGCTGCCCCTGTATGTTTTTTTCAAAGTTTTTTCTCATATTCAATAGCAGCCTTTCTAAAGAGGTAGAAAAATTTACTCTGCTTTAAAAATCCCAGGCTTCTGAATTCATATGACCTACATTTCCACCAGATAGTTGCTTGCAGCCTGGCTGTTAATTAGGGGGAGGGGGGGACTAGAAAAGATCATCCCTCACAAAGAACTGGACCTAGACCTTCCTATTGAGATAGTAATGCAGTAACAAAACAAAAAGGGCATTGGATTTGGAGAGGGATTTTATAGGTTACCTTATCTCAACATTCTTATTTTACAAATGAGGAAACTGAGGCCAACAGAGCTTCCAATACTAGTTCATGAAAGAAGGGGTATGTAATTTGTTTCTCCTAGGGTCAGTTGTTTAGAAAAAGACAGATTAGAGTCCATGAAGTAAATTCAGTCTAATTAACATGCTATGGCCACAAACTTAGCTGAATTCCAAAAATAAAAATGGAAAATGAGGCTATTCAATTGCATCATGAAGAACAAAATAAAATACAGTGATTTCTAGTTATTGAAGTCTTTGTCCTGCTCTGGGGTGACATGGGAAAGAGGGAGAGAAAGATACAAGACTGTGAAATCAGTTATCTAAATGACTCCCAGCAAATCAAGGTAAGGACTAGCCCCTGTTAATGTCTGCCATTTTAGGTAGTTAATTTCATTTTGACTTAAGTTTGCTTAAATTGCACAGATATGTTTAGCTTGACAGGGATAATGAAGCAAAAAAAAAGGCACCTTGATAATGTCAACTGGTTCCTTGTATGTCTTACTCTTCTCAGGCAAGCCATCTGACTTAAGACCAAGTGGACCCTTTGGGTCTGGGAAGGTGGCTCATATTACTATTCTTATCTTTGTCTCTGGAAGTTCTAATTCATCCCTCTGAATAAAGTGATTTCTTTCATTTTCTTCCCTTGTCTTGTGTTTTCTGAAAGACTCTGAGCTAGCTACATGAACAGATAGTTGTTTCTTTTATCTTGATTCCTTTTGATCCCCCATAAGGTCAGAATGAAAAGAACCAAGTAAACAAAAAAAGCAGTGATTTTTTTTTTTACGAAAGTTGGTTATTTTATCCAACTTGGAAGGTTTCCTTTTGTAACCAAAATCCAACCCAGAACACTTCTTTCTCCTCATAGCATTAGAGACTTGTCTGGCATGTTAGTCTTCAAAAACCCTCCGGTGACTCCTTAGCACCCAGGAGATGATCCAAATTCATTAGCCTACCACTTAAGGCCCTTGATTGATCTGATCTCCAACCTACTTTCAGCTTCATTTCTCCTTAATCCCCCACAGGTGTGATTCTCAAAGTGTATCTGGGGTTCTCGGGGGGAGGGTCCTGTAAATCTTGAAATTTCTCAGACTTGTGAATGTGAAATTTCAAGATTTACAGTCCCTGAGACCCTTTCAGGGATCAAAACTATTTTTACAATAATACTAAGGTGGTATAATTCCTAATATGATAAATATCAATAGATATCCACATAAACAAGTTGAATGTAAAGAGATTGCAGAGATGGGAGGCTCACAAGTATTGAACATGGCACATGTTTTCAGATTTTTTGATATATCAATCTGTTATGCTGATTTTTTTTCCTCTGTGTCTTAAAAAATGCTATTCATTATATAGAATAGTTCTCAGGTTTACCAGTGTCCCTACACGGGTAAAAAGAATGATGAGGTTAAAAAATCAATAAATTTATTTTGGAAAAATATGTACAAAGGGATGCTGAGACCAAAAGAGTTCGAGAACTGCTGCCCAATATAAATTCCATGTTCAGTCAAACTGGACTACTAGTTATACACTTGTGTGCTCACACACACATGTCCTATGTTCTCCCACTTCAGTATTCTTGTCTTCCTCAGACACTGGCCCTGGACAGGTCACTTAATCTCTGTGCCTCAGTTTCCTCATCTATAAAATGAAGGAGTTGGACTCCATGGCCTCTAAAGTCCCTTCTAGTTTACAATCTATGATTCTATTTAAGTACTTTCTCTTTCTCTCTACTTGTTCAATTAAAATAATTCAAGAAATATTAAATAACTACTATGGCTACTAAAATCTTTGAAGGAAGTTTCAAGGCACAACTCAGACATAACCTCTTCCAAATAGACTTCTCTCTCCTAGCTAAAACTGATCTTTTTTCAAATTGGTTTCCAGCACCTGTACGCTGTCTGGATTTCCCCTTTGGCCTTATCATATTCCTAGCTATCCGTTTCTCCACTCAAAGGGCCTCAATCATAATTTAGGCCCTCATTGCTTTTTGCTTGGACATTAACTTCCTAATTAGTCTCCCAGGCACGATGGTCTTCCCCTTTCCAATCCATCTGCTCTGAAGCTGTCAAAATGAACTCTCAAGTATGTGTTTGACCACGTCGTTCTGTTTGTGAAGCTTTGGTGGATTCCTATGGTCCTTAAGATAAAATAGAAACTCAATTTGACATTTTTATGGTTCAGTTGTGTCTAACTTTTTTTAGGTTTTCTTGGCAAAGACAGAAGTGAAGTGGTGCAGTAGGTAGAACACAGGGCTTAAAATCAGGACTCAAAACTCATCTTCATGAGTTCAAGCATGGTCTCAGACACTTATCCACTGTTTAACTCTGGGCAAGTCACTTAACCCTGTGAGCCTCAGTTTCCTCATTTGTAAAATGAGCTAGAGAAAGAAATGGCAACCCACTCCAAGATCTTTGACAAGAAAACCCCAAATTGGGTCATGAAGAGTTGGACACAACTAAAACAACAGGATGGCAAAGATGCTGCAGTGGTTTGTCATGTCCTTTTCCAAAGATGAGAAAACAAGACAAACCGGTTGCATGAGTTGCCATGGATCATACACAGCTAGTAAGGGCCTGAGGCTGGATTTGAACTCAGGAAGAAGAGTCTTCCTGACTAGCCCTGGCACTCTTGATCCACCATACAATTTAGCTGCTTTCATTTGGCATTTAAAGCCCTTCATATCTGCCTCTGACCTATTTTTCTAGACTAATTGCACATTATTCCCCATGCAACGCGATCTCTGTTCTAGCCCACTCACTCTTCCTTTTTCAAGATATCCTATATCTCCTACCCTTTACCTTTAGGTAAACTTCTCAAGGCAGAAACTTTTTTATTTTTGTCTTTGTAAACCTGGCACCTGCTTTTTGAATTGGAGGTAAGGGTGCTCATGCTATATCCCTCTATTGCTGGAGCTAACTCACAGCTTTCCTGAGCCTAATTGTTTCCTAATTGTTACATTTTCAGTGTGAATGATATTTATATCTCAGAAATTGGTCATCTGCACAAATCTGGGCTTGATCCAATTTTTGTTGATTGTCTAAGCTTAAGAAAGTGTTAATGGATACATAGTAAACTTAAACAGTATGTACAAGCATACATTTCCCCCCACCACCTACTTCCCAGCCCAGTTGTTAAACATTTACTAGTATACTCCAGAGTTGCTCTGTAAACATTTCTTGAGTTCCACAGGAGTGCTGTAGAAGGCTCAAGGAATAATCCCTGCTCCTACTGGACTTCATGTTCTAATAAGGACAGTTCAAGCCAACAAATATCTATGAGAACAAGTATTATTTCTTTGTACCCCTGGTCTTCTTCTTATAGAGGGTATTTAAATATTTGTTTAAATGAATTGATGGGGACAGCTAGGTAGGATAGAGAGCCACACTTGGAGACAGGGGGTCCTGGACTCAAATGTGACCTCAGACACTTCCTAGCTGTGTGACCCTGGGCAAGTCACTTAACCCCCAGTTACCTAAGTTTTACCACTCTTCTGTCTTAGAATCAAATTATTAGTATCCATTCTAAGACAGAAGGTAAGAGTTTTTTTAAAAAGGCATTGGTGTTGGTATAAACAAGTAGTTCTCAGGGAAGTTAAACATGTTCAGAAGTTTTTTAATCATATAAGTGCTATCATTCAATAATTCAAACATAAAAAATCTGACTGATAGCATCTGTGAATATTTTTAAATACTTTAAAATTTTTACTGAAAAATAATTGGTTTCTGTGTTTTATTTTATGCATCTAAAATTTTTTTTTTCTGAAAATAGATCCATAGGCTATATCAGACAGCAAAGGGGTCCATGATACACAGAAAATATTAAGAACCCTTTCTTTAGTTCAATGGTCAAAGCCCTGATTCACCCCCAAAACCTCAAAGACTCCCCTGTACCAGATTGGGGACCAAAGCTTTTGCCAAAGCAAAAACTCAACCATTCAAGATAACAGGGTTCCTGTGAGATGGGCAGAAGACATAATATTCTACATTCTAGGCCCTTTACCATCAAAGATGAAGCTGTTTCAGGGAAATCTTCAACCCTACTGGCTTTTCCTTTGTTTGGTCCTCCTTTGGCCTTCACTGTGTCACAACCATAGACAAGGGTTTTCAGAGGTAAGTGAGGGTAATAGTGGTACTCGGGACTGTTACAGCTCTTGGTGTTATCCAATCCTCAGAAACTGTTCATTTCTGTGAACCTCAGTTTACTTATGTGTAAAATAAGAGGTTGGCTTAGATAACCTCTAAGGCCCTTCCACCACTACTAGGTGGTATCATAGATAAAGCACTTGGCTTGGAGTGAGAAAGATCTGAGTTCAAATCAGGCTTATTAGCTATGGGATCCTTGGAAAATTATATAGCTTCTATTTGCCTCAGTTCCTCATCTGCAAAATGGGAACACATTAAGGAAGAAAATGGCAAACTACTCCAGTATCTTTGCCAAGAAAGCCCCATGGGGTCACCAGGAATAGGTCATGATTCAACAACACCATCAATCCCAACAAGCTCTGAGGTTATGATCTTATACAGAATTAAACTTTCGCATCTCTTTACTTTCCAGTCTTGGCTCATTCCAGTTCATCTTCTACTCTGCTGCCCAAGGGAATCTTGCAAAAGTACATATCTGTCTATGTCATTCCTCCAGAATCAAAAAGAAATAAAAACTCCCACTTTGACATTTAAAGCCTTTTACAACCTGATCTCTCTTTACCTTGCCAGTCTTTTTATACTTTGTCCTTTCATATATTCTAAGATCCAATAGCACTGGTCTATTTGCTGGTCCCAGCCAATGACACTCCTCCATCACTTGATTCCATGCCTTCTACCCTTCAAACCTAGAATGCTCCCCTTCCTTTTCCCCTCTGCCTCCTGACTAGCTTCAAAACTCAACTCAAATCCCACTGTCTGCAATTAGCTTTTCTCAGTTCTCCTCTCTCAGTTGGATCTGATTCTTTGTGACTCTATTTAAGGTTTTCTTGACAGAGATACTGGAGTGGTTTATCATTTTCTTCTCCAGTTCATTTTACAGATGAAGAAACTACAGCCAACAGGATCAAGTGACTTGCCCAGGGTCACCCAGCTATTAAGTGTCTGAGGCTAGATTTGAACTTAGATTTTCCTTACTCCAAGTTCAGTGGTCTATCTGCTGTACCATCTTACTCTTTGTGACCTCTTTTGAGGTTTCCTAGGCAAAAATACTGAAGTGGTTTGCCATTTCCTTCTCCAGCTCATTTGACAGATGAGGAAACTGAGACCAAAATGGCCACATGATTTACCCAGGGTCACACAGCTGGTAAGTGACAGAACTGGATTTGAACTTGTCTTCCTGACTCCAGGCAGCCTATCTACTATATCACCTATCTGTCCTCCCTCCACAATTAATTTCCACCTATTCAGAATGGATATTTTTTAAAATTTAGAATATTTTTCCATGTTTCCATGATTCGTGATTTCTCACCCAGCACTTTCCTCCCCACTCCTGAGGCTGACAAGCAGTTCCACCGGGTTATATATGTATCATTGTTCAAAAACCTATTTCCATATTATTCATATTTGCAGTAATCTTTTAACATCAAACCCTCAATCACATCCTCATTGAACCACGTGGTCGATCATATGTTTTCCTTCTGCACAGAATGCATTTTGTTTGCACGTTGTCTATCTGTGTAAGCTCCTTGAAGGCAGGGACCCGTATTTTTGCTATTGTTTATATCCTCCGAGCTTAGGATAGTGATTAGCATATAGAAAGAGATCAATAAATATTTGCTGACAGCTTCTCCCCATACCTCTTTTTTTAAGGAATATATTTTTTAATAGGTCAAAATTAAAGCAAATGACCAATATTGGTACCAGGGAACAAATGCTGGAACATAGCCCTCCATTAAGTAGCTCTCAGGTAGAGGAACACGGGAGCAGAATATAAGGACACTCAGATTTTGTTCAACTGCTTTTCTTGGTGACAAAAGAGGATTCTCTGAAAGGAGAATATTGTGGGAAATATTTGTATATAAAAAAAGAAGAGAGGCCAATAAAACATTATATCCAAAACAGGCAAATGAGTGACTAATTATTTTCTTGATAAAGCAATGCTAATAGCAAAAGCCTACACAGTGCTTTAAGCTTTACCAAGTAGATTGGCATTGCTACCTGGAGAATGGGGATTATGTGATAAATACATCTTTGAATTTACTGCAGCATATTCCTTGATCACTATTTTTAACAGTAGCAAACCAGTAAGTGTTCAATACGTTATTTGTTGATCATAAAAAGTATCTTTATAGGGGAAGCTGAGTGGTAGAGTGGTTTGAGAGCCAGATCTAGAAATGGGAGGTCCTGGATTCAAATGGAGCTTCAGCCTCTTCCTAGCTGTGTGACCCTGAGCAAGTCATTTAACCCCAATTGCCTAGCCCTTATGGCTCCTCTGCCTTGGACCTGATGCTATTTCTAGGACTGAAGGTTTAAAAAAAAAAGTGCCTTTTCATAAAACTCATTTGGATGATAGTTCTCTGCTTGTTTCTATAATAATCACTTGAAAGAGGCTAGATGACCGAAGAAGAGTAGAGGAAAAGGCAGAGAAACTTAAGACTAAAGTGTCAGATTTAATCAGAAGGGAAGAAGCCAAAGGAATTTGATTTACAAGGCTTTTTTTTTTTTTTAAAGCAATGTTCTTATATAAACTGAGGCAGGCTGATAGCACTGTGGATTGAGCCCTGGGTCTCCAGAACTCAAATTCAGTTTCAGATATTTACTGCCTGTATGACCCTAAACAAGTCATTTAACTTTTGTTTTCTGTTGTTTCCTCAACTGATAAATGGCGATAATAGTACCTATCTCTCAAGGTTGTTGTGAGGATCAAATGAGATAATATTTACAAATTATTTAATACCTCATTGAACGCATAGTAGGTGCTTAATAAATGCCCATTTTCTTCCTTCTTGCTTGACCTGAATAGCAAAATTACCACATTGGGTTTTCCATTATTTTATCTGGGATTAGACCATCACAGGAATGGGAAGATGCAGGCTATGGCTCTGTCAAAGGCATTCTTGCTTACATGGTGACAGTGAAGCCCAATTATAGTGATTTATACAGCTATACATTTCATGCCAATTCTAAAACAGGTAAGTCAAGTCCTGACCCTCAGAAGCAACTCTTCCTAAGAAGCTAGAATATAGTGTGAATAGACTCAGAGAAGACTGGGATGGGAATCGTTTCTGTTGTTATTCCCATAGCTCAAAATCAAAAGCATATGTGCAATTACATCCCCTTGTTAAATATTTAACAATCTTCTCTGGATTAAAAGGATACCCTTTTAAATTTTATTGTCAACATTAATAATTTCTCTGTCACTTTTTTTAAGCCTAGACAATCAATAAAACACTGAATCAAACTCTAAAATGTAGCATTTGTTGATTTCTGAGGCATAAATTCTCACATAGAAAATTTAAGTCCAAACTAGTTCCATCAGACTCCTGCAATGCTCTCAGTCCTTCCTGTTGTCCCTGCTTCTATAAGCAAGGCCTCTCCCAGATATTCTGCAATAGGTCAATTTAACAAAGACAAGTTCTTTCGTTGCCCTACAGAGCAGAACTCATCCTAATGAATGGGGTCACCCTTCTACATCCTCTGGCCTCTGCCTCACTTCTTGGCATGAAGACATTTCAGCATGATGGTATCAAGCAGATCTGTGGAATTATGGAGATGAAATGGCCCAACTAACTTGTTTGGCTACTTAAGGATGGCTCTCTGGGGAGTTCTGCACTGTGGATTTCACCTCCTTTTAGGTAGGTTGGTTGCTTTCAACCTCGTTAAAACTAGTCTAAATATGGATGTCATATACATGTATATGTAATTTTTATTTGTCAAGAATTTGCAGGCTTAAAAACTCCTTGAAGGCAGGGATTGTTTCCTTTTTGTGTCTATATTCTTATAGTAATAGAAGTTTAATACTCATGGAATTAAATATATAGATATAACATCCTCCAGTAACATTTTGATATTTGTTATTGTCGATCATTCGTTTGGGTTGGACTTTTTGTGACCCCAATGACACACCAGGCCCTTCTATCCTCTACTATCTCTCAAAATCTTTCCAAGTTTGTTTATTGTTTCCATTATACTATATCCATTTCGTCCTCTATCATCTCCTTCTTTTGCCTTCAATCTTTCCCAACATCAGGATCTTTTCCAGTGAGTCCTGTCTTCTCATTATATGACCAAGATATTTAAGGTTAAGCTTTAGTATTTGACCTTCCAGTGAAGAGTTTGAATTAACATTTTAAAGTATTGACTGATTTGATCTCTTCTTACTGTCCTAGGGAGTCCCAAATGACTTCTCCATCACCACAACATGAAAGTATTCTAGGATACTCAAACATTTATCAAGGTACCAACAAGGGTGGGCTACCTTTGGAATACTTAATAATAAATGACTCATTTTATACCTGGGGGAAATATAATGACTCCAAATGTACACCTGGTTCTCTCCTTGTCGACTCTCTTCTTTCCTTTTAGTGTTAAGGAATTTATTTTAGATGAAAAGCTTTGAGTTCAGTTATAATAGCTCTGAGTCCCCATTTAGGAAAATTACTGACATAGATTATACTGTTTACCTAACCTAACGTTTATGCCTATCTTTGGTTAACCCCTGACTTTTCACAGTTTACTAGAAAAATTTGGATAATGCAATATACTGTGAATAGACAGGTAATGAGAAGGGAAGTTTGGACGGAACTGCCCTTTTCTTGTGATTTCCCTAAGTCTGGGCCTTCCTCTTTGAGATGCCTATGGAGCCAATAGCTCTCTTCCATATTTTGTTTTTCTGTTATAGTCATTACTCCCTTTGCCCTATATTCACACTGAATCTCTTCTTTTTGAGAGAGCTGAAAAAATAAACTGTTCTATCTCCCTGATGCCAAGACCTTGACAGACTGTCTTCCACACCTCCTGCTCCTCTTCTGCCTCCAGGCTTCCTCTGGCTTTCTTCAATTTTTTTCCCCCTAATCCCTTACCTTTGGTCTTAGAATCTATACTAATATTGATTCCAAGAATCTATACTAATATTGATTCCAAGGCAGACGAACCTATATATTGCTTGTATATAGTTGTTTGCTATTGTTTACATCAAATGAGAGAAGCATAAAAGCAATAACTTTTGCATTTCTTTGTATAGGCATAGTACTGTCTCTTACTTAGTTAAGTGCTCAATAAAGGCTTTTTGTCTTGACTTCTTCCTTTCGTACAAATTGCTTAAGGAAGTCTCTAACACAATGGCTTTGATTCAAGAAGGTATACAGGTTCTGTTCACACTCTTTCCATCAAAAAATGTTTTCGTTTCAAGGAACCGAATGGAGTGGTTTCTACCTCTTTTACACCATCTTTCTTCTCAACGCAAATTAGAAATAATTAATATAGGATATTAATTATTATATTATTCTATAAAATAATTGTCTAAATTAATATATTATAGATTAGTTCATATTTATAATTTATTTTATAGAAACAATCAACATGTATAGATTAATATTACTACATTAATATATAATTATTTAATAGAACATTATAATATAAATAGTTATTATTTCTTCCTTCTTATGGTAATGAGAATTACACGTGCCACAATTTATGAAGCAGATTTGCAAATCATTGTCATTTTGTTCCCAATTCTTTCCTACCACAAAAAGGGCTGCTATGAATATTTTGGTATTTGTGAACACCAGAAGTGAAATTTAAAGAGTTAGTTCAATTTAAATTTTTTTTTAAATGATTGGTGACTTGGAACATATGGTCCTTAATAACCTTTTGCTGATTTCTACATTCCAGACTGTTGCTTGGTTTTGTTGAATTGCATTTTCCCCTACCTTTATTTTCTATTTTTGTTATAAGGGATGCCTCTCAGGGTAAAGAAGCGGGGGAGGAGAGAGAATACCATATAAAAAACAAAAGGCATTCATAAAAATAAGTTGTATTTTTTAATTTAAAAAAGAGAAGCCGAACAAAAGAATTAGTCGCCTTTTCCAGATGACTCAATTCAACGCAATAAACACTTACTCTTTAATATGCAGTATACGCAAGTCATTGATATTACCACTGGGAATGCAAAAAGAAATAGTCTTTGCTCTCCAGAAATTCACATTCTTGGGCTGGGAGTGGGAGGGAAGAGAGGGTAGATATGGTTTAGACATTTACCTCTTGAAATGCAAGACTGAAGGGTCTCTGGAAATCTCCGGCGCTTATTTCATAAAATCCAGAGATGTATCTGTAAGTGCATGAGATCTACCTGGGAGAAGCTCTAGCTTGTACAATTATTGTTGTTATGAGTCTCAAGTAATAGAAGAAAAAAAACCACAACATAAAAAAAGGCGAATATATTGCAATAGATTGACTAGATCTCAGGAAGCCACTTTTGTTATCTGGGTAGCGTGGCCGAGCGGTCTAAGGCGCTGGATTAAGGCTCCAGTCTCTTCGGGGGCGTGGGTTCGAATCCCACCGCTGCCAGAAATTGGTTTTTTGGTTATTCCTAGTCCATTGCGCTTCAGCGCCACCCTCGGGATAGCCGGAGAAATTATCAGTGTTAGAGAGGCGGGGGAGGACCACTCCTCTACGAGTCCAGAGGTATTGGTAGAGAAGAGGGGAAGGGAGGAGGAGGGAAGCGAAGCGAGGCGGCCAGGCGCCTGGGTACCACCTGCTGTTCAGACGTGAAAGTACATGCGGGGGTGTGGGGAGAGCTCCTCTCGGCTCGGCTCCGGGGCGGGGCATTATGGGTAAGAGGAAGAGCTGGGGGAGGACCAAACTCCCCCCACGTGTCTGCTGGAGTTTTACCAGCAACATGGCTGCTGCCTGAGAGAACCGTGCCCGCCGCCGCTGCCACCGCCGCCGCCGCCGCCGCCGCCCCTGCTGCCTTCGTCGCCTCTAGGAGTCAGCGAGGATCGCTGCCGATTCCTCCTCTTCCTGCTGCTGCTGCTACTACTCTTCCTCCTCCTCTTCTGCAAGCGCCCCCCTCTTAGCTCTCCTACCGGAGCCGCCCCCTCCCCGGCGTCCTCGGGCCAGGTGAGTGTATTCTTCTCTCTCCTAGGGGCCACGGGACGTCCTCGGGGAGCCGCGCTGGCGCCGGAGAAGGCCCCGCGGCCATGCTCGAGGGCTAGGCCCGGGCCGGCCCTGAGAGGGCTCCTGTGGCTGCTCAGTCCCGGGCTCCCTGGAGGGCGGGCCTGAAGGGGGCTGGTAGGGTCGGACCTTAGTTACGGGAGTCGGGCCCTAGTTGGGCACCCCTCTACCTTGCAAGCAGGGCGGGAGATAGGACTTCGGAGCTCCTGGGTCGGCCCCGGTGACTGGGCAGTGCCATAGGGAGGCGGCTGGCCAGGCTCCTCAGTGGCTCCTTCATTTCGGGGTGGGGTCTTCCAGGGACTGGCCGTCCTCTTCGACCGTAGACCCCGGGGCGTTCTTGTGCCTGGTAGTGCAGGAGTTGCAGGGGGGTGGGGCAGAAGAGGTTAGGAGTATTCCTCTGGGTCTGACCCCCCTGGGTTCCCTCCCTGTACCCCACTCCAGGGATGAGGGTTGGAACTGGGGAGGCCGAGCCCCGCAGGGCCTGTGCCAGGCAGGGAATGGGCACAGGGTGGGGTACCTTGAGGGTAACTCCCGGTGACTCAGGATCCTGGTGACCCGGCCATGCCAGCCTTTCTTAGAGACACCTGTCTTTGAGAAGAGAGCTTATTCTACAGTGTTTTCTCTCCAGGGAGGGTGACAGCTTGGAGGGGGGCAGGGGCAGGCGCAGGCGGGACCAAACTGACTTGGGCAAGAAATGACCATCGAAATGAAGTGAGTCCGTGTTGGGGACAGGTTCTGGAGAGAGAGGGGTCTGTAGTACTTTAGAAAGAGAGCAGAACAGATGGTAGATAGAGAAGACATTGAAGAGGAGGAGAAATCCTTTCTGGGGAAGCACCCAGGGATCCTGCAGATAATGGACTCCTTTGCTTAGAGCTGAATTCAATCAATCCCTGCCCTTTTTTTGTCCTGATCTCAGTTCTACCATCTTGCCGTCTTTTTAAACCCTTCTCTTCTGTCTTCGAAGGGATATTAAGTATGGGTTCCAGGGCAGAAGAGTGATAAGGGCTATGGAATTGGGGTTAAATGACTTGCCCAGGGTCTCACAGCTAAGAAATGTCTGAGAACAAATCTGAATCTAGGACTGCCTATCCCCAGGCCTGCTCTCTATGTATTAAGCTATCTAACTGCCCCTTACCATCCTTTTATTAAAGGCTCAATTTAGAAGCATAATCTCTTAGATCTGGAGGTGGCCTTGGAGACTAGGTAGTCTAATCCTCTCATCCATAAGGAAACAGGGACCCAGACGAGGGACCTGTCCAAAGTCATATGGCAAACTCTTGATTCTTTCCATTTGCCATTACTATTTCCTTTTTGAACTTATGTGCATTTGTGATTGATGCCTTTCATCTGCTCAGCAGGACTGAGGCTGCTTCTTTGGAGCACAGTGTAACTTATGACTTCACCATTTCTAGCTTCTCACACCAAAATACATGCACATAACCTTTCTGAAACCTCAAGGGCTGTTTTTGCCCAATCTCTAAGTTTGGGATTACAGACTACTTTAGTTCCTTGGGCCCATTTAAATTTTGATGAATTCTTAAAAATATTTTTCTGTTTTTGGAATATGGAATAATAGCACAAGTTTCCCTTTCTTTACCCTCCATAGCACAGCATTTTAGTTGAGAGGGGAGACCAGGGCAAGAAAATCGATAATCCGACCTCAACTCTGGATTCCTGGCTTTTATGGGAATAGCAGGGAGTAGGTATACTTCCTCTCTTGAGATCTCAGCATCACTAAACCTTAGCTTGCTCCAGGTTTAGTATCATGCACATTCTCTGAGTGGATTCTTCATGGTAATTTAGAATTGGCTTGGTTTAATTACTTATCTGTATCTAAGATAGATGACTGGAGAGCCAGATTAGAAGGACAATGACCTTAGATAGGAATTTCTATCAGTTCCAGGATGTTCAATTTTTCTTTTTTTTTTTTAATTTTTTTTATTCTTCCTGTCTCTTTTTCTTTCAGTTGGTACTGACAGTTGAGTAGGGAACCTGGCTATTGCTGTACTGCTCCCTGAGCAAACCCCCATCTGCCCACCTGGGCAGGTAGGTATGTGCTCTCCAGGCTTTCCTCTGACTCTTTGAGACAGGGTATTCATGAGGTTAGGAAGGGAAAAAGAAAGGGAAAGAAAAATTAAAAAGAGGATTCTTTCCTAGTCACTGATGGAGAAAAAAGGCAAGGTCTCTGATGATGAGATCTGTTCATAGATATTTCAGTGAGATGATTTTTTTTTTCTATATAGATATTCCCTCTACCTCAGCACAGATTTATAACCTCTCTGGGTTGATATGGGGTCAAAAAAGTTCATCATCATACAGTCATCCTGGTGATCTGCCTTTCAAAACTTAGATAGCTTGCTTCTTTAGAAACCAACAATAAAACCCCTCTCTTTCTATTAATTTCCATTCCACAGCCATTTCCAAATATAGCTTCCTATCCTTCACATCCCTAACATTTTGCACCCCTAGTCTCCCATTTTTCCAAAGGAAAGAGGGAGGTGGACTTCTTCAACTCTTATCCAACTCCAAGATTGAAAGGAAAAAATCCTTGCAAGACTAACCAACTCATCAACCAAGTATCACCTGATGTATAGGACTTCACACCTATTGTTCCCCACCTCTTCAAAGAAGGAAGAGAACTGCATTCTTATCTATTTTGGGGAGGAAAGTTTAGTTATTATAATTTCATGGCATTCAATTTCAGTCATTCTTTCACACTGACATTTATTTCTTTAGTTCTGTTTATATTACTTTGCATTAGTTCCTATAAATATTCCCATGCTTCTCTGTATTCATATTATTTATTGTTTCTTCAAATACAGTATTATTCTGTCATATTGATGTACTACACCTTGTTTTAGATCTTCCTCAATGGAAGGGCATCTTCTTTGTTTCCAGTTTTTTGCTACTGCAAAAAAATGCTTCTATAAATATTTTGGTGAATGTGGGAGCTATCTTATTATCATTGACATCTTTGGAGTATGTACTTAGCATTGAAATCTCAGGTGAAAGATGTACATAGTAATAGATTTTTATTGATATCTTTTGTTTTTACGTCATTAATATTTACGCTGCTTCTCTCCTCCCCGATTCCAGAGAGATCCTTAATAACAAAGAATAAAGGAAAGGGTAAGGATGAGAAAGAGGAAAAGGAAAAAAAGGAGAAAAAAATGAACAAAACAAATTGCCACTTTAAAGACTCTTGATGTTATATGCAGCTTTTCCTTTATCCTAAAAGGGATGAAGAGAGGAATCTTCTCATTTGTTTTCTGGGGCCAAGCTTGGTCATTATAATTTCATAACATTCTGTTGCTATTGTTTTATGATGATCATTCCTTACATTTATAGTTGTGGTTGTAGTAATTGTGTATCTTGTTTTCCAGGCTTTGCTCATTTCACTCTGTATCAGTTCACTTAAGTCTTTCTGGCCTTTTCTTGGTCATATTTGTTGATCCTTATAACACAGTAATGTTCAATACATTATTGTATCATAATTTAATTACTACCCATTGATCAGTACCAACTTAGTTTCAATTCTTTGAGATCACGAAAACATGCATATAAATATTTTGGAGTGTATAGAACCTTTTTGTCAGTGACTTCCTTTGGGTCTTTGCTTAGGAGTGGATTCTTTGTGGCAAAAGGTATGGACATTTTAGTCATTTTATTTGCGTGATTCCAGATTGCTTCTTGGAATGATTAAACCAATCTATAGCTTTATCAACAGTATATTAGTATTCCTAGCTTTCTGCAGCCTCTCCAACATTGACTTATTTTCCGTCTTTTGTCTTCTTTGCCAATTTGCTGAGTATAATTTGAAATCTCAGAGTTGTTTTGATTTGTATTTTCTTAATATTAGTGGTTTGGAGAAATCCTTGATGTGGTGGTTAATAATTTGTAATTTTTCTTTTGAAAATTGTTAATCCACAATCAAGCAATTTGTTAAACGCTTACTACGTACCAGTTATTGAAGATACAAATACAAAGAATGAAACAATCTTTACTCTGAAGAGGAAGCCACTAGTACACACACATGTATACAGTATAAATATAAAAAGAATAAATACAAAGTAGTTAAATATAAGGTAGTTTGGGAGGGAGAATATTAATGGTTGAGAGGAAAGGCTTTATTTGGAAGTTAGTTCTTGAGTTACATTTCAAATGAAGAGAGGAATTCTGTAAGACCAAGAGAGGGGTGAAGAGCAGGTGCATTCTAGGCATGAGGAATGGCCAGTGTTAATTCTTTGTATATCTTGGATATCAGACCCTTGACAGAGAGATGTCTTGAAAATTTTTTGAAGATAATTTCAAGGGATACAATCATTTTGTATTGTTTTCCCTTTCTGTGTTTCTCTTGATTTCCTTATATTTGTCATTTGGACTGATGGAGAACTATCCTATTACATTCATATACTTCAATTTGTTCAAACTTTCCCTAATTGTTACACACTCAGTTTTTTTTTGTTAATACAGAGAATACCATTATGAATATGAATATACAAATATGAATTTATATGTGATCTTTTATTGTGTCTTTGATCTCTTTGGGCTATAAGCTCAGCAGCAGGCTCTTTGGGTCAAGGGGTCAAATCATGACATATTGCACTTGCACTCACAACAAGGTGAAACTTTCCAAAGTTTTTGCTTAACCTTTGAAAACTCAGGATGACATTTGTGACATAACAAGGCACCAGAGCAGGGCTTTAATAGAACTACTAAATTAGGACACGTACATTTTGGGGAGTTTCAGTGTTCTATGACATCATCTGAGGAAGAAAAAATCCAGCTGGGAAAGAATCAAAGACAATGAAGAATTTGAGCTGGATCTTGAAGGATAGGTTGGGGTGGGGAAGTATGTGTGTACATTTTGTCCCCTTTCAATTCATCCTCTGCAGCTGTCAAAGTGACATATTTGCCTCTTTTTAAAAATGATGATATCTTAGCTTTTTTTGTATCACTTTTATTTCCAAATATGTTCCTCTGTCTCTGCCCTTCCACCTCTAAGTTTGTAAGAATAAAAAAGAAAGGGAGATGAAGCAATTTAACAAAACTAACCAAAAAATTAATCACATTTGATGGCATAGCATTTTTCTTTGAGACCTTCTTTGTTTATTATGTTTACACAGCATTCAGTTTCATTTTATTATTTCCATTTATAGTGTAGTCATAATGTATATTGTTTTCCTGGTCCTGCCTTCTTCACCTTGCATTAATTCATATAAGCTTCCCCATTCTTGTGAATTCTTTTAAAATTCTTACGTTCTGTTATAGAAGTGATACTAAATATTGGTTCCAAGGCAGAAGAATGTTAAGAACTAGGCAAGTGGGGTTAAGTGAGTTGCCCAGGATCACATAGCTAGGAATTGTCTGAGGCTAGATTTGAACACAGGACCTCCCATCTTCAGGCCTTGTTTTCTAACCACTGAGCCCACATTACTGCCCACATACATTATTTCTTCTGACATCATAATAAACCATAACATTTTTCATGCCACAGTTTTCTTAGATGTTCTCCACTTAGTAGGCTTCTATTTCCAGACCTTTTGCTACTATTAAAAGTGCTGCTTAATAAATACCTTGATGTGCGTGGGTTCTTTTTAATTATCAAAGTAATCTTATTAAAGCACAGATCTGATGTTTGTATCTCTTCTATTCAAGAAATTCCTGTACCTCCTTGTCACCTTTAGGATTAAATAGAATTGCAGCCCTCTGTTTACAGCCTAGGTCCAGGTGACCTTTCTAACCATATTCCATGTTCTTTGTATACTTCCTGAGATATTCCATCTCCTGTCTCAGTGCCTGTTCCTCACATGTGATCCTCTTATCTCCTGCCTTTGCATAATATGTTGCTTGAACCTAGAATCCATATATTTTTTAGCTCCTTAGTTTTGTTTACATTTTATTTTCTTAAAACCCTTATTTTCTGTCTCAGAATTGATACTACTTATGGTTCCAAAGCAAAAGAGCAGTAAGGACTAGGCAATTGGGGTTAAATGACTTGCCCAGGGTCACACAGGTAGGAAGAATCTGAGGCCAGATTTAAACCTAGGACTGCCTGGCTCTCAATCCCTAGTTTCCTTTATTTTATTTTATTTTATTTTTAATTTTTATTTGGTCATTTCCAAACATTATTCATTGGAAACAAAGATCATTTTCTTTTCTTCCCTCCCCCCCTCCCTCCACCTCTCCCACAGCCGACACACAATTCCACTGGGTATCACATGTGTTCTTGATTCACACCCATTTCCATGTTGGTGGTATTTGCATTAGAGTGTTCATTTAGAGTCTCTCCTCAATCATGTCCCCTCCACCCCTGTAGTCAAACAGTTGCTTTTCGTCGGTGTTTTTACTCCCACAGTTTATCCTCTGCTTGTGGATAGTGTTTTTTAGATCCCTGCAGACTGTTCAGGGACATTGCATTGACACTAATGGAGAAGTCCATTACCTTCGATTGTACCACAATGTATCAGTCTCTGTGTACAATGTTTTCCTGGTTCTGCTCCTTTCGCTCTGCATCACTTCCTGGAGGTTGTTCCAGTCTCCATGGAATTCCTCCACTTTATTATTCCTTTTAGCACAATAGTATTCCATCACCAACATATACCACAATTTGTTCAGCCATTCCCCAATTGAAGGGCATCCCCTCATTTTCCAATTTTTGGCCACCACAAAGAGTGCAGCTATGAATATTCTTGTATAAGTCTTTTTCCTTATTATCTCTTTGGGGTACAAGCCCAGTAGTGCTATGGCTGGATCAAAGGGCACACAGTCTTTTATCGCCCTTTGGGCATAGTTCCAAATTGCCCTCCAGAATGGTTGGATCAATTCACAACTCCACCAGCAATGAATTAATGTCCCTACTTTGCCACATCCCCTCCAGCATTCACTACTTTCCTTTGCTGTTATGTTAGCCAATCTGCTAGGTGTGGGGTGATACCTCAGAGTTGTTTTGATTTGCATCTCTCTGATTATAAGAGATTTAGAACACTTTTTCATGTGCTTATTACCTAGTTTCCTTTAAAACAGTTCAAGTGTACCTCTTTGATGAGGCCTTTCCCCATCAATGTCACCTCTCCCTGCCCCATTCGTATTTACTTACATGTGTTTGTGTGGTTTCCCCTGAAAGAATGTAAGCTCCTTGAGAGCAAGGACTGTTACATTTTTGTGCCTGGCACATAATAGGAGATTAATCAGTGCTTATTGATTGAGCATTGTCTCCCTAGCTAGCCTGTGAGATACTTAAGTGCAAAGATAGTATATACTTAAGATTAGGTATATACTTAAGTATTGTGGTATCTTCCCCATCACCCCTCCCAACAATTGAGTTCTGATACATAAAGCAGAGCTTCATAAATGTGTATTGATTTGACTTGGTTGGGCACCAGTGAATAGGAAGGAATGTCTGAGTTCTGCCTAAAGCTAAACAATTTCCCTCTTTTTCAGTTTGTGCCCCCAGAAGGACTGACTTTTGTTTGTCCATCCTAGTATGGCCAATGAAGAAAATGATCCAGTCGTACAGGAGGTAAATAGGGAATGGTACATAGAGGGTCCCTCCTAGCTTTTTCTGGAAGGTGAACCCCTCCATCACTATCTATGCATTTACTTTGTCTCTGAGTGCTCTTGGATTGATAGAAGTAGTGGGCCATTACCAATAGGAAGAGGGATTTAAGGGTCATGGAATGGATAGAGAGTATTGATGCATGCCCTTCTCTGTTGATTGAATGGTTTTTGAATAGTAAGTATAAAACCAGGGATATGAGGAAGAGTATGGTATAAAGGAGCTCAGGAAAGGAAAGGCCCTTGCCAGGTTAGGTGTAGGGTACTGTATTAGTTTCTTTTCTCTGCCTTATGGCCAATCTAGTCTTTTCTGTCAGGGTTGAACTAGGGCTTTTTGGAGAATGGAAACCATCATTTCTAAGCACCTTGAAGAGGAGGATCTTGGAGAAGAAAGACATTTGAAGAACTGGGGAAGGAACCCTAAACACTAACTTCTCCATCTTCAACCAATTAATATGAGTTTTTATAGGCAAGAGATAAGGCCAGGAACCTAGGACTATCCTTCCTTGAAGAGGAGGAGATGCCTCTCATCCCCCAATATATCCTCAAGAATCACACACACACACACTCCTACAACCAAGGTTAGCAGGGAGGTGATGTACGTAGTACAGAGGGGACCATTTCAATAGTTTGTCTTTGTGACGTTTTGTAAGGAAGCTTGTTGGCTAATTGTATATATTTGAGCCTTAGGTCTTTTTAGGAGCAAAAGAACTACCTCTGTCCATAGAAACTTACCTCTCTGAGTCATAGCCTAGGTGATGGGTACCTGCTTCTTGGGAGATAGGGAAGGAAGCAAAATGATGGTACCTTGGGGGTAGGTCATGGCCCTTTGCATAGTGTTCCTGGTAAAGTCTTTTGTTTTGTTTCTCTCTTCAGATTGATGTATACCTGGCCAAAAGCCTTGCAGAGAAGCTCTACCTATTTCAGGTAATTATAGGAGTTGAAAATTTGAAAATATAATTATAATGGTATTCCAATGGTGCTTTGAAATCTTGGACTTTCTTTTATTGTGAGGGTGGCTAGGCTATTTTTTCTTCTTCTAATTTTATAAAGGAAAATTGAGCCTTGATTGGTTGCCCATCAAGTCATGGACAGATCTTGAATTAAAACTTAAAGACCCGTCTCTGTTTGAGATGGGTCAGCAGCAGTGCTCCAACATGATGGTTGAGAGGTAGCTACCCACTGAAGGTATAGGCTTGGGTGTGGAGGTGGTACTGGATTAGATACTTAAAAGATGTCCTACTTCTGAATGGTTTCTTCTCCCTACCTTCTTTTCCTTTCCAGGGGGTTCATCACATACCCCTTGCTGGAACCTGCTTCTTGCTACCTCTTCTATTCCTTTTTCTCTTCTTCTCCTTCTGGATTCCCATTGCTCAGCCTATTATTTGGGTAGGCTTTAAGCTACAGGTTCAGGAAATAGCAGCTCATTGGCATGCTTTTTGAGTGAAGTTTTGAGAAATAACTCATTTCCTTATTCTGGGATTTAGTTGTCCTAAAACAGCTTCTACATGTGGCTCCATATAAGGGTAATGTGTTTATTAGACTGTGGGTTTTGTCAGACCTTATCCAATCTGGAGAAACGAAACAGTGAATTGAAAATGATGTTAATTAATCCTTTGAATTTATGCATCTGCTTTGGTACATTGTTCCACTTTTTCTCATAATAACCATATGAGGTTAGTAGGGATGGTTATCATCTTTTTTGCAAATTAGGGAAAAAAAAGACTCAGAGAGTAAATGATGTACTCAAGGTCATAGAACTGATTCATGGCATTTTCAGGGTGAGAAACCAGATTTCCTGATTTTTGACCTAATATTTTTTTTTTTCCAAAAACTATACCTCTCTGGTTAACAAAAGTAAGGGGACATTCTAGATTGCTTTATTTTATGCCAGCTGGCGTGTATTTTTTCATTTCCCTTCCTGGTTGTCATGTTTGAATCAGGGTAGTTGGACCTCAAGTTCTGATTCTTCCATCGTCAAAGCAACTGCTTCAAGAGCCTCAGTATAGGGAATAGCAATTCTTCAGGCCCAAGCCAGGGACAGGTTGCAGAAAGTATGACTAATGTCTGGAAGAAAGTAAACCAAGGTGAAGAGAAACAACTTTGCTCCAGTGAAAGGATCCACTGTGTCACATCACAAATCTGGAACCTCTCAGATCACTGTAAAATAATTTATTTTTGAGTTTCCCTTGCTGAGATTCTAGATTATAGTCAGGGGAGAAAGACTTGAGAAAGAGGTAATGCTTACTCTTCTTTTTTGACTCTCTTCCCTGGATAGTTTTACTAGGATTTTCCTGTTTCCCTAGTCTTGAGCTTTTCAGCCTACACTGTAGGAGTGGGGAGTGGTGGTAAGTGATGAACCTGGTAGCTCAGTATTTGGTACTTTTCTTCTACAGTACCCTGTCCGCCCAGCCTCGATGACTTATGATGACATCCCTCATCTGTCAGCCAAGATCAAACCAAAGCAACAAAAAGTAGGATTGTGCCATTTGGTTATATTTTGGGAAGGGGAAAATGGGATTGGAGAGGAGAGTGGAAGCTGAGGTTGTATGTAGAGAGGGATAGGGCCAGATTTGGAAGGAGAAGATTCAGGGAAGAAAGAAAAGGCAACCCCAAAGTAAAACTGATTTTGAGATTAAGAAGGAAGTATATTAGCAAGAATCTTAATTTCATACTTCATACTAGGGTCTCTAGAAGTTAACTCTTATGATGGGAATTCATTGGGCTCTGTCAGGGAGGTTATTTCAACTTCCTGCCCAGTCTTAGCTTCACTGGAAAATGTGAATTGAATTGAAAGGACTAGACACTTGAGTAAAGGAAATAAATGATGTAAAAGAGTAGAGTGTCTTAGGATGGGGCAATATTTAATCCCTCCTGTGTACCAGGCATTGTGCTATGTGCTTTGGGGACACAGATAATGAAAAAGTGATCCCCATCTTTGAAAGAATTAATAGTACTAAGAGAGTTGAGAGATGTACCTAATGCATATAATACAAAACAAAATGTAATAAGTGCTATGGGAATTTAAAGGAAGAATTCACTTTTGGGAAGGCAGAGACCAGGGGGAAAAAACTTCAAGGAGAAAGCATTTGAGTTGGATCTTGAAAGTACAGTGCTTGTCACTTAGTATGTGCTATATAAATCTTAGCTCTTACTTCTATTACCACTACTATTATTATTGAAATTGAGAGAGGAGAAAGTGAATAGTTCAATTTGGTTGGAGAATAGTTGTATATACTAGCAAATAATGGGATACAAATCTTGAAAACTAGATTCCAGCTGAAGTGTAGAGAGCCTTGAATGCCATGGTAAAAAGTTTGACTTGGTCATTGAGGAGCAATAAAGAATTTTGAGCATGGAGTAAGTATAATTAAATTTGTTAATAGTTCTGTAGAGTGGCGTGGAGGGGAGACCAGGTCTGAGTCTGAAGGAGGCAGATAGTAAAGAGGGATTGAGCTGGGAGGTGGCAATAGAAATAGAACAGTGAGGAGGCACTGGGCAGATGGTAGAAATAGAAGCAAAAGAACAGGATTGTGGAACCTAAAGAAAGGAGGTGGCAAAGCTGATGTCTCTGAGGCTGGCAGTGTGACATTCTTAAAGGGGAGAAGTTTAGGAAGAAGAGCCTGCTTAGAGAGGAAGATATGTTTAATTTTGAATAAGTTTCAATTGAAGAGAGAGGTAAGGATAGAGGAGGAGTTTTCTAAGTAGAGATGATACCTGATTATGGGCATGGATAAGGTCAATAAAGAACATGTAGAGTGTTTTTTTAAGAAGTTAAGGAGAGAATCTGTGCTGCTGGTTCCATTTAGGGGGTGGGCAGTAAGAGAGAGAGGAGGGAGGGACATTAAGGACACAAAAAATGACTTAAGGAGACTCTAGAGCGGTGAGGGCAAACCTTTTAGAGACTGAGAGCCCAAACTGCAACCCTCACACCACATGTTAAGGAACATCCCCCACTCCCCCAACTTTACTACCACTCCCATTGGGCTGCTAAGCAGAGTAGGGGCAAGTGATGAAATGTCCTCAGGCTTGCATGGAGAGGGGTAGGAGGGAAGCCATCTCTGGCATGTGTTCCATAGGTTTGCCAACACAGCTCAACATCAGGGGTGCCAAGAGAGGCAGAATTTCAAGGAAGTGTAATGATTAGCATTTGTTGAAGAGACAGCAAGGAAGACTGATAAAAAGGGTCATTAGAGTTTGCTGACTTTAAGGAAACTTATTTCAGTAGAGGGATTGAATGTGAAGCTTTTTTGCAAGTAAGTGTATATAGGTCATGTTGCTCATTATACCTTTCAAGATGTTTTTTCTCCTTGTTGAGGGGCCTGAGGTCTCTGCAGATATACAGAGGGCTACTTGCCATAATCCTTTTCTGAGTATCTTCAAAAACTCAAGAGGTCTTGCTTGCTCTAGCTCTAGGTGTTTGTGTGCTTAGGGCTGGGTGGGGACAAGTTCAGTCCTAAAGTTGTAGGTTGAGCTCAGGTTCTATGGGACTGAAGGTGAGGAACAAGAGTAGGGAGAACCTGAGATGGGGAAAGACCAATGTAAAAAGTCTGAGAGGTCATCTGTCCTCAGTGGTTTCTTACTGTGGGAAAATAAGAACTTCCTATTCATTCTCCTCCCCAAAGGATGATGCAATCACCTGTGGAATAATTTTTTTATTAGAATTTTAATTCTACATAGATGAGAAAATTTTTTTCCAATTACATGTAAAAACAATTTTAAACATTTGTTTTTTAAATTTTTATTTCCAAATTCTCTCACCTTGATATAAATTATACATGTGCAGTCATCCAAAACATATTTCCATATTAGCCATGTTGTGAAAGAAAATAATACCAAAAAAGGAGAAGAAAAATAAAGTTAAAAAAAGTGTGTGCTTCAGTCTGCATTCAGATTCCATAGGTTCTTTCTCTGGAGATAGATCAAATTTTTCTTCATGAGTTCTTTGGAATTGTCTTTGAGTATTGTATTGCTGAGAATAGTTAAGCCTTTCTCAGCTGATCATCATACAATATTGGTATTACTATGTATAATGTTATCCTGGTTCTGTTCACTTTGCTTCAGTTCATCTTGCCTGCTTGTCATTTCTTATAGTGCAATAGTATCCTATTGCAGTCATATACCACAGCTTTTTCAGTCATCCTCCAGTTGGTGGTATCCCTTCAATTTCTAATTCTTTGACACCACAAAAAGATCTGATATAAATAATTTTGTTTACATAGGTCCCTTTCCTTTTTTTAAAAGTATTTCTTTGGGATATAAGCTAGTAGTGGTATTGCTGGTTTAGAAAGTATGCACGTTTTTATGGACCTTTGGGACATAGTCCTTGGAACTGTTTTTAATCAGGAATGTTTTTTACCTGGAATGATTACCTGCAGGTGGAACTGGAAATGGCTATTGACACCATGAATCCCAACTATTGCCGAAGCAAAGGGGAGCAGATAGCACTCAATGTGGATGGCACCTGCACAGATGAGACAAGCACCTATTCCACGTGGGTCCTCTTGCTGCTTCAGGGGATGGTCCCCTGCACCCTTTGCTCCATGAGCTTTCCAGGAAACCGGTCTGAGACTTCAGGCCTCTAGACCAAACTTTTTCAGTGTAGGCTTCATTAAGGTGAACTACCTACCCTCTTAACAGTGCCCACCAAATCAGTATTTAATTTCTCAACCTTGTTTCTGATACTTGTTATATGTGTAACCCTGGACAAGCCACTCAGATTCTCTCAGCCCTAGCTTTTTCTTCTGTAAAATGGAGATGTGAATAGCACTTATTTCCTAGGGTTGTTGCAAGAACCAAATGAGATAATGTATGTATGATCTCAAATAACACTCTATAGAAAAGCCAGCTTTCGTTGAGTTGGCAACCAGATTGGATTCTTTAGGAATTGAGAAAAGGGCAGGTAACTTCTTCAAAGGAAATTCTCATATCCTGAGCAAGGAAAATTCTTGTCCAGCCTGCCCTTCCCCATCTTCCTCCTTTTAACCATAGGGTCCTGCTGTATTTCCAGGAAGCTGATGGACAAACAGACGTTCTGTTCTTCACAGACCACAAGCAACACCTCCCGATATGCTGCCGCTCTCTACAGAAAAGGTGATTGAGGTTGGAAGCTGCTTCCTGGGCAGGGAGTAGGGGGAAGGAGGGAAGAAATATTTGACCTGTAGCAAAGGAGTTTACCCACTTATGATCCAAATCTCTTTCAGAACTTTTGTTATTGGGGGCAACTGGGTAGCTCAGTGGATGGAGAGCCAGTCCTAGAGACGGAAGTCCTAGGTTCAAATCTGGCCTCAGTCACTTCCCAGCTGTGTGACCCTAGGCAAGTCACTTGACCCCCATTGCCTAACCCTTACCACTCTTCTGCCTTGGAGCCAATATACAGTATTGACTCCCAAGACGGAAGGTAAGGGTTTAAAAAAAAAAAAAAGAACTTTTGTTATTAACAGAATTTGTTTGGTTTCTTCTCAAGAGTTCCTTTCTAATTTGACTCCTTAAATAAGCATATATTTGCCCTAAATGTAGGACTTCAAATTTCCTTTCTGGGCTTCCTTAAACTCTTCTTTAAATGAAGAGGTTGGAACTAGATGATCTTCCAAGGTCTTTTCAGCTTAACCTCTTGTGATCGTGTGGTCCCCTTAAGCTCTTGGCTTTTTATTTTATTTATTTTTAAACCCATACCTTCCACCTTAGAATCAATACTGTATATTGCTTCTAAGGCAGAAGAGTGGTAAGGACTAGGCAAAGGAAGTTAAGTGACTTGCCCAGGGCCATATAGCTAGGAAGTATCTGAAGTCAAATTTGAACCTAGGACCTCCTGTCTTTAGGCCTGACTCTCAAATCCACTGAGCTACCCAGCTGCCCCCTTGCTCTTGGCTTTTTAAACCCACCTATGAGCAGATTCATTGTTAGCTACCCAGTGCTTATGGATTGCATATTTGTTCCTGCTCCCTGGATAGGCTGCCCTGAGAAGCTAGAGTCAGAACAAGTTGGGAGAACTCCTTTTCTTAGCTCAGCCTTTTCTTGACTGAGCAGGGAGAAAGATGGGGATCCAGAACAGGCTAGGCCCAAGGGAGTGAGAGGTCCAGGAATTAGAGCCTGGGAAGTTGGTTTTTGTGCTTAGCTGTCAGTCCAGGGAGCTTGTTCTCTGTTTCCTGTGGGAGGTTCCTCAGATCTGAGCTTGAGAGGGGTTTGGGGACAGGCCAATCCCTAGAGAGCCCTGGGAGAGTCCCTCTTCCTCTGCCAGGCGAACTTCACTTGACCCCTCTGCACGGCATCCTGCAGCTGCGGCCCAGCTTCTCCTACCTGGATAAAGCCGATGCCAAGCACCGAGAGAGGGAGGCTGCTAATGAAGGTAAGCACCCTGCCTCAGCCCCACAAGATGGACTGGAGGGTTCTGGAGGTGGGAGAATCAGTAGCTTGCTTGGGGGGAAGAGTTGGGGTCCCTTGGGAAAAACAGGAAGAGGAAAAAATGAAATAACCATGTGATTCATTAGCTGGTGATCCAGTTAGAATGTTTTTGTTTTTGATCTATGTGGTGCATTGACTCTTAATGGACCTGGATTCAGGAAGACCTAAGTTCAAATAGGGCCTCAGATACTAGCTCTGTGACCCTGGGCAAGTCATTTAACCTCTCTGCCTTGGTTTCCTCATCTGTAAAATGGAAATAATAATAGCATCTACTTCCCAAGGTTGTTGTGAGTTCTAATGAGATAATATTTGTAAAGCACTTTGTACACCATAAAATGCCATATAAATGTTAGCTATCATTATTATTAAGAATTGAAATATTAGTATTTGTTTAGATCTGGGCCTGTTGTTTAACCTCTAGTGTTTTAGTAGGGAGTATCAGCCCATTGGAAATTGAGGCCAGTTCCTTGCCTAGGGATTATTGCCCAGTGGCAAAAGCATTAATCTAGCCAAGTGCCCTGGGTTCTGGTGTTGATGCTGCCTATAACTTGCAATCTGACCCTAGACTTGTCTGGTCCCCAGTTTCTTCATCTGTAAAATGCAGAGTGCCAGATCATTATTTTCCTATTGGTTTTGTATAAAAAGGAAGAGAGATTTCATGAGAATTTTGATAGCAGAGGTATTTTTCCTTCTAAATGAAATGTATCAGAAATCCTTATTATATAGTGGTAACATTGCCTAGGACAGTACCTTGCCCTTAGTGGGCACTTAATGAATATTTGAGTTTTGATCAGTTCTCTAAGGCTCTTTTCAGCTCTGATATTCAGTGGTTCTTCTTTTTGGCAGCTGGGGACTCTTCTCAGGATGAAGCTGAAGAAGACATCAAACAAATCACGGTACATCGGAGGCCTTGAGCCTACTGGAACTTCCTTTTCCTATAAGATTGCTGTGGACTCCTTGGGGGTCCAGATTTGCTGGGTCATCCAGAGTGAATCCTTTGATCTTTTTAAAAGTTCAGGGCTTCTTAAACTTTTCTGTGTGTCTTGGACCCCTTTGGCAGTCTGGTAAATGAAGCCTATGGGCCCTGTCTCAGCAGAATGTTTTTAAATGCATTAAATAAAATTCAAAGGAATACAAAGGAAACAATTATATTTAAGTACAATTATCAAATCAATATTTTGAATAGTACAGTTATCATGGTACTTAACAATTTTTTTTTTAAAAGCTTTATCTTTTGTCTTAGTATCAGTTCTAAGCCGGAAGAAAAACAAAGGCTAGGCAAATGGGGTTAAGTAACTTGCCCAGGATTACACAATTAGAAAGTATTTTAGGCTAGATTTGAATCCAGGTTCCCTTGACTCTAGACCTGGCCCTCTATCTACTGTGCTACCTAACTGCCCCAGGCTATATTTTTTTAAAGCCCATATTCATAGATATCAGGTTAAGAGCCTCTATAATTATTTTCCCCTTTGAAAGGAGGAGATAACATTACCATGCTCTGTATACTTGGGTGAGATGCTGAGGGTAAATAGGAATGAGTTAGAGGAAAGGTCAGTTAGCAGTCCAGTGATGTGCTGCCAGCATGTAGGGCCACATGATAGATGATACCTAGTCTTTGTCACTTTGAACTATTCACTTCTCTCTACATATATTTGAAAAAAGGAATACATTTCCCCTGCCTCACAGAGTTGTCTTGAAGATTGAAGAAAGCTTTGTTATTTCAGACCACTATAGAAATGGCAGCTGCTGCTGTTATTGGGCACATGTTGGTACAAATTAAAGAACAGGCAGACATGTTTTCATGGGACTTCTAAGAGTAATAGAATCCTAGGATTTATCTAGTCTAGTCCCTTTGTACAGTTGAGAACACTAATTTTACCCATGGTCTCAGCCTAGGTATGGTATGAAAATTGGGACTACAACAGGGTTCTTTGGACTCTTCCCTTCAGAACACTTTCTCTGCTCTTAATTTCATGGTCTAATTGAGGAGATGTCTTATATAATATCATCAAACTGACTGCATGTCTGCATGTTTTGAGGGCAAAAGGTAGGCTGTAGGTCGCTCAATGGATAGAAAACCAGGCCTGGAGATGAAATCCTGGGTTCAAATTTGGCCTCAGACACTTTCTAGCTATGTGACCATGGGCAAGTCACTTAGCCCCAATTGCCTCGCCCCTACTAATCTTCTACCTTGGAACTGATACTTAGTATTGATTCTAAGACAGAAGATAAAGATTTTTTTAAAAGAGAGGGAAAAAAAAGGTGGGCTGTAGGTTATAGTGACAAACTAGAGAATGGGCTTAGTTGTAGATTTTTCCAGTGCAGAGGTAGCCCAGCAAGGAGGAGGTTTTTCCATACATTTGGCATCAGTTTAAACTGAGGGAATTAGGCAATGGGGATTCAGAGTTGGCAGGCCATAGACAACAGAGGATCTACATGACTCACCAAGGGAAAGGAGTTAGTATCAGGACTTAATAGCCTTTGCAATGCACCCTTCCCTTTCCTATTACAGGTGCGTTTCTCTCGACCAGAGTCAGAGCAGGCTCGCCAAAGGCGGGTTCAGTCTTATGAATTTCTCCAGAAGAAGCATGCGGAAGAGCCATGGGTGCATCTACACTACCATAGCTTGCGGGTGAGGACTCTGAAGATGTGTGGGAAACAGGCCTCTTTGGCAAGAGTCAGAGTTCACCTGGCCTGCTGGATGGGCACTGTTTCCAATTCAGTCCTTTGGTTTACGTCCTGAGTGTCTTAAAGAACTGTCACTGATCTTTGATGCAGCTAAGCCTCTCTGAGGATCAGTTCTCCCATGTAAGATTCTATGTGGGAGCCAGTTTGTCTGGGCAGTGAAAGGAGTGCCAAATTTGGTGTCAAATCAGTGGGTGCTACTCCTGGCTCAGTCACACATTACTACCTTAGCCTTAGGAATATCACTTAGCCCCTCTTGGCCTTCTTTATTTGTCAAACTGAGGAAGCTTGACTTGACTACACAACTTCTTGGGCTCCTTAATCTGTGATCCTATGATTTTAGAGAAGAGGCATGATGTAAGAATTGTATCATATCAAAGAATATATAGTAATAGTTGGTACACCTTTTAAGAAATAGTCCACCAAGGTTTTTATCTACATTTTGTGGGGGAGAAAAGATAAAGAGTAGTATATCAATATGGAGAGAAAGATTCAGTATTAGGGACTCTTCTCAGTCATGTATGCATTACTGTGAATTAGTTTAATCAGATTGCCTTCTTCACCTAACTCAAGAAATTATTTTCTATGGGGGAAGAGAGTAATTTTAGAGCATGAGATTTCATTGGAGAGACAAAATTAAAATGAGTGGATGACAAAGTTTTTCTTAAGTGTTTACAAGGGGCTAAGCCCTGAGGCAAATACTTCCACTTGCCCATTCTAATGGGGGAAGAGGAGGTAGACAAAACACCAAGGAGACTAGTTGTCAGGGAGGGACACCGTTTTCTGCAAAATTACAGGGATGTTAGTTGGGGCTTTCAGGGAGTAGATTGAAATACCATACAGGAATAAAGATAGAGTTGATTTGATCATGACCCCTGGTTCCAAAATTGAAGAGGGGGAAGGGGAGGCATAGTCAGGGAAAAGGTACACCCACATTTTTGAGATATCTGGAGAGTTGGAAGTAAGCAGAGCAAAGCTTGGTGGCTGAGACTTTCCTAAAATATTGGGCCAGAAGAGTCAGCCCCCAATCAGGAGCTGAGGTCTTTTGGCAGAATTTTCTGCATAGTAGCAAGGCAGATGAATGAACAAAAAAAAGCATTTATTAATAAGCAATTACATGCAAAAGACAGTGCTACATACCTGGGGGGGGCCATGGAGTAGGAAAGGAACCTTCAACATTGCCTGAGTCCCTTAGCCGCTTGGGTTGGAGCTATGGGGAGGGAGGTGGTACCATCATGCCCTTTATGGAGAGGTAGATTTTGGGAATAGTGCATCAAAACACTGTGACCCATCTTTATGTTATATATGCTTTGTTGACTTCTAGTATAAACAGAGGTCTGATGATATGGGGGTGTCTATGGTCTCTTAGTGACTGGGAGGATTATGCACAGATTCTTAAGTTCAGACCTTGAAGGGAGTCTTCATCCCTCACCCCACTTCTTTAAAAAAATAAATAAATTCTGGGCCAGGAAGTCTAAACTTTGATTTTCTCCAGGGATTTGTTGAGGCTTAGTCTGTCTGTTGTTCTCCTCAGGACAGCCGATCTGAACATGAACGCCAGTATCTTTTGTGCCAAGGTCCTGGGATCTCGGAGAACACAGAGCTCATTAAATCACCAAGGTGAGAATGCCCCTCTGTGGGGAGTGAGGAAGGGAGAAATCAGGCTGACATGTGGAAGAAAGTTCCAATTACTACCTCCATTGGTGAAATCAAATTCTATGAGGGCAGCCTCTTCCCCCATTCCTGACCTTACAGGGCCAGCTTGGGTACCTGGTCTCTTCATGCAGTGGGTAGAAGAAACTCTGGTGGCCCCTATTTTTATTCTGATTTTTGCTACATTTACCTGTGGTCCTAAGCTCATGCCTTGGATGGCATGCCCTCTTGTGTTCTTATAGTTTGGGTGGGAAAAAAAAGGAGAAACCCTTGGAGTTATTTCTCACCTTCTGTGACTTTCTATTCACAGTGAGTACTTAATGATGTTAATGCCTCCGAACGTTGAGGAAGAGAAGTGAGTATCCTGTACCTGAATTGTGGTTCTGACCCAGCATGGCCTGTAACTTATTAGGACCACTCATGGCTCAGCAGATCTCTGAAAGCTCCTGTTCTTTCCCCCCATAGAGAAAAACCTGTGGCCCCAAGCAATGTCCTGTCCATGGCCCAGCTTCGGACTCTGCCCTTGGCAGATCAGATTAAGATCCTGATGAAGAATGGTTCGTGCTTTCCTACTACGTTCTTTCTAATTCTCTTTCCCACAGCCTGGGAGGTTATACCTGTTTGGTTGGTCTCCTTTCTTATCATCCTATTCTGTGCCCATGCTAGTTCCCACTTCTGTTCTTTCTTCAGTGGGCCTCTAAGGAGTCATCAAAACACATATACAGTGATCCTTCACCTATTGTGGGAGTTATGTTCCAGAGGCCCTCATGATAGGTGAAAATCCATGAAGTAGTAGCATTATATTTATTATTTATATATATTTTAAGACTATAAACCTTTCCCACTCTCCTATAAACCTTTTCCACACTCTTATAAACACTGAGCCAATCGGCTCCCAGGATACAGAACACAGCGCTGTGGTTGGTCACCCCTTCATTCCATCAGCCAATAGTGTGCCATGATAAGGGTAACTCCTTAATACCCAATTAGATATGTATATTTTTAAAGTGATACAGTGAAGTCACAATAAGTGAACCGTGATATAGTGAGGGATGGCTATAGTTTGTTTGTTTTTGGGATCTGACACTGGCCTCCATGGGCCCTGAAACCAAAAGCCCTGGAATAGCCTGACCTCTCCTGTCCAGGAGCCTGGGCTTAGACAGGAGGCCAGGCCCCAGAAAGAAAGAGGCAGTCTGGAAGACAGGTTCAAGACCCATGCCTGATGGTTCCTTTTTGTCTTGGTAGATCAGGATTGTAGACATAAAGCCTTCCCTTTGGGTATTCGTTTTGGGGAACTGTGCATGGACCAGGGCTCCTGGCTCCTGGGCTGGGTGCTTTATGGAAACCAGTGTCTTCTTTCTTGTCTCAGTGAAGGTCATGCCTTTTGCCAACCTGATGAGCCTGCTGGGCTTAGGGACCGACTCAACTTCTGTTCTGCGCTGCATCCAGCAGGTGGCGATGCTTGTGCAGGGAAACTGGGTTGTGAAGAGGTATATTTGCTCATGTAAAATACATATTTGTCTGCCAATATGTTAATGTCCTGTTGGGCTGTGCAGTGGTGTGGTATAGACCCTCTCCATGGTGGGGCTTAGAGGGAAGAGGCAAGAATGACTAAATGGGATTAGGATCTGTGTGGCTGTTAACTGGCCTATTAGAAATGGAATTGTTGAGCAAGGCTTAGCCTATTGCTCTGCCCAATATCCAGAAGTCCTAGAGCCTGAAGGTCCCTTAGAAAATGAAGTAGGTGGGAGGAAGGAGAAATCTCAGTTCTATTTGCCCCACTGCTATATCTTCCATCCCAGGTAAATAATTCCCAGGGATCAGGAGCCAAGGGCTGACTAAGAAGTAGGGAAGAAGAGAGTATCGTCCTATTCCAGATAGGGTGGTCTGGGGCTAGGATGAAAGCAGCTGTTTGCCCATCCTTGGCTTGGGCATTCCCTGGCCTTGGCTTCCTGTGACATCTGCTGCCATTTGCTGTCTCTTTTTGGCAGTGACATCCTGTATCCAAAGGACAGCTCCAGCCCTCACAGTGGAGTGCCTGCAGAGGTGCTCTGCAGGGGTCGAGACTTTGTTGTAAGTAGTATAGAGGAAGATCTACAAACAGAACTGATCTGGGGCTTTTCTGGGAAGAGCTGGGTTCCTCTTGGGCGATGACTCTGACTTAGAGAGGGAGCAAACTTATATTCCAAATATATTGTTCTCTAACTGTACAGTCTTCTGTAATCCCCAGATTTCCTTCACTGGCCTTTACTTCATCTGTTCTGGGCCCTGTTTTTACTCTAGATCAGGAATTCTTAACCTTTTTGTGTCAGGGACCCCTTTGGCAGTCTGGTAAAGCTTTAAACCCCAAAGAAACCAATTATATTGAAATACAATTACCAAAATACTCGCCACATTCATAAACCAAAGATTAAGAATCCCTGCACTAGATTCACATTGATAGATTGGTCCATTAAGTTCTCTCCTACCCTCTACTAAAAAATCATACTCAACATTTATATAGCAATTTAGGTAGTTTCTTACCTACCTTGCTTTGTTTGATTCTCCCTACAAACCTTTGAGCTAATTACACAGGTATTGCCTCAATTCACAGATTGACAACTGAGGCTCTGAAAAGTTAAGTTACCGGTCTAAGGTTACTTAGAGAGTAAGTGACAGAGCTGAAACTCTACTCCAGGTTTCTGGTTCTGTCTGTTGTGCTTCCCTCCAATACTGTCTCACCAAGGGAATGGATTAGTTTAACTTGGGATTCTCAAGCAGTACATTGGGTTGCTGGCAAGGAAGGGAGGAAGGAAATGGGGCAGAGAGAAAAGAAAGTGAGAGTAAAAAGATGGGACTCTTCTCTCTTGTTTTTAGGAGTGCTGCTTGCCTTTAAAGTTACCTATTCTGTGTTCAGTCCCTTCTGGAATGCTTACCAAAGGATTCTGGGGGAGGACTGGGAGGAAGGGAGGGAGGGAGGAGATATGTCCTCTTAGGAGGAACTGTGTGTGCCAGGTGATAGAAAGGGAGAGCCTATTCCTGGCTTGCCACCCTTATTCCCAGCCAGTGTAAAGATACCTGATGTCAGTATCAGTGACATACTTGGAAGGCTTAGGGTGATACAAATTGTAGCAGTGCATAATGCTGCTGGCTCCATGTTCCCTGTGAGCTTCCAGAAGGCTTTCTAGCATCTATTCTCCAAAGGAGACCAGAAGCATGCCTCCCTCCTCCTTTCCCCAAGGTCTCTCTGGGGAGGGGGAATTGTGTTTTTGTTTCTGCTTGTAGGACATGTGGAAACCTTTGTGTTTTTTTCTCCCAGATGTGGAAGTTCACGCAGAGCCGTTGGGTAGTGAGGAAGGAGGTAGCAACAGTTACAAAAGTAAGTGTTTCCTAAGCTCCCTGGGTCTAAGCACTGGAAGAAAGAAAGAAGGGGAGGACTAGGCAGGTAGCCAGGGTTTCTAGAGCATATCTCTCTCATCAAGGACACAAAAAGAGGGGACTCCTCCTTGGGTCAATTAACTGGGCCCACAGAATTATTGACCAGTCTATTGATCAATGTTCCTGAGATGGCGGTCATCATAAGATCTGCAGATGGGACACCCATAAGACCATGCATTAAGATTTATCATGTAATCCTCACAATTAACTATGATGATCATTATCCCTAATTTGCAGGTAAAGAAAATGAGGCCTAGAGAGCTTAAGTACTTGCTTAGGGTCACATAGCTAATAAACGTCTGAGTAGGATTTGGTAGAGCCATCTGATTCCCAAGTCTGTCTCTGCATCCTCTTTACTTCATGACTTCTTTTCATTTCAGCCAACCTATTCTTGAGGCTTTCACTTGACGCTGTTGTAGCAGTTTGGGTAAAGAGAGGGAGAATCAGTATAGTGTAATCAGGGTAAAGCACCAATTTCCAAAAGGCTTCAGGGATCTAAGGGAGTGGGCAAATGAAGCCCTTTCAGAGGCTAAATCTGGTATCCCAGCCTTTCTCCAAATCCATCAGCTCTTTGGGCCCCACCTATTTTCCCAGCTCTGTGCAGAGGATGTAAAGGACTTTCTGGAGCACATGGCTGTGGTGAGAATCAACAAAGGCTGGGAATTCCTGCTCCCTTACGATGAGGACTTCATCAAAAAACATCCAGACGTCGTCCAGCGGCAGCACATGCTGTGGATGGGCATCCAGGCTAAGTAAATTACATTTGCTAAAGGTGGTGTCGATGCTGGGGTGGGGTGGGGATGGGGTCCTAGGGGCCCAGTAAAATGTAGCGTGACAGCTTCATGGTCCAGGGTCAGGAAAAGCCATTTGTTCACCTATAAACCGAAGTCCAGACCTTGTGTTTTCCTATAATGTTGATGTTAGAGTTGGTACTGTCTTGGGGATGAGGTGGGTGGGGGAACTCTTGAAGGTAAAAAAGCCCAAAATTTTGAAGAAAGGAGCTAAAGGGAATGGATTGGGGGGCCAGGTACTGGTGGGGGTGAGAAGATGGACGGAGGATGGAGAAAGAAGAGGAAAGTTGTGTAGGCAATCAAAGACCTACAGGAAGATGGCAAGCAGGAGAGGCTGAGATGAGTGGCCCAAGGGATTTAGTGAGGAGTGGGGAGGGTGTTTGGGACACTTTTGTTGGAAATCAGAGAGACTGCTATTTTCCTAGATAACTTGAGGAATTTATTAAGAATATGGGGGTTATGGTATATATATCTGGTGAAGGGATAAGGAGAGCTTTAAGCATGAAGGTCTTTTTTTTTAACCTGGTGCTTCTTTCTCATTTCAGATTAGAAAAAGTCTATAGTCTTCCAAAAGAGACAGTGCCAAAGACTGCAGAAGGACAATCAGGTTTGTTTGGAGGACTTGGAGACAGGAATCTGGGCTGAAACTGTGAAGGTGTGGTCTGGAGGGGGGTGGAATTCCCAATAGTCCCTCTTTCTGAGGTTCAGTGCAACATGGGCAAGTGCTTCGGGAAGTTTCGGGTCTGTTACCTTTCCCCCTGCTTTTTTTTTCTTTTTCTCTTCTGCCTCCTCTGGGAGGGGATCTGAGTTTCCTGGTTGCTGACCTGGGCTCAGCATGAAAGCTGAGTTGAGAGCCTGGCCAAAAAGTAGGTCCCAGATCCCAGCATACAAAGAAGGTTTGGCTTGTGAATAGTGAGATGGAGTGTTAGTGCCCTCTCTCTTGCCTTCCCTTAGAGGGCAACGTTGATCTGGACAGGCTTTTCACCAGCAGATATATTTGTCAGGCTGCCCGATAGACATAATACCATACTAAAACACCATCCAATTCCACCCCCTGCTTATTTTACAAATGAGGAAACCAATACCTATGGAGGCCAAATGACTTGTCTTATAGTCACACTGGTAGAAACTTGAACTTAGATCCTCCAAGTCCAGAGGCAGTGAGTGCTCTTTGATCTCTCCTCCTCTCCACACCTTGATACCTTTGATTTTTTTTTCTGTCACTGTGCTATCACTGACCCAAGAGTCAGAGGCTTTTGTAGCTATGGAGGCTAGGAAGGGCTAGACACATCTGTCCTCCAACCTTGGCTCTTTCACATTGACTATTTCCTGGGAGCTTATAGAATCTGATTGGGTCTCAGTTTTTTCCTATTTGGGAAATGGGCAGAAATTACCCTTTGTACTACCTTCAGTCTATCCCCTGAGCCTTTTCCCTCGTAACCAACTCTCTTTGGGACAGTTTTTTCCAAAAAATATGTAATTGAGGTAGAAGCCCTTGAAATGTCTCATTCCCTGAGACAAGGGATTCCCCATTCTGAGCAGTGTCCTGCCTGCCCTTGTAGTGCCTGTTATGCTGGTTTCTGGGGATCAGCGGGTCCAAGCAGCCAAGACCAAGGCCCAACAGAATCACCTGTTGCTAGAACGAGAATTACAGTGGAAGAAGGAGCAACTGCAGGCAATGCAGGCCTCATCCAGTGTTCGGATCAAGGAGGAGCCAGTGAGTGAAGAGGAAGAGGAGGATGAGCAAGGTGACAAGGAGGAGGAACCTATGGACACTTCGACCTGTGGCAGCCTCAGAAACCGGCTGGCCAATGGGCTTCCTGCTGGACGAGCCGCAGGTGGTGACACCCTCAACGGGCACCCCCCAGTGGGCTGTGGAGAAGCACCCATGGCTCGGGAACTGAGGGCCTTTGTTGAGGCCACTTTTCAGAGGCAATTTGTGCTCACCCTGAGCGAACTGAAGCGCCTCTTTAACATGCACTTGGCCAGCCTTCCCCCCGGGCACACACTGTTCAGTGGCATTTCAGACAGGATGCTGCAAGACACGGTGCTGGCTGCTGGCTGCAAACAGATATTGGTGCCTGTAAGTAACTCTCCACAATGGGAAGCAAGGTGCAGTTGGGAGTTCTCATTTAGGAGGGAGCCTTTGCTTAAGCATATATCTTGAGAAGCAGCTGGGCCTGGAGCCCTAGCACTTCTAATAGTACATTGAATGTGTGGTAGTTCCTGACCCTACTTTGGGATGGTCCAAGGGAGACCTAAGTTTCCGCCACCTCTCACGTCACCAGCTAGAAATGTCACGCTGATTCCAGGTCACCTACTGGGGTCACCTTAATTCAAAGGCAAACTTTCTCTATTGGCTCCTCCAATGTTTCCCCTTCTGCCCACTAAAGCCATCCTAAAGAGATGGTGTAATCCCTCTGTTCTACAGGGGCCCTGAAGTTGTCCATGGCAGGCTGCCCTAATAGACCAAAGTTGTATTTCTTGAGATCGCATCATTTTTCATGATCCCATGGTAGGCTGTGCTTGCAAATCAACACAAATCCATTTAGCTTTTTATGATTGACTAAGAGATTGGAATTAACCAGGGTTCTGACATTTTTATAGCACTTTCTTCAGGTAAGGCTGTGAAATTGGTATTTTATACATGTCAAAACCTGAGGAGATGTGACTTATTTAAAATAACCCAGCTATTTATGTGTTTGGGATGGCAATCAATCACACTGGAGGTCCTGCCATTTCCTAACTCCCAACAGTTGCTCCACTATACCAAGTTGGCTCTCTCACCTTACCAGAGACTTCAGTCTGATTGACCAGCTCTGGCCTCCAGATGGATTAGAAAATGGGAAGAGCCACCTGTCTTTGGATTATCCCAGTCCTGAAAGTTCATCCACCATAATAATAATTCATCCACAGGTGAAAAATGAGTCTGGGAAACTTTTCCGCCCTGATTTTTAAAAGCACATTAGGTAAAAAATGACAGGGCAATATGCTTGGAGTCAGGAAAACCCAAATTCAAATCTGACCCTCCTACACTTAGCTGTGTGACATGGACAAGTCACTTATCATTTATTTACCTTGGTTTTAAAATGGGGATAATACTAGTGCTCTACTTCTCAGGATTGCTCTGAGGATCAAATAAGATATTTGTAAAGTGTTTAGCACTGTGCCTAGCAATATAAACGCTATTATCATTATTATTTTCCCTTGGCCAAAAAAATCTTTGATTCAAGATGAGCATCCCAGGCAGGGGAAATGAGATTGGAGCAATGAGACTTCTATTTACCAAGAACACCAGTTGGGGACTGTAACTTGTAGAGGATTGTGGGTCCTGGCCTTCTGGACAGATTCTCTTTATCTTTCTTTATCTTTCTGCTTGCTCAGTCTTCCTCCTCCCCCCCTCCCCCCCCACTGGTATAGGTGGAGTCAGGGTGAAGTAGGGCTGTAGCTTTGACATCATTGGAGATGCCAGTGCCAAGGTTAGGTGAGGCTCAAGTCCTGAGCAGTACCGTGGTTGTAAGATTCAAGCTTGTGTATGTGAGGGATAAAAATGGGGACAGTGTTCTCCATTGTTCCAAAGCCCTTGTCTCTTCTAGCCACAAATGCTTTACCTTCACTGGGCAGTCACAGGGGACTCTTTCAGTCTTTCTTTGGGCTCTGGCAGAGAGCCTGGGCTGGCTGCTCCGTAGGTGAGGCACAGGGAAAGCCCTATGCCTGGAGGGCAGATACTCGGGCTCAAGAGTGATGTCTGCTTCTTACCTGCCTTGGAGGATGTACTTTATGTTCCTTGTGGCTACTTCCCCCTTGCCGGCTGGATAGAGGCTGAAGGGAACTCTCTTGTTCCCTTTTTTTCTTCCTCTTTAGGAATTAGATTTGCAGAGAGTGAATGGCTATGTCAAGGCAGTAGAGACATAACTCCCTGGGTCAGGTCTCTCCTAGCCAAAGAGCTCACAGTCTAATGAAAGAGACAGCATGCAGTTAATGTACAAACAAGAAGAGAGAGAATAAATGGGAGATAATCAACTGGAGGAAAGGCTTCTTGCAGAAGGCTGGAACTCTCATTAGTTGAGACTTGCAGGAAACCAGGAGGTAGAGATGAAAAGATAGCAATCTAGGTCTGGGCATGGCCAGTGAAGATTAATGGCCTTGTCAGTTGTGATGACTTGTTCCAAGAAATAGCAAGGAGGCTGGTACAGCTGGAATGCAGAGTGAAGAACGAGGTGGGAAAAGACTGAAAAGGTAGGAAGGGACCAGGTTGTGAAGAGCTTTCAAAAAGGAATCTTATATTTGATTCTGGAAATCATAGGGAGCCACTGCAGTTTATTGAATAGTCTGACATGGTCAGACCTGCACTTTTGGAAAATCAAACCCATTTCAAGCCTGCCTCACATGTGTGTCCTGATTAGTTTCCCCCACAGACTGCTGCTTCTCCTGATGAACAGAAGGTGTTTGCGCTCTGGGAGTCTGGAGACATGAGTGATCAGGTAAAGGGACCTCTCAGGGGCCCTTTTCACATTGCTGGACTCTTACGCTAGTTGGAAGTAGGGTTTCCTTTTGACAAAACCCTTGGAGTTGGGGTGAGGGGGTAGGGCAGGGCAGAATGTCTGCCCTTTGGCCACAATTGGCCCCAGTAGGTAGAGGGGAAGGGAAGAGCTGATGTACCTGTTTGCCCTGATTTTCGTCACTTTCAGAAAATAAAAGATTTTAAAAAACATTACTAGACAAGCATGGTGACTATTTGCATTACAAAGGAGTTATTTGATTTAGAAAAGGGTGCACTACAGTTTTTAAATTTTGAGCAGTTGATGTTTTCATAACTATAAATTCAGATCATGAAGCCTATGAGTTTCCTCTTAAGTCATAAGTTTATCTTGGTGCTTTGAAAATTGGCTTAGACAAAATTACTCTTTTTGTAAAGTGTGGTCTTCCTATTCTGACCATTGCAGGAGCCCTGCTGAGGTGTGTAGTTACATTTCCCCAATCTATTATATTTCACTCTTGGGAAAGTAGGATTTAAAAGAACACCTTGACCTCTTTTCTTTAAGTGCCATTATTTAGAGGCAGCATGATAAAACACCCACAGTACTAGACTTGGAATCAAGGAGAACTGGATTCAAATCCCACCTCTGACCTTAATATATGTGACTCTGGGCAGGTCATTTAACTTCTCCATGTCTTAGGCAGCTCCCAGCAATATGCCCTCCTTCTTTCCCATGGCATCCCTCCTTGTAACAAAAAAAAAGAGGCAAAGCAAGCTAATATAGCCACTGTTAGACAGTGTATGCAGCATTTAGTATCTGTAGCCCCCGTTTCATCTCCATGAAGGACCTCTTTAAGAGCATGGATCTTAGTACCCTGGGTTAGAAATGGGATTGATAGAAAGTAGTTGTCTCTCTGGCAGAGCTAGCATCATGGAGCAGAGGTCCAAGGGCCAGCATGCCCCACCCCACCCCCACAAGCAATCAGGTGGACTTCAGGTCAGAGTAGCTCTTAGCTGTGCTCCCATGCCCCTGCAGAACGATACCAGAAGGACAACATCCTGTGGAAGAAGCTTGAGACCAGATGAGCTAAGAGTTCAGAGGACAGTCAGTCTTCTGAATAGCTCATATCTCTGCATTTCTTCTTTAGAAATTATTTTCCTTTCTCTGGAGTGAGCATATCAAATGATTGTGGTTTTGCTACCATTTCAGCATCGACAGGTTTTACTTGAAATATTTTCCAAAAATTACCGGGTGCGTCGGAATCTGATCCAGACTCGACTAAATCAAGAATGTGGAGAGGACCTCAGCAAACAGGAAGTGGATAAAGTGTTAAAGGTAATAGCCCACTTTGGATGTCTCTAGATACAGAGGTCCTTTCTTCATGGCAGGGATATGTAGCTAAATTGTAAAACAGACTAGAGGAGTTCATGCTGTTTCCTGTCTGACCACAGGCAAGGGAAGTGAAATGATGTGTCCCTCAGGGTCACACGACTTCCTTGTTCAACTTCTTCATTTAATAGGTGAGAAAAGTAAAGCTGAAGGGGTTAAATGACTTGCCCAACATCATGCAGGTATTATAAGTTGACAGAGCTGTAATTTGATCCCAGGTCCTTTGAACACTACTGTCTCTTAGCAGAAAGAACTGGGGTTGGAATTTAGTTCTCCTGACTCCCAGAGGTCCTGGATTCTATTATAAGATATTGAGAAAAATATGCTTTACTTAGTAATTTAGATTTTTAAAAAGCAGAGCATTCTTAAAAAACATTGCTGTGAAAAAAAACAAACAAAACCCAAGTAGTTTTGTCTCTGTCTGTAAAGGACTTTTCACATAATCTTTTTCTTCCACAACATCACTTTGAGGTTAAAATAGTCTTCATTTTGCTTTTTTCAATTTCATAAATGCAGAACCTTCAGACTGACCTGGGAAAGAAATTTTTCTACATGTCTATGTTGGGACTAGAACCCAGGTCTCTGGACTCCTAGCTATTCATTAACAACCTCTGTTGCTTAAGCATCGGTGGCATCGTTCAGGATTTTATGAATGTTACTGAGTTTAGTTCATCATAATAACTTCTCACATCTAATTTTTCCCCCCACCTGTCCAGGACTGCTGTGTAAGCTATGGAGGCATGTGGTACCTTAAGGGAACAGTGCAGTCCTGACAGTCATAGTGAACTGCTTAACCCCACAAATGTAGGCCAGAGGATGGATACCACAGTGAGCAGAGATGGAAGTAACACCGGGACTGGCTTCAGGGAACACGGGGCAGGATCTGATCTTCACGTGGCCGAGGGGCACTGCACAAGCCAGTTACAGAGGTCGTCACATTGAGTTTGCATGGCCAGCTGGAGGCAGGAGTGCTCTGAGGAGAGATCAGCCAGGATTCTCTTCCAGTATCATTTGGAATTCCTAATGTATTTTGCTTCTCATTTGGTTCCATTCTAATAATAAAGAGAGTATATACTGATACAGGCAAGATGGAAAAAAAATCATGGTTTAATATCTTATTTTGTAATTCAATGCCAACCAAGTTAAAAGTTCTGTTTACAGGATGAGGAAAGCTTGAGATTTTTAATACTTAAAATGCCTAGAAGCTGATGCTCAGTCTTAGATTTTATGTCTATAAAAGCATCTGCCAGTTCCATTAAACAAGCCAAATTGCAGTATAATACTGTTGGGTTTTTATAGCCATTTAAAAATTTTAAATGTTACTACCTTATGTAGCAACTCTCTCTTAATTGTTTACATGAAACAGCACATAGAACAGACATATGGTTCAAATTATATATTCTTTTGACCTGTTTGCATAGCTATGCAAGTAAAGGTAAGTCCTGGACAACATGTAAGTGTAGTTATCACAGTTTGTGATGTACAGATCTCTATTTTGTGTACTTTTAAAATAAATGCTAACACCAATTCTTGGCATCATTTGGGTGCCCATCTTTTTATGACAAAAGAAATGTAAACAGCTTTTACAGCAGTTGCACAAAATGTGGAGGATTTCTAAATAGAAAGGAAAATGAGATTTTCATCGTAATGTGAAAACTAGAGGTGTCCGAAGCTCTGATGAATGGCTTCTTTGCAAGGGCATTTCTGGTTCATCATAGCCAAGTTAGACTGTGAGATGCTCGGAAATTGACCTTTTTACCTGCATACAGGCAGGTATTTGATTGCCAAATCTGCCCTGTGTGAAATCTGAGGGCATCCCTTTATTTACCCTTTTGATCAGAAAGCTTTGGGAACTATGTAAAAATTCATGAGTTTTTCATTAAAGGATCACATCTCCCTTTCCATGGGTGGCCATCTCACTTCCTATTCAGAATCACCAAATCTCAGTCTCAGACTTGGGTATGGACTTGAGATCATCTTAGTAAACCTGTATCTGAAAAAGTATTCCTTTTCAGAGCATCTGCTTAAAGACTTCCAGTGATGGGAACCTGTTGCTTCCCCAGCTTCCCTTAACCCTTTTGGCCAGTTCTCATTCTAGATTTTTTTTTAGGTTATAAAAATACAGGTAATTGTGTTTTGCTAATAAAATCAAAAGTCCAGGATGAGAGATGGAGACTATTAAAAACAGTAATTTAAACTACGGTTTAAACTACAACTAATAAGAGAATCCTTTAAGGACAGCCTCAGAAAATAATATCCTGATGTGATACTGTGAAGAAACTTCCTACTAGGTGAAAAACTTAAGCCATCATTGAATGTAAGTGTTCGGCTGGATTTAAATATGAGAAAACTGCACATTCAAATGCAATGAATGGTAGTATGACTTGGGAAGATGGAGAAGAGAATGATAGTGACAGAAAAGCCAGTGATAAATAAAACATTTGAATTGAAAGAAATACAAGTCTTAAAAATATCTTATTTAAATTTTTCACTGTATATCCTGTTAAAGCGATCGCATTTTAGGTGGGTAATCTTTATTTGGGCAAATACACAAAAGTTACGTAGCATTTAATTTTTGGAATTGTTTCCTTCAAAAGTTACCTAATGAATTCTGAATTTAGTCAACAAGGCAAAGTATTTCCTTTTGCCTTAGCTACACAGGTATATGGCCCTGTAGCTTAGCAAGCAGTAAGGACCAGACAGATGATTCCAATTTTTTAATCTCCCATTTCAGATCATGAGAACAGATCCATAGATGTTCAAATGTATGTAGAGCTGAAATTCACTGGGAATTGGGTGACATCAGAAATAAGCTTTTGTGCTTCCTGAATGGTTTTTTTTTTTCAGGCCTCTGTCATATTTCAAGAGTAAGTGTTTTTTAAAAAATTTCTTGGCTAGCTAATATATGTACATAAAATGTATATTAATATCCCCTTCCCATTAGGGGTCAGTGAAGGGCACATACCTCAGCTTTTGCCTTGTCAACCTTCACACAATATATGATTCAGAAAATGGTCCTTATATATCAAATTGATTTGAATTATACAACTTGCTTATCAGAAGAATTCTTCTGTCCTAATTTCTTATGTAGACCTAAATTTTATTTTCTTTTGAAAGTGAGGATAAATGATTACCATACTGGAGGCTTCTCTGGTGCATTCTAAGTTTGGGGCCGAGGAGAGTCAGTTTGTTTAGAGAAGTCATTTGCCTTTTGAGCAGCACCATGGCATGAGAGGCTGGGAATGGAGATGGGTGAACACATTCATTGTTTAGAAAATTTAGTTAAACCTCTGTGCCAAGTATTGTGGGAGGTGGTAAGGCTAGACCAATCAAGAGGGATCCTTGGCCTCGGGGTGCTTATAGACCATAGAACTTGCCAATGGACCTCAATGATTGATTGCTTTATCTGTAAAATGGAGAAGAGGGGAAAGGAAGGGAGGGTTTGAACTAGACTTCCAAGGCCTTGTCTAGCTCTACCATTTGATGATCTTCCACAGTTTCTAGTTTCGTATACCAGTGGGGTTTTAATACGAAGAAAGGCCTTTACAGTTAAGTATGAGTAACCTGCAGAGAGAATAATTCCTGATCAAAAGAACTTGAAATATTTTCATTTTGGGGCTTTTTAAATAAAGAATTTAATTTTGGGGAAAGTACAGTGAAAACAGTAGCAGAGATAAAGTATTTTAAGTTTAATTCCCAAGGTGGGGGGATGGTTTAGAGAGGGGGGTGGGTTTCCAGTCTTTCCAGTGGTAAGTAGTGAGTCTACTTACATTTACAACAATGCAGTGCCAGATAATCGAGCATTTGTCTCTGCTAAATAAATGGTTTAAACTTTGTTTCAAAGCAGGTGTGCAGTTCTTAATTCCTTTGTAAACATTTGTCATGTATTAGAAAATAGATTTGGCCATTGAAATACCTTAAAAAGTTTGTATGAGTAACACATTTTTTTAAAATTTCCTTAGAGCTTTATTTTAAGAAAAATATTTACAGTAGTTCAGAACTCTAGTTCTTTTAAATAGTTTTAATTTATAATGTATATATGGGTCATGTGCAGATATATTTCCGCAGTGGTAGATACAAATACTGTTTAATAAGGAGACAGACAGAAAATAAGTTCTTACAGCTTCTGTAATTAGTGAGAAACATGGACAAGAATGCTAGAACTTAACAAGACCTTATTTAGCCAAATGGTCCACCAGCCCTCAAACCCTTATCTATAGAATACACATAACAAACCACTTTTAAGTGGCCACTTAAAAGTCTAGGTCATAACTAAAGCCTTAAGAACAATCTCCATGCTCCCCCTCCCCTTTCTCCCATCTTTGCTGGCCAAATGGTTTCTGAAAAACCTGTTTTTGAAAACAGGTAGGTTCCAAGAGCAAGTGTGAAGACAACTATTTTTCCACATTAATAACACAAAGTGTGCTTTGTGAATAACCTGTCCTTTTTTGGTTCTATTTGGGTGGTGATGAGTAACTTGCCTTTAACATTTAAAGCCATCTCTAAGTAACATCAGATGCAAATAAATTAGAAAATACAGTCTGCCTTATTGCAAATTACATGCCCAAATGGCCTGTCCTCAGTATGTTTTCCAGACAATCATATATACACCCTCTACACAGTTCAGGATAGCCACCTCAGACACTGACAGTTTACCTCATTTTAAACGCTCATGCTAAGCTACTTTGACCACATGGCTGAGAATGACTTGTCCAGAGGAGTCTGAGGCCAGTTTCCAGGCCCTGCCCTCCTACCACAATGCAACACAAACCTTACATAAACCCCCTTCATTTGGGGGGGGGGAAGGGAGAGGAGATATAAATTCCATTCAAGTCGGTGCACCAGCCCCTGGTCCACAGAGAACAGGCTGGTTTTGTCATAGCTACTGAACGAACTAGGAGAGCTGACCCTAATGGCTACTCTGCTTCCTCCATACATTTGCAGAATCAGCAAAGAGAAAGGTTTCATTTGTGACATGTAAGATGGCCACTGGGCAACCTGGACCAATGATAATCCCTGCCTTGAAGTGAGGAGATGAGGGGAATGGCTTAACAGCAAGAGCTAGAATACACAAATGGGTCAGCTAAGAACGTGGTGAGCGAGCCTGGTATTTCGTTCTCTGTTCATCTATTTCTTGCTTGGTTTTCTTGATGCAACTAAAGATCTCCTTGAAGAGAGCTTTGTATTCTGGAGGAGGGCTGGTGGCAGAACTCGAGTCTGGAACGATGCTGGCCAGCTCCTGGCTGCTGGGGACTGGCTCAGCTTCGAGGCTCCTCACATTCGGGGCTGGAGTGGGACCCCTAGAAGTCTGCACAGCCTTATGTTTCAGGGATTCCTCTTCCTTCTGGCACTTCTTGAGCAGCTCTTCATATTTGACCTTCAGAGCACTGTACTGGGTGTCTACTTCATGCAGCAGGGAAATACCCCTCTGTTTCATGGCCTCCGTTTTCCTGATGCAAGTCTCTTCATGGCCCTTAACGATATCACTCCCAGCCAGACTACTCAGGACCACCTCACTGCTGCTGCGTTTGAGGGGCTTTTTGCTCAGCTCGGAGCCGGCCAGGAACATTTCCTCAAGCAGAGTCTGGCTGGGTTCTTTGACAGAAAGGAACAATGAATCTGGAACCAACTTTTCTACGCCATTCACAAAGGGATGCTCTGTCTGTAGCATCTGGCGCATTTCTGCCACCTCTGCCTCTAGCTCCAGGGCCCGTGCTCGGTAGGCATCTGAGGCACCCAGCTGCTGCTCCAGATCACAGTTCTCCTTCAGTACCAACCCATACTCTTCCTCCATGGTCATCCTCTTCTTCCTCTCCAGGCTCAGCTGGGCCTGCAACACTGTGATTGTCTTTTTCAGGTTTTTATTTTCTTCTTCCTCAGGAGTTTGCTGGTTATGCATAGAGGTTATCTTCTCAGCAAATACATGATCATACACAAAGTGCCTGGGGGGAGGAGGAGACAATGCACAGAAATTAGGATCCGGCCTCCAAAACCATCGGTGGCTACAACAAAGCTACACAGGGCTAGCGAGCGAATGCATGCTGAATCTTCATCATAAACTAAAAGTAAACACATTAAAAGCATCTCAAAGAACTTCCATTCCCAGAGCAGTATGTTAACTTCTAGAAGAATTAAGGGCCTTGTATTCTCCATTGTCGCCCTCCTCTGCTAATCTGCCCAGGCTGCTTATTAACAGAGCCGGCTGGGTGGCACAGGAGTTGACCATTGGGCTTGGAGTCAGGAAGACTGCCAGTTCAAGTCTAGGCTCAGCTACTTCCTAGTTGTGTAAAACCCGGCACGTCATTTAATCTCTCCCTGCCTCCGTTTCTTTAACTGTAAAATGGGGATAATAACAGCACCTTCTTCTAAAGTTCAAATGAGAGGATATTTGTAAAGTACCATGCCTAGCACATAGCAGGTGCTAAACAAGTGCTTGTTTGTTTCCTTCCCTTATCCAAAGGCTGTGGTAATATCACTTCTCACTGAAGTTAAAATCCACCTAATTGTAGGGGGTTGGTATGAGACAAAGAAGGGTCTAAAAAAAATCTCAGTGATGGGCAAGATCTTTCCTTTTTTTTTTTAAACCCTTACCTTCCGTCTTGGAGTCAATACTGTGTATTGGCTCCAAGGCAGAAGAGTGGTAAGGGCTAGGCAATGGGGGTGAAGTGACACACAGCTGGGAAGTGTCTGAGGTCAAATTTGAACCCAGGACCTCCCATCTCTAGGCCTGACTCTCAATCCACTGAGCTACCCAGCTGCCCCCTGGTAAGATCTTTCTTAAGGCAGAGGCAACCTGAAACCAATGAGGAGGGAACTAAGCTGAGAGAACAGAGAATTAGCAGCCTCCATAGTTCTCAGGAAAGAACAAGGAAGGCTTGAGATTACACAGGCTTGTGTCCTATATAGCTGGAGTCTGATGCAGAATGAAAGAAGTTGTGGAAAATCTTAGGAGTCCTCAGAGCTGGAATGTGGCTCCTTGTAAAACCCAGATAACCAAAACCATAAGAATTAAGCTAACATCTTGGAGAATGAAAGTACTAATAGGTCCTAATAGGTCAGTCTCACAAAGATCATGGAATGAATGGTGCAGTAATTACTCCACCAATTCTTTCTGTATGCTGGGGTCCAGTTCAGGTGGGCCTTTCATGGGTTTCAGACCTCTCTTTTTGCCAGTTTTACACTCCTTTTCAGTAAAAAAAAAAGGCATTTTCTCTGGTAGAGAAAAAAAGCAACGTAAAGTTAGAATAAACCAGTTGAACTGTTCCCCATTTTTCCATGATCTTCCTCCTCTATCTCCATGAAGCAGCCCTGTCCTGGAGAAGAGGTCAGCCTGTTAGCTATCAGACTCTTCTTTTAAATCCTTACCTACCAAGTATCAATTCCAAGGCAGAAGAGCAGTAAGGGTTGTCTTAAACAATAGGGGTTAAGTGACTTGGCCCGGGTCCCACAGCTCAGAAGTGTCTGAGCCCAGGTGCTCCTGATTCCAGGCCTGGCACTTTATCAGGTTCTTGTGTTGCCAGAGAATCTTCCCCACCCATATGCCTCAACAGCTTCCTCCTTTTAAGCTACCACCATCCCCCCGTAACTTGGATTCACAACTTTGGAGTCATCTTTGACCCTTTCCTTTCCCTCATGCTCCCACCCTCAAGCCCAACCCCATCCATTCACTTGCCATGTCTTCCTGATTCGACTTCTCCCCCCTCTTCTTCCTCCATACAACATCTATCCTCTTATCACTCTCCTCCTGGATTATCACAACAGCTTTCAGACTCCCTTCTCTGATCACCACCAACCTCAAGCTGGTGCTTCCCTCTCTCCCCTGCTCTTAGGGGACGAGCATTTAAAGCCCTCGGGATCGAGTCTGGCTCCTGTCTCCCTTTCCAGTCTTAGTTATTAATCTTACTCACTTCACCCACTCTTCCTTCTGGTCAAACCGGCCTGCTTGATAGCATCCACATTCATACTCTTATCTTCACCAGTAGACACAGGGGGTTGCCCCATGCCCCTCCTAATCAGAATGCCCAGCTTCCCATCCCGATTCCACAGGTGTCACTGCTCTTGAAAGAACCTTGTATAGCCTTTGGATTTTACTGACACGCATGTACTTTGTACCCTCCTTGTAAGGCAGAGGCCACTTGGGAGCAGGGACTTTATTTCTGTTGGATGTCCAGTGCCTTGCACACAGTAGGTGCTTAGTGTTTGTTGAAGCTCTAAGACCATTTACTTTCACAATAGGACAGGGCTGTGACAGTTGTGAGCTAACTGCTTTTGCTCCTACTTTGTCATGGTTCTACACCCAAATATGGGCTCAGAGATAACTGTGACTATTTCTATGGGATAATTTGGATACTGGGACAAGGCCTTCCTGAGGCCACAAATTACTCTTCCCCTGGGAAAGCCAGCACAGAGAGACTCGGTTTACCTGTCATTTACAATGTTTCCTGAGGCAACTCTGGGCCCTCGTCAACTTCTATGCTGTTTCGTTCAAAAATCAGTCCTACCTAAACTATTATTACTCCTCTCATGGGTACAAGGGATCCCAGGTGGAAAAGGTTTTAGTATTTCTAGTACGCTTTGGGGTTTGGGAATACCTGTCAGTAAAGATGGGGGCTTCTGAAGGCTCCAAGAAGGCTCCCCTCTGGAGGCTCAAATTTATTCATTAGGAATCGACCATTATATAGCCTCACTAGCTAGAAGAATGTTGCAGCCAGTAGTATTTTTCACAGAAATTTTCCATGCTTTCAGAATGGCCATTTCCTCATCTTCCTCTAATATGAAAGCTAAAAAAAGTTCTCGTAGAAAATCTTAGAGAATTTTCAGATAAAAGAAGAATGTGTACCTGAACTGAAATGAAAGAACCCATTTCATGAAGTAATTACAGAGCCAGGTTGACCCACCTTCCTAAAATTTCTAAAGGGAAGTGATGAGAGTTTAGACTGAGTCACTATATAATGCCAAGGGAAGAGATGGGCAATATCTTACTTGCGTAGGTCATAAAGTTCCTTCAGACACGAGAAACTGTGCAATGACTTTCGCTGTTCACATCTCTCCTGGTTCCCCCTCCCTTCACTAGATGTCTTCAGCTCCTCCATCTGGTTCTGGAGGTGATCGACATGACTCTGTAGGCATTCGATTGTTTCTGTCAGACTGGAAGGAGAGAACAGAGACCGATTAGAGCCTGTCACATTCAATCAAGGGCATGAGGGGTGAAGAGAGATTAGTTATCATCTACTCAAAGTAGGATTTCTTAATTGCAAATGACTTCTGTTTTATTCATTCTCCCTTCATCCAGGGTAAAAAAATATGCCCAAACTTTACCACGTTATCACTTCAGTCATCATACTTGGCCTACATTCTGTCCTAATTACTAAGTCTACATATAGAGTAGGCTGTGAATAGCTCCTTGAGGTCTTTCTCAACAAAAGAAAATGTGAGTCTTACCTTAATATCTTTTGCTGGGATGCTTTGCTGTCTGAAACTAGCTTTTGATTAGTCTCCTCTAGTTCCCGGGCGGTGACGTCCAGCTGCTCATAAACCTTTGCATGCTGCTCATTCATCTGTCGGAGAAGCTCCACTTGTTTGGTCAGGTACTGCAGGAGAAGAATAATGAGGCTCTCTTACATGTTAACCAAGGAAGATACTATTGCTGTATTTATTTTAAAAGTTACCTTAAATTCTAATGGAATGACCAGATAAGGCATTCTTGGGGTACCTAACTTTCCTGATCATTATCTCTCTAGCCATTCAAAATGAATGTTTGAAGGACTTACCAACAACAACAAAAATCTAAATGTAGAACATGATAATCCCCTGGCAAAGTACATTTAGGAGAATATAATTTATATTTAACTTAGTTTTTTATGAAAGCATGAGTATAAATTCCTTTCAAAGAACAGTAACAACAAAGACTCACATGAGAGATTCTAATTAAAATTGAAAAACAATGCTTAGTCAAGAGAATTAATTACTTTTGGCAGAAAGTAATAAAAGGCACATTTTGCCTTGACTATAAGGAGATATTTCAGCTTAATACCAATCAACCTTTCCTCCTCCTTATTTTTAATTCTGTGTGAAATGTTCTCTCTGTAATCCTCTTTATGTGAAACTTGCCACGTTATTTATTTTGGTAGGTCTAAGACTGCTTTCAGAAAGGGCTAAGGATAAAAGATTCTTACAGTCCAGGAAAAGACACCTTATAGCCATAGCATTTAAAGTCACCTTGGACTGTCCTGTCCATCCAGACCAGTTTGTAAGCATTACAAAGCAGATGAAAATACTTTTCATTTTAAATGCATATTAATTTTAGGACCTGAAGCAGGGAAAAAATTTAAAGGTTGGTTTAAAAGTCACTCCTGATTACCACGTAGCTCCCTAAACAAATACAATGTTCGAAGGTCACAGTGAGATAGCTGGGTTTTCTAAGAATACATAATACTCAGAAATGATATTAGGAGACTTAGGGAGCATGGTGTCATTAGAACAACAGCAGGTAACATAAGAAGACCTCAGGGTGCATCCTGGTTCTGTAATTTATTTGCTATGTGGTAATCTCGGGCAAGGGCAGCTAGATGGCCCAATGGATAGAGCTTCTGGCCTGAAGTCAGGAAGACCCAAGTTTAAATCTGGCCTCAGACAGTAACTAGCCTTGTGACCCTGGGCAAATCACTTAACCCTGTTGGCCTCAGTATCCTCATATGTCCAATAAGTCGGAGAGGGAAATGGCAAACCACTCCAGTATCTTTGCCAAGAAAACCACAAATGGGGTCACCAAGTGTTGGGCATGACTGAAATGACTCAGCAGCAGCAACAACAGCAACAACAACAACAACAACAATTCCAGGCAAATCACTTAATCTCTTTGATCAATCTCTTCATTGGTAAAATGGAGGAAGTCATTCCTATCATACCAACCCGATGAGGGCAGTTTGGATCAAATGAAATTATGTAGCTAAAACAATCTGGTAGAATATAATATTTGGGGCAGATTATCTGATGTTAAAGATCATTCATGAGATTACAACACAAATTTGTAACTTCAAGATGTTGTAAAACCCATTTTTACTTATCTGCCTTATACCAGTCACCCCAGCTAACTATGGATACTTTATTTCAGATACTAAAACATCACATAACTATATTTTCATACTTTACCTCAAAGATATTTTTGAAAGCACCCTTACATTTAAATGGAGAACATTAATAGCAGACCAAGTAGCTATTTATGTATATTCTCAAGTAGCATTTTTTTGGAGGGCAGCCATTAGTTTTCTTTTGTTAACTACTAAAACAGGATGGTATCTTTGTGCTAGGGTGAAAAGTGACCCTTTTTTAAGATTCATTTTATCTATCTCAAAGGTTATAAGATGCAACTGAAACATTGTGGGATGATCAAATGTAATAGACTTTGCTACTAATAGCAATGCAATGATCCAGGACAATCCTGAGGAATTTATGAGAAAGAATGCTGTGCACATCAAAGGTTGTAAGATGGGGATAGAGTGTTGGCCTTGGAGTCAAGAAGGCTTGAGTTAAAACCCTATCTGAGACACAAGAAATATGTCCCTGGGCAAGTCACTTAACCCATCTGTCTCAGTTCCCCAATCTGAAAATGGTGAGCATAATAGCATCAACCTGACATGGCTGTTGTGAGGAATAAAGGAGGTAACATATATAAAACCAACGTCCCATTCCTGAGGTTTCAGAGAGCTCTGCATGGTGACTTTAGTATTAATATTAAAACATTAGATGTATAACCAATGACAAAAAGTGGACTATTTCAAATGAGATATTTGAAAATCTTAAAGCTAAAATTAAAGTAGTATAGTATGTTCTTCTTTAGATAGCAACAAATAAGCAGACTGGGCCATTAAAAACAAACTGATACTTTTATTTATCTCACCTGAGATTCAGGAGAGAAATTCATCTCCCTGCAACTCTTTGCCATGTGGGCCTGCCCAATTTGAGATTAAAACCCACCCTTGCTACGGAAAATCCCACCATAGTACATCTCAACGAATTTAAAAAAAAACCAAAAACAATGAACTTTAAGGCATTTCAGACTCCAATGTTTTATTAAAAAATCTCTGTAGTTTATTTCATTTTTTTATTGTTTTGTTTAAGATTTAATTTTGTTAGTTTTAAGTTCATATATTAATGTATTCAATACTATTCTGTTACACTGAATCTTTTTAATGTACTGGGTTTTTAACTACTGTTATATTCTGTTGCTTTTCCCCTATAACTATACTGAACAAATATTACTGAATAAGCCCATATTAAAAAAAAAATTACCCTTTTTTCTATTTTGACTTTGTAAATTATCACATAGAGGATGGATGGACTTCATCAAAACTGGTTACAATTGTATAACAACCTTTGGAAAATTTAATGAGCTAAATATCTCAAATTGATTTTAAGGGGTCTTTAGACATGATTTTTAGATTTTTTTTTCAACAATTCTGATCATTTTGCCTGCCTCTAACAGGAGGTAAGGTCCATTTTAGTAGCTGAAGTGAAACACAATTATAATCCCCATCTCCCACATTTATAAAAATGTGAATGGATGGGACATTACAGTCTCATACCAAAGGAGCTAGGCAGTTAATCCCAGGGTATGGTACCCGTGGATGACTCCTAAAAGAGGAGCATCTCTCATTCATAACTCTTCAGCTCAGTTTACCCAATGTCAACAGTACAGAAGTTTGGTTTTTTCCTAGACTCCTCTGCCACATTTTTGTAATAATATCTAGATTTCTTGATGATGTTCTAGATCCAAATAAGTTTTATTTTGTTTAAAAATGTATTTGCCAAGGTTGAAAGATTTGCTACATTTGTAAAAATTATGACCAGTTCATAGGCTTTTAAAAATGTCACATAGCAACTCATGTGAAATGATAGTGGGTTTATTTGCTATTGTAATTAATTGGGCTATTGAGAATTTTGGGGATATTGATACCTTTTGAATGTGCATTACATGTTGTACTACTGTTCTTTATAAAAAACTGTTATCTTGTGAAATTCATTTGCTTGTACTCCCAGTGGATCATGGCCAGGTATGAAGAGAAAATGGATCTAATTTTTGGTGAGAAACCTTTGTATTCTATATTTTCTTAGCTGACACAGTGTGTCAATGATTATGAACTATATTTTTGAATTTTAAAACTCTTTTATTATTATATTTTTCTTGCATGTGCAATATACTATTTCACTTTTTTCTCTCCTTTTTATATTTGAAGCACATGTCACTTTAACTTTTTTGATTTTGCAGTAATATAAGTTTAAAATACACTTGCTATAATGTCAATGCATGCCCCAAAGCTTAAGACTATAAAAATGATACCACTAATTGTTAAAAAAAAAATTTATGGGACTTTGCTTAATGATTCTGTCTGATTCCAGGACAAGAGAATACAAAAAGAGCCATTGCACAGTGCCAAAGAAGCACAAAGCTAAACTGCATAGTGCCAATTGAGCACAAGGTCAAAGAGACCAACCAATCCTGGTGGGATTGATGTAATTTTGAGCCATGACAAGAGTACTTGAACATGTTTGGGGTTCGAGGTTGTGGCTGTTTAACATGTGTTAAAGCCAGGTCTTCCTTGTTCCACGTTCTATCAAGTATCTCAAATTTGGCTCCTGCCTGGCTTCTAAAATCTAGTCCCTTTTCTGTCTTTCAAAATGTGGCAACTTTCTGTAGTCCTGGCTACTGATTGGGTAAATGCTTAAATGCCTATATCATTTTAATTGGGCCATGATTCAAGGACCTGTTATAGATTCATTTTCCCTTTACTTGGAATTTTTACACATAACAACTTTGATAGTCTATATTTCATCCAGAAATTATATTTTTTAATTTGGATTTTTTAAATGTTTTTTATTTCTCTTGCCAATTGATTTATATACCTCATAACTCAGCCATGCATCTCTAAATGATCCCTGTGTTTTTTCAATCACCCTCTTCTGGGGGGGGGGGGGATGTATAAAATATTATTTTAAATTGCAATGTTTAAATTCCTTTTGAGAGAAATTTTAAGTTAAGAAACATGCTACCTCTCCAAATCCAGAAAGTGAACTGTTTGGAGAAGACACCATGAAGATGCCTCCACATAACAAAGCAAATATCCAGTATGTGCCATGCAAAAATAAAATGTGAAAGACCATAACAAAAACAAAGAAGCCAATTATAAAGTGTTGGTGAGACCCAGGACTTGGAAAATGTAGCTTTAAGTAATTAGGTGGAGACATATAACTAGTTTTCATGTAAATAAGTTTGTTTGATCTCTTATCTGAAGGCAGAGCTAACAACCTACAAGTTGTTCCAAGAAGTTGTCAGAAGCAAACAAAAGTGGGAAACAGGCTTATGTGGACTGGTCACAAATAAATGTAAGGAAAACAGGGCAGAACAGTCTAGACTAGTATCCTATGTCTTAGCAGCATCTTAATTTGTATTCATTAGCTGGGCAAATACTTAATTATTTGGCAGGAGGGCTAAATACTAGTTGATAAAATGACAAAAAAAAAGTGGCATGAAATTTAGGTACTGCCTAAAGTATTTGGTTGTCTAGAAACAAAGGAATGAGATCAATTACTCCAATGAATAGAGGATGTTCCTTTGATCTATGAATTACCATGGAAAAGAATGAGGTATATAAATCAATTGAAATCAGAGGAACTTCTCTCTTCTCTTGTATGTGTATGCACACATACACCCCAAGAGGGTTTCATCCCTCCTGGCAAGATGGAGAAATTTAAGACTTCATTTTTATCTCACTCTTAGTACTACTGAGTGGGGACCTCCCCCTGGACTATAGCAAATAAATCCTTAAAACAATGGATTACTCAGAGGTCACTTCTTCTAGACTAGATCAGATGACTAGAATAGCAAGTCACCAAAAAATTACATTAAATACCAGAGCTGGGGCGGAGGTAGGGATAGGGTGGGGAAGGGCAGGTAGTCTTTGAAACAATTAGGAAAACAAAACCAAAAAACCCAACAGCTAGGTGCTCAGTGGAAAGAAAGTCAGGGGTAGAGATGGGAATTCTTGGGTTTGAATCTGGCCTTGGACACTTCCTTAATCCCAACTGCCTAGCCTTTTCCACTCTTCTGTCTTAGAATGGATACTTGGTATTCATTCTAAGACAGAAGATAAGGATTTTTAAAAAGAAACTGTTGAAAAGGCAGAGAACCACATAATCAGAAAACTTGGCCTTCCCCTTCAATGTTGGCAAAAAGGCCAGGGTATAGGTGATAAGGTAGAAGCTTCATTATACTTCAGCTAAAAGTGCAAGGTTCAGACAGAAAGGAATAGCTGCCTCTCCCTTTCAAACACATGAAAACTAACAGTTGGTTATTGGCCTTTGTACATAAAGAGGACCAAAATGATATCATTATGTTGGGGTCAATGTACAATGTGTCTGATTGATCAGATTGATCAGGCTTGGAAAGCACTGTCAGAGCTGGGCACAGATAGCCCTTACAAACATTTGGGATGGAGAGGTCTCTCAATTGGAGCATCCCACATTTTTTTGAGGTTCTTACTGCAATTCTGCTTTGCTCAAGAGCACAGCGCCCTCTTTCATGGAGGTAAGTCGTGATGCATGGTCCTGTGCCAGTGTTTCCCCCAGTATCTCACAATTGATACTGAAGTTCTTTAGAATATCCTGGCATTGTTTCTTCTGACTTCCCCAGTGCTTGCCTTGTGTGAGTTCTCCAGAAGTCTTTTAGGCAAATGTACATTTGGTATTCAAACAACCCATCAGGGTTACACTCTGGATGCCTGGTAGTTCAACTAAAACTAATAATGAATTCAGTGAATGTAACAGGAGGAGAGAAAGTCTCCTTAAATAGGTGCATTTGGATTATCCCCATGGTTCACTGGTAAAAATCCTTGAGGATTTGTCCTCCTGGAGTAATTTCTATAAGTGAAGTAGTGCTTCCTGACGGATTGCTTCAAGATTTGCATTCCAGCAACTCAGAATTGTCTTGTTTTTTCATTACCTTGAGACCAAGGCTTCTTTTCAGAGGACCACAGAGCTCTAAGGGACCTTGGAGATCATCTAATCCAGCAGTTCTCAAAGCATGGTTCCCTAGAGGTTCAAGAGATCTTTTTTTAGAGTTTGGGGAGGTCCTTGAGGTCAAAACTATTTTCATAATAGCTCTAAGACAGTATTTGCCTATTGGGGGAACAAGGTTGGGTCTGCAGTCAGGAGAACTGCAGTTCAAATACAGCCTCAAACACTTACCAGCTATATGACCCTGGGCAAATCACTGAATCCTGGTTGCCTCAGTTCCCTTACCAGTAAAATGAGCTGGAGAAGGATATGGCAAACCAGTATCTTTGCCAAGAAAACCCCAAATTAGGTACCTGAACAACAACAATATGCCTACTAAACTACTCCTCCCTTTTCCATCTGTTAGATTTTCTTCACAGACTTTAACCAAAACAACTTATTGAAACAGGCTGAATGCAGAAGCATTCTATTAAGATATTCAAAAGATATATTAAGGCATTAAAGAGATTTACAGAAATGTTACAATGCTACTCCTCTAATTTTGTTTTGAGAAAGTTATTTTTAATAAAAATGTATTATTTAAGTTAACATGTAATGGATTTATTATTGTTATTTTAAAATTTAATAAATATTTTAAAAGCCTATCCATTTTCTAATATGGATGAATATTAATATTTCTAATGATGATAAATATTAATAATATAACCCACATAAACTTCTTTAGAGTCCTTAATAAAGTATAAAGGACAAAAGGGTTTGAGAGCCACTGATTTAACCCAATTTTTCATTTTAAAAGATGAAGACATTGTCTTAGAAAGAAAAATTATTTAGTCTGAATTCATACAGTTAGTACATAGGTAACTAGGATTCCAACGTAAGTCCCCTGAGTCTAAATTTAAACCAGTGTTAATTCTATTACTACTACTTACTCCATTACAAGACAGTTACTAAATAGCAGTGGTTGGTATCTCTCTTTTCCTTAAGTCTTCCCCTTCATATGTCAAACAAATCTTCCTAAAGCCCAGATCTGACCATGTTAGTCCTCTCTACTCTAGTCAATAAATTAGTGGCTCTCTATTACCTCCTGGATCAAATACAAAATCCTCTGTCTGGCATTCAAAGCCCACATAATCTAGCCCCCCTCCTACTTTTCCAATCTTAGAGCTCTCTCTCTCTCTACATACTCCTCAATCCAGTGACAATGGCCTCTTTATTTTGGTTTCTCACCCAAGGCTCCCTATCTCCTGACTTGAGGCATTTTCACGCGCTGTGTTACCCTGGGCAAGTCACTTAACCCCAACTGCCTAGTCTTTACTATCATAATATCATAAAATTGATTTTAATTTAATTATTAATTCTGTTTATACATAATTATATATTGATAATAATCAATTAATAAAATTGATATTAAGACAGAAAGTAAGAGTTTTTTTTTAAAAGTAGACCTTCCAATACCAACAGTATTATAATCCTGTTTGATAAATCAAAAAATCTTTTACTGAAATTTATGGACCCATTGACATTCTCTAAAAACAGTTTAAGTGTTAATATTAAGAATCAGTATAGGGGGCAGCTGAATGGCTCGGTGAATTGAAAGACAAGCCTAGAGATGGGAAGTCCTGCATTCAAATCTAACCTCAGACACTTCCTAGCTATGCCACACCGGGCAAGTCACTTAACCCAGCTCTTACAACTCTTTTGCATTGGAACCAATATATAGTAAGATGGAAGGTAAGGATTAAAAAAAAAAGAATCAGTATATTTAACTACTCTATTAGCAACCACTTAAAATCATTTATAGATAAAATGATAAAACTACCCTCTACTCCCTTCGCATATTGAAAGCTTGAAAAGTACTTGTGAAATTGTAAAAGGCTACCCACTAATCTAATTGTGCCTCAGGGCATCAGAACACACTACTGTCCAAAGTAATTTGCCACAATCAATGTTTTCCCTCCTTTTCCCCATCTAGGACAGAAAAACTAGTCCTGGAATCCAGGAAAACTCTGAATGCCTGAATAGTCAAGCAAAAGAGCATCCAGACAACAAGTCTCTGAAATCAACAGGAATCTGTCCAACTAGAGCACAGATAACTAGATAACTTACACCTCTTCCCAGCAAGCAGAAGGGTGGCTAATCCCATCAGAATCATTAAAAATCCAGCTTTCCAAAGCAGGAATATTCCAAGTCTAAAATCTCCTCAGGTACAATTTCCAGTTGTCTACCCACTTCCTTAATAGGTCAAAGGCAGTTCTAACTACCCTTTCTTTAATTCCACTATCCAAGAAGCTCTGGGTATGCTAAGGATACAAACACAAACAATGTAGAAAACTCAATCATTTTTGAGGGGAAGGCTACAGCAACTGGGCGTGGGGTAGGGTGGGGTTGGAAGGGAAACAAGATAGACTTTCTGTAGGAGGTAGCAATTAAGCTGAACTTTGGAGGGGAAGGGGGAAGGCATTTATTAATCAATCATCTATGTGTCCAACACTGAGCTAAGTGTTTTACAAGTATTATTTCATTTGACCTTCATAATAACTTCATTTTTTTTCTTAACAGTTGAGGAAAATGAGGCAGACAAGCAAAATGCTAGTGTCTAAGGCTGCATTTTAACTCTGGTCTTCTTGTGCCATATAACTGCCTTTTTTTTTGGTTAAAGGAAGAGAGAAGAGGTGGAAATGTAAAGGGTATATATAATTCCAGGGATTAAAGAGAGCCTTAGCAAAGGTGGATGAAAAACAGAATGAAGATCAGCAAAGATGGCACTCTGGCTTCAATTTAGGATGGCAGGAAGCTATGATAAACCTAGAAAGTATAGCCAGAATATGAAGGGCTTTACAAATCACACAGGAGGAGTGTGTATTTTATCCAATGGGCAAAGGGGTGCCACCAAGGTGACTAGTCCCATTACCATACATGCCATTCTTCATTCACTGTCAATGGTTTGCTCTAGGATTATCTTTTTGTGTGGTCATGCAAAACATAATTCCATGATAGCCATGTTGTGGAAGAGGGGAAAAAAGCCACAGATCCCCAAAAAAACAAAAACAAAAAAGATAAAGAAAACAAAAAAAATTAAGCTTTGATCTTCATTCAGATTCTATCAGTTCTTTCTCTGGAGGTGAATAGCATCTTTCGTCATAAGTCTTTGGGAAATGTCTTGGATCCTTGTATTGCTGACACAATGTACCACGTTTTCCTGGTTCTGCTCAGTTCACTTTTTTACCAATTCATATAAGTCCTTTCCAAGTTTTTCTGAATCATCCTGCTTGTTGTTTCTTATAGCACAATGGTATTTCATTACAATCATAAACCACAGCTTGTCCAGCCATTCCCCAATGGATACCCCATCAATTTCCAATTCTCTGTTGTCACCACAGAAAGACCTATTGTAGTTTTGTACAAATATCCTTTTCCTTTTTAAAAAACATCTCTGGAATACTGACCTAATAGTGGTATTGCTGGGTCAAAAGGCACATAAAGTTTCAGAGGCCTTTGGCCTTAGATGAGATTATCCTCAGTTTTAAGTTTAAAATTGCCCTGAAGTCTTCAGTAAGAGTAGATAAAACAATCAATCAATAAGGATTTACAAAACAACTACTATATGCCAGGTAACTGGGGCAATCTCTGACTTTAAAGAGCTTAGATTCTCCAGCAGGAAAGACAATTTAGGCATAAAGCTGTATATGTGAAATCTATACAAAATAAAGATAAGGTAAATTTGGGGGTTTAAGGTAAATTTATATAGATGACATTAGAGCCTTGAAGGAAACAAGGGATTTTAAGAGGTAATGGTGAAGAAAGAGTATTCCAAATATGGGAGACTGAAGTACAAAGGTTCAGATTAAGACAGTGAGTATGAGGAACAGTAAGGCCTGTTTGAACTCTAGCACACAGAAGAGGGGAAATCATATACACAATAAGTTTGGAAAGGTGGGTCAGAGATAGTTTGTGAAAGGCTTTAAAAGCCACAGGAACTTGACAATGGAAGTTCAACAATAAACTGGAGTTTACTGAGTAGGGGGTGGGAAATGACTTGTATTTTAGGAAAATCACTTTGGCAGCTATATGGTGGATGGACTTCTTAAGGAGACATGAGGCAGAGACCAATTAGAAGGTCTTTGCAATTGTCCATATTACAGATGAGCTGATGGCCTTGTGATAGAAAGATATGAATTTAAGAAGATGTTACAAAAGCAGAAACAACATTTGGTAACTGATTGGATATGTGATATGAGTGAGAGGATGACTCACGGACAACCCTTAGGTTGTTACTTGAGAAACTGGAATGATAATGGTGTCCTAGACAGAAATAAGGAAGTCTGGAAGAAGGATGGGTATGGGAGGTAAGCTATTTTTTGGACATGTTGAGGTTGAGATATCCAGTTAGAGATGTCTAAGGTAGAGATGCAGGAGGGAAATTAGGGCTAGATATATAGAGATGATCTTAATGAAATCCATGGGAGCTGATAAGGTTGCCAAATGAGAGAGTATAGAGAGAAAATGAGGATCCAGGTTCTAAGGGCTAAGAAAATAGAAAGCAAGAAGTGAAGGTAAAGGGTTATATATATATATATATATACATCGTTCTGTTTTGTTTTTATGGCATTTGAAGTTAAAGAAAAACAACAAGGATGAATATTCCTTTCAAATAATGCGCCTCTTGCTCACTCAGAAATGCTCAAAACTGGAACTTGTTTCAAAAAAAGTGATAATTTGTACCATCTAGTCTGAATATTTTAGTAATTAGTTTAATTATTCTCCTTAAATGGATAAAGAAATGAAAATAACAGCTCAAAGCAATTCTTTTTTTTTTTTCTAAACCCTTACCTTCCACCTTAGAATGAATACTGTGTATTGGTTCCAAGGCAGAAGAGTGGTAAGGACTAGGAAATGGGGGTTAAGTGACTTGCCCAGGGTCACACAGCTAGAAAGTGTCTGAGGCCACTTTTGAACCAAGGACCTGCACCCCTTGCCAGATCTGATAACTCCTTGCTCAAAAACTCTCACAGGCTCCTTTAGACTTCATCAATATCTTGGACTGCTGGTCAAGGTCCTTCACCACACAGTGCTGCTCCGTCTTCCCACATTTTTTTCATTTCATCCCCTTTGGGGATGCACAGCCAAACTGGATTGATTTGCCATTCCCTCACTGCTGGCCTTTGGATTTCCCTCCCATCTTTTAAACCCACATTAAATTCACCTTCTCTATGACCTGGTCAGTTTCAAGTTTTTCCCTTTGGTGTTTATGTAGCATTTTGTTTTGCCTCTTTCCAATGTAGATTTCATTCAAGTCCTAAATATTATTATCACTGACAAAAACTTAATAAAACAAGGTGACAAACTTCATTGTCATCTCCACTCCAAGGACTGTTGTCTTAGCTAATCTCTGACTTGCCAAAGAGCTAAAACTATGCCCTGTACACAGCTGGCACTTGATAATTAGACGAATCTGAAAGATCTGTACATAATAGGGTTAAATGTTTTAAATCTCCTGATACTCTACAATACAAACAAAATTCTCTTTCCCCTCAGTTGTCCATGAATTCTAAGGAATTAATCAAATAGTGTGATCCCTCTAGGTTATCAATCAAGTTAGAAAGTCATTCTCTTTGGCCAATGACATTTGGTAGGCCTTTATTTTTTAAAAGCTTGGGTTTTATACACTTGTAGGTATCTTGGCAACCACTAAGCCTCATTAAATTCAAATTATGGAACAGTATGTTCTACAATCTCTATTTAACAAGTTGTATTTGACATGTTTTCAAGACTCACTTTCCTAAAAGTTTAAGAAATATGTATAAGGACATACCACACAAAGTTTTGTGAAAATGAGATGAAGGGGAGGGCCTAATGCACTTTGTAAATATGGTAGAATTAATAGATACCTTAAATGACAATAAGAGATCTGAATCTATAAGCCTAAGTATTTTTGCTTCTGATAAACTCGTTTGGGTGGAATAATTTCTGAGTAATCAAATATAAGCCTCCTGTTTCTTGCCCCTTCTGAGTTACAGTATAGTTGAAGAGTGTCGGAAGATCTCAGCTTTAGAGCTACCTCTGTTATTATTTAGTTGTATACGTTATTAATTACCTTGGGGAAGTCATTTCATCCTACCTTTTTCATTTGTAATATTAAGGTACTGGGATGACCTCAAGTCGCTTTTAGCTCAAGGCACCAAATAGAGACGGTACTCAAAAGAAGCTGCTGATTCAGGTTAACATATGCTCCATTTTCATGGAAAATTTGAAAAATCTTTTCACAGGGACAAAAGGCCTGGGTTCTATGTTGTCAAAATCTTTGGGAGTTTAACTTCCAATAATATTCATTGAGATGTTTCTAGAGAAAATAAAATTTCCTAATGAACAGTTAATAAGATAATGGTTATGAAATCATCAGAAATTCTTGTGCTAGTGAACTGGCAGTATTTACTAATTTTACCAACAGCCAGGTCAGCTAGGTAGAACAGTGGATAGAGTGCAAATCAGGAAGACTCATCTTCCTGAATTCCAAGTTGGCCTCATAGACACTAGCTGTGTGACCTTAGACAAGTCACTTCCCCTAGTTGTTTCAGTCTCCTCATTTGTCAAACAAGCTAAAGAAGGCAATGGCAAACCGCTCTACTATCTTTGCCAAGAAATCAGACAGGACTGAAAAAATGGCTGAATAAAAATATTAACCAACAAAACAGGTGAAACAATTATCTCATGATCAAATCAAATCTGTTCATGGATAAACCCATCAACCAGGTGACTTTCTGCATTAGTGCCTTCCCTGGACCACCACTGTCTTCCCCATATGAATGTAAATTCCTTGAAAGCAAGAACTATCTTTGCTTTTGAATTTGTATCCCCAGTGCCTGGGTATGGAGTAAGCACTTAACCATGATTTTTTCATTCATTCATTCCTTACTAAAAAGACTGAAGTTAAGCATCTATCTTAGATTATTGTCTACCTTGTAAAAGTAAGTTGATTGAGACTAATGTAGTAGAGAGAAATGTGTTTTACTATTAATTCTTTGCATGGTACAACTCATGAAAAACACTAATTGAGGTATTTAGTTACCTTGGTCCTTCATCTTCAGAATACCCTCACATCATCTTCAAAACTTATGAAACTAAAGAAGATTCCTATCATTGTTTTATGCTTATATAGTTCCAAATTCAATTTAAACCTAGCTAGTTTTAGATTTGTCTTGTCCAATTCTTTACAACCCTTTGGACCATAGCCATACTGAAATAGTCTGCCTTTTCCTTCTCTAATGTATTAAATGACTTGCCTAGGGATACACAGCTGGTAAATGTTTAAGGCTGCATTTGAACTCAGGTCTTTCTGATTCCAGATGTAGCACTCTATCCACTGAGCCACCTAGCTGCCTCCAGAGTGAGATAATAGGGCAGAACACTGGTTATGTGTCAGAAGACCTGGGTTCTACTTCCAGCTCAGACACAGATCAACTAACTATGACCATGTAGTAAGTCATCTGACCCTTCACATAAGGAGACACTCATACAAGAATCTAATGGTTTACAAAGCACTTTCCGTTTAACTTTGAGAGATAAAGGTAATATAAGGAAGTATTATCCTATTTTACAAACCAGGAAACTGAGGCCAAGGAAAAGTGACTTCCCTAAAGGAGAAGAGACTGCACTGAGGTCTCTGGTCCTAAATTCAAGTTTCCTCCCTCCCTCTCCAAACTGAGAATAAGACTAAATGTGCTATAAAGACCTTCCCTTCCAGCTCCAATGTCCTGCAGTTCTCTGAAATCTTATCCATAGCCCTACAAATGTCATCAGCTTGTTATGTTAACATGGCAGAGTAGACAGTATACTGGGCTGTGACTCCAGGCTCTTACACTAATTCCTTGACCATAAGTCAAGTCACTTCATTTTCATAGGTCTCATTTTCTCATAGATGAAATAAGGGGGGAGAGGATACAGGGTCTTTAAGGTACCTGGTAGCTCTACAATTCTATTCTTCAGGGTACTTTTTCCAAAGAAGAAGCCTAAAAGATTCACTATTTCTTGATTTCTGCATCTAAGGCAAGGACATTATCTGGGCAACCCTGCAACTCAATCACGTTTTCTCAATATTGGCCAGGGCTACATTAGAATTCAAATACTGACTTTCACTGCAGCAGTCTATTTCAATATTCATTTGATGAATATACAAAACAAACAAAGAGACCCACACTACCCTGAAAACTGTATTATTATCCTATAATACAAAGCTTAAATTCTTTTGAGAGTAATTTTAGGATAAGAAACACGCTACCTCCCCAAATCCAGAAAGTTAACTGTTTGGAGAAGGTGCCATGTAGATGCCTGCAGAAACCACACACTGCACCAAAAGATCGAGTGAACTTTGGGACGTGGTGATTTGAACTGTGGGGGGTTGAACACATTTATTTTGAATGTACACTCTTATGCCAAAGGGGACTACCCCCAATTGGTTTTTTGTCAATGCACCTAACACTGGTTTTGTTCTTTTACTTTTATTTCCTTCTTATCCCCAAATTATTGTAATTTCCCGTAAGAAACTGCAATATTGTATATACCTTTAGTAAAACATCTTTAGAGCTATAAGCTGGCTATCTTTAAATGAAAAGGATCACAGGGGGATTGTAGAATTAGAATTTTGTACTCCAGGACTATGTTTCCCATGATCCCACTTTCATCCTTATGTTAAGTCCTTACATTATGAAGTGGAATTTCTGTAACCACACCCCTTCTTTCTCCTCCCATTTTCATGGTCTGGTAAGCTTGTCTTTACTTGGGCTTCTATCTATTTCCTCTATTTCAAGTGATTATTAACAAATCTTACAAAATATACTTATTAGTTATTAGACATTAATTTTAATATTACAAAGCGTAGAACATTGCTGCAGAAATGTAAATGAGTTTACCTCAATTTCCTGTAACTGCTCCTGGTTGGTTGTGTACATGTGCTGAAGAGACTCCTCTAGCTCTGTGTTCCGATCCAGCAATGTCTTCCCAAGCTCAGCAGCAAGTTGCAGATCTAGCAAAATAATAAGAAATATCATAATCATTTATATAGTACCTTACAATTTACAAAGTTTTACAAATACTATTTGGTCCCCATAACCCAGAGAGGGTAGATGCTGTTATCTCCATTGTACAATAAACTGATGATAATAGTTAATATCAATAAAGCATCTTCTACATGCCAGACACTGTGCTAGGAGCTTTACAAATATCTCATTAGATCTTCACAACAAACCTGAGTGCTATTGTTTCTAGCATTTCACAGGTGAGGAAACTGAAGCACAGAGAGGTTAAATAACTTGCTGAGGGTCACAGAACTGCTAAGTGTCTAAGGCAGGATTTGAACTCAAGAGTTCCAGACTCCAGAGCTAGCACTTCATCCACTGTGTCTACATTAGTAGCTATCACAGCAAAAAGTCTTCTTTTAAGCAATATAATAGAAATATGGAGAGGGGTGTCTGTCCCAAATTCTGACTAATTAGTGACAGGACCATGAGCAAGTCACTTCATATATATCTGAGACTGAATATTCACCTCTACAGTGAGGTGCCTGAACCTTATTGATGACCTCAAAAGTCTTCCACCTTTAAAAATCCCTTGGTGCTGTGGTTGGTTAGCTATATCCCTCTGAATAAATCTAAAGTCACAATTCATATTATACAATCCCAAAATTATGGCTGAACCAAGACTCACCAAGGTAATTGTGAGAAGAGTTTATAGTAGCTTCTACTGTAACTAAGTAGAGAAATAGATTACAGCAATGGTAAAAAACAGACCCCCCCCCCCCCCAACCAAATGAAAGGTCACATTGCAGAATGCCTCTTCTCTAGACCAATCCGTACCTTCAGCTACCGACCTATCCTAGAAACTTCCATACCTTATGACTGTTAAGTGGGAATGTCTGTTAGCTTATCCCTAGCCTCTTCCTCTGCCTGTGCCATCAGATTATAAATTTACTCTCCCAGTGCTGAATTTGGGAGTCATTAAGAGACCTGGATTCAGATCCCATCTGGGCACTTGCCAATTATGTGAATTCAGCTTTCTAATCTATAAAATTTGCAAAATAACATACTACATACAATGTCGAGATTGTTGCAAAGAAAACATTTTGTAAATTGCAAGGCACTATACAATAACAACTCTTCTCATTTATAGCAGCTGGAGGGACAGGAACTTTTCCTCACAACAACCCTGTAAAAATTGTATAACTATCATCCTTACTTTATAGATGAGGAAATTAAGGCTCAGAAAATTTAAGTGATTTGCCCAAGGTCACAGAATAAGCCAGTGGCAAAGCCAGGATAACTCACCTTCCTGGTGGAAAGAGTATTTGTTTTCTATTAGTGGCCAATTTTTATAAATTGTGGAACATATTTATAAAGTGTGGAACAGGAAAATTGATATTTATTATGAACATCTGCAACAGGAACATCAGGAGGAAAGATGGAAAAACAGTATTAGTCCTTACTTATTTCTGGTAACATTAAAATTTCCTATCATCCAGTAATTTTAGAATAGTAGTAATGAGTAAAAAAGCTGATGTCAATACAATGTCTTTTACTATTATGAAGAAAGTAATTTTAAAATATTTGCATCTATTTAAAGTTACTTTAAATAGTGTGGCACCACAGGACAGTGGAGAGTGGGTCTGAATCAGGAAGACCTAGGTTTAAGTTCTGTTTCTGACACACTAGCTCTGTGGCCCTCGGCCCAAAGTTGCAGAACAGTTATTGATCTACATTGGTGGAGGGAATATCTTCACAGGAGTTCCTTGCACCAAAGAAATCATAGGTACAGGACCAAAAGTAAGTAAAATCCTTAGTGTTAGCAAATCTGGTGTTAAAATACATTTTCCAGTCATTTATTCATAATAAATACTGTATATATTTCATTGATATCAGGCTTCAAATCATTGTAACTTTGTGTATGAATATAACACCACCTTTCTCAGACAGAATATAAAGTATTTAATACTAATTTTTACAAGATAAAAAGATATTTAGTCTTATTTTTCATAGGGGACAACAGAGGCACAAAAAATGTTAAATGATTTGCCTAAAAACTGCAGTGAATCAGGGACAAAACAAAGATTATAATTCAGTTTCTCCAAGTATACAGGATAGCACTTGTATACCAAACCCCATAATCACTTCCTTCATCATCCAGATCAGTATCATTTTGCAGTTGTGGAAAACAAAAATTCCTGCCAGAAAAATGTTGTCAGTCTAACACCATTTATTTTTGCATGAGAAAATACTTATTTCCTGGGTGGAAATATTTTGCTCTTTTAATTTAGTTTAATACTCAGAATTATGGAAATGGAATTAAAGAACTTGGATTATTATTACCAGTCCTGTGGGTGAGTCACAGGCTCAGGCAAGTCTACATCTTGTTTTTTTCCAACTGAAATATTGTTACTCTCCAATAATATTCATTAAATTCTTTTTAGGTCTCAGTCTGAGATGCTAAAGAAAATAGTTTATACAAATAGGGTATATAAAACCCACAAAGACGCGACTATGCTATAACAGAGGCCAAAACCTACCATGACATCATTACTTAGACATTACTAACCTCTTCTTTCTGTGTCCTGGCCTGCTTGTCACATAGTGTAAAGGCCAGAGGCAGGACAAAGACATCCTAAATTAGTCATTGGAAAGGAAACCTTTCCCAGAATCATGCCTCTAGTTAGAGACTACTTTACTTCCTGTTGCATAGGGTCATCTAAAATACTTTTATTCAAGCAACCAGCTTCATTTTTTGTGCAACCGGCTTCATTTTTTGAGCAATCTCGAGCAATCTCAACCATTTTTGCCAATTTTCCTACTATTCAAAGTGATACAAAGTACAAAGCTCTTCAAGTGTGAAACAGCACAGATTTTAAATTCTGTTCTTACCACAAACTACATTTCTAGTTAACAGAAGGCCCTGATGGCTTAAGTATTAAAATCTACCGGCTTCTAAATATTTGACAAGACAGGATTTTGGCAAGACCAGAATCTATGACCAGTGTCAACCATAAACAACCTGACTTTATCTTTGTGAAATAGCACACCACTCATGTAGTCACTGTATAGTTGACTATTAGCACATCTGTTATTTTAAGTTTTTGTTGTTGCTTTGTTTTGCAAAACTATTCTTTTCTGGTTGTGCAGTCTCTGGCTCCTACTTGTAGACAAAAACTGGCAAGAAACACAAAAAGGCTATCTAGAGTGGGGGTGGATGGGATAATAGATTTTTGAGTAACCTTATTCGGCATTTTCAATTAAGGCAAAAGTGAAAAAGGAAACAAGGTTTGGAAGATCCTGTTCATTTCTCATTAAATAATTATTAAGGTATCTTTATTTAAGGGGTTCTCTTTTCTGAGACAGCTGTTTAATAGTAAAAGCAATGACCTGGGGAATCAAATTACCTAGATTCTAGTCCTAACTTTGTCACTAATTCCCTGTGAGTTGGACTAGTGACAAATTCTCGTGGCCTCAGTTTCCTTAGCTAAAAATTGAAGGGGTCATAGAGGATTTTGAAAAGCTCTTTTAGTCTGAATACTCTATGAATCTATGATTTTGAAACTATGGTCTTCCTGAGAAGTTTGCTTCAATAGACCCTGAATTATTCTTTATTTACTTCAGGCTCAGAAATTCCAACATAGAAATGCCTTTATATATTTTATGATTCAACAAGTTAAAGTATATTTTAATTATGTTTAACTGGAAGCTATCAACACTGGAAGTGTTCAAATATCAGTACAGTGCAATTATTCCTATCAAGGAAACTGGGTCTAAATGCATGTCAAAACTGAAGCTAATGAAAAAAGTTCAGTGAATCTTAAGTCTTTAAAGTCCATAGCTATTATATTTCTCTCAAACAAAAACTGGTTAGATAGATTTTATAAGTCAGCTGGTAGTATGAAGCAACAACTCTATATTAGCATGAGCTGAAAGCTTTTGCCATTATAAAGTAATAAAATAATATGCGTCACTCAGTGGGTGATGCTTTGGTCTGAAGTTCTGTTGCTAAGTTTCTAGGAAAGCAAAAATCCCTAACATAAACATTAAGTAAAATGTTGGTGTCTGTTTTAATGGCCCAAGAAACACAGAGATTCAGCAAAGAAATTAACATGAGGCAGATGTTATCAGCTTCAGAAGATACTGAAGTCTTATAAAGTAATGGCACATGCCTGATACTCTTACAAAAACCAAACTTTAGCTTTTTGACGCATACTGAAGAAACCCAAATCCCGATTCTGGGTTTTTGCCTGGCACACAAAGGTAGTGGATGTAATAGCAGCTGCCCTGAAAGAAAACTAGAGCTCTAAAGTCTCTTCACCTTGTTCTCAGGGGCACATTTCAAAGGGTGAGCCATCATTACCCTGTACAGAAGGCTCCTGTCCCAGAAAATCCTCTTTTTCAAATAGATCACTGTCAGTATTTTTACCATGCTAATTCCTCTGACAAAAGACAGTTTCTCTATAAAAGTGGAGACTTTCTTTTTCCTGTACTTGCATACAGTCTCTAATAAAAGATCCACTTTGATCATTATTATGATTTTAATGAGAGATGAGGTGGCTGATTTGTGTCTCCATTTAAAGATGGGTTCTTTGCAGAAGAAAAACTTATGATCAATTATGTGGTTCAAAGAGTATATGATTGGGGATTTTGACTTTAAATGATCACTATTACAAATATTAATAATATATAGAAATAGGTTTTGAACAACGATACACATATAACCCAGTGGAAATGCTTGTCAGCTGGGGGGGGGGGGGAAGAACATAAATCATGTAACCATGAAAAAATATTCTAAATAAATTAATTTTAAAAAATAAATAATTAAAAAGGAAAAAAAAAGATGGGTTCTTATTTTTAATTAAAAACAAACAAACAAAAAAAAAACACACACACAACAAATTGACCTGGCTAAAGCCCACAAAAATTGCTAGAGAGAGCTTTTGTAGTCTGAAGCACTTCCTTGTGATTTTCTCCAAGACTATAAAATACTTGGAAACTCATTAAAGAGTAATTTTAAAATTGAAGGGGAGAGAGAGCAGAAGGTGGTGTATTGTATAAAGGCACCTTGTTTTGTTTTGTTTTGAAATTCTCCTTCCTCAGAAAATGGAAAAGGCAACACCAATGATAAAATTAAATACACGAGCTTTATAATGGTAAGAATATAAGTGAAACCACTGAATAGGATAACAGCATATTTCACTCACAGAATGGGAAAAATATCTTCTGACTTTCCGAACATTACATGAAAATAAATAAAAAGCCACTAGGAAAGTACTTCGAAAAATATTTAGACCTACAGTACTTCAATCTTTACTTTTTTTAATAAAGCTCTCTGACAGGTTATACCCATGATAATATTAAATCTCCCATTCTTGGGAAGTTTATGTTTGTCTTACCTCCTTCATGGGGTTACAGTAGGGATCAAAAGAGGTAATAGGTATGAAGCACTCTGAAAAGTATAGAATATACCCTGGGGTAGGATTAAGAATGTTAAACCACTTGGTACCTTCCAACTCAAAAGATTCTGATTATAATACTATATTAAAATTTAAAGTTTAATAGAAAAAGAATTCTTCACATGACTCCAACATTTGCTTCCACTTCAGAGTAGGTAAAATATTAACAGTGACAAGTTATCCATAAAAATTCTTATAGTTACAAAGGGCAAAGGCAGACATCCACATAAACAGCAATCCTAGTATAATACAAAAATACGACTTAAGTTATACTTGTGAAGCAGAAGGGTGAAAAATGTTTATCTTTGAAGTCAGGCATACAGCTCTTTCTACTGTACAGAAATATTTACCCCTAAATTTTCACTTGGCATAACATATTTTATGACTGAAAGGAGCCGTGGAAGATAACTACTCCAATATCTTCATTTTCAGATGAGGAAACTGAGGCCAAGAGAGGTTAAGTGACTTGCCTAAATTCATACCTGTAGAATGTAGCATAAAGTTAGAATCCCAGTCCACACTAAATCTAGCTTCTTTTCACAGTCTTCTCCTACCTTCCTTACATGTTGATACCTCATTAATTCTAGAGAACATAGAGTAGTAAATGATCCAATTCATACAGTTAGTAAAGCTAGATAACTACAAAAAATACTGTTTTGCAATAGTCAACTAGCCTGGATCACACAGAGAATATAAGGCTTAACTACTTTGGTTATATGACTTTTCAAGGCAAATTAGTTTGGAAAAACTTTCTCAAAGAACTGATGTATATTGTTTTCTCTATCTCCAGAAAGGTTACAAGTCATTAAGCACACATTCCTTGAAGAGGAAATTTAGTATTCTAATGCCTTTCATTAATCTCATTTGGAATGTAAAGGGCAAATTAATTCTCAGACCTGTAAGCCGGCAATGTGCCTACTCACAGTAATGTTAAAAAGGATTTATACTTTTTTTTATCATCAGACCTAGGATTTCACTAAAATATGGAATTTCCTCTTTCAAAGTGAACAGGCACCTCCTCTACAACTTAAGTCTTAGAGAGTTGCTATGGAAGTTGAGAGGTTAAATAACTTGCCCAGGGTTTTTAAAAGTCAAGTCTGTGTCTGACCAGGGCCTGAGCCCAGATCTTCCTGACTCGTGGCTGGCTATTTAATATCCACGATGCCATACAGCAATTGTATATTTTACTTCATAAAGATTACTAACTATAAAGATTGTAAAAGTGATATTGGTTTAGAGTTTTGGAAAATATTTACATAGTTATGGAGAAGGCTGTGTTGGTTTCAAATTATCTCTAAGTTCTTCGTCCCGTTCATCAAATAAAACCAAGCTAACTGCTTAATGTTAAATTAAATGTGGGTATTGTCTATAGTTTGGAATCAAAGACTTACTTAAATACCGAAAGGCATAATAAAGCACGGAAGAATTCCTTGGACAGGTTCAATATGCCAAAAATGGGCAAATGACCTCGATTTGTAAGCAGATTGTTAAGTATTTATTCTGTGAATTGATGCATAACTGCCAAAAGAGAAATCCGCTTCAGGCAAGCACTAGAATGGGGCGTGGAGGAGCTTTTAGAGGACAAGTAATAGGTAGGGTGGTACGAATTAGGCATTACGTTGGGCAGGGGTCAATTACAAATAAACAATATTTAATCGTTTAACGAATCCGAAGAAGCAGCTACTATGGGACTTGGGACATACAAGTCTTTACAATCTCCCTTGGATGCACCTCGATTCAGCTTGTCACACACACTTAACCTCAGCCAGATACCCAGGAGGGCAGGGGACAATTGAGAAGCAGGAGCAGCAGCATCTCAGCCAGTCGCCACAGATCTAGTCTATACCGCAGAGAAGGGGAGGGGCAGAAAAGGGAGAATCATCTCTGGGTTGGGACACAGTAGCCGAGAAGGAGCCAGGCAGGACACCTGCTCAGAGATGGGCTTCTCCTGTCCTACCACTTCTTTTCTTCCCCAGTTCCACTACCTCCTTTCTTCCTCTGTTTCAACATCTCCTTTCTCAAGTTCCACCATCGCCTTTATTCCTCGGTTTCACCCTCTCCTTTCTTCTCCAGTCCTACCACCTTTCCTCATCGGTTTCACCACCTTTCTTCTCCAGCCCCACCACCTCCTTTCTTCCTCGGTCCCACCACCTCCTTTCTTCTCCAGTCCCACCACCACCACCCTTCTTCCTTAGTTCCATCCAATGTACCAGCTCTTCATTCCCAGTGTCCGCCCCGCAATTACATTGAGTCGGGGTAAGGCTTGTCCCCGGGCGGCCAAAAGATGTCCTTCCCTCCCTCCAAAGAGGCAGGGGGCTCGCCCACTCACCTTGTTGCAGGTCTTGCTGGTCGTACCACGGTTCGTCTTCTTTCATCTCAAACTCCTCCACCAGGTTTTCCGCCAACATCGCGGCAGGGTATCAGGACGGCAGCCACCGTTCTACTGCCACCGCCCCGGCCGCTGCCCCGGCTCTCCTCAGCCCGTGTCTTCACAGACGCCCACACAGTCTCGGAGCCCTGACAACAAGCGGGCTCAGGCACCACTCGGGCTCTCCGGTTGGCCGCCAACGTCCAGCGTCGCGGCGCCAGAGCCCCCGAGGCAGCCCCGAGCCGGCTCTTCCCGGCCCGCGGTTCCAAACGTGGCACTTTCCAACAGCAGCCCTCCCCAACCGGGGAGCAATTCAAAACCCAGAGCGCGCTCCCACCAATCGCAAGCCGCCGCCCTGACGAGGGGCGCGCACTCTCAGCAATCATGCCCTTTCGGTGGATCTGATTCGTCTCGGCCCCAGGAAACAAACCAATGGCGATGCTAGAGAGGACCGAGGAGGCGGAGAAAGGAGAGAGGAGCGCTGAAAAGCTGGGCCGACCACGCCTCGCGCCCTGAAATGGAGAGCGTAGCGCACGCGCGGTCCACGTCTCCCCGCCCGGCTTCTTTCCCCTGGTCACACCCCGCATCTGTGCGAGAGGAAGCCGAATAGACGGGGCTAAGAAGGAGGAGGAGGAGGAGGAGGAGAGGTAGTGTGTATTAATGGCCGAGACCGGTATTGGGTAGCGGCCAAGTCTTGGAGGGCGGGGCCGGAGAAGCGCCCCAGCATCTGAGGGTGTGAGGTTTGAGGGGTGAGGTGACATGAGAGGAGGCTGTTGTCTCCGTCGCGGCGACGTCTCCTCTCGGGGAATTAAAGCCCTGGCTGTGAGGGAGAGGAGGAAGATGAGGATGAGGGGTGAGGTCTGGCTTCGTGGTACTTTCTGCACGGAGTCTGACTCTAGAGCGTAAAGACTTGGGTTCTGATCCAGATCCATGATCCTGCACGAAACATTTCCCTCGTCTTGTCCTCAGTTTCCTCAATTATAAATGGTGGTGTTGTACTAGGTGGGCTCTGGAGTCCCAGCTGGATGTATAATTGCGTAAGGGTGAGGGGAGAAATGTGCAGTAGAAGGGGTGAGGTTGAGGAAATCGGAGGGAAGTGAGGAGGTGCTGAATGAGGAAGGTAATGAGATGAGAGGCATATTGTATGGAGAGTGAGGTGATGGAGGTCCATTATAAAGAACAGAATAGAGAGGGGAGGGACGGGCCTCAGAAATTGTGGTGGATCGGTTTTGGACGCAATCTGATTTGATGTGGAGAATCTAGGTTCTTACCTAGCCTCTGAAACTGTGTGACTTTGGACAAGTTACTTTACTCTCTTGGGCCTCGGGTTCCTCAACTCTCAAATGAGGGGTGTTTGACTGGATGTCCTCCGAGATCTCTTCCACTAGTTGATCTTTGATTTCTAGGAGGATGAAATGAGGTGTTTACAGCATAAAGGATGTGCAGGGGAGAAGGTGACTTGTTGATAGAGTAGTGTGTAGTGTAATCAGAGGGAGAAGAAGCTAAGAATCACCTGGTGCCCTGAGATGGGGTTTCCTTGGGGAGAAAGGGATGTCTTAAAGATGCAGTTCCTGTCACCTGCTTCTATGGACTTTGAAAAGTGGAGCTGCTATTAAACAACTTTCCTTTTGCTATTCTCTTGTCATAACCTAGATCGTTAGGGAATAGAGCTGGAAGGGACCTTGAAGGTCACCAGTCCAATACGTTCATTTTACAGATTAGAAAACTGAGGCCTGATTAAGTAATGTGATTTACCCAATGGTCAGACAGGTACCCCAATCCATCACTTTTTTCATAGGGCCATTGTACTTCTTTTATTGTCTTGACTTGAGAGTTTGGCAGAACCTTCCCTCCTCCAAGGCGTGCACTGGTCATGATCAAATTTGAATAATGCCATTCGGTTTATATAATATGTATTACAAGATCTGAAGTGATCCCTTCACCTGGCTTAGGTAGAATGTTTTCAAGGAGTTCTGAAGAAAAACCTATTCCCCTGACAAAAACCTTTCTTTGGGTCATTATACCTGAAAGTTTTACTATTAAAACTTCATTAATCCATTTTTTAAAAAATGCTCCCAGAAATATATACAATTTTAAACTATCCTTAGTCATTCACACTTTAATCTGAATATATTTTAGGTCCTTTTCTGGGAAGATTTTGAATAGAAATATAAAAGCACCTCAGGTAAAGGAGAAAAGTCTCCATTGAGGAAAGTGCTGGAAGATAAGAGAAATCTGACATTAAGGCAAACTTGCTACTTAATGATTTTTTACTAGCTTTTACCCTAAGATCAATGAACTCTCTTTCAACTTAGAGAACTATTTAAAACCATTCTGAATTGACCTATAGTACTTATAGTGTAAAGGAACCTTAAGGATGTCTGATCCAAGGATCTTAACTTTTTTTGTATTCTGGACCCCTTTCAATGGTGAAGCTTATAGAATATTTCTCAGAATAATGTTTTTAAATGCATAGAATAAAATACTTAGAATTATGAAGGAAACCAATTATATGGAAGTTATTAAGTTGTTTCAATTGTGTCAGACTCATTGTGACCCCACTTGGGGTTTTCTTAGTAAAGATACTGGAGTGTTTTGCTATTTCCATCTTTAGTTCATTTTATAAATGAGAAAGCCATGGACAAACAAGGGTTTAAATGACTTGCCCAGAGTCACATAGCTAATAAGTATCTGCAGTTAGATTAGAATGAAGGTCTTTCTGATTTAAGAAATTGGAACAGGTTTACTCCAAACCTGACATGTTCCCAGGGCCTCATTTAGGTATTAATAAAGTAGGCTACTTTTCATGTGACCAAATCCTTCCCCTATCTCTGATTATTATCTGAAATTTATTATTACTATTAAAGTGTAAGTATTCCCAGAAATAAAATGGGTTACCCTATAAACCAGGGGTCCTCAAACTACAGTCTGGGGGTCACATGCGGCCCCCTGAGGCCATTTATTCAGCCCCCCACCGCACTTCCAGAAGGAGCATCTCATTTCATTGGAGGAGCACTGTATGTAGTGGCACAGGGCAAAGCAGCATCACCCAGGTACAGTATTGCTTCTAGTGGCATAATCCTTTGCCTGGTGCCTTGTTCTGAAAGTAAGGAGAAAGAGGCACCGCACAAAGGATTATGTGGCTGCACAATAGAAGACTTCAGCATGGTGAGCAGAGATCTGGGAGAGGGGATTCCATACTGTGTATACTACTGCCCAGTATAGTGGTGGCAGGGATGGTCCTGTGCAAGGTGTGACAGGCCCATCCCAGCCAGCGCTGCAGCCTCTGCTATCCCAGAAAGTAGTATACAGATTTGTTCAGTTTTTTTAATAGTCTGACCTTCCAACGCTCTGAGGGACAGTGAACTGGCCCCCTGTGTAAAAAGTTTGGGGACTCCTGCTATAAACTTTTGCCTTAATGCAAATGAGTTTCAGATTCTTTCCAAAGAGAAGTTTTGATACCTCTAAATCAGTGACATGTTAGAAGAGGAAATACCCGCCCCCCCAATGTTATATCTTAAAGATTATAGATAGATACTGTGGGGCACCCTCCACCTTAAGGTTGCAAAGGGGACAGCAGGCATTCATGACAACTTAGAGAAGATCCTCCAAGCTTTATAGGAAAAGCTCAGAAAGCTTGGAACAGCCTCTAATAACACTAATGGTTTTATTTTCATTCTATAGGAAATGGCAAGCTTTCTCTGGTTCTGTTTAAACCATAGAAGTAGGTATAATTTTTAGTAGTCAAGTCTTTACTCCGCAAGTCCAGGGGGAGAATGAAATAAATGGTTAAATAACATCAGTTGGAAAAAAAATTTATCTGTCACTGAAATAATAGCATAAAGGTTGATTTTTTGGAGATTTGTTGCTTCCTTTCTCTTTTATGCTGACTCTAAAGTGATCCAAAGTGTTAGGTCTCATGAACTGATATTCTATAGGGAAAAATTAGCTACCTGGGCTCTTTTTTCTTTCTCTGAAAAATAGCTAATCCAATTCAGAAATTCTTCAAACATCCAGAAGGAAAAAAACAAAGAGACTCTAGTTTGTATATGAAGTTGGTATTTTGGACTTTATGAGCTCTACCAGTAGTTAATATTTATCAGATTAACTCTAGTATGTTTTTCTTCCCATGTTTATTAAAAATATAAACTTCTAATTTTAAAAAAGAACAACAAAGCTCCTGTCTCTGAGTCCTAGAATTATAAAAGAAAAAAATTACTTTATATTACTTGGTAAAAAAATTTATCTCTGTTTTGGACATCTCGTATTTTAGTTGACAGTATTCAGCCAGAAATATTAGATCACAGACAAAAAAAACCTTAAAAACCACTTTCAATTTAAAAAATAATTGACCCTAGAAAGAACTTTCTTGGGGGCATAACTGCCAGGATTTATTATTTGCTAATTATGGTTTATACTTGGAAGCTCATCTTCTATATGATTTTCAAACCTTTTGGACTCTGGCCCCTTTATACTTTTTTTAACCCTTGCCTTTCTGGCTTAGAATCAGTACTGTTTGTTGCAAAGCAGAAGAGTGGTAAGGGCTTAGGCAATGGGGGTTAGGTGACTTGCCCAGGGTCATACAGCTAGGACGCATCTGAGGTCAGATTTAAACCCAGGACCTGGCTCTCAATACAGTAAACCACCTAGCTGCCCTTACACTTTATTTATTTATTTGTTTATTTAAACCCTTACACTTTAAAAAATTGTTGAGGACTCCTTTATACTTTTAAAAATTATTGAGGACCTCTTTACACTCTTAAAATGACTGAGGACTTTTTAATACTCTTTAAAAATCATTGAGAACCCCAAAAAACTTTTTAAATTGGCTATATCTGTTGACATTTATCATATTAGAAATAAAAATGGATAAAATTTTAAAATATTCATTTAAAAAATAACAATAAACCCATTGCATTTAAACATTTTATGAAAAGTAACATTTCTAAAACAAAAGAAATTAGTGAGGAGAGTGGCATTGTTTTATATATTTTTGCAAATCTCTTTAATATCTGACTTAATAGGTGATAATTGTATACTCACATTTTTCTGAATTCAGTCTCTTGGGTTATGCTGTTTTGTTTAAAGTCTGTGAAGGAAATCCAACTTCACACAGAAATGTAGTTGGAAAAGAGGAGTAATAGTCAAATATTGTTTTAGTATTGTGAGAATTGTTTAGATCCTGTGGACCCCTAAAAGGATCTCAAGGACCTGCAGAGATCAATGGATCACACTCTTCTGTAGTTCCCCTCAGACACAACCCTTACAAAGATTAGAAGAATAGCCAGTTTTTCTATGGTGAAAATAAACTTATTGGGAATCATGTGAAGAAAGTGTCTTGAAATATTGTTTTATACAACAATACAACTTGGAAAGTTCAAGTTCTTGATTGCTTGGAATTGTGTCTTTTCTGGTGGATCTTTTGGGTTCAGGAGTTCTGTGCTGCAGTGGGCTAAGTCAGTTGATTGAACTAAAGGGCAAGACCAATATGGTGAACTCATGAGAGGGAGAGGTGACTAGGCTGATTAATGGAATAGATTAAAGGGTCAGTGCCTATCAATATTGGGATTTCACAGGCTAAGTGGCAGCAACTTTCCCATCCTGGGCAAACTTGAGAGAAAGAAGAAAAGTAGGAAGGGGAAGGAAGAATGTGCTTTTTGGTAGGTTCTTTTTTAAGGAGATGAGAAAACTTTTTTGACAAAATGTCTTAGAAATTATACTAGAGCTGGAGGGGATGTGGCAAAGTAGGGACATTAATTCATTGCTGGTGGAGTTGTGAACTGATCCAACCATTCTGGAGGGCAATTTGGAACTATGCCCAAAGGGCGACAAAAGAATATCTACCCTTTGACCCAGCCATAGCACTGCTGGGTCTGTACCCCAAAGAGATAATGGACAAAAAGACTTGTACAAAAATATTCATAGCTGCGCTCTTTGTGGTGGCCCAAAACTGGAAAACGAGGGGATGCCCATCAATTGGGGAATGGCTGAGCAAATTGTGGTATATGTTGGTGATGGAGTACTATTGTGCTAAAAGGAATAATAAAGTGGAGGAGTTCCATGGAGACTGGAACAACCTCCAGGAAGTGATGCAGAGCGAGAGGAGCAGAGCCAGGAGAACATTGTACACAGAGACTAATACACTGTGGTATAATCGAACGTAATGGACTTCTCCATTAGGGGCGGTGTAATGTCCCTGAACAAATGCAGGGATCCAGGAGAAAAAAACACCATTCATAAGCAAAGGATAAACTATGGGAGTGGAAACACCGAGGAAAAGCAACTGCCTGAATACAGAGGTTGAGGGGACATGACAGAGGAGAGACTCTAAATGAACACTCTAATGCAAATACTATCAACAAAGCAATGGGTTCAAATCAAGAAAACATCTAATGCCCAGTGGACTTACGCGTCGGCTATGGGGGGTGGGGGGGAGGAAAAGAAAATGATCTATGTCTTTAACGAATAATGCTTGGAAATGATCAAATAAAATATATTAAAAAAAAAAGAAATTATACTAGAAAAAGAAATAAAAAGTTTTAAGTTAAAAGAAATACTACTTTTAGGGGGCAGCTGGGTGACTCAGTAGATTAAGATATTATAATTTGTTCAGCCATTTTCCAGTTGATGGAAACCTCCCCCCACTTTTAGTAAGCTACTCTAAGGGCAGGAAAGACTGAAGAACACCCTGTAATAAGCTTCTATCAACTCTGAAATTCATTCCTCCTCAGTACCCCCTTCCTTCTGATTGAAGAGAGTAGAGTAGAAAGCTCCTCCTAGATTCTTCATTTAAGGAGGTTACTAACCTCAGCAGCCCTCCTATCATTTCCTACCTGGCTGCACTCCTCTGGACTCTAATCATGCCCCACCACACTCAGTGGGTCCCCTTTCCTCTCCCTGCTTTCAGCCTCTTTTTATTTGTCTTCTCCCATTAGAATGTGAACTCCTTTAGACAGGGACCATCTTTTGCCTTTTTTTTTTATCCCCAGCACCTAGTATAATGCCTAGCACTTAATAAGTATTTAATAAATATTTGTTGATTTATTGATATATTTCTGTAACTGCTAACATTTTATTTAAAAATTTTACATCAGTATTCATTAGGGATATTGATCTATAATTACTTTCTCCATTTCATCTTTCCCTAGTTTAGTTATCAAGAACATATTGGTATCATTGAAAACATTTGGTAGAGTTCTTTGTTTTTCTATTTTTGTAAACATTTTGGGTGCCTTTGGAATGAATTGCTCTTTGAATATCTGATATATTGTGAATAGATCTGGTTCTGTTTTATTTTTTCTTTAGGAATTAATTTATGGCTTGTTTGATTTCTTTTTCTAAGATGAAGTTATTTAAGTTCTTTATCTCTTTTTCTAATAATCCACATATTTTACATTTTTGTAAATATTTATCCTTTCATCTATCAGTTTTATTGGCATGTAATGGAATAAAATAGTTTCTAATAACTTTTATAATTTGTCAATGGAGAGAATATAGACACAGACTATAACTCCAACTTAAAACAAATCTGTCACAGAAATAACTTTGCCAAGAATTCAAGAGATTAGGCCTGAGGCTAACTGGGTTAAGTGACTTGCCCAGAGTCACATAGTCTGACCTCAGATTAAACTCAGATCTTCCTGACTCCAAACCTAGGCATTATCCAGTTGCCCATTGTTGTCATTATCTTTAATGATTTTTTGTTTCTATGTTTTTTTTTTCCTTTGACCTAGCCATTATTTAGGATTAAGTTATTTAGTTCAACTTAATTTTTACATTGTAAAGATGTAGTAGCACTAACAATTAGAGGAGAAAAAGAAATTGAAGGGATTAAAGTAGGTAATGAGGAAACTAAACTATCACTCTTTGCAGATGTTATGATGAAATACTTAAAGAATCCTAGAAAATCAACTAAAAGGCTATTGGAAATAACTTTAGCAAAGTTGTAGGGTACAAGATAAATCCACATAAATCATCAGCATTTCTACATATCTCCAACAAAATGCAGCAGCAAGAGTTAGAAAGAGAAACTCCATTTAAAATCCCTCTAGACAATATAAAATATTTAGGAATTTATCTACCAAGACAAATACAGGAATTATATGAACACAACTACAAAACACTTTTCACACAATTAAAATCAGATCTAAACTGAGAAAACATTATGTTAGCTCATCCTACTCATGAACAATTAATATTTTTTCTCATAAGTTCCTCTGGATTGACCTGGGTTGTTCCATTGCTGCTAGTAGAAAAGTCCATTACATTTGATTGTGCCATAATATTATCAGTCTCTGGGTACAATGTTTTGGTTCTGCATCTTTTGCTCTGCATCAATTCCTGAAGGGTGTTCTAATTCACATGGAATTCCTCCAGGAATTCCTTTCAGCACAATAATATTCCATCACCATCAGATACCATGATTTATTCATCTGTTCCTAATCGATTTTCCAATTTTTTAACACCACAAAGAGTGGCTATAAATATTACACTATGCCTCCTTTGCTTCTTGAGAATGCCATCACCATAGTGCAGGCCCTCATTACTTCACACCTGCAATAACCTGCTAGCAGTCAGCCTGCCATAAATTTCTCCTCAGCCCAGTCAATCTTTCATTCAACTGCCAAAGTGATTTTCCTAAAATTCACATCCACACCCGTCTATTCAGTAAACTCTAGTGGTTCCCTCTCACCTCTTAGGATAATATATAAAATCTTCTGTTTGATAGTCAAGGTTTTTTTTCTATTCATCATTATTTACAACACCAGTGGTGTCAACTCAAATAGAAACTAAATCAAACACAATGATCCTTGTGGGGAGCTTATTGAATTAGAAAATCACATCTTAACAATTATTTGTGTTTTGTTGTATTTTTATTTATTTAAAAATATTTCCCACTTATATTTTAACCTAGTTTGGGAATGGCAGCTTGACACCTTTGTATGGCACAATATTATGTTACATTTATATACCATAAATTGTTTAAACTTTTACATTGACTAGTAGAATAATGCCTTTTTTTTTTAATCCTTACCTTCTGTAGAGTGGTAAGGGCTAAGCCATGGGGGTTAAGTGACTTGCCCAGGGTCACACAGTTTTGAAGTGTCTTGGCCAGACTTGAATTCAGGATCTCCTGTCTTTAGGCCTGGCTCTCAATCCATTGAGCCAACTTGCTGCCCCCAGGATAATATCATACAGGAATAGAGGGGATAGTAAAATGAAAATTTTTAAGGATATGGGAGATTTGACCATGTTTATAGGTAATGAGGAAAGAGCTAATCAGTGGTGAGAGATAGAAAATTAAAAATGAGGGATGAGTTTGGAGGCAAACTGCTAGAGCAGGGGAACTAGAAAACAGGTTGAATTTGATAAAAAAGGGTTTTTTAAAGATGTAGATTAGAGGTGAATACAGACTTACCAAAAATGGCCTCTTTATAGTAAAGTATGAGGCTGGGTATTTTGCTGAGAGGTAGGGGAGAACAGGTACCAGAATAGGCTCAAAAAGAGAAGGCTCAGAACACTCTCTTGGGAGTGAGAATCAACTAGGGAAGAATAAAATAGATTCCCTTGCTGCTAGAAAGTCTCTGGTAAGATTAAATGGCGTAAATGTGTAGTGGAGTCATTCAGCATAATCTTGTTACTTTTGCCATCACCTTTCAGTAGCAGAGAAGTAGGAAGTCTAATGAGAGTATAATTTAGGCATGAGCAGAGAGAGGACAACAGGTAGGATTTTGTTCTTTGTGACAGGAAAAAACTTACAGAGATTAAAAGCACTATACAATATCTGAAATAAACCAGTTATTCATTTTGGGGCCTACTGACTATCTAAGATACATACAAATACCCACATGCCCTCTGAAGGACTATTAATTGTCCATTTAGCTGTATATCTTAATCTGGACAACAGGCATTCTTCTGAAGTGGGGCACTTTATAAAGCCAGTCTGGGCATCCAAAAGTTCAAATGAATGGAACCAGTATTTATTTATTAATCTATTAATTAATAAATGAATCTACTGACCAGGGCAGACTTTCCTAGTGAAAGCTGCGTCAGACTGAAATTACAATGCAATTTTTATAGGGTGCAAGACACAAAGAAAACAATGTCCATTAATGAGACATAACCTTGATGATCAGATGCAAAATAATTGAAGCAAGCGAGCCTTATTGTCTAGAAGCCAGATTTGTCATTAGCTTGGGGTACGGGACATTCCATTGTATATCTTATATATTTTTTTCAATGATACTTTGCTTTGCTTTAATAAAGTTTCTTTCCCTTTTTTTGGATTCTTCAAATGAATTTTCAATTACAAAATAACAAACTATGGCCCTAAAGCAGGTTTAGAAAATGATAGCCAGAAAAATACATGTACAAGAATATTCATAGCTGCACTCTTTGTGGTGGCCAAAAATTGGAAAATGAGGGGATGCCCTTCAATTGGGGAATGACTGAACAAATTGTGGTATATGTTGGTGATGGAATACTATTGTGCTCAAAGGAATAATAAAGTGGAGGAATTCCATGGAGACTGGAACAACCTCCAGGAAGTGATGCAGAGCGAAAGGAGCAGAACCAGGAAAACATTGTACACAGAGACTGAGACACTGTGGTACAATCGAAGGTAATGGACTTCTCCATTAGTGGCAATGCAGTGTCCCTGAACAGTCTGCAGGGATCTAAAAAACACTATCCAAAAGCATAAGATAAACTGTGGGAGTAAAAACACTGATGAAAAGCAACTGCTTGACTACAGGGGTGGAGGGGATACGACTGAGGAGAGACTCTAAACAAACACTCTAATGCAAATACCAACAACATGGAAATGGGTTTGAATCAAGAACACGTGATACCCAGTGGAATCGCGTGTGGGCTATGGGAGAGGTGGGGGAGGCAGGGAGGGAAGAAAAGAAAATGGTCTTTGTTTCCAATGAATAATGTTTGGAAATGACCAAATAAAAATTAAAAATTTAAATTTAAATTTAAAAAAAAGAAAGAAAGAAAATGATAGCCATTGGCACAGGATGGAGAAGCTCACAAGTGGCAGAGGCAAGGAGTAGCCAAAGCAGGGCTTAGACTTTCATGGGCAGATAAAACTGTCCAGAGGGTTGTGTCCTAACATTAGCACACGTACACTATACTAACTTCTTTGTTAGTAAGGGAGTCACTTTCTCATGGTTACTGATCATATGTTGTTCTGAGCTGACTGACCTTCAGGAAAGTTCATTTCTGATTTCTGCTTTCTCCAGCTACTTGATTTTTTCCTATGTGGCTAGTTAGGCCAAACTCAGTTATAGATCTCTTTCAGGAAACTACAGTTTTCCAGAGCTTAATGTAATCAGAAAAATAATATCCTCAAACAGGTCAACCTGGAAGACTTCATCATATATTGGCACTCTCCCTTGTATTTGAACTTTGTTTTGGCTGTTCTCTGTGACAAGAACAAAAATTTGCATATAGAAAGCATATATTTCCCTATTTTATGCTTTGCCTCAAGATGATTTCCAAATTTATTTCCATTATTCTTGGCTATAAACCTAGTTCTTTTGCCTTCTGGAACATCATATTCGAAGCTCTCTGTTCCTTAATGAGGTGACTTCTGAATCTTGTATGATCCTCACTATGCCTCTATAAAACTTAAATTCTCTCTTTCTGGCTGCTTGCAGAACTTTTTCTGTAACCTAAGAGCTCTGGATTTCTAATATGATATTCCTGAGAATTTTCATTTGCAGTTTCTTTCAGGAAGTGACCAGTGAATTCTTTTAATTTCTACTTTTACCTCTTTTTTCCCCAATTTTAAAAAAAATCAAGTCTATTTTTAATTCCAAATTCTGTCCCTTCTCCACTCATTGAGAAGGCAAGAAAAACAAAATCCATCAAAAATAGGTATAGTTATGCAAAATAAATTCCTGAACTGGCCATGTCCAAAACACGAAAGAAAAGAAGAGAAGAAAATACACTCTGAATGCATCAACTCTATCTAAAAGTGAATAGCATATTTCATCATTTCTTTGGAAGTGTAAATAGTCATTATGTTAGACAGAGTTACTAAGTCTTCTAAAGTTAATTGTTTTTACAAGATTGCTATTATTAATGTGTAAATTGTTCTTTTGGTTCTACTCACTGCATTTTGTATCAATTCATATAAGTCTTCCCAGGTTTTTATGAAACCATCCCCATATCATTTCTGAAAGCATAAGAATATTCCATCACAATTATATATGACAACTTGGTTATCCATTTCCGATTGTTAGTTATCTTCACAAGTTCCAGTCTTTGCCACTACAAAAGTAGCTCTTATAAAAATTTTTGTACATATGGATTCTTTCCCTCTTTCTTTGATCTCTTTGAAGTATAGATCTAATAGTGAAATCACTGGGTCAAAGCATAAGCATAGCTTAATAGATTTTTTTGTTGCCCTCTGGTTCTAAGATATCTGGGCAGTTTTCTTTAATTATTTCTTGAACTATAATGTCCATCTAGACTTTCTTGTTTTTGTTCATGATTTTTAGATAATTCAGTGATTCTTAAATTACCTATTTTGATCTGTTTTCCAAGTCATTTGTTTTTTCCTGTGAGATATTTCATTTTCTTCTAATTTTTAAGTCTTTTCATGGAATCAATAGAATTATTTCTTCTATATGGCCAATTTTCTAGAAGTTATTTTTTTAAGTATCATTTTTAAACTGTACCTTCCACCTTAGAATCAATACTATATATTGGTTCTAAGGCAGAAGAATGGTAAGGGCTAAGCAATGGGGATGAAGTGACTTGCCCAGGGTCACACAGCAATTAAGTTTTTGAGGATAGATTTAATCTCCAAGCCTCATTCTCTATTCATTGAGCCACCTAGCTGACCCATAGCTGTTAATTTTCTTTTCAGTATCCCAAAATGAATAGCATATTTCATCATGTGTTCTTTGGAAGTGTGTATATAATGTATATGATCTAAGGATAGACCTTTTCGCTGCTCTCCTGGTGTGAGCCTTAAAAGTTCCTGGCCCAGATTTGGGTCTGTTGATTTATCTATGGCTGTGTTCTATTGGATTGCTACTACACTCAGTCACTGTTAGTCCACTGGGAGTGCTGGCTCCCTTTTGTTCTGTGACCCTGGTTATTCCATTATAGGCTAAAGGTTACATCTGAGTCCCTGCTCGATTCCTGGGCTTATAGCTACACAGCTGTTTCTGGAACTTGTTCCTTGCTCAGTACATAGATAGCTAGGAATCACACTCTACTGGCTGCTCTCCTCCCTAGAACCATGTCCTAGACCTGAATAATGGGCGACAGAGCCACCAGCTGGCACCTCACACCTACCAATAGTTCAGAGATCTCTTGGAATTTCTTTTTGTCGTGATTCTTCCTATACCTGCTCCTCACTTGGTAAAGTAGCTTCCAACCTCTCTTTCCCTAAGCTGCTCTAGGCTGAAAAAATTACTTACCACTTTTTCTTGGCTTTCTCAATCAGAATTTAGTCTGGTAGGTTTTTTTTAGGGTGTTATAGATCTGAGTGAGCTAGGCAAAAATGCTTTTTCTCACTCTGCCTTCTTAATTCTGCCTCTGTAAAGAGATCTTATATTTCCTGCACCTTTTAGTCTGTTGTGTTACTGTAAATATGTTTACTATAGAATATTACTTGCAAAAGTCTGCTTGTTCCCTCCCAAGAATTTCAAGAATGTAATTCTTATTCTATGTAAGGATGTAATTCTATATGTAGTCTTAAAAAGATTTTGTAGAGATGAGTAAGTAGAGGCATTGGTGACAGTTATTGGCATCCTCATGATATAGCCTCATAATCTTTTTTAAAAAGCATAAAGTCTATGATTTTTCCTACTATTTTGTATCCTTTCTTCTTTGTAGTATCTTGAGAATCAGCACCTTAGCAATCTCAAAATTTTGTCACCTGTAGTGTTGAACTCCTTTGTGAATCCTTAACCAATTTTAGTGGCTCTTTCCATCTATATATTAGAGTCCAGATATTCTGCCTCTATTGCTATTGATAAAGAAAAATGTTGCAGAAAATTTGACAAGTCTTTCCCACTTTTTCTTTTCAGTTTGTGATCCTACAGTTTTTATCCTTATGAGCCTTGATTTTGAATGAACTGGCCCTCTTACCAGATTTTCTGAAAACTGGTTTTTCCCTTTACTACTCCTTGTTTTAGGGGTTACTACTGCTCACAGTCTTTCCCCATCATCATCCATAAGATTTTTTTTAAAGCCTGTACCTTCTGTCTAATACAAGTATTGGTTCCAAGGCAAAAGAGTGGTACTTGTCCAGGATCACACAGCTAAGAAGTGCCTTGAGGACAGTTTTGAACCCAAAATTTTCCATCTCCTGAGTTTCCATCTACTAAGCCACTTCACCTCAAGATCCCATCACCCATAAGATTTTACAAAAAGAGTTTATATTCTAAACTGGCATTGCTCTTGGCTTACACATCTCTCTGCTGTCTGATTTGGTTTTTTGCCTTTTGGGGGGCTGATTTCCATAAAGTAAATTTCCTTAGCAAATAGTAATAGTCTTTGTCAACATTTGATGTTAAAAAATATCATTTTGTATATTGCTTTTAACACACCATGTATCTCACATACTAGTACTAGTTGTATTTTATAAATATGAAAAATAATTTGTTATATTCTTCCAGAGTAAGCAATATGTGAAATAAGATGTGTTAAAATTGATTAAAGACCCTTTTTAAAAATCAACATAGTGTTTCTGAATATCCCACCTCTTCTCAGAGAACCATCTCATATAACAAGTGTTTTTTTAGAAAGACAAATTTTAAAAAAATGAAAAATCAGTATTAGTAATTAGTGCATTGAAGAAGTCTAAAAATATATACACTGTACACTTGGGAACCTTGTCACCTCTACAAACAGGGGTTGAGAGTAGATGCACGTGTCTCCTCATGTTTCTTCTTTTGAGTTGTGATTGTTCTATTTTAGAATTGATACTAAGTCAGGGTTCCAAGACAGTACCCATGAGGGTTAGGTAATTGGGGTTTAGTGACTTGCCCCGGGTCACACAGCTAGGAAGTGTCTAAGGCCAAATATGAACACAGGACTTGATACTCTCTCTAGGTCTGGCTCTCTTATCTGCTGAGCCACCTAGCTACCCCTACATTCACTTTTGATTTTTTTTTGTTTCCATTGTTATAGTCATTATGAATATTGTTCTTTTGGTTCTACTTACTTCACTGCATTATTTCCTATGGATATTTCTGTGCTTCTCCCATATGCATCACATTTTTTCTGAGTAAAGACTTAACTAATCAGTTTCAATCCATTGTAAGATCCCATACTAATTTTTTATTTAATAGTGTTTTGTGCTGTCATTCAAAATTATTTGGTTTTACTTAACCACATAACTCAAGATAATTAAATATATTGGAATCTAAGAGATTTTTGTTTTGAGATAGTTTTAGCAAATACTGTAAAATGACTGTCTTTTTACTTTTGTTTAGAATAAAGGGAAGAAGTCCTTTAAGGAAAGGAAAATGAAGCTTGGACGAGTTCACGCCAATGCTCTAGCATATTCTATGACTACTTTGGGGAGTGGGATGATGAGTACTGTCTTTAATTTTTACTATATGCAGCTTTTTTTGAAGCAATACAAGATTTCAGAAGCTGCCTTTCACCAGTCTCAGGTAAGAGAATTCCCTTATGGTCCTTTGCTTTTGGACAGAGCTGCTTCTCCTCCATAGCAATGAAATAAGTAATGGGACACATCCCTGAAACTGTAGGAGTTTGTGTATACATTAAAGAAAGCATTTTGGCATCTTTTAGCTATGAAATCATCAAATTATCAAATGTTAATTTCTTAACTACTAGTATAATGCAGTCTTTTAAAAAACGAATTACTCATGTAGGATGAATAAAAATGTTTATCAAATGAATAGCTAATGTTTATTATACTTTAAACAGGAAGTTGAATCCAGTTGGTATAAACACATACACACACACACACACACACACACACACACACACACACACACTTACAAATGATAACAACTCATCTGTCTACCAGTAAGTCATCTAGAAATTTCATCTCACTCATAATATATTGATTGCAACCATAAATAAGAAAAAAAGGTCTCCCACCAATGGAAATGGCTCTTACAAAGTCTTTGTACTCTTAACTAAGAATTTCATTCTTTTAATAAATCATAAGACCAAAAGTTATTAACCTAGATCCCATTAATTTTTAAAAAAATTTTAAAACTATTTTACTGTAATTGGTTTCCATTATAATCTTGTATATTTTATTTTATCAGTTTAGAAACATTCTCCTGAGAAAGGGGTTTTACCAGACTCTGAAAGGAATCCATGACTCAAAAGAGGTTAAGAACCCTTGACTTAGAACTTTGTTGACTCTTACTTAATATAAACTTAAAAAAAATAAAAAAGATTCAGGGCACAGAGTGGATAGAGTGACAGGTCTGGAGTCAAGAGGACCTGGGTTCAAATCCGGATTAGACACTTCCTAGCTGTGGAACCCTGGACAAATCACTTAACCACAATTGCCCTTCCCTTACTACCAGTATTCTGCCTTAGAACTAAGGCAGAAGGTAAGGGTTTAAAAACAAAAAAAGCTTGATTCTATAGCTTTCCTGCAAGGGATGGATCGACTGGCAACCTGACCCAAGGGAGAAGGGAGAAAAAAACAACATTACATAGAACTATATTATTACCCTGTATAGTAATAACAGATCTATGATAATGATATTTAATAGTCAAGAAAAGGTTGAATTATGTTCAATATATATGGTTTGACAGGCAGCCTGGTATAGTGATTTAGAGAGTTGGACCTGAGTTCAAGTTCCGCATCTGGAAAATAGTAGCTCTGTGACCCTCAAGTCCCTTACATTTAAGATGCCATAGGCAATTAGTTCCAAGCACTTGTTGTTCATAATTATTTTGGAGAATTTTCTCACTGAAAGTTTCCTATGACAATGAGACATTGGAACCCCAAAAATCTTTTAAGTAGAATAGAAATACACAGTGGGTTTTCATTAAAAATGGACAAAATATCAGTGGATTGAGAACCAGGCCTGGAGATGGGAAGTCCTGAGTTCAAATATGATCTCAGACATTTTGGAGCTGGGTGACCCTGGGCAAGTCACTTAATTCCCATTGCCTAGCCCTTACCGCTTTTCTGCCTTGGAAACAATGCACAGCATTGATGCTAAGTGTGAAAGAGGAATTATCTTTGCTGTCTGTTTGGGAATCACAAATCTATAGATGTTCTTCAGATAGGTCAGTGTCTGTATAGCAGCCACGGAAATGATATAAACCTGAGTCTTCATCTGCCAGGGGAATGGCAACTGGAGTATGAACATAGTAGTGCTGCCAAGGTATTCCACCGAATCTACTCTTATAGTGGTCATTTTACTGTAGAGGATGTTATAGATCCAATAGCCCATAATGGCTGCCAGCACAGTTACCCCACAGAGCACTTGTTTAAACATTTTTCTGTTGTTTCAGGGATTGTAAAGTTCAGTCAGTCTGGGTGCCAAATTGTAACAGATAATAATGAGAGGGTATATTTGATGGTTAATGATAACGAATAGATCAGGCAGTTATCTTATTTCCTCCGTCTTTCCCTTCCTCACACTCTATCTCCCTTCCTCCCCCTCTCCCAGCCTCCCTCTTCAGCTTCTTCAGCTTCCCGCCCCCTTGTCTTCTGCTTCCTACTAAATCACTCCGGGTGAGTTGATGGTGTCTCAAATGAAAATACTTTTCTCTTCTTTATCTTAAGTAAGGGTTTATTTAGGGAAGACAGGAAAGGATAGAGAATGGAGGAACGAGGGTTGGGGATCTCCCTATACTACAGGTTGGAGGATATTGAGGGAAATGATTGAACGGTCTGGCTCTCAGTCACTATCACCAACAGAGCAAGTCAGAGAGATATCCAAGTCCAGGAGATAAATCAGCTCCTCCTTCCCTGGAATATGACAACCAGCAGAAGGCAGGTAATCAGAGTCCAGCCACAGTTGGCTTTTGCCTTCAACAGTTTCCTGGTAACATTCCAAATGGAACCTTGGTTTGATCGACTCAGCCACTGCTTCTTGTCTCGCTCCATGCCTTTCCCAATTCCTCTTTCACATAAGACAGAAGGTAAAGGTTTTTTAAAAAAAAGTTAGATAAAATGAAAATTTTTGACACATAGTAGAATATCACTTATGTAAAGTTCATTTTCTGATAAGGCTAGATAATTAAGGTGTTATTACATAAGGAAAAATAAGCAAATATTAACATACTGATTTCTCTTTTTAGTGTTTCTTATATATGTTTATATTATTCATATATACTTATATTTATAAACTATGTTGAAACTTTTACTAGCTATTGGATAGTCATCAGAAGATTAATAAAGAATATAACCAAAGACCCTTAAAATTTAGAATGGCAGAAATTACCACAAGTATTTTGTATTCATTTATTTTTTTTAAACCCTTACCTTCTATATTAGAATCAATACTGTTTATTGGTTCCAAGGCAGAAGAACTATAAGGGCTAAGCCATGGGGATTAAGTGACTTGCCCAGGGTCACACAGCTAGGAAGTGTCTGAGGTCAGATTTGAACCCAGGACTGCCTATCTCGAGGCCCAACTCGCTATCCACTGAGCCACCCAGCTTCCCCCCTTCATTTCTGATGATAGCATCTATTTGTTTGTAGGAAGTGAAGATTGGTATCTTAATTTTCCTGGTGGAGTTATACAAGAGCAAGCCACTTTGTTGTTAATGCCTGATATCAATATGAATCTAAAACATATCTTACAGTTTTAACATGCATGCCCCCTGCTGGTTTGATCAGTTTTAGAGTTAACCTTGATTATTGGAATTGCAGAGTTATAGAAACCTTAGGGATCATCCGACCTAGTCTGTCCCTGTTACAGACGAGGAAACCAAGTGAAAAAGTTCTGTTTCTCATCCAAGGTCACATGCCTAATGTCAGATCTGGGATTAGAGCACCGATCTTTTGGGTTTTGATTGAGTCATCTTTCTACTAGCGTGCCTTTTGGAGTTCATTCTTTCCCAGAGCCTGGATAGAAATGTTGTTTTAGTCATTTTCAGTCATAGCTGACTCTTCATGACTTTTTGGGATTTTCTTGGCAAACATACTGGAATGGTTTGCCATTTCCCTCTCTAGCTCTTTTTTTACAGTTGAAGTAACTGAGGCAAGCAGGATTGCAACTTACTCAGGGTCACCCAGCCTAGTAAATGTCTGAGGTCAAATTTGAACTTGGGTCTTCCTGACCAGGCCCAACACTCTGTCTGCTGCACCACCTAGCTGGCCCAAATCACAGAGGTAATTGCTAGAAAAAAGTTTTTACCTTACTGAGAAATAAGCAAGATATCCAAGACTCTTTGTACTCTAGGTAATATTCCAGTGAGCCAGCTATCTATATTCCAGGGTATATCCTCTGTGCTACTGAGACATGGTCCAAATAATAAATAATTATAAATAAAAAATTCGGGGGGGCTACTTTTAGCTTTATTCTACATTGATTGAACAATCTTATATGTCCTCTTTTTTTCTCTTCCAGATAATTTTTATGATTTGGAACACTTTTAATGACCCTCTTTTTGGATACATTCAAGACAACTCCAAGGCATCTTATTGTTCTGGACGTCAGACTGCTATCTTGTATGGTGCCCCTTTCTATGCACTGGCTTTCCTCCTTCCTTGGTTCCCTTGGAAACAATACCACGAAGGTGACTGGCTCAGCGGGCTCCACCTTGTGGTGTCCCTATGTGCATTTGATGGCATGCTGACTTTTGTACAACTAGCCCAGTGTGCGCTGTTTGCAGAGATTTCCACTCGACATGAGAGTCGACTTCAGCTTATCAAATATAACCAAGTGGCCTCTCTAGTGGGATCTACCAGCATACTTTTCTGTGGCCTTATCTCTGATAACATGGAAAATTTACCTTATTTCCAGGCTTTTTCCATTGTCATTGCTGTTCTTGCTACTGCCTGCCTTTTTTATACTGGCATTTACAGTATGAGTCACTATGAACTTAAAAGAAGTCCTGGAGAAAGCACTGACTCAGAAAGTGAATCAGAGTTCTCTTGGTCCTCAGTTATCTTATTGACCAAACAAATCTTAACCCAGAAAAATTTTCTGCTTTTCTTGTCAATGAATTTTTTCCAAGTTTTCCATTTAACCATCTTCAACAACTTCATGATGATCTTTGCTGATAACCTCATTCCCAAAGATGCTTTTTCTTCTTCCATGAGGAGCATCATGTATGGGGCAGGGTTTATTTGTCCACAGGTATGTAATAATGTTTTTAATCTTTCCTACAGGGATGAAAAAAGACTTAACTCTTTGCTGGCTATAAAATCAGCATTGCCCATTGTAAAGAGACGAGAGAAAGGAGGAAATAAAACAAATGCAAGTCAATATCTGATGCTTGTAATTGTTATACAAACTAATATGAGTCTTTTAAGTATGAAGCATAATTGATGCTGGTATACGGAGAACATACACAGACATACACAGAGACTTGTTCCTTCATGCATCCATATATATGGTCTATGGTTACCCTCTCCCATATTTGGGGCAGGCAGGTGAAGAAGCACCAAACCATGTTGGCATTATGAAGAATCAGAGAATCTTCAGAGAGCTCCTTATTTTTTGTTGTAGGATGGGGTAATCTGAAACAAAGAACTACTTTTTACCAGGTCATGTTATATATAATATTAATCAGTTATTAGGTATTGCTCAAGTCTTAGTGGTAATGTTGCCTTTCCCTGTAAAAATTAATCTCCTTTGTTCCCTTTATTCCTAGAGGTTTCTGTATGTGAGAGTTTTCAGTCATATACCCTTTCCCCATCCCAGGCAATAGGAGTTAGGCAGGCAAGGAGATCTAAAGTTTAGATGAGACCCCACTCTCCCAGAACTTGTTGTCTTGGCATCTAGATATAAACCTAGAAGGGATTAAAGAAAATAAATCATCTAGTTTGGTTCCCTTGTTTTATAGATGAGGAAGCAGGTTTAGAGAAAATAACAAGTTATACTTGTGCACAGCTACACAAGAATGATGGCATCCAGGATTCGAACCCAAGTTTGCTTACTCCAAATCCAGAGCTCGTTCCATTGTTCCATGCTATTTAGAAGAGATTAGGATGTAAATACATAGCTATAATATTCAGTGTTTCATGATTTCATAATTCATAATAAATGAATTAGTTACAAAACAAAATGCTATGTGAGGTCTGAGGAGAATAGCCATTATAGATTTTTCCTTGAAAAATATTTAAGGAGGGGGAGAACACTGGGGAAATAAGAAAAGACTTATAGTGGGAAATGGCATCTGAGTTAAGCCTTGAAGGAAACTAAGGACTTTAAAAGTCAGAGGTGAAGTCAGACTATGTGTCTTAGGTGTCTGGGACAGTTTAATATTGACTTGTCACTATTGAAACAAAACACAATTTTTATTCACTTAATTGAACAGATTTAATCTTGCTTTTACAATTACAACAAGAATATATTTGGTTTGCCATAATTACTGATATGTAGATTATTATTGTATGTGATGACTGTTAGCCATCACATTACTAAAGAAATTATGAGGCCTAATTGTGTTAATTTGAGAAAAATTTATGTTTACATAGATTTATTATATATAGTCAATTTTGGAACAGATATTAGAAAAAAGGGAAAATTACTATGAGGAAAAGGGGGAGGCAGGGGAAGATGGGAAAAGATTGGGGAAACCCAATGAGTACAAAACAAGATGTGATTAGAAGGTCATAGATTGAAATCTGCAAGGGACTTTAGATGTCAGATATTTCATCTCAAAGTCATCAAGCATTAAAAGTACCTGCTAAATAAGCTAAGATAAACATTTAGGTAAAATTGTATGGAACTTAATATATTAAAGGTGATAAAAACACATTCACAATGGCAGAAGAATCTGAGTGAAGGCCAGAAGGCCTAAAAACTTATTGCATTATTGCATTAGACCAGGTAGTTTAAAATAAGTGTCTATACTATAATTATAACATTGGGAATAGACCAGAGGGAATAAATGTAAAAGAAATTATAGAAGAAGAATTAGCAAGGCACGATAACTGATTGAATAAAAGAGAGGTAAATTAGCAATAACATTAGGTTTTTAATGTGATGGTCCAGTAATCTTGGCTTAATGTTTGACATGGAAACTTCCCTAGAGTTTTCTCTGAAGTTTTGACAAACATATAGAAGTAACTAAGCAATTTCCTTGATATAGGTCCTGATTGCTACACTTAAGCATTTAAGATTCCTAAGTATATCCTTAGTTAAAAGAGGTTTTTGCCCAAGGAATCTTGGTCCAGTTTTCAGGGTAAGGAGAACTCAATAATTTTTTTAAAGAAGCTAGGGAAAAAAATCTGTACTGATAAAGCTTGTTTGTCTGTATAAGCTACATACAGGTAAAAATTTGTTGTGACACAGATAACATGAATATTATTCTAGTTTCATAACAAAGTTTTCTATGATAGTAACACCAAATAAAATCTCATCCATCAAGAATTTTTAAGGTTTTCCTGTAGCTGAGAATTTATCCCCTTTAAATATAAAAAACTTATTTTAGCAACAATTTTGGATGCAAGTATTTCTTAGGCATATAATGGACTTTTCCACTTGGTTAAATTGAATATCATTTAACTACTTTATGTCTAATTCCCTCATCTGTACAATGATAGAGCTAGCCTAGATTATCTCAAAGGACTCTTCAATTTTTTCCTTCAAATTTGAAATCTAATGAAAATATCTCTTGGCATAATATAACCTTCTCTTGATGACTCAAAGTCATCATTAGGAACATTACCCCCAATGTAATCTGTTGAAGTGTGACTAGTTGCCTGTGCCTAAATGGCCTCAGATGTTTGAGTTTATTTGTTTTAAAAAGCATACCTCTTTGCCATTAAACTGTTAGCTTTCACTTCTCAGTCCTTGTGTGTACAGTATATGTATGTTATGTATTTACATACATGTTGTATGTGTATAAGATACACTTGCTATATGCTTGTATATACATGCTGTGTGTTAATATATTTTGTAAAATTTTAAATTATATCTCTACTAATAAAATTATTATATTTTATGAGGTTTATAGGATTATTAGAAATCAAGGAATAAAGAAGATACAAATAAAAACCACGTGCCCATGACTGATTAGCCCATTCCAAATCCCCACGCTTAGCTTAGCTTACCACTATACTTCCTACATCATTGCAATGGCAGAGAGAGCTTGGGAGGCATTACTGCCAGTTAAATACTAATTGTGACCTTGCCCAAGTGGAGACTCAGGTGAGATTATAGGGAATTCTGGGAAATACCAAGGACTTTTGGGGATTGAAGTCTAGGGTTCAAAATCTCCATTTATACAATTTATATACACATTACACACTTACATGCATGTACATATATTAAACATGTGGTTTGTACCTTACATGCTATAAATACAGAACATAGGCATGTTCTGTATTTTTGCATGTCATGGTATAGTACATGTGTGTTGTGGGTATGTACATACACATTGCATGTATATAGCATACATGTATGGTTATAGGTGTGTGTTGTATATCGTATACCTGTTAACATATTTGTACATATGTGGTATAGATGATATACATGTGCTATATATTAATTTAAAGCACCTAACTAGAGCACCTCCTTGTTAGTTCTAATGTCCTTTGACCTTGCAGATAACCAAGCTTTTTAGAACTGTATATAAAATAAGAGTAAGTAGATCCCAAATAAAGACTCATGCTATTAATAAAGTGCTTTAGTTTATATGTAAAATAACAAGTCTCCTTGAAGGTTGTTTTTTTTTTTTTTCATAAAGAAAAATGAAGAACGAAATGGTCAGGAAATGTCTTTGTTGAAAGGAAGAAATATATATTAGTTATCAGAGACTATAGGGTATTGCTGCTTTTTTGAGGATAAACATTTTGGTAGCTAATATGATTTGAAAATACTTTGCTTTAAAACATACAAAACCATAAAAATACAAAAAGCATTAAAATACAAATAGATATAATTAACAATTGTAGTTAATAATAATTGAATGAGAATTATTATCTCATTTACCACAAATGACTATTATGAACCTTTGGTTAATGAGTAATGAGTGGCCTTTCCTAACCCAATGTCATTCTTTTTCTCTTTTAGTTTCTTGTGCTTATTAGCCACTCCTGGCTCAAGAAGTTTGGTTACTATAAGGTCATTTTATTTTCCTTCTATATAGAAGGAGCAGCTGCAACTGTGATGTTGCTCCTGGGACAGGAGCACTATTACATTTTGGCATTTTATCTCACAGCTAGCATGTAAGTACAATCTTCCTGATCCAAAATCCATAAACGTTTGCCAATAAAGAAAGAAAAAATTGTGAAAATTACATTAGTTCTTCTCATTCACCCTTTCCAGGGTGAAAAAAAGTCCTTTGACTTGAGTCTTTCTGTATTTATTTATATATGAGGTTAGTTTGCCTCTCAATCAAACTATCAGAAGCTGATTTTTGGAAAGATAGGAGAGATTGAATTGTATATTTCCTTTTGGCTTTTCCTTGCTAAATGCTTAGGCAAAGCTGTATATATATATTAGTGAAGTAAACTAATCCCTCTCTCTTCCATTGTCCTCTTCCTTTTCAGTAAAAACTAGAATTTTTATGCTGCCTCAGATCTATTTTACCTCTAACTCTCTTACAAATTAATTCACACTAAGGAGTTAATGAGACATTTTCATTTTAAAGATAATACTTAGACAGGATAATGAGTAACTCACATTGATCTTTGATGGTGAAGTTTGGATTAGATTCCTTTCAAATCATACCATATCTTTGGCTACCTATTTTATTTGTCTATGAGATTACGCATTATTTTCATTATAAATAATTTCCACAGGTTGTTAAAATTAAATTTATTTATAATTAATAATTATTGGCACTTCTGTTAAAAATTTATTTTCTTAGACTTAAAAAAATTTTTTTCTTTTAATTTTCATAGTTGATTTTATTTTCCCCTTCTAGTATATTACTTGTTCTGTTCATGCCAAAATAAAAGTTTCAGATGTGTTTCTGTGGCATATTCTGTTAAATAGTGCTTATACTTAGAGAGTATCTCCTCAGGGCTATAATGTTTTCCATTGAAAATTATACCTAGTATCTATTCAGTTAGTGCATTTGGGTACTTTTATTTCTGTAATTTTGGTGCTGGAACATTCTTTGTGGCACAGTTTTGTAGATGCCTCATAGATTTCTCTGGTTTGTACTCCTATGTCAGAAAACCCAGAGAATATCAGTGTCTGTTTCATTATGCTTCCTCAGCTTAAAACCACTCTTAACATAGACATTAAATATAGAAAAGATTTTATTTGCACAACAAAAAACTGGAAAGACTTTTAACTGATCATGTAAATACTCAAGAAAATCTTTTGCTCTGTTCTCAAAGTTATCTATATAATCCTCCTTACTGATATCATTTGTGCTCTGGTTCACTCGGCACCCTTCTCTGCCCAGACACACACTGTTCCCATGACTCAAAGAATCAGAAAAAAGTAAGGTCTGGATTAATTTCTCCAAGCCATAGTTCTTTGTTTTGCTGTTCCTCACTTCTGATTTTTCCTGTGATCCCTGATCCTGTAGTTTCCTGCAATTAACTCTTTTCTGTTTCAACAATCCAATGCTGACTTAGATTTTTTTTCTTATAAAGGCCTTGTTTCCAACATACAAAAGGAACTCATTCAAATTTTTAAGAATAAAAGTCAGTTACCAGTTGATAAATGGTCTTATGTATAGTTCTCAAGAGAAGAAACCCTGGCTACCTATAGCCATATGAAAAAATACTCCAAATTACTGCTAATTAGAGAAATACAAGTTAAAGCATTTCTGAGATTCTACTCTCTCCCTCCCATTAGGATGGCAAAGATGACAAAAAAGGAAAATGATAAATATTGGAGGGCTCTGGAGAAACAGACATATTGATATACCGTTGGTGAACCTGTGACTGAATATAACCATTCTGGAAAGCAGTTTGAAATTATCCATAAAAAGTCACTATGCCCTTTGACCAAGTATACCACTGTTAGGTCTCTACCTCTCAAAGAGCAAAGAAATGGGAAACGGTCTTATATGGAATATGTGTGTATTCATCTATCTGCATGTATATACATATCAGCCCCTTTTGAGGTAGCAAAAATTAGAATCTAAGAGGATGCCCCTTAATTGAGGAAAAGCTGAATGTATTGTGGTTCATGGAGTCCTAGTGTGTTATAAGATATAGAGAATTTAAAAGAATCATCAAAAGACAGATACAGAATAAAATAAGCAAGACTAGGAAACAAATTATATAACATCAGTATTATTAAAAAAAACAATTTTGTTTAATTTATTAAAAATGAAGAGCACTTTCTCCCTTGACTTCTCTCAGGCACACACAGACTTCCTTATTCACATGCACGCATATGCACACCTTGTCTCTCCTGGGTATGAGGGGCATGTGATCAGTATGCAAAGGCCAGGTTGCCGAGGCAGCATGCAGAACCAGCCCAAGGAGTATCTCTACTAGCCATTGCTAATTGACAATTTGGGCATGGGCAAGACCAACATCATCAAGCACTATGTGCATCAGAACTTCTCTCACTGCCAGGCCACTATTGAAGGCAGATGTCATTGAAAGTGCTCCAGTGGGACCCAGAAACTGTGGCGCACTTGCAGCTCTGGGACATCGTCGGCCAAGGAAAATTTGGAAACATTACAAGGGTCTATTACTAAGAAGCAATGGGAGCATTTATGGTCTTTGATGTCTCTAGGCCAGCCACTTTCAAGGCAGCGACAAAGTAGAAAAGTGACTTGGATGTCAAATTAACTCTACCTAATGGCAAACCAGTGTCAGCAGTTCTGTTAGCCAACAAGTAGCAGCCAATAGAAGAATGTACTCCTCAACAGTGGATTCAGGGTGGACCAATTCTGCAAAGAAAGTAGCTTTGTCAAATGGTTCGAAACATTAGCAAAGGAAAATATCAATATCAATAAAACTTCCAGGTGGCTGATAAAGCATATACTTGCCAATGAGAATAACTTGATGAAGTCCTCGGAACCTGACATTGTGAAACCACATCTTCCTTCTTCCAGAATCTCCAGCTGCACCACGACCTAGGCTGTACGAATTTAAAAATATTATTTGTGGGAATCTCTCAAGGGTGATTCCATGGCTATATCGGCTATGAGTGGATTTTTTTTTTAATGTCAGGATAGAGAAATGGATGCTTTCTGTGCAAAGATTTGCCCCTCTCTCCTTCAAGAGAGAAAAACCCATTGACCCTTTTTAGAAATCACCAATGCAGTGTTTATAAGTTTTCAGAAAATTGTCTGTGACAAAATCCCACCTCTTTTTTAAATTTTATTTATTTATTTAGAATATTTTGCCATGATTCATGATTTTTCCCACCCCTCTTCCTTCCCCATTCCTGGAGAGCTGACAAGCAATTGCACTGGGTTAAACATATATCATTGCTCAAAACCAATTTACATATTATTTAGATTTGCAATAATCTTTTACTGCCAAAACCCCAATCATATCCCCATCAAACCTCATGATTGATCATTTGTTTTTCTTCTGCATTTTTACTCCTACAGTTCTTTCTCTGGATGTGGATAGCATTCTTTCTCATAAGTTCCTCTGGATTGTCCTAGATCATTGCATTGCTGCTAGTAGAAAAGTCTATTACATTTGATTGTGCCACTGTGTATAATGTTCTCCTGGTTCTTTTAAAAAAATTTTTATTTAATTGATGAATATTTTTCCATGGTTACATGATTCATGTTCTTTCCCTTCCCTCTCCCAGAGCCAATGAGCAGTTCCACTGGGTTTTTGCGGGGGGCCAATAGTCCCCCACCGGCTGACATGGTCACAGGGAAGCCAGGGAACTACAAAGTAGCCCCTGGAGAATGAAGAGCCCCCCGCCAACACCCTTTCTGTGACTTCTCTCCCCAACTTCTCCCACTAATGGACTTGTTATGATTATTAATCTCTCCCTAATACAGGAGAAATAATATGAGAGCAAATACTTATAGGATCAATATATATGCCCCACTTTAATCCCCCTAGATTATTACCCCCAAAAGATTGCAATTACAGAATCAAAGCCCAAATATTATTGCCCATAACCCCTCCTTTCTCAAGCACAAGATACGCCTCAAGGCCCTACACTGGCCAAATGCTTGAGCACCATAATAAATCTTTCCTTACAGTTATCACACTCCAATGAATTTGTTGATGAACAGAAACCAGGCAGCATTGCTAGGCACTTCAAAGTAACACAAGAAAAACAGAACTTGTAATTAAAGACCCCCTCACCCACCCAAACTGGTCTGCTTTATGTCACCTTTCAACTTTACACCTAGATATGAAGATGTTTTGTTATTCATCTCCCAAGCATTGTGATTGATAGTGAAAGCTGATAGAAAGCACAATGATCCTCTCAGCAGGTTAAAGGCTACTAACCTACAAAGGTTTTTATTCACATTATTCATATCCATCACAGAGTATTGTAGAAACATAGTAAATGATCACAGAATTCTTTGTTGTAGTAACATCACAAGAGTGTTGTTTAGGTGATTTGATAATATCCAATCAGAATGTAGACTGTCACATATGTAGAAAATTGATTGTGTGCCAAAGAAGTATGTACCTGAAAATCTATATAATAAATGAACCACAGCACTATGGCAGAGTACTGTGTGTGATGCCTGCTTACGTGGGTTTGAATACATAGTGTTTCTCATCTTCATTATACAAACAGATTGTCACATCTGGGCAGAGAGACCCTTGGATCCCCAGAGAGACTGCTGGATGGATCTCTATAGGTTTTACATGTATCATTGTTCAAAACCTATTTCCATATTACTACTATGAGTTATCATTTAGAGTCTACATCCTAAATCACAACTCCATTGGTCAATCATATGTTTTTCTTTTGTGTTTCTACTCCCACAGTTCTTTCTCTAGATGTAGATAGCTTCTTTCTCATAAGTCTCTCAAAATTGTCTTGGATCATTGTATTGCTGCTAGTAGAGAAGTCTATTATGTTCAATTGTGCCACAGTGTATCCATCTCTGTGTAAAATGTTCTCTGGTTCTCTCCTTTCGCTCTGCATCAGTTCCTGAAGGTTGTTCCAGTTCCCATGGAATTCCTACAGTTCATTATTCCTTTGAGCACAATAGTATTCCATCACCATCAGATACCACAATTTGTTCAGCCATTCCCCAATTCACTCATTTTCCAATTTTTTGTCACCATAAAGAGCTTGGTTATAAATATTTTTGTACAAGTCTTTTTCCTTATTATTATCTCTTTGGGATACAAACCCAGCAGTGGTATGGCTGGACCAAAGGTTATGCAGTCTTTTAAAACCCTTTGAGCATAATTCCAAATTGGACCAATTCACAACTCCACTAGCGGTGTATTAGTGTCCCAATTTTGCCACATCCCCTCCAACATTTATTACTTTCCTTTGCTGCCATATTAGCCAACTGCTAGGTGGGAGGTGATACCTCAGAGTTGTTTTAATTTGCATTTCTCTAATCAAGAGGGATTTAGCACACTTTTTGATATGCTCATTGATAATTTTGATTTCTTCATCTGAGAACTGCCTATTCATGTTCTCTGACCAATTGTTGATTGGGAAATGAATGGCTTGATTTTTTGTAAATTTGACTTGGTTCTTATGTATTTGGGAAATTAAACCTTTGTCAGAGAGTTTTGTTATAAATATTTTCCCCCAGTTTGTAACTTTCCTTCTAATTTTGGTTACATTGGTTTCTTTGTACAAAACCTTTCTAATTTGATATAATCAAAATCATTCATTTCACATTTTCTAATGTTCTCTATCTCTTGCTTGGTCTTAAATTCCTTTCTTTCCCACAGATATGACAGGTATACTAGTCTATGTTCACCTAATTGATTCATGATTTCATTCCCTATGTTTAAGTCATTTAACTCATTTTGAATTTATCTTGGTATAGGGTCAAAATCCCACTTCTTGCTGGACATAACAGTCCATCGAATTAGAAGATATTCAGGGTCATAGCCCCCTGGTTCTTTGCCTTTTGTAGGCAGGTAAGGAAAATGAAAGACAGTTATTGATTGTCCAGTTGGCCTTTAAAGTGGTGACAAGCTGCTGTTTAGAGATAGCCTTTCTCTAAACAGAAATAAGGTCAGTCAATGAAGGAATTTGTTTTGCTTAACTGTATATTTGTTACAAGGAATTTTATTTTGTTTTCTCTTTTTTTCAGTAGGTGAGAGGGAGAGAAAATAAATTTGTTATTTTTTAAAAATAGAGGTGAGAGTGATGCCATAGATATAGAATGTTATCAGTACTTTCAGATGAGGTCACTATATTGTGTTTAGTTGTCTCAGTTATGGCCCATTTGACTCTTAATCACCCCATTTGGGGTTTTCATGACAAAGATACTGAAGTGGTTTGCCAGTTCCATTTCCAGTTCATTTTATAGATGAGGAAATTGAGGTCATCAGGGTGAAGTGACTTTCCCAGAGTCACATAGCTAAGGGTCCATGGCCAGATTTGGACTCAGGTCTTCCTGTGACTATAGGCCTTGTGACCTCACTGCCCAGTACTTAATTGTTGTATTTTGTTATAAGACACTTTTCACAGAGTTGGGGAGGGTAGTTCATCTATAAATGCTCATAATGTGAAAATAAAATAGTAATAAAACTTTTTAAAAGAATAAAGTCCCCATCTAACACCAGTAGCTTACCTCTAGGGGTGCAAGATCATCAGTGTAGACCTCTCTGTGTCTGGGCCACCTTTGTCTCTCTGAGACAACAACTTTTTTTTTGAGACTTCAGTTGTTGTTTTTCCAACTCTATAAAAGCAATTAACTTTTTTTTTTAAACCCTTACCTTCCATCTTGGAGTCAATACTGTGTATTGGTTCCAAGGCAGAAGAGTGGTAAGGGCTAGGCAATGGGGGTCAAATGACTTGCCCAGGGTCACACAGAGCTGGGAAGTGTCTGAGGCCAGATTTCAACCCAGGACCTCCCATCTCTAGGCCTGGCTTTCAATCCACTGAGCCACCCAGCTGCCCCCAGAACAATTAACTTTTAAAAAAAAATTTATGTTCCAAATTCTCTCCCTCCTCCCTTTCCCGAGACAGCAAGCAATTGCATATAATCATACATGTGCAGTATGCAAAACATCTCCATATTAGCTATATTATGAAAGACAGACAAAAAAAGAAAGAAAAGAAAAAGAAAAAAAGCATGCTTCAATCTGTCTTCAGCCTCCATCAATTTTTTCTCTGGAGGCAGATTTTTTTTGTCATAAATCCTTTAGGGTGCAGCTGATAGCTCAGTGGATTGAGAGCCAGGCCTAAAGATGGGAAGTTCTAGGTTCAAATCTGGCCTCAGACACTTCCCAGCTGTGTGATCCTGGGCAAGTCACTTGACCCCCCATTGCCTAGCCCTTACTTACCACTCTTCTGCCTTGGAGCCAATACACAGTATTGACTCCAAGATGGAAGGTAAGGGTTTAAAAAAAATTTTTTTTATCATAAATCCTTCAGAATTGTCTTGGATCATTGTATTATGGAGAATAGCTAAATCTTTCATGCAGTATTACTGTTGCTATATACAATGTTCTCTAGGTTCTTGAGCCAACAACTTCTGCTGGCTACCTCTGTGTCTGAATCTTTGTGGTCTAAGTGATCTCCCTTATTCAGGAGCAGTTTCCTTATTGCAGATTTGCCCAGAATTCTTCTGTTTATAATACAGAAAAATGTTAGCTAACTCTTCCTACGGTTCCTTTCTTCTTCTTTTTTAAACCAAATACTAGCTCTTGGGTGAATTGTTATTAAAAATAAATAAATAACCCCCTCTACAATTCCAATAACCATTTTCATCCGTATATTTCTTTTTCTAGGGTAGTAGTTCAAGCCTCATTTAGTTTGTTCAATCTACCCCTGGCTGACATCATTGATGCGGATGTAGTTAAATTCAACCGGAAGTAAGTTCCTTTATTGTAACAAATGTAAAAATCAACACATGTAGATCAGGGCTATAGAATTTACCACATTTCAGTTATATTTTCATCTACAAATCAACTTCTGTCAAATATTTAGAACTAGGAAAACTCAAATCATCTAATCTAGCCTCATCAATTTACAGGGGGATATACTGAGGCTCAGTAAGGTTTAAATGACAAATCATGGTAGAAGCAGAATAGTCCATTTGTAGACACAGAATCTTCTTGGAGGAGTTCATGAAGTCAGTATTTCTTTTACCATTATTATTTTTAATAATATTTTCCCCCAATTACATGTAAATACAATTTTAAAGATTCTTTTTTTAATTGTTGAATTTTAGATTCTCTCCCTCCCTCCCTGAAACACAGTAAATAATCTGATATAAATTGTACATGTGCAATCATGTAAAAACATTTCTTCCATAGTAATCACTTTATGGAAGAGATCTTGAACAAAAAAAAGAAGTGAAACATAGCATGTTTTGGTTTGGAATAGATTCCATCAGTTCTTTCTCTGGAGGAGATGGTATTTTTCATCACAAGTAAGTTAATATTAGTCTTAAAAGTTGTCATTGAGAAAACTCATAGGACCAGGAAGCATTGGCAGTCTTCTCCCCTTTACTGAAGTGATCTTATAATTTTTAAAGGAGTAGGAGAGGAGGATATAAAATTATGGTCAATAAATACTAAGAAAGCTATTTCTTAGAAACTTTGAAATCATTACCTACTAGTACATGTCTGACATAAAACTCAAATTTACTCTACTTATAAAAGAAGAGATTGTACTTTTGCTCCATGAAACCCCAAGAACAAAATTCAAAGTCCTTGTTTGTTGCTGTTTTCTTGCCTACCAAACATTTTAGAAATTTATGAGAAAAAAAATTTTTGTCCTGCTGCAAAAAGGCCATCCTCCATTCAGATTTGCTTTAAAATTTCAAATGATTCTCTTACATTTCCAGTGTGTCATATTGTTTTAGTTTGGAGAGAAATACAAACTTTGCTTTGAAATGCTTTGAAATACAGAATATATACATTCTTATTTGAGTTATTTTGTCAAGAAAGGAAGCCACACTCACCATTCAGTTGATCAAGGCTTTTTATTGGCAAGGGTACTCAATTGGAATACATGTTCTTTCTTTGTCCTTACCTCTGGCTCCCAAATTCCTGAATACCCTGAGCTATATTTGTGATTGACCCATAAGGATTATAGCTTTGGGCATTGTTACAGCTCTATGTGAAGGTATCTTTTTGGTTACTATGGTTTCATTAATAGTTCAGACCTTATACAATTGCACTGTTAATTCTATTAATTAAAAATAATGTAATAGATTAAATTGATTTGCTTAATTGATTAAAATATGATTAAAATTTCTTTAAATAATTTATTAAATTGACTAATTATTATTTGATTAAAAATAATGTAATAGAGACAGCTAGGTAGTACAGTGGGTAAAATACCAGGCATAAAGTCAGAAGGATCTGGGTACAAATCTGGCCTCAGATACTTTCTAGCTGTGTCACTTGGTCACTAAGTCACTTGGGCAAGTCACTTAACCCTGTTTACCTAGACTTTACTTTCCATCTTAGTGTTATTAACTAAGACAGAAAGGGTTTAAAAAATAATAATAATGTAATAGATGGGCAACAGGATTCTCTGCTAGGCCATCTTCTCCAGAAGCTGGGGTATGTCACTATGGCTTCAAGCCCCACGTGGACAAATCCCATGAAGCATATGGTTTTTAAGATCCATCTAAAAGACCATGGCTGGGTGGGTGGGTGGGGGGACAGCTGGGTAGGATTGAGAGTCAGGCCTAGAGATGGGAGGTCCTAGGTTCAAATCTGGCCTCAGACACTTCCCAGCTGTGTGACCCTGGGCAAGTCACTTGACCCCCATTGCCTAGCCCTTACTGCTGTTCTGTCTTGGAACCAATACATAGTATTGACTCCAAGAAGGAAGGTAAGGGTTTTAAAATAATAATAAATAAAAATAAATAAAAATAAAAGGCCATTTGGTAATGCTTTACTTTTTACCATCAGTTTTATGAACACCTCAGATTTATGCAAAATTAAAAAAAAAATCTTACCGTCTCTCTTGAAATTGATGCTAAGTATCAGGTCCAAGGCAGAATTGTGGTAAGGCCTAGGCAATTAAGATTAAGTAACTTGCTCAGGGTCACATAGCCAGGAGGTATCTGAAGTCAAATTTGAACCCAGGACCTTCCCATTCCAGGCCTGGCTCTCTATCCACTGAGCCACCTAGCTGCCCCTCAGACATATTTTTGTTATTACTATAAGGAATCTACTTAAGAGTCAATTCATTTTGAGCACTTAAGGGGAATATATAAAATAATCATCCTTTGGGTTGGTTTTTCTGTTTCTATTTCTGTTTTAAAGAGTGCTTCCATTTCAGGTCACACACATGAGTGAAGAGATATCTGCACTGGTAGATTACAAAGTAGATTTATTCTGCTCTTATCCATTACAGATCACCCCTTTCTTCGATGGTTTTTGGAACCAATGCTTTATTTACCAAACCTGCTCAGTCCTTAGCACCAATGGTTATAGTCACTGTGTTAAACAAGTTTGGATATGAGCAGCTAAATAAGACGGCCTTCCAGGTTGATCCCAGGTAAAGGAAAGAACAAAAATCTCAGAATGATGAAACAGTGAGAAAGTTGTGTGTATTTGTTTTCAATTCAACAGACATTTATAGGAGGTAGGCTTAGTGCAGGGGTCCCCAAACTTTTTATACGGGGGCCAGTTCACTGTCCCTCAGAGCCCTGGAGGGCCAGACTGTAAAAAAAACTATGAACAAATCTGTATGCCGCTGTCTGGGATAGCGGAGGCTGCAGTGCTGGCTGGGATGGGCCTGTCACACCTTGCACAGGACCATCCCCGCCACCACTATACCGGGCAACAGTATACACAGTGCGGAATCCCCTCTCCTAGATCGCCGCTCATGATGCTGACGTCTTCCATTGTGCAGCCACATAATCCTTTGTGCAGCGCCTCGTTCTTGTTCAGTTACTCTCAGAATAAGGTGCCACACAAAGGATTATGTTGCTGGAAGTAGTCCTGTATGTGAGCAATGCCACACTTTGCAGCGCTGCTACATACAGTGCTCCTCTCACTGACCACCAATGAAAGAGGTGCCCCTTCCGGAAGTGCTGGGGGTTCGCATGAGGCCCTCCCTGGAAGTTTGGGGACCCCTGGTGGATAGAGAGCCATTTCAGCGTCAGGATGATCTGGGTCCAAATCCTACATGAAGTGTATTTGAATGTGATTCTAGGCTTAGAGGGATGAGAACCACCTCAGGGAGGAGGACCTGAGTTCAGGTCTTATTTCTGATGTGTATTAGCTATGTTACCCTGAAACAGTCATTTCGCCTCTCAGTGCCTCAGGTGATTCAACAGTAAGCTGTAGGAGAGTCCTGCTGGGGCATCATTGGTAGAGGGAAGTTTCCCCACCTGAGTTCATTTCATCAATAAAATCATGAGTCCAACCCCTCCCCTTCCCCCCAAATACACCAAGCGTTGTGCTAAATACAGAGAATGCCCAGATAAAAACAAAACAGAGGAGATTTTCATGAGGTCTGGGGAAGGAATGGGGGGCTGGTGTTCCTGACTCCATTGTCATTCATCAGTTTTGTGGTTGAGAGAGAAGGGGTAGTGGGAGAAGGTTTACTTCTCCATGTTAAAACAACAATAGGGAGAATGCTTTACCTTCTACTTGATACTAAGAATCAGTTCCAAGGCAGAAGAGCAATAAAGGCTAAGCAATGGAGGTGAAGTGATTTGCCTAGAGTCTCACAGACAGAGAAGTGTCTGATGCCATATTTGAACCCAAGACCTCCTGTCTCTAGGTCTGGCCTCTATCCACTGAGCCACCCAGCTGCCCCTAGGAAAAAAATGTTTTGATAGTTGCTTTTACATGGGGAAGTTAGGAATCCTGAACACTAATTGCCCCAAGTGCTGATTGAGAGAGAGTCATAGTGCCTCCAAATCTGGATTGTCATGAAATCCCGCCTCTGCATTAGAGCACCTTCATGAGTTCAGTCATTTAACAAGTGTTTATTAAGCACCTGCTGTATTCCAAGGACAAGGCAAGTTGTTGTGCAGTTATGTGCTAGCCACATAAAGGTAAAAAATGCTAGCTCTCACCTTCAAATAATTTACATTCTTTTGATGGCAAACACATACCCAGAAGGGTAAACACACGACATACAAAGTATATGCAAGGAAATTTCACTGGAAGGATTGTAGCAGTGGGAATCAGCGTAGGCTTCCTATAGGAGATGACACTCAAACTGAACCTTAAAGAAAGCCATTATATGAAGTAGAGATGATGAGGGAAGGCAATCCACTTACAGTAAATATTTGTGCCTTTGCCTTATGTTGCCTGCTCAGTCTTGGAGATCGGTATGTCATGTACAAGAAGTGAGTAGGTGAGAATAGTGCATGAAGAAATAGAATGTATAGCAAGTCTGAAAAGGTTTGTTGGAGACAGATTCTGAAAAGCTGGCTTTTTTTTTTAATGGTAGGGGCAAGAGAGAGCACCTGGAACTTCTTGAACTGGACAATGACATGGTCAAATTTATGCTTTAGGGACATCAGTTTGGGGGCAACTCGGCAGCTGAGTGGATAGAGAGCTAGGGCTGAAGACTCTTGAGAGTGTTTCCAGCGTTATGGTCTCCTTCCAGTAGCTCCTTCTACCAAATGTCCTCCTTTTCTGTGTTTTATTTTCCCTTATATATATCCAGTTTCTTAAATAAAAGCCCTTTACTTCCTGGGGATAAAAAGCCTGGAGGTCCTGGGTTCAAATGTGACCTCAGACAATTCCTAGCCATGTGACCCTGAGCAAGTCACTTAACTCCTGTTGCCTAGCCCTTACCACTTTTCTGCCTTAGAACTGATATTTAGTATCAATTATAAGACAGAAGGTAAGGGTTTTTAAAAAAGAAAAAGGAACATTGGCAGCTGTGTATAGGGTGGATTGGAAAAGGGATAGATCATTTAGAAGGCTGCTATAGTCATCCATGGGAGGAGTGATAAAGGCCTGAACTAGGTTAGTTAGCTTTCCTTGGAAGCAGAAAAACTAAAGACTATTGATGGTTCAAGAGATATATTAACAAATTAATGAACTGGTCTCAAGATATATAACCATTTTTAGAGATACAGTCAGCCAAGTATATGTTTAACAAATCTTCAAAAAGAATGTGATGACAAGGATTTTCCTTAAGACAATGAATTTTAGAGAGTACTGACAGGCTTGTTACTCCATAAGCAGGTAGAAACAACTGAACCCAGCTAGCAGGTAGTTAGCAAGAATGATTACTATAGGAAGCTAGCAAATGGTACACTTTTCTGCCCCCCCCTTTCCTTATCCCTGCTCTGCTGACATCCTCAGCAGCTGCCACAAGGTATCAGGGTATCCTGCACAACAACTAGCTGAATCCATTTTTAAAGGTTCATTTTAGGTGGCTTTTCCTGCTTCTTGCCCTTTGTCGAGTTTGGGGTTTTTTGGGGAGAGAAGTGGTTAGGTCCTTGCCATAATTGAAAGTTTATTGTTCTGTCATTTTTTACCTGGTGATAATTTAATATTTGGTTTAAAATGATCTAGATAGATAGTTTCCTTTTTTTGTACTTTCTTTTTTTAAATTTTCTCATTTTTATTCATTTGTTTATTATTTTTCCATGGTTACATCATTCATTATTTTTGCCCCCTCTTGCCTCCCCACTCCCAAAGCTGACAAGCAATTCCACTGGGTTATACATGTATCATTGTTCAAAACCTATTTTCATATTATTTATTTTTGTAATAGAGTAATCTTTTAGAAAAACAAAACCCCAAATCATAGCCCCATAGAAACGAGTGATAAATCATATGATTTTCTTCTGCGTTTCTACTCCCACAGTTCTTTCCCTCGATATGGAAAGCATTCTTTCTCATAATTCCCTCGGACTTGTCCTGGATCATTGCATTGCTATTAGGAGCAAAGCCTGTTACATTTGATCATTCCACAATGTTTCAGTCTCTGTGTACAATGTTCTGGTTCTGCTCATTTCTCTCCACATCAGTTCATGAAGGTCTCTACAGTTCACATAGAAATCAAGCAGTTCATCATTCCTTTCAGCAGAATAATATTCCATCAACATCACATACCACAATTTGTTCAGCCATTCCCCTCATTTTCCAATTTTTTTTTGCCACTTACAGAGAGCACAGCTATGAATATTTTTGTACAACTCTTTTATTTAGATAGTTTCTGAAAATGATCCAGTATGATTTCCATAAAGTCCTTTAAAATACTCCATAGTAAAAATTAGTTAGCAAAATATACAAATTTTTGTTTTTAACTACAATAGCTGTATTCCTTTAACATGAGTAGGGAGGCTTGACCAAACTATACAAAAACAGAGCTCTTTTTAAGATAATGTAAAAACCATTCTTTTAACTCAAGGCTATTCAGAACTAGACAATGGACTGAATTTGCCCATGGGCTATAGTTTGCTGACCTAGTGGAATGACTTCAGTTATGTATAGCCTACTTGTTTTCATATCTATAGCCTACTAAAAATCACATTAAAAATTTAGCTTTATATGCCTTTGTATGGAAAGACTACAAACTATTATTTAATCATATGAAAGATAGAAAAACCCTTAGTATGTTGTCCTTTTGGCCAACAAACCATTTCTGATTAGCAACTACTTGTCATGTAGATGTTAAACATTACAGTAATTTGAGGAAGCGATATCATTTTAGGTATGTGAAATATATTTAATATAGAATACTAGAACTCAGTGCATATGTTTATCCTGGCCCAATTGATATTGCTTCTTGCTATATGAATGGGAGGGGGGGAGAAATTAAGATCAACATTTTTTTAAGTATCACAAATTAATATTTGTTGAATATATTTGAGTATATTTAGTACATATGCAACTTAAATAAAATAGGGTACCTTCATTAGAGAATAAACTTATGTGAAAACTTAATCTGTTGTTTAAGCATTTGCTCAAACAAAAATCACATGTAGTACTTTTTCTTTTTGTCTGAGTGTTTTACAGCAAAGCTCTTCAAAATTATACTTGTAAGGACAATTTAGAGTGATTTATCTTCAAATGACAAAGTATACAATACTGTATTGAACTTTATCCAAGGAAATGCTCTAGGGTAAATAATCCAACATAATTGAAAATAACCTCAAGGCTTAGTCTTTGTGTAATGAAAGAGTTCTTGGTGTTTAATTTTATGTAGCTAATCATTAAAATCAGTTTTAGAACTGTTCATTGAAAACAAGAGATCTCCATAGAGATTTATTACAGCAACAGCCTTTATAATAACTGGAGAACACTCTGCTGTTTATTTAATGGTTTCTGTTTCTTATTAAGGTGTAATTCACTGTTTTATTCAGTGGTAAAGATCATGTTACCTAGTAAGAAAAAAGCTCTCATGTTCTATACTTGGCTATAGTGGATTTCATTCCTGTGCTGTGTAATTTATTGTACTGTATTTTTGAATTATGTAGTTTTTATTTGCTCCACTTAATTTTTTCATATTCTTAACCTTTGAGAGAACATTGGAACCTTGTCTTGCAATAGAAAAATAGAACAAATGCATGTGGAATGAGTTTCATACTCAACTCCGGAATCATGTATTACTTGAGTGCAGTTTCAAGGCACAAATAATGGCTTGAGCCTCTCACTAGTACCTAATTGGATAGTGGATAGTAGACCAACGAAGACCCAGAAATTGAATAGCAAAACATTTCATTAGAACAGAACAGGAAAGCAAATAACAGGAGAAATCATGCTGCAGACTAATTTTTTGTTCCTTTTTCACAAATGAGTACTACACACTCATAAGTTGATGGGGAAAGGAAAAATATTCAGAAAGCTTGTGTTCCGAGGTAAGAAAGGATTTTAGTGAGCTCTGCATTGCATCACGACTAAGAAAGCCTCTTCTGCTCAAGGTCTCACAGGTCTGTGTCCCAGAAACCCCTGTGCCTCACTGTTGCTGCTGCTGGTGCTGCTGCTACTGCTGCTACTGGCCTTATTTCTGCAGCCATCTTTGGAAAGCTCCATCCTCTTCTTATTGCCACCCAGACTGCCCTCAGTTCTACCACTCTCTCTGCCCCCTGAATTCCTTGTTCATTGTTCCTCTACCACACCAACTTCTTACTTAGACATCTGAAATTCTAGCCCATCCTTTACTCCTCGGGGCTGGTGCTTTGGAGAATTATCAGGGTTCTCCTAGACCTTGAATGCTGCCTTCGAATGGGGCTTATTAACCATTTTTCTGTTCTTGACTCCTTGGCAGTCTCATGAGGCCTCTGAAGTCCCTTCTCATGTTTTAAAATGAATAAAATAAAATACATGGGATTACAAAGGAAAACAATTGCACTGAAATGCAGTTAGCAATTAAAAAAAAATTCGCAGTTCCCTTAGAATAAGAACACTACACTGTATGAATGCCTTGGAAATTTTCACCTGTCTCCATGGTGAGACTTAATTGGAGAACAAAGGATCAGAGAGAGAATTGTAGAATTCTTTTTCCTTGCTCTGCCTTTTTTTAATTGTTGTTCCCAATCTATATTCCTGAGTTAGAATAAGTGAATTCTTTTCATCTTTTCTCTGGCTCAGGTTGGGCAGCTAAGTGACACAGGTGGATAGAGTGCCAGTTCTGGAGTCGTATTTCTGAGTTCAAATTTAGCCTCAGATGATTACTAGTTGTGTGACCCTGGGCTAATCACCCAGCCCAGTATCTTTGTCCAGAAAACCCTAAATGGAGTCATGAAGAGACAGACATGAGACTGATAAGACTAAACAATAATTGCAGTCACCACATGGGTATTCATTATAGTGGTAACTCATTGATTTTTTACTTATTCATTCATTCATTTTAACTCTTGTTGCCATATCCTCTTCTTCTTTCCTCCCTGAACTTCATTAAATCCTTTTTTTATTACAAAGAAAAGCAAATGAGCAATAAGAGTATTGATAGGAACTATATCTTAACAATATATACTGCTTTAGGTTGGTTGGTAAATAAGTAATGAGTATTTATTTATTTAAAAAATTTTAATTTATTTCATTATATATTTCTCAATTACATGTAAAAGAATCTTTAACTTTCATTTTTTAAAATATTGAGTTGCAAATTCTCTTCTTTCCTCCCACTTATTCCCTCCTTAAGAAGGCAAGCAATTTTATATTAATTATACATGAGGTCATATAAAACATTTTCATATTAATCATGTTGCAACTGAAAACAAATAAAAATAAAACAAGAAAAATAAAGAAAATAAAAATAGTATGCTTCAATCTGCATTCAGAATTCATCGGTTCTCTCTCTGGAGGTGGATGGAATTTTCATCTCAAGTCCTTGGAACTGTCTTGGATCATTGTCTTGATCGGAGTAGCTAAGTCTCATAATTGATTATTTTTATGATATTGCTGGTTAACAAGCATTTATTAAGAACTTGCTTTGTGAGGGCAGCTGGGTAGCACAGTGGATAGAGCACAAAGTGTGAAGTTGGGAGGAATTGGTTCAAATCTATCCCTAGACACTTTCTAGTCTAGTGACCCCAGGCAAGTTACCTAACTCCCCAGTTGCTTACCACTTGTCTTTCTTTTGTCTTAGAATAGATTCGGTCACAATCCTAAAATTATCCTCACAATACTTAGACGGAAGGTACTAGTTGTTTTTTTTTAAAAGAGCTTACCGTTATATTCCAGGCACTGAGCTAAGTACTTGGGATACAAATTAAAACAGAAAAAAGTTCAACCCTCTAAGAGCTTTCATTATAATAAGTGGAAGGGAAGAAGGATATGCTCATGTCACCAGTAGAGGGGTATGGTGGCAAAGTTCTTAAGAGTCAGAAGCATAGCTGAGAAGTGATTAAAACATGGCCATACTAAGAATTGCTTCCAAAATGAAGGCCCTGAACAGAATTCTCTGGTGGGAAAAAGAGGCCACTATGACAGGAATATCACTTTTTTTCACACAGATACCTGTTTCTGCATTGAAAACCATGAAGATTACTGGGAAGCTACTTCTTTAGCCATGGAGGGTGGTGGTGGTGGTTGCTGAAAACTTATTAGAGAAATGAGGAATACAGTGAATAATTCTGGGAAAGAGTGAAGTTTTACTTGGCCTTGAGAAACGCATGACATGTTTTCAAACATTCTCCAGAATAATGAACTAGGATAGTTATTAGGGTTTTAATAGGAAGAGAGAGTCAGTCAAAATGTGTATAAACATTATGTTCCAGGGCTAAATCTGTAAGTGCTATAACTAACGAAGCAGAAGCATGATGAGAAACATTATCTGGACAAGAGTGACTTAGAATATTGCTGCATGAAGGTAGATTCTATGAAAAATAGAGCATCATGAAAAAAAATGAGGGAAAAAGATCTTTTGACGATTAGGGAGATAATGTAAAATAGTAAGGCTAAGCAGGATTAAGGAATGCATTTCTACCTAAGGATTAGACAGATATGGTTTGGAGGGAGATTTAGAGTATTACAACATAATCAAGAGGTAGGCATTCTGAAAACTAAAGAGAAAATGGGTTAATGCAGGCTTTTCCATACTAGCAGGAGGAAAGTAAAAAGAGAAGTGAAAATAACTTTTTGAAACTATGAAGCTCTCCCCATCAAATAAGAGATGAAATGAAAATAGAGGAGTCCCCTGAAAGGAAAGGGAACTTTTATTGCATCAAGTAATTTATTAAAGTAGTAGAAAAATACCTTTTCTATGGAGAGCCTGAAGTTATTGAAATTGATTGGTGACTTAAGAAATAATAACATGAGTCTGAAAAAGGTAGAATCTTATATGACAAAATGGTAACTATCAAATTGCCCTATTCACTTGAGTTCCCACCCATTTCATGTTCTTGAATTCAGATCTAATGATTCATTCTCCTTTTGCATTGCTGTCCTTGGGCCCAGACAGGCCTTTTCCGCTGCAAATTGTCACAGGTGTTCCAATGTTCTGTTACCATGGAAAAAAAGAGGAAAAGACAAACCTATTCTTAGAGATTAAAAAGCTCACTGAGAGGAACCATTGGCAGCTAGAGTCTGATTTCTGAGTATTCCTGTTAACTGGAATCTGCTAATACACAGAGAATGACAATTAAATACTTGGACAATGCATAGAGATGCCTCAAGCAGAAATCATAACCTTTTTTTTTTCCTGAACATATATTGTAGTAATTGTGTGATTTGTAGCTGATGACCACAGCTTTATAATTTTCTCTTTGAGAAGAACATTTCTTTTCACTTGTGGACTTGAGACATCATTTTAATGATGTGGAATGCTGTGGAATTTTGGCTTCCATTAACTTTTGGGCACATTTAGCTTTTGTAGATATCCTATAATTGGTACATTCATATACTCTACTTATGGGAACAGATAAGGATAAAAGTAGACTCATGCCATTGGCATGAGCAACTATAGCAAAGCCTACAGAGAGGGCATGTAAAATTTATGCCTGGGTGCCCTCAGTCACTGATTTCCCTAGTACTGATAACTATTCTGAAGTCACTGAATCCATTCCTTTCTGTGGTCCAATGTTAGGTTTGATATGGGCTGAATTTAAGATTCTAAGTTAAAGATCAGAATTGGAGTGTTAGTGCCACTCTAGGTCAGAGCCTTCAGACTGACCCTCATCTCTCTCTCTCTGAGTTTGTCTGTCTTTCCTCTTCTTTCTATATATCTGCATGTGTGTCTATTTATCTTGCTATCTGTCATCACCTCAGACATCAACAGGGCCTTGTAGGGCCTATAAAGTGGTAGAAGCTATGGGACCAGCTTAGAGTTGAGAAATAATTAGTTCCCTGATTATGCCAAGACCTTTTTGTTAGAGTGACAGATTAAAGAACCATAATAAACCGTGAAAGCCATATCCAGAGGAAATGAAGTTTTTTTTTTAATTACCATTTGTAATTAACAATTACCATTATTACCTTTGAATACTATACATACAATTCAGGCTGAATAATGTTAGTAGTGGCTTCAGACAGAGGAAGAAAGTGAAAGAATTTCAATAGTCTATGCCTTTAGAATATATTTCTAGGAGCAGCTAAATGGCTCAGTAGATAAAGAACCAGGCCTAGAGATGATATGCTCTGGGTTCAAATATGGCCTCAAATACTTCCCAGCTTTATGATCCTGGGCAAGTCACTTAACCCCAATCACCTAGCCCTTACTGCTCTTCTGCCTTGGAACTGATACTTAATATTGATTCTAATACAGAAGGTAAGGGTTAAAAAAAAAGTTTAAAAAAAACAAATATATTCCTAATTATGGGATAACTGGGTCAGAGTCTTCTCCAAAAGTAGTGTGAAAATCTAATTTCATGAATTACTTTCTCTTTGCAGCTGAAATAGTATTCTGCTTTTCACCTTTATACCAGTCCAGACAAGAGTTTTCTCAATTGGCTGAATTATTCATTTTTTATTCTATCATATTTCTGTCATCTCAGTGAATTCATGAAGAACCTTTGCTATATCCAGTAGATGCCAATTCACTTTATATTAATATAACAATATCAGTAATTCTACATAAAAAGCATTTTATCTTACTTTAATCTTCCATATCGTCCTTTCATATTTACTTTTATTCTTTTCCTACCCATAGCATTTTTATCTTAGATAACTTTTTGCTTTTTAAAATTAATTACTTAAAAAGGGAGCACTCAGCTAGGTGTGGGGTACTTCACACTGCTTCTGGGAAGGATGAGGCTGGTGGATTGCTCATGTTCAGGCATTCTGGACTGCAGAAGAACTAAGGCCACTCAGGTGTCCACATTAAGTCCAGCACAAATGTGGGGAGCCCAGAGACTATGAGGCTACTTAAGCAGGAGCATGGCTTACCCAGACTGGAAAAATTGATTTACCCTGCTCTGATTAAAAATTCTATGCAGATCATTATTGGCATTGGGCCTGAGTGGCTTCTGCAATTTGTGTTTACTAAGAATGACTCCTGGGAATTTTCTTTCTCAGGTAAACTAAATGTGTGATTCAGAATCCTATGTTTGTACTAGCAGAATTCACAGTGATTTTATAAACTCTCAATAATTTAGGCCTCCTTTCTTTTAGATTGCCCTGTCTTTTTACTCTCCCCCTGTACATTCAACTAAGTAGACTTAGCTCAGAATCTATAGGCTCTCTGGTTTTAATACAATTTCAGATACATTAACAGGCAATCCATTTGGAACTTAAATTAACTTAAGTTAATAATGTATTATTAATAATATATTTAATATTAAATTAAATTAATTTATAATTAATTTATTATATTATATATTACATAAAACATATTATATTATTTATTAATTAATAATATATTTAATATTAAATTAATATTAAATATAAATTAAAATTTAAATTAATTAAAATAAAATTAATTAATATATAATTAATAATATAGTTAATAATAAATTAAATAAAAACTTAAATAAATTAAATTAAAGAGATTTATATACTGACCACTCAGCCTGAACCAAAAAGGATTTTCTCACCACTTTACTTTATTCTCAATTGGAATGTGTAATAGCTGGGTACTAGAAGAAAACAAATTAAAGAATGGATCTTGGACACTATCAGCATTTGGCCTCTCCTTCTTTATTCATAGCAGTGCCTCTGGCTCTTAAGGCTCTACTTATCTCCCTGAAAGAAGCTTGACAGCTTTGCCTGCAGATCAGTCTACCACTTGAAAAAGTTCAATATTAGGGACCTCAGCTAGGGTGTTACTGTGGCCAAACTGCCTTTATTCTTCACTGTCTTCAAAGTTAAACTCTCTTTTCTTTGGCAGGTAAGGGTGAAGATAGAACTCTTATCACTCTTCCTACCCTAATAAGAACTTCATATTCTTTCCTTGGCCTCTGGAAGAGGAAGGGATTTTACATCTATAATGGCTAAGCTTGGCCCCTGGGAATAGTTGAGAAAATACTCATCCCTCTCATCTTTGTAGAGATCAGGATTGTGGATATGAAATATTTTGAACATCCTATTAGATGTGGTTGATATATGTGTTGGTTGTTATTGAATTGCTTTTTTAATCTTTTAAAATCTTGTTTAAAATATGGCCTTTTAGGTGATAGAAGCAGAGAAAGATGTCGTCAGAATAAAATTAATATGACAACTAAAGCTATCCATAAAAATAAAATAAAAAAAAAGGAAATCCATCAACCTCATATAGATACAAGAACTTCTGAGATCATCTTAGCCTTTTAGCTTAAATGTTTTACTTCCAAACTTTTCAGTTGCTGAGAAGTAGCAACATTAGCGGATTCAAGTTTTACTTTCTATCTTTTCCTCTACAAGAGATAGCTGGTTCAAAGACATAGAGTAACGAGATGGAGCATGGTGAATGAGGAACAGCAATCAGACTAGTTTGGATAGCCTGTGTGGAAAGGAATGATGTGAAAGAAAATTAGAAAGTAAATAAGGAAGGACCAGGTTGGGAAGAACGTTAAATACCAAACAGAGAAGTTTATATTTGGTCCTATAAATAGTAAGAGGCACCTGGGATTGATTGGGGGCGCAAGGAGGACATGTGAAATGGTCAGACCCATACTTTAGGAAAATACTTTTTATAGCTATATTGAGGATGAATGGTAGCAGGGAGAGTCTTGAAGTAGGAATACCAATTAGGAGGCTGTTGCAATAGTCCAGGCTCAGAGTGGTAGCTGTGTGAGCAAAGAAAAGCAAATATTTGAGATAATTGTTAAAATACAAATGATCATATTAGGCAACTAATTAACTATGGGTGGGAGATTAAGAAGATGTGGTTGCAAACCTGAGTGAAAGGATAGTGATGACTTTAACAGCACTGAATTTTGGATGAGGGGTGAGTTTAGAGGAAAAGATAAGGAGTTCTGTTTGCAACATTTTGAATTTGACATGCTTGAGACAGAGAATATAAATATCTCAACAGGAAGTTGGTGATGAGGAACTAATCAGATCTCAGAAGAGAAACTAGAATTATAGACATATAGGTCTGGGAGTTAATGACATTACCAAGTGAGAGTATAGAACAAAAAGATAAGAGGACTCAGGACGGTCTTGGGATGTACCTACAGTTATAGTTAATGGGTGTGACATGTATGAAGATCCAGTAAAAGAGACTGAGGAGTAGTTAGACAAGTAAGAGGAGAACCAAGAGAGAGCATTGTCAAGAAAAAATATCAAGAAGGCAGTTTTTAGGGGAAAAAATGATCAATAGTACCAAATATTATTGGAAATTGAAGAGATGTCCCTGAATTGATGAATGACTGAACTAATTGTGGTACATGTTGGGAATGGGAATTGTGCTATAAGAAATGATAAGCAGGATGATTTCAGAAAAAGCTGGAAAGATATACAGGAACTGATACAGAGCAAAACAAGCAGAACTAGGAGAACATTCTACACAACAACAGCAATTATGTACGATGATTATCTGTGAAAACTCAACTACTCACAGGGATGCAGCAACCTGGGACAATCCTGAAAGTCTTATGACAGGGAATGCTATCCACCTTTAGAGAAAAAAACTGTTGGAGTCATCTTTCACATCAGTGTATTTATGATTTTATTTTGAGGTTTTGGTTATATATAAGTTTGTTCACATGAAAGTGATCATATGGAAGTGTGTTTTGCATGACAATAAAAATAAAATTTAAAAACTTAGTTTAAAAAAAGTGACCACTAGCTTTGGTGATTAAAATTTTACTGGTAACTTTGGAGAGAGAAGTTTCATTTCAGATGAGATTGGAAGCCATGTTATGGAGGACTTAGAGAAGATCAAGAAAAAGAAGTGAAGGCACCAAGTATAGACTGCTTTTTCAAGACATTTAGTTGATTAGGGGAGGAAAAATATTAGATGATCAATAAGCAAGTAAGTAGAATCTAGAAAGGGATTTCCAAGAATGGGGAAGGTGTGGATTTGTTTAAAGGCAGCAGGCCATAAACAGAGAGAAAAAAAGAAGGAATTATAGTGGAAACAGTCTGCTCTGAAAGGCAGGAAGGTACAAAAATACATCTTGGGGCGGGGGGCAGTTACATGGCTCAGTGGATAGAGCCAGGTTTAGAGATGGAAGATCCTGGGTTCAAATATGGCCTCAAACACTTCTTAGTTGTGTATCCTGGGCAAGTCTAGACCTTACCTTTCTTCTGCCTTCGAATTGATTCTAAGACTGAAGATGAAGATTTTTTTGTAAAATCTGGAAATGTTTGTTTAATTAATTAATTTAGAATATTTCTCCATGGTTACAAGATTCATGTTCTTTCACTCCCCTTCCCCCCCTCCTGTAGCTGACATGCAATTCCACTGGGTTTTACATGTATCATTGATCAAGACCCATTTTCATATTATTGATATTTGCACTAGGGTTATTGTTTAGAGTCTACGTCCCTGATCGTATCCCCATTAATCCATGTGATCAATAAGTTTTTTCTTTAAAGAAGAGGATTTTTTTTTTTAAGTATATGTTGGGAGTTGGCCTTGAATAGGCATCTCTATATCAGAGTTTGGAATAAAAGAGAAAATCATGGGAGATGGTGTTAGGGTATTGAGTAGAGGAATAAATCATGAGAAGTAGAGTAGATTGAAGAATTGAGAAGTTAAGAAATTTAAAGAAATATCAACATTATGTCAAAATCTCCTAGTATGCGGGCAACAGTTAAAGACTGAGATTGAGCTCATTGAGAAAGGATGGAGAAAAACCAGGAGATTGGTAGATAATGTCCAACAGGATCTAGATTGGGTGATAAATTTATATCTCATCAGCCTCAAAGGAGCAAAAGTTGCTGAATGATATCAATTAGATGGAGTGTCTGGGAGTGGCAGTATGGAGCAAGGAATATTCCCTCTCTTCCACAGATTCTCATTAATCCAAGGATATGAGAATAGGTGTAACCAGTACTAGAAAGGCTGACCAGGGATATAATGTTTTGACCAGGGTGTAGAAGGTAGGGAAGAGAGCATTAGGTTTCTATGAGAGCCAGAAAATAGAAGGAACAAGAAAGAAGGAGATCTAAAATGAAAGGGGGGTTGTTAATTATAGTCAAGAGTTCCAGAGAATACTGTAGAAGAGCAGGCAGATCTAAAGGGAACATCTGCATGGTCAAGTTGACATAGGTGACATTAAGGGAGCAGGCAGCTAGGATTGGGAATGGGGTATTTATTTCTTGGCAGTTAGGGTCCAGTATTAATGAGATGAGGAGAGTAACCTCCTTTGGGGTTCATGATATATAAATTTATCACCCAATCTAGATCTCATTGGACATTATCTACTAATTTTCTGTTTTTCTCCATCCTTTCTCAATGAGTACACTTACTATTGGGGAATGAGCCCAGCCAGGGTACTATTTGATAGGAAGAAGTCTTCTGATGCAGGTGATTGATTGATAAAAGGTTTAAGGTCTTCCCTAGACCAAGGCCCCTCAAAGTCTTTGAACAACTCACCTGCCTGATCTTCATGGCAAGTGATAATGCTATGTCCAGGAGACCTGGTGTTTTGATAGTTAGAAGCAGTGAGCTTCTAAAGGTGATAATGTCTTATGTCTCCCAGAACTTAGGGAACTTATTATGACTTTCTCTATTTTCCTCCAATTAGAACTATGTTTTAGGAAACTAAGTTTAGAAAAGCAACTTTAAACTCTTCTTGATCATAATCACATGTATGAAATTGTTATACATGTTAATGATATAAAACATTGTTAAATTTCTCCATGTTTACCTCTAAATCAATTCAACTGATGAAGAGTTAAGCATAGTATTTTGGAAAAAGCTGGAAGTTAGATCTTGGTTCAAGTTCCAGTTTTGCCACAAACTGACAATATAAATTTAGGAAAAGTCAATCTCTTAAGACTCAGCTTTCTCCTCAGTACAATAAAGGGATTGAACCAGTTTATCTCTAAGCTTTCTTCTATCTTTAACAACCTATGATTTTACAATTTGCCAAAAAAAAAAAACCACACATAAAAAAAAAACTCACACTGATCTACAGAAAAACACTAAAGTAGAAAACTAACTATGTTTTCCATTCTTTCTCTAGTTTATTAACAGGTCTTCATGATGCAATGTTCATCTTAATTTGCCTGCTTCCTCTCTGCATCACCATAATCCAGATTCTGGCTTGGACTCCCTTTTCTATCAGGAGCAGCCATCACACCAACTGGGCAGTGACCCTGTAACAAGAATATATTCTATCATGGGATTAAAATGTGGCTAAAGGTTTTTGTATTTTTTATTTAAAATTTTTTCAATCAACAAAAATTTGCCTTCTCTCCCTTTCCCCTCCTCCTCATTGAGAAAGAAGAAAAAGAAAAGCCTTGTAACATTTGTATTGTTTTTTATATTGAATTATACTCTGCCAGAAGGAAAAGCTGCTCATTATCACCTCTTATCTTTTAAAACCAACTTCAAGGGCTCTTTTATGTCCTCTGATTAGGGGACTAAATGCAGTTTGTTATTAAATAACAATCTGTTTCTGGTTGCTGTAGATGATCATATTATAGTTATCAGAATGTCTTGTAACCTCAGTATAACAGCCTTGGCTCTAGGTAATGGAATTGTGGCATGAATTGGTTAGATGAATTCTCTGGGTGTGAGTGGGTGGCCCTAGAATATACCTGGCTATATACATTTCTTCCAGATTCTTGGATACACCATACTTTTCTGAACTGATTTTTAGGAATTGATTGATTCTTCAAGTGGGGACGAAGCCCATGTAAGCATTTGGATTTGTTGGAAAACATTATTGTACTACTCTCAGGAAGTCTTTTAGTTAGCTGGTGAACCTTTGGAAGTTTTGGGATAAGGATGAGAGAATCATGTGGTTCTCAGATTTGAATGTGGCCCATCAGTGTTTCAGAATTGAGGAGAAAGATGATATCCAAAAACAGGGGTACTTGCATTTTTTTTAGTTTGAATTTACCTTTAAATCAGAATCTATGAAACCAGCTAGACTTTTCTCCATTATCATGACTAAAAATGGAGATAGTGATCTCACTTTCCTCCAAATGGACTCATGTCTTCCATTTTACCTTTGAAATGAGGAATTAAGGATCAAACTTTACTTAGTCGAAATTATCGTTTTCAAAAATTGTGCCCAAAGGGCAGCTAGAAGGCTTAGCGGAGTGAAAGCCAGGCCTTGAGACAGGAGGTCCTAGGTTCAAATTTGGCCTCAGACACTGCCTAGCTGTGTGGCCATAGATAAGTCACTTAATCCCTGTTGCCTAGCTCTTACTGCTCTTCTGCCTCAGAACCAATTCACAATATTGATTCTAAGGCTTAAAAAAATTTATGCCTATCTTATTTGGTATATAGTTTTTGGATGACTCATCTGGGGTATTCCTATTGTGGCATGGACCTGCCTACCATTCATAGACCCTTTCCCCCTTACATTGATGCTATAGGCTTTGAATGAAGATTTTACTAGAGTAGCATCATTAGTGGCTCTTTTATCTATTTTTTTTCTGAATGTAAATGAAGTTTGCTCTATATTTTCTCCAAAGGTTTTAAAAATGTACACCTACTCAATTTAAGGTTATTTTGAAGAGAAGCACATTATAAACTATAAATGATTACATGAATGTGAATTGTTATTATTACTTGAATAATATAAACTCAGCAGAATAAACTTAATGAATCTGAAGTACTGTGGAATAGTAGTCAAATGAGATTACATTAACCTGATAGCTATTTATTATTTCTTAAGAAGTCTTACCAGAGAAAGAGGAGAGTGCCTTACACTTATATATTTATTGTATAAGATATTGATGTTTTTTGTTTACATTGAATAACTTATTAGGAAGAGACCATGTTTGTTTTGTTCCTGGAGCTACTCAGGAAATATGAAATAATTCCAGCTCTGCATATTTTATATGCTCTATAATTGTACACAGAGATCAGAATTTTCTTAGGAAAAAATTCCTTTTGGTAGGAAATTTCTTGAGATTTTTAAAAGAGGATATGTAATGTGGAATTATGTGCCTTCTGCTTTGCCAGTACTGGTCTTTAAAAGAAATAAATTAATTTCTGTATTATGAAAATTAATATTATTTGGAGAAATTGTTCTGATTTATAAAGGAAGTGTAACTTAATTCTAAAATATGACTTTTAAAATGTCACTTTTTCTAGGTTATCGTTTTTTAAATTGTTTGATAATAATAAACCCAGCTAATTTCAGTATTCTTTTTCTGTATGGTGTCTTTGAGTGTTCTGTTGTTCTTTTTTTCCTGATGTCGTTTATTATTTTATTAAAGAAGATATTGTTTCAACTAGGACACACTTTTCTTTCTCCCCCAACTTATCTTGAACATTTGATATTTATTAACCAATTAACTTGTAGCAGTTTGCATAATAAGATGCTACTAGCAATGATCCTGATTACTCATATGCTTCCCATACAGAACAGCCGCACAACATCCTTACTTGAGGGTAATCTGGTCTTTGGCAATTATTTGCATTGGTTATGTATCATTTGATGAATACTGCCTCATTAAAAAAGGGTAGGCATTTTTGCATATTGTGCTCTTTGACAATATATCCATCTTTGTGGTAGTATGCAGATGATTATTGTTATCCTTGTTTTCCTGTTGGCAACTTCTCATTTTAAGTTTGGCATTTGGAGCCCCTGATCCCATTCAGTTAATTCAATATTCAAAATTCAATTTGCCAAGCACTGCCGTCGGCATAGAAGATTCAGTTACAAAACCAAAACTGTCCCTGCCTTCAAGGAGTTTACATTATCCATCACTTGGCTCAGACCTACTTTTATGCCATTTTTTAACATTACTTTTTTATTTATTCTACAGTCCAAAACAACTACCAATGCCCATTTCTTGATTTTGCAAAGGCTGTCCCCATTGTTTGAAATGCATTCATTCATTCCTTCCTTCTCCACCCCTACTTCTTAGAATCCATACCTTTCATCAGAGCTCAGTTCATGTTACTTCCTTCAGAAAGTCTGTTGGTGGTCGTTGTGATCTTTCATACTTGAACAGGAGCAAAATGATGTCACTATGACAATGTCCAATATGTCTTACTGGGGCTGATCAGAGCAATATGAGTGAGCTCAGAGGCTCTACTACACATTGGACACAAATAATCTTTATGAAAATTTGATTGGGATGTTTCTTGATTTGCACATTTCATGTTTCTTCTGAGCTACTGCAATTCATAGAACATAGCACCTTCCTTGATACAGGCATGCCATGCTGGATTGTCCTATGCCAGTGTCTTCCATGTCTCACAATTGATATCAAAGTTCATCAGAGAGATCTTGAGAGTGTCCTTGTATTGCTTCTTCTGACCTCTCCTGTGTGCTTGCCTCATGTCAGTTCTCCATAAAATAATCTTTTAGGTAAATGTGTGTTTGGCATTCAAACAATTTAGCCAGCCCATTAGGGTTGCACTCGACAGAACAGTCTAAATGCTTGATAATTTAGTTTCAGAAAGGATCTCAAGAGTTCAGCCCCTTATCTTGCTAGGTGATCTTCAGACTCTTCCTGAAACAATTCGAATAGAAGTGATTAAATTTCCTTGCATGGCACTGGTAGACTGTCCAGGTTTCATAGGCATACAGCAATGAGGACAGAATGGCTCTAGAGACCTTCGGTTTGGTAGGCAGCCTAATACCTCTCTGTCCCATGCTTTCCTTTAGAGCCCCCCAAACACTGAGCTAGTTCTGGCAATGCATACATCAGCCTCATCATCTATTTGGACAGCCCTGGAAAGTATACTGCCTGGTTGTTCCATGGTGCAGTGTTGGTGAGTGCAGAACCCCTTTTTTTCTTGAGAAAGCCTGTTATGATCCTCTCAGTAGTTACTCTTCAAATTATTTTGTATTTACATATTTGTGTCAATGATTTTGAGGCAGCTATGGTGTATTGTAAATCAGCAATTCTCAAACTGTGGTCTGAGGTCTGAGGTCTGAGGCCCCAAGAAGACCATGAAGTTGAAACTATTATAATAATACTAAAATGCTATTTGCCTCTTAAGATACTACTCCTTTTCTATCTACATATATGCATACGGATGGATTTTCTTCCCAAACCCAGCAGATTGAATACAGAAGCAGCTTGAGAATTCAGCTGTTTTCTATTAAACTAGATCTAAAAGATTTGCAAAAAAATATGTAAAACAGTCCCACTCTTCTCACTATTTTTTTTTGTTTTGGAAAATAGTTATTTTGCATTAAAATGTTACTTATGTTGATATGTAATGGTTTATTGTTTTTTTTTTTATAAAAACCCTTACCTTCCGTCTTGGAATCAATACTGTGTATTGGTTCCAAGGTAGAAGAGTGGTAAGAGCTAGGCCATGGGGGGTCAAGTGACTTGCCCAGGGTCACACATCTGGGAAGTGTCTGAGGCCAGATTTGAACCCAGGACCTCCAGTCTCTAGGCCTGGCTCTCAATCCACTGAGCTATCCAGCTGCCCCCTTTATTGTTATTTTTAATGAATTACTGTTTTAGAAATCTATCAGTTTGTATCTAATATAGCAGGGATCAGTGACCTAGATAAACAAAAGCTTTTTAAAATCCTCAGTAATTAAAAAAAAATCTTTTTTAAATCTAAGAATAAGGGGCATCAAATCTAACCTTGGACACTTCCCAGATGTGTGACCCTGGGCAAGTCACTTAACCCCCATTACTTAGCCTTTATGGCTCTTCTACCTTAGAACCAATACACAGTATTGATTCTAAGACAGAAGGTAATGGTTTTTAAATAAATAAATAAACAAAAAATAAATAAATTCTAAGAATAATGATTCATAATGTAATTATGTATTGTTACATATCTATATCATTAGTATAATATATCACATGCAATATTAATATATTATTTTTCTGTTATGATAATAATCTACAATTTTACCTAGAATTAGCTGATCATTTGAAGATGCCACATTATTCCCATTTTTTGAAACCTGGCCTATCTTCATGCCTAGTCTTTGGCACCATTCTTTCATTTTTTTTTAATTAGAAATTTCCAAAGTTATATGATCCATATTGTCCCCCTCCCTTCTTTCCTACCTCCTCCTGGAGCTGATAAACAATTTAATCTGGGTTATACATGTAGGATCACATAAAGCACTCAGTAATTTCTTTAAAACCTTTACCTTCTATTTTAGAATCCATACTAAGTGTTGGTTCTAAGGCAGAAGAGAAGTAAGGGCAAGGTAATTGGAGTTAAACAACTTGCCCAGGGTCCCACAGCTAGGAACTGTCTGAGCCAGATTTAAACCCAGAACCTCCCATCTCTAGACCTTGTAAAGATTAAAATTAATATCCAGTACTCCAAGTATTATATTTCATAATATTTATTAAATATTTATCTTGAAGTATAAGGAAGGTAAGGCTAGCAAAAACCAAGAGCCACTCCTCACTCTCTGGCCATGGAACCAGAGACCTCGTGGGCGGAAAACAGAAACTGAAAGCTCCATCCATGTTCAGAAACACAAACAGGAAAAGGAAAAGGGAATTATGGGAAATGTAGTCTTTAGGGTTCAAAATTCTAAATCAACACAATCACCCCTGTGATCCTTTGGGAGACCAGTCTCCCCAGTGGATCATGAAAACATAACTAGCTTATAACTTGAACTAGAGGTATATACAAATATTACAGTTTTTAAAGGGAAATTACAATAATTTGAGGATGAGGAAAATCAAAGGGAAAAAGAGCAAAACCAATAATAGGTGCATTGACAAAAAGCCAATTAGGGGGCAGTCCCCTTTGGCCTAAGAGTGTACATTCAAAACCAAAAGCATTCAAACCCCCCACCCCCACCCCCCCCAGTTCAAATTTGCCATATCTCAAAGTTCACTCTGGAAATAAACTTCTGAACCATATAAAAAAAATAAAAAGAAAACTTGAAAAAAATTCTGGGAAGAAGGAAAAAGAAATCATAACTCACAACAGGTTCTTGTAGTGATCCATGTCCCATAAGTGGATAACAACAATTAGTCACTAACCCAGTTTAACAGTCTGGACTACAGTAAGTTGTCACATCATGAGAGAAAATAGAAAAAGAGACTAGATCTTGAGATAAATGGGAAATAGAGTTTCCTGGTTTAACCCTTTTCTTTGTTTTTTTGGGATAATGGAGCCAGAGCAAATGATGTCATATGCTTAATATAAAGTGTGGTACAAGGAAGTTCTGCATTTAACACGTTAAACAGCCTCCACCTTGAGTCTCACACATGATCAAGTCATTGTGCTTTTTGTGCAGAATGTCATCAATCCCTGTAAGATTGGTTTGGTTTCCTTCATCTTTTTTTTTTGCTCATTTGGCACTTGGCAAGTCAAGTTCTGTTCTCCTTTGTGGTCTGTTTGTTCTTGTATTAGACAAAGTCTCATAATAGTTATATAACTAGTGGCAGGTTGCCATAGTCCAAAGCATTTTGGGTATGTTTTGTTTTGTTTTGTTTTTATGCTAGGTAAATGGATAGCTTAGCTTATGCTATTGCAAAAAGTAAACATAGTTTAAAATTTTGTCAGTACTAGTAACGTGTTTCAAAGGCAAAAAATGAGAAAAGAAGGAAAAAATCAAATACTGTATGATACATGTAGGAAGAAAACAAGATGTTAAAATTGTTCATATTTCACAATTACAGAGGTAAAGTACAGGGACTAGTTTTTAAAAAATAAAATTCATTTCTTGTTTGACTTACCATGATCCACAGTGTGAGTGCAAATGAGGTAGACAAAGCAATCATACATTCAAGAAAATACAAAAACAATAAAGGCACAAAATGCTACAAAAGTCACATCAGGTCAATATAGGTCACTAATACAGATTTTCTTCTATGAGGACATGTAGGACAACACATGTTGTCCTACAAGGCAAATAGTGCAAATACAAGGATCAATCAAATAAAGTGTAACAAAACAGTACAAATCCAGCAATAAAGAAGTCCAATCACAATCAATAGTCAAATACAATCATTGTAATCAATTATTCACCATCAACAGAAGGTATACATTTTACAAGGCTACATGAATCCATGAGTCCCTCTCTCCAATTTTTATGAATGTTGGTGTAGTTAATAGGACCCGGAATGGTCCATCATAAGCAGGTTCAGTTGACCCGGTACATTTGAAATTCTTTATGTACACAGTGGGGTGTATGGGGTGCTCAGGGAGGAGTAATATCTTTGGTATGGAGGGCTTGTTGTGCCCTCCTAGGGTAGCTCTCCAACCTCTGACCCTCACCTGACACCCAGCTCTCACTTGTGGCTCCCAGTAGCTGCTAGCATGTGGCAGGGGCCACACCCCAGGCAATGGTTTCAACAGGCCAGCTAAACCTTGTGAGGGTAGTCATTGGGTCGTAGACCCCTGGTGAACTAAGGCTTTGCTCACCCAGCATGTGAATACTGCTTCGGCTGAACAGACGGAAGAAACCAATAAGAAGGTTCAACGGCTGAGAGGGCGACGCAGCAAAGCACTGTGGAGTGCTTAGGGCGTGTTGGAGCACAAAAGACAATACGGCCATCCAATGTAGCTGAGGAAGTCTCCAGGTGTAACAATTTTTCATGCCAATGGACCCAGGCTTCCAATGCTGAGAGAGTGGGACTGTCTCTGTGCATCGACTTTTCCAGTTAAATCTCCTTCATGCACAAGTGTTTTTGTGCACACTCATCTACATCATAGATGAAAGCGCACAAAGACGATCGTCATCCTCGGTTACCGAGAGACTACTATGTATACAGTATCACCTGGGTTTAAATCATGAAGCGAGAAATCAATGGGGCCTGCTTGAACAGCAGCTCCAAAGTTTTTAATTTTGTTTGTAATTGTCTGATATATATAGCAATGGTTGTATCCCCTCCTAACAGTGAGGTATAGGCAGGGGCAAATGGTTATTCCTGAATAGGTGGATGTCCAAATAGCATGTCAAATGGTGAGATGTGTAAATCACCTCTGGGTCTGCTTCTGAGATAAAATAGGGCCAGAGGTAGAATTTCAGGTCACTTTAAATGAGTCTCTGTGCATAATTTGCCAATCATGGTTTTAAGTTCTTTATTTGTTCGTTCAACTTGGCCGGAGCTCTGAGGATGATATGGTGTATGAAATTTAGGAGTTATCCCGACATGAATAAATTTGAGATAACACTGAATTAGTAAAATGAGTTCCTTTATCCGAATCAATACATGCTTTTCTTTGAAAAGGATTTTGGCAACAAAAGCTTCTGTGGCATGAGCAGTAGGAAATGCTTCAGGCCACCTGGTCATTTGATCGACTATGACCAGACAAAATTTATACTGTCCAGCCTTTGGCATAGAGATAAAGTCAATTTGTAGGGGCGCAAATGGTGTGTAAGCAAGAGGACATCCACCAAAGACTTTTCCTCGAAAGGTGTGTTGATTAAAGACTGGGCAGGTAGGACAGGCTGTACATACTTTGGAGGCAATTATAGTTATTCCAGGTGCTATCCATACTCTTTTAACTGAGTCTACAATGACTTGGGCACCAAAATGACCATGCTTATGAATAGAGTGACAAATCTGGTTATAGAAAGCTCTAGGGAATAAAGGTGTGCCATCTGATGATACCCATACTCCATTTATCTGTTTTGCTTTAAATTTCTTCTTCCATTTTTTCACTTCCTTGTTCTTATAAGAAAGGAATAGATCCAAATCATCAATAATTGTTAGTGGCATATATAATTCAGGGCCTTCTAAGGCTGCTGGTTTTGCTGCAATATCTGCTTGGTTATTTCCCCTGGAGACAGGATCAGTGCCACCTGTATGTGCAGAGCAGTGAACAACAGCTATAGTTTTGGGGAGCTGGCTGGCAGAAAGAAATTCAGTAATAAGGTTTGCATTGATAATACATTTTCCAGCTGATGTTAAGAATTCCCTCTGAAGCTATAGCATGTCAATGGCGTGACATATGCCAAAGGCGTAGCGAGAGTCTGTGTAAATTGTGACTCTTTTTTCCTTTGCAATAATACAAATCTGTTTCAAAGCTGTGAGTTCTTGACCCTGTGCACTTACATTTGAGGGCAAGGAAGATGACCACAGATTATCAAATTCAGTAACTACCTCAACTCCTATATAGCACATACCATCCCTCATAAATGAAGAACCATCTGTAAATAATATTAAATCTGAATCATCCAAAGGAGTGTCCAATAAATCATTATGAGGTTTATCAACAGTGGACACTAAAGATGTATAATCATGTAAAGGTTCTCCGGAAATTGGCAAATCAGGGAGCAAGGTTGCAGGATTAAGAACTCCACAGCATTTTAGTGTGATATATTCATTATTTAATAGGGTTATCTCATACCTAGTAATCCTTTTGTCAGTAAATGCCTGTGTCCTATGTCTTAATAACAACGCCTTGACCTTGTGTAGGCACATTATGGTCAGAGAGCATCCCAATACCAGATCGGCAGACTTTGTTACCAGTAAAGCTGTGGCAGCTATTCCTCTAAGGCATGGTGGTATTCTGGCAGCTACTGGGTCAAGTTCGGCTGAATAATAGGCTACTGGGCATTGAACAGGTCCCAAAAGTTGAGTTAGAACACCTGAAGCTACCCCTTTTTGTTCATGGACATATAAGGTAAATGGTTTATCATAATTTGGTATGCTTAAAGCAGGGGCAGAGAGGATATCTTGTTTTAAATTTGAAAGAGCTATTAGGTGTTCTGTTTCCAGTTTAAGTGGTTCAGGGACCAAGTTTTTTGTGAGTGCTACAAGTGATTTCTCCATAGCAAGGGATCCACTGCTAACAAAATCCTGTTGCTCCAAGAATAGCTCTCAATTGTTTTTTAGTGGTAGGAGCACTTAACTTTTGGATATTTTCAATAAGCTTGGGAGAAATTAAATGGAACCCAACAGTTAAAGGAAAAGGGTATTATGGGAAATGTAGTCTCTAGGGTTCTAACACAACCTACTTGTCTATCTACATGCTACTCAGTTCCTTTCAGGAATTTTTAAGAGTAAGTGTCAGGGCTCCTTGGACCAAAAAGTTTGAGAACTGCTGGTTTAAAGAACATTGGATTTGAGTCAAAAAACCCAAGTTCAAATTCTGATTGTCACCACCTATATAACCTTGGGCAAATCATTTAACTTCCCTGGTTCTTAGTTTCCTTATTTGTAAAAGGAAAGGATTGAAAGAATTCCCATCTAGCTCTCAGCTTGAGGCCTTATGAGCCCAGAAGCATCAAAGTTCTTTAATTGTTTGGTTTTGGGTTTTGTATTTCCAGTGCTTAGCACAGGGCTATGCACATCCAGGTACTTAATAAATGTTTGTTGACTTAGAATATGATGCGGTTGAGAATGAAAATATTCCTATTGTATATGCTATGACTTAGGGTAGAAAAATGGAGAAATTCCTGCATATGTATATAACAGTGGGTAGAATGTTCTAAAAGGATCCCATTGTATTCCAAAACCCTACAGGGATAGCTTACATTTTTCTAAAATTTATTCCATTCAATAATTATGATGAACTTGGTAGATGTGGTGAAAATTACCCTCCATATACATCTCCTTGGGAAACCAAAGAGCTTCATGTAACTAACCTGAAGCAATTTGTCAGCTGTTTATATATTGCAAGCAGATGTCTGTTTGAAAAGCAGCAAATTTGGCCTCAATGTCATTTATCGTTTTGGCTGAAAAACTTTTTTTTCCTGGAGGGAGAACAGCCTGTTCTGTATTCATAAACAACAAACTATACTGTGCTTGAGGTTCCTGATCAAAACTGGATTGGAGAAAAAAAGTGGAGAAAGTATCTGAGATCTATTGGCTAAGGACAAAACATTCATTTGATACAAATCCTGTCAGCTCCTCTTGCCTACTGAAATTATATTTAAAGCATTGCTGAGAAAGACTTTGAGTTCTAAAAATTACTTAACCTTAGATTTGGGAGCTCTTTAAATATAAAATTCTGATCTTATCAACTTTTACACCCCAAGCTAAATAGGAAATGCTGAATTTTAATGCACAACTTGACAAAAATTTAGGAACTGGGCAGCTAGGTAACCCAGTGGTTAGGGAGTTAGGTCTAGAGAAGCAAGGGCCTAGATTCAAATCCAGCTTCAGACACTTACTAGTTATAGGATTCTGGTCAAGACTCTTAACCCCTAGTCTCTTTATGTTCTTCTGTGATACTAAGGGTTTAAAAAAATAAAAAATTAGGAACAATGCTAGGTAATAGGACATCTTTACAAGAAAAAAAACCCAAAGCAACATAACATTTGTGTTATACCCATGATGACCCAGCTGAGCACCCTATATGCAGTAGATTTTCTAGCTATGTGACATTAGCCAAGGAACTTGACCTCTCTAGATCAATAAAATTGAAAAAATTAAACCAATATATTTTTTAAAATTATTACTACTGTTGTTTTTATATTACACATATTTGACATTATTTCCCTTCTTGTCTTGAGAGGCATCCCTTATAACAAAGGGGAAAAAAAAAAGAAAAATTTCAGTAGACCCAAGCAAAATATCAAAAATGTTTGCCATTCACTACAATATTCCACACCTCTAGTCTCCTACTTCTATGAAGAAAGAGGTACTTTCTTATAATTCCTCTTAGGGGCCCAGCTTGATCATTACTATTTCAGAGCATTCAATTTTTTAAAAATCCTTACTTTCTGTCTTAGCATTGATACTGAATGTCAGTTCCAAGACAGAAGAGTGGTAAGGACTAGTTACCTGTGGTTAAGTGACTTGTCCAGGGTCACATAGCTAGGAGATTTAGATTTGAATCCAGGACCTCCCATCTCCAGGCTTGACTCTCTGTCCACTTAGCCACCTGGCTGCCCCTAGAGCATTCAATTTTGATTATTTCATTGTTGTCATTCTTCGAATTTACATGGTGGGATATTATTTTCTGGTTCTGGTTATGTTACTTTGAATCAGTTCATATCTCTTCCCATACTTCTCTATATTTATCATATTCATTGTATTTGTTGTTTCTTACAGCACAATAAATGAATGAATAAATGAAAGAAAATAATTATTGAGTGCTTACTGTGTGCCAGGCACTGTGCTGGGGTTATAAATTTTTTTGAAATAGAGATAGTTCTTGCTCTCAAGGAGCTCATACTCTTAACTGAGAAGATAACACAAGTTAAAAGAGTTCTGCTATAGAGCCAACCAAAGGTTGCATCTGTGATGCAGATGGAAAGGACCAGGGGTTCTGTGGGTGCACCAGCAGCTTAGATGGAGGCTATGGGAACAGGGCAAATGGAGAGGCTCAGAGGATTTTAGGACTGAGTGACAAAGCAGAGAGTAAAGTTTGGTGGTCCTCTGTCACATTGGAAGATGTATAATTGATGACTTATTACTCATCCAAAAGGCATTAATAGTCATGTTATTGTTCCTACATGGTTACCCTGATGGGATTTGGAAGCCCAGAGGCTTTGGGAGAAGACAAAGGGAAGTAAGGGAAAAGGATATCTTTCTGATAGTTCTATAGTTACATTCTGGAACCACAATTTGTTTATCCATTCCCCAAACGATAGTTCTTGGGCCAAGCAGAATAGTTCCTGGACCAAGATTGATTCTTGGTGCCAAAGATCACCAAGGATCAGAGCTATTATGTGGTAGAATAAAGCAGATCTTCCCTTCACTTGTCCTATAAACTATGTGGACTGTGGGTTGGGAGAGAGGAATCAACATGAGTGGTTTTCCTTCAAAGAGAAGTATTATCCTCAGGGTAGTGCTTAAATCTGGAGGAATGAATTTGTCCCTGGAGGAGCTGGAGGCCCACTGAAGAATTCCTGGGGAATGTGGAGCTACTAGAAGGGCAATTTTCTAGAGGATAAATAGTCCCCTAAGGGAAAAGGAGGCCTACTGTGGAAGGGAAAGATTTGCTTTATTTTTTTAAGTTATGTTAAATAAAATCTGTCCTTTGGAAAAAGGCTTATACAAAAAATATTTATAGCTGCTTTCTTTGTGGTGGCAAAAAAAATTGAAAAATGAGGGTTTGCCCTTTGATTGGCGAATGACTGAACAAATTGTGGTATCTGTTGGTGATGTAATACTATTGTGCTCAAAGGAATAATGAATTGAAGGAATTCTATGTGAACTGGAATGACCTCCAGGAATTGATGCAGAGCAAAAGGAGCAGAACCAGGAGAACATTGTACACAGAGACTGATAATGTTACACAATCAAATATAATGGACTTCTCTGCTATCAGCAATGCAATGATCCAGGACAGTTCTGAGAGACTTATAAGATGCTATCCACATCCAGAGAAAGAACTGTGGAAGTAGAAACACAGAAGAAAACAACTGCTTGATCACATGGTTCTATGAAGATATGATTGGGGATGTAGACTCTTTAAATGATCACCCTAGTGCAAACATCAACAACATGGAAATAGGTTCTGATCAATGACACATGTAAAACCCAGTGGAATTGCTCATTGGCTATGGGAGGGGGAGTGGGATGAGGGAAGGGAAAGAACATGATTCTTGTAACTATGGAAAAATATTCTTAATTAATTAATTAAACTTAAAAAAAATATATATATATATATGTCCTTTGTTCAATGTTGGGCAGCTAGGTGATACAGTGGATGGAGTTCCAGGCCTGGAAGTTAGGAAGACCTGAGTTTAAATCTGGACTCAGACACTTACTAGCTGTGTGACCCTGGGCAAGTCACTTAACCTTATATGCCTCAGTTGTCTTATCTGTAAAATGATCTGGAGAAGGAAATGACAAATCACTCTAGTATCTTTGCCAAGAAAACCCCAAATGGAATCAGGAAGAGTTGGACATGAGTGAACACATATGCAATGTAACATTAGCCTGAGTATTTGCATGGGATGGTAACCTTTTCTGTGGTGGCCCAGACACATGTCAAGTTTTGAACTTCCCAGAGGAAACCCTTGATGGAAGCTCTGCCAAAAAGATTGTGTAAGAAACATTGAAGTAAAGGTAAGTCTATAGTTCTGATAGTGGGCCAGATAGAAATATAAATACATGTGTGTGTATACATACACATATATGTCTATCTAATCTTACCTATTTAAAGAAAAAGAGAGAGGGAGACAAAAAGACCGAGAGACAGAAAGATGAAAGGAGAGAGATATGAGGTGAGAGATCTAAACAAGTACATATATGTGCATACATGCAGAAATTGGTTATTCTGCATTACTTAGTATGAAAAGCTTTCTTTATGTATGTAGTATCTATACTTTAGTCCTCTTTCCCATAGCCAGGCTGCTACATCTGTCTCTTAGGATTTAAGGGAATAATCATGAGGAGCTGGAGTGTTTTTTGCCATGATACCATTGACCTGAAACTTCTCCAGATCTCTCTATGTCTTTGTCTCTCCTTTTCTCTGCCTCTGTCTCTTGCTCTCTCTGTCTCTTTTTCTCTCTCCCTCCACCTCCCCCATCCCCAATTAGAGGCCAATAAGTAGCACAACAGTTCCATTTGACCATTTAATATCAATTAGCTTTTACAAATGGATATTTATTGCAAAGCTATAACAAGAACAAATGTACAAACATTTCCTCACCCCACTCCCAATATCTCAAGAGAGATATGCTTCTGAAATTATCTCCACCTTTGGGAGAATTGAATCAAAATTTAGCTCAGTACCTATACAACTGTGGTCTTACTAAGTTTATGTCCAGATGTGATGTCTCTGCTGGATGGGTCCTTGTCTCAGTTACCAAAGGACTGAGGTTCTTTTTTTTTTAATCTTATTTATTTAGTCAATTTAGAACATTATTCCTTGGTTACAAGAATCATATTCTTTTCCTCACCTCCCCCACCCCTTCCTGTAGCCGATGTGCAATTCCACTGGATTTTACATGTGTCCTTGATCAGAACCTATTTCCATGTTGTTGATGTTTGCACTAGGATGTTCATTTACAGTCTATATCCCCAGTCATATCCCCTCAACCCATGTAATAAAGCAGTTGTTTTTCTTCAGTGTTTCTACTCCCACAGTTTTTCCTCTGGATGTGGATAGTGTTCTTTCTCATAAATCCCTCCAAGTTGTTCAGGATCACTGCACTGCCACTAATGGAGAAGTCCATTACATTCGATTGTGCCACAGTGTATCAGTCTCTGTGTACAATGTTCTCCTGGTTCTGCTCCTTTCACTCTGCATCACTTGCAGTTCACATGGAATTCCTCCAGTTCATTATTCCTTTTAGCACAATAGTATTCCATCACCAACATATACCACAGTTTGTTCAGCCATTCCCCAATTGAGGGGCATCCCCTCATTTTCCAATTTTTGGCCACCACAAAGAGCGCAGCTATGAATATTCTTGTACAAGTCTTTTTCCTTATTATCTCTTTGGGGTACAAACCCAGCAGTGCTATGGCTAGATCAAAGGGCAGATAGTCTTTTAGCACCCTTTGGGCATAGTTTCAAATTGCCCTCCAGAATGGTTGGATCAATTCACAACTCACTAGCAATATATTAATAGAACTGGGGTTCTTAAAGGTCACTTCCAAAGATCACTCCTTGCTCCTCTATCATTAAGGCTGCCTTGGCTCCAAGGCCCGTTCTGGATTCCAACTCCCAGATTCCTTTGGTTCACTGTCCCAACCTTCCAAAAAACCCAGGGTCAGAGACTCTCCTCCTTCACCTAGAACCCAAAAGAACAAGCAAAATGGCCTAGGTCTGTGGTCTGTTTCTCAGAATTATATTACTTAGGGGGTGCAACATAGTCACTCCCCAAACGCTATATGTCAGTGATGACAAACCTTTTTAGAGAGTCAGATGATGTAAGAAATGTCTTCAGGTGCCTGTGGAGAGGTGGAAGGGAGCAGCTTGGCCCCATGTCCCTCTGGCTTTCTAGTAACAAATTCGGCATACTCTGTGCTGAGGTGATGGCACATGTGCCCATAGAGAGGACTCTGAGTATCCCCTCTGACACATGTTCCATAGGTTCACCACTAAGGCTATATGTGAATGAATCATTGAATGAAGCAAAATAAAAGATGGCCAGAGTTCACTCAGATCTTTTTGAAAGTTCCAACAGTTTTGGCCACACAGTTAATCAAAAAAGACCTTTCTAACTAAGTGGTTAGTCAACTATAACCAGCTAAAAAATATTTACATATTTGCCAAAATCTCTACAAGGCACTTCCCTTACCTGTCATCACAATTATCCTGTCATCACAATTATCCTGGAAGCAAGCTCTCCAGCATCCTTCATGTGGAGAGATTACATGAACTGGGTAAGGTGATGGTGTCTGTGCATGTACCAGTCCCAAGTTGCATATATAATACAAGACAACTTTCTTTTTTCTTTTTTTAATATCTTTTTTTAGTTTTTATTTTGAGTTACAAATTCTCTCCTCTCTATTCCCTCCTCTATCTATTGAGAGGGCAAGAAATAACTTCATATTTTCAATTAAAAAATAGCCCTAAATGCATTATAGACTCAAAGGGAGATTTTAGTAGATGAACAACAAATTATGAAAGAATGGTGTAAAATTATATGAGGGGAAGGGGCAAAAAACACTTCTTCATAATGACCAATAAATAAGAGGATACTGCCTGATGAGAGAGGGAAATTTGGGTAAATGTAAAGGGCCAGAGACAGGAGTGTACTGGATGCAGAAGAGGCAATGTAGAAGGGAGCTTGGAATTCTGAGTGCAGGAGTTCTGAGTGCCTGGAACTGACAGTTGGAGAAGAGTGAGGCTTATATGGAGGAAGACATCTCCTGCCCTTAGCTCTCTCCAAATTGAGTGGAAATTGACCCAAATTTCCTACTTTGGTTCTTGTCATTCCTGAGTGATCCCACTTATACAATTGACATCTGTTGTTAAATTGTTATTCCTTTGATTCACAAAGTATAGTGGGAGTATCAGGAATACCCCAAAGAGTTGAAAAACTTGCCCCTAGAATGGTGTCTGTAGGACTCCTAGAGGTACAACATTCCTTTCTTTTAATGCCTGACTCCCCTTTAAATTTGCTGGGGAGAGACCTTCTATGCAAACTCAGAGCCACAATAACTTGTTCACCAGATGGTTCTTTATCATTGGAAGTACCAGAGGAATCTTTAAATTTACTCCCTGTACTTCTCTCAGAAAACCAGGAGGCAAAAGAGCCTTCCACTTTTGAAATACCTAAAGATATACTGGAGTCTCTTTTGGCCACATCTTCTTCCGATGTAGGCTTACTTAAATCTGCTATTCCTGTGCAGATAAAAACTAAATCTAGCCCACCTCCTTCTATCCCTCAGTATCCCCTCTCAAAGGAGGCAATTGAGGGTATTACACCAGTTATTAACTCATTAATAGAACAGGGAATAATAATCCCTTGCAAATCTGAATACAACACGCCCATCCTGCCAGTTAAAAAAACAAAAAGAGGGCCTGATGGCAAGCACCTCTATAGATTTGTACAGGATCTGAAGGCAGTGAATAATCACGTTATAAAGAGACACTCCGTAGTTTCTAACATAAATACTATTATTTACTCTATTCCTAGCACAGCTACATACTTTACAGTAGTAGACTTGTGTTCAGCTTTCTTTTCCATACCTATACATGAGAACTCCAGGCATATTTTGCTTTTACCTGGAAGGGCTCATAATATACATGGAATCGGCTGCCACAGGGTTATGTGGAAAGTCCGAGTTTATTTGAGCAAATTTTGAGCCAAGACACAGACAATATAACATTTAAAAATAGTAAATTAATCAAATATGTAGATGATCTACTCTTGGCTTCAACAGACGCAAAAACATGTCAAGAAGATAGCAAACACCTTCTTTTGGAATTGTATAAAAGAGGACATAAAATCTCAAAGGATAAAATTCAGTGGTGTCTCCCTAAAGTAGAATATTTGGGATTCATCCTGATTGTGGGTGCTCGTTCTATTTCTCCAAGATGAATTGAGAATATTCAAAATTTAAGCGCTCCTACTACTAAAAAACAGTTGAGAGCAATTTTAGGAGCAACAGGGTTTTGCAGACAATGGATTCCTTGCTATGGGGAAATTACTAAACCCCTTATAGCATTAACAAAGGATTTGGTTCCTGAACCCCTCAAATTAGAGCCTGAACACTTGTCAGCTCTATCAGATCTAAAAAAGGCTATCATGTCTGCCCCTGCTCTAGGCATCCCAGATTACAACAAGCCATTTACTTTGTATGTGCATGAGCGAAGAGGAGTAGCTTCTGGCGTGTTAACTCAGACTTTGGGACCTTCCCAGCGCCCAATTGCTTATTATTCTGCTCAACTAGACCCAGTAGCAGCAGGAGCACCACCATGTCTTAGAAGAGTAGCTGCTACAGCCTTACTAATAACAAAAACTGTTGATTTAGTATTGGGATGTCCATTACAATAATGTGCCCACATGAGATAGAAGCATTATTGATAAAACATAGAACACAGGCATTCTCGGATCAGAGAATTACAAGATATGAAATAACCTTATTAAATAGTGAAAACATTACTTTAAAACGTTGTACTACTCTTAACCCTGCCACCTTGCTTCCAGATTTACCAACTTCAGGAGAACCATTACACAATTGTGAAACATTAGTGTCCATGGCAGAAAAGCCTCAAGATAATCTCTTGGACACTCCCTTAGATAATGCAGATCTGATTTTATTTACCGATGGCTCCTCTTTTATGAGGGATGGCATACATTACACTGGAGCTGCCGTCGTCTCAGAATTTGCCACTGAATGGTCAGCTTCACTACCTTGTAACATTAGTGCTCAAGGAGCAGAACTCATAGCTCTGAAACAAGCTTGTATAATTGCCAAGGATAAAAAGGCAACAATTTATACGGATTCTAGATATGCTTTTGGCATTTGTCACTCAGTCGGAATATTATGGCTCCAGAGAGGATTTTTAACCTCAGCTAGAAAATCTATAGCTAATGCAGAAATTATTAATGAAGTTCTTTCTGTTCTCCAGCTTCCTGAAGCCCTAGCTGTAGTTCATTGTTCTGCCCATACAGGTGGCACTGACCCTGTATCTAGAGGAAATGATCGAGCAGATGCCGCTGCAAAGCTAGCAGTCATAGAAGGGTGTTTTTCCATTGATATTGTTATACTTATGGCTTTGTTTTCCTTGTTCTGCTTACTACATTTTGCATCAGTTCATATGTCTTCCCATGTTTCTCTGTATTCATATTAGTCTTTTCTTGTAGCATAGTAATATTCCATTATAGTCACCTGCCATTCCCTAGTTGATGGGTACCTGTAGTTGTTCCTTTGGATCATGACTTAGCAGGAGCTGTTGTTCTCTTCTGCCAATCTCAACAAATGAAATGGTCTGGTCTTGACTAGATTGGTCTGGTATTTCAGGTTTAAGGATGAAATGATATGAGATACTTGATATCTTGATATTTTGATATATATGGAAACTTTTTTTGGTCATTGACCTTGGAGTATATCTCTAACACTAGAAGCTCTGGCTCAAAGGGTATGAGCATTTTAAAACCATTTTATTTGCATAATTCTGTTGCAGAAGATGTGTATTAATACATCACTTTTTAACATATTTGAAAATCATTTGAAATTTGTCCCAATCATAAGAAAGTTTGAATAACCCAAAAGGGAAATCTTAATAGTTTTTCTTTAGTTGTTACTTCATCTCTTTCCCAATCAGCCTAAGAAAAGACTCCTTGATGAAATACCAGACCTTGGAATGATCTGTTTTTACCAGATTCGGGTAATGATTAGAATAAGATAAGGAAGAAGTCTCTTTGATTACTTCATCTAATTATAATATCTCTTGCACTTACCTTTAACCCATTGGAAAAGAGAATACTCAAAGAGAATGATCAAAGAGAGTAAATAGTTTTAGGAAAATGATTTTACAAGGATATGCTGAAAGTTAAGTGAATATTGTTATGTTTGATGAAGCAAAATGTTCATGGAACTTTACTGTGATTGCTATAATTATGTTTTAATTCATAATAGGATTTTGTTGTTTTGAGAGTATCATAAATCATAACTAGAAAATGGCTTGTTAAGGAGAGATTTTCAGAGTTATGGAGTATCTCTGTCCATCTTTGTTTCTCTCCCACTATAAGCAGAAATACTTATATTAAAATAATCTAAATTAACAAAAATTGTTTTTGGAAACTCATATCTAAAACACAGAGTCAGAATTTACCTCCACAATTCAAAATTGCCTTCCAGAATGGATATTCCGATTCATAGCTCTGTCCACAATGCATTAGTGTGCAAATCAGTCCACAATCCACCCACTATTGATAATTCCTCTCTTTTGTCATCTTTTGCTAGTTTTATGGGTGTGAGGATTGCTTTGACTTGCATTGTTATTATTTAGGGCACATTTTGTATGGTCCTTAATAGTTTATAATTCTTTTGAGAACTATTTGCTTGTGTCCTTTGACATCTTATCAACTGGAGAAAGCAGTATTGTTTATAAAGGTATATAAATTTGTACCAATGACCTCAAAGCTCGTAATGCCAATAATTTGTTTATGCTTTCTTGGTATAAGTAGCCAATATAATTAATATTTCACAGATATAGAAACTAAGGCATGGAAAATTAACATATAACAGTAGATTTTTTTCTACCATCTCCAGAGAAGAGAACCTCTTTCTAGGTAAACGATGTCACTACCAATTAATTATCAATAATCAGAATTAACTGAGCATTCACAAAGTTCAAAGTACATGACAAAATATAACAATTCTGTGGTTCAGTCTGTCTAAGAGGGCAGCATATTATTTGAGGAGAAAAATTGCATAGAGGGGACATCAGCATAGGTGTAGCCACAGGAACACAGCAAAGACTACCTACCACTTCTGCCCCAATCTGATTCCCTCCAGGATTGATTCCTTGACACTTGATCAGGTTCTAGGATAATATTCTTGGCCCTGGTGCTTACTGGCAGGGGCATATTGGGATTTTAAGAAACTTTTTTGTCTCAACTTAAATATTAAGGGACTCTCATCAGAATTCTTCTTGGATGATCCTAGGAAGAGTATGTTTTTTAAGGTATTGGTTAGAGTGATTATTTTCTGTGCTTTCTAGGTGGAGCTATGGATCTGACTAATTTTTAAAAGTCTAAGAGTATTGATTTACCCTAGACAGAAGGCAGTCTCACAAAAGTGACAGCTCTCCTCTTTGAGGGAAAAACTGTAGTATCTTCAGACAACCCCAACAAATGGTCAGTTTGGTGAAGATGTTTAGCAGCAGAGGGCAGCAGCAACACTTTATTACGATTGAAAAAGCCTACCAGGCCCTCTAGAGAGACAGAGGGTTGCAGTGAGGCAGAGAGGACCAGAGCTGTGGAGGGTGTAGTAGAACATAAGTGGTAACTCAGAAATGGAGGCATGAGAAATGTTTCTGTTGAGGTATAACTCTAAAAATGTGAACTAAATGGAGGCTTAAATCATATTTACCTAATCACCCAGTCAAAATGCTCCATAGTGGACCTGAGGAGTAGGGTTCCTGACTACATTTGTCATGGCTAAGTCATATTTTTCAGTCTCAGAAAACAATTTATATTAATGGTCCCTAGGACTAATCAGATATAAGTAAGAGGCTGAAAGATATCTTATATTGGGGCAGCTAGGTGGCTCAGTGGATAGAGAGCCATGTCTAGAGACAGGAGGTCTTAGGTTCAAATTTGACCTCAGACACTCCCTAGCTTTGTCACCATGGGTAAGTCACTTAAGCTCAATTGCCTAGCCCTTTCTACTCTTCTTCCTTGGAACCAATACCTAGTCTTGATTCTAAGACAGAAGGTAAAGGTTCATTAAACAAAAAAAAAATATCTTAAATTATTTGATACTTATTGATTGCCTGTTGTTACTGGATATAAGTTTCTACTCAAATGCTCCATCAAGGTAAGTTACTCTAGGTTCTCAAACGCTATGCAGTAATTGTGGTACTATTGGAAAACAGAGCAGAAGGATCTAAGAAGCACTATTTTTAAGACCATCTGTAAACAGAGATTTCGTTGCTTGTTCTTTATATACGAACACCTTTTCCAATGACCAACATGGACATGGTACTGGAGGAAATTATTGTATTACTCTTTGACACTGTCACAATAAGCAAAATCAGAAGGAAGTTGCAACTAAATAGAATGACTCATAGTTTTACCTTGGAGAGGCAAGTAAAGAAGTGGGAAGAGTTACTTTTATCATATGTCCAAAGGCAACAAGTAACATTCCAAAGGACATTTGGTCATCTTGTATTCATAAGTTTCTTAAATTCTTAAAATGTTTTCACACAACTATTTTAAAAATCTGAGTTTTTATATGTTTGTTTCCTTTCCCCCCCAAATCAGCAAGCATTTGTTTTCTTTCCATCTCCCCCACTCCCAGTTTAAAAGAGAAAAAGAAAAGCAAAATCCTTGTAACAAATATGCATAGAGAAATAAAACAAATTCCTGAGTCAGGTCTGGTCTACAATAGTAGACCACATCTCTACCATTTCTCACTTGATTGAAAGGTGTAAAAATATAGTAAGAGTCCACTGGACTCATTTTACGTTGAATCTAAAAAAAAAGCATTCACTTCAGTAGTAAAAAAAATATTATCTTAAAGGTTCTTTTCCAATAATGTCTCTCATAGAAAAGTAGAATATTCCTTGAAATGTATACAATAATAATAACCTTATTCAACCTTCTGGTCTTTATTATAAAATAAAGCATAAAACGATGATGTTTAAACCCCCTCAAAGGTCTCGGAGGAACTCCAGCTCAGAATCCAAGTCAAGAAGATATTTCCTAGAGATGAATGGATGAATCAATAAAAAAGCATTTATTCAGCAGAAAGCACTCTGTTAAATCCTGGGAGTACAAATAGAAAAGCAAGATAATGTTGCTCTCTAGGAGTTCACATTCTAATGGGAAAACAACATATTTAGAAGGTTTCCGCTTCAAGTCAGATGGAAAGGCTTAGTAGTCATGAAGGTACAGTAAAAAAGGAGACAGTAATACATCTTCTTCAGGGTTTTTCCACTGATTAAACTATATCCATTGAACCATTTATCAGTGTCAAGACTTTGGTGGTAAGAACTTCTTTTCCATTTTTTCAGCAGCTCTGGTTGCGGAGGAAGTAGAGACTACCGCCTGCAGAGGCAATTGCCAGAATCCATTTTGCTAAAAGTTGCCCCTTTGGATGATGGCTGCAAGGGTTATTTGGAAGGGAGCTGGTAGTCTGGTGGGGTGGAACACTGCTTTTAGGCTTATCTTCCCCTCAGTGATTGTTGGCTGACATTTAGTAGTAGACCTAAGGCGAGGATGGCATACTCTTTCTCCACAGTAGTTGTTCCTTTGGGTCTAGCAGTCCAGATTCAAGAATGGAATGATATGAGATACTTGAGGAACATTTGGCAATTAATAAAGGAGTTTTACTTAGACATAGAATGGGAAGGATATGACCTTGATCCAACTGAACATACATTTCTTGCCTTTTTGTTGTTAGTGGTAGGCCAGTGTCAGAAGCTTGAGAGTATAGCTGGAGTTCCTCATGCTCCTGACCCTTTTTATACTCATGTTACTACATCAGTGGTTGGAGCCCTAGTCCCTAGAGCCAAGCATGTCTTGAGAATAGTTTCAATGTCTTTTAAGGAAAAACTAGCTAACCTGCATGGAGTATAAATTTGGGAATGGCTAGTCTAGCCTATGTGGCAGAGTCCTTAGAAATATTGCGCCTATCATACATCCAAAGGGCTATGGAGAAGTATATGATGGTTATGACCAGGTTGCCAAGCATTATAAAGTAACTATAATGGAAAAGATTATATATATAAATTATATGTATAATATATATTGATATATAATAATTGATTATTATATATATAAGAGATATCATTGAAGAAATGTAAAGAAGATAGATTGGTCATATGGCCAGAACAAAGAAAAGCTGATAGCTCAAGACCCATTCATATTCCATCACATAAGAGAGAAGTCCAGGAAGGCCTCTAGTATTTTGGTGACCCCCCCCCCCCCGTCACTCAAAATATAGGACTATATGGACAAGAGTTGCACAAAATGGTAGGTCATAGATGGAGGAATATTCATTTTGATGGGATCACAGAGTCATTTAAGTATTTTAAAATATCAGGTATATTACATAAACCATGTTGGATAAGATTAAAGTGGACGAAGCTTTATCTCTCTAGAGTAGATGAAGTAGCCTTATTAAAGAGAGATGGAGGAGATGCTTAAAAGATCCTTAAAAATGGCTTTTCTTGATAGATTTTTGTTTTGACAAATATTTCCTCCTCTCTCCCATATCCAGAGAGCTAAACCTTGTGACAAAGATTTCAAAAGAAAGAAGGGAGGGGGGAGCAATTTAGTAAAAATCAAACAACATATCAGCTGGGTGTGTCAGTATCCATATAATTCTGCAGCTATTTCCCACTATCTCTGTAAAGAATGGCTCCTGATATTCTATACAATATATTAGGAAGTAAGAAAAAGAAGAGGTATAGCTTTTGGGGAAAATATTAGGATGACATATATATATGCATATATATATATATATTTGGTAGAATGTAATCCTCTTGAGAGCAAAAGCAGTATTTTTCCTGGTATATAATAACATATACAGATATTTACTAGTATAAAATAATATAATAAAAGCAGGTACTTTTCCTATAATAGAGAATAAGTCTAAAACATTGTGTTTACTCTATAAATATCTGTCAGTGGGGGAAAGGCTATCTATCCCATTTGCCATTATAATTTATAGAAGACCCTATCTTATTTATATACATACTCATTATTTTGCTATTCTGTCCTAATTAAAGACTAATTTATTGTTAAAGAATACACTAGATGGCAGTTCAAATCATGTTTACATAATCCCTTATTTAAAAAGCTCTGTACCAGACCTGAGGAGTGGTCCCTGGCCACACATTTCATGGTTAAGTCCTATTTTTCATTCTTAGAAAGCAATCTATCTTTGTGGTTCTTGGAACCGCCACAAAAAGAAATTCCTAAAATTCTAGAAAGAGAGTATAAATAATTTTCAATTTTCTGGGAAAATATTCTTTAAAAGATCCAAACTTTTCTCAAGCTAGATACCAAAATAATGGCAGCAAGGAAGAATGAGGCAGGGGGTCAAATAGAGGAAGTAAATAAGGAATATATGTATGACAATAGTTATTATTATACCTAGCCTTTATATAGCACTTTGAGGTTTATGAATTACTTTACAAATGTTATCACAACAGCCCTGAGAAATAGATGCTATCAACATCCCCTTTTTATAGGGCATAATAGTTGAGGAACAGGGAATATAAATTGAGGAAACTGAGATAGTTGTGTCTGAGGCCAGATTTAAATTTAGGACTTCCTGACTCCAATGTGCCATCTAGCCACCTATACAATTAACATTTACATGGCACTTTATAAGCTTTAAAATATTTTCTTAGGAAAAAAAACCCTGAGTTAGTTATTGCAGGGAATTGTTAAAGTCACTTAATCTTAGAAAAAGCACAGGTTCTGGGGTCAGAGGATCTAGATTCAAATCTACTTCTTATTAATATGACCCATGGAAGAACATTTAACCTCCTTGGGCTTCAGTTTCTTCATCTGTCAAATGAAACCTGATTCAGATAACTTCTGAGATTCCTTCTGCTTCTAGAGCTTTAACACAATAGTGAAAAAGACAATGATTACTAGAAAAGCAAAGATAATCAAGTCATTTTATTATATTTGGTAGTCAGTCAGTCAGAGGCACAATGATATAGTAAAAAGATCACTGGATTTGAATTTGGAAGACCTTGCTTTGATTCCTAGCTCCGCTATTTTTCATATGAATAAGTTACTTTTTCCTATCAGAATCTGACTGACTGACTACCAAATATAATAAAATGACTTGATTATCTTTGACTTTTCTAGTAATCATTGTCTTTTTCACTATTCCAGATTTGATTGTACAGTAAAAGCATTCTAGTAGTAGAAGGAAGGGGGCAGTCCTAGAAGTCACTCTAAACTGTTGCTCAGAGTTATATTTGCCCTTCGTAGCTTCCTTCCTATTCATTTATGATTGAGAACTCTGAGAAGAGGCAGCAAGGCTTTGTTGATGGATCAAGAAACTGAAGATAAGTGCATCAGATTCTCCTGGCTCGTTACAAAGGTCTGCAAATCATTTTTCTTCTGTTCTGCTTTTGATTTCTTCTTTGTTTAACATTTGTAAATAATGTACATTAAGAATTTTTCATAGAATTATGGGATATTTCTAAATATCTGAGTGACCTACTCAATTCAGTGCTCATTTATAAAGAACTTGTTTCTTTGAGATTCTGGATCGCTTGACAGTCAGCTGGCTCAAATTCTTAAGGTACAAAAACATATTATGAATGCTCTGATCAGCTGGCACATTTTACTGTAATAGAGTATTGCTTTACAAGTTTGGCAAACTACCCCTAGAATGAGAGGGGGAGAAAAGAGGAAGGGAAAGGGGCACTTCTTTGCCAATTTTAGGCTTCTCTGTCCTCTGTAATTAGATATGCCATTTTAATGCAGTCTTGATAGTTTCTCTCATTTTGAAAAGATGAAGACCTTCTGGCATAGAGTGATTAGGTCTGTGTTGCTAACTCATAGGAGAAAGATACAAGTTAATGTAATAAATAACCTGATTAGTCTGTACCTGGTACTTAAATTCCACCTTGATCATTTGGAATTGCATCATTAGGCGGCTTTTTTGATTCTAAAAAATTAAGGAATAGTAACTAACTACAGATTTGGTAAGGAGACAGTCATGATGATAATCTCCACAGAAATACGAATATAGTGATTTCCTAAGACAACTTGTTATGACATTATTAAGCAATCAGATGTACTTTGTACAATACAAACCTAATTCTTATGAAAGGAGACAGACTTAAAGACTAATAAAGACTTTTATCAATCAAGACAAATTTGGCCATCTTTTTTTTTGAAGAAAAGAAATATTTAATTTAGAACAAAATGCTCCATCTTTTTTTATTTTATAAATTTGGCCATCATAATAGAAGCCCTTTCCTTGCATATTATTTACTCTATTACAATCAGGAAAGACTATGGATGTACGAGATGAGAACAAAAGTATTTAGAATTTTTTTTTCTATTATCAAGCATTTATTTATTTTTCTCTCTTTCATTTCCTCCATTCATTGAAAAGAAAGAAGGAAAAGAAGAAAGAAATAAAGGAGTTGTTTTTTTTTTTTAATCATAAAGGCACAATCAAGGAAAACAAATTCCCACATTAGCCACATCCAAAAATGTTTCTTACTCTGCATATTAGTCTATCATTTCTTTGTCACAAGGTAGGCAGCATTCTTCTTGATCAGTCATATGGAATAATGGTCGAATACTTATTTATTCAGAGTTCTTAAATTTTTTGGAAACAATCAAATTTAAAATATTGATATTACTGTTTAAGTTGTTCTTTTAGTTCTGTTTGCTTTACCCTGCATCAGTTTACACAAGTCTTTGCAGATCTCTCTGAACCCATCTCCTTCTTCAATTCTTATAGCATAATAGTATTTCATTACATTCATATGCCATAATTTATTCATCCACTCCACAAATGAGAGATACTCCCTTAGTTTCCAGTTCTTTGCCACCAACAAGTTGCTTCAATAAGGTTTTTTTGATCCTTCACTCTTTCTTTGATTTTATTGGAATATAGGCCTAGTAGTGGTATTGCTAAGTCAAAGGATAAAGGATATGCAACATTTAGTAAATTTTTGTTTAAAATACCAAATGGCTTTCAGAATGATTGGACTAATTCATAGATCTTAAAACAGCACATCCATCTGTTTCCTTGCAGCTCCTCCATTTGTCATCTTTTTTTTTTTTCAGTCAACTTTGCCAGTCAGATGGGTATAAAACAGAACTTTAGAGTAACTTTGCATTTTTCTAGTTAATAGTGATTTGGGAACATTTCTTTTTCATAAGGCTTTAGATAGCTTGGGTTTCTTCTCTTGAGAACTAGCTGTTGATATCCTTAGAACATTTATCAACTGCAAAATGGCTTTTGTTTTTGTAAATTTGAATTGGTGCCTCATGTATCTTGGAAACTAGACCTTTTCCAAGAAATTTGCTACAAAGATATTTTCTTCCTAGTTAACTGTTTCCCTTCTAATCTTAGCTTTATTAGATTTGTTTATGCAAAAACTTGCTAATTTTATGCAACTAAAATTGTCTTTTTTATTTTCCGTTATCCACTTTGTCTCTTGTTTGGCCATGAACTCTTCCTTTATCCATATATCAGAAAGAGAATTTCTTCCTTGTTCCTCTTAATTTGCTTATGATATGACCTTTTAGATCTGGGTCATGTATTCATCTGAAATTTGTATAAGATGAGAGGTGTTGGTCTAAATCCAATTTCTGCCAGACCTGTCCACTTGCCCCAGTTTTTGTCAAATAGTGAGTTTTTGCCCCAATAGCTGAGGTCTTTGGATTTATTGAACCTTAGACTACTAAATATTTTTTCTTCCAAAGGTTGCATGCCTAATCTATTCCACTGATTGAGATATATTTTTAGCCAGTACCAAATTTTTTTGGAGAATAACTATTCTGTTGTATAATTTGAAATCTGATTCTGCTATGTTTCTTTCCTTCCCACTTTTCATTATTTCCCTTGAGAATGTTGTTTTTTTGTTCCTCTAGATGAATTTTATTACGATTGTTGTTATTTTTAAACCCCTTACCTTCTGTCTTAGAATCAATACTATGTAGTGGTTCCAAGGCAGAAGAGTGGTAAGAGCTAGGCAATGGGGGTTCAAGTTCACACAGCTAGGAAGTGTCTGCAACCAGATTTAAATCCTGTATCTCCCATTTCTAGGCCGGCTCTCAATCCACTGAGCCATCTAGCTGCCCCCAATTATTTTTTTATCCTAGTTCTAGAAAATAATCCTTTGGTTGTTTGGTTTGACACTGAATACATTAATTTAAGTAGTATTTTTTATTATATTGGCTCAACCTTTCAATAAGCAATTCATTTTTCTCTAATTATTTGTCTGTTTTCTATCTATAAAGATTGTTCTGTAGTTATATTCATATTGTTCCTTTGTGTGTCTTGGTAGGTACACTCCCAAGTATTTTATGCATCCTGTAGTTATTTTCTAAGAGATGTAAATGTATTCTCCTTTTATTTCTTCCTGCTGAATTTTATTGGTATTATATACAAAAGATGATGATTTATGTGAATTTATTCTACATTCTGCAACTTTTGTAAAGTTATTTCAATTATCTTTTTAATTGACTCATTAGGGTATTCTAAGGATATCATCATATCATTTGTGAAGTAATAATTTTATTCCTTTTTTATCTATGCTTATCCCTTTTTTCTTATTTTATTGCTATAACTATCATTTCCAGCTCTTATTTCACAGAGAATTGTTGAAAAGAACAGCTTTACTTCACTCCAATCTTAATAGAAAAGACTTAATATTAAGACAATCTTAATAGAAAAAATAGAAAACAGTTTCTCTCTGTTATATATAATTCTGTCTCTTGGTTATACTACTTTTCATGTTAATGGAAGATCTATTTATTCTTATATTTCTAAGCTTTTTAAAAAACAAATGACATTGCATTTTGTTGAAAAAAATTTTTTGCATCTATTGATATAATTATGTTTTTTGTTATTTTTGTTATGGTCAATAATGTTTGTTTTCCTAATGTTATACCAGACCTGAGTTCTTGGCATAATCCAGCCTGTTCATAATGTTAATCTTTGTAATATATTACTTTGGCCTCTTTGTTAATATATATTTCTACATTTTTTGCCATCCGTGTTTAGGTTGATAGTTTTTGGGTTTTTTCTGTTTTGACTTTCCACAGATTAGGTCAGGACCATACTTGTATCATAAAGGGAATCTGGTAGGATACATCATTTGGTATTTTTACAGTTTGTGTAATATTAGAATTATTTTTTGAATGTTTGACAGAATTCTTTTGTGAATCCATCTGATCCAAGGTTACTTTTTCTTTGGGATTTGATTTATGGGTTGTTATTTTTTTTCCAATGAGAATGAGTCATTTAAATATTGATTTCTTGTTCTATTACTCTGGTTATTTTATATTTTGTATAAGTATTCACCTTATTTCATTTGTTGTCAGCTTTATTGACATATAGTTGAGCAAAATAATTTCCAATAAAATCCTTTATTTTTTCTTCATTTGTAGGGATTCTTTTTTATTTTTGATACTAATGATTTGATCTTCCCTTCTTTTAAGTTAAATTAACCAATTGTTTATCTATTTTATTGTTCCCCCATCTTAATTTTATTCATTTATTTTGAGTTTTTTGGCTTTATGATTTATTAATCTATTTCTTCACTTTCAATATTTCCATTTTGGTGTTGAATTTTAAAAAAATATTTGTTGTTTTCCTATTTTTTTTCCTGATTGTATGCTCAATTCATCCATCTGTTATTTTTCTCTCTTTTTTGATAATAGTGTTAAGATATATATGTTCTACGTACTGTTTTGACTGTACTCCAAAATTTTTCGTATGTTGTCTCATCATTGGCATTATCTTTAATTGAACAACTATTGTTCCTAGGATTTGTTCTTTGGTTCAAATTTTTAAGACTGTTAGTTTCTAGTTAATTTTTAATACTTTAATGACCTTTTGTTGAATCTTGTATCATGTAAACCTTTACATCATTAAAGAATGTTTTAAAATATTGTTGCATTTCTGCATTTTTGGTAACTCTATGTTTTAATGTATATTTGAGGTTTGTAAAGTTGCCATGACTGAGAAACCGTTAGAACTCTTTCTCTTCTCATTAAAAAATTGACAGATATTTGTCATATTTAACTTCTCTAAAATTCTATTCGAATTGTTTTTGCTTATTTTTAGTTAGAATTGTTTAGCTCTGAAGATTGGCATGTTGAGGATTTCACTATTATAATTTTACTAGTTTTTTCCTTTATGCATTTAGATGTTATGCCATTTAGTGTATATGTCTTAAATATTGAATTCCAGCAAAATACTGTTTCCCTATTTTTCTCTTTTAAAGATTGTTTTTGCTGTTGCCTATCCTGAACATAAGTGCTACCTCTTCTTTTTTCAGTTCAACTTCACCATAATAGGTTTTGCTTCAGCTTCTTATCCTAATTCCATGTGAATCTTTGTTTCAAGTGTGCTTCTTGTAAATAACATATTGTTATATTCTGCTTTTTAATCCATTATGCCTTCCTCTATTATCCTATTCACATTCATAATCATGGCAGTTAATTGTGTATTTCCCTCCATTCTATTCTCTTTTACTTCTTTCTTTGCTAGCTACCCCTTCTTTATTATAGATTTTTACCCTTTCCTTCTTTCCTTTTAACGCCCATGCATGACTCCCTCTCCAAGCTTAGGTTTATTCTGATTATGATTCATCATTTCTTGAACCTACCTATCCTCCCTCTTATGTCCTCACTTTCCTTTCTTTCTGCTTCTTCTCATATCTATGCTGAGTTGAATGTACTTCTATACAAAACTTTGATATAAATGTGTGTGTATCCTCTTTTTATGACTAGTTCTATTGAATGTGGAGTTCAAGTGATACCTATTTTCCCTATGCCTCTTCCACTTTTGTATAAACTTCTACCTGAGCATTCCAATTATATAAGTTTTCCAAGCTTCCTCCCCTTTTCTCCCACAGTGTATCCTTCATTACTCTTTTTCTTCTTTCAACAATGTCAAAACATAACAAAACTATTCCTAGGCCCTCTGTCTCATTTGATTTCATGACTCTTGATAAAGGTAAGGTTTTGAAAGAACCCTTGTTGTACTCTCCCCCATTAGAATGTAAATATTTTGTCCTTTTAAAGTCCCTTCCAATTATTTATTTGTTTTTACCTTTTTATGTTTTTCTTGACTCCTCCATTATTATTTCAAAATCACTAATGTATTCTGGTCTTTTTTAAAGGAATTCTTGGAAGTCTTTTACTTCTTTGAAGATCAATTTTTTTCCCTTTGTAACATTATACTCTGTTTTTCTTGTTTTATAGGCTTATCTGTTTTGCTTTTTGGAATATTTAATTCCATATTCTCTACACTTTTAAAATGGTAGTTGCTAAAACTTGTGTAATCCTGAATGTGGTTCTTGAATTCTTTCTGGGTATTTACAATATTTTTTTCTTTGACCTGAGAGCTCTGGATTTTGGCAGTGACATTACTGGGAGTTTTCTTTCTTTTTTTTTCCACTTTAAACATTATTTTATTTGGTCATTTCCAAACATTATTCATTGGAAACAAAGATCATTTTCTTTTCCTCCCACCCCTTCCCACCACCTCTCCCGTAGCCGATGCATGATTCCACTGGGTATCACATGTGTTCTTGGTTCGAATCCATTTCCATGTTGTTGGTATTTGCATTAGAGTGTTCATTTAGAGTCTCTCCTCAGTCGTATGGGAGTTTTCTTTTGTAAATGACTATTGGATTCTTTCTATTTTCATTTTACTTTATTTGTCTGGCTAGTTTTCTATTATGATTTCTTGAAATATGATATACAGGCTCTTTTTTGGGGGGTAGGGTTTCAGGTAGTCCATTGATTCACAAGATTCTTAAAAAACAAACAAACCTGTTTTCCAAGACAATTTAAAAAAATGAGCTAACATTTTCTTCTAATTTTTAATCTTTTTCTTTGTTTCCTTATGTCTCATGGAATCATTAACTTCCATTTGCCCAATACGAATTTTTATGAATTATTTATTTTTCAGTCTTTTTCAATATTTTCTGTCTCTTAGAGTCATTAACTTCCATTTGAAACATTCTACTTTTTAGGGGGATCTGCTACTTGATTAAGGTTTTATACCTCTTTCGGTAAGCTATAATTGTTTTTCAAAAATTTTCTTCCATAGCTCTATCTTTTCCAATTTTATCCTTTTTTTGCTTTTATTTTTCATTTAAAAACTCTTGAATCATTTATTTTAGGAATTCTAATCAATCTTGTGGGCAAGCTGTATTTTTCTATGAGACTTTGATGGTAGGTGCCTTTGTTATTTTCTTCTGGGTTTGTGTCTTAGTCATTTCTGGCATCATAACTTCTTTATTTTTTTGGTTTACTCATTTTTGGTATTGAGGCCTCACTCCTTTACTTTGGGAAAAGGGGCTTTTCTTTAATTGGCATCTCCTCCAAGGTAGCTCCATCTCTGTGGTCTGGGGACATCATAATGCTCATCTAAAATGGGGAGAACCGAGAGGAGGAAATTTCTTCTAATTAATGGCTGAATATGAGATTAACCCTCCCTATTAACCCTCCTTTTCTTCCACAACCATCTAAGGATCTCTCTTTTTTTTTTCTCCCAGCAACCAATGCTGAAACTTTTTTTTTCCCCAGTGGTGCATTGAAACCATTTACTTCATAATATAGAGGGCCTCCTATCTAGGACAGCCAGGTCTGTTAAATCCTGTAGTTATGGGAGTTTTCACCACTTCAATTTTTCTCCACCATCTTGGCTCTATATTCCATTTATTTATTAATTAAAATCTTTACCTTCTGTCTTAGAATCCATATTTAGTATTAGCTCCAAGTGAGAAGAGTGGTAAAGGGCTAGATAATTGGAGTTAAGTAATTTTCCCAGGGTCAGTGACTAATACTAACTTAATACTAACATATTTCATGCTGGGTTTTCCTGATTTTAGAAACTAAAACACCTTGCAGTCTGTTTGGGAAATCAGTACTATTGCTTGTTAAACAACAATTAAAGAGGGACACAAATAAGTACGCAAGATCACTTCACACACGCAACCTGGTAAGTGGATTCAAGTGACAAGCGTCAAAGCACTCTGGTTTCCCGGCTTTATCCTCAAGAGCCCTGACAGATTTACTACCTGGAAAAGCAGTACACAATGCGAGGTTCTCCAGTTTGGAGAACAGTTTTAGGCTTTAAGTGGGGAAGAACTGATCTTTGTAAATGCAGTGCTTAGCTGCTCTAGGATCCCGTTTCCAAGCCGTGGACAACTTCCATGAAACGTTGTGGAAGAGACAGGTGAGGGCAGTAGTGCCACCGTCCCATGTGCCAGTCCTGTAACTCAGGTGCCGACCTAAGGGTACTCTGAGAGGCCGGGAAAGTTCTGCTTTGTTTGGCAGCCGGCCTGCAAAATCCAAGAAACAATGAATAGAAACAGGTGACTAGCCCAAGGACAGTTGAACGAGAAAAGGGTAAGCGGAAAAGCGCGGTCCCAATAACAAACAGATCAATGTCTAAAATCCCGGAGCCAGCATGGGCCGTGAAGGGGGAAATAAGGGTGGTTCTCCTGCCCTTGTCCCGGCTCCTGGTTACTGAGGGATCGGAAGCTTACATAGCCGCCGAGAAGTGAACAGGCCTTGAGGACAACGTGTGCCTTCCTGAAGCCGACAAGCCAATGTTAAGAACGCTAGGGCCCATTGTGTCCAGGGCACAGAGAAAAAGGACAGGCAGGCGTGCTTATGGCCCAGACACAATGGGTCGAAGCGGGCTAAAAGCAGGGCCCCTATGGGCAAGCAAGCGCGTTCCCTTCGCCTCCGCGCACGAGCCCGCACGAGCTGATTGGCTGAGGTGGCGTTCTTGGCGCGCGCGCGCGTTGTCCGCGTCCGGCCAAAAGCCCGAGACATAACGAGTCCAGCCACCACAACTGGGAAGCCACCGTGTGCCTCTAGAAATGCATGTCGGGTGGAAACTGCTAGTGCCGGAAACTACGTTCCGCCGGCAGGAGGGAAGAGGTGCGGGGGGGACCGAGAGAAGGGGGAGGGGGAGGCGTGCTGGTGTGTTTGCCGGCCGCTTCTCCCCACCCCCCACCAGAGCCTCGGAGGGGCTGGATGGGTAAGTTGGGCGCGATGGAGAGAGTCGCCGCGGCGGGCAGCGGCGGCGGCGGGGGCAGCGACGGCGGCAGCGGCAGCAGTGGCAGCGGCAGCAGCGGCGGCGGCGCCTCCTTCTCCTCTTCCTCGCCTCCTTCTCGGCGGGGCTGAGCCGCGGAGCCACCCCGACCCCGCCGCCTCGCGGCCCCCCATGAGACTGTTTCTGGGCTGGCTGGGCTTCACCCTGGTCTCGCTGTGGCTGGCGAGGAGGATGTGGACGGGCACCGGCCCGTCCCTGCGGAGTCCTCTTGCCCGCTCCCTCTACATGAACATGATGAGTGGCGGCCCCGGGGAGCCGGCCGCCGCGGGCAGCAGGAAGGACAACCACCAGGTGGGGAGGGGCTCTCCGGGACCCCGGCCCGGCCCGTGCGGCCGTCCTGGGGTGTGTGGGGTGGGGGTGGGGGGCGATGTGTGTGCTTGTGTTCCGGCCAGGGACAGAGACTGGGAAGGGGGACGCTGCCATTGTGAGAGCTGGGGCTGGGGAGGGGGCACCCGGTCAAGTTCAACCTTGCTGTCCCCCCTCCCCCAGCCTAGCTAAGGAAGCCGCGGGCTGGAGAAGGGGGCGGGCCCTTTCCCCTCCAGTCGCTCTCCCCCTCCCCAGAAAGTTTTACGAGCTGATTCTAGACTTCCCAATGGAATACCGGACGCCCCCCCACCCCCACCCTTTGCCGTACTCCTCCCTCTCCAAGCATACATACACACACACTTACTCACTCACACTATTGCCTTCCCCACCCCCCCAAAAAAACCTCTGACCACTTGCAGCACTTTCATTCACCCGCACACGGCTCCCCCTCCCAAAACTCGGACGCCCCCACTTGCAGCCCCCCCTCCATACACATACTGCACCCCTTCCTTCCCCAAACCCAGAACCCTCCCTCCATTTGCAGCATTCCCACACCTACACACAACTCCCCACCCCCCACCCCCACACACTCTGCTTCCCCTCCCAAAACTCGGACGCCCTCCACTTGCAGTAGCACCCCCATACACACAATTTCTCCTCCTTCCCCGTTTCTCTCCCTCGTCTCTCCCCCTCCCAAAACTCTTTTTTTGCCCAGATCTGACCCTTCTTCTCAGCCCCAGACTCCCTGAGAGGAGGGGACCTTTTGTTAAGGAAGAAAGTGGGTGCTTCGCTGACTGGAATCGTTTACAATGTGTAGAAGAAGAAAAATGGCCTTTTCTTCTCTTCTCCCACCTCTCCTCTGTTCCCTATCCTAGCTTGCCCCACTTCCCCCACCCCGCATACAAAAACGCATACACACTCCCCACTCAACTCAGAACTACTAATGCTTCAGAGCCCCCACCACTATCAATGCCCAAGTCTGGTTTTCAAGGCTGAGAAGAGGGAGTAGGTGGTATTGTTCTGTCCCTGGTGAGTTTATTGTTAGAGATTTGCCACCTATTCACTTTGGGGACCTAAATATTCAAAAGCTTGGCTTCTCTACTATCAGGTTGCAGGATTGGAACTTCAGGGCCAGTGATGTGGAAAGGAACACACCTGGTACTATAGACAAATTTCAAGAAAACTAAAAACCGAATTCTATCCAGCCTGGTTTCCTTTTCTTCTTGTAGTATGGTTTAGGTTATAATTCTTGAAGAGCTGAAAACACAGTGTTCAAAGAAATTTCAGCGTTATGGTATGAGCCACCGAACACACCAGTTACTCTGCTGACGCCTTTGTACTGTATATGCTCTAAAATGTGTAAAGGATTTCGGATAATATCCTTCAGTCTTCTCTGGAAAAATGAGAAACTCATTTAAACTTTATTATATGTATTTGCCAGAGGCAGTGTGAGAGACCAAAGAAGTTATTTCAATAAGGCCTCTTAAAAGAATTCTATCAAAGTACATTTTTCAGGTTTATGGTATATTGTAGATTGAACATGATCAATTGCTCTTTCACTGATTATGGAAGTCTTAAGTTAGGACTAAAATATTTGAGATTTGCCAATATTGTTAACATCACCCATTTTAGAAGAGTCCTAGACTCTTGGAAGCCTTCCAGAGATATTACCGATAAATGTCAGGTATACAACATTTTATCTTTTTAAAAATTTTAAGTTGTTGGTGTAATAAGATATGTCATGTTACATCACTGTTTTATGACATGTTTTTTTTTTATCCTTGTTGCACCAGGGATGGGGTAAAAGTAATTAATTTTTACTAATAGGATTTGTACTCAGGTATAGTTTTGAATTCCTCACTAAAACACACAAAATAATTTTCAGAAAAAGTTTGTTCCCTAAATGATGAAGCTACTCTGGAGAAATATGTGGATCTTTGGCATTTAGTTTATAATAATTTTTTTAAATTTGAATTCTGTATTTCTTTAGTCCTTAGATATTCCATTTTCATTGTTAGGTGATTATCGTAGACCAGAAAAAGTTGGGATAGATACTTCTTAAATTGCAAAACCATAATCATTGCTAGGGATTGATTAAAAAAAACCCTCTAAATATTAAGTGCTATATCTATAACTGCTCTAGAAAGAATACTTAAGGATAAACAGGAAAAGGCAGAGAACTATGAATAGAAATGACAGGTGATAGATAAATAGTGACTTAGCAATTAGTAGTTATGAGTAAATCTAGTTTGCTTCCTAATACTTATAATAGTTGCATGCATATGTTTGTAATACATGTTTTCATAGTGAAAAGTTTATTTCCAAACTTATAAAAACGATTAAGCAGTTCTTGTTTTATGAGGCAAATTTAGAAGTATAGCTGTAAAGCAAAAAACAAAACAAAAAACTCAACAGATGTTTCTTTTGCTGTGAACTTGCTTTCAGAGCTGAAATATCATGGGGACAATTGTTACTGGTTTCAAGTACTAGATATTTAAATATGATTCTCCGATATAAAGTTATTTTCATTATAATTGCTCTTAAATTTTTACCAATAATTTCTCCATACTGAGAAATTATCTAGTACCATCAGATTGTTCAGGGAGGACCTTAGAATGTTGACTTAAAATACTCTTTTGAGATGAATAAATGCACATAATGAAAATTCTAACCCTTTTAGTGCTTTTATGAATAAAAGTGAAAATCAGCCAAGGAAATGGATGTGTGGAAACTAAAATGGAAATGAAGGGGAATCAGTTAAGGATTTCAGGGTAGAGTTTGTTTTGTTCCATATATATTGTATAGACTTGCTACAATAGTTAACATTGGCATATGAACCATCCTGCACTTATAAATTTGAAATTTAGTATCATGAAATTTTGGATTCTAAGTATGTATGTTAGTTATTTTGTACATGGAAAAACTGTGAAGGGTTGTAGTTTCCCCCCTTTTCACAAATAATAATTTTTATGAAGTGTTGCATTTACCTAGATAATTGCACTTTGTATCAAGGCTGGAAAGAAAGGGTCAATTAAATCTATACTTTACATGATCTATTTTTCTGATTCTTCTTTTGAGATTCACTGGCAAAGTATATTCATAAGAAAAAATTTTGGCAATGTTTGTTCTTTAAAAGTGCCCTACAGTAGAGACAGGTAGGTGGCTCAGTGGAGCATCAGGTATGGAATTGGGAGGACCTGGGCTGCAATATGACCTCAGATACTTCTTAACTGTGTGACCCTGGGCAAGTCATGTTTGCTTTTCCCTTGCCCTTCTGTCTTAGAGTTGTTACTAAAACAGAAAGTAATGGTTTAAAAACAAAATGGTTTATAAGTTGAAGGCATGCTCATAGATTAAAACACCTCTTTGGCAATAATACTAAAAACAACTAAGTGTAACTAAATGTGTCCGTTTTGAAAACTGGAGCCTTCAGTTCTTTTTTTCTAAGGATAAATGTATAAGGAAGGGTATTTATAACTATATCTATATCTTTCCTTCTGAGTGCATACGTGACCTATACCCTACATCTTCAGTGTTTATAAACTATCTTTTTCAGTTAGCAGCTTTTTCTTTATTACAGGTAGCAGAGTTTGGTTGTCTGTGAAACGAAGCAAACTATGGGACACTCATAGATGTCACATGTCAATCTATGCAGTTTGAACCAGAACACACCTTTTGATCTGGATCTTTTTGATGATTTGCCTGTGGAAGAGCTTAGTGTTTAAAATTAAAACCATTGTCTTGGAGCTTCTGGAATTTAAGAGCCAATAAGCCTCAGGATTTAGCTACTTTGTAATAATAGTCATTTAATGATATACTCAATTGAAACAAAATTGTTACAGATCTGGGTTAAATCTAACAACCCGTTTCTTTAAAAGGAATATTTGAAAAGAGAACAAATAATATTCAGCACCCCAAATTATTAAAGTATAATGACAAAAATCACAAGTACACATGATTTTTTTCTCCTCCCCTTTAAACAGATTCCTAGACCCAGGATTTCCCATTGCCATCACTGATAAATCCAGTATAAAACACATTATTTTAAATATATACCTGCCTATTTTGGTGTTATTTTTCATACAACTTGGAAATCACATTTAAAGATCATCCAAGTTGTGCCAAATGATAAGTTTTGGATTCTTATTAAAATTTCCAGTGCCTGAATCCCCTTAGAGAAACCATAGAATTCTCCCCTGAGTTGGCATGAATCCATAATACTACAGACCTGTCAGCCAAAGGTCTAGACCAGTGATGGTGAACATTTTATTTATTTATTTATTTTTTTAATCCCTTACCTTCCGTCTTGGAGTCAATATTATGTATTGGTTCCAAGGAAGAAGAGTGGTAAGGGCTAAGCAATGGTGACTTGCCCAGGGTCACACAGCTGGGAAGTGACTGAGAGCAGATTTGAACCTAGGACCTCCACAGTCTTTAGGCCTGGTTCTCAATCCACTGAACTACCCAGCTGCCCCAGATGATGAACTTTTTAGAAACAGAGTGCTGAACCCTCCCCACATCTCGCCCCCTAGACCAAGTGCAATGCCCTCTCCCCCAGAGACCTAGTGTCATGCACCCACACCTGCCTGCCCACTCCCATTCCAGACAGGGGAGGGAGGAAGCCCTCTCATTGGATTGCTGGGCAGAGAGGTTTGTGTGGAGAGGAAGGATAGGGGCCCCAGCACTTTGCTCCTCTCCTGCTATGTGCCATGCTGTGAGCAATGCTCCCCTCAAACCTAGTTCTTCTCCAATTCCAAAATGGGAATAACCTTCCCCACAGACTCAATAGGCTACCATCTGTGCCACACCCTCACGCAGAATGTGAGTCCCCCACCAGACAAGGGAAGGAGGAAGTGCTCCCATTGGGCTGCTGGGCAGAGGGGCTGGTGAAGTGAGGAATATCCTCGGGCACATAGAGAGGGGGAGTTCTACTCCAGCCCTTCTGACTTTTTAGTAACAAACTCAGGCAGGGTACTGCAGGTGTGCCCACAGAGAGGTCTCTATGTACCCTTTTTGGCACAGGTGCCATAGGCTTGCCATCTTTGCTCTAGACTCTTGCTTGATAATTTTCTTTTTTTACTTCTGCACTACATCATTGACTGATGGCAAACTCTGCATATAAGACTGGAAAGTAAAATCTTAGCTCTGTACAATTTCTTGAAACCTCAAATGAAGGATCTCTTCCTAATATGAATTCCATTAAGGTTTTTTACATCCATCAATCTGTATTTCAGGAGTCCATATTTTTCTCCTAGGTGTTGCTATTGGAGGCTCTTGAAATTCTCAATAAAAGACCCTATTGTTTATGTCCCAGCTGCTCCCATAGTCTATATTAAAATCTTAGTTGTAGCAGTGAGTGAATATCCTAAATGAGGCTACTAGTGAACTAGGTCGTTATTTTTATGACCATTTCCCCCCATAATTTAAAGCCAATACTTACTCTTATGTATAAATGAATATAGGATCATAGATTTAGAGCTGGAAGCAATATTAGGGATAATCAGGGCAATCTCATTTTATTGATAAGGAAACTAAGGTTTGGGGAAGCTACCAATTTTCCCAAGGTCATACAAATGACAGAGGGAGAATTTGAATCTAAATCCTGTGTCTCCAAATTCAGCATTCTTTCTACTGTCACTTTAGTATTATCAAGAGTGAGAGGACCTTGGTGCCCCTACACACTGAAATTACAAAAAGTTAAAAAGATTACTAGGGTTATACAGCCCCAATTCTGGTCTTTTTTTTTTTTATATCAGTTATTGACCATTAGGTGCCTACTGTGTTCTGAGCACTGTGCTAGAAATTTGGGATAGAGACAAAAATGAAATGGTTCCCATCCTTAAGGAGCTCATGTTATAATGGGGGAAACAATGTGTAGTCATAAATACAGAATATAGATGAAAAAATACAAGCCTGGCAGCTAGTTCTCCCTGACACTAACAGTGTCACTGGTCAAGTCACTTAATTTCCCAGTGCCTTAGGCCACTAACTCTTGAAGACCAAGAATTGGAGAGCAAGAGCAGATCTTGATATAAGAAGTTTTCTCCTCTAGATTTCCTTATACCAGAAAACAGATTTAATCTAAAAGAAAAATACAAGGATTTTTTTGTTGTTGTTTTGTTTCATTTTTTGGTAGGGAAAGTGGGAGGAGAACTAGTGTTGGGAGATCAGAGAAGGCCTCATGTTTAAAATATGAGATAAAGGTTAGGATAATAACTCTTCTTCAAGTTCAGAAGATGAGTCAAGAAGACAGGCCAGATGATAGTACAGTATATTGGATCCAGATCTATTTTATATAGCTAGACCCAAGGGAAAAACAAGGAAAGAAAGGTGTACTACTTGGGGCTGGCTGATAGTAAGGTATCAGACCACTTAAATTCAATTCAAGAAACATTTTTAAAAATTTTGTTAATCTCCCCTACTATGCCAAGCAAGGTACTAAACCCTGGGGATATAGTTAGACAATCCTCACACTCAAGAAGCTTACTGTCTCCTGGAGAGAGACTCCTAAGAAAGGGAAGAAGTGAAGGAAGCCTTTGGAAGAGTTTAATGCTCTACCCTTTAGCCCCCCTATCAGAGGGGTGAGACAACTGAGATTGAATTGAGGTGTAGAATAACCAAACCACATTTTTCATATGATAAGATTTTAGGAAGTCAGCTTATCCTGGGTTTAGGTTTGGCGGAGGGGAGGGCCACAGCATGTTCTTGTGTGGTGTAGAAGCCAAACATCTGCTGATGGAGAATGGAAAAAAGGCAGAACTACTCCATGTGTTATTTTATTTCTGTTTTCTCTGTCAAGGAGAATGACTGTAAAGGGCAGAACAAAGATGACTAATTGTGAGTTGAAGCCTAAAGTAAGTAAAGAGATAATAGCAAAGCACATAGTTGCCCTTTGTGAATTCAATTCATAATATCTAAACAAGCTACAAATCACAGGCTTAGGATATCAAAATTATTGGTAAATGCTTGCTGAGCCACTGCTAGTTATCCTTGAAATATTATGGAGAATGGAAAAGAGTTAGCATCATGCCTGGCACATAATAGGAGCTTAATAAATGTTTATTGACTGACTGCTGCAGAACTAGAGAAGGATAAAGGCCCTGTTTTATTATTATTAAAAATAAAATGGAGGGCAACTAGAATAGACGGTGACTTAATGGATAGAGAGCCAGGCCTGGAAATGGAAGTTTTAGGGCTCAAATTTGGCCTTATACACTTCCTAGCTATGGGACCCTGGGCAAGTCACTTTACCCTCATTGCTTAGCCCTTACTGTTCTTCTGTCTTAGAACCAATACATAAAACTAAACAACCCAACAACAAGAAGAAAGGCAAGTTTGCAAATATAGGCTAGTGAGCTTGACTTTGATTCCTGGCAAAGTGCAAATAGGTGGCACAGTGGATAGAATGCCAGGCCTAAAATTAGGAGGAATCATCTTGAGTTCAAATCTCTTATCAGACACATACTAGCTGTGTGTGACCCTGGGCAAGTCATTTAACTTTATTTGTCTTGGTTTCCTCATATGTTCAATGAGATGGGGAAGGAAATGGCAAAACCTTTGCCAGAAAAATCTAGAATTCCAAATGGGGTCCAGATGAGTAAGAGAGGACTGAAAAATGACTAACAACAACAAAATGCTAAAACATTAGAAAAAGGATGGTTCCTATACAGCTAATTTTCTAGTAAGTTTAGCTAGAATTAGAGAGAGACATAACTGTCTTTGAGAGTTTGAAGTACTATCACTTGGTTGAAAGATTGACCCTAGAAGTGAGAACTGGGAACAAATGGTTTGGAAGTCTCAAAGAAGCAGATTTTTATTTTTTTATTTTATTTAATTTTTTTAAAATTTTTTTATTTTTAAAAAACCCTTACCAGGGGGGCAGCAGGGTAGCTCAGTGGATTAAGAACCAGGCCTAGAGACAGGAGGTCCTAGGTTAAAATTTGGCCTCAGCCACTTCCTAGCTGTGTGACCCTGGGCAAGTCACTTGACCCCCATTGCCTAGCCCTTACTACTCTTCTGCCTTGGAGCCAATACACAGTATTGACTCCAAGACGGAAGGTAAGGGTTGAAAAAACCCCCCAAAAAAACCAAACCTTACCAGGGCTAGGCAATGGGAGTTAAGTGACTTGCCCAGGGTCACACAGCTGAGAAGTGTCTGAGGCCAGATTTTAACCTAGGACCTCCAGTCTCTTGGCCTGACTCTCAATCCACTGAGCCACCCAGCTGCCCCTGAGAAGCAGATTTTTAGTTCCATGTAAAGAACTTCTAAATGATAAGTGGAATGGGTCCTGGGAGGTGTTAAGTTCTCCTTCGCTAGGGGGAGATTGGCTATTGTGGATGGATGACTTCTTGTTGGAGATGATGTAGAAGGCATTTTCTTGGTAAGATATAAGGATATTTCCAGTTCTGTGATGCTGTGAAAAAAGATGATTGTTAGATTTCTGTATTACCATAATATTAGACATAGTAGAGGGAGTAACCCTTGATTAAATAACTGTACTGTATATTCATTTCTTCCAATATTATAAATTTCTAGAATTCCTAAAGAAACCAGTTGGATTGGCAGTGAAAAGATGGGACTAGTAGAAAACCCATAGATGTTTTTGGACCCCCCTCTCCTCCAGGTTTAAGACTGACATTCCTTAATAGGGAATTGGGCGAGGGAGGGGGGATGACTACATTAATGTTTCCCAACTAGTGGCCTGGTTTTATTGAAATTGCACAATAACTTCTGTATATTAGCTAATATTAGTTACTATTTGCATAGCATTTTAAGGTTTGCAAAATGCTTTACATATTGTACTTCATTTGGTTTTTCAGAACAAACTTGTAAAATGAGTATCATTCTCATTTTTACCTATGTTTCATATAGGTAGGAAGTATCTGAGGTGGAATTTGAACTCATATCTTCCTGACTCAAACTCCTGTACTCAATTAATGACCACTAGTTAGTTGCTTTCTTCCTTTGGGCTTTGTCTCCTACTAGAGCTAGGGGGCTTCTTTGCAACTTATTGTTCTTCCAATTTTATGGTTTTAAATCTTTAGTGTGATCCTGGGATAACCTGTAGAAACCTACAGGTGTTTGAATGTTCATTAGAACATGTTCAGTTTTTTAATAAAACCCTAACCCTAACCCTGCATGTACCCTGTTATGAGGTCTTGAATAGATATACTGTTATATATCAATATAAAAACTCCTGTTGAAGTTTTTACAGACTGTGAAACAAGAGAGGATAGGAACCATTACTCAGATGTCTGGAATATTCATTTGTAAAATGGCCTTGTATGTGGGTTTTTAGTGTGTATTTAAAATTTTTTTTTAAGTATCAAATTTTTACTTTGTTTTTTAGAGCCTACCAATCCTCCTACCAATATGATCTATCATATTTCTAGTGAAAGAAAAGTCTTTTCCTTGGCCTATGTCAATTCAGTTTTACAGGGAGGAGAAAAGGGGAAATGGCATATTATCCCTTATGAAAAGTAAGATTTAATCTATAAGGTCATCTGTAGGAGCAGGAGAAACCCATATATTTACAAAGCACTGTACTTTGTATTTAGAGAAAATAAAAAGTTTAATTAAGACCTATCTTCAAGTAGCTTACCACTTAATAGAGGGAGAAGACCAACAGATATTATAGGTTAAGTATTATTAGAGATGTATATTATAAAAGGTCGGCTAGATGGCATAATGCAGGATTGGCAAATCTTTTCCCAGTTTGAGTACCTAGAGGGCAAATTCAAGCTGTCTGTGAGCCCTCCCTCTTCCTCCCCCTTCCATTACTAGAGAGAATTGCGGGAGAAAGTGCTTGCTTTGGGTGGCTAGACAGAGGAGTGGGGCATGAAAAAAATGTCCTGGGGCATTGGGAAGAGTAGAAATGGAGCAGCTTGCTGGCACGCATACCAGGGCTTTGCCAATGTGGGCATAATGGATTGAGCTCTGGCCCTGTCTCAGACACTTACTATCTGTGTGACCCTGGGCAAGTCACTTAATCCTGTTTGCCTCAATTTGTTCACCTATAAAATGAGCTAGAGAAGGAAATGGCAAACTATTCCTATATCTTTCTCAATAAAACTCCAAATGGCACCACAGAATTGGACAACAGCAGCAACAACAATAATAATAATATATAAGCATATATAAATAATATGTATAAATAATATAAAGGACTCAAGTGTAAGGCAGAAGGGCATAACTTGAGGGGAAGAATCAGAAGACTTCAGGGGGAAAGCAACATATGAGTTGGATTTTACTTGGTATTCCCTCATCCTTCTCTGTTCCATTTGCTCTTTGTTCATTGCCTGTATGGAAGCTGTCAATTGTAATTTCTTTTTCTTTTTCTGTTGTTTGCTCATATTTACCCCTTCTTTACTCCCTGCAGTTGCCTGAGCTCTTGCTCCTCTCATTTTTTTTTTTTTACGGTTTTTGGGCTTTTCTTTCTGTCTTCAGCCTTGGAGTTTTGTCAGCAAATCTCTCAGTGCAGTCTGTAGGGGAGGGGTGTTGGAGCTTGAGCTTCTCTGTCCTCTGGAGGCTTTGATGGGGATTAAGTCCAGCAGCCTGTGGGGGAGGGATGTTGGAGTTTGAGCTTCCCTGCCCTCTGAAAGCTTTGCTGGGATTAAGTCCGGCCAGGTTGCTAGATGTGACAAAACCTCAGGAAGGGGTCAGCAGTAGGGAAGGGGGCGGCAATATGGAGTGTCTTTGCTGCTGCAACTATGCCTCCCTCTCTGTGTTCCTCCTCTATATGCTTCTCCACTGCCTGTGTTGGATGCTCTGAGCCTAGCACAGCTTTGCCCTGAAGGTACTCTCTCCAGACCAGTGCCTTTGCCAGCCCAGAGGTTCCAACTGCCTCTGGAGGTTTAGCCCTCTAGGTGGGCGAGGTTTCCTGAGACCTTCCTTCTTCCTTCCCCTTAAACCCAAGTGTTCTCAAATTCTGACGGGGGGGGGGGGGGGGGGGGGGGGGGGGAGGGAGGGAGGGAGGGAGGGACCGACCGGCTACCTTTTAAGTTGAGTCCAGCAGGAGAGTTCCTTGGCTCTGTCTTATTGTTAGGTTTGATTTTCAGTCCCCTAGGAGCATTTAGTTTGTAATTGGTAAGGAAAGGTTTTCAGAGGTCTGAACGTTTGCTGCACGATGCCACCATCTTGACTCCGCCTCCATGAGTTGGGTTTTAAAGAATAGGTAGGAATTTAATAAAAAGGAAGTGAGGATATCTCAGACAGTGAGCAAAGACATGGAGATTGAAGAGTAGTTATGTGTTGAGAGGGTGGAGAATTAAATAATTTTGATTATAATGGTGAGTGTGTAGAATGTGCAGTTAAAATTTCTAGTGGTGGTATGAAGGTTGGATTGGTTAGTATAAGATGAAGGATGGGAAGTGTAGATCAGAAAGCCTGTTAGATGGCTATAGCCATAGATGGCCAGGCTCTTGGTTGACAGGGGCTTCATGGGACTCATTAATCTCTTTTCTACTCTCTGTATAGAGGAAGGATAAGGATATCAGATGAGATCAAAGGTAGAGAGTAACAATCTATGATGATGAACAAGTAAGAGACATTTCCATATGGACTTTAATCCCTTTGATACTTTTAACTGAGAGAGCTTCTCTTTGAGAGAGAGAGAAGAGAGATAATCTGAGTATCTTTGGGACAGGGCTGACCCAGCTGGTGTTGAAAGTTCAGTACTTCAAACTTGCTATAACCTTATGACAATTATAATGGTCTATGGATGACTGCACTCAGAATCTTTGTGATTATGAGTTATTGACTGTCTAGACTGAGGCTCTTTTACTTCATACACATCCATGTCTGTCCTTTTCTTCCTGGGCCCCAAATCCACCCCACCCTGCCCTCCCACTCTGTTCTTTGAAACTTCTGTGTTAATAAATTCATTGTATTTGAAAATTACTTTGTGTGGTTTGTATTTGATTTCCTAGGAACATGTAAACTCTTTTGAAAGTAGAGACTATATCATTTTTGTTTGTAATCCCTTTGATCTCTAGTTTCTAACACAATATCTTGCACCTAACAGATGCTTATTGAATTTTTTGGACTCTGCCTCCCAGAAGGCTGAAGTTGGGGTGAGGAAGAGAGTTGGGATATAGCTAAATTTAATAGGGTTTAATGAAGGCTCTGTTAGTCTTGGAGAGACCCGAGTATGTGTGTGGGCAAATGGGAAAGCACAAATCTAGTACTCATTAAGGTGATGAAAATAATCAAACCTCAACATGTGGATGTTTTGGTGTTCTTAAATTATAATTAGATCAAATTTTTTTTTTTGTCTCTTCAGTACTCTGCTTCATAAATAATGATTAAGAAATGTTTGGATTGTATTCTCTTTAATTCTAAGCACCTATAACATAGGAGGAAAAAAAAAGAGGAATAAGGGGGATGGTGAAGAAAAGAATGTAGAGGACTACTGCAACAAACTCCTAGAGGATGTAAGAAGGAATGGAATCAAGGGTACAATGATCATCTCCTTAGCGAAGAATGTCATCACTCCTTTGATTTAAGGGATGGAAATGTGATAGATTAAGATGTTTTTGAAGAATGGAAAGGGTAAACTAAAAGTACTCAATTATGGTTTTAGTCCTCTTAGAGAAGTAGGAGGCTTGGCCATCTGATTTATTAGGGTAGGAGAAGGCATGGTTAGAAACTAGAAGAGAGAAGAAAAGGTTTGAAATCTTTGTCAAAGAGAATGAGATAGTAAGTTGATAATGGCAGATTAGAGTTATTGAACAACAGGGAATGCCCAATTTAGTTAATGAATCATACATTTTTACTGTTGGAAAGCTCAGTTTCATGATTTTTCTGCAGCCAGACCTGAAGTAGTGACAAAGCAATCATAAGGTAGGGCTAATTCATAAATAAGATTTTGCAAGTCAAGATTAGTAGAAGGTAGTAGTGATCAGGGTAAGAATTTTCAGGCAGAAACTAGGAAATACTAAATTTTCAGATAGAAATTAGGGGAACATGAGTCACTCTTGGATATGGACTCACTGGTAGGGGAAGACTGAGAAAGAATATGGTTGGTTCCAGGGATTATAGTCATGGTTAGAACAAAGAGTAGACATGAATGAGAAACTGGGAGAGGTAGAAAGATAATTTGAAGTGGTAGATTGATTGTTGGGTTTAGAGACAGGAGACCTGGATTTATTTTCCACCTAAAAAACACTTTATTTTCAGAAAATTGGGATGATAATATCACCTGTTTCACAGGGTTTTTGTAAGGTTAAAATGATGTGATGTATTTTAAGTGTTATACAAATTAAAGCTGTTGTTTTCTTGAAGATTGTCATAATTAGAGAACAGAATTGTCAAAAGTCCTAAGTCTTGAAAATGATCAGATTTGGTTTGTAGTTGGTGTCAGTTACAGAAAGTAAGCAACTGGAATTGAGGAATTGTATGATCAGTTTGATAGAGATATACTCTAAACATTTAGAACATTGAGAACATTTAAAGTGTCTGCGAATGTTAGGATGTGAGTGGGATAGAGTAGAGACATCCAACCCAGTGCCATGAGTACCCATAACACTCCTGAGTATGGCTGAAATAAGATTAAAATGTAATTGGTAAATATTTAACAAAATAAGTAAAAATAAAGAATAGATAGTATTAATATATAGTTTTGTAAGTCTAAAGCCCACAGAGATCTCTATGTAATGTGTAGCACCTTGTCTATTTGTTTGATACTATTGAGAGAAAAGAAGTTTAATGAACATAGATGCAAAATTTTTAAATAGAATATTAGCAAAAAGACTTCAGCAAGTTATCACAAGGATTATTTACTATGATCAGGTGGAATTTATACCAGGAATGCAGGAATGGTTTAATATTAGGAAAACCGTCCATATAATTGACTATATCAACAACCAAACCAACAGAAATCACATGATTAACACTCATTCCTATTGAAAACACTAGAAAGCATAGGAATAGATAGGCCTTTCCTAAAAATAATTAACAGTATGTATTTAAAGCCATCAGGAAGTATCATCTGCAATGGGATAAGTTAGAAGCCTTCCCAGTAAGATCAAGAGTGAAACAAGGGTGCCCATTATCACCTCTATTTTTTAACATTGTACTAGAAACACTAGTAGTAGCAATTCAGGAAGAGAGAGCAGAAGGCCAGAGTCGGTTTATGGGTTTGTTGGTGAATGAGAGTAACAAGGACCTCAACAGAGGAAAGGTTATTGAGGTTTGTTGGTATAGAAAGGAATGATTTAAAAGTAGCATCCTTTCTTCTGGCCTTGTGAGTCAGGGAAATGAGTAAAAGAGTGGCTTCGGGAAGAGAAAGTTTGGGTTAGGATTAGGAGATGGAAGGAAGTTTGGTTAGGGGGCAGCTGGGTAGCTCAGGGGATTGAGAGCCAGGCCTAGAGATGGGAAGTCCTGGGTTCAAATGTGGCTTAGACACTCCTAGCTGTGTAACCCTGGTCAAGTCACTTTAACCCTCATTGTCCTTACTGCTCTTCTGCCTTGGAACCAATACACAGTATTGATTCTGAGACAGAAGGTAAGGGTTTAAAAAGAAAGTTTGGTTAGCAAGAGAACATTGTACACAGACATTGTGGGATGATCAAATGTAGTCAGCTTTGCTACTAGAAGCAATGCAATGATCCAGGACAATCCTGAGGGACTAAGGAAAAAGAATGCTATTAACATCGAGAAAAAGAACTGTGAAAGTAGAAACACAAAAAAAACCCCAACATGGTTTATCATATGTTTACATGGGTATATAATTTGGGGTTTGAGTTTTAAAAGGTTATAACAAAAAATGAATAATATGGAAATAGGTATCAAGTGATAACACATGTATAACCCATTGAATTGATTGTCAGCTTTGGGGGGGGGAGGGAGAAAACATGAATCATGTAACCATGGAAATAAAAAAAATTTTTTTTAAATTATGTGTTTTAAAAAAATACTCTCTTGTTCTCCAAAAATCTGTCCAGTAAACTATTCTGTGTGTTCCCCTAATTTAATTATGGTATCATTCTTTATATTGAAATCATATATCCATTTTGACCTTGTCTTGGTATAGGGTGTGAGATTTTGGTCAATCATGATTAATTATCTATGAAAACTTGGCTACTGTCAGTAATGCAAGGACAATCCTGAAAGACTTATACCGGGGAATGCTATCCACCTCCAGAGAAAGAACTGTTAGAGCTATCTTTCACATCAGTGTATCATTGATTTTATTTTGGGGTTTTGGTTTTGTACGACTTTGTTCTTACAATAATGATCAATATGAAAGTGTGTTTTGCATGACTGTAAAAATAAACTTAAAAAATATAACATTAAAAAATAAAAGTTTGATTAGATAGAATAGTTTAGTAAAGTGATTTAGAATGAAAAAGAATCTTCAAAATAATATAGTACAACTCCTCTTATGTAACAAGAAGGAATTGAAACCCAAGAAATTAGCCATTTGCCCAAAGCCCCAGAGATAGTAAGGAACAGAGACAGGATTTGAATTCAGGTTTTTTGGCTCCAAATCTGTTGACCCAAAGATGGTTAAAATGCCTGTATGCAGACATGCAGAGAGCTTTGGGGAACTAGTATCAGAGGGAGCAGTGTTTCACTGATTACATGTGGTGAATTACTAGATATTTTGTGGTTAGTTTTTTTACTCAGGTGCTGATTCATCTGATTTTAAGCAAGCTCTTCACCTCTCCAGGCTGACATTTCCTCAGTTGTAAAGGAAAGGGTCATCTTAGTTCTTTCTCTTATTTTCTAGCTTTACCATTCAGATTCTATACTTATAGCCATGTTATTTCCAACGTGTTGTATTTTTTAAATCCTTGCCTTCCATCTTATAATCAATACAATGTATTGGTTCCAAGGCAGAAGAGCAGTAAAGAGCCAGGCAGTTGAGGGTTAAGTGACTTGCCCAGGGTCATATAGCTAGGAAGTACCTGAGTTCAGATTTGAACCAGGACCTCCTGTCTGTAGGTCTAGTTCTCAATCCTACTAAGCCAACTAACTGCCCTTTTCTTTCCTCCATCATACTTTAAAGGCTTGGTAGTTGTGTTGCAAGATGATTGAAAAAAAACTAAGTATCCAAACACGCTTAACAATAAGTAATAAATACTTGTTTATTAATTGAAATCCTCCTTTATGCTTGATACCAGTTAAAACCAGATTAGAAATAACTGGTTTGTTTTGAAATTTGTTTTTAAAAAATCACTTCATGCAGTCAATAAGAATTGGGGTGAATTTTGTTTCATCTTAAAAGACAGATGATTTTCAAATCCCTTTTTCACGTTGTTCTCTGGTCTCTGACTGAGGAAATCAATCTGGCAATAGGGGATTGGTGCAAGATTTCCAGATGGAAAAAAAACAAACTAGCACATAAAATATTTTTCTTGTTTGGGTGCTCTGAATCTTTATATTCTAAGTATGCCTCACCTACACCCTCAAAATTCATGTTGACCTGAAGATATGTCAGCCAATGCTCCAGTCTCTTGGGGCTTCTTCTGTTAAGCCACACTGGGCAAGTATGTAACTGGAAGAGAGAGAGGACCAAATTGCTGCAGGAAGTTGCTCTCACCAGAACCTCAACATAGGGGAAAGATAATTGCACAGTTTGACTGATTGATTCTCCTGCCCAGCAACCTGTTAACTCTGCATTTTGATTCTATTTTACAAGTATTTGTCCTCCTTAATTTTATGTCAGTATTTTCTTTTGGATGGTTGCATTTTAAAATACCTAGCATAGCATTTCATTGGATATTTAGCAAATAACATTTGAAAATTAAGAATAATTTAAAAGGAGATGGTGTAAAACCCAGTTACCTCATATATGCCCATCTTTTCATATCTAAAAAGCCAGTTGAACTGAGTAAGATAGCTTAATGATACCTAGATAGTCTGAGTGAAGAAACACTTTGGAATGAAATATCAAAAAATGTTATGACATTGAATAATAAGAACTACTTTTAAGAAGACTTGGGAAAAGAAAGCTGCCATAGATATTTAGTTTCGAGTTTTATTTTTCTTAGTTATGCCAGTCTTTCTGCTCTTGTGTTTGGGAATTTCTTTGGGGGTGGAGACTTTCTGCTTTGAATCTACCTGCTAAATCTGTCTTCTGCAATTTAGAATAGCTATATTAGCATGGGCTGGGAAGGTTTTGTGAACTTTTGTCAGTTAGATTTTTCCCAAGTCCATTCCTTATTCTGCCATCTCCCCAAACCATTTGATTTGAAGATTTCTTTTCAAAATACTGTTCCTTCAGGCAAGAAAGGCTAACACGGGCATTGTTAGTGTCAATGAGCTGAATAAGTTGTAGTTTAGCAACACCAGCATTTGAAAGTATCATACCAAATAAACTGTACCAATTCTTGTTGAGTCAGAGTCCATTGTTTGAATCCTTGTTGTCCCTTTAACAGTTTACATTTATGCTTCCCTCCCTCCCTTGAATGGTTTCATTTTTATAATTAGTAGAAAATGTACTTGATTATATATTGTGAAGATATACTGTTTATGGCAGATCTTGTAAACTACTCACTTGAGCTTCATTGGCTTTTTTAGAGAATGTAAACTAGATCAAGGTTAGAATTTCATTCATTTTATTAGAATGTTCAGAAGTTGAAGCAGGGAATGAATACAATACAAAGAAGTTTGTAATAGGCATAAGACTACTATAATGTGGAGTATATTGGAGTATTAGAAACTAGTGAATGAGAAAGAAAATGTTTTGTATATAAAGAATGGGGAAATGGCTTAAGTGTAAGGGCATAAAAATGGTTAAAAATTTTAGAGAAATACAATTTCATGATACCATCCTAATGAACTGTTTTGTGCTGTAAAATTTGCAAAGCACTTTACATACACTATCCAATTTTATTCTTACAGTAATTTTGTGAGGTAAAGGTATAACTGATCATTACTGTTAGGTACTTATTTTCATTGTTATGAAACTGGTCTAGATGGTTGTTGGTGGAGGTTGTTGTTTTTATTTTTATTTCTTTAAACTCTTACCTTCCATATTAGAATCAATACGGTGTATTGCTTCTAAGGTAGAAGAGCAGTAAGGGCTAGGCAATGGAAGTTAAGTGACTTGCCCAGGGTCATACAGCTAGTAAGTATCTGAGATCAGATTTTAACCTAGGACCTCCTGTCTCTAGGCCTGGCTCTCAATCCACTGAATCATTTAGTTGCCTCCTTGTTGTTTTTAAATACTAATGTTGGGAGTAAGTTACACAATACTTTAGTTGGCATTTAGCAAGGTTAGTGTGAAAGTAAAATTGCTCCACCAGTTATGCAAATGATTACACTACTTTTTGTAATGACAGAAAGTACCTTTCAGCTTACAAAATTATTGAGAAATTTGGTCATACGTTTTGTGAAGTATTTAGGAGTTACTTTTTGAAAGGAAATGATTTTTTTATGAGGGGAAAACTAGCCTTTTCTCGGCCACAAAATGGACTAAGTAACATTAGCTTTGTCTGTAATTTGATTACTGTATGCTAGTTTTAGAGGGTAACCTGTTAATTCAATTATCAGGCTTTTTAAAGAGCTCATTCTTCTAAATGAATAAGATAGGCTAATTAAATACTTTAAGTCAAAACTGAAAAGCATCATGTTGTTTGAAATTTAATAAAGAGGCATTTAAAGACCATGAACCCTTTAGAATAGAGGAATGTGTCTCTAGTTAAAGCTGTAATTGGGAATCATGTTCTTGGAATGTTATTGCCTGGTTTGCTGTTGATTGACTAGGTGACCTTGAATAAATCCTTGACCTTTCTGTGGTTTGATTTTGTCCATCCATCTGTAAGAATGGGGAACAGTCTATTTGTGGAGTGTCTTTGAGAATTTTTTAGATGTGTTTATTTAACCAGGAAGTAGAAAGACAGCTTAATCTGGTTGGAACATTAATCTGAGTTGTATTCATTGTCCTGCTTGAGATGACAAGTTATAGCATATAACTTTTTTCATCTGAAAAGCAAGGTTAATAAACACTAGATAGCTGGCAGCAAATGAAAGAGATAATGTTTTATAGATTCATTTAAAGATGTTCTATAATCATATGTTAAAATATTTATAGTCTCATAGAGCTTAAAACTAGTCTTCGGTCTACTGCTAGTTTTGGTTTTATATTGTTACACTTTTTTAATGATGCCTCTGTTCTCTCTTGTTTTTTCCCATCCCTCTCTCTTTAGTGGTATGTGTGCAACAGAGAGCAATTATGTGAATCACTTCAGCCTGTCTTTGTCCAGAGTTACCTTGATCAAGGAACACAGATCTTCTTAAACAACAGCATTGAGAAATCGGGCTGGCTGTTTATTCAACTGTATCATTCTTTTGTGTCATCTGTTTTTAGCCTATTTATGTCTAGAACATCAATCAATGGGTAAGTGAAATAATGGTACTTTTTCCTTAAGGTAAAAAAATAGTTCCTTTTAGGCTAACTGAAAACTTTTAATATTAACTAGTCAGAATCTAGTCATTATGCCCTTGCATTGGTAGGTAGATACAAATACATTCATCCTTTTTTATATTTGTAATTTATGTTTGCCTGAGTTGATCTTACCTAATGATCATCCATCTAGTGGCAGTAATCACCAGGGTACTTAGGCTCTTCAATAAAGGCATTTACCATAGACTGGTTGAAGTAGAATTTTTAAAAATATCATTTTTTAGCTTTACCTTTAAAACTTCAGGTGAGACCAAGTCTTCTGGAATGTAAATGATCAATTCAAGATAGGGAGATAGCCAATTTGAAGAGATGGATTTGGCATCTCTTTCCAAAAACCCCGAGTTCAGCCAGAGTTTTATAAACTCTTACTCTATAGTTTATCAATTTTGTTAATCTTGAAAAAGCCTCAATAGTTTTTTTCTTGTCCTTTATTGACTCAGTTTTCAAACATGGTCACAACCCTCAAAATTGCAAAGCCATGGAGAGAAAAATAATTGTTTAATGCCGAAAAAGTACTGTATGGATCATTTCAACCCTTTGTTAGTATCTATATACTTCTTTCCCACTAAAATCTTAGAACAAGTTAATGGTTTATGTCTATTTTCACAGCCTATCATCTGATCCCTGAATATGTCCTCAGGTACCATAACTCATTTCTCAGGATCTTTTTCTTGATTTTCTTCATTGTTTCCAGTAAATTTCCTGGGATTTGTATGACTTTAGTTGTCAGGTTGTAAAAGTTTTTCTTTTAATCTAGCCTATTCTTAGTTTTTTCTTTGTAAGATTTTTATCCCATGCAAGTTTTTCTTTCTTTCTTTTGAAGGCAAAAGAATTTCATCAACTCGGGCAATTTAGTCAAAATCCCTGTGGCACAGAAGGAAAAAACCTTCCCATTTTAAGAAAGTGAAAAAGATAGGGTGTTGAGAAATCCCTTGGATTTCCCTGACCCTCCAGTTCCTTAGTATATATAATATTTTAAAAAATCACTTGTTTCAGTAACTGCTTCTTCAATTGAAGACTCAATTTAAACCTTCTTGTATTATTAGTACAGCCTCTAGTATTTACTCAGGAAATAAAGAATATCTTTACATAAGAGTTTCTATGGCATCTTCTTCAAGAAGTCAAAGACTTTACAGACATTAATGATGCCAGAAAAAAGAACATCAAAAAGGGAATAATTTAGTCTTTAAGCTTGTGAAGAGATATTACAAAGGAAAAGAAATTATCCCTCCTTCCCCCTTTTTTAAAGGCTTAAATTGTGGCAACAATTTGTTAAGGGAATTTGTCAGTTCAGAGGGTGATTAGATACTGGACTAAGAATCACTTGTATACTGTTGGATCATCAACTAGTTGGAAGCAGAAGTTGAAGTCAAGGGATTACCATCCTCTTTTACCATCCATCCATTGCTTTCACTATGAGAAAGAGAATAGTGGGCTGAACAAGCCATGGTCTAGCAAGGGAGATGATTTTTGAGAATCAAAAAGACCAGGAAAAGCACATAAGGAATCTTCAATACAAGATGGCTTTGAAAATAGATCTGTAACTATAATTTTAAAAAGCTTAAATATAAATCCATTAGATGACCTCATAAATATCTTTTTCTATGATTAGCTAGTTAATTTATATGTTATCCTTTTGTGTAGCTAAACATGATAGCAATAGTCTCTGGAGTTAGCAAATCCTTACCTAAGTTGTATTCTGGCACATCATGTTGTGGAGGTAATCTCAAGTTCTATAAGATGAAAGAAGTAACCTTGTGTTTCACTGGTACAGATAGTGAGGTTCAAAATCTGGCAAGTTCCCAACTAAGGGAAGAATAGGTCCAATAACAGACTGCTATCAGATGACTAGCTTTTATGAATATCAGAAGGTTGGCTGCTAGGTGTATTTTTTTTGGCCATAATTACTGATGAAACAGGAAAAATATAAATCTCATCTTGTACAATTGCTTCTTTAAAATTTAAAGTAAATTTATTTTCAAAGTTAATGTAGTAGAGTGATGGAATACAGGGCAGAAGGTGCTAAGAATTCTAACAGTCTTTAGATTTTCTACACAAAGTTTCACTTTTGGTACTCATTGCATGATCTTTGTTTAACAACCATTAGACATTAGAGCAACCAAACCATATCCATCTTAACATTCTCTTTATACAATGAAATCAGAGGACATCAAGAAGTTGCTAATTAAAAAGGGACAGTTCACAGGTTCTCATTGGAGAGGATGATGAAGGAGCTAGGGTTGGTTTCATCATGCACACAAAGGCAAGAAATATAATTTCATGGGATACTTGGTCAAGACTACCATGAATGTAATCAGAGCCTTTGTGCCAATGGAGAACTCCAAAGCTAATCCCAGCATATATACCTTGATATTTGATGAGTTCATCATGAAAGTGAGCACAGCAGAGGATGGCAAAGATTATGTTGGAAAATATGAAAGTTCATGGAATGAAACGCATCAAAAATTTATATATTACTTGCAAGCCTGATGCCTGTACATTATGAGTACTTTCTTCGGGAGATATTAGAAGACTAGATGCAGGGAGCACTAAAAAAATCATAAAAAATGAAATTGAGTACATACTAACAAATAGAAAATGATAGGTTACCATCTTGGGAGTCATTTCAGAAACAACTGTCTGTGTATTGCCAGATCATTAACTAATTAGGGCAGAGCTCAAAATCACTAACAAATTAAGAGAAAGGATAAAAATGGGAAGAAACTACAATCAGTTATAATGATTGGCTCTGGAAATTGGAGATCAATAAAAAGTAGTGGATTTGAATATTATCCTTTCTTAGAGGAGAAAATTAATATAAAACATTTACCACAGGAAAGTGAAAAGTCTAGAAATTGGATTTCCGCTACAAAGCACTTGATTTTCTTGCCAAACCAAACAGTACCAGTTTTGAGTATAAGCTAATTTGCAAAACATTAGAGAGAATAATGAAAGATTACAAGTATTGCCTCACAAAAGAGTGAGGAGAAGTTATGGGGGAAATGAGCCTGGAGAGAATTTGAGGTGAAACCCAATTAAGCTAGATCATTATGAGAATGAGGATGGCAAATAGATGTGAAATAGAATATATACCCGGTATTTATTTATCAATCAAAATCAATAAACATTTATTAAGGTACTGTGCTAAGTACTGGGAATACAAAAAGAGGCAAAAGATAGTCCTTGTAAGGAGCTTACAATCTAATGAGGGAGACAACATGCTAACAAAATATATGCAATACAAGATATAGCAGGATGAATAGGAAGTAATTAACAGAGAAGACACTAGAAGTAAGAGGAGTTAGGGAGGAAGACTTCCTGTAAAAAGTGAGATTTTAGTTGGGACTTAAAGGAAATCAAAGAGTAGTTGGAGCAGAGGAAAGAGAGTGTTCTAAACTTGTAGGACAGCCAGGGAGAATGTCCTGAACTGAGGGATGGAGTTTTTATTTATGGAACAGCCGGGGGCCAGTTTTACTAGATTAAAGAATGTATGTTGAGGAGTAATATGTAAAATGACTGGAAAAATAGGAGAGGGCTAGTTATGAAGGAGTTTGAATGCCAAACAGAGCATTTTGTGTTGATTGTTCATGATAATATTGAGATTTCAAGCCTGAGTCCTGAAAGGCAATGTGGTACCTTTGACAGAATTAGGGAAGATTGGAAGAGGAGAGTTTAGAAGAAAAATCATGAGTTTAGTTTTAGACAATTTAGCTTAAGTAGTCTCTGGGATATCCAATTTTGAAATGTGCAATATGGGAACTCCTTTATAAATAGTATATAGTGATTAATCATGTAATATCATTTTCTCAAAAGAATCATAACTGACCTAAAAGATCACTGGAAAGATTCATGGTGGGTCTTAGCAGCATAAAACCAATAGTAACGTGTGATATAAGTGGCATAAAATATATCATCAAGGACAAATATGGCTGGGAAAAGAGATAACCTGACGCCTTAGCAAGTGTGATTTGTAACAGACTGCCAGCCCACATAATGCAGTAGTCGTCGTCGTCGTAGTCGTCGTCGTCATAGTCGTAGTACTAGTTGTAGTAGTAGTAGTAGTATGTGAGAGTTAAAATAGTGGAAGCCATAAACTGTGGCAGATAAAAGAGTGGTTGGCTTAAATTGTGACCACAGAAAATATGGTTTCAAGGTGTCTTGTTTTAAATCAAATATAAGGTGGTTGCCAGGGAAAAATTCCCAAATATTAAATATACCCAAGTCAGCTGGGTTTTATAGAGATTTTAATTAATACAAATGAGGAATTAATGAAAGGGAGAGAGAGAGAAAAAGGAAATAATGAGAAAAGGGCTAGACCAGCCTAGGCCACCATGAGCCAGCCTAGGCTGAAAACCCTTAAGAGAGAGATCAGTCAGTCTTTTATCAACTCACCACAAGATTTGTCCAAGCAAGATTCTAGTGTTCAGAGAGACACCAGTTCAGCTTTGGCCAGCTCAATCTCCAGAGAGAGTTCTCTGAGATGGAGTCCCTTGCTCTCAGCTTATCATCTCCTTTTAAAGAGAATTTTCTCCTATGTCACCTCCCCTAAGTTCTCACATCTACCAATCATAATAGACATTTTCCAAAGGGCAGACCATTCTTAATTCACACCTGAGTAGACTAAACTTTTGAGTAATTCACACCTGAGTAGACTAAAATCTCTGAGTAAGTTCTCACCTCTTTGCTCCTTGTAAGTTTACAAGTTGCCTGACCTTTATAGGTACTTAGCACCCTTTTGTATTAGATCTAAAAATAGGCACAGCTTAAGAACTTTTGCCTTACTATAAGTATGGGTTAAGTATTTTTCATTGTTCAGCTGAGAATTTTTAAGATTCACAGTAGTAGTAGTAGTGGTAGTAGTGATGGTTAAAATAATCAAAGGAAGGTCCATTATGGAGGATTCATGGTAAAACAGATGAAAATTGTACAAGATGAGAAGGTATGTGATTTGCATTGATGCAGACACAGATCCATCAAATAATAGCTGATGCCATTTTAGGAAAGGAAGCAGACTATGACTTGTTCCAGGGTCATATAATAAATAAGTGGTAGAATTTGAAATATAAGTGTATGATACACCTTTAAGATATCTTTCTGTTGTGTGTCAATCTGATTATTTTGGGGTGAGGCAAGGATCCTGGCACTATCTGCAAGTCTAGTCAGGTTTCTGGGGACTCGATTAACAGGAATGACCCAACATAAACCTGTTTTCTTTCCTACCTAACCCCCCTGCTTCCTAGTGTTTGAAGGGAAAAGATACTGATCCTGCTCTTTATTATGATAGGACATAACCCTGCAGGGTGAAGAGCAGAACAATAAGTATTCCTCCTATTCTGTGGTAGCAACTTCCCATCTTCCCTTTCCTATATACACTTGTCATTTAACCATCATCTGCTAACCTTTCCTCTGCTGCTACTCTTTGTTCTCTAAACACCATACACTACTGTCCTTGCTCAATTTTTTTTGTCTTCCTTTCCATTATGCTGTGTGGAACCACTGGTTTATCCTTAACAAACTCTTCTTCATTTTAGACCTTTTCTCTTCATGCTCTTTTGTGTGTACATCAACTAGTATTATTGCTATTTTCTATTGCTTACAGAAAGCCAGCTTCCTCTGAAACACAGTGGATCCCTGCTCTACTTACCAGTACTAGGTGAAGTCTTAGAGTACTTAACAGTACTGATCAATACTTATACATGTTCTGGACCAGAAAAAAGAGATGCTGTTGCATATTCTTCATTGCTGCTTCCAGAACCCTTTGCCTCATATCACTCAACAACTTTTCTTTCTTTCTTTTTTTTCTTTTGAGAATCACTCCTTTTGTCCATATGAACCTGTCTGAATACTTATTGCAATCATGTTTAAAGCCTTTAGGTCACTCACTCTTTTCAGAGAGATTAGTACCTGAATGAAGTCTTCCTTTCCACATGAATCCCAACTGTCATATTTGGGAATTTGTTATACAAGTTAATGCCCCTCAGAATGCTTCAGCTTCCCCTGCCTAACCTCAACTCTCATGATCTGTGCCTAGAGCCAGAAGTGACCTTAACCTCTACTTTGGCCATCCATAGTGATGATCTCATCATCACTCATAACTTAAATTCTTGTTCTTGAACAGTCTCTCTGCCCAGTTTCTTTACTCACACCTGTTTTAAAGTAAGATTTTGACAGTACTTTCTTTTTCACAGAATCACAGAATAGTTGTTCAATTCAGTCCTACACTGAATTTCTTCCTTTTATTCCTTGATATTCTTGCCTTGAGGACCTCCCATCTCTAGGTCTGGCTCTCAATTCACTGAGCTACCTAGCTGCCCCCTTCTGTTATCTTTTAATGATTTTTTATGTAGTACCTAGAATAATGCCTTGCATATAACCAATACTTGCCTGGATTATCCCATTTATCAAATCTACTTTATTCCAGTTTCCATTCTAGAGTCACTTTCTATGAAAAGGCCTTTCCCAGTTGCTTCAGATGTTAACAGTCTTGCTTGATCTACCCAAGGAAATTACTTTGTACATATTTCATATTTATTTATATTCCTTTATATATTTCATATTAGGTTACTTTGTATATATTTCATATTTGCTTGTGTACCTTATATCCCCCCAGTAAAATTAATTTCATGGAGATCAAGGACTTCTGTTATCTTTTTTTTTTTTTAAACCCGTACCTTCCATCTTGGAGTCAATACTGTGTATTGGCTCCAAGGCAGAAAAGTGGTCAGGGCTAGGCAATGGGGGTCAAGTGACTTGCCCAGGGTCACACAACTAGGAAGTGGCTGAGGCCAGATTTTAACTGAGGACCTCCCATCTCTAGGTCTGGCTCTCAATTCACTGAGCTACCTAGCTGCCCCCTTCTATTATCTTTTAATGATTTTTTATGTAGTACCTAGAATAATGCCTTGCATATAACCAATACTTAATAAATGTTGGTTATTTCTTTTCTTTTATTCTCTGTAGCTTTTTTCTTACTATATTCTGTTTGTTCTGTACATTTTGTCATTGATTTACATTTCTGTACACTTTAGACTGATTTCCTACTCCCTCCACTCTTTCTTTGTTTTTGAGATTCCATTACATCTACCTTAAACTGTTTCTCATATATTCTTTTTTGTTGATTTCAAGCTTAATTTTTCTTTGTTGACATTTCCTCAGATTATAAACTTTCCTTTAGTATTTGTTTGTGGAAACTTTGTCAGTCCAAAAGGCTTCCACAAATGGGTCAGTTCATTGTTTTTTTAAATTTAATTTTCATTAGGGGATGCCTTTCAATTGGGGAATAGCTGAATAAATTGTGATATCTGTTGGTGATGGAATACTATTGTGCTAAAAGGAATAATGAACTGAAACAATTCCATGTGAACTGGAATGACCGCCAGGAATTGATGCAGAGTGAAAGAAATTTATGCAGAACCAGGAGAACATTGTACACAGAGTATACATTATGGCACAATCGAATGTAATGGACTTCTTTACTAGCAACAATGCATTGATCCATGACAGTTCTGAGGGACTTATGAGAGAGAATGCTATCCACATCCAGAGGAAGAATTGTGGGAGTAGAAACACGGAAGAAAAACATTTACTTGATCACATAGTTCAATGGGGATATGATTGAGAATGTAGACTCTAATCACTCTATTTGAAAATATTAATAATATGGAGATAGGTCTTGATCAATGATACATGTAAAACCCAGTTGAATTCCTTGTTGGCTATGGGAGGAGGAGGGGAGGAAAAGAATATGAACCATGGGCAAATAAATAAATATATAGGTGCTTTAAAAATAATAAAATAAATTTAATTTTCACAAAATATTCCATTTTTGTCTTTGTATTTCAGGTTGCTAGGAAGAGGCTCAATGTTTGTGTTTTCCCCAGATCAGTTTCAAAGACTGCTTAAAATAAATCCAGACTGGAAAACTCATAGACTTCTTGATTTAGGTGCTGGAGATGGAGAAGTCACTAAAATCATGAGCCCTCATTTTGAAGAAATATATGCCACTGAGTTATCTGAAACTATGATATGGCAGCTTCAGAAAAAGAAATACAGGTATATATTTAAGAAGTTATATTGGGTATATTTGTCCTTGAAAGATTTGTTTTAGTTATAATAACTAGGAACAATATTTCATAAGCAATTTCATTAGTTAATTTCTAATGTAATTTCATTAGCAATTTTTTCCCTTCTCTAATATGTTACATAGAAATGTAAATATAGGTTGTTTTTTTTTCTTAGTGTTTTTGCCTTCCCTTATATTAACTTAGGGAATCCAAGTGGTACAGTGGAAAGAGCCATTGTTCTGGGGTAAGCGGATCTGGGTCCAAATCCCACCTGAGACTTACTACCTTAATGACTTTGGACAAATAACGTAATTTCTGGACCTGATGTATAAAGTTATAGAGTTTGACCAAATTTGTCTTGTAACTAATAACTAAAGTTATTTCAAGCTCTAAATCTGTGGTCTTATGAAGTTCTATGTATAATTCCTATAGAATAAGTACATCTAGATTGTTAATGTTGAAATGACATCAGAACTTCAGATTACTAACTTTAAAAATATCTAAACACTTAGATATCACACTCACGCACACACACACACACATGATCCTAATAGTGAGAAATTTCTTTGTCCTTGATGGCATGTCTTAGAATATCTTTTATTCTGAAAATCTAGTTTAGTTTTATTTTTACAATGTTACTTCACACTCAGGATTAAGGAAAAGATAGCCATGAGAATTTCTTTGAAGTTTCAACTAAAAGTCATAAGGTACAGAGTTAAGGTAACAGAGTGAGAAACATTTAACTTGTCACTGTTTCTTCTGTACAATAATCTAGAATGTGTACCAGTCTGCATTTTAATTGGGAAAGCTAAGAAAAAGTCACAATGAAAATTTTTTCCAGCCCAAGGCAGCTTTTGGAGAGAAGACTGTGATGTCTGTAAGACATTGGGGAACAAGGTTTGGCCAAGAGCACATATGATGGTGGTGTCTGTAGGGAACATTCCAGCGTCCAAAGACAGAAAGGGGGTCTAGGGCTGGAAGAACCATGGCACAAAGAAATTCTGGGGGAACCCTAAAATAATATTGGATGCAGGAAGAGGTGCCATCTGGCAGCTCTGTTGCCCACCACTGAGTCACAGATCTAGGGCAGAGAAGAACAATAGTGAGCAAGGGCCTTACTTATTGTATTGAGTAAGGAACAAGTTTCATAAGCAAACAGTAGTTGGCTCTAATCCCAGGGGCAGAATAATGACTCAGTACTAGATTTTAGCATACCATCTAAGCCTATTGGAGTGCAGTAATCAGGGTAGGAGGCCCAGAACAAAGAGATGAGGAAGACAGTTCAGTGGTGCCAAACCTGGGGCTTTCAGAGTTCAGAGTAGGCTGAAAGTGAACTTTTTCCTAGATCAAATCACAGTGGAGGCACTGAAAGCTGCAGGCACCCAGACTGAACTGTACATACAACAGGACATATAGAGTCTCAGGGAAGACATCCTCCTTACCTTGGAAAGTGTGCAGAGCCCAACACTGGAATAAAGTACAAAATCAAGAAGTATGTTGGAAAAATGAACAAACCAAAAAAGAGCTACTGTGGAGGCAGGGAAGCTCAAGACACAAGTCTTTAAAAAAAAGTGACTTGGAAACATCTACAAGCAAAGTCTCAAAGAAAAATAAGAATTCAGAGAAGAGTTAAAGCAAGAGTTGTGTTTTTTTTTTAAACTAGAGAATTTACAGCATTTTTGAAAGTAAAAATCCTCAATGAAGAAAATAACTACTTGAAAAATTAAAATTGGTCAAATGGAAGCTGATTTCAAGAGATATCAAGAAAATAATAAAAGTCAAAAGCCTGGATTAAAAAAAAAATAAAAGAGGTTTTAATTGGAAGGAAGAAGGAAGGTCCCAGGACCCCTCCCCCACCTATAGTGCTGAGCCTCTAGCCATGGCTGGAATCTCTGGGCAGGCAAAGGCTCTATTCCAGAACCTTACTGGCAAAGCTGTACCAGGCTCAGGGCGTAGAATACAGGCAGCGTAGAGGCAGCTGGAGGAGAAGCACAGAGCAGGCAGGCCAGTTTCGGCCACAAAGGCTTCATTCTCTCCCCCACCCCCCTTTCTGGAAGTTTTGGCCTCAAGACACAGCCAACTTTGCAGATCATCTCCTCCCTTGTTTAATATCATCAATAAGATGCTTTCAGGGGGAAGATAAGCTCAAGCTCCAATACCCTTCCCCCACAGGTTCATCTGAGAGCCTGGACTGAGCTCCAAGGGGCAAAATAAACCACAGGTGACACCCTTGACCACAGAGCAAGAAGCCCAGCTCCTTCTCAGCTTCTGCTGTCAGCTGGTGAAGATCAGACTACCTGACCAAATAGCAGAACAGCCCAAACTCACAGATCCAGCACAAAATGAGAGGAGCAAGACTACAGAGGGAGAAAAAAGGGGGAAATATGAGTAAACAAAAGAAAAAGAAAACAGACATTACAATTGACATCTTCTATCCAGGCAATGAACAAAGAACAAACAAAACAGAGGAAGATCAAGGAACACCAAGCAAAAACACAAAACTCCAGTGAATTAGACACAGGCTTTGGGAGAACTCAAAATACAATAAAAAAAATAAAAACAGTTAAGAGAGGCTGAAGACAACTAAGGAAAGAATTTAAAAAGCAAAATAAATCATCTGGAAACAGAAAAGTGTCTTGAAAGCCAAAATTAATCAGCTTGAAAATGAGGTAAAGGAGATGAAAGATGAGGCAAAGAAGATGAAAGATGACCTCAAAAGAAATTCAGAACAGACGGAGAAAGATGACCAAAAAACCAGGGGTAAAATTCAGTCTTTAAAAACTAGAATACAACAACTAGAAGTAAGTGACTTCACAAGGCAGCAGGAAACTATAAAGCAAAATCAAAAGAATGAAACAATTGAGGAAAATAGGAAACACTTCATCCACAAAACAGAAGATTTAGAAAACAGGTCCAGGAGAGACAACTTAAGAATCATCGGTCTACTGGAAGACATGACAAAAGAAAAAGCCTGGACATGATTCTACAGGAAATTATCCAAGAAAAGTGCCCCAACATCCTAGAGCAAGAGGGAAAAGTGGAGATTGAAAGAATCCACAGATCACCTCCTGTACTTAATTCCCAACTGATAACACCCAGGAATGTTATAGCTAAATTCAAGAACTATCAGACCAAGGAAAAAATATGAAGAAGTCATTCAGGTACCATGAAAATACAGTTAGGATAACACAGGATCTGGCTGCATCTATACTAAAGGACTGAAATGATTGGAATATGATATTCCAGAAAGCAAGGGAACTAGGTCTACAACCAAGAATCAACTACCCAGCAAAACTGACTATATTCTTGCAGGGGAAATTATGGTCATTTAATAAAATAGAAGACTTTCAAGCATTCATAAAGAAGTGACCAGACTTGAACAGAAAATTTGATGCCCAAACACAAAACTCAAGCGAATCACCAAAAGGTAAATAAGAAACGGAGGGAAAACAAAAAAACTTTTTTTTAAGGGACCCAATAAGTTAAAATGATTGGTATCTCTACAAGAAAAGAGGATATTGGTAACTCTTAAAAAATTGTTATTATCACCTAGGTAGCTAGAACTATACTTAGAGGAATAGTGACAAACTGTATAGGATGAAATGCCAAGACATAAATATGTATACATAAATATATATATATGTGTGTATATATATATATATATATATATATATATATATATATAACTAGAGGTAAAAAAAGAAGTTAATGCTAAGAAAAATGGGAAAAGAAACAAAATGGGGTAAATTTATATGTCATAAAGAAACGCATAGCAGGAGTAATCATGCATACACTGGAAGGATAAAGAGGTTGGAGATAGGAAATACTTAATTCTTACGTGCATTGAAACTGACTCAAAAAGGGAAGGACAATCAAATTCATTGGGGCAGAGAATTGATTTGTGTCCTATAGAGAAGTAGAAGACTTTTGGGGAGGGAAGAAATACAAGGAAGGAAGGGGAGGGTAGTTTTAAAAGACTGTGAAGAAATTAAGAGGGGAATAAGAAGGGAGGGGGAGTAGAAAGGGAAGTAAAATAAGGGTGGAAATTATGGGGACTGATTAAAAACAAAACACTGGTGTAGAAGGAAATGGGGAAAGAAGAAAGGGCAGGGCTAGGAGTAGAAATCAAAATGTTGGGAAATGCACAGCTGGTAATCATACCTCTGAATGTGAATGGAATGAACTCACTCATAAAATGCAAACAAATAGCAGAGTGGATTAGAAACCAAAACCCTACTGTATGTTGTCTACAAGAAACACACATGAGGAAGGTAGGCACACATAGGGTAAAGGTAAGAAGATGGAGCAGAATATTGGACATCAACTGAAAAAAAGAAGACAGGAGTCGCAATCATGATATCTGACAAAGCCAAAGTAAAAATAGATATAGTCAAAAGAGATAGTGAAGATAATTATATTCTGATAAAAGGCTGTATAGACAATGAAGAAATATCAGTACTCACCATATATGCACCAAATGGCATAGCATCCAAATTTCTAACGGAGAAACTAGTGGAGCTCTATGAAAGATTGAAAAACTATACTAGTGGGAGACCTGAACCTTCCTCTATCAGAACTAGATAAATCAAACCAAAAAATAAATAAGAAAGTGGTAAGAGATGTGAATGAAATCTTAGAAAAATTAGAGTTAGTAGATATGTAGAGAAAAATAGGGACAAAAAGGAATACACCTTCTTTTCAGCAGCACATGATATATTCACAAAGATTGACCATGTACTAGAGCATAAAAACATTGCAAACAAATGCAAAAGAGCAGAAATAATAAATGCAACCTTTTCAGATCACAATGCAATGAAAATAATAATTAGTACATGGAGAGGCAAATCAAAAATTAATTGGAAATTAAATAATATGACTCTACAAAATTGGTTAAAGAACAAATCATAGAAACAATAATGTCATTGAAGAAAATGACAATGATGAGACATCTTTTCAAAAATCTATGGGATGCAGCCAAAGCAGTACTTAGGGGGAATTCATATCCTTGAGTTCATATATTAACAAATTAGGGAGGGTAGAGGTCAATGAATTGGTTATGCAAATTAAAACACTAGAAAGTTAACAAATTAGAAATCCTCAAATGAAAACTAAATTAGAGAACCTAAAAATTAAAGGAGAAATCAATAAAATTGAAAATCAAAGAACTATTGGTTTAATAAATAAGACTAGAAGCTGGTTCTTTGAAAAAACAAATAAAATAGACAAAGTATGGGTCATTCTAATTAAAAAAGGAAAGAAGAAAACCAGATTAACAGTATCAAAGATGAAAAGGGAAACCTCACCTGTAATGAAGAGGAAATTAAGGCAATCATTAAAAACTATTATGCTTAATTACATGTCAATAAATATGGCAATTTAGATGATATGGATGAATATTTACAAAATTATAATTAGATTAACAGAAGAAGAAATAGAATACCTAAATAACCCCATATCAAAAAAAGAAATTGAACAAGCCATCAAAGAACTCCCTAAGAAAAATCCCCAGGACCAGATGGATTCACAAATTCATTCTATCAAACATTCATAAAACAGCTAATTCCAATTTTATACAAACTATTTGACATAATAAGCAAAGAAGGAGTTCTACCAAGTTCCTTTCATGACACAAATATGGTACTGATTCCAAAGCCAGGCAGGTGAAAAACAGAGAAAGAAAACTACAGACCAATCTCCTTAATGAACATAGATGCAAAAATCTTAAATAGAAAACTAGCAAAAAGACTCCAGCAGGTGATCACAAGGGTTATTCATTATGATCAGGTGGGATTTATACCAGGAATGCAGGGATGGTTCAATATGAGGAAAACCATCCACATAATTGACCATATCAATAAGCAAACCAACAAAAATCACATGATTATCTCAATAGATGCAGAAAAAGTCTTTGACAAAATACAACACTCATTCCTATTGAAAACATTAGAAAGCATAAGAATAGAAGGGCCTTTCCTAAAAATAATAAACAGTATATATCTAAAACCATCAGCAAACATCATCTGCAATGGAGATAAACTAGAAGCCTTCCCAATAAGATCAGGAGTGAAAAGATCACCTTTATTATTTACCATTGTACTAGAAACACTAGCAGTAGCAATTAGAGAAGAAAAAAAAATTGAAGGTATTAAAATAGCCATTGAGGAGACCAAGCTATTCTCTTTGCAGATGATATGATGGTTTACTTAAAGAATCCTAGAGAATCAACTAAAAAGCTAGTAGAAATAATCAACAACCATGTATTAGGGCATAAGAAACTCACAGTCACAGACAGGAAAACAGAAACAGTAAATGCCTCTTTTTTTTTAACCACAATGCAATAAAAATTATATTCAATAAAGAGCCTTTGAAGCAAATATTAAAAATTAATTGTAAAATACTTAATCTGAAAGAACAGGTGGTTCAAAGAACAAATCATAGAAATAACCTGTAATTTCATTACTACCCCTCCCCTTATTCTGGTGTTCTGGATAAATTATCCAATCAAGTGGCATAAAGAAAAGGTAATCATTGACTCTTCTTTCTTTCCTTGTCTTCAAAGCTTTGGGCATGACTTCATACCTACATAGAGATTTCAGTGGTAGATGAAATAAATTAATAATTAATAAAATCAGATTTAACCAGGTTTGTAGCATTTGCTAAGCCATAGTATAATGATATGTTTTGTTTTGAAGCATTTTAAATTTTTTGCAAATTCTGGTTTCACATGTTCCTGAATTTTAAGCATAATTAGAATTCTTGATCAATCTGGGAAATGTAACATTAATGGCTACTTCTTTTTTATTCTTATTCCCAGTGGCTACTCCTAGGCCTGACCTCACTGCTGATTGGCACTAAAGGCTGTGTGTGACCTGCTCCCTTTCTGACCTAGGCCAATTTACCTCTCCTTAGGCAGGCGGGTAGACCTCCCTAACCCCTAGTTGGGGGCTCAAAATATTGGTGCTCAACTTAGTACAGACAAATAACGTAAAGGGCAAACATCAACAAGAAAGCATTATTTTTTAATTTGTAGCCCTTCTAATTTTTTCTCCACTCATCGAATTTGGTAAGGGAAAATGCTCATTTTTATTGTATACATTTTTAAATTTCTTTGAAGGTGTTAGATCATCATTTACATCCCAATATGAAGACCCAAATAAATTATTTTTGTTGTTTTTTAAAAATAAGAATTCTGGGTGACATTTTATAAAGTAGAACAACAGTTAGAAAATGGCAAAGTCATTATTTTAAATTGTAGCAAAACTTGATTAGCTTTTTTGAAAGGACTAAAATCACAATATTTCTGGTGTTGAAGGAAGAAGGATCAGGTTTGGTGGTAGGTAGTAAAACAGATTGACCAGGTAAATAAGTAGGTTCTAGGAAACCATTAAAAATAACATAGATTTCTTTGATTTTAAAATTTTCATAAAATTTATGATTTATAGATTTGATTACTTAGTATTATTGGTTTTGCTTTGTTCCGTTTTCAGGAAATTTAATATAATATGTCTGACTAGAAAGATTACCCAAGAGACTTAAATTGATTTAATAATCATTTTATTTAAAATTTGTAGATCTCATTGCAGACCTTAAGGGAGGTGTTCAAGAAATTCCAAGGCAGCAAATATCTTTTTAAAAAATATACAGAATTTGTCAGAAAGGGACATTAAGTTTAATTGTTGATAGAGGGGCTTTTATTTCATAAACATGAAATACAAATATTTTTAAAACTTAATATTTTGTTGTTGAGAAATCATGTGTCCTCTTACTCTACTGTTTTTTTCCCCCTAAAACTATACTTTAAGATGATACTAGAATTAGTTTGTAATTACCCATCTGACCAGTGGTCATGCGTATTCTGTATTCTAACATGTGTACCATAAGAATTGTGGCTGCCAGGTAGGGACTGATATTCTCTCCGGATAATCTGAAAAGTAGATTGTTCATAAATAGCAAATCAAGAACTGTGTGTAATTTTTGACAGCAGGCAGTGTGCATCTTCAGGAGAAATGTGAGAATTGTTGGGGTAGGGTATGATTTTTAGACTTAGGATTTCATCCATGTACAGAACTCTATGGGAGAAGCTCTTTTAATATAGATTAGCAACTAAAAGAATAAAGCAACTAAAATTATTTTAATCCAATTAGTGTACAAGATTGATATTTTTTTAAACTAAAAAAGATAAAACTGTGATTAAGTGGACTCAGTTTATTAATAGTTTTCGGTTTTCCCCCCATCACAAAAGAATTATTTAGAACTCATGATCTGCATCCATTTTCATTCACCATGTTCAGATATTTATTAAATAGAGTTGAGTGACCGTGGAGAAGTCACTTTTCCCATTTCCTAAAAATGGAAGAGCTAATAGTTTTTAATAGACTGCCTGTATAAATGTTTTGATGTCAGCATGAATAAAAGTTGAAGTTTTAATACATTTGACTACCATTGTCAACTGCTACATTATGTATAGACCTATAATTTTGTTTTTACTAAGACTATTAATTTTATTTTTACATTTTGAAATGTAATCAAATTGTCTGTGCAGCAATCTGACAGTGTACTTTGTTTTAATTTAATTCAACTGTGACAAATGTAACATTAATCTATATGTGACAAAATTAGCCCCAAGTCTTAGTTGGTGCCACTTATTTCTAGCAAATTCAAAACTTAAATTCCAACATGACTATATAATCAGTGTAGTCTCTGGAAATTTGATTTTTAATTTTGTAGGATTATGGAATATAAAAGCTAAACGTGATTTAGAGGTCATCTAATTCATTCTACTAATTTCACAGATGAGGAAACTAAAACCTGGGAAAGAAATGACTTAATAAGTGTTTAAAAAGACTAAATGATGATCTTTTTAATAAAAAAAGCAACTTTTTTATTACTCTGAACTTGAAAAACAAGCTTTTCTGCATGCAAAAATGAATAGAGAGAAAAAGGGGTACTTTTTGAAACTGGGAAATATAAAATAAAATATAAAAATAAGCTTTTGGGTTTTTTGTTTTGTTTAAAAAAGTTATTTTAAATTTAATCTGGTAGCTTCTTCTTTAGTCATGTTTCTCTTTCTAAACTTCTTCCTGAATTCCTCTATGTACTTTAAAAATGATTTAAATGGATTTTAAAAGCCAATATGGAAAATAATTTCATTTAATTCATTAATTTAATAACTGATTAGTTAATTGTTAATGATTTTATTTTTTTCATTCTTTTTTACCTTTCCTGAAAATATGATAAAATATCAGTGGTACTTATAAGAAATAAATCTGGTATCTATTTAGTATCTGAAAGACTCATTCAGCTGCATGTTTCTATGCTTACCTGTTTCACTTATATGTCTCATGTACCATTGTCACAAGTACAGTGAAACAAAAGTAATTTCATAAAATAGCCTGAACAATAATATTAACCAAGAACTCTTCCTATAAAAATTCCTTTTTGTCATTAGAACTGTGTTATCAAACATTAGAAATATGTTTAACTTTATTTTATGCCTTTCATCAACAGTCATAAGATAGCATGTCTCTTCCAGGAGCAAAATTTGCTAAATGGATTATAGGTTGTAAATGGAAAGCATAGTGCCACATCTACATCACCATTCTTTAATGTAGCCTGGGCCTAGGCAGTAAGAAACATGCATACATGATGTCTTTTATTATTAAATAAGCATTTTTATAAACAAATCGCATTGCTTTAAGTGTTGTTCAGTTGCTGCAGTTGTTCAGAATTGTGTGATGCATAACCATTTTATAAATCTCTTCTCACGTTTATTATATATATGTGTATATATATAATGGTTATAAGCCATAGGCTTATTATTTATGGTTCAGACTCTTAGTTACTTTGCATATCTTAGACAAGCCTTAATTTTGCCTGTTGCTAGAAATTATTAGTAGAGTAGAAGAAATACTTTTATTCCTCATCATCTTTTTGTTATTGATCTTATTACTGTAAATACCAGTTATAATTAAAGTTCTCAAGTTTTGAACCTGCTTTGTTTTAAAAGACAAAAAATAATATTAAAGTGATATTTCAACTATTTAAAAATATTTACGTAATTAGTTTGTTTTAAGTTTATTATTTCTGGTTTTTCCCAGAGTGCTTGGCATAAATGAATGGCAGAACACAGGATTCCAGTATGATGTTATCAGCTGCTTGAATCTGCTTGATCGTTGTGATCAGCCACTGACTTTATTAAAAGATATTAGAAGTGTACTGGAGCCAACTAGGGGCAGGGTCATTCTTGCATTGGTTCTGCCCTTTCATCCATATGTGGAAAATGGTAAGCATGTTCTGACTGTGAAGTGCTGGGAAATCTTGGGATTTTAACTCTCAATATTCTACTTTCAATAAGCATTTAGTATTATATTGTTTGAATGACCAGTCATTTAGTTTTTTTATCTTATTTGTATTGATATTTTTGTTTTATATTATCTTCATTTCTCAATGTATTCCTTCTCCCTCCCCTGCTCCAAAAGTTCTCTCTTAAAAGAAAAAGTAAAAAAGAAAGGATCACCAAGCTAACATATCAGCCTTGTCTGATAGTATAGCTAATATTTTACAGATTTCCCTATGTCTGCAAACATAAAAGGGAGGTGAGTGAGTAGCCAGAAATTTAAAATATCATTTATTGACCCATATACCATTCTAAAAGCATTGGCCAACATAAACTTGGTTAAGATTTATTTTAGATTTTACTGGGATGCATGAATGAACAGATTCAATGGCCACACTTAATCTTAATCAATCTTAAAATTATGTAATTATACAGTTTTTTCTTATCTGATGTTCAGAAAAGACCTTAGAGTTCATGTTGTTTCAACTCTTTTGTCTTTTATTATTTCTGTGTCTGTACTCACTAGTTGTGTTCCAAAAGGTCTTGCCTTCCTGTGTCCTGTTGAGTGGTCACATGGTAGAACTTTAATGCTATTTCCTGGCATACCATCGGCATTCCAGGAAAAAGAAGCATAAATCTAAACATAGATCTCACTTTTTTATGCTTTCTACTCTAAACATTATATAAGAAGTAGAATTAGACAAAAGTCTAATTCCTGTCCTATTGATTGAAAACAAGCTCTTTATTATTGGCTCACAGGGTGTTGCTTTGTTGAGTGTAAGGAATCTGGTATATGACATTTTATAAACCTGAAACTAGAACCTTTGTTGGGGGTGATTGACTTCTGGTGACCTATAAATGTTGCAAACTGTTCTGCTGCTCTCTTTTATTATCACTTCCTTTCGCTAAATCACTAATTAGATCCTGATGATTTCCATGTGAAACTTTCAAAGGGCATTGAGGTGCAAAGTGATGTATATTCATAAACACTATTTATGAATATCTGAGTGAGGGAGAGTAGTTTTAGATTCTTGGTTCAATTCAATTTATTTTAATGAAAAGCAATTATAGATGAAATGATGGGTTGTTCATTGTTTTTTATATCAAAATTATGCCACGATGGCCTAGGAGATTAAGCAGTTATCTACAGGAATCCTTTCCTAGCCCCTCTTAATTCTGCTGTTTTCCTTTAAAAATTTTTTCCTTCTTCTGTAGAGCTTGTTTGTACATTTTTGTTTGTTTGTTGTTTCCTCCATTAGATTATGAGCTCCTTGAGGGCAAGGACTATCTTCTGCTTCTTTTTGTATCCCTAGCCCTTAACACAGTGCTTGGCACATAGTAGGTGCTTAATAAATGTTTATTGACTGATTCAGTGACTGAAAACATGAAGTTAAAAAGTTGCTTTGTAATGCTGGGTTGTTGGGTCAAATGGTATATCTGAAGTAAGTGTTATTAATCCTAACAAGAATGACTAGTTCTGAGTTTCTTAGTTCTAATTTTTAGTTATTTTCCTCAGAAAGAGAAAAATATATGAAATGAAAAAAATGACATGAGCATCATATTAATTTAATGGGATCAATACTTCCTTAACCACTTTGCTTTCATTTGCTATCTTGATTATATTTATTTGCATTTCTGTCTGCATTTCTTGTGAATGTCTCTAAATATGTCTGAAACAACAACAACAAAGATTTAGCAGAGTTTTAGCCCAGTTCATTAAGTGTTTGAATTCAGTGGTTCAAGTTTTGATCATTTTCCATCAGATTTTTTTTGAGTACAGATTAGAGAAGCTCTCATTTAACGGTGGAAATAGTTATGAGAATCAGAATTTTAGAGTAGTGAGGGTCCTTAGAGGTTATTTAGTCATTTAACAGGTCAGGAAATAGATGGAATTACTTGGTTAGAGTCACATGGAGGAGCTCACTGAACTCTAGGAGTCTTCCAGGTCAGTGCTTTTTCTTTTATATTTTATGCAAGCTCCTTGAGAATGAAGACTGTTTGGTTTTTTTGTCTTCATTTCTTCCATTGGCCCAGGTCATTACACACAGGAGGCACTTAATAAATGCATGTTGATTGCTTGATAACACATTTCCAGTCTTGTTTCCTATGTGTTAGGCATTGTGCTTTTCTGGGAAAACAGAGGCAAAGATGAAATTGCCTTAGGGGATCCCTGAGTCTATTTCATCTTTGTCTCTTTTCCTGCATATAAATATATAAAGCATATAAACATATGTAGAACTTATACAAAATAAATCAAAGGGGATTTTTATAAAGGAGAGGAAGGGGATCAGGAAAACTTTAGAGATACAAGGCAATAGTTTAGAGGAGTCGTGAAGGAAAAATAAGTGGTAAAGCTTAGCAGGGAATGCATTTCAGGCAAGGGACAGAGCAAAGAAGGTAAGGAGATAGGAAGTAGAACATCCCCAGTGGAGAGAACAGTAAGAACAGCAGTTTAGCTGTACTGAAGAGGAAAGGTAATAATGTAGGAATCTGGAAGGTAGCTTAAGACCAGGGTGTGAAAGGCTTTAAATGTCAAACAGGGACTTATATTTAAAAGATCTTAGAGCTGGCAGGGAGCCACAGAAATTTATAATTAAGTATTTGAAATGATTAGGCCTGTGCTTAAAGAAAATCACTGTGGCAGCTTATATGAAAGATGGGTTGGAAATGGAGGAAGAGATCAAAGGCAGAGGGACAAACTAGGGCCATTTTTACCAGGAGGCTTCAGTGTTTGTTTTTGCTGGGGAAAATACTTCCAAAACTTGCTGATTAAAAACATAGTTATTGGATGGTTAGGTGGCTCAGTGGATAAAGAACCAGGCATGGAGTCTGTAGGACCTGGGTTCAAGTATGACCTCAGATACTTCGTAGTTGTATGACTGTGCAAGTCACTTAATCCCAGTTGCCTAGGTAGTATTACTGGTCAATTATAAGACCCAAGGTAAGGACTTGACATTTTTATAGCTGGGAATTCTTATATTCTAAATCAAGTACCATTTTACTGTAGGAACTTGCATTCTAATCAGCATGTCTCAAGAGCAATCATTTCAAATCCCCCTGTTAATTAAGTTAGAAATTTTAATAAATGATTTCTAGAAAGGTATGTAGTAAAAAATGAACTTGGCCTCTGTTTCTATTCAGTGAGCTTATGCTTTGTTACAAGTCTCATTTAACTTTTGTTTAAATAAATTCAAGCTATTGATTCTGTAGTTCTTTCATGATTTTTTTCTCCCACATTCCCAAGTATAGATTTCTACCAGACTTCAATATATTTTAAAATTGCACAGTGCAGGATATCACTTTGCAAATAACTAAGGGGAAAAGTTCAAAAGAAATATTTAAAATACATAGTAAGCTTTTAGTTATTCATTTTAAATGAGTGCAATTCTTGAAAGGTTTTGCATTTCTTAAAATTTTTTTTAATAAGCTAAAATAAATATTTTTCTTGTCTTGCACACCTTTTGGGATGTTTAGAAATACAAATATTAGAAGGTATCATCTTTTTTTGCTGATATGATTCAGTGGTGACACCTAGAGTTGAAAGAGTTGTTGCAGGTTTTTTGTTCCAAGATGAACCTTCCAGAATCTCTGTGGTCCATTAGTTTTTATGATTGGGGGGGGGGGGGGTGATTTTATTTTTTTCATTTTTAAAATTTTATTTATTTTTGGGGGGCATTATTTTATTTGGTCATTTCCAAACATTATTCATTGGAAACAAAGATCATTTTCTTTTCCTCCTCCCCCTGCCACCACCTCTCCCACAGCCGACGCATGATTCCACTGGGTAGCACATGTGTCCTTGATTCGAACTCATTTCCATGTTGTTGGTATTTGCATTAGAGTGTTCATTTAGAGTAGGGGGGTTGATTTTAAATGAGTATTCTCTTATAACAGTGACCATTATTCATTATTTGTATGATCATACATGTATAAGCCAAATCAAATTGCTTAACATCTAAGGGAGGGAGGGAGACAATTAGTATTTTATAATGTTGGGAAATGTATATTGAAAATTATTATTACATGTAATTGGGAAAATGAAATATCTTTGAATTTTAAAAAGAATGATACAGGAAAATAGGGACACTAATGCACTGTTGGTAAAGTTGTGAGTGAATACTGATCCAACCATTTTGAAGAATAACTTGGAACTAAGTAAAGGGCTAGACAACGGTGTACTACTAGATCTGTAATCTAAAGTGGTCAAATAAAAAGGAAAAGAAACTATATATATATATATAAAGAATCTCTGATTGTTCAAATAGAGACAATATTAAAATGTGTCTCTTTAATCTGTCAATAAGCTGATGGAAGTGCTATGGTGGCTTGGTAGATGAATAAACACTGTACTATTACCCCATTGTATTATGGACAATAATTGCTTTAGCTCCTTTAAAATCAATTATTTGTTTATTCAGTTACATGTAGAAACTATTTTTGACAATTGTTTTCTGACATTTTAGGATTCAGATCTTCTTCCTTCATTTCCCATCCTACCCCTCCCTGAGGCAGTAAATAGTCTGATATAGGTACCAGTACTTTCATGCAATACATATTTCCATAGTACTCATGACTTGATAGAAGACACATTTCAAAAATACAATAAAAATCTCATGAAGGAAGCAAAATAGAAGATGGAATGCTTTGATCTGCCCTTAGACTCCATCAGTTCCTTCTTTAGCTGTGGATAGGATTTTTCATTGTGAATCCCTTGTGGTTAACTTAGAAACTTGTTTTGCTGATAATGGTGTAGTCCTTTACAAGTCATCATTGCCTAATTTTTCTGTTACACTATACATTGTTCCCCTGGTTCTGCTCACTTCAAATTGCATCAGTTCTTATAAGTCTTTCCAGGTTTTTCTGAACTCAGTCTATTTATAATTTCTTATGACACAGTAGTATTCCATCACAACCATATAACACAACTTGTTCATCCATCCAAGTGATGGACAACCCCACAGTTTCTAATTCTTTGCCACTACAAAAAGAACTACTGAAAATATTTTGGTATAGGTAGGTCCTTTTCCCTTATCTCTGATCTCTTTGGGCTACAGGTCCAGTAGTGGTATTCCTGGGTCAAAGGGTATTCATAGTTCTGTGGTCCTTTGAGCCTATTCCTCCATATTCCTCACCAGGATGGTTTTTTAGTTTGCAGTTCCACCAACAGTGTATTAGTTTACCAATTTTCCTGTAACCCCTCCAACATTTATCATTTTCTTTTTTGGTCACGTTAGCCAATCTGATATAGGGGTGAGGTGGTAGCTCAAAGTTGTTTTAATTTGCATTTCTCTAATTGGTAGTGATTTGGGGCATTTTTTCATATGATTACAAATAGTTTTAATTTCTTCCTCTGAGAACTACCTGTTCATATCCTTTGACCATTTTGCAGTTGGGGAATGCTTCATATTCTTGTAAATTTGACTCAATTCTCGAGAAATGAGACTTTTGTCAGAGATACTTGCTATAAATTTTTTCCCCAAAGTTGTTCTTTCCCTTTAAATCTTGTTTGTATTTTTTGTTGTTGTTGTTCAAATTCTTTAAAACTTAATGTATTCAAAATCATCTACTTCCTTTTTCATAATGTTCTCTATGGGTTTAGTGTGTGTGTGAATATATGAAAGTATGTGTATAATTGATTTTTTTTTTTTTGCAATATGTATTTCATTAACTTAATTGGCTTAAAGTCTAGCAGTCAATGAGGATGGGTGGGAAGCCTGGGCTTCCTTGCGTTCTGGAGACTTTTGATGGGATTAAGTAAATTCAGCTTGGTTGGGCTGGGTTTGCTTTGAGTTTTAAACTTCCTGGACGGCTGGAGTAAATATGGAGGATCTCCAAAGCTCTGGCCAGGCTGCCAGGTCTATGCTCCTTCTAGGCTGCCATCTTGACTCCGCCTTTAGGTTTCTGTTTTTTTAGAAGACCCTGCTCTCTAAGGGGGGAGGGGTCATGGCCTCCCTGGGCTCTGAGGGCTCCTGATGGGAATAGGTTCAGCTGGTTTGGGCAGAATGAGCCCTGAAGCAAAAAACCTCCTCCACAATCTGTGTTGAATGCTCAGAGACTGGCCCAGGTTGCTTTCAAGGAATGCCCTTTGGAGCAACCTCTTTGCCGACCCTGAGGTTTCTGTTCTTTCAGAAGCTCTGAGGGCTCCTGATGGGATTAAGTTCAGCTGGTGTGGGCTGAATGATCCCCGAACAACAACAACAACAAAACTCCTCCTCTACAGTCTGTGTTGAATGCCCAGAGACTGGCCCAGGTTACTTTCAAAGTAAGCTCTTCGGAGCAACCCCTTTGCCAGCCTTGAGGTTTCTGTCCTTTCAGTAGCTCTGAGGGCTCCTGATGGGATTGGGTTCAGCTGGTGCCCTAAAGCTGGAATCTCCCTTGAGACTCAGATGGAAGGACCCAGCCAGGGGGCTACAGGCTTCTCTCTATGTTTCCCTGCCGTCTGTGTTGGGCGCCCCGGAGACTGGCTCAGGTTGCTTTCAAGGTGAGTCCTTCAGAATAGCCAGCCCCGAGGCCCTTTTGCCAGCCCTGAAGTTCTCGCTGCTGCCCTGGGCTCAGCACTCTGGGTTGGGGGGGATGGGTCCTGGGACCTTCCTTCTGCCTACCTCTTAGATCCGAGTGATCTAGGGTTCTGGCTTTTGGGGGCCGTACCATTTGATCCAGGTCCAGGAGGAGGGTTCCCCGGGTCTATCCTATTGTTCAGCTTGAATTTCGGTGTCCTAGGAGCACTCAGTTTGCGATCGGTAAGGAAGGGTTTCCGAGGTCTGAACTTTCGCTGCTTCTAAGCTGCCATCTTGACCGGAAGTCCATTTCATTAACTTAAACCTTGATGCTTAAGACCTTATTTATTTTTGCCTTAAATAAAACATATTACCAAAATACTTACAAGAAAGTCTCTAAGTGATGTGTATATTTTTATATGTAGATGGAAAATGACTTTAGTTCTGGCTCAGGGGAGTCCTTAAAAATCATATTGGAGGAAATTGTGGGAAAGACAGTTGAGACTTTGATTTCTTTTCTTTTAATTTTTTAATTTTCAAGTTAAGTTTATTTCCTTTTGTTAAAAAATTGTTTCCTCAATTACATGAAAAAACAATTTTTAACCTTCCTTTTTAAAAGTTTGAGCCAAAATCTCCCTCTCCCTCTTTTCCTTCCCTCCTCCTTCCCTGAGCAAGCAATCTGATACAGACTTTACATGTATAATAGCATAAAACATCTTTCTATATTAGTCATTTTGTAAAAGAGAACTTTAACAAACAAAAGAAAAGTGAAATATAATATGCCTCAGTCTGCATTTATGTTCCATCATTTTTTCTCTGGAGGCAGATGGCATTTTTCATGAGTCCTTGAGGATTTTTTTGAATCATTGTAGTGCTAAGCAGCCAAACCGTTTACAAATGTTGATCATACAATATTGCTGTTAAAGTATACAATGTTTTCCTGGTTCTGCTCACTTAACTTTTCATTAGTTCATGTATGTCTTTCTAGGTTTTTCTGAAATCATATTTCTCATTTCTTATAGCAGTAGCATTCCATTACAATCATATATCACAGATTGTTCAACTATTCTCCAACTGATGGAGATCCTCTCAGTTTCTAATTCTTTGCTGCCACAAAGAGTTGCTATAAATATATTTTTTAAAAATAGGTCCTTTTCTCTTTTAAAAATCTCTTTGTTAAAAAGGAAAAATACATGTACAAAAATATTTATAGCTGCACTCTTTATGGTGGCAACAAATTGGAAAATGAGGGGATGACCTTCGATTGGGGAATGGCCAAACAAATTGTGGTATCTATTGGTGATGGGATGCTATTGTGCTGAAAGGAATAATGAACTGGAGGAAGTCCATGTGAACTGCAACAACCTCCAGGAATTGATGCAGAGAACCAGGAGAACATTATACACAGAGACTGAAACACAGAGACTGTGGTACAATCAAATGTAATTGACTTCTCTACTAGCAGCAATGCAATGACCCAGGACAATTCTGAGGGACTTATGAGAAAGAACACTATCCACATCCAGAGAAAGAACTGTGGGAGTAGAAACGCAGAAGAAAAACATTTCCTTGATCACATAGTTCAATGGGGATATGATTGAGGATGTAGACTCTAAATGATCACTCTATTCAAATATTAATAATAAGGAGCTAGGTCTTGATCAGTGATACATGTAAAATCCAGTTGAATTGCTCATTGGCTTCAGGAGGGTGGAGGGAGGAGGGGAGGGAAAGAATATGAATCATTTTAACCATGGAAAAATATTCTAAATAAACAAATTTTTAAGAAAAAGAAAAAAAATCTCTTTGGGATACAGACCAAGTTAATGGTATTTCTGGATCAAAGGATATGCACAGTTTTAAAGCTCTTTAGGCATAGTTCTAAATTGCTCTCCTGAATGGTTGGATCAATTTACAACTCCATCAACAGTGTTTTAGTGTCCAAATTTTCCCACATCTCCTCCAGCATTTATTTTTCCCCTTTTCTGCCCCATTAGCCAATCTGATAGGTATAACGAGCTTCAGAGTTGTTTTAATTTGCATTTATCTAATTTTGGGCAACGAAGAGCATTTTTTTTTCCATATGGATGATATAAAGGCCCTTATTTCTTCATCTGAAAAGTTCTCGTTCATATCCTTTGACTGTTTTATCAATTGGGAAATGATTTAGTTCCTTATAAATTTGACTCAGTTCTCTGGATATTTGAGAAATGAGGCCTTTATCAGAGATACTTGCTATAAAAAAACTTTCCCCAGCTTTTTCCTTTTTTTTTTAATTCTTGGTTGCATAGGTTTTGTTTGTGCAAAACCTTTTTAGTTTAATATAATCAAAACTATCCATTTTGCATTCTATATTCTTTCTAACTCTTGTTTGGTCATAAATTCTTCCCTTATCCATAGATTTGACAGGTAGACTATTTTGTGCTCCTCTAATTTGCTAATGGTAGTACCCTTTACAATTAAATCATGTATCCATTTTGACCTCCTTTTTCCAGTTTTTCCAGCAGTTTTTGTTAAATAGTGATTTCTTCTCCCAAAAGCTTGGATCCATAGGCATTTACTACTATGTATTGTGTAGCTATTCCATTCCACTGATTTATTGCTCTATTTCTTAGCCAGTACCAGATTATTTTGATGATTGCAGCTTGAGATCTGTTACTCCTATTATCCTATGATTCCATTGGTAAAGGGAAAGCAATTAGCAACTTTCCTATATATATATGCATCAAAGTTACTACTTGAACTTGGACCTTCTTGACTCAGAGACATACTTACCTGACAGAAGGATGCCTTGTTTCTTTTTGGTACAATGTAGTTAATACTTTGAAACTAGACCCCTTCCCCTCCATAAAAATGTAGAACTCTGCTGTAATATTTATTGTTTAGTCAGTTGCCCATTTATAACATTGTCTGGCAAAATTAACTTGACTCTGTCATATTATTTCACCTACTTTTTCATTTTCTTAAAACTCACTTAGGTAGAATGCTACTGATACACAGGAAATGTAATTTTTAAATGGACTTTAAAAAATTAACCTCTTCAAATTTTTAATAAATTCATGATAGGAAATAGCTTTTTGTTTTTTTTTATTATAATAGTTAGTTTTCTTCAAAGTGTTTTTAAATTACTAAGATATCTTTTTGAATTTTGCTTTGGTTGCTTTGTAAAGTATTTTTAAAATCTCTAATCAGTGTAGGTTGTTTACTGCATATATAGCTTCTTGCATAAAATTTCCAGTGGCTTCATTGAAAAACTAGTGCTTTAAAAGGTAAGAGAGTCCTCGCTGAGCTTTAAAAGTTGGAATGTGCTCTTCTATTTTCATAGATGATGTCATCTTTCTCCTAAAGAAAAATAAGCTACATTTAAATTGCTCTGATCATTTACCATTGTCAAGAAATTTCTATTCTTAATACTGGGAAATAACAATCATTCCAAATAGCCCTAGAGAGGTGCAAAAGGGAAAATACGGTTTTTCCATTTAATAGAATGAGAGATGAAAGCGGAAACGTTTGTTTTAGGTCACTTTGTCAGACTAGAATATCAAAAATCCTTTTTTCTAGTTGTATACTACCTTCTCCTTTCCTTAAAAATATCTTTAGGGGGCAGTAGGGTAGTGAAGTGGATTGAGAGCCAGTTCTAGAGACGGGAGGTCCTGGGCTCAAATCTGGCCTCAGACACTTCCTAGCTGTGTGATCCTCAGCAAATCACTTAACTCCCATTGCCTATTCCTTACCACTCTTACCAATACTGTGTATTGGTTCCAAGGCAGAAGGTAAGGGTTTTTAATATATATATATATATGTAATCTTTAATGAGACCAGATTATGAAAAGACATTTTTTAAAATTACCATTTGTACTTGTTTTACCTTTAGGCTTTGGAATACCTATACTTCTGTTATTCTAAATTACTCAATAGTTTAATATATATGAATAAATGAATTTATTTAGACATTAATAGTGTGACAGTCTCTCATGTTTTAAAACTATAGTGTTTTTCTGCTACATCTTAACATAACATTTTGTGATGTGATAGACAGGGGGACCAGTAAAAATGAATTAGGTGAATGAGTTCATTGTCATTTAAAGTAAAATATTATTATAGGTATTTTAAACTTATAAAGTACCAAATTCCCATTCATAATTATTTTATACTATTCAGATACAAAGATTAGCTCTGTATATCTGTTCTGTCATTTTTAAAGTTGCCCCTTATTTGAACGTCCTGCTTCTGTACTGTTCTAAGAATTTTTAGAATTTATATGCAATTACATATTTGGAAACTGTCTGATTTCTTTTCTTTTTTTTTTTTAGAAATAATTTGACTTTTCATCTCCTTGGTTGAAAAACTCCTAATTTCTCAGTAGCATTTATCTATTATCCTTCCTTGTGTGGATTTAACATTGTCTTACTAACAGGAATTTTTGTTTCCTATTTTACATATATGCTTTTCTGGGACCTATGAATTTTTTTCCTTCTGGTTCTAACAGTTCATTTCTTTAGCCCATGAAAGGAGTTATTTCATTGTACCTCAATTTCCTTTTTGGAAATAAAGCAGAAATCAATATAACTACTAGCAAGCACTTCCTCCTTGCTTTTGCTTTCATGAATTCATTTTATCTCTTAAGTGTTGGTCCACTGAGAATTTATTATTAAAAGCTTAAAAGAAACCTACATCAGAAGTTTCATATGATAAGCCTTGTACTGTCATGTTCTCTTTGGTTTATGGTTAAAAAAGTCTTTCACCATCTGAATTTTTGTTTTCTAATTTGGGGCTTATTGAAGCAAAATTCTTTCCCCTATGAGGGCACAAATTTTGAAAGAGTATCCTTTGTAATTATTAACCCAAAAGGTTATTTAAAAAAGAAAACTTTTGGCCTTTCTATTTAGTCTTTCCAGAAGAGGACAGCTTAAGTGTACCAGCTCGTATGGGACTTACATGAAAATGAATCCCAGGTTGTTTGAAGTAGTAGATATTAACACAGACTTCCACACACTACATTTGGAAATAAGTAACTATCTTTCATTGATTAGGTGAATATTTATTGAGCACTTATTCTGTACAATGCATTGTTAAGGGTGATATAGAGAATATAAAAAAAGATATAATCCTAGCTCTTTGTGGAGTTTCCAGTCTAATGTACAAAATGCCCATGTCTGTTGAAAAGATTGCCTGTATCCAATGGTTCTGTATTGATCTATGAGCTATATTTATAAGGAAGTTCCATAATATTTATTATTCTATACAATATTATTTAGCATTTGAGAAAATCAACTTTCTTTGAGAATCTTATTTTAGTCATTTTTAAAAGAAAGCATAGCTATTTATTTACTATACACTTTCAATATGAGTTTTTATAAAATAAGACATAGCAAGTTTGTGATAGAGAATACTTACTGGTTGTTTTGTTTCCACATATCTCTTGTGATATAATTCTTGTGCAATTTCCTGAAAAACATGTCGAGCACTTCTCTTCTATTAAAAAGGGTGAGAAAATTATTATTTTTTTTGTGGCTTAAATTAGGACAGAGAAGGGATAGTTTCTCTATATTACCAATATTTCCCCCTCTCCCTAAGAACTTTGACTTTATTGTGTGCTTTTTATAAGTACATCAATTGAAAGTTATGGCTGAATAATGTAAAATTAAATGACATTTTGTGGATAAAAGAGGGACTCCTGAATTGTCTGAGCTTGTTTCTAGTGACAGAACTGATTTGTGACATAATGCTTTTTTGGGGAGATCTAATTACCTATTTTAATATGTATTGTATTTTAACTTATTCTTTATGGATAGTCATACTTTTTATATGTTGTATAAGCATTAATGTATATTCTCTACCTTTGGTGGTTCTTCATCAGTTCCTGTTTTCCTTGGCATTTTCAATTTTAACTGCTAAAGAAAGGAAAATGTTTTTAAGAAAATGTTTATGTATTCTAAAGAATTATGGGTGTTAACCTATTGCTGTAGCACAGAGGTTCTAAACCAGAGATCCATGAACTTTTCAAAACAATTTTTGATAACGATTTCAGTATAATAAAGTTTCCTTTGTAATCTTACTTATTTTATTCATTATTTAAAACCATTTTGATAAGAAGGGGGTGATCTACAGATTTTACCAGACTACCAAAGGTATCCATAACACAAAAAGGGTTAATAACCCTTGTCCTAGGTATAAGGTCCAAGTTTTTCCATAACATTCAACATAATATTTAGTTAGTATAAAACAAAAATAGTGTTCACATCATTTTCTGAAATGTACACAAATATTTTAAAATCATTAATAAAATAAATTAAACTGGTCAGTTTGACGACAATGGCAAGAGTTGTACCAATAGAAAGTGCAATGAATACAAATGAAATATGCCATTCTATGTGCTTTGGTCTTCTTAATTGTTTCAAGTTAGCTTCTAATTTTTTCATCAACACTGTATCTGTTAATAGTCTTTTACTAAGACATGTTTTATATCTGTATTATTCAGTTAGAACTATAAACTTATGCAATTTTTGCAAGAATGGATCATATATAAATTTTTAGGAAGTGCTCTGAGGTGGAGAAAAAAGATTTTATAAATATATTCCAGTTAATGTTTTCAATAATGTAAAAATCTGTCTCTTCGAAGACTATGTAGTAATATATATTCTCCATGTGGCATTGCCTCAGGGTGTAAAGGGGAACAGATTTAGAGTTGTTTGTGATACGACTCTTGAAAGGATGGGAATTATTTCCTTATTGATAATATTAAATGTAAAAGGAAAGCCAAAAGAAGTTTGTCTTACTTTGGAGATGACTATGAAGATCACACTTAGGGCAGCAATATAGATGGATAGCAGAGATAAGAGGGCTATCAGAAGATTCTGTACTTCATGGCTGAGCAGTCTAGTCCCTTTATTAATAAAAAAAATAGCTGTAATAACTGTTGAAATGATTTTTTATAAAATTACTAACCAATATCATTTAGTTTATGTGCTAGAGAGAGAACTTGAATTTGCTCTGCTTGAACACTTAATAAAATTGCTGTACCAGGCCCTTTGCCTCAGTGTATGGCCAAACATAGTTTATCATCTCCTTAATCTGTTTGACTTGAAATTATATTTGCCTGAAGAATTCAGAATTTCCAAAGTTTAGCTAAATCATTCATTACAATGATTTTAAAAATCAGTGTTGTACATAGAATAACTTAAGACAAAATGAATATTTCAGGACAATTTAAAAATTAATATTTAAAACTAGTTTGATTTATTATTCACAAGTGTTATAAAAATAACATTTATAAGACTTTGCACTTTTTATAAAGTACATTCTTCACAACAAACCCAAGAAGTAGATAGTCCAAAGTAACTTATTATCCCCATTTTGGAGGAAATTGAGTCTCAGAGAGCTTATATGACTTTTCTGTAGTTACCAGTATTAGTAAGTAGCAGATCTGAAACTTGATTCACAAAGCCTAAAGCTCTTTCTATGATGGTCAGTGAGGTATTCAACTTTCTACCTTGGTTTTACCTTTGTTACTATGTCTTTTAAATAATGCTTAAAGAATTTGGGACTTTTCTTATACTTCCTCTACCATATAGATCACACCCCTTGGTAGAGTTTAAAGATTTGTCACCAAAGTTCTATTAATAAAATATAAACAATTTTGTCAAATGAGGGTATTAACATATCAAATGAGGATGTTGACCCGTTATTGTGTTTGTAGCACCAAAGATTTCAAATTCTCATTTCTTTTCTCCAAAAAGTAACTCCTTTTTTAGATGAGGTATCAACTTATTTCTTTTCTTAGTGAACAGTATACTAAATGTAAATGCTCATTAAGTATAACCAAATGATAGGAATCTATAGTAGAGGATTAAAAACAAGAAGTTAGAGATTTTAGAGTTTCTCTGAACATGACTTTAAAGATTAGAACTTAAGGGTAACTCAGTGGATAAAGAGAAGGTCCTGGGTTCGAATCTGACCTCAGACACTTCCTAGCTGTGTGACGTTTGGCAAGTCACTTAACCCCCATTGCCTAGCTCTTACTACTCTTCTGCCTTGGAACCAATATACAATATTGATTCCCATACAGAAGGTAGGAGTTTAAAAAGCAACTGGGACCTCACAAAATGTACCAGCTAATCTTATTACTGACATCCTGACAGCAATAATCTAGCCTCTTTTGCATACTGTATTTCTTCCTTCCAAGGGAAAGGATCCCTAAAAAACAAAAGAAGTAGGCTAGATCAAATGATAGAAATTGTAAAAATAAAAATCTGAATTGAAGGTTTTTTGAGGTACCCACAAATGATGTGAATCAGCACCTGACCAGGTAAAGCAGCAGAAGCAGAAAAGACCCCATTTCTGTTTTCTAAGAAATCCTTTGGTCTACTTGTGATTTAATGCCCTTATCTCTTTAAAAGCTTGTTCTTTTGTTAACAGGTTAGTTAATACACAGAAAACTTAGTGTACAATGGACAGTGAAGGCTCACAAGCTTCTAAATTGATTTTACTTTTTCCTTCTCTTATGTGTGATTTAAATAATACTGCAAAAGTCTAGGACAGTGATGGGGTGAGCCTTTTAGAGACTGTGTGCTATGCCCTCAGAGACCTGTGTTCTGTGGCTCCCCTCCCCACCTTGTGCCATGTGTATGTCATGTGCTGTGCACCCCCTCTCCCCTCCCCCCATGCTTCAGACAGGGGAGGAAGCACTTCTTTTGGGCTGTTGGGCAAAGGGGTGGGTGAGATGAGGACATTCATGAAAAGGGGGAGGAGAGTGGCCCAGGCTCTCCACTTCCCTCCCAGTTCTGTTGCATGTGAAGCGTTCCCTTTGAGCTGCTGGGCAGAGGGGTGGGTGAAGTGAAAAAATTTCCTCAGATTGATGGAGATGGGGAAGGGAGCAATTTCTCCCAGTCCCTCTGTCTTTATAGTAATGAACTCTGGTGGTCAATGGCTCACATGCCCACAGAGAGGGCTCTGTGTGTACTTTTTGTCATGTGTGCCATAGGTTTGCCACCACAGGTCCTTTCAGCAAGAGGAAGTATTTGCCTCTGTCTCTTTCCTTACAATATAGAAACCTTCTTTTGTCCTTGCAGAGCAGGCTAGCTTCAGACTCCTTGAGGTAATGGGAATGGACTATAGACTTGATGTTTAGGATTTTACTTCCAGAATCCCAAATTGACAAGGATGGAGTAGGGATGTAGTCAGCATTTTCTAGCCCAGGCTAGGATTGCTAAAGCTAAAAAGATGACTTTCCTAGAAAGGCCCAGAGACCATTCATTACCCTTTCCCCCAAATTTGAGTTTGCCATCTCTAAAGTGTTAAAAATTATTTTTGGTGTGGCAATGTGAAACATCTTCGAGAAAAAGCTGATCATCAATGAGTTTCCCTTTTTAATGTAGTATATTGTAGGGCTCAAGTCCCACCCTCTTTGCCTTATTGTTGTCTGGAGACCTGGATTTTCAATCAAATCTAGTAGGTCTCACAGGTCTGACCAAGCTTGAAAGACTTCTAGAACCAGTGAAATAATAGACTATATATCTCTTGCCCAAAGTTCAACTTAAGTTGAGGAAAGTTGTCACCACTTTGATCATGGGGTAATGAATTTGTCAGCTCCAGTAAAAGTCATTTGCTAAGTTATATTAGGGTTATAATCCAGATCAGTAGAGGAAGTACCCACATAGAATTACAAATCCATAAAGTATTAAAGGATGTTGTTATTATTACCAGTAATGATAATAACTCCCATTTATACAGTGCTTAAAGGTTTGCCAAATGTTTTTTACACAACAATTCAATAAGGTTAATAGAGAAAATAGTAAGAATTATCCTCCTTTTATAGATAAGAAAACTGAGTCTTAAGAGGTTCGATGGCTTGATCTATGATTACACAACTAAAAAAACCTAGGTGAACCCAGATCTCCTTCCCTCTTTCCACTGATATCTCATTGCCTTTACTTATTTTGACATATAATAGTCACCATAATTTGACCTAGTGGTAGAAGGATTTGGTCAGCTTTAGTGAATAAAATTTAAATATCTACTTTTATAAAGTAAGATTTAATTATCAGAAAGAGGGAGGAAGGAATAAGTGAAAGGGAGGAAAGAAATGGGGATCATGAATGGGTAATAGTTCAAAGATGACTAGCATCTTGGTTCTTATATTGATAGTTATTAGCAGTAAGTTTAAATAATTTCCATTAATTTTTAGATGAGTGGGTATTCTGGTGTTTTGAAATAAAATAAATGATGACCTACCTCTCACCACCAGCATTGTTCCTGGCCCTGTTTGCTTAGACCTTGGTTCATCTGATTCTGAAAATGCTATTCCACAGAAGTAAATTGCACTGTCATTTAAAGTTACTGTGTTTAGGGTGAGAGAAGCTTGATTTTGGGTCAGTGATTCAGTTATCGTAAATTTGCCGGCCTTGTCTAGGCATTGATTTGGACACAAATTTGCAGGTTGGTGGTAAGCATCTTGGCGAAACCATAGAACTTTAGGGTTCGATTTAGGGCAGTTGATAACAGAAAAATCACATTGTATAGTAATTGTTTTACAAGTGTAGTCAACTTCTAGAAAGGAAGGCTGTTGTATATTAACAGTACATGTTTGGATAGCACCTGTTGAAAAGAAATTGGTGAGAAAATTTAGTTTTGTTATTTTTTTCCCTCTTATTCATATTTCAGATTCTCTTTTGGATTTGAGAGACCTCCGGATTCTATTTATAATGACTTTTTTCTTAATTCTCCCAGCCATCATCAAAACACTTTTAACCTATGTAATTTAACAGCTCACATTTACAATAGTGCTTTATAAATCACTTCAATGCTACAACAGCTTTGAAGCAGAAATAGTATTGTATTTTTGAAGAAACTGAGACCAATTGAGACTTTCCCAAAGTCACACAGTTTACTGGTAGCAAGTCTGAGATTAGAACTCAGTGTGCATTTTCTCCCTCTCTCCTACCCATCTACCCATTCTTCCCCCCTCCCATCTCTTTTTCCTCTCAATAAAATAGCAGATGGTACAAAAGAAACACTTTACACTCTGAGATTTAAGGGTATTGCTTTTTGCTGAAAGAGAAACATAATAATAATATTAATTTCAATGGTTTCCTATTATGATATTGTTAAACACGGTCACTTTTTTATGTTAAGCAATACATTTACAAAAAGGGAAGTTTGGAGAAACAGTTGCATCACAATTTGTTCACATAAAAGTTCTCCAAAAAGTGACACAGAACTAGAACATTAAAAAAAAATTAAAATTGTTAAATTAAAATTTAGATTTAAATTAGCTTTTCAATTGCTAATTGTTTACATTTTTAAAGGATACTTGTCTAAAACAAAATTCTGTGGCAAATGTTTCCTTCCTATTTGGTTAAAAAAACAAACACCTCAGAGCTACTCACAGAGGTAGAGGGGGGAAAATTACTTTCAAAAATGAGATTGAGAAAAAAACTTATTTAAAAGTAGTTTTCCCTCCTTTGATTTGTGAGCAGATTGGAGATTTATTTCAGCTATTTGAAATGGGTTTCTGCATTGTAGAAAAGTTGCTTATAAAATCTCAATTTATAAAATAGATTATATTTATATTAGGGGATAATTTTAAATCTTAAGGCTTAAACAAGCCTCCTTTTGAATTGACTTGCCTAATTTCACTTTATACAATTTTCAGGAATACATCTTTGAACAAAGATTTACTGAATTCTTGCTGAGTATAAAACAAGACAGAAGCTTGATTAATAACTAAATTGTGATAACTACAAATTAAATTATTAAGAAATATACATCTGGTTCCTTGCTTTTAAATGTTCCTATTTAACATTTAGAGAAAGTAATTTTAAAAAGTAAATAGAAGACTCAAAGTCATTTTTGAACTTCATCTCTCTAGTGAATTGGTATTGCTATTCTTTAGACAATTTCCATTATGATATGCATTTTAAAATTAACATACTAGAGCTTAAACCTTAAAACCTAAATACATCAGAAGAAAAAGATAGTGATTCAATTACAGCAGGAAAAAAAGAAAGCTTACCAGTATACAATAGAATCAGGTTGAATTCCAGAGTGATAATAGTGACAGCTCTATTTGGGGTTGCCATCTTGTTGTACATATATTCAAAAATGAATTGGAACTTTTTTTTAAAGGAGTGGCTAGGGAGAGGAACTATAACTAGGAACTATAATCAGGAACTTTTAAAAATTACATCAATTTTTTTCACAGCCACAGAATTTCACCCTTCAGGATAGAAGTTTTAGTATATATTTTATTTCCAGATGTTGAATGATTGATTATTTTGAATTTTGGTGATGATTACTTTTCCTTTGTTAAGGGATTTTGACTTAGTTTTAATTAAATATGAAAGATAGTCAAGTGTTCATATATTCAGCAATGTGGCAGACTTCATGGGGGTGATAGTGGAATGTAGAAGATTGTGTATGGTATAGTCACCTTTCAGGGAATTGAGCTAGATGATTTCTGATGTCATTTCCAGCTCAAAATCTTTGATCTTTTCTGTAGTTGGAGAGACAAATACTGTATGTTTAAACCATATGTGTAAAAGAATTGCTGTATTGGGTTATATAAGTGATCCATCCCTGTATTGCTTTCCTACAGGAAATAAAGGGATGTTTTGATAATTAATGGTAATTGTTTTCTTCTAGGATATTATTCTCAAAGATTAAAAATATACCTTAGCCTTCCTTAAGTAATTAATAATTCCTAGATTTTTTTCCAAGTCCATTTTTACTTTTACCCTGATAATCCTATTGGTAATTAGTTCTATGAGGTTGCTACATATGATGGAAAGTAGTACTTTTTATTTGTGTTAAAACTAACTTCTATATTTCATAGTGGGTTTTTTTGTCATTTGTATTTGCAGATTTGGTGACCAAGTTCCTATTGCTATTGAATTGATATTCAATTGATATAGTAAACTGGCTAAAATGAAAGAACATTGTATATGCAAAAGAGACAGAGAGAGGGAGAGAGAGAAAGACAAGAGTCAGATTTGGGAATGAATAAAGTATAGTAAAAGGTAGTGGAGCAGCAATATAATAATAATAAGTGGAGCAGGGGAAAGGGTCAGATGTTTCTGCTTATATGGCTACAGGCAAGTCCCTTCACAAGGCCCTGAGTGTGCTTATCTATAAAATGAGCATTTGAACTGGGTGTCCTCAGAACCCTTAAAGCTCCAGTGCTATGGTCCTAAGAAGCCAGAATCTCAAGGAAATACAACTTTAAAAGAAAAGAGATCTAGTCAAGAATTTAACTTTTTATTTCCGTTTTGTTTCAGTAGGAGGCAAATGGGACAAGCCCTCTGAAATTTTGGACATTAAGGGACAGAACTGGGAAGAACAAGTGAACAGTCTGCCTGAAGTTTTCAGAAAAGCTGGTTTTGTGATTGAAGCTTTCACCAGGCTGCCATACTTATGTGAAGGTGACATGTATAATGACTACTATGTATTAGATGATGCTGTCTTCGTTCTCAAGCCAGTTTAAACATGAAGTTAAAAAAGTCCAGAGTCAAACCCAAGAAGCAGCCTCTAGAAGAGATGTTTGATTTAATGATGATATAAAGGGAGGGAGTTTGGGGATTGCCATTCTAAATATCATGTAAGAATTTAAGGCCAAAATACTAATGTATTTCTTTGTAGTATGTTTAAAAGGACAGTCGTGTTTTTTTAAAAGACTTCATTTGAGAATAATTTTTACCAGTTCTTAACTTTAACAGTGCAGTCCATAATCCAACTGTGACAATAGATATTTTTTATACTTAACTGCCATAGGGACTCATATCCAGACAAAGCAATAGTCACAATTACATACAACCAGTGTATGGATTGTTCTTAGTCAAGTGAAGACTGGCAATAAAGCTGTCCATTCAGTTCCAAACATTGTTTATAGTGTTGCAACTGATATTCTTCCATGTTAATTTACTTTCTCTCTGTCATTCTTCAGAAAATGTTTTTAATCATGCTAATAAACCTTTTTTTGAGATGACTTTGATGTCGTGTTTGAATTTGACGGAAGTTTAGTCAGAATCCAGAAAACCATTTGTTAGTGGCATCTTCATTTACTTTGGCTCCAGGATGAACTGAATGGTTATGTTCATGAAAGACATAATCATGATCTTCAATGATAGACTGGCTTTTGAGTCAGTCAGAGGTCAGACTGGTTATACCTTAGTGGGAAGCCTTTCATGAATTCCTTCAGGGAAGAGAAGATTAACCAATACCTCCCCTCTCCCATGAGACAAGATGTTCCCTTTGACTTGTTAGAAGCTTGTTAGATGCCCATCAATTGGGGAATGGCTGAACAAACTGTGGTATATGTTGGTGATGGAATACTATTGTGCTCAAAGGAATAATAAAGTGGAGAAGTTCCATGGAGACTGGAACAACCTCCAGGAAGTGATGCAGAGCGAGAGGAGCAGAACCAGGAGAACATTGTACACAGAGACTAATACACTGTGGTATAATCGAACGTAATGGACTTCTCCATTAGGGGCGGTGTAATGTCCCTGAACAACTTTCAGGGATCCAGGAGAAAAAAAACACCATTCATAAGCAAAGGATAAACTATGGGAGTGGAAACACCGAGAAAAAGCAACTGCCTGAATACAGAGGTTGAGGGGACATGACAGAGGACAGACTTTAAATGAACACTCTAATGCAAATACTATCAACAAAGCAATGGGTTCAAATCAAGAAAACATCTAATGCCCAGTGGACTTACGCGTCGGCTATGGGGGGTGGGGGGGAGGAAAAGAAAATGATCTATGTCTTTAACGAATAATGCTTGGAAATGATCAAATAAAATATATTTAAAAAAAAAAAAAGAAGCTTGTTAGAAGGGTGGAATCAGACTGAAATGCTGAGGTAGTCCAACTATTTAAAACAAAATGAAAGAAAATGCAAATAAATACTCTGCTCCACTGGATCATCATCTAAAAGATAAAGGTCTAAAAAAATTCATTCCTTTATTCTTAAGCTCTGGTCAAGCTCATTATGACAAAGAATGAGAAGACAAGTAACACTTATTTGGAAATATCAGACTGCTTTTCTGATGGAAGGATCATTGCTGAAAAACCAGAACTAGGTTTCTTCATTCTGGTCATGTGAAAACTTAAGTTCACAATTTCAAAGATAACTTAATTCTTTCTTAAACAATGTCTTTCACTTAGGATGCGAATTTGTAGCTGAGTTTTTGTGGCTCATGCCTATAATTCTAGCTGCCAGGGAGACCTTGGCTGATGGATCCCTTGGGCCCAGGAGTTCTGAACTGTATTAGGTAGGCTAAACTATTGTCTGTCTGTACTGTCAGTGTGGAGACAGAGGATCAAGTTGCTTATAGAGAGGCCAATCTGCCCCTTTACTTCCAGCCTGGGTGACATAGATTAATTATTTTGTTATTATTGGTAGGGATGCTGCAACAGTAAAGCAGTCTGAATGTCATCATTTATTTTTTCTTTCTGTTGTACTTGAACCCCTTCTCTGTGGCCATTCCCATCCCTTTCAAAAATCCTCTCAATAACACCCACTTACTATTATTATTATTTTAAATCCTTACCTTCTGTCTTAGAACCAGTACGGTAAGGGCTAGGTAGTGAGTATTAAGTGACTTACGCAGGGTCAAAAAACAGGAAATGTCTGAAGTCTAATTTGAACCCAGGATCTTCCATCTCTAGGCCTGTCTCTCAATCCATTGAGCCACCTAGTTACCCCCAAAATCTCCTTATTATTGACAAAGAACAGGGCGGGTTGTGTTTTTTTGTAAACTGATTATGATTCACTTCTACATTCTCTAAAATGTGAGCACCTTTAATTATATACTTCAAAATGTTATTGAGTCAGAGAGATCATTAGAGAGATCAATAACCATTGTGGATAACTCAAAAAGGCACAACCCCTTAACTTGAATCCCATTATAGCTCGGAAATAATGGAAATGCTTATTTGAGAATGTAGATATTAACATTATGAAGTTATTCTTCTCACAACTTTATTTTTTTATCCAGGTGTTCCAGTAAGTGGTTTTTTTTTCTGTATATGTTCATGGAGGCCTTCAAATTAAAACAGTTATGGCAACACTTAGATAAAAAGGGAAATAAAACCATGAAAAAAAACTTTATTATGCATTAAGGACAGCATTCTCCCTCTACTCTTCAATATGTTCCTCCATTAACATGGAATCGTAACTAGAATTGTGTTATGTGACTTTTATGCAGAATTGTTCTTGGTGCATACTTATGTTTTATGTTTCATTTTTCAGGTATTCAAATAAATGCAAACACTTCGTACCCTGCATTATAAAATGAAAACTTGAGAGCAGAGTAAACTTAATTTTAATTGCATAAGGACTGTTTTTGTTTGTTTATGAAGCCCTTTCTTGAGTGTTGCTATCCTGCATATTGAACATGGGTAAAATTGAAGGTTCAAACAGGCATGAGTATAAATATTTGAATTTACCCAAATTTGATCTCACACCTTCCAAATCAAGAATGAATTTAACAGATTTGATTTTTTTTAATCTCAATTCTCAAAGACAAAACATGACATTAACTCATAAATCAGCTTCCACTCAGTAAATAAAATATATAGGCCTTCTAAAGACTGACTTTTTTCAGAGATAGGGTTTATGGTGAACATTAAAGACTAGATTGTGCAAATTGTTCAATTAATAAAAATTTCATAATGGCTGGGAGAAGCATCTGTCCACTAGATGGCATTGTAGTTCAGCCATGGTCTGATAAATTCACTGATATTTTCTAAAGGAATTAATGCCACCTTCAGAATTCATTGAAGTTGTTTAGCTTTTGATCATACCATCACTAACACCATTTTCCCAGTGCCTAGCAGAGTGCCTAGCAGAGTACAGAATAAATAGCTTAGTAAGTATTTTTTGAAATGGTTTCCTGGTGTAAACTCTTTATTTTCAGCCAATGATTGTACTGTTTTCTGAATGGAAAGAACTTCATTTACTAAGCAAAATAAATGAAGGATTATGAGGACATATAATCTATGATAACAGAATAAACATTAATTCAGATTGTGTTTGGCAAGGCACGAAGATGAAATAAAACAAATTCTGCCTTCTAGAAGCTTACAGTCCAATAAGGAAAAATAAAATAATTTTAATACAAAGTTGAAGATGAGACATGTAAAAGAGAGGCCACTTTCATCTGGGGAAAGTAGGAATGGTTTTATATCAACAAAGAGTTTCAAAGAAAGAGACTCAAGAATTGTTTTAGCAAACAGCAATGTTTTTAAGTGATTTAACCTGTTTGCTTTAGTTCCTTCATCTGTAAAGTGGGAAAAATAATAGTATCTACCTCCTAGGATTGTTGTGAGGATAATATGATATAATATTTGTAAAACATTAAGCCTAGTGTATAAGTATGCTATATAGATGCTAACATTTTTTTCAATTAAAAAAATTTTAGTTACATTTAGAAATAATTTTGATGATTTTTTTTTTACATTTAAAAATGTATATTTTCTCTCTACTTACTTTTCCCCTCACTCCCAGAGGCAGTGACTAGTCTGATGTAGGTTATACTTTAACATAATATGTATTTCCATATTATTCATGTCATGATAGAAGACACTTCACATAGAAATCTCATGAAGGAAACATAGTGGAAGATGGCATGCTTTGATCTGCACTCAGACTCCAAAGTTCCTTCTTTGGCTGTGGCTAGCATTTTCATCTTGAGTTCCTTGCTTTGTTGATAATGGTTTAGTCCTTCACACTTGATTATTGTATAGTTTTTCTGTTTCTGTATACATTGTTCTCCTGGTTTTGTTCATTTCAATTTGCACCAGTTCATATAAGTCTTTATAAGTTTTTCTGAACTCATCCGGCTCATTAATTTTTATAGACAATGGTATTTCAGTACAACCATATACTAAAACATGTCCATCATTCCCCAAGCGTTTCCAATTCTTTGCTACTAAAAAAAGAGCTGCTAAAAATATTTTGGTAAAGCCAGGCCCTTTTCCCTTATCTTTGGTTTATTTGAGATACAGATATAGGAATGGTATTGTTGGGTCAAAGAGTATGCATAGTTTTGTGGCCCCTCTGAGCTTGGTTCCATATTGGTCTCTGGAATGGTTCTATCAATTCACAGCTAACATTACTAAATAAGATGGAATCTGTTCTAGGCAGGAGGGATTGTATAAGTAAAGGAATGGAGACAGGAGAAAGATGAAAATGACAAAACAATCAAATTTAGCTGAAGCTTAGACTATAAGGGTAAAGGTAGTCATAGAAATAAGGATACCCATATTTTATAGTAAACTATACCTGAAACTGTGTCTCTTGATTTATAGACTATCTCTGAGAGCTGGGAAGAGACAGTAACAAGAACAAGAGACTAAAGATTTTGCTCTACTGGGTATGGAGAACATGAATTTTTCAATGGTCTTCATAAAATATATTATTAATTCTTTCTTCCATAACCAAGTCACTCATCTATGCTCTATGTGTAGGCTGTTCTCCCTCCTAGAAGACAAGGCAAATATGCCGTGGGGTGGTCCAGTGTCCCACAGGGGTTGGGGTCTTGGAGGTGGGACAGTGTTGGCGGAATGATGGATGGGACACAACTTTCTATTCAACCTGCAGCACAGGTTTCACAGGATAAACTGCTCCGCCTTGGCTGAGGTTTGGCTTTATTTTATACCCTCAACACATCTACTTGGCGCACTGTTTCATTCTCAACATATATGTTTCCATAGAACCTAACAATAGACACGAAGCCTAAGGAGATAGTCAACAAAACATTGTTACTAAGTACAGGATCAGAGGGTAGAATCAACATGACCCAGATATAGGTTGGAGAATTCAGAGCACAGATTTGCCAGAAGTTTTTATGCCTAGAAAAGAGAGTCCTATCTAAGTGGGAATATAAGAATCCTTAGGTTTAATTTTGTAAGTGGGATCTCCTGGTAATATTATGTGGGAACAGAGTGGGACATCTGTATTACCCCTGCAAGTATGTTGCTCTCATATTTTTCCTGGGGCTAAGTACGAATAATAATCATAGCAATTCCAGTAATAAGGGGATGTTAATAAGGAAAGTCACTTAGCGGGGTTTCAGTGGGTGTTTCCATCCTTCCTGGGGGCTGCTTTGCAGTCCCAGGTTTCCACATGTGACCGTGTCAAACAGCATGGTCTTTGATGGCTTCCAGCACAAATAGACTTTGGGAATGTCTCTCCATTCTTCAAGTTACTGGACAAAATGAAATATGGTCAAGTGGGAAGAATGCTGACTCAAGAGTCAAGAAACTTAGATTTAAGTTGTATCTCTGACATTTGCTACTGGTATGACCATGGAAAATCACTTTTCTTCCCTGAGCTTCCAATTTCTCATCTCTTAAATGAAGGGGTTGGACTAGATGGTCTCCATATTTTCTATCTCAAGATCTATGTTTGTATTCATTAAAGTTGAAAAGAAAAAAATTTTTAATAAGGAAAAAAAAAGTTCTGAAGAGATGAAAATTCTGACTCTCATCAAATTGGAAGGTAGAAGAATATGGCAAGAGCATAAAGAGGAACCTCTACTGTACCTTTGGAGGGAACTAAATCATAAATATGAAGATCTTTCCAAAGAGAAGACATATTTGAAATGGTAACAACTGCTTGTCTTCTAAGGAATAGTGACTTAGAACCAACAAGATATGGTAATATGGGGGATCATCCAGTAAGAGTCAGAGGAAGAAGAAAAGACTAGTTGGTAGATACATGGTAGAGGAGATAGCATAACAGACTTGAAACCAGGAAGGCCTGAGTTCAAATCTTCCATCAGATCCCTACTACCTAAGCAAGCCATCTGACCCCTCCAGGCTTCCATTTTCTCATCTGTAGAACAGGTATAATAATAGCACCTGTTCACAATAGTTGGGAAGATCAAGTGAGATTATAAGGTACTTTGCAAACCTTAAAACACTATATGTATGCTTGCTATTTTTACAGTGATGATGGGTGACTCCCTGCTCCTCTTGGTGGGGGGGGGGGAGATTTAAAAAAAATTTATTTTACTTTATTTTTAAGGTTTTTCCTTATTTTATTCCAGTAACAAATTTACACATAAGTTTTTAAGGTTATGCGATTCATGTTGTCTCCCTCCCTTCTTCTCTCCCTGCTCCTAGAGTTGACATGTTTTTTTAACAGGTATTCCCTCAGAACCTATTTCCATATTGTTCATTTGTGTATAGAGCAATCTTTTAAAATCAAAACCCCAAATCATAAACCCAAATAAACAAATGATAAATCATGTTTTCTTCTGCATTTCCAACAGTTTTTTCTCTGGAGGTGGATAGCATTCTTTGTCAAGTCCCTCAGAAATGTCCTAGATCATTGTATTGCTGTTAGTGGCAAAGTCTATTACATTTGATCACCCCACGGCGTTTCAGTTACTGTGTATAATGTTCTCCTGGTTCTGCTCATTTCATTCCACATCAGTTCATTTAGGTTTTTCCAGTTCTTTAGGAAATCATCTGGTTCATCATTCCTTATAGTGCAATAGTATTTCATCACCATCATATACCACAATTTGTCAGCCACTCTCCAATTGAGGGACATCACCTTGGTTTCCAATTTTTTGCCACCACAAAAAAGGCAGCTATAAATATTTTTGTACAAACAGGTCCATCCTCATTTCTTAAAAATCTCTTTGGGATATAGGCCTAGTCGTGGTATTGCTGGATCAAAAGGTATGCATTATTTTAAAATCCTTTGAGTATAATTCCAAATGTCCTTTCAGAAGGGTTGGATCAATTCACAACACCAGCAATGCATTAGTTTCCCAATTTTGCCACATTCCCTCCAACATTTGTCATTTTCCTTTACTGTCACATTGGCCAATCTGCTAGGTGTGAGGTGGTACCTCAGAGTTGTTTTGATTTACATTTCTCTAATTATGAGAGATTTAAAAACATTTTTTCATATGATTATTGATAGCTTTGATTTCTTCCTTTGAAAACTACCTATTCATAACCCTTGGCCATTTGTCAATTGGGAAATGGCTTGGTTTCTTATAAACTTGGCTTAGTTCTTTATATATTTTAAAATGAGATCTTTCTCATAGAAATTTGTTATAAATTTTTCCCTCCATTTGTTGCTTCCCTTCTAATCTTGGTTGCATTGGTTTGTTTGTACAAAACCTTTTTAATTTAATATAATCAAAATGATTCATTTTACATCTTGTAATGTTCTCTATCTCTTTAAATTCTTCCTTTTGCCATAGATCTGACAGGTAAACCCATGTTCAACTAATTTGCATCACTCTATGTTTAAATCATATGCCCATTTGGACCTATCTTGGTTGTTGATCTAAAACTAATTTTTGCCATGCTGTTTTGAGTTTTCCCAGCAGTTTTTGTCAAAAAGTGAGTTCTTATCCCAAAATCTGGGGTATTTGGGCTTATCAAACTCTAAATTGCCAAGGTCATTTACCTTAGTCTATTTATTGATCCACCCTTCTATTTCTCAGCCAGTACCAAATTGTTTTGATGATTATTGCTTTATGGTACAGTTTGAGATTTCCAACTGCTAGGCTACATTCTTCTTTTTTTTTTCATTAGTTACCTTGATGTTCTTGATTTTTTGTTCTTTCAGATGAATTTTATTATTTTTTCTAGTTCTATGAAATAGTTTTTTGGTAGTTGATAGGTATGGCAGTGATTAAATAATTTAGGTAGGACAGTCACTTTTATTTTATTAGCTCAGCCTACTCATGAGCAATTAATGTTCTTCCAATTGTTTAGATCTAGCCTTATTTGTGTGGAAAGCGTTTTGTAGTTGTGTTCATATAATTCCAGTGTTTGTCTTGGCAGATAGATTCCCAAATATATTATCTAGGGGGATTTTAAATAGAATTTCCCTAACTCTTGCTTCTGATTTTTGTTGGAAATATATAGAAATGCAGATGATTGATGTGGATTTATTTTGCAACCTGCAACTTTGCTAAAGTTATTCATTGTTTCCACTAGTTTTTTAGTTGATTTTCTAGGATTCTCTAAGTATACCATCATATCCTCAAAGAGTGATAGTTTAGTTTCCCCTATTTTAATTAATTAAAATGCCTATTTTATAAACTGTGGGAGTAAAAACACCGATGAAAAGCAACTGCTTGACTACAGGGTTGGAGGAGATAAGACTGAGGAGAGACTCTAAATGAACACTATAATGCAAATTCCAACAACAGGGAAATGGGTTTGAGTCAAGAACACATGTGATAACCAGTGGAATCATGCGTCGGCTATGGGAGAGGGAAAGGCGGGGGGGGGGGGGGGGGGGGAGGGGGAAGGAAAAGAAAATGATCTTTGTTTCCAGTGAATAATGTATGAAAACGACCAAATAAAATAATGTTAAAAAAAGAAGAAAAAAATAAAATGCCTATTTTAATTCTTCCAATTTCTTCTCTAATTGCTAAAGCTAGCATTCCTGTACAATATTAAATAATAGTGGGGATCATGGACATCCTTGCTTCACTCCTGACCTTATTTGGGAAGGCTTCTAGCTTATCTTGGGGGAAAAGTTTTAAACCAGAAAGGAAGGGAAAGAGAACAACAACAACAAGAAGAAGAAACCCTTCCTGTACATCTTCCAAGCTAGATAACCAAAAAAATAGTGAAAATGTAGGAAAAAATAACAGTAGACACAGAAGTTCACAGGACATAACATTTTTTTTAAAAAAAATGAACCATGGCCTCAAATGTCTATATAAACACACAAAATATGAATAGCACACATGGCATGCTTAAATGTTATTACATTGTTTTCACTGAGACTTGGAGAGAAGGGACCTATGACTGGATGAAGAGACTTGAAAAGGCATGAGATAGGAGAAGGGTTGGGAGCTGGAAGCAGTTAGTAACTACACGGTTAGTAGGTGGGGAAATCCAGGAGCCCTAGAGGAGAAGCTCCATTAGAGAGTGCATTCCAATGAAGATCCATCAACAAAGAAACAGATGTGCTATTGTTATCAAACTATATGCAGACCACCTAAATAGAGAAGATAGATGAGTTCAGGAAGTAGTTCATAGGCCTTGAAAGGAGAGATAATAGCCATGGGAGATTTCTCCTTGCCCAAAGCTTGCTTAGTGGTGATTTCATCTTTCAAAATGTAGAAGAAGAAGGGGCAGCTGGGTGGCTCAGCGAATTGAGAGCTAAGCCCAGAGATGGGAGGTCCTGGGTTCAAATTTGACCTCAGTCACTTCCCAGCTGTGTGACCCTGGGCAAGTCACTTAACCCCCATTGCCTAGCCCTTACCACTCTTCTGCCTTGGAACCAATACACAGTATTGATTCTAAGACGGAAGGTGAGGGTTTTAAAAAAATGTCAAAGAGGAAACAAAACAAGGAAAACTGCTGTTCAGGACTTGATTTTTATTAACTAAGAGGAACTGGCTGTTGAAATCATGGAAGCAATGGGGATAAGCAATAGCCCTATCTTAGAATTTGTTTCAGAGAAAAGGAAAGCTGGACAGAGTCTGAGAAACTCTGGATTTTAAAATATTCTGAGGGGTTCAGAGGAAGGATAGCCAGGGTCTCATAAACTAAAGTTCTTTAGGATGCAAGAAGAATTGGAATTAATCAAGCAAGCACTTATTAAACACCGACTATGTGACAGAATATGCTCTGTGCACTGAATAGTGCAAAAAGTATGCTCAGAAAGCTCTAGAAAATGAAATTCTCAAGAAAAAGTTTCTGATGGAGGGAAAAGGGGAATTGCCTAAGAGATGGCTGTGGATGCCCAGCAATCTCAACGACCAACTTGGGTTTTTTCCTAAATGTGCAAAAACAGTAACAGCAACATTGTAAAGATGATCAACTGTGAAAGACTTGGCTACTCTGATCACAGCAATGATCCAAGATCGTTCCAGGAGACCTAGGATAAAGAATGCTATCCATCTCCAGAGAGAACTGATGAATTGCCAGTGCAGATGGAAAAAAGACATTTTTGCACTTTTCTTTTGTAACATGGCCAATATGGAAATATATCTTATATGACTTCACATGTATGATTAAAAAAAAAAAACCTTTACCTACCTTCTTAGAATCAGTACAGAGTATTGGTTCCAAGGAAGAGATGAGCAATTCCGGTTAAGTGACTTGCCCAGGATGATACAGCTAGGAAGTATCTGAGGTCAAATTTGAACTCAGGACTTCTGCCCCTACATGTAAAATTAATATCCTATTGTTTGCCTTCTCAAGTGTTGGGAGAGAGGGAGAGACCTTAAAAATGTTTTTTTAAAAATGAATGTTATGGGGCAACTAGGTGGCTCAGTGGATAGAATGCCAGATCTGGAGATGAGAGATCCTGGGTTCATACCCCAATTGCTTTGCTACCATTCTTCTACCTTTAAACCAATACTAAATACTGATTTTAGACTTAAGGTAAGGGTATTTTTAAAAAATCAATGTCAGGGGGCAGCTGGGTAGCTCAGTGGATTGAGAGTCAGGCCTAGAGATGGGAGGTTCTGGGTTCAAATGTGACCTCAGAGGCTTCCAAGCTGTGTGACTCTGGACAAGTCACTTAATTCCCATTGCCAAGCCCTTACTACCTCTCTTCTGCCTTGGAACCAATACACAGCATTGACTCCAGAATGGAAGGTGAGAGTTTAAAAAAAAAAACGAATGTCAAAAATCCTCTGAAAATGTATCTAGGAAATATTTAACAAAATAAAAAAAATTAAAGACATGTAAGGTGAAAATGAAGTTAGGTTACAGTTACATTTGTAACGAACTTTCCTATCTTTATGTTATGTTCATGTTTACTCATATTTTATCAATTTAGCAAAGATGTAAATTAGTCCTTTAAGTACACTTTTCTTTTTTAAACCGACCTGGCAGATACTTGGTTACAGAGGCCTAATAGCTAGGAGCCTGACTGTTCCCTGTACCTCAGTTTCCAAATCTGTGGCGGAGGAGTAATAATTATTAATAATAATTATTATATTATGTTATAATAATAATAATTATTATTAATTATAAGTAATAATTCCATTTGGGGATGTTCAGCTCAGATTACAGTTCTCTATGGGGTACTTAAGGTAAAGGCAAAAAGTTCATTTCCCTTTGGGCTGCCCCCGAGTCCCCGTGGGGAATAAGTGCCGGACTTCTCCGGCTGCAGTGAGAAGGGGTGGGGAGGGGTTGGGGGGAGCGGGGATGAGGTGGGGGGGGGAGCTCTTGGAGGTGACTGGCGCTCCATCCCCGTCCCCAAGCAGGGCAGTTGGGCTCAGCGCCGCGACTGCAAAGGGAGTGAGCAGGTGAGACGCAAGGGACCGCGGGACAACGGGGCTGGGGGCTTCTGGGAGAAGAGCCAGAGGGAAAAGTCTGAACTGAGCCAATCGCTGGCACCCGTCCCGAGGGAGGTGAGCTGGGGGGAGGCCCGTGGAGCAGGGGTCAAGGGCACGAGCCCTCCCCCTGAACTCAGGAGATTCCGCATCCCGACGCTTCTCCCCACACCTGGACTCACTCCCGCAGGTAGGCTGGGACGAGTGACAAGTGCCCGGAGGCTGCTCTGTTTAATCCTGAGAACCCGGAGCAGGTAAGCTTGAGGACAAACCGAGCTACCTGCTGGGTGGGCCCTTTTGGGTTGATGAAGATGTGGGAGGAAACCGAGTTTACCCTCTAATTATTACTGTTAGAAGTGGTAGTATCTGGGGGGTAGGGATGGGAGGTCACGACCATTTGTGTGGACAACTAACTAACTCTTGGTGAGCAAACTGCCTCGCAAGGTGCAGCTCCGCATCTTCTTGGCCTTAATTTGGGATGTTAGGGAGCTGGCCGCAGAACCGAAGTTAGTCTCAGAAGCAGCATTTGAACCCAAGGCTCCGGCCCTCCAAAGTCGGATGGAGCTCCATCCACTCTGGAGAACGGACTCTTAGTAAATAATAATGACACTTTGGTAAGTTATGATTCTGGGGGCTACTATTCGGTGTGGAGGTTAGTTCCTTGGGCTGTTATCGGGAAAGCAGATCAGCTTGGGATCAGAACACTGAACAGGGGAAAGCTGTGCTCTTTTTGGAGTCAGAGGACCTGGTTCAAATATTCCCTGCTTAGGTAACAGTTTTTCTCTTCCTATGTGAAATGAGTAGCCTGGACTAAAATGACGCCTAAATCTACGATCTTATGAAAAATAAGCAAATGTTTCCTGAATTTCGTTAGGTGCAACTGCTGACTGCCTTGGTTTCTGGGATCCCTTACATGCATGGCATTTGATTCTGAGTAAAAAAAAATAAAAGTAGAGACTGCTAGGCTAACTAGATTTTTTTTGTTTTGTCTTTATTTCTCATGCCATCTTAAAGCCTCATGCTTCCAAGAAAAGCCTGAGGAAAAAAACTTTAGAACATATGTAGAAATATATTATATATATGTGTATAAATATATATATTGTGGAAATCTGTTATGGGTTTCCCTTGAGTGTATTTCCAAATATAACAGAAATTAAGTTTTTTCTTTGATTCATAAGGAATGTAGAAAATCTTCAAGAACACACATGCACCATCAAAGTAATTACTCTATTAAAAAAAACCTTTGCATGTAAATGTAATCACATATTACAAGGTAGAGGAAAGTAAAGAGATCATAGGGTCTTCTATTTTTAACTGTCATGTATATAATAACTTGCATTTTACATTGCATTTTAAGGTTTGCAATCGCCCTAATGAGGTAATTCAAGAATTATGCCCATTTTACAGATGAGTAAACTGATGCTTTGGGAGGCTGAGGAACTTAAAGGCTTGCTAGTGAATTGGGAAGGATTAAAGTCTTCTGATTCCTTATTCAGTATTCTTTCTAATATAACATTGATTGATATAATATGCTGCCTTTCAAAGAAAGTTGTTTAATGCCTGTGTGTATTTTTAAAAAATCCTTATCTTCTGTCTTAGTATGATTTCCAAGACAAGAATGGCAAGGACTAGGCAATTGGGGTTAAGTGACTTAGTTGGGGAGTGTCTGAGGCCACTTTGAACCCAGTTCCTCCTTACTCCAGTCTTTGCATTCTATCTGCTGTACTGCTTAGCTGCCCCTATTGCCTGCATGTATTTTTTAATTTATTTCAGTATAGGAAGGAAATAGGCAGTAGTTATGAGGGTCCTATAATGACCTGCATATATGAAGTCCATGCCCTATTTTGTCAAATTTCCTATGATATTTGTTATAAAATGCTTAAGCCTTTTTCCTGCTAATGCCCAAATCTCACATTAATACAAGTTCCAACTGTGAAAAACTCATGCTTCGTTGATATAAATTTTATTTTAAAATATAACATCCTTTGACATTTTTTCCAGTTCAAACTAATCTTGGATGAATGTAATAAACACTGCTATTTGTTATAGGAAACAGAATAGGTTTCAGATATGGAAACAACTCCCTGAAATGACTGGACTTTCCCAAGATCCCTTGTTCACTACTGCCTATTTTCATGGAATCAAATCTCAGATGACATGTGGAAGAAGCCATTATCTGAATACTGACAGCTATTTGAAAACACATCTTTGCAGGAAAGTAGCACACATAAGGAACACTATCCTGTACCTGCTTCTATTTTTATTGGATTGGATTTTCTGCCCATCCATGGGAAAGTGGCATAATAAATCACCCACAGTTCTGTACAAGAAATGACAAGATCATAGCCTATCCTATGTGACTGTAAAAAAAGATAAGCAATTGTAGTTATAGGGGGCAGCTAGGTGTTTCAGTGGATAGAGAGCCAGGCCTGGAAATGGGAGTTCCTGGGTTCAAATATGACCTTAGATACTTTCTAGTTTTGTGATCCTGGGTAAGTCACTTAACTTCTATTGCCTAGCCTTTACCAGTTTTCTGCCTTAGAACCAGTAGATAGTATTGATGCTAAGACAGAAGGAAAGGTTTTAAAAAAAAAGCCAATTATAGTTATGACTCAGATTTGGTAATATGGTCATTGAAGCAATGGTATCCCTTTAATGTCAGTTCATCTTGATAACTTATCGGATATTGTAAGGAGATGATTGGCTGGTTATATTTCCAAATGGACCTTAAGGGATTTTATAAAGCATTTGTAGAATGTTTTACTATATCTCTATCTCTATCTATGTCTATCTATCTATCTATCTATCTATCTATCTATCTATCTATCTATCTATCTATCTATCTATCTATCTACACATATATAGAGAGAGAGAAAGAGAGGGAGAGAGAGAGAGCTGGGTAGCTCAGTGGATTGAGAGCCAGGTCTGTAGACAGGAGGTCCTGGGTTCAAATTTGGCCTCAGACACTTCACAGCTGTGTGACCCTGTGCTTGACCCCCATTGCCTAGCCCTTACCACTCTTCTGCCTTGGAGCCAATACACAATATTGACTCCCAGACAGAAGGTAAAGGTTTAAAAAAAATAAAGCTATATGTATACATTTTTCTTGTTTCATTAAGTGAACTTTGGAAAGTACAGATTTTCTCATGCAACCATGAAGTGATTTTTTTGTTTTGTTTTGTTTTTGGTAGGGAAGGAATGGGGTAGGGCTGATGAGGGAAACTAGCAGCTTCCAATCATTTTCCTCAGTGTTTTTGGTCTGTTTGCTAATTTCCTGAAAATAGGGTGACCTGAAATGCTTTGACTTAAAACCAAATTTGACACTGGTAATCTGTTGGAGTTTAGTTTGAATGAATAAATTATGCCTGGTAAAAAGCAGGAGAAGCACTTGTTAGTGTAATTTTAAACTCTCCCAGCAAAGTTAATAGGGAAAAAGCAGCAACAAACACAAGAAACCTCATTGTCTGGGAAACTAGATCCTTCTGAATGAGGCCAGTACCCTGTCGAGCACCCAGTGGAAGAGCGGCCCAGGGGATTCTGTGAAATAGGGGGTCAAAAGCAAAAATTTCTCTCTTTTTTTCCTCTCCTTTTTTTTGAAGCTTGATCACTCCATCTCACAAGTTTGGAAATATAGTTGCTGCTCATGGATCCAGTCCCACTACCAATTGGCAAGGAAGCTCCATTTGTGATCTGGGCTGATTTACCCCTCCTTAGACAGCCTGGTGGTTCCCTGCTATTGGAGGCTCACCATACTGATGCTGAACTTAGTGTAAACACCTGATCAGGTTTAGTAGCTCAGATCCCAAACTCAAGTGATCTGTCAGCCTCAGTCTCCCCAGGAGCAGGACGATGACCCAAAAGTTTTTAGAAAGCACGGTGCTTTGGGGATCTTTAGACTCATAAATGCTTGTTGAACAAATGCATGAATTACCTCCAAACAAACGTTTTCCAAGTACTCTTTGCAACCCAAGGTTAGAGTAATCTAAAAGAAATTTTCCACCCATTTTAGCATTTACCACTTCCTAGTTTAGAGTTCTATAACTATAGAGTATAATAAAATTAAAATAATTGTTTCCAAACCTAGCTATGGAAGTCACATTTGGAAACTCCATTTGTATTAGTAAATAGAGCAGAGAAAATAAGGCAACAGAGTCAACTTCTGTTTTACCTCTTGCATCCCCTGTAAGATCCATTTAAAAATACTCAAAATACATGCTGACATTATGTTTGTCTTCAAGGTCGTATAGGGTTATCACAAAGAAGGCTGGTGGCCAATTTTTTTCTAGTTGGTGAAACCAAAGAAGATAAGCTTAAGTTGCACTATGGAGGAATTAGGTCAACTTTAAGGAAGAATTTTGTGCTGGTGAAGGTTGTTAAACTTTGATGCAGGCAAGGGAAAGGGATTGGGGATGCCCTGAAGGTGGTTAAAAAGAAAATGGAAAATCTTACTTGTGTAAAGAAAGACATCCTGATATCTCTCCAGTACTTGATACTTCAGCTCTAGCTTGGCTTCTTCAGGATGGGCAAACAAAGCTAGAATGAGCACAGAAGGATCCTCTTCTTTACAAGTTCCTAGGAGGGCATAGGTATTAACCTATAGCAGGGACTGTTTAGATGATCTCTCAGGAATATAGCCCATGATGGTCCTGGGTTCAAATATGACCTCAGATACTTCCTAGTGTGTGACTCTGGGCAAGTCATTTAACCCCAGTTGCCCAGCCCTTACAGCCACTCTGCCTTGAAACTGATACTTAGGATCAACTCTACTTACTAGTACAAGTGAAGTTTCCAATTGTGATGTCCATAGCCAGGTTTAGAAATGATTATTTTAATTTTATTGTATTCTGCAGTTATAGAACTCTAAAATAGGAAGTAGTAATCTCTCTCTCTCTCTCTCTCTCTCTCTCTCTCTCTACATATATATATATATATATATATATGTATGTATGTATGTATGTGTGTGTGTGTGTGTGTGTGCCTATGCCTATCTGTCTGGCTCTCTCTGACTGTCTATCTGTACATCTATCTTTCTATTTCAGTTTATCACTATCTCTCTTCTACCTCTTATCTATCCATCTATCTAGATACATACTAACAGACTATGGGAACAGAAAGCCCCCCCCAAAACCTGCAAAGCCCCAGCAACACCTGGCAAAACACCAGAAGTTCCCATTCCTCAACCTGTACATGTACCTTCTCCTGCGTGGCTGAACACTCTTCCTGAGAACCACTGCCCCTACCCCCAAAGGCAGAAACTCCCCACTCCTCTCAGGGACATGCAGTGAAGTTAACCCAAGTAGTTCACCTTCCCCAGAGCCAACCATAGAGGCAATCCAAGTTGCCTTGTCGCTTATAACCCCTTCCTTTCCTAAATCTATAAGACTCTATTTCTCCCCCACTGAGGGGGTCTTTGCAGCCACCTCTCCTGGTATCAGACTCTTCCCCCTTGCTGTCCCCCCCCCAACCCTGACCCAGGGGGAAAAAAGATAATTTTGCTAATCCTCTTGGTATTGGGTCCCCTTGTTGCTCCAAATAAACCTTACTTTATTGCCCTACTCCAATTTCATTTGTCTCTTCAGTTGAATCTTAGTCAGTCTGACTGACTAAGTGGTATGGTGCTGAAACCCGGGAGATTTTACTCTGGTCTCTCCTTGTCTCTTACGTACCAACATATGTATCTATCTGTCTGTCTGTCTATCACCCATAGATTCCATTCCAAAGTTGGCTATGGAAGTCACAGTAGGAAACTCTTATTGTCATTTATAATATTTGCCATTTGTAATAGCATCATTTAATCCCCCCCCCCCCCATAAGGACGATATGACTTCTAGAGAAGCAGCATGACATAATGATTAGAGAGCTGGCTTCATTGTCAGGAAGACTGAGTTCAAAACCTGCCTTTGATATATATAGGCTGTGTGACCTAGGAAAGTCACTGAACTTTTCAGTGTTTCCTGGGCAACTAACTTATAATACCCTTTCAGTTACAGAGCAGCTGCCAGTATGCATGTATGGAGGCTTTTTCTTTTCCTGGAATATACTATAGCCATGAATTCACAGGTCTTGGGCTGGTGGGGGGTGAGGGAACAGGGGGAGAGGCAGAGAACGAGAGGGAGAGTTTTTTAAAATAAAAAAGACAAGCAATATATCAACTATATAGATGAAATTATGTGAAGTATTAGCCATGTTGCAAAAAAAGGAAAAACCCCAAGAAAAATACAGTGAAAAAAATTATACTTCAATTTGCCCTCAGAGTTCATCAGTTCTGAGAGATTTCTAATTGATGAAGGGGACATGTTAGCTTTCTGAAGTACTTGAACATATCATAGAGGGACCCAACCCAGAGGGAACACTCATGGATTTGAGCTGAACTCCTCTGGCCACTTCAGGGCACACATGTGCTCAGAGCTAAAGGACTTTGGGATTATGTGGTAATTCTTAGTCCCACAAGGGCATCAGAGTTAACAGACTTCCTTTTGGAAGGTTCAGTAGGACAGCAATCCTGAGATGGATATTTTCAGCTGTTGAGACCTCATGAGTTTTAGAGATCCAGAGCTCTTGAGATCCTCAGTTGGAACTAATAGACAGCAGGTACTGCTTTTTGCCTTGTCAGAGAAAACGAGCACTGACAGAAGAATGAGCCAAATCATAACTCCAAAGGACTTTGAGATTGGAGCAATCTCCAGATTGCTGTTTTACCATTTATGCTCAGGGAAAGAAACACAAGCAAAAGAGACGGTCAGGGACTTGAGGTTCAGGGACCAGGCTCATATAAGCAGAATAAGTGCCTGCCACAATGTATGAGCAGTTTCCATGGCTGTGGGATATGTGGTACAAAGGAAGATGGGAGCCTCTCTTCCCTACAAGATGTCAAAGAGAGAGCCTCCAAAGAGTTCCATACATTTGGCAGGTTAGAAGAGAAAGATAACCACAGGGTCAGTGATTCCTGTTAAAAATCTGTCATGAGAGCTACTCTTCCAGCTCCGTGGTCAGCCCTCTTTGATGTAACCCTTTTCCCTTGCTGCCCTCACAAGGACCATAGAATTGTGATGTCATCCCCAAATTCTGCACCTCTGAACACGTCTAGGGAAATTCAGCTCAAATCTACACTTACACCAGGAAAAGACTTTTCCTACAAAAGGCTATAATATATTTTAAAAATTATCTTTATTCATTTTAGTCACCTAAGGGAGAATTAGGAGTAACAAAAGGGAGTTGTAAGAGGAAAATTTAGACTTGAGATGACACCTGTCCCCAAAAATCTTCTAATGATTTTGAAAAAATTCTTATCTTCTTATCTTGATTATGTATTGATTCCAAGGCAGAAGACAGATAAGGGCTAGGCAATGGGGATTAAGTGACTTGCTCAGGGTCACACAGCTAGGACGCGTCTGAGGCAGATTTGAACCTAGGACCTCCTGTCTCGAGGCCTGATTCTCAATCCACCAAGCTACCCAGCTGCCCCCCCTAATGATTTTTTGTTGTTCAGCCATATCAAACTTTTTATGATTTCATTTGTTTCCGGTTTGGGGGGGCAAAGGTACTAGAGTGGTTTGCCATTGCCTTCTCCAGCTCTTTTTATAGATGAGGAAACTGAGGCAAATAGGGTTAAATGAGTCCAGAGTCCCACAGCTAGTATCTGAGGTCAGATTTGAATTCAAGAAGATGAGTCTTTCTGACTCTTGGTTCAGTACTCCATCCACTGTGCCATCTAGCTATGTAATGACAAGGGTTATTAGCCAAAAGGTAAAATGAATTACCTCAAGTGATAGTAATTTGTCCCTCACTGAAGACCTTCTAGCAAAACTATATTTGTTTGATGAGTTATAATGGGGAATCTTGAAGTACATGGTCTTCAAGGTCTCTTCCAACTCAAACTCTGGGCTTCTGGGATTGCACTTTGTTCAATAAGCACCATGGAGAGGGTATAGATATAGCACTGTGGAAAATGAAGGCAACATAATACATAGACTATTCTTGTGGAGAATTTACAATCTAATTGGGAAGATAATACTATTTTTATTAACCTCATTTTAATTTTTACTAATGCTATAATTTAAAATCTAATTTTAAAAATTATTAATATTAAAACAATATAATCTGGTATTTATATAATGCTTTCTAGGATTTACAAAATACTCTTTTGCATGTTACTTCATTTGATTCTCACAGCTCTGTGAGGTAGGTGCTAGCATTATCCCTCTTTTGCAAATTGGGAAACTGAATAAGTGACTTGACCAGAGGCATGCATCTATTACATGTCCAAGGTAGAATTCAAAATCAGATCTTCTTGACTCTAAGCCCAGCACTCAATCTACTGCACCAAGGTTAATGTCCCCTACTAATATAGTTTTATTGTCTGTTTCCTCCCATAACTCATGTAAATTCTTTAGGAATTTGGATGCTATGCCATTTGGTGCATATATGTTTAGTACTGATACTACTTTTTGTCCATATTATCTTTTATCAAAATGTCTTTTCTTTCTTTATCTTTTTAAATTAGATTAATTTCCACTTTTGCTTTGTCTAAGATCATAATTGCTACCTCTGCTTTTTTAACATTAATTAAAGCATAATAGATTCTGTTCCATACTTTTACCTTTATTCCATGTGGATTTCCCTACTATAAATATCTTGTGAAATTCTAGTTTTTAATCCACTCTGCTCTTCTGTTTTATGGATGAGTTTATCCCATTCACATTCACAGTTATAATTACTATGTGTTTCCTTCCATCTTATTTTCTCCTGATTATCTTTTTCTTCCTCTCCTTTCAGCCTTTTCCTGTTTACAAATGTTTTGTTTCTGACTCTTGCCTTCCCTAGTTCACACAATCTTTTGTCTATCCCTATCTTTTCCTCCTCCCCTTCTTCCTTCCCTACAAGGTAAGATAAGGTTTCTATAACCAACTGAGTATGGGTGATATTCCTGTTTTGAGCCAATTCCAATGAAAGTAAGATTCAGGTATTCCCTTTCCTTCCCCTTCACTTTATTGACTCTTACATACTTCCTTATGTGAAATACTTTTCCCCCCTCTTTCTCTTCTTTCTTCTTTTCTCAGTGTATTCCTCTTTTTTATCTCTTCATTTTTTAGATATCCCATTATATTCAGCTTACTCTTTTCCCTCTGTTTAAGTATGTTCTCACTCAGTGTCTTAAGTATTTTCAGCATCTTAAGTATCCTAAGCAATTTAGGTACCTTAAATATTGCAAGTATCATAAATATCTTAAGTATCTTAGTTATCACCTTCCCAAGTAGGAATGTAATCAGTTTACCCCATTGAGTTCCTTTAGTATCTTAAGTATCACTTGTAATCTGGATATCTTAAGTATCCTAGTCATCCCCTTCCCATGTAGAAATGTAATTCCATTTGACTCCATTGAGTCTTTTGCCTTGTAGAATATCATATTCCATGCCCTCTTGTCCTTTAATGTAGAAGCTACTAGGTCCCATGCAATCCTTACTGTGACTCCACAATATTTAAATTGTTCTCCACTCCCTTCCTACTCCAGCTGCTTTAGGTATTTTCTCTTTGTCTAGGAGTTGTGAAATTTGGCTATGAGAGTCAGGAGGTGATCTGTATATTTATTCAATTTGTTTTCTCTTCTTGTTTGAGAATAACAGGGCAGTTTTCCCTGATAATTTCTTGCAATATCTAAGTTCTTTGAGGGATCATGGATTTCAGGCAGTCCAATGATTCTGAGATTATCTCTCCTAGATTTATTTTCCAGATTAGTTGTTTTTTCAATGAGATAGCTCAGGTTTTCCTCTATTTTTAAAATTCTTTTGAATTTGTTTTATTGTTTCCTGATGTCTTATGGAGCCATTAGGTTCCATTTGTCCAATTCTAATTTTTAGGAGCCATTTTCTTCCTTGAGATTTTGTACTTTCTTTATTAGGAAGTTGTTTTCTTTAGTGATTTTTGTTGTTCTATGCTGTTGTCTCTTTCACTCATTTCCTTTCCCAATTTTTCTTCTACCTTTCTTATTTGTTTTTTTTTTAATATTCTTTTGGAGTTCTTCCAGGAGTTCATTTTGGGTCTGACATTTTGATATTGTTTTCCTCTTTTGAGCTTATATTTTGGTCTTCCCTGTTTCTGAAATAGTTTTCCAGGATCATGCTTTTTTCTTTTGCTCCTTGTGGGGACTTTTTAAATAACCTTATCTATATATTGAAGCTCAGCTCTACTCTTGGGTAGGGAAAGTACTATCCTTGGATCCCCCCAGGTGTCATGTGTACTGTAGTGAGCTAGATTCCATTCTTCAGCTGCCAGCTTTTTCAAGTGTTCCAAGTACTAGGCTACTCCTCCCACTGAGGGTTCATTCTGCTATGCTTGCATCAAGTTACACCTTCCACTTCTGGTTCTCCCAGTGCCAAATGTTCTGGACTACTCTGAGTATGCTGGGCTACTCCTTACATTGTTGGTTTCTATGCTCTCCCTGATTATTCTAGTGAGATTGATTCTTCTTTATTTTCTTAGACTGTCTTTTTTTGATTCTGCCACTCCAGAATTCATTTTGAGGTATTTTTGTTTGGTTAATTTTTTGGGGGGTGGGGAATGGTTGGTTGTTTGGAGATGGGTTTGAGCATGCTTGGAATATTCCTTACTCCACTATCGTGGCTCCCAGAAACCAACAATACAAAATTTAACAATCAGATAATAAGATAAGAACAGAGCTATTCTTCTCTTCTTCCAATTTTTTTTTTTGTGTCATTTTCTAGCAGGTCAATTCTGGCTTTCAATAATCTGTTTTCAGATTAACTATTTTGCTTTATAGGCTATTATTTTCCTATTGTCACTTCTCTTCAACCTGTCTTATTTGAGTTTTCAATTCCTTTTTGAGCTCCTCCATAGAATGCATCCAATTCCCTGGGTTTTTTTAGGCTTTGCTTGAGGTTTCCTGGATCTCATCCCTGTCCATTGAGCCTGGTCTTTGAAACTTACTCCCATAGAAGCTTTCAATTGTAGCTTTTTTCCTCTTGTTTACTCTTTGGGAGCCATCCAGCTGTCTCCCTGAGGGTGAGGGCTTGCTCTGACTAGATGTGATGATCCAGTCAAGTAATGGAGATGACAGACACCATGTGCTCAGGCCCATGTGCATAGGTTTCATAGGTGTTCTGCCATAGCACAGAGGTATTTTATTATTTAGGGTTTCAAGTACATACTTCTTTGGCACACATTCAATTTTCTACATATATGTTTCCATGGAACTTAACAACAAGATACATAGCCTAAGGAGATAGTCAATGAAATGTTGTTGCTATAGATAAATGACATAAACAGGGTGATCTAGAGATTAGTTCTCCCTGACCTAGAAGATTTCACAGCTAGGTACAAGGTTAGACCAGATTCAGGGTTTTCCTCAATTTACAAATTCAATTTTTTTTGTGTTACTTTAAAGCACCTATCAATGCTGCCTGGTTTCTGTCCATAAACAGAATTCAGTGGAGTGTGTCTTGAAGGTGATTGATGTTCTTGGTTTGCCTGGCTTGTAATGGAAGTTGTGAATTTTAGATTTTCTCCACCCTGATTAGTCTTTAAAATCCTAGCAACCAGGAATGTATACACCCCTACTTAAGGATTAAGTGTTGAGGAGGATGGCCTATGACAGACATGTGCTAGCAAGTGACAAATAAGAAACAACTGACAGACCCCCTGGGCTGTCCTAAGTCAAGCTTAAGCTACTATTGGTACATGTGAGACGCAGGAAGTGAGGTAAAGAATGGTCTATATGTTTCTCATCACTTCCTCTCTCTGGCCTCTCACAGAGACATGGCTCTCTCTCTGGCTTGTGGCAGCGGGCTGGGGGTCTTGGCGTTTTGGGGGTGGCAGCTTGCCGGTGAGGTGACTGGAGAAGCTCTGTAGTGTGGGTTAGGTGAGGTGTCTTCCCTGAGTGACCTGGATGAGTGGTTAGACTAATTCCTCCTTTCCTTTATTTCCTAAAGCACTATCCTCTTAGGAGGCCCCTCATCTCAGAATAGATCTCATGACTGGAAGCTGAGCTAGTTTTAAACTTCTGAGGAGGCCTTGTGGCTGAGTTCTCTGAACTTCCCTTGGCTTAGGCTAGGCTGGAGAAAACATATTCTTTTCTCTCTCTCTTCTTCTTCTTAATTCCTTCCCTCTATTGTAATTAAACCACCATAAAAATCCCAAACTGACTTGAGCATTTTATTGGGATTGAATTAATCCTTGGCAACCACTAGTATAATATATTCAGTCAATAATTCCTAATTTTACTGCTAACAAAGTTGATTGTAGCTCTGTGGAGAAGAAAAGGAGGGGGGTATTGGATAGTGATCTTTGGGCTTTAATTCTGTAAATGTAATCTTTTAGGGTAATAGTCTGGGGATTAAGGTGGGATATATGTTTATTGATCCTATAAGTATTTGCTCATATTATTTATCCTGTATTGGGGAGAGAATAATAATTGTAACAAGTCCATTAGTTAGGAAAGTTGGAGAGAGAGAAGTCACAGAAGGGGATCAGCGGGGGCCTCATTCTCTGGGGGCTGCCTTACAGACCCCATTTCCCCAGACTGTGACCTTGTCATCCAGTGAGGGTATGATGGCCTCCAGCATTTACTCATTTTATTTACTTTATTTTTTGGGGGGGGGTCCTATGGACTATAAACTTGCCCCTCTGTTGATTTACTGAACCACAGTGTTTGAGCCATTATGTCCTGAGGCTGAATCTTCTCTTTTTCTCAATCCCCTACTGGTATACTGGATTCTGCCAGATAAGCTAACCTGCTGAACTGGCCTTTCCTGGGGCAAATTTTTCACTGTACATAGCAGGCTGAGGGTACAAGTCCAACCAGGTCTCCCTGTCATCAGATCCTCCCTGCCAGCCATTGTCAGAGCCCTGGTCCAGAGGTGAACCCTTGCAGCTGTGGTCTCTGCCCAGGGCTGACTGTGTGAGCTCCAATCTTGTCTCAGGGATGGATGGGGGAGGGTTTTCAGCAAGTCTATCTCTCCCTTATCCTGTGAAAATAGACACACTATGCCTACTTTTCAAGTTGTTTTCAGTAGGAGAATCTCATGACTACTTCTTCTTGTTGGGTTTGTATTTCTGTTTTCTTTGAAGTGTATTATAAATATTGGTTTGGAAGGACTGTCAGAAGTTTGGGCCTTAGGGCTCCTAAGTTGCCATCTTGACTCTGCCTCCAGTTTCTTCATCTGTAAAATGAGGAAGCTATGCTAGATGACTTCTGAGATTCCTTCCAGTTTTAAATCCTGTGAGCCCATGAACATTCAAGAAAGAGTTGGTATGGGTGGGGAAAGGACATCACAGTCTTAACACTTACAGGTGATTTACCCCTTGTGAGCAGTCGAGCCTCAGTATAAACTGAGGCAATGATTTCTAGATGATAGAGAGCATAGTTGAAGGAGTCACTTAAGACCACATTTATTGAGCTGTGCAAGTGATAATTAGGTTTCTTAGTGAATTCTGTATAGTTTTCTGAAGAAACAGCCTGTGCTTTCAAGATACTTAAGATCCCTGTGGGAGACAAGAATTATCCTATTATTATCCTATTACTAACTGATGACCTAATTTGCCCATTAAAAAACTAAGTTGCTGAATATTCAAAAAATGTACACAGGAGATCAAAGATCATAGGAATTATAGTTGGTCAGGGACACTAGAGATCCTCTGACTCTTTCATTTTACAAATAAGGAAAACTAAGACCTAGAAAGGCTTGTTCAAGGTCACATAGCACCTAACTAGCCAAGCTGGGATTTAAACTCAGGACAACCTGACTCCAAAACCAGCATTTTTTTTTCCTGTATCTATATGTTTGTGTAAACATATAAATGCTGTATATGTGAATAAGTGTGGTCTTGTTAAAAAATTTTAAATCTCACTATTTGTTATTATAAAAGTCATAGGTACACATAATCTTTTGAAATTCTTCCCTTTGTCTTTATAATTTTCTTTCTTTGTTTCTTTTTGCAAACCTAAATGTCTCTTTTACCTGAGTCAATTACAGGAGGATAATGTTCTGGCAACCCAGAATTTATTTCCTGCTTCTTTTCTTGATGGGCCATTCAGTGGCAGCTTTGAGAACTCCAAATTCTAAGCAGGGTAAGTCCTGAAAGACAAGTGATTTTTCCATGCATTGGAATGGAATGTAATAAGTTTAGATCAATTTAGGAATGTTCTGGGTCAAGATTGGGGCAGGAGGAGGAGATGTGGGAGTGTATGTCTAGCCAGGTTGTTGTGCTTCAAGTTGTCAGAGTTTTTCTAAGTGCTCCATTTTATGTACAGGGTGGTATTCATGGTGATAATTCCCCAAGGATTACCTTCATATGTTTCTTCTTGCATTTCACTTATGATACTACTATCTTTTAAAAAGTCAAATGATCCAACTTTAGTTACATGCTCACTGGATTTTTTTTAAAAAACAGATTTGCATCCATTACTACAGAAAATGGCAGTGAGTATTCACTCTTCTTTTAATCAAAGTTCTCTCTACTGGAACACACTAACATTGGGGAATAATACTTGACTTTGTCTCTTGTGCTTTTTAGGAAGAAGTAATAGAGGGAAGATACCTAAATGGTAATATGTTCATGGGATCTTGCTTTCTTCTTATTACAGTTTCAAACAAAATTACATTGATCTTTCTGTGATGATTCAGTTTTAAGCTGTCTTTCTATTTCCCCATGCAGCTCTTCTGGATTTGATCCAGTTTCAGAGGTAATACAAAGAACACAAGGTTCTATACATTCCAGAACATTTCTCTAAGCACTTTAGGCTCAGAGAAGGGGGATGAAATTGGTAGAAGGTGAAATATTATGGAACATGATACATTTTAAGAAGTCACAAAATAGGATCATAGATTTGTAGAATGGTAATTAACTTTTAAACAAGATTTCTCTTAAGTTGTTAATTTTGGTAAATTATTATATTATTGAATGTTTGGTGAATTATCATCATCATCCTTATTATTATTACCTCTTATGGTATTCTACTATTAACTTGTTTATTTTCATTACCCATGTTTTCCACATCCCGGTTTCCCTTCAATTTAGGAAATCAGTAATTGAGCACAACAGATCCTTTGACCTGTGTTTTCTGTTTCCAATTAAAGTTCTAATGTCTGGACATCGGACCTATCCCAAAGACTTATGGCTTATTTCCACTCGAGAAACGTTGCCTTTACTGTCCGCAGTCTTCAGGTTTGTGCATTCTCAATTTCAAGGCATAGTCATATCACCGAACCTATTTCTTTGCCCTGGATCCTTGAAAACTTTGTAGCTTTTGCCACCATTAGAATTGTCTCCTGAGCTCAGCCTGACTTCAAGAAAATGATAGAATTGTTCATGGTAGTGACTGTTTCCATTGAAATCAGTAAACATTGATTAATCACCAACTATGTGCCAGTCATTGTGCCAAGCTATATACAAATATAAAAGTGAGACAAACTCTGTCTTTAAGGAGCTTTCATTCTAACTGGGGTAAATGACATATAGCATCTGCTTCTCTTTATTGACCTTTTCATACAATGACCCAAATGGGTCTAGGAGTAATAACCTGCTAGGTTCTGGGAGCTCCCTTTGAGAGTCGTATTTCTGATTAGATGGGTAAACTCTCTCCTGATAAATAAGCAACAACAACAAAAGTGAACTATTAAATGGCTTTGTAGGTAGTCGTTGTTATGCATGCTTATGTGGGTCTTCATAGATGTTTGCTATTTCCTCGTATTCATCCTTGGGGGGTGAAGGGAAGTGGGGACCCTGAAAGAGGGATTGCTTGAAAGACTATTCTCATTGTTTATGTCCCAACTGACTTTAACACTTCTAAGTAGCACAGCTAGTTTTCTTGGCTGTTGTCAAAGTCTCTGCAGCAAGGATCCAAAACAGAAGCCTCTGCAATATGAGCCTCTTTCCCAAGAAAGTCGAGTAAGAATGAGGCATTGTCTAAGCAAGACTTAAAACAGTCTCCCCAGAAGTGCCCTTGGTCAACTGGGAAGGCCATGGTAGCCATGCTTCCTTGTCCCAAGGAGAAGGGATCTATGCTTGCTCTCTACATCTCTTATTGGAATCACTTGAGAAGTTATAAGACTGAGTTAGTCCTGATTCTGAGCCTTGCAATGCTTGGCAGGCCTCAATGCCTTTGTGCTTTCTTTAAATGGAGGCCTCTAGGGAAACTGAAAAGCATGGCGACACGCCAAACAATCTAAAAGGAGTCCTCGCATCCATCCTGGGTCAATTTGCTTTTATCCGCTTCATTCTCAGGCTACCATGGAAAATTACCTGGAGAACCTTCTGTACCAGCCCCAGAAGCTGCTGGAAGATTTCCGACAGACTGATCACCAGCAATTCCAGACTGCCATGAAATGCTTTTTTGAAGACAAAAAGAGCAGATTGGTGAGGGGACCCTAATGTTCCTAGAGATAAAGAGGAACTAGGTCTTGAAAACTACTGAGTCTGCCTCAAGGGTGTCACTTAGTCATCCACCAGGGGTGCTGCAGGGAATCAATAAGCCTTTTTTATCATAAGTATTGTTTTTTAAATTTCATTTTTTTCCAGATTATGTATTGAACCCATTTAAATTTTTTTAAATTTTATTTAATTGATTAATTTAGAGCATTTTTCCAACGAGCCTATTTTTAATAATAGTTTTCTGACATTTTCCCATCCATATTCTCTCTCTCCTTCTACCCCTTCTCTCTCCTCCAGATGGCAGGTAATGTTTTCTTGGTTGTACATGTGCTCTCATACAATCCATATTTCCATGAAAGAGACACACTAGAAAAAAGTTCATGGAGGAAATAAAGTACATAATGGTTGCTTCAACCTGTATTCAGATTCCATAAGTCCCTACTAAAGCAGCCTTTTTGTTTTGAGTTCCTTGGAATTGTCCTGGATAAGCTTTTATTATTAAGCACCTACTATGAACCAGCCATCATACAAATACAAATACCAAAAAAACCACACAATTCTTGTCCTCAGAGAGCTTACATCCTAATTGAGGGATATAATACATAGTATCTTTCTTCTCCTTTTCCTACAGGAACTTGAGCATATCCAAAGAGAAATAGCTACTGAGTTTAATGAAAAAGTTTTCCCCAGTTTTCCTCCTACTCAGAACCTAAGAGAAGCACCAGGGGAGATTCTTGATTAGGAATAGGATAAGTAAAGAACGAAGAGTGGACCTAGCTCATTCCAAAGAACCTTGATAATAAAAGAGCGAGTGAGAGTTGAAGATTCTTGGACCTCAGAAAGTCAGTGATTTTGAAAGATTTCCTATGCTAGAGGCAACTGTTGAAGAAGACAGTTGGCCAGGCAGATTCTGGGAAGTATCTCTAAGACCTTCCTGAAATGAAGGCCACCCCATCCTCAGTAACTCACTGGAAGTGACTTAGCTGAAAACGATTCCATTTTTGTCCAAATACATTGTGGGGAGGACTGTGTAAGAATAATGCTCAATAACCGTTCATTTATTTTGATCCAATAGACAAAAAGACCAAAGAAGGGTCCCACACAAGGCAAAATTGATTGACTTCAGGACTTGTTAATGAGACACGAGATGTTCTAAAGTTCAGAAGGTTTTGTCTCAAAATCCCTTGAATACAAGTTTCAGAAGGGTATAGAAGCCGATACCATTTAACAAAGCAAATGATCAGAGTCTCTAAGCAACACCCTTAGTCCCCAATTGACAACAAACATTTAATTCCCCACTAAATATGAGGTACTGAGCTAGATGCTAGAGAGACAAAGACAAAATTTTAAAAAAAGAATCCAGGGAATTAAAATTCTATAGGAGGAAATAAAGCGTTACATGTTAACATGAGATAGGTTTTCTCCCTGCTTCTTCTGGCGGTCTCCCTGGTAAAGAGCTATGGAAGTCAAGCCAAGTGTTCAAAGGAGAAGAGAGCAGGATCAGAAATATTTTTTTTAAAAAATTTTAATTTAAAACATTTTAAAAATATTTTAAATAAAAAATTTTTTAACATACTAAATGGTCAGTTATTCTTTTTAGTAAAGAGGTCACCAGAAAGGATTGGGGCAAACACTTACTTAATGCTTACTCTGTGAGGTAACTCATGTTATGGCTGTGCCAGAGTTGACTTGAAATGGCTCTTTTTTTTTTTTTTAACCCTTACCTTCCATCTTAGAATCAATACTAAGTACTGATTCCTAGGCAGAAGAGTGTCAAGGGTTAGGCACCGGGGTTTAAGTGACTTGCCCAGGGTCACACAGCTAGGAAGTATATCTGAGGCCACATTTAAACCCAGGACCTCTAGACTTGGCTCTTTATCCACTGAGCCACCTCACTGTCCCTCCATAATTTTCTATGTAAGAAACTGAGGTCCAGAGAGGTGAGTTGTGATTTACTCAGTGTCAGACATATATAAAGCATCATGGGTGTGATTTAAACATTGGTTCTTTGATTCCAGAGCCAGGACTCCCATCTCTAGGCTTTCTTTATAACTGCTGAGCCACCTACATGCTCCTTCTACTGGCTCTTGACTGCCCATTGTTTAAGTTTCATTAAGAACATTTAAACCTCAGAAACTAGCAAGTTACAAATAAGGATTTGATTGATTGTTTTGTTGATTGTCTTGACTTATGAAAGTGACGAGGAAAATATTACTGCAGATTAAACCAAAAATTGAGCTGTGTGGGGAGAGCTGGTTATGAAACATTTAGCAGCACACCCATGCCTATAAAAAGGAAACTTTAGCAAGTGGGACCATCAGGAAGGGTTTCCCAAAGGGCATGACATTTGAGCCAAGCTTTGAAGGAAGCTAAGGATTCCAAGAGGCAGAGATGCTGGGGGCCAGAGATACAAAGCCAAAAATTTGAAAAATAGTCCTGCGAGGAGCAGGAGCAGAAGGTTTTTCTCCCTTTAAAGTATATTGAATGACCGTTTATTCTCTTTATAAAGTTGCTGCCAGAAGAGGCTGGGGCATGACTGCCTTACCTCAAACTTATGAAGGGTATTCCAGACTTGGAGAAGAGCCAATTCTAAAGCATGGAGATAGGAAATGGATTATTGTGTCAGGAACAGCAAGGAGGCCAATTTTGCTGAACTGTAAATTCAGTCGGTATTTATTAAATGCCTACTTATGTGCCAGGCACTGTGTGAAGTATTGGGGTCATAAAAAGAGGCAAAAGACAAGCCTTTGCCCACAAGGAGCCTACAGTTTAATGGGGGAAACAACAGGCAAAAAATATGTTAAAAAAAACTGTATTCAGAACAAAGGAAATAATTGAGAGAAGGCAGTAGAACAGGAGGGAGTTGGGAAAGACTTCCTGTAAAGGATGGGGTTTTGGGGGCAGCTGGGTGGCTCAGTGGATTGAAAGCCAGGCCTAGAGACAGGAGGTCCCAGGTTCAAATCTGGCCTCAGGTACTTCCTAGCTGTATGACCTTAAGCAAGTCACTTAACCTCCATTGCCTAGCCCTTACCACTCCTTCTGCCTTAGAAGTTACTCTAAGTTCCAAGATAAGGGGGTTGGGGGGGAAGAGAGAGAGAGTGAGAGAGTGTGTGTGAGTGAGTATGTATGCTGGTAGAGCTGAGATCTCTCTAAGCCAAGTTGCATTGATTTTCCCTTATTTCCATCCCCACAAAGTATGGTTTCCCCAAGGGTTCTGCATCCAACTAATCAGAACCCACCAAAAGCCAGGAGGTCACTCCTATCTCTCCTCTTTTGGTTTCTGCAGGAGCTGGATGACATAGTGATTGATCTGAAGGAAATCCGGGACCGTGCCTTGCAGACACCTGGTGTAAACCGAACTCTGTTCCTCATCACCCTTGAAAGATGCTTCCTGATTATGAATTCCATTGAATGTGTGGCTATACTAGGCCAGGTGCTACGGGTTTCCCCTGGAAGCTTCCTCCAACCTGAGATCATTGAGAACCTTCCCAGAAACCTTCAGGAGGATTCCTTTAAGAATTTGTGAGTGATCTTGGGAATGAGTGAAAAATTAATTAAGCACTTAGTATTTACTTGCCAGGCACCAGTGCAAAAGTTCTAGGGATACATAAGCAAGCAAGCAAGACCTCTGCCCTCAGAGTTTATGTGAGAGTCAGGAAAACAGCCCATGAAGGGGTGCTATAAGAGTGGGACAGCAATTTGGAACTGACCAGAAAGTGATGTGGAGGAAAGGAAAGGGAAAGTTTATCTGCCAGTTCCCAGCATGCCAGAGGCAGAGCCCGAGGTTCTGGTGAGAAATAGATGAGTATGATGGTAGGGAGTGTAGGTCAGCCAAGAAGTGTCTTTTGGAGGATGGAGGGCAAAATAGGACTGAAAGAGGTACTGACTCTGCAACAGATTTTAGCAAAATCCTTAAGCTGAAACATTGTTTGTTTTAGACTCTTACCTTTCACCTTAGAATCAATACTATGTATTGGTTCCAAAGCAGAAGAGTGGTACAGTAAGGGCTAGGCAATGGAGGTTAAGTAACTTGTCCAGGGTCACACGTCTAGGAAGTGTCTGAGGCCAGATTTGAACCCAGGACCCTAGTCTCTGGACCTGGTACTCTTATCTTTTACCTAGCTGCCTTTGGAGTTGTTTTTTTAGTTGCGATGATCCACTATCTGGTGGTGGTATTCATTTGTCAGATAGCTGTAGGAGCCTGGGTATTCAAGCCACAGCAACTATAGGCCAGGAAGTGAAAGTGTGATGCTGTTCACATTAGCATGGTGCTATATCAGAGCAGCCGGACAGCCAAGTAGCACAGTGGAGAGAGTGCTAGACCTGGAGTCAGGAAGATGTGAGTTCAAATCTTGCCTCAGACACTTACTGTGTGACCATGGGCAAGTCACTTAACCCTGCTTGCCTCAGTTTCCTCATCTGTAAAATGAACTCAAGAAGGAAAGGGCCCTGAAATATCTTTGTCAAGAAAACCCCAAATGGGGTCACAAAGAGACTGAAATGACTAAATGAGAACAACATAACAGACCAGACAATAACTTCACGCACTTATAAAGCAAAGTGTTGTTTTTCCTCACCAAGAATGAGCTTATAATTTAGGGAAGAAGGCAAGACATAAAACAAGTACCTAAGGGAAATTCAAATAATTTGTTATTAGAATGCAAAGGATTTGTCAAAGTACTGAAAACCAGCTTATTTTTGTAGGTAGGCTCAACAGCTCACGAATGGGTCAATCCCTTTAGCTCACCTGCCCCAAATGACTGCTGCTTCTGGGCTTATTTCAGGGATGGGAGAGGTTGGAAGCTAGACTTTCCAATAGCCCTGTTCCTGGGGCCCTGTCAGTCTTGGCAGGTTCCAGCTGCTTTGTGCTTTCTTTAAATAGAGACCTGTGGGAGAAATGTAATCTTTGTACTGTTTGCTTAGCAAACCCAAACCTAAGTTTTCTTGAATTCCAAATTAGGAGGCCTGAATAAATGAAGTTTTATTGTACTTAGAATGCTTTTGATAATAAGAAGACAGAGTGAAGAACCAGTTTTGTCTTGCCCAGAGTAAGGACTCAGGAACTGTTCCCTGAGGCCTATTTCAGTTCTAGGCAAAATTAGAAAGTAATTATAATTAATCTAGAGCTCATGGAATGTATTATAGCTCTAAGGTCATCTGGTCCAACCGTATCAGCCCCCTGTGCCCATTTTCTAAGTGAGGAAAATTGGAGCCTAAAATAGCGATTAGTGATTTGTCCGTGGTTATATTGATAGAACTGGGATTTGAAATCAACTCTTCTGTCTTGACCTTTTTTCTACATTAACTCTTCTAGCTATGTCAGTCTGTTCTCTTTTCTTTTCTGGGAGATTTTCTCTTCCTGATTCTCCTTAGATGGTCAGTAGCTACATAAATCTGCCCCTCCCAGACAAAGCCTAATTTTATTAAAGGATCTGAAACTCATTAACACTGGAAGAATAATAACTGATAATAGCTTAAAGTGTTCTTCTAAAAGAAAATGGATTCTTTCCATTGAGGCTGACTTTTACGTTTGCCACTCTTCTAAGTTTCAGATATCTGTTTGCCTTCCTGTGGTTCAAGATATCATATAACCTTGGGCAAATCATTTCCCCTCTGAGTCTCAGTTTCTTTATCTGTGCAATAAAGGAATTGGACTTGCTGATCTCTAAGGTCCCTTCCTGTTTGATATTCAAAGAACTTATCTAGTCAATCAATCAACAAACATTTATTAAGTGCCTACTATGTGTCAGGATGGGTCAGTGGATAGAGTACTGGGTCTAGAGACAGGAAGACCTGAGTCCAAATCCAGCTTTAGATACTTCCTAGCAGTAGGACTCTGGGCAAATCACTTAATGTCTGCCTTAATCCCCTGGAGAAGGAAATGGCAAACTACTCTAGTAATCTTGCCAAGAAAACCCCATGGACAGTAAGGTCTGTAGAGTTACAAATAGTCCGACATGACCGAATGACTGAACAACAATAACATGCCAGGCACTATGCTAAACAGTGATGATACAAAAAAAGACAAAAAGACCTTGGCCTCAAGGAGCTTACAATTTAATGGGAGATGACACATAAAAAAGTGAGGAAGGGAGGTAGGATATTCAGCATGAGGGTCATGATGATGTCCTTCAGTCAGGTGGAAAATGATAAGATGGCTGCCCTGGGCATAATTTTTAAATGGAGAATCTTTAAGGAACTCTCCAATATCCTCCCATTATTCTTTCTAAGAGGCAGCTAGATGGCTTCAGACTCCTATTCTCTGTGTGACTCTGGGTAAGTCACTTAGACCTATTTGCCTCATTTTCTTCATCTGTAAAATGAACTGGAGAAGGAAATGGCAAAATCACTCCAGTATCTCTGCCAAAAAAAACCCAAATGGGGTTACAAAAAATTGGGAAACAACTGAACAACAAACCCTTTCTAAGTAGAGAAAGGAGGAGGCGCTTAGGGAGGAGTACTGAGGGAAGTGTGAGTTTCAGAGTTGATGTAATCTTGTAGAATCATGAGTTTCTGGAAATCATAATGAGGTCCAGGAGAGCAACCAGATGGGAAATGAATGTCCATATTTTTTCTTTCCCTAGTTGACATTTGTTTCCATGCCATTTAGGTCCTCAGTATTTAAAGATCTCTATGACAAGACCTCTGCCCATTCACAAAGAGCACTCTACTCCTGGATGACTCAGATTTTGCAGAAATCTTCTAATTATTCAACCGGTGAGACCACAAGTCCAAAAAACGTTGCCATGGAGTTAGTCTTTATGCTAGAAAGAGGGAAAGCTTTCTAAATAACAACAGCTCATCCCCTCTGAAGAAGGGGAGGAGGGAATACTTGCTTAGCTCTTTGTGTAAGCTATTAGCTATCCAGAGTCAAGAACATCCATTAGATACAAACTTTTTTGTATTTTCTGGTATAAATCAGAAATAATGGGACCATTTCTACCAGAGATTTAGGGAGCAAAATTCTCAAGAATTAATGAGTGGGTGACTACTAGGGGGAAATGTCATAGCTAATGTATCATTTTAAAATTAATTAAATCCTTCTTATAACCTAAATTGTTTTAAAGAAGGTCATGTGAACAATATTTTTAAGAAATGCTGACAACTCATTTTCTGTCTAAACCAGAATTTCCAAAACTTTTGGAAGTTGTAATTCTTAATCACTTTTGATTTCAGGAGATCTTGATACCTCCATCTTAAAAGTCCTCCAGGGTATATATTTTATCTTTAACCAAAGATAATTTAAAATCATTTACTTTGAACATTTGGGTCATGATTTTGTCACCTATAAGCTATGTAACAATGTACAAATTGTTTTTCCTTTTTAAACCTCAATTTCCTCATCCACATAGTAGGGATATGAATAATTGCTCTACCTGTCTCAAAGGGTCATTTAATAATAAAATGAGGAAATGGATATAAAATGTTCTTTAACTATAAAGCACAATATAGATGTATAGCTTTACCAGTAATATTTATTATTATTATTTTGTAACATCCCTGAGATAAATTGAGGTACCTTAGAGAGTCACAAAACTGGTCTCTATGAAGATAATCTAGATAATCCCAATTAATGAGCAGTTTGCTTTGAGTACAATAGGTGAAATCTGGGTCCCTGAAGGGATCTACTCCCCTGAATTCAGGGCGTTCAGTTATAATTTAGTACCTTAATGAATCAGAAGAAACAAATTTTTGGTGGACTTTAGTGTTTGAAGAGGATGAATATCTCTCCAAATAATGATCAGTTAATTTCTTCCTTACTAGAAGGGCCAAGTTTGAGAATGTTTCATAAGAGCAGTCACTATAAGACATACTACATTAAAAGACATCCTGTAATTAACATTAACTTTACCAAATTACCAGATGTTTTCAACTGAGAAAAGAATATGCAGATACAGAAATATCCATGTGGTGATATATTACCTCTCCTTTAAGTGTCTGTAAAATTAATGACAAATTATAAAGTGTCTTAAAGTCATTTAGTCCAATCCACCTGCTTAAGACATGAATCTCAGATGTTCTATTGCTGATAAATCTGGCTCAAAACACTAAAAAGGACTAGAATGCAAGAAATAAAATTCCTAGAAGTATTGAAAAATTGTAATTAACTTAATCAGTAGCAGTGCCTTCCCAGAGTTGTCAGTGTAGAAAAGATCTTCAAAAACATCTTACCCAATCTCCTTATTTAATTTTATTTTTAAATGACATTTTATTTTTCCCAATTGCATGTAAAAATAATTTTAACATTCATTTTAAAAAATGTCAAATTCCAAATTCTTTCCTTCCTCTCCCTTTCTCCTTCCCTGAGATGGTAAACAATTTGATCTAGGTTGTACATGTTCAATAGTGCAAAACATTTCCATATTTTGTGGGGAAAAAAAGACCAAAAAAACTAAAATAAAAAATAAAGTGAAAAATAGTATGTTTCAATCTGCATTCAAATTCTTTAAGTTCTTTCTCTGGAAAACCTCCTTATTTTAGAGATAAAACTGGAGCCCAAAAAAAGGAGGCAACTTGCTCAATAGTACATAATTAAGTGGCAGAGCTGAGACCTGAACCTAAATCTTCTCACTCTAAGAGTGATGCTCTCTGTCTCTGTCTCTGTCTCTCTGTCTCTCTTCCTTCCTTCCTTCCTTCCTTCCTTCCTTCCTTCCTTCCTTCCTTCCTTCCTTCCTTCCTTCCTTCCTTCCTTCCTTCCTTCCTTCCTTCCTTCCTTCCTTCCTTCCTTCCTTCCTTCCTTCCTTCCTTCCTTCCTTCCTTCCTTTTCCCCTCCCTTTCCTTCTGTTTTAGAATTGATACTAAATATCACATCCAAGGCAGAAGAGTAGTAAGGGCTAGACAACAACAGTTAAGTGACTTGCCCAGGATCTTGTAGTTAGGAAGTATCTAAGGCCAGATTTGAACCACATCTCCCATCTCCAGGTCTGGCTCTCTCTCTCCACTGAGTCACCTAGGTTCCCCTTGGCCAATACTCTTTCAGTATATGACTCATTATCCCCTGCTGAGTCCATTCAGTAGACTTGATAATTGAATAAGTTGATGGCATCAGAGATGTCTGTGAATATTCCACAGCTGTGTGAATATTTCTACTGTTTTCTTTTACTGGGCAGATGACTCGGTGTCATGGGTTAGTGCAGAAAACCTATGGATTTTGGGAAGATACATGGTTCACCTCCCATTTGAAGAAATTACAAAAATTAGTCCTGTTGAGGTAAGTGTAATGCTCCATTCATTTCCTTGTGCTAATTTCAGTTAGATGATCTAAATCTCTCAGTTCTCTGTCATTAGTAGATTCAGACTTAGACCTGAGAGTCCACCTTGTTCAATCTCCTTATTTTTTCAGATGAGGAAAATTGGGATCATAGAGGTTAAGTGTCTTGACCAAGGTCACTCAAATACCAAACACCTAAGCCCAAGAAGAAGCATCATGAGATAGTAGAAATGGCCATCAGTCACATTTATTTAACACTTAATATATGCCAGGCACTGTACTAAACTCTGAAGGTACACAAAGAGGTCAAAGATAGTCCCTGCCCTCAAGAAGCTTACAATCTGGGGAGACAACATGCAAACAAATATATACAAAGCAAGCTATATACAAGATAAATAGGAGGTAGTAACTGAGAAAAGGCACTGGAATTAAAAGGGACTGGGAAAATCATCCTATAGAAAGTGAAATTTTAGTTGGGACTTAAAGGAAGTCAGGGAGGTCAACAATCAGAGTGGAGGAGGGAGAACATCTCAGAAGCACCTGTTCAAGGCCTGCTTCCAACATTTATTTGACATATGGACTAGACAAATCACTTTAAGCCTCAGTTTCCTCAGCTGAAAAATGGGGAATAGTAATTCTCATTTGTATTTACCTCTTTGGATTGTTGTGATAATCTCATAAAATGCTCTAGGTAGGAGATTTTTGTGAGCCATAAATAAACCCTATGTAAATATCCATAGTTATTATTATTATTATTATTCCTACTGTCACTAGCATATTTGGGACTTACTGACCTACTTTCTGATCTCTGTCCATTAGATTGGGCAGTTCATCAGCTATGACAATGCCACCAAGCAACTGGATACGGTTTATGACATCACACCACAGCTGGCCCAAGCTTTTTTAAAAAGGATCAACTCTTCTAGCTTTGACATGAGGAACACCTCTACTATTCACAGGCAAGAACCAACAGCTTTCTTAACTCTCTGGAGGTGCCAGTTCCTCCCAGATAGTCTCTAAACACAAGACAACATTTGCTTTATAAATAAGGAGGTTTTTTTCTGGCAAAAGAGGAGCAATTGGAATCGTATTCTTTTAACTTAAATTTGTGCTAGTGAAAGATGGTATCATTTTCTCCCTTCCCTTCCCCAAGTATTGCTTTTTGGGAGTGCCATGAAGATTAAGTTTGTTAAAGGAAAGATGTATGTATGAGAAACAAAAAGAACAAACAAAAAATACACCTGAATGCCATATGACTATAAAGACCAAGGTTGACAATGGGAAAAAAAATAAAGAAAAAAATAAAGAAAATACAACTCTCCTCTTTTCTTTGGTTGGGGAATATCGAGTGAGAATGTAGTATATACTGTCAGATATAATTGATGTTTGTTTTTGCTGAACTACATTCCACCTCACACACCCTTTTCTTTTTTATAATGAAGGGCTTGCTGCGCCCTTCAGAATACATTTGGAAATGAAAGTGATATAAAAACAAAAGATGCCAATAAAAATTAGATCACTTGTTTATTTATTTATTTTTCACAAAGGGAAACCATTTATTTGAAAGTCAAAACCCTTGGGTTCTTTCTAGTGCCTGCTCGGTCACTAGCCAGCTATATAACCTTGAGCAAGTCATTTAACTTCTCTGAGCTTCAGTTTCCTTATCTGTAAAATGAGAGACTTGGGCTAGGTCAAAGTTTCTTAACTTATTCGTGTATGATGATAAAGGGTTCTTTTTTTTTAACCCCTTACCTTCTGTCTTGCCTATCCCTTACAGAAGAATGGTAAAGGCTAGGCAATGAGGGTTAAGTGACTTGCCCAGGGTCACACAGCTAGGAAGTGTGTGAGGCTAGATTTGAACCTAGGACCTCCTATCTCTAGGTCTGACTCTCAATCCACTGAACCACCCCCATGATGATAAAGGGTTCTTAACTTATTTGTGTGATGAATTCCTTTTGCAATTGAGTGAAGCCTATGACCCCCTTTTCAGAATAATATTTTAAATGCATAAAATTAAATCCATAGAGTTATGAAGGAAACCAAATATTCTGAAATATAGTTATCTCTCTCTCTCTCTCCATATATATATATATATATATATATATATATATATATATATATATATATATATATTTAAATGTATGGACCCCAGGTAAAAAACTTATCAGTGAGGCAGTTAGGTGACTCAGTGGATAGAGTGCAAGACCTGGAGTCAGGAGGTCCTAGATTCAAATCCTACCTCAGACACTTCCTAGCTGTGTGACCCTGGACAAGTCCCTTAACCTCAGTTGCCTAGCCTTTTCTGCCCTTTTGCCTTGAACAGATACTTGTATCAATTCTAAGATAGAAGATAAAGGTTAAAAAAGAAAAAAAGAAAAGAACTCATGGGCTAGATAATCATTAACTTTTCTTCCAAGATGAAAATTTTGTTAACTATTTTTCAGCAGGGGCTAGTGAACTAATTTCATGTCAGGTCAGAAGCTTTGAATGACCAGAGTGTGGATGACTTTAGAGAGGTCAATTATTGGGCCCAGCATCACTTGGCCATCTTAGTGGCCAGCCTTATAAGGCCTGTTGGTTCCTATTCTTAAAGCCAGGACTCACAAATGATAATAGCACCTTCTATTATACCTGTATGTCATCTAAGACATTATCTTTGGTGAGTCACTTGTACCGAGTGAAAGACAAAATCACTGAAGAAATATAAGGTTCAATTTTCAAAGTATATCAATTTATTAAGCAATGCAGTGACAAGTGTCCAACAATTAACCAGTTGCTGGCCTAATCCCCTCAGTTCCTTCACAATAAAGTTGAATGCCTCAGTTTAGTCATAAAATTTTTTCACAACACTCAAGTGGATTGCCTTGCGTGGTTTCAGATTGCTCCTCTTTATTCTCTAATATCTTCTCCTAAGGTTTAGAGTCTGCTGCTGAGAAATACAGCAAACTCAATTATCTGTGTTAAGTAGGAGAAGCAATGTCCTGGAAAACACTTAAAAGCAGATAGATAGATAGATAGATAGATAGACAGACAGACAGACAGACAGACAGACAGACAGACAGACGGATGGATGGATGGATAGACTGATAGATGCATAGATGAATGGATGGATGGATGGATGGATGGATGGATGGATGGATGGATGGATGGATGGATGGATGGATGGATGGATGATTAGAGAAAGATAGATGGATGGGTACATAGTAAACAGATAGACTGAAAATTGATAGATGGATTGATAGAAAAGGATGGATGGATGGATAGAGAAATAGATAGATGGGTAGATAGATGGATACATATATAAAGCATTTATTAAGCTTTAATGGAAAGGAGGAAGTGGTGAATGGGGAAAGAAGGTGAGGGAACTTTAAGAAGTGATTTAGAGTCCTGGTCCCCAGAAAAAAATAAAGAAAAGAGCTCACCTATCAAAGGGAATGGAGTCTAAATTTCTGATGGAATAATGATAGTCACATAGTAGGGCCATGACAAGGAGATTGCATATGATTTCCAGATCATTTGTGCCTAGAGTTAAATTATGGCTTTCATTTCTTTGGGGGAGATTTTTCTTTCCTCCCAGAAAATTTATCTTTCTAAGTCACTAGTTTGATCTTTTTACACTGCTTGACACAATATATATTGACTGAAGGTGGGAAGTAGGAACTCCAGGTGACAGGTATAGTTGACCCATTAACAAAATTTTGCCCAGATAATCTAATAAGTGGATAACGCTTTTGTGGATAATAGAGATTTTACTGTAATTGAGTTATAAAACATAATGAGTTTCATCCTGCTTCCTATGTCATTTTGATTCTCTTGGATTATTGGCCAACCCGTTCTCATTTCCTCACCTAGATTGGGACTGCTTGTTTGTTTCTATGATGACCTGGAGGAGCTGGAGGCCACAGTAGCTCAAGTCTTACTACATCAAATGATTAAGTGCAACCAACTTAGAGGCTTCCAGGCTGATGTTCAGAAGGTAAAGAAGATTGAGTGTCCCCCTTTCCAGCCCAAGAGAGCTCGTGTTTTGAACTGGTAGGGGATAGAGAAGACTCAGAAGGCTTTGGTTCATGAAGAAAGGGCAGGACCTTTTTTGTGGGGGCTGGGGGGGAAGGGGGCTGGCTTGTGAGGAACCTGGGACCCAGAATGGTTAGATCATGAGAACATAATCCAAAATGGGAATCCAAATCAAGAAACATGCAGATGAGAGGACTTAGTCATGACGGAAATCAAAAGGGGATTTGGAGTGCTGAGAAAACCAGAGCTTGACATGAGAATAGAACACAGGAGAATCTCAAATCATGGGTTCAAGCTGCAGGCTCTGGGAATGTTTGTGGGTGCACTGCATGCCCACCATTTAGCCATCTGTCTGTGAGGTTCCCCTTGTACAATCCTCTGCATATGCTGATGGCAGCCACCTTGTCTCTTGGGCAGAATAAGATGTATGGTGCCATCCCAACAATATTTGTCTCCCCTTATCTCCCAATCCCTTCTTTCCATTTTAGCCTTCTTCCTCTCTTTTTCTTCTTCCCTTTCACTTTCTCTTTTCCATCCTTCTTTCCAACTGAGTTCAATCAAACATTTATCAAACACCTCTAATATTGTGTACAAAGTTCAGTGTTCAGTACTAGAGATACAGAGCCAAAAAAAAACCCAAACAAACAAACCAATAATCCAGAGGTATGCTGATAAATGTTTAACAACTAGCTTTCCAGGGGATGGGAGAGAAATGTTCACACAACACACATTTAAGTTTTATCTGAATTATTGCCATTTCTCCATTACTTTCTTAAGTCTAGACAATCAACAAAATAAATCAAACTCTGGTATGTAGAATTTGCCAGTTTCACACTAAAAATTTAATAATCAGTTCTAGGAAATAAGGAGCAGGTTCCAGAGCATCTTTGAAATAATTTCTGTCTTCATAAACCTTGAAGGATATGACATGTACATGGATAAGTACATAACACAACTAAAGGGACAAACATATTCTAGGAATAATTGATGATGAACAGGGAGTTGGGTAGAAAATAGAGCACCAGGTCTGGAATCTGGAGACCCTGGGTTCAAATCTGGGCAGAGACACTCCCAAGCTGTGTGAACCTGGACAAGTCACTTAACCCCAATTGCATAGTGCTTACCCCTCCTCTTTTGCCTTTCAATCAGTATTTATCATTTCTAAAAGAGAAGGTGAGGATTTTTTAAAAATTGATGATGATGATAATGATGATGAAGAAAATATTTTCATCTGGAGTCACTGGAAAAGGCCATATAGAGAAGTTACCACTGATTGAATTCTGAAAAAAAGAAGAAATTTGAAAGGTGGTGATAGGGAGGAATTGGATTCAAGGGCTAAGGGGTATACAAAGGCAAGAAGTGACTGGTCATATTCAGGAAATAGCTAGTAATTCAGTTGGCATAAAGAGAAGTGATGGAAAATGAGGTGGGAAAGGTAATCTGGAGCCAGATTATGGACTTCAAATTCTGGGCTAAGGACGACAAGCTTCACCTTAGAGACAATATGGAGGCACTAAAGGTTTTCTGGCATGTCAGACCTTCTTTCCAAGGCCCATTGCTCTTAAACACACTCCAAATTCCAGGTCTGCTTGTAGCCCCATGACACGCTCTTTTCCTGTGAAAAGGCTACCAGAGGGTTCAGAATGGCACCATTCAGACTGAGTATTTGTTAAATCTCTGCTCTCAGAGAAACTCGTTGACTCAATGGATAGAGAGCCAGGCCTGGAGATGGGAGGTCCTGAGTTCAAATGGGATCTCAGATACTTCTTGGCTGTGTGACCCTGGGCAAGTCACTTAATTCTGAGCATCCCCTAGCCCTTGCTGCTCTTCTGCCTTGGAAGCAGTACTTAGTATCATTTTTTAAGATGGAAAGTTAGGGTTTAAAAAATATTTCTGCTCTTTGCTCTGCACATATTGGAATCGTGCTCTGAAAGGGAGATGAGGACCCCGACATGCACACTCTTGCGGTTACTTCCACAAGCAGGGGGAAGCCAACTCTATGACTTTCTCTACGCTCCCTCAATCCAGGTTCATATTGGGAGCAAACTCTGGGGGTCCCCACCCAAACACACCCTTGAAATGCACACAATCCACACGCATGCTCACATCGTGCCATGTTTTCTTCCTCTCACACACCCTTAATCTTTGTGTTAACTTGGCATTCTGATCCTGAGGCTAACAGTTCTTCATCTACCTTAGGCTCTCCACCCTCTGATCTCAGCACACTCTGTCGTGAACACCCAGGGCCCAGTTAATCTAGAATCAGGCCAAAATGATCAACAGTCAAGGAGCTAGGTTGAAGCTCTTAGATAAATGGGCAACTAGGTGGATCAGTGGTTAGAGCACAGGACCTAGAGTCAGAAAGACCCATTCTCCCAAGTCTGAGACTGGCCTCAGAAACTTACTAGCTGTGTGATCCTGGGCAAGTCAAATAACCCTGTTTGCCTCAGTTTCCTCATCTGTAAAATGAGCCAGAGAAGGAAATAGCCAACCATTTCAGTGTCTTTGCCAAGAAAAACCCCAAAAGGGTTTACAAAGAGTCAGATATGACTGAACAAACAAAAAAAAATGAGGAATGTGCAGACCTACTAGTCGATTTTCCTTCTCTACCTAAGACCTGAGTGCAAATCTAGCTTCAGATACTTCCTAGCAGTATGATCCTGTGCAAGTTAACTTAACAACTCTGTTCCCCTCAGTTTCCTCAACCATACAAGGGGATAATGAGAGCAGCCACTTTGTAGAGCTCCTGTGAAGATTGAATGGAATAAATTTGTAAAGCTCTTAGCCTGGCCCATTGTGAGCATTACATAAATGGTTATTCCTTTCCCCTGTCCTTCCCACTCTTCACAGCTGTCTCGCCTGCTTTCTAACTCCAAGGTCCTCAGAGTTTAACGTTCGATAGAGTGGTGTGGTTAGCCCTGAGCTAAAGGAAGACTCATTTGTCAACTGTGGGAAAGAGAAATTGGAGAAGGGAGGGACTAATAGCACAGAGATCAATTAAGTTACTGTAACGGTCCGAGGTTATAATGTATATTTTATCAACTACTGTATTTCTTGTGGGGTAGCTTGATGGCTCAGGGGATAGAGCAGCGGACCTGGAGTTGGGAAGACTCAGCTTTGTGAATTCAAACCTGGCCTCAGACACTTACTAGCCGAGTGACCCTGGGTCAATCACTTCACCCTGTTGGTCTCAGTTCCTCATCTGTAAGAAAGAGCCAGAGAAGGAAATGGCAAACCACTCCAAGGAAACTCTAAAGGGGATCACAAAGAGTCAGAGATGACTGAAATCACTCACCCAAAATCCGCTTCCTTAGTGCTCCCTGTGGTATTCAGACCTAGACTTGGGAGAAGGTAAACAGGGACCTGGGGTACAGCATGAGTGGAGGAGGTGGGGAAGGACAGAGCTGGGAAGGGATGGGGACGACAAGAGGCAGTTTTAAAAAGGGCTGTTTGCAAATGCATATATTTTAATGAAAGGTAGCCTGGCATCAGTGGTGGATAGAAAAAGAAGCTGGCCTCAAAGATGGAATAATAGTAACTAACATTTATAAACTACCTCCAAAGTAGCAAAATATTTATGTGTGTGTGTTTAAAAAACTCTCACCTTCCCTCTTGGAATCAATACTATGTATTGGTTCTAATGCAGAAGAGCAGTAAGGACTAGGCAATGGGGGTTAAATGACTTGTCCAGGGTCACACAACCACGAAGTGTCTGAGGCCAGATTTGGACCCAGGACTTCCCATCTCTGGGCTTGACTCTCAATCCATTGAGCCACCCAGCTGCCCCCTGCAAAACATTTTAATACATTATCTTATTTGAGCTCCACAAGAAACTAGAATTATTATTATCCCCATTTTACAGACAGAAGAAATTGAAGCTTAAAAAAGTTAAATGACTTGACCATGGCTACAGATTTAGGGGTGCAGTGAATAGAGCTTGGGGCCTGCAGTCAGAAAGGCCTGAGTTCAAATCTAGATTTAGATACTTACTAGGCATGGGACCCTGAGCAAATCGCTTAACCTCTATTTTCCTCAGTTTCTTCATCTGTAAAAATGGGGATAATAATATGCCTACTTTTCAGGGTTGTTGTGGGGATCAAATGAGATAATAACTGTAAAGTGCTCAGAACAGGACCTGGTATATTATAAGTACTACATAAATTTTAGCTATTATATAGTTAATATTATCAGCAGTAAATGAGATCTGAACCCAGTTTTTCATGATTCCAACCCCAGCGTTCTATCTACTACCGCACAAAAAATGTAATTTTCTAAAATAGAGATTATGGATGGGAGGGAGCCTAATTTTAAAGCCTGGATCGAAGTCTGGAAATGCATTTTCTGCTCCCTCAGTGATAGTATATAGAGCACAGGGTCCATATTTGACTTTTCTCCCATTTTCAAAAAGGAAGTGAGGTATTGACTTGCTTCCCCAGCCCGAGCCGCAGAAAAGGGCAGGCAGGCATAGAGGACCTTACCCTGGCTAGGGTGCATCTGCAGAATTAATTCTGAGAAGGAAAGGTCAGCAGAAATCAACCCACTAGACAACAAGGGGCAGCTCACCTGCCAGAGCGGCTCTGAATGGGTCTCTCAGTATGTGGATGTTGGCTATGTTGCTGAGCTGCTCAGATATCTTCTAACTACTCTAGGGGCATCTTTTTTTTTTCCCTTGGGTCTCTCTGGATCCCCTTCTTCTTCTTCCTCTCCCTCTCTCCCTCCCATCCACTGTGGAGTTGTCAGCTCGTAAAATTCCCCTGGCATAGGCAAAACCATAATAAGGAGCCAGAGAAGTGTCAGAATTCCAAGCCCACAGCGTAGATGGAAGACATGACATCTGGGAAAGTTTCACAAGCCAGGAGGATTGGATTCACTTAAAGTCTTGGTAGCAGAGTCCCATATATCTGGCCCTGAATAGAAATAATAGTCAAATGGCTAGTCATAAAATGTTACAGAATTTAGAGGACTATCTGAGTTCTAGTCCAACTCCTTCATTTTGCAGAAGAGGAATCTGAGGCCAAAGAGCAGAAATGACTTAGCGTAGGTCACACTATTAGTGCATGGTAAAGCCAGAAGAGAACCCTGATCTTCTGACAGCCACACTAGTAATCGTTCTGTTAGATCATGTTGCCTTTCAGTTACCATCTAGATATTGCCCAGAGTAGTATTTAGCTACTCACATCCAAAATGAATTCTATATAGGAGGCAGTTGGTTGGCTCAGTGGCTAGAGAGACAGGCCTAGAGACAGAAGGTCTTTGGGTTCAAATCTGGTCTCAGACACTTCCTAGCTGGGTGACCCTGGGCAAGTCACTTAACCCCCATTGCCTAGCCCTTACCACTCTTCTGTCTTGGAACACAGTATAATTCTAAAACAGAATGTAAGTATACCATAGTAGATTATGTAGAAAGATGATAGCTGAAGTGAACTGTGTATCTCTATATTTCAAATTTTAAGTCTGGTTCTCTTGCTAGTTTAGCCATTTTAAAATATCATTCTAACAATTCTAACAAAACTCTTGCAAAAATTCTGTATGTAGGTGTTTGTTTTTGCTTTTTTTGATGTACTGAAAATGTATTGTTTTATTCTACTGTTAATTGTTTAAAATAGAAAACTGATTTTTGAACTACCTCCATATTGTGGATTCAGTGAACTGTAGGGTCAGTTTATGTGTTTAATTTAAAAATAAAAAAATTTGGGATCTCAAAAAATAGAATGTAAAGATTTCAAGAAATAAATGAATTTTATATTTATGTATATGTAAATATAATATACACACACATACAGGAATATAGAGCCTGTCCTAAAAATCTTAGTGCAGTTTTAAGCTATTAAAGCTCTGTATGTGTGTGAATATTTAGATATAAATATAGGTATATAAAAAGGATGACTTAATGGGTAAGGATATATTCAGAAATTAATGTGACATGAAAATAAAAGAATTTAAAAATAAGATTAAAATATTTTTTGAAAAAGAAAACATATCCTTTTCCTTTTTGTTTAACGATGAAATGATGGAATCCTCCCTTTCTCTGCCAGGAAAATTTGGTAAAAACCCATAAAGCAGCAATTTAATGTAAATATAACAAAATAGAGACAAAGCCCAAGGAGAGTATTTTCTGCCCCACCTTTTTTCTGTGCTTATAATGCCTCCTTGTACATGCTTTTTCTGTTCATCAACATTTGACTGTGAGTGCTACCAGTTACATTGTAGTTCAGACAGTAGGATTTCCTGAAAAGTAAACTTATCACAGAGGCAGAGGAATCAGGAAGATGTGGGTTCAAATCTTGCCTCTGACAGTTACTTGCCATATGAGCTTAACTCCAATCTGCCTCAGACACCTCTCTAAGACTTAATTATTACATCTTAGGAAGGAAATCAATCACACTATGTCAGTCTCAGCAAACCTGCACAAGTGGATAAATGAATGGTTTCTGTTTTACTCACTCTGTGCTTTCTCTTGTTTCAGCTCAAGGCTGAACTTTTGGACATCGCTATGGAAAACCAGACCCTGAATGATACCCTGGGCTCCTTATCTGATGCAGTGGTGGGTCTGACGTGCAGCCAGCTAGAAGACCTGTCTCCAGAGGCAGTGCACAATGCAATCTCAACTCTCAACCAGGTTTCAGGGTGGGCCAAGAGCCAGGTCATTATCTTGTCCACCAAGTACTTGACCCATGAGAAGGTCAGTTCAGTTCATGACTTCTTGAATGCAGTAAAGCCACCCAAATATGGGACTCTTTTCTAGATAGTAAGAGTCCATCCATATTGGAAACACCTAATAGGCACTTCAAATGATAAATGCCAAGGAATCTGGCAGCAGCCCGAGTGTGAATAATCCTTCCGTGGTTTTGTTTTGAAGTTATTTTTAAGTCTAAACAGAGTCCAGAGATAATAGGAATCTGGGGACAGGGTGGAAGGATGGCTAATCTTGGTTCTGCCACTGTCTGTGATACCTATCCTTGGGAGTCTTAACATCTCTGAGATTCACTTTTCTCATCAGAAAATGGCAAGAGTGTTGCCTGCTTGTACTCTCCCTTAGAGGATCGTTGAGAGGCTGAAGTGAAATAATGGATGTGAGGGCTCTATGCTGAACCTCTTCTCTCTTTGTATTCTCTCACTGCATGATCTCATCAGTTCTCATTGGTTTCATGTCATTTCTATGTGGTTTACTCACAAATCTACATCTCCAGCCACAGGATCTCCCCTGAGTTCAGTTCTGTCTCCTTAACTGCCTTTTGGACATTTTAAGTCTGAGATGGTCTGCAGACAGCCCACACTCAACATATCCAATCAGAACACATGATCTTTCTACTCCCCTGTCTCTTACCTTCCAAGTTTATCTATTTCTATTAAAACACCGTCATCCTTCTAGTCTCCTAACCTTAAAACCTTGGCATTATCTTCATTGGCCTATTCTTCTTCATCCCAGGCATCCAATAAATTGCCAAAATCATTCTGTTCATTCCTCCAAAGCATCTCTTGCATCAAACTCCTTATCACCACTAACAAGGATTGAGAGCCAGACCTAGAGATGGGAGATCCTGGGTTCAAATTTGGCCTCAAACACTTCCTAGCTGTGTGACCCTGGGAAAGTCACTTAACCCTCATTGCCTAGCTCTTCTGCCTAGGAACCAATACACAGTATTGTTTCTAAGGCAGAAGATAAGGGTTAAAAAAATGTTCTTTGATTGATTGCTTTGAAAAACATGAAGACCTATTCATTTTTTAATTATTGCTTTTATTTTTTTGTTGCTTATTATGTCCCATCTACACAATCCTACCTGCTAGGCAATTGTTTTTCCTACCTTAAGGTATATTTTGTTTTATTTTTTAACCCTTACCTTCCATCTTAGAATCAGTATTGTATATTGATTCCAAAGCAGAAGAGTAGTAAAGGCTAGGCAATGGGGGTTAAGTGATTTGCCCAGGGTCACACAGCTGGGAAGTGTCTGAGGCTAGATTTGAACCCAGGACCTCCCATCACTAGGCCTGGCTCTCAATCCACTGAGCCACTCAGCTGCCCCTGGTCCAAGAATTCTTAGCCTGAGTTTCTTGAACTTTAATTTAAAAAAAATATCATGGCAATTATATTTCAGTATAATTGGTCTCCTTTATAAACCCATGTATATATTTTAAAACTCTTACCATAGAAACGATTACTGTGTATTGGTTCCAAGGCAGTAGAGTGGTAAGGGCTAGGCAATGGGGGTTAAGTGACTTGCCCAGGGTCACACAGCTAGGAAGTGTGTGAGGCCAGATTTGAACCGAGAACCTCTCATCTCTGGGTATAGCTCTCAATCCCCTGAGTCACCCAGATGTCCCTTACTTTAAAGTTTAAATAGGCTTTAATGAAAGAAAAAAAGTGACCTGAATCCTGAATTGTCTCCAAATCTTTTTTAAAGCTTTTGTTCCACGAGTCTTGTTCTTTTCTTTCCTAGGTCATATCATTCTATAACATCAGCCAAATGGGTGCACTGCTGGCTGGTATCAGCACCCAAGCTTTCTACAGCATGGATCCAAAGGAGCTCTCACATATCGTTAGAGGCACCATCTCCCAACATGTATCTGATCTGTCACCTACCCAGCAACAAGGTATCCTCAGCAAGGTAATGGGAAACTATCTGATAAATAACAGCTTCAAACCCGAACACTTGGTTTCAGAATCCCCATAGGTGAAATGTGATTTGGGCTACAGAATCAATCCTAGGTTAGATTGTCTCTAAGCACAAAAACAAGCAAACAAACAAAAACAACCCAAAACCCCTTTGCTTGGGAACTCTCTTGGCTCTTTAGTTAATGGCATCTTACTGAGTCTGAGGGGTCTTTCCTGATCCTCTATTTGATAGTACCTACTCCCTGAGTTTTTAATTTGCTTTATATGTATCCTATGTGAACTTATCTCTGATCTTGTGATTTCCCACCCACAGGGAGAATGTTAATTCCTTGAGGATTGGGACTGTGTATCCCAGTGCCTTTCACATAGTATATGCTTAAAGAATGCTGTTGCTTGCTGGGAGCCATCAGGCCATGACTCCTTGACAAAGTCACTCATGGCAGCCAAGAGGTCACAGAGTGGCTCTTTGGCAAAATGGAATTGCCCACTCATCCCCCTCTATATGACTTCTCTAATTACATCCTTCACTAATGGAATTGATATGATTCTTGTTCTATTTCCCAAAAAAAACCACCAAAAGATCCCAATTCCTCCATCTTCCTCTACCCCTTCCCTGCCATCCACATCCAATCTTTGGACTTAATGCAAGATAATGCCTTGGGAATCTTCCCTATCTCTCCCCTACCATCTAAAATGCCCATCGGTGTTCTCCTTAGAGCTTAACATCATAGATTCAAAGAAGGAAGAATCTTCAGGACTCATCTAGTCATCAAAAGGGTTGTGTACAATTGCAAAAATTGTCAAGAAGCTGACGCTGAGTCTCATTATGTACCTTACGTGCTACTCTTCCTGGCTCTTTTTCTTATTTTTCATTAGATTCTTGAAGCAAGTGATGTTTCTTCAACAGTCATGGATATACAAGGAATTTTCTTTAAGGAAGTATCTCTCTTTGATTTATGGAAGGAGCCAGGCTTTAACTCTACAGTTGTGAAAGAAAAGGAGCTCAGGAGAAGTCAGGTATTTAACACTAGAGGAGAGGACCATGTGAGCAAAGCTAACTATAAGGTGGCCTTCTGAAAGAGAATACTGTTGCCATCTGTGATCAATCAGTACGGTGACTGGGAAGGAGAGCTGGCATTGAAGCCAGGCAGACTCTGGTTCAAACCCAGCCTCTGATACATAGTGGCCATGTGATCCTGGATAAGATCTTTACCCTCTTCAATGTTTGAAGAAATATTAGAGGGGAAAAAAACACTTACCTTCTGTCTTAGAATCAATACTGAGGGGACAGCTAGGTGACTTGTGAGTTTGAGAGCCCAATCTGGAGATGGGAGGTCCTGGGTTCAAATTTGACCTCAGACATTTCCTAGCTGTGTGACCTTAGGCAAGTCACTTAATCCCCATTGCCTAGTCCTTCCCACTCTTCTGCCTTGGGACCAATACAAAATACTAATTCTAAGACTGAAAGTAAAGTTTAAAAAAAAAAGGAATCAACACGAGTATCTGTTCTAAGGTAAAAGAGAGTGGTAAGGGCTAGGCAATGGGGGTCAAGTGACTTGCCCAGGGTCACATAGCTAGAAAGTGTCTGAGGCCAGATTTGAACCAGGACCTCCCATCTCCATGCCTGGCACTCTATCCACTGAGCCATTTAGCTGCCCTTTGAAGCAACTTTTAAGATCATCAAGTTATAGTTCTTTGCAATTTGGGCACATTCTGGTTCCAACTTGAATTGGCAGAAGAAGGTTCTTCACCTAGGAGTTAGGTATTCATACATGGTCAGATTAGATATATGATGAATTCTAGCGGATTGAGTTGGATATTTATGATGAGAAAAATGTTAACTGACACAGCAGTTATCCCAGTGGCGTGCTGGGTAGAATAGTATCAGGAATCTGAAGCAAAACTTGCTGTATTTTCTTGACTTTGGGAATGTCACCATAAAATATATAATGTATTATCTATCATATATTATATACAAATAGATCTTGGAATCTACCTACCTCTCAAGCATTTCTTATTTTTAACCTTTATTTCCTTTCTTAGAATCAACACTAAATATTGGTTCTAAGGCTAGAAAATTTAGGTTAAATGACTTGCCCAGGGTCACACAGGTAGGAAATGTCTGAGGCCAGATTTGAACCCAAGATTTCCCATCTCCAGGTCTGGCTCTCTATCCACTGAGCCACCCAGCTACCCCTGTAGCATTTCTCTGTGTCTGGATATTTATAATAGTGATGTTTAATCTGGATAAGAAAAATTTAGAAGGTATATACATGGTAATAATAGTTCACACTGTTATAGCACTTCTATTTTAAATACAATCTCATATAAGCCTCACAATACCCCTCTTGGATAAATCCCCATTTTATAGGAAAAGAAACTGAGACCCAGTAAGGTCCCAGTACTGAGACACCCAGTAAGGGAGTAAGGAGTACATAGGAGCACACAGATAGTGTTTCAGGTAAGATTCTGACCCAGCTCTTCTTCGTGGCATATTCTACACCAGGCTGCTTTACAATGCCTGACATGAAAGCAGGTAAGCAGAAATGGAATAAGACTTGTTTTACTTAGCCCCAGAGGACAGTGGCAAAGAGCAGAAGTCTCATAGAAGCAGATGTCAGCTTTGCTTATGGTGGATAATGATGATATGGGTGGAAATGATTGCTAACATTTATGTAGCTCATGAAAATTTTGCATCATGCTTTGCAGAGGTTAACTCATTTGATCCTCACCAACTATGCGGCATTGTCTATTATTATCCACATTTGACAAAATGAGGAAACTGAGGTACAGTTTCTGCCCAGAGTCACACAGCTAAGAATTATGTAAGTTAGAATGCAAACTCGGGTCTTTCTGACATTGAGATCTCCATCCTCCTCGATACTTAACTGCCTTTTGTAGAAACCCCTCAAATAAACAAAGACTTTCTAATAATTAGAGGCATCCAAAAGTGGAAAGAGCTACTTCAAGTAGTAGTAAGTTTTTTATCAAAGGATATCTTTTAGCCGAGACTAAATGGTTACTTACTAATATGTAGTATAGGAGATGTCTGTTCAGGTATTGGTTTCACTAAATGACTTCTGAGTTCCTTTTCCTCTCTAAAATTCTATGTCAAATACAGCTGGGAGGTCCCCATCTATTACATAATTTACTTGATTATGGAAATTACTTGGGGTGAAATTACAGGTTCTCTATGACAAATAGATGCCCTAGTTTATGACCTAAATAGTCTACAAATGGATTTTCCCTTGAAACAGGAGTCAGATGAATTTTCTTCCTTGAAAATGCCAGCAGGATGGGTCTGTACCCCAAAGAGATAATGGACAAAAAGACTTGTACAAAAATATTCATAGCTGCGCTCTTTGTGGTGGCCCAAAACTGGAAAATGAGGGGATGCCCATCAATTGGGGAATGGCTGAGCAAATTGTGGTATATGTTGGTGATGGAATACTATTGTGCTAAAAGGAATAATAAAGTGGAGGAATTCCATGGAGACTGGAACAACCTCCAGGAAGTGATGCAGAGCGAGAGGAGCAGAACCAGGAGAACATTGTACACAGAGACTAATACACTGTGGTATAATCGAACGTAATGGACTTCTCCATTAGTGGCGGTGTAATGTCCCTGAACAATTTGCAGGGATCTAGGAGAAAAAAACACCATTCATAAGCAAAGGATAAACTGTGGGAGTAGAAACACCGAGGAAAAGCAACTGCCTGAATACAGCGGTTGAGGGGACATGACAGAGGAGAGACTCTAAATGAACACTCTAATGCAAATATTATCAACATAGCAATGGGTTCAAATCAAGAAAACATGTAATGCCCAGTGGATTTACACGTCGGCTATGGGGGGTAGGGGGGAGGAAAAGAAAATGATCTATGTCTTTAATGAATAATGCTTGGAAATGATCAAATAAAATATTAAAAGAAAAAGAAAAGAAAAAAGAAAATGCCAGCAGGAGAGGGTTTGGGTAGAGTCTCTTGGGAGACAGTAATGCCATAGATATTCCATAGAGTTCTAATACAGTTAGTTGTGACCAGGTTCCTCAATTTTCCTCCAGATCTTTTCTTCCTTAGGTTCAGGTGGGGTAAGAGTGAAAGAAGAAGAGCAGAGAAATGTAAATTGGACGTCAGAAAAAAAATGATCCTAGAAGTAGCTAGGTAGCAGAGAGGATAGAGTGCCAAGTCTGGAGTTAGACGGTCCTAGGTTAAATGTGGCCTCAAATACTTCCTAGCTGTGTGGCCCTGGACAAGTCACTTCACCCTGATTGCCTAGCCCTAGAAATGATACTAAGACAGAAGGTGAGGGTTATTTAAAAAAGAAAAAAAAACCCGATAATTTATTTACTAATTTGCTCCCCTTTCAATTCTGAAGTGGGATATGAGAAACACAAGAAATAGCATTTCAAACTTGTTTTTCAACATTCTGTCCATGGCAAACACACATACAAACTTCTTCTTGATTCTTCTCACCGTAGGCCTTATTTCTGTATGATTTTTTGTCAAGATCGATGCAAAAGTCTGATGACCTCCTAAGGTAAGAAAAAATAACTGCCAAATCAATGTCTGTGGGATCCTCCAAATGAGTGCTACCCTAATATCTCAGAGTGACGAGTTCTTTTTATATCCCTCCTGTCTCTAACTGATTCCCTTCCCACCTGCCCCCCTCCCCTCCTCTCCCATCTCTCTTTTCAGTGTAGGGCAGTTGGTTAAAGGAATAACATGCCAGCAGATTGAGAGCATGAGCCCTGACTCATTTTTGGCCCATTTCAAGTATTTTGAAAACAATCTCCACCTGCTTTCTCCATATCAGGTACCATTAGCAGTCTTTTTTCAGTTTGAATCCTGTTTCTGCCCATCCCCCTTAAGTGGGTTAATGTTGATTACTCTGGTAGAGGACTTTTTTCCTAAGGGTTTTCAGATTCCAGTGATAGTTTGGGGCCAGCTGTTTGAATCAAGCCAAGTTTTCTCCAGTTTCATATTTTTAAAGGGGACAAAGTATCTGGATTCGGTGACCTTTATATCTTGGCAACCAAAACCAGTGTAGCATGATCATTCCAAATTCAAAATTGAACCAAAAAATGATTTCTAATGTGTGTATGGGGGTAGCGGCAGCAGCGGCAATAGTGGTTATTTTTTAAATGACTATATATGTATGCTAATGATTATTTGAATTAAAAATGTCTCCCTCCCCTAATGCCTCAATCTTTTATTATTAGAATATTTGATTTAAAATGCTCCAAAAATATTTTTCTTATAAAACTTTGTCTTCCAAACAAGTGGGAGACTATTTGATGCTGTGTGACTAAGATGTGTGACTAAGATGCACCTTAGTTGTCTTCATTTTTGAGCAAGTATAACTATGAATAGAGTTACTACATCTGTGTCATGACCTTGCAAAACCTGCAGAACTCAGGTCCTTAGGTAAAGTAGCATTTCCCAGGTGAATATGGAGAGCACTTTTCTTTCTTTTACTTAGATATGTTTGAAATTGGAATTAAAAGATTTTTATAGTGTCAATTCAATCAGTTATTCTTTGAGAGATAATAGAAAAGGAAAACGAATACTTTGTTATATAGTTCTAGTAGAAAACTCTTTTCTTCTGTTTTAGAATCAATACTGTGTACTGGTTCTAAGGCATAAGAGTGGTAAGGGCTGGGCAATGGGGGTTAAGTGACTTGCCCAGGGTTACAGTTAGGAAGTGTCCGAGGCCAGACTTGAACCCAGGACCTCCCATCTCTGGGACTGGTTCTCAATACACTGAGCCACCTTGTTGCCCTGAGGCTGTCAATTTTTTATGAAGAATCTGGGATCTATTTTTTAGGTGTATGAAAGTTTCTCTGCCCTGCCCACTCAAATTGGTGGATATAAAAAACTCTGAGACTATGCTTTTTCTGTAAAATGGGAATAATAATAGTGTCTGAGTTGTTGTGAGTTAGCATAAGTAAAGTGTTTTGCAAACCTTAAAGCCTCATCCAAAAGTTAGCTGTTATTATTAATGTTGTCACGAAGTTATTAATAAATAATAATATGATTATGAAGTCAGCCTCATCATAAATAACTTGCAACAATCTAGCCTGTCTAAGCTCATCCAAACCTCAGAAGGTTTAGAAATATCAAAAACCTCTTTATCCTTTCAGATGAGTTGTCTAGCATGGAAGTACTGGAAAGAGTCTCGATCATCTCTGCCTCCCTATCTCTTATCAGCACTCCCGTAAGTAAGCATTGTCAGTATCCTAACCCTGACTCAGTGGTTACACTGGTGGGACTTTATCATAACTCTCCCTAACCTACATGGAGCACTTTAAAGTTTACATGCACTTACTATTTTTTACTTTATTTTTTTCACAGTGTTGGAGTTTGGGGGTGGTTTTGGACAGTGTTTTCTTTCACGTGTTGTTTATTTGTATCCAATTCTTCGTGACCCCTTTTGGGGTTTTCTTGGCGATGATACCTAAATGGTTTGCCATTTCCTTCTCCAGATAATTTTACAAATGAAGAAACTGAGGCAAACAGGGTAAAGCAATTTGCTCAAGATCATAGAGCTAGTAAGTGTCTGAGACTAGATTTGAACTCAGATCCTTCTGACTCCAGATTCTGCACACTATCCACTGTGCCATCAAGCTGCCCCTTTCACAACAAAACTAATATGGAAGTAAGTTTTGCATGATTGTACAGGTGTAACCTATATCAATTTGCTTGCCATCTCAGGGATCAGGAAGGGGAGGAAAGAAGGGTGAGTAGTGGAACTGAAACTTTTTAAAAATGGATGTTAAAAATTGTTTTTATGTGTAATTGCAAAAAAAATTTAAATATTTTTTGAAAAGGAAGAAAAGTTTGCATGCACTAACGTTATCTTGATTCTACATTAGACACTAGCTCTGTGATTCCAGGAAAGTTGCTTAACCTTTCTCAGCCTCAGTTTCTTCATTTGTGAAATGGTAATAATAGTACCTAACTCATAAAGTGATTTTATGGATAAACCAAGATAATAAATGTAAAGCATTTTGCAAAACCAAAAGTACAATATATTTTAGCTCTTGTTATTAAGTGGCAGCAAGCTTGGTCCATAAATCTCCCCCATCCCAACTCCATTAAATAACTTGATGACCTCTCAGCACCCTAGTAGGTTTATTTTCAATATCAGACTAAAAGGGGGAAGTATTAATAATGAATTCATGATTAAAGGGATTCTAAAATCAGAAACTGGAATTTTCTTAATATTTTGAAGAGAAAATGAACATAGCTTTAATGTACAGAATAAAATATAATTATAAACAAAAGCTCAAAGCAACACTTGGGATTTGAGGATTGACACTTAAATTTTGGTTCCCTGTGCAAAGAAAAGAAAAAAAACCAGAAAATGATCCTTCATTCCTTGGGAATTGAAGAATTAATAGGTACCTTTTAATTCTGGATAGAATTTATAACTTTGCTTAATTACAAGCCTGATGAAATTACAAATGCTGTAAGTAAAGGTTCTCCACATTAATTCCCTGACTGGTTTAGTTCTCAACATTTCAGGGCAGGCTCTAAAAGAAAAGCAATCTAGTTTTGCAAGGCCTTCCTGGATACTGTTCCTTCCCCTCCTCCTTCTTTTGTCCTCCCATTTTGTCCTCTCCCTCTCTTCTCCATCACTTTTCCCTTCTTCCTTCTTTCCCTCTTTAATAAAAATAGCAAATCTATATAAAGTAATTTAAGGTTTGCAAGGTGTTTTACATATATTCAATCAGTTAACCCATCATGGCAAGTATTTATGGAATTCCTGCTACGTGCCAGAAGTCTCAAACATGGTCTCTGACCAATAAGAGCCTCTAATCAAGTTGAGGAATCTAATAAAGACAGTTCTAATTAATCTAAGTTGAACAACGAAGTACAAAACTGTGGTATAACCTGTAAAGGCATCAGGAGAAGTGTATTCTTTCTCCTCAACTTCCCTTCCTCTCTTTCTAGGGCCCGCTATCTGGAGTTAGTCCCAGCCTCTCAATGTGTTCCTTTTCTGATTAGCCTGGGGAAGATCGAGATGAACACACTCGTTTTAGATTCTCATAAAAAGAATTCAATTATCAGAAAAGTACGGCAATGCTTGGTAAGAAAAGGTCCTTCCTATTCCGAAAGAGGCTTGGATTGAACCCTCCTTTGCTACATGACGCCTCTACTTCCCCCACTGTTCTCTGTTACATAAAATGAACTTTGGTTTTCCCTTCAGTGGTCAGTTGCCACTTTGCAGTAAAGTCTCAGTATCACCTCTTAATCTGCATGAGATGGCAGTGATTGTCAACAATTCCTGGGGTATTCAAACCTCGAATTTCATGAGACCTTGTGGGAATCTGGAGTGTCCCTAGAATAGTAAGGGAAAAGGTTGTGCATGCTTTAAAAAAATTTGGGGGGGTTTGATATGACCTATATACCTTCCAAATATATGTCTTCCCCATTCCCTCCCCCAGAAAACTATCTCTTGTGACAAGGAATAAAAATGAAAGAAGAGGGGAAAAAATTAGCTCAGCAAAATTAATCAATATGTCAATCTAGTCTAATCAGATATACAAAGTTCCAAATCTTCAGTCTCCCTACCCTTCCCTGTCCCAAAGGGAAGGGAAAAAAACTATGCAAGGGGACCTTTTGTCATCTCTTCTCTAAGTTTTAGCTTGGTCATTGTTATTATATTTATATTTCAGTGAGCATATTGTGAGGATAGTTCTGTTTACTACACTCTGCATCAGCTCATATAAGTCTTCTTATACTTCTGTGAATCCTTCACAGTTCATCCTTTCTCACAGTGCAGAGGTATTCTATTACACTGAAGCATCAGTATCCTAAAGAAAAAGAAAGGACCCAGGCTGGCATGTAGAGGTAGCAAAGTTTGTATTCAGCATTCTCTGCCTCCTTATTCTTCCCCTATCCCCCTGCTTCTGTTAGCTTCTTCTTTTGCCCCAGGATTCCTTCAGTTCTCAGATTGTCCCAGTTTCTCCTGTGAGAAAGTAATTTGATAGATTCACTTAAAAAGAGAATAGCATGCTGAGTATAATGCTTACTACTAAAGAATGAGTCACTAATGATGGAATGTCAGATCTTGGTGGGGAAGAGTTTGGGGGACCACGCTTCAAATTACAGGAAATGTTGGCTGCTTCCCACTCCATGGATGTATGTATAAGACCAGCGATATCCATTTACTTCCCCAAAGGGCTTGCCATTGCCCATTTTCAGTGACAATGCATTCAAGCTTTTTTGGAATGCAGATTCTCCAAGTATCCCATTTTAAAAAAAAATCATTGACTAAGTGCATCTGTGAAGCACCCACCTTCTGTTTATTTCCTGCACATCCCTATCCACACAGTTCTATCCCTTAAGGTTTTTGTGTCTTGGGCATGTCAGATCCACAGCACAATTTTCCCAAAACCTGATGCTTGCATCTCTGGGATAAATTCAGGTCATGCTCCATTTCCATCTAATCCAAGAGACTGGAGGTCCTGGAACAACCAAAGTATTTGATAGGGTTGTAAGTAAAACCACTTCACATCAAGTGACTATAACAAAACATTCTCCTGGATGTTCCTGGGAGACAGTTTTCCCAGTTCTGGCCTCTTGGTTTCAGAATGATTCCATTACTGACGAATACAACATTGACATCATCGGAAACCTCATCTGCCATTTGCCTCCAGCCATTATCCAAAATGGGATTCACTCTAGAGCCTTGGCCACAGCAATGGACAGACTCAAATTCTGCACAAGCCTCAGCCCTGAGCAAAAGACTGAAGTGAAGCACAGGCTCTTGGAACTGCATGGGTGAGATGGTCAGCCTTTGGTTTTACCCCAGGCCTAGGTCAGTCTGTTTGTTTTAGCTGGTTAATGGCTAGTTAATAATAAAAAATCCCTCTGTTGATTTGCTGACATAATGCAAAGGAACACACATTTCTGGCAACAGAAAGACTCTTGTATTGATTCCGAAGTCAGAGCCCCCTGATTTTAGATATTGCCATACTTTTCTTTCTGCTCGAGGCTCAGGAAGCCGAGCCTTTTCTTGGCTTTGCCTCGGATTCATCATGTTACTTTGGGGATTCATTTAGCTTGGATGGGTTCATTTTCTCATCTGCAAAATTGAGATAACAATACCTGCCCCACCTGGGTTAAAGGGTTCTGATGAAGATCGGATAGAGTGGGTTACAATGAGGATAAGCAAGTGTTACCAGGCTTTGAAAAAGGTTAAAGGTACTATATAAGTGTCTGATGTTGTTGCTCTTCTTAACAATGGACAGGAATAGAGATCTATGATTTCATTAGTAAAGGAAACTTTATCAATGCAATCCAGGACCTTCTCTTCAACCCATTGTAACTCAAGTCCCAACGCCCATTGGGCATGGGACACTTTCTTCATTAGTAGATATGAATGGACTCAAGAGCTTGAAGAGACTCAAGAATCTGAAGAGTTCTCTCTTCCACTTTTGCCAACTATACTCTGCCCCTTATGCAGGCTCAGGGCACTGGTCTCCACCAACCAGGGGAGAGAGTATCAAACCAATAGAGTTGGGGACTCAGGTTATGCTACAATTTTAGAGGATTGCCTGGAACACCAAGGGGTTGAGTGACTTGATCAGGGTCACACAGTGTCAGAATTAGGATTTCAACCTAGATCTTCCTGGCTAGGAAGTTGGTTCTAACCACTATGCTGTCCTCCTATCTCTCAAGAAAAAGAAAATCACTAATGCTAATTATAAAGTGCTTAATGAATTATCACTTTTAGACAAGAGAAATCTCTCTGGAGAATATTGAATTCAAAACTGAGAAAACATTTCTGAGTTTTTTGGCCAGGTAACGGTAGTATTTCTGCTTTTCATTGATCTAAATAATAGGGATTACTCTAGCAAAAGGATCCAGTCTTCCCCTTCCATAGAAGGAGAAGACCCTTTTAAGAGACTCTTTCCAAATGCAATGTGGTTTTAAACCACATCTCTCACTTTTAATGGGCTGTACTGTAGAATTAATTCCAGGGAAATAACACCTAAAATTCACTGTGGGCGTCTTCTTATCAAATATCAGAGGAAGTTATTTTTGAGTCAATAAAACTATGTCTTCAAACAAAAAATAAATCTCTATTGCTAGGAAAAGAAACATGTGGTTTTCCTCTAAATCCTTATGGTTTTCAGTTTATCTCCTTCCTTTCCAGACTCCCTCAGAATTGGACGGTTGAAACAACAAAAGACATTGGACCATTTCTAGTCCTCTTTTCAGGAGATGAATTAAGAATCATTGCTTCTAAGGTACTTCTCAATCCCTGACATTAGAGATTTCATGAAATTAAGTTGGTTGATTTGAGATTCTGGGTGACATAACATACCAGAGGGTCTTACAGTTAGTTGGGGTGGGAGTACCTCTGCTCTACCTTAGAAGGTCCAGCTTCTCACTGAACTTTTGGAATGGGCTCTCCCACCTTCATATCTGGCATGCAAAGAAGAGGAAGTAGTAAAATAACAACTAAATTAAATTCAGCTTCCTCACTACATGGTCTGGAGGAAATGTGCAATTAATAGGCTCCGATTTGGTCCCAAACACTCTGCATGAAAATATGCATCTCCACATAATTGTACATACCATTACTGCACATAGATATGTTGCATAAACATTGGTGGTTGTTATTTCAGTTGTGTTCAACCTTTTGTGGAATTTTTTTTTTGCAAAAATACTGGTGGTTTGCCATTTCCTTCTCCAGTTCATTTTTCAGATGAGGAAATCAAGACCAGTAGGATTACGTGACTTGCCCAGGTAGTGTCTGAGATCAGATTTGAACTCAGGAAGATGAGTCTTGATGACTCTAAGTCCTACACTCTAGCCACTGAAACACCTAGCTCTCCCCTGCATAAACATATCTGTGTGTCTATTATAGATATGTACATACGAAGTGCTGTACATTCACAACCCTACAACACACATAAATAATGTGTTCTTATGCACAGGCACAATACACATTTGCACACTCATCCATGTATACACATTCACATATACATGAAGAGGATAGACATTTCCAGATACATTTACATATACTCTTACTCGAAAGTGCCCAAATCTTATTTATTGAAGCCAGGATTAGTTTTATGCAGTATAGATGAGACCAAATGGCAGCCCATTCATTGCACACATTTCCAAAAACATTTATATATACTCTTACCTAGAGGTACCTAAATCTTGCTTAATGATCCAGGGATTAAGTTTTATGCTTGTTGTGTTATGGAGAAAAATGGATGTGAAACTCGACATATAATGTCAGACTTTTCCTACATGTTGTTTAACATATAAACAGTTTGGCTGGACCATCTTTGTTCAAACCTGGCCTCAGCTATGTGATGCAGGGCAAGTCATTTTAATCTTTCTAAGCCTCAGTTTCCTTACTTGTCAAGTGGGGATAATAAAAGCTTCCTCTACTTCCTAGTGTTTTCATGAGGATATATATATATACATATACATATATATATATAAAGCCTTTTGCAAATTTTAAAGCCATATTTTCATGTCAGCTATAGATACACCTTCCACAAAAAAATCCAATGTAATGGTCTTTGCAACTAGTAGCAATGCAACAAGCCAGGACAGTCCTGAAGGACTTATGGGAAAGAATGCTAATAACCACATTGAGAAAAAGAATTATGGGAGTAGAAATGCAGAAGCAAAACATCTGAATTACTTATCACATGTATATATGGGTATGTGGTTTGGGGTTTAGGCTTTTAAAAATCTCTCTATAGCAAAAATGAATAATATGGAAATAGGTATCAAGTGAGGAATTACTTGTCAGCTCTGGGATGGAGGGAGAGAAGAAAGGAAGGAAATAAAATGAATCAGGTAAACCTGGAAAAATATTTAAAAATAAATAAATAAAGTGAAAAAAGGTATACCTTCCACATTGTGGGGTCTAGGATGTAGCACCCCCACGATCTGGAAAATTCAAGTAAAAATTTTTGACCTTCCTTTTGTACCAAAGAAGTCTGAATTCTTTTCTTTTTATTTAATTGAGTATTTCCAATATCTTATTGTAAAATTTGGGTTAAGAACAGACTCTCCCATATCAAGAGGACAAACTAACTTTTTACTTATTTTAACTTTTAAAAAGTGTGTATATTTATGGCATTAAAGATATAATATGTTGATATGGCACAATAATGTACATATATTTTATGCATTCTGAGTTTCTAAACTTCTTACGTGTTATCTGCTGGCCTTCATGTGTCATCCTTGGCTTCTGCAAAACTCTCCCCAAATTCCCATTTAATTTTTGTTGCTGAGTTTGTGATATCTCAAAACCTCAATGGGGAAAGCTGCAATGTGGAAAGGATGTATGTATGTATTATTATTATTTCTTTGTAAGAAAGGATAGGGGAAGGAGAAAAAGATAGGTGCTATAAAAACAAAAAATATTAATATATAAATTTACTTTTTCAAAAATAAGAGCTAATTTTCCAAACCACAGAAATGTTAACTGACTTGCTCATGAGGGTTTAGCTAATAAATTTCAGAGGTGGGATTCAAAATCAGGCCTTCCCAATTCTAAGTCTGGTACTCTGTGGACTATTACCATCCAGCTTCTTTGGGAATTCATTGCCTAGGGCAAATGTCAGTGGCCCACACTTAAACTGACTGAGATGAACTCTTCAGTGAGCTTAATCAATTGAAAGAGTTACTGTGGGGGAAAGTAATTGGGCTACAGTTTAAATAAAGATTAATATTATCCTCCTTTACAGTTATTTGCTTTAATGAATGTTTCATTTTCTATTCCATCCCTTTCCCCCTTCCCCATCCCCACAGTTCCCTGAAATCCTTCAGCAAACAGCTTCCAAAATGGTGGGAACCCAACCCCCTAAAGAGTTTCTCTGGATTGTCTTTGAATCCATCCAAAACACCAACAGAAATGTTCACACATCCGATCCCATAGATGGTGAGTGTGTTTTTGGTACCTGGGTCAGTCCCATAGAAGTGCTATTTCTGTCCAACTTCCCAGAAGCTCAGGGGCCTCTTGCTTTCACAGAGCTTGACTGAATGTCTATCAAGTGACAGAATTACAAGAAGCCAAATGTCAAACAATTTGAACTTTATAAAAGACATTTCAGTCAGGGCTCAGAGCTGCTTACTGATGCTGGTAGACTCTAGGGATAAACAGATTTCATGCTGTGTTTTTGTACTTTTTTAAATCCTTCTTTGCTTATAAAGAAAATTTAGGTCATGTTTCAGCAGGGAATGAATTTACAATTGAAATTGGTCAATTGAAAAGCTGATATGGTTCTCTAAGTTTCTAACATTCCCACCTAGGATAACCCTAAGGAAAATTGTGAAATCTGGAAATTTTATCATTAGCACCCCTAGTTTCCCTCTTCTAAACTAGTCTTTTTCCATTAGGGTCATCCAATTCCAACTTCTTCCTTATGTTTATTAATTCTGTCTTCCACTAAATCCAATTGAAACCTGTTCTCAGGAAAAGATCTTAGTCATTTCATCATGTCTGACTCTTTGTGACTCCATTTTGGGGGGTTTTTTTCTGATGAAGATACTAGAATAGTTTTCCATTTCCTTCTCCAGCTCATTTCAGATTGAAGAACTGAGGCAAACATCGTTAAGTGAGTTGCCAAGGTCACACAGCTAGTAAGTCTCTGCAGTTGGATTTAAAAGTCTTTCTGATACCAAGCCCCAGTGTTCTATCCCCTGCAACACCTTTAATAAGGTACAGATAATTCATGATAATGTGTTTTCCTAGCCTGGAATTTTAGGCACCAACCAGCAGATGAAGGCAGGATTTTAAAGATACAACAGGGCCTTTTTGAAAATCATCATTCCTTCCCAGTAATATCAGGAGTGAAGCAAGGATGCCCATAATCCCCACTATTAATTTAATTTTGTAATAGAAATGCTAGCTGTAGCAATTAGAGAAGAAAAAAATAGAAGGGATTAAAGTAGACAGTGAGGAAACTAAACTATCACTCTTTGCAGATGATATACTTAGAACCCAATAAAATCAACTAAAAAGTTAGTGGAAATAATAGTTTTAGCAAAGTTTCAGGATATAAAATAAACCCACATAAATCATTGACTTTTCTATTTTTTTTCCAATAAAAACCAGAAGCAAGAGAAACTCCATTTAAAATCACTCTAGGTAATATAAAATATTTTGAAATTTATTTGTCAAAACAAACTCAGTGATTATATAAAAACAACTACAAAACACTTTTCACACAAATAAAATTAGGTCTAAACAATTGGAAAAACATTAATTGTTCATGGGTAAGATGAACTAATAATATAATAAAAATGACAATTTTACCTAAATTAATTTACTTATTCAGTGTCATACTTATCAAACTACCAAAAAACTTTTTTATAGAATTAGAAAAAATTATAACAAAGTTCATTTGGAAGACCAAAAGATCAAGAATATCTTGGAACTAATTAAAAAAATGTGAAGGATGGAGAACTAGTAGAATCAGATCTTAAACAGTACTATAAAGCAGTGGTCATCAAAACAATATGGTACTGACTAAGAGATAGAAGGGTGGATCAGTGGAATAGACTTGGGGTAAAGGATCTCAGCAAGGTAGTGTTTGATAAACCCAAAGATCCCAGCTTTTGGGACAAAAATCCACTATTTGACAAAAACTATTGACAAAATTGGAAAACAGTATGGGAGAAATTAGGTTTAGAACAACATCTCACACCCTATAACAAGATAAATTCAGAATGGGTAAATGAATTAAATATAAAGAGGGAAATTATAAGTAAATTAGGTGAACATAGAATAGTATACCTATCAGATCTATGGGAAAGGAAAGAATTTAAGACCAAGCAAGAGATAGAGAACATTACAAAATGTAAAATGAATCATTTTGATTACATTAAATTAAAAATGGTTTGTAAAAATAAAACCAATGCAAACAAAATTAGAAGGAAAGCAACAAATTGGGGGAAAATTTATGACAAAAATCTCTGACAAAGGTCTAATTTCTCAAATTTTTAAGGAGCTAAGTCAACTGTCAAAAAATCAAGCCATTCCCCAATTGATAAATGGTCAAGGGACATGAATAGGCAGTTTTCAGATAAAGAAATCAAAACTATCACTAAATACATGAAAAAGTGTTCTAAATCTCTCATAATTAGAGAAATGCAAATCAAAACATCACTGAGGTATCACCATATACCTAGCAGATTGGCCAACATGACAGCAAAGGAAAATAATACATGTTGGAAGCGATGTGGCAAAATTGGGACACTAATGAAGAGATCATAAGGAAAAAGACTTGTACAAAAATATTTATAGTCATTTTCTTTGTAGTGGCAAAAAATTGGAAAATGAGGGGATGCTTTCTGATTGGGGAATGGTGGAACAAATTGTGGTATCTGTTGGTGATGGAATACTATTGTGCTAAAAGAAATAATAAACTGAAGGAATTCCATGTGAACTGGAATGACCTCCAGGAATTGATGCAGAGTAAAAGGAGCAGAACCAGGAGAACATTTTACACAGAGACTGATACACTGTGATACAATCAAATGTAATGGACTTTACTAATACAAGACAATTCCAAGGGACTTATGAGAATAAGAATGCTATCCATATTGAGAGAAAGAACTGTGAGAGTAGAAACACAGAAGAAAAACAAATGGATAATCATTTGTTTATATGGATATATGGTTTGTGGGTATGGTTTTAAAAGATTGCTCTATTGCAGAAATGAATAATATGGAAATAGGTATAAGTAATAATATTTATATAACTCAATGGAAGTTCTCATTGGATCTGGGAGGGGGCATATAAAGGACAGAAAGAAAATGACATATGTAAACATGGAAAATAGATTTAAAGTAAAAAAAAAAATTAACAAAGAAAAAAGAAAATCATTATGCCTTTAAAAGTAAGACTGACTTCAAATGCATCATTACTGTGACCCTGGAGATTGTGGGAAGGGCTAAGAGTGAATTTTTCAGGGTAAGAATCAGTCAACAATAGCATTTATTAAATACCCACTGTGTAAAGCATGTACACTGCACTGGTGGATGGAAACTTTTTAATTTTTTTTTATTTTAATAACAAATTTTCATGTAAGTTTTCCAAAGTTATATGATTCATCTTGTCCTCCTCCTTTCTTCCCTCCCCCTTCCTAAAGCTGATAAGCAATTCAATCTGGATTATACATGTATTATCACATAAAACCCATTTCCATACTATTCATTTTTATAAGCTAATAATCTTATAAAACCCAAATCCTCAAACATATACTCAAATAAACAAGTGATAAATAAGATGTTTTTGTCTCCATTTCTACTCCAACAGTTCTTTCTCTGGATGTGGATAACATTATTTTTCATAAGTTCCTCGGACTTGTCTTGGATCATTGCATTGCTGTTTACTAGGGAAGCCTGTCACATTTGATTGTTCCACAATATAGCAGTTAATGTGTATAATGATCTCCTGGTTCTGCTTATTTCACTCTGCATCAGTTCACGTAGATCTTTCCAGCTCTTTCTGAAGTCATGAATGGAACCTTTTTGAAAAGGCAACCTACATAAATCATTGAGGAATAGAATAAGGTATAAAAATGTATATGCCCTGATTACCAGATTGAATCACCTGCGAGCACTGGGACAGGGAAGGAAAGGGAGGGAGGGAGATAAGTTTGATCATATAACCCAGGACAACTTGTGTGGAAATTTGTTATCATATGTAATTAGTAGAAACTAAAACAAAAAAATTTTCAATGTATTTGCCACATTTCATTCACAGCATCAGAAGTCATCTGGTCCAAACCATACCTTAACAGGAACTCATTCTACAATATGCTTAAGGATTGGTTGCCTGGACCTTTAGAGACCTGCTACCTCCTGAAGCCCACCATCTGTTTAGATAATTATATCTCTTTGGAAATATGTTTTGCATAGTTTCATGTGTATGATAGGTATCATTATTTCTTATCTTCTCAATGGACGGGGAAGGTGGTAGAGAAAGGGAGAAAATTTGAGACTGAAATGAAATTTCTCCCCAAATAAATAAATAATTGTATCCCTTAAGACAATTTTTAAATGGGAACCTCCCTTAAGAAGTCATTTAAATAACTCTGTCCTTTAGGAAACATTTCCTTACGGGAACTTTCTGTGTACTTTAGTAGTACCCTAATGCAGGTTTGCCTTTTGCCTGCAGGTAAGTGTTAGATGTCAATGTTCTGAGTGACACATATCCCTACTTATTTTCCAAATTTGTGCATTTAACACCAGGACCTGGTCTCGGCATTCACTAACCCCTTACAGCTCTTAATTGCTTTCCTCAAACCCCCAAATTAAGAAGTTGGTACTTCCTTTGTCTTTCTTTCTTCATGAGCTTACAGCCACAGGTGGCATGATTTGTTTTTAGCATCACACATCCCAGCATGGTGTGCCAATAGCTGAACATATTGTATAGCTATTCCAGCTTAGCATTTTATATATATGTATATATAAAACTACCACTATCAAATCAAGTCAGATATTAAAGAAATCCTCTTAAATTCAAAGGGAAGGGACCCACTTTCTATCTGGAAAAATAACTGCCTAGAATATAGCACAGAAATTCCATTGACATTTTGACAGTTGACAGTCCCCAGGAAATAAATCCAAACTTTCTCCAAAGACAGCCTGTTGGTTCTTCTTTATACCGGCCATAGTTGGGCCCAGCAGATACAATGTCTCATTTGCACAGAAAAATGGAGCTCCTTTGACAAAAGGGAATCTGAGATTATCAACTACATAGGGAATTACTTGGCTTTTCCAGTCACTTAGAGAAAGCCAAGGAGGTCTACTGGCATGGCCTGCCTGGAAGGAGAAGCAGGCTTGTTTGTTATCTTCTTTATTAGACTTTATAAAAGTTAAACAATTCCTCTATTACCTTGTTTATCTGAGGACTCTCCTCCAGTCTAAAGGTTTAGTTTGTGTGTTAGTGTGAGTTTCTTTTGAAGCATCTAATTTTAGAACTGGAAAAGACTTTAGAAATCATCTGGCCCAGAAACTCTGTGTTTTTATGTGAGGAGTCTAAAGCCTAGATTTGGCTTTGCTATTAGCAATGTGACCCTCAGTAAGCAAAGCCAAATCTAGAATTCAGGTCTCCCCAAGTATTAGATGCTTCTGTTTGGCCTTCTTGTGACTTGGTATCCTAATAAGTCAATCAGTCAGTAAATACACATTTATTATACACCTACTATGTGCCAGGAAGTGATAATTGCTTGAAGATATGAAGAAAAGAAAAAGATAATCCTTGCCCTGAAGCTTACAGTCTAATGGGTGAAACAATTTGCAAACAACTCTGTATAAACAAACCATATACAGGATAAATTGGAAATAATCAATCAATGGAAAGCATTAGAATTAGGGGGAATTGGGAAAGGCTTCCTGTAGAAGGTGGGATTTTAGCTGAGGCTTAAAGGAAGCTGGAAGGTAGAAATGAGGAGAGAGAACATCCCATTGGCATCAAGAAGAGCCAATGAATGTACACAGAGACGAATACACTGTGGCACTATCGAATGTAATGGACTTCTCTACTAGCAGCACAATTCTGAGGGATTTATGAGAAAGATGCTATCCACATCCAGAGGAAGAACTGTGAGAGCAGAAACACAGAAAAACAACTGCTTGATCACATGGGTCGATGGGGATATAGTTGGGGATGTAGATTCTAAAAGAACATGAATCATGTAACTATGGGAAAATAGTCTAAATTAAATCAATCAATCAATTATTTAAAAAAAGAATAACCAATGAAAATGCATTAGGTTGGGAGATGGAGGGTCCTGCTCAGGGAGCAGCAATGAGGCCAGAGTACATAAGGGGAATCAAGGTATAGGAAGAATAGAAAAATAGAAAAGGAACAATTTATATAGGGCTTTGAATTTGAAACAGATTTTATATCTGATCTGGAGGTACTAGGGACACACCAGAATTAATAAATGGTATTGTATATGTGTGGGATAGTCATACTTGTGCTTTAGAAAGATCAGTCTTGACAGCTGGGTAGAGGATTTGCCTGGAATGGAAGAGACTCATGGCAGGAGAGGCCAACCCATAAGCTATTGCAACAATCCAAGTGTGAAGTGATGAGGGGAACAGAATGGTGGTAGGTCAGTGGAAAGAAGATATATGCAAAAAATGTTCCCTGGGTAATGTCAACAGGCCTTGGAAACAGATTGGATATGGACAGGGGTTGAGAAATTGATGCCTAGGTCTTGAACTTGAGGGACGGGGAGGATGGTAGTGCCCTCAAAGTAAAAGAAGGAATAAGGGGGAAGAGGAGGAGTAAGAGGGGGAGGGGGGGAAAGAGGAGGAGAGGGAGGAGAAGGAGAAGGAGGAGAAGAAAGAGAAGAAGGAGAAGAAGAAGATTGAAAGGGATGATGAGTTTTGTTTTGGACATGTTTAGAACAAAATGTTGGTGGAGAATCTAGTTTGAGATGTTCACTAGGCAATTGGAAATGGGAGTCTGGAGGTTAAGAACGAGTAAGTAGATCTGAGAATAATCTGCATAGAGATGATAATTGAAATCTGTGGAAGCTGATGAGATCACCAAGTGAAACAGTATTAGGAAAGGAAAGAAGAGGGGCAAGGATAGAGTCTTGGGGAACACCAGCAGTAAGAGATGTGACCTGGAGGAAGGAGACTGGGAAGGTCCAGTTAGACAGATAACTGGAGAACCAGGATAGGGTATTATCTTAAATAGAAAAGGGTATCAAGAAGTAGAGAACAGTTTCAGTTGAATGAGGAAATCCGAAGTTGACTATTGAGTATTAAAAAAGAGAATGAGAAGACATGGAGGCATCAGTTATAGATGATTTTCTCAAGACTTCAGACATAAAACTGGTAGAACTGGGGAGGCAAGAGTTAACTTTTGTAAGATCAACTTGAACTATCATGATTTGATTAATTCATTTGATTAGCTTGATCCCTTAATATTTAATTATATGATCAAATGAAGAAACCTCCTTTCCCAGCATTAATTTTTGTTTTTATCTAGATTTAAGTAAAATTGTAAAATTGCCAAATATCATTAATGAATGGAAGTAGTAATAATAAACATATAGAGATATAGAACTATTTGCAATATTTTGGCTAAGACTGATGTCACAGCTTAAGTTACTTCAAATCCCTAATGCAACAAACTCATCTTTGTTTATCTAAAAACTCAGTCTAATACAATTCAGTTCACTTGAATTATTAACTGAAGTCCTTTAAAAGTCTTCTCTATATTTCTCCTCAGGATTAGTGCTTTTTCTTCCTTTTTCTACTCTTTGCAAATCACAGCACATAATCTCAAAGATACATTGTACTTGATAGTTCCTTAGAGACTCTTCATATAATTCTCTTTATAAATTTTCTTCATGCAGCAGCTAGGTTGCTCAGTGGATAGAGAGCCAGGTCTACAGATGGGAGGTCCTGAGTTCAAATATGACCTCAGACACTTCCTCACTGTGTGACTCTGGACAAGTCACTTAACCCCCATTGCCTTCCCCTTACTGCTCTTCTGCTTTGGAAACAATACACAATAATTAGTCTAAGTCAGAAAACAAGGTTAAAAAACCCCATTAAAATAAGTTTTCTGGGGGCAGCTGGGTAGCTCAGTGGATTGAGAGCCAGGCCTAGAGATGGGAGTTCCTAGGTTCAAATCTGGCCTCAGACACTTCCCAGCTGTGTGACCCTAGGCAAATCACTTGACCCCCATTGCCTAGCCCTTACCACTCTTCTACCTTGGAGCCAATACACAATATTGACTCTAAGAGGAAGGTAAGGGTTTAAAAATAAACAAACAAACAAACAAACAAATAAATAAATGAAATCCGTTTTCTTCATAACATGACAATTAAAATGACTCCAACAAGAAAGGAGATTGTTAAGGTTTAAAACCTTGTTGCTTATTATAGTTTGTGAAATTTCAGTCTTTAATTCTTTTCTTCTCCTTCAAAGCTATTTAGTTGCAAAAGAAAAATCTGAAACCTGTCAATGTTAAGCCTGGAAAGATGACCTTTTTGGGGGACCTTTTCAGCTCTTCAAAGAAATTCTTCTACAATGATTCTCTGACAAGTATTTCTTCTTCTTCTCTCCCCTTCTAGATTGCCAAGGAGTCACAGTTCCCAGTTCGGATGACATTCTAAAGTTAGTAGAAGCTAATGCCTGCTGGTCTCCTCAAGAACTTCTGTGTATGGAGGAGGACACATTTACCAAGAATGTTGAGCTGCTGGGGACCATCTCGAGTTTCAGCCAGCCACAACTGATGGCCTTGAAGGAGAAAGCAAAACAGGTCAACCTTGCCTCAGAGGAGGAGTAATAAAAGTACCCATCTGCTACAGTTGGGGTAATGCCAAGGGTTTAGCAGGAAAATGGCTGAGAGTTAGTTCTCAGTGGGCTATTGTTGTCTGGTCATTGACTACCCACAAACTGAGTTAGCTAATAACATTTACAATTCCTTTCTTTCCTGTCCCCAAGCCTTTTTCAAAAGTATGTAGAATCATACTTTTAGAACTGGAAGAGTCTTTATTTTTTTTCTACTCCATACATTTTTTTTCATATTTAAAAAATTATTATTTTTAAAATTTTTTCCATGGTTACATGATTCTTGTTATCTCCCTCCCCAGTTTCTTCCCTACTCCTGGAGTTGACAAACAATTTCCCTGGGTTATACATATATTATTAGTGGAAGAGACTTTAGGAGTCATCTAGTCCAACTTTCTCATTTTGGAGATGAGAAAACTTAAGCTCAGAGGAGTTTTGACTTGCCCATGGTCAAACAGTTAATAAGAGGTTGGATTTGAACTCTGGTACCAGTTTAGGGTTTCAGTTTTCTTTTATTTTCTGAGTCTTTTGGTGGGGATGAGATATATGACTGGGAAGCAAAATGCCTCAGTTTCCTCATCTGTAAGGTACATGGCTGTATAGAAAAATCTAGTTAGCTGGCAGACATTCCAAAACAAGCCTGCCCAATTCTGTCAGTGGAGATCAGTTGTTGTTTTTTTCTTCAGCATTTTATTTTTGCCAACTATAAGTAAAAACAATTTTTAACAGTTTTCTAAAATTCGAAGTTCCACAATCTCTCCCTCCCTAAGAAAGCAATTTGGTATAAGTTATACATGTGATATCATGTAAAACATATTTCCATATTGGGTATGTTGTGGAAGAAGGCACGTATTAAAAAAAATCAAAAAATCAAATGAAAAATAGTATGCTTTGATCTGCTTTCAGTCTGATAGAGCTAGATTTTAAAGAAAAAGTGCCCAACTACTTCATTAGTCTTCAAAATTAATTGCATCAAATCTCTAGATAGATACCTACATCTTCTAGGGTTAGTGTTCTTTCTTCATACTAGTTCTGTCCCTTAGTAATCAATCAAGGAACATTAAACACCTACTATGTGCCAAACACTTTAGTAGACATTGGGGCAGGCACAAGAAAGGAACTAAACAACCCCTGTCCTCAAGGAGCTGATATTCTAACAAGAAAGATGACATTCAGTATTAACAAAACAGATTCAAGGTAGGTAACCCTATTGGGGGAGGCATTAGGGCCAATTTTTAAAAAGGATCCTTAATCGGAATTTTAAAAGAACCCAGGAATTCTAAGAGGCTTGGGCCCCATTTCCCGCATGTGTAAACGTGAACAAGGTTGGTTTAGGTGGTTCTAAGTTCTCTTCTAACTGTAAGTCAAGAATTCTGAGAGTTTTGTTAGACTAAGAGAACAAAGTCCCTACTTATAGCCAATGCTCACAGAATCCTACTACTTCTCTTTAAAATCTAGCAAAAAGATGGAAGAAAAAGGAGAGGCAATTGGCTTAAATGCTTTTTGGGACTTTAGGGTTTATTTTAGGTCAAACATTAGTATTGTGAAATAAATAATAATATAAAAGGTACTGGATACCAGGGCTATGGAACATTGGGAGAGTGTAGCACATATTATATCAGTTTACTTTGAATATGGGTTTCTTTTCCAAGGTCTGGAATGTGCCATCTTATTGGAAAAATCATCACATCGTCTCCCTGGGCCGCATTGCTCTGGCTCTGAATGAAAATGAGCTAAAACAGCTGGATCTCAGCTCGATTGACACGGTGGCCTCCCTGAGCCAGCAGACAGAGTGGACTGTGGGACAGGTAAGCAGGTTCAACTAGGAACTTAGAATCCTCATAAAAAATCTAGAGATGAAAGGGACCTTGAAGGCCAACAAAGTCAACCCCCTCATTTTATAGATAAGGAAATGGAGTTATAGAGCAGGGAAATGACTTGACCAGGGTCATATAGCTAGTGTCTGAGATGGGATTTAGTTCTCTCACAGAAATCTAGTAGTTTCTTTCTTTCTTTCTTTCTTTCTTTCTTTCTTTCTTTCTTTCTTTCTTTCTTTCTTTCTTTCTTTCTTTCTTTCTTTCTTTCTTTCTTTCTTTCTTTCTTTCTTTCTTTCTTTCTTTCTTTTTTTAAGATCCAGCCTAGAAACATAGACTTCTTTCCACTTGCCCTAGAGATACTTTTAGACTGAGATTCTGGTTCATTTTTCATGACTGATGTGAGGCAGGTGCTGATAATCTGGAAAAAAAATATTATCCTTGGAACTTTACTTTCAAAACTGGGTTTAACACTATGGTCTTGCCTTGGGAGCCTAAGGAAATGCTGGAGTCCTTCCTTCTCCATCCAAACTCTGCACCTTGCTTGGTAGAACATCAAATCCAGCCCTTTTCTTCAAGATTGTGTTGCATTTGAGTGTATCGACTTAGTCCTGAAAAAATTATAGTCTGAAAACTGGTTTTTATTACCCAGGAACTGTTTTGCTGCTAAACTTCTCTGCTCCCTTTGTTGTCTCTTTTGCCTAATCCTCCTCCAGATCTCTTCCTCTAAGTGTAGATGTTCCTCTGGGTTCTGACCTGGGTCCTACTGTTGTTGGGGTGTTAAAAGTGCACCCCCAGGGTTCAGGAAGGACACCTTTAGCAAGAATGCAAGACTCCAAAACTTAGCTTAAAAATAAAAAGAGACATTTATTAATTTAGAAAGTAATGTTGAATCTGGCCAGGAGGATAGTTTAGGTGGAACAGCAAGATGAAAGGCTGCTCCCAGAATCCATCAATTCTGGGAATTATATACTTTTTACAATAGTGGGGATGTAATATTGTGTCACGGTATGGACATGATTCTAAAGTGGCAAACACTCAGGCATTCGATGGGGTCATCTGACAGAGGTCTGCCTGAAGACCCTCATAGTTTAGGGGACAGATGGATGCCTGAGATACAGCCCTCTGGTATCGAGGTATAGCCTGGAATCTCTATGTCTATCTCAAATCTAAAGGACAATCCAAAGATGATCATAATCTCAGGGTCTTATAGAAGTTATCAGATGTTCTTGGGTTAGGAGTCACAAGGACAGAAGGGAGGAAAGGAATTTCTCTGCTTACAGTTTGCCTGGAGTTTGGGGGTACGATGCCCATGCCACTACTTGCTTCTCCCTCTGTACTGCTTTACTTGGTGATCTCATCTGCTCCCACAGATTTAATACCGCTTTGGGCCAATGATTCTCGAGTCCCCCTTTCCTGTCCCAGCCTCTCTCCTGACCTCCAATCTTGCATTCCCAACTGCCTTTCAGATATCCCAAACTAGTGTCCAGCAGACATCTTAAATTCAATATGTTCAAAGCACAACTCATTATCTTTCCCTCTAAACCTTCCTTACCTATTTCTGTAGAGCAACACTGTTGATAAATTTATTTGTGGTTGAGATGGAAATATATTAATTAGGTGGTCGCCAGGGATTTAATTTCTAAATCCCAAAATGAGTTACTAAAGTAAATGGAATTTATGGTAGTTTATTTACAATAGAGGGAATATATATATATATATTTTTTTTTTTTTGAGAGAGAGAGAGAGTGAGAGCGAGCGAGCGCCAGGGGAAACATTTCTCAAGACGATGAGCTTTTCTCGGAGGTTTACACCTCCGAGAAAAGGCAGGGTCACTAAGTCAGCCTTTCACTCACCAACAGTGACTGTCTAAAAGGAAAAGCAGTCTGAGGTCTCCTGCATGAGTTCCTCCAGGGGTCCATTTCCTCCAGTCCGAGTCCGAGAACTCTTCGATCTCCTCGAATCGAATATATCTTCTTCTGGCCTCTGATCCTCTTTTTAAAGATCTTTTTCTCTTGTGTCACCTCCCCTAAATTTCACGTCTGCCAATCACAGCATATGCTTCTCTCCAGGACTGCCCACTCTTTAATTTACACCTTCTTTGGTTAAATTATACCTTTTTTGATTACCTAACACCTTTTTTGGTTAGTTCACCTTTTGTAGTTACTTAACACCTTTTTGTAGTTAAAATGGGTAGATCTATTTAAAATACTGAGTTATCACCTTTTTGTAGATTAAAATCTAAAATAGATTGTGGATTACAATTCAATCTTCCCAATAAAGGAAGAGCTAAATACCTTCTTTGTTACAATGGGGGATTATAATTTAATCTTCCCAATAAAGGAAGAACTAAGTACCTTCATTGTTACAATCAGGAGATAGCTAAATCCATTCTTCACACTGTCCTCCCAGTCCCTCATGCTCACAACCTAGAGTCATTCTGGATTCTTCGCTCTCTCTCATTCTTCATATCCGAGTTGTTGTTTAGGCCTTTTGATTTTATCTTTGTAACATCTCTTGAATATACCCCTTTGTCAATGATGCCACTCTAGTGCAGGCTCTCATCACTTCATGATTTGATTCCTGTTGCTGGTGGTCAATGTACCTTAAGTCTCTCCTGACTCTAATCCATTCTTCATTCAGCCTAAACATAGGTCTGATCAGGTCACCCCCTTTCTCAGTGAACTCTAGTACCTTCCTATTGCCTCCAGGATCAATTATAAAATGCAGTGTTTGGCATTCAAAGCCCTTCATAACTTATCCCCCTCCTATTTTTCTAGTCTTTTTTGTACCTTACTCCTCAACATTTAACTTCTCTATCCAGTGGTACTGGCTTCCTTGTGTTCCATGAACAAAATACTCCTTCTCTTGGCTCCAGGCATTCTCTCTGGCTGCCCCCCATATCTAGAACACTCTCCTGTACTCCAACAAGTGACCTCCCTGACTTCCTTTAAGTCTCAATTCAGATCCCACCTTTTATAAGAGGTCTTCTCTAACCTATTTAGTTCTAGTGCTTTCCCTCTGTTTATTATTTCCTATTTATCATATATATATATATGTATATATATATATACATGGAGGTTGCTTTGAACATATTTGTTTGCATGTTTTCATCCCCATTAGATTGTAAGCTCCTTAAGGGCAGGGACTGTTTTTTGACTCTTTTTGTATCCCTAGCACTTAGCACAGTGCCCAGCGCATAGCAAGCAAGGGCTTAATAAACGTTTATTGAATGGATGAATTAAATATAGGGAATCTCCGTTTCTTTCTAGCTCTCTGTGGAAGAGTGAAATCTTAACAATGCAAGTCCAACACAATTCTCATCGGTTCTTCTTCTTCCACAAGTGCAGTATAAAAATACCTGGAATCAGTGAAATCTGAGTTCCAACTTTACCTCAGATATTTTCTAACTATGTTAACATGGGTAAGCCAGTGAATGTCTCTAAGCCTCAGGAAAGACTCTGAGGCTGAACAGGCTGGTTGAAACTGGGGATTATTGTGATCTGCTTGGATGGGCTGAGTTTTCACACCATTAAAATCACAGATCCTTGATTTGTTGCATTGACCTTCCTTCATAAGTCCTTAAAAAGCAGTGACTTATTCCCTGTACTATAGAGGAGAAGCTGCTTCAATAAGGAATTTCTAGATACCAGCCCCATCCAAGTTGGCAAGAAAAAATTCTCTGGCATAGCTGGAGAATCTACCTTTTCCCAGCCTGAAAGAGAAATCTGTTTTTTCCTCTTGGTTTCATCTTATTCCCACCTCTAAACCAGTGAGACTTTCTCTTCCCCATTGTCTTAGAGAAGGAAAAAATGTCCTTTGGTCCTTTTTGGTTGTTCAAATTCAGCCTCTGAGTTTCAGCCAAGACTGTTGATCTAAACAGCCCAGAATTGGCTGCTGTTTTCCCCCTGGTTCCCAAGCCCAGAAATCTTATTCTAATTGTACTTTCTCAAATTGTCTGAGTTAGTTCAACTCTTTAATTTGCATTCCTTTACTTCTTGCTTTTTAATTCAATTTTCTTTTATCCAGCCACACCTTACAGGGGCTCCTAAATTCTTTTGTTCTCCTTTTTGCCCTATATATTCAACCCCAAGCCAGAAGTTTTCTATATATTATGTTATATTTTATTATATCATATCATATCATATCATATCATATCATATCATGTTATGTGTTCTATTATGCTGTATTGTATTGCATATCATATCATATATTAAGTTATATTAACTATTGTTCATTCTAAAATACTCCCAAACTTAGTTACTTCCAATAATTTTGGAGACCAAGAAGTACAACTGTGGACATGTAAAAGAGACTTTCTCTTTTCACTGGTCACTTGAAGCATTGGTAGGGGAGCAGCTAGGTGGCTCAATTGATTAAGAACCAGGTCTAGAGATGGGAGGTCCTAGGTTCAATTCTGGCCTCAGATATTTCCTGGGCAAGTCACTTAACCCTCAATGCCTAGTCCTTACCACTCTTCTTCCTTGGAACCAATACATGATATTGATTCTAAAACAGAAGGGTTTAAAAACAAAACAAAACATCAGAGCTAAAATGATTCAGATACAGTTAAAACGAGACCATGTATGTGTGTATGTTGGGGGAAGGAGGTGTTGATGATACTTTCTGTTACATTAGTTCTAAAATGTAATTCGTTTTTAATATTTAGAAATTTACTTTGACTTTGAATTTTTTTCCTTTTGTCTTTGTATCTCCAGGAGCTTGCTCAGTGCAGTATGTGTAATAGATGCTTAATTAATGCTTGTCAAATTCTGTTTTGACTTTTATTGTTGATTTTTTTAATTGAGGCTTTTTGCTCTTTATGTTACATTAACTCTTCCAAATATATCTTTCCCCTCACCCTCTTCTGCACAGCAAGCTATCCATTTTGGCAAAGATTTAAAAAGAAAAAAATCAGATAAATTAGCCAACATATAAACACATGCAATAATATACATCCATTTTCTTCTACCCCTGCAATGAAAAGGAGGTACATTTTCTCAACCTGGATTAATTTATTTTAATCACCCAGTATTATTTAGCTTCTTTTATTCTCTGTCTCTCTCCTTCCCTCTCCCCTCTCCCTTTTATATACAACAAAATATACATTATACATAGATAGCTACAGATATGAACCACGTGTGTGTTGTTGTTAAGTCATGTCCAACTCTTCATGATCCCATTTGGGATTTTTCTTGACAAAGATCCTGCAGTAGTTTGCTAATTCCTTCTCCGGTTCATTGTACAGATGAGAAAGCTGAGGCAAACAGGGTTAAATGACTTGCCCAGAGTCAAATAACCAGTAAGTGTGTGTGATATTAAATTTGAACTCAGGTTTTCCTGACTTCTAGGCTCTGAATTCTATCCACTGTGCCACTTAGCTGCCCTATAAGTATGTGTATGTGTGTATATGAATATATGTATATAAAATTTTCTGGTTCTGCTTACTTTGCTTTATCTTAGTCTGTATGCCTTCCTATGTTTCTCTGAATTCTTCAGTTTTTGTTTCTCATGACACAATTTCTTAGAGTCTATTATATTCACATATCACAATTTGTTTAGTCATTCTGCAGTCCATGGACCCCTGCTTTCCAGTTGATCACTCTCAGAAAAAAGAGCACAATGAATATTTTTATATATGAGACCTCTCTGTCTTTGACCTCTTTAGGGATCTCTGGATTGAAAGGTATATCCATTTTAGGCATCAATTTAAAAAAATTTTAAGCATAATTACAAATTGTTTTACAGAATAATTAGACTAATTCTCAGCTCTGCTAATCACCCATTAGTGTGCCTCTGTTTCTGCTATTCCTCCAGCATTGACTATTTTCATATTTCATCTTTGCCATTTTACTGAGTATAAAGTAAACTCTCAAATCTGTTTTGATTTGCATTTCTCTTATTGTTGATTGGGAGCAATCTTTTATAGGACTGCTAATAGTTTGCATTTTTTTTAAGTCTTACCTTCCACCTTAGAATTAATACTGTGTATTGGTTCCAAGGCAGACAAGCCATAAAGGCTAAGCAATGAGGGTTAAAGTGACTTGCCCAGGGTCACACAGTTAGGAAGTACCCGAGGTCACCTCTGAACTCAGGACTTCCCGTCTCTGGGCCAAGTTCTCAATCCACTGAGCCACCCAACTGCTCCTTTTGCATCTATCTTTTGAGAATTGTTTGTTTATATACTTTGCCTGTTTTCCCATTAGGGAATGGCTCTTGGTCTTATGTTAGTTCCCTATACATTGTGAATTTTTAGAGCCTTACCATATAGCTTGTATAGTTCTCTATTCTCTATCGCTAGTTTTAGGAAGCCTTCAGTGATGGAATTAGTAGGCTTTGGTCATTTTTTGATAGTGATATGGACTCTATTATCTGGTTAACTTTGGTTGTTTGTTGTGTTTATTTAAGTCCTGCCAAGGTTTGTGGCCAGTCTCTTAATGAGGGGGTCAGCTTCACTCTGTTCTGTGATATTAGCTTGTATCTTCAACCTTGCTGGTCACCTTGCAGATGCAGACATGCAAGAGGGGTCGTGTGTTTGAGAGAGTGAAGAAGGCAAGGCACCAATCATTCCTACTGCTAAATGATGGAGGCTATCTGGTTTGTTGGTTGGTGTCCTTCATATCAGAAGGGGACCAAAGTGAGATCACTGGGTGATATCTTTTGACTTACACGTAAATTGGTTTTAAGTGAAGCAGGGCTGCACAAAGTCATCAGCCTTACTCTCTCTTCCAGAGTAATCAAAGTCTAGTGGTAAGACAAAAGAAAACTGGTGATAGTCTGGGATGCATTGGATGATACTGGCTTCTTTAATGACTATCAAGCTTTAAGGGCTCCATGGTGCCTGCTCGCTGTCCCTCTCCTCTTTGTGGCCATTGGAGAAAACTGTTTTCATCCACTCCTTCTACCAGGGGAAGGGAATAGACCGCCCCCCTAACTTTACACTGATAGGTTTAAAGCCTGTCATTTACCCACAACCTGGTTTAGCCTCTCTGATGAGATGGTTTACCAGAGAGTGGATGCTGTGCATGCTACAGCTTCTTGGAGCCACAGGTGAGAGCTGGATGTCAGTTAGACACTAAGGAAAAAAGCTTCGAAAAGGGTAGCAAGTGTTTCCTGAACATTCTGTATACCCCTATCTAGAAGACACTGTCAGGGACCACCAAATCATACATAAGGATCTTTGCTGGCTGCTTTTTGACTTAGGGGAAACCACTTACTAATATTGTCTATATTGTATTGCATTTTCATTTATTTTGTTAAATATTTCCAAATTACATTTTAATCTGGTTTTGCTGTACTAGAGAGTTTTGCTGGTTGCAATATGGCCTACAGGCTATATGTTGGATACCTCTAAGTTAGAACACTGGGCTGGACACTAGAAATTGAACACATATTAGGAATTTTTGTGCCCAAGATCAATGGTATAAGACATACTTTCAGCTAGAAGGGGAGCAAAGTGGAATGGAGGCGTCTGCCATCTGGCAGTTTCCTTTCTTAACTAGTCATTCTTGCTAACTAGTTGTTAAGTTCTGTCATTTGTGCCAGTTCAGAGTAGACTTTTGGTCCCCTGAAACAATGACCTGCTTGTTCCCTTCATTGTCCCTCATCCCTATTTATGGCTGTGGTTAGAAGAAATGAATTCTAGTGCCAACTTTGCCACTACCTGCCATTTTGACTTCGGACACTTTATTCAACCTCTGTTTCTTTGTAAAATGAAGGGGTTGGACAGGATGGTTAAGTTTCTTGCATTTGTAAGTTCTGTGATGTGACATTACTTAAATGGATACTGTTAGAGGAACAGTCAGCTTTCTGGGAATTATATTAATGTCTACTTCAACCAAAGAGACATTACAAGAAAGAAACAGCAAGAAGTACAGGATCGAGATGAGTGATGAAAATGGTATAATTATTCACTTCTCAGCCCTCAATATTGCTTTCAAGGTGTTAGCATTAATTGCCTTGGAATCATTAAGCAAATGCTAGTGCAGTCACCCAAGAGAATCTATTCTGATTTATCTCTCATGCTGTGCTTCATTCTTATGGGCATTCATGGCAGAATAATTTAACACTACCTAGCATGAAAATAATTTAACTTTGAAATGAATTGTTTGTATTCCCTTTTAATTACAGGTATGTCTGATCTTCTGAGAGCTTGAGTTATTAAAAAGAAAATAATGGAGCTACACTATTGAGGCTTGACTTAGGAGGTTAAGAACAAGAAGAAGACTTTCTGTCACTATTTTTTGAATCCCTTTCTAGGACAGATAAAGACATTGATGCCAAAATTATGTAATCTTTTTAAAAAGCTCTTTGGACTCCAGATAATTTAAGTGCAGAATGATTGGTTGTCAGTTCAGGACTTTTTATTAATTACACTTTTTTTTTTAGTTTCAACAGAAAGTCCCAAATGAATAGTACTCTCTTTGTGGTAAATAGAAGGGAGACTTGGTAAGCATTTTTACCCCAATTATGACTTGTATCCATGAAAGAAAGCTCAAACATGCTCAAAAATATGAAAGCTGAGAGGTTATAACGATTACAAATTTATATTTTTAAAATTCCATTTTATTTTTAGCCCTGAATTCTCTACCTCTCCCTGTCCCCTCCTGATTGAGAAGGCAAGAAATAGAAAACTCATTATAAGTAATGTGATCATGCAAAACAACTTGCCACATTAGAAAGGAAGGAAGGAAGGAAGGAAGAAAGGAAGGAAGGAAGGAAGGAAGGAAGGAAGGAAGGAAGGAAGGAAGGAAGGAAGGAAGGAAGGAAGGAAGGAAGGAAGGAAGGAAGGAAGGAAGGAAGGAAGGAAGGAAGGAAGGAATCACAGAAGGAAAGGAGGGAGGGAGGAAGAAAGAAAGAAAGAAAAAGAAGAAAATATGTTTTGGTTTATACTCTGAGTTCAGCAGTTTTCTTTTTGGAGGTAGATAGTATATTTTATTGTGAGTCCTTTAAAAGTGTGGTTGGTCATTGTGCTGATCAAAGTTAGTAAGTCTTTTAAAGTTGATTATTCTTTTAATACTGCTGTTACTATATAAATATTCTCCTGATTCTGCTCATGTTGCTTCATGTCAATTCATACAAGTCTTCTCATCACTCTGTTTCATATACCATTACTTGTTCAGTCAATGCCCAATTGATGGGCATCCCTTCAGTTTCCAATTCTTTGCTACCACAAAAAATCTTTTACAGATATTTTTGTACATATAGATACTTTTCCTCTTTAAAAAATCAAAAGTCAAAGAAACTCTTTGGCCTCTTAGCTTAATGTTGCTGGGTCAAGAGGTATGTACATTTTACTAGCTTTTCAGGCATAGTTCCAAATTACTTTTTAGAATGGTTGGACTAGTTCACAGTTCCACAAACCATGCATTAGTGGTGTACTTGTTTTCCCAAAGCCTTTCCAACATTTGACATTTTCCTTTTTAGCCATTTTAGCCTATCTACTGGGTATGAGGTGGTACCTAAGAGTTGTTCTAATTTGTGTTTCTCTAGTGATTTAGAGTATTTTTCCATTCATATGGTTATTTATAGCTCTAATTTCTTCCTCTAAAATCTACCTATTCATATCCTCTGATCATTTATCAATTGGGGAATATAAACTTGTATTAAAAATAAAGCAGTAATTTTAATTGGTTTAAATGAAAGGTCAATTTGCTCAGTAAAAATTACCTTAATTGTCATTGCTAATCGGGAAAGCACCATGGTATTATGGAGGGGAAGAGTAAGTAGCAGGCTGAGTTACTGACCCTGGCTCTCTCTCTCTCTAGGTATGATCTTAGGTAAACAGAGTTACTTCTGTGAGCCTTGGTTTCCTCATTTTTAAAATGAGTAGGATTGAACAGGATAATCTATGAGGTGCCTATATCATCTAAAATTTCATATACTTAAGGTATTTTTCATGATGTCTCAAAATATAGTAAATTTGTTTTCTCTTTTAAAACCAACTTAAATGGAGGTAGCTAGATTCCTCAGCAGATAGAAAGCCAGGCCAGAAATGAGAAGTACTAGGTTCAAATCTGTCCTCAGAAATTTCCTAGCTGTGTAACCTTAGGCAAGTCATTCACCCCCATTTACCTAAAACTTTTCACTCTTTTTGATTTGGAACTGATATTTTTTTTTTCTATCGAGTCTAACACAGAAGGTAAGAAATTAAAAAAAAATGAATGGTAATCCTGGAACAAGTTCATTTTGTGGGCATCTCGACTCATGCTTGAATGTTTATTTTATTCTTTCTCTGATTGTCTTGTTGTTACAGGCTAGCACCATTCTTCAAGGCTTTTTGGAAGACTCAGGTCACCGCATACAGGAACTAAAGAGCTTTGATTTAGTGGGACTTGGTGCAAGTTTGTGTGCCATCAGTATTAATGAAGTCCCACTGATAAGTATCTCAGAATTTAGGTAAGAAATGACTTAAAAGTTTGTATTCTCAAGTGGAACAAGTCCTCCCTATGTCATTTAGTATAAATGTCTGCCTCCAGAAAGGTTTATCACAACTACCACTAACTTATGAAGAATGAATGAATGAATGAATGAATGGGTGAATGAAAGTGCATTTTTAAGTATTTAAATGTGCCAGGCACCATGCTAAGTTCTGGAGATTATGATATTAAAAAAGTAACAGTCCCTGACCCCAGGGAACTTACATTCTTTTTTTTAAAGATATTTTATTTTCTTCAAAAAAAAAAGATTATCACAAAAACAAATAATATGAAAATAGGTATTGAGTGATAATACATGTGTAACCCAGTGGAATTGCTCATCAGCTCTGGGAGGGGGGAAGGAAAGTACGTGAATCATGTAACCGTGGAAAAAAACATTAAATAAAAACATATTTTCTTTTCCCAAATACATGTAATAACAAATTTCCACATATATTTTCTGAAATTATGAGATCTAAATTGTCTCCCTCCCTCCCGTCTCTCCCCTCTCCTGGAGATGGCATAGAACTTACATTCTAATAGAGAAAGAACATATAAAAAGAAGAGGTGGACAGGGAAAGAAGTTTTGTTCTGGGGATATGGAAGAAGGGAAAGAGGGATATACATGCAGTGGCAGGCAGACAGTGAGGTGGCCAAGGTGAATGGCTGAATAGGATGTTAAAATACACAATATCACTAATCAACTGGATTGGACCCTAGGAAAGTCCAGAGATGACTGGGTTAACTTTCCCAGGAAATAAGTTCTAGATTCTAGAAAACCTGGCAAAGAGACTACTGGTCCAGACAGGAAGGAAGAAGCACATGGTATGATGATAGCCTGGCAACCATGGAATGTGAAGCTAAAACAGAATCTGGTGTCTGCTTAATATCTTTCCTCTGCTACAAAGTATTTCCTTATAACTACAGTAAATAATTTTTTTCTAAAAAATAAAACTCACAAAATTAAAAAGTTTTATTAAAAACCAAACATTGAGCTCTCTACAGTGATTTTTCATTTAGATTTCATTCCAGTGCATAAAGTCATACTTTTTTAAATTAAAAACAAACAAACAAACCTTACCTTATGTCTTAGAATCAATACTAAATATCAGTTCCAAGGCAGAAAAGCAGTAAGAGCTGGGCAATTGGAATTAAGTAACTTGCCTAGAGTCACACAGCTAGGAAGTGTCTGAGGTCACATTTGAACTCAGGACCTCCTGTCTCTAGGCCTGGTTCTCTATCCACTGAGCCACCCAACTACTCCAAGTCATAACACTATTTCAGGCAATCCCTTCAAGGTCCATCATGATTCTTTGTCCATTCATTAAAGTTTGATTATAAAGTAGTGAAATTTCAAAAATAAAAATAAAAAAGTTAAATATCAAAATTGATTTTTAAAAACGTACCACAACTTAAGAATTCAAATGAGTCACCTTGGAAAGTCATACACTTATTCTAATCCTTTTTTTTGTGGCAAGAAAAATGTGAAAATATTATCAGTCCCAGAAAGGACACATATCCCATGGTATGGTGCCTTTTTCCAGTTGATGAAGAAAACATGAAACCAGAGACATAAATCATAGATTCTAGATATTTCCTACTTCTTGATCTACTTCCAGCTCTCAGCTCAAGTCAAGGAATTAGATTGGTCAAATAAACCTGGGAAGTGAGATCACATATGAAATATTTTCCTGCAAGGTACACCAACATAACTCTATAACTTTTCTCTTTTCTTAGCATGGTGGTTGCTAGAATTGGTACTCTGTTCTGCAGCACTCCCATCCTGGCAGCATTCAAGAGAAAGGCAGAGGCTGTGTTTGGGGATCCTACTGAGTGGAGCAGTTCAGTGATACAGGAGCTGGGCACCATTGCAGGTAATAGGTGTGCTGTATTCAGATCCAAGCATTTCTCTCCCCACCCTATCCCTACAGTATAATTATGCATAAAAATAAAATTAGAACTCTAAATTTAGACTAGCATGCTAGTGCATGCACTAGCTTGGAACTGCCCTCTTCCTCTAAAGAATGTATTAATTAGACCAGGAAAATGAGTGATTCAAACTGGAGGTAAATGAATGAGCTGAACTCCTACACTAATATATGGTAGCTGGGTGATACAGTGGATCTTCCAGACTGGAGTCTAGAAAATTTGAGTTCAAATCTAGCCTCAGACACTAATTAGCTATGAGACTCTGGGAAAGTCACTTAACTTCCAAGTACCTTCCTCTGATTTCGTAGAGGGAATTTACTGCTCAAGAGTTTCCTGTAGCAGTAAAATCACAGGTGTCACATGAATATGTATTCTTATATATTCTCATTCTCTAATTTTAATATTGATGAGAATATCTGACCATTGAAATATTATATTATTTTTCAACTATTTTTCAGTTGTATCTGACTCTTTATTATCTTTATTATTGGAGCTTCCTTGATAAAAATACTCAAGTGGTTTGCCATCTCCTTCTCTAGCTCATTTTATAGATCAAGGAAACTGAGGCAAAGAGGGTTAAGTGACTTGTCTGGGATCATGTTGCTAATAAATGTCTGAAGCCAGATTTGAACACAGAAAGATGTCTTCCTGACTCCAGACTTGGCACTGTACTGTGCCACCTAGATACCCATTATGTTATTAATTACATTTTACATTATATTATAATATTAAATTATCAGCATTAAATTATTTACTATATTTCTATATATGTTTTATATGTTATATTTATTATAGTATTGTTAATTAATATTATATGTTGTTATATATTAATCATACTATACATTAAAATATATTAGAATAGTAATAATAGTTAACATTTATATAATTTCTACTATGTGCCAGGCATATTCTAAGTACTTTATAAATGTTATCCCATTTGATTCTCACTATAACCCTAGGAGTTAGGTGCTATTATTGCCCCTATTTTACAGATTTACAGAGAAAACTGAAGCAAACAAAGGTTAAGTGACATGCCCAGGGTCACACAGCTAGTCAGTGTCTGAGGCTAGATTTAAATTCAAATCTTTCTAACTCCAAACCTGGAATCCTATCCACTAGGCTACCTATGTATCAGTACACACACACACACACACACACACACACACACACACACACACACACACTAAATATTTTAACTATTTTGTGATATTTTCCTTTGGGAGCCATCCAGCGGTCTCTCTAAGGGTCTAAGGTTTCTCCATCCAAGTGTGACAATCTGGTCAAGTAATGGAGATGAGAGACACTGTGTGCTCAGGCCCACATACTTAGGCATCACACAGTGTTCTGCCATAGCACGGAGGTTTGTTTATTATATAGAGTTTCAAGTATATACTTCTTTGGCACACAATCAATTTTCTACATATATGTTTCCATGGAACTTAACAACAAGACATGTAGCCTAAGGAGATAGTCAACAAAACATTGTTGCTATAGATGAATAACATAAACAGGGTGATCTAGAGGTTAGTTCTTCCTGACCTAGGAGAATCATTGTTACTTTTGATCAGCTTTCCCAATCAATCACAATTACTTAGGAGATGGGTAACAAAACATTTTGTAGCTAGGTACAAGGTTTGAGGGCAATTTAATGACAGACTAGATTTGGGGTTTTCCTCAATTTCCAAGTCACATTTTTCTTGTGTTTTACTCTGGTACTTGGAGATGTTGCTCTGGCTATTGTAACATAACAAACCAGCAAAGTATTCCTGTTGACCTGGGCTTGAAGGTGATTGATGTTCTTGGATAACCTGGCTTGTAATGGAAGTGAAGAGGGAAAGGAGTGGGGTAATGATCTTTAGGTTTTAATTCTGTTAAAATAATCTTTTGGGGGTAATAACCCAGGAGGATTAAAGTGGAATATATATGTAGTGATCCTATAAGTATCTGCTCTCATATTATTTCTCCTGTATTGGGGAGGGAATAATAATCATAACAAGTCCATTAGTAGGGAAAGTTGGAGAGAGAGAAGTCACAGAAGGGGGTTAGTGTAGGGCTTTTGTTCTTGGGAGCTGTCTTGCAGTTCCCAGCTTCCCAGACTGTGACTGTGTCAACCAGTGGGGGGTCTGTTGGCTCCCCGCACTTTTCAATGTTATGATTTGTAGGCAATATATTATTAAGCATATGGGGTGGGAGCAGCTAGATGGCTCAGAGGATTGAGAGCCAGGCCTAGAAATGGGTTCAAATTTGACCTCAGACATTTCCTAGTTATGTGACCCTGGACAAGTCACTTAACCCCCATGGCCTAGCCCTTACTGCTCTTTTGCCTTGGAACCAATACACAGTATTGATTCTAAGACAGAAGGTAAGGATTAAAAAAACAAACAAGCACATAGCCACTTGCATACAGCATAGGCAATACATTAGCAAAATGATTGATATTTACATGTCTTGTTTTTAATGAGTTGTTGCAAAGACTTGTGTCTCTGATAAATACTGAAAAAATATTTTTAGGAATGATTATCATGTGGAAAAGGTGAATCTCTACATTGCACTGCAATGCTAATAAAAAATAGGTGTTCATGAGGGAACAAAGTCATCCAAATTTTTTTCATTTCTTAGCTGGATTAACAAAGGAAGAATTACGTATGCTCGATAAGGATTTAATGCCATATTTCCAGCCATCAGCAATAAAATGCATTCCTGAGGAGATCTTCAAAGTAAGTACTGTGTTCCTAAAGGATAAATAGGAATTTAAGCCATTTCTCATCATACAAGAGTGCAATGAAGAATAAAGTCTTTACTTGGAGGGAATTGGCATCGTTGTATGAATTCTTGTAATAGAGCCAAGTAGTGTCCTTCTTATCATCTTGAGGTGTGAGATTTTTTTTAAGGCAACTGTCCTGAATCGTGTGTGTGTGTGTGTGTGTGTGTGTGTGTGTGTGTGTGTGTGTGTGTGTGTGTGAGAGAGAGAGAGAGAGACAGACAGACAGACAGACAGACAGACAGAGAAAGAGAGAGAGAGAGAGGGAGAGGAAGTGGGAGAGGGAGGGTGTGTGTTAGGGAGATTGGTAAATTGTTAGTATAGGGATTATTGGAGTTGAGTTCACAGATCTAAAGCTGGAAGGAACATTAGAGGGCATCTAGTCCAATTCTCTCATTTTAGAAATGAGGAAACCAAGTACCAGAGAAATTAAATGACTTCCCACATTCACTCTACTTGTAAATAGCAGAACCTAGATGCAGGTCCCAGGCCCAAGCACCACTTAAATGTTCCACTTTCATCACTGTCCACTGCCCCATGCAGTTATTGTTGCTGTTGTTGCCATTCAGAAGTTTCAGTCATGTCCAACTCTTGGTGACCCCATTTGGGTTTTTCTTGGCAAAGATACTGGAATGGTTTGTCATTTCCTTCTTTGGCTCATTTATAGATGAAGAAACTGAGGCAAAGAGGGTTAAGTTACTTGCCCAGACTCACACAGTAAGTTTGTATTCAGGTCTTCCTGATTCCAGTTCCATCCATTGCACCACCTGGCTGCCCCTTATTACCCTTGAAAAAGACTGTCTACCAATCCTGGGCAATTGCCTTGAACAAATGTTCATTATGGTATATAACTAGGCATTGTTATTGTCACTTTTAACCATCAGTCTTAAAAAATAGGAGGGCAGGTCAGTGAAAAACAAGAAACATTTTAGGGAATCTCCTATGTGTAAAGTATTATGTTAAGCCTTGAGAGAGATACAAAGAAAAGGAAAATGCCATGCTATTGTTCCTCAAAGACCTTATAATCTAGCAGGGGGAATAGAAAAGAACAAAAATAACTATAATATAAAATGTAACACATTAAGTACAGTAGAGTAGAACAAATTGCTCTAAGAAAGATCATATTTTGATGCTTTGAAAGGTCACAAGTGGAAACTTCTTCCCTCGGTATGAATCACAAACTCTCCACGAACTCTTTTTGTCCATACCCATCCCCTATGGAGAGTCTTCCTCAAATGCTAGAGACTTTCCTTTGGGTCTTTTAATATTTTACAAGTGTCAGAGCAACATTCAGGCCACCTTTTTACCCCCTGATTTTCCATTTATCACACTTTCTGGTCTACGATGTCTTCTATACCAGCACCTTTGGTGGAAGGGCTTGTTACAGTCTTTTCAGGGATGCTCATCCACCTTTAATGTCCACCTGTCAAGCCACCTCTCCCCTGTGGCTCTAAGTAGTTATAGCATGCACTGCACCACAGCCTGGTAAAATGGTCTCAGCAGACAACCAACCAGATTGAAGGCAGCCATCAGACTTCAAACCCATCAGGGAGCATGTGAAACTTCTCCTGGCTGAATGGATATATAAGAAAAATATCATTGCTACAGCCATGAAACTGGCTTAAATGAGGGCTGTGGCACATTTAGAAATGCCAAGGTCATTCGTTGTATCCATTGATAGTTGTCAGCTTCTGTCTTGCCACTCTGGGTACCAAAGACTCTGAAAGAGAGATGGAGGCCATCAACTGAGCAACTTTGCCTAACTTACATCAAATTCATGAATAAGTCCAGAGATCACACTTTATCCTGCCTCCAACATCTGATGTCATTGGTTTGCTTTGAAAATGAAGGAGGGTGGGGGCAGCTGCTCAGTGGATTGAGTCAGACCTAGAGATGGGAGATCCTAGGTTCAAATCTGGCCTCAGATACTTCCTAGCTGTGTGACCCTGGGCAAGTCACTTAACCCCCATTGACTAGCCCTTATTGCTCTTTAAAAAAAAAGGAAGGAAGGGAAAAAATGAAGGATGAACAACGATAACAATACCAAACATTTTTTCTTTCCATTGCTATGGGATCTCTTTAATTCTTAATCTTCTAAGATCTCAATGTTCTATATTTTGTAACTAGCATCTCTGAAGGAATATCAGTGTTAAAAATATGATCTTTGATAGCCAGGGGATAGCTTGTTAGCCTTAAAATGCATTGCACAATTCTCCAAATGCAATTCAGTCCATTTCCTTCTTCTTCTTCAATTGAGGGCTCAATCTATTGTCTAGCTTCAGTGACTATCCAAGATAGATGTAAGTAGGTTGCCCAACTGAATGTCACAATCTGGACAATACTCATGTATAATCAACTTTTTTTCCTGTGCTTTACACATTTTCTGTGTGGATGGCTAAGCCAACTTCTTTCAAGTAGTCATGGATCTCATTAAGATGGATCTATAATGCTTTAGGCCTCTATGTAACCAGATCAATGTCATCTACAAAAAACTAGCATCTGGAGAATCTTACCATTTATAATAAACCCTTCCTCCATTTAAGCTTTGTGCAAGACATTTTTCTTAATACCTGTGGTGAGCATCTGTCTCCCTATTTTACATTTTACATCCCATTTCATGTGATAATCAGAAGATTATTTAGCAAACTTATCTTTATCAGTGTATCTAGTAACATTTCCATGGGAGACACCTTGTTGGAAGAGAGTTTTAAGACTACATTTTGTTATACCAAGTCAAAGTTTTTTTGTAATCAAGAAACAATAAATGGTGGGATCTTGTATTCCATTACACCAGTCATTATTTATGGAATCATGAAGATACAGTCTTCTATAGGGAAAAGTTCCTCTTTTCGTGTTCCCTATTCATATTTTCATCAAGGATACTCTTGATACGTACATAAATCAATCTTTTATTATTTTGTTTTGTTTTGTTTACTTTTAAACATTATTTTATTTGGTCATTTTCAAATATTATTCATTGGAAAACAAAGGTCATTTTCTTTTCCTCCCCGCCCCTCCCGCCACACCTCCCATAGCCGAGACGTGCGATTCCACTTGGTATCACATGTGTCCTTGATCTGAATCCATTTCCATGTTGTTGGTATTTGCATTAGAGTGTTCCATTAGAATCTCTCATCAATCATATCCCCTCAAGCCCTAGTTGCCTTTCCTCTGTGTTTTTACTCCCACAGTTTGTCCTCTGCTTGTGGGTAGTGTTTTTTCTCCCAGATCCCTGCAGATTGTTCAGGGACGTTGCATTGACACTAATGAAGAAGTCCATTACATTCGATTGTACCACAGTATATTAGTCTCTGGGTACAATGTTTTCTTGGTTCTGCTTCTTTCGCTCTGCATCACTTCCTGGAGGTTGTTCCAATCTCCATGGAATTCTTCCATTTTATTATTCCTTTTAGCACAATAGTATTTCATCATCAACATATACCACAATTTGTTCAGCCATTCCCCAATTGAAGGGCATCCCCTCATTTTCCAATTTTTGGCCACCACAAAGAGCGAAGCTATGAATATTCTTGTGCAAGTCTTTTTCCTTCTTATCTCTTTGGGGTACAACCCAGCAGTGCTGGATCAAAAGGCAGACAGTCCTTTATCGCCCTTTGGGCATAGTTCCAAATTGCCCTCCAGAATGGCTGGATCAATTCACAACTCCACCAGCAATGAATTAATGTCCCTACTTTGCCACATCACCTCCAGCATTCATTACTTTCCTTTGCTGTCATGTTAGCCAATCTGCTAGGTGTGAGGTGATACCTCAGAGTTGTTTTGATTTGCATCTCTCTGATTATAAGAGATTTAGAACACTTTTTCATGTGCCTATTAATAGTTTTGATTTCTTTAACTGAAAATTGCCTATTCATGTCCCTAGCCCATTTATCAATTGGAGAATGGCTTGATTTTTTGTACAATTGATTTAGCTCTTTGTAAATTTGAGTAATTAAACCTTTGTCAGAGGTTTTTGTTATGAAGATTGTTTTCCAATTTGTTGCTTCCCTTTTAATTTTAGTTACATTGGTTTTGTTTGTTCAAAAATTTTTTAATTTGATGTAGTCAAAATTATTTACTTTACATTTTGTGACGCTTTCAAGTCTTGCTTAGATTTAAAATCTTTCCCTTCCTAAAGGTCTGACATGTATACTATTCTGTGTTCACCTAATTTATTTGTAGTTTCCTTCTTTATGTTCAAGTCATTCACCGATTCAGAGTTTATCTTGGTGTAGGATGTGAGGTGTTGATCCACACTATTTTCCAATTTTCCCAGCAGTTTTTATCAAATAGTGGATTTTTATCCCCAAAACTGGGGTCTTTGGGTTTGTCATAGACTGTCTTGCTGAGGTCATTTACCCCAAGTCTATTCCACTGATCCTCCTTTCTGTCTCTTAGCCAGTACCATATTGTTTTGATGACCACTGCTTTATGGTATAGTTTGAGATCTGGGACTGTAAGTCCTCCTTCCTTTGCATTTTTTTCATGATTTCCCTGGATATCCTTGATCTTTTGTTCTTCCAAATGAACTTAGTTATATTTTTTTCTAATTCAGTAAAGAAGTTTTTTGGTAGTACAATGGGTATGGCACTAAATAAATAATTTGGGTAGGATTGTCATTTTTATTATGTTAGCTCATCCCACCCACGAGCAATGTTTTTCCAATTGTTTAGATCTAGTTTTAACTGTTTGGAGAGTGTTTTGTAGTTGTGTTCATATAGTTCCTGTGTTTGTCTTGGCAGATAGATTCCTAAGTATTTTATATTGTCTGGGGTGATTTTAAATGGAAGTTCTCTTTCTAATTCTTGCTGCTGAAATGGGTTAGAGATATATAGAAATGCTGATGACTTATGCGGGTTTATTTTGTATCCTGCAACTTTGCTAAAGTTGTTGATTATTTCTACTAGCTTTTTGGTTGATTCTCTAGGATTCTTTAAGTAAACCATCAATATCGTATGCAAAGAGTGATACCTGGGTCTCTTAATTGCCAATTTTAATATCTTCAATTTCTTTTTCTTCTATAATTGCTACTGCTAGTGTTTCTAGTACAATGTTAAGTAATAGAGGTGATGATGGGCATCCTTGTTTTACTCCTGATCTTATTGGGAAGGCTTCTAGTTTATCCCCATTGCAGATGATGTTTGCTGATGGTTTTAGATATATTCTGTTTATTATTTTTAGGAAAGGCCCTTCGATTCCTATATTTTCTAGTGTTTTCAATAGGAACAGGTGTTGTATTTTATCAAAGGCTTTTTCTGCATCTATTGAGATAATCATGTGATTTTTGTCGATTTGCTTGTTAATATGGTCAATTATGTGGATGGTTTTCCTAATATTGAACCATCCTTGCATTCCTGGTATGAATCCTGCCTGTTAATAGTGGATAACCCTTGTGATGACTTGCTGGAGTCTTTTTGCTAGTATCCTATTTAAGATTTTTGCATCTATATTCATTAGGGAGATTGGTCTATAGTTTTTTTCTCTGTTTTTGACCTGCCTGGCTTTGGGATCAGTACCATGTTTGTTTTGTAAAATGAATTTGGTAGAACTCCTTCTTGGCTTATTCTATCAAATAGTTTGTATAATATTGGGATTAGTTGTTCTTTGAATGATAGAATTCATTTGTGAATCCATCTGGACCTGGGGATTTTTTCTTAGGGAGCTCTTTGATGGCTTATTCAATTTCTTTTTCTGATATGCAGTTGTTTAGGTAATTTATTTCTTCCTCTTTTAGTCTAGGCAATTTATATTTTTGTAAGGATTCATCCATATCACCTAGATTGCCATATTTGTTGCCATATAATTGGGCATAGTAGTTTTTAATAATTGCCTTAATTTCCTCTTCATTAGAGGTGAGGTCTCCCTTTTCTTCTTGGATACTGTCAATTTGGTTTTTTCTTTCCTTTTTTTAATTAGACTGACTAGTACTTTGTCTATTTTATTTGTTTGTTCAAAGTACCAGCTTCTAGTCTTATTTATTAAATCAATAGTTCTTTGACTTTCAATTTTATTAATTTCTCCTTTGATTTTTAGGATATCTAATTTAGTCTTCATCTGAGGATTTTTAATTTGTTTGCTTTCTAATTTTTTAATTTGCATGCCCAAATCTTTGACCTCTTCCCTTCTTAATTTGTTAATATATGAACTCAAGGATATAAATTTGCCCCTGAGTACTGCTTTGGCTGCATCCCATAGGTTTTGAAAGGATGTCTCATCATTGTCATTTTCTTCAATGAAGTTATTAATTGTTTCTACGATTTGTTCTTTAACCGGTTTTGGAGAATTGTATTGTTTAATTTCCAATTAATTTTTGATTTACCTCCCCATGTTCCCTTACTAATTACTATTTTAATTGCATTGTGATCTGAGAAGGTTGTATTTATTATTTCTGCTCTTTTGCACTTGTTTGCAATGTTTTTATGCCCTAATACATGGTCAGTTTTGTGACTGTACCATGTGCTGCTGAAAAGAAAGTATATTCCTTTTTGGCCCTATTTATTTTTCTCCACATGTCTACTAACTCTAATTTTTCTAAGATTTCATTCACTTCTCTTACCTCTTTCTTATTTATTTTTTTGGTTTGATTTATCTAGTTCAGATAGAGCAAGGTTCAGGTCTCCCACTAGTATAGTTTTTCTATCTATTTCGTCCTTGAGCTCCTCTAGTTTCTCCTTTAGAAATGTGGATGCTATGCCATTTGGTGCATACATGTTGAGTACAGATATTTCCTCATTGTCTATACTGCCTTTTATCAGGATGTAATTACCTTCCCTATCTCTTTTAACTAGATTTATTTTTACTTTGGCTTTGTCAGATATCATGATTGTGATTCCTGCCTTCTTTTTATCAGTTGATGCCCAATAGATTTAGCTCCACCCTCTTACTTTCACCCTAAGCGTATCTACCTTCCTCATGTGTGTTTCTGGTAGACAGCATATGGTAGGGTTTTGGATTCTAATCCACTCTGCTATTCACTTGCATTTTATGGGTGAGTTCATTCCATTCACATTCAGAGTTATGATTACTAGCTGTGTATTTTCCAGCATTTTGATTTCTACTCCTGGTCCTGCCTTTTCTTCTTTCACTATTTCCTTCTACAACAATGTTTGTTTTTAGTCAGTCCCCCTAGTTCCCACCCTTATTTTACTTCCCTTTCTACCCCCTCCCTTCTTATTCCCCCCTTTATTTTCTCTGTAGTCTTTCTAAAATTATCCCCTCACCCCCTCCCTCCCTTGTACAGATTCCCTCCCCACCAGTCCATTTGTTACCCTTCTACTCCTGTATAGGGTGCAAATCTATTCTCTGCCCCAATGGATTGGATTGTTCTTTTCTCTTTGGGTCAATTTCAAAGCACGTAAGAGTTGAGTATTTCCTATCTCTGACCTCTTTACCCTTCCAGTGTATTGATGTTCTCCCCCCTCCCACCACAAGCTTCTTTGTGACGTATAAATTTACCCCATGTTTCTTTTCCCATTTCTTTTAATATTAACCTATTTTTAGCCCTAGTTATATATATATACATACACATACAAATGTGTATGTATTTATGCATGCATATATCTATACACCTATTTATGTCTTGTCCTTTCATCCTATACAGTTTGTCACTGTTCCTTCTAAGTGTAATTCTTTTAGTTGCCCAGGTAATAACAACAGTTTTTAAGAGTTACCAATGACCTCTTTTCTCATAGGGATACATATCATTTTAACTTATTGAGTCTCTTAAAAATTTTTGTGTGTGTGTTTTGTTTTGTTTTTCTTTTTTCCCTCTTTTTTAATTACCTTTTGATGGTTCTCTTGAGTTCTGTGCTTGGACATCAAATTTTCTGTTCAGGCCCGGTCTTTTCTTTATGAATTCTTAGAATTCTTCTATTTTGTTGAATGACCATACTTTCCCCTGTAAGAATATAGTCAGTTTTGCTGGGTAGTTGATTCTTGGTTGTAGACCTAGTTCCCTTGCTTTCCAGAATATCATATTCCATGCCTTTCAGTCCTTCAGTGTGGATGCAGCCAGATCCTGCATTGTCCTCACTGTGGTTCCATGGTATCTGAATGACTTCTGCTTGGCAGCTTGTAATATCTTTTCTTTGGTTTGATAGTTCTTGAATTTGGCTATAACATTCTTGGGTGTTCGTCAGTTGGGGATTAAGTACAGGAGGTGATCTGTGGATTCTTTCCATCTCCACTTTTCCTTCTTGTTCTAGGATATCGGGGCAGTTTTCTTTAATAATTTCCTGTAGTATTATGTCCAGGCTTTTTCTTTTGTCATGGTCTTCTGGTAGACCAATGATTCTTAAATCGTCTCTCCTTGACCGATTTTCTAAATCCTCTGTTTTGTGAATGAGATGCTTCATATTTTCCTCAATTTTTTCATTCTTTTGGTTTTGTTTTATAGTGTCCTGCTGCCTTGTGAGGTCACTTAATTCTAGTTGTTGTATCCTGGTTCTTAAAGACTGGATTTCATCCCTGGCTTTTTGGTTATCCTTTTCCTTCTGGTCTGATTTTCTTTGGAGGTCATCTTTCATCCACTTTACCTTGTCTTTCATCTCCTTTTTCTCATCTTTCATCTTCTTCACCTCATCTTTCATCTCCTTTGCCTCATTTTCCAGCTGGTTGATTTTTACTTTCAAGACACTATTTTCTGTTTCCAGATGACTTAGCTTACTTTTTAAGTTCTTTTCCCAATTGTCTTCAGTTTCTCTTAATTGTGTTTTGAATTGCATTTTCAGTTCTTCCACAGCCTGTATCCAATTCGCTGGGATTTCTGATTTATCATTTGCTGATCCCTCTCCCTCTGTTCTGTTCATTGTGTAGAAGTTGTCTATTATAATTTCTTTCTTCTTTTTCTGTTGTTTGCTTGTATTTACCCCTTCTTTGCTCCCCGTATTTGTCTGTGCTCTTGCTCCTCTCATTTTTTTTTGTTTTGGGGCTTTCTGTCAGTCTCCCCTCTTGGAGGTTTTTCAGATATCTCAGTGCAGTCTCTGGGGGAGGAATGTTGGCTTCCCTGTCCTCTAGAGGCTTTTGATTGGATTAAGTTCAGCTGGGTTGGGCTGTATGTGCTCTGAGGCTGAAAACTCCTGGAAGGCTAGAGCCAAATGGAAGGTCTCAGCCGCCCAGGCTCTCTCCAGTTCTCTCCAGCTGCTTCCCCACCACCTGCGTTCCACGCTCTGAGCCTGGCACAGCCCTGTCCGCAAGGTACACCCTCTAGACCAGTGCCTTTGCCTACCCAGAGGTTCCTGTCCTTGCAGGAGGCCCAGCACTCTATGGGGGGAGGGGTCCTGGCCTCCCTGAGCTCTGAGGACTCCTGATGGGATTTGGTTCAACTGGGTTGGTCTGGATGTGCCCCAAGGCAAAAACCTCAGGTAATGCTGGAGCCAAATGGAAGGACCCAGCCCCCAGGGCTGCCAGCTCTTCAATCTCTCTCTGGCTGCTTCCTTGCCGCCTGTGTTAGACACTCTGAGCATGGCACAGCTCTGCTCTCAAGGTACACACTCCAGACCATCACCTTTGCCCTCCCAGAGGTTCCCACTGCCTCTGGGGGCTCATCGCTCTGGGTTGGGGGGAGGGATCCTGGGACTTTCCCTTTGCCTTCCCCTTATACCCGAGTGTTCTTGGATTCTGGCTTTGGGGGGGGCATACCTTTTGGATTGAGTCCACAGGACGGTTCCTTGCCTCTGTCTTGTTGTTAGGTTTGATTTTCAGTCCCCTAAGAGCATTTAGTTTGTGATCAATAAGGAAGGGTTTTCAGAGGTCTGAACTACTGCTGCTCCTAAGCTGCCATCTTGACTCTGCCTCATAAATCAATCTTTTAAACACTTTATACTGCTGAGAAAATACCCCTATGAGTCAGTAGTTACTGATGTCTTCTTGATTGCCTTATTTTTGGTACTAATCTTGTTTATGAGCTTTCCCATTCGTTTGTGTACGTCACTTCTCTCATTCGTTACATCTTTAAAAATTGATCTTGGGGGCAGCTGAGTTGCTCAGTGGATTGAGAGCCAGACCTAGAGATGGGAGGTCCTGGGTTCAAATCTGGCCTCAGACACTTCCCAGCTGTGTGACCCTGGGCAAGTCACTTAACCCCCATTGCCTAGACCTTACCTCTCTTCTGCCTTGGAACCAATACACAGTATTGATTCCAAGACAGAAAGTAAGGGTTTAAAAAAAATTGGTCTGAGTACTTTTTAAATCATCTCCTTTAGGATGGTTTTAATTGTCTGAGTATGTATTTGATTAGGTCTAGGTGTTTTCCCTAAATTTATTTCCTTGAGTGCTATGTCTAGTTCCTTATCAGCGCATCAGGTATTCTGAGTTGCTAGATTCCAAAAGAGCCTTTTTTCTTCTGTGCTCATGACTGACTGGGCCAATATTACTGTAGAAGCTGAAGGTAATTTCACAGATCAAGGGCCATTTTGTATTTTTAGCTATTCATGAGCCATCGTGGTCAAAGAATTCATCATCTACTAGCTAACCTATTGTTGATGTGTTTCCTTTTTTTTAAAGACTGATACTCATATAGAAGATATAGTCTATTTCTAGGACCATTTAGAAGCCTTTCCTGCTTGGTAGAACCTTCATTCTTGGCAGAGTGCTTGCCTCTGTTAGTATAACCTTATCGAATGAACTTAGGGTTACCTCAACACTACAATAAAGTATCAGAATAGGAATTTTATGGAGGTTATTTGTAATAACTAATAATCATATATGTCTTAAAATTAATGTGCGTATGAGAAAGTATATAGCTTATTCTTCAGTGGAATTGCTCGTTGGCTTTGGTAGTAGCCCTAATATTATGCCCATTTTATAGATGAAAAAATGGAGGCTATCCCTTGAATCAGTTATTTGTGTATATGGTATATCCTCCCTGAAAGCATTCTGATCCATCTTTCTTTGTATCTCCAGTACCTTGAACATAGTACACATTTAATAAATATTTGTTGAGTTTAACTGCCTTGCTGAAAATTGCTGAGATTATATAAAACAGAGGTCCTTACCCTTTTGTGTGTGTCCTGGATCCCTTTGGCAGTCTAGAGAAGACAATAAACACCTTCTCAGAATAATATGTTTAAATGAATAAAATAAACTTCTTAGACTTACCAATCTATATATTAAATATATTAACTATAAAACTGTATGTTTAAAACATTGTTATTAATTTTATACATTATTAATAATTTTATACAATATTATTAAAATATATTTTTTAAGCTCACGGACCCAGGTTAAGAACATGGCTTAAGAATGTAACTGTTGGGCAGAGCAAAGAAAGAGCGCGGGAGGTTGGAAGGAGGTTCTTTTCAAGGGACATTAGATCTGAAAGACCTCTAGTGTTTGAAGTTTAAGGTGGCGTGTTCTGAGGGTGTTTCGTTCCTTTGCCATGCTCCAGGAACTGTCTCCAGAGCAGATCTTCCATTTGGGTCCTGAGAATGCCGCTTGGGTAACAGAGCCCCAGAGGAGACACCTCAACATGCTGCAGCTGCAGAGTCTCCAGTTGGCACTAGATGGCGCCAAGACCAGGTTCCAACTAGAAGCACCACTGAACATGGGCACCACCAGCGTTACACATTTCCCTTCCTCTGACTGTGAGCAAAACCACATTTCTGTTCCTTCTTCCTTCCCCCATAACAGACACATAGGCAATACACTGCACCAGAGGGTGATGTTCTCCACACCGAGCACAACGAAATTTCCCACAGTCCCTCCTCCTCTTTCCTTGACTAAGTTATTCCAAAAACAGTGGCAAATTGGAGTAAATAAGCTGGGCTCAAGTTTTAGGGGGTCCCACGTACCTGGAGTGACCATTGGCTTGCCAGTGATTCCAGGACAAGGGAGGTAGCTTCTGCCGGCTGCTAACAAACTAGATCTCTTCCATGAGTGTGCACAAGATCAATCCTTCTTTTGAAAGACAGAGCCATAGATCAAGGGAAAGCCCATGGAATTGTGTTATTATACCCTTCCCCATACTCTTTAGGGTCCATGATTACTCTTCTCCTTCAAGACTGCCCCTGATTTTTCATTTTAACCCCAGTTTCACATGGAAGAAAATGTAGGGAGGGAGTGAGAGTATGGAGTAAGAGAGAGGAGATACTGTACAATTTGTACAGAGTCCCACATCAACTTAGAGATGCCCTTGGATATCATGCCCACCTGCGACTCCCCTGCCCTGGTTTGATATTTCTTCCCCTTTCATTGAGTGTACTTCCAGATCCTAGGATATAATTGATGGATTATTGATGATATATAAGTAAATGATAAGGTATAGATGCCAGAGGCATCATGATGGGTTGGATAGAGAGCTGGCTCTACAATCAAAAAGACTTGGGCCCATTTTACCTCTTATACCTGCAGACTATGCAACCAAGGGCTAGTTACCAAACATCTCAGTGCTCTGGGCCACTATCTAAAATTATAAAGTGCACAATACTTGCCTTTTCTGTATAGGGAGAAGCTCTGTTCTCATTAGAAGTTGTTTATGCCAAAGAATAAAGATCTGTTACTATATATGCATATCCTGTTGCTATGCAGTTTCACTGAATGTCCCCCATATCTCAAATTTTCTCCCTCTTTTTCTCTGCCTCCTGGATTTTCTGACTTCCTTTAGGTCTCAGCTAAAATCCCATTTTCTGGCAGAAGCATTTCCCAGGCCCCCTTAATGCCTGTGACTTCCCTCTTAGATTATGTCCACTTTATTTTGCATTTATATGGTTTGCATTTTGTCTCCCTCATTAGAAAGTGGATTCCTTGAAAGCATTAACTTTTTTTTGCCTTTCTTTGTACCCCCAACATTTAGTTAGTACATAGTGGGTGCCTCATAAATTTGTTATTTTGACATGATATAAATATGATCAATATTAGGGAATAGAATCATGGCAATTCCCCCTTATTTCTTACCTGTCCCACATAAACTAATGATTCAGGTTGTTATTTCTAGACTACAAATACTTACATATATCACCTGGCTTGATTTGATTGTTGGTACCTATGTATATTTGTGTATTCTAGAAATTGCCTGAATCAACATTTAAGATTGAGAGGGCATAAAAAGAGGAATTCCATAAATTCTATCCCCAATCATGTTTATATTCCCTTATCCTCAACCCCATCTCTTTGTTCAGGAATTTAGAGAGAAGGGGGAGAAAGAAAGAAATAGAATGAAAAGGGAAACATAGAAAAATGTTAGATGCCTCCTCAGAAGCTAGAATGGAGTCAAGGCTGCAAGAAGAAATTCTGGAGAATTATTTCTCCTTCTTCATTAGCATATTAAGTGTTGATTCAAACCACATTTTACTTTGGAAATGTTATGAATATAAACATTATCCTGCATATGTGAACAAATGCAAATGCTCCTAAATTGTACACAAATAGACTCCTTGGAATGTGGAAAACCTCCCCTAGGACCGTGTTGGTGAATCTATGGCATGTGTGCCAGAGGAGACTGATCCCCTTCCCCTCTCCATGTAGGCCTGAGGACATTTCTGTCATCACTGTCATCCCCTCTGCCTAGCAGTCCAATGGGAGCACTTCCCGCCTTGTCCTGTCTGGGGTAAAATGGCAGGGGGGCTCACATGCAGTATAGAGTTGGAGGTTGGGCACTCAGTCTCTGAAAGGTTCACCATTCACCATTACTGTCATAGAACATCCCTTAGATCATAGAGAGTAGAAATGCCACCATTATGTGTGCCTAATGATATTTTTAGTTAGGGGCTATTTCATTGCTAAGTGTTCAATGCTAAGTTCATTGCTAAGTTTAAGTGTTCCTCAAACAGGAGTTGAGGGAATTTAAATAAGAGAAGCATCATATATTCAAAAGAATCCCCATCTCCACATCCTTGGGAAAATGTTTCTATCAAGAGGATGTATCATCTGAAATGAACCTCCATTTAAAGTGCTGATCAAAGAACAAATATTGTTACAACAGAAATATTTATCTGAACTGAAATATTTCTAAACTCCAGCCAATGACCTACTTATTTAAAATAATAGTTAATAAAGCAAAATTCCAATGTAGCCCCAAAGTCAGGCTTATACCACAGAAAGTACTGTCCTGGAATATGACCTGTAGATACATTGCAGAATGAGAACAATGTAGTCAATAGAGATGAATGGGAGTAAAAATAATGTGAAGAGACAAGGATGAGTCATATATTTCCAGAGAAATTATTGGAGTGTTGCGCACACACCACACACACACACACACACACACACACACACACACACACACACACACACACAATGTCATATCATATCAGACCATATCATACAAACAGAACAATGACTGGCATTTTTCATGCCCTAGGTCAAACTTCACCAAACTGAAACCCTGCTCTTAATTGTATTTTATTTTTAATGACAAATTTAGTTGAGGGCTTGGAGAAAGCTCTGTCCTTGTCCCTTAAGGAGAACCCATCTACAATAGATGCAACAGCTAGAGTGGGGGGAACTGCCATCTAGTGGTAGTTTCCTGTTTTAGTCTTTTTGCTAACTAGGTGCAATACTCAGTTGTTTCTATTCAGCTATGCTGTGCTGTCAGTGCTTCCTATATTTCAGCACCATGGGTCAAAGTTCTGGTCACCTCAGCCTAGTTACAGTTTTGCACATAAGAGTCCTTTGAAGGAACTGTGGTTGTTTATAATGGTAGAGAAAATAAGGAGGAACATGATAGCTGTCATGTGAAAGAGAGATTAGCCTTCTGCTAGGCACTAGAGGGGAGAACTAGAAGCAAAAAGTAAAAGTTGCAAAAAGAACAAATTTAGTCTCCTTCCCTCCTTCTTTCCTTTCTTCCTTCTTTCTTTCCTTCCTTCTTTCCTTCCTTCCTTCCCTCCTTTCTTCCTTCCTTCTTTCTTTCTTTCCTTCCTTCCTTCCTTCCCTCTTTCCTTCCCTCCTTCTTTCTTTCCTTCCTTCCTTCCCTCCTTCCTTCCTTCCCTCCCTCCCTCCTTCTTTCCTTCCTTCCTTCTTTCTAAACATTCTCAGGTAGAAGCAAGATAACCACTTGTCAGAAGTATTGAAGGGTGACTGTCAGCTATGAATTAGTCTCAGTAGCTTCTGAGATCCCTTTTAATTCTGAAATTCTGCAACTATTTTCTCATAGCAACATTATGAGGAAGCTAATACAAGTATAGTTTTATCCATATTACTGATGAAGAAATAGAGCTTTGGAAATTTAAATGTCTCAACCAAGGGCTAAAAGCTAATAAATCTTGGGAGACTGGATTTGGATCCAGACCCCCTAACAGGTTCATAGGAGCTAGAAAAAGAAGAGGAATTAGAGATTAATTCATTTTACAGATGAGGAAACTGAGGCCTAAAGAGGTTACAACCAAGATCTGAATGTGAATTGGAAGGGACTTCCGAGACCAAATAGTTTAACTTGATTGTGACTTACCCAAAGTCACTAGCCCCAAGTAACTAGCCAAGCTAAAATTTAGATTCAGTTTTTGATTCCAATGCCAATATTCTTTCCACTATACCACACTGTCTTTCCTAAATCAGACCATTATGACTTTGTCTTCTCCTTCAGCTTTGACATCCCAGCTTTCTCCTCCTCGACCCCAATCACTAGCCTTACTAGAGGCTGACAAGACAGGGCTCCAAACCTGCCAGCTGCCCCAACCCATTGCAACAGGCCCTTAGCTCCTTCTAACCACCTACAAAGAATTGCCTGGCTTACAAATTATTTGCTGCCAACTTAAAAGGAAACTTGATGAAAAAAAAATCAAACTAACATTTCTGATAATGGGACCTCTAGTCTTAGAAGACCTCTAGGGAAGGGTAACTCTTCCTTTCAAGGCATCTTATTCTCAGGTCTGATTTCTCGGAGAATTTTTTTGACCTTCAACCTAAATCTGCCATTTTGTAACTTCTACTCACTGTTTTGATCTGGGGCCAAGAAAAATGCTGAATTGCTCTTCCACTTGAAAGGAGATGATTAGTTTGTGAGCTCTTTGAAATCCAGGACTATTTTTTGTCTTTCTTTGTATCCTTAGCGCTTAGCATAGTGCCTGGCACATAGTAAATACTTAATAAATAATTGTTGACTTGATTTGGGAGCACAAAAACCAATGTCCTGAGCACTTGGGGTCAGAGTTTGGTTAAAATGTTAGTAGTTAAAAGCTGTCATAGGATCAAAAGTTTGAATTATGTGTGGTCACACCTCTAGACTAACATGAATGAAATCCATTTCCTAACTTCTTTCCTCAGTAACTTCTATCTATACACCCCAATAATTTGCCAGAGTTAGACCCCCAAAATAATATTTCATGAAGTGTATTTTTTCTGCTTTTCTTTCTGAAACTTAACAAACAGCCATTAGATGATTAACAATGAATTCAAGAAGGAGAAAGAGCAAATAAGCTAAAATAATTCTCACAGTGGATTAGCGGTTTATGAGTAACCAAGAATTCACCTGAATGCCCAATGGGTCTGCAAGAGTCACCTTTTGGAGAAGAAGTGAATTTGGACAGGGAGGGCTTGTTCCTCCCACAAAAGTCTCTTCATCTTTTTTTTTTCTTAAAGGAAACATTCTTGTGGGTCTATTTTTCTGGCAAAGAAATTGCCCTCATCATGACACAGGAATGAGCCCCCTACCAGTTACCGGGTTAATTCTGGTTGGCCTGTACTAACTCTTTTTTTACAACCCTTACCTTCCATCTTAGAATCAATACGGTGTATTTTTTCCAAGGCAGAAGAGCAATAAGGGCTAAGCAATAATGGTTAAGCGACTTGCCCAGGGTCACAGCTAGGAAGTGTCTGAGATCAGATTTGAACCCAGGACCTCCCATCTCTAGACCTGGCTCTCAATCCACTGAGAGACACTCAACCTACTAACTGCCCTCTGGAAGTAGTTTTTTGATCACTATTCCCAGAGCAAGTGGTAGAAATATAAGAGGTAATGAGAATACCTGTGTGCATAATGGTGGGGCAGATGGCAAAATGTCTGGATCTGAAGCATAACTTGGGGTTGGATATAGTGTCTGTCAGTTGTGTGGAGTAGTAGGTACTTGTGCTTAGAAATAGTTGCTCTTTCTTAAGGAGTACTTGAGGAGCTATTCCTTTTACATGGGTAGCATCCTTCATTCCCAACTTCTCCAAGCAGGCATCAAGTGTGTTTTTCTCTCTAATCTCTGCTCTCTTTCCCCTTCAGGGAAGTTTTATTAAACCTTCCAGACTGGAAGTCAGTCAACAAATCTTACACTTACTACACTTACAACAAATCTTGACACTTACCATGTGTCAAGAACCATACTAAGAATGACAGCTGGGTGGCTCAGTGGATTGAGAGCCAGACTTAGAGATGAGAGGTCCTGGGTTCAAATGTGACCTCATATACTTCCTAGCTGTGTGACCCTGGGCAAGTCACTTAACCCCAATTGCCTCACTCTTCTGCCTTAGAATACATAGTATTGTTCTAAGACAGAAGATAAAGGTTAAAAAAAAAACATACCAAGAGACAGCAAGTCAAAAACACTCCTAAACCTCAAGAAGATTCTAGTGAAAGAAGCCAATTTACAAATAATTATGTATGGAGGTGTCTCAGTGGATAGACAGCCAGGCTAGTTCAATCTGACCTTGGACATGTCGCAGCTGTGTGACCTTGGGCAAGTCACTTATCCCAATTGCCTAGCCTTTATTTGCTCTTCTGCCTTAGAAACAATACTTAGTAGTGATTCTAAGACAGAAAGTAAGGTTTGTTTGTTTTTTTAAATAAAGTATAATATATTCAAGATATTTATAGAGTAAATGGAAGGTAATTTCAAAGAGAAGACATGGTAGAAATGGTGAGAAATGGGCAGATTAGGGGCGAATAGTTTGGGAAAAGCCTCCAGTAGAAGATGGGACTTGAGCCAAGTCTTGAAGAAATCCAGGGAAGCCAGTGGACCAAAATGAAGAAGAAGCACATTCTGGCCATGGAGAACATCCAGTCAAAAAGTGGAGAGTCAAGAGGTGACAAGAGGAATAAGAAGGAAGATACTGCTGGATTATAAACGATGTGGAGAGGAGTAAAATGTAAGAAGGCTGGAAAGACTAGAAGAAGCTAGGTTGTGAAGGGTTTGGATGTCTAACAAAGCATTTTATATTTTATCCTGGAGCTAAGAGGGAACCAATAGAGTGTAGTGAGTGTCAAAAAAAAAAAAAACAAAGATACCTGAGGCAAAAGGTCTCAAAAGGGCCTAAAAAGACTCCAGATGTCTTTTCCCTTTCTCTGCATGTGCTATTTTAGGCTCAGGCTATTCCTAGCTTCATACGGTCCAGATTCATGTGCTATTTTTCTCTGATGTATTCTGTGCTGTGCCCTAGGCATCTCTCAGTTGAAGTTCCAGGTAGGAGAATTGTTGCCTCTGTGCTTAGTCCTTCCCCCTTATCTGAAATAGTTGTTGAGTTATAAAACACAAATTCTTCTCTTGTAGTGTTCATTTCTGAGCCACTATATGATTCGGACAGTCTTTAAACAATGGGTAGGAGGCTTCTTTTGCTAAGAATCCACTGAGGTGGGTGTCCATCAGTTTATACCTACTTATCTGGGAGTCCAAACAACTTCCCAATAAGATTTGGTTTTGATGGATTATCTTTAGAGAGACCCTCCAAATTTCTAGGGCTTTCTGTAAAAAAGACACATTGTTCAGTCTTTCCATGTCCAGATATGGAATATCTTTCTATTTATCTATCTGCTTATTTATTTATGGACACCAAGGTTCCTCAGCAAAACTAGTTCTTTGTTGAAGGTCTTGACAATAAGATTTGAATATCATATGTTCATTTCTTAAATTTTTTAATTTCCAGGTTACATTTTTCAGTAGTCATTTTCGGACATTTTCCAGTTCATATTCTTTCTCTCTCCCTCTCATTCTTCCTCCTTCCCCAACACAGGAAGGTAGCATGATATAGGATGAACATGCATTATTAAACAATTCCTATTTCCATGTTCATCATGTGAAAGATACACGTTGCTTACATTAGAGAAAAAATCATGGAGGAAATAAAGTGAAGAATGGTATGCTTCAATCTGCATTCAGACTTTGACATTTCCTTTTATAGCAGTGAATAGCCTTTTTCATCATGAGTCCCTTTGGAGTGGTCCTGGATCCTTGCGTTGCCGATAATAGTTTCGTCATCCACAGTTGATCATTGTAATTTGTGGCTGTTAGTTACCACGTACAATTGTCTTCTGATTCTGCTCACTTCACTTTGCATCACTTCATTTAAGTCTTTCCAGGTTCTTTGGTGGTCATCTTGTTTGCTATTTCTTATGGTAGACTTGTTTATTTCTTAAAGGAATCTTCTGAACTGGTGTTGTAAGGAAGTCTTAAGCTTCTCTCAATTTCTCTGTCAGCCAAGAAGTATCTGGTTGTGAGTGGCTGCAGTCTCTCTATCCTCAGGCTCCAGAACACACATCAATCGATAGGTTGGGCTCTCACCCAAATTTCAGTAGGTAGGATCTAGATGCCTGCCTATTCCTGCTGGACTCGCACTTGTTTACTAAGAAAGCCACATGTTGATTCCACTGAGATCACCCTGTTTGCGTTCCTTACATGTTCAGCAGTGTACAGTTGGGTCCCCTTGAGACTAGTAAGATGTGGAAGCTTTTCAATGATGCTATCCAAAGCTGTCATCTCCTTGAGCAATGTATTTTCAGGCTCAATGCCTTGGTCTGTCTGAATGGATCTTCGAAGGAAGCTTAGGCACTCAGAAAAATTTTTCCGTTAACACTTTAGCAATCCCAGTTTTTTTTTAATTAAATTAAATTTTATTTTATTTGGTCAATTTCAAATATTATTCCTTGGTTACAAAAATCATATAGCAATTCCAGTTTTTGATGAGTGTTTTCATATATTATGAAATGTTCAATCATCATCCACATACAGTTTATGTTTTTATGATCTCCTTCTAGAGATAAGAGTCCAATGATGGCAAAATCCAAAGGTTTCCTAGTGATGATATTCTCCAAAGATGCAATAGGAACTGGTAGTACTTGTCTCAGTTTGCACTTCTTGTTGATATTGGCAGCCATGTTGGGCCACTAACATTCCTTTCTTACCCACATGTCCAAAGTGGCCATGTAAAATTTCATGACCATAAACTGATATGTGCCAGATGATGCCAATTGCTTCCTGTTATTGGGTGTGGAATTAGTGACAGTCCAGTATAGTCTTCTGTTATACAGCTTCAACTTCTGCCCTTGTCCCAGCAGGAAGATTTCTTTAAAGGCTGGAGGTTGTTGAGACTCTTAAACTTTCTGCCTCACTTCTTCAATTGTGTCATTTCTCTCAGTCCTTCATCAGCCATCTGCTCTCGCTGCCAGTCATACAGACAACTGAGGTGAAGAACATTGATTCAGTGAAGGAGGATTCTCACATCTGGTCTTTGTTACATAGGGTGACTCTTTGGAAGGAGGAAAAAGGAGGGATTTGGGAAATTGTAGGCAATGTAAAACCAAAAGCTGTCCATAACAATTTTCTAAAGTATTAGGGGAGGGAGGGAAATAATATGATTCTTGTAACCAAGAAATAATGTTATAAATTGACTAAATAAGTTAATTTAAATTAAAAACATAATGTATTCAAACTTCCAAAGCAGAGATAAAAAAAATTCATTTAGTTAAATGCTTTATTCACTCACCAACTAGTATGACTAGGCTCACCCCTATGGAGGAGTTCCAAAGCTGGGTAGATTTTACTCCCTTAAGGAAAGATATATAGCCTCTAGAGCTATGGTTAAGGATTTTCTTTTTAAGGAGGGGACAGGGATAAAGGATTAAAATATTCATTCCTAAGTGCAACTAGGTGATTCAGTGGATAGAAAACCAGACCTGGAGAGGGGAGGTCTTAGATGCAAATTGGCTTCAGACATTTCCTAGCTGTGTGACCCTGGGCAAGTCACTTAACCCCCATAGCCCAGCCCTTAACACTCTTCTGCCTTGGAACTAATACCTAGTATTGATTCTAAGACAGAAGGTGAAGGTTTTTTAAAAATTCTTTTCTGGAGGGGGCAGCTGGGTGGCTCAGTAGATTGAGAGCCAAGCCCAGAGACAGAAGGTCCTGGGTTCAAACCCAGATTCAGACACATCCTAACTGTATGACCCTGGGCAAATCACTTAACCCCATTGCCTAGCTCTTATTGCTCTTCTGCCTTGGAACCAATACACAGCATTGATTCGAAGACAGAACATAAGGATTTTAGGGGGAAACAATTCATTACTTTACTGATGAGTACAGAGAAACATGGAGAGAATTGAAATGGTGCAGAATAAAGTAAGGAAAAATCAGAAAAGAGCAGGGCTTGATTTTAAATTGTGGCTCTATTACTCAACTTTCTCTTTGACCTTGGTCATTCTATCACTCAAGCATCTATTAAGCATTTAAATGTGTCAGGTACTGTGCTGCGTGCTAGAGATCTCCCCACCAAGACAAGCAAAATATTTTAATCAAGGAAACACCCACAGCCTATATATATTTTGTATATACAAAGCAGAAACAGCACAACTGTGGGTCGAGGTGCTAATAGCTCAGAAGGAGCTGGAAAGACCTTATAATTATTTCCATGCTGTCTTCTCAATTAGCGTGCGAGCTCCCTGAGAGGAAGGTCTGTCTTTTCCCCTTTTTGTTCCCCTGAAACATAGTAAGCAATTAATCAGTACTCATCAGCTGACTGACCAGAAGTGAGAAGGGAGAATAATGCAGTTATGGGGTATGGGCAGTGTAAAAACATGGGCAAGACGTGGAAGGTCCTATGTAAGAAACAACAAATTATCTAATATCCCTAGATCATACCATGCATGGAATGGGAGTAATGTGAAAGAAGGCTGAAAAAAATAGGATGGAGTCAAGTTGTAAACAGCTGAATTACTTAAAGGCAAGTCACATAATCTTAAAAGAAAAAAAAAACCCAAACCCATACTTTCTCTCTTAGAATCAATAGTAAGTATCCATTTCAAGGCAGAAGAGTGATAAGGATTAGGCAGTAGGGGTTAAGTGACTTGCCCAGGGTCACATAGTTAGGAAATGTCTGAGGCCAGATTTGAATCCAGGACCTCCCCATTCTAGGCCTGGCTCTCAAACCACTGAGCTACCTAGCTTCCCCCAAAACATATAACCTTGATGAACGTTGGTTTCCTCATCCAGAGAAGTTAGATGAGATGACCTTTGACATCCTTTTGAACCCCCAGAGCTATGATTTAGAGAGTCTCTATACTTGGGAAGCAGTGGAGATAATGGGCTGTACTTTGAATTATTTTGGTGTTTATATGTTGGCTTTGTCACATTGTGAAGACCATGGTGAGTTTGATGAGCTTTATATTCATTGGTAGCCATTGGTAATCGTGATACAGTGTTCTTTGTGTATGTGTGTCTCTCTCTTTTTTTTTTCAGGTGTTCCAGTCTTCAGTGGTTCTAGTCTTTGGCTGTGTTGGCCTGTGTTGGTCCTGTTGGAGCAGCATCGGTGAGCTTACAATGAACATAAAATCATCCATCTGCACCGAACCACCAAGGGAATCAGCAGCAAAAGAATTTGTAGGATGACAAAGAGAGCTCTAGCCTATGAAAGAGTTCAAGATCACCATTTTTGTTGTAAACCCCTTACACTAGGCTTTCATAGTTCCCCTGAATCATCCTTTTACTCCTTTCTTTTTCCTTTTGTCCTTCATTTATGGGCCCAGATAATCCAAACAGAACCATTGCTTTGGAGAAGTGGGGGTAGAACGGGTTGTTGAGGAGTTAAAGGTGGGAATTACGACTTAATTGAAAGGATGCACGTTCTCAGGCTTGCATGCTGTTGTCCTTCTCTTTCTAACTCACCCATATATTCAGTTTGTTGCCAGTTCTTGTCATTTCTACCATGACCACATTTCATGCTTATGCCCCCTTCTCTCCACTCATATAATGGCCACCTTAGTGCAGGTCGCCATCATCTTACACTTAAACTACAATAAGAATTTTGTGGTTGGTCCCCACTTGAGTCATTCTTCACTCCATTGCTAAAGTGATCTCCCTACAGTCCAAGCCTAGACACATTATCCTGCCTTCTCCATTCATTTAGCTCTGGTGGTTCTCAAATATCTTTAGCATCAAATAGAAAATCGTGTTTGCCTTTGAAAACCCTTCACAGCCTGCCCTCTTTCTACCTTTCCAGTCTTCCCTATTCCCTTCTGCAGATTGTATGATCCAACAAAACTGGCCTTCTTTGCTCATTCCTTGCCCACAACATTCCATTTCCTGATTGTGTTGTTTGTTTTTTACTGGCCATCTCCCATGCCTGTAATGCTTTTCCTCCTTACCTCTGCCTCCTGGCTTCACTGACTTCCTTCAGGATGTGTTAATTCCTCCCTTCTGAAAGAGCCTTTTCCTACTTCCCACTTCCCCTCACTGATCGAGCCTTCCTTCTGAGTTTGCTCCCCTTTTACACTTGTATATATCTTGTATGTACATAATTGTTTATGTACAGTCTCTTCCATTAGAATGTAAGCTCTTTAAGGGCAGGGACCCTACTTTTTGCCTTTCTTTGTATTATCAGCACTTAGCAGAGTGCCTAACATGTAGTAAGTGCTTAATAAATTCTTGTTGATTGATTGTTGATTGATTGAGTGATATTTTTGTCAATGTATTTTTTAATTTTTTACTTTATCTTTTTAATTCAAAGATATTTTATTTTCCCAGTTATATATAATAATTTCAACATACATTTTCCAAAATTATAAGATCAAATTTCTTTTCTTAAAAAAAAAATAACCCTTACGTTCTGTCTTAGAATCAATACTAAATTATCAGTTCTAAGGAAAAAGAGTGGTAAGGGCTAAGCAAATTAGGGTTGAGTGACTTGTCCAGGGTCCCACAGCTAGGAAGTATCTAAGGAAGATTTGAACTTAGGTCCTCCTGACTCCAGACCTGTCTATCCACGGAACCTAGCTGCCTCCATGTATTTTTCTAATAGAGTATTTGTCTAATGCACTAGAAATCTTTCTCTGCTTCTCTTAATATTTCATGGTTTTGAATGCCATGTTTAAGCTTTCCATCTGTTATTCTTCACTCTCAAGATATGACTGACCCACCTCTTTTTCAGTATGTGAATATCCTTGAAATTGTGTCTCCACATACACAGGTTATCAATGATAAGATGCTTATACCCACTGTGTATCTTTCTGTTGCCTTATGGGCAAAGTCTGCAATTGTGGTTCTTCCAAGATCAAAATATTCTGCCACTTGAAACCATACAACATCAGTGAGAGAATACTGGTGTTAAAAATAGAATCTTTTCTGGCAGAAAGTGAACTACTTGGAATCATTAAAAGCAATAGATTAATTTCCTAATTGGGATCCAATTGTGGCTCTAGTTCTTAGTCCCAATGGGCTAGGTGATTGGATTGTTTACCATCATTTGGGCAAGCAAGACCGAGCTCACTTTATGGGTAACTGTGGGTCTCATAAAGAAAGTCCTATTATTTTCTGGGACTCCACACAATAAATATATCATCCAGTCTGATCCAATAAGCACTTATTTAGTACCTAATATGTGCAAGTTCTTGGAGAGATCTTCCATAGGAGGCTTTCCACTTCTTTTAGCTGCAAGAGCCTTTCCCCTCTAAGGTCACTTTCTAGCTACTTTATATGTACCAGTTTTTGTTTATTTTGTCTCCCCCATTCAAATGTACGTTTTGAGGTCAGAGACATTTCCTTTCTTTATATCCGTAGTATTTAGTACAGTATCTGGCACAGCATTTAATAAATGTTCATTTATTTTATTTTATTTTAAATCTTTACTTTCAGTCCCAGAAGGGCAAGGGCTAAGCAAATGAGATTAAGTGTCTTGCCTAGGGTCACACAATTCAGTATTGTCTGAGGTCAAATTTGAATCCAAGTCCTCTTTGACTCTAGGTCTGGCTCTCTATTCAATGAGCCACCTAGCTACCTGCCCCATAAATACTTATTAATTGATACAAAGATGAAATAAAAAAATGGCCCCTTCCCTCAAGTAGTTTATATTCTACTATGGTGGGGATATGATACAGAAAACAAATAACTATATATGGAAAAGTGAGCTCTATCAGTTATGGGAACCCGGAAAAGAGTCTCACAAAAGGTGGAACCTGAACTGAGCCTTAAAGGAACTTAGGGATTCAAAGAGGCCAAGGTGAGAAGGAAGCGCATTCCAAACACAGGGTGGTGGAGATACAAAGACAAAAACATCAAAATCTCTGCCCACAGGGTCATGGCTGGCACAGAGGCAGGAGTTGTAAAACTGAGTTCAGAGAACAGAAAATAGGCCAGTTTGCTGAAATGTAGAGCGAGTGAAATGGAGGGACCTGCAATCCAGAGGTAGCAGAGAGGTAGGCTACAGCCTGAAGGTAAAGGTTTCAGCTGGCAAACAGAGGGGTTTGTATTTTGTAGTTTTCATTATCATCTCTATACTGATGAATCCCATAGCTGTGGGTCTTTCCAGGTCTCTTCTCCAGAGCTCCAGAGCCACATCACACAAATGCCTATTGAACATTTCAAATGGGACGTCCTATAGGCATCTTAAAATCTAAAACCAAGCTCAGTGTCTTCTCCTGTCAACGCACATCTTTTCTGAACTTCTTTACTATTGTTGAGGGCATCACCGTAATTCTAGGCAGCCTGGTTCAGAACCTCACCATCATCCTCTTCTCACTCTCAATCACCACTCGGATCCATTCAGTTGCCAAATCTCGTCATTTCCACTTCACCGACTCTTGTCTCCTTCATTCCATGTGTATGGCCACCAGACTAATTCAGGTCCTCATCACCTCTCCCTTGTATTATAGCAATAGCTTGCTAATTGAGCTCCTTGACTCAAAGATCTCTCTTTAGTCCATAATATCCTCCACCTACCTGCCACAGGAATTTTCCTAAAGCTCAGCTAACTCTTTTATTCAGTAAACTCCAGGGCTTCCTATTGCTTCTAGGCTAAAACATAAACTCCTTTGTTAGCATTTAAATCAGGGGTCCCCAAATTTTTTACACAGGGGGCCAGTTTGCTGTCCCCCAGACCACTGGAGGGCCGAACTATAAAAAAAAAAACCTATGAACAAATCTGTATGCCACTGTCTGGGATAGCGGAGGCTGCAGCGCTGGCTGGGATGGGCCTGTCACACCTTGCACAGACCCATCACCGCCATCACTCTACTGGGCAGAAGTGCGGAATCCCCTCTCCCAGATCTCTGCTCACCATGCTGATGTCTTCCATTGTGCAGCCACATAATCCTTTGCGTGGCGCCTCATTCTCATTCAGTTACTCTCAGAACAAGGCACCACACAAAAGATTATGTCACCAGAAGTAGTCCTGTACGTGAGCGACACCGTGCTTTGCGGCACCACCACATACAGTGCTCCTCTCATTGACCACCAATGAAAGAGGTGCCCCTTCCAGAAGTGTGGTGGGGGCTGGATAAATGGCCTGGGGGGGCCACATGTGGCCTGTGAGCTGCAGTTTGGGGACCCCTGATTTAAAGCTTACAACAGCTTAGTCTCATCCTGCCTTTCTATTGTTCTTGCACGTTACTCCCCTCTACTCACTTTGTGGTAGAGCCAAGGTGACTTTTTTTGCTGTTCCTCACACATTAAGTAGTATTTCCATGCCTTTGTTCCCCATATTTGAAATACATTTCCACTTCATGAATTCCTTATTTCCTTTGATACTCAGATCAAATGTCATTCCTACTGAGCTCTTTCCTAGTAACTCTACTCCTGGCTGTTAGTTCCTCCCTCTGTCTCCCAAGGTTTCTATGAATCTATTCATATATACATATACTTATTTGTACATTGCTTGCCTCATTAGGCTAGAAGATTCTTGAGGCCAGGGACAATTTTGCTTTTTTTCTTTGTATCCCCAGCACCAAGCACAGTCCCTGACACATAGTAGGCACTAATTAAATGCTTGTTGATTAATTATTTTAGAGATAAAAAGAAGTCAGAAGGTAATCTTGAACCAGGAAGTAACATGCCAAAATCAGTGATTTAAGAAGATTATTTATTTGGCAGCTGTGAAGAGGATGGATTGGCAGGGAGACAGGCTGATTCTGGGAAAGCAATTAGCTTACTGCAATAAGCCAGGCAATTTGTGATGAAGGCATAAGCTAGTTTTGTGGCTGTGGGCGTCCCAGAAGAGGCAGATAAGAGAGATAATGCATTAAAGTTGATAACATTTAGCTTTTGTTTTTAAGAAAGAAGTAGGAAAAAACCTTTGATGGTCTCAACAGCAATATTAGTTTGGAAGAAAGGTGAGTTTTTGTGGGAAGATAAAATTCTGGTTTAGGTAAACTGAGTTTGAGATTCAAACTCATCAAACTCATCAAGCTGGAGATGTACAACATGCCAGGGATAACATGGAACTGGAACATAGGAGAGAATCAGGTGATAGTTGGGCCCATTGGAAAGGATAAAACTTTTAAATGTTGAAGTCACTGTGCTACATATCAGAGTTAGAAAACCAAAAATGAGTTAGTGCCTGTACTCAAGTGAGTCAGTGCCTTGTACCTTGTTTTTTCAATCTGTTAGAGGGATAAAACATGTTCATATGCTAATGTAGCCCCCAGCATGATGTCTTGCACAGGGTAGTCACTTAATAAGAGTTTGTCACATTGAACTGAATTGAAAATGCTATGCAAATGTCAAGTGTGTTAATTTATTTTATGTATGTATGTATGTATTATTTATATATATATATTTAATGCAGCTCTGTATTTCACAAATAGCTACTGATTGTCTAAACAAGGAAGACATAGAATTATTTTAAAAGAGTAGATGAAGGGCAGCTAGGTGACTGAGTGGATAAAATGCCAGGCCTGGAGATGGGAAGACTTGGGTTCAAATCAGGCCTCAGACATTTCCTAGCTGGGTTACCCCTGGGCACATCACGTAATACCCCTTGCCTAGCCTTTAGTGATCTTTTGCCTAAGAATTGATACTCAGTATTGAATCTGAGACAGAAAATAAGAGTTTAGAAAAAGAGTAGATGACAACATAAATATTCCATAGATTTTTCTTTATAAAATTTTAGTCTTTGAGGTTAGCAAAATCAACTTTGGCTTAGATTAGACAAGCTGAATTCCATGGGAGTCAGTTAAATTTAAACATTTATTTAACACCTACCTTGTACAAGGCACTGAGCTAAGTACAATAAGAGACATGCTTCTTCTCAGTCTTCTTTGCTGTTTCTTCATTCAGGTCATACCCACTAATCTAGGATGTCCCCCAAGGTCTCTTCTCTTTTTTAGATGTTATCTTTCTTGGTAATCTAATCAGTTCTCATAGGTTCAGCTATTACAGAGAGGTGAAGAAAGGTGAAGACTAAGAAGAATCATCTTCAAAGGAGAATGAACATCTGTCTAATCTTTCCATCAATACCATGGGATCATCTTTCTATTTGAACTTTGCACAGGGCATCTTCAGTGCTAGCAAACACCTTTTAGTGAGCATTTGTTTGATGCCGACTGATCATTGCCCATGGATCCATGGTCACCTCTGTAGCATTATCTTTTGTGATCTTTTTTTCTTAATCCTTACCTTCTGTCTTAGAATCAATACTTAATTCTAAGGCAGAAGAGTAGTAAGGGCTAGGCAAGGGGAGGTTAAGTGACTTGGTCAGGGTCACACAGCTAAAAAGTGTCTGAGGTCAAATTTGAACCCAAGACCTTCCTTCTGGGCCTGGCTATCAATCCACTGAGCTACCTAGCTGCCCTCTCAAATATATCTTCTATTTAGTATTTAAACCCCTCCATAATCTCATCCTCCTCTCACCTTTTCCTCGCCTTTCCAGTTTATTTTACACTATACATCTCTTATCCTTCTTCCCTCAAAGTACTCTTTGATCCAGTAACATCAACCTGGCCATTTTTTCCACACAACATTCTGTTTCTAAATTAATGAGCTTTCTTTTTTTCTTTCTTTTAAACCTTTAACTTCTGTCTTAGAATAAATACTGGGCATTGGTTCCAAAGCAAAATAGTGGTAAGGGCCAGGCAAGGGCAGTTATTTGAACCCAGGATCACCCATCTCTGGGGCCTGGCTCTCAATCCACTGAGCCACCTAGCTGCCCCTTTTTTTATGATCTTAACATTTATGTGGAAGAAACCTTGTCTAAGGAGTAACTTTAAGACTTCTTTTATTCTCCTGAGTCAAATATGCTTTGGTGATCAATAAACAAGGTACGTTGTTTTTAGGATTTTATATTTCCTGTACCTCACTTGTGGGACTGAAAATGAGGCTTGCTATACAAAATTGCTTAAGAAAGCCTGTGTTGGGGAATTCCTCAATCTGAAGGGCCTAAGATCCATCCAGAGAGTAATTCCTCTCACCTTGGTCCATTTGACTGGAGGTCAATATATCAGAAGGCAAATTTAGAAAATAAAAAGTTTAATTAGAATCCATGGAAAGTCAGTTTACACATGAGAAACAACTCAAGGAATAGCAACATTATGGGGGGGGGGGAAGACAAGTAAATATACATGCCTAAATACACACAAAGATATAGAGTTAGAGAGTGCAAGAAAGAGAGAGCCATATAGAGAGATGTTTTATATGGCCTGTGAAGATTGGATTTGGCTATCTCCTGATTATAACAATGAAGGTACTTAGCTCTTCCTTGATAGTGAAGATAAAATTGTAATCCCCAGTCCATTTTTAGATTTTAATCCCAACAGTGTTAACTCAGTATTTAAAGTAGATCTACCCATCATTTTAACTGCAAAAAGGTGTTAACTAACCACAAAAGGTGTGAACACCCATTTCATACATTGAGTGGGCAGTCCTGGAGAGGATCATCTGCTGTTATTTGTAAATATAAAATTTAGGGGAGGTGACACAAGAGAAAAAGGTCTTGAAACAGAGGAAACAGAGGCACACATGGATGGATCAATCAATATAGAGAATTCAGTCACTCAAAGCTAGATGGAAGTCAGACACTTGAGGAGAGACTGGAAGACAGACACTCGGACTTGGAGTGAAGACACTTGGCTGTGGAACTGGACCCCTGGAGGAGCTTGTGCAGGAGACCTCAGACTGCTTTCCTTTTAGACAGTGACTGTGGTGAGTGAAAGGCTGACTTAGTTTCCTTGCCTTTCTGAAGGTGTGAACCTCTGAGAAAGGCCCATCATCTTGATACTCCTTTCCCCTGGCTGGGGCTTAGAATTTCTAACTGGCTCTGAGGAAGCCAGAGCTTTCTCTCTCTCTCTCTCTCTCTCTCTCTCTCTCTCTCTCTCTCTCTCTCTCTCTCTCTCTCTCTCTCTCTCTCTCTCTCTCTCTCTCTCTCTCTCCCCTTCCTCCCCCGTTTCTCTCTTCCTTAATATCTTCCCTCTATTGTAAATAAACTACTATAAATTCCATTCTACTTTAGTAATTCATTTTGGGATTTATAAATTAAATCTCTGGTGACCACCAATTAAATATTCAAGACCAACCATAATAATTTAAGACCTTAGTGCTGACATTGCCCAGAGCAAAAGGAACCTATCAAGTGAGAGTGCTCAGCTACTTTTTTCATTTGGGAAGTAGTGTTGAGTAATACAGTATATCACATAATTTGGGGGAGAATATTTTAACCTTGGGGTTGAAATCTCTTCACTTTGAGGTCTCAAGAGCTGCCAAAGAGCAGGTTTGTTTCAGTAGAGAAGTTTTCTCTATAATGATCTCATCAGAATATCCTGGTGGGTCAGGAGATCTCTAAGATAGTAGAAGTCTGCTTCAGGATAGAAATCAATAAGGCTCATCTTGTCCTTGCTGGCCTGAGGCTCTGTTTACACAACCATGTTGATTTGTTTTTTTGATTTCTAAGATTATTTGGAGGGGGGGGCAGATGTTTTCTTAAAACAACAGTCTACTTCTTCTACTCTACTTCTCCTACCGTTCTCTTTGATAATTCCTCATCTGATCTGTACTATAAACAAATATAGATACTGTTAAATGAAGGGGATTTAGGGGATGTGAAAGGATGGATTGTATTGGGCCAGTGTCAGTAGATTGACTGTGGATTGAAAGGCTAACAGACACTCTGACCAGGCAAAACCTGGTCTGAGATCATACACAGACCACTCATTAAAATGGGAAAGTAGGTTTAATTAAAGAGAATAGGGTAAAAGGGTATGGGACAACCCTAATGCTAAACTGCTCTAACTAAAGGACCCAGGCATCTAATGTCTCTTCACAGAGATTGCTGTGCTATACTTATCCTCTCCTTACTTCCTAGAAAATCCCAGTCCCTGTTCTTGCTAAGCTACAACTAAAACCCCCCTTTGATGGTCTGTGTAAGCTTGATAGGGAAGGTCCTGGATCCAAAAAGGACCCAGACCTGGTCTCACAATCACTGCAGACAGTAGGTCAGGATCACCAGGTTCTGCTCCTATGAAATATACAGCACACAAGACAGCAAGCAGGACAGGAATAAGGATAGGATCAGCCTTTAAGGAAAAGCAGCCACACTCTCCAGGTACCTCCAGAGAGACAACTAACAGGCTCAGTAATGGTCTGACCCTTCTTTCAAAGTTTCAGAATCTTTTCCTGCTGGTCTCATGCCACTCTCCTTTGCAAACTTACTTTCCTACTTAACTTTTCCTTATAATAATACATACAGAGAGGGAGAAGGGGGTGGAGAGAAACAGTGAGGAAAGAAAGGGGGGGGGGGGAGAGGAAGACGGAAAGGGAGGGAGGTATTTTACATTGGTTTACAGTACCACACGGCAGTTGTTTGTGTAGCAAAATAGGAAACTTAGTCCAAAGAGGGCTATGGTGGTGATGAAACAAAAACATGTGCGTAACAAATCATACAAAATCCAGAACATTCTCTTAAAGACTAAATAGCAAACAATTAAATCAATCATCCTGTAATAAATCTAGGAATAAATAAAGGGAAAGTTTAAACAAATCCTCTTAGCAAAAATGGAAGGTCAAAATTATTTTCAAAATTCAGTCTTTTCTCACATAGCTTCTGGACCTGTCATTTTGAACAATAGTAACTATTTGACAAAATTATCCACGTTGGAAATGGGAACCTGAACCTTAAAAGTAAGATATTTGTTCCTCCCACAGTGTTCCCAGGTACAGACTGTGGCATTATTACTAGTAATTTTTACAAGAAACTGCATGATGGAGAACCTCAAGAAACTTTTAACTTTTGCCCTAAATCTGACACTAGGTACCTTTCTAAAATGGTAGGACACTTTAAAATAAGTCATAAATATAACTAATTTAAGAGGCTAGGAAGGAACCAAGAAGTCATCTTAGTGTCCAATAAAAGAAGAGGCTTCTAGTTCCATCATCTTAAATTTAGCTGTCCACTTCACAAAGTCATCTTCTTCTGGGAAACATTTTCCTCTGGAAATTCTGTGTCTTTTCCAGACCACTGTCCACAAATGGTTCATCTTGGTTCTTCATACTAGGATGGGCCTTTTTATCTTGTTTCTGGGACAGATTGATAGATGTATTTCTTCTAGTAGAGCCACTTGTCATATTCCAAGTCATGCAATACTCCTTGTGGAGAATAATTAGGTAATGCTGTTCAAAATTGCTAGTGATGAGATTTAGTATAAATTAGCAAGGCCCAACAAAGCCAAATTATATTAACTTTCCCATAATTAGTTCATGTGGTGAAAGCCATGTTTGCATGGCTTTTTATGGAGTTAACCTTAACATCAGACAAGGCTACCTGCAATTCATCTGAATGTTTTAAAAGTTTCAATTTTCACATATCATTTGTTTTTCTCTTATTTTAGCCAAACTCTATAGGTGATGTGGATGATCTAGTTTATGGTCCAGAGGGAGAATTTCTGGCCCATAGAATGCATCTTTCTTGTTCTTGATCTTTTCAGAAAGAGACCACAAACAGGAAAAATGATTTTAAAATTTCTTTGTTACATTTATTTTTAACATTAAAAAAAAAACCTTTACTTTCTGTCTTAGAATTGATACTAAATATTGGTTCTAAGGCAGAAGAGCAATAAGGACTAGGCAATTGGGATTAAGTGACTTGCCCAGGGGCAAACAGCTAGAAAGTATCTAAGGCCACATTTGAACCTAGGACCTGTTGTCTCCATATCCACTGAGCCACTTAGCTATCCCCCTTATAAATATTCAAGTAAATCTATATGCAAGAACTTCATCCCAACTTGAGAATTTATATACAATTATTAAAGCATAATCAAAATCTGTATATTTAAGCATTTATATGGATAGGCATCTGTTGTTGTTCAGTCTTTTCAGTCATGTCTGACTCCTTTGGGAGCCCAGTTGGGATTTTCTTGGCAAAGATACTGGAGTGATTTGCTATTTCCTTCTCCAGCACATTTTACAGATTTGGAAGCTGAAGCAAACAAAGGTAAGTGAATTGTTCAGGGTGTAAGGATTTCCCCATCAGGGAATTCTTAATTGGAACAAATTCCCTACTGAGAAACATTCCCCATTTTGATGTGAGAACTCGCCAGGATCAGAAATGGGAGGGCCTCTACTCCAACAGTACTTAGGACTGCTTTAGGGGAGAAAACTCCTTGCTATGGGAGGACCTCTATTTCACCCGTACTTAAGAATGCTTTAGGGCAGAAAGCTCCTTGCTAAACAGTGAAAATACTTGAAAACCATACTTAATAAGGCAAGGAGTTCTTTGAACCAGGCCTGTTTTTAGAATTGATACAATGGGATGCTAGGTACCTAAAAGGGTCGGGCAAGTTTTCTCTTGATGAGATTAGCTGACTCAGCTGTGTTTTCTCTCGTTCAGACTTACTGAGGAGATTGGTTGACTTAGCAGGAATTTAGATGGGCAGTCCTTTGGAAAGCGTCTACAGTGATTGGTAGATGTAGGGACTTAGGGGAGGTGACATGGGAGAAAAACCCCTATATAAGAAAAAGCAGAATCTCTTGAGGATAGATCCTTTTGGAGGAATTCCTTTTGGAGGATCTCTGATGAGGATTGCTTGGGAAGAATCTCTTGAGAGAGGCTCTGGAGAAGGGAAGCTCTTAGAGGACAATCTCTAAGGAGGTCTTGCTGGAGCTCCTCTAAGGGGACTCTGTCCCTCTGGAGGCTCTGGAGAGAGGCCCTTTGAAACAGTCTCTGGCTGGAAGGCTCTCTGGTGGAGTCAGCTGAGATGGAGCTGGCCTGGTGTCACTAGAATCCTTGTTTAGACAGACCTTGTGGTGAGTGTTAAAAAACTGACTGATTTCTCTCTTAAGACTCAGGTCTAGGCCATATTGGCTTGAGGCCCTTCATACTTATTCCTTTCTTACTCTCTCTCTCTCTTTCTTTGATTACTCATTGTATTGTTAATTAAAATCTCTATAAAAACCAATTGACTTGGGTATTTGAATAATTGGGAATATTTCCCTGGCGACCACCTTATATTTGATTTAAAAACCAAGACACTGTAGTGAAACATATTTCTGCGGTCAAATTTACTCACCCTCTCTTATATCTATCACAATTTATATCTTCCACCATTTTAACTCACTACAGTTTAAGACCTCAACCATTTTAAATATCACAAGGGTTACACAAGAAAGTATCTAAGGCTAGATTTGAACTCAGGAAGATGAGTCTTCTTGACTCCAAGCCTTGACACTTTATCCACTGTATCATCTATCTGTCTAGATCTATAGATCTTTAAATGGAATGAAGGAGGTTTAGGACTTTGCTCTGACTTTTTCAGTTCTGTTTTTTTTTTTAATTACTTACCAACCAAGCCTTTTGTGTATATTCTTTTACCAACTGGATAACATTGAGAAGCCAAACATATATATTCCAGTCCATGAGTGGGGAAATTATCTAATCTTTGTTGCCTTTTTGAAAGTAAGATTTACTAATTAATTAAGAATTAGAGGTTTTATACCTTTATCATTTTCCTCTTTTGAGGATATATTTTATCCTCATGTCCTGAGAGGAGAAAGTTATTTAGAAAGAATATTAGAATGTGGGGGCAGCTGGGTAGCTCAGTGGATTGAGAGCCAGGCCTAGAGACGGGAGGTCCTAGGTTCAAATATGACCTCAGACACTTCCCAGCTGTGTGACTCTGGGCAAGTCACTTGACCCCCATTGCCTAGCCCTTACCCCTCTTCTGCCCTGGAGCCAATACACAGTATTGACTCCAAAACAGAAGGTAAGGGATTAAAAAAATATTAAAATGTAAGAATTATATTACAATGAGCAAGGAGATGGCAAGTCTAATAACTGATTTGTCCTAGCTGCCCATTTTAAGGAAGTTGAGATAAACAATGGCCACAATTTCAGAATCATAGACATACAAGCAATAGGGTCTTTTGTACCTGCATCCTATTATAGTAGGCTTAGTAATGCCAGGTAATTATAAAAATAAGATTCACTATAAAACATTAGTAGTTCTCTGTCTTGGTCGGAGAAATTTGTTTTAAAAAGAACAGGGACACCGTTTCCCAAAACTCTCTGGGCTCCATTCAATTCCAGGGAAAAGTTATAAATACCTTTTTGGAACAGCCAATCATACAACAGAGTTCCACAGTGTTCAAAAGTTCTCATAGTCAGGCTTATGATCTACCAGATAGGAAATAGCACAGTGGAGAAACTGAGTCAAAAACATCCTGCCATTACCTTCTTAAGACCATCTTCTCAACCTTCCCAGGCATCTATGTTTTCCAATTGCACTCCCTTTGAGAAGTTTTTGCATTTTCCTTTCAATGGTGGACAACTTAAAATAGTTTTAAAATAATTCAAAGTTATAATTGGATTCAAATAGAACAAATAAAATCAAAGATCCAAGATGTTCCACCTCACATAGAAAGTTCCAAACTTAAGAGCAGGGTATAATTATTTCCCAAATTGACATCAGTATCATTAACTTCACAATAAGTAGCAATTAGTAAAAACATTTTCCCATAGTACTTATTAAATATATACAAGGATGTACCTAAAGTTTTCAGGTTTCTTTTTCTAAGTTTAATTCATCCTGATGTAAAAATTAGTCATTAGAAATTAGAAAAATAATCACATTTGGGGGTTTTACACATAAAATGAATGCATGATAATTCACTCAAAACCCAGAAAGACATTGGCTACTGTATACTGCTTAAAGCCAACTCAAATGGAACTAGGTAAGTAATCCTATACTTAAGGATCCCTGTGAGCAACATATTGAGTTAGTGTTAAATTATAATATTATCCATGTTTTATGCATTTTGTAAAATATTTCACAATTACATTTTAATCTGGTTCTGTATTTGACACCTTTGACTTAATGCATTGCATGCCAATACCCAAGGACAAAAGGGAGTAAACTTTGGTCTGGTGACCGAAGGTTTTCTCAAAGATATAACACTGATAAATGTCAATTGAGTTACAATTTATCCAGCAACTTTCCAATAATTTCATAATCAGTAGTCAGACAATTCATCATGCAAATAATTTCTACACCATTAGCAAAACCTTAAAAAATTCTCCAATCCTTAATGCCTCCCTCGTGGGGCTACAAATATGTGTTTATGTTGGAGAAAGTTATCTGAATTCTTCTATAAGCTAATGTCTTAAAAATTATCTCTAATTTCATAAGTCTTCTGTTCCCCCTCCTGGTGTCTTTCACAGAGCTGACAAGGGTTTAGGATCTCACTAGAGTCAAAAAATTCAGATGGTCTGGAAAGATCTTATAAACCTTCTCAATGAAAATGGACTTCCAAAGATACTGAGTTAACTTTAACAAATCTGAATATACTTATTTTGAATATTTAAGACTGAGGGACACTCCCTTCCAGATCAAAATCATCAATGGGCAAATGGGTGGTTTATTTTAATTCCTGTTAGATGACTTTGCTTTTAATTTACTTAAGCAATTAAATTCTGCCAAATCCTTCATAGAAGATAACAATTACTCCTTAAAAAGATATTCTGGATTTTTTTCAAATTACTTGTTATATTTATTTTCACATGCTTCTTTCTTTCCAAGCTGGAGAGAATAAATACCTGCATTAGGTAGTTTTAAAACACCATATTGAGAAACCTTGAAAATCCATGACCAAAAACTTTTCACAATGAGATCATAAAAATTTTGAACTGAAAAGGACTTTATAAATTATTGCCTACAGGAAATAAGGCCCAGCTAAGTGAAGGAACTTCCTTAAAGACCATACTTAATTCTGATTCAAATGCAGATAACACGATTCCAAAATCAATACCCTTTTTAGGATGCTATTTTACCTTCAATATAAGGTTCTTTTTTAATTTGGTCTGATTTCTATTGCCATATGTGATAGCTCTCCCTAATGTCTTCTTTTTAAAATTTTTATTTTTTACTACCAAACCTGGTGAACTTTTCATATATCAACAAACATGAACATTCCAATATATAGGAATAACTCAAAAAAAAGATTCTGAATGAAACTGGATTTTGGTTAACATTGTCTTTAAAAAATTTATATTAAATTTGACATAGCAAAACTGCCTGCTTGTCTTTATTCCCTTATGAGTATCTCTTTGTGGTTTAATTCTCTCTATATTCAATGTCTCATCGATAGTCTTATTTTTTTATTTTCATTTCTTTTCTTTTTTTACATCACGATTACTACCCTCTGTCCTCCATAAAAGCCCTCTCATGTAAGAAATAAGTATACAGCCAAAAACAAATCAGCCCATTGATTGCTGTGTTAAGTTCTTAAGTCTTTTAGGGTTGTTTGCCTTTATATTGTTGTAGTCGTTAAATGAAGTGTTGTGTGTTATATTTTTGGTTCTATACATTTCCTTCTACAACAAATCATGTTTTTTAAAAAACCCTTACTTTCTATCTTAGAATTGATACTAAATATTGGTTCCAAGACAGAAGAGCAGTAAAGGCTAGACAATTGGGGTTAAGTGACTTATCCAGGGTCACATAGCTAGGAAGTGTCTGAGGTCAAATTTGAACCCAGGACCTCCTATTTCTAGGCCTATATACTAAGTCACCTAGCTGATATGCCCCTCTAATTTGCTTTTTAATTGTTATTTTTTGTCTCATGAGGTAAGACAGTTAATAATCTTTAACCTGCAATGTTTTGCAGATGAGTTTATATATTATTTTTTAATTACTTTTTTCAATCAGCAAAAATTTTCCTTCTTACCTTCCTATCCCAACTTAAGAACTAAAGAAAATCAAACCCTATTATAAACATGTTTGAACAATCAAAACAAATTTCCACATTGCTCATGTCCCCAAAAAAAGAACAATCTTATCCTACATTATGAATCCTTCACTTCCTTCTTAGGAGATGAGTAGCATGTTTCCTCATTAGTATTCTGGAATTATGGTAAGTATTTGGTGATATTTATTTAACCATAATGTGTTCATCCATTCCCCCAATTTAAAGGCAGCCCCTCAGATTCCCATTCTTTGCCATCTCAAAAGAGCTACAAATATTTCTGTTTTTTTTTCCTTAGGACTAATCCCTCACTTAAACTATCCTCCCCCTAATTCCCTGCCCCCTTGTCCCCTTACATTCCTATTTCTTATTGAATGAAATGCATACCCAACTCTAGGTATGTATGTGTATTCTTCCTGCCTTTAACTAGTACCAAAAAGAGTAAGGTTGAAGTGTCAGCTGCTCCCTTCACCCCTTTCTCTTTGTTTATATAAACACAAAATTTATTTATATAAATAAATTTATATAAATGTTGATTTGTACACCCTAATTATATGGGATAATTTCCCCTAACCTTTCTTTCCCTCTCTACTCTGGCCCCCACTGTATTCCTCTTTCCTCCTATTTCCAGTCTTTTCTTAAGATCATCAAAAAATAACGGAAACACTTTCAGGCTTTGCACTCCCTCTATGATCCCTGATGCTAATCAATTTCATTGGGGAAGCCTGTATCTTCACTATATATTAGAATATGAGCAGTATTTCCTTGTTTGGTCAATTGCCATTCCTTATGTTTACTTTTTATGTTTTGATATTTCCATAAAGAATACTTAGAAGTAGTCTATTTCAACTAAGATTCATTTTTTTCCCCTGTGGGTAAATACATTATCTTTTTTCTTCTGGATTGTAACAGCCCACACCTGTATATACACAAGGGAAATTATCCATAAGGATTGTTTTAGGGAAGCCCATGCTCCGTCCCATGCATGGCAAGAAAAACATTGACCTTTGATCCCAGCATCTCTAAGAGTTAGGTGAGCGAACTCAGGTTTCTTTGTGCTCACCTGGCTGAGATAAACCATGCCCCTACCGTGTTGTAATTTACAGTTGAACCAATGGCAATCCACTGTGTATTCATCCATATGTATTATGTACATTTGCATCTCAATGACAATAAATAGGAGCGACCACAGAAAGCCAGCCCTTACCTTATCACCTCTCACCCATCTCGGTTTTTCCTGGAGCTTGGCCAAGCTCAACTTTAACTTCCTCTCTATATATCTCTCTTTCTCTTCCTCAAAGACCTTTTCTTCTTAATCTCTTATCCTCAAGTGATTCATGCTTAGAGTTCCAGCTCTAAGGAACCGGTGATTTCTTTCTTGATCTCCTATCTTCAAGCCGGACTAGTCTGTACTTACAGCCCTGGTTGTAAGGGACTGTGGCTTTTTTCTCAGGTGATCTCCATGTTCATTGCTTACTCCCGTATGTTGATTCAAAGCTACTTAACTGTTTCATGTCCTTGTGAAAGCTAAGTAGCTGAGCTTATTCTGTGGAGCTTGATTGTTATACTTATTTCGTGGGTGTCTGCCTCCTTAATTATCCATCTCCTTGGCTCCAGTCCTTCCCCCAAGGTCAACCTTCTATCTTTTCTTTCTTGGGAGGGCTGTGGGCCAGCCCCTCCCCCCCATCATATTCCAAATTCTCTGCTCCTCTGTAGTGGTGACTGCTAAATCTTGTGGGATTCTGATTATGGATCCTCAGTTCTTGAATTCTTTCTTTCTGACTACATTAAATATTTTTTCTTTGACATGGAAGCTCTAGATTTTGTCTATTGTGTTCCTGAGAGTTTTCATGTTGAGGTTCCTTTTAGGATATGACTGATGGATTCTTTCTATTTCCACTTTACCCTCTAGTATCAAGAGATTTGAGTGATTTTAAAATTTCTTATGATATAATATGTTGGGGGGTTTTGGTTATGGCATTCTAATAGTCGAAAAATTCTTAAATTTTTCCTCCAGGATGTGTTTTTCAAGTGAATTGTTTTTGCTATGAGATATCCTATATTTTCTTCTTTTTAAAAACCCTTTTGAAATTGTTTTAATATTTCTTAATATTGTCTCATGAAATTATTGGTTTCTATTTGGTCTATTCTAATTATCATGGGATTTGTTGCTCCAGGAAGGTTTTGTATCTCTTATATTGTAGCATTCCAAGCATATTCACATCTATGAAATATAAATAACTGTATGATTACTGTGTTGCCAAGCATAAGGTTACACCAATGAGGCTTGTGAATGTAACCTTAACTGGCCATGCGGCCCTTGGCTAGGACAAACTCATTAACATGTTCAGACTCAATTCCCCCAGGAAAGTGAGGTTTGCAATCTACACGTCCAAAGGTGTTCCCTCTACCTTGCCACCCAATCTTAATTGTCTATACTTTGTGATGTGATTGCTACGTGATTGGAAACACCTCCTTGCTTCCTCAACAATAAAAGCAAAGGCAACTCCTTTGAACTTCCTCTTGGATCTTCAATCTTCCCTAGCAATCTCTCTGTTTCTCTCCCTCTCTAAACCTTCTCCTTCCCCGAAGCTGTAACCATCTAGGCTTGCATTCCTTATCTTAATCTCCTCATCCTCCTCATGTTCCTTTGTACTCATATTTTCCTATCAAGGAGAATATCATAGGTTTGCCTGCCTATTCGAACACTGACTTGTCCGTGTCTTTCATTCTTCACCCTCATTCTCAGTTCCCTATCTCTCCTCGGGTCCCATCACAAAGGTGAGCCCTTCCCTTGTGTGACCCTGCTGGTCAGGGAAATCCTTAAGGAACACCCCACATATATGAAGCTGCTAATTCGCTTTTTTTTTTTTAAACCCTTACCTTCCATCTTGGAATCAGTACTGTCTATTGGTTCCAAGGCAGAAGAGCGGTAAGAGCTAGGCAATGGGGGTTAAATGCCTTGCCCAGGGTCACACAGCTGGGAAGTATCTGAGGTCACATTTGAACCCAGGACCTCCCATTTCTGGGCCTGGCTCTCAATCCACTGAGCTACTCAGCTGCCCCCTAATTCACTTTCTAGTACTTTCTTCAGTAGCTACATTTTTTTCTTTTTAAATAAATTTTTTAAAAATTTAAATCTTCATTTTAAAACATTTAAATAAGTTAAATAAAAAATTTAAATCAATTTTTACTCTTTTTTTAAAGTTTGAGTCAAATTTTCACCCTCCACCCTTCTTTTCTCTCCCCACTCCCTGAGATAGCAAACAATGTGATATACATTTTACATGTATAAGAATGTAAAGCATCTTTCCCTATTAATTCTTTTATTTTGTTTTCTTTTTTTAAATCCTTAGCTGTGGGCTTAGAATCAGTGCTGTGTATTTGTTCCAAGGCAGAAGAATGGTATGTGCTAGGCAACAGGGCTTAAGTTAACTGCCCAGGATCACACAGCAAGGAAGTATCTGAGAGCAAATTTGAACCCCAAACCTCCTGTCTCTAGGCCTGCCTCTAAATCCACTGAGCAACCACCTGCCCCCACATCAGTCCTTTTGTGGATGTCATATCTCTTAAAATTTTTCCTCAGGGAATCATTTCCTTTATAAAAACATTTTAAACTCTCTTTAAAAGACTTGTTTCATGTCTTCTGAGAATTCTAATTGGGTTTTCTTGGAGACACTGCTTGTAGATATTTTGGAGTCATTCATTCTCTTCTACTTTGGTATCTTGAGTGTTCCAGCCACCATGGGATCCTTTTTCTGTTTGTTTGCCCATTTTTCCAGCCTACTTCCTGACTTCAGATTTGATCTTAGGGCTGGGCTCCACTGGACTTCTGGATGGAAGGTCCCATCTGATCCAGTTGCTGCTTTCTTTAGTAACTGACTAGAGTGTTATCAAAAAATCTCCAGAAGACCAGGGATCTACTGGCCTTCACTGCTCACAAAGGGGTGTGATCCAGGGCAAAGTCTATTTGCTGCCCCTCCTCCTCCATTCCGAGCCCTACTAGTTCCTGATCTGGGTTTTGATCAGAACAAGAGTTGAATACTGCTGGATTCAGTTCCTCTCAGTCAGCTGGGAAGTTTGGCTGTTTTAGAAGGATAAGACCACAGACTACCCTTCGGTTGCAGATTCCTGGCCTGGTTATTTTGCTACAGGCTGGGCTCTAGAACTGAGATCCTGCTCTGCTCCTGGGGTCAGAGACAAACTACTGCTGCTTTTTTCTCCTTCCCAGGCCCCCTACCTAGAATGCCACCCCTGTGAGGAGGTCCTCTTGGCAGTCTACCCTGGCTCTGTGACCAGAACTGGGGAGTTGATAAAGCTGTCTATTGGCACGCGTCTTTATCACAGTGCCCCAGTAAGGACTTAGGGGTGCCTCACATTGATCTGATGTCTACTTTGGCTTCCATTCACAGTCGGGAGTGCTGACGTGATCTTCCAGTAGGGTGTTGCTTCCCCAACCCAGTTCCCACTGTCTGTCTCATTGCAAGTTCTTCTGGCTTTCCCCATCAGGGTTCAGTCTGGTGCATTATCTGGGTCTGTTTGAAGGAGTTTTGTGAAGTTTGGCTGCATTGCTTCCTGCTACTCTGCCATCTTGCCTCTGACTGACTTTTAACTAGTAGTGCCCAGGGGTGCTACACCTCTTGCCTTAGGCTTCTCCCGGCTGTTAGAAAATGCCTCCAGCCTCTGCCCTTATCACAGTTTCATTTTCTGGTTCAGATGTAAAGAAATTACAGGAAAGGGAAAGAGTTTCTATCTCTATCCATGTGAGACATAACACACGGTAGGTCCAGGTTTATGGGATACAAAGAGAGGAGCAGACCCAGTTGGATTGGGTTTCCTTTCTGGTGAAATATTTGGCTATTTCCTTAAGGATAGTCATTTAGCAATATACGATTTAATGGAATTCAGAAAAGATGAGAGTCTGGTTGACGTATTGGTGTTTATTGCCCACCTTAGAAGTTAAATTACACCCTGTGGGACATTAAGTTGATTTCATAAAAACTTCAGGAGAGTGAACAGAGAAGTTGCCCTCCAGGTTCCAGTTTTTGTTTCCCTTCACCTTTTTGGTGTGTTATGCTCTTGTGACCCTTAGAACTAAAAGCCTTGGTGTAGTGAGTTAATGGTTATTCATTTCTCACTGAGCAGCAAACCAACATTCTGCAGCAGAGTAAGATGGAGATCACCAAATAAAGCCTTTGGGCTGCCATGATGAAGTCATTTCTGCAAATCTGCAGGGTGTCTCTGGCCCCATGGCAACCAGAACATGCCAGAGCTCAGGAAAAAGACTGAAACAGAGCTGCTTTTCTAATAAAATGTATAGAAAGTAAATTTTTAAAAAGCCAGATTCTCATTCGGCCAGGTGGTTAGAGATTCCACCCCACTCTTTTTAAAAAGACAGATCACTGCAATTCCCATAGTTTTACTCAGATGATTCATTGGAAATTCTGGGCTAAAAGGTCACACTTAAAAATCACACCTTTCACAGTTAGGGAGAGAGGAGAATTCTTAGCCAAGAAGAGATAAAAGTGATCAGAAAAGATAAAAGACAGTTTGACTACATAAAATTAAAAGCATTTTCATGAATAAAAGTAATGAAGACAGAATTTAAAGAGAAAGCATACCATGGAAAAAATATTTGCATTAACTCTCACCAATAAAAGTCTGATATTTAAAACACGCAAAGAATTAACACTATTATTTCACACACACACACACACACCATTTTCCAGGGGTAAACAGTTATGGGATATGAAGTTTTCTTTTCTTTTTTAAACCCTTACCTTCTCTCTCAGAATCAATATTAAGTATTGGTTCCAAAGCAAAAGGGTATTAGGCAACTGGGGTTAAGTGATTGCCTAGGGCCAAAAAGCTAGGAAGTGTCTAAGGCCAAATTTGAAGCCAGGACCTCCTGTCTTCAGGTCTGGCACCCTATTGTCTGAGCCCAATATGAACAATTTTCAAAAGAAGAGTTGCACATTATAAATGACCTCCTGAAAACATGTTCCAATAACTAATAATAAGAGAAAAACAAAAATGATTCTCAGGTTTTACATCATACTATGCATATTGGCAAAGATGTAAAAAGATAAGATCAGTAAATGTTGGAGAAACTATAAGAATACAGGCATATTGATGCACTGTTGGTGGGGTCATAAAGTGGTGGTTCAAAGATTTCAGGCTTTCAGCTGGAATTATGCAAGAAAAGGGAGTGTTCATACCCATTTGACCTAATAATCCCACTATTGAGTATATACCCCAGAGATGATAAGGACAGAAACAAATATCTGTTAAATACAGAATATTTAGTAATAAAATACTTCGTGGAGGCTTGTCTTTACCTCTTGGCTTCCCTGGTTTATTTTTCAAACAAAATGTTACCTTCTGTAAGGAGCCCTTCTTGGGCATCCTTAATGCTTTTGGCTTCCTTTTGTGGTTTTCCCTAGTTTATCTTGAATATTCATCTTGTTTGCAAATAGTTTTTTGAATGTTGTCTTCCCCCATTAGATTCTGAGCAAGCTTAAGGGCAAGGACTATTTTGTCTTTCTTTGAATTCCAGCTCTTAGTACAGTGCCTGGCACATAACAGGCAGTTAATAAATGCTTTTTGACTTGACTTACCTTGATTGAAGTGTGACTGAAAAGAAACTCTATGGCATGAAAAGGTAATGGAAGATTATTGTTCAGGAAAAAAGGACAAATATGAAGAATCCACAGAAATGTGGGATGATCTGTATGAATTAATCCAGAGAAAAATAAGCAGAACCCTAAGAACCACTTACACAGTGATTCTCCAACAATGTAAGTTAGATTACTAAAAGGAAGTTGAGAGGCAGCAAGGTGGCTCAGTGCATAGAAAGCCAGCAATTCTGGAAGAAATTATGATTATAGACAAATAGAAATATATGAACTGATGAAAAGTGAAGTTGCTGCTCATCCTTCATTTCAAAGAGGATCAATAATATCACCAGGTGATGTCTTGATTTGCTTGTGAATTGGATTTAAATGAGGCCGAGTGGCACCATTATCATCAGCCTCACTCTCTCTTTCAGAGTCATCAAAGTCCAGACAAAAAGACAAAAACCAGATTAACTGGCAATGGCCCAGGGTGACCTTGGCATAAGTGCTCCAGAGCACCTACTTCAGCCACCTTCCTGGCCATTGGAACATATTGTTATTATCTACTCATTCAGGAGGTGGAAGTCCTCAGGGTGTTCAGGGAGAACTAATGCCTCTAGCATTAGAGCTTGCTGAACCTGTCTCAGGGCTGCTCATCCATCTTTGGTGTTCACCTTTTATCAGATTCTCACTTGTTGCATTTGCAGTGGCCATATCCTGGTCTTGGCAGATAGGCTAACCCAGGTTGAGGGTAAATAAGAAGCCTCAAACCTGTCAACTGGGTTTTCTGCAAGTTTCAAGTTTGCTTCTGCCCCCTGTGAAATCATACTCAGGAAGTCCCAGGCACACCCGTTTTGGACCAAATAACACACCTTGAAATGTTTGGTGACCCAAGTTTGGTTGGGACTAGTAGATATAGTCAAATGTTGAGTACCCTTATTTGTCATAGTAGCTTCTCCCATTGTATTGGGAGTCTTCTCTCTGGAAGTCCAGCTCTTGGTTTGACCCTTTCCTTTTTTTTTTAATTCATTGTAGTTGACCACTCCCAGATACCCCAGCTGCTGGCTGCAGCCTCTTTATAGCCTGCTTGAGCCTGTCTACTACATGCTTGCTGTACCAAGTTCTCCAGAGGGTATAAAAGGTCACTCTTAGGAGAATCATCTCTTGTGGTGCATTTTCCCAGAGATACGGTTCCCAGAGACCTTGGCTTTGTGTGGATTTTAGGCACTTGACTCTGTTTGGTGGCCAAAATTGAACACCATCTCTTTCCTGAGTAAACACTTGTTTTTTTGCTGACTGCTTTAGTGGTTCGGTGTTATTTCCAAGTTAACAAACGCAATAGTAAGTTAGAGGGATGTCTACCCCAAGCATGTGAAACAAAGTGAAGTAAGAAAATTCAGTAAAAATCATAATGTACACTAGGACTACATCAATGTAAACAGAAAGAATAACCACAACTGAACAACTGCAACTAAATATGTTGTTGTTGTTAATTTAATTGTACCTGACTTCATGACCTCTTGGACCATGTTACACTAATAATGTCCAGGAGGTTTTCTTGACAAAGATATGGGAATGGCTTGTCATTTCTTTCTCCCATGGGTTGAGCAAACAGAGTTTAAGTGATTTGCCCAGTTGTTGGAGATTAGATTTGACCTCAAGTCTTCCTGACTCCATGCCCAGAGCTCTTTCCACTGAAGCACCTGGATATCTAATATAATAAAAGTATAATGATGAAGCTTAACCCCAAAGAAGTGATATAAAAAGACAACTTTCCCATGGGTGTGGAATACGGTATATAACATTTGACTATTTTGATATGTTCATTAGTTTTACTGGACCTTTTTTGTCTTCCTCTTTTTTCATCTTTTTCCTTAATAAGGGATGTCTTTTTTGGAGGATGGAGCTAAAAAAATAGCAACAAAATTATATAAAAAAGAAAAAATTTTCAAAAGAAATTTCATGTTTAATTCTAAAATTATAAAAGGGATATTTGTCTTTTCATGTGCTAGGGCTGCCAAATTGTGTCCATGCTCTAGGTGTTCAGGAGCTTTTCCGTGAAAAAAAAATCTGTTTATAGTTTAAACAATAAATAAAAATATAAACAAAAAATAAAAAAAAGTTTAAAATGGTTTGAGGGAAGATGAGGATAGGTCTTAATCTTTTGAATTTAGTCAGCATTGGGAAACTTCCAGTGTGAAAAATTCCTTTGACTGAGCAACTATGATACAGTGGATAGATCACTATTACTGGAGTTTCCAAGAACAGATCCCAGTTTTAACACTTAATGTGGCCCCTAGACCTTAGTTTCCTTATCTATAAACTAAGAGGGTGGACTATATTGTCTCTTGAGTTCCATTCTGGTTGCAGACCTGTGATGGAAAGAAAATATCTTTAATTGTAGCCTGTGGCATTGAAAGGCTATGTGAAATCCTTCAAAGCACAAAGCTAGTATATGCCCAGAGGCAAGACATGAACTTGGATTCTGGATTCCAAGAGCCTGGGGTGAAATCTTGCCTTTGACACCAACTACTACTGGATGACTTTGGTTGTTACTATAGACCTCTATTAGTAGTTGCTTCATCTGTAAAATGAGGGAAGTTATCTCTACTAGCAGCAATGCAATTATCCAGGACAGTTCTGAGGGACTTATGAGAAAGAACACTATCTGCATTCAGAGGAAGAACTGTGGGAGCAGAAACATAGAAGAAAAACAACTGCTTGATCACATGGGTCGATGGAGATATGATTGATGATTAGACCCTAAAGGATCATCCTAGTGCAAATATCAATAATAAGGAAATAGGTCTTGATCAATGACACATGTAAAACCCAGTGGAATTGCTTGTTGGCTATGGGAAGCAGAGGGGGAAGGAAGAGGGAAAGAACATAAGTCATGTAACCATGGAAAAATATTCTAAATTAATTAAATATTTTTTTAAATGAGGGAAGTTAGTCTAAATAAGAGATTCTTTTATTTTTTTAAACCCCTACCTTCCATCTTGGAATCAATACTGTGTATTGGTTCCAAGGTAGAAGAGAGGTAAGAGCTAGGCAATGAGGGTTAAGTGACTTGCCCAGGGTCACACAGCTGGGAAGTGTCTGAGGTCAAATTTGAACCCAGGACCTCCTGTCTTTAGACCTGGCTCTCAATCCACTGAGCAACCCAGCTGCCCCCTAGATGAGAGATTCTTAACCATTTTTAGGTCTCTTTGGTAGACCAGCAAATACTATTGATCTTATCTCAAAATGACTTTCAAAAAATTTTTTATAAATGAAGGAAATAATTTTTGTTTGCAGCTATTTGTTTACAAGTCTCACTGCATTAAATTGTGAGTTTCTTGAGAGTAGGGACTCTTTTATCTTGCATTGTATCTCCACCTTTTTGCACAGTGTATAGTACACATGGAAAGGGTGTAATAAGTGTTTGTTGACTGCTAAATTTCAGTTTGAAAGTTGGTAAAAATAAAGCAGTCTGAGGTACCCAGATTAAGAACCCTTGGATTAGAGCAGTGATGGCAAACCTTTTAGGAAGGAGTGCTGGCCCTTCTTCTCATTCCCCCCCCCCCAAGTGCCAGGGTGCCCTGGCCCCCCCTTTACCCCACACAGGGGAGTGAGAAAGTGCTCCCATTGGGCTTCTGGGTGGAAGGGTGGGTGAAGTGAGGAATGTCTTCACCAAGTGTAGAGGGTAGAGGGGAGTGGCCTAACCACTCTGCTTCTCTTCAACTCTGTCACCTTTGAGTCACCCACCTAACTGCTGTGTGCTCCTTTTTGGCTGCTTGGCAGAGGGGTGTGGATGTGAAAAAATGTTGTCAGGAGTTGTGGAGAGGGGGTGGGGAGCAGCTCCACCTGAGCCCCTCTGTCTTTCTAGTAAAGAACTCTTGGGGGGGGGGTGGCTGCATGCCCACAGAGGGTACTCATGCCATAGGTTCACTATCACGGGACTAGAGGGTCTCAGAGTTTCCTTTCAGAAACCACGCTTCTTTGAACTTAGACTTTCCTGACTCAACACCAGCCATCTCTCTATGCTAGGCTTCCTTTAAAAATAAATATTAAACTTTTAAAATAGTTTGCATTATTAACATTTTCTTCATCACTTTCTTAGGTATAGTCAATAAAAAACAATAAATAAAAATATTACCTGTATTTTCTTTTTTTTAATACTTTAACATTCATTAAAAAAAAAATTGAATTCCAAATTCTCTCCATCCAGCCCCTCCACATCCACTGAAAAGGCAAATGATATTATCTCAATTATACATATGATAGCTCTTCCTACATGCTAATTACATTTCTTTTAAATAGTTCTTTAAGGCTTACAAAGTACTTTTTTTTTTGCAGATGAAAACATGTGATTTATTACTTTTTTATTTGGGTATATGTTTTGGGGTTTTGGTTCTGTAAGATTATTCATTTACAAAAATGCATAATATGGAAATATATATTTTTAATTAATTTAGTCAATTTAGAACAATATTCCTTGGTTACAAGAATCACATTATTTCCCTCCCTCCACTTCCCCCACCCTTCCCACAGCCCACACACAATTCCACTGGGTATTACATGTGTCCTTGATCAGAACCTATTTCCATGTTGTTGGTGTTTGCATTTTTGCACTAGGATGTTCATTTACAGTCTACATCCCCAACCATATCCCTTCGACCCATTTATTCAAGCAGTTGTTTTTTCTTCTGTTTCTACTCCCATTGTTTTTCCTCTGAAAGTGGATAGTTCTCATAGATCCCTCTGGGTTGTTCAGGATCACTGCATTGCCACTAATGGAGAAGTCCATTACATTGGATTGTACCAGAGTGTATCAGTCTCTGTGTACATTGTTCTCCTGGTTCTGTTCCTTACACTCTGCATCAATTCCTGGAGTTCATTCCAGTTCCCATGGAATAAAGTACTTTCTAAGTCAGCCAAAAATTTGATTTTAAGTGCCTGTCCTGCACTGATTATTATACAAAGCACTGTGAAAGACTGGGAAGTTTCCCTCCCCTTAGGGAGTTTACAATAGTACATAAATAAAAACAAAGACTCTTCACTGCAAAATGGAATACAAGTGGAAGAGCTCCCAGGTAATTTCTTGCCATTTCTGAGCAGAATCATATCTGACTTCCTGACCTGCTCTGCCACAAAAACCTAAAGGATGACAACGCAGACAGCTCAACTCTAAAGAGCGTTGGCATTCCAGGAGAAAGCCAGAGAAGGAAAGCGGAAGACGCTGGAACTCCTTGGACTCTTCGACTGCGCAAGCGCCCTCTTCGTGAGTAAAGTGCCCTTTAAGGGGCGTGGTTTGGCGCACAGGGGGCGTGGCCCAAAGGGGCAGGGGCGGGGATCGGCTCTCCTTTCCCAGACTACACTGGGCGCGGCGCTGGCTGGTCGGCCACGTCCCCGGGCCACGTCGCTCTCTCATCTCGCCATTTTCGCCGCTTTCTTTAGGGGCAGCAACTAAACCGCCGCCGCCGCCGCCGCGTCCTTTCCTCGTCCCGCCAGCAGTCGCAGCGCCCGCTCGCAGCCCGCCCCCGGCTTTGCTCGCTCCTGCCTTCGCCGCCATGAACATCTTCCGGCTGACTGGGGACCTGTCCCACCTGGCGGCCATCATCATCCTGCTGCTGAAGATCTGGAAAACTCGCTCCTGCGCCGGTGAGGGAGGCCCCGGGGAGCCGGGGGCGGCCTGCCGGCGCGCCGAGTGGCTGTGGAGCCTCTCTCGCCTGACTGGCATAGGATGGGCGGGGGGCCCGTAGCCCAGTCGGTTAGCGGTTTCTTCGCGCTTTGGTCCCCAGGTTCCTCTTGCACTTCTCTCCTCGGTCAGCTTGTGGGGAGCTTCCTTGGGCTGCCTCGCCTCCCTCCCTAAAGACTTCCCTGCCCCTTCCCCAGACTGAGGGGAGGGAGTGGCCCCAAGGCGCCCTTGTACGCGACCCGGGCATCCTGGGCTCCCTTTTCTCTCCGGAGTTCCTCCCAAGATGTCTCATCCATAGCAGCTCTCAGGCTTCCTCTCCTACCAGGCTCAGCTTTGGGCCGCTTGGCTGCCTAGGTGGGGAAGGGCAAGTTTCATGTATTCCCTGGGTTAGGTGCTCGAGTTACATTTTGGAAATACTCTGCCGCAGACATGCCAAGGCTGTCTAGTTATCTGGGCTCCTAAGAGGGAAAGAAAGTTTCGAATTCGGGGCTGTAATCCTTATCGAGATACATGTGACTTTCCCAGACCTTTCCTGAGTAGAAGACCGTGGGATGGGGGTGGTAAGGAGATAGAAAAATTATGGAGAGGTTTCATAGGAAAGGCTAATTTGTTCGACCAAAAGTACTTCTGCATGTTTTATAAATGAACTAAACTTTTTGCAAAATGTCTAGATAGATGTTTAGGCACACAGTTGATCTCAAATGATGTGTGCAGCGTTCTGGGAGTGAAATTACAGATATAGCTGATTCTGCACTTTGCAGGCCTTTGCCCGTTTGACTAGTTAAAATTTCAGAAATCAATCCGTAACTTTTACCACTACATTTTTATGTTTCCTTTATGCAAGTAAATAGATGGAGATTTTCATTTGGGAAGAGTCGGAGTTGAAGAGGTTTTAAGTATTTGGGTTGGAAAATTGTGAATCAATGAATTAGGTTGGAAGAATGGGTACTCGATTGCATTTCCTGGTCTCATCTGACGTGGCAGCTATTTGAAGGTGTGGTGGATTCAGTAGCAATCACTGGATGCTGCTGAAAGAGGTCATGATATCGGTGCCCCTGCTGGTTTCAAGGACTTAGTACTTACCTTTTGGGTTAAGATAAAAACTAATAGACCTAGTTTCAGAATTTATGCGGCTGAAACTTGTAGATTATGTGCAAAAATACCTAATTAGCTTATGTGAGTAGGAGTGAACAGACTTTGTGAATTTTCTATTATCCTATTTATGCTTTATAGCTTAAACCAGATTTTATATGTGCCCTCATTTAATAACTAAGTTTATTAAAGACACTTTTTATATTTAACTCACAGTGCACCCTTAGTGTCATTTTTACTTTGCTAAGTTACCAAATCTCTAGATCCCTCCTTTTATGAAGTTATCATTCTGTGGAATGGATTCTTCCTTGTGGTATCAGTTGAGATGAGAGGAAATTTGGAATTCTGTTAGCTGTTGACATTGAAGGGCTTTTTGTATTTTTTTTAAATGTCTAAAAACACAAGTTTTTTTTTTTTTAATGCCACGCAGTTATCAACAATCACTGAACTTTTGACACTACATTAATGAGAAATTGACATATCCTGAATATTGTCATGGATATTTTCACTGAGACAGTAAAAGGTGAACTTAAACATAATCTACAGGACTAGTATTTTTTTTAAAAGATCTTTCATTTTACCTTGCATTCCCCAGAAATACACTAATAATTTACTTATTTGAAATTCTGCTATGAGTAACTTCATTGAATAAAAAAGAACCATAAATCAGGAAATAGACCAAAAAAAAGTATGGATAACCAAAATAGAATTTACTTATAGGAGAGCTCCTTGAATTACCATGTAAAACCTGCTTACTCTTTTGGATAATTCTAATAAGATCCATTTAGTTTCCATCATCACAGCAGAATACAAGCAGCAGTTTTAAAATGAGAAAAGGGCTACTCTAGTTCTGCCCACTGGGAGCAGTGATAATTGACAACTGACAAGGGGGAGACAATATACAATTAAGAAAAATTACAGTGATCTGGAGCCTTTTAATATAGGGGAAAGTGGTCGTGGTTTCAACTAGTCAGAATATTTGATTATCTATAATGATTCTTACTCCTGCTTTCTCTTCATATTTACACTAATATATCAGTTTAATCTCTGTTGAATCACATGCAATCTTAATTAAAACATTAGGCCTTTTAAGTAAGAGATTCTAGTTAATTCATTTGTTGACCCTATAAAGTGTATATTTAACCCTCCTTTCATTTGAAAATATGACCTTTGTGATTTACTGTCATACATTTTAGATTTCCCTCCCAAAATATAGAAAGGCCTTCATAGTAAATGTATTTTCATTTGTGTTGTTTGTAAATGTACATGTTAGTCTAAAATATGGTAATTAGGAGCTTTAGGCATAGAAGAATTTTAGGGATTAGGAAATATGATGCTATTTTATAGTTTTTAAAGTATCCTCTTGTTAGTTTTTAAAATTCAGAGAGGTCCCCCCTTCCAATGTTCATTGTTTTCATTTAAAGCGTTGGAAGAATTTAAGAAAATGTCCCTTATTTTAGTAGCTACTAGATTAATCAGAAGGAAAAAGAATGTGAGCGCATTTGTCATGTATTTTTTGTTTTTGCCAAGTGAATAATATAGTGTTAGTGTAGAACCAAACCACTTTCTATTATAAATCTTTTCAGATGACTCAAGATGTGATAGGTATACATCATATCACACTCAAAATGTATTAGTCTTCTGATCATTTAGTTCATTAGTGTGAGTTTCTTGGTTATTTAAAAAAATAAAATTATGTTACATGGTTACCTTTGTGAACAAAAAGTTGAATTGCTTATTCACTGTTATCCTAATGTGAAAGTGTAAAAAAAATTTAGATGCTCCTTAAAGAGTAGGCATTTTACCTAGTATATTTCAGATAATTCAGAAAACAGTTATAAATTTTGGTTCCCCCTTTTTGAAAGTTTTGATATCTAAGCACACCTTGGAACTCTGGCACCTCTTCAATGCTCAACATAATCTATTCTATTTGCTTCAAAATCACTACTTTCACAAGTATTGTGAAAAAAAAGTACTGCTTTCACAAGTATTAGAGAGTGAAGTAAGCCATTTTGTGTTTTTCTTGCATCAACAATGCAACTAGTAGTATCTCTGTTTTCTGGCTTGTCTAATCAACACCAGATTGTTTTTAAAGACTTTCTTTTTGCTTACCTTTTTTTGTGGGTGTGCCTATTGTATTAAAAATGAAAACAAAAATTCATCGTTGTTATAAACTTTTAGAATCTCAAAATGTTGAATTTAAAGTTGTAATTTGTCAAAAGCCTCAAATAATAGGTGAACATAAGTCAATAAAATGAATAAAAATAGTCTATTTGAAATGTTAACCTGTTTTATCAATCTGGGTTCATTCAGTCACAGATTATTGAAACATTTCTCATTTTCTGTAAAACAATCAAGTTTCTGTGGGTTTACTATGTGTACAGCATTAGTCAATGATTCTTATGCAATTTCACATAATACAAGAGTTAGATGCAACTTCAGAAGCCATCTAGTCCAGTCTTTACCTGAACAAGAAAAGTGTACGACGCACACAAGTGGTCACCCAGTTTTTGTTTGAAAGTGTCCACTGTTCTTTTGGGAGTTACCTTCCATGGTAGCATATTCCTCTCTTTGATAACTAATCATTAAGCAGTTTCTCCTTTTGTGAAGACTAAAACTGTTCATTTATAAGTTCCTACCTATCATTCTTAGTTCTGCCTTTTGCAAACACAAATCTATTCTCTCTTACTTATGACATCCCTTCAAATACTTCAAGACAATTAGTGTTTCTGCTTTATTGATCCTTTTCGAGCAAAACATTCCCAATTCTTTCAGCTGATCTTCATGTGACATGAACTTTAGGCCTTGCACGTTCTGGCTTCCCTCTCCAGGACTCTTATCAGTTTCCTACCTAAAATGTGCTTAGATGTGGTCTGACAAGACAGGTAGGACTAGTACTTCTCTAGTACTAGATAGTCTTGCTCTCTTATTATAACCCAAGATTATATTAGTTTCCTTAGCAGTATACTGAACTTGAAATCCACCAAGACATCTAGATTGGCCTGGGGACTAAACTTTTAATTTCATTATCCAAGAACTTATAATGGAAAAGGACCTCTAGAGGCTGCACATTGACCACAAATTAACATGATTTATGTTGTATTGTATTTTTATTTTAGCCAGCATTTTCCAGTTACATTTTAATCTGGTTTCAGCCCTCAAGTTTGACATCTTTGCCCTAGAGCACTGAAAAATTAAGTGCCTTGAACTGGATGACATAGCAAATATATATACAAAAGTGAGTTTGAACCCCAGATCCTCATTCCTTTGGGACTGGTTCTCAATCCATTCAGTTAAATTGCTTATCTAGCTATATCTCCTTCGTTTTGTACTTATGAACTTGGTTGTTTGGTTTTTTGTTTTTGTTTTTTTTTTAACCTAAAGTGTAGGACTTTATATTTATTTCTATCATCTTATTAGATTTATTGTACTGTTCTAAACTGTCTTGGTAGTCATCCAATTGTGCTAATCCCTCCTAATTTGATGTTCTCTGTTAATTAGATATGCCATCAGTTATAGTATGCCATCAGTTCTTTTAAGTTGTTGATTAAAATGTTTAGGATAAATAGATACCTCCAGTGTTCTATAGAGGACATGGCAGGTTGACATGAAGCCCTTAATGAATAATTACTCTTTAGATATAGTTCAAATCTACTTGTATTCTTGTTTAAAACACATTTCTCTGTGTTTTCACAAGTTTAGCTTGAAAGACTTTGTCAAATATTTTGTTTACAAAAGCAACCTCAGTGTAAAAGTTCACACTTTATAAAAACAAATTAGATGAGCATAAGAGAAGATACCCTTCTCATATGTGGTTGCAGGAACATTCATAATGAAACAATTTCTCTGGCTAAAAATTTAGTTTGATTTATAGATTGATTGGGTAGTACTGTGAAGCTCTAGTTTTGAAGGAAGATGTGTGATTTAATAGAGTACAGGCCTTTTACTATTTTTTTTTAAATTTATACTATTGTCTTGGTGTATGTTATTCTCCTGGTTCTGTCTATTCTGTATTAATTTATAGCAATCTTCTCACAGCCCTTCCAATATGAACTATCTCTATTGTTTTACATCTTTGGCTTCAGAGTTGTTTTAATGTGTATTTCTCTTGGTGATTTAGAGCCTCAGCATATTTTCTTAGAGAGCTTTGATTTTTCCTGTATCATATTTTGCTTTGCAATATAATTGCATGCATGCTATATCATCCTCACTCCCCCTTCCCTTCCAGATTATAAGCACCTAAGTAAGACAGAACCTATATTATTTTTACCTTTTTATTGCCAGATCCTAGCTCAGTTCATGGAATATAGTTGGCACTTAGTGAATAAATAATAAATAAATATAGTATTTTACAAAGGGCTTTACATATGGTATCTGATCCTCACAAAAACATTGAGGTAGAATCTCTTATCTCCATTTAACTGATGAACAAGCTGAGGCAGAGACTTGCCTAGGGTCACACAGAATGTATCTGGAGTAAGATTTGAAATTTAGATCTTCCTGATTTTTTTTTTAACCCTTACCTTCCATCTTGGAATAATACTATGTATTGGTTCCTAAGTAGAAGAGTGGTAAGGGCTAGGCAATGGGGGTTAAGTGATTTGCCCAGGGTCACTCAGCTGGGAAGTGTCTGAAGCCAATTTGAATTCAGGACCTCCCATCTCTAGGCCTGGTTCTCAATCCACTGAGCTACCCAGTTGCCCCCTTCCTGACTCTCACGTTTAGCTCTCTCTGAATATTTGAACCAAGTTGAATTCATAGAGGCATGCCTTCTTGATGCATGTTTGGATTTTAAAATTTTATCAAGATGAGAAAATAGGTGGATATGGGTTGATGGTTATTGATAATTTCTCAATCTCCATTTTAGGAGTAAAAATGCCATTGTTTGGTTATTTTTTTTCCCACTCCTTTGGATTCTATCCCTCTTTCAGATCTTGAGAATTGACCTCTTTAAAATTGGTTGCATTCACAGGACAAAATTAGTCCATTATCAGTTATTTCCTATCTATTTATATTCAAACTTTTAAAAATGAGAGTAAGGATCAATACTTGCCCAGTTCTATGCCATCTGACTTCTTGAGCATGCATGTTTCTGAGAAGTCCATAAATTTTTTATTTCTTTTCTTTCCTTTTTTTGTCCTGAACGAGTATATTTTCCAATATAAATTTTATCACATTGCTGTATATTTCCAATATCATGTATATCAATAATATAGCTGTAGAATATGGACTGCCATTACATAAACTAAGGGCTCAATTCCCAAGTCCCCTCTGAACCAGATTAAAAATGTAATTAATAGGGACAGCTTGGTGGTTCAGTGAATACAGCCAGGCCTGGAAACAGGAGGTCCTGGGTTCAAATGTGGCCTCAAGACACTTCCAGTTGTGTGACTAGTTAGTCACTTAACCCCAGTTGCCTAGTCCTTACTGTTTCTCTGCCTGAAACTGACAGTATGTATTCTAAGATAGGAGGAAAGGGTTTTTTTTTTGTTGTTGTTTTTTTAAAATGTAATTGGGAAATAAAAATGCAATACAACATCAGTAATATTCATGTGTGGTTTTCTAAGTCAGTATTCAGCTAGCTGTCAGCAAGGATATGTTTCTGAGTTTGATATCACTGATATTCGACTTATAGTTCAAGATTACTTAGAATGAGAAAAGACTTGTGGAGTGTGAAGTTTTATCACGTACTCTGTAGTTTTGGGTTTTTTAAAAAATGATCTGGGTGTTTTACTCTTAGCATTTTCAGCATTGATAAAGGACCTCACAGTAGCTCATAGATTTTATATAGTTTATGGGGAAATAAATTGGTCAGATGTCTATTCCAGCCTGCTAGCTTTTCCATAGGGGTTGTACTAAAATTAATTAGAATTACACTTAATCACTGCTTAGCAACTAGGATGGTTTGGTTTGCAAATATTAAATTGGCTCTCATATCAGATGACCCTGAATAAAAGGCAAGCTTACTTTTCAAAGAAGGGAATTTACTTTAAGTTAGAAGAGACACATTCTTATATGTCCTTTAATCCTTTTGTTATATCTTCTTCACTTTACACCATAAATGTGGGCTTCTCCCTTTCTGAAGGTTCAGTTTTTGAGATTAAGTATCTGTAGCTTTTTTAAAGCAAGAGATGTTTCATTTTGTTTTGGTGTCTGCAGTGCCTAGCATCATGCCTTTAAGTAAGTACTTTTACAAAGCTTATTGAATAAGAACTTTGAGGAGGAAAAGACTATTTTCATTTGGGGTTGGGGTGACAAGGAATGTTTCATAGATTGTGTCCCCTGAGTTGAATCCGGAAGGAAGGTAGGGATTTCAATAAATGAAAAAGTTGGGGGCAGCTGGGTTGCTCAGTGGATTGAGAGCCAGGCCTAAAGACGGGAGGTCCTAGGTTCAAATGTGGCCTCAGACACTTCCCAGCTGTGTGACCCTGGGCAAGTCACTTGACCCCCATTGCCTAGCCCTTACCACTCTTCTGCCTTGGAGCAGAAGTATACAATACACAGTATTGACTCCAAGACAGAAGGTAAGGGTTTAAAAAAATAAATGAAAAAGTTTGGTGGGTGGAATTCAATTCTAGGTTTGAGAGCAGTGGTTTGCTGTTTGGGGGGATGGGCAATGGAGTTCACTTATGTTCTTTGTCCTGTGACTCTAACAATTCAATTGCTTTTTTAAAAATCTTTTCTTCAACTTCCAATCTCAAAAATATTGTAATTACTTTTTCCACCAAGGGGGAAAAATCCTCTGAATTCCCAAATCCCTTATGAAAAAGAAAACAATATACAAAATGATTTTATACCTAGGTATCCAAAAGACCGGGTAAATATTGGCAGGTGAAGATGTGCCATGAGAGAATCCAAACCCAAATTAGTATTGGGTGAAGGAGAAAAATGGACAACTATGTAGAAAATATATTCTTATAAAGAGCTAGAATATAATGATAATATGCGTGTGTGTATCACAGCTTCATATGTTGATACAAGCAACATTTTCTGGTTCCTTGGGCCTTCCTTATCCATACTTTGTCCATCAATTGATATATTCAGCCAATGGCTAACATCTTAGTTACTTTAGAGGGAGGATTGAAAGTGATAGGCTAGATCTGTGTGTAACATATCTTTTTCTTTACTGATAAAATAAGTACTTGCCAGTGTGCTAGAACCTGGGCAATGAACTTTTCATTATTAGCCATGGGGTTTGGGAGAAGAGACAGTATAGTATGGAAAGATAAGACATCAGAAGATACCATCAGCTCATTGCTTTCTTCTAGTGGGACACTGGGTAAAGTCAAACTTTTTCTGGTCTTTCATTTCTTTATTTGTAAAATAAGGGAGTTAGGCTTGATCTCGGTAAGTTTGCTGGTAGCTCTGATTCTCCAATAGCTGATCCTTGTGAATGAGATAATTTTGGTATTGATAATACCATTCTACAGTAGAACAATTTGGATGCCCTTTTGCACATGTGCTGGGATCCTTCATGTAATTTTCTTTGTCACAAATGTCAAATTATAGCTGTCTAAAGATCATACTGTCTGTACTGTTAATAACACATCAACATAGCACTCAAAGTAGTTAAAAGCTTTTCTCACAACAATTCTCTTTGATAGTGCATACATTATCTCAATTTTATACAAGGAAATGGGGTCTGAGAGGTTGTGATTTGCTTATGATTATAACAATTAGTGAAAGCTTGAGATGGCATTCCTACTCGGGTTTCCTGATAGCACATCCAACATTCTTTCCACCATGCTGTCTCTGAGGTTACCACTAATATATAGGGTATACTATTTTCATATCATGAACTTTGCTGGAGAGTAGCTAGAAAGAAGCAGGTTAGGTAATTAGCACAACTGTTACCCTTCATTTTTTAATAATGCTGGATTTTTTTTCTTTTATTTAACTGCCATTTCACTACTATAAGGAAATTCCCACTGAGGAAACTCTTGTCTACCAAAGCAGCTGAACAATTGCTCTGTAACTTGTAGTCTTGGATCACTACCTAGGGTACTTGGAGATTAAATGATTTTCCTAGTACAGTCACACAGCCATTATGTCAAAGGACTAACTAGAATCCATGTCTTCCTGACAGTTTGTTTTCTACCTGCTATATAATGTTCCTTTATGGCTTATACCTGGCTATCACATTTATCTTTCTTTTATAGTGTCTAACAGTCTTTGTAGCTCAGTAGTACTGTAGAATGATGACTAGAGTTTTGGAATTGGGAACAAATATACTAACCAAAAGAGTGTTTTATTTTTTCAAAATGGTCAATCCCCTTGGAAAGCCATATGCTTATTCCAATAGTGTTGTCATTTTTAGCATGTCTCTGGGAGATTTTTTTTACAAACTAATTTGTAAGCCATATAAGGAAGCTAATTTTACTATATTTTATAAGCATACCTTATTTTTTACTCCTTGATTGTCTACCTTATTTACCAACTTGATTACAAAAGAGCTCTTGTTTTTTGAAAACACCCCTTCCCTTCCCACAGCTGTCAGACAATTCCACTGGGTTTTACACGTATCCTTTTTCAGAACCTATTTCCATGTTGTTGGTGTTTGCATTAGGATGTTCATTTAGTATCTACATCCCCAGCCATATCCCCTTGACCCATGTGATCAAGCAGTCATTTTTCTTTGGTGTTTTTACTCCCATAGTTTTTCTTCTGAATGTGAATAGTGTTCTTTCTCATAGATCCCTCTGGGTTGTTCAGGATCACTGCATTGCCACCAATGGAGAAGTCCATTACATTCTATTGTACCACAGTGTATCAGTCTCTGTGTACATTGTTCTCCTGGTTCTGCTCCTCTCACTCTGCATCAATTCCTGGAGGTTGTTCCAGTTCCCATGGAATTCCTCCACTTTATTATCCTTTGAGCACAATAGTATTCCATCACCAACATATACCACAATTTGTTCAGCCATTCCCCAATTGGAGGACATCCCCTCATTTTCCAATTTTTTGCCACCACAAAGAGCGCAGCTATGAATATTCTTGTACAAGTCTTTTTCCTTATTATCTCTTTGGGGTATAAACCCATCAGTGCTATGGCTGGATCAAAGGGCAGACAGTTTTTTAGCACCCTTTGGGCATAGTTCCAAATTGCCCTCCAGAATGGTTGGATCAATTCACAACTCCACCAGCAATGCATTAATGTCCCAATTTTGCCACATCCCCTCCAGCATTCATTACTTTCCTTTGCTGTCATGTTAGCCAATCTGCTAGGTGTGAGGTGATACTCAAGAGTTGTTTTGATTTGCATCTCTCTGATTATCAGAGATTTAGAACACTTTTTCATGTGCTTATTAATTAGGTTTTGATTTCTCTATGTGAAAATTGCCTATTCATGTCCCTTGCCCATTTTTCAATTGGAGAATGGCTTGATTTTTTTGTACACCTAGTTTAGCTCCTCATAAATTTGAGTAATTAGACCTTTGTCAGAGGTTTTTGTTATGAAGATTTTTTCCCAATTTGTTGCTTCCCTTCAAATTTTGGTTGTTTTGGTTTTGTTGTACAAAAACTTTTTAATTAAATGTAATCAAAATTATTTATTTTACATTTTGTGATTTTTTTTCTAACTCTTGCTTGGTCTTAAAATCTTTCCTTTCCCAAAGATCTGACATGTATACTATTCTGTGTTTACCGAATACCTGTAGATATCTTAAAGCATATTATATTCTTATAATACTTCTTTTTACTTCTTTAGGTATTTCTGGGAAGAGCCAGCTTCTGTTTGCACTGGTTTTCACTACTCGTTATCTGGATCTCTTTACTTCATTTATTTCACTGTATAATACATCTATGAAGGTACAGTATGTGAATTAATAGTGCTTAGTGCAACCATAATCTCTTTTTTGAATTTTTGTTTAACTATTGTATATCTAATAGAGTAGAGGGAAATGCTTTTATAATTGTAAGGTATTTCTAGATATGTATTGTGTTTTTAGTAAAAAAACACAAGTATAAGACTATATGCTTTCATAATTTGGATAAAGTATAACTAGAAACTAATGCACTTATTTTTCAAAATAGTATTTTATCCCCCCCCCCAATTATATGTAAAAATAATTTTAAAGTTTTGAATTCCAAATTACCTTCTTCTGACCCTTCCTCCCTCCTGCAGATATCATTTTTTGGAAAAATTTATTTAGTCAATTTAGAACATTATTCCTTGGTTACAAGAATCATAATCTTTCCCTCCCTCCCCTCCCCTCACCCCTTCCCTGCACAATTCCTTACCTTATAATTGTAAGGTCCTTACCTGCCTTCTTCCCTCCCTGAGATGGTAAGCAATCTGATAAAGTTTTTACATGTGTAATCATGTAAAACATTTTTCCATATTAGTTATTTTGTGGAAGAGATCTCAAATTTTAAAAAAAGGAAGAAAGAAAATGAAATGTAGTATATTTCAGTCTTCATTCAGACTCCATCAGTTCTTCTCAGAGGGTAGATGGCATTTACATCATGAATCTCTAGTTTTGTCTTAGATATTGGGTGAAGGAGAAAAATGGACAACTGTATTACTGAGAATAACTAGGTCATTCACAGTTGGTCATCAAGAAATACAGATGTCACCATGACAGTGTTCTTCTGGTTCTGCTCACTTCATTTTGCATCAGTTCATGTAAATTTTTCCAGATTTTTTAAAAAACTATCCTGCTTGTATACCTTGACTTGTTTAGCCATTCCCCAACCAATGGACAATTCTTCAGTTTCCAATTCTTTGCTACTCCAAAAAGAACTGCCATAAATATTTTTGTGCAACTAGGTACCCCCCTCTTTTAGGTCCCCCCCCTTTTTTATCTCTTTGTGATATAGACGTAATAATAGTATTGATGGATCAAAGGGTGTACACAGTTTTAGATTCCTTTCAGTGAAACTGATGCATTTATTAAAGATATATGATTTGTATTTCAGAGAAAATAGATAGTTAAAATACACTGAATTTTCATTCCTGGTTCTTAAAAGATTAACACCCCTTTTAAACTTCAAGTTGACCCTCTCTGTAAAGGAAAGAATGATTACATGTTGTGGTGGTGGTGTTGTTCAGATAGGGAAATTAGATTGCCTTAGGAACCCAGGAAGGGAAATAAAACAAGGATTTAAAGTCAGAATTTGCACTCTCAAACTGTGCTACTCTGTGCAGATGAGCAAAATTCTAATTTCTTAACCCTTCCTTATATGAAATTATCTTTGTTGAATATGTAGATCCCATGAGCCTTGAATGTGTTTTTCTTGTTTAGTTCTGTTGTATGAACACAATCACAAAATACATTTCACACAAATAGATTTAAATAAACTGGAAAAACAGTAATTGCTCATGACTAGGCTGAGCCACTATAATAAAAATAACAATCCTACCTAAATTAATTTACTTATCAGACTACCAAAAAATTATTTTATAGAACTAGAAAAAATAATGAAATTCATCTGTAAGAGGTCAAGGTCAAGGATATCAAAGGATTCAGTGGAAAAAAAAGTGTAAAGGTGTCCTAGCAGTACCAGATCTCAAACTATTATTACAGATCAGTAATTTTCAAAACAATCTAATATTGGCTTAGAAATAGTGTTAGATCAGTGGGCTAGATTAGGTACACAATACTCAGTATTACATGACCATAGTATTCTAGTGTTTGATAAATCCAAAGATCTAAGCTTTACGGGATATAACTCACTAGTTGACAAAAACTGCTGGGAAAACTGGAAAGTGGTTTGGCAAAAACTAGGTACAGACCAACACTTCACACCACATACCAATAACAGTCCAAATGGGCCCATGATTTAGACATAAAGGGTAATAACATAAGCAAATTTGAGGAGAATGGAATAGTTTAACTGTCAAATCTTTACATAATGGAATAACTCAAACTTATGACCCAAAAAGGAGATGAAAGAATTATGAGATGTAAAGTGGATAATTTTGATTATGCTAAAAAGTTTTTGCACAAACAAAACTAGTGCAGCCAAGATTAGAAAGAAAGCAGAAAATTGGGGATGGGAGCTTTTTCACTAGGTTTCTCTGATAAAGGTTTCAATCTCAAATATGTAGAAAACTGAGTCAAATTAATAAGAATACAAGCCATTCCCTAGTTGATAAATAATCAAAAGATATGAACAGACAATCTTTAGATGAAGAAATCAAAGCATTTATAATCATATGAAAGAATGCTCTAAATCACTCTTGATTAGAGAATTGCAAATAAAAACAACTCTATGGGATCACCTCAAACCTATCAGATTAGCTAATATGACAGAAAAGAAAAATGACAAGTGTAGGAGAGGATTTGGGAAAATTGGACACTAACACACTGTTGATGAAGTCCTGAACGAATCTAACCATTCTTCAGAACAATTTGGAACTATGTCCAAAAAATTCTGCATACCCTTTGACCCAGCAATACCAACACAAAGTCTGTATCTCAGATAAAGAAAAAAAGATGGGAAAGGACCTATATATACAAAAATATCTTTAGTAGCTCTTTTTGTAAAGGCAAAGAATTGGAAATTGAGAGATTGTTCATCAATTGAGGAATGGATAACAAGTTGTGGTATTATGATTGTGAAAGAACTATGTTGTACTGTATGATTGTGATGTATTGTACTATAAGAAATGACCAGCAGGATGCTGTCAGAAAAACCTGGAAAGACTTATGTGAACAAAGTAAAGTGAACAGAACCAGAAGAGTGTATATAAAATAGCAATATTGTATGATGTTCAACTATAAATGACTTGCCTATTCTCAGCAATATAATGACTTAAGACAGTTCCAAAAGAATCATGATGAAAAATGCCCAGCACCTCCAGAGAAAGAACTGATGGAGTCTGAATGCAGATTGAAGGATACTTTTTGAAAACTTGATTTTTCTTGTTTTTTTTTCTGTTTCTTTGTTTTTGGTCTGGGTGGAAATATCCTTTGCATGACTGCATATGTATAACCTGTATCAAATTGCTTGCCTTTTCAATGAGGAGTGTGAAGAGAGTGAGAAGGAAGGAGAGAATTTGAAACTCAAATTTTTTTTAAAATGTTAAAATTTTTTACATGCAGTTGAATAGAAAAAATAATATTAAAAAAGTGAGAGGTTAGTGATTTGCACATGATCACACAACCAATACAAGTGGTAGGATTCAAACCCGTGTTTCCCATAATTACCAAGTCCAGTACTTTTTCTACCTATCCTGGTGTAATAATGTTGGTTGTTCATTCTGCCCTTCCTAAAGTCCCAGCTTTAAATCACAGTTTAATCAAATTTTGCCTAACAACTTGTTTGTGTGTATTCTTTTTGTAAGTAAAAGAGACAGTGATTTGTTCTTAGTACTTAAGATTGTAAAAAATGATCTCCACTGAATTTCTTACATGAGAATTATAACATGGAGATGACCCTAGGTTCTCAAAGGCTCATCACAACCAGGATGGAAAAAAAGACTTTAGTAAAGGCCCAAGTTGTGGATTGTTATGTTTTTTTATCTAAGAACTATGCCCAGAAAAATTCAGAGAAGACACTGTTGACACTAACACTGTAAAGATTGTTCCAAATAACTAGTGGCACTGCTCTGTTTATAATTGTTAATATTAGACAAATGCAACAGCAAAATCTGTTTTATTAATCAGATATTGATCATTCCCATTGCATATCTAGGGTTTTTTGAGTCCAGAATCTAATCCTATAACCAGTATAATAAAAATAAAAAGTCTTTTTCCATTGGTCTGAATAAAACTGAAACTGTGTGAGTTCCATACAGAAAGTGGCACTTTTGGTTTTCCTTTTATTTTGTAAAGCAGTCTTTAGTTTTCTTGCTATCTGACTTGCCCTTTAAGGAACATTGGCATTGTAAATAAAAGCACTTGCAACAGTTTTCCAAAATAGAAAGGGGACGGGGGGGGGGGGGGGGGGGGGAGAGAGAGAGAGAGAGAGAGAGAGAGAGAGCATCATCACAACAACTCTTCAAAGATCAACTGATTTGTCATAGAGGAGGTACTATCCCCTGATAAAGGGAGCACCTTCACTGGTAAAATCATAGGTCATTGAAATATTTTAGATAATTCTATAAAGTCTTAACTTCTTGATCTTTCCAGGAGAGGCCACTTTTATTGTGGTGATAACTAACTAATGTGAATTGGAATATAAACAGATAGAGAATCAGAAAGTAAATAGATTAATTACAACCAAAAAAAAAAAATTAGATACTCCTAACTTCAGTTACTCTGTTGTGGTACAAATAGCTTTTTGACATAAAGCAAAATATTAATATATGTGTGTACACACACACACACACCTGCCTGTAATATTCCAGGAGTTGGTGATCTCTAGAATTTTAAGTCTCAGAATATTTTCATACAAGAAGACTGAATGTTTTTTTTGTTTAAACCAAGACATATGTAAAACCAAGAAGAGAATGTCTAGGGCCACAAGAAGTTAATGTTTCTTGCTTTAATAGTTCTCTAATATGTGATCTAAGAGTTTTAAGTAATCATTAACACATACAACATAATATGCAGCTCTGTTGATTGTGTTTTACTATGTGAGAGGCTGGTTTTTTCCCAAAATAACTACCTCCAATGCTTTCTTGGTGGATCATTCTTTGCCTTGAAGTCTTTGTAAGAATAAACTTTTCTGGAGAATAGGTAAAAAGTTGATATTTGACCTTTTGTATATGTGTGTGTGTGTATATACAGATGCATACCAAAATATGCACACACATATTTAAAGCAAAAAATGTAGTTTTCTGGAAAACTGACAGCTATATGTATGTATGTATATAAATTATTCCTATAAAAGCAACAATAATTATTTCAAGCTATTCTCATGCAATTTCGTGTCATAAGAAAGAGTGGTGTTTTATCATTTTGAAAGTCTTAGAGTTCAGCATTGATATATTTTAATTGGTACTATTTAATATTGTAAAATTTAATATAAATTAAGTTACCCAGAAAAGGGCAAACCAAGATATACTTTTCCACTTGTTTCTAAAGTGAATTCAACTTTTTAATATTTTTCCTAATATTTTAGTTTCATATGATATGAAAAATACATTTCCTTCAATTAGTCATGTATTTTAGGAAGAGATGTGAAATTTACGGGAACAAGTTACTAAATCTGATTTTTACTTTCTATTAGCTTATCTACATTGCTTGTGCATATGCCACTGTGTACTTAATCTACATGAAGTTTAAGGCTACGTATGATGGAAATCATGACACATTCCGAGTGGAGTTTCTGGTGGTCCCTGTTGGAGGGCTATCGTTTCTAGTCAATCACGATTTCTCTCCGCTTGAGGTTAGTTAAAAGGTTGTTGGGGGCTTTGAGGGAATTACTAAGGAGGGAGGATAGGCTGAGTAACAGGGTTATTTTAAGGTAATACATATTTTTCCTTAAAACCACTGATTGTGAGAATCTGTTATTGAGCAAGATTTGATGTTATACTCAAAATCCAACTGTAAAATGAATCTTTTTTCCTTTAAATGATTACCTTTTGTTTTTATATCATTCATTTCAGAATGTGTATATCTTTCATTCTTATCCAGATAGTCTTCCATTGTAACAAAGATTTAAAAAAGAAAAATCAGCTTTTAAAAAATGTTTGTCTTGATTTTCTTTATAATGTAAAGAAAAACAGAATTTCATTATCTTGATTCATATGCTACTTATCATGGTGCAGTGCACACATTTGGGTAGTATTTGAAAGATAGAATCTCTTACTGACATCTTTTGGAGTCCCTTAATGCAGTTAATACTGCATGCCTATATTCTTTAAATTGTTCAGTATGGGAGTATCTCTTGTAAGTAACATTTTTGTTCTAAGTGTTCTGAGTATTAGAATTTTTTGTATCATTATGCTTCCCATTGTTTGATAAAGTAGCTTGATTCCGTTAATAATTTTAGAACAGCATCAAAACTTTTTGATTATCAAGATATATGAAGTACTATATTTTTGTGCATAAAGTACATGTAAGAGAATTATACTGATTTTTAAACCTGTAAATTTTTTGGGGGAAAAATCTTAAAGATACTGAAATTGAGTTGTCAAGATGAGAAGAGGAAAATCTGGACTGATTCTTGTAGGAAAGTAATGAGTGAAATTTTTGGAGGTGACCTAATTAAGAACAGAGGAAGCCCATTTTCCATGCTGCCCATGTAAAGGGCTATCTTCCTCCCTTACATATCCATTAAGTACGAAAGTTGTGCTTTGTGTAAGAAAATATACTGTTTAGCCCAGAATCATAACCATAGAAGTGAAATTGAGCTATTGTAATTATTCATTTGGGACAGAAATTTTTAAAGCATGGGTGCCTTTCCTGTTTTATGGTGATAATTAGTCTCCTAATTATAATTGGCTAATTTATTTTACAGATCTTGTGGACCTTCTCAATCTACCTTGAGTCAGTTGCTATCCTCCCACAGCTCTTTATGATTAGCAAAACTGGGGAAGCTGAGACCATCACTACTCATTATCTTTTCTTCCTTGGCCTATACCGTGCCTTGTATCTAATTAATTGGATTTGGCGCTACTATTTTGAGGGTTTCTTTGACCTCATAGCTGTTGTTGCTGGTGTGGTCCAGACTATTCTCTACTGTGACTTCTTCTATTTGTACGTTACAAAAGGTAAGAATTGTGGGGCATCCCATGTACTTGGTGTTAAATCCTATTTATAAATGCATTTTGGAGGCAGCTAGGTGGTAGTATAGTGGATAGAGAGCCAGGCCTAGAGTCAGGAGATCTGAGTTCAGCTCTGGCCTTAGATACTTCCAAGCTATGTGACTGGGCAAGTCACTTAACTCCAGTTGCCTAGCCTTTGCCACTATTCTTCTTGAGAATCGATACTAGTATAACTTCTCTAAGGGTTTTAAAAAAAAAGGCATTCTGTGAGGCCACATGTTGATAAATTTTGATAAGGAGAAACTGAGGCACAAAAGGTCTGAGTTCAATCTACTGGCAAAGCTAGCAGTTACCAATAATAGAGGTCAGTGGTCCCTCAGTAACCAAAGACATCCTCCTAATATAATCAGGACAGGTTTTTTTAAGACAGTTTAATAGTTACATAAGGTTCAGTGAGGCAGACATAACTAAGATTGTGATTAGTTCTTAATTATGCTATCTGACCAAGGGGTCTTCATCTATCACAGCAACAGGAAAACAAGTGTTAGCCAACATCCTCTGAAAAGCCTCGTGACAGATAACGCTGCATAACTTGCTAGAAAGGTCTTTCTAGAGTCCATGGTAAAAAAGGGACATAATTAATCATCATCTCCCAAAAACACTCTGTGGAAAGTCCCTAATCCCTTACTAGGAAAACATCCTATGATCAGGTCAAATCAACCTTCATTCATTATTCATCTTTATTGGCTCCTTCAAGAGGCATGCTTGCTTTGCTCAATTATTGAGAAGTGAGCATAAAGCCTACACAAAATTACTTAGAATTTAAGCTTTAAAATTTGGTTACAAGGGTGAATACTATGGTTAACAAAACTCAACTATTAATTATTCATCAATTTCATACCCTTTCATGTGACTTAACCCCTCAGTACTTGAAGTACCTCTCTAAAATTATAACATACAAAGCTGTTTCTCATGAGTTTCCTCCTTAGTAGTTCCCTCTGTCAGTGAAATCACTGACTTGGTTTTCTGTAGGATTTGTTCATTCTCTCTGATATTTTCATTCTCTGAATGTTGTGAAAACGCATAATGTTGTATAAACTCAAAAATTGGACAGGGTTTTTTATCAATCTGTCAGATTTTAAATTGCATTCTAATCTTATGAAAGTTAAAATCATGACAGATTGAGTAGGTGGTGAGATTAGAGTATCTTTGGACTTAAGACATTTCTAGCCATTATTCATCATCATTGTGTAGTCAAGTAAGTAGCTTTTAGTTCCTATTTTATATTCTTATATTCAGAAGTTCTTGGCTAAGTGGCTATACTTCTCACTTAGAACTGTTTTTCTTCTTTATGCTGTATTAGATGTAATCAGTTTGATGTGATATATTCCTAAATGTTTAATGATGAGGAGAGATGAAATTAGAGAAACATATCATCTCAGTATTAGACATTTTCTGATTTTTTTTCTTCTCTCTCTTACCAGTACTCAAGGGAAAGAAGCTCAGTTTGCCAGCGTAAGTGCCAAAGACCATCGCCAGCATCTGTCCTTCAGGATGTTTGGACAGAATTCTTATCACAAACAAAGGCATAAGATGCTTGAGACAGAAAAATCAGAAACTCAACTTTTTTATTGCAGATAGTCATCAGCGGCTCTGTAAGAACACAGAGGAAAGTAAACCAGCGGATTTCTGTTTTTTGCATCTTGCCTTATCTTTTTTTTATTACTATGTACAAAGATTTTTTTACATAAAGAAACTTAATGCTGTATTAATAAATTCAGTGTGTAGTTTCAATTGGAATAGTTCCAAAATTGAGGTTTTTGTGAGGTTGTTTACAACCAGGAATAAGTGCAAACTTTTTTTATTTTCAAGAATTCTTTGAAATTGCTAACTTTGTGTCTACAATGAAATTGTGCTACTTGGCAGTTGGTAGATCATATATTTTTTTCTTCAATTCCACTTGCATTCCACTATATTTATTTTTTGCCAAAAGATGAATTATATTTGTTAATTGAAGTCTGAGCACCAACATGTGAGGTGTGATGTATTATGTTCAATATCTATTACCATCTGATGCAGAAATGACCCTTGGAAATCACAGCTGTACCATTTAAGGTTTGACAAGAATGATTTGACATAAAATTTTTAAGGTGTAACTAGAGAGAACTCTCTATTATTGGGCCCATCAAAGGCAACTACCCTCTCCCCACATTTAAATTTCAATTTGAAGGCTGTTTTGATGAGAAAAAATACTCAGCCACTAGGTTTAAATGGGCAGTGATTCTTAATTATTTGGTTTGTGATGCATATTTCTCTTGGTCACTTGCTAGGTTGGGATAGGAGAAATGTTAATTATATTGAATATAAAATCCTCCTAAACTTTTATTATTGCACCTCTATAGAATGGACTAGTAATTGTTGATTGCAGTAATCCATAGGCAGTCCATTTTAAATGCTCTCCATGCTTATAAAAAGCAAAACTCAACAAGTATTCCAAAATGAATACTTTTACAATTAATGTCCGTGCTCAGATTCATTGGTTTTTGATGTCAGTTTGGGAGATTAGTTATGATTTACAGTTGTGTTTTAAAAATTGACAGCACCAATTATTCATTATATTCTTTAATGACTTTTTTTTTTACTGAGCTGTTGCATGATTTATCCTGTGTTACCATCCAAAATAAACATTTTATGAAACAGAATAAACTGTCTTTGTTTATGAATTAAATTTTTGGAGCATTCTGTTTATATGAGTTTTTGTTTTGTTTTTTTTTAATTTGCAACAAAAGCTCTTCTGGTGTGAACACTTAAATCCATTTAATTCTTATACTTGCTTTTTTTGTATTTTGTGAAAATGCTAGGTATGTTTCCTTCTGATTTGCTGTTATATTTTGACATTGCTTCGTATTGATTTATGCAAAAGTTGGTGTTAGGTTTATGTGATGCATCATAAATGTTAAAGTGTTGAATACTAACAGTACTTATACAAGAAGGACAAAGTCTCGCCTTCTGCACTAAAATTATTTAGGGGAATGTGTTGATTGGGTTTTACTTTTGTGTGGTGGCTCTTTAAGTGTCACTAAACTAGCAGGGCAACTGCTTAGTTATGAAGCTCATACCTTTTAGCTTCTCCACATTGTTTTTTCTGTTCCTTTTTCCTGTCTTTTTTTCTTTTGAATCCCCTGTGTTTGTATTTTCATCTTCCTTGGAGCGATTCTGAGGGAACAGGAAAAAAGTATAATATGATATATATTTGAAAGAATGTCCACAGCTATGAAAGAATGCATCTATTTTCTGCTGTATAAGCCAAATAAAAAAATGGAAATAAGCAAAAATAAAAAGATTTGAAACTTTGGTTAGTAAATGAGCTTATTTTGGAAATTAATACTCCCATTTTGTGATTTATTATAATGGAATGACTCCATTTTAGTTATTGTTCTCAGACTGTATTAAAATTAGCTAAGATTTGAATAATACTTTTTTGAATTGATGTGTTTGGGTTGGGACGAGACCTGGGAAAGAATTCTCATGCACATTGGAAATTCATTTCACCTGTGACATATCTTCTTAAACACTATGTTAAAATAGCTACCTTGCCCTACTGAATAAAGTTTATTAGGTAATGTAATACTCTCTTATTGCTAAAGTGTTTTTGTGTCTTCTTTAAAATACACAAAAGATGTGAATAATTTGAAGATATGTAATAACATTAGAACAGTAATATTGATAGTAAACTAAAGCAAGAATATTGATAAGAGCAAGAAACCTGGGGAAATAGATGAAAAACATTATGAGGGGAATTTAAAGACTATGTGACTTGTTTTATGACATGGAATTTGGGGCTGTAGATGACATCCTTTACTGTTAGCATATTAGGTTTCATTTTCTACTTTCCTTCATTGTTCCAGAAAATATTTTTCCATTTCTTTTTGAAAAAATATTTCATTTTCCAAATTACATCTAATAACAATTTTAAGCATACATTTCCCAAAATTATAAAATCCATATTCTTTCTCTTCATCCTTCCATCCTCCCAGAAAGGGTGATCGATTTGAGCCTGATTATTCATGTATGTTATCATGTATAATTTCCAACTGGTCAAGATGATGTTCATATACAACCAAAACCCCTGAAAAAAAAAACCAGATTAGTGTAAAAAGAAATACACAAAAGAACAGAATATGACCGTTTTATTTATACAGTACTCTGAGGTTAATAGAATACTTTATATCAAGAGCTATGTGTATCTAATTCAACTAAAAAGCTATAACTACCCAAATCATAAGCTGATGATTGCTATCTACTCATGTGGGGAGAAATTAGCCCTAATCTCCAAGTAATTTAAGGTGAATATAGAGTACAAGAAATGTTTCTTTTCTGCCATCAATAGATGCCAATAAAGACCATCCAAATATTTATTCCCTAGTGTAAAAGGGAAAAGGAGATATTAAATTATAATGACCAGTTTCTCTAGAGTTTCTAGAGGTCTTAAGGGATTAGAACATGCTACTAAGGAAGTAAGAACTGAATTAGGAGAGAAGAAAAGTAATGAAGTAAAATATACTCTAAGAGAAGGGACTAAACTAGATAGGTGAAAGGAAGGGTGCACTATCTAGGAAATTCACATTATTATAGGTGATATCAGGGTGGGTAGGTGGTACAGTAGACAAGTTCTTTGCCTGATGTCAAGAAGATTCCTTCCTGAGTTCAAATCCAGCTTGAGACACTAGCTCTGACCCTGGCCTCAGATCTTCATTTATAAAATGAGGGGCAGGAAAAAATGGTAAATGCTCCAGTATCTTTGCTAAGAACCTCAAATAGGTCATGAAGTGGTCAGAAAACAACACAGGTGTTATCACCTTATTACAACCATAGAGATCAATCTGTCATTTGTGTGGTGAGATACTGGAAAATTATAAGTTAAGGTATATGACTCAGATAACAGTGGAGTAGTGGAGGAAGCAACATCAGCTTGAAGGGAACTTCAAGAGATCTATTTCAACCCTGTTTTATAGAATACTTGGCCAGTTGTAGGATTTGGGCAAAGGGAATATGGGCATCAAAATGATGTTTGCTTATTTTCTAGGACTGACAATTTTAAAATACCAGTGAACTATGAAATAGTTATGCTGTGCATTGCATATTGCTTTATGTTTTGTGTTCCATGTCCTCTACTGGCTGAAATAATGGAACTCTCAGAAAATCCGTCCTATGCCAGTGGTTAGTGAATATAACTGGTGGGTGGAACATAGTTTGAATTTATGTTATAGTTTTATTTCAGCTTTTCCTCTCCCCTATTGCAAAATAAATTACAGTATATTTGAACACCATTAATTATTTTTTAAAGCAATAATACTTTCCATTATACTGGGAGCTCCTTGAGGATTGTCTTGTTTTGCTTTGTATTCCCAGTGTTTAGCACAATACCTGGCACAAAGTAGGAGCATAATAAATTGTTATTAATTAATTACAAATTTAAGTTAGGTGTTTGAAGGAAATTCTTAAGCCTTCTAAACTTGTACTCCCATTCCAGAACAGAGTAAGCTATTTCCTTCTCTTACAGGGTTACTAGGAAGATGAATGGTATAATAGAAATATTTTGGTTACCATAAAGGAATACTTAGATTATTAACTAATGGTGACTCTTAAGACTTTAAGAAAAGTTGTTTACCATACCTTTGGTAACAAGAACAGGATTTCATACTTGGTTTAACAAGGAATATTTTGGAATATGAGTCCTCGTCTTGAGCATCTAAGGGTTAACATAAACTATACTGCTTTCTCTGAGGACTTGTTTCATCAATATCAGTTAATTGTTAATACACTGTATAAATGTAATTATATTTGTGGGTGTATAGAAAGGAAAATAGGTAAATTTTATCTGAGCATCAGCTTTTAGTCTTTGTAATCAAATATTTTAAAATGATTTCTCTTTAACCTCTTATCAATCTAATTTTCACTTGATGGTATCAAGTAGTTGCATTATAAATTAGTTCTCAACTTTGTGATGTGCCCATATAATTTTTATCTTATTCCTATTTTCTGTTTCATATTTCATAGCTGTACTCCTTTGTATTCATTACTGACACAAATCTTAGAGCCCCTGTTCTCTAATTTGTTAATCTGTTCAATTCCCCTACCTGTCTCCTCAATCTTTGCTGACGCATCCATGTCAGACTCTCCTCACTGTGCGTGAATCTCAAGACTGTCCTATGCCTCTTCTCTTTTCTCTGTATTCTCTCTCTTGATTTTATCAGTTCCCATGGATTCAATTACTATCTCTATGTAGATGACTTCTAGATTTATATATTTAGCCCAACTTTTTCTTCCTAAGCTTTAAATTCTGTATCACAAACCACCTATTAGAAATGTCAAACAATGTCCTAGAGACAGCTCAGACTCACCATATCTTTTCTCCAACACCCACTCCTCTTCCAAACTTCTCTGTTATTGTGGATTCCAACAGCAACACGAGTTTGCAACTCTGGTATCATTCTTGACTCTTCATTCACTTCCATATGCAAGCATTTGCCAAATCTTGTCCCTACTATCTTCCACAACATCTTTTATGATTCACACAGTTGCTATCTTAGTTCAAGACTTCATCATTTACATGGACTGGTGCAATAACTTGTTTAATGTCCCTGTCTTGAGCCCGTCTTCACTCTAATCCATCTTTCACATTGCTTTAGAAGTAACTTTCCTAGAGTGCAGGTATGACCATCTCACCTCTGGTCACCAAACTCATGTCACCCTATAACTCTGATCAAATATAATGTTTTGCATTTTTAATTCTTTACAACCTGGATCCTTCCTGACCTTTCCAATTTTACATATTACTCCTTTCCTCACACTAATCCAGCCATAGTGACTTACACACTGTTCTATACACAACACTCCAACTTCTATCCCTCTATGAGTAGTATGCATTTTTTCCTCATCCCTTCCTCTTGGAATCCCCAGTTGCCTTTAAGACTCAGTTTAAAGATGGAGCCTTTCCCAATCTCCTTGGGAGCTACTACCATAACTACATTATATTTTATTGTATATATGTTGTGCACATATTTATGTTGTCTTCTCTATTAGAGTGTAAGCTCCTGTAGGGGAGATACTGGTTCACTTTTGTCTTTGTATCCATAGCGCTTGGTACATATTAAGTGCTTAATAAATACTTGTCTACTGATTAAAAGCACTTTGTGATTAGTGGATAGAGCACTGGGCCTGGAGTCAGTGAGTTAAAATCCAGCCTCAGGCACTTACTAGCTCTGTGACCCTGACTTAAACTCTGTTTCAGTTTCCTAAGCTGCATAATGGGGATAATAATAGCACCTGCCTCTCAGGGTTGTTGTGAGGATCAATGGGATATTATTTATAAAGCACTTAGTTCAGTGTCTGGCACACAATATGTGCTTAACAAATGCTTGTTCTCCTTCCCTCTCTCCTTAACCAATTAGCTGAGAATAATAAAAATTATAAGTAAGCTCTAAAATTAAAAAGATGGAGAGGTTTAGGTAGAGATTGCTTGTTGATGAAATACCGGAAGAGCTCCTGGAGTTATCATTGTGTTTTCCTTCTTTCTTATCCCCTATATCTATTCTGTTACTAGATCTAGTGATTTTTTCCTTCTATATTTCTTTTACATTTTCTTTCTTAATTTCCACTGTCAACAATTCAGATTAATTCAAATATTTATCAAGTGTTTAAATGTTTATAAGCCATTGTCGTGGGCACTAGGGATACAGAGTTTTAAATAAATATCTTTCTATTGTGGAAGAGAGAAATTATAAGGCATGCAAAAGGACAGAAGCAATGACTGAGTGATGATCTGACTGTCAATCAAAAGAAGATTCAATTTGGAATGTTACTGGGAAATAGTTGAAGGCAAGAGCCAACTGCTGACTGATTTTCTGGGCTTCTTGGCTAATGGTGGGGACTTTGAAGGAAGAAGCTGGTTTATTTCTGGGACTTGGGATAATCAAGCTGGAGGTGGCCTGGTGACTTTGAAGGCAGAAGAAGAAGGACAATAGTCCATATCTCTCTCTCTGACTTGCTCTGTTTCATGGTAGTGACTGAATTGCCATTTCTCTCCATATCCTCCAACCTAAGACTCAATGTAGATAATAGGGAAACCTCTAATCCTCTTACCTTCATTCTCTACCCTTTCCTGTCTTCCCCAAATAAACCCCTTACTTGAGATAAAAGAAGATAAAGCCTATATCATTTGAAACATCATAGCTCACCCTGAGTGACTTAGAAGGAGGCTGAAGAAGAAGGGGGAGGGGAAGAAGAGGGAGGCTGAAGAAGAGGGTGGAAGAGGAAGAAAGGGAGGTATAGATGGAGGAGGGTAGGCAAAAGGAAGATAACTACCTGATTTATTAGTTATCACTTACCCATCAAATATACCCCCTCAGTATGATCTATTATACTATGGGCAAGGAATTTACATTATATTGAGATTAGAACATACACAGACTAGCATACATAGCATAAAACAATGGGAGAAAAAGCAAAACTAGAGCCAAAATAAATTCTCAAATGTAGCTAGTATAACTACTGCATGCAACATAGACTGGAGTCAGAGGGCTCAGGTTTGGATCTGTTCTCTGTATGATCAATTTATCTCTCAGGACCTCAGTTTTCGCATCTGTAAAATTAGGGTATTGGAATAGATTTAACTCAATATCTATCAGATGTTTATGACAAAGACCCTCTATCTCTTTTTTAAATTTAAATTTTTAAAATTTTATTTAGATGATTTAGAATATTTTTTCCATGGTTATAGGACTCATGTTCTTTCCCTCCCCTCCTTCCACCCCCTTCCTGTATCTGACATGCAATTCCACTGGGTTTAACATGTGTCATTGATCAACCCCATTTCCATATCATTAATATTTGCACTAGGGTGATCTTTTAGAGTCTACTTTCCCAGTCATAGCCCCATCGACCCATGTGATCAAGCAGTTGTTTTTCTTCTGTGTTTCTTTTCCCATAGTTCTTCCTCTAGATGTGGATAGCATTCTTTCTCATATGTCCCTTCAAATAGTTCTGGGTCATTGCATTAGATTTTACCACACTGTATCGGTCTCTGTGTACAATGTTCTCCTGGTTCTGCTCCTCTCGCTCTGCATCACTTCCTGGAGGTCGTTCCAGTCTCCATGGAATTCCTCCACTTTATCATTCCTTTTAGCACAATAGTATTCCATAACCAACATATACCACAATTTGTTCAGCCATTCTCCAATTGAAGGGCATCCCCTCATTTTCCAATTTTTTGCCACCACAAAGAGAGCAGCTATGAATATTCTTGTACAAGTCTTTTTCCTTATTATCTCTTTGGGGTACAAACTCAGCAGTGCTATGGCTGGATCAAAGGGCAGGCAATCTTTTAGCACCCTTTGGGCATAGTTCCAAATTGCCAAATGACCCTCTATTTCTTGAATGTTACTACAAATTCCAAAAGTAGCTTTTTTGCTTCCAATCCTTCCCTCTCATTTTCATTTTGTAAGCTCACTTAGCATAAAGGATTAACAGAAACGAACAGGCAATTTTTCAAAGGAAGAAATCCAGTTATCAACAATTATATAAAAAAGTTCTAAATCACTAATAGAAAAATGTAAATTGAAGCAACCTTGAGGGTCTAACCGTATACCTATCTGACTGTCAAAGGAGACCAAAAAAAGAGGAAAAATGATGAATATTAGAGGGACTGGAGGAAAATAGGTTGTACTGTTAATGGAGTTGTGAATTGATCTATTTTAGAAAGCAGTTTGGAACTATGCCCCAAAAGTTACTGAAGTATGCATTCTCTTTGACCCAGTTATATCATTGCTAGGTCTATACTCCAAAGAAATCAAAGAAAGAGAAAACAATTTATACATAAGCCAGTACTTATAATGGCTCTTATGATGGTAATCCAAAATTCAGAAACTAAGCGTCTCTTCTTATTGGGGACTGGCTAAGCAAATTATGAATTACAGTATAGGAATGTATTTGTTGTATAAGAAATGATGAAATGGACCATTTCAAAGGGAACCCGAGACCTCTATGAATGGATGCACCATAAATTGAGCAAAAACTAGGAGAACAATTCTAATTGCCAACATTATAATGAAAAACAATTTTGAAAGACGTTAGAACTTTGTTGCAGTGATAAACAGGAATCCAGAGGACTGAAGAGGAAACACTACTCACCTCCTACCAGTAGTGGACAATACACGTTTATAATGAAGATTTTGGGTTTTTGTGACTTGCTCTGTCACAAACACAGAAGTTGTCTGAGGCCGAATTTAAACTTGTCTTTCTTCATGACTTCCATTCCAGCACTCTATCTACTACACCACCTAAGAAAGTTATTAGATTATTCTGGATTCTAAGGAGCTTTAGCGAGGGCCTCCAAGCTCTAGAGCAGGAGTGACTACTACACTGCCATTGTCCGACTCTTATATATGGGATATAGCATGTCAGTACTGGCCATGGAGTTTTCTTGGCAAAGATACTGGAGTATTTTGCCATTTCCTCCCCAGTGGATTAAGGCAGAGGTTAAGTAACTTGCCCAGAGCCTCACAGGTAAGTGCCAGAGATCATAGTTGAAGTCGGGTCTTCCTGACTCCAAACCCCAGTGATCGATCGGTTGAATGCCTGGCTGCCTCTCCCTGGCACAGAGTAATAAATGCTTCACTGGTCCATCATAACAGCAAAGCTTCCTCCCCTCACCACGTCGGGGCAGTCTATAAGCATTTATTAAGCGCCGAATCTGTGCCAGGCCCTGTGCTAAGTGTCCCGAACATAAAGACAGAAAAAAAAAGTCCTTGTTCCCAAGGAACGAGGAGTGGCAATTTGAGAAGCAGTTAATTGAAAATGTTTTTGTTACTTTACATTTTCATTTCTGTTAAGCACTGTCCTGCCCTCGCTAGGAGTTAGCGGAATGCGGATTGGTAGTGTGTCCCCGGTGGTGGTGATGGTGTTCCGGCAGGTGAGCCAAGGAGCATGCGCAGCGCGGGGTCAACGAAGCCCCGGATCGGTATTAGGGACTCCAGAAGAACGGTGGATCCGGAAGCCAGGCGGAGGCGGCTTCCGGGCTTGTGTGAGCCTAGTCGCCCTCGCATGAAACGCTGGGGCTCGGGAAGGCAAAGAAGGACGGGTGACTGTAGGTGGCCCACGACAAGCTCCCACGATGCCGGGGATGGTGCTCTTTGGCCGTCGCTGGGCCATAGCTAGCGACGATCTAGTCTTCCCGGGCGCCTTCGAGCTCTTTCTTCGAGTGGTCTGGTGAGTGCCGGGGTCGGGGTCTATGATGGACACTCCCCCGATTCCCCTTCTTTCTGCCCCATTAACCTTTTCTTCAGGGCTGAAGGTGGAGCGAAGGGAATCGCCTCCTTCTCTTCCCTCTCTTTTCTCCTTAAATCTCATCTTTTCTCTTTCCTCCCATCTCCCTCCTCCCTTCCCAGCCTCACCCTTCTCCTTAGACCGCCCGTTCTCTGCTTACCCCCCCCCCCCGTCCACATTAACATCTTCCCTAGGGCAATAGGTGAGAATTAGCTCTTTTTTCTCTTCCCACCTCTCCCTTCTAGTCCTTAAACTATCCCTTATCCCCTTGTTAACCTCCCTTCTGTCCGAGCTTCTCTCTTTTGTCTCCCTACTTCCCTCCCTCTTCTTGCTCATTTCTCTTTACACCTCCCCTGGGCAGAAAGGAGGCGAGGATTCCTTCCTCCCCTCCTTTTTCTCTCCTTAAACCACTTCATCTCCCCTTCCTTCATTAGACCCCTCCCTAGGGTTGAGGAGGCGGGCGGACTTTTTCCATCCCTTCTCTCTTCCTTAGACCACTCTTAGACCCTCTTCTCTCCTTTCTCTTCCTCCTCCCATCCCAGAACACCTGAGTGGCCCTCGGATTGTGATTGATGAGTTCTTGTTTGCGTCGGGAAAGTAGCAGCCGATTTTTGTATTATTGCTCTTAAAGACTGCTGGGAATTCAAAACCTGGATTGGGGAGAGAACTCTAGATTCGAATCCGCCTCCTCCCATTTTACTACCCTAGGTGACCTTGAATAAGTTCCTAACTTCTTTGGACGTGAGTTTCCTCATTCCTAAGAGTAAGGGAGTGAACTAAATAGCTGACCAAATTCTTTTCATCTCTTAAGTTTATGAGCCAATTCAACTCCGTGTTCATTTCCCTTGTTGTCCTTATTGCTTGAAATATGACCCTTCTCACCCTTGCCTTCTGGAGTCCTTCGAGATTTACCTTAAATCTCATTTTGTTTAAGTACCCTTTCTTAGGTTCCCTTCATCCCTCCCCGAGAAGACAACATGCAAACAACTTTGTACCTCATACACAGTGTAAGCTCCTTGAGGGAAAGGACTGTCATTTGCCTCCTTTTTTTATGCTATATAATCCTTGGATAATTACATTTACTCCTCTACAATTCTGTGGCATCGGTACTGTTGGTGTTATTATCTTCGTATTACAGAGGAGGAACTTGGCTCTGGATCATAGATTTATAGCTAGAAGGGACCTTAGAAATTATCTTGTCCAACCCCCTCATTTACTGAAACTCAGAGAGGTTAAATGACTTATTTATGATTCCACAGGTAGCAAGTAGCAAAACCAGGATATGACAGGGGATTTTCGACAAAGAGAAAGTCTTTGATGGCAAATCTGGTGCTATTCCTACTGCACCATATCTTTTCAAAACTAGTAATTGTTAGAAGTGGGATTGGAACGTAGGTCAGCCTCAGTCCAAATCCAACATTTTATCCCCTTCTCCTGTTTTCTCTTTCCTCAGGGCAGTGCCTGGTTTCTATTATTTCAGACACTTGTTAAGTAGACTGGTTGCTTCTCAGGCATAATCCAGTAGACTGAAGGCACTGGGGAACAGGAAGATGAGTCCTTTTTCACACTATTTTGGAAATTACCATCTTTCCTCAGCTAGAAATTGTTGCAAAAAATTTCAGAATCCTAAAGTTATAAGGGACTTTAGAGAAAACCTCCCTTTTATAGATGAGGAAATTGAAGCTCAGAGAGTGATAATGACTTGTCCAAGGTGCAGCTAGTTATTAGCAGAACTACTACCTCAAGCTCCCTCATTCCACTGTTCTTTCCATTGCTTTACCATATTAGTTTCAAAGTTTAGCAAAATCAGTGTTCCTGCTGCTATGTAATCTCTAGATCTAATAATGTATTTTTTTTTTATTTCTGATGTTTACATGTAGACTATATAAGCAGGTATTTTCTTTCATTTTGTCTGAATGTTCTGATAAGGGAAAGAATCCTTTTCTTGTTAAACTAGAATTATTTTGTATCTTTTAATCAGAGCATTAGATAATTCGCCACTTAAATTTTTTGGGTATTAGATATATGGTAAATAAAAACCAGTATTCACAAAGTGAATGCTGAAATCAGTTCATTCCATACTTAAGCTACCAAGTTACTACTGAATTATTTTTCATCTTAGTAATATATTTTGCCTGAAATCATATGAGACTCAAAAAAGACTTGGAATACTTTTTTGCCTTTGAAAACATTTAATAAATTGTTATTTTGGTTTCTGACAGTGAGCTGAAATGTTTGAACAGCTATGGAAAAGCCATTTGGTCCAGGAGATTCATCCTATATACTCAAATAATGGAAATATAGGAAAATAAAAATGTATCTAATTATGCTAAAGTAAAATACCAAGAAAAGATTGCAAATGTTCTCAGTTATATTTTTTAAAATTCATGGATTCTTGGTTATTCAAAGGTGAATTTTCTCTTTATGCCCACTTTGTGACCTTTTTACTAAAAGATACTCCAATTTGGAGTCAGAAAGCCTAGGTTTGCGTCCTAGTCAGATTCTTAGAAAGTGAGCTTGAAAGGACATTAAAGAACATCTAGTCCAATCTTTTCACTTTATGGATGAAGAAATGGAGGCCAATAGAGGTGAAGTGTCTTGCTCAATGTCACCTAAGGAGTAAATGGCAAAGCTGATGAACTAGTTTTTATTCTTTTCATCACATCATGTGTGACAAGGAAATCACTTTAAAAGACTGATATATGTTAATTTAAGGTCGCCAAGGAATTCAGCTATGTAATTCCTAAATGAAAACTCAAGTCAGCAGTCAACCTTTTATTTTTAATTACAAACAGGAGGAAGAAAGGTATGAGAGAGAGAGAGAGAGAGAGAGAGAGAGAGAGAGAGAGAGAGAGAGAGAGAGAGAGAGAGAGAGAGAGAGAGAGAGAAAGGGGAGAGAAGGGAATAGGGCTTAAATACCCCCTCTGTTTAGGCTGGGCCAAAAGGCCCAAGCCCTTAGATAGCTGAGGCAAAGAAAAGAGATCAGTCCCTATCACTCACGTGACCAAAATGGAGAAACAGTCTCAGGGGCCTCCAACTCCAGCCTTCTTCAGAGCAAGCCCTCCTCTCAGACCTCTCCAGGAGCTCTCCCTCCAGGACCTCTCTCCTCTCAGACTCCTTCAGAGCAAAACTTCTCAGAGCACAACCTCTCAGAGCAAAACCTCTTGAACTCTCCCAGTCCTCAGACCCCCCCCCCCATCTTTAAGGAAACCATTTAAGTTCCCTCCCCTCAGTTCTCACATCTACCAATCACTGTCCATGTCTTCCCTGTGCCAATGGTGGCTCTAGTTTAACCCAGGACCGCCCAGAGGTCTGCCCCTTTGCACATGTCTGTTGAAGGTCATATTCTCAAATAATTAAATCTTGATCCTTGCTGCAGCCCTTCCTAAATCCTTTTACTCTGAGTAGGGTGGAGATTGTAGTTTCAAGACCTGGTTCTGTCATTCCAAGTATCTCTATTGTATCAATTCTAAAATCAATCATGACTCAAAGAACTTCCTGTTCTATGCTTAAGCATAGGTCAAAGCCCTTTCCATTGTTTAGCAAAAGGTTTCTGTCCTAAAGTAGTCTTAGGTAGGGAGGAGAAGGATCCTCCCATGCCAAGGGGTTTCACATTCCAATAGAGTTCTTACTATCAGTAGGAAATTTTTTCCAGTATGAGATTTCCCAATGGGGAAATTTCCAACATTCATAAGTCTAAGAAATTTTAAGGTTTGCACGTGATGCCTTGTCTCTTTAGCCATCTGACTGTGGACAAATTACTTTCTGAACCTTGGTTTTCTTCATCTGTAAAATGGAGATAAATGATATGTGAAATATGTGTCTTATGTAAACTAAGATGATTTAAATAAAGACTGTTACATTACTAAATTCCTTGATCATTGTTACTTTTTAATTAGTACAATTGTAGAGATCAGTATTTGAAATGAAAATGACTAAAAAAGTGTCAAAATTTCAAAATCTTTTTAAAGAAGAAAAGATTGTGTTAGTGCAAAGATAATGTAAAATGCCCTACAAACCTTGAAGGAGTATTTAATGTGAGTACTTACTAATTAAAGTTAGTTTTGTTAGGAGCTTGTTTAGAATCAGTTGTATTTTATAGAATAAGGATAATTACATAAGAATTTAAAAAGTAAAGCTAATTTTAAAAGAGAATTAAGAACAATGTTTGTGATTCACTTGTTTTTAGTGAAAACTCTAAGTTACCTTTGGTTTGTTTTGAACAAATACTGACAACTATGATGCTTATAGACTTTCATTTGCTTCATTTATGTACTGTTTAATACAGTGGAGCTCTATTGGTTCACTTTCCAAAATAAATTATTTCGTACTAACTCATTTTATTTTTGGATCTTTCCTTGCAGGTGGATTGGAATTCTTATTTTGTATCTCAAGCAGAAAGGAAAGCTTAATTGTGTTGGGGGAGCTTTGTTGAACAGCTATCTGATTGTACTCATTATTCTTCTGGCTGTTATAATATGTGTTATATCAGCAGTTGTGTATGTCAGCATGAAAGGTAAATATTGATACTCTTCAATTTCTTGTCACAATTTTTAGACATGCAGTCCGTGAAATTTTAAAAGATGAAAAATTTTTTGCAAAGATGAAGAAACTGTTTATTTGTATGTTTTAAATTATGAATCATTACATATTTGGTGGTGTGCTACTATGCTCTCAGCCCTCTGATAATTCTGATAATATCTCTATGGGAGATACAGAAGCATAAGGATTTACACATTGATATCAGCTAAAAGAGCAAGGCCCTGTCCTGTTTAACATTTTACATTGGATTTTATGTTAGACTTAGATTTTTTACTTTCATATTAATGTATATGACATCCTTGAAAATAAAGACATAATTTTAATATTACTTAACATGTGTTAGAAAACATAGTCAGATTTCAGTGTTACTAACAGGTTTGATAAGTATTTTTCTTATTTTCAGAAAATCATTTTTATTCTAGAAATGTTCTTATACAAGCTGACTACAAGTCGGGGTGGAGGAGGGGAATCAAACACAGATATACTTTAAAATAGTAAGTTGTGAAAAAGATGCTCAAGGAGTCAACCTCCTTTTCTCTGAAGTGGGGAGTATTTCTGGGCCAGACTAAAGTTACCCTGATGTGAGGTTTGATCTTTTGTCATCTATCAGGATGAGGAGAAAACAGATTTAGTTGTGGGCAGGAATAGCAGGTGTCACTCATTGAATTGATGCAAATCAATATTTTGGCCTAGGAAGCAGGACTTTTGAAGCCAAAAAAAAAGTTCTCATTCAGAAAATTTTCAATCTTTATTCTGAGCTCAAAAAATTATAACAAAAGTTTTTTTCTCTTCTTATTTTGACATGATAGCTATGCACTGGTAGCAAAAAAGAGTAAAATGTGCAGTAGGACAATAAAGAATAGAGAGAAAAAAATTGAAATAGTCAATACCCTAGTCACTGCCTCGCACTAGAGTGAAATGATAGCACCACATGCATATAGTCCCTGTCTCCATTACAACTATTCACCTCTGCTGTTGAGGTGAAAACAGCATTAGGTATCAGTGTGACTGTGTTCCAAATAAGGGGGCTAGCCTACTTGCAATTGGTTCCTAGTTTACCAATGCCTGCTGTAGATTGTTCTTGGTGTAGGCCTTTTGTAAGACTGCCAGGACTTGTGCTCTCTGGGTTTTATGCTAGTGTCTCCTGCATGTGTTGTGGGAGAACACACCAAATTTGTAGCAAAGGCTTCCCCTTCGCCCCTCCCCAAGAATTGGAGGTTCAAACCCTGTTCAATCCAGAAGTTAAAAAAGGATTTTATTTGAAGAAGAGGTTGAAGGTGGTGAAATAGTCTAAAAGTTGATAGAATAGCTTGGGAGATGGTGAGTAGCCTAAGGATTGATGGAATAGCCCTGGAGTTGCTGGAGCAGCCAAGGGATGATAGAGTAGCCCTTGAGCTGGTGGAATTTAGCAGCTCTCTAGGTGTGGGGTAGCAGTCTTCCTTGTGTGGATCAGGGTTTGCAAATTTATTGAAGATCTGGGGGCTTTTTACCTCCTATTTCAGGAAAGTCTCCACTTTTTCCCAGAATAACCCACCCCTGGACATTCTGGGGTGTTATAGGTTGAGAACTCTGGAAAATGAGCATAGAGGAGGAGGGTCTGAATTCAGGTATTTCTAATATTAAACCAGCCTGGCATTCCTGGTATAAATCCCACCTGGTCACAGTGAATAATCCTTGTGATATATTGCTGTAGTTTCTTTGCTAGTATTTTATTGAAGATGTTTGCATCAAAATTCATTAAGGTCTATAATTTTCTTTCTCATTCTTTGGCCTTCTTGACTTAGGTATCAGCACCATATTTGTGTCATAAAAAGAATTTGATAGGACTTCTTCACTTATTTTGCCAAATAGTTTGTATAGTATTAGAATAAATTGTTCTTTAAATGTTTGATAGAATTCACATGTGAATCCATCTGGCCCTGGGGTTTTTTCCTTGGGGAGTTCATGGATGGCTTGCTCAATTTCTTTTTCCCTGATGGGATTATTTAAGTATTCCAATTTTTCTTTTGTCAAAGTAGGCAGTTTATATCATCCATTTTACCTACATTATCAGATTTCTTATCATATAATTGGACAAAATAGCTCCTAATAATTGTTTTAATGTACTCTTCATTGGAGATAAAAATCACCCCTTTCATTTTTGATACTAGTAATTTGATTCTCTTTATTCCTATTTTTAAATCAAATTAACAAGTTGTCTTATCTATTGTGTTTTTTCATAGAACCAGCTCCTAGTCTTATTTATTAGTTCAATAGTTCTTTTACTTTCAATTTTATTAATTTCTCTTTCCAATAGGATTTCCAGTTTTTTAATTGGGGATTTTTAATTTGTTGGGTTTTTTTACATGCCCAATTCATTGATCTGCTTTTTCTTGATTTTATTGATATAAGCATTCAGGGATATAACATTTCCCCTGAGTACTGCTTTGGCTGTATCCCATAAGTTTTGATATGTTGTCTTCTCATTGTCATTCTCTTGAATGAAATCAGTGATTATTTCTATGATTTGTTCTTTGAACCACCCTTTTTGAAGAATTAGATTATTTGGTTTCCAATTAATTTGGAAAATTTGCCTTTACATGAATCCCTTATTGGTTATAATTTTATTGCATTATGATCTGGAAAAGTTGCATTTATTATTTCTGCTTTTTTGCATTTGGTTGTGAAGTTTTTATGCCCTAGTACAGTGACCTTTTGAGCTTGGTGTGTCAAAATTTGCCAAAAAACCAAGCATAACTCGGGTGGTGTGTCACTTTGAGAGGGAAAAAAACACCATAATTTTGCAATATTTGTAGTTTAAATAGCAAAAATGTATAATTGTAATATATAACTGTATTTAATAAATCAGAACCTAATTATTTAATTTACCTGCTTAGTGACTTCTTTGTTCATCTTTCAGTCTGGTTCTTTTGTTGGTTTTGATATTATTTAACACTGAGAATTAAGGTCTTACAAAAGTACTTAGAGGGAAAAATTGTAAATAAAGCCATTGCTAAATTTTTCAGGGTGCTAAAAGTGTCTGGTAATTGGTTCCAGGCACTCCTCTGTTGCACATGGGCCAGAGCTCTGGCAGCCCTGCCCTGCCCCAGCCGGCTGACCCGGGGGTGCCATGAGAGCTGCCACCTGCCATCCTGCCTGCCCACATGCTCTCCTTCTGTGCATGGGCTCCTCCTCCCCACCCCCACAGGAGTCCCATGTACCCCAGCCGCCTGGCGTGTGCTGCCTGCCGCTCGCTCCCCACCCCCGTGGCAGCCACCTTTCCCTCCCTCCCTGGGCCAGGCCATGACCACGGCTATGGGTGCATGGCTCCTCGGGTGGTTCCTGGGCCCCAAGGTGTGCTGAGACCACATGTGGCCGCATGTCATCAAAAATGGCTATGTGTGTCATAGGTTCATTGTCATAGCCCTAGTACATGGTCAATTTTTGTATATATACCATGTGCTGCTGAAAAGAAGTTATATTCCTTTTTATCCCAATTCAGTTTTCTCCAGATATCTAGTAAATCTAACTTTTCTAAAATTTCATTCACTTCTTTTATTTCTTTCTTATTTATTTTTTGGTTAGATTTATCCAGCTCTGATAGGGGAAGGTTGAAGTCCCCCACTAGTATAGTTTTACTGTCTATTGCCTCCTTATGGTCCTTTAATTTCTCCTTTAACAATCTGAATGCTATACCATTCTGTGCATATACGTTAAATATTTCTTCATTATCTGTACTTCCTTTTATCAAGATGTAATTATGTTCCTTATACCTTTTAATCAGATCAGTTTTTGCTTTAGCTAGATCATGATTGCTACTTATGCTTTTTTTGTCTCAGTTGAAGCCCAATAGATTCTGCTCCAGCCTCTTAACTTTATTCTGTGTGTGTCTGCCTGCCTCAGATATGTTTCTTGTAAACTACATGTGGTAGGATTCTGGTTTTTAATCCACTCTACTATCCACTTTTATTTTAGGAGTGAATTCATCCCATTTCCATTCACAGTTGTGATTACCATCTGTGTATTCTCCTCCCCCTTGATTTCCTCTTTTAATCCTGCCTATTCTCCTTTTACTCTTTTCTCTCTACAACAGTGTTTTGCATTTAATCACTCCCCCATCTCCCTCCCTTGTATTACTTCCCACCACCACCCTTCTTATCCTTCTACTTCTCTGTAGCGTAAGATAGGATTCTATATCCCAATGAATCTGGATGTTCTTCCTTCTCTGAGACAATTCAAATGAGAGCAAAATTTAAGTATTACCCATCACCACTCTCATCTTCCCCTATACTGTAATAGTATTTTTCCCTGCCATGCCTCTTTATGTGATATAGTTTACCCTATTCTGTCTTCCCATTTCTCAGTATAATAATCCTCTTTTTCACTCTTAGATTTTTTTTACATATCATCCTAAACAGCTTACTATCACACCATCTCTCTATCCTTCTTCTAACTACTATGATAATGATAATCATTTTTAAGAGTTACAGATATTGCATTACTTTCATTCCCCTGCCCCATTTTTCTTTGACCTGTATTCTTTGATTTTTTTAATTCCTTTTTGAGTTCTTCCATGTTGAGACCAATTTCCATTTTTCTTTGAAGTTTTGCTTGAATTTTATTGTCTCCTGTTGATTCTGTATTTTGCTCTGTCTCCATAGAAATTTTCTAGAGTAAGGAGTTTCTTTGGCTGTTTGCTCATTTTCCCAGCCTTTTTTTTGCCTATAGACTTGGAATTCTGAAAGCTGCTGATTCTGTCTTCTCTCCTGCTAGCTTGCAGGACTCAGTACTGTGAGCTATTTTTCCCTGGGAGTAGGTCTTCACAGCAGTGCAGGCTTAAAAGGGCCCAGTGCTATGAACTTCCAGACCTCACCTTACTGTGGGCTGGTGCCAGGGCCTGGGACTTCAAGGGGTTGGGTCTGAGGTGCTCTTTTGTTGGTTGTCATATAGAACAATATGAGTGATTAATAATACAGAACAGGTACTAGTACTGGTGATCAACAATACAGAATGATTCACTGATTAATTAAAAATAGATTCAGTAATTTATGCTTCACTAATGCTAAAACTACAGGTTTTATAGTTTATGCTTAACTGGTGCTAATGTGTGAGAACTGCAAGATTTCAGAAAATGAGGGTCACCGCCCACTGCCCAGATTTATCACAGGGAGTCTGGCTCTGGCTGCTTAGATGTGCCAGACTTTTCTCCTACTGTGACTCTGGTCTGTGCTACCTGAGTACTTGGGGCTTGTTTTATGAGCAGACAATTCTGCTCATGGCTTCAAGTTTTTTGCATTCTTTTTGTGCAGTCCTTTACCAGATGAAGGAACTTATTGCAATTTTTCTTCAATTAAAAAAATAATTCTTCTGATACATTTTTAGAATTTTACTGTAGTATTTATGGGAGAGGTAAGATCTCCTTAGGACTTTTCATCTCACCATCGTAACTGAAAATTCAAGTACTCATTCCCCCCCAACTTTAACTATTACTATCATTTGTTTTAATATACCTAAGATAATTTTAGTCATGAAGTGGAATTAACTTTGAATATACTTTACAGAAAATTTTAGGATCATTGTATCTTCCATGCATATAATTTACTGTCCTGTTAATTTCATAAGGCTTGTGATTAAATTATGTATGCTAGGAATTAACTGAGTCATTTGGATCAAAAGACAGTCTTTAATATAGTGACTTGTTACTTGATTTCTCTAAAACAGATATCCAAGATAAGTTTGTAGGCATGAATTTAAAAAATAAACTTTTATCTTGTAGCAAATACTTTTGGGAGTAAGTAGGTCCTTATCACCTTTTACCAGGGGTTTCATGTTTAAAATTCTAATTTAACAAAAGTATCTCTGTATTTGACCACTTTTAAAAAAATTGGATCTATCTTGTTCTTAGAAAAGGCACAGCCTGGTTTATGTTTTTGGAATAGAAGGAAACTCAGACATTATTCTGTCTTGCTGCCTAAAAGATTTATTTGGGAAAATCCAAAGTTGAGATAAGGAAAAAAAACAACACTTAACACTTCATTTTTTATATTTCATTATGGAGCCTTACCCCTCCAAATAGAAAAGAATTTTGATGATGCTTTTCTGTTTTGTATTTTTACTCAGGCATTTATTCTTAATCCTATGCTGATAAATATTAATACAATCTGTAAGCATTGTTAAGTGCCAGCTGTAGGCTAGGCATTATGGTTGGCCCTGAGCATACAAATAATAATAATAATCATTTTTCTTAAGAACCTTACATTTTAATGGCAGAAACACACACACACACACACATACACATACAATATAAAGTAAATACAAATTAGGGAGAGAAGGCAGTGGCAGTTGGAATAAGCAAGGGTTTCATGTAGCAAATAGTTTTTTATATGTGGGAAGTGTACTTTAGACATAAGAGTATGGCTAGTTTAAAGGAATGGAGAACAGGCTATAAAGTCTCATTATGTGAGGAACAAGAGAGAAGACCAATTTGTCTGGAACATGGATTATGGGGAGGGACAATAATATATAATGAATGTGGAAAAACAGGTTGGGGCTATGTTGTCAAGGACTTTAAAAGCTAAATAAAGGCGTCTCTATTTTATTGAAGAGGCAGAGGAGTTTATTGAGTAGAGAAGTGGCATGATCATATCTTCTAACAATGAAAAAAATCACTTTAATGGCTAATGTGGAGGATAGACTGAAGTGGAGAGAAACTTAAAGATAGAAAGACCAATCAGGAGGTTGTCACAATAGTCTAGGCTAAAGTTGTGACTGTGTGAAGTAAATACAAGAGATGTTGTGAAGGTAAAAATAGCAAAATATGGCAACCAATTGTCTCTGTGGGTTGAGGGAGAAAGATTTCAAGGATAATCCTAAGGTTCTGAGACTGAGAAGTTATGAGGTTATGAACCTTAGAGACTAGAAGCATGTTGGTACCTTTGATAGAAATTAAGAAATTCAGATGATGGGGATGGTTTGTTTGGAGACAGAAGATAATGATTTCAGTTTGGATCTTGTTGAGTTTGAAATGTCTCCATGACTCTCTAGTTTGAAATGTCCAATAGGCAACTAATGACATAGGACTGAAGCTTGGAGTGAACTGCAGCTGCCTATCTATGAATCATTGATGTGATGATAAGTAAACTCATAGAAGGTAATGAAGTCACTGTGAGAGAATATAGACAGAAGAGAAGAGTACCTAGGACAAAACCTTAGGCAACATTGACAAGAAGGTATGATAAGAATGAAGAGCTGGTAGAGGACACTGAAGACTAGTCAGACAACTCGGAAGACTTGCCTGCCACCGCCACTCACTCTAGGCACAGAGAAAGTCACGGATAAAAAATGAGCTTGTTAAAAGGCCAAATTGCCTGAGCAGGCTAGAGATATGATGTCATGGCATCCTGCATGAAATCTGTAACTGAGCAAGAAACTGAATTATCCAATGAATAGAGGAATCTTCTCTCTGCTGCTTATAGAAATGTTGTAGGGGCCCAACAGCCATCTGGGAGGGGAGTTTCAAGTATTGAGTAAAAGACAGAATGCACTGAGGAAAAAAATAGCAGATGACCAAAAAATACAGAGAGACTTTTGAGACAGATCTAAGATATATCTGCAATGATGTGCTGTATTTATTGAAAAAGTTCTTGATTCTCACTGCTTCACAAGCAAAAAGTTTTCTATTTGAAAATGAAAGGACATCACTACCATTATATTGGCTAAGGTTACTGCTGGTGATGACAAGAAAGGAATAGTGACTCAATGACAACAAGCACATCAAGAAGCATTTGAAATCAGCAAAAAAAGAGATGCAATCAAATCATCCTATAAGATTGGGTCTGGTCTTGAACTTCTTTGTGTACTTTTATGAGATCCTGAACCCCCTAGAGAAAGCCTGCTCCCTTGCAAAGACAGCTTTTGATGAAGCCATTGCTGAACTTGATGTTTTAAATGAAGAATCATGCAAAGACAGCACACTAATAATGTAATTCCTGAGAGGCAACTTGATATTATGGACATTAGACACCCAAAGAGATGAAACCAAAGCCAGAGAAGGAAGAGAGAATTAATCAACCTTCCAATTTTTGTCTGCTTTATTCTAAAATTATACAGAGACCATTTGTTATCTATGCTGTCCCACAATTAGTTTTTATTTATAATTTATGTTAGGTTTATGTTGATTCTATTTGGATTTCTCTATTTCCTGTGTGGTTTTTATTTTTAATATAAGGGGAGTAGATAAGTTAACATTTGGAATGTTAACCTCTTTTCATTTGATATGGCCAATGTGGGAATATGGAATTTTTATACACAATTTTCATATTTGGCATATTACATTTGATACATTGTGATTTTACAAGGCCAGTGTTAAAACAGCTTCCATCTCTAAGCAAAGAAACCTGCCTACAATATTGGCCATTCGTGGTGAAGAGGGAAAAGGGATAATTGGTTCCAGCCATAGGTTTAGTTATTGTGGGGTACTTGAGATTTGGAGCACTCATGGCTGTTATAGAAACAGATATCCCCTAGATCAGTGATGGCATTTTGCGGTGCCCCACACCTCCCCCACTCCCTGACTGCATGCCATGCCCCCTCATCCCATACCCTATTCCCCTTTACCCCAGACAGGGTAGGAAGCACTCCCATTAGGTTGCTGGCAGAGGGGCAGGTGAAAAATATCTCTCTATGGGACATTTTCCTATACTCTTGTGATCCCATCAAACTGGCCTCTTTATTGTTGGCACTTCTCTCAGTTCTGTGCTTTTGCACTGGATATCCCCCATACCCAGAATATACCCCCTTATTCCCTATGACTTCCCAGAATTCCTCTCCCTTCAGATCTCATGTCCCACCTTTACACAAAGCCTTTTCTGACCTACTCCAGTTCTCCCCTATATGCTAGTGTCTTTCTTCTCGATCTACTTTGCATTTATTAGAACTTATTATTTTATTTCTTCTCTGTGTGCTTATATACAGAAGCAATGTGGTATAGTTGATAGAGAGCCCACCTTAAAAGCCTTAAAGATACCTATTGTCAATGTGACCCTAAACAAGTAACTTGTCCTTTCACTGGTCGCAGTAACTCTTAAACCATAAGATATAGCAGAGGTGGTAACCTTCATTGGCAAGTGTAGTTTCCTCATTGGTATCAGTGAAATCACAAGTTCAATTCCCTTCCCTTATCCATATCCCCATATACTTGGATGTATACTTGTATCCCCATTAGAATATAAGTACCTTGAGAGCAGAAATGATTTCATTCTTTGAATTTGCCCCCTCAGAGCCTTGTACCATGCTAGCACATAAGTGATTCTTTCTTATCATAAGTATGGAAATGAAATTGATTTTAAAATTTTCCCATTGCTTATGACTCTTTGAAAAGAGAAATTCACCCTCAACTTTAATCAGCAAAAACCTATTTCTCATGTTTTCATGTTTGCTTATTAGCTGTGTGACCCTGGGCTAACTGCTTCAGTTTCCTTATCTATAAAATGAGCTAGAAAAGGAAATGGCAAAACACTTCAGTATCTTTGCCAAGAAAACTCACAATAGGGTCATGAAGAGTCAGATACCACTGAAAATGACTGAAAAATAACAAAAAGTAGCAGTATTGTCCTTTTAAATCCATTGTGCTATATTGATTTTATTATTGTATTTCCTTAAAATGCCAGTCAGCTACTTCAAGAAACAATGTTACCCTTTGCTTCTCCCTAGTGGTTGGCAAGATAAATATCCATATAGCAGCATCTAGTGAGTCTGACTATTAAATATATACATGCATCAATATGAGAGAGATCACTTGGACAAAAATTTTTACTCTTGTGAACACATAATAGCAAGCAAAATAGACACCTAATGGAAGGCATTTTGAGTCATTCAACACACATTGAAGACCATGTCCTTAATGTAACACTAAGATACAGCATGTAAATGGATAAGTAAGTAAAAACTAACTTGAAAATAGAAAGTGGTACCAGAGCTTAGCCTTGAAGGATGAGTAATAGGTGGAGGTGAGTAGGAAGTACACTAAAAACTTGAGGAACATTCTTTGCAAAACCACAAAAGCAAGTGATGGAATATCCAGACTGGGAAATATTAGTAGGCCATGGAAAGTAAAGAATGTTAGGGATAGCAATGAGAAATGTCTGTAAGGATCGGTTGAGGCCAGATCGTTTAGTGGACTGTTAACCCTAAAGCATTTAAGTTTTGTTTAACCACACCCAAGAGGGACTCCTCAGTCAAATTTAGGTTTATAAACATCCTTCAGTGTTTCAGTTAGTTGACTTTTAGTATTTTTTACTCTTACTTAATTATGATATCACATTAGAAATGCTATATTGAGTCAAACCATTGGTTCATACAACCTGCTGTCTCTTATACTAAGGGATGTTTAATGATAGAGGCTTTGCTTTCTGTGATGATAACCCCTCCTCAAATCCCTAACTTTATTATAAACTTACCTAGAATTTTTTCTCTTTTTTTTAACATTGTGGTATAGTGTTATTGAGTATATGTGTATGTGTGTTTCGTATACTCCAAGAAGAGGGAGAGAGAAAAAGAATTTGGGATTCAAAATTTTAAAAAGAACTAGATGTTAATTTTTTTTTTGCATGGGGAAGATAATTACATGTAGATAGTTTTTAATAATTGTTTTCTGACATTTTTTGTCTGTTCTTTCCTTCCCCTTCCCTAAGCCACAGATAATATAATATAGATTATATATGTACTGTCATGTGATCTATAAGTTTTCAATTCTTCCCTGGTGGTATAATCTAAGGAAAGGTGGGTTTAATTTTTTTCTGACCTGCCTGTGCTTTTGGACTATGAATGACCACAAGCACTCTTTTCCATCCCGGAACTGAGACAGGGACCTCTAGCCCTGGGAACACAACCCAGGACTAGGACCTAGTTCTGCCTATGTACGATGCATCAGAGTCATGTATTCAAAGCCAGCAAAGGGACCCCTATAACAAAGGGACCTTCTAACTGGTTGTCACATCCCCTTATTGTCTGTGAGCCAAGAGCTTCAGAATCTATAGCCATTGATTCGGTTGCCCCCAAGGTCTTTGCTGGTTTGTGGAGATGAAGCCTGCCTTGGAATGAGTGTACAAAACTTGTATACCAATCTTCTAAGTTGGCTTGGGCTAAAAAATTGTTTCACCCATCCTTTTGTGGGTTTTGCTGCTCCAGAATTTGTTTTGAGGCATTATATCAAAGTTACTTGGAGAGTAGTTTTGGGAGAGATCAGTAAATTCTTGCCCTTTTTCTATTGTTTTGGCTCTACCTGCAAGTGAACTAACTTTTGAAAAAAACTGTCATTATTAGGAAATTATTTTCAGTTCTTTAAAATAACTTCATATTTTATCTAAACTGTTTTTGTTCCCTTTAAACTTAAATTATTTGCCACATTTATTTCATTTGGATGATTAATCAGTCAACATTTATTAAGTACCTACTATCTACCAGGCACTATGCCAGGTGCTGGGGAATGCAAAAGAAAAAAGCAGAAGACAGTGTTTCCCTATAGCAGTAAGAAAAGGAAATTGGAGGAATTAGAACAGGCAATAAGGAAACAAAGTTACTGCTCTTTGTAGACATTATAATGGTATACCTATAGGATCTTAGAGAATCAACTTAAAAAATAAGAATAATTAACAACTTTGGTAAAGCTGCAGATATAAAATAAACCCACATAAATCATCAGCATTTCTATTTACTATCAACAAAGTTCAATAGCAAGAGTTAAAGAAATTCCATTTAAAATAACTCTAGACAATATAAAATACTTGGGTATAACTACCAAAACAAACCCAGCAATAATATAAACACAATTACAAAGCACTCTTCACACAAATAAAGTCAAACCTAAACAATTGGAAAAATATTAATTGCTCATGGATAGGCTAAGCCAATATAATAAAAATCCTACCTCAATTAATTTATCTAATCAGGGTGATATCAATCAAACTATCCAAAAATTATTTCATAGAGCTAGAAAAAATAATTACAAAATTCATCTGGAAGAACAAAAGACCAAGAATATCAAGGGAATCAATGAAAAAAAATGAAGGCAGGAGATCTAGCCATACCAAATCTCAAACTATACTATAAAGGAGTAATCATTAAAACAGTGTTGTAATGACTAAACATATAGTAGTGGATCAATGGAATAGTTAGGTAATCAACAGACAGTAGTTATTGTCCATAGCAACTTAGTATTTGATAGATCCAATGACCTAAGTTTTTTGGTGGAAGAACTCACTATTTGACAAAAACTGCTGGGAGGGCTGGAAAATAATATAGCAGCATCTCACATCATACACCAGGATAAAGTCAAAATGGATATTTGATCTAGAAATAAAAGATGACATCATAAAAAAATTATGGGAACATGGAAAAGTTTACCTGTCAGACTCATGACCAAACAAGACATAGAGAACATTATAAGAAATAAATGGATAATTTTGTTCATATTAAATTTAAAGGTTTCTGTACAAACAAAACCAATGAAACCAAGATTAGAAAGGAAAACAACAAATGGGGGGGAGTGAATTTTATAGCATCTCTGACAAAGGCCTAATTTCTCAAATATTTAGAGAACTGAGTCAAATTTATAATAATACAAAGCATTGCCCAGTTGAAAACTGGTAAAAGGATATGAACAAGCAATTTTCAGAAGAAAATAAAACTATAAGCATATGAAAAAATGCTTCAAATCACTATTTGAGAATATTTGAGAGAAATGCAAAATAAAGCAATTTTGAGATATCATCTCACATCTATCAGATTGGCTAACATGACCAGGAAAATAATAAATGTTGAAAGGACTAAATGATTATCAGCAAAGCAAGTTCCCAAGATATCCACAAGGGACTTATGATGCTATCCACAGCCAAAGAAGGAATTGTTGGAGTCTGATTACAGATTTTTAAAGCATGCTATCTTCCACTTTCTTTTTTTTTAATTAATTAATTGATTTTAGAGTGTTTTTCCATGGTTAAATCTTCCACTTTTCTTCATGAGTTTATTGTGTGTGTCTTCTGTCATTGTATGAGCAATATCGAAATATGTATTGCATGAAAACATTGGCATAACCTATATCAAACCATTAACTGCCTTGGGGAAGAGGAAGAAAATCTGAATCCTAAAGTGTCAGAAAACAATTATCAAAAGTTGTTTCTACATATAACTGAAAAACAAATAAATAACATTTAAAAAATAATGCCCCAAGGAGTTTACAATCTAACAGAGACAAATGCAAACAAATACTATAGGATATTTAGCAAGCTATATATATGGTAAATAGGAAATAATTAACAGAGGGAAGGTGCGAGAATTAAGAGAGGTTGGAGAAGGGAGGAGAGAATGCTTGTGTCTTGTGTAACAGGAAGGTAGGCATGTGACTGAGTGTGGGGGAGTAAAATATAAGACTGAAATGGTAAGAGGGGTCTTTGAGAGCCAAACAGCATTTTGTATTTGATCCTGGAGGTAAAAGGAAGATATTGGAGTTCATTGAGTAGGGGGTGACTTGATTAGAGTTTGAGGAAAATTAGTGACTGAATGAAGGATGGATTGGATGGGGAGAAACTTGAGGTGGGTAGACACACCAGCTGGCTATTGCCATAATCAAGGCATAAATTGATGAGGGCTGCAGTAGAGAGATATCAGTGTCAAAGGAGAGAAAGGGGCATATTCAAGAGATATGCAAAGGTGAAACCATTAGGTTTTGGCAGTAGATAGACTGAGGGATGAGGGGGTTTGAGAAATACAGTGAGGAATCCAGAATGACTCCTAGGATGTGAGCCTGAGGTACTGGGAAGATGAAGTTGCTCCCTGCAGTAATAGGTAAGGTAGGAGAGAGCAGGGAGTTTAGGAGGATAATGAGATAATGAGTTGTTTTGGGCATATTGATTTTTAGCTGTCTACTAGATATCCAGTTTGAGATGTCTGAAATGCAGTTGGAGATGCAAGATATAGAGGTCAGCAGAGATTGGGGCAGGAAAGATTTGAGAAACATCAGCATAGAAATGGTAATTAAATCCATGGAAGCCATTGATCACCAAGCAAAGGGAGAAGAAAAGAACCCAAAGGACACCTACATTTAGAGGATATATTTGGAAGGGAATGCAATAAAGGAGATAGAGAGGAGTGGTCATATAGGAGGAAAATGAGGAGAGAATGATGTCCCAAAATCTTAGAAAGAAGAGAGTATGAAGGAGGAAAGAACAATCAGTAGTGTTAAAGACTGCATCAAGAGGTCAAGAATGAGGATTATGAAAAGACCTTTGGATTTGGCAACTAAGAGATCATTAGTAACTGGAGAGAGCAGTTTCTGTGGAATGATGAAGTTGGAAGTCTATAAAGGGTTAAGAGTGAGAGGAGAGAAAGTGGAAGCATCTATTATAGATATCCATTTCAAGTTTAGCTATAAAGGGCAAAAGAGGTAGGATGATAGTAAGTGGAGATGGATGATCATGTAAGGGTCTCCCCCACCCAAGATAGGAGAGACCTGAGTATATTTGTAGGCAAAAGGAAATGACCCAGAAGACAGGAAAAGACTGAAGTTCCTTAATAAATGTTTTATTTTTCATTCATTCCTTTTTTTCCAGTTTTTAAAATTATGTACTTAGTAACCACTGCCAACAAAAAAACACATTAAAGATGATGTGCAAAACCACAAACTCAGCATTGTTTACAATTTATTTAAAATTATATATATATAAATTATATTTGTGTGCTAATCTAAACATACTCTGCTTTTGAGTTCCCTTTGAATTTGTTTTACTTTTATATTTTTTCTCTTGATCTTGTGGCTATTTTTTTATGTAATCATAGTATGTACTGTTCATATTCTCTTTTCATCTTTTCACATTTCCCTTTTTTCTTTATATTTCCAATATTTGTCCTTTTTAATAACAATATAATCCATTACATTTAAATATTACAATTTATTCAGCCATTTCTTTCAATCATTGCATTTGTTTATTTCCAGTTAGTCATTACAGACAAAGCTTCCATTAATATTTTCATACATACATACATATACACACAGTGTTTTACCCTCTCAATAATGCTCTTAGGGCCTAATCCTAGCAATAGGTTCCCTAGGTGAATGAGCATGAATAGCTTTATCATTTGGAATGTATATTTCCATCTTGTTTTCTAAAACAATTCCCAGCTGCTCTTAGCAGTATGACTTTGGGCCTGTTTCTCCATGTTCCTATCAGCATTTTATTTGATCAACTTAACTTGAGACTGAAAATAAGTTAAACAATGGGGATGGGGTGGTGATCTTGTGGAGAGGAGATGGGATAAAATGATCATTTGAACAAGTAGAGGGGCTAGCCTTGCTAAGGAATAAGGCTATTTCATCATATGATACAAGGTTGGGGAAGAAGGGAGAAAATGGAGTGAATGAACTCAGAATTTTTCTGTAAAACATGATGCCAGGTTCTCTGCTGAGAGAGTGGAGGGCAAGGGAGGCACGAGAGGCTTCAGGAGGGATGAAAAGGTTTGAAAGAGATGCTGTGGAAAATGGGATAGTATGATTGCCTAGCAGCAGTAAGGGCCCAATTGAGCTAATGTAACTTGAAATTGTAGTGAACCAGTAAGAAGAGTTAAATGGTTTTCTGCATCTTTGTTCAGCACCATGTGTGTAGGTGACTAATGAATGAGTATTATAGTTAGCAGTAAGTTTCCCAAATTATTTGTGCTGGTATGTACAAAGTTCTTTAGACCACTGATGTAATTAATAATTTATTTGTTTTGCAAAAAGAGGGCAAGTAAGACTTATTAGTAAAATGTTGATCAGTCTTAGAAACTGGCTGGAAGATGTAAATCTTGAAATCTCTCAGACTTGTGAATGTTAAAAATTTTCCCATCAGGGAATTCTTAATTGGAACAAATTCCCTACTGAGAAACATTCCCCATTTTGATGTGAGAACTCGCCAGGATCAGAAATGTGAGGACCTCTATTCCAACAGTACTTAAGACTGCTTTAGGGCAGAAAACTCCTTGCTAAACAAAGAAAGTACTTGGATCCATGCTTATGGTGGGGCAATGAGTTCTTTGAGCCAGGCCTGTTTTTAGAATTGATACAATGAGATGCTAGGTACCTAAAAGGGTCGGGCAAGTTTTATCTTAATGAGATTAGTTGACTCAGCTGTGTTTTCACTGGTTCAGACTTACTGAGGAGATTGGTCGACTTAGCAGGAATTCAGATGGGTAGTCCTTTGGAAAGCGTCTACAGTGATTGGTAGATGTAGGGACTTAGGGGAGATGACATGGGAGAAAAACCCCTATATAAGAAAAAGTAGAATCTCTTGAGGATATATATATATATTCCTTTTGGAGAAAGCCTTTTGGAGGATCTCTGATGAGGACCGCTTGGGAAGAATCTCTTGAGAGAGGTCTTTTGGAACAGTCTCTGGCTGGAATGCTCTCTGGTGAAGTCAGCTGAGATGGAGCTGGCCTGATGTCACTAGAATCCTTGTTTAGTCAGACCTTGTGGTGAGTGTTAAAAAATTGCCTGATTTCTCTCTTAAGACTCAGGTCTAGGCCATATTGGCTTGAGGCCCTTCATACTTGTTCCTTTCTTACTCTCTCTCTCTCTCTCTTTCTTTGATTACTCATTGTATTGTTAATTAAAATCTCTATAAAACCCAATTGACTTGGGTATTTGAATAATTGGGAATATTTCCCTGGCGACCACCTTATATTTGATTTAAAAACCAAGACACTGTAGTGAAACATATTTCTGCGGTCAAATTTACTCACCCTCTCTTATATCTATCACAATTTATATCTTCCACCATTTTAACTCACTACAGTTTAAGACCTCAACCATTTTAAATTTCACAAAGATGAGGGTCACACATGCTTGTTGATATTGAGGACTATATGACTGCAAGTGATTTCTCTTTCCTGATGGTTTTGACATAGAAGCACTTTTAAAAAATATAGAGCAAGTAGTCTAAGTGAATCAGAGACTGGATGTCTCTAGCTTCTAAGGATTCTTTTTGCAACTGTATACTATACCTCACTTATTCATTTATCCTTATCGTTAGGTTATCAGTTACTGGCGCAAATATAGTCAAGTGTTATCTTTTTCTAAATTAATTGTTGTATGTGCTGGTATGTATATGTTTACATTTGTATAAAACTATTTTCAGGATTTTTTTGGAGTTAATTATCTCATTAATTATCACATTCTCTCTATTTCAGGAACTATTTGTAATCCTGGACCTCGAAAGTTTATGCCCAAGCTGATTTATATCCGTCTAGCACTGTTTTTGCCAGAGATGGTCTGGGCTTCTCTGGGAGTAGCTTGGATAGCAGACAGTGGTGTTCACTGTGATAAGACAGTTGTGAATGCCATAATTGCAACAGTCATTGTCAGGTGAGGTCCTTGATCATCTATTTTTGTTTCTTGCTAGAAAAAAATGTATTAGAAACTTGGGTAAAGGAGCCTTTCTGGTTAATATTGGCATTCATTTCTTAGGCATTCTTATATCACAGATAGAAATAGAACCTTCTTTAGTAAATTATAAAGTTCACAAAGAATTAGGTTGGTTCTAAAAGGTTCACATGTTCAGTTTTATATTATGTATTATATATGGGCCTTTTTATATTTATTGATATATTTTTGTCCTCCTGTTTGTTTATTTTCACTGCTCTGTGCCCCTTATGCCCTGATTTGTATGCCCTTTTTTCTCTCATTAAGTGGGAAAAACAAATTAGATGATTATAAGAGCAGATACAAGGGCAGAAATGAAAGGCAAAAATTGTAATTAAGTATAATGGCTTGGAAATGGCATTAGGGTATATCATCATTAACATATGATAAAAGTGATCTCAAAAATCAAGTGGTTTAATGCCCTTATTGTTATACAGGTTTTAAAAAATGTACTGGGCATGGATATTACTGCTACTTGGGGAGGCTGAGGCTGGTGGACTTGCTTGAGTTGGGAAATTCTGAGATGCAGGTAGACAAAAGACAGTCAAGTGTCTTCACTAAGTCCTACGCCAATATGGAGAGACAACCCTAGGTGTGGAGGGTTTCCAGGCTGTCTAAAGGGAAAATCAGCCCAGATAAAGAAAAAATGGAGCAGATTAAAGTTTCCATGCTGATCAGTATTAGCATCAGCTGGTTGAGCCCAATAAGAAGATTCAGTTTCTCTTTGCTACCTCCCTAGGGGGAAAAAAAAGTTACAAAAAATGTCCACCATACCAAAGCTAGTTAGTAGCAGAATCATTTTGTACTATATCTTCTTCTGAAATAATGAAAATAAATGATAGGAGTGTCTGCATTTTCAAGATATCTTATGAGATGTTAGGTTAGCTTCTCTAGGTTAGCTTCTCAACCTTACTCTTCTTGGCCTTTGTTTCTTTGTAAAGTAACTTAATTCAGGACATAGAGTCATTGGTGGAACTAAAACTGAAAGCAATCCAAAGATTCTGTTCATGCTTAATCCTTTGCTCTCTTCATTAGAGAACACTTGATTTCTTTGCTCTCTAAAATTTTTTGTTTGCTTTTACTTATGTTAGCTCTTGTTTCAAGTTTGGTTTTGGTTAATTCAGTACTGGTTTTTTCCATGAAATGACTATTTTGCTTCAACTCAGTTTCTAGAAAACTTACCTTATGAAAGAACAATCCTTATAGTTGAAGTCACCATTTGTATAAAGTTTGAAGTATTATCCTTCCTGGGAGTAAAAACTATAGATTATTTTATTTGAATGTAAGATTTCTGGTCACCAAACTTGAATGTAAGATTTAGTCACCAAGCTTTTCTCCTCTCTGTTTTGCAGTTGGATTATCATTGCCTCCACTGTGGTTACCGTTATTGTTGTCTTTGATCCACTGGGGGGGAAAATATCTCCTTATTCTACTTCTGGTACAGATCACCTTGATACTAATGATTCAAACCAACTATTGAATGGTCTCAAGACAGCAGCTAGAAGTGTGTGGGAAACCAGGATCAAGTTAATGTGCTGTTGCGTTGGGAAAGATGACCAGACTCGAGTTGCTTTTTCGAGTACGGCAGAGCTTTTCTCAACCTACTTTTCAGTAAGCTGAAGGGATTTGATTTGTTCTTCTCTTTTGCTTGACCAAATGCTTCTTGTCTGAACTCTGTGGTGTGAGCCATTTCCTTATTTAAACTAAAAATTCTTTCAGAATATACTTTATTTAGGGGAGAAATATTTCACCCAGCTTAATATAGGAACTGTAAGAAATCATTGATTTCTGAAATACACATTTAAAAAAGTTTTATCATTTTTATGTAATAGGCTGTCTTATTCAGTAAGAGCTATTGATTCAATACATCTTTAAAGTTTTGACCAAATTTTTCTATGGTATGAACACATATAAAGAGTATGGGATCAAAATAACGTAAGTATCTAATCCTTTTTTTATATTCATCCATTCATTCAAGAAGCAAGTTTCTTTTACATATATCCTCTATTCATCTATTTCTTTGTGGGGAAAAATATCATTTTTGCTTGAAGGTCCCAAGATAGGAAAAGACAATCATGTGTTGCTTGCTTTTTAGCATCATATGATAAGAAAGAAAATACTATATTTTAAAAGAAAAGCTTGTGTTGGCTATAGTAATAGAGAATAATGTTACTGTAAATTTTTCTAGAGCTATTTAATAAGCCATTTGGGTTTTTTTTTTACATTAAACTTTCATTTAAAAATATCTAATAATTTTTCCCCCTGAGAAAAACCTAGCTACTATGGCCAGTATAAAGGAGATATCATTTCATATACATCTCTTTTGTATTAGCTGGGGGAAGGAAGGAGGGAGAAAAATTTCTCCAAAGATCAGAGAGCAGCTGCCAGTGAACAGTGTTCTCATGTGTAATAATGATTCTACTGTGTTTAGATGATTCATTGTTTAGTCTGTAGCCTAACCACATTCAGTAACTTTAGTAGCAGTCACTAAAGGAATCTATTTTCTTTCTTTTTTACCTGTAACATTCATTTTTTAATTTTCAATTCCAAATTCTCTCCGTCCCTTCCAACCCCTCCTCTAACTACTGAGAAGGCAGTCACTCTCAACCCATTATCCATGGGAGGTCATGCAAAACATTTCCATATTAGTCATGTTACAAGAAAAATAAAGTGTGTGTGTGTGTGAAGCTTCATTCTGCACTCAGTTCTTCAGTCTCTCTTTGAATGTTTTTTCATTCTGAATTCATTTCTGAATAATTTTTCATCATAAATCCTTTGGAATTTTCTGGGATTATTGTATTGCTCAGAATAGCTAATTCTATCATAATTGATTATTATTTAGTATTGCTGTTTCTATGTACAATGATCTGGTTCTGCTGATTTCATTTTGTAACAGTTCATGTAACATTTCCCAATTTTTTCTGAAACCATCTCCTTCATCATTTCTTATAGCACAGTAGTATTCCATCACAATCTTGTTTAGCCATTCCCTTATTGATGAGCATCCTCTCAATTTCCACTTATTTGCTGCCTCTGAAAAAAGCTGCTATAAATCTATATTTTTTTACTTTTCTTTTTTTCTTTGATCTCTTTGGGATACAAATATAGTGATATTGCTCTGTCATAGGGTGTACACAGTATATACCACATACAATTTGCATTTCTCAAATTGTTAGTGATTTAGAGCATTTTTTCATATGACTTGATAACTTTGGTTTCTTCTGAAAACTGTTCATATCCTTTGACCATTTATAAATTGAAGAAACAAGTATTATTTCTTTAAACATTATCGTCAAAGTAAGTTTACCATTTAGTCTGCAAGAATTTGAATGCTTCTCTGTCCTAGAATTTGGAGTCTGTTTCACTTATTCTGCTATATTATGTTGCTTATTTGGCCACAACAGAAGATTTTTGTGTAGGCAAGTAGTAGGAGATAAGCCTAGAAATGCAAGGCTGAGTTAGATTGAGAACCTTGAATGTTATGTTAGGAGTTTGGGCTGTATTTCCTATGCATTGAGGAACCATTGCATGATTAGGGGTGTGTTATGCATGATACTGAGGTTTGCTGATTTGCAAACTACAGCAAAGTGGGGAAGAAATGGGAGTCAGGAAGACTCTTTAGGGCAAAATAAATTGTGCTATTAGAGGTCTCAGAGCACCAGAGTGATTTGGGGAACTTTGTTTTGTCTGTGCCCTTCCTTCAAGGTAAAAACTCACCATCAAACAAGGTCTGACACAAGGGGAAAAGCTTTCTAATATAGCTTTTGCATCTCAGTTTCCTCAACTGTAAAATGGAGATGACAATAACATCCCCCTTCCAGTATTGCTGTAAAGTTCAGATGAGACAATATTTTTTAAATGCTTAGCATTTTGAGTCTGGCACATTAGGCACTTAATAAATACTTATGAAGGAATAAGTATCCCTCCTAATCAAAATAATGTTCTGCATTGAAATGCTTAATGTTAGGGTTTTTAAAAGTATATTTACAGGTATAGTCAGGTGGCTCAGTAGATTGAGAGTCACACAGTGACAGAAGATCCTGGCTTCAAATCTGGTCTTGGATACTTCCTAACTGTGTGACCCTGGGCAAGTTGCCTTGGAACAAATACTTAGTATTGATTTTAAGATAGAAGGTAAGGATTTGAGGAAGGAAGAAATTTTATTTTTTTCCCCCTTGGCTTTATTGTTTCAAATTTATAATTAGTTCCAAATGATTCTTTTTCATTGCTTCTTTAAGATTTAGAATTTTATTTTTTAAAATTCTGAACACTTTTTAAACACCAGAGAAAATGATTTCATCTACAAAGCAGAAAAAATAATGTGCCCTGTACATGAAACAGTGGGTGTCTAAAACATATAGCTATGATTTTTCTTTTAAGAATCAAATAGATTCAACATATAACTTTCATAGCTGTCCTGCCTAGCTTTCATTCTTCTGGGATTTGTCTTCGGTGCTTATTTTTTAAAAACACTCCAACCACCTTTTCTGACTTTTCCTTTTTTTTTTCCTACCATATTCCTTCAGTCTGTCTCTCTCTGTTACTGTCTTCCTCTTCATTTTTCTCTCTCCCCTCTCCCATCTTCTTGCCCAAATTAGGAAGAAGAAAAAAAAGAAAACCCCAAAGCTCTTATACCAAATGGGCACAGTCATAACTTTCAGTTCTTTATGAGGAAAAGTTGATTTTTATAGAAATTTACCTTAAAGTCCAGTTCTGCCAAAGAGAGTCTTCCTTTATGTTGTTTGGGTTTGAATTTAGACCAAACTTGAAAAGATGGCTATAAAGATAGTTAAATCACTTTGTTGTTCAAATAAAGATCAGGATATTTTCTGTATTTCCTAGTCATGAGCTTTCTAGATTATTAATTTTTTTTTAGTTTTTCTTTGGTGGGAGATATTTTTACTCTTGAAAGATTTTGCATTTCCTTTACTTTTGTTTGCTTGTATAGAAGAAGATTAAAATGTAAATAATTTATATATGGATTTTAGGGAACTTAATGACCTATTCTATAGTTTTTATGTAAAATATTTTCATTCCTCTTATGTAGGACACTGATCTTGTGCCCAGTGATATAGCTGCCGGTCTGACTCTTCTCCATCAGCAGCAGGATAAGAAAATAAGGGATCCTGAGGAAGTTGTATGTCATTTCCTGGCCGATTCCCAGGTAAACCTTCATTGGATAAAATAGCTTTGCAGAACAGACCTATAAATCTGCTATAGTTCAATAGGAAATACTTTTTTGCATTATGTCAAGCAGAAAACCAAAAGAATATCTTCTGTGATATTTTTACGGGGATGTATTTTTTTAATGCACAATGTTAATTGTACATACAGATATTCTTTGGAATTTTAAGTACAAAATTTGAAAAATAAAAATATCATTTTTTACCTTCTGTAGATTGCACAAAGTTTGGAGTAATCCAAAGTAAGATGTTTCCTCATCACCCTGGATTTCAGTTCACTATAATAAGTGAAAGTCTAAAAAAACCTTATGTGATTAAATAGCCATCCCTTCAATTTTGACAGCCAATAGAGAAATATTCCATTTTAACTCATTCCATAAGCTTCCTTTTGGTATTTAGCTTGAGTCTCTGACTTCTTTTTTAAAAGTCCTTAACCTTCTGTCTTAAAATGAATACTTTGTATTGGTTCCAAGGCAGAAGAGGTAGGCAGTGGGGTTTAAGTTACTTGCCTAGGATCACACAGCTAGGAAGTGTCTGAGGTTAGATTTGAATCCAAGACCTCTCATTTCCAGGTCTGGCACCACCTAACTCCCCCTTGTAAAAATAAATAATAATGATAAGCTACATAAATATAGATAGAAAAACTGTTCAATATAGGTTCAAAACTGTTCCGATACTTTTTATAGATGTAATCAAAAGTATCCTCAGTGATAAAGTGAAGCTCAAATGTGAACTTCCCTTCAGGGACAGGTACAAGGATGCTAAAGAGACTTATAAAAATAAAATATTTATTGAAATATATAAGGATAAAGAAGGATTTCTAATTCTAAGGGATTCTAAATCCAACAAAATAAACTCCCTGGTTCCGTAAGGAACTGCTTCTCCTATGATTCACAGGCTACACTAATCCTCCCTGATCTGACTAACCCAAATTTATACTATCTCAATAAAAACTACCACTATTATCCTTATAATTCTTAACTTTGCCTTCAAATTATAATATAGCAAAGGCTAGCTGGTTGAATCTCAACAAGAATCAAGTTAGGACTCTGAGTCTGGAGTCCAAACTAAAGACCAGGTTTTTCTTTGGTTTTCTCAGAGTTAAACAATCTGTAAAAACCACAATCGATATTCAGTAGTATTTCCCAAGTTGGAAAAGGAAAACGCTGAGCTCCTTCAGGTTTTTCCCTCAGACTGAGAGAGTCTCTGAGTGTGTTTCTCTGCCAACTGTCAGAGACCAACTCCCAGCTGCCAGAGAGAGTAATTGACACAGAAAAACTGTTATAACTGTCAACATCTGAAATCAACATGCTCTCTCAGCTCTGCTTCAAACTCTAGTTCTTTTCTCAGGCAGCCACTTTATTTCTTATCTCTAAACTAATAAAACAATACTTATTTTTTAATATCATCCTTACACCCCAGAGTCTCTTTCTAATGAATGTAACACATCTCAGGGAATCTAGGTTTAGTTTATGTGCATGTGCTTGATGATGGCATAGTTTTTCTCATAGGAAAATAAGAAAAATGCTATATTTTATGCTTTTTAAAATAAAAATCTCACTATTATTCATTATCTTGCTCTTGTTAACTAGCTTAACCTTGAATTTCATAATCAATGAGAAATGAATTTAATTATTTAGAATGACATCCTCCCTTGCCATTCCCTTTTCATAATAAACTTGAGATAGAGGAGAAATACTTAAATTGTACTTTTGAGATCAAGTTGGTTGACATGTGGACTGAAGTCATCTCTCCTAGGATCAGACATAGATCTGTCCTGTTTCTCCATCTTTTCTCAGCATACCTTAGTCATGTTATAAGAGATAAGTGGGAAAGAGTAGTTATAGCATTATCAACTTCATAAGCAGAAGATAAACTTTAAGGAAATTCATCCATTTTGTTTATTTTTCCTTAGCAGGTAAAATTTGAGGGATTTTCACTATTGCTCTTCTAAGATGAATATGCTTCTTATAAAATACTTGATAGATTCTGAGTTAAAGGAAATGCAGTATAGCAGAAAAGACATTAAAGTAAGAGCTGCTGGTTTCTAGTTCCATCTCTAATACTACTAGCTGTTTGAACCGTTTTCTAATTTGCTAAAAGAAGTTAGATTTGATCATTTCTTTGGTTCTTTCTGGTTTTAACATTATATGACTGACTTGAATTAGTATCCTAAAACATAACAAAATACTTGCTTTTTAATTTTCTCTTGCCAAGTCTGTATTGCTTTCTTGCTTTTTGGAAAAAATACAGCTAGCAAAAATTGATTAGCTATAATGCACATTTCTGTTAAGTGAATTCTCCCAATTCTACCAACCCCAATAACTCCCAAAGCTCCAATAGAGGATCTTCCCTTAGGAAATATTCTTTGATAGGCTGAGTTGAACAGTTTGGGCATAAAGGGTTTAATGCAGTGGCCAGACTTAATATTATATATTTGGGCAGGTAGTGGTGAAGTGGATAGAGGGCTGGGCCTGGAGTCAGGAAGACTGAAGTTCAGATATGGCCTCAGCTGTACTGTTTGACCCTGGCCAACTCATTTAACCTCTATTTGCCTTGGTTTTCTTGTCTGTAAAATGGGGGTAAATATAGCGTCTCTCTCTCCCAGAGTTGTTGTAAGGATCAAATGAGAAAATAATTGTAAAGCACTTAGCAGCAGTGCCTGGCACATAGTAAGCATTATGTAAATTATAGCTATTTTTATTATTACTGATTTGTTTCACTCATATCCACTTCCCCTTTCCTTTTCTGAGATGTTAGTGATTTCTCTCATCTTTGCAATCATCAGACCCTCAACTTGGAGCTTCTAGAACTTGTTCCTTCTTCTTTAGTTTTATATAGCAAAGAAGCTATATAAAGATGCCATGCCACCATTTTAAAAACAAAATTTCTTTATCTTTTCTGTTTTACTTCACCACAATTTCTCCCACTGCTCTTTCCTTCCCCCTTCTAACAAGGCACTCACATAACAAATAGTATATATATATATTTTTAATTAAAAGAGGAAGAAGGGGTGGTAGGTGTCAGCAAAAAAAAAAACAGCATCGTGTCTTAAAAGTCTTCGAGCATTATTAAGGTATTAAAAGTTTAATATTTATATTGAAAAAGTCTGAAAAAACATATTAGCCTCAGTCTGCGTTTGAGGACCACTTAGCCTACTCATATTCTTTATGTGTATTTTTAGTTAGAAGCTATTAAAAACTGTAAATAGAAGAATGAAACTGTAGGGGTTTTGATATTCCAGGTCTTTTGTGTGTTGGCGTTTTCTACATTTGATTAAACTAAATAGGAAATATTTTTTCCCTTCTAGGAATCTGATTTGGATACAGAATTGGAAAATTGTCACCATTATGTGCAGTTTGCAGCAGCTGCTTATGGGTGGCCTCTCTATATTTATAGAAATCCACTTACAGGTTTCTGCAAGATTGGTTGTGATTGGTAGGTTAGCATATTCTGAGTAATTAATTTCTGCTTTCCAGGTGCAGATGGGTATGATAACATATGTCCTTTGGGGTCTTTTTAAAGTTGTTGTTTTTTTTTTAATTTTCCAAGTATCCAATAAGTAATAACTCAATTTCTCACAGCTTTTAGATCAGAAGAGAGGCTAATTTCCTAATCATACAAATGTACCACATTATAGATATCATTAAAAAAATCAGCATTTCTGGACAGTACAGGTATCCTTTCCATAGCATGAGGGTTAGGGGAGTGATGTTCTTTCAATCTGGAAAATCCATGTAAAATTTTTTGACCCTCCCTTTGTACCAGAAAAGAAGTCTGAATTTTCTCTTCCTTTTATGAGTGTGTAGAGTAAAAGTAATTGTGTGTATTTATGGTATTAAAAGACAAAATATGTTAATATTATACAATGATATATAGATATTTATGCATTTCTGAGTTTCTACACTTTTTCTTTGTGGTCATCAGCAAAACTCTCCCAAAATCCCCATTTGATATCTTAAGCCAACCCACAATATATCAAAACTGCAGTGAGGAAAGTCACGAGGTGGAAGGGATACCTGTATTTTCTAAATTAATGATTCAAAGAACTGTACATTAACATAAAACAATATCGTAGACTTAAAATATGAAATACAAAACAAAACTTATTGCCAGTCAAATAACATTAATTCAGTTGAACACATTTCCAAATTATCTTACTTGGAAAAGCCATTCCATTCATCTGTTAATTTTGGCATTCTATCTGAGTTGCATTCAGAAATCAGTACAGTCTCTTCTGCTCTCAAAAAGTGCAATGATGTGGTGTCCACAGTTACCATTCAGAGAACAGATCAATCATAATGTGAAGAGTAATTTTACCTAATTAATTTACCAAGACAAACATAAATCTGTATTTTAAATTGTTCAAGTTTAGAGATTGCTCTATGAATCTAGCTACTTTTCCACATTCACAAATATAGCAGAATCTTGGAAATCAGGCTTGGAAATTATGAAAAATCCAAAATTAATTCTTACTTTCTGAGGAAGAAATAAGCTTTTTTCTCTAAGAGGAGTTCACAGCTTTAGAAGGATAATAGTATTTATATTTTCTTCTTATCTCAATTAGGGCTAAACTTCCTTAGACTATCTACATTGCATTGAAAAATCCTGGGCTTTACATTTTTTAGCCAGTTTTAGAGCTTTTGATAGCTGGCAAAAATGAAGATCATGTATAGACCCCACTTAAGTGAAATATAACTAGTTCTTTTTTCCTCTTGTCGAGAATTAAAATTGGATTGCATTTTTTAAATTGTCTACTTTTAAGATCACCTTTGGGGCAGTTAGGTGGCTCAGTAAATAGAGAGCCAGGCTTGGAGATTGGAGACCCTGGATTCAAATTTGGGCTCAAAACACTTCCTAGCTATGTGACCTTGGGCAAGTCACTTAACCCCAATTGCCTAGTCCTTAAACACTCTTCTGCCTTGGAACCATTACTTTGTGCTGACACTAAGACAGAAAGTAAGGAAAGAACACCTTCATATTTTTCTCATTGCCATTTAGAAAACCTTTTGTTCTTTAATAATTGCTTTTTTTCTTCTAAAAGTTCTCATATGAGATAGCTGTGATAAAGGATGAAAAGGTTTGCATTTTTCATCAGATATATATGATATTTTAATGGAAAACTGGAGCCAATAAATCAGTTTTGCTAATTAAAAACCTTTTCATCCTTTATCACATTGCCAAACTTCTAGAAACTGTAAACTCCACTTCTTTTACTTGCTTTCCTGGGCACTGACAACGAAGTGTTATTTTCTTGATTTGTAATTCAGATTTGGCCTAATTTGTTTTTAACCTAAATTTTCTTAGTTGCAGAAACAGAACAGCAGAATTTGAGTTTATTGGAGGTGATAATCTCACTTGTCATTTCGGGTCCATCCTACATACAACTGGACTACAGTACAGGGACTTCATTCACATCAGCTTTCATGATAAGGTAAATTAGCAAAACCTTTTGCTAATTTTTCTATAAAAGTTTAAGATGAGATGGGATGAAATAAGAAATCAAATCTACAAATAGCTCGTCTACCTCATTCTTTAAAAATCTTCACTTGGACTTCCTGTTCCCTCAAGATTCTAAATTTTCTCCCTTTCATTGCCAGCCTACTGGAAAGCATTTACCTCTATTCACTCAGCCCCTTCTCCCTCCATTTCCAACCCCATGGCCAAATCATTTAACATCTCTGGCCTTATTTCGTCATCTTAAAATGAAGTGGTTGAACTAGACGATCCCTAAGGTCTTTTCCATTTCTAAATATATGATCCTTGCAAACTAGCATCTGACTCTATGAAACAACTATTTCCAAACTCACTAATGTTTTCTAAATTTCCAAATCCATTGACTTTTTATCAGTTCTCATTTTACTTGATCCCTTTGCACCTTTTGACATTATAGATCTCCTTTTCCTGGGTGCGCTCTTCACACCTTTTCGCTTCTGTGACATTGCTTTCCTAGCTCTTCTTTCTGTCCAAACCATTCCTTCTCAGCTTTGTTGATTCTTCATTCATTTCTTGTTTTCTTAGTGCAGCTGTCCCTCCAGAGCCCTCTTCTTTTATCTCATTTGTATGCTTTCTAAGCAAACTCATTTGCTTCTATAGGACCAAGCATCTTCTCCATACATGACTATCCAGCTCTCCTGAGCTCCAAACCCACATCATTAGCTTCATAATGCACATTTCCTTTTGGATGTCCTTTGGCAATTAAAACTCATTATCTTTTCTCCTAAACACAAGTATCTTCCCAATCAGACACTCAGGCTTGTCACCTCAGAATATCCAAGACTTCTCTTTCTCTCACCAATCCTTCCCATTTCTAGTCAATTACTGAGTCTTGTTGATTTTTAACCTTCACAACATCTCTTGAATTCATTTCCATCTTCCTTCTTCTCATGTGCCTATCATCCTCATTCATGTCCTTATCACCTCTTTCTTGGACTGCTTTAATTGCTTCCTAATTGGTTTCCCAATAGTCATACCATGATCATTGACATTGACAGTTTTCAGTGTCTGTCAAATTCTAGTTTCTTCCTTTGTTCCATTCTGTCATCTTACTCCTCTATTCAGAAATCTTCAGTGGCTCTTTATTGTCTCTAGGACAAAATATAAACTCCTCCGCCTCTTATTTAAGGCTCTCTATACCTTGGTTCTTAATTTCCTAGCCTGCCTTATTTTTGTACTATTTCTCTCCTAGACATACTGGACTACTTACCAGCTGTTCTCCAGATATGGTATTCCATCTCCTACCTCTGTGCATTTTCACAAGTTGTGTTTTATATATTGAATGCATTCCTCTTCCTTCTCGTACTCATTCTCCCCTCAGAAAAAAGTTTCTTCCTCCTGAGTTCAGTGCAGGTTCCTCCTGAGTTCAGTGCTCCTTCAAGAAATCTTCTGTGTGCCCCCAGCACATTCTTCCTCCTTCTTTTCTCTTGTTCTATATTTGTCTATCCCCTTCAGTCAACTGTATAAGCTTCTTGAAGAGCAAAAACTCTGTATTCTTGGTGCCTTGGACATAATAAATAGTTAACGATCACTTGTTGAACTGAATTGAATATTAAGTCTCTAATGTTTCTTGAATGTTTATTTATTTTTTATTTGCAGGTGTTTGAACTTCCTTTTTTAGTTGCTTTGGATCATAGGAAAGAAACTATTGTAGTAGCTGTAAGAGGAACGATGTCGCTTCAGGTAACAAGCCTAACATGTTGGATTTGGGGATGAGTGGGACAGAAGATGGAAGGTGAATAGTAATATTGGGGGTAATAAAATGTAGTAATGTTGTTACAAGACCCTTCTCTTGCAGAGTTTGGGGGGCAGTGAGGGTGGGAGTATTTCTTAGTGTGAAAGTTGTGGAGAATGCAGGAAAACTTTAGAGAATTAAAATAAGAAAATGAATTGGATACGCATGGAAAATGGAAGAAATTGTTGCATTTTAACTGAACTGTGATAGTACTATAAGTGTAAGTTCATCCAATCCCCCAAACTAGAATATAAATCCTTCAGAGTAGGAGCAGTGATTTAAACATCTCTTCTGTCCTATATGGTTGGGGTTGGCTTCTATATTCTATTGACTGATGATTTTTTTTTTGATAACTTATGTTAATTATCCCAATAAATTATGACAAAGAAGACTTCAACATTTGCCTTCCTTGACTGAGGACACATGTTACATTTACACATTTAGTGTACAAATGATTAATTTCCTAGTAGTCCTTTAATTTAGTATTGTGATGTTCATGTAAGTAAACCTGTCTGTCACAGAGTGTCTGTGTTATATTCCTTTCAATGTATTTTCTCTACAGGACATCCTCACTGATCTGTCAGCTGAGAGTGAGAGCCTGAATTTAGAAAGTGAGGTGCAAGATTGTTTTGCACATAAGGTATATGCATTGTGATTTGTGGTCTGCCATACCTCTCCCATTAAAGAGATACTCAAAAGGTCAGTTTATGTAAGAATACTTGCCTCCAGCCCAAGGAGTTTTGGCTAAATTCAAATCCCTTCCTAAGGGAATGGACAACTACCTAGAGGTTAAGTCAGTTAAATTACACAGGGTGAGAGATGTTCACGGAGAAGCCACATCTTTTGTGGTGTGTTCTGGACAAAGAAATATACAGTCCTAGAGGAATGGCATTTTATGTAATCAATGAAAAAAGTTAGCTGTATTTCAATGAAAATAGGCTCCTCATCACTTCTGACTTTTAAGATAGAAGCTTGTATAAACTACAGAAATAATCAAACAATACAATTTTTGGTTCCTAATGCAGAATATATTTTTTCTATTGAGGAATAGTTTTTCACTGTTGTTTCATAACCTTAATTTTAATGTGTTGGTTATAACAAAAGAACAAATAGTTTTCCTTTGAGTCATTTCAAATCCTTTAAGATGTAATTTAACTGTCAAAGGGAATACAACTGTAAATAATGTCATAAAGAAAACAAATTCAATGTCTATCAAAATACAGCTTCTTTTTCTGAACTAGTGAACTGCATTGATGTTTTCAAGTTTGAAAAGGATCATTTTTCTTTTTCTCTATCCATTAAGAGCTTATTGGTCCTGAAATTTGTGAAAGATTGATCAGAATCTCCTTGGTGTTTATATGTATGGAAAAGGAAAAGAAATTTTAAATCAAGCTTACACATACTACAGCAGAGATATTTGCTAAAATGCATACAAAGATAGCCTATCTACTTAGTGAAGAAAACTCCTTTGGATCTCAAGTCCTTTAGGTGATTTGGCCTCAAATATTCATTTTTTTACTGATTTGGATCTTTAATTAAAGGCATTGCCTTTTTTTGTTTTGAACTTGATAAAAATCACCAAACCCACACTTTCTCATATAAAGAACAGAAAAAAAGAGGATTATAGATGAAACTATTATATACAGTTTAGTTTTAAAGTCTGTATTAAATTTAACATAGTAGTGCCATCCTTACCCTGATTGTATACTTTTGCAGTTCCTTCTGATCCCTTCTGTATATTTTTAAAATGTTTTATTGATGATCTTTTCTTCCTTCTTTTTTTTCCATCACAATGACTCACTCATTCATTTCTTCCCACAGTTCTCTCCTTTCTCAAAATAAAAGCCTTTCTTTGTAACAAATAAGTAAAATCAAGCAAAACAAACTTATACATATAGTTATGACTGAAAATGTATGTCTTTACCCTGCACCTCCAGACCATCATCTCTGTGCCAACATGGTGGGATGCATGCTTCATCATAAACCTTCTGGAGTTATGACTGGTCTTTGAAATAATCAAAATTCTTACATTTCCAGCTATTTTCTTTTACATTATTGTAGTCATATAAATTATTCTGCTGCACACTTCTCCCAAGTTGTTTTGGGTTTCTGTGAATCTGTCCCTTTTGTTGTGTTTTTTTTTTAACCAAAAAAAATATTCTATTACAATTAATATACTATATAATTTGTTCATCCATTCTCCATTTAATGGATACCCACTTTTTTTAGTTCCTTGCTACCAAAGGTTCTACTATAATTTTATTTTTTATTTTTAAAAATTTGTTTTAAAAACCCTTACCTTCCAACTTGGAATCAATACTGTGTATTGGTTCCAAGGCAGAAGAGTGGTAAGAGCTAAACAATGGGAGTCAAGTGACTTGCCCAGGGTCACACAGCTGGGAAGTGTTTGAGGCCAGATTTGAACCTAGGACCTCCCATCTCTAGGCCTAGCTCTCAATCCACTGAACTACCCAGTTGCCCCCTATAATTTTTTTTTAAAATGTGGGTAGAATCCTTTTCTTTTTTCACTGAATGTGAGTACGTAGGCCACATCTGCAAGACTGGAAGATACATGGAATTTTCCAGTTGTCACTAGATATACACAGCTCTTAGGTCTGCTATTACTTCAGTGGTAATTCCTTATTGTATATGGTGCCTGTGTTTAGTGTTTTATACAAAGAATTGTGAACTATGAAATCTTAAAATAGGAAAAGGCCTTAGAAATCATCTATCTCAGCCTCAAATTCTGTACAGGAATTCCCTTTACAATATCTCCTAACAGTCTACTGCAATACTTCCTGTGATGCGTAGCCCATTCCCTTATTGGATAACTAATTTATTACAAAGACTATTTAGTTTGAATCTTTCACGGGTTCTAGCCCTGCCCTCTTGCCAGTACACAGAAGGTACTCAATAAATATTGTTCACTTAGAACACTGTATTTTCATTTTACCTCAAAGTTTCATTTCCTGTGTTTATTTTCATATGCATATATTATAAGCATATTTCATAAGCATGTTTTCATAACCATATAAGCAGTTGAGAAGATGAGGGCAAAGGGATAGTAGGTCAGTTATCAAATTGATTTGAGAACATATTGTATTTTTTAAATCAGATCATAGCTAAATCCTCCTCCTTTGAGGATTGTAAACTTTTCTTCCCTCTCTTGGACTTCTAGGGAATTTCTCAGGCTGCCAGATATGTTTACCAAAGATTGATCAACGATGGAATTTTGAGTCAAGCATTCAGCATTGCACCTGTGAGGTTTACTTTTTTAATACCAGATTTTATTGAGCTCCACTTTGGTGCTGAGTCTTTTGATTATAAATGTTTTTAAAATGTGCATGTTACTACCTCACTGAGATTCTGCTTGTTTGTTTTTGTGTGTGTGTGTGTATGTGTGTGTGTGTGTGTGTGTGTGCGTGCAGGAATACCAGCTTGTTTTAGTAGGTCACAGTTTGGGAGCCGGAGCAGCTTCTTTATTGGCCATCATGCTTAAAAATTCTTATCCAGAAGTCAAGTGTTATGCTTTTTCTCCCCCCAGGGGACTTCTAAGGTAATTACCTGATTTCTTAAATGTAGAAACAGACTAGTTGCTATAATTTTTACTAAAGTAATCCTTTAGGTTTACACTGCTAGGATGGCAATTGACTTTTTAAAAAATTTAATCATGGGATAGAAGAATTTGAGTAGACCTCAGATCTGACTCTACAGTTAATTTCTTAATAACTGATGCAATTCAGACCTGGAGGTAAGAGGACCTGGGTTCAAATATGACCTCCGATATTTCCTAGCTTTGTGACTCTGGATAAGTCACTTAACCCTTTTACATAACCCTTGCTTGCCCTTCTTTTTTAGAGTTATTTCTAAAACAGAAAAGTAAGGGTTTTTAAAAAATAAAACTGATGCAATTAGGATGAGTTAAATAATACTTTTGTAAAGGAATAGGTAAAATAATTGCAGATGTCTCCTCTTCAGAATAAATTCTACACTGTGATTTAAAATTAAGAGAGGATCCTTAATAAAAAAGTTATTTTTAATTATTGCTATTGCCAAGTAGTACATTAGATTGGGCACTACATATTATTGAAGGATAATTCAGGAAGCCTCATTAGTTCATAGGCTTATAAATGAAAGAAAACTAACTAAAATGGCTAAATTGGAAGAAACTGTTAAGAGGGAGAATTTTTACATTTACTTTGAATAGTTCAATACCATTGACATTATGTTTTACTTTACTGAAATATAACCAACAAATTCTCCAGGCTGTTGTCATTTTTAGTATTCCTTACCTTTAGAAGCTGGCCACCTTCTCTAGTTTTTATGGAAACTGAAATCTCAGTGACCTTTTAGAATTTAGAAATAGAATATGCTAGTTGTAATGAAATTAACTTTATGTATTTGTTTTTTGAAGCAAATCCCTTTCTGAATATTCCAAAAACTTTATCGTATCACTTGTTCTTGGAAAAGATGTTATTCCAAGGTAAGGCTACTAACTGTTTCATTAATTACACAGATACCTCCAGGTCAGCTTTTTATAGAGCTGAGCTTCAGAGTTATTCTAATCTTTGCCCAACAGGTTAAGTGTAACCAACCTGGAAGATTTAAAGAGAAGAATAATGAGAGTGATTGCTCACTGTAATAAGCCTAAGGTAATTGGGTAGTGTGGCTTTTAAATCCTCTCTCTCTGTTCCCCAACAAACCTAATTTGTAGCCTATGTATGTGGAGATGTTAGAGGTAAATTTTCAACTTAAAATAGAAAGATTTTTCTAATGGTCTTGAAAAAATTGCTTTTCCTAGTTGTGACCCTGGACAAATCACTTAACCCAAGTTGCCTAGTCTTTTACCACTCTTCTGCCTTGGAACTGATACTTAGTATCAAGTTTAAAAAGGTGGTAAGGATTTTTTAAAAATTCCTTCCGATCAGGGGACTGCAAACCATTTTCATTGATATTTATCTGACTGGCCTCAATTTCCTCATTTAGAAAGTGAAAGGGCTGGATTAGATAACCTCAAAGACTCTTTTCAGCTATTAGTAATCTAATATATCAGAGTTATTTACTTGAATGTTTTTGGTCCAGTGTTTAGAGTAGCAGGTCCCCAAGAAAGTACTTTGACTTGAAATTGGGTGAAATGGGTGGAATATCACAAACTAGAAGTTGTTGGTATGGAATTGATCTTGATTTCCTTGTGTGGTTTGCCATTTATGAAATTACTTAAGCAGAGGATCCAAAAATCTTTTGTATAATTAAACATAAATATTCAGGGCTTACTTAGTAACTTTTCTCCTGTTTTTTTTTTTTTATTATAATCTAGTATAAGATCCTGTTGCGTGGATGTTGGTATGAATTGTTTGGAGGAGATCCAGATAACTTCCCAACAGAATTGGAAGGGAGAAACCAGGAAGACCTGACTCAGCCTCTGCTGGGAGAGCAAAGTCTGTTGATACATGGATCACCTTCATACAATTTTTTTGATGACTCTCCTAGAGAATCCCCAACTAGGTATCCTCATCTGTATCCTCCTGGAAGAATTATCCACCTTGTTGAAGATGACTGTTCAGGGAGGTGAGCATGGAAAGCAGCTTAATGAAAATGTTAATTATTCTATACGTGCAGGGCAACGAGATGGCACAGTGGATAGACCCAGGATGGGTCTGGAATGAGAGATCCTGGGTTCAAACTTTGCCTCGGGCATTTCTTAGCTGTGGGATCCTGGGCAAGCCACTTAACCCCATTTGCCCAGCCCTTGCAAGGGTTTAAAAAGAATATATATTATATACTATATAACTGACTGCCTTACAGTCTCTTTCAGGTGGGAGAACCAGCTGGTTTTAATATAACTGGGAAATGGTATCACACGTAGGGTGGAACATGAAATGTGCTCTACTTGTAATACGCACCCTTCCTAGACTGTGTCCTCACAGAGCCACGTTCTCAAGATTTGTTTTTGGTTGGAGGGTAGCTCAAGTTGTGTTTCCATTATTGAGAGCTTGTTTTGTTTTCTTATTTTTAGATCTTGTTGCTGTTCCACTTCCAGATATAGTGCAAGATGGGCAACTGAAGCAGAATTCAGCAGAATTCTTATAGGGCCCAAAATGTTAACAGACCACATGCCAGACATCCTCATTAGAGCCTTAGATCATGTAGTCTCCGAGAGATCAACTTGCATTTCTTGTCCAACACAAGGAGATTTTAATACTAATGTAGCATAAGCACAGCTATTGGAAAAGTGCAGTATTTTTCATCATATTTTGGGTACTCCAGGGACAACTGACCAATTTGTATTTCAATAATTTGTGAAGAAATTAGAGATTGGGTTTTTACCACTTGGAAGTGACTGGTTATCTGGGATTTGAATACTCTGAGGAGAAGCAACTAGTGGAATGAACCTTAATGGCCATTTTAACAGAATCAGGTATGAAAGGAAAAAGCACTGGCGCTAAGACAAAATTAAGTACCTTGAGACATGGAAATAATCTTAGAAGAGCCTATAGGAAAGTATTTTTAGAGACTTAAAGAAGGATGTGGCCCTTTTCTCTGTCAGCCAGGTTGGAAAGGGCCACAACTCATGGTTGTGGCTGAAATCTAGAGGAAGAAGTGGAGGCTGGTGCCCTCATTGTCATATTTAACAGCCATTTCTTAAGCCACTACATTTATCTGCAGGGATTAATTACCTCAAATGCAACCCCTTAACTAGCAAAGCCTGTACTGTCACAGACGTCTAGATTTATTTGATTCCGTCTTCCCAGCCTTCCAAATGTGCATTACATTTTTTAACAGATTCTTCTAACTCAATCAAACCCAAATATGATTAGCCATGAATAGAATGACACAAAAATCTCCATGGGAATGTGTAAAAGTTTCCATTAAGGGGGAAGCTGGGTAGCTCAGTGGATGGAGAGCCAGACCTAGAGATGAGAGGTCCTAGGTTCAAATCTGGCCTCAGACACTTCCCAGCTGTGTGACCCTGGGCAAGTCACTTGACCCCCATTGCCCAGCCCTCACCACTCTCCCTTGGGGCCCAATACACAGTATTGATTCCAAGATGGAAAGTAAGGGTTATTATAAAAAAAAAAAAAGTTTCCATTAAAAGGTTATCCTCAGGGAGAAGCAAGGCAAAATACAGTCAGTAGCCCCTTGAATAAACAGCAAGCTTTTTACTTAGGGAGCTCTTGCTAGGAATCCCCACTTTGCCACAGACTTCTGCAGGATCAGAACTCCCAACCTAAAGTTGTGGGAGAGCAGGAAGGAAGGTGATGTAAGGTAGGACAGGGAATCTGCTCCCTCATGTGCACTTTCTGACCTCAGCCAGAGGTCAGGAGCCTTTTCTGTTTGGACTTGCTATGTTCACTTTTAGTGTCCTCCTCCTCCCCCCCATCACAACACAGTTGATATTTGTAAATTTTCCTTCACTTAAAATGATTTCGTAGACAACCACTGTGTCTTTCTTTCATCCTCTTTGGGCCAACAATCATAAAATGCAAAAGGAGAAAAAAAGAAAATAAAGCACTTGCACATGTCACTATAATATTCACATAGTGATATACTTTTCTATGGAATTTGTTTTCAAGAACTTAGAATTCATGTCTTTGATCAAACAGCAATCATGTTTTGCATGTGTTTATACTATGCTATTGTAAATAGAAATAAAGTCTTCAGAACTTTTGTGAATTTGGTAGATTTTCAAAAGCAGACTATGGGGTAGAGCCTCCAAATTTAGGAAGAGAACATTCCAACCACATTCTGGAATGTTCCAGAAGGATAATCTTCCCATTGCAGTTTATTTATAATGTGTTCCCTTCCTTTTGCTGCTTGATCTTGAAGTAAAATTTCTGATCTTATAATTTTATTATTTTTAAACCCTTCTCTCTAATAATTGATATTGAGTATTTGTTCCAAGGCAGGTCAGTAAGGGCTGGGCATTTGGGGTTAAGAGACTTGCCCAGGGTCACCTAGCTAGGAAGTTTCTGAGGCCAGTTTCAAACCCAGATTCTTCCAAGTCCAGGCCTGGATTTCTAGCCACTGAGCCACCTATCTACCCCAACTTTATTATTTTTAAGTGGTTGTTTGGGGGTAGCTTAGGGTCACCTTAAAGGCTCTCCACATTCCCTTCAAAAGAATCACACAGGTTTAACAATCAAAGGAACTTAATGACTATCTAATATAACTCAGACTCAAAAATGAATCTTTACTACAGTGTCCCCATTAAGCACTCAGTCATCTGTATTTGAAGGCCCTAAGTGAAGGGGAAGTATTTACCTTTTGAAATATTTTGTTTTGCTTTCAATTAGATCAAGTTGTTAGTTTTCCAGATACCAGTCAACAAGTATATATTAAGCACTTACTGTGTGCCAGGCCCTGTGCTAAGCACAGGAGATGCAAGGACAAAAACTAAAGGATTTATGCCCCAAAGGAATTTAAATTCTAATGATGGAGACAACTTGTTCTTATAAGCAGAATACACACAAAATTAATTTGAAAGGAAGAGATACTGGAGGTTGCATGTAGGAAAAGAGTTCAGGTAGAAGGGGCATTTGAGCTAAATCTGAAAGCAAACAAGGGATTTCTAGAGATGGAATGAGTAAGGCAAGCTTCCAAGGCAAAGGGTAAAACTTGTACAAAGCCAGATGGGTGTTTTGTGAGGATCACTGAGTAAGTCAGTATGACTAAAACTAGATATGTCCCATGTTCATAGGAGTGTGGCCAGAACCAAATTGAAAAGTAATTCAGAAATATTTAAAAATATAATAGAGCATAGTTAATGTGACTTTCTAAGTCAATATCTGCTCATTAGGGATCCTTATGAATGGTTTAGTGCCCTCCCTGCTCCCCTTTGACACTAGTGATCTTGGTCTAGGCCAGTGATGGTGAACCTTCTAGAGACCAAGTGCCCAAACTACCTCATGCCACATGTGAGCCACTTCCTTGCCCCAGACAGAGGAGGTTCCCATTGGGTTGCTGGGCAGAGGAGTGGATGATGGGAGAAATATCTTCAGGCATGTGTGGAAAGAGGGAGAAGAGCAGTCCTTTCTGGCACACGTGCCATAGATTTTACTATCTTGAGTCTAGGAGAATATTATATGAGGATAAAAAAGGTAGATTGGGGCCAGTTTATGAAGGACTTATGCCAATAGAAGAATTTATATTTTATCCACTCAAAAGTCACTGGAATTTTAGTAGGGAGGTGGCCTGGTCAGACCTACAATTAGGAAAATCACTTGGTAAGCTATGTGAAGAATGGATTGCAATAGGAGAGACTGGAAGACCATTTAGGCTGTTGGAATAATCTAAGAAAGAGGTGATGAGGACCTGAGCAGAGGTGGTTGCCCTGTGAGTAGAATGGGGGCACAAATGTGAGAAGTTTGGCAACTGACTAGGTCTGTGCAGTGCATGTAGACACTGAGGATGCAAGCATGAAGGATAGTGGTTTCCCCTGACTGAAGTGGGGAAGTGGTTTGCAGGAGAGGGTGGTGGAACAGGCTCAGTTTTTGAACACAGTGAGTTTGAGACAAGGGCCATTTTGAAATCTACATTAGGTGGTCCATGATGTGGGGAGCTGGAGAGATGCAGCTTACGTATGTAGATCAATCTGGGAATCACCCGCAGATAGAATAATTGAGCTCATGGGAGCTGAAGAAGTTACGAAGAAAAGGGCCTAAATTTGTCTCTGCAATTTCCACCCATTGCTCCTTGGCTGAACAAAATAAGTTTAGTTCCCCTTTTTTTTAAAAAATGTTCCAGAAAGATTTCCCAAGAGCTATTCAAAAGTAGAATAGACTATCTTGTTGTGGTTTCCCTAGCAAAAGGCCAAGATCACTTGGTGGTTCATGGTCTAAATTAAGTTTTAAAGTACCAGTGCTTTCTGTGAACGAGTGGAAAGCTACAAAAATTAAGTGATGTGGCCCATCAGTCAAAATAACACAATGGTTTTACTTAACTTTTTTGAAAGAACACTATGGGAATGGGCTGGGGGTGGAGGTGGGGGTTGGGAAATGATCGCTGTCAAAACAACATAGTCTATCCCCTCCAAAAAAATGATGGGTGGGGAAGAGAGAAACAAATCACATTTCCTCATTTTCGGAACTCTTTAAGCCACCAAAGGCTTGATAAAAATAAAATCTTGAGTCCACATTCAAAGAATCCCAGAATTAGTACCGTCTAGTTCAACACCGACTGATGGGTGAATTCTCTTTACCTCTCTGGCAAGTAGTTATAGACGGAACACTTCTAAGTCATGGAAGGCCGATTCTCCAAGAAGGCAACTTATTCCTTTGGACTATTCCTTTCTCAGAGGTCTGCCTCCTAGTACTATACCATAGCTAACCCTTAGATCATTTAGATTTGAGTCCTGGTTTGGCTGGGTCGCTGGTCTGTATCCTGGTGTAAACCATCTGGGAAGAGGAAGGGACATGGTTTTAAGCCCCCTCGTCTCCTCTGCTGGTCAGAGGCCCCCCAAAATGGGGTGACCAGAACTGAATGCTTCAGAGGCTGAGAGAGCAGCGGGGACTGGACACAGGATGTGTCACGTCTTACTCTAGCTTTAGCTACTAAAACTTCTGGAACACCTTTTTACATACTCTGAGAACAAATGGAGGGGCATGGTGCCATGGTGGGGAAAGAGCAGGCCTAAGTCAGGGTGATTGGCCAGTCCTCGGGCAAGTCTCCTAGGACTATAGACGGGAAGTTGCACAAGTTAAGAGTAGGCATTGGTGGGAAGGGGATTCCCCTGCTGAAAGTAATTATCTGCTAGAAATAATCTCCCAGGCCGAAGGGGAGCCCTGCCTAGAGGTTCTATTGGAGAGAATGAGATGCCTCCACAACCAATTGACCCTTTTATTTGTGTAAACAATGAGGGGCTGCAGAAATGTGGCAGAGCATTCTTTTGTCTGCTGAGCTTCGAATGAGCTGGGTCTTTGAAAACGATACAGAGTCAGCGTCCAGCCACACTTCATTCTAACAGTGCTTGGATTGTGCGAGACATTAAGTGACATTTTCCTTGTATAAGGAAGTCTTCTGAGGTCATGTGAGTACTTCTGGCTATTTTGGAGAAAAGGTTGTGCAAACTATGGCTGCAACACTGGTTTTCTGTGGAATCAAAAGGGAGGTTTTGGTCTTATTGGCGTAGGTCACATTCTCTATAGCTCTCCGTGGTTTATGAAGTGCATTCCTGACAATCATTTATGAAGTAGGTAATACAAGTAATAATATTTTGAGAAAACAGGTTCAGAGAGGCAGCGACATGCCTAGGATCACCCACTTAAGCATTTGAGTCAGAATTTGAATTCGGATCTTCCCTGATATTAAATCCAATATTCTGTCCACTCGTGTCACAGAAGACTGTCGGTGAAATCACTTTGCTAATCAGTATTTGTCTTTATGTCTACTAATTGCGAGTCAGCCACCTCTTTTATAACTTTGATTGTACTTAAAACAAATATTAAGGGTCAAACCACCTTTTGATTTTGGCCTAAATCTGTTATTGGGCTACAAGTTAGGATGGGCCCTGGAACAATTATTGTTTCTTGCATTCTTCTGTCGTAGCAATTATTTTTGTTAGTCTACATTTATTAAAATGTTTCCAAGTTAAATGCTTGACGAAGCATCGGCTCGATTTCTCACGGGAGACACATGCTAGAAACAACCTTCCAGGCATTTTGGAAAGACTGACCTTTCCACAGCAAATCTACCCCCATGTTGGTGTAGACAAACCCAGCTGCACAAATCACGTTACTAAAATGCCCCTCATTCACCCCAGAGGGAGTCAGGTCAATTAGGCAACGGTTCAAACCCCCCCCCCCTCCCAGGCCTGTAAGGCACAAGATAGAAATGAAACTACTGGGAAGCATTCGATATGGAGAGAAGGAAAACGGGCTGGACACCAGGCCCAGCTTCACGGAAGCGGCTGCCGGCTGGGCCTTGTAGGAAGATACAGGCTTCCGAGATGACTTTAAGTGGGGGTTTAAGCCTGTCATCAGCCCGTGGAAAGGCAAGGGGAGGAGAGCGTGGCTAGAAGTCTGATTTGGCCGGAATGGGGAAATGCCAGGCTGAATTTCCGATTTTATTCTTGTGGAAACTCCTAAATTTTTAACAGCACGGCCAGTTCTGGTCTACTGTCTTGGCGACTACGGATGTAGAGCGACTCAAGACTGAAAAACAGGGCGACACGGGGACTCGATCCCATGAGCCCGGGAGAGCGAGAGTCCTGGTGTGGAAGCCAGTCAGGATGAAGGGTCTTTGGAGGAAAGGAAGGCTGACAAAGAGAAGACAGATAGGCTAGGCGTGCTATTCCTAAAGGGCAGTCCTATGGAAAACAGATTCTGCAAGTTCTTGGCAATCAGCGGGTATTAAATGTCTTTGGTGTGCCGGGGATGCACAAAGCACGAGAAACAATAGGTGTGTGTTTGGTTGGTACAAAATGAATGTTTCTATGGGGAACCCAAAAGGTAGAAGTGAGGGCAGGGTGGCTGCAAGGCCAGGAATGAAGGAAAGAACAGCGAGGGAGGCTGGAACGTGGGAGGGCCAGAAAGGTCGGTTCGGCTGGAAGTTGAGCCTCCTAGGAAGTCAGAAAAGGCAGTAAAGGGCTATAAGGGTGCCCAAGCAGAGGAATATTTAATTCTAGGGACAACGGGGCATTAGCACGAGGAATGATGGCTAGAAAATGGGAGGTAGAAACCTGAAACACCGCCCAGCAAGGGCAGCGGTCTGGAAGTAGAATTCTTGGCAAGACAACAGCCTCTTCTGACCGCATCAGTGTTGTATGTGCTGGGGAGAGTCTTGGGGTGAAGATGTTTTCCAATATCAATCGGGAGGTAATGTTCTACGTGGATCATCAATTTAGGGATGAGCCCTGGTCCTATTTGGTGTCAGAGGTGGAATGTGAACCAGCCTCTCGACTCCCACACTGGCTTACAGTCCTTTGTCAAGTTGGACTGGTGGTTATGAAGTGGAGTCTAACTCCAGAAGCATAAAATAACCAGGAAGCAGTGGATAAGTATAGGTTTTGAGGCGGAAGCCATAGGGGCCATCAAGTACCGACATTTTATAGATGAAGAAACAGGCAGAGAATTTGAGGCAGGATTGGAACTCGGGTATTCTTGACTTCAAGTCCATTGTCCTATCCAATTACATCACACTGCCTTGGGAGTGACCATGGGAGCAACCCAGGCCTAGGTGGTAGAAGGGAGACGACTTGGCAAAGAAGTTTAGAAAACAGTATCCAGGGAAGCCAAAGGAGTTTCAGGAGTTGGAGGTGAGTGACGGTGGTTAACGGTACTGGAGGAAGAGGAGAACTGAGAAAAACCATTGGATCTAGTAGCTGAAATTGTGGGGAACAACTTGAACGGAGGAGGTTTGCTTGGTAGAATGAGGGGAAGGAGCCAAGAGATGGAGAAGGGAGGTTTGTTACAGAAAACAGGCTGGAGCTGCGAATGGGTCCACCCGTATCAGAAAAGATGCCTAGGCAGGAAGGGCCCAAAATAAAGATCCCACTGGAACAAAAGTATTTAGACTAGTACTAGTATTTAGAAAGAGCTGGAAGGGAAATGGCTAACCTCCGACTGGGCAATGACTGAACAAATTCTAGTGTAGGAATGTAATGGTATTGAGTTAGAGGAAAACAGGAAGAATTCTGAGCAGTTTGCACGAACATCAGTTCATCAGAATAAAACAAGTAGAACCAGGAGATCCAACCATACCATGTAATAAGAAAAAAAACAACACTTGATTTTATACCGTGAAATGCGATAGTGGAAATTGGCCACGGAGCTCGCCTCCCATGATACAACAGGTGCGATGCAGCACAGCATGAATTTCATAGATGGAAGGAGTGTTTTACTGGAGTGGAAGCAAATCACTGGCATATGAAGATGTGGCAGTAAAGAGCATTAAAATAGAACTTCTTGCGTTGGGACACTAACATGGTTCCTTACATTTTCCCAGCATTGTTCCAAAGCTCAGCAATGAAGGGATGGCCGATGAAAGTGACTCAAGGTTAAGGACTGGAAGGGCATGAAAAGCAGTTATAAATGACAATATAAACGGTGCCCAACAAATAAGCAGCTGTATGTAGCTTATATTGTCCCTTTTCCCAGAATTAAGGAGACTGCTTTGGGAAATCATTCTTGCAATGCTACGGAGTATCTCAAAGGATTTCTGGTTTCTCAGTGTAACTGGAAAAAAGGCTAGGGAAAGGTCAGTAGGGTCCTATTATACTTTTCATCCAAATGTATTTTTAAAAAATTCTCCAGATTCAGGCCATGTGGTTCAAATGGAGTCCGAATGTGTTCAGACTGTCTCTGCCACTTGCATATGTATCTAAGGCAAGTTGACTGTTAAGCTTTCATTTCCTCATGTATAAAATGAAGCTTACAGGTCCCTGGCAGCTCTGAATCTAAAATTTCATGAAAATGCAGGAACTTGGGCTGAGACTGCAGTACAAAAAGGATCTTCAGCCACTTCTCTTTTTATGCCTTTCAAACAAACAACTATGTTTTGTGGTAAGGACTGCAAGACTAGTTGTTGGATGTGGATGTGCAGGGAATGGAAATACTTGTGAAAATACTTTTTAAAGCAAAAACACAATGCAATTTCCCAACCCACTTTTCCCTTGCTACCATCAATTTAGCTCTGACCCGAAGACCAACCTTAATAAACTACAACAGGCAGCAAGAAGAGGAAGTCCCAGAGAAGTCTGTTTCTGTGTAAGTATTTTAAATGAAGATGTGACTGCTGAAATTAGTTATGAGCTCCTATATACTTATACAGGCACTTCTGAAAAATTGGGACCAGAAAACCTAGCTCCCAGTGAGGGTATTTAAGAAAAAAAATTGTTCTGGCTTTAGACTTAGAAGACACTGTTCCAGGGGCTCTCTCTGCTGAAATAGTACTAAGGGGATGCAGTGGAAAGATCACTGAATTTTGAATGTTAAGAGCTGGGCTTAAATCAAAAGTGACTGAGCCTCTAAGTATTGCCATCTGGAAAACATACATTTCCATGCTACCTACTTCACGAAATGCTTATGTGAGCGCATTGTGGCTATCTTACATATATATTCCTCTACCACTCCATATGCAACAGAAAACTAGTACTAACATTTCCAGAAATTTTAACCCCCAAACACAATTTATCAAAAGAATGGCAAATAAGAACATTTATTAAGAGACCATTCACAAAATTCTCAAAAATGCAAGCATTACCAGTAACGTGATTCAAGGATTTATTAAGTCATACATGCAAAACATACTGCTAATTGCATTAGCAAAAGATCAATGTAAAAACACTCCACAATTTTGCAACTTTTGCATCTTCAAAATTTTGTTCTAGTGGTTGAAAGGTTGTAGTTCAATATGTGTATTCTTGCCAGTGTTTAGGATGTACAGAACATTGTTAGCATTAGCACTAAGCAGACACAACCTCACAGGCCTGAGGTCACGTTACTAGGAAAAGCAATGGAAAGCATGTATACATGTAGTGAGGTCAAGAACGGGGTCAACATTAGTAGTGTTACAGTGTTGGTAACCTGGCAATACAGTGATGTTTAAGAAGGTTCATATTTTAATAGCTAAAGTATATTTTTTAAAAAAAGGTTTTTTAAAGCTGCATCACATGATTTTTACACCTAGTTACTAGAAGACTAAAGAAAGCTTGTAGTAGCTTGAACAAAGGTACATGAAAAGAATGCGCTTTTACTAAAACTACAAAAATGCAAAGTTCTAATACATAATTGGAAAGATTTTAAAATACAAGTAGAGTAATATTGCTCAGTAAGAAAGGGTTTGATGAAAAAAGCATTTACTAAGTTCACAACTGTGGGAATGACCAGTTCAGAGTTGTAGTAAATGAATGCCCTACTTGGGGGAGGGAATAAAGAAGAAAAAGGAAAAGCTTAGAAACAAACACTTACCTAGAACATCAACCTTTCTTATCTACTGCATTTGACAGATGGTGACTGTTCTGCTTTTTTAACTTTTTACCCATGACAAAATTTGTTCAGTTTTCCACTCTTCGGTATACAATGTAGTGTAAATTAATCCTAGGTTCCAGAGTATGTCAAAATACTGTCTTTATTCCTTGGTCAAACCAGATATTTCAAATTACCCAACCCAAAACATTGCCGTTAAAGAGAACACTCCATTAACAAAAACACATGGATGGGACTTCTATTTGAAATCACAGCAAGAGATGGATTCTTGAAAGAATCTTGACTGTGAAAGCAAAAGATCGCTCCAAAGACTAGTTTTGTTATACACATTCCATTCTGATATACAGTACAATGTTATATAATGAACATGGGTTGATAAATTATTCAATGCATTAAACATTTTTACTAATAAGTATACTGTACTGTTTTACATATCTGAAAAATGAGTTACAAAGTGTTTTTGCATTTCCTACTATCAGAATTAAACAGTCTTCTTAAAGACAACGGTCTTTAAAACACAGTTTAGTGCTTAGTGTTCAGAGCACAACAATGCAACTTTAGTTCAGTGGATATTTTGGCAACACTTAATCTGAGCAAGAACAGGGCTTTTGAAAAATAAGGCTTTAAGTAGGTTTGTCTTTTTTTTTTTAAGGATTTAGTTGTAATAATAGAATGTGAAAAAAATCATTCTCTAACACTTTAAACAAAACCGTGAAATTCATTGATTGGTTCGGAAGGTTTTATGGAAAGGAACTAATTTATAACAAAATCTTGGCATTGAGTGTGAAGGCTCCACTGTTTAAGCAAAGCTTACAAAGGTTCAAAGGGGAATAGGGCAGGGCTGTAACATTTACAACAGCAGACATTTTCTCTTCCTCTTCTTGACGGGAGGTGGGCAAAGAACCGCTCTAATCGCTTCATCAAACACTGTCTTGAGGCCCCGCTGTGTCAGTGCTGAACATTCCAGATATTTTACAGCACCTTATAAAGAAACACCAGAAGTTAACAAAAGTACTCTTTGGCTAAAGATCGACTTACTCTAATGATGTCAACAGGCACACAGACAAGCTTGTTATTTGATGTCTACATTGGAAAATGTGATTTGGCTATAATCAGGCAAATAAATTCTCCAAGCCCCCTATTTACAATGAAATTGTGCAAGGTAGCCAGAAAATGTAAACAGAAGACTGCATACCAATCTCCTTTGCCATGGCTAAGCCCTGTGGGTAGGTAATTGGAGTCAGCTTCTTCTCCTTTAGTTTCTCAATTGTGTCTTTATCATCTCTAAGGTCAAGTTTGGTGCCCACAAGAATTATGGGAGTGTTGGGACAATGATGTCGCACCTCGGGATACCACTAGACAATTGGGAGAAAAAAAAGGAAAATTGCATTATGTAGAGTTTATTAATCCCCTTAGTCTGGCATTAAATTGGCATAGCTGCTTGATGCAGGAGCTGGGGTTCCAAATGCTAGCAAGCTGTACCACCACTCAATGCTTTGTCCCTAATTTTCACATGGGTCGATAACAAAGGTGTAGTCTGTTCCAAAAATAAAAGACTAATCCTTATTCATCTTCACCTTAAATCATAGATTTTTTGTTAAGGAAAAAGTACCTTATTTTCACTAGATCAGAAACATTACAATCTACTAGAATTAAGTTTTCTTAAAACTTCATAAAACAAAGGATTCTATGGGATTATCAGGTCAGGGAAACCTGACTCAACATTTGGGTGGGTGAGAGTGGAGGGAACCTATCACTGAACAAAATCTAGTTAGGTGTGCTGGGACACCCCAGGAAGGAAACTAGTTCCCCTCTTTAGTTTTGAGGAACATACATCAACCTACAAGTAAGTCATTTTACAGAGTCAATGTATTTTTTTAAGGCACAATAACAAAGGTATTGAGACTCAACTCCCAGTTCCTAAGGATGGAAACTTGTATTTCTCTTCTCTGGAAGGATACTTCTCATCCCCAATAAGTTCCCTCAGTGGGAATTTCTTCAAGCAGACTGTTCACTGGTTTTTACAACTATCACATTTTAGTGAATCTCTGAGTTATGTAGTCCCACAGGTGCCTTCCTTTATGATGAAACACAACATTCCTCTTAGTGTAAAGGACTACCAAAGCAGTATCTGATAACTCATAATGGTATATAGGTTTCAAAAGCATTTCTTCCAGAAATTACCATTAGTAGCTAAAAATAATCCCAAAGGCAAAATACTAATTAATCTAAACTTTCCTCCTTACCTTTGCCCGGACATTTTCAAATGATGCAGGACTCACAAGGGAAAAGCAAATTAAGAATACATCCTATTAAAAAAACACACACACAAAGGAAAGAAGTTTAGAAAAAAGTCACAAAAACTTCAATTAAGGAACAATTCTTTAATACTGCAGAAAGCAAATCAGTAGAAGTTGTGTTTGCAGCGTGCACCATTCATTTGTAATAGTTTTATAAACTGGAACGTTGTATATCTATGAAATTACTCTCATTAACCTAAAAGGGGGGAGAAAGGATGGAAATAAACCTTTGGAGAGGTCAAGTCAAATCAAATAGGTCCCAGAGGAAGGACCTCCTTAGTCTACTTTTCATGTGTGCCATTTTCATACCCTGGAACACATGGATAAACACTGAATTCTGTTGCAACCAAAGGTCCTTTCAAACTGAAACTCAAAACCAACCCATCATTTTTGAAAGTAAACGGCTAAGAATATGAAGGAAAAAGGAAAGAATACCATGGGAAAGTATTGCATAGTCCTTTGTACAAATTATTCTTTAAAGCACTAGGAAATCTAGTCTGTTTCTCTTGAAGTTTAGTTCCCTTTAAGGGTGTCATACAGCTGTCATCTACAAATAAGCTCCCACTCATGTGCTAGGTAAATTTAGTTTTCATATTTTGTCCTAATTAAAAGTTCTTCTGGGCAGAATGTATTATCAAGGCTATCTTGTCCTATAAAGTACAGAGTTGGCAAAGGGAGAAGAGAGTAAAGGGAAAGTTATGGCTTTTCTTTTCTCTTCAATCCTCACCTTCTTGATAAAGAGCTAGGCAACTGGGATTAAGTGACTTGCCCAGTGTCACACAGCAGGGAAATGTCTGAGGCTAGTTTTTGAACCTAGGTTTCTCCAGATCTGGTACTCTATCTACTGTGCTACTACCTGGGTACCCTGGCATTTTCTTTCACTATCTTATTTATTGTGTTCCAAACCTCTCCAAAAGTACCAATCAATGGTCTTTGAAGAACTTACATTCTTATGCACTTTTTGAATAAAAAATAAAAGTAAATACCTCCATAAAAAACAACACGACAAGGAAAATTTCTGTAACATATAAAACAGGCAGGGACCATACCAGTTAAGTTGGCCCATTTATATGAATACCCACATTTCTATATTAAATGAACCATGAGGAAAAAAGCCCCTGAACTATTCTGTCAATGGTATTATTGCAAGAAAGTTCAATTGATTAAAGTCTTTTCCTAAAGTCACTTCTCAAAACAATCCAACTGAAATCTTGTACCTGAAAGGAAATGGAAAATCTCATCCAAGTATGGTTTTCTGTAAATCATTAAAAACAAAACGAAACAAAAACCCCAGAGCATGCACAAGCTCTCAAAGAATCCAAGCAGTGTTTCAGCATTCAGGTGTATTGTGCATCATTTCAAAGCAGAGTTAGGTTAGTTTACCACACCTGCATGGCTAAGCACTCATCACCCAATGTCATTCATAGACAGAGCAGTATATCACCATAACCAGGACACCAAAGGAGAAAGGGAGGTAAAGCAAGAATGTGTTAATATGAGTTATGCTCCGAGCTTTTCATTCTTCCAAATCTATGGCCATCTTAAAGTTTCACAGCTTGCTTGGATTACTTGCCATTCCTTGTACTTCCCCCCACCCATCCTCATATTAGAATCTTCAATGGATAGGAGATACAGGTTATTCAATAGTTCTTTTAACATAATTTCTTTTATTATAAAGGAATTAAAGCTGTAAGTGCTTTAATTACGATTATTTGGAAAATCATTATTCTTCAAGGAAAGCTTTAATACAATTGATTTTTCATTTCCAAAAACAATAACCCTTGAATGAATTAAATATAAAACACTCAAGGGGTTTGAAGCTCAGGAAGCTGTCCTACTAAGTGAAATAGGGAAAAGATAAAGCTTGAAACTTAAATTGAAAGTTTTACATACGGCGATCGGTTCGTCTTTCACCTTGGAGGATATATCCTTACTATATGTGCCTCCAACCTAATAACAGCATGAGAACTTGGTTTAAGTTTAATAATATACTAAAGGAAATTTCTTACCTGTGGTTCTTTCTCAGAACTTTTCTCATCTGACCCCAATTCTCCCATACAAAAAACATTGGATCTGAATCTCCCAACTACTGGGCAGTCAATTTGAGAGGGTTGGGGTAAGGGTGGATTGGGATCCTGAATCTCTGGTTCCATCAGGATAAAGAAATTCTGGTGGAATTTCCCTCCACCAAATGGAGTTGGCAACTCTTCTCTAACTTAGTTTGAGAGAGAGTTGTCTGGAATAATGACAGTTCAAGGTCTTGTCCAAGGTCCTACAGTCCATTTATAGCAGAAGAAGGATTCAAAGTGAGGCCATCTTGGCTATCTACCCCCATTAAACCATACAATAGTATCTCTTATGATATAAAGGGGGAGAAGGGAGGAAATTAACATTTATATAGTATCTACTATGTGTCAGGCACTATGTTAAGTGCTTTTAACAAATACCGTTTTTGATCTTCTTTACAAGGTTGGTACTGTTATTATCTTCATTTAACAGTTGAGGAAACTGAGGCAAACAGAAATGACTTTCCTTCCAGGGCCACATAGCTAGTAAGCACCTGAGGCTGGATTTGAACTCAGGTCTTCTGGACTATAGGCCCAGCACTCTAGCCACCACACTACCAGCTGCCTATAACAAAGCCTTAAAAAGTAGGTAGACATAGATGAACAAATAAGGGAGGGGAGTTATGGAAGAGGGAAAAAGTGAAGCAAGATTCTGATCTTCAATATTGTTTTAATGAAGATATGCATTTGCCCCCAACCACAGAACGCATGGCTTACTTACCCTTGATAAAGAAATAACTAGGTCTCTGCCTGGTAGACTCTACATGGCCAAGTGCACCTTCGTCTTATGTGATGGCCACTTCTTTATTTGTAAAATGATGATTATCTCTGAGCTCCCTTTCTTGACATTCGTGGTTCTCTTTTTCAAGACTTTGTTCAAAAAAATTTTTTTTCTTGAAATTATTTGCCAAAGTACTCTGATATAAGCATAAACCCTAGTTTTAAGATGAGTCACTGTAATTTAACATTGCTTTTGTCTACCTTCTTCAACCATATTCTTTGACCTTCTAACTAAAGCTGCTTTAAATTTAATGAGGTAGGGGAGGAAGAGAAAGGAAATACAATAATGAAAATGAATCATTTTTTTCCACTAAGAATTCAACTTTATTTACTAAACTATTTCCTAGTTACAAATAATCAGGCCACCTCCAGGGTGAAGGGGGAAATGACTGAACAGAATTAGTCACCAGGAGCTGAAAGTTTAAGGAATTGTACCAATTCGTATGTATGTCCTTATCTAGTTTGTTTGTAATTGGTATATGCTCCTAAGTTGTTAAAAATCCAACACTCAGGAAGACATTTCATATGTATGTCCCTGAACCAGAACAAAAGAGACACGAATGTTTTTATCACAGTCTGACACATTCTACTCTACATCCTTTGTTTTAACAGAAACTTTACTAGGGAAGTCCTTATCGGTGGGAGCTCTCTCTTCTTTAAATCTAAACAGACCATTACATTAAGACATATTTCCAATGCCTATTACAATGGATTCAAGTTATTTCTCTGGGAAGAGAATCTTTTACCTTAGAAAATTCTCTTGTTCCAGAAGAAGTTGTACCAAGTTTGAAGAGTATTGTTGACCTCTGAAATTCTGGCTAAACTCTGCTCTTTCATTCCTTCTATTCAAGAATCCTTACAGAACCCTGACTCATTCGTGGAATCCCTTAAAAAGGGAGACAGACAAAAGAGAACAATTTTCTTATTGCTTATTGCAAATTAGCCTTCTGCGATGTTATTATTCTTTTTAGCCAACCATATATTTTCCCCTGCTCTTTTACTTTTCTAAAAGTTATTTTTTAAATATTAAGATTTGAGGAATAAGTCTTAGAATTACCTGTCCCAGATCAGCCACATAAAATTTATTTTAACTTTTACATTAATATATTTTCTTCATAAGGTTTTTTTTTTCCTCTCTCAAAAATCCTTCTATGTGTCCACCAACAAATAGGGAAAGAAAGAAAGAAAATAAACAATCATTTATTATGTATCAGGCACTATGCTAAACACTTTTTACAAATATTCTCAGAACAACCCTGGCAGGTAGGTGCTATTATTATCAATGCCATTTTATAATTTAGGAAATTGAGGCAGACAGAAATTAAGTGACTTGCCCAGTGCTCTTTCTAGCCATTACACTACCCAGATCCCTCTAGGCAATTAAGAAAATATGGTTTACTTTGAAAGCGTCAGTTGGAGGAAAATAATTGTTTTCCAGGTGGGTTAAAAAAGCCAGGGCCCATATTTTTTACCTATGACTTCAATTAGTGCTTCTCAAAGGACATGAAAACACTACAATATTGGGTCTGCCAAGCAGGAGCCCCATAGACTAGGCTAGTCTTTTTGAGACAACTGACTTAAGGCATACATTCTGGATATTCCTTCTTTCACATCCCCACATTCAACTAGTCTTGGGAGTTGGAATGTTTGTTTCTTGCCTCCCAATGCTACTTAAAGACTCTCCCTCTACTGCCGTCACTTTCCTAGTTTAATAGAAAATTGTTTTCCAGAAATGGTGATGCAATTTATAGCTCCATCATGTCAGTGTATCTGTCTTTCCATTGCCTCTCCAACATGGACTATTTCAATTTTTTTGTCATCTTTATACATTTACTGAGTGTGAGGTAAAACCTCGGGATTGTTTTGATTAGAAATAATATTCTAAAAAGTAAATATCATCATGATATTGATAACATATGTAAAGCATCCTGTTAAGTTAAGAGAACCATGCAAATGTTAGATATTTATATAAGTAGCAAAGCAAAACAGACCAAGAGAACAGGTAGCATGAGAAAGGCTATAGCCAAAGTCAGAGAACTTAGGATCAAATCTTGGTTCTGCCATTTATTACCTGTGTGACATTGGACAAGTCATTTCTTCTCTCTAGGCCTCAATTTCCTCATCTGTGAAATGTGGGGCTTAGGCCTTCTTAACATAAGAATTCATGAACTAGTTTTTAATATTTTGATAAGTGTATTTCTATATAATTGGTTTCTTTTGTAATCATATGTTCAGATTTTATGCATTAAAAGCATTATTCTGAGATAGGTCTATGAGTTTCCTAGTCCTGAAAAAGGGATTCATTCATGACACAAAGAAAGATTAAGTTAGCCTAGATGACCTTTAAGGTCCCTTCCAGCTTTAAATTCTATGATTCATTAAACATGGTCCAGTTAAACACTTAATGGGCTCAGAAGGCCTTGCTTATTGTCACCCATGGCAAGTCACTTACTTACTCTGTCCTTTAGTTTTCCCATTTATAAAGTGGGAATAATACTACCCACTGATAAGAGATCTGAAAATGCTTTGAAAAGGTCAAAAGTTGGAGAATTAAACATTTTCTCCAATCCCCATGATCTCACAAATCTCCCCAATAAAAATTATGTGCCAAATCGACTCCAGTTGTCTTCACGGTTTATGACACTGAGAATCCAAAGGAAGGTTAAAAAGCAAAATAAATCACACAACTCAAAACCCTGAGTTCAGCACTCCTCCTTCATCCCCATGCTTCTGACATCAAGGCCTCAATAGCCTCTAAGCAGATTCAAGGACACAACATAATCTTACATCAAAACCTGCCCCTAAACCCCTGCTCCACCACTTTCTTCTTTCCAATGCCAGAGCCTCCTTGGTTCTAGGCTGTGAAAGTTTGTTCAAGCCTGGACAGTCATCTTGGTCACAGCACTTCAGTAGCAAAGCCTACAAGAAGCTGTAATACAGAAGCACTAATGCTGCAAATCTCCGAACAGCTGGTAGATCTGAACTACTGGTCCCAGGGAAGCTGGCTCCAAACTGTCAGTTCTGAGTCAATGAACTAATGGGAGAATGGGAGAGGTCACCAAGACAAGAGAGTGAATGTGGGGAGCTGTGGAGAACTCCATCAAGTCTGAGGGAAGGACAGAGAATCCAGCTGGGGTCAGTTCTTCCTTATAGTCTCCCTAAAAAGATTCCCTAAAAGTAATTTGAGGCAGAGATTTAGGCTGGTAAATTAAACTGCCAGCATGAGAGGTGAAGATTTCTCCCGATGAAAATACAACCAGGAGAGGAAGTTAAGGTGAGCAATAAGTAAAAATGGAAAAAGATGAGGGGGAAGAACAACTGAAAACATCAAAAATCCTATGAAGAAATCTTAAAGACCTTGAACACAAACAGATAATGAAACAACAACAAAAAATAGCAATAGAAGTAAATATGACCTCCATATCTAGTAAATCAAATCAAGCATCTATGAATAAAGAATGCAAAATGAAGGACAGTGATCCAACACTTAATGGGAAGAGGACCCTTTGGAATTGGAGAATATGGAACCATAGCATGATGTTCCTGAGTGGTAAAAAGAGAAATGAGAATTTTATATCCTGCACAACAAAAATAATGAATAGAAAATTTTGAATCTATACTGGCAAACCTCACCAAAGAAACAAAAGAGAGAATAATAGATTGGGAGTCCAAATACTCAAAAGTGAAAGACAACTTCAAAGAAGCAAAAGACAACATTAAAAGAAAATATGATAATTATGCAAGCAAAATATATGGACCTCAAAGAGTAGATGAGGAGGAAAAAGTGAAAAAGGGAGGCAAGGCAAGGAGGCCTTACTTTAGAGGATAGAAGAGGAGTTGCACTGATGAATGAGTCTGGCAAAAGAAAATGAGGACCTTAACACTGGACAAAACTTAGGGGGAGATTTGGTGCCTGAGGGGGGTTGCCACCAAGATGGGACTCCTGGGGGCAATATCCTATCTGACCTCTCCAATAATTGGCATTGTTCTGAGAGTGAGATACAATGGAAAAAAAGGGTAATCCATGGGGTAATCCCTAAAAGACAGAGGCAAAAGGTATCTAGAGGGCAGAGCCTAAAATGATACCTTGGAAACTTTGACTGTATAAAGAATAAAGGGAAAGAAAGAGAACTGATGACTACTGGGACCATTAGAAAGAGAAGATAGAAAATGAAGTGAAAGAAATTCTTTATTGAAAGAGGAACACAAAAAGAAAAAATTTTAAACCTAATAAACAGTACTAGCTGAAAGAGAGGAAAGGAAAGGGGAAATTTACCTAAGAGGAAAAAAGAAATAAACAGATAAAAGTAGAAGAGACAAACTAACAAATAAAACTCTAAAAGGAAAGGGGTAACAAATTAGAAAAAGGGTTCAGAGGTGAAGGGAAGAGAGTCAGTGGAAACAGGACCTTTTTTTAAAAGATCCAAATAAAAAAGAACATGATTACAGAAGAGGGAAAATAAAAACAAAAATGTACTACTGCCCTAATTTTAAAGACAAATGGAGAAAAACATAAACCTAAGTCATAATTTTAAATATAAATGGTTTAAACAATCCAACAAAAAGAAAAAGTAACAGACTGAATACAAAACAAAACCTACAATTTGTTGTTCATAAGAAATACATTAAAAAAAAAGATGCACAAAATAAAACTATGGGGAGGGGGAAAAAACCACTCTGCCAAAAAAGCATGTATGGTCATCATGTTATACAATTGCACAAGTTTTCAGAGTTTGATCAGTTGTGCTTTTTCCCTTTCCAAAAACTAAAAACAAAACAAAACAAAAAACTGTCACTAAGATGGGTCTCAGGAAAGGGGAAGGAAAACATTAATAGTCACAGTAGACAAAAAGGACAGGAAGACTATAAATAATTTATAGGGAAATAAAAGACCTATGAGAGAAGTATAAAGGAACTAGAATTAGTTTGGAAAAAGAAAGGCAGAATAATGTAGAAGATAAGAATGCTTGTTGAGCCAGCCAGTACACCCCAGATACTTAACTAGCTATATGGCCCTGGGGGAAAGTTTACTTACTTAACCTCTCTAGGCAAAAGAAGGAAATAGGAATAAATAGTTTCTAAGAATCCTTCTAACCCTAAACCTATTATGGTCCTATGAGACCCTTCTTTTTAGGGATAACCCAGTATACCAAAAAGTTTTCTCAGAAAACTATATTTAAATAGAAATATAAAAGCTCTATGTTGGATTTAAATTATATTTACAAAAGGGATAAACACTAGTATGGATTAAAAGAATATATTATCAAAACATGCTTGGGGGACTTTTGTTATTAAGATTTCTAATCATCTGAGCTTTCAGATATGGTTCGGGATAGAAAGAAATAAGTAGACTAATTCAGAGGTATCAAACTGGCCCCACTATGCTGAATTACAATAAAATGTAATTGGAAAATGTTTAACAAAATAAATAAAAATATAATACAAAATAGGATGGTTTTCCAAGTCAACAACGCTGGTCAGAGATCTGTTTCTATTTGAATTTGACAGCACTGAATTAAAGGCTCTCATATTTTCAGTCATGTTACTCAAACACCATAAATTCTAGTTCACATAAAATTCAGTTGACACATATCCAACAAATTAAGATCCAAAGTATTCCATTTGGTAAAAAATTTTAATTCATGTTACCTTTGGCATCTTTTATCCACTTTGGTCATTTAAACAAGGATGGACAAACATCAAATGCCCTGGCATGCTCCTCAGATTTAACATATAGTGCTGTCTCTCACACTATAAGATTATTCACTTCATTATAAAGATTGGATTCTCCAATTCTCCAATGAGAATTATTTGCTCTCCCTGGCTTTAACACTTGTGATCCAACCTTGCATAATTTACCTAACTCTTCAGAGTTTCCATTTCTTCCTCTATAAAACCCATTATCTAGTCTCAATGTGTTGTTGAAAATCTAGTGAAATAATGTATGTGAAGCATTATATAAGTTATTATTCATGGACTGATAGAAAATAAATCACTTAATTTCATGATAACACAATCTGTCTAAATGTAATGCTTTATTTAGTGGCAACAAGAAATTAGAAATGTGTGAAGAGCTATGCAGCCTATATAATTGATGTGATTGTTCACAAAAAACCATGCCCATGGAATTTTATCACCTGTTATATATGAATTACAAAAAAAGTCTGAAATTGGGGGGGAGGGGGAACTTCCCCAAGAGATGAAACATAAGAGTTCCTCTATACCCTGAATCAGACTTGAGGGGAAAAACCTGAGAAATAACGCATTTGCTATAAACAGGAAAGAATAAGCTTCCTTTTCCCATTTTATGTATCACTATTTTCTGAACATTTGGAATAACTGTAAAGACAAAGAGCCTGGAAGGGAGAAGATTGCAATGAAGACTTGCTCCTGATTCATCAAGTATCTGCTCCACATGCTGTTTACCCATATATTCTCTGGAATCTGAAACAGGAGGCTTGCCAATTTACCTTTAACTTAAGTGACTGTCCCAGAACAAAAAGGGCCAGCATGCTGAGTCATAGGATAATTATTTTTACTTCCCGAAAAGTGATATGTCCCTTTCAGGGTAGAGAATAGTGACAGAGCTTTTTTACATTTCAATTTACCCATTTTCCCTGTTTTTTTTTTTTAAATAAATAGTATTACGTCAAATCATTGTAGCTTTTGCCTAAAAGCAATATTAACTAAAGCAGTGGTGTCAAACTCAAAAATAGGAGCCACTAAATTCTGAGGATACACACAGATTACAGTGACTTTGTTTTTTTTTTAATTTAAAAAATTGTTAAATATAAATAAAAATGACATTTTAATCTTGTTTAGTCTTGTGGGTCTCTGTTTAACATCTCTGAAAGTATCCAAAAAGTCCCAAGTAAAAAAAATTTAATTTTGAGAATCTAACTTTATATCATCAACGATCCATCCTACATAGCTCATACATACAATGTAGGTGATTTCCCCTATGATTATAAGTAAAGTTATAGCATGAGGATCAGGATGAATTTGTACTATATTAAAATCCTATAAGTGCAATGGTTTCCTGAATCTAAGTCTGATCTCCCCAAATATTTTTAAGGATATAATTAAATAATTTAAAATATGAAAATTATTTTCAGAAAGGTCATGAGAAGTCAAAAACAGGCTGTTGCAGCAACTGCAATAATATGCATAATGGCATAATAAGGGCATGAAAGAAAAAGAAAGATGGGGCAGAAAGTGAAGTGAAAGAATCTTGGGCAGGTCTTTTTATGGTAATAGAGAATTGGAAATCAAGGAGACCCCCATAAGAGAACTGTACTATGAGAAATGATGAGCTGGACAGGTTCAGAAAAACTTGGTAAGACTTATATGAACTAATTCTAAGTGAAGTGAATAGAATATTGTAATATTATAAGCCTTAGTTTTCACAGTTTATCATCCTTACAATATTGCTTTTACTGTGATGTTCTTCTGATTCTGTTCACTTCACTTTGAATCAGTTCATATAAGTCTTAGCTAATCTGATAAGGGCAATTCCAAAGGACTGGAAAAATGATCTCCACGTCCAAAAAGAAAATTAACTCTGAATGTAGATTGAAGCATATTTTTAAAAACCTTATTTTTATTGTTTTATTGTTGTTTGTGGGGGTTTTTTGGGCAACATGGCTAATACGGAAATGTTTTACATGACTTCAAATGTATAATTGATACAAAAATTGCTTACCTTCTCAAGACAGAGGGAGGGACAGAATTTGGAACTCAAGATTTTAAAAAATGATTGTTTAAAAAACTTTTTATTTTTAAGTCCAGGACAGATGTTGGCAAATTAGAGCCTAAAGAGCTAAGACTGATTTAACATTTTAAAATAAAAGTTCCATTGTATTTAAAAAATGTAAAAATTATTCTTAGGCAACCCTCTGGTTTGTCAACCAAATCTAGGGTATCCTAGTCTAGACCTGGACTGGGCCATAGGACTAGCCTCTGACTGATGCCCGTTTTAAATATAATTTTTGAATCAATTAGGATATTTTTGTAAGGAATGCTAAATTACCTGATATGTATAAAGCTGCTACTATACATATTGCTCACCTGAAAGCTCTCTGGAATCCAAGTTGGGAGGTTTGCTAAGATATCTTTGATTGTAAGCATCTACCTTAAAGGAACTCACTCTTATCCAGCCATGACTGAGTCATAGTATACACTAATTTTTCTCATGTGACATTCCCCTTTTAGGAGTATAATACCCTGAACTTTACAAAATTCTTTTAAAAACATGTGAATGGGGGGCAGTTGGGTGGTTCAGTGGATTGAGAATCAGGCCTAGAGATGGATGTCCTTGGTTCAAATCTGGCCTCAAACACTTCCTAGATGTGTGACCCTGGGCAAGTCATTTAACCCCACTGTCTAGCCTTTACCACTCTTCTGCCTTGGAACCAATACATGGTATCAATTCTAAGGTGGAGGGCAAGGGTTTAAAAAAACATTATAATGCTAAGAAGAATACTTCTTTGGGACAGAACAGTGCAATAGATAAAAAATAAAGCAGTGACTTCCTTCTACCAGTAGCAACAGAGCTGACAACAAAGGGGAATTAATGGTTCTTTTAGTTGGCTGTGGAAAACTCCAAGGCATAGGAATTACAGCCAGAAAAAGAGAATTGTCTCTGACAGCATAAAAAACAGCTGAGACCAACTACTGTTTGGCTCCAGGGTCTTAGCCCTCCACTTGGGAAGGTACCAACTAACTCTCAAAGAGTCTCTTTTTCTCTCTAGTCTCCAGCATCAACGGCCTTTCTTGAGAGCTGGAAAAGGTGACTGCTAAAATGCTTTGCCTTGTGTTATCCACAGTGGAAGCAGCTGTCTAATTCTTGGCTTTCATATTATATGTCTAGTTCATTAACATAAAGCTTGTTTTCCTAGATTACTTTCCTAGATTTTTTCAGATGAAATTCGGTAGCCATGCCTTCTACAATCCTATACTTGTGTAGTTCATTTTAAAACCCAAGTGTAAGATATTTGATTAACAATAGGAATTGTTACAAGATTTTCTAAACCCTTCTTCCAACCTTTGGGGTATAACAGGTGCTTAGGTATAGTTATGCCTATAAAGTATTTAGGTAGCTAAATATGTACAGCACTTTACAAATCATTCTGAAGAAATTTTAACCATTTCCACAATTTAAATTCTTTTTTTCCAATGCTTTAGTCAGAGTAGATGTAACAAGATTATGCCAGTTCAAAGGGCAATTTATCTCAGAGGTCCTGTCAAACTGGAAAAGCTTTGACAGGGCTGGTCCCACTGAGAAGTTGTCTGTTCAGCTGTTGTCGCATTTCCAGCCTACTAATAGGATGACAAAAAAAAAAATTGGGGGGCAGCTCTTGAAGACAGTCTAAATAAATTACAAAGGGATTGGGAATTTGTCAGTTGGGAAATAACCCTACACTGATTCAATTAAAGATTCTTGAAATGGATTAAGTGTTGTTTAGTACAAGTCCTCTCCCCCCCTCAAAGATAATTGTTAAAACAGCTGAGCTTCAGGTTGCATAATACAAAAAAAAGCTTTATTTGATGGTCAAGACCTCTTCAAGCAAGATGCAAAAAAAGATTACTGTTGGGAGAATTCATTTTTAAAATGTGTTCTCTTCCAAAATTATTGTCCTTTGAGTTTATTAAAATCCTATCCATGGAATTTATAATTTATTTTGATGTTTGTAAAAGGAGTTTTTTCTTGCTTTCTCAATGGCAGGTAGGTGGGAGGAGTGATGGGAGGAGGAAGAGAATATGGATCTGAATATAAAATAAGATAAAATAAAGGTGAATTTTAACAAATTACACCCATATTTTAAGATCCAACCTAAACCTTCTAGTACTAAAGTCTTTACTAATTATGCCATGTTGGCAAAACTATGGCATGTATATTGGAGTAGGCTGCTTACTGGAGGAGGATATTTCTCACATGATCCACCCCTCTTCCCAGCAGCCCAACAGGAGTACATCCTCCTTCCCCTGTCTAGGGTAGGTAAGGGGCTCACATGAGCATGAGGGTTGAAATTTGGTCATTTGGTCTCTAAAAGGTTCATCATCACTGCCTAGGACAACATGAGCTCCCCTTCTGAATTTCTATAATCCTTAATCCTTGTCTGACATCACTCATGTCATCACTGTTTCTACCTCTTCATTTTTTAAACACTTCCTCCCCAACTAAATTTTAAACTCTTTATCAAGGAAGAATACCAAACTTCTTTGTCTTGCCCTGAGAAACTAGTATAACGTCATACATTTATCTCAAATATTTGATTGGTAGAGTTAGAAAAGAAAATAGTTCTTGTAAAAATAAACATTTTTATCCATTATCTGTCCAATTTGTTTTAAATACAGTGAATAAAAAAGCATTGTTTTTCTTTTAAAAATGGGGAAGTTTAAACTATGGGAGGAGAAATAAAGTAAAGTTCAGAGAAATGGCAGGATAGAAAATTATTTCTATGTGGGACTTGAGGCAACAGTCATATAACTAAATTTTACAATTAGTTCACAATAGGCCACAGAATATTTCCTACTTGCTTAATTTTTTAACCAGTATTAAATCCCAGGGTCAACTCTTACATAGCCATTCAGAAGCCTCCTTCCAGAATACTACCAAGAGTAAAATTAAATCTAAAGGCAAGTAATTTTTTAAAATGCTAATAAGGTTTAAAAAAAATTTCCCAGCAAAGAGGGTTAGTCACTTAAGCACCTGCATACATCAGAAATGAGTAAATGGCAATCTAGCTCTTAAAAGCAATAGATTCTGCAATTGTAGAATGTTTTCTTCCTAAGAAAGCAATTGGGAATTTTTTAAAAAGCAGGAAAGCTATTCAAAAACCCAATTTGTAAATGATAGGAAGAGTGAGCAATATAATGCAGCATTTAAAGGTTTTGTATTGACCTGTCTCTTTTTAAAATTTAAAAGGGAACATATACAATAATAATTAAATACATAGTTCATATCTTTCAAATTTTTGTAGAAAAAAAATTAAGCCTAAGATTTAAACATTTTCATTTTAAGTACAATATCAATTCTATAGAACTACATTGTTACACTGTAAATGTAACCTTACCCAAATCAGCATCTTGTAAGCTATAATATACCAAAAACCCATTATGTTAAATATCAATGAAATCATACTGCACTTTGATGATCACTGCTAAAACTCTCTAGGAGAATTTAAGACAGGATCAATAATAACAATATAACCAATTCAAAGGTAAACTTTTGGTAACTCCATTTGCTATTGAAGAAATTAATATATTTATACTGCATGAGCGTGTGTATATATATAATTCTTACTGTTTGAGGATAGGATAAAGGACGTAATCGGTCATAGTCTTCTTGGCCAGCTGTATCCCATAAACCCAAATTCACAGGTTTTCCATCTACCATAACATTGGCAGAATAGTTGTCAAAGCTGTAGGGGGAAAAAAATCAACAAAATGTTCAGACCTATGAATTTTATATAAACAAAAGAACAGAAAACGATAGTTGTGTTCACATAAGAGCTAAAATAACAGGGAAGAGAGAAGGGGAATCAGGTAATATAAGAAAATTAACTGCACAAAATACATGGGGAAAAATAAGGGAGAAAAACCACTAATTCACTCCAAAACTGTTACTGCCAAGGAAAGGAGACTTCGTCTTTAATAAATAGTGTTAAAAGAGTAGTTCAAATATTTTGAAATACTTTTTCCCAAGAAGCAGCAATTGAATTATAAAGAACTCTAATTTTTGTTCATTTTTCGTTGTTTTTAGAACATTTCAACCACTACTTCCTTCTCTGGCTTTAGAGACAGCACTTAAAAAAAATTTAGTCCCTCAGGGTTATCTTGGAACCTTGTTTTGCTAATAGTTTAGTCCTTTAGTCGATCATTTTACAATACTTCTGTTACATACACTGTCCTACTAGTGCTGTTTGTTCACTTCATTTTGCTTCAGTTCATATGAGTCAGTCCAGGTTTTTCTAAAATCATCCTGTTCATTATTTCCTATGACTCAATAGTTTTTCATTACAACCATATGTCATAGCTTTTTCAGTCACTGCCCAAATGATAAATATTCCCAATTATGTGCCACTATAAAAAGAGCTGTCATAAATATTTTTGTAATAGTATATCCTTTTCTCTTTATCTATGGGACATTTTTGAGATATAGACCCAGTAGTGGTATTGCTAGGTCAATGAGTATATATAGTTTTATGGCCCTTGGGACATGGTTCCTTGCCCAAAAAGGTTGTATCAGTTTATACCTACAACAATGGTGTATTAGTGTCCCAATTTTTTCCCATATCCCCTCCAACAATTATCATTTTAATTTTTGGTCATATTAGCCAATCTGATAGGTATGAGGTAGTAACTCAGTTGTTTAAATTTGCATTAAGCATTTTTCATATAACTAGTTTGTTTTTTTAACCCTTACCTTCCATCTTGGAATCAACACTGTGTATAGGTTCCAAGGCAGAAGAGTGATAAGAGCTAGACAATGATTAAGTGACTTGCCCAGGGTTACACAGCTGGGAAGTGTCTGAGGTCACATTTGAACCCAGGACCTCCTGTCTCTAGGCCTGACTCTCAATGCACTGTGCTACCCAGCTGCCCCCCATAACACTATATTAATTTCTTTCACTGAAAGCTACCTGTTCATAGCTTTTTAACTATTTCTCAATTGGGGAATGTGTTCAACTCTTAAATTTGGCTCAGTTCTCTATATATTTGAGAAACCAGGCCTTTTCAGAGACACTCACTATAAAAAAAAAATTTCCCCCCAGTTTGATGTTTCCCTTCTAATGTTGGTTGCATTATTCAAAATTATCTGTTTCATTTTTTGTAATGTTCTCTATGTCTCATTGAGTCATAAATTCTTCTAGTGTAAGTCTGATGGGTAAACTTTTCTATGGTCCCCTAACTTATTTCTGGTATCACCTTTTATTTCTAGATGAAGTATCCATTTTGACTTTATCTTGGTATATAGTGTGAGATATTGGTCTATGCCTAGTTTCTGCCATACTATTTTCTAGCTTTCCCAACAATTTTTGCCAAATAGTGAGTTTTTCCCCAAAAAAGTTTGTATATGGGTTTATCAAACACTAGGTCCCTACAATCATTAACTACTGGTTGGATTTCCTAACTTATCCATTGATCCACTACTCAATTTCTTTTCTAGTACCAGATTGTTCTAATGATCATAGTAGGTATGGCTAAGTTGCCCCTTTCTTTTTTCTTTTTTTCAAAATTAATTCCTTTGATATTCTTGTTTTTATTCTTCCAGGTGAATTTTATTATTTTTTCTATTTATAGGAAATAGTTTTTGGGTAGTTTGGTATGGCACTGAATAAGTAAACTAATTAAGGTAGGATTGTCATTTTTGTTATATTGGTTCAGCCTATCCACGAGCAACTAATATTCCAGTTGTTTAGGTCTGACTTTATTTGTATAAAAGGTGTTTGTTTTCTAATTGTGTTCATATAATTGCCGAGTTTGTTTTGGTAGGTATAACCCAGGTATTTTATATTGTTTAAGAGTTCTTTTTAATGGAATTTCCTTTTCTATCTTCTGCTGTTAAGACTTTGTTGGAGGTAAACAGAAATGCTATTAATTTATGTGGGTTTACTTGGTATCCTGAAACTTGGCTAAAGGTGTCAGTTGTTTCTGTTAGTTATTTGGTCAATTCTCTGAGGTTCTCTATGTATGCTATGGTATCATCTGCAAAGATTGATAGTTTTGTTCCCACATTTCTTATTCTAATTCTTCCAATTTATTTTTGTTTTTATTGCTATAGCTAGTGTTTCTAGTATAATATTAAATAGTAGTGTTGATAATGAGCATCCTTGCTTCACCCCTGATCTTACTGGGTAGGATTCTATTTATCTCCACTACAAATAATGCTTGCTAAAGGTTTTAAATAGATGCCCTTTAACACTTCAAAGGCCTTTTCTTGATCTATTGAGATAATTATATGATTTTGTTATTGATATGGTCTAATAAACTAATAATTTTCCTAATACTGAATCATTACTGCATTCTTGGTATAAAACTTACCTGATCAAGGTATATGATCCTTGTAAAATGCTGTTGTAATCTCCTTGCTATTATTTTATTTAAAATTTTTGCAACAAATTCATTAGATTGGTCTAATTTTCTTTATTTTCCTCTTCATGGTTTAGATATTAATATTACATTATCTTTTTAAAAGATCAACATTTCTTTAATTTTTCAACCTCTCTCCTCCCCTCTTCCCAAACCACAGAAGGCATCATCCAGCAAACAAATACCTAATATTTTTTATGTTTCTATTTCTCAGTTCATTCTGGAGGTAAACATTCACAAGTTATTCTTCAAATATTAAATCTATAGCTGTATAAAATGCTCTCTTGGTTCTACTCATTTCACTTTTCATTACCTCATGTAGTTCTTTTCAAGTTTTGAAAAAATTAATCTGATTATCATTTCTTATAGCACAGTACTATTCTATCACAATTTGTTTAGTCATTCTCCAATCAAAGGACATCCCTTTGACTTGCAGTTCTTTGCCACCACAAAGAGAACAACTATAAATATTTTGGAACATGTAGGTTCTTCTCCTTTTACCTTATCTCCTTGGGGAAAACAGCAGCAATGGTAATGCTGGGTCTAAACAGTTTTATAGCTCTCTGGGCATAATTCCAAATTGTTCTCCAAAATGGTTCAATCAAGTCATAGTTTCATAATTCAATCAATGACCCCACTTTTCTATCCCTTCCAACATTTGTCATTTTTCTTTTCTGTCATTTTAGCCAACCTAATAGGTGTGAGATGATACCTCAGAATTGTTTTGGTTTGCATCTCCTAATCAGTAGTGATTAGAACATCTGTTCACGTACCTATATATGGCTTTGACTTCTTCATTCAAAAACTGTTCATCATTTGTCCATTTATCAACTGGGGAATTGCTTTTATTCTCAAATTTGACAAAGTTCTCTATATAGTTTGGTTTGTTTTTTAAAAACCATTATCTTCCATCTTAGCATCAATATTAGTTCCAAGGCAAAAGAGTGGTAAGGACTAGGCAATGGGTGTTAAATGACTTGCCAGGGTCACACAGCTAGGATGTGTCGGAGGCCAGATTTGAACACCTAGCTGTTGGCTAGCACTGGTTCTCAATCCACTGAGCCACCCAGCTGCCCCACTCTATACATTTCCTGATATGAAATTTCTTTCTGAAAGGTAATCTAAATTTTCTGCTTTCCTTCTAATCTTGGCAAAATTTGTTTTACTTGGGGGCAAAACCGTTTCAACTTAATGTACTCAAAATTATTCTTTTCACATCTCATAAATTCTCTCCATTTTTTGTATATTAACAGTATCATATCTGTGTCATAAAGGAATTTAGAAGAATTCTTTCTTTCTCTATTTTCCCAAATAGGGGGTTAATTGTTCTTTGAATGCTTAGTAGAATTCACTTGTGAATTCATCTAGCCTTGAAGCCCTTTCCCTTCTTTGATGGTTTGTTTAATTTCTTTTTCTATGATGGGTTTAAATATTGTTTCCTCTTGTTAATCTGGACAGTTTATAAATTTTCTAAAAATGCATATATCACTTAAAATTGTTACATTTATTGACATGTAGTTGGACAAAATAATTCCCAATAATTGCTTTAATTTCTTCTTCAATGGTTGTGATTTCACCTTTGATAATTTCAGTTTTCTTTCCTTTTTTCTAATCATACTAACCAATAGTTTACCTATTTTACTTATTTTTTCATAAAATAGGTCCTTTTCAATGGTCTTTATTTTCAAATTTATTTATCTCTCCTTTTAGTTTCAGGATCCCAATATGGTATTGTGAAGTGGGGATTTTTAATTTGTTCTTTTTCTAGCTGTTAGTTGCATGTCCAATTCATTGATCTGTTCTTTATTTTACGGATGTAAGCATTTAGAAATAGAATGTAATCTCCTAACTAGTTGTCAGACCCTCTTACTGTCTGTGGGCTGAGAGCTCCAGAAGTTGCCTCCACCAATTCAGTCTCCACCCTCCACCTCCACAAGGTCTGAAGTTGGTTTGCCAGGGTGTGGTCTACAGTTACAGTCCATTCTTATACCGGAGAAAAAGACCTTTCCCGTCAATCTTCTAAGTTGTATTGAGTAGGAAAATTGTTTCATCTTGTCCCTTTATTGGTTCTACTATTTCAGAATTCGTTTTGAGGTGTTATTTTGATGTTTGGAGTAGAATTTGGGAGAGCTCGGGTGATTTCCTGCCTTTACTCCAACATCTTGGCTCCATCCCCTTCATAGTTTGACATCAATAAAATTGTGTAGTGAAGAAGGAAATGAGCTTCTTGATTTATAGTGAAATTCAAAATATTTTCAATGTCACAGAGTAGTTAATTTAAAAGTTTTAATTAAGAGTACTTACACAGTAGGGATGTATTCTCCAGGAAAGGCATTGGTCGTATAACTGATCAGTAGGCAAGTTTTACCTACGGCTCTAAGGGAAAAAAAAAGACAAAAATTAATTGATTTGGAGAGTGCAAATTATTTTTATCACTGATTCTTATAAAGTGACAGAAAATGTAAGGACACAAATCAAAAAAACAAATAAATAAAATTCTACCACTTAGATACCCTAAAAGTAAAGGCAAGAAAAGGATGTTTATTTTTAGGGGAAAAAATATATATATAGTCTCTAATTTGGGGGAGGGTAAGGTGGGTTTTCTTACATTATAAATATATATAATGTAAGTAAGTAAAAGTAAGTAAAAAGTTAACACTACTTTTGAATAGATAGTTAGCAATTCCTTGATAGAAAAAAGCCAAAAGTGTTACTACATTTATCAAAAGAAACTAAGATCATTTCATAAAAGGAATAAAACAGTAACAGTAAAAGGAAACAAACTCATTTTTGGCATGATAAATAGATGAGTCACGCATTCAGCCATTTGGAGCAGAAATATTACTTCAAATGATTAGTGTGATTTAAATGCCATTCCTAACTTGTGATTAAAAGTAGTAAATTTTAACACTATTTCTACAATTCTATAATTTTTTTCCTTTATTTTAAAATTTTCTTTATTTTTAATTATTTCCCATGGCTACATGTTTCTTCCTCCTTTCTTCCCTCCCACCTCCTGGAGGAATAAGCAATTCCCCTGGGTTATACATGTATTATTGCTCAATACCTAATTCCATATTATTTATTTTTGTAATAGAGTAATCTTTTAAAACCAAAAAACCCTGTCAAGTTCTGCTCAACAAATTATTCATGGGTCATTGAACTAGGATGAGAAAATTTATTTCTGGGATTATAGGATGTTCAAACTGTGCCAGACGACAGATCAGACATTCAGATATCCTCTTGCTGGCCAGTGACAACATTTATTGTTTTAGAGTGTACAATTTATAGAGGAAATGCTGTAGGCTAAGGGATAAGGTAAGCCTTTTGCAGGAATAATGGATGTAGATTACCTTAGTGGCTCTAAGCAGTGTTTTCAATAGGATAATAAATCACAGGTAACATTGTCAATTCAACATGTCAACGTATGACCCAGTTTTGTAATAGAATACGCTACGTTCTTTTCGCAGAACTTCTGTATTTTTTCCCCTTGGCTGGACATTCAGTATGTTTTTCTCATGTTAGGGAGCAAGTTATGTGTCTGGTAATTTCTAAGCTATGCTTTCCCAGAGACCTTGCAAACTGGGGTGCATCGGGCATTCCACAGCCTTGCTGGAATAGAAGCCCCCAATCTTATGCTGTTTCCACAAACCCATATAACACAAGGGATAAATTATGTTTTACTTCTGCATTTCTACTCCCACAGTTCTTTCTCTCAAGGTGGATAGAATTCTTCCTCATAAGTCTCTCAGGATTGTCCTGGACCAGTGCATTGCTATTAGGAGGAAAGTCCAAAAAACATTTCATCGTGCCACAGTGTTTCAATTTCTGTGTACACTCCGCATCAGTTCATGGAGGTCTTTTCAGTTCACATAGAAATCCTTCAGTTCATCATTCCTTATATGGCACAATAGTATTCCATTACCATCAAATACCACAATTTGTTCAGCAAATGGGACACCCCTTCATTTTCCAAATTTTTGCCACCACAAAGAGTGCAGTTTAAATATTTTTGTACAAACACTTTTTTAAATCTCTTTGGAGTATAAATCTAGTAGTGGGTATTGCTGGATCAAAGGGTATGCATTCTTTTAAAGTCCTTTGGGCATAATTCCAAATTGCCTTCCAGAATGGTTAGATCAATTTACAACTCCACCAGCAATGCATTAGTGTCCCAATTTTGCCACATCCCCTCTATTTATTATTTTCCTTTACTGTCATATTGACACATCTGCTAGGTATAAGGTGGTACCTCAGAGTTGTTTTGATTTTCATTTCTCTAATCAGGAGGGATTTAGAACACTTTTTCATGAGATTATTGATAGTTGCTTCCCTTCTAATTTTGATTGCATTGGTTTTGTCTAATCCTCTTTACATTTAAGTCATTTACCCCATATTCTGAATTTATCTTGGTAGAGAGTGTGAGATGTTGATCTAAACCTAATTCTTTCCATACTATTTTCCAATTTTCCCAACAGTTTTTGTCAAATAATCCAGATTTGTCCAAAAAGCCGGGATCTTTTTGTTTATTGGACATGAGCTTTTTTGAGGGCAGTAATTCCCTAATTATCTGGCTACTTTTGTAGCCAACATTATTTCAGTGCTACTAAAATTTAAGTCATAATCTCCTCTCCTAAAACCTGCACCTCCTTCTGGATGACCTATTTTAATTAAGGGTACCACCAAACCTCACTCAGATTTGGAAGCCTTGGTGGGACAATTCAAAATAAATTAAATTTTGTTTTCAGTTACAGGTGCAGGCATTCAACAATAAGAACAAAATAAAAAATGAAAATTAAAAAAACAAAACAGCTAATGTACATGTAATTCCAAACTTGTTATTTGTCAATTAATTGCCTTTTTAAAAACCGCATATTAACTTCGAAGGCTAGCAACAAAATCACCTGCTGGTTTCATTAATTTATTTAAAACATGATCCCTGACCCTCTTGTATCCAACTCTTATAACATACATCCCCACCTCTCCCCCCTCCTCCTTTATCCTCAAACTTTCCCCTACTCTAATGAGGCCTTCATTAATTAGATCACCAGAATCATCACTTAACTGATTTCTCCTTTCTACAACGGGTTTGTCACACTTCCTAATACACTGCTCTGATTGTATCCCTCTTCTGGCTCAAAAACTTTCATTAGTTTCCAATGTCTTTTGAAAAAAAGTGAAAATTCCTTAAACTGGAATTTAAGGCTCAACAGTCTGACTTCAATCTCCTTTTCAGCATTTCCTCTCACCCTCCCCCCCCCATATCTGATATCTCAACAAACCAGACAACCAGCTATCTCTTAACCAGAAGCTATGCCCTCTTCTACTTCAAAATCCATAGTTCTCACATCTCCTGTGCTTCAAATGAATTCCTTCCCCCCTCTATCTCCTGAAATTCAATCCTTAAGTATTAGCTTAACTACTATCTTTATGAACTGGCATAATACTCTTTCAAGTCTATCCTTCAATATTTCTTTCATCAGATCTCTCAGATTATTTGTACACCTCCTATGATTACTATAATACAGATTAAAATTTAATATGATCCTGCCCTATCTCTCATATTAGACAATAAGTTTCTTGGATCTAGGGACTGTGTTTTGTTCACTTTTGTGTCTCCGATGCCTTGTTCATAATAAGGCAGTTAATATGCAGTATATTAAGCTGAACTCATTAAGCAAAATATCAGTGTTATTCTGTCCCCTTAAAAATCTAATCACCTTTCCTGTACCAACACCAAGAGGCTATTCTAGTTTGCATTTCTACCAAGAAATATGTACATCTAAGAAGACAAGAGGTCTCTGACAAAAAAAGGAAAAAAATGGAAGAAACATCTCTGAAAGATCTCAGAACTCTCTTATCAAAACAACCAAACAACCCTGACTACAAAGGATTGCTAATTAAGTATATTTTCTTCCTCTTAACATTTTTTCTGCCTGGGGATAGGGGTGGTGGGGGTGGTGTTCATAGGTCCCCTTGGTAGTCTAGTGAACCCTTCTTCAAAGGATGTTTTTAAATAAACAAAATAAAATACATAGGACCTCAAAATATTATGAAGCTAGTAAATATCAGCCACGAATTGAAATCTTTCCTGATTCCAAGAGTACTACTGGCTCCACTTTGGCAGATATGGATTTTCCCTCCTCAGAAGTTTTTAGAAATCACTTTAGCATATAGATTAAATGCTTGTGAAGGTTTTGTTTTGTTTTCTAATTATTTATGAGGAGGTATCTGGGTAGTTCAATGGATTGAGAGCCAGGCCCAGAGACATGAGGTCCTGAATTCAAATTTGAACTCAGATACTTCCTAGCTATGTGACCCTGGGCAAGTCACTTAACCCCCATTGCCCAGCCCTTACCACTCTTCTGCCTTAGAACCAATACACAGTATTGATATTGATTCTAAGATGGAAGGTAAAGGTTTGGGAAAAAATTACTAATGAGGGAATGAAAGCAACCACTGACAGAAGTTTTGCCAAGATACCTTCTACTTATTATTTTTAAATTGCATGGAACTACATTATACTACTGCTATATTTAGAGCTAAACAGGATCATAACAGATCATCTTGCATCCCTACCCATTTAGTTTTACTTGTGAAGTAGAATTTTTAGCGAATTAGGATGCCAGAAGCAAGTATATGTGTATGTGTGTACACACATGCATACACTCTCTAAATAAAGATACTAACTTGTGGATTGTCTGAAGAGTTGGAGAACCCACAGTGTTTGGCAATCAATGACTCAATATAAATTTAAAATTCTACTTTAACTGCTGCAATTATAAAAAATAATCCTGAAGAAAATAACCGCAGTAGTCAGTAACTTTATATTAGTGGACAATCATAACTAGAGCTAATAAGAAATAGATTTTCTAATTTGTATGAAGTCAATTCTTTGAAAGTCAATCAACAAATCATTAAGAATTTAAGTGCCTACTATGAGGACTGCACTAAGCCTCTGGGAGAACAGACTTCTTGGGAGGGTGGGGGGTGGAGAGGCAGGTTTAAGAGTTGTAGAATTTTTTTTTCCTTATCGTTTGCCAAAAGGTTTCCTTCCCTTCCAACCCCATTCGAGAAGGTGAGAATCATAACTCTACTGATCTTGTCTTCTAGGGAAATTTCGTCATTCGCAACAGCAATACCTTTCTGGGACTATACACTATTTGATTTGTTGAAGCAAAAGAAAAGGAAAAAAAGCCAACAGCTACACTGTCCCCCTCCTCCCATCACTTTATTTCAAAAGGTAAGTCCTATATGGATCAAGTAACATGCCTGTAATAAACAGAAACTTGGGCTTTCCAAAATACAGTGCTTTTCCCAGGGATATTGCATTAGTCAAGATGACCAGGCTTCAAACTTAGTAAATGTTTATCATGTATGTGATTACCAAGTAATTTAACCCCGGCTTACCATGTTCCCTCTCACATTGTGTGCTAATGTCTGGAGGATGTAAGTTTTGCATAGCTCCACCCCTCCCGCTCTTTTCCTCTGATCAGGGCTGGGAAAGCAAACTTTATGCCAGGCAGGAAGAATCTATACACGTGGGTTTACTTTCTGTTAGATAATTAGGTTTGAACTTCTATTTCTTTTACTTTTTCTTTCTACTTCAAGTGATTACTAACAAACTTTATAAAATATAATACTTGGGAGTTATTGGATATTGATTTAAATCTTACAATGGTCAAAGGATATGAAGTCATCAAACAAACATTAATTTAAAAAATGCAAATCAAAACCTTAAGGGTTCACCTCACACATTAAATAATAGGCAAAGATGACAAAAGACATGAATGTAGGAGAAGGTATGGGAAGACCCACACAGTACAGAATTGTTGTAAACTTGTAAATAAGTACAACTATTATGAAAAAAATTTATAATTATGCAAACAAAATGACTAAAATGGTCATAGCCTGACCCAGAAATTTCACTACAGGGACCATACACCACAGAGACAACTGAGAAGAATAAAATCCCTGTACACAAAAACATTTATAACAGCACTTTTTGTGAGACTAAACTGAAAATAAAGAGAATGCCAAATCAGATGGGTAATGGTTAAATAAATTGCAGTATATGAATGTAATGAATTATTACTGTCCTATAAGAAATTATGGATTTTAGGAATACAGAGAAGCATGGAAAGATCTGCATGAACTGATGCATGGGGAAGAAAGCAGAGCTAAGAAATATACACATGACTATAACATAAGGAACCAAAAATGAGTTATAAAATTATAATGAACAAGCACAGGCCTTTGCAGAGATGGAAGGGTGGACAAGTATAGTATACTGAACATTTCGGACTTTTTCAATGTGTTGATTGGTTATACTGATTTGTTTCCTCCTTTTTCTTCCTTTGGTCTTTAAAAATATTATTTGTTAGGGGCAGCTAGGTGATTGAGAGTCAGATCTGGAGACAGGAGGTCCTGGGTAAAAATCTACTTTCTAGCAGCGTTGACTCTGGGCAAGTCACTTAACACCCAATGCCTAACCCATACTACTCTTCTGCCTTGGGACCAATAGACAATATTAATTCTAAGGAAGAAGGTAAGGGTTTTAAAAAAATAAAAAACTGAAAAATAACCATGTCATTAAATCTAATAGTGCAAAATAAGCCAAGGTCCTCATAAGACAAGAATTATAGGAATCAGGAAACATTACTCAAAATTGAGAACTAAAAAGTTTAAAAAAAAAAAAAACAGATTTTACTATTTTCCCTCCACTTATATGTAAAAACAATTTTTTAACATTTGCCCCCCCCCAATTTTGAATTCCAAATTTTCTTTCTCTCTTTACTCCTATCTCCTTGAATGGGCAAGCAATTACAGGTTATACATGTGTAGTCATACAAAACATATCTGCATATTAGTCATGTGAAAGAAAGCACAAAGAAAAAAACAAGAAAAAATATTTTTAAAAAATATTCTTCAATCTGTATTCAAGCTACCAGTTCTCTCTGGAGGTGGATAGCATTTTACATCAAGAGTCCTTCATAATTGTCTTGGATCATTGTACTGCCAAGAAGAGCAAAGTCATTCATGGTTTATCATCATACAATATGTTGCTATTACTATATACAGTGTTTCTTCCAGTTCTGCTCATTTCACTTTGCAAATCAGTTCATTTAAGTTTTTCACGGTTTTTCTGAAATCCTCCTGCTAATCATTCCTTATAGCACAACAGTGTTCCACCACAACAATCATATACCACATCTTGCTCAGCCATTTCTCACCTGATGGCAGGCATTGCCTCTACTTCAAATTCATTGCCAACATAAAAAGAATTACTACAAATTATTATGTACATATAGATCTCTTTCTCTTCATCTCCTTGGGATACAGACCTAGTAGTGATATATGCTAGGTCAAAGGGTTTTATAGCTCTTTGGCCACAGTTCCAAATTGCTCTCCAGAATGGTTGTATCAATTCATAACTCCACCCAGTTGTATTAGTATCCTAATTTTCCCCATACCCCCTCCAACTTTTTGTCCTTTTCCTTTTCTGTCATGTTAATAAATCTGATAATTATAAGATGGTACCTCAGAGTTGTTTTAATTTGAATTTCTCAAATCAATAATGATTTCTTCATATGTTTTTAGACAACTTTGATTTCTTCCTCTGATTTCTTCCTGTTCAAATTTTTTGACCCTTCATCAGTTGGGGAATGATTCATGTTCTTATAAATTTGACTCAGTTCTCTTATACCTTTGAGAAATGAGACCTTTATCAGAGAAACTTGCTTTAAAAAAGTTTCCCCTCAGTTTTCTCACCCATTGGCATTGTTTATAAAAATTTTTTTAAATTTGATGTAATCAAAATTACCCATTTTACAACTCTTACTGCTTTCAAACTCTTGTTTGGTCATAAATTCTTCCCTTACTCATAGATCTGACAGGTCAACTATTCCATGCTCCCCTAATTTTCTTTAGGGAATCACCCATTATGTCTAAATCACATACCTTGACCTCATCTTCATATATGATATAAAGCGTTGTATATCTAATTCCTGCTAAATTGCTTTTCAGTTCTCAGCATTGTCAAATAATGAATTCTTGTCCCCAAAGCTGGCAGTCTTTGCATTTATCAAACATTATTATGGTTATTACTTACTGTGCATTATATATCCAATCTGACTCACCACTCATATCAGGTTGTTTTGATTATTGTTTTTTTATAATACAGTTTAAGATCTAGTATTGCTAGGTGACCTTCCTTCACATTTTTATTGTCTTGGTAAGTCTTGACCTTTGGTTCTTCTGGATTAATTTTTATCACACACATTTGTCTACAAAATAATTTTTGGTAGTTTAATGACTTTAATTAATTTAGGTAGAATTGTCATTTTTAATATATTGACTTGGCTTACCCATGAACAATTATCATTTTCCAATTGTTCAGACATCATTTTATTAGAATGAAAAATGTTTTGAAATTGTGTTCATAGTTCTTTGGTTTGGCTTGGCAGATAGATTCCCAAGTATTTTATATTGTCTATAGTTATTTTAAATATAATTTATTTCTTGCTGCTGGACTTTGTTGGCAAAATATTGCAATGCTGGTGACATGTAATCACAGGTTATTTTATATCCTATAACTTTGCTAATGTTAATTACTTCCAACTAGTTTAGTTGATCCTCTAGGATTTTCCAAATATATAATCATATCTGCAAAGATAGTTTTGTTTCCTTGCTGCCTATTTTAATTCCTTTAATTTCTTTTTCTTATTGTTATAGCTAGCATTTCTAACACAATACTGAATAATAGCGCTTCAACCTCTGATCTTATTGGGAAGATTTCCAGCTTGTCCCCATTACTTGCTTTTAGTTTTAGATAGATACTAGTTATTATCTAAGGAAAATCTCATGTATTCTCTTTTTTAATATATTGAATGCTATATCAAAAACTTTTTTTGCATCTGTTGGTTTTGTTCATTTTTTTTAATTTATATGGCCAATTATGCTGATAGTTTTCCTAATGTTGAAACAGTCCTGTCTTCCTGGTATAAATTCCACTTGGGTATAGAGTATGATGTTTATAATGTTTTGTTGTTATTGCTAGTATTTTATTTAAAAATTTTACATCAATATTCATTAAAGAAATTGGTCTATAATCTTCTGGTTTTGTTCTTTCTGGTTTAGGTTATCATAGTCACACATTTCTGCCATAAAAGAAATTTGGTAGGACACATTCTTTGCCAATTTTTCCAAATAGTTTATATAGTATTGCAACTAATTGCTCTCTTAAATATTTGATAAATTTAAATTTTAAAAAATTGGGATTTTTCTTAGGGAGCTCATTTATGGCTTGTTCGAATCCTTTTTCTATGATGGGGTTATTTAAGCAATTTATTTCCTCTTCTATTAACCTGGACAACATATATTGGTAAATATTCATCCATTTCACTTGAACTATGAGATTTGCATATAATTGGGCAAAATAGCTTCTAATTGCTCTAATTTCTTCAATGGTAGTGAATTTAACCTTTTTATTTTTGATAGTGGTAATTTGGGTTTTCTTTCTGACTTTTAAACAAATAACCAATGGTTTATCCCTCTCCCTCTTTTTTTCTCCCCATAAAACCATCTCCTTGTCTTATAATTCAAAGACCTTCTTACTTTCAATTGCATTTATCTTTCCTTTGATTTTCAGGAATTTCAATCTGGCCTTTGAGGAATTTTTAATGTGTTCTTATTCTAGATTTTTAATTGTATACTCAATTAATTAATATTCTTTCTCTATTTTATTGATACAAGCATTTATATAAATTTCCCCCAGTAACAATAAAGTTCATAAGAATTATAAACATCATCTTCCCATGTAGGATGTAAACAGTTTAACTGAATACCTAATGATTTTTCTTTCTTGTTTATCTTTTTATGTTTCTCTTGAGCCTTGCATTTGAAAATCAAATTTTCTATTTGGCTCTGGGTTTTTTTTTCATCAGAAATGTTTTAAAGATCTCTCATTAAATGTTTTTCCCAAAGGAGTAAACTCAATTTTTCTGAGTATGTGATTTTTTTTCTCTCTTAAAAATTATTAATTTATTTGTTGGTAACATTAACATTTCCAGGTATCTCACTCACTCACTTCCTGCAGCATCTAACAAAAATGTGTGTTTATGTGTGTGTGTGTGTGTATGTATGTATGTATGTATGTATATTACTCAACAAAAATATGCAGATATAAATCATGTTTTTTGTGTTCCTATTTATCCGTTCTTCCTCTGGAGATGGAGATTTGCAACTCATTCTTCAAATATTAATTCTGTAGCTGTATATAATGTTCTCTTGGTTCTATTCATTTCATTCTTTATTGCTTTCATGTAGATCCTCATTATTTCTTACTGTGTAATAGTATTCCATCACAATCATATTCCATAACTTGTTCAGCCATTTCCCAACTGATGTTAATTTTCTCAATTTCTAGCTTTTCTACCACCATAAAGAAATCTACTATAAATAGTTTGGAACATATCTTTTCCTTTTTCCCTTATCTCCCTGAGAAAATAATCCAACTTGCTAGATCCAAGTTCTACATATAGTTTTACAACTGTATGATATACAGTATAAACTTATTTTTAAAACTTTTTTTATACCATATATACCATTTTACAAATCTCTGGATGCAATTCCAAACTGCTCTCCAAAATAGTTAGATTTAGTCCCACCAATGGTGTATTAATGTCCCCATTAATGTCCCCACATCCCAACAATTGTCATTTTGCCTTTTTATCATTTTACCCAATCTTATCTCAGTATTCTTTTGATTTGAATTTCTCTAATCAGTTATTTTTTCATATACCTATATGTAGCTTTGATTTCTTCACCCCCAAATCATCCATCTTTTGATCACTTATCAATTGGAGAATGGCTCTTATTCTTATAAATTTGGAAGTTCTCTATGTATTAGATAATACCACTATCTGAGAAACAATCTATAAAAAATTCCTTCCAATATTCTGTTTTCCTTCCAATTTTAACTACATTAGTTTTATCTGTATAAAACCTTTTAAATAAACGTAATCAAAATTATCCATTTTAGATATCACAATGCTCTCTCTTGTTTATATATAAATTTCTCTCCTATCCACAAATAGGTAAGCGATTCTTGGTTGTAATCCTAGCTATTTTGCCACATTCCAAATCATGTCATATTCCAAGTCCTACTGTGTAGGGAATTTGCACACCTCTCCTGAGGTCGAGCATGGGATGTTGTCCTGCCTGTGACTGTTCCTGTGTCCCAGCATGGGCTACTTGAATCTAAACTTGAACCAGATTTGGTAGAGTGGATAAAAGGGGCAAACCAATAAGTGCTCACTCTCTGACTCTTGGTATCCTGCCAAGGAAGCTGCTGCTGGAGGTCCCGCTGAACTTGACCAATAGGAGATAGATTAGGCTACTTTAACTTTCTACCTATTTCTCATCTTTTATCTATCCAAGTAATTCTAATAAATTTTCTTAAAATTTAAGGATCAAAGTCCTAATTTTACTATTACACTACAATCAGTTCCTAAATCTTAAGATTTATTCTGCTAAATTTTGTGGCTCCACAATATGCAAATCATTTCTTTCTGGATGTTTGCAATATTTTCTCTTTGACCTGGAAGTTCTGGAACTGGGAAACAATATTCCTGAGAATTTTTATTTTGGAATCTTTTAGACAGTTATTAGTGGGTTCTTTCAATTTCTTATTTTCCTTCTCGGTTTAGCATCTCAGGTTTTTCTTAATAATCTTCTTGAAATAGAATGTCTAGGTTCTTTGTTTTTTAAAATCATGGCTTTCATTAATTCATTAATCCATAAACACTCCTAGATCTATTTTAAAGGTCAGTTGTTTTTACACAATGAGATGTTTCTGATTTTCTTCTATTTTTTCATTCTTTTGATTTTGCTTGTTTCTTGATGTCTCATGGAGTCATTAGCTTCCACTTGCCCTATTCTAATATTAAGGAATTATTTCTTGAGTGAACTTTGATAGCTCCTTTTTCATTTGACCAATTCTGCACACACACACCCTAACTAAACCACAGACACTTATTAAGCATTTATTTTTTTCCCCATTCTTTTTTTTTTATCATCATACAAAACACAACTTCCATATTAGTCACTATTTTAAGAGCAAAGTCATGCATAACCAAAATCCCAAAATAAAACCAAAAATACACTACTGTGAAAGACAACTTCAACTGTCCTTTCTCTGGAAGTAGATACATTCCCCATCATGAGTTTTTCAGTTTTGTCCCAGATAATTGCATTGCTGAGAATAGCCAAGTTTTCAGAAATAATCATCATCCAATATTGTTGTCATTTGTGTATAATGTTCCTAGTTCTGCTTATTTTGTTCTGCATCAATTCCCACAGATCTATCTTTTTCTGAAATCATCTTATCATTTCTTATAGCACAATAGAATTCCATTACCAATATGTACCACAATTTGTTCAACCATTTCAATTGATGTACATCCCCTCAATTTCTAATTCTTTGCCACCACAAAAAGAGCAGCCAGAAATATTTTTGTGTAAGTGGGTCCTTTTCCCTATTTTATTTCTTTGGGATGCAGGTCTAGTAGTGGCATTACCAGATCAAAAGGTATGCATAGTTTTATAATTCTTTGGGTATACTTCCAAATTGCCCTCCAGAATGGCTGGATCAGTTCAAAACTCCATCAATAATACATTAGTGCCCTTCCAACTTGTGAACACTTTCTTTTACTGCCATATTGGTCAATCTGATAGACATAAGGCAGTCCAATTCTGCTTTTTAAGAAGTTTTTTTCAGTGAATATTTTTTACATTTTTCTATTTTTTGTGTGCTTTTTCTTTGCCAAGTTCTTGACTCTTTTCATGATTCTCTTGTATCACTTTCATTTCTTTCCCCATTTTCCCCTCTATTTCTCTTAATTTTTAAAATCCTTTGAGTTCTTCCAGAAATTCTAACTTCTATTTTTTCTGACACCAATTTTTCTTTGACGACTATTACAATTAAAATATTTAAGAGGCTGGATTTGGGATAAGAATATCAATTTATTGATTAAGGCTAACATTTAGCCAATAAATTGGTGGTCTTTGATTCTCTTGAAAATCAAAAGATGGGTTATAGGAGAAAAAACACTATCCACATTCAGAGGAAAAACTGTGGGAGTAAAACCACTAAGGATCTTAAGGAAGGGATAGACGGAAGGAAGAGAGCATGGATTACAAAATATCAGAAAACAACTGAAAAATTGTTGCTTAATGACATGGGTCGGAGGGTATATGATTGGGGATATAAAATCTAAATGAACATCCCAGTGTGCAAATACCAACAACATGACAATGGGTTCTGATCAAGAACACATGTGATACCCAGTGGAACTGCACATCAGCTATGGGAGGGATGGGGGGAGGGGAGGGAGGAATAGAAAATGATTTTTGTAACCAAGGAATAATGTTTGAAATTGACCAAAATAAAAATAAATAATGTAAAAAATTTGCAAAAAAAAGAAAAGAAAACCAAAAGACAAAGAAATTCCTTCATGTAGAACTATATGTACAATTTAGGAGCTCATTATTCAGAGCCTCCCCAAAACACCTCTGAGGTAAATTTAGAGGACTCAATTCCTCCCTCATTACTTCTCCATAAGGGAGATAGGTCTTTGCCTAAATAAGGAAGACACCAAAACACCCTTTTCCCCTAGCCATGTAGCTGGCCCATCTTGTTTGCTTGCTTTTTTCATTTTAAGTTTTGTATCTTTTCTCCAGATTACACGATGGTACAATTTTTCAATTGTTTTCTGATATTTTGCAATCCATGCTCTCTTCCTTCCGTCTATCCCTTAATATCCTTAAGATGGCAAATTATATAAAAAGGCATTTTCATCATGTGAAAGGAGACATATATCTTTTTCTTTTTAAACGCTTATCTTCCATCTATGTACTGGTTCCAAAACAGAAGAGTGGTATGGGCTAGGTAATGGGGTTAAGTGATTTGCCCAGGGTCATACAGCTAGGAAGTGTCTGAGGCCAAATTTGAACCTAGGACTTCCTGTCCCTAGGTCTAGCTCTCAACCCTATGCTGCCACCTAGCTGCCCCCCATATATCTTTTACACTAGAGAAAAATTCATGGAGGAAATACAATCAAGAATATGCTTCAATTTGCATTCAGACTCTATTAATTGCTTCTATAGCAGTGAATAGCCTTTTTCATCATTATTCCCTTGGAGATGTCTTAGATCCTTACATTGCTGATAATAGTTAAGTCATTCAGTTTATCATCATAATTGCTGCTACTATGAACAAAGTTCTCCTGGGTTCTGCTCACTTCACTATGTCATTTCATATAAGTTTTTCTGTGATCATTCTATTCATCATTTCCTATAACACAATAGTATACAATTACATACCACAGCTTGTTCAGCCATTCCAAATTGTAGTCGAGGCAGAGCCATAAGGGTTAAAGCCCTCCTCTTCCCCCTGCTTGGGCTGCATAGTCAAGGTTGTGGGTTGAACTGTGTACGACCAGCCCAGCTGCATGCTCAAGGTTGGAATAGTCAGTAGAGGGAGGTTTGATAATGATTGTGAGAAACTGCAAGGTTGGAATAGTCAACAGAGGGAGGTTTGATAAAACACTGTGGGAAATTGTGAGAGACTTGTTTCTCTGCCCTTTTTTGGAATCCCCTCGGTTCCTCCTTGTGCCTGGCAGGTAACGTCATGAATTCCTATGAAGCTGTCCAATTACTGGTTCCTGATGTTGCTGGGCTGTAACGTCATATCGTCCTGTGGTCTTAACCTATATATGCTTTGTCTGAATCCAATAAATTTTGTCGTTATGCATTTTCATATAGCGTCCATTCGTTACTCTTCACTTTTCGTTACCCCAAGTAAGGTCACACAGGGCTGGCCAACCCTGGTGCTGAGCCTTACACAAATGATGGGGATCCCTTCAGTTTCTAATTCTTTGCTACCCCAAAAAGAGCTGCTAGAAACACTAGGTCCTTTCCCCCTATCTTTGATCTCTTTGGAATAAAGACCTAATAGTGGTATTTCTGGGTCAAAGAGTATGCAGTTTTATGGTTTTTTGGGCATGGTTCCAAATTGCTCTCCAGAATATTTCATTAACTCAATTCTACCAACAGTGTATTAATGTCCCAATTTCTTCAGATCCCCTCCAACATTTATCATTTTCCTAAGTTCTAATAGGTGTGAGAATAATGTTACCTCAGAGTTGTTTTAATTTGCATTTTTCTAGAGTGATTTGGAGTTTTTTATATGACTAAGGATAGTTTTAATTTCTTCATCTGAAAACTATCTGCTTATATCCTTTGACCATTTGTCAATTGGGGAACGTTTTGTATTCTTATAAATTTGACTCAGTTCTCTATATAGTTGAGAAATGAGACCTTTGTCAGAGATACTTGCTATAAATATGTTTTCCAGTTTGCTGTATCCCTTAATTTTGGTTGCACTGGTTTTACTTGTGTAAAATCTTTTTAATGTAGGCAGTTATCTTTTTACATTTCATAATATTCTCTATAGATTTGTCAGGTAAACTAATCAGTGATCCTTTCATTTTGTTCATGGTTCCAACCTTTATTTCTAAATTATGTATCCATTTTGACTTTACATTGGCATTTGGTATTCAGTATTGGCCTATGTCTATTTTCTGCCATACGGTTTTCCATTTTTCCCAGCAGTTTTTATCAAACAATGAGCCCTTCTTCCAAAAGTTTAGGTCTTTGGATATCAAAAACTAGATTTCTATGGTCATTTACTACCATGCATTAAGTGCCTAATGTATTCAATCACTATTACTATTAATAATACTATTATCATTACTATTACTAATCTATTCCATATTATTCAGTATCAAATTGTTTTGATGGTTGCCACTTTATAATACAATGTGGGGAGGGATTGGGGTGGGGGGAGATTAGATCCTTCAGAGAATTTGAGAGCCAGGCCCAGAGACAGGAGGTCCTGGATTCAAATCTGGCATCACCAGAGCGAAAGGAGGAAACCAGGAAAACACTGTACACAGAGACTGATACACTGTGGTACAATTGAATGTAATGGTCTTCTCCATTAGTGTCAATGCAATGTCCCTGAACAATCTGCAGGGATCTAGGAGAAAAAACACTATCCACAAGCAGAGGACAAACTGTGGGAGTAAAAACACCGAGGAAAAGCAACTGCTTGACTACAGGGTTTGAGGGGACACGTCTGAGGAGAGACTCTAAATGAACACTCTAATGCAAATACCAACAACATGGAAATGGGTACGAATCAAGAACACATGTGATACCCAGTGGAATTGTGAGTCAGCTATGGGAGAGGTTGGGGGAGGGCAGGGGGAAGAAAATGATCTTTGTCTCCAATGAATAATGCTTGGAAATGACCAAATAAAATAATGTTTAAAAAAATAATAATCTGGCATCAGATTTTTCCTAGCTGTGTGACTCTGGGCAAGTCACTTAAACCCCCACTGCCTAGCCCTTATCCCAGACATTGTACTAATTCTAAGACAGAAGACAAGGGTTTAAAAAAAAATAAAAATTTGAGATCTGGCACGGTAACCTATCTTCTTTCATATTTTTTCATTAATTTCCTTGATATTCTTTTGTTCTTCTGGGTAGTTTGGTACGAGACTGAATGAGTAAACTAATTTACATAGAACTGTCATTTATTGTCTCAGCCTATCCATGAGCAAATTAAATGTTTTTCCAATTATTCAAATCTGACTATTTTGTGTGAAGTGTTTTGCAATTGTGATCATATAGTTCCTGGCTTTGTTTTGGCAGATTTATTTTATGTTGTCCATAGTTATTTTAAATGGGATTAATGTTTCTATCTCTTGCTGATGGACTTTATTGGTAATATAGAGACAATGCTGATGATTCACTGTGGGTTTATATCCTACAATTTTGCTAAAGTTGTTTAATTATTTCAATAATTTTTTTGGTTGATTCTCCAAGTACACCATCCAATCATCTGCAAAGTAATAGTTTTATTTCATTTTTCTATTCTCATTCCTTTAATTTCTTCTTCTTTTTTAAACTATAGCCATAACCATAACCATTTCTAGTACAATACTGAATAGTAGGTTGTGATAATGGCATTCTTGCTCCATCCCAGATCTTATTGGGAAGGCTTCTACTTTATCTCCATTGCAGATGTTTGCTGATAGTTTGAGTTAGATGCTATTCATCATTCTGAGGAATGTTCCATTTATTCCAATTTTCTCCAGTGTTTATAATAGTGTTGAATTTTGTCAAAAGCCTTTTCTGTATCTTTTGAGAAAATCATAGGGTTTTGTTATTAATACAGTCAATTATACTGATGGTTTTCCTAATGCTGAACCATCTATTCATTCCTGATATAAAACTACCTCTTCATAGTTTATGATCCTTGTGATATATTCCTATCATCTTGTTGCTTGTATTTTTATTAAAATTTTGCATTGGTATTCATTGGGGAGATTGGTCTATAATTTTCTTTCTGTTTTTTCTCTTCTTGGTTTAGGTATCAGGACCATATTTGTGTCATAAGGAATGTGGGTACAATTCTTTCCTTGGCTATTTTTCCAAATAGTTTACATAGTATCGGAATTAATTGCTCTTTAAATATTTGGGAGAATTCACTTGTGAATCCATTTGGCCCTGGGAGCTTTTATCTTAAGGGAACTTCATTGATGGCTTAACTTACTTGTTCTGAAATGAGGTTCAGCTTACTTTTTTTTTTAACCCCTACTTTCTTTTAGAATTGAGACTAAATACTGGTTTCAAAGCAAAAGGGTAAGGACTAGGCAATGTGGGTTAAATGACTTGTGCAGGGTCACACAGCTAGCTAGGAAGTATCTGGGGCCAAATTTGTACCTAGGACCTCCTGTCTGTAGGTCTAGCTCTCAATCCACTGAACCACCCAAGCTGGCCCCTCAGCTTACTTTCAAATAGATCAGAGTTCACCAAGGCTCATCAAACCTTCAATCCTTCCACAAGGTCTTAACAAAAGACTACAAGGTCTCAGTCCATTTGATAGAAGGTGATGGGGGTGGGAGCAACATTAGCTTGGAAGCAGGCTATTTCAGTTTGACTATAGGAGATTAAGGAGATAATGATTTCACATCCCTATAATTATAACTAATAATACAATTCATTATTAATTTCCCTCAAGGCTTTTGACTGTAGCTCTTCTGACACTGTTGTCCTCATCTGAATTTGTTCTGATCTTCCCTGTCACCAAACTAACTTTATACAGGCAGGTTCTTTTTCCTTCTTTGCTCATTTTCATGACTTTAAACTTTATGCTGAAAATTTATAGTGTTTTGTTGGGTTGTAAGTCTTTTTTTCCCCCCCAAGAGAAAAAAGTGGGCAGATCTATTCTACTTTCACTCAACGGTTTGTTTATTTGTTGTTTTTTTTGGTAGGGAAGTAAAAGGACTGGTGCATAGAGCATAGAGGGAAGGGAAACAGAGGGAGGGAGAGCAAGAAAGTGCACAGCACTCTACAATTAACAAAGATGATTTTTTTGGAATATAGATTTAAGAATTCTTAAAGTTGGATTTGGGTAATATGTTCATTTATCTAAATTAAGAGCTATCTCTATACTACATACTAGAATGGTTTGACATTTCCTTCTCCAGCTCATTTTACAGATGAGGAACTGAGGCTGAATTTGAATTTAGGTCTACCAGATCCCAGGCCCACACTCTTATCAGGAAGAGTTAAGAGAGAAGATAACACTAGAGAGTCAATTGAGTCACAAGAAAACTTCCACCTATACATAGCTAGGTGGTATAGATGACAGTACTGAACCCAGAAATTGAGAAAATCTGAATTCAAATCTATCCTCAGACACTTATTAGCTTTGTGACTTTAGCCAACTCATTTGACTTGTTTGTCTCTGTTTCCTGAAATATAAAATGGGAACAATAATAGCATCTACTTTCCAAGGTTATTAGGAGAATCAAATGAGATTTGTAAAGTAATTGGCATATAGTAGATGCTATAGAAATGCTATTTAAAAAGAAACAATTTTTGAAGGTAAGATTAAGAGAAAAAAATGAAAAGAACCAGAATCAAAGGCATGTGCCTTGGAATGCCTTTTATACAATTGGGAAATGCCTGAACAAACTGTGGTATGTAAAAGCAAAGGAACATTACTGTGCTTTAAGAAATGAAAAAAGATTCAATATGAACTGACACAATGAAGCAGACCAGAAGAATCATTTAATAAAAGGATTCAACACTGTAAAGAAAAACTAATCTACAAAGACTTAAGAATTCTGATAGGTCTTGGCCTTTGAAACTGGCCTCAGAGGAGGTCCGGCTTGAAACCTCCGACTGCTTCCCTTTGGACCGACACATGGGCTACTTCCAGATTAACATGGCTGCAGTGTAGAAGCAGGACTCTTCCTCTTCTCACCAACTACAAATATAGACTGTCTAAAAAAAACACAAAAACACACCACACCACCACCACCAACAACAAAAAACAAATTCTTATGAATGAAGGGACTCCACAGTAGGGCGCAGCTTTGATGGTACATGGAATTTGGGCATTTCCACACTATAAGGGGGTGAAATAACTTCCACCAAAACGTGAGCTGATCAACCCACCCCTATTCCCACCCCACCTATGGAGCCAGTCAGAGCCAGCAAGCGAGTGAGGGGCACCTCTAGGTCCTTGGCAACTAACACCACCAGGGACCTACATCTGAGAGCAGTTAGACTTGAGACCCCAGCAGGCTGAAAAGTGCGAACCTAGAGCAGGAGATAGTACAGAGAGGGGCAGCACACAAGAGAAACCATGAGGTGGCCTCAGGCAAAAACTGGGCTCCTCCTCTCCATACACAGAGAGCCTGGCCCTTCCTCACTCAGACTTTTGACTGGAAAGGGAAGGAAAAACCAGCAAAGTGATGGCAAGCAATGCCCAGAAAATACAACTTCCAAATGCCAAGAAGAACAAAAAGGCATTGACCCTGGACAATTTTTATGGAGAAAAAATCCAGACTACAAAGGAAACAGCAGAAGATGACAAACAAACAAACACATCTAAACCTTCCCCCCCAAAATGGAAATTTGTCACAAGCTCTTGAAGAATTTAAATTGGAGCTTATGAGAGATGGAAGGGTTTTGGCAAGAAAAGTGGGAAACAGTTCAAAAAGAAAATAACAGTTTAAAAGACAGGAACTCCCAATTGGAGACCAAAATTAAACAGCTGGAAGCCATGAAAAGCAGGATAGACCAAACCAAAAAGGAAAATCAAAAGATTATAGCAGAAAAACCAGACCTTCAAGACCAGAATTGGGCAATTGGAAACCAATGATCTTGCAAAACAGCAAGAATTAATAAAGCAAAGTCAAAAGACTGACAAAATAGAAACATGAAATATCTTACTGACAAGATGACTGACTAGGAAAACCAGTCTAGAAGAGGCAATTTGAGAATAATTGGTCTACCTGAAAACCCAGAAATAAACAGAAATCTTGACATCACAGTACAAGAAATTATCCAAGAAAACTGCTCTAAGAGGGCAAAAGAGATATTGAAAGAGTTCATAGAACATCCTCTACACTAAATCCTCAAAAGACAACTCCCAGGAAAGTAATGGCCAAATTCAAGAACTTCCAAGCTAAGGAGAAAATTTTACAAGAAGCCAAAAAGAGACAATTCAGATATCAAGAAGCACCAATCAGGATTACACAAGATCTGGCAGCTTCCACACTAAAGGAATGCAAGGCTTGGAACATGATATTCAGAAAGGAAAGAGAATTGGGCCTTCAACCAAGGATCACCTACTTCCAGGGGAAAGTATGGGCATTCAACAAGAAGATTTCCAAGTGTTTGTAAAGAAAAGACCAGAACCAAGTGGAAAGTTTGATATCCAAACATAAAAATTAAGAGAAACCTGAAAAGGTAAATAAGAAAGAGATGAGAAAGGAAAAAAAATTTTTAATTTATATTTTCTTCTTTAAGGGCTTCAATTTGTTTATATATTCATATATGGGAAAATGTTATTTGTAAGTCAAAATTTAAATTTACTATTTTAGGAATTGGAAGAATCATTCATAGGTAGAGATTGGGGTAATAAGTGGTTTAAGATGATATACAAAAAAGGGAAAAGTGAAGATGGCACCAAGAGAAACTTGAAGGAATATGATAAATTGGATAATCTATATCACACAAAGAGGCGCATGAGAAGGAGAGGGGAAGAATACTATTTTAAGAAGGAGAGGAAGAGAGTGCTAATAGGTAATACTTAAACCTTATTCTCAGCGAAATCGGTTCTGAGAGGGAAAAGCATCTAGATCTATTGGGGTCTGAAATTCTATCTTATCCTAAAGGAAAAGTGAGAAGGGAAAAACTGCAGGGAGTACAAAAAGGGAGGGAAAGAGGGAATTTAATAGACCCTAAAAAAATAGTGAGGGGGAGGAAAGGGAAGTATAATAAGGGTGGGGATTGGGAGGACTGATTAAAAGCAAACCACTGGTTTAAAATTATATAATGCAAGAAGAAAGGGCAGAACTAGGAGAGGATATCAAAATGTTGGGGAATACAAATGGCAATCATAACACTGAATATGAATGGAAGGAACTCATCCATAAAATGAAAACAAATAGCAGAGTGGATTAGAAACAAAAATCCTACCATGTTATCTGCAAGAAACATACCAGTAGACACACACAGGGTAAGGGTCAAAGGCTAGAGCAAAATATATTGAGCTTCAACTGAAAAAAAGAAAGCAAGACAATCATGACATCTGACAAAGCCAAAGCAAAAATAGATCTGATTAAAAGGGATAGTGAAAATAATTTCATCCTGATAAAAGGCAGTATTGACAATGAGGAAATATCAGTACCCAACATGTATGCACCAAATAATATAGCATCCAAATTTCTAAAAGAGAAATTAGTGGAGTTGAAGGAGGAAATAGTAAAACTATATTAGTGGGAGACCTGAACCTTCCTCTATCAGATCTAGATAAATCAAACCAAAAAATAAATAAGAGATAAGAGATGTGAATGAAATCTTAGAAAAATTAGAGTTAATAGATATGTGTAGAAAAATAAATAGGATCAAAATAGAATACACCTTTTCAGCAACATGTGGTACATTCACAAAGATTGACCATGAACTAGGGCACAAAAACATGGCAAAGTGCAAAAGAGTATAAACAATAAATGCAACTTTTTCAGATCATAATGCAATAAAAATAATAAGTAAGGGTACATGGAGAGGCAAATAAAAAATTAATTGGAAATTAATATGATTCTCCAAAAGCAGTTAAAGAACAAATCATAGAAACAATTATTAATTTCAGTGATGAAACTTATGATGAGACATCCTTTCAAAACCTATGGGATGTAGTCATAAGGGGAAAATTTATATCCTTGAGTTCATATATTAACAAATTGGGGAGGGCATAGGTCAATGAATTGGGCATGCAAATTAAAAAACTAGAAAATGAACAAATTGAAAATCTGCAGATAAAATCTAAATTAAAAATCCTAAAAATTAAGAGAGAAATTAGTAAAATCAAAAGTAAAAGAGCTATTGGATTAATAAATAAGTCTAGAAGTTGGTATTTTGAAAAAACAAATAAAATAGACAAAGTACTGGTCAATCTTTTTTTTAAAAAAAAAAAGGAAAGATGAAAACCAAATTAGCAGTATCAAAGATGAAAAGGGAGACCTCACCTCTAACGAAGAGGAAATTATTAAAAAGGCAATTATTAAAAAACTATTTTGCCCAATTATATGGAAATAAATATGGCAATCTAGGTGATATGGATGAATATTTACAACAATACAAATTGCCTAGATTAACAGAAGATATCGATCAGTAAATTATGAACTCTATAGGAGGAAGTTTCATACCCTCCTCCTCCCCCCTCCTGAATTGCCCACCCAGTTCATCCCATTTTGTGTGCTGGCATTGTGTACATGTATGTAAATAAAAAGGTATGGATGGGACCCCACCAGGCTCTACTTCCCTGAAGGCAGCAGGAGAGGTTGACTGAGAGCATGCAGGAGAATCAAGACACATGGTCAGACTTAGATTAGAAAAAGAGGCTTTAAACTCCTATCTATCTGCTTTATTTACTACAAGTGATTATTAATAAACTTTATGCAAAATTTAAAAAAAAGAACTCTGATCAACGGAAGACTTGGAAATATACCTCCTTGATCCAGCAATATCACTACTAGGTTTGAATACCAGATGATTAAAAAAAATGGGAAAAGATCTGATTGTATAAAAATATTTATAGCTGTAATCTTTGTGGTGGCAAAAAAATTAGAAACTGAGATGTTCCTTTATTGGGGAATGGCTGAACAAATTGTGGTGTATAATGGTGATGGAGTACTATTGTGCTATAAGGAATGATGAATTGATGGATTTCTGTAAGAACTGGAAAGACCCACATGAACTGATGCAGAGAGAAATGAGGAAAACCTGAAATAATCAAATGTAATTGGCTTTGCTCCTAATAGCAATGCATTGATCCAGGAAAACTGAGGGACATTTTCTATCCACATCTATAAAAAGATCCACTGGAGTAGAAATGCTGACTATTACTCTATTACAAAAAACAAATAATATGGAAATAGGTTTTGAGTGATAATATATGTATAACCCAGTGGAATTGCTTGTCAACTCTGGGAGGTGGAAAGGAGACAACATGAATCATGAATCATGTAACCATGGAAAATTTTTAAATTAAAAACAAACAAACAAACTCTGATCAATGCAGTGGCCTATCTTAACTCTGGATGACTTATGATAAAGTCATTTTTGCTCCTGTTAAAAAGGCAGGCATACATTTTTGGACATAGACATCATGTAGGTTCATTTTACTTAACCATGATTGTTTGTTACAAGGTTTCTTTTTTTTTCTTTCTATATGTAATATCAATTATGCTTCCCAGGTAGGCTTATTAATACTTAGTTCAGAAGCAAAAGCAAGCAGTTTGAAATAAAGATTCACAATTTCATAGAAGAGTCTCTTTTGGGGAGTTAAAACCTTCAGAATAAAAATTTCCCTCCAAATTCCCCAAACTGGTACTTCTCAAGGAAGGAAACTTTTCTTTTCCAAATCTGCATGAGGAATGGGAGGAACTCTGAAAACGAGAAGGAACCTTTAGGGTTTTCCCAGCTTTTCTCAGTAAGCAGATCAAAAAGTGGAGTATGTACATAATATAAATTATTCAATATCAATTTATCAACTGATATGTGGGTATGGACACCTAATATTCTTAATTGTGTGTTTGATCATTTTTGCATGATTGTGTATGGGACAAAGCTTGATTTGTAACCTGCATTAAAGGAGTCAAGATGTTACAAGTCTGACAGCCCTTGAAGTAATGAAATTAGTGATTCTGTGCTTCCTAAGTATTCCTTTTCCCTTTAACAGGCTGCAACATGTCTGGTGCCTTCAAGGTATCTCAGTGCAGACCAGTGGATTTAACCAGTACTTCAGTCTTAGGGTGCCAAAATTTAAAGTGTATTGACATTCCAGAAACACAGAAACAACTGCTAAGTATTTGCTTAGCAAAAATAGGTAATAAAGGAAGCTGACAAATGCCTCCCTCCCCAAGATCATTGCCAAACCTAGATGAATGACCTCAACAAAACTGAATTTGACTTTTTTAAAAAAGGGAAAAGATGAATTTTATGTACACATACAAAAAACTACTCCAAGTACTTCTGAAGTTGTTTAAGCAGAGCAAATAGTATACGTCTCCAATTCAGCATTAAAAGGGTTTTGGAGGTTAGTATATCACAATGGAGATTCATTTTTAGCTTGAAATCTTTTAAAATTACAAGATCATTTCCTACATTATCCCATCCTGTAATTTTTGAAGTTTATTTTTATCTCTAAGGCCAGAAAATTTTTCATTTATCCCTATCCAACTTTATCTAGAGAGACAGAAGGGCCACAGTAATGTTGAAGTCCTACCTCACATATAGAGGCAATTTGATTTTATCCAAATCATTTAAACTCAGTGCTCCTCTGGATCAACTATGATTATCTCAGATTATAAATTGATCTGCCCCAGCAGGAGATTCCTCCTAGAGTTCCTTACACCAAATGAAACCACATGTTCAGTTTAAAACCTAAAATAATGGCTATTTTTAAATTTGATCAGTTATCATTCAGTTGCATGCTAATTGCAAAACTGATAATCATGACATCTATACTTTCATTTAAATAAATGATTTTTTAAAAACCCTTACCTTCTATATTGGAATCAAAACTGTGTATTGGTTCTAAGGCAGAAGAGCAAGAAGGGCTAGGCAGTAGGAGTTTGCCCAGGGTCACACAGCTAGGAAGTGTCCGAGGTTAGATTTAAACCCTGGATCTCTCATCTCTGGGCCTAGCTCTCAAACCACCGAGTCACGTTGCTGGCCACAATGATTTTTTTAAGTGTTCAACAATGTCACAGCTAGGAGTCTCAGTAGAAAAAGTGTCAGATTGAGAGATGGGAGGTCCTGGGTTCAAATCTGAACTCAGATACTTCCTAGCTGTGTTGACCCTGAGCAAATCACTTAAGCCCCATTGCCTAGTCCTTACCAGTCTTCTGCCTTGGAACAATTCAATATACTGCATTGATTCCAAGATGGAAGGTTAAGAGTTAAAAAAAAAAAGTTCAAAGTTACAGGGCCAAATATAGATCTAAGTTTCATTACATTAGAGGCTTCCCAGGTTGATATTGACCCACTGGTGATTGATTACTCCTTAAGTTTATTTATCCAGCCAGTTCACAAACAAATGTACATGTAGTTGACATTTTGATCTTCTCTACAAGAACATGAGAAACTGTCAAATGTATTGCTGAAATTTAGGTATAAATTGTTTACATAATTCTCTAGTCTCTTTATTAAAAAAAAAAAGGTTAAATCTGGTATCTATTCGTGACATAGCTGGCTCTAATTTATCAATGCTTTACTTTCAGTTGGTAGAAGTAAAAGGCAAATCTCAATAGCCCACCAAAGTATCCTTATAATAGATAACCCCTTTAGCTTCTAAGATGAGTTGGAGTCAGCAAAAATATTTACATGTTCAATTAGACTAATATGCATAAATTTACTATCAAAATTCACAACTCTGGTTTCCTATCTTACTATTAAATAATTATTGTTGAAAATACTGGAGGCTAGAAGGGCTTCATAAAAGAGTTGCAAATTACTCCAACAGCAACAGTTTCTAGTTAGAAACCTGGCATTTGCCCCTTCTCCCCAATCAACTAAACTTTTCAAATCTACTTATCCAGTCCTCTCATTTTCAGGGACATATCCCAAGGATGACAAGATAGAAGCAATGTCCAATTTATGCCCAAAATATTCAATATTAGTGCTTTCTCAAAAAAACAAAACAAAACAAAACAAAAACACCCATACAGCAATCATCCACTGATTGGGGAATAGTTAAATAAACTATGGTAAATGAATATAGCTGACTTGTAAGAAATGAAAAGAAATGGGAGGATTTCCAAGAGTAAAGGAAAGGGGCAGCTGGGTAGCTCAGATTGAGAGCCAGGTCTACAGATGGGAGGTCCTAGGTTCAAATTTGACCTCAGACACTGCAGTAATGTACATTTGTTCTAACAGACTCCTGTTTTCTCATTGACTTCAATCAGAAAATTATAGGTGCAATTTAATGGAAATTTTTACTTTTATGTAGGAAAAATATATTTCAATATATAGGTTTTTAAAAATTAAATATTCGGGGGCAGCTGGGTAGCTCAGTGGATTGAGAGCCAGACCTAGACAGGAGGCCCTGGGTTCAAATGCGGCCTCAGAACACTTCCCAGCTGTGTGACCCTGGGCAAGTCACTTAATCCCCATTGCCTAGTCCTTACCACTCTTCTGCCTTGGAATGAACACTTAGTTTTGATTATAAGACAGAAGGTAAGGGTTAAAAAAAAAAGCGTGAAGCAGAATATAAGCAATAATTACAATAATGTAAATGAAAAGAACACTAAAAGGAAGCTGAGTAATTATAAATGATCAATCTTGTTTCCAGAGAACAGATGAAAACAACATGTCTAAAAGCCATGGGGGAAAAAAAGTCTTGGAAAGGGGATAGGGGAACTGGGATAGTAATAATAGTAGGCATATTTAGCCATTACAGATATAAAAACAAAGGAGTCAATAAAACACTTAAAAATTTTAAATTCTGTCCAAATGCTGAATGTTCAGATCCAATAACCAACTATGAGACCACAGTCACTTTGTTCTGGACATTTTATCTATAAAGTGGATAATACCAGTACCATCTACCTTATAATAGTTGAGAAAATAATTTGGAAGCTTTAAAACCTCTATATAAATGTGATATGCCTTCAATTATTCAATTCTGTACTACTGTAAACTAGTAAAGGATATATAAAAAAAAACAAAAACCAGGAAGAATTGAATTTTATTACCAACTATGACCTTAGACACATCATAGTCCACATTTCAATATATAAAAAAGCTAATGATTACTTTCACTATTTACCTGAGAGGGAGTTTATTAAAACGAGAAAACATCTATGTAAAGTTCTTGTAATATTTCAGGATAAAATGTACTAAAACTTAAAAATTTTTCAGATAGCTTACATTTATAAGAGCTAATCTTAACACTCTCAAAATTAAAAAAAAATATTTTAAAAATGTTGTATTCCTATTCTGTACTAAAATGTGCCTTTCAGGAAAATTGTTTTTATTTTCTTGATATTTACCATATTTGTACTACCTACACCTCACAGAGTGGTTATGGAATGTGCATTGTATACTTTAAAATGCTATAGGAGCAGCTAGCTGGCTCAGTGGATTAAACCAGGCCTGGAGACAGAAGGTCCTGGTTCAAATATGGACTCAGATATTTCTGAGCTGAACAACACACCCCCGGTCATCTAGCCCTTACTGATCTTCTGCCTTAAAACCAATACACAGAATTGATTCTAAGACAGAAGGTAAGTGTTTAAGAAAAATTCTATAGAACCATGAACCATGTAAAAAACACACTACAGAATATTTAAGAAATTACCTAATAACCTATTTTCAAATACTTTATTTTCCAGATATGGTTATATAATACCATCAAACATTTCATCAAATAGTTGTTTATCTTTTCAACTTAGAAGATGCAACCAGCCTTTTCTCTGCAATAAAGACATTCCAAGTTGTCAGTAAATTTTTTTTCTTTTAAGAAACCTTCTAAAATTCTGGAATAAATCACATAATAATGGCAAAGTCCTAGATTCCATACCAATATTTTTATGATTCTGGGACAAAATACTGACTCAATTCACAGTTTACTGATCTAGCATGATATGAAAGGCTTATTGAAACAATGCAAGACTTTTTAAGGGGCAAGCAGCTAGGTGGTACAGTGAAATCAAGTACTGGACCTAGAATCAGAAAGATCTGAGATTAAATCCAAACTCAGATATTACTAGCTGTGTGACTGCGGGGAAGACACTTAATCCCTATTTGTCTCAGTTCCTCATATGTAAAATGGGGATACAATGGAGTAGGAAAATGGCAAACCATTCCAATTCTCTTTGCCAAAAAAATGCCATGGTCAGTGTCCATGGGATCACATAAAGCTAGCTATGCACACCAAATGACTAAACAACAAGGAGCTTTATATCAAATCCCAAGTACTACTGTGTAATTCACCACATAAAACATAGAACAGTGAATTTCCTGCTTCTCCACAATTCAAAAAATAGAAGCTTGATATTCATTTCATACTCATGGACAAAAAGAATCAAAACATTTTTTAGAGAAAAAAATCATTTAGAACTATAAATGTTGAATAAAATAAGGAAAACATTACCATTAACTACTGGTATTTGGTTGAATAGGTTTTTGGCTTATTCAAAGCAATATAGTATTTTCTGGGCACCTGTGAGAGTCAAAATACCTAAAGTTCAAAGTCTGATTATCTTTTTGGGGGGAAGGGGATAAAAATATAAGGAGAAGCTATGATTTAATGTAGGGAACTCTCAGGAAGTCTTCTGTAATTTAGTTAAGACCTGTCTGGGGTCATGAAGAGACTAAGTGATTTCTTAATCCTACACCAAGAGACCAAGACTTGATCCCAGGTCTTCTCAACTCCTTAGACCCTTCTATTATACATTATATTATAAATGCTTCTCAATACTTGATGCAGGTCCATAAATCAAACTTTTAGATCTTAACTGCATAACAATCATTCTACTTCAATTTTCAACTCCAAGAATTTCTCTTTAAATATTCCCTTCCAATATTTCATTTGCAAAGGATCCCAGAAGCAGGTGAAGACAACCTCCCTTCCTGGAAGAACTTCATGATGGATAGTATTTGCTGATTCAGAGGCAAAAAACTTAGTGTCAACAAAGTAAACAGCTAGTTTTAAAGATAAGCCCTTATAAAAAGTAGACATTACCATTCTAAGAATAAAGCAAAAAACACATCTTGACTTTTCAACCCAATCCCCAACATCCTACTACTTTTTAAAAGGAAACTACACTGACAAGATTTTAGTTTGAAATAGCATGGTGCCCCAAAAGTCTCTACAGTTTTGAGTTATTAAAGTTTAAAACTATACAAAGATGTTTGGTATACCTTATAATTCTACCAACTTAAAGTCAGTTAATAGTAAACCTGGAAAAGAATGAGTACACAAATACAGTAAATATATGTATATGAAACTTGTTGAATTAGATATAATCAAAGACTCAAACATTTAGTGCTCAAAGAAACCTTGGAAATCTTTTCAAATGCACTTAATGGATAAACTAAACACATCTGGGAGGTCAAATGACTTGCCCCAGGTTAATAAGTGTTAACAAAAGTTAGAGTCCGCATTTGAATTCAGATCTTTTGACTCCAAAACCAAGCATATCTAGGTCCATATTATATACCTAGGTAAGTGTAAGAAGTATTTCATAAAAGGTTAAAAGGAAGCTAGGGATATCTTTGGGACATCCCTTTGGGATGACTTCATGAAAGGCACAGCCCTTTGGACAACTGATGTGCATATCAAAAACAAACATTTCCACAGCATGAACCACTGTCCTTGCCAGATATGGCATTTTCCATGTTATCAAAATGTTCCAATTTGAACATTGGATGCCCCAGCTAACTCAAGGGAAAAAAAAGGCAGCTTGGTGAAATATTACTCATTATAATAATATATATTATAATATAATATAATAATCTATATAGATTATAATATCAATTATTAATCTGATTTTGACTGAGACTTTAGCTTTCTTGACTATTATGTTCACCAAATAAAAGTAATGGCCAGGATTACCAAAGGACAAAGATTCAAAATTTTAATTTTTCTTTTATTTTTATTTCTAATCAGATTACACTTGAATGAATTCTAGTTCAAAGGGAATAATACAGCATAGCTTATTTATTTATTTATTTATTTAAGCCCTTACCTTCCACATTGGCTCCAATTACCACTTACCACTCCTGAAGAGTGGTAAGGGCTAGGCAATGGGGGTTAAGTGACTTGCCCAGGGTCACACAGCTGGGAAGTGTCTGAGGCCAGATTTGAACCTGGGACCTCCCATCTCTAGGCCTGGCTCTCAATCCACTGAGCTACCACCCAGCTTCCCCTCAGTATAGCTTTTAAATGTTCTGGAAAACTAATATTGTTTTTTAAATCTAAGAGATATTGTGTATTACAAAAACATACAATCTCATCCACAAGAGGAGGCTTTTGCTTTACCACTCCAATTGCTGACACATTTTAGTGCACAAATACTCTTTCAACAAAAGAGAAAAGTCAGCAGTTTGTGCAGCCTGTTTGTTTAGTGCTGAATTCACCATTAATTTTTTTTTAGAATTAAAGATTCCACAATACTAAATTGTGTTTCTTACACTGACGAGATTTGGTCTTATAATTAACAGAAAATTCTATTAAAAGTGTCAACAATTAAAATATTCTTAACAACAGCATCAAGCACATGTAGTAATAAGTCCTTCATAGTTACTGAATTGAGTTTTTTTTAAGCTGAACAAGGCACCTCTTTATTAAAGTAACATTTGCTACATTATTCTTAAAAGTAGTAAAAGTTATTTAAATAGAAATATTATCCAGATAACATTTCTAAAAAAAAATCCTATTTTTATTTCTATGCCACCTAGCCCTAATCAAACCAAGATCAAAGGCATTACAGAAAATGATAAACTAAAAAGTAATTTCTTTGAGGGTACAAATTGCTAACACCTATATAGTATACACACACAATCTAATGTGATCCTTAAAGCAGCAATATTGTGATTAGGCAATATTACAATCCATTTTACAGAATTTTACATAAGTTAAATTGAAGTAGAAGTGGGAGAATAAAATGATGTGCCCAGGGTCAGTGTCTGAGGTATGAAATGAACTCTGGTCTTTCTGACTCTCCCCAAGGACATCATTGTCAGAATTTAGTCTTTTACTTTGTAGCTCCCGTGTCTAGCAATATATTGCACATAACTCCCAACATTTAATATTTTATTTCATAAACAAAATCAATTTAAAAAATCAAAAACTCATTCGCTGTTAGGGTTAAGTAAACCAAACCTATCCAAAACCTCTGATTCCACCCCCCCCCCATTTTGTAAGTATCTTAAGTTACTTCCTCCTCTAGTAATGGACTACTCGGATGCCTAATCTTGGCTTGGAAGTGATGCTAGGTTTTCAAGGGCTATGCCAGGAACAGTAAGCTCTGGCAAGCTAAGCTTCAAGTCACAGGCCTATCGAGGAACTGTGAGTTGTACAAGGATTTTCCCAATTATTTTCATTGAGGCTCAAGGCTCATCATTAGAAAGTTAATTGATCCAATTTTTTTTTGGCCATGGTCACATCAGGACTTTTAAAGTATGAAGGAAAAGTAAAGCCTTGAAAAGTGGAAGGAGTACATACACCACAAATCTTCTGAAGTCAAATTACTCATTATTTGAGTTATGACTAAATGTGGAACTGACCACAACTAGCTGGTTAAAAAAAAAAACAAAAACTATGCCACAAATTTGTCACTCAAGAAACTTAACAGTAAAGAAAAATGAAATTGAATTTTCCTTTAAAATTTGCAAGATTAGTGCAAATTTCTTCACTAGTTAAATCACAAGTGGACCCCAACTTCATGATTAACATAATTTTATTATATACTCTTATCAACATTTTCCAGAACTGATAGTTTTCTTTTAAAAGATTAAACTTATCTTATCCATTCCCAAATTTTTAGTTCTAGCTACAATTTTCATTGCTGACTAGGAAAATGTTCCAATCCTCCAGAATACAGCTTTAAAATTTGATTTATCATAAAAACCAATTAGATTGTTATATTTTATATTGCAATTAGAACTCTTAAGCAATTCCAAGAATCAAATGAATCCCAAATAGGAAGCTAAGTATTAATCAAAACAATAACCACAGATTTCAAAATATATGTTTGATATATATGTATATATATATCACTAAGCTAGCAGTAATTAGTTATTGGAGTTTTATTAAGCACTAAAAATAGTCAAATAACACTGGAAAATGCATTAGTTTGTTATAAAAATTTCATAAAACTAATAGGAATTCTTCAGGCCTCCTGGGCCAACTCTAAATCACACAAGCAATACTGTTATATACAATTTTCTTCAGATTACACTGGGATATTTGTTTCTGGAGTGGGGGGGAATAAACTGCATAAGGCAAGTCTTGTTTTCCAATAAGCCCAGCAACACGGCTACACAGTAATGAAATGAGATGCTTTCAGTCACAGGGAGCGATTTTTTCCCTCAGGAAGCCTTTCCTATTACATCCCATACCTATTAGATAAGTACAAAAAAAAAACACTTTTTGGACACACTGTGGTGTTCAAAGAAATTCTTTGCCACGAGAATAATAAGTTTCCCAAAGGAAAAATCAATGGTTCCTTGAAGTAAAAACTCCTGAAGAGCAAATAAACCTTGTAGATAAAATTTTAGACCACATAACCAGTCCCAGAAAATCACCTTCACTGCGCTCTGCTAAACCTAAGCGTATAAAACTTTTTTCATCTTAATGACAGTTAGAACATTAAAGCCCTTACCTAGCTCCCAACAAGTTACTTGCAGTTACTGTCAAGTTCTGCCTAAATTCAAGCTCGGTTTTTGAATTGAGCAAAAGGGTGGAGCCCACTTCTCTTCCTTAGGCTGGGTTAATCAATCCTTCGCTTTAAAGGGGGGTGGGGTGGAAGGGCAGGACCCTAGTGCACATATTAACACCATCCCAAGGAAAAAAGGAGAGGCTGATTGACTCTTCCTCCTACCCCTTTGGGGAAGGTAGGGAGTACAGTGACTACCAGGGTGGGGGTAGGGAGGAGGAGGGTAACGAGCACACATACATGCACACACACACACACACACACGCACACACAATTTGAGAACGGGATTCTTAAAAGGCCAACCTTGAGAAAATGCAACCCCTAACCCAAAGGGCTAGTAAATGCTATAGCCCAGGACCCCTTAGGTGTCCGATCCCCATCCCTTCTCTATCAAACCCCACCCCGGGGTGTCTTCAGTACTCGCCCAACCCGAGCAATCAAGCCGCCACTCTGAGAGCCGAGCTCCCCACCCTCCCGAGACCCTACAGGGAGCCCCCTCCGCCTGCTACCCGACATTCCCAACTTCGGGCTCCTAAAGCAGGGCCCCCGAAGTTCCGCCCCACCCCGGGGTCCCCTTGGTCCCCGCCCCCGCAGGCCACCAGAGGTCCCCCCCCCCCGCCCAGGCAGAGGCCGAGTCCAGGTCCCCCGAGAGCGAGGAAACGCGCGGGAGAACGAAGTAAAGGGGAACTTACCCGTCTCCTACCACCACACACTTGATGGCCTGCATCGGGGCGGCTCGCAGGGCTGCCGCGGAGGAGGCGGCGGCGGCGGCTGAGGAGGAGTGGAGGCGGCGGCTGCCGAGGGTGCCCGGGCGCAGAAGGACTGATGGACTCCTAGCGGGATGGGTGACTGACAAGGACGGGGAAGACCCAAGAACGGCGGTACACGGATGGGGGGAGGGGAGACGGGGACCGCAGTCCACGCCGCCTCGCCCCTTAGCCGACTAGAAGCCGATCCCAGGCAGCAGCCACCACCCAAAGCTGGAGGAAAACTGCAGAGAAACAGGAAATGGCCGCTCCACTCACATCCGGCCTCCCCTCCCCCTGCCCCTTACCCGCGGTCGCCGCTGCCGCTGCCGCTCCCTTCGCCCTCCCTATCTGGGCGGGACCAGCTCCTCTCGACTTTCCTTCTCGCTTCCGCTTTTCCCGGCCCGGGCCCCGCCCCCAACTCCTGGTCCCGCTTCGGAAATCCACGGAAACGCTCGCCTCCCGCGCGACTCGAGATTCGCGCGCGGCCTCGTTTGGGCGCGGGCGGGGGCGCGCGACGAACGGAAAAGAGGCTGAGAGTGGGGCGAAAGAAAGAAGACGGAGCCGCCATGTTTGTGCCACTGACCTAGTCAGAACTTGTGCCCCGACAGGACCGCGGTGCTGTAGGAAAAAAAAGGATGGTTTGCTCCCCCACCCCTCCATGGTCATTATTGACCCAACAGCCCCGGTCCTCAGGGGCTTGGATCCTCCCTGTTTTGTTTTTCTTTTTTGTTTCCCATACAAGTCTGCTAATCATGATGGGCCGCCAGAATTTTAAATAATGAGAGGGTTGAGGTCGAATGAGCTCGTGTCGAATGACCACCTTCAGCTCATTTAGGCACGTATTTCTAACAGGCCCAAGCCTTTGGCGTGAGATGCCTGAGGCTCTACCCCACAACTGCCGTGGTGATCTTATGCAAGTCACTTGAAAACCTCACCACCCTCAGTTTCTTTATCTGTAAAATGAGATTGTACCAGATGGACTTCGAAAAACCCTTTCATCGCCAGAGCTCTGGTCCATCACAGCTTAGGGGACAAGTAGTTAACATCCCTTGAGTGTTAGCAAAATAGAGAAATACCTTCATACATCTTACTACCTATTGTCCTATATTTCTCCCTCCTTTCCAGGCTAAACTCCTTAAGAAGACTCTGTACATTCTCCTTTCTACACTGCAAACTGGTTTCCAACCTCATCTTTCAGCTCAAACTCCCGTTTCCAAAGTCCTAAACACTTAACAAAAATTTTGAATTTTTCTTAATCTTCACCTTTTTTTGCCCGCTGTACAGCCTTTGACATTGTCCATCACTCTCTTCTCTCTAGGCTTACATGACACTTCTCTCCTAGTTCTCATACTTGTTTGACTTTTCTTTCTCCATCTTACTTGCTGGATCTCCCTTCAAGTCACACCCACAGTCCATGTATGTCCCCCAAAACTTTGCCCTAGAATTTCTTTTCTCTTTATGGTATCTCACTTCTTGATCTTATCAGTTCTCTTGGATTCAGTTATCTTTATGCAAATAATTCTCATCTATTTATCAAATCCTACCTTTCTTGATCTCTAGTCACATATCACTAACTGCTTAGTGAATGTCTCGAACCAGATAGCAAATAAATAAGTAAATAGATATGTAGATATATAGATATATCTTAAACTCAACATGTCCAAGACTGAATTATCTTTCTCCAAAAGTACCCTTTCCCTTTAGACAGAAGTGCTGTTAAGGGTAATCACTCAGGTTCCCAACTTGGGAATAATTTTTTATCCCTTCCCCCACCAACTGTCAGTCTTGTTTCCTTTCCAGAGCTCCCCATTATCCAAGTTGCCAAGTCATTCAAAACACCTCTCCTGTATCCCCTTTTTTCATTCACACAGGCATAACCCTGGTAAGGCCTTCATCACTTGGACTATTACAATAGCCTGTTGGTTGCTCTTACCTCATTTCTCTGCACTCCAGTCCATCCTCCATCAAGCTGCCAGAGTTATCTTCCTAAATCACAAGACTGAGTGTATCATCTCTTTACTCAATAGTATCCAATGATTCACTTATTACCTCTAGGATCAAATAGAGAATCCCTTGGCTTTTAAAGCCCTTCATAACCTGGCTTCTCATCCTTCCAATCTTCTTTTACTGTCCTGAACATAATCCTTCCATTACTGTCCTGAACATAATCCACAACTCAGCAACAATGGCCTTATTATTACTCATACATGACACTTTGTCTCCTTATTCTCTTACTGGCTGCTCCCTGTACCTGAGGTGTTTCTCTGTGCCTCAGCTTCCTAGCTTTCTTCAAAACTCAGCTCAAATCCCACTTTCTGAAAGAGCCCTTTCCTGGTTCCTATCAAAGCTAGTACTTTAAGGCATCTTCCATTTATACTATAGATAATTTTGTATGTATATAGTTGTTTTTGTGTTGTCTTCCTGATTAGAATGTGTGCTTCTTGAGGACAGACTCCGAGAGAAAGAGAGAGAGAAGTCACCAAAACCTATCTACAAGCATGAACATGCAACTTGGTGGAGAAGAGAAAGGAATGCTGGGAGATGAAAAAGAATTCTGGGAGATGGAGTCCAAATTTTTCTAATTATACACTAGTCACAATCAGCTAACTCTCAGCTTTAGATCACTCCCTCTATTCACTGTCTTCTCTCCTACACACATGCTGCTATATGAAGGTAGAAAAAAAAATCACAGGAGTTATATCCTGGGAACTAAGATGGTAAAGAAAAAGATACTCCACTCCCCTGATCCCTACACACACAAAAAATAAATCACTTCAAAACAAATGAAAGCAAGGAGAAACATGTCTCATTGGCATAAGAAGAAAGTAAGTATCTCAGGCAGCACAGCATCTATGGGAACCAGTAGAGCCCAGACCAGCCCAACACACTTCTGTTTTGCCAGAGGCAACAAAGCTACAGAATGGGAATGAGCCCAGCCCAAACCACTCCACACAGGTAGAGAAGACAGAGAGGGCAGGGGCAGGGACTAGCTCAGCCTAAATCACTTGACATGGGCAGCAAAGTCAAAGATAGCAGGAAACTTACTCACACCTGGAAGCAGAGTGCATGTAGCACCAAAGCAACAGAATGAGGGACAGGCCCAGCCTAAGCCACCTTGCAAGAGTAACTGAAGGCAGAGGGCAGGAACCTATACACTCCCACAAGGCAGCACAACCCAGAGCAGGGGCCCTACCCAAACCAAAGCCACTTGGCAAGGGCAGGGAAGCAACAGAGTTGGGACCAACCCAGCCCATGAAACAACAGGGGAACTGGTGACATAGGGTTATGAATCTAGCTGAACAAAACAACTCTAATCTCAGGGCCACCCCCTTGACAGACACATTGTGGGAAACAAAGGCAGACAGGCCTACCCAAAGTACCAGAAAAGAATGTTCTGCAAGCTTAAAGTTCTCTCTACCCCAAGAACAGAGAAGAACCTCAACAATAAGGTAATGGAGAAAAAATAAGTAGAAAAATGAACAAAAGACAAAAGAACCTGATCTTAGAAAGTTACTTTAGTGACAGGGAAGACCAAAATGTAAACTCAAAAGTGGACAACAGTGTCAAAAAGGGAACATGTGAAGCCTCAAAGGAAAGTGTGAAAGGATGTCAGGCCCCAAAAGAACCCCTGGAAGAACTTGAAAAGAAGTTTAAAAATCATATAAGAGAATTGTCAGAAAAACTCAAACAGAAGAAAAATTCACTGAAGAAATAAACTTCCTAAACACTAGAAAAGGCCGAAAGGAAATGGAGGCAAAAATTTTTGAAGAAGACTCTTTAAAGAATGGGATTGACCACATGGAAAAGGAAACAAAAACTCAAAGAAGAAAATAACTTCCTAGAAATTAGAATTAGACAAATAGAAGTTAATGAATCTATAAAACATTGGGAAACAATAAGAGAAAATTAAAAGAATGAAAAAGGAAGAAAATTTAATAGATCTCCCAGGAAAAATGATTGACTTAAAAAATAGATTCAGGAGAGATCATCTTTTTTTTTTTTAAATTTTCCATGGTTACATGATTCATTTTCTCCCTCCCCTCTTTCCTGCCCCCTCCTGGAGCTGACAAGAAATTCCACTGGGTTATACATGTGTTATCACTTGATAGCTATTTCCATATTCATTTTTGTAATAGAGTAATCTTTTAAAACCAAAACCCCAAATCATATACTCATATAAACAAGTGATAAATCATATGCTTTTCTTCTGTTTCTATTCCCACAGTTCTTGCTCTCAAGGTGGAGAGCATTTGTTCTCACATTTGATCATTCTACAATGTTTCAGTTTCTGTGTACAATGTTCTCCTGGTTCTTCTGCTCATTTCACTCTATATCAGTTCATGGAGGTCTTTCCAGTTCACATAGAAATTTAGCAGTTCATCATTCCTTATAGAACAATAGTATTCCATTACCAGCATATGCCACAATTTGTTCAGCCACTCCCCAATTGAGGGACACCCCCTCATTTTCCAATTTTTTGTCACCACAAAGAGCACAGCTAAGAATATTTTGTACAACCCTTTTTTATTATCTCTTTGGGGTACAAATCTAGTAGTGGTATTGTTGGATCAAAGAGCATGCATTCTTTTAAAGCCCTTTGGGCATAAACCAGGAGAGATAATCTAAGAATCATCAGAATACCTGAAAGCCATTAGCAAAAAAAAGAGCTTGGAGATAATTGTCCTATTATCCTTGAATAAGAGGGGAAAATAGAAATTGAAAAATTAATTACCTCCTAAAAGAGACAGCAAAATAAAATCCCCCAGGATATAGCCAAATTCCAGAATTTCCAGGCCAATGAAAAAGTGCTACAAGCATCGAGAAGGAAACAATTCAAATATAATGGAGTCAATAGTTATTACACAAGACCTAGCAGCTATAATAAAAGACCAAAAAGACATGGAATATCACATTCCAAGAGGCAACCTAGGACTACAACCAAGAATCATGTACCCAACAAATCTGAGCATAATCCTACAAGAGGAAAAAAATTGACATTTAATGAAATAAAGGAATTTCAGACTTTTTCTGACCAAAAAACAAGCTGAAAGAAAATCCAATGAGCAAATTTAATATTGATGAGAAGCATAAAAAGGTAAAGTGAACTTCAAAGTAAAACAAGGGTTTTGATAAGATTGAATTGAGTATATTCATATCTGGGAAGTTGGTAATTAAAATAAAGATACCTAAAATATACCTAAAGTATGCAAGATATACCTAAAGTACTTAAGAACTTTATCACTATTAGAACAATAAAAAAAGAGTATATCTAGAAAAAAGAAGCTGAATAGGATGAGCTGATATCTCCCCTCTTCCTCCCCCCAAAAAAATTAAGGAATGGAAAAGAGGAACATATGGGAGAAAAAAAGGAGAAATAAAAGGCTGGTAAACTATTCCTCATAAAGAGACACATAAGAGGCAATGGAAGAAAAGATGGGGAGATGCGGTAGGTTATGCTTGAACCTTACTCTCATTGAAATTAGCTCAAAGTAGAAAAACACACTTGTCAGCTATAGAAACCTACACTACCCTATAGAGAGGTAGGAGGATAAGAGGAATAAGGGAAGGGGTTGGGGAGGTGGACAAAAAGAGAAAAAATAGAAAAGTTCTGAATGGGTCCACTACAAATTAATATTATACAACCTTAATTAGGTTCTCACTATCATTAGGCAATCTTACTTTACTTCCCTTATCAACTCATTAACCTACTCTCCACAGGACACTTCCAAACTTTTTTATCCCTCATCAAACCTCCATGGCTTCCCCCACCCTGAGCTGAGAGTCTTGCCTGACATTTTACAGAAAAATTGAAGCTGTTTTCCATGAGCTCCTTCTTCTCCCATATTCATCTTCTATCACTCAAATGTCTTCTGCTAGTATCCTGTCTCAAAAAATGAAGTGACCTTACTCCATAACAAAGGTAACTTCTCTACTTGTTCAAATGATCCCATTTCATCTTGTCTCCGCCAATAGATTGTCTCCTCTCTTATCTCCACACTATCACTTATTTTTCAGTCTCTTAATATTGGTTTATTTCCTATTGCCTTTAACCATGCCCATGCCTTTCCCCCCAATCTAAAAAGGATAACCTTGATTCTTCCATCCCTGCTAACTTTCATCTTCTGTCCTTTGTAGCTAAACTCCTTGAAAAGTCCATTTATAGGACAACTACGTAGCACAGTAGATAGAGAGGCCTGGGGTTGGGAGGACCTCAGTTTAAATCTGACCTTAGATACTTCCTGGCAATGTGACCCTGTGCAAATCACTTAGCCACAATTGCCTAGTCCTTGCCTCTCTTCTGCCTTGGAACCTGTATGATTCTAAAATATAAGTTAAGGATTAAAAAAAAAAAGTCTATAGTAGGTCCCTCCCCTTTCTCTCCTCTCACTCCCTTAACTCCTTAAAATCCAGCTTCTGAATTTATCATTCCTCTGAAACTGCTTACTTGAAAGTTACCAAGGATCTCTTAATTGCCATATCTAATGGCCTTTTCTCAATCCTCATTTTCCTTGACCTCTTTGGTGCTGTTGATCACACTCTTCTAAAAACTCTCTTCTCTCTAGGTTTTGGGGGCACCACTCTTCCCTGGTTCTCTTCTTATCTATCAGGTCATTCCTTCACTGCCTCATTTCCTGGATCCTCAACCAGATCACACCCTTTAATTGAAGATCTCCCTCAGGGTTCTGTTCTGTGCCCTCTTCTCTTCTCCTTCTATAGTTTTTTACTTGACATTCTCATCAGCTCCCAAGAATTAATTATCAACTCTGCTGATGATTATAAGATCTAGCTATCCTGCCCCAGTCTCTGCTGACCTCCAGTCTCACATCTCCAGCTACCTTTCAGACATCTTAAATTGAATGTCTTATGGACATCTTAAATACATGTCCAAAACAAAACTCATCTTTCCCCCTAAAACATTTCCAGCTCCTACTTTTTCTATTACTGTAGAGGACAACACCATCCTCTTAGTCTCTCAGGCTAGAAATATAGCTTAACTTAGGTGTCATCCTTGTCTCCTCACATTTTTCACACTATTCCTCCCCCATATCCAATCTGTTGCCAAGGCCTATTGATTTTACTTTTTGCAACATCTCTTGTATGTGCCTCCTCTGCCCTCAATTTTGTTTAAAACCCTTACTTTCTGTCCCAGTAACAACTCTAGGACAGAAGGGCAAGGGCTAGGTAAATGGGGTTAGGTGTCTTGCCCAGGGTCACATAGCTAGGAAGTATTAAAGGTCAAATTTGAACCCAGAACCTCCCAACTCCAGGCCTGGCTCTCTACTGCACCAGCTAGCTGCCCCAATACCTAAACTATTTCAATAGCCTACTAACAGATCTATTAACCTTAGGTCTCTTCCTGCTCCAATCCATTTTCCTCCACTGATTTTCCTAAAGTACAGGTCTAATTATGTGTCACCTTTATTAAGTCTAGTATAATGGCACCCTATTGCCTCAAGGATCATGTATAAAATACTCTTTATAACTCAGCCTCCTCTTTTTTTTTCCAGTCTTCTTATTCCTGGGCATCTATTCTTCAATCCAGGGGCACAGACTTCCTGGCTCTTTCCCAAATAAAATATTCCATCTCTCAGCTCCAGATATTTTCTTTGCTTGGCCTTCATGCCTGGAATGTTCTTCCTATTCAACTCTAACTACTAACTTATCTGACTTCCTTTAAGTCCTTATCCTTTTCTCCCCATCCCCATTTCTCTTCACCAGTCTGTTTCTGTCTTAGTGTCTTCCTCAGTTTTTCTGCTCTCTATTTCACTATGCCTGGCAATAAGGTCCTACCATTAACTCTCTTTAGTTCCTGGCAGCTGATATTCTCTGTCTACAGTGTGTGTAAAGACTGAACAGATGGATGAATAAGGCATTTATTATTCACTTACTCTGTGCAAAGTGCTGGGGACCCAAATAGAAAAGCAAGGCAGTTCCTGCTTTCAAGGAGCTCACAGTCTAATGGGAGATAGCACATACAGAACATTTCAACTGCATAGCTGATAGGAAAGTCACATGGTTCTGAGAATATAGCAGCAAAGCAGATTCTAATACTTTTTCTTTAATGTAATTTTCTACAGATAAAATGACAATTTCTGATGTTGAACCATTTGACAATGCAGAGATTTTGCTGGCAGGGCTTTAAACCTTTTGAGTCTTCAGTAGATGTGGCTATAGCACCTATAGGAGTAGTTGCTAAGCTGAATCTCCTCAGGAGTTAATTCCCAGAATAATGACTGAGGGCACTGGGCCAAAAGTGTTCAAGGCTATTGTTTTCAGGATCCTATGCTGTCTCTGTTAGGTTCTGAGGGAAGATGGTGGTGGTGGTCAAAGTGGTATTGGTGCTTTGACTTGTTTGATCTTTCCCTCAGGGTCATTGCTGCTCCCCACCACTACTACCACCACCACCAACAAGAAAATTTTGTGAGTATTTTTGTGAATTTCATATGTTATTTAAAAGCCATTCATAACAGAAGTTCACAAATTTCATATTTCCCCTCCTCTTTTACTACTGATGTATTTTTGATGATTGATGTGATTGATGATTGATTTTTGATTGATGATTTTTATTTTTATTTTATTAAATTTTAAATTTAATTTATTTTTAAAATTAAAATTTAATTTAATTTTAAAAGTGCCTCTGTTGGTAATAATAAAAGAGAGAAATACTAATTTCATGTTGAACAAAGAGCTTTATTAGCAAAACGATCTTTGTTAGTGAAGTCAGCTAGTAAAATAATTTATAAAACAAAATTTATCTACCTACCTCCTAACAGAAGTAATGGACACCAGGTGCAGATTAGAGATTTTTTTTTTAAACTTGGCCAATGTGGGAATTAATTTTGTTTCACTAAGAATATTTGTTACAGTTTTTGTTGTTGTTGTTGTTGTTTCAATGTGGGGAGAGTGGAGAGATGTGGGAGGGTGAGAAAATATTTTCATTAATTGAAACAATTAAAAAAAAAAAGCAACATGTACCAGGAACTATTTCTCTTCCCTATTCCAGGATAAACACTATTCCCCCGTCTCCATGTACTAGTCATTGTATATATTTTTCTTTTTGATTAGTTAGCACTCAGAAATAAATGTATATATCTATATTTTGCACAGTTGGATAGTATTCAAAGCAATTTGGCTTTATCTTCCCTTACCAGCAAGTAAAATCTCTGGTTTATGTGATTGGATACAGTTTGATTCATTGTTTGATTAGTATAACTATAATCTAAATCTCTAAATTTAGGTAATATAAATTAGGTAATATAAACTTTGTTATATTGATGAAGCCTAATTATAATCAATAATATTGTTCAAATTATTTAATTCAGTCTTTATTTTTTAAGAGACTATTTTGCAATAATATTTATGTTTCAAGAATGGCTTAGTAAATTGGCTCTCAGATATTTTATGCATTTTGTTGTTAGTATGCTATTATTTTAAAGTTTTGTTGTTAGCTACTGAGAGCTACAAAGTTGACATGATCTCTCCTTTCAAGATTACAATCAAGTAAGAGAGATTAGACAGGTAAATGGATAATCATATTACAAAGCAGTATAGAATAAGTATCACAGGATGGAGAATGGAAGTCACAGAAGGGAAAAATCACTGGGTTGGGGAGGGATTGTAGGCCAAGGAAAATATAAAAATTTGAGCTGGATCTTAGAGGATGATTAGGGTTTCAGTACGTAGAGAATGGGGAAAGGCATTCCAAATTTTCCAAAAAATTTTGACAGGAACAAGCATATACAAATGTTCTGAGAGAGGGAATACGGAGTAGGTTGGTGAATGATAGGTAAGCTGGCTAGGTGGTATAGTGGAAAGAGCTAGACCTAGACTCAACAAGATCCAAGTTCAAATCTAGCCTCAAACACTTATTAGCTGTGTGATCCTAAGCAAGTCACTTCACTCTGCCTCAGTTTTCTCATCTATAAAATGAGCTAGAGAAGAAAATGGCAAAACCACTCCAATATCTTTGCCAAGAAAACCCTAAACCGGGTTATGAAGAATCTACCATGGTGGAAACAACAGGTAGGTTGATTTGCCAGCATTATAATATACTTGTAGATCTAAGTTTCCTCATTTGTAAAATAAGGAGGCTAAATTATGTGACCTTTAAATTCTGCTTTAGCTACTAAGATTCTAGTCAATAAGAGTGAATAAGTAGGGCGAATGGAATCATAAGGAAGAGGTTTTGAATGCCAGGCTACAGAGTTTGTCCCTACATGGTAGGCAATTAACCTTTAAGTACATGATTGTTAAAAATCATGTCCTTTTTGAGATGTTCTCATTTGTAGATGTATTATTTGTAGATGCTATCATTTGTGCCTGCATATAACATTCCAATATAAAGGTCCAGATGGGTCAAGTAATTTTCCCTACAGGGCCTTTTGTCTATTGCAGGAAGTGCTTTCTACTCTGATTCTCAAAAGGCCAATCTCCTGCCTTTTAGATAATAATATAAGACCATAAAAATCATCATGCAGGGAAGAACATAAGTTCATCTAGTTCAGATATGCAGAATATCGATAAAAGAACTGGCTTCAAATCCTGGTTTTGCCACTTAGCTGTCTGACCAGGGGCAAGTTACAACCTTTCTGACTAAGTTTCCTCAGCTGTAATGAGGGAGTTGAAAAAAATTACTTTTTAGGTCCCTCCAAGCTATATTTATAATCTTGTAATTTACCTCTATGTCTTTTGGATAGGGATCAGTGGGAAAATCATAGATCTGGCTCAGAGGGAAGTATTTAGTGATAGTAAACAGGAGGTAGAATTTGAATCCAGGTCTTATTCCAGAGGTCATTTCAGAAAGAATTTGTTTTGACAAAGCAGGACATATACTGAGCTTACCAAATACTACTTTGATTTTTAAAAAAAATATCATGTATGTATGTATGTATATATATATATACATATATATATATATGAATATATGTGTATCTATCTGACACAAAAGAATGTAAAAACACTTTTTTTTGGAAGTTGTATAAACCAGAGTTCATAGAGCAGCTAAGTAGCACAAATGATAGAACACCGGCCTAGAGTCTGGAGGACCTGGGTTCAAATTTGGTCTCAGACACTTCCTAGCCATGTAACCTGAGACAAATCACTTAATCTCAATTTCCTACCCCTGCCATACTAGGACAGAAGGTAATGATGAAAAAAAAATGAAAAAAAAAAATCAGAGGTCATAAAATACTGGAGTCAAAATTATTTTATAATGAAATGAAAAATCATTTGCCAGAAAGAAAATGTTGTAATGCTTCTATCAGTGAAACTATTTTAGAATTCCTTCTATTAAAAAAAAAAACCAAAATTATATATAGAGGGCATGTCTTTCTTAGTTTTCATTCCCTCCTCTCCAGCCCCCCTTCTCTACAACATACTAGAAAACAATTTGTCCACTCAATCTATTTACCCTTTTCCCATCCCCAGTTCTGGAATCATGAACCACAATCAAGTTAGTTCTGACATTGTTACTGAATGGACTGTGTTTGTCTACTCCTTTATAACTACTCACCATTCCTGTAACGTTCTGGATCAAAGTGCCCTTTCCTTGGCTACCGCTCCTGATATGTGTTGTTTCTCTGTTAAAATATGAGATTTTTGATGATAGATACTGTCTTTGCTTTTGTATTTATATCACCAGTCCTTAACACAGTGCTCATTATATAGTAAACACTTCATAAATGCATTTTCGTTCATTTTCTGACTCAGTATTCTGAATCAAGACTCCCAGATAAAGGTTATTTTACTTAAATTTTCATCCCAGTCTGAATAAAAATCTTAGAAGATGACTCAGCCAAAACTTTTGGTATTTGCTTATTGGAACAATGGTGGTATTTAGGATAAGTTCCAGATAGAGATTTAAACTTTTGGGTAGGAAAGTGGCATCATCAGAGTTGAAGTCTGGGGATTCAAGAAGACAACAAGAAAATCAAGAAAAGCTAGATAATTTAAGTTTATCCATTTTAAAAAGAATAGTTCAGTCATTTTCCATTATTTGTTCATAAATAGATATGAGCTTTTAGTTCTTATTGACATAAGTAAGCAGGTTTGTTCATGGGATCATAGATTTAGACCCAAAAAAGAATCACAGAACTTATCTAGTCCAGTCTCCTGATTGAATGGATGAGGAAAGGGGCTTAAAGATGTCATTTATACATTTATACAGATGGTAAGTAGTTGAGCCAGGATTTGGATCCAAATATTTTTTCCTTCAAATACAGTGCTTTTTGCACTATATTATGTTATTCACTTAACACCTTATGTAGTTTTCTAAATTTCAAGAATTTCTGTTAGGATAATTAATTGAGGAACATAAGCAAATGCTTTTTAATTTTATATTTTTATATATTTCTATGAAAATTGTATTAGCAATATTTTCCAGTTTACAAAGGGCTTTATAGAAATTATCTAATTTGAGTCTCACAGTAATACTTGGAGGTAAGTACTATTGTTATTATTCTCCCTCCCTCCTCCATATGACAATGGAGGTATCTGAGACTCATTAAAAGATTTATTCCTAGCTATGCAGCATGGTCAGAAGTGGAATTTAAACCTAAACCTGATTCCTGAGAGCATAGAAGCAGCAGAATTCAATCAGAAAGTCTTGTATAAAATCTACCATATATAAACAGAAAAAAATTCCACTCTACTATAAATCAGCTTCAATGAACTATGATTTCATTATTCTTTCTATTGAATTCTTTCTATTGAGTAAGTTGATCTTAAGATGATTATCTTAGAAGATGATCTTAATGAGTTGCTTTGTTCTCATAAATATAATTTTTACTCCTTTGATTATACCTCAGAAATGTTAATATGTTTTAAAATTAATTTTGTCTTTCACATGGTTATTGTTTCTGTGATTTGCTTTTTGATCCACCCATTTAGAATGTCATTATGAAGTCTCTTTTTAGGTCCATGTATTTTGCTTGTTTTCTCAATAGTGATGAATTGCTATGACTGACAAATTATTATCTAGTAGACCCTCCTTCTGATGATGTGCCTTTCTGAATTTACATTATCTAGTCCTCTAATACCAGCCCAACTGAAGTAATCTTAAAACAAACATTTAATTACTACCACTACCTCCCAACCTAAGGAAGATATCAATCAAAAATATAACCACTTTAGAGAGTGCCGGTCAATGAATACTGGGGATTTTCATCAATTTATGACATAAATATAGAGCTGAAAGGGCCCTTAGAATCCATCTAGTTCAAACTTCTTATTTTTATAGTTGAGATGATGCAGTATATTTTCAGCATGCAGTGAAAAGCAGGGAAGGCTTAAAAATTAAATGAACACTTGACTGGGAATCAAGAAATCTGAGTAACTAACTGGTTATATGACTGCACTTAGTTTCTCTGGTTCTCAGTTTATCTTTAAAATAAGGATTTTAAGTTCTTTGGAATAGGATAGAGACATTTTTTAGCCCCTCCTGAATCAGATATTAAAATATTATGGGGAATTAATATTTGTTTTAATTCCCAATTCCATAAATACAGTAGATTGACCCCTGTAATCTAGCTTCTCACTTCATTATTTCACAGAAACTGCTCACTCCAAATTTATCAATGATCTCTTGGTTGTCAAATACAATACTCATTTCCAAATCCTCATTTTTCTTGACCTCTTTGCAAATTTTGGCATTGTTGATCATCTCAATAGTCTTCTCTCTAGGTTTTGGGGACACCACTCTCCCTTGATTTTTCTCCTATCAGAACACTCCTCTGTCTCCTTTGTTGGATCTAGATCATACCATGCCCTCTAACTGTAGGTATTCCTCAGGGTTCTATCCCGGACTCTCTTTTTTTTTCCCTTTTATATTTTTTCACTTGATGTTCTCATCAGTTCTCATGGATTACCATGAGATTATGATCCTCAGATCTATCCATCCTGCCCCAGTCTCTGCTGACTTCCAATTGCCTTTCAGACATCTTAAACTCAACATGTCCCATGTTTTATCTTTCTCTCAAGTCCTGCCCCTCTGCCTCTAGCTTTCCTATTACTGTAGAGGTCAACATCATCTTCTTAGTCCCTCAGACTCACAATTGAGGTATCATCTTCACTTTCTCACTCTTTCCATCTTTTATCCAATTTGTGGCCAAGGCCTATCCATTTCACCTTTGCAATATCTCTGGAATATGTCTCTTTCTCTCCTTTGATCTAGGCCTTTATCATCTTAGGTCTAAACTACTGCAATACTATTGGTAGGTCATTTATCAGTCATGTCAATTATACAAATGCCAATTTTCTACAATTAAAAAAAAAAAAGCCCTTATCTTCTGACCTAAAAACAACTCTAAGACAGAAGGGCAAATGCTAGGCAAATGGGGTTAAGGGGTTAAGTGACTTGTCCAGGACCACACAGTTAGGAAATGTCTAAGAACCTAGGTACTCCTGACTCCAGGCCCTGTGCCTTATCCACAATGTCACCTAGTTGTCCCCACTATCTATTAAGAAAATTATTCTCTTCTTTGCCCTTAACCTTTGCCAGAAAATATTTTATTTTTTTAAAACTCTTGTTTAAAGTATCCATTCTAAGAAGAGTGGTAGAGGCTAGGCAATTGGATAAATTAAATGCCCAAGGCCACACAGCTCAGAAAATACAGTACATTTCTTTACAATGGTAAAATCACAGGAGATTCACAAAATAGTTATGCTGGAAGATTTTTATTCTTGCCATAATATCAAACATTAATATTAAAAATTAGGTATATTACTTTATCTCATTTTCATCTTTTTGATGATGAGCATTCATTACTTTGTCTTCTTGTCTATACCACTGTTCAGTTAACCTTGATATATTAAATACAAATCGTTCTATAAAATTCAACAAACATTTATTAAATACCTAATATGTGTAATATACTGTGTTGGATATAATACAAAAACAAACAAAAAACTACTCTTTACTCTTAAGGTAAAATGCATGTCACTGGGCTGAGAAAAAAACATACTAAAAAAAGTAAACAGGTTAATGAGGGAGTGAGCACTAGCTTGAGGAATCAAAGATGATTATGTAGAGGAGGCATCACTTTCACTGAGCCTTGAAGGACAGGTACCCTTGAAGAGAAAGTTTATTTTGAGCTGAAGGATTATTTGTATGAAAGTCTATGAAAACATGAAGGCAAGAAATGAAATTAGTTCAGTTTGATTAGAATATAATTAATGTAAAGATGGATAATGCAAACTGTAAGAGGGGAAAGGGGGTTATTTATTAAAAAGGTTGAACTGGATTATATTTAAAATAGGATTGCCAGGAATTTAATTTATTCCAAAGAGATTTATTTACAAAATATAGAAAGAGTGAAATAAGAAAATCAGAGAGAGGTTAGGGTTAAGATAACTAGCCTAAGCACTAAGTAATTTACTCCAATCCCTGGCTCAACCCAGGCTGGGGAGTTTAGTCCAGAGAGGTCTCAGGCTTTTTAGCAGAGGACCTGGGGAAGTCTCTCTCAAGAGGCAGGTCTCTCCTGAGGCTAGTTTCTTCAGAAATCCAGGACAGAGTCAGCTTTTTCATTCAACATGTGCCAGTCCAAAAGGAAGAGATTTGAGAACAGTCTCACTAGGAACAGGGTCTCAGATCCAGTCAGCAGATTCTTCTCCAGTCTCAACTCCAAAAAATAAAGAACTGTTTCTCACAGGAAGTTCAGCTCCAAGTAGAACCCCAAGTAAAAACTGCACTCAGGAAATTGTAACTCCCTTTTAAAGACTCTTTGGTGTCACTTTCTATGCCTTCCCCTAATTTTACTTCTACCAATCACAGTTGAAGCTTTGCTTTAGGACTGCCCAGGGGCAGTCAATTTGATTCTGATTCATCACCCACTATTGCACACATGGGTCACAGACCTCCCCCATGCAAGTATGAATGGGGTATTTACACCTTTGGTGATTAAATCTAAAAATGGGCAGATCTCCCCACTCAACTTTAAGTAGGGTATTTACACTTTTGGTGATTAAATCTAAAAATGGGGAGGGGAGTTAATTTCATTTTCACAATCAGGGGAGAGTTAATTTCATTTTCACAATCAGGGGAGAATTGAATTTAATCTTCACAAAACTTAACAAAAGGTAGTTTCAGGTGAGACTTTGGAGGGTATAAATGCCAGGGTAAAAACTTAATTTATCCTAGAGTGGGGAAGCCTCTGAAGATTATTTAAGCAATAGAGCAAGATAAATGAGGACCTGTGCTTTAGGAATGTTATTTATTAACCACATTAAGGCTGAATTAGAGAGAGGAGAGACCTAAAACAAGAAGACAAAATGGGAGGTTGTTGCAGTAGCTCAGGCCAAAAGTGATGAGGACTTGAACTAGGGTAGATGACTCAAATTTGAGTAGAGAGAAAGGGAGAGATATGAAAGATATTTGGGAGGTAGAAGGGATAGAACCTGGCAACTGATTATATGGGAAGGGAAGGGAAAGTAAAGAGTAGATGATGACTCCAAGGTTTTGAAAATTGGTGACTGAAAGAATTGTGATGTCTATAGCAGAAACAGTGAAGTTTCAGAAGAGGGGTAGGTTTAGGGGGAAAGTAATGCTGTTATTAGTCAGTTAGGAAATACCAGGTACTGCTAAATGCTGGGAATATAAAGGCAAAAAACATTGTCTCTACCCTCAAGGAGCTTTAATTTTAATAGGAGAGATAACATATAAATAGGCAGAAGACACTTACAAGATACATACCAAGTAGGTAAGAGGTAATCTAGGAGAAAAAGAAACTAGCAATCCCATGGTGTGGGGGAAGGAGGGGAGGGAACAGAACACCAGGAAGTAGGAGAGATTTGAACTGTCTTGAAGGAAGCCAAGAAGGGGGGAGGGGGGGCGATATAAGTAAAGAATTCCAAACAAGAAGGATAGCCAGCACAAAGACATAGAGCCAGGAGATGCAGTGTCATGTGTAAGGAATATCAAGTAGCCTGGAGTGTAGAATGTATGAAAGGGAGGAAAATGTAAAGAGCCTGGAATGGTAGGAGGAGGCCAGGTTATGAAGAGCTTTAAATGTCAGAAAAGTCAGAGAGACCTTTATATTTGACACTGGAGATAACAGAGCCACTGGAGGAAAGAGTTCTGTTTTGGACATGTTGAGTTTGAGATGCCTATAGAACATTTACTTTGAAATGTCAAATAGGCAGTTTGTGATACAGGATTGGAGTGCAGGTGAGAGATGGAAGCTGTGTGTGTGTGTGTGTGTATGACAGATGGATGGATGAATGGATTGACAGACAGATAGATGGATGGATAGATAGATAGATAGATAGATAGATAGATAGATAGATAGATAGATAAATAGATAGATAGATATAGATAGATAATCTGTGAAAGTTAGCTGTGGAGAGATGGGAGCTAACTGCCCAAACTGGTCTCCTTGCTTTTCCTTACACAAAAATATTACTCTTGTTTCAGAACCTTTTTGATGGGTGTCTCTCATGCTTCGAATATATTTTCATTTTTCTCCTGTCTTTTAAGAAAACCTAAAAAAAAAACCCTTCTTTTAAGCTTTTCAGGTACTATTTTCTATACAACCTTTCCTGATACCTTCAGCTATTGCATCCTACCAAAAATTTTTTCGTATGTATTTTGTTTATACTTTTGTTGTCTCCAATGGAATGTATGTTCTTTGAAATTAGGGAGAATTTAATTTTGCTTTTTTAATATTCCCCTCATGTTGTGCAGTTTCTGGACCTAGTGGGTACTTAATAAATACTTGTTGATTGATGAGTTCAGCAAAGCAGGGTAAAATAAAAAGTATTTTGAGATTTTTGTAGAGAAGGGAAGACTTAAATTTTGTCAGTAAAAGGGAGGAGAAGGACATAGGATGTTAGCTTAAAAGTATGGTAAAGTCAAGTAAAGGATATTTAAGGGTAAGGGAGATCTGAGAATATATGTGAGAGAAGAAACCAGCAAATAGAAAGAGATTAAAAAGGAAAGAATAATCTGAAGGGCAGACATCTGGAGGAGTTGAAAGGGGATATGATAAAAGAGAGCTTTAGCAAAGAGGAACTAAATGGAGAAAAAAAAAAAGGGATGAGTGAAGACCTAGCAAGATTTTGAGATGCAGAATAGAAAAGATGAGGAAATTCAGGCTTTTAAAATGGCAGCTGATATTTAGGTGCACAGAGGAAAGAACATTGGACCTGGAATTGGGAAGACCTATGTCTAAATCCTGACCCAAATACTTACTTGCTATGTGACCCTGATTAAGTCATTTAACCTCCGTCTGCCTCAGTTTTCTCATTTGTAAAATAGGGATAATAGCACTTATCTCCTAGGAGTATTATGAGGAAAAATTAAATGTTTACTTAGTACTTTGCAAATCTTGAAGCACTATATACATATTATTATAGCCTTAGACTTCTTCCTCTGAAAAGTGCTTTTTTTCATAACATTTAATTCAGGACCTTATACATCTTAAATATCTGATCTTCATCAGAGAAACTTTGTTTTATGTGATTTTTATTGTTTTTCTTACTAATGTAGTTTAATCTGTTTATAGTTTTCTTAATATTGAACCAACCTTTAATTCCTGGTATAAATCCTACTTGATCAACAATCCTATCTTTGTGGAGTGAGAAACTATTGTGTTCTTTTCAAGGTAATAGTTATTAATATCTAAGTTAGTAAGCTGGTTTCCCCCACCCCCACCACAAGCTCCCCTCAAGACAAGATTACCCCATTCCCCCACCCTTCTCCCTGTAGGACAAAAGACACTTGCCTTAGTGGGATTCCAGAACTTGACCTCTTCTTAAACTCTTTTGTCTTGGGAGTTTCTCTCAGGGGGTCAATCCCTATGGCTGGAATGATACTCCTGTACCCTCTGTAAAATATCTGGCCTCCCCTAGGCTATTCAGCCCTGAACTCCTCCTCTCAATGTATAATATTCCTGTCCTTTATTTTTGGGTTAAAACCTCAGTCTCCAGCTATTGTATAAATGTTATAAGCACTGAAGGGAGACTTAGTGTTATCAGGATTCTCCTATAAATAAAGGACTTTTTCTGTGAATTTTTTGGACATTCTGTGTTGGGTCAGTGACTTGAGGCAGTGCTCCACATTTTCTCTGTAAAACCTTGGGGTGGGGGCATTTGTCTTGGGTCAATGGCTTGAGATAGTGCTCCACAATTTTTTTCTCTCTCAATAAAAGTATTATATTTTAAGTGATGGATTTCCCTGGTCATATTTTTGAATAGTGGGTTAAAGAGTGTGTACCTTGAAATTTTCAGAGTCCCCTTGGTTTCCACTTCACACACTACCCAGTTGATGAGTTGGTATAGCCTTTCCCTAATATTTTATTTAAAACATTTTTCAGTATTCAGTAGGGATATTGGCTGAGAGTTTCTTGGATTTGTCTCTTCCTAGTTTAAATAGTAAGATCAGCTTACTACTGGGCAGGGGCAGCTAGATGGCTCAGTAAATAGGTCTGGAGTCCAGAGGACCTGAGTTCAAATTTGCCTTTAGATACATCCTAGCTGTATGATCCTGGGCAAATCAGTTTACCTCATTTGGCTAGCCATTACTTTCTGTCTAGCCATTACTAAGACAGGAAGTAAGGGGTATTTAAGAAAGAAAGACCATATTTGTATCATAGAAAGAATTTGATAGAGTTTCTTCTTTTTCTGTTTTTGGAAACAGTTCATATAATATTGGAATTAATTATTCTTTGAATATTTGATAAAATGCACCTGTAAATACATCTAATGCTGGGATTTGTTTTTCTTTGAGAGCTTGTTTATTATTTATTCTATTTCCTCTTCTGAGACTGGGTTATATAAATACTTCAGGTCTTATACTGCTAATCTAGGCATTTTGTATTTTTCTAGATGTTCATCCCTTTCATTTATATTATCACTTTTATTGTCATATGCTTGGGGAAAATAATTTCCAATAATTTATTTCTTCTTTATTTACTGTGATTTCTCCTTTTCACTTTTAATATTGGCAATTTGGTTTTTCACTTTTCAAAAAATAGCCTAAAATTGAAACACTAATGTATTGCTGATGGAGCTGTGAACTGATCCAACCATTCTGGAGGGCAATTTGGAATTATGCCCAAAGAACTATAAAACAATGCATACCCTTTGATCCAGTAATACTATCCCAGAGAGTTAAAAAAAAAAGCAGGAAGGGACCTCCTTGAACAAAAATATTGTAGCTGCTCTTTTTGAGATGACAAAGAATTGGAAATGTCCATCATTTGGAGAATGGCTAAACAAATTGTAGTATAAGATGGTAATGGAATATTATTGTACTGTAAAGAATGATGAACAGGATGGTTACAGAAAAAATTAGAAAGATCTACTTGAACTAATGCAGAATGAAATAAGCAGAACCAGAAAAACATTGTACACAGTGACTGCAATATTGTGGAATGATCAACTGTGATACACTTAGTTACTCTTAGCCATATATGCAGGAAAATTCTAAAGGGCTTATGACAAAGAACATTATCCACCTCCAGAGAAAGAACTGTTGGAATCAGAATGCAGGTGAAAGCATACAATTTTTCAATTATTTATTCGGGTTTGTATTTTGGGGTTTTGGTTTTATAAGATTATTCAAAAAATGAACAATATATAACCTAGATCAAATTGCCTGCCAGTACCAGGAGGGGAAAGGGAAGGAAGGGAGATAAGTAGGATCATATAATTTGGGAAAGCTTGTGTGGAAATTTGTTATTATATGTAATTGATAAATATATATATATATATATATGTATATATATATATGAACATTAAAAAGATTGCCCGTTTTTTCTATTTTTTATTTTTTTCAAAAATAGATTCACAATTTGTCATTTTGGTAGGTTTTTGCTTTATATTTTGTTCATTTTTTAGATTTTTAGAATCCAAATTTTGGCATTTGAGTTTTTTTTAATTTGTTAAATTTCTAGGGTTTTAGATTTATATCTAATTGAGTTTCCCCTTCTCTTTTTTTGTTAAGGTGTTTAAAAGATGCACATTTCCTCCTAGAATTGCTTGACAGAGTGCCTGTTAATTAATAAGCAATAATTAAATGCTTTTTTCCTTGCTTTTGTTTCCTTTCATCTTTTTGCTTCATCTCAAGTTTTTTCATGTTGTCTCATTATTGTAACTTTGTTTGATGAAATTTTCTTTTACTGCTCTGATTGGTTCTTTACCCACTAATTCTCTCTATTTTTAACTCTTTACCTTCTGAATTCTAGGACAAGAGTGCCAAGGGCTAGGCAATTGGGGTTAAGTGACCTATGTCACACTGCTAGGAAGTGTCTGAGGTCATATTTGAATCCAGGTCATTTAGACTCCAGGCTTGACCTTGTCTCTACTGTACTACTTAGATGCCCCCTTATTTGCTAATTCTTTAGGGTTAAGTATTTAGTCTCCAACTAATTTTTAATCCTTTCTTCAAAGGCCCTTTACTAAATATAAAAGATGAGTTTGCTATTTTTGCTTGTCTGTATTTGTTTACCCTAATTCATGGTCAGCTTCTGTAAGAGTACTGTGCTACATTGAGGATATACATATTTATTTAATTATCATTTAGTCATTATCCAAGGTCTCATATATCTAATTTTTCTAGAATATTTTGGAGTGCATTACTTACTTATTGTAAGTCTTTTGAAAGAGGTACACTAAGGACCCTTAATATTATAGTTTGCTGAGTATATCATCCTTAATACTTGATTATCTTTAAAAAAATTTAGATGCTATGCCATTTAATACACACATATGTACTTATTAAGTATTGCTTTTAATTCATTGTCTACTGTTCCTTTGAGCATAATATAGTTTAACTGTTCATATCTTTTAGTTATGTCTAGTTTTACTGTTGTCTTGTCTGAGGTTATGATTGTTATTCCTATTTTTAAAGTTCACCTTGGAACAGCTAGGTAGTGCAGTGTATAGAGAGCCAGGTCTGGAGTTGGGAGGACCTGGGTTCAAATTTGACCTCAGATACTTCCCAGCTTTGTAACCCTGGGCAAGTCACTTAATCCCAGTTGCCTAGCCCTTGCTGCTCTTTTGTCTTAGAATTGGTACTAAAACAGAAGGAAAGGGTTTAAAATAAGTTCATTTAAAATATAATAAATGTGCTGTAGTTCCTTATTTTAACTCAATATAAACCTTTATGCTTCAAGCTTATTTCTTATAAACAATATATTGAATTCTGCTTTCTAATCCATTCTACTATCCTGAATTTAAAGGTGAGTTAATTCTACTTCTTTTCTCTCCATCCTACCCTATATAGTTTTTTTTAACTCTTCCAAATCCCCTTCCTTACAAAGACAATAGGAAGAAAGAGTGTATTCTTTACAAATAAATTGCCTGATTCCTATACCTTCCTAATCTTTTCTTCCCCTCACCTAGCCCCATATCTCAGGGTTTTGCCTTTTTTTTCCTTTTATTTTAATCCTATCTTCATGATCCATCTTCCAAAAATGAGTTTGTTTTGCTTATTATGAATCACTTTTATTTTAATCTCCTGCATAAACCCTCTCTCCTTTACCTTTTTCAAGGCTTCCCTAAAGAATTAAATGTTTTTATGCACCATACTATTTGTGTGTTTATTCAATCCTTTTTCTAGTTTAGATAAAGGTGAGATTAATTTGATGCCTGCTTCCCCTACTCTTCATTTACATAGTTTTTCCTTGAGCATCTTGAATTTATAAAAGAGTAAATTCCATATCCTTTCACCTCCTTTCTTCACCTGTAATTTCCTTTTTCCCTTCCTTTTTCAAGATGATGATGATTAATGCTATTACTCTCTTTACTATTCATAATAATGACAGCTAGCATTTATACAAGGCTTGAAGGTTTGCAAAGTGCTTTACATTATTTCATTTGATCAATCCTGTGAAGAAGATACTATTATTATTGCCATTTTTCCAGATAAGAAAACTAAGGTTGATTGAGATTAAATTACTTGTCCAGGGTCACCCAACTAGTATATATATCTGAGACAAAAGTTAAATTCAGGTGTTCCTGACTCTAAGTTCAATGTTTTATCCACTGTGTTACCTAACTACTTCTTTCTTCACATTGTGACAAGGAAATCACTTTAAAAGACTGATATATATTAATTTAAGGTCGCCAAGGAATTCAGCTATGTAATTCCTAAATGAAAACTCAAGTCAGCCGTCAGCCTTTTATAGAGTTTAATTACAAACAGGAGGAAGAAAGGAATGAGAGAGAGAGAGAGAGAGAGAGAGAGAGAGAGAGAGAGAGAGAGAGAGAGAGAAGAAAGGAGAGAGAAGGGAATAGGGCTTAAATACCCCTTCTGTTTAGGCTGGGCCAAAAGGCCCAAGCCCTTAGATAGCTGGGGCAAAGAAAAGAGATCAGTCCCTATTACTCACGTGACCAAAATGGAGAAACAGTCTCGGGGCCCCCACCTTCAGCTTCCTTCAGAGCAAGCTTCTCAGAGCACCTCTCCAACCACTCAGACCAACTCCTCAACCCCTCCCCCCACCCCTCCACCCGCCACCCCCGCTTCAGACCCCTCTATCTTTAAGGAAACCATCCAAGTTCCCTACCCTCAGTTCTCACATCTACCAATCACTGTCCATCATTTTCCCTGTGCCAATGGTGGCTCTAGCTTAACCCAGGACCGCCCAGAGGTCTGTGGCTTTGCACATGTCTGTTGGAGGTCATATTCTCAAATAATTAAATTTTGATCTATGCTGCAGCCCTTCCTAAATCCTGTTAGGACTGAGTGGGGTGGAAATTGTATTTTCCAAGACCTGGTTCTGTCATTCCAAGTATCTCTATTGTATCAATTCTAAAATCAATCATGACTCAAAGAACTTCCTGTTCTGTGCTTAAGCATAGGTCAAAGTCCTTTCCATTGTTCAGCAAAAGGTTTCTGTCCTAAAGTACTCTTAAGAAGGGAGGAGGAGGAACCTCCCATGCTAATGGGGTTCACATTCCAATAGCCAAGACCCACTATCAATAGGAAATTTTTCAAGTATGAAATTCCCCAATGGTGAAATTTCCAACATTTATAAGTCTAAGAAATTTTGAGGTTTACAACATGAGCTTTTCAAAATAGTTAATCATGTTCTATTCACTGAGATTTCCTCTCTCCATGCTATCCTTGACTCTTTATTCTCTTCCTACATAACCAATTTCTAAATGTTATCATTGCAACTACAAAACTTATCTCAGGTCTGTCCCCTTCTTTCTAGACACATGGCCACAACTCTAGTTTAGGCCCTTAATCTGTCTCACTTTAATAGAATAGCCTCCAAATTGATCTTCCTGCCTCAAATTTCTCCTCTCTCCAATAGATGCTCCACACAGCTGTCAAAGCAATTTTCATAAAATGTAGACTGACCATTGCCTCTAGGATTAAGTGTATGTGACATGGAAATCACTTTAATAGACTGATATATATTAATTTAAAGTCGCCATTGTCTGCAAAACCCTGTTGCTCCTAAAATTGCTCTCAGCTGTTTCTTAGTGGTAGGAGCACTCAATTTTTGAATATTCTCAATTCGTTTTGGAGAAATATAACGAGTACCCGCAGTCAAGATGAATCCCAAATATTCTACTTTTTGGAGACACCACCGAACTTTATCCTTAGAGATTTTATGTCCTCTTTTGTGCAATTCCAAAAGAAGGTGTTTGCTATCTTCTTGACATGTTTTTGCATCTGTTGAAGCCAAGAGTAGATCATCTACATATTTGATTAATTTGCTATTTTTAAATGTTATATTGTCTGTGTCTTGGCTCAAAATTTGCTCAAATAAGCTCGGACTTTCGACATAACCCTGTGGCAGCCGACACCAGGTATATTGTGAGCCCGTCCAGGTGAAAGCAAAAATATGCCTGGAGTTCTCATGTATAGGTATGGAAAAGAAAGCTGAACACAAGTCTACTACTGTAAAGTATGTAGCTGTGCTAGGAATAGATGAAATAATAGTATGTATGTTAGAAACTACGGAGTGTTTCTTTATAACGTGATTATTCACTGCCCTTAGATCCTGTACGAATCTTTAGAGGTGCTTGCCATCAGGCCCTCTTTTTGGTTTTTTAACTGGCAGGATGGGCATGTTGTATTCAGATTTGCAAGGCATTATTATTCCCTGCTCTATTAATGAGTTAATAACTGGTGTAATACCCTCAATTGCCTCCTTTGAGAGGGGATACTGAGGGATAGAAGGAGGTGGGCTATATTTAGTTTTTATCTGCACAGGAACAGCCGACTTAAGTAAACCTACATCGGAAGAAGACGTGGCCCAAAGAGACTCCGGTATATCTTTAGGTATTGCAAAGACAGGATGCTCTTTTTTCTCCTGACTCTCTGAGAGAATTACAGGGAGTAAATTTAAAGATTCCTCTGGTACTTCTAATGATAATGAACCATCTGGGGAGCAGGTTATTGTGGCTCTGAGTTTGCATAGAAGGTTCCTCTCTAGCAAATTTAAAGGGGAGTCAGGCATCAAAAGGAAGGAGTGTTGTACCTCTAGGGGTCCTACAGACACCATTCTAGGAGGAAGTCTTTTAACTCTTTGGGTTATTCCTGATACTCCCATTACATTCTCTGAGCCAACAGAATAACATTGTAAATCAGGTGTTCTCTTTAATACAGACCAGGAAGCTCCAGTGTCTAATAGACAATCATAATAGGTGTTACCCACCTTTAAGGTAACATGGGGTTCATTAGTATGGGGGGGCAGTGGATAGGGACAACGGGTAGTAAGACATCAGGAAATCAAAGGTTGTATCCTCTGATTCCTGTGCCCCAGACCACCCCCCCCCGGACACCATCATTGTGTTTGGGATATTCCTTGGGCACCCCCCTGAAGGGCACCTCTCTGAGGGTCATTAGTACCTCGAGTATTTTTTGGACGAGTGCCATTTCTCATATATTGTTGTTGTTCATTATCATTATAATTTTCTTCATTTGGAGAATTGTCATTATTTTCCCAATTCCTATTTCTATAATTCTGGTTTCTAAAGTTCTTATTTCTATATTCATTATAGTTATTTCCATAGTCATTATTATAATTTCTAGAATTCTGGTTTCTATGACCATTATTATCATTTCTATAGTTATTATTTCTAAAGCAATTATTAAATTGTGTATTCCTTCCAATCATCTTAAGAAAGGTTCTATATTCCATCATTTTGTGGCCCTTCTTCTCACAGAAGTGGCAAGTAATGGATTGATAATTGGACTTCTGGAGAAGGACAATTGTCGTTGGTTCATTATCATGCCCACTTTCTAATTTAGTTATCCTATCTATTAAATATCTCATTTTTTTCTTCATTTCCTCCATGTCATCATTATTTTCTTCCTCCTTTTCTTTGTTTCCCTTTAAAACATATATAGCTGTTTTTCACAATTCTTCAAGGTCCATATCTGACCATCTTGGGCATTGTGTTCTAAAATAATTCTTAATTGCTTTGCAAGAGTTATTTACAAAGATCCTTCTAACTTGTCTTAAGCTACTCTCTTTAGTTAGGTCTCAATCTAAGTATCTGTCCCCAAACTCGATTATTCTATCCATGAATCTGGAGGGTGGTTCTTCCTCCTTTTGCTTAATTTTTTCCAGTTCCATCCACTTATCTGTACTGTCTGCACATTCCTTCATGGCCGTGAGGATGGCCTCTCTACAACGGTATAGTTGTAGATAATCATCAGGATTGTTATAGTCCCATTCGGGATCCTGAGATGGCTAATGTGCTGCATTATGCCACCGGGTTTTGTTGACATGAGCAATTATTTTATTTTTTTCACGTTCACTTAAAAAAGCCTGTAGTAAGTTCTCAACGTCCTTGTAAGACAGATTATACTGAAAAAATATGTCTCCCATCTTTTTTGCTACTAGAAAAGGATCTTGGTCATATGTGGGGATATTTCATGTAAATTCATTTATTTCTTGGGAAGTAAATGGTATCCTATGTCTTAAAGTCACCACATCCCCATTCCGTCCTATTTCAGGTACTTCTCTTAGAGGAAATAGTCCTCTAGTTGAATTTTGTACCTGTGGGTCAGTTTGACAAGGACAGGTTTCTCTAGGAGGACAAGATCTCCTTTGTGTTGAAATTTGGTTTTCTGTAGGAGAGGGAACATGAGAAACTGGGATTGCAGGGGAAGGGTTTTGGGGATTAAATTCAGTCAAGATTTGCACTACATGAGAGAAGCAGTCTGTTAACTGGGCTATAGGGAAGGTGTTTTCCATTTCTATTTCAGGGAAGGAAATTTCCTCATTCAAAGGTTCAGAAACAGGTCTGTTTCTGGTAGAGTGGGTGTTTGCCAATTGATCCTGTAAGAAACATTTTAGATCCTCTAATTGGGCTTGCATTTTATCCTCAATTTTTTCTATTTTATCCTCAATATTTTCCATTTTATCCTCAATATTTTTTATTTTAGCATCTCTAAATATAGTATTGAGGAGTACAAAAATGACAGTACCTATTAATATAAAAATTTGGAGGTATCCTGCATTCCTCAATGCCCCTAATTCTTCAGCTGCCATATAAATGTCAAAGAATGTAGTACTCATTTATATATATATATATATATATATATATATATATATATATATATATATATATTTTGTAATTATTTCTCTAACAGTCTTCACAAAACACGTGGGGAACAGGGCAAAGCAACAAACTTCCCACAGGGTTTGTTTTTTTTTTTTCTAATCTAGGAAGTTGTTCCTTAAGGGAAAGGATATTTAGAAACAGCTCTTCCAGCCAGGACTTTAGGGTCCTATTGCTGAGATTTAAAACAGGTGTTTTCTATCTAACTATCAGAGTCACACAGCTGGGAAGTATCTGAGGTCCAATTTGAACCTAGGACCTTCTGTCTCTAGGCCTGGCTCTCAATCCACTGAGCTACCCAGCTGTCCCTTAAGATTAAAGGGAAGAAAAAGAAAAACTGCTGATTCTAATTTAACTTAAGGAGAAAAGAGAAGAGAGAAAAAGTTTTTTATACTCACGTGTTCTAGCAGCTGTGTCTTTAAGCCAAGTTTGCTGTTAAAAGGGACTAAGTTGTGAGAAGGTAGAGTAAAAAAGCAAAGAATTTCAGAAGTTTATTGAGAGAATTCTTTAGACTCCCGTGTGGTCAGCCGCAATGTGACATGGAAATCACTTTAATAGACTGGTATATATTAATTTAAGGTCGCCAAGGAATTCAGCTATGTAATTCCTAAATTAAAACTCAAGTCAGCAGTCAACCTTTTGGAGTTTTTAATTACAAACAGGAGGAAGAAAGGTATTAGAGAGAGAGAGAGAGAGAGAGAGAGAGAGAGAGAGAGAGAGAGAGAGAGAGAGAGAAAGAAAGAAAGAGAAAGGGGAGAAAAGGGAATAGGACTTAAATACCCCCTCTCCTTAGGCTGGGCCAAAGGCCCAAGCCCTTAGATAGCTGAGGCAAAGAAAAGAGATCAGTCCCTGTCACTCAGGTGACCAAAATGGAGAAACAGTCTCAGGGGCCTCCACCTCCAGACTCCTTCAGAGCAAAACCTCTCAGAGCAAAACCTCCTCAGAGTAAAACCTCCTCAGAGCAAAACCTCTCAGAGCAAAAGACTCTCCTCCCTCTGTCCTCAGACCCCACTATCTTTAAGGAAACCATCTAAGTTTCCTCTCCTCAGTTCTCACATCTACCAATTACTGTTGATGTCTCCCCTGTGCCAATGGTGGCTCTAGTTTAACCCAGGACCGCCCAGAGGTCTGTCCCCTTTGCACATGTCTGTTGAAGGTCATATTCTCAAATAATTAAATCTTGATCTTTGCTGCAGCCCTTCCTAAATCCTGTTACTCTAAGTAGGGTGGAGATTGTATTTTCAAGACCTGGTTCTGTCATTCCAAGTATCTCTATTGTATCAATTCTAAAATCAATCATGACTCAAAGAACTTCCTGTTCTATGCTTAAGCATAGGTCAAAACCCTTTCCATTGTTTAGCAAAAGGTTTCTGTCCTAAAGTAGTCTTAAGTAGGGAGGAGAAGGATCTTCCCATGCCAAGGAGTTTCACATTCCAATAGAGTCCTTACTATCAGTAGGAAATTTTTTCCAGTATGAAATTTCCCAATGGGGAAATTTCCAACATTCATAAGTCTAAGAAATTTTAAGGTTTACATGTAACTTCCTCTAGTTAGCCTTTAAAGACTTTTACAGTCTAGCTACCACCTACTTTTTCAACTTTATTAATATTACTTCCCTTCTTATACTTCATAGTTCAACCAACTACTCTTCATGCTGTTCCTTACACTGAATATATTTCCCATTTCTTTATCTTTGTGCTATCTCCTGTGTCTAGAATGTGCTGTTACCTTGCCTCTTTGTTTTAAAATCCTTTCTTTTCTTCACAACTCTGTTCAAATGTTACCTTCTATATGTAGCTTTTCCTGATCCCCTCAGCTGCCAGTGTCCCCTTATCACCTTTATTCTAATATAAGGATTTGAGTAGATAAACTCTAGTCAATCACTCCTGCCACACTTAAAGTAATTAACAAAATGTTTTATACCTAGATATACCTATCAAGTGAAAACACCCATATTGAATTATTTAATCAAAGGCATTACACTAGGTCCCAAAAGTTCTTTTTTTCTTCCAGATTACATGTTGATCTAATTTTAAATATTCATTTTCTGACATTTTGCAATCTGTGTTGTTTCCCTCCTTCCCTTCCATTTCTCTCTACTCCCCAAGAATACAAGTAATATGATATAAATTGTACAAGTGTTATTATACAATAACTGTTTCCATTTTGTGAAATAAGACATATATAACATGTAATAGAGAAACATTTAGAATAATGGTATGTTTCAATCTGCATTGAGACTCCATCAATTCCTTCCATAGAAGGGGATAGCCTTTTAAATCATGAGTCCAGGTGCTAAAAGTTCTTAATCAACATCACTGTTAGAAGACTAGCAATTTTTTCCAGTTCTCATGGAGTGTCAAAAACTCCCCTGTAAACCTTAAAATTTCTTAGACTTATGAATGTTGGAAATTTCCCCATTGGGAAATTTCATACTGGAAAAAATTTCCTACTGATAGTAAGGACTCTATTGGAATGTGAAACTCCTTGGCATGGGAGGATCCTTCTCCTCCCTACTTAAGACTACTTTAGGACAGAAACCTTTTGCTAACCAATGGAAAGGGCTTTGACCTATGCTTAAGCATAGAACAGGAAGTTCTTTGAGTCATGATTGATTTTAGAATTGATACAATAGAGATACTTGGAATGACAGAACCAGGTCTTGGAAACTACAATCTCCACCCTACTTAGAGTAACAGGATTTAGGAAGGGCTGCAGCAAAGATCAAGATTTAATTATTTGAGAATATGACCTTCAACAGACATGTGCAAAGGGGACAGACCTCTGGGCGGTCCTGGGTTAAGCTAGAGCCACCATTGGCACAGGGGAGACATCGACAGTGATTGGTAGATGTGAGAACTGAAGGGAGGGAACTTAGATTGTTGGCTGAAAGGAAGGAGAGTTTTTTGCTCTGAAGGAGGTCTGAGAGGAGAGGTCCTGGAGAGAGAGCCTGGAGAGGTTTTGAAGGAGGCTGTGGAAGGTGAACTCAGGAGGAGTCAAGAGGAGAATTCTCTGGAAACATTTCTTGAAAGGAGGCTCTCTTGAAGGTGGAGCCTGAGGTTGGCATGAGAAGCCTTACCTAGAGAGATCTTGGGTGAGTGATAAAACCATCTGACTGATTTATCTCTTAGGACTGAGGTCTAGGCCTTATTGGCTTGAGGCCCTTCATTCTTATTCCTTTCTTACTTTCTCTCTTTTTCTATTGATTAATCAGTGTATTATAAATTAAATTTCTCTATAAAACCCAGTTGGCTTGGGCATATTCATAAATTGGGAATATATTCCCTGGTGACCATCTTATATTTATATAAAACCAAGGCACAGTAGAAAACATATTTCAGGGGTCATAATTGTTATATATTTCCCTTGCTCCCAAACATTTTAATTATCACAGTTTATGGCTCCCACTCTCTTATTTACAACTATTTAATGCTCAAAACTATTTTAAATCTAACACCCCCTAAAAAGAATTATATGCAAGAGTTAAATCAGTGCATCTCCAGAGGCTAAAGATACAAAGATCGTGTTGGTGAACCTATGAAATGTGTATTTGAGGAAGCTTCCTTCCTCCCCCTCTCCACCATGCCTGAAGATATTTCTTTCATCACTTACCCCTCTGCCCAGCAGCCCAATGACAATACTTCCTCCCTCCCCTGTCTGAGGTAAAGGGTAGAGGCCCTTACATGCACCATTAGGGTTGCATTGGGCACTTGGTCTCTAAAAGGTTCACTATCACTGTACTAAGAAGACTAAAATGGCAATGTTATGAATTAACAGCAGAGAAAGTTAATACCTAAGGATATTTTCTCAGCATGTCCTCTCCTACCTAGTGCCAGTACTCTTAGTACTAGTACTCTTAGAAGGGTATACAAGCTAACATATCAGCTTATACTCTGGGATCCATTCAGTAATTTCCTAGCTGATGAGGCAGCCTCTGTCAATATACCCTGCCCCCACCATTATATTCCACTTTTGTGGCAATAAACAGCAGCCTGAAAGTTTGCTTGGGATGGGAAGCAACTGTAGCAGTGCTCATCCAGAGAATTAAAGAAAAAAGGAAATTGGGGAAGGACACTAGCATATATGTTGGAATGCACAAGGTCTGAAGAAAAAGGGGTTGACATTCATCTTAAGTCAATTCTATTCCCCAAGAAGATACTTGGAGCAGGGACTGAGGCCAATTAAAAATGAATTCCTCCACATAGAAGAAAGCTGAAACAACCTTTGGATGAAGCCTCTGGAGAAGGCAACATCAAAAAGGAAGAAGTCAGAAAGGAGAATAAATGAAAAAAAAAGACCAAAATAAACAAAGATATTAGGAAGAAGAAAACTCAATTAAAATTCTAGAGTACAAGCAGATGCATAAATAGGAAAGAAATTAGAACAAGGAAAGATGATCACCAAGATGTGATTAAATATGAAAAAGAAATTGAACCAACACTTGACAATCTATTGGCCTCCTTGTATTTCTTTTCTTTTTTCTTTCTTTCCTTTTCTTTTTTTTTAAACTCTTACCTTCTATGTTAGAATCACAACTGTGTATTGGTTCCAAGGCAGAAGAGTGGTAAGAGCTAGACAATGTGGGTTAAGTGACTTGCCCAGGGTCACACAGCTAAGAAGTGTCTGAGGTCAGATTTTGTGGATTTTAAAATTAATATACAATAACTATCATATTTTAAAAGTTTTATTAATAATAACTTGAAATAAAAAGCTAACATAAAACTTGCCTAATTCAGCTCAGGTCACAAGAGAAGAGAAAGAGGGAGGAGTTACAGTAAACTTAAATACAATCACATAACCATGCAATGTGGTAGAGAGAGGAGAGGAATTCTGGGAAATAACAAAGGACTTCTGGGGGATGAAGTTCAAGGGTTCAAAATTCTAATTATACATTCCACCTTGTGCTCCTGTTGGGAGACCAGCCTCCCCAGAAGGATCATGTAAACATAATTGATTTATAAATTGTAATAATTTGTAGATAAAAGGAAAAGAGAAGAACATTAATGATTGCTAGATGCATTGATAAAAGATCAATTGGGGGAAGTCCCATTTGGCATAAGAGTATACATTCAAAACAAATACATTCAACCCCCAGATTTCAATTTAGCACATCCCAACGTTCACTCTGGATTTTCTGGTGCAGCATGTAGTCTCTGCAGGCATCTTCATGGTTCCTTCTCCAAACAGGTTGGCCTGTTGGATTCTGGGAGGTAGTCTCTTGTTCCTTATCCTAAAATTGCTCAAATTCAAATCAAAGTTCAAACAATAACATAGACCCCCCCCCAGGAGAATAATAACAAACAAAGGGATCACTCAAGGATGCATGGCTGAGTTATGAAGTATATGGATCAATTGGCAAAAGAAATAAAAAACATCAAAAAATTCAAATAAAAGAGAAAAAATAACTTGTGGATGAAATATAAAATATCAAAGTCTTATGTCTAAAAAAATCTAAGTAAAGGAAAAACAAACCTATAAGAGGTCCTCGAATCAGGGCCCAATTAAAGTAATTTATGTAATTTCACACTTACCCAATCAGTAGCTAGGACTACAGAAAGTTTTCCACACTATGAAAGGAAAGGGACTAGGTTATAGGAGCCAGAATGGTAGAAGCCAAAGTGAGATGCTTGGATGGGACTAAGGGAAGTCCTGCCTCTGACATATGTCAAAACAGCTGCAACCTCAAACCCCAAACAAGTTCAAATTCTCTTGTCTTGGCTCAGAATTTTATCAATCTTACTGGGATTTGGTCCCTTTGACCTTGTGCTTGATAGGCACTATGCAGTGGCTCTTTTTGTTCCCATGCTTAATGATTCTGTTTGATTCCAAAAGAAAAGTCCCATAATTTTTAAACAATCAATGGCATTATTCTATAGTCTAAAGCTTTTTGGGTTTGCATTGACATTAGAACAAATATATTTTAAACTTATATAAATGCAAAATCAAAAAAGTTAAAGAAAATCTCAATACTGTTGATATGTGCTTGACATAAAAAAAGGAGAAAAAAATTAACTCAAATACTATATTGCACATTCAAGGAACCTGCCAAACTCAGCTCAGGTTGTGAGAGAAGAGAGAGAGGGAGGAGTTACAGTAAACTTAAATATAATCACAGAACCATGCAACCTGGTGGAGAGAAGAGAGGAATTCTGGGAAATACTGAAGGACTTCTGGGGGATGAAGTTCAAGGGTTCAAAATAACTATACAATTTGAACCTAGAACCTCCTGTCTCTAGACCTGGCTCTCAATCTACTGAGTCACCTAGCTGCCCCTCTCCTTGTGGATTCTTGCAGAAAACTACTCCATCTCATCATTGGGGATTTTCTTTTTTAAAAAAATTGTTATAAGGCTGTTTTTTTTGGGGGGGCTAATTTTTAATATATATTTTAAAATCTTTTAAAAATTATTTCCTTCCTAATTACATGTAAAAACATTTTTTAACATTTAAAATTTTTTCTTTCCTCCTTTCTCTCTCCCCTGGCTGAGATGGTAATCAAACTGATATAAATTTTGCATATGTAATCATGTAAAACATTTTTCCACATTATTCTTTGGTGGAAGAAAACTTCCTTCCCCTTTCTCCTAGTGCAGTTCTCTTTCTCACCCCTTAATTATAATTTTTCTGTATATAATATCATATTAAACTAATATCTATTTTATCTTCTAATTGCCCTAATAATTATAAAGTACTTAGGAGTTACATGTATTATCTTCTCATGTAGGAATGCAAATAGTTAAACCTTTTTGAATCCCTCCTGATTTCTCTTCTTTTTTTTAATGGTTTATGGTTCTTTTTTATGGTTCTCTTGAGTCTTGTATTTGAGCCATATTTTCTATTCAGCTTTAGTCTTTTCATTAGGAGTACTTGAAAGTCCTCTATTTCATTGAATATCCATTCCTTCCGCCCCAGGACTAAATTCAGTTTTTTCTGGGAAGATAATTCTTGGTTGTAATCCTAGCTCTTTTGTCTTACATAATATCATATTCCATGGCTTCAGATCTTTAATGCAAAAGCTGCTAAATCTTATGTTGTCCTGACTATGGCTTCACAATATTTCAATTATCTCATTTTGACTGACTGCTTGTAATATTTTCTCTTTGACCTGGAGGCTCTGGAATTTAGCTATAATATTCTTGGGAGTTTTCATTTTGGGATCTTTTTCAGGAGGTGATTGGTGGATCCTTTCAAATTTCTGTTTTTTCACATCCATCTTTTAATGGGTTCTATCTCTCCAGAATTCATTTTGAAGTGTTACTTTATTCTTTTTTAAATTTTATTTATTTATTTTTTTAGAATTTTTTTCCAGGTTTACATGATTCATTTTATTTCCCTCCCCTCTTTCCTCCCTCTCCCAGAACCAATAAGAAATTCTTTTTTTTTTTAAACCCTTACCTTCTGTCTTGGAGTCAATACTGTGTTTTGGCTCCAAGGCAGAAGAGTGGTAAGGGCTAGGCAATGGGGGTCAAGTGACTTGCCCAGGGTCACACAGCTGAGAAGTGTCTGAGGCCAGATTTGAACCTAGGACCTCCCATCTCTAGGCCTGGCTCTCAATCCACTGAGCTACCCAGCTGCCCCCTCCAATAAGAAATTCTACTGGGTTATACAAATGTTGTTACTTGATACCTGTTTCTATATTATTCATTTATGCTATAGAGCAATTTTTAAAAAGCCTAGACCCCAAATCATATACTTATATATACATGTGATAAATAATATCATATGCTTTACTTTTGCATTTCTACTCTCATAATTTTTTCTCTCAAAGTGGATAGAATTCTTTTATGTAAGTCCTTCAGGGGTGTCCTTGCTTGTTGCATTGCTATTAGTAGCAAGATCTATTACATTGGATTTTCCCACAATGTTTTACTTTCTGTGTACAATAGTCTTCTGGTTCTGCTCATTTCACTTCACATCACTTCACTGAGGTCCTCCCAATTCATATGGAAAACCTCCAGATCATCAATCCTTATAGCACAATAGTATTCTATCACCAATATATACCACAATTTGTACAGCCATTCCCCAATTGATAGACCCACCCCATTTTCCAATTTTTTGGCATTACAGAGTGTGGCTATGAATATTTTTGTGCAAGTATTTTTCCTTATCATCTCTTTGGGGTACAAACCCAGGAGTGCTATGGCTGGATCAAAGGGAAGACAGTCTTTTAAAGTCCTTTGTGTATAATTCCAAATTGCCTTCTAGAATGGCAGGATTAATTCACAACTCTACCAGCAATGCATTAGTGTCCTGATTTTGCCACATCCTCTCTAATATTTATTATTTTCCTTTACTGTCATTTTGGCCAATCTGATAGGTTTGAGGTGGTACCTCAGCATTGTTTTGATTTGCATTTCTCTAATTAGGATAGATTTAGAACATGCAGTGTTACTGTAAAGTTGTCTGGAGGGGGATTTGGTAGAGATCAGGCAGATCTCTGCTTTTTCTCTGCCATCTTGGCTCTGCCTCTAATTTCCACTGTGTTCTGTATATACATGTGAGAATTTATAACCTAGACTTTTTTGGTTGGGAATGTTCTTACTATCTCTCTTTAGTAAATACTCATTTTTTAAAACTAATTATGTCTTTTTTGGACAATTGATATCACTGTTAATAAACTGAAACCATACTGGTAGAGGTTTATGAGTGCCAATACTAGACCTTCCAAACTTTTTGGTTATCCCTGGATTCCTGAGGGAAGAAATAGCTGATCTCTAATAATCCTATTTGCCAGTTCTACTAGGGATTGGAAGAGAGAACCCAGAGTCCATGTATTGTGCTGAAACCTAGGTAAACTTTATCCATTAGCATTATCCATAACGTTCTTGATATAGATTAGTTCCATTATTACACAGATAGTGGCTTCATAATTATATCTAATTTGGGACCAGAGCATTTTGTTCATTTAGGCCAGGCGACTTAAATTTCATCAAAGGCAGCTAAATAATTTCTAATTATGTTTGTAACATTGATTACCCTGGCTTCTTGGCCAGGTGTGTTACATTTCATCCCTCCCCTAGGGTTCTCCAGTACTTTAAGGGGTTTGGAGTTGTCTAGAGTCTCTCCCAATAGCTATTCTCAAGTATAGGGCATAGTTTATTTGTACCGCAGTTCTGTTTAGCCAGCAACAGTTGGATTAGTTTTACATAGGAATATTTACTTCAAAAATATAATAATAAATATACAAAGATAATGAGAGAGACTGTGACTCTGTCTAGAACAGTGATGGCAAACCTTTTAGAGACCAACTGCCAAAATTACAACCTTTACACCACATGAGACACCCCCACATCTTATCTCAGACAGGGGAAGGAGGAAGTACTTCCATTGGGCTTCTAGACAGAAGGGCAGGTGATGTGAGAAGTGTCCTCTGGCAAGTGTGGAGAGGGAGTAGCCCCCTCTAGCACACTCCTGCACACATGTCATAGGTTCACCAATATGGATCTAGAAGGTTTTTTTTTTTTTTAAAGAAGCAGCTTTTCTTCTTGTTAGTGGGATTGCTAGATGACTCAGTGGATAGAATGCTGGGCTTGGAGTCAGGAAGATCTAAGTTCAAATATGACCTCAAATACTTTCTAGCTGTGAGTCCAGCAAGTCACTTTAACCTCTGTTTGCCTCAGTTCCTTCATTTGTAAAATCCTTTCCAACCTCAGCTTATCTAGAGCTTTAGTATTCATGCCATTTTTTCAGGATCATACCATACTTTTACATTCATCTCCTGTTACTTGGCCTTGCTTCCATTTCCTATATATTTCTTTTTAAAATTTGAGTTGGTTGTAGCGTTCCCTATGCATATAAACCAATCTCTGTAGACCAGAGACTCTTTTTAAACTTTGCACATATCTTTTTTTGTTAAATATTTCCCAACTCCTTAAAATGTTTAACATTCATTTTTTCAAATTTTGAGTTCTAAATTCTCTCCTTCCCTCCCATTTTTCTTCAACCTCTAAAGAAGGCAAGCTATGTAATATTGATTATATATGTGAAGTCATGCAAAACATATATTCATATTAGCCATGATGCAAAAAGAAAATGTACACACAAAACCAAGAAAAATGAAGAAAGTGAGTAAATTATGTTTCAATCTGCACTCAGAATTCATCAGTTCTTTCTCTGGAAGTAAATAGCATTTTTCATTGAGTCTTTTGATCTGGTATCATTGTCTTGATCAGAGTAGCTGATCACTGTTACAATATTGCTGTTACTGAGTACAATGTTATGTTTTTGCTCTATTTACTTTGCATCATTTCATATAAGACATAACAGGTTTTTCTGAATTCATTTTGCTTGTTATTTCTTACAGCACAATAGTATTCTATCACAATCACATATTACAACTTGTTCAGCCATTCCCCAGGTGATGAGCATCCCCTCAATTTCTGATTGTTTGCCACCAAAAACAGCTGCTATATCAAAAATATTTTTATACAAATAGGTCTTTTCCGTTTTTCTTTTATTTCTTTGGGATTTAGACCTTGTTGTGGTATTTCTGGGTCAAAGAGTATGCACAGTTTTATAGTCTTTGGGCAGAGTTTCAAATTTTTCTCCAGAATGTTTGGACCAGTTCACAGCTCCACCAATGCATTAGGGTTCTAATTTTCTGACATCCCTCTCGAATTTGTCATTTTCCTTTTCTTAGACTAGGGGTTCTTAACCTGAGGGGGTCTATGAACTTGTGTTTTTAATATTTTGGCAACTATATTCCACTGTAATTGTTTCCTTTCTAAGCCTATGTAGTTTATTTATTTAAAAATATTAGGGGTTCATGGACTTCACCAGCCAAGAGGCTACTTGACACACACACACACAAAGGTTAGACAAATTTAGACAAATCTCTTTTCCCTCCTTGGAACTGTTTTGTGTCTTCAGAATTCTAGAGCATTTCCCCTCCTCTTTAGTTCTTGGAATCCTTTTTCTTCCAAACTCTTAGAAATCTGCTTTCCTAAAATATAGGCTTCATGTCCGACTGTGTCTTGAGTTCCTCCTTTTATTGCAGGCTCTGGGAAGGAGTTATCACCTCCAGGGTTCCATCAAAGTAACCAGGTCATCCTTGTTAGTGAATAAAATTTCCCCTTGTTAATTTCTCCATTTTTTAAAGGCTTTTATTTGAATTATCAGGTAATTCAAAGAGTTCATTGCTATTGTGTTTTTGAGAAGGAGGGAGGGAGAGAGACAGAGACACAGAGAAAAGGGAGACTTCAGTAAATATCTAGCTAATTTAAATTTAAAACCCCCATCACTGTTATGTTGTACCTCTATGCCAGACCTGAGATTTGGTTTTCAGACTTTTCATCTATTACTTCTTTTTGTTCAAATAATCTGTATTAATATCCAATGACAGAAATCACTTTTGTTTCCTCTCTACTGAACTTCATCCAAATAGTTTATATCATGCTTTCTCCCTTGAGTTCCTGTATTTCTCCACATTAATATGCCTTCTTATCTAATGCTATTTATATATTTACATAATGCTATTTATTAAAAAATTGAAGGAAATTGGCCTAGTTGTACCAGATCTCAAACTGTATCATAAGTGGCAGCCATCAAAACAATATGGTATTGGCTGAGAAACAGAGTAGTGAATTAGCGGAATAGATTAGGCCAGCAGTTCTCAACCTCTCAATTTGTAGCAATGAGAATACATCATGCATATCAGGTATTTACATTCTGAATCATAACTGTAGCAAAATTACAGTTTTGAAGTAGCCACCAAAATAATTTTTTGGTTTGGGGTCATTGCAACATGAGGCACTGTATTGTGGGGTCATGGCATTAGAAAGGTTGAGAACCACTGGATTAGGCACTCAGTACACAGTAGTAAAGGATCCTAATAATTTAGTGTTTGATAAATTCAAAGACCCAGACTTATGGAAGAACTCCCTTTTGACAAAAACTGCTGGGAAAACTAGAAAATTATATGGCAGAAGCTAGGTATAGGACATATATACCTTAAACTATATACCAATATAAAGTCAAGATGGATACATGATTTAGAAATAAATGTTGTTACGATAAACAAACTAGTGAAGTACAAAATAGTTTACCTCTCAGATGTATGGCTAAAGGAAGACTTTGTGATCAAACAAGAGATAGAGAATGTTATGAGATGAAAAATAGATGACTTTAACTACATTAATTTTAAAAGTTTTTGCATAAATCAAACCAAAGCAACAAGTTATCTCTGAGACAGGCCTTATTTCTCAAATACGTAAAGAAGTGAGTCAAATTTATAGGAATTTAACTCATTCCCCAATTGAAAACTGGTCAAAGGATATGAACTGGCAGTTCTCAGATGAAGAAATTAAAACTGTCTTTAGTTACATTAAAAAACCCATTGCAAATCACTTAGAGAGACACAAATTATAGCAGTCTGAGGTACCACGTCGCACTTATTGGACTGGTTGATATGAAGAAAAAGGAAAATGATAAATATTTGATGAGATGTGAAAAAATCGGGACACTAGTATACTATTGGTAGAGCTGTGAACTGATACGATCATTCTGGGGAACAGTTTGGAACCATGTCCAAAGGGCCATAAAACTGTGCATATCCTTTGAACCAGAAATACCACCACTAAGTCTGTATCCCAAAGAGATCAAACATGGGGGATAAGGATTTACCTGTAGAAAAATATTTATAGCAGCCCTTTCTGTGGTGGCAGGAAATTGGAAACTGAATGGATATCCATTACTTGGGGAATGCTGAACAAGTTGTGGATTATGATTTTCATGGGATACTATTGTATCATAATATTGTATCATAAGAAATGATGAACAGAATGATCACAAAACAACCCTGGAAAAACTTACGTGAAATGATAGAGTAAAGTCAGCAGAACTAGGGGAATTTTGTATACAGTATCAACAATAACGTGTGATGATAAACTGTGAATGACATAACTATTATCAGTAATGTAAGGATCCAAGACAACTCCAAGGGACTACTGATGAAAAGGGCTATCCACTGCTAAAGAAGGAACTGATGGAGTCTAAATACAGAATAAGACATATCATTCTTCAACTTATTTCTTCCATGAATTTTTCTTTAGTGTAAAAGATATGTGTCTTTTCTACAACATAAGAACATGGAAATATGTATTATATGAGAGCACACATACAATTTAGATCATATTACCTGCCCTCTTGGGAAGTGGAGAGGGGACAGAGAGAGAATATGGATGTCAAAATATCAGAAAATAATTATTAAAATTGTATGTGCATGTAATCTGGGGAAAAATATAAATGCTATTCCTCCTCAACTCTGCCTTTTACTCACATTTTTACTACTCTTGAAGCAGATAAAACTATATAGAGCCATAATCTATTTATTCATGGACTGTCACTATTCTCAATGATACTTATGAAGTTTAATTTGTCTATCTGCTTCAAAAACTCTAGCTCATTTTATTTATTGCTTAAAACTTTGGGAATTTGTGGGTGGATTATCAAGGTCATGAGTTTAGTCATGAGGCTCTTTTCTTGGATATTACCTACAGTGAGTTTCTATGTGTCTCATACTACTCTTTTTTCATTGTAGCTATTTTTTTTTAATGTATCTAGCTTGGAGGAGATGCATAGTCAGTCTTCTCTCTCTATCCTTTATAGTTTAATATTCTTTTGATTAGATTTGCAAGACATCCAGGATTAAATTTTTATTAGCCTTTGTTAGATATATTCCATTTTTATCCAGGGATTTGTCATCCTACTATTTTAAGCTCTGATCATCTTTCTTAGATGCCACCTTTTTAGATAACTTTTCACTCTTCAAATTTATTTTTCTTATGTAAATTTTCTCCCTTTGTAGAATTTGTAATCTCGAGTGCAGAAACTATTTCATTTTTGTCTTTGCATCCCCAGTACATAATATTGGCTGATTAATTATGATATTGAGAAAATAAGCACAAATAGGCACAAAACCAGGAAATACAGAAACTGAATAGTTGCTCTCTTTGTAAAAAGATATGTAGAAATATAGAATATTTGGTACCCTCAAAACAGCATAATAATCTCTTTAAAAACTTTAGAACCCAAATCAGATTCTTGAGCTATGTTTGGAATGTTGCTGTACTGTCAAAGTTCCTTACTATTAAAAGTAATAATAGCTGACAGTGCCTGAAAATTTGATGAGTACTTTATAATTTCATTTGAGCCTTATAATAGCCCTTTGCAGCAGGTTTGAATGGTATATTGTCCCTAGTTTACAGATAATGTAACTGAGTTTCTTCCAATGGTTAAGTATAAAGTATAAAGCCTTGGCATCCTAGCTAGGTGAGAACATATATCAGCCAATTAGCCCTAAGATCAACTGGGAAAAGACCTTTGAACTGAACTTTGAACTGAAGAAAAGACTGAGGAAATGAACTGCTTATGAAGGAGTTAAGGGAAAAGGAGAACCCTCAACTTGGCTAGGTTTCTTCTCTTCACTTCCAGAGGTCAGAGGATCCCTTTCCAAACTTCAAAGGTTTTTGGACTTCTTTAATTGATTTTTTAGTAGTGTCCCCAGCAGTGTCTGTTAAGGTAATCAAGGACATATAGAAAAAGATTTGCCATACTTAAGGAGAACCTGAGTGCTCTAGGAATGGTAGAAAAAGGCAAATGTTTTGTACAAAATTTTCTTAATGTAGCATCTTATTAAATCTCCTTTTAAAATGTTACTTATGGAACTATGATTAAATGATTCTTCGGTGGAAGCACTTTGGGGATTTCAGCTGATGGTATTAGAGAACTATCCTTAACTTCTGGAGGGTACTTCTAGAACCATGTGGTAAAAGATATAGCCAGCCTATTTCTAGTTACCCTAGTCATCAGTGCAAGTGGGAGTTAGGAATAAAGATGTGTCAGATTTTTTTTAAACCCTACTTTCTGTCTTAGAATTGATACTAAATACTGGTTCCAAAGCAGAAGGGTAAGATCTAGGCAATTGGGGTTAAGTGACTTGCCCTTGGTCACATAGCTAGGAAGTGTCTGAGCTTACATTTGAACCCAGGACCTCCTGTCTCAAGACCTTGTCCACTGAGCCACCAATCTGCCCCTGATGTGCCAGATCTTACATAGATTACACAAGTAACCTAGGATCTAAAACTAGTAATTCTCATTTAAGTCTCACACTTAATCCACTACACACATGAAAAATTCTCCCTTGCTTTGAAATATAATTTTTGCCCATATATTTATATTTCTGGATTTTTCACTTGCTGAACAGCTGGGTGGATTTACTTGTGCAATTTTAATCCCAAAATATCGGTTCCTTTGCAAAGGTTACATAGATGCAAGGCAATTCCTTTCTTGAAACACTTAAATCAGCAATATTTAAAACGGGCAAATAAATTCTTTGTGCAGTCATTTATTTAAAAATCTGATAACAAAATATGATTTTTATCCTTGCTACATTACAAGGTTTATTTGAGAAAGACAATAAAATTTTAAAAATTCTTCACATTTGTTACAACTATATCGAAAATAACCAAAAATTCACCAGCTTTACAAACGGTACTTCATATAAAAAAAAAAAAGTCAGCCACTAGAGGGTTCATCAAGACTATTTTTCGGTTTTAAGTAGAGATTTATCTGCGCATGCGTCATGCTCCAGGCTCGATGCACCTGGCAGAAGGTGGGCTAGGGGTGTGAAGCCAGGGCAGAAAGAAAGTAGACTGCGCAGGCACCGAATTTCGCGGTCGAGTATTATGACGTAATCAGACGCCAGGATTTGGACCTGGGCCGCGGCACGTCCAAGACGTTGCGCCGGGCGTGACGCAGAGGTGTTCGCCTCCTCCTCCTCTTCCTCCTCCTCCTCCTCCTCCTCCTTTCCCCCCGCCCCGTCTCCTCCTCCCCCGCCCACCTCCTTTCCCCCTCCCCCTCACCCGCCCCAGCTGGGCCGTAGATTGGGGCTTCCCGGCTAGGGGGCGGCCGCCGGGTGGAGGACCCCAGGGCGGAGCACCCCGGGGCGGAGTTGCAGTACCGCAGAAGGAGCCAGCAGCTCCTGGGGCGAGCGGCCCGAAGTGGAGGAACCGCGACGCCGAGCCCGTAGCAGAGCCCTAGCACCCCACCCGGCAGCCCAGTGCCTGCCCTGCCGAGGGCCTCCGACTCGCTGCGCTCAGTCTCCTCGGTCCTAGGACAGTGGTCAAGCGGTCGCGGAGCGGGCGGCTCTGGGGTATATGGCGGCGGCCCTGTCCGCCCTGGCTCTCCGGCTCTCCCGATCAGCCGCCGCCCGCTCCTATGGAGTCTTCTGCAAGGGGCTGACTCGGACCCTGCTCATCTTCTTCGACCTGGCCTGGCGGCTTCGCATCAACTTTCCCTACCTCTACATCGTGGCCTCCATGATGCTCAATGTCCGGCTGCAGGTATTCCCCACCCCCCAGGCAGGAACTAGGGGGTCCCCGGGGCGGGGGTGGGGTGGGGAGGGAGTGCAGCCTCGTCCAGGCTTCGTGGCAGCCTTTCGCCGCCGCTGTCTTTCGCCGGAGGAAAATGGGGTCCTCCCACCCCCGCCCCAAAAGGTGTGTGGAGTGATGGGAGGCATTGCTTACGAAAGGAGCTCGGTCCTGCTGCTCCCTGAGATGATTAGCAGTAAAAACAACAACAGTACATCCAGGTGAAGCTTCCCCTGGGTGTTGGAGCCCCAGGTGCCCCAAATTAATGAAATGTCTGTGATTCTCTTACCCGCTTTCTTTTCCCAAATGATGGCAGCCTCAGTATCTGGATCCATCTGAGCACCCTGTTACGGCATTGTGGGGCTGCTTTTCCTTATGCTGGAATGTAACTCCCATAAAGCTGTATAGGAAAACATTAGTTCATATAGAATTAAGTTCTAGATTGGAGAATAGTGAGGACCAGAATACTCTGAAGGCTTCCTTGAGAAAAAAAATGCCAAGATAAATGGAGTTATTGGTGTTTTGGTAAAAATTTTATCCCTTTTGATTACACCCCTTTTAATTCCTTTGGTGATATGAAGGAGGGAAACTGAGGTGTAGGGTAGGAGGCAAAAATAATCCAAAAGACATTTTCAACCATTAAATTAATCTACTGTACCAGTGTTACCATTCAGAGGTGAGGGAAAGAACTGATCTAATTTTCATACAAATAAATGTCTAATTCTGGTCAGAAGAAAAGTTGTCCTAAGGTTGGTAATGAATGAATCCTCTTCCTGATTTGTATCCCAAGTATCTTAGATGCTGTATCTTCTAAGTCTGATAGTAGTTGTGATATATTTAAGTGAATTATTCTAATCTACAGTATTAGATAGTGGTAAATTTAAGTGGACATTATTTATGTTTTTTTCTTTAATTTAGTTGTACTCTACTGATAGCCTTCTAGTTATAAAGTTATCTGTCAGGGTTATTATTTTTTTGTGGGAAGTGCCCAGGAAAATTGAGAGAAACAGAATTGATTTATTTTAGGGTCCAAATTAAATAAGCATGTGGCATTGTTGTTTTTTATAATTGGCATAATAATTTACTTGTTTTGGGGTTAAAATCATAAATTTAGGCCATAAGACTTCATAGAAATCTAACCCAAACCCGTTTGACAGGAAAGAAACAGAGCCCCAGTGAAGTAACTTGCCCACTTAGGTCATACTGCTTTTTAGAAGCAGGAGTGATACATGTTTTTCAGGGTTTGTGCTTGTTTTTTAACAATGATGGCCAGTGACTTCATTTAGATACCTACCTGCTATGTCTCAAAACATTTTTTATGTATCATAGCTATTGGGAAAAGGGGTGGGGTGTCAATCATGAATCTTTCTTAACTACATTCACATTTCTCAAGCTCTTCTTAGATTCTTTTATTAGATGTTAACCTAATTAAAACTGGTTAAAATCAATAGCTCCAACTTGTTATGAATCATAGCTAATTAATAGTGAGAGTACCTTACAATGTGAATATGGGTAAATAGGCATTCATAATGCCCCAAAAATTGCTATGGAAGTGAAATGGAGCTCCCTAAAAGAGCTGTTAAGAGAGCAACATATCACTTGAGGGCAAAAAGTGATGAGTCCTCTTTTATGTGTTATGGCATTAAATAGGCCATATATTTAGCAAACTTTCATGACTTGTGATTTTTCAGGACAAGAAGAAGCCAGGAAGGAAAACTCTGCTTATTTTGAAGATCAGTGTGCTTCATATGGCAAACATTTTTCATTTCCTAATAGAGGAATATATGTAATACCTTGCTTACTTAATTTTTTTAAATTAAGCAGGCAATTCAGCTTAACTAGTGAATGCATATGTATAGGAAATAGAGTAGGCAGCCGAATAGACTATATCAGGTCAAGGGTATGGTGAGAAGTAGCCATTTGTTTTCTGATCAGTCTTGAAAATTTTCTTGTTTTTGGTAGGCTAGGTGAAGAAGAATAGAATATAGGCACATTTTGAATTGCTTTTGGAATTCCAGTTGGGAGAGATTGAATTATCTAAAGAGAAATAATGAAAGATGTGCAATATAATCTAAGACTTAAAAACCAAGGATAAGGATCTTAGATTTGAAATCAGGGCATAGGTGTCATTTACCCATAAAAGCACTAGTAAAAGAAGTCAGCAAGCAATTGTATAACAGGAGGAGAAGATGGAAAACAAGGGATAATGAGTTGACAGCCAATGTCTCATAGGTGCATGTTAGGAGGTGATATTAGGAGAAAGGCTTCTGGTATATTGATTATATGCCTTATAGCAATGTTGACAAGTCACACAGAATGGGCAAGTGTGGCTAAGTTGTGATCTGCATTTTTGGAAAGAATTGCAGAAGTGATGAAATCCATTTTCATGTTACTGTTGCCTGTGTGATCGTGGTTAAATCACTTAACCTCAGTGATAATACTTGGACTACCCACCTACAATGGAAATATGACCCTCGGGTTGGGAAAAAGCAAAAGGCAAAAAAATAAGGAAATAAGAGCTAAAGATAATAACCCCTTCTTTTTCTCCAATTCTTGAGTTTTCAAATTAGAACTGGAAAGATCCTTCTAAATACATAATCCTAATTCTCTGGTTTTATTAATGAGGATATCTAATATTACCTTGTTAGTGTTTTTATTGATATTCCTAATATATAGATCTGAACATTTATTTCACCTCCCAATCAGAAATCTTCCATACCTCCCTTCTGCCTCTCATAAAATACAAACTTGTATTTAAAAGCCTTTACAAACTTGCACCCATCTATACTTCTAGTCTTATTTCATTATTCTTTGTGCAATCTCTGATCTGGTCAAATCGGCCTGCTATCTCTTTCCCATACTAGATATTCCATCTCCCTCCCTCTTGTCTTTGTACTAATGGTTCTTCATGTTGGGAATGTATTCCTGCTGCATAGAAGAATAATTTAGATGCCAACCCCTACCTTTCCTAATTCTTCACCCCATGTTATTAGCACTCTCTCTCTTTTGAAATTAGTTTGTATTACTTAGTATATACTTTTTGAATATGTTGTATCCTGCCTGTAGAATGTATGATCCTTGAGGGCAAAGACTTACTTTTGCTCTTGAATGTTCAGCTCCTAGCACTATTTAATAAATTTAGTAGATTGAATTCCTTTTAAGGTAGCTGGAGATGTTTAATTTGATGTTAATAGTGGACAAAGAGAGCTTTTCCTAAAATTGGATTGGAGCCTCTCTTTTAAAATTTCTGGGTAAGCCACTATTTATTGAGTAGCAAGGAAACTTTAAGGAGGAAAATAGAAAATGTGATGGGAGAAGAGGACCGCTAAAATTATAGTGGTAATTATCTCCTATGGAAAGGGATGGATGTTGATCATGGCCAGCTCACATCATCTCTCTGAGTTTTCTGATTTATAAAACTAGAAGCTAGCCAGCTGTGGCATTCTAGGAGTTTATGGGATCTGTTGAGCAATGGCATACTTAGGCTGAGAACAGTGGCCAAGGGAGTAAATAAGGATGTTAAAAAGAAATGGAATGCTTTGGGAACTGGTTAGATCAGTGAAATAAAAGATAGAGGTGAGTTGACAATTTTTGTGATTCTTTGAGTTTTAGTGACATAATTTGACATTAGGATAAAGAATTTGAGAATCTTGTAGCATATTGTTAGGGAGGTCTATTAGAAATTTTCCTTGCTCTTTAGGACACAAAATAGGATTGTCCATTATAATCTGAAAGGAACCTTAAAAGTCATTAGTCTAATCTCATTTTATTGATGAGGAAACTGAGAATTAGGGGAGTGTTTTCTCAAAGTCAAACAGGTTTTAAGTGGCAAAACTAGTTTTTGGATTTCGATCTTCTGATCAGATCTAACCCTTTCTCTATCAATGCCATGCTACCCAAATGTTCTGATGACACATTCAAACCAAGGTCAAGCCGAAAGACTTTCTAAATTAGAGCAATCTATAATGATGATTGACATTTTTATAATGTTTTAAGGCTTAAACAGATAATATGCATTCTTCTTATACCTTAAAACAACAGTGTGAGCTAGATACTACACATATCTTTCTAGTTTGGAGATGAAGTTCAGAAACATAGCAAACTTGGAAATCAGATTAAGATCTATTCCATAGTATTCAAATTAATTTCTCTTTATTGACTTGATCTCCACTCCAATGCTTGATTGTGGTATGGGTCACCCTGGTTTTTTAAAGGCTATGCCAGCAGAGTATAAATCCTGGAAGATTCTGCCATTTTATAAAGATTTTGAGGATAGCTTTTCTGATAGACTATTTCTGCTTTCAGTGGACCAACTTAAATAAAAGAATCACTTTTATCATGTATCTAAAGGCAATAAGAAAGATAATTTCATGAGATATTTAGTCATTTTGCATTGTAGGGTTCATTATGGACATTTGCAAAAGGATTAACTTTTGAAGATAATTGTAGCTTATTCACCAACACCTCTTGCAGACAATAAAGAGGTAGAAAAAGTCTAGAAAGAACTTGATAAGACGCTCAAAATAAAGTAAATCTTAATTCTCAGTGATTTTCATGAAAAGTATAGAGGAGGATGTTGAAAAATATGTTGGACTCACTAAAGATTGAGAAATGAAAGTCTACAATTCCATGTGAACTGAAACGACCTCTAGGAATTGATGCAGAGTGAAAGGAGCAGAACCAGGAGAATATTGTATACAGAGATGGATGCACTGTGGCACAGTCGAATATAATAGACTTATTTACTAGCAGAAATGCAATGATCTAGGACAATTCTGAGGAATTTGAGAAAGAACGCTGTCCACATCCAGAGAAAGAACTGTGAGAGTAGAAATACAGAAAAAAAACAACTGCTTGATCACATCATTAGATGGGGATATGATTGGGGATGTAGACTCTAAACCTCAAACTAAGTCCTCAAACTATGGCCCATGGGCCACATGCCCCCCCCCCCAGCCATTTATCCAGCCCCCACTACACTTCCAGAAGGGACACCTCTTCCATTGGTGGTCAGTGAGAGGAGTATGGTATGTGGTGGCGCTATGGCACTCATGTACAGTACTACTTCCGGTGACATGCTTCCTTTGCATGGTGCCTTGTTCTGAGAGTAACCGAAGGAGAACAAGGCTCCGTGCAGAGGATTTTGTGGCTGTACAATGGAAGACATCACATAGTGAGCAGAGATCTGGGGGAGGGGATTCTGCACTGTGTATACTGCTGCCTGGTATAGTGGTGGTGGTGATGGGCCTGTGCAAGGTGTAACAGGTCCATCTCAGCCAGCGCTGTAGCCTCCACTATCCCAGGTAGTGGTAAACAGATTTGTTCATAGTTTTTTTTAACAGTCAGGTCCTCCAACGGTCTGAGGGACAGTAAACTGGTCCCCTGTTTAAAAAGTTTGGGAACCCCTGCTCTAAATGATCACTCTAGTGCAAATATCAATATGCAAATAGATCTTGATCAATGACACATGTAAAACCCAGTGAAATTGCTCATTGGCTATACAGGAGGGGGATGGGAGGAGGGGAGTGAAAGAACATGATTCATGTAAATATGGAAAAATATTCAAAATTAATTAATTAAATAAACTAAATTTTTTTTTAATTTAAAATAATAAAAAAAATGAAAGTCTAAAGACAGGTAGAATACATAAATACTTATTCCTAAAAATCTTGAATGATTTTTCAAGAAGAAAGCCGAGTGTTACTGATTATGACATAATTTGATCACTTGAAACATTATCACAAAAGATAAATTTTCTATTTTAAGCAGCAGAGTAAGTTAACATGGGAGTAATTTCTGAATTGGTTAATGTATGCTGTCATTGTATAGTAAGACCACTGATTTGTTCAATCAAAGGTCAGAATCGATATCAAAGGGATAAAGATGAGAAGAAAAGAAACAATTTTTGAAAATCTCAACTGACCTTTCTAAATAACTTACTTATACCCAAAAATGGGAAATGGATAAATGGACAAATATCAATTTTGATTATAGCCATTTCCTATTCCTTTCACTCAAGAAACTATGTCATCAAATATCTGATCTTGTAATCAAAAGCAACACTTTAATGTAATCTACTTTTTAACATCTTGAAGAAAATGATGAAAATAAAGAAGCAGTAACCTAGGGAAGCAATAGAGCCAAAAACAAATTTATAGAAACTCTATATCCTGAAACCATTTAGAACAAAACTTCTAAGAGAATAGGCAGAAAAATGGGTAAGTTCTAACAAAGTTTTTATAATATTTTTCTCATATTTTAGAACCCCTACTTATTCTAACAGATAGTTCCTAAATTGTATGAGGGATTAGATAAGACATTAAAATAAACAGACAAGTAAGACATCAGAAAGAACTTTTTCCAACCCTCTGATTATTAATATCAACTGAGGCATAAAATAGGGAGATGTGTCTGCCACTGTTATAGAGGATGATCCCTCAAAAAAATCATTAACTCTGCACAGAAAAAACTAAGTAGTTGAAGAATGCCTATTATCTCTCTAGTTGTGCTTCATGATTTAGACAGCCCTTAGAGTTGGCCCATTAGTATATATATTTTGGACAGAAGGAAAATAGATATTGAACTGAGACCAGCAAATTATATTACATTTGGGAATTCTATGGTGTTTTCTTTTTGAAAATCTTTTTTTACTTTGAACTCAGACACAAAGAAAGAAAGAAAGAAAGAAAGAAAGAAAGAAAGAAAGGGAGAGAGAACATTTCTGTACATATGGTGTAAAAAGACAATTTTTTACAAAAACAATCTCTATTTGACAGTTTCCTTTGTGTGGAAAACTGATTTTTCCTATTCATTAGTTGGTAGTAAGGCATTTTATTGAACATGATAGGATTTTTTTTTTTTACTGTTTGGGTCCAAGATATTGGGGTTTAGGAATTAAAATTTACTCTGAAGTCAAACTGTTATCATTAATAGATTATTTCTACCCCCCCCCCAAAATCAAAGCAAATACTAAAAAATGGATGTTCTCTCAAGAAACTTCAAAGGAAATATTAGATATTTTCTCTAGTATTCCTTTCAGAAATGATAGGAGAACTCAGTTTAAAGTCCTAGTCTATGATTCTCCCTGGGACATCTAAGATAGCCTCCATTTTTCTCCTAAATATGAATTATTTTTTTCTCCTTGGATTTGCATCTGCTGCTCAGAAATTGCAGGACATTTTGGGAGATTTTTTCCTATATTTCAGTAATGTGTTAAAATATCACAGTTTTTTTCTAATATTATCTCTTATGGATTACTAAATAGAATTTTCTTCCTTGACTTCTGTGACAAAGAAGACTTTTCTCCTTTGCTGCTTTTTTCTCCTTTACTGGCTCTTCTGATATTCTTTAAAATGTTGACATTCACCAAGCCCTTGAATCTCTTCTTTATATATTACTTAGCATATCCACTTTAGATTCCATCTCTTGTTTCCATGTTGGTGACTCCTTAAATCCATGCCGTTAGCCCCAGCCTCTCATTTTAGCATCACAGTTAGTTGTGAAATTTTAACTTTTTTTGTCTTTGTATCTTAACCTCATTATATCTAAACCAAAACTCATTTCTTCTGTCTTCTTTTGTGCCCTTCCATGGATGAAGTTTTCCTATGGAGTTCAGTTTTTCTCTTAATATTAACACCAGGCAGGTAGGCACAAAATTTCAATAATTTTTTACTTATTCCCTATGTCTAGTCACCAAATATTGCTATTCTTTTTTTGTTCTAGTTCTCAAATCCAAAACTTTGCATTTCCAGTGTCACTGATTACGTTCAGATCATAATTCCTTTTTGTCTGGGCTGTTGCTCTCTGGAATCTTCCTCTACTCCATTTACATACTGTCACCACTAGAATTGCTCAGAAATTTTCAAGGACTCTCCATGCTGATAGGAGAAAAGTCTAAGGCAGTGATGGTGAACCTTTTGGAGACAGAATACCGGGCCCCACTCCCATCCCACCCCAGACTGTGTGCTGTGCCCATCCCACCCCAGACTGTGTGCTGTGCCCATCCCCTCCTGAGACTGAGTGTTATGCCATGTCCCCCATCCCACCTCCTTACCCCAGGCAGGAGAGGGAGGAATTACACCCATTGGGCTGCTAAGTAGAGAGCTGGTGAGTGTGGAGAGGGGGAAGAGAGTGACCCCAGTGTACTGCTCCCCTCCAGCTCTGCACCATGCTGTGAGCTCCACTTCCCTCAAACCTAACTCCTTTCTTACCTTACCACAGGAATCACCTTCACCACAACTTCAACAGGCTATACTGCCAGCATTGTACCCTTACACAGTATGTGAGACTCCCCTTTACTCCAGACAGGGGAGGGAGGAAGCGCTTGCATTGGCTACTGGGAAAAGGGGTGGTGGAAGTGAGGACTATCCTCACATACTTGGAGAGGGGGAGGGGAGCAGCTCCTCCCAAGTCCCTCTGCCTTTCTAGTAATGAACTCTGGAGGGTGACTGCAGGTGTGCCCACAGAGAGGACTCTGTGTGCCCTTTTTGGTATGCGTGCCATAGGTTCACCATCACAAATCTAAAGCCCTCCACAGTCAATGCACTTTTCCAGCCACAATTCTCCTTACTCCTTGACAGGAATTATGTGTTCTATCCACACCAGATTACTTATATTCTTTATACCCTCATTTTATCTTTTTTGCTTTTCTCACCATTTCTTTGCTCTGGTAGTCCAGTCTACCTACATTTCTTTTTCCAATTTCATCTGTTGAAATCCTTTAAAATTTAAATTAAAATTTAAAACCATCCTATAAGGCCCAGTTCAAATATTACCCTTCTTAAAAGCTTTCCTGATTATCCTATCTGGAAGCAACCTTTTCCTCCTCTGAACTCCTAATATACTCCTCTTAAGGCAGTTTGTCATGTTGCACTTTATTTGTTAGTTATGGTTGTAAGCTGTTTCCATATTTGTCTTAGTCATCTTATTACATCTTCATAGTTTCTAGCACAGTGCAAATAGCAGGTGTTTATTACAGATTTAATTAAGGACCAGAACTACCTGAAACATAAAACATAAACAAGTGTTGTATGTTGTCTATGTATCAGGATGATTGAATCCATCATGTTAGGCAAAATCGTCAGGGTATCTAAATAAAATAAATCTGATGAGAATAGTATCTTTGAAGCTTAGGGTAGAGAAAGGCTTAAGGAAATTTGGTGTGCACAGAAAAAAGAGCTAGTGACCAGGAATACCAATATTTTGTTAATTTAAAAAGCATAATTATGCATACATATTTTAATATAGTAGTAAGAATTTTTTCTCAAGAAATTTGGAATACCCCAGCTTTTGGGACAAGAACTCACTATTTGACAAAAACTGCTGGGTAAATTAGAAAACAGCATGGGAAAAATTAGGTTTAGATCAACATCTTACATCCTATACCAAGATAAATTTGGAATGGGTAAATGACTTAAATATAAAGAGTGAAATCATAAATAAATTAAGTGAACATAGAATAGTATACCTGCCAGATCTGTGGGAAAGAAAGGAATTTAAGACCAAGTAAGAGATAGAGAATATTGCAAAATATAAAATGAATGACTTTGATTATATCAAATTAAAAAGGGTTTGTGCAAACAAAACCAATGCAACCAAAATTAGAAGGAAAGCAACAAACTGGGAGAACATTTTTATAACAGAACTTCCTGACAAAGGTTTAATATCCCAAATATATAAGGAACTTAGTTAAATTTACAAAAAATCAAGCCATTCCCCAGTTGACAAATGGTCAAGGGATATGAATAGGCAGTTTTCACATTATGAAATAAAAACTATCAATAAGCACATGAAAAAGTGTTCTAAATCCCTCCTGATTAGAGAAATGCAAATTTAAACAACTCTGAGGTACCACTTTTCACCTAGCAGACTGGCTAATATGGCATCAAAAGAAAGTGATAAATGTTGGAGGAGATGTGGCAAAACTGGGACACTAATACACTGCTGGTGGAGTTGTGAATTGATCCAACCATTCTGGATGGCAATTTGGAACTATGCACAAAGGGCTTTAAAAGAATGCCTACCTTTTGACCTAGCCATACCACTTCTGGTTTTGTTCCTCAAAGAGATAATGAGGGGAAAAAAAAAACTTGTACAAAAAATATTTATAATTGTGCTTTGTGGTAGCAAAAAAATTGGAAAATGAGGGGATGTCCATCAATTGGGAAATGGCTGAACAAATTGTGGTATCTCTTGGTGATGGAATGCTATTGTGCTCGAAGGAACAATGAACTGGAGGAATTCCATGTGAACTGGAACGACCTCCAGGAATTGATGCAGAGCCAAAGGAACAGAACCAGGAGAACATTGTACACATTATGGCACAAACGAATGTAATAGTTTTCTACTAGCAGCAATGCAATGACCCAGGACAATTCAGAGGAACTTGTGAGAAAGAACACTATCCATATCCAGAGAAAGAACTGTGGAAATGGAAATGAACTAGAAAAATATATGATTGGGGTTTTGATGTTAAAAGGATTGCGCTACTGCAGATATGAATAATACTGAAATAGGTTTTGAACAATGATATATATATAGCCCAGTGGAACTGCTTATTGGATTCTGTAGAGGGAAAGGAAAGAGTGGAAGGAGGGGGAATCATGAATCACATAACCATGGAAAAATTCTAAATAAAAAAAGGGGGAAAGTTTGGAATATAAATTGCAGAATCCCATTTTAAAAAAATAAGTCCAAAATTGAGCTAGTAGTTAGGAAGTTCACAGAGCAGAAATAAACTCTGCTTGATTTTATTTTATTTATTATAAGAACTTGTAGATAAAAGGAAAGAGAAAGATGAGTTAGGTTATAAGAAGATCCAGAGCTCATTTGAGAATATTATTTAAGAAGTGTTTTAAAAATGAGTTGTTTATTTTGCTTAAAGGAAGGAACCAGGAGAGTCTACATTCTGTGACAGTGATAAATTAATCTTTTTTCTGGTGGAAATGGAACTGTCACCAGGAAGAAGTAGCCTTTCCCCTTTGGGTTCTTTGCTACTGTGCTTTTAGATATTTTTCTTTCCACTTTTGCTAGCTCTGTACAGGTAAACCTGTTAAGTATGAATGTGGTTATACTTTTCTTCCTTGTATTCCCCTTCCTCATAATGCTTTTAAAAATCCTTTTTTTTTTTAAAGTTATTTAAGGATACTTTTCTTCAATTCAAATTTTAAATCTTATAGCTATTGGGAAACTCATGAACCACTTTTATGTAATGAGCATAGACTTAATTGGTGTAAGGGAAAAAACCTACACAAGAAACTAAACATTTCCTTGACTCAGAAGTATGTTAAGGTGTAAAGTCCCTAAAGTTGTTTTCATTAACTTTAGACTGTGATGCTTTTTTCCCCTCACCTCTTAAGCTTCATATAATTCTGCTTCAGCTATAATAATTGTATAATAAATTGGGTCCATGGGTATATTGATAGCAAATGTGTGTCATATTCTTTTTGTCTATTTGAAGAGTCTCTGATAATAAAGTTAAAACCTAGAAGTTTGGTGAAAGTAGAATCTGCAGTGAGCTAATATAGGGCTTATCTCCAATTCAAGGCCCAAAGCCCAGTGTTTTCTTTTCAAACCTTTTAGGATGAGAAATAACCTAGTTGGCTGCCCTTTGGTGAGAGAGTGGCCAGAACTATTTTTAGCTCTTAAAAAACACCACCATCAGACCTTCAGTTCTCCTGGCCTCAAAACAAGACATTTCATCTCCTGACACCAGGCATTCTCACAGGCTCTCTACTGTGCACTACTATTCTGCTCTTAATCTTCACTTCTGGGCTTCTCTCAAATCCTAACTAAAATCCCACCTTTTACAAGAAATCTCTCCCAATCCCACTTTGTGCTAGTGCCTTCTCTCTGTTGATTATCTCTAATTTGTCTCATAATATATCTTGTATGAATACAGCTGTTGTTATTTTGTTACTTCTCTTAAAGTATGAGCTCTTTGAGAGCAGAAAATGTCTTTGGTCTTTGTATCCTCTGTATTTAACATAATAACTGGCATGTAATAGGCACTTAATAAATGCTTATTACTGCCTTAATGACCTAAGGAACTCAAGATGTTAGAACTGAACACAAGAATTGGACAATTAATAGGTAATTTTCTATTCAGCTATGTAGTCTGGTAACAGGGACATGAAACTTGTTTGTGGAGAAACATTTTGCCCTTTTTTCTTTTTCCTTTTAAAAATCATTATTATTATTATCAATTACATATAATAACAAGTTTTGACATAAGTTTTCCAAAGTTATATGATTCAAATTGCCTTCCACCCTTCTTCCTTCCCCCCTCGTGCAGCTGGCAAGCAATTTAATCTGGGTTATATGTGAATTATCACATGAAACATATTTTCATATTTTTCATTTTTATAAGTGAGTAATCTTATAAAACAAAAACCCCAAAACATATACCTAAATAAACAAGTGAAAAATCATATGCTTTCATTTGCCTTTCTACTTCAAAAGTTCTTTCTCTGGAGGTGGATGGCATTCTTTCTCATAAATCCCTCAGAATTGTCCTGGATCATTGTGTTGCTGGTAATAGCCAAGTCTGTCACAGTTGATCATTCCACAATATTTTTGTTCATGTGTACAATGTTTTCCTGGTTCTGCTTATTTCACTCTGCATCAATTCATTTGGGTTTGTCCTTGAAGTTAATTATAAGATTTAGTTAAGTATACCTCCAATTAACCAACAGATCTTTCTTAAGCACCAGAGTATAATCTTAGGCATTGGGGAGATACAGAGTTGAGAAGTTATGGCTTTGGCCATTAGGAGCTTGTAGTTTTAGTAAACAGATAAGGCACCAATAAAAATAAGTCCACTGTTATGTAAGTGGATTAGAGAGTTTGAAAATAAAATAATATTTTCTTTCTGAAGGATTTGCTAAGAGGAAATTGTAAAGAATCAGATTAGGAAAGGTTTACTGAAGGAAGTGGTGCTTGGGCTGTAAAGAATGGGAAAAGGGGTATAATACATCTTCTATTCTTACTTTTACATTCCAGGCATACAGAATGATCTTAGGGCACGGAAGTGTGAAAATGTGTGTTTGGGAGAGAGTTGTCCAGGCTGGCTGGGAAATAGTGTGTATTAAGTTGTTTAATGGAACATAAGAGTGGAGTTAGATTGTATTGCTTAGACTAGGTTGAATAATCTGAACTTTTACTAAGTAGGCTATAGGGAAACTGAAGATTTTTTTCAACATTGTTTTATTTTTTCAAATAAAAATTATTTGTTCCTCTCTTTTATTCTTCCCATTTGGGGAGGAAAACTTGAAACAAACCCCTATAATAAATGTACAGTCAAAGAAAACAAATCCCTGCATTGGCCGTATCTAAATAATATGTCTCATTCTCTGCAGAGGGTATGAGTATCATGCTTCAACATTGATCCTCTGGAATTTTGCTGATCATTGTGCTTATTAGTTATTCTTAAAGTATTTAAAATTGTTTATCTTTAGAATGTTATTGTTTAAATTGTATTTCTGGTTCTGCTAACTTATGTCTCTCAATCATATAAATCTCTGAAATCTTCCTTTTGATTATTTCTTATAGCATATTAGTATTCATTGCATTTATGTGCCATAATTTGTTCATTCTTTTTTTGAAGGGCACTCCCTTTGCAATTACAGAAGTGCTACTATAAATATTTTTATATGTATGGGTCCTTCTCTTCTTACTTTAATCTCTTTGATATATAAACCTAATAATACTGAAGATTTGGGGCAGATTAATGACATGATCAGATCCTATACCAAATTCCATGTTTTCATTATTACTCATTTTGGCTCTGGTATCTGTGACTATAAGTTCCATATTCTATATTGTCAGGCAGTATAGTCAGTAATAAGAGATCAGGGCGAGGACTTCTCCACTTTGTCTCTCTCTTAGGTCAGAACTGTACTCCCTATATGTGAAGAAGAAATTTTTTTCATACTGAATTTTACTCTCTTGAACTTAAAAGTATTCATCATTTTGTTTTTCTGCAATTTTGTGAACAAGTTCATATCCAACACATCTTTTTCTAATGATGTTTTTATAGACATCTTTTGGGATGGTTTTTTAATGGAACCCTTAATCTTATCTGTCTTCCAGCAGAGTGTGGGTGGATTAAAAAAGTTGCACTACTTTATTTTTGGCATTAGATTTCTAGTGTAAGTAGTCCTCAATTTAGGAATGCATCTACTTTTGAAAATTTGTTAGTTTATTTTAAAAGAATCAGAATACATTTTCCCAATGAAGCATTCAATTAGTGGTGGTTATATTTCCTAGGTTAGATTACAAAAGCCTATTTGATTCATAATGCAGTTACATCAATACTAGCCTCAGTTCTAGGACTTGCAGAACTTTGAAAGAGACAAAGTTAGATTTTTAGTGCTCTCTCAATCTTTTTGCACCCTTTCCCAAATTACCATGGAGAACACTAGTTGCCTCTAGCATTACAACACAGGAAGACCAGTTTTGATACTTTCAAAATGTTCAGTACCGTTCTTGTACAAACCCTTCAATCAGAAATCCTGCTTTTTCAGTGTAGCACATTACAAATAGGAAAGCTGATTGAGTTATCAGTATATGTGACTAATAGCCAAGTCCTAAAACTTAGATATTTGTTTATTTTTAGAAGATTATTATTAACACAGATTTCCTAAATAGTAGGATTTCACAGAATCTTAGATATTTTTAGGCAGGACATTATAAGCTAGACAGGGCATTATTACTTGGAAGCATGTCTTTGGAATCAGATTCTCCCAAGTGGTATACTTTCCCTTTGGGTTGCCCAGTTCTCAGCTTTCTTTCTGCATTCTCTACTTCTTCCTACAGTGGGTCCCATAGTAGCCGTACAGGGTTTTTGTCAGTTGTGGAGAAAATGACATTGATGCAGGAATTTTGGGGCTGTTTATAATAGAGAACAGAGAACCTGTATGAGTAAGAATAGTTAAACATTTTTGTGAACTAATATTAAGAATTTAGGAAATATCTAAAAGTCGTTTATGGTTATAAAAAGAGGATTCTGTAACATTTAAACCAGAGAAGAGTTGACAAGAATAGTTGTAGGCATAAAGCCAATTATATTTTTATGATGACCTGCAAAAGTATTTTTGGAAAATGACCTAACCTTGTAATTTATTAAACTGTCTTCTAAATAAATTAAGGAACTTAAGCACATATCTGTATTTATAATAAAAGTATATAATTACATGAAGGGATTTTTAAGCATAAAATATTAAAGAAAACAAGAATAGAAGGATATTTCTTTTTTTTTTTAAACCCTTACCTTCCATCTTGGAGTCAATACTGTGTATTGGCTCCAAGGCAGAAGAGTGGTAAGGGCTAGGCAATGGGGGTCAAGTGACTTGCCCAGGGTCACACAGCTGAGAAGTGTCTGAGGCCAGATTTGAACCTAGGACCTCCCGTCTCTAGGCCTGGTTCTCAATCCACTGAGCTACCCAGCTGCCCCCTAGAAGGATATTTCTTAACACAATAAAGCCTCCTATTTTCAACCAAACCAACAACATACTATAGAGTGATGAAAGATTAGAAGCAGTTCCACAAGAAATAGATACAAATACAGTGTTCATTTTCACCACTTCTATTTTACATGGTATTGAAAATGCTAGCAGTTGCAATAAGAGAAAGAAGAAAATATTAGAAGAATTAAAATTGGAAACGAATAAGTCAAAATTCTATTTTTTATTATATAATATCTTATTTAGAAAATCAAATGACTTCAACCAAATAGTTGAGGCAGTAAATGAGTTGAGCAAATTTCCAGGATATAAGATTAATTCATATAATTATAGACATTTATACTAGTAATAAAGATCAAGAAAACATCATAAAATATAGTTAATTTTATCTTTTTCTCTCCCTTGAAATTTTTTTTTTTGCCATTTTTACACTTCACTTTCCAGTGATTTCCTCCCATTTAACAAATAACAGAGTCAAGAAAAGCAAAACTGCACATGGACCAAATCCGAAACTGTTGACTTCATTGTTTTCCTAATGCCTGCCACCTTCCTGAGGTGTCATCTCACCACCAAATTCTCTAAAATCATAATTGTCATTGAACCAGTCCAGTCTTTCATTATTGTTTTCCTTCACATTGTTGTGGTCATTTACAAATAGTTCTCCTGGGTCTATTCATGAAGATCTTTGAATTCTTTATACTTGTCATTCCTTATAGCACAATAACATTTCAAAATTGATAGGAATGCAGTCCTATTTCTTTGCTACTGTAAAAAATATTCCTGCCAATATTTTGTTTAATTGGGGCCTTTTGTTTCATGTTTGACTTCTTGTGGTATATGCTTGGTAGTGATATTCCTGAATTAAAGCATAATTATTTTTTTAGTTCACAAGTAGGTCCACCAATAATACATTATAGGTATATGTTATAGGTCCACCAGTTGTACGTTAGCATGCTTCTCTTCCATAGCCTCTCCAGTATATGCCATTTTTGTCCTTATCTTTGTCAGTCTCATGGTTGTGAACTTAAACCTGAATAGTTTTAATTTGTTATTTCTCTTTAAATATTTGGAGCAGTCTTTCATACTATTGTAGAGAGCTTGCATTTCTGTTGAAAATTTTTTCATATTCTTTGATTTATTTACTGGGGATTATTATGGCACTTGTTTTTATATATTAACATCAAATCACACGTGGATTTAGAGCTATACACTCATACCAAATACTTCAGTTTGTAGTACTCCAGCTGAATGATAATCTTAAACATAAAAATTAACATAAAAATATGGAAGAAAATGGAATAATATTTTAATATCAGAGAAAGGGAAATAAATTTTCTTTTAAATAAACAGAAGAAATTATTAGGGATAAGACATATTTGACAGAAGAAAATCTTGGTAGGAAAAATAAAGAACTGTTAAAAATTCAAAAGACATTGTGACCAGGAACAAGTTGCTTAACCCCAGTTACCTAACTCTTACTTACCACTCTTCTATTCTAAGAATTTTTTTCAAAAGACAAGGGAAGCTAGGTGGATAGAGAGCCAGCCTGGAGTCAGGAGGACTTGGATTCAAATGTGACTTCAGGTACTTCCTAGCTATGTGACTCTGAGCAAGTCACCTTGTATCTTAAAATTTTATTTAAAATAATTTTAACATAAATTTATGTAAATTAGTTTCAATTAATTTTAATATAAATTAATTTCAATTACTCTATTAAAATAATCTAAAGTAGTAAAACAGTATTGGGGGCTTGTGGAGAAATAAGTTGCTAATTTTTTTGCAAGTGGAATTGAAAAGTAGAAACTTTGGGAGAGGAGTCCAATATCTGAAAATCTTAGCTTGGATGTTTATTCTGGGCCCTTAATTCTCCTTTGTCCCAATTTTCTAAACTGTAAAATGAGAATGACTTCCATTGGAGGATGACAGTGAGGAAAGAAATTCATAAACCTTAAAATGCTTTTGTAAAGTTAAATTTCCATTATTATTAAGTATTATTTATCATAACATACTGACTTGTATGTAACATATGAACATTTATTGACACATACTGGCTCTGTAATGCTGAGGGGATGTTGCATAGAATTGGTAGCCGAGGTATCTGATACTATTAGAGACTAACTGCTGATCTCTTATTGGTGAAAGAAGTTTACTTCTGGGGAGATCCTTAAATGAAAGAAATTATAGATCTAGACCCCCCTAAATACTATAAAATGTGCTATTCATGAATTTTTTAATGTTAATATTGTATGGTATTGCCTCACATGTTTACTTTTGGAAAACTTCAGTAATGAATAATTCATTTAGTCCTTCATGGTCTTAAGAATTTCCCATGATTTTCCCCTGAAGAATGGTCCCATTGTACTCTGCCATAGTCACGTCATATCTTTGAGGATGATGTTTAATTCTGGGCACCTCATCTTAAGAAAAATATTAGTAAGCTGGAGAATGTCCATACAAGGGCAACCAGGATGGTAAAAGACTTTGTGTTCCATGAGATTCATTTGAAGGAAAGGATTATATGTAGTTTTAAGAACAGAAGATTGAACAGGGTTGCAGAATGGTGGTGGATAATAGCTATCTTCAAATATTGAAGGACTGATTGTCAGTAGGAAGAATGATTATCTTTATTCTATTTGGCTTGAGTTAGAGAGGTGGTTGGAATTTTCAGTGTCTTGATAAAGTGAATTTGTTGTTGTTTTCCGTTATGATCAACTTTTCATGACCCCATTTGGGGTTTTTCTTGGCAAAGATACTAGATTGGTTTGCCATTTTTGTCTCCAGCTCATTTTTCAAGTAAGAAACTGAGGCATACAGAGGTTAAGTGACTTGTCCAGAGTTACACAGCTAGTAATTGTCTGAGGCCAGATTTGAACTCAGGAAGATGAGTCTTCCAGACTTTAAGCCTAGCATTCTATCCACCAAATCACCTAGCTGTCCCTTTTCTTCCAATTAAAACTCTCTAATAGAGGAATAGGCTGCTTTAGAAAAGAGTGGATTCCTTCTCATTGGAGCAGGCTTCAAATAAAAACTGGATGATCGTTAATCCAGGATGATATGAAGATATCCATTTTAGGATATTATATTTACTGGCCACTGAAATTGTTTCCAGTTCTGAAATTCTGTGATTTCTGACCAAAAATGCCACTTTACCTAATATCTGCTTTGTTTCCACAGAAGCAACTGAGTGATGTGGCAATTGTTATTTACATTAAATATACGACTAGGAATTTCAGTAGGTGTCACTATAGAAAACATTTGTTATGATTTGAAGCAAATATATAGTATTGATAGACTTGTAGAAAGATGCAGTTCTTCAATGGCAGACTGATTTCATCTTTACTACAAAAGCCCAAAGCATTGAGAAGCTAACTTAATTTTATATTACATGGGGTTAATCAACATGCATCTCCACGAGATTCCTCAGTGGTCTCAGAGACTTCAGATTTGAATAGAAGGATCATTATTCTATTGCAGCTGTATCTACAGATAGCAAGGAAAGAGTTTTTAAAAAATCATTTTATTACCTTCTCCTTTCAAATTTAATTTTCAGATTTGCTTTATCCCTCCAGGTTCTGATATTCAGAAAGGCAGCTACCTTTCCCTCTCTCACTTTTCCCCAAAAGAAGCACTTCTTGGCAGCTTATATAAAAGCTATGAATGATATCATGTATTATGAAAGTTAATACAAAGATATTTAATAAAACTAACTGAGAGCTCTCATGAAAACATTTCAGATATGCGGTGGAAGACTCCTAAAGCTTTCCTTTTTAGTAAATTTCCTAAAGAAATGGTAGTAAAAAGTACTTAGTATAATTATTTTGCTGATACTTCTTGACATTAGTCAGTCCTTTCTAACACTGTCTTATTATTTTTAAGTAGCTTGAACTTATTAACGTAAATGCTATCCACCTCCAGAGAAAGAACTGTCAGTCATCTTTCACATTAGTATTTCTTTGGTTTTATTTTGGTGTTTTGGTTATGTATGAGTGTGCTCTTACAACAATGACCAATATGGAAGTGTGTTTTGCATGACAATGGAAAAATAGAAAGAAAAAGAAAAAAAGTAGTTGGAGTAGGATAGTTAGGTGGATAGAATACCAAAAGTGGAGTTGGAAGGACCTAGGTTCAAATCTGGCCTCAGACACTTGCCTAGTCCTTACTGCTATTCTGCCTTGGAATCAATAGATTCTAAGCCTAAAGGTAAGGGTTAAAAAAAAAAAGTACCTTGAAATTAAATCATAAATGGTGAGAGAGAGAGAATTAGAAAAACTATGTAGTGATTTAGATTGAGGGTTTGCTTTAAAAAAATAAGTCAGAACTTTAAAAAAATAACAGTTCGGGGGCAGCTGGGTAGCTCAGTGGATTGAGAGCCAGCCCTAGAGATGGGAGGTCCTAGGTTCAAATCTTACCTCAGACATTTCCCAGCTGTGTGACCCTGGGCAAGTCACTTGACCCCCATTGCCTAGCCCTTACCACTCTTCTGCCTTGGAGCCAATACACAGTATTGACTCCAAGATGGAAGGTAAGGGTTAAAAAAAAATAGTTCCTCTTAAGATTATGAAATCCATATTTTTGATAAGTTATTACTTGAGTTTAGACCACTATCATACTATTATATCATATATAGGAGTCTGCCATTAATATTTTTTTCAACTTTTAGAGAATATATTGATTCCTAAATAGCAAGATTTAAAAGCTGTTTGAGGTTTTGGTTTTCACTATTTTAAGATTATAATTCAAAAAAGGTACTAATTGATAATTTTTTTTTCAGGTACATATTGAGATCCACTGAATATATTTGGCTGACTGTAACAAAGGACTATCTCTGAGTTTACTGCTTCATAAGATGGAAACGATGAGGGACAGAAGAACTACTCTGGGCAGTTGCCACATTAGCGTGAAAGGAGAGGATGATGTTGATTCCAACAAACTCCTTTGTAGAGTTAATAAAAGACAGCAACAGAAGGAGATCCCTCATCTATCAGACATGTGCTCCTGGTCAAATAAACCTGGAGTGGATTTCAACAGAAGTTTACACAAAGAGCTATTCTCATCTGAGATAAAGAATTATTTGAGTAAGGCTGATCCCTTGCCTCATATTGGTAACAAAATGCTTCCTTATTTGAGAAAATCAACAAGAAGAAATTCAACTAAAGCAGCTGGTCAGAAAGATTCAGTTAATATGCTTTTTCCTGCAAAAGAACATTTTGCTAAGATTTTCTGTGGTCTTAATGAAGCATTAGTGAGTGACTGGCTGGAAAGAGCTATCTATTCTATTAATGACCTCAGAGAATGGTGTCACATAGGGGATAATTTTGTAAGGTTTGCAAATTTCTGGCTGTCAGAACTACCATACAAACAAAAATTAAACTTGCTACAGTTAGAAATGGGACTTTTTGATGATGAACTGCAAAGTGCATTTTTTGAGGAAGTAGGAGCCGAGTTAGAATTCTCTCACCTGCACTCCGTCCGTTCTGCAACACTATGTGAATATCCTGAAGTTCTTCTGAATGATGAGACAAAATATGTTTTCCTTGACTATCTAAACCTTATGTCGTCAGAGCAAACAATAGAATATAAGAAAATGCTTTCAGGTTTAAAATGTACAACAAACAATCTTCAGATAGCACTGTGGTTGCTAGCTCTACGAGCATTTGCATTAGCAAACCTCTGGCATGCAGTAGTTAAGGTAAAAACAAAACAATAAAAACCAATAGTGAGGTTAATTTAAAATTGATTTTTTAAAATTCGTCTAAATTCAATTAGAAATGTTCAAACAGCATAGTTATGAAGTTTCTGCTTAGGTTTGTGTGGTTAGGCAAACTTAAAAGAAATAGAACTGGAATTGTTTTGTTGAAACTGGTTGTTAAAACAAGGAATCATTTTTATATCGGGAAACTTTTTTCGAAGTATTTAAAATTGTGTTAATGATGTATTCAGAGTTGGGTAAGCCTTTTAGTATATTAATGTCTGCCAGCATTGATTTCTAGTTAGAATTATTGAACATAAGGTATTCTTCAATTTCCATTTTTAAAGGGCTACCTTCACAATTCCAACTTTAGCATCCTTTTGCTTGTGATCCATGTAAAATTCAACTAATCTGTTACTAGCTCTGCTGGATTAACAGTAAGTTGCTTTTTGATTCTGTAGAAATATTTTGACCTGCAGTCAAATTTGCTTTCCTTTCCCACTCTCTTAATCTTTTTTCCTAATCAACTTAAAAAAATTAAATGTAGGCCCTAAGATAAAAATTGCTGTATTGGATTTCAAATAGTCACTTCTCTGACCCTCACGAACCTTATAGTATTATTATCACTTGAAAAGCTAACTTGAAAGGGGTTTTGAGTGGTAATAGTTCAGCTATAGATTGGCCTATCAAGTGTTTCCACTGTAAAGGACTGAAATATGTTTTGCAAGGAAAAATTTTAATTTTCAGAAGGTCCTTAATAACAAAAAATTTGCCTCAGCAATGAAGCTAAGGTCAGTGAGACCATAACCAGTGTGAAATATGAAAAACACAGTAGTCTTGTATGATTTAAATGGGAAATCTTTTCTTGACAAACCCTTCTTTCAATTCCAATTCTTTTCCTTCTAATCTTTCCTATTTTGTTTCATGGCTTTCCATGACTGTTCTTAAACATTTTTATTGGCCTTATAAATTATAGAAATGTATTCAGCTCATTTGCCAAAAAGCAGTAAAATTTCCTAGGTAGCATTTAATGCTGAAATGAAATTTGACTGGTAGCTATATGAGAATAAAGTATGTCCTTTTTAATAAAAGCTCAGAATGGGGGAGGGCAAAAAAAAGTCATCTTAACTTTTTAATTCATTTATTTATATGTAGCTGCTAATTTTTCTTTTGGTAATATATTAGATTACTAGGCCCACACATATCTCTGTCAGCAGATCATTGTATCATGTAAGAACTTCTGTAAATCATATCTGTTAGCACTAAGGACATCTAAGTAGTCATACTGTACTCAAATGCCAAAAAAAGGCAGTTCAGGAAAGCAGTTGGTTCCCAAACCAACAGTTGAAAGTCAACAGAGGTACAAGTGATAAGTCTATGAAATTATATGGTCCTCTATTCTTTTAAAGTAGTTATTTGGTATAAACATTTGATTTTGAGGGCTGCAGAAGTCCTAAGGTGAGATCCTCCTAGCCAAGTTGCTTCTACATTTTATTTATATGAGACACACTTCAAATTATATAGTTTTGACAGCCAGGAGTTAAAGAAACTGTTTTTGGAGGAATTGTAGTTATTAAAATTTGTGTATTTTAACAGTTACTTCACTGATTTCTCATTGGATGATTTTTGGAAAGTTAAATAGCAATCCTTAATCAGACATAATATACAAAACCAAGATTTTTATTGGGTGCTTATTTACATTTGGAAATCATAATCAACTTTCTGTCACATCAAAGCAGATGATTGAGGAGATAGTTCTAAGTTATAAACCTGTAGACAATAAAAGGCAATTAAGAAGTTGTTAATTTTTAAAAATTAGGTCATTATTGCTTTTATGTCTGCTTAATTTATAAGTAGGGAAGCAAAATATGTTTTAGGACTTAACCCAAATTTCTTACTGCTACAAATTTTGAAAGTATTTTTACACTACAGTATTGCTAGAAGTTTTCTCTGTACAATTCCTCAGATTTACAAACCAAAAAAACAACAACAAAAAACCCAACCCTTTCTTTTTCTGACCTCCTGGGCAGAAGAAAATAAAGGCCTTTGCTGAAAAGTGCCTGAGCTTATAGTCTGAAACAGCAGCAATTCTGTAATCTCTAGTTTGTAGAAAGCACATAGGACTTGGAATGGAAGCTAAGTACCTAAGAATCCCTAATTCCCCAGTTTGGCAGTGACAAATAATGCAAAGTAGTTCTGGAGACTGAAGCTTGTTTTAAATTTAACGAGTTATTACTCTTAGTGGAATCTTCTTTCAGATTTTAATTATTGTTTCTTTTCAACATTTCATGTTTATCAAGGACTGAGAAAGTCCAATTAGGTTGAAATACATGTTTACTTACATTGCACTTTATCCTACATATCCTATTCATTGAGAGCAGTATGCTTGCACTACAATAATTTCACTGGAAAAAAAGTTAATTTTGGTGGTCATTACTCCCAAGGAAAAATACTTGGGAAAATAATTTTAATGAAATAAGCTTTTACTCATTTTTACATAATGATTTTAAAAAGTAGAAGTATATATACCTTTACTGACTCTGAGGCTTCTTGTATTTGGGAAAAATACTTTTTAAACAAAACTCTTTTAAATTAATTGGGATGGAACTTTATAATTTTGATAAAAGTCAGACATGGGAATTATTCTTGACAGTACATTCATTATCTGCTAAGACTGAAAAATTCCTGATCATTGGAATTTCTTTCACTAGATAGAGCACAAGTTGTAGTTTTATAGCATTTTCAGACTGACCTTCTGTATAGAATATATGGTAAAGTTTATTTTTAAATTGTCTGGTTACCCAATAACATAGGGATATTTTTCTAGGGCAGCTGTAGATCATCACAATATTAACAAGATAAAACACTCTGGTTAACTATTTAATGCTTTTTGAAATTTAGTTTTATAAGGCAATGGTCAGTAGCCAGCCTCCTCCTGGACTACCTAACAAGAGTTCTGTTTCTGCTACTAGAAAACAAAAAAGTGATCTGTTTAAAGAAAGGTAAGAAAACTGTCCTTGTTCTGACTTTTAAGAATATGTCCTTTATCATGTGGGGATTTACAAAAATGATACACTGTTCCTTTTAAAAAAATAAGTTAAAAACATAATTATATAATGCCCATGTGTTTTCAGGATCTTATTGAAAATTTATAATTTCTTATTTCATTTAAAACCTCAGGTTACTTTGATAGTTTTATTCCTTGTAAAACTCTCAGAGGATTTATTCCTTCTAGATCATAGGTACTTAATGTTTGTTATAGCAAAAATTAACAATTAAAAACAATGTTAGTCATCTTCTGGGGATGTTTCAAGAAAAGGATAATTGTTTTTTAACAAGTAGATTTTGTATTCTGAGTTACTGGCAATTAGTTAGATGCCTATCACACATAACCTGTTTTAGATCATTATGTAAAAATAAAGACAGCAAAAATTACAGCTGGAATAAAATGTGTTCAGCTCTTACGGAATTCTTTGAGTAGTATGTCACTTAAACTGTTGTATTTCTGGGGTCCAGACTAGCAGCAGAGCTCATAAAGGAATGTCTCTACATTTTTCTGTTGCTTTACAAAATTATGGTCTCGTAACCGAATACTTTAGAATCAGATGCTTTTTCATTGTACAGTGTTACAACTAATTGGAAGTTCTTTTGAAATAAATTCTTTTTCCCAGTGTCATTATAGTGAAAGATTTTTTTTTTTTCTGATCAGAGAAAGTCCAGTCTCACCTTATGGCTCAGTTATTAGTACGGCATATTTGGGTATTGAACATACTATATTTTACCCTCTCTATCTCCCTTTTAATTATTAAAAATAAAATAATTCTGGAAGGAACAGAGATTATTTTGTCAGTTTGCTTCAAGTCATAAATATTACACCACAGCTTTTTAAAAAAAATTGTCTCAGAAAGGGTAAAGTTTTGTTTTTCATGTGTTGATCACAAAATACGAGTCAGAGAGGGATAAGCATAGGGATAAGAATGTCTAGTATAGTACTGAGTGAGTATCCTTCACAAGGAAGGACTCTTCATCAAATGTATAAGGGATGCATATTTTTAAAAACCTTCTAGAGTAGAACTTTTTCTTCATTGTTAAAAGAATCATCTCTGACTTTTTCATATTTTGATGTCTTTTTAATATAGCTTTTAGCATGAAAATGAGAAGACATCTTTTATTAAATAGTCTCTCTTAATGTCAAGTTTTTTTAGTGCTCTGGGGTTGGGAGGGTTGTACTAAACATCTAATCTAATTTTCTTCCCATACCATCTGATTTTAGGTAACTCTCTCTGTTAAGATCAGAGCTGAACTGGTGTTGTATTTAATCACATCAGATTACAAAATTTTATCATTAGTTGTTGGAATATTGTAAATTCTGAAATGTTCTTTCTTCTTACTCCCACCAAATTCAAGTTGATTATTTAACTCGAACAACTGGAACAAGCCATAGTTGGTGAACTTGTATAGACTTCTCGTGTTCGTTTAGAACACTTGGAAGCACCCACATGGGATTAGGATTGATTTTTGTCTACACAAAAAGATGTTTACAACTTTGTATTATTTTTTTAGCAGTTTGTTATCTAACACATTTTTTAATGAAATGCCAGTTTATTTCTATAGTAACTTTAAAATTTATTGTTCATATGTGAAAGTAGCCTTTTTTGCTATAGTGCATTTCACAATACTGAATACTATAAAGGACTCACGATAATGCTCACCTGTGCCACAAGAGGGAGCCAGGCGGTCAGTTTTCAGATTATTTGCCTAAATGATGGCCTTGTTTTTTTCTGATGTTCTTAGATCCAAATTCATAACAACAAACAGCAACAAAAACTTTGCATTTACCTTATATGGATTTTTACTTTGTTGAGTATAATGTATAAAACCTTACAATAGGACAGAAACATTGTAACTGTTAAATCAAAAGCAATGGACACTTCTTTTGGGGTGTTTTTAAAAAAGGAAAATAAAGTGTTGGAAAATATTATGTATGTTTTTTGTATGGAGTATCATTAAAACATAATTTAAGTGTAAATTTTCTTCATTAGTATACAAATGTTTTTTGAAATTTATTTTTTATTATTTTTTCCTTTTCCTCATATATTTCCATAGTTGGTTTGCCCTCCCTAAATTGACTTTTCTGCACATACCTTTTCCCTACACAAAATGGTGTTTTCCCATATTATTTCTCCCATTGGTTGCTGGATTTCTGGGAATTCTCTTTTCCCCCTTATATCTATCACCTTTTATGAGGGATTCTTGGAAATGCCTGAAGGGTAAGTAGGCTTGCAATGTGTGCTATTTAACATTTACAAACTCTTGAACTTTGAAAGTGGTACAATGATTGAAGTATGTAGCTTTATGTTAAATATTGCTTTCATTAAAATTTTCATTGTTTATTAACTTCTATACAGTATGATTCTTCATGGATCTTTGTTTTTAAATTGTTTTAGCATTTTCATAGTGGAAAATTTGGAAAATAAAGTGTTTAGTTTTAAAGTAATTCTTAGTAACTTATGAGTACTGCTTGGAACTTAAAAACAATTTATGTTGGGTCAACTATAGTTTCTTTAATTTTCATTTCTCTGCTACTGTGCAAATTGGAATGAGATCCATTCATCATTTGATTAAACAAAGAATGGTTGATTCGAAATTTGGAAAGTTCTTCCTATAATCATATGACTTAGAAAAAGAAGCAAAACTTTAGGTGTATATCTTTTAAAGTATTCTCATTTACATTAAAAGAGTCTTTTTACATTTCTCACTTCACAGTAATGGAGTTGAGATCTTAAAATTCTTTCAGAAGTATGTATTTTATAACTTATATCTACTGCTCTTTAAAAAGGAAAAACAAAGTGTTTGTTTTTTTTTTAAAACCCTTACCTTCTGTCTTAGAATCAATATTATGTATTGGTTCCAAGGCAGAAGAGTGGTAAGGGCTAGGCAATGGGGGTCAAGTGACTTGCCCACGGTCACATAGCTAGGAAGTGTCTGAGGTCAGATTTGAACCCAGGGCCTCCAGTCTCTAGGCCTGGCTCTCACCCACTAAGCCACCTAGCTGCCCCTCAAAACAAAGTTTTTTTTAAAGGAAACTTTTTCAGTTGAATAATATGGATTCTCTCTCCCCTCTCCCTCACAAGTTCCTTTCTTTTACTGATTTCTTTCCTTGGTAGAGAAGTCAAGATATTTCTTTCCTGGTTAAGGATCAGCAAATATGAATAAAGAAATGAAATTTCTTTCTTTGAATGCCGAAAATCTTTGTTTTTGCTCTGTGTTTGATTTCATTCTTCCTTGATCTGAAAGTTTTGAGTAGATTTTTTTTTAGCAGTTTTCATGGTGTCTCCTTCCTATCACAGACCAAGGATAGAAGGATAGAATTTTAGCTTTTGTTTAGTTTGAATAGGATTTGTATTTTACAAATTTTGAAAACTTAGCTGTGCTAATAAGACACTAATGTCACTTCAAGATATTAAGATCATATATGGAATTTTCTCAGAAAACTAATAGTTTAGAGTATATAACCTAAACCTTAATGTTTCTTTATATAAAAATCACAAAAATTCCATTCTCTTATTTTCCTTCCTTCCTTCCTCCCTCCCTCCCTCCCTGCCTTCCTTCTTTCCTTCCCTCAAGCTGAGATTTCATTGGCATAAGGATCTCCACATGAGGAAACTTTATTGATGCAGATCAATAACTGCTTTGCAATCTTTTAAATATGAGCACTCTCTGGAACCCTATAGGGGTTAAGTGACTTGCCCCAGGTCACACAGCCAGTATGTACCAGAGGTTTCAGGCCAGCTTTCTTTGCACTGCCCCATGCACCTTCTTCATTATTCCTTTTAAAATGGAAAATAATATCCTATGCACATGACTTTTGCATAAGTTTTTAATGTTTACTTTATATGAAGGTTAGACTTTTGTCTCTCCTTTTCATATTTTTCCCCAAAGTTCATTTTACAGTTAACAGGAATACTTCCGTAACTTTATTGTATTTATTTCATTCTACTCTCCCTCCAAAATTAATTCTATAAATCTTTCCGTATTCGGAACTTTTATATTAACTCTACTCTAATTTCTTAAGTGAGCAGTTATGTTACATTTCTTTCTTTTCTTTTTTTTAACCTTACCTTCTGTTATATAAATTCTAAGACACAAGAGTGACAAGAGCTAGGCAGTTGGGGCTAAATGACTTGTCCATTAGCTAGAAGTGTCTGAAGCTAGGCTCATGTTACATTTCAAATGCTATCAATTTCTTCTCTGAAGACCCTTTTTTTTTTAAAGCCTTACCTTCTCTCTTGGAATCACTACTAAGTATTGGTTCTCGGGCAGAAGAGTGGTTACGGTTGTGATAAAGGATGGAAAGGTTTGCACAGTTTTGCAAATTTCCATCCTTTATCAACAGGGTTAAGTAATTTGCTCAGAGTCACTCAGCTAGTAATAAGTGTCTGAGGTCAGCTTCGAACCCAGGTATAGTTCTCTATCCACTGAACCACCTAGCTACCTCCTTTGTAGACTTTTAAAGAAAATACATGTTCAAGTATGAATTTGTATATTAAAGTGAACAAATCTGTGCATCAGAACATGGCAGTTAATCACATCTAGGATGATTCATGAGGATATTATGTACCCTCAGTGCAGAGAAGCTTTCAAGATCAGGAAGTTCTGCAAATGATTAAAATATCAAAAATTTCCTAGTAATTTAAAGTCTAACTTCCAATAATGTGTTCTAGAGCATTCTTGTTGATGTTAGAAGTTTTTTGTCCTTTAATTTACTTTCCCTTTTTCTGCCTTATTCCAGTGTAATATTGTGTCACAAAATGAGGATTTGGTATTTGTATACTTCCAAAAAATTCATCCAGCTTGCATTTATAAGCAGGATGTGGGTATTTCCCAACCAAATCCAAAATTCCCAGGAGATGGTTGAGAGAATACTTATTCTCTCTCAGGAAATGTGAGGCTGTTTAATCACACTTTCTTAAAACTTCAGAATCACACAGAAGTGGAATATAGATTTGAAAGTTCTTATGGTGGTTGTAAGTATACTGTTATGGTAAAGAATTTTAGAACATTGCTCAATTAAAAATGTTTTTTTAAGATTTCAGCATTTTAACTTTTTATCATCAACTTAAACACTGACCAATATGAACATTTTCATATACAAATGAGAGCAGAAAAAAGGAATGTATATGAAATTGTCACTGTTATATACAACTTGGTTTGTAAAAATAAATAATAAATTCAGAATGTTAGTTTTGCTACTTGTCTGTCTTTCCGAATTTCCTTCTTTTCCATTTTCTATAATTTAAAAATGTTTCATTGAAAGTTTTGGCGGGGACCTGGGTGGGGGGAATCACTGTTACCAGCTCCCTGCCCTTCTTTGTGACAAATGACCATAGTCAAGCAAAATGGATCCTCACACCACTCTCATCAGCCTTCAGGAGTGTTGCATTGATCTGAACTTTTTACAGTTGTTTTCCTTTACAATGTTTTAATCATTGTAATAAATTCTTCTCATGTTTCTGTCTTGCCTCCAGCTAGATTAGATGCATAGAGATAATTATTTCACTCTGCATTGTTCCATACAAGCCTTCCCAGATTTCTCTGAAATTGTCCTTTCATTATTTCTTATGGCACCATAGTATTCTGTTATGTTTATATAAAATAATTTGCTCAGCTGTTCCTTCATCGGTGAGCAATCCCTTCTCCCAATTCTTTGCTATGACAATAAGTGTTACTATGACTATTTTTGTAGATATAGATCCTTTTTCCTTTGTTCTCTTTGGGTAGTGTCTAGGGTTCACTGTATCAAAGAATGTGCAAACCCTACTTATACTTGGTATTACTATCACATTCAGTTGTACCTCATTAGGACCTAAGATATTTTGTGTTAAGCATGCAAAAAAAGATATAGTAAGATTCTGTCCTTAAATAGTTAGTCATTTAGTTGGAGAGATAATATTTAGATATTTGAAAATGTTTGGAAAGCAGTGCAAGGTAGAATATAATTGACAATATGTGTGGACAGCAACTGCTATAGGAAGTCACTTCATAGTAGAGAGGAGGAACTTAAGATGAGCTGTGATGGGTAGGGTGTCCCAAAAGTCTTGGTGCAGTTTTTTCAGGTTTGAAATGCTTCTTCCCACCTCTCCAAATCTTACATCAGTGCATAGCCCATATCCCATTTCTTCATGAATCTTTTCACTGAACCTGCTCGAAATGATCTTGACTGAAGTTTTGTGACCCTCATTGTCTCTCCTTACCACTTACTTGTACTGACTTACTATCTGATACTTTTTTATTTTATCTTCTCATGTACCTGTCTTATCTCCAACTAGAATAACAGCTCCCCTGAAGGTAGTGACTTGGTTCTATTTCTTTTTATTCTTTGTACATGGTAGGTACTCTCAAGAATTTGAGATACCTAAATCAAAAGTTAGTAGTTTCTTTCTATGCCTTCCTAGCATTGCTCTTATTGCAATCTGCCCTGAGCCTATCTGTAACATAATTTATTTTAGAGAGAAAAATGACCAAAAATAGGAAGTTAGCTTAAAGATTTTGTATTGTTTTTGTGACATACCTACCACTAAAAATTAAGTTAGGACTTACTGATTTTAAATGCTAAATTGGAGATTTTAATTTTGTTTGACATCAAATGGTTTTTTACTATAATATTGAATATCGGTAGTTACTGGATACCAAAACTTGGTAAGGAGAGACAGTAAAGGCCATAAAAGTTCAAAGTCAAGATCATTTCCTGTAGGCTCAAGTGAGAAGATTCATGGAAAATGGGATGTAGGCTAGGCATTAACGTAAAAGTAAGATTTGGATAGGTGGAGAGAAGAGTGGGAAGAAGTTGTGAAAGATAGTAGAAGTAGTAAAAGGACCACAAAAATACTAACTACCTTTGGACTTGTTAACTCCATGTAGTATTTATGTCCTTGGTTTTTTAGTTGTACTTTGACAAGATTTAGTATCTGGGAATTTCAATATGGAGTATCAAATCATTTCCTTTAAACTGTTGTCATTTTATTATCAAGTTGTCACTTCTAAAGCTGAGTTGTTGTTGACATTATTGTATAGTCCAGAAGAAAAAATTAACTATGGAGGAATTATTTTTATTTTTTATTTATATTTGACAAACTTTTAAATTTCTATTTGACAAACTCAAAAGGAAACTAAAGCAGTCAATAACTGAATAGATTATTTATAGAAAATAATAGCAACACAGCTATTTTTCTAAAAGAAGGGAGCAAAAGATAGAAAAGAACATTTTTAAAATATATTGTTCCCTTAATGGAATGATAACTGTTTATTAAAAGGCAGGTAGTTAAGTAGCTGACTGTGGGTTATTGACAACATGAGATTCAATTAAAAAATTACATTAAACTGTCTCAATTGGGCAAAATTCAAATTTCAAAAATTTTTCTGTATTATTTGGTAATCATCATATATCTTTTCATTTGGCTACTCCCTCATCAGTTTTGCCTATTATAAATAAAAGTTTATAGGAATATTTACTCTCTGAATTAGAATTTTTTTAAAAATGCATGTGGATGATGGGACTATCAGCTAATGCCAGTAATGGTGACCTCTAACTAAATTCAGATATTAGGCTCAGTTCAAATTTTAGACATACCAAATATAAATGTATGGAAGAATGATAGCCTATTTGTGGTAATAAAGATCTTTGATATTATTTTTTAAAAATCCTGATTAGTTCATAGAAGCACCTATAATACTTGTCTGTGAGGCCTAAAAGTTAATGTAACCATTGAAAAAGTGATTGATATGTTGACGTAGGAACCTAGTTTTTGGTGGTGGGGAGAGAATACTAATAGAGCCAACAAATATCTAAATATTTCTCATGTGAAAGCCAATGTTAGGCACAAGGGATACAAAAAAAAAAAACACTGAAATAATCCTTGCTGTAGGACCTTGGCTTTGAAGCTAGAAGGGATCTTAGAGGTCATTTTACAAAGGAGGAAGCAGTCTGAAGCTGGATGACTTGCCCAGCCTTATACCAAAGGCATCACAGCAAAGATTTGAAAAGACCCAAGCTTTACTGATTCTAGATCTAGTACATTCATAATAAACATTTTACTATGGAAAAAACAGTATGTGTACAGGTAAGTAAATTCACTGTAAATTGGGGAGGGAGAGAATATTAACAACTGGGGAAAGGATTCCCAAAGGAAGTAACATCTACATAAACTGAGTCTTGAAGAAAACTTAAGGATTCTGAGAGGTGGGATTGAGGAAGGCGTATATTCTAAGTATTACGCACAAATGCAAGAAGGAAATTTTGAGTTCTGAACCTTGCTAGTAGTACAGTTTGTACTAGGATGTGAAAAAGTGTATTATGAAATAAAGGCAGCAAAATATGCTACAGTCAGATTATGGAAGGGCCTTATTAAATGTCATGCTGAGATGAGTGGCATTCTAGAGGCCACAAGGAGACCACTGAAGGCTTTTGAAAAGATAACATGTCCAGATCTATTCATTAAATCCATTATTTTGATGGCTTTGAAGAGAATGAATCAGAGGAAAATACTGGAAGCAGGGGAATCTATGAGGACAATATTTTGATAGTTCAGGTGAGGGATGAAAGGAGCCTGAACTATAGTGGTGGTCATGGGGTATAGAGAAAAGAGGAAGGGATAAAAATTATTATGGAGAGTAAATCTACAGGACCTGGCAACTGACAATAGGGAATCAAGAATCCTGAGTGAATAGAAGGATAGTAGTACCTTCAATAGAAATAAGGAAATTTGGAAGAGGGGGAAATGTTATTTTCATTTTTGGAAATGTTAACTTTGAAATTCTGACAACATCAAGGCAAAGATTCAGGAGGCAACTGGCAACAAATGACAGTAGTTTTGGAGAGAATGATGGCATTCCAGATTTTGGAGTCAACTGTATTGGGATGATAATTGAATCTGTGGAACTTAGGAACACCAAAGAAGGCTCTTAGGACAGAGCCTTGAGGAATATCCATATTTGGGGGGGGGTATTAAGATATTAGATGATAATTCAGCAAAGGTGATTTAAGAAAGAATAGGGGACATTTAGGTGGATAGAGCCAGACCTACTGACAGGAAATCCTGTGTTCAAATCTGGTCTTAGATGCTTCCTAGTCTGGGACCCTGGGTAAGGCACTTAATCCCCATTGCCTAGCCCTTACTGCTCTTCTGCATTGTATATAGTGTTGATTCTTAGAAGGTAAAGGTTTAAAATAAAAAGACAAAATGGTCATAAGTAGAAAAAAAAAAGAGCAGCCTCAAGGAGAGTATCCAGGAGAAAGGTATGGTAATTAGTATCAGAAGTTGCCAAGAGGTTAAGAAGGATAAAGACTAAAGAAAAATAAATTAAGTCTTTGGTAAACTTGGAGAGAGAAGCTCCACTAAGCTTGGAGGGTCCATGGCCAGATTTAAGGACTTGAGAAATGACTAGATAGTGGATATAGAGAATTCTTTTGGGGAGTTGTGACAGGAAAGAAATAGTATGACAGCTTGAGGTTGATAGTATCAAGGAATGGGGACACATGAACATATTATGAACATAAATGGAAAGATGGAGGAGCCAAGAGCTAGGGAGAAATTGAAGATGGGGAAAATGGAAGCTTATGAATTCTAGGAATAGATAGGAGAGAGAATGGTACCAAAAGTAAAAAAAAAATTAATTAGATGAGGGCTTGCCTCTGCCTCAGGTAATAGAGCAAAGGAGGAAAGATCTGAACAGGTAAAACTATGTAGGGGTTTGAGATATGGAGTGGGGAGAGACAAGAGAACTTGTGTCTGTTGGCTTCAACATTCCTCAGAGTAGGAGATGAAGCAATCTACTAAGAGACAAGAGCCTGGGCACTACATTAGGGATTTGAGAAACTTTAAAAGTCTTTATAAGAGATACGGTTGTTGGGATAGCCAGGTAGCTCGATAGAGTGCCATTAAAGATTAAGAGCAGTTGGGTTGTACAGTGGAATGAGTGGTGGCCCTGGAGTATGGAAGACTCAGTTTTCTGAGTTCAAATCCAGCCTCAGACATTTCCCAACTGTGTGACCCTGAGCAAGTCACTTAACCACAGTTGCCTATCTCTTGCTACTCTTCTGTCTTAGAATTGATGTAAGATAGAAGGTAAGGATTGAAAAAAGAAAGAGAAATATGATAGGGAAGAATTAAAAGGGCTGCCTCAAAGTAACAAGGACCTATTTTATTAGATAATATGAATCTGCAGTAAACATGTCTGGCCAAGTTGTATAGTACTAATGCCTTCTTTTGGGAAGTTGAGTAGAAGCTGGGAAGATAAATAGTGGAGGTTTACAGAGTTAAGGATTAGGGAGGAAGAAAAGGTAAAGGAGGACTTTGGAGTTATATTGTGGATTAATTCAGGATTGAAGGCATGAATATCTTTATTTTTTAAAAATATCTTTATTTTTAAGAAAAATTGATATATTTTATCTTTTATTTTTATATCACCCACACTTTGCCCTATATTTTCCTTCCCCTTTCCAGTGATATACTTTAATAACAAAGAACTTTTATTTTTATTTTATTTTTTCCCATGGTTACATGATTCATGTTGTGTCCTTCCCCTCTGCTCTCTCCCCTCCCGGAGTTGACAAAGATTCCTGGGTGGTACATGTATTATCACTCAAAACCTTTTCCCATATTACTTATTTTTGTAATAATCTTTTAAAAGTCAAAACTCCAAATCATATACCAAATAAAAAGTGATAAATCGTGTTTTCTTTTGCATTTCTACTCCCACAGTTCTTTCTCTCAAGGTGGATAGCATTGTTTCTCATAAGTCCCCCACGGTTGTCCTGGATCATTGTGTTGCTGATAATAGCCAAGTCTATCACATTTGATCATCCCCCAATGTTTCAGTTACTGTGTAGAATGATCTCCTGGTTCTGCTCATTTCACTTCATATTGGTTCATGTAGATCTTTCCAATTCTTTAAGAAATCATCTGGTTTATCATTCCTTATAGCACAATTCCACCACCATCAACTACCAGAATTTGTTCAGCCATTCTTCAATTGAGAGACATCTCATTTTCTATTTTTTTGCCACCACAAAAAGCGAAACTATAAATGTTTTTGTACAAAGAGATGCATCCCCAATTTTTTTTTATCTCTTTGGAGTACAAACCTAATTAGTGGTATTGTTCAAGTGGTATGATCAAAGGGCATACATTCTTTTAAAGCCTTTTGGGCATCATTCTAAATTGTCTTCCAGAATGTTTGGATCAATTCACAACTCCACAGCAATATGTTAGTGTCCCAATTTTGCCACAACCACTCCAATATTTATCATTTTCCTTTGCTGCCATATTGGCCTATCTGATAGGTGTGAGGTGGTACCTCAGAATTGTTTTGATTTGCATTTCACTGATCAGGTGTGATTTAGTATATTTTTTCATACGATTATTGATAGTTTTGATTTCTTCATCTGAAAACTACCTATTCATATCCCTTGACCAATTAGGGGAATTGGGGAATTAGTAAATTGGGGAATGACTTGATTTCTTATCAATTTGGCATTTCTTTATATATTTGAGAAATCAGGCCTTTGTCAGAGAAATTTTTTATAAAAATTTTTTTCCAGTTTGTTGTTTCCCTTCTAATTGTCACTACATTGGTTTTGTTTGTATAAAACCTTTTAAATTTAATATAATCAGCTATTCATTTTATATCTTCTTGTAAGTTCTCTACCTCTTGTTTGGTCTTATTCTTCCCTTCTCCATAGATCTGACAGGTATACTATTCTACATTCACCTAATTTACTTATATCACTATGTTTAAGTCATATACCCATTTTGACCTTATCTTGATATAGGGCAGTGATGGTGAACTTTTTAGATACAGTGCCGGGCCCTGCCCCCCCCCCCCCATACTGAGTGCTGTGCCTGCTCCCCCATTACCCCACACATTGGAAGGAGAAAGTGTTCCCATTGGGCTGCTGAGAAGAGGGGTGGATGATGTGAAAAAATGTCGTCAGGCATGGTGGAAAGGGGGAAGAGAATAGCTCCACCCAAATCCCTTTGCCTTTCTAGTAATGAACTTGGGGTGGGGTAGGGAGGGCAGCCACATGCCCACAGAGAGTGCTCTATGTGCTATCTTTGGCATAGATAGACCCATGCTATAGATTTGCCATCATTGGTATAGGGTGTGAGATATTATCTAAACCTAATTTTTGCTATTCTGTTTTCCAATTTTCCCGTCAGTTTTTGTCAAGTAGTAGTAGTAGTAGTAGTGGTGGTGGTGGTGGTGGTGGTGGTGGTGGTGATAGTCTTCGGTGACCGAGAATGACAATTGTCTTTGTGCATTATCATCTATTGATGTACCCTCATGTGGCTTTGGAGTCCAAAGGCTGAGGCGCAAAGTTTGTGGCACATGGGGCATGGGACGCCAGTTGTTACGGGAGGTGCGGGTGTGGCCTGGTGTCGGCGTTCACGCGCAGCGGCAAGATGTCGACGTCGTTCATCTTCAAAGGTGGTGGCGGCATGGTGAATGTGGGTTCTCCAGCTGCTTCTGTCAGAGGCAGCGAGTTCTAGTTGCTTTGGTGTCATGCCAGCCCACTTCAAGTTGGACTTTAGCTGATCCTTGAATCTTTTCTTTGGTTGGCCTTGTTTCCTGAGTCCAGCTGACAGTTCACCATAGAATACCTGTCTTGGTATTCGCTGCAGGTCCATGCGGATGATGTGTCCAGACCATCGTAGCTGGGTTTGGAGGACCATGACTTCGATGCTGGTGGAGTTGGCTCTGTCAAGGACTTCCTGGTAGGTGATTCGGTCCTGCCATCGGATCCTCATGATTGACCGGAGAGAGCGTTGGTGGGATTGCTCCAGCTGTTTCATGTGCTTCTGGTACAGTGTCCATGTCTCGCAACCGTACAGGAGTGAGCTGAGGACCACTGCGTTATACACTTTGAGCTTCGTCGCAGTGCTTACACCTCTGTGTTGGAGGACTTTGCAGTGCAGCCGCCCGAGTGCCTGGCTGGCCTTTTGGATCCTGGCATTAATCTCGTGGTCTAGGGACCTGTCGTTGGCGATGGTGCTGCCCAGGTACTTGAAAGTGTTGACGTTAGAAAGCTGCATGCCGTCGATTGTAATGCACGGCTGGTTAGTTGTCCTCCCTGGTGTGGGATGGAACAGCACCTCTGTTTTGCTGAGGCTGATAGTCAGGCCAAACAGTTTTGTTGTGGTAGAGAACCTGTCCACAATGGTTTGAAGATGATTTTCTTGGTGGGCCATGAGAGCATAGTCATCTGCAAAGAGAGCTTCCAGGATGAGTCTCTCTGTTGTCTTTGTTTTTGCAGTCAGGCTGCGAAGGTCAAATAGTGAGCCATCCAGTCGGTATTTGATGTAGACGCCCAGGTCTAGATCCATCACAGCATGTCGTAATACTTGGGTGAAGGATAGGTTGAATAGCACTGGAGCGAGAACACAGCCTTGTTTTACACCATTGGAGATGTTGAAGCGATTGGAAGTCTCTCCACCAGATAGGACTTCCCCTGTCATGTCGACATGAAAGAGCTGGATCAGTTTGACGAATTTTGCTGGGCAACCGAGCTTGCTGAGGATCACCCACAATGCGTCCCTGTTCACTGTGTTGAACACCTTTGTCAGGTCTATGAAGACAATGTAGAGACTCAGGTTCTGCTCAAGGCATTTTTCCTGCATTTGCCTCACCATGAAGACCACGTCGATGGTGCTGCGATCTGGTCGGAAGCCACATTGTGATTCAGGCAGGTTCTGCTCTGAAACAGATGACAGGAGTCTGTTGAGTATAACACGGGTGAGGATCTTTCCGGCAGTGGAGAGTAGTGAGATGCCTCTGTAGTTGTCACAGGCTGCTCGTGAGCCTTTGTTCTTGTATAGGGCTACGATGGAGGCATCTCTGAGTTCTGGGGGCATGTCTTCCTCTTCCCATATGCTGGTCAGCACTATGTGGAATTCCTGGCAAAAGTTAAGGTCCCCCACTAGTATAGTCTTACTGTATATTTCCTCCTTAAGTTCCTTTAGTTTCTCCTTTCAAAATCTGGATACTATACCATTTGGTGCATATATGTTGAGTAATGATATTTCTTTCATTAACTGTACTCCCTTTGATCAAGATGTAATTACCTTCCTTATTTCTTTTAATCAAATCTATTTTTGCTTTAGCTTTGTCTGAGATCATGATTGCTATTCCTGCCTTTTTTTGACTCAGTTGAAGCCCAATAGATTCTTCTCCAGCCTCTTAACTTTACTCTGTGTGTGTCTGCCTGCCTCAAGTGTTTTTTGTAAATAACATATGACAGGATTCTGGTTTTTAATCCATTCTGCTATTGAATACTGTTTCATGGGTGAGTCCATCCCATTTATATTCACAGTTATGATTACTGTCTGTGTATCCCCTCCATTTTGTCTTCCTCTTTTAATCCTGACCTTTCTCCTTTCACTCTTTCCCTCCCCTCCAGTGTTTTGCTTTTAATGAGTAATCCCCTTCCCTCTCCCTCATATCACTCCCCTCACCACCACCCCATTTCTTATTCCCCTTCTACTTCTCTATAGGCTAAGATAGGATTCTATACCCCAATGAATCTGGATGTTCTTCCCTATCTGAGCCAATTCCAATGAGAATAAGGTTCAAGTATTAACTGTCACTGCCTTCTTCCTTCCTTCCATACTCCACCCCCATACCTCTCTTTATGTGATATAATTTACCCAATTTTCCTTCTCCCCATTTTTCTTAATCCCATGTAAGTTTCACAAAATCTAAGACTTAGAATATTTTGAGAAACAAATTTCAGGAAAAGAAACCCTCTAACTCCTTGAATCAAGAAAATGAACTGTTCAGAGAAAATGCCATAAAGAAACCTCCACTGCATCAGAAGATCTGGAATGAACTTCAAGATGTAATTGATTGAATCCCCTTCAGGGGGTTGAACACATTTATTCTGAATGTAAACTCTTATGTGAAAGAGGACTGCTCCCTAATTGGCTTTTTGCCAATGCACCTAGCAAACATTGGTTTTGTTCTCTCTTTTTTATTTCTCTCTTATCTCCAACTCCTTCTCTTAGAAAGTGCAACATTGTATGCACCTGTAGCTAGAAGATTTTTAGAGGTATAATCTGGTTATGTTAAATGATTCATTGGGGAAACTAGTCTCCCAAAGAATCCAGGGGGGATTGTGAAGAGTGAATCAAACTTTGTCTATCAATCAGCAATTTTTAAATGAATCAGTCAAAAACTTAAACACCTCCACTTAACACTAAGAGAGTTTGCAAGCCACTTACTAAAGTGGATGACAACTTCAGAGGCCACCCTGGGCAGTGCTAAGCAAATTGAAAGACTCCAATTGGTTCCTGTAAAGTGAAGGAAAAGACAGGAAGTGATGTGGAAAAAGGACGATAAAAAGTCCTGAACTTCCTTTTGAGGGAACCTTGGACTTTGGCTTTTGGATTGCTTCTTGGAAGACTGTTCCTGAATCTTCTCCTTTGGACTTCGGTCTTCTCCTTTGGAATTCATCTTGGCTGGATAAGTAGCTGGCCTTCCTTTCCTGGCTTCTGGAGAGATCGGTTCCAGAGATCCCTGCTATGGCTTTGGAGGAAGCTACATTGGTGGAACTCTAGCTGAAGATACCACCAGACATGGAAAAGCCCTTGCGGTGCTGAACCTCATTTCACTGGAGAAGGGCTAGTAGAGTTGTTAAAACCTTTCTCTTTAGCTACATTTTTTTCATTTTCACTCTTTCTATCTTTGTAAATAAAGCTATTAAGTAATTTTTTGCTTAAGTCATAATATCTATATAATAATATTATATAAATTGGCGACCACAATATTACTTTGAAATTCTCATATTTAATATAAAACCTAAATTTAATTTCTTACAATCCTATCCTCTTTTTGACTTCTAGGGTGTTTGGTTTTTTTTGGCATATCATCCTAAACAGCTTAGTACTTAGTGCTCTATGCATACTTCTAACTGCTATGATAATGATAACAATTTTTACGAGCTATAGATATAATTTTTCCCTATAGGAAAAATATGTAATTTGATCTTATTAAAGCCCTTAATTTTTTTCTCTTTCTTACTCATCTTTTTATGCTTGTCTTGAATTTTGTATTTCAGCATCATATTTTCTGTTTAAATCTGATCTTTTCTTCAGGAATGCTTGGAAATCTTCTATTTTATTAAATGACCATATTTCTCCCTAAAAGAATATAGTCAGTTTTGATGGGTAGGTGATTCTTGGTTGTAAACCCAGTTTTGCCTTCTGCAATATCATATTCTGAGCCTTCTAGTCTTTCAATGTGAATGCTGCCAGATCCTGTGGAATCCTGAGTAGGACTCCATGATATTGGAATTGTTTCTTTCTAGTTGCTTGCAGTATTTTCTCCTTGGCCTAGGAGCTCTTGAACTTGGCTATAACATTCCTGGGAGTTGACATTTGAGAATTTATTGCAGGAGGTGATCTTTGGATTCTTTCATTCTCTATTTTACCCTCTTCAAGACTATCAGGGCAGTTTCTTGGATAATTTCTTGTAATATGTTTAGGCTTGGGTTTTTGGTCATGACTTTTCAAGTACTCTAATCATTCTTAAATTGTCTCTCCTGGGTCTGTTTTCCAGATCAGTTGTTTTTTTAATGAGACATTTCATATTTTCTTTTATTTTTTTCACTCTTTTGATTTTGTCTTTTTTAAAAAATGTTTTGTGAAGATATTCATTTCTATTTGCCCGATTCTAATGTTTAAAGACTGAATTTATTCCATGGCCTTTTGATCCTAATTTTCCATTTGGCCCATTCTTCTTTTCATGTAACTCTTTTCTTCATTGGATTTTTGTGCCTTTTCCAGTTGACTACTTTTGCTTTTTAAGCTGTTATTTTCTTTTTCCCATTTTTCTTCAATCTGTCTTATTTGATTTTTAATTCCTTTTTGAGTTCTTCCAGAGGATGAGCCCAACTCCCAGTTGCTTTTTTTTTTTAAGGTTTTTCTTGTAGTTCCTCAGATCCCATTATCCCCTGTTGGTTCTGCTCTTTGCTCTTTTTCCCCATATAAGCTTTTGATAGTTACTTTCTTTTTCTGTTGTTAACTCATTTTCTGAGCTTTTTTTTTTTTACACCTCAACCTGGTACAGTCCCTGTCCTGGGATTCCAAATTCAGCCTATGCCTAATCACAGAACCTAGCATGGTTAGGTCATCTACCAGCACTTCTCTGTGTACAGCTTTGTGTCTGATCCCCCACTTTTCCTGTGTAAATCAACTCTCTATGCCTATCTTTCAAATTGTGTTCCATAGAGGAGCTCGTGATTCCATCTCCTTTTTGGGTTTAGGTTCATCTTTTTGAAGTACTTTTTAAGGATTGGTCTGGAAGGATAGTCAGCGGTTTTGACTTTTGCTGCTACTAAGCTGCCATCTCTACTCCACCCCCCCCCAACAAAGAATTTCTAAAAGAAATCAGTAAAACCAATCATAAAGAAAAAATTGAAGTTATGTTGTTGGACACCTGTGAACTCTGACTTTACAAAGGAGGATTTGGTGTCACTTCTTTTTACTTTGAGCAGGATGAAGTTTTTTCTTTATAATTTTGCAACATTCAATTTTGTTCGTTTTGTTGTGGGCCTTTTAATTTACATTGCTGTAGTCATTCTGTATATTGTTTTCCTGCTTCTATGTCACTCTATATAAGTTCATATAAGATTTTGAATGTTTCTTTATATTTATCGCGTTCATTTTTATTATTATTACTTTATTGAGTATGGTAGTTTTTACCAAGATGTAATTTTTTTCTTCCTTATCTCATGATTAGACCAATTTTTACTTTTGCTTTGTTTGAGATAATTGCTACCCCTATTTTTTAAACTTTAGCTAAAGCAAAATAGCTTCTACTCCAGACTTTTACCTTTACTCTATGTGTGTCTCCTGTCTTTAAATATGTTTCTTGTAGACTGCATATTATGAGATTCTGATTTTTAATTTACTTTAATATCCTCTTTCATTTTATGGGTGAGCTTATCCCATTCACATTCACAGTTATGATTACTGTGTTTCCCTCCATCTTATTTTATTTTTGTTTATTTTTCTCTTTCTCTCCTTTTAGCCTTTCTCTATTGTCAAATGTTTTATTTTTTACTACTTCACCCCCAATTCATCCTTCCTTTTACCTGCCCCCTCCCATTCTTATTCTCTCTCTCCTTTGTGGTAGAGGCATGGAGAGAAACTGAGAGAACTTGTAAACCACGATGCAAGAACCAGGGTTCCAAATGGAATGTTCCTAGGAGTTGGCAGTTTGAGCTGACAGGGGGAGGGGACTGGGAGTCACTATCTCTCCCTGGAGGTTGGAAAAACTGGCTGAAAAATCCTTGTGGGGCTGATTTGGTTTTTGGGGTTCTCTGGCTTTGGACAGTTGAAGTTGACAAGAAGGAGAAACTTGGCTTTTGAGTTGGTGGTCTATATGAGAGTTAAGCTGGCCAGGGAAACTGGGAGACTTTGAACTTTGTTTCTCTCTGGGCTTGAAGCTGAGAAAGGAGACAAGCCAAGCTGAAGGAGAGATTTTTAACTTTGTTTCTTTCTGGGGTTAAGCTGAGAGACCTTGCTGAATTTTGTGAAGAAGAAGAAAGATGATTTTGAAAAGGCTGCTGTCCTCCATGTCCCTAACTAAGAGTCACATTTGTGACTTCCCAAACCCACAGTTTTATCTCATTTAGATTAGGGAAATCCTCATCCCTCTTACCTCAGTTTCCCATCCTGTTATCACAATAAACCCCTTACCTGAGGAAAAAAAAACTAGAATATTTTATAGTCCACTCAGGGGGGGAGGGAGGAAGACAAAGGCTTCCAGAAGAGGGTGGTTAAGGGAGAGGGTGAGGGAAGAAGGAGGTTAGGAAATAGATTGATCTATCAGCCATCAGTAGGCAAACCCCAGAGTATAACCCAGTACCTATCTAGAGCAGTATCCCCTGTGTACCAGCATCCCTCAGCATTTCTTGTTTCTACCTCCATTACAAATAAGCAGCCTTAGGTCCCTGTAGCAGCTCTCTCTAGTCACAGCCAGAGAACAGCAGTCATTGCAAAAGAATCAGTTTCCCCTCAGTTTACCTCCTCTATCTCAACAAGTAATAGTTTTCCATCAGTTTACTTTTATTCTATTTCACCTTCTAGCTTTCCTATTGAGTTGGGATAGTTTCTTTTTTTCTTTAAAAATTTTTTTATTAATTTATTTAGTCAATTTAGAACATCCTTGGTTCTGTGAAATTTAGATTACTCCACCCTTCTTAGATCTTACTTTATGGAGAAGATGAAATTGTAATCTGATTGAACCATGAAAGTACTTAGTTCTTACTTCATAGTGAAGCTAGTACTTTAAGTTAAGTTTATTTTAAGATCTTAATACAAAAATGTGTTATGTAATTATAAAGGTTAAATTAATCACAAAAAGGTTAAGTAACTAACGGAAGGTGAATTTAACAAAGAAGTGTTAAGTAACTCAAAAGATATAATCTAATCAAAGTAGATGAGAACTAAAGAATGGGCAGTCCTGGAGAAAAGCCTCTGATGTGATTGGTAGACGTGAAAATTTAGAGGAGGGGACACAAGAGTAAACGGTCTATATATTTCGTGTCACTTCCACTCTCCGATACCTTTTGTGGTAGAGAGGTCGCTGGTGGCAGCGTGCTGGGCCTTTCAGGATCTTGGTGTGGCTATAGCTATTGTCCCATTCAGTGGTGAGTTTCTGCCCGAGTTTTTCCTCCTTTACTTTCCAAACTTTATCCTCTTAGAAGCCTCTAATCTCCTTCAGAGACCTAGCAGCAGAGATCTTGAACTCCCCCTGGCACAGGCCAGGCAGGAGAAATCCTATACCCTTTTCCCTCTTTCTCCTTAAAATCCTTCCCTCTATATTAATTAAAATTACCATAAATTTCCAGACTGACAGGTATTTTATTTGGGATTTTTCCCCTGTTGACCAATTAATTCAGATTTTAAGTCACAATCCTAAAATTATTTCCACAGTCTGACTAATCCACAAAGGTTGTGACTAGGACCCTCAAATTTCTGTGAACTCTCTTTCCTTTCTTTCTTTATTACTTACTTAAACCCGCTTTTTAAACAGTTTGAAACACAGCTGCAAGAGTAGGTGAGTATAAAACGTTTTTATTTCTCTCGTTTCTCCTTAATTTAAATTGAACACAGCTGTTTTGTTTTTTTTAAACCAAAAAGCGGCAGGACTGGGGAAGCTGTTTAGCTAAAAATCCCCTTTCCCTCAGAGAACAAACAACCCAATTAGGCAACCCTCATTGACAATACTGCCTATATTACCCTTAATTAGGAGTGATGGAAACCTGGAGAGAGTTTTGCCCTTGTCTTGCTCCCGAAATGTTTTGTGAAGCCCGCTAGGAAAATAATTGCAATATATATATATGTGTGTGTGTGTGTGTGTGTGAATACTACATTCTTTGACATTTATATGGTGGTTGAAGAATTAGGGACATTTAGGAATTCAAGATACCTCCAATTTTTTATGTTATTAGGTAATGTCATTTTTGTACTCCTCAGTACTATGTTGAGATGCTAACATTAAAAAAAAAACTATTTGAAGCTGAAATGCAGAACAACATGCAAAATTCCAAAGCTAAAATACAAGAAATTATGCAAAAATCTGAAGATAAAATACAGAAAATTATGCAAAAATCTGAAGATAAAATACAGGAAAACATAAAAAAAAATTGAGGCTGAAAAACAGAACATGCAAGCCCAATTGGATAATTTAAAATGCTTCTTACAGGATCAATTGGCAAACATCCACCCCATCAAAAACATGTCTGAACCTGACACACCTGTTTCTGAACCCCTAACTGAGGAAATTCCCTTCCCTGAAATGGAGATGGAAAATACCTTTCCTATAGCTCAGCTAACAGACTTGTTCTCTCATGGTCTGCAAATCTTGGCTGAACTTAATCTACAAGGCCCTTCTCCTGAAATCCCAGTTTCTCCTGTTCCTTCTCCTACACAAAAAATCAGTCCAGCCCCAAGGAAATCTCATGCTTCTAAAGAAACTCTTCTTAGTCAAACTGACCCACAGGTACCAAATTAGAGGCCTGTTTCCTCTAAGAGAAGTACCTGAAATTGGACGAAATGGGGATGTGGTGACTTTAAGGCACAATATACCATTTACTCTCCAAGAAATAAATGAATTTACACAAAATATTCCCACATATGAACAAGATCCCTTTCTGGTAACCAAAAAATGACAGACATATTTTTTCAGTATAATCCATCTTATAAAGATGTTGAAAACTTGCTACAGGTTTTTTAACTGAAAGTGAGAACAATAAAATAATTGCTAATGTTAATAAAACCCAGGGGTACAATGCAGCACACTGGCCATCTCAGGATCCCGAATGGGACTATAACAACTCTGAGGATTATTTACAACTATACCGTTTTAGAGAGGCCATCTTAACAGCAATGAGAGAGTGTGCAGACAGTACAGATAAGTGGACAGAATTTGAAAGGATTAAGCAAAATGAGGAAGAGATACCCTCCAGATTCATGGACAGAATAATGGAGTTTGGATACCTGGATTTTGACCTATCTAAATAAAATTGCATAAGACAAGTTAGAAGGTACTTTGTCAATAACTCTTGCAAAGTGATTAGGGATTATTTTAAAACACATTGCTAGAGATGGCCGGAGATGGACCTTGAATAATTGGAAAAAAACAGCTCTATATGTTTCAAAGGGAAACAAAGAAAAGGAGGAAGAAAATAATGATCTCATGGAGGAAATGAAGAAAGAATTGAGATATTTAAAAGATAAGATTGCTAAACTGGAAAGTGGGCATAATACAATGGCACTTGCCTCTCTCCAGGAATCTAATTATCGATCCATTACCTGACAATTCTGTGAGAAGAAAGGCTACAGAATGATAAGGTGTAGAACTTTATTCAAGGCATTCAGAAGGGATATGCAGTTTAATAATAACTACAGAAGTGATAATTATAGAAATAACTATAATAATGATAATGGAAACCACAACTTTAGGAATAGATAGTGGGAAAATGATAACTTAAACCAAATGACTCCACAACAATAAACTTAAATGGTGCTCATCCAAAAAATACTTGGGGTGCTAATTTCCCTGGGGGGGGTGCTTCTCAGGGGGTGCCATTCAGGGAGGTGCCCAAGGAACTTCCCAAATACAATGAAGGTATGGGGGGGGGCTGGGGCACAAGAATCAGAGGATACAACCTTTGATTTTCCAGACCCTGATGTCCTACTACCCGTTGTCCCTATCCACTGTGCCCCCTATATTAATGAGCCCCATGTTACCTTAAAGGTGGGTAACACCTATTATGATTGCCTTTTAGACACTGGAGCTTCCAAGTCTGAATTAAAGAGTACACCTGATTTACATTGTTATTACATTGGCTCAGAGAGTTTAATGAGAGTGTCAGGAATATCCCAAAGAGTTAAAAAACTTTCCCCTAGAATAGTGTCTGTAGGACCCTTAGAAGTACAACATGCTTTCCTTTCGATGCCTGACTCCCCTTTAAATTTGCTAGGGAGGGACCTTCCATGCAAACTCAGAGCCACAATAACTTGCTCTCCAGCTGGTTCCTTATCATTGGAAGTACCTGAGGAATCTTTAAATTTACTCCCTGTAATTCTCTCAGAGAATCAGGAGGGGAAAGAGCATTTCACCTTTGCAATACCTGAAGATATACTGGAGTCTCTTTGGGCCACATCTTCTTCAGATGTAGGCTTATCTGCTGTTCCTGTGCAGATAAAAAACTAAATCTAGCCCACCTCCTTCCATTCCTCAATATCCCCTCTCAAAAGAGGCAATTGAGGGTATTACCCCATAATAAACCCATTAATTGACCAAGGAATAATAATCCCTTGTAAATATGAATACAACATGTCCATTCTGCCCGTTAAAAAACCAAAAAGGGGACCCTATGGCAAGCACCTCTATAGATTTGTACAGGATCTGAGGGCTGTGAACAACCACATTATAAAAAGACATTCCATCGTTTCCAACAGACATATGATTATTTCTTCTATTCCTAGCACAGCTACATACTTTACAGTGGTAGACTTGTTATATTATTTCCCTCCCTCTTCCCCCACCCTTCCCTCAGCCAATGCACAATTTCAGTGGGTATTACATGTCCTTGATCAGAACCTATTTCCATGTTATTGGTGTTTGCATTAGAATGTTCATTTAGAGTCTACCTCCCCAGTCATATCCCCTCAACCCATGTATTCAAGCAGTTGTTTTTTTTTCTGTGTTTCTACTGAGTTAGGATAGTTTCTATAACCAACTGAGTGTGCATCTTAGCCCTGCTTTGTATCCATTCTGATAAGATTAAGTTTCAAGCATTGCCTGGGACCCCCTCAGTTCTTTCCCTGCACAGTATTAATTAATGCTTCTCCTCATGTGAGATAATTCTTCTCTATCTTTTTCTCTTTTCCAAGTGTGTTTTTTTTCTCTTATCCTTTAATTTTTTTTTTATATCATCCCATTATATTCAATTTACTCCTGGCTCTTTGTCTATGTATGTTCCTACTCACTGCTCTAATAATGATGAAGTTCTTAGGTATCTTCAGTATCCTAAGTACTTTAAGTATCTTAGGTCTATCTCAAGTATCATAGGTATCTTAAGGATCTTAATTATCACTTTTCATTTTGTAATATAATCAGTTTGACCCTGTTGATTTCCTTGAGTACCTTAAGTACTTTAAATACCTCAAGTATCTCTTATATTGTAGTTACCTTAAGTATTCTCACCTTCCCATATAGAAATATAATTAGTTTGAACCCATTGAGTCCCTTGAGTTTTCTCATTTCAGTTTACCTTTTTTACATTATTCTGGAGTGTTGTTTGATCATCAAATATTCTTTCAGCTCAGGTCTTTTCATTAGGAATACCTGGAAGTCCTTTATTTAATTAAATATCCATTTCTTCCCCTGGAATATTATGGTCAGTTTCATAGGGTAGGTGCTTCTTGGCTATAATTCTAGATTCTTTGCCTTGTGGAATATCATATTCCACACCCTCTGATCCTTTAAGATAGAAGCTACTATATCCTGTGTAATTCTAACTGGGGCTCTACAATTTGAATTTTTTTTCTGGATACTTGTAGTATTTTCTCCTTGGCCTGGGAGTTCCAGAATTTGCCTATAATGGTTCTGGGAGTTTTAAATTTGGAATCTTTCAAATGATCAGGAGATTCTTTTGGTTTCTATTGTCCCTTTTTATTCAAGAACATTAGGACAGTTTTCCCTGATAATTTCTTGCAATATGCTATCCACACTCTTTTTTTTTTTTGATCATGGCTTTCTAGCAGTCCAATAATTCTTAGATAGGTTTATTATTTTTTTTTACAGCACAGTAATGTTCCATTAGATCCACATACTGCAATTTTCTTAGTCATTCCTCATTTTGATGGGCATCTACCTCGTTTCTAGTTCTTTACTCCCACAAAAAATGCTGTATAATATTTTGATTTGTAAAGTCTTCCTTTTTTTTTTCCCCAGAGACCTCTTTAGGGTATAGAGCTTGAATAATCCAAGGTATTACTTTTAGAAGAGGAAGGGTTGAGATCATAGCATGCCTTGAGCATTCAATATTAAAAATTAAAATGGTTGTGCACAATCATTTAAATAGTCTTTATCCCTGAGTTATTTTCCCTTAAATAATTTTTCACATAGTTTCATTCTGATGAAAGTTTGAGTTATAAATCTATTTTCAACACTGACTCATAAATGTAGTCCAGAAAGGGGCAATTTTAATTCTATGATTGTTGTATCTGTCTTATTAGAGAATATTAATCTAATATAGTAGATATCTTTAGTATATAAAAAATAACTGAAACTGAGTTATGTAGGTTTCCACAGAAATCCCAGGCCTGGGGTTTTCATATTTCAACCTTATTTTTTCTACTTTTCTCTATCAAGAATTCATTTAGTATTTTAAAAAATATTTTTAGAAGGCTAAGTCATGGTTATTTTTGTTAATTTATAATACTGCCTTCTTACCTACGTAGTCTGATATTTTTTAAAATTTGAAATGATTAAACTCTTGTTTCTTATCCTTTTAGAGCTTTTCAGAGTATTCAATTGGGATACATCGATGTCTTACACTATCTAATAAAAGGCCACCAGATTGATCCTTATGTTGTAGATGAGAACAACCGAAACATGATATTTTTATCCGTCATACATAATCAACCAAAGATTCTGGAGTACTTTTTGGACATGGTCAGTTGAGAGGGATAGTTAAAATAGTTAAGTAAGATCTTAGGATATCATAAAATATATCTTAATTGGAAACTGAAGATTCTGTTTCAAACTTCTGATAGGTAGGGCATTAGACTTTACTAATTCACAAAATATTTTATAGGTAATATGTAGTTTTGATAAGCAATTATGATAATTTTTATTATTTTCTGAATAGGAAGGTATCCTAAAATGGGAGTGAGATATTTAAATATCACCTCTAACATTTATTTAGTGTATTGCCAGGGACTGCTCACAATTGCTCTTAGTCTGTTTCCTTTATAAAATGAGGTTAATAATCCTTGTTGTTTCTACCTTTTTGAATAAGCTTTGAGGGAAAAATGAGATAATGATTGTAAAGCACCTTGTTAACCTTAAAGTGCTATGTAAACCCCAGCTATTATGGTTATTGTTATTAGTTATTATTTATTGAGAGATTGCTGACATAGAACTTTGAGTACTGTACTTTTAAGGAAGGGCTGGTTTCAAATCTTTTCAAATAGTTTAAGTCACCACATTATTAACTAGGGGACGACTGGCAAGTCATTTAACCTCTGAGCCACATACAGTTTCCTCTGAATACCAATGGGCTGTGTACCTACTGTAGAAAGGAGTTGTAAAAAGGGAGGTGAGATTTTAGATGATAGATTTAGTCAGAAGCACCCTTGGTGGCCATTTAGTTCAACTCATTTTTTATGTGTTTAAGATGAGGAACAGAAGCCCAGAAAGCTCAAATAATTTGTCCAAGATCACACAGGTGATAAATAAGAGTCAGGATTTGGACCCAGGTTTGATGATTGCAAATCCAGCACTGTTAGCTAATGTGTAGGAGGACCTCATGTCGTGTTATTTCTATACCTATTGAATGCTGTTGTCTTGAAATATCTTGTTACTTAATTAGAAAGCAATACATAACTAAACTCATGCCTTTGCTATGAAAAATGAGCAATAGGGACCTATGTCCTTTTTGGAGATTTTTGTCATTGCTTCCTCACAGCCTATAATTTCCCCCCAATTTCTCTTCCAGGATTCTCCTATTCCCAATGTAAACCAAGCAGCAGAAAATGGAAATACCCCACTTCATGCTGCAGTCAACATTAGAAAGACAGATATCATGTCTCTTCTTTTGCGTTTTGCTGAAATTGATGTCAATGCCCCCAATTACCAGTGTAATGGAGCAACAGCTTTACATCTTGCTATTGTTTATGGTAAAGCTGTTCACATTTTATTTATTCTGGTCTCATCTAATTTAGATACTTGTTGGCATAGATGTGTTTTTTGACATTGCATTGGAAGAATTGCTATCCTAAAACTGAAATCTTTTGGTCTTTCTAGTAGATAGAGACTTGAATGTCAGTTAACTGATAAAATATTGTAGGCATAGAACTAAGCAATTGCATCAAGAAATTTGATGTTTAATTATCCATTAAATGAAATAAAAAATGATTTATTATGAGTAGGGAATAAATCCTTTACTTAGAGAAATAGTATGTTAACATTAGCATATTATTTATAAGATAACTTAAAGCCTATAAAATAGTATTTTATTCTCATGTAGGACCTTTGGTTTGGGGGAATCAACACTGAAATATTATTTCATTAAGACTTGTCTTCCTTAGTTCAAATCTGGCCTCAGACACTTAACCTTGTGATCCTGAGCTTTACCCTGTTTGCCTTAGTTTGTCATGTATAAAATGAGTTGGAGAAAGAAATGGCAAACTACTCCAGTATCTTTGCCAAGAAAACCCTAAATTGTATCATACTTAGATACATCTGAAATGACAGAAGAGCAACAAAGTTAAGATAACAATAAAGAAGTACATATTCATTAAACATTTACTTAAGCTTGGTTTTGGTATGAAGATGGAAATACAAAGAAATGCAAAAACAGTTCCTGCCCTCAAGGACCTTCACATTCTGTTGAGGGAGATAACTTGCAATCAACTATTAAACAACTGTTATTGTGTATAGAAGATACAGGTAGAATAAATTGTAGGTAACCACTGAGGGAGGGCAGGAGCTCTAGAGGGATCAGAGGATACTTTTTGCAGAAGATGGGATTTTACCTGAGACTTGAAAGAAGCCAAGAGGCATCCTGAGTTGAGCTTGGAGATGCAGTGCTGTGGACAAGTAATGGCCAGAAGATTTGTGTTACTGGATCATAAAGAACTTTGAGGATAATAATATATAAAAAGACTGGAAAGGTAGGAAGGGGCCAAATTATGAAGGGCTCCAGATAAAATGTTATAGTTGATTGTGGAGGTCCTAGGTAAAAGATAATAATTCAGTTGCAGATTTTATAAAATAAATATTTAGAATAAGATCAGGGCTTGAGATTGAGTTCATATATTTTATTATACTGTCATCTTTCTTTTAAATAGGCAAACAAGGTTCATACAACTTGCTTAGGGTCACCCCAATATGAGTGTCTAAAGCCAGACTTAATACTCTCTTAACTGTACACATTTGTTGTAAAATAAGCAAGCTACCCAAAACAAAAATATTTAACTTATGGTATATGACAACACACATCTGTTCAACTTGACCATGGTTAATTATAGGCAAAATCTAAAACTTAAGGAAAATGGTCTCCTGAGATACTTCAGAATCTGTGATCACTTAATGAAGGTCCTAACTTAAAAAATGGTATCTAATTATAGACAGTTTTTGTGCCACATATATGAAATATGATTATATCTGGAATATTTTTATTGCTTTTTTCTTTATTTAGGACATCTGGATATTTGTTATTTGTTGCTTAAAGCTGCAGCTGATCCAGAAATTCAAATGGGAGAATTGACACCTTTGCAACTTGCTCAGCATATGGGTAATAAAACTATAGAAAACCTAATAAGGTTTCATGTTAACAAATCGAAAAAAGGAAAATAAAACATTTTCAAAACAGGAAATTTTTAAATCCCAACCCTTTTTCCCCCATTATGCATTTTACATTTCAGTTATTGTGTTGTTTTTTTCTTTTGAGAATGGCAACTTGCCCATACCTTTTTTTTTTTAAAGAATGCAAATTCCTTATACAGAGCAGAAAATTCTTATATCAAAAGCCACTTCCTTCTGTTATTTTATCTTCTTCCTGGTTTTGTCTAATCACATCCAGATTACAACTTTGTTTCATAGGGGTGTTCTTTTTTTGTTTGTAAAGAAATATTTTAAAATTTTAAAACAAAAACAAACTCTCCAAATAACTTAAAATTTGCTTTTTAATCTTTGATTTTGCTGCCTTGATCTGTTTGCAAAGGCCAAAAGTTTTGTTCTTAAGCATCTTTTCTGATATCTGAAGATTAGCTTAAATCTTCTTAAACAGTGGTCTGAAATGTAGCTGCATTTCTTTCTGTTTCATAAATGGCAGAGGAGGGAGATAAAACTAAGAAGACTGCTGCATCAGGTTAACATTTAAGACCTTATGAGCATATATATGAGCTTTCTAGTTTTGCTAATTTTGATCTTAATTGTTTTTATGGAGTATTTGCTCATTTATAAAAAAATAACTTTTTAGGAGGATGATAAATTATTAATCTGCATAGTATGGTATATGTTATTTTATAAGACTAAAATTATACTAAACCCACTTCTTGGCAAAGATTAATTTATAGGAAGATGTAGCAATCTTGTTTCCTTAAGACTTATTTATTCTTAGAAATAATGCCACAGAGTCTACTCTGGTGTTACGTGAAATACAATCAGCTCAACTGTGATTATCCATGGCAAATTTAAAACCAAAGTTTGGATTTCTTGTTTTCTAGCAAGTTTCTGAGCCTGCCTTACCCATTGTTTAGTTTGTACAGAACAAAATGTGTTCTGATTGTTACATTGGAAACATCATTGAGTCAGACAACTTCGCTTCTAGCATCAACTCTGCTTACTCACTTACTGTGTGACCTTGGGCATATCATTGACCTTTTCTGGGCTATTATTTTCTCACTTGTAAAATGAAAAGTGTTAGACTAGATGATCTGTCTCAAATCTCTAAAATCAATTATTCCAATTTTAATATTAGCTTAAATGAAATATAACTAGGAAGTTAAATCAAGTCGTCACCAAAGATATTTAGAGTACAGTTTTGTTTGATAATTGTCATTAATCCCCTTTGGTAACTTGAAAAGTTAGTAGAATCTTAGACTTGAATAGGAACCTTAATTTTCTAATGTGTCTCATATATGACATTCTTGAAATGTGTTTATTTAGCCTGTATTTGAATGCTTACAATGATTGGAATCTCACTACTTCATGACACAGCCCATTCCATTGTTTGATAGCTCTAAATATTGGAAAATTCTCCATTATTTTGAGTAAAATGCCATCTCCTCTGCTTATTTGTCCTAGCTCTGGAGTAACACAGAACTAAATTAGTATCTCATACCATATCATTTGTAGTAGGTCTGTCAAATTACATATTACAGTTTTTCCAAAATAATTTTCATTTTATTGGTGTGTGATTCCTCAGTAGGCAGAAAATTCTAGATGAAGATCTTTATTCTATCACATTATTTTGTAATCAAAATGAGAGAAATTCTATTGTATTAACCTTTCTTTTCCTTCTATGGAGCCTCTTGGCCCTAGAAAGTCAGAATCCTTTAGTAGTTACCTAACCCGGATTTTCTTTTTTCTTTAATTAAAAACATATAATAATAACATTTATTAGAAAATGTTGTTTTTCCAAGACATACAAATATACTTTTCTCCCATACAGCTATACTTTCCTAAAATGGCTAAGCAAGGCTGAAAGTAGTACATGGTTGTGGTAGTGAAGCTTAGTAAATAGTCAGAAAAATCTTGGTTCAAATTTTGCCAGACACATTTCAACTTTGTGACCATTGGCAAGTAACTGCCCTCAGTGCTACAAATAACTTTCTAGTTGTAAATTATAGAAGGACAGTGTACTGGACCAGTCTAGATCAGTGGGAAGTATTTCTTTACCATGAGTTTCCCCATATTTAGTCTGCTCTCATCCCCAAAAATCAGTGTATACATGGATCTACTTTTTTTTTGCTGTCTCTTCATCTAAGCCTTCCCATGTTTTTTGAATTTTTCATATTCTCATCATGCAGAAACATCTTATTATATTCATTAAAAAAAAACCAACTTACCTTCCACCTTAGAGGTAATACTGCTTATTGGCTCCAAGGCTGAAGAATGGTAAAGGCTAGGCAATGGGGGTTACGTGACTTGACCAGGGTCACATAGCTGGGAAGTGTCTGAGATCAGATTTGAACCCAGGACCTCCCATCTCTAGGCCTGGCTCTCAATCCACTGAGCCACCCACCTGCTCTCCCTATTATATTCATTTTTGAGAGGTCTCTGTGATTTTTTTTAAACCCTCACCTTTTGTCTTAGTCTCAATTCTAAGACAAAATAGCAGCAAGCAAGGGGTAAGCAATTGGAGTTAAGTGACTTGCTCAGGGTCACACAGCTAAGAAGTTTCTGAGGCCATATTTGAACCTAGACCTCTGGTTTCTAGACCTAGGGCTCTATCCATTGTGCTTTCTAGTCCACACTCCCCCTCCTCCCCTTGTGATTTCATCCATATAGGAAGCTCATGCAATGGAATCTCCTGTCATCCATGCAAATAGTTTATCTGTAACTTGCTTTTAGAGAGTTGCTTGATAGATTAAGTGACTTGAACCTGGATCTTCAAGACTGGAAGAACAACCTGCCATTCATTAAGATATGCTGCCTGTTCCTTTCATTCACATGAGAGATCAATATCATCCATTTTCCAGTCATTGGTCATAGTTTGATTCCCTTTTTTTCTTTTTAAACAAATGTGAACAATTAAATAAAAAAGAAATAAACCTTACATAAAACCATTCAATATTTATATGTTGATAGTTTAAGGATCTGTGACTTTTGACAGTGTGGGTACATCCTTCGCTAATGAAGATTTTTAGCTTACTCTATAAATTAGAGATTGGTCTTGGGTAATAAGCCTCTCTCTGAATTAGCTGAATATATCCAGGATGATAAATATATAGTTCCCCCCCTAATATTATAGGGGGTGCTTAGGCTCTAATGGCATAGCTTTCAAGCTTTCAAGAATCCAGAATTATGTCTCTGCTACAAGGTAACCAAGTACACTTTTAGGGAACTTGATTCAGTTAGCATTTATTGTAATAAATGTGCAAGGCACTGGTGTGAAGGGTGGGATAAAAACAACAACAACAAAAAAAAAACCCCATACAATTCATGGCCTCAAGGAGCTTATATTTTAGTAGGTAACATTAAAAAAGTAAATAGGAAATATATACCTTTTTAAAAAAAACAACTTATTTACTATCTCCTTCCCAATCTTTTCCACTTAGAACTTAGATAGCTGCCTTGTTATTTTTAGTACAGTCAATTAATGAATACTAGCTAATAATAGTTTTCTATTTTCTGTCATTTTATATTTATACATATTTCTTCATATTTCTTGCTTTTTATGTAAAATATGATTTGATAGTGTTGATAATGTCAATATATATATATATATATATGTAATATTTGGACATATAGATTATTCTCAGTTTTTTGCTATTAAAAATAAAACACTGGCCTGGGATTTCTAAGTGGCACTTTGTTCTTAACCCTCCAGGCTAGGCAGATACAAGATCAAGAAATAAATGTGTCTTATTGAATTTTGCACCTAAAATAATAATCCTTACTGAACTTTTTGATGTGCTTTTGTTTTTTTTTAAAAAAAAGGTAAACTATGTAACAAAATTTACACTTGCTCCAGAAGGTGGATTTAAAAAAGAAACTTCAAAAGTCAAGCTAGATATTAATAAGAAACTAATACAGCTTCTCAATTTTGAATTGATTGTTTCAAAAGGAAACATGCCCAAAGTTTATTTAACCTTAACTCTGAATTAAGAAAGAAATAGCAAGAAAAATAATCTGCAGGTAATTTTAAATCTTCAATTTCATCAATTTTATAGTATTAATTTCTCTTCTATATCTTCCTCTCTCCCTAGTAGGAGATTAGACAGATACCTCCTAATCATGATTAGATTGGCTAATTTAAAAACTTAATCCTCACCCCCCCAATTCTGACCTCTGGTGGAGTTGTGTATAAAAAGTGAATTTACCAGAAGTCATGCAGCAGAAGGAAGAGCAGGAGAATCAGCAAGATGTGAATAATCTTTGGATTGGATTTTAACCCCTTAAGTAATTAGGAATTAACTGGATAAATATTAGAAGCTGCCCTTTTTTAAAACCAAGCATAAGAAGTAGCTAGATATATGAAATTAAATTTGTTGCTTGCACTGTCTTACATTTTATCTAATTAACTTGTATATTATCTTTCTTTCCCTCTGCCCTTTTTGTTCTTTAACAGAAAACACTTAAATCATTTTGTCATCAGAATAAGTTGATTAAATTCAACTTCTAGATAAGTCACAGTCTGAAAGCAACTGCCATTTGTATTTTGCAAAATAATAATTCTTTGAAAGTCCCATAAAATAGAATACATGAACAACAAATCAACAGATATTAATCTTTTAATTCTTTTTTCTCTTTAAGAAAAAAATTGATTTTAGCACTTTCTTACAACTGAGGGACCTGACGAATTCTTACTTCATGTTGTATTTATTTTTTATTCTTATAATCTGGCCACTTTTCATTTTGCTACTTAAAAGTCTTATGGGCATTAAGAAGAAAAGTTTATGTGTGTGCATTTGTTTGTGTGTATACACAAATATTTTAAATTTTAAAAATAGATTTTATTGATGCATTTTGTTTCCAAGTTAGCAAAAAAAGGAAATATTATGAGTTTTCATCAATATAGATGATCTGCCCTCCAGATTGAATCCCACCTTCTATGAAAGAACACAATTAAGCATAAACATTTGATACAGTGACCATATCTGACAATCCATAAAATATTCTTTTGTAGTAGTCCTTTGTCTCTCTCTTGTGAATGGGGAGATCTGTTTCATTATCTGTTTACTAGGATTGGATTGTCATTGTTTTTCTGCCCAGGTATTTAGAGTTCTATTTTCTTTTAGTGATCTTTTCATTTAAATTGTTGTTGTATGTCTATCTCTATATATTGCTCTCTTGGTTCTGCCTATTTCATTTGGCATTATTTCAGTTTATCTTCTATGCTGGTTTGAATTACTCATTTCTTCTCACTTTTTACCACTTAATATTCTACTCACATTCCCATACTTTGTCATTGTTTTTTAGAGCCATTTTCCAATTGATGGACATTTACTTTATTTTTAATTCTTTCAGTTATTTGGTTTTCTTGGGGGAATATGCCCATGGGTTACATTTATAGAATTTTGTTGCTTTTCTAGCTCTTATGTCCTATCATGAAACAATAAATTTTAAGTACTATTCTTAGAAATAAATCAACGAAGTACAGTTTTAATGCTTTCATTTTTCTCCTGTGTTTTTACTTAACAGTTTGCAAAATCCAAATCCCTAAACTGAGTGTAGTTGAATCCTTTTTCTTGAACATGTAAAAGTATGATTCTGTTATACAGGTTTGTTTGATGCACTTAACAATGTATTTATTCTCATTATGATGACAAAACTCAGTATTGCTTAGCCTGCCTGAGAACATTTTTTTATTGCTTGCTAATTCTATCACTTACGTCACCCAATTAAAGATGGATTTGTCACTTCGAGTACTCGGGAGGTTGGGCACTCAAAGTAAATGAACTTTTACTGAACTATTGTAAAGTTCCTATTTGCCTTCAGTCTCTTTCTACTTTTGCCAAGAAGTATCATGACTGACTTCCTATGAGGTGTTTTCCTGCAACACCCACAAACAGCTTGTCTGGGGTGGCATTTTGTGGCCTGTTGGACAAGCAGTACTTCTTTTGGAACCTGATTAGTAAAGCATGTTGTAGTACTTGCAAGTTAATTACTAGTTAGAATGTATACTCATTTTCCTCTTCAGGAAGTGAACAATGCTGAGATACGTGCTTTAGTTTTAGTTATGTGGTTTTCAAAGTAGCATATCAGAGATCCAGTTAGAGAAATGGAAGAAGAATTCCAGGTCCCACAGCACTTTTGGAATCTGCTTTACCTTTCATGCTCAGGAAATTGGTTATAACTATAGATTTAACATAATTGATAATTTAGAATAATCTTTAGATATTGTTGTCATTGAAGTGCTTGTGTGTCCTGATTCAGTCACCTAGAGATCAATGCACAACAGTTGAGGCAGAAGCTTTTCCTTCTTACTTAACTTGGGAATTTTGATCCCTTTGCAAGAAAGATGGAGGAATGTAGTAAGACAAGGATAATAATCAATTTAGGCTTATAGCTTTAGTAGTATTAAATATAAGAAATTACTTTTATATTGCAATGAGTTTCTTTCCTATTAACTTAAAATCTGAAAATAAAATACTTTGGTTCAACAAAATGAATCATGAGGGAAAGACACTAATTTGGGGGCAGCTGGGTAGCACAGTGGATTGAGAGTCAGGCCTAGAGATGGGAGGTCCTAGGTTCAAATCTGGCCTCAGACACTTCTCAACCGTGTGACCCTGGGCAAGTCACTTGACCCCCATTGCCTAGCCCTTACCACTCTTCTGCCTTGGAACCAATACACAGTATTGACTCCAAGATGGAAGGTGAGGGTTTAAAAAAAGAAAGAAAGAAAGAAAGAAAGAAAGAAAGAAAGAAAGAAAGAAAGAAAGAAAGAAAGAAAGAAAGAAAGAAAGACACTAATTTGTGGAGTGAATATTTGCTACAGTTTAGGATATGTGTTGAGCTTTCCAGACTTTAATATTGTGGCCCTAAAAGGCTAAAACCATATTAGAGAAAGATAATAAGAATTTGAGACTTTTAAAATGTTCTTGGACCAGTTACTGGTTGGTAACTTTTTCAATGGTGTTTCTTGAAAGAAGCTGTTAGTTGTTCCCTACAGTTAGGTTAGCAGAGGAGAATAATTGCAGGGGTTTTCTTTTTTCTTTCCTGTGGAAGTTCCATGTGCCACTGGCAAAACCAAAGGCCTCAGATGCTTATTGCTTGCTCTGTGAATGAGAGACAAGCAGGCAAAATGGTAAGGAGGAAGGAAGAAAGTATCTTTGAAGGACATTCTGGAGCAATTTATATCCACTTGAAAGAAGTGGAATCCAATTGAAGCTCTTTTAAAAAAATGTTTTTAATTGAAATCTTTCATCTTAATCCACCCTACCCCTGACATTGAGTATTTTCTTTCAAAGGTTTTAGAGGCTGCCGTTATGTTCTTTCTTTCACTTGGGATTTTATCAAGGGAAGTTCAAAAAGAGGTGACTAAACATGTAGACTCTCAGCTGACCCAAAGAAATTCTCTAATGAGAAGCAGCAGCTGAGGAGCGAGCAATAAATTTATGTGAAAGCTTAAGAATGTGATTTCTGATGTGTGGAGATTTTTCTTGTTTTCCTGTTTTTCTTTATTCCTTACATTAATAAAAAGGTGAAATATTTGAGAATATTTTCATTATTTATGAAATTATCTGCCCTAATAATTTTCAGTTAAAATCTGTTCTGTTTTGCTATTTATTTTGTCACTTGTTCTGTGGTGCTCATATGGCAAAAAGTAAAGTCTCTCTGAATGAATTCTGCAAAGGACTCCACTTGTCCTGTACCATTTAAGAACAAAATTGACAGACCACTAATAGAGCTGAAGTTAAGAAAAAATATGGTGGCATTACTACCAATAACAAAGTATTAGATGGAAGATATCCATCCTCTTATTCTAGCAATGACTAAGATTTGACTTTTTGTCTTGTTTCTTCCCACCTATAAAGTAGTCATGATATTGTCACAAAAGGTTTTAAGATTAGTGGGGCAATAGATCATGAAGAACTGTCCTTTGAAAAAAAATTCTTGAAATCTTCTGTTTTCATCATCTACATTTCTCACATACTTCTCCCACCTAATCCCAGAGAGTTTTCCTTTCTAGTAACTTTAAATGGAAGGGAAGAAATTTTAGCAAAACTACTCAAGATAAAAAAAAAAAACCTAACATGATCTGTTCTGTTCCATATGCCTTCCCTGTCCCAAAAAAGAAAAATAATTAGGAAGAGGTGTTTTTTTTAATAAGTCCTCGTTGGGGCCAAACTTGGACATTATGATTACATGGTGATGATTAGATTTACATTGTTGTAGTCATTGGATTTTTGGAATGCTCTGTATATATGTTCTGGTTTTGCTTGCTTCACTCTGTATCAGTTCACATTTCCCATTTCTCTGTTTTCATCATACTCACTGTCATATATTCCATTGCAGTCATGTACTATAGCAGTTTATATATTCCCATCAATGAGCATCTATTTTGTTTCTAGTTCTTTGCCACCACAAAATATTGCTACACATATTTTGCTGTATACGAGATCTTTCTTTTTGTCATTGACTCTCTTGGGAGTATTTGCCTACCAATGGAATTTCTGGATCAAAAAGTAAAGACATTTTTGTCATATTGCATAATTCCAAATTGTTTTAAAGGATATTTGGCTGCTCTTTGAATTAGGTAAGTATGATATGAGAGGGTTGATAGTCTCAATACTAAGAGAAGATAGATTTCACTAACACCCATTGGGCCACTGTCAGAATGTATGTTATTTGGCAGTAATCCTCCTCTAAAGCCTGTCCCATTAGTGGAGATTAATTGTCAGTAACTGGCAATGAAAATATAAAACAGCTAGATTTTAATGGGGAATGAGCATAGCAATGGTATAATCTGTCTAGTGGAGAGGAAGTATGGGGGAAAGAGAATGAAAAATGATGGTGAAAATGGGTAGCAGCACAAATATTTGATCTTTAATTCTGACTCCAAGCTTTCTTGAGGAAGTTGTGCTTCAGGAGATAGAGCGATACTTTATGAGGCTATGAGATGCCTCTTGTTAAGTAAAGGTTCATATGGTAACTTCATAGATGAACTATCAAGACTAGTTCTCTTAATTGGACAGTTCATTGCAAAATCCTGAAAATATGTCAGTGGAAATCTGCTATTGGCATAGTACCTTTCTTTAGGTCATTTTTTAATGTATGTGATCTCATGGTGATAGTATGGATTATGTTTTTGTTCCTAAATTTTTTTGGTTAGGTTATAATCGCATACTTTCCACCACAGGATTATTAGTTCTATGACTTTATGACAAATACATCTTCCAATGTGCCTACCTACTTCGAAGGAGGCACTTATAATCAATTACAAATTCCTTAACAAGTTTATTTTTGCCTAGCACAGTTGTTTTGCCTATAACATATGCTTAATAAAGCTGGCTTGAATTGATTAGAAATGCTTTGCTATCTTACCTATTTGTTTGTTTTTTAATTGTGGAAAAAACCCCAATTGAATATTTTTATAATGCTTTCCAAAAAAAATTGCCCCAACTGGTGACTGAATTATTTTCTTAAAGTTTAATATCAGTTTCTGCCCCCATAGAAATCTGACTCTGTGTAAAGGAAAGCTGCAAATGACCACCAATAAATTGTAAAAATATTGCCCCTTGACTAAAAAGAGGCTTATAAATTGGATATTGAATTTTGTTGAAGAATACGAATATGGCAAATGAACACATTTAGCTATTGGTTGTAGAGGACAAAGCAAATTACTTGAGGTTTCAAGGACTTTGAAAATTTAATGAGTATTGAGTTTGAACTTTGAACCACAGTTGTTTATCTGAGTAAAACTAACATTGCTTATCTGTACAAGAGCATCTCCTTCCTGATTATTTCCCCTGAATAACATTAAATTGCAGTAACCATAGTACTGCTTTCATAAATGTAAATTGAGGACAAGATGATGGTGATTGTGCCATATTGTGACTCTTAATGGGGACTGGCCAGCAAAGCAGATAAAACCGATTAGCCTGAGCCTCCCCATCTGGTGACTATAGTCGCTGAGTCTGCACTTAAGATGAGACAGAAACTGTTTTCACAGTCTGGAAGCATCAATTCAGCCAATGAACAAAGCCTCTTTCTGGCTAAGTATGAAAAAACTGGTTTTAGCTAGTTTTCAGCTGTGGCATCATTTGATATTGTAGGAAGAAAAAGAGGCTTTTAAATCTAATTTTATATTGATTGGCAGATTTAAAACTACAAGTTCTAGACTTCACCTAAAGGGGCCAAATGTATGAAAGAAATTCTTCATGTTTCCACAAATTACTTTGTCAAACACATTCTTGATTCCTTGAACCATTTCTGTTAACTGAAAGCAGAGTGATATTGATTTCTGTGATTTTCAAAACCATGTTTTTCATCTCCATGTCACAAAGGATCTGAACCCTTTTATTTAAAACAAATTTAATGTTGCATCAAATATTTATTGAATGTCTTATAAATGTTCAGGACTCTGCACTGTTCTACAGAAGTTAAAAAATATGGAAGTAAAATAAAATACATTTGAAACAGTAAAGCAATATTGGACAGAATATATTGTGATATGGTATAAACTGTAAGTCATGTAGTAGTTCTGAGGAAAGGATGGATCATGGGGGTTTTATGTGTTCAAACAAAGCTTTACAAAAGAGAAGGGGGTGATTCTGGACCTTGAAAGATGGAGATGAAAAGTACAATGCATTTCAGACAAGGGGAAAGCAACATTAAGGTGAAACCAAGAGTATCATGTCTGTGAGACTGTTGGTGTGATTAAAGGGTGAATGTCAGGCAACCATGAAAAATAAGGTTGACAAGGTCAACTGGACCTAGATCCTGGAGGGCTTTGTAGACCAGGTAGGTCAGGTTTTATAGGGTAGATTTCATTTTACAGACAATAGTTTGGTAATCCATTCAGTTCAATTCAAGAGTTTATTGGGCACTGAATGGTTGCATAAAGAAGATTATGACATAACCCCTGGTTTTCTAGAGTTTATAGCTCAGGTATGGATGTGAAAAAGGGATTGGGAATAACAACTATAATTGAAAAGGGTGAAAGTATTATAAGAAAAGGACAAACTATGATGTCAAAGGAGAGGTTAATAAGTGGAAATTAAAAAGAATACTAATAGTGTCTTAGTGTAAGCAGGCTTCTTTATGGTATTGTTAACAATTTATGGGAAAGATTTTTAAAATATTGGTGCTGAGTTTGGTTAAAAAATTTCCCCCATAAAACTAAACAGGTAGCACTGCATCTGGAAAATAGTGAGTACTTGGTAAATATTGATTGAATTGAATTCCATATAAATTTAGCTACTAATATAGTGATTATCAATGCAATTAGTGCCTGGGAGTATCTAAGGCAGCATAGGCAGACATAAGGATAACATTCTTTTTCATAAATCCCTCAGCATTGTCCGGGATCATTGTATTGCTATTAGTAGCAAAGTCTATCACGTTTGATTGTTCCACAGTATTTCAATTACTCTGCTTGATGTCCTCCTGTTTCTGCTTATTTCACTCTGCCTCAGTTCACAGAGGTCTTTGTAGCTCGTTCTGAAATCATCCTGTTCATCATTCCTTATAGCACAATAGTATTCTACCAACATCACATGCCACAATTTGTTCAGCCACTTCCCAGTTAAGGGACATCCCTTTAGTTTCCAATTCTTTGCCACCACAAAAAGCACAACTATAAATATTTTTGTACCAACAGGACCTTTCCCATTTTTTTTAATTGCATAGGCAGAAGAGAGAATTTGAGTTTAGTTCATTTCTTTAAAACATTTTTTAAATTATTTTTTATTTTAAAACCCTTACCTTCCATCTTGGAATCAATATAAGGTAGAAGAATGGTAAAGGCTAGGCAATGGGGGTTAAATGACTTGTCCAGGGTCACACAGCTGGGAAGTATCTGAGGTCAAACTTGAACCTAGGACCTGGCTCTCAATGCACTAAGCTACCCAGCTGCCCCCAAGTTTAGCTCATTTCTTGAAAAGGTGATATGTAATACATTATAATTCTTTTTCTTTAAAATTAATTGAAATTGTAAACTCTAGAATACAAATTCTAGATTTTGCTCATGAATATATAATGAGGAGGGACTTGTGATCTCCCAACTAAGTACGTTTCGCTATTGTATAGCTTTAGTGGTAGGAACTTTTTTCTTCCCTCAGACTCATTCTCTGCAATTCCCACCCAGGACTTCTAGTCCTGTTGACTGACTGGATCTAAGGGGAACAAATTTAATCCACTTTCTACCTTCAAATAGAGATATAAAAAGGCATGACATAGTATTGTATATAAATAAGGTATTCTTATGAGGAAATCTTGAAGTCAGATCAAGGGAAGTAGGTTGGAGAATATTTGAGCAAAGGTTAAAAGAGAACAGAGGCGATTTTGTCACAATGTTCTACAGAGTGAAGAAATACATGAGTTTGGGAAATAGCTCACAATCCTAACAGAAAGGCATGTTGGTATAGTTCTAGGGGATTTCGGTTATCTAGATAACTTCTAGAGTTACCTACTAAAAGCAAAGAAGCATAACTTCTAGGCTCGATGAGAATTCATCTTTCAAAAAGTGGAGGAATCAACCCTGGGGAAATTGTCCTTACTGATAAGGACTAGTTTTTTGGGTGGAAATGACAAAATCACTGTGGAGTAGTAACTACTTTCATAGAGTTCATGGCAGAGGAGAGAAAATCTGGATATAGTTTCATATGTACCTTAGATTTGGAGAAAACATTTAAAAGGGTTCTAAGAAAAGAAATAGAATTCTATGAACTTCAATGTTAGTCATCCCTAGAGATAGGATGGGAGATGCTAAAAAAGAAACTCAAATTCTCAAAATAAAAAGGGAAACCCTGTCAATGAAGAAGAAAATAGGGTATATCTGAAGAGAAAAATGTGGATGCACAGGGAACTCATTGCTCAACCAAGATTTTTTAAAAATGTACACAAGATGAAAGCAAAGCCAAGTAATAGAGGCTAAATATAAATGAATCTCAGTCCTATTAAAAATAATTTTACTGTTGGAGTCATTTTTCACATCAGTGTAGTTATGGTTTTATTTTGGAGTTTTGGTTATGTTTGACTTTCCTCTTATAACAATGACCAATATAGAAGTGTGTTTTGCATGATAATAAAAACAATTTAAAAAATAGTTTTAGAAATACTGAATCTCCTTAGGAGCTGAGTCTGGTAAGGGAACCTACGAACAAGAAAAATATTTTTAAAAGTTATTTTGAGAGAAAACAAGTTTTTAAAAACAACTTTTGTCTAGGTTAGACAGGACAGCGATAACTAGTAAAGGCAGAACTGATCATTTTTATTTTCTCTGAAAAATTAAACTAACTTTACACTAGAAATGACAGAATAAAAATTATTAGGTGGGAGTTTTTACCCAGGATGTGTAAGGAGAATATAAGAGAGGGCCTAGTTGCCTTTAATTAATTCAAGTCATTCTGCCCAGATGAGCTATGTTTTTCCGTGTTGAAAAAACCAGAAGAGGTGATTGCTGAGCCATTGTCAGGGATAACTGAAAGGTTTTAGAAAATAGAAACAGTGCCAAAACATTAGAGAGCCAAATGTTCTCATTTTGTAAAAAGGGAAATAGTCTGCAGACTATTGGCCAGTGAACTTGACTTCTCTTCTTGGGAAAATTCTGGAAAAGTTCATTTAAAGAGATAGTTCATCAATTTCTAGCTAGAGAACCATTGATTAAACTAGCATAGCTTCATAAAAAAAAGTCATGGCAGATTAATAATCTAATTTCCTTTAAAAAAAAAAGGATTTCTAAACTAGTAGATGAGGGGGATGTTTGGACTATAATATATATATATATATTTAAAGTAATTTTTAAAATAAAGTATCTCATATGGAAAAAATGGAAAGATATGGATTAGATGATAGTACAATTGGATAGATTTTGAACTTGGATAAGCAGACTAATGAAGAAAGCTAACTATAAAGTATATTTTAAGATGTATTAAGAGAACAAGAACTTCAATAATAGTAATAGTTCAGACACAACATGGCAGGTCTCCAGTGGACTATCCTTGAGATCTGTGCATGGTCTTGTGCTCTTTAATATTTTTAATCAATGAGTTGGATAAAAGCATAAGTGGAATATATATTTGCCAAATTTTTAGATAACTCAGAACTGGGAGAGATTGCTGAAGCTGACAAGATCCAAAGAGATATTGATAGGCTGAATCAAATAAGATGAAATTCAATAGGGATACTTGTGAAATCTTCATTTGGATACTAAAACCAGGTATAAGATAGGAGGAATGATTTGACAGCAGTGGTTTTGAAAAATATCCAGGTGTTTTAATAGACTTAAAAAGCTCAAAAGTATGATGTAGCAACGAAAAAAAATGAGATCTTTAGCTAAATTAAGAAGAGTAGAGCTTCCAAGAATAGGGAGATGATAGTTTCATTGTTCTTTGCCTTCACCTGGAACATTATGTTCAGCTATGGCTATCATGGTTTAAGAAGGATGTTAAGCTGTGAGTGTCTAGAAGAGGGTGACCAAGAAGGCAAAGAGTCACATGAGGATAAGGTAAAGGAACTGGGGATAATTAGTCTGGATAGATGTTTTCAAGTATTTGAAGAACTGCCATATGGAGGAAGGGAAAGATTTCTTGTTTGTTTGCAGGGAATAGGACCAGGAGCAATGGGCAGAAGTTGTAAAAAGACAAAGACATATCAGAATAAGCTTCCTAACAATTAGGACTATCCATTGCCTACCCTTTACCAGTCTTCTACCTTAGAACCAAAACTTAATATAGATTTTAAGATGGAAAGTAATGATTAAAAAATAAATAGAAGCAAAGAAAGAATTGAATAGTTTAGCTTACTCACCAATTTTTATCATCCTCTCTACTTTTAAGTATCAATTTTGTTTCTTTTAAGGGGGGAATTTTATTGATGTCTTTTATTTCTACCTCACAGTCATTTCTTAATATGCTTTCCCCTGCTCTCCCTTACCCCATGTTCTTTCTTTTTTAACAACAGCACCAACAAAAATCCAGTCAAACAAAACTGACAGTGTATATAAATTACACATCCATATTTTTCCATCTCTCCAATGAAAGGAGAGACATGATTTTCCCTATCTTTTCTGGAGCCAAGACTAACCATATAATTACATAGCATTGTTTAATTTTATTGTTCTTTTCATTGACATTGTTGTAGTCATTGTGTATGATCTGCCCTCCACTCCACCCCTCAGTTCTTCTTGTTTTACTAAATTAGTTGATATAAATCTTTGTATGTTTTTCATATTTGTTATTTCTGATGGTGTGATATAATTCTATCACCTCTATATAGGACAGTTGGCTTAGCAATTCCCCATTCAGTGGGCACCTCACTTTGTTTCAATTTATTTCAATTAGTTTTAATTAAATCATTCTAAAGTGCTTCTATGAATATTTTGGAGACCTTTTTGTCTTTGATCCGCTTGGAGCATATGTCATCAGTGGATCTCTTTGGTGAAAAATGGTCCCATCATTTCTTTGATCCCTGTCTTATGATTAGTATAAAGAATCTGCTATTCCCCCCCCCCCCCCCTTTTGGTTATTAGCATTTATCACAAGCCTCAACTTCTGAGCTTCATAATTCTTGATTCTGTTCTTACTGGACTGTATTGTTCTTTTATATTCACCTTAAGTTATTTGCCTTTGCTTCCATTTTAAAGCTATATCTATTAAAAATATGAGTTTGAGTTCCAATGTATATACATGTTTATCTCTTTAGGTAGCACACATTTTTCCCTCAATGGAATCACTACTGCTTGTCTTCAGAATTTCATTCTTAAGAGCTTTTCACCACTTCCTATATAAAATGTTTTTACATTTAAATTTCTAGAAATTCTGATAATTCTAAATAAAATGAGCATTTTCATATACAAAGTAGAACAGAAAAGGAATTCTATATGAAATTGCAACTCTCAATTATGTAGCTTCCTTTTCTTTTTTAAGTGTATAATAAATTCAACATGTAGCTTTCAAAGTTCTCCTGCTGATTTGTTTTTCCTTTCTGTTCTCTTTGATGCATTTTTTAAAAAGTGCTTCAATGACCCTCTTTTATTTCTCTTATTTTTCTTGGCAATCCTATTGCTACTCTTCCTCCCCTTTCCATCTCCCTTCCCACTATTGAAAAAAAAAGAAAAACAAATCCATGTAACAAATATGCATAGTCAAACAAATTTCCATATTAGCCACATCCAAAAATATGTTTCATTCTGTATGTTGAGTCTATAATCTCTCTTTTAGGTGGTGGGAAGTATGCTTTATTATTAACTCTCTGGAATTGTAGTCATTACAATGATTAGGATTCTTAAGTTTTTCAAAATTGTTTTTCTTTATAAAACTATTATATAAATTGTTTTCCTGGTTCTACTCACTTTATCAGTTCATACAAGCCTTCCCATGTTTCTTGAAAACTGTCTCTTTTTTTTTACCTTTTCTGATGGCACAATAATGTTCCATTACATTAATACACAATATTTTGTTCAGCTAATACCTGATTTATGATCACTTAGTTTGAAATCTGATCTCCCAAAATATAGGGTGAACTCTTCTAGACTATGCTTGAAGAATTACCTCTCTTCTATCATGAAATTTTATATGGAAGAGTAATTATTTCTATGAAAGATTCCCGACATCACTACATAAGTATTCAATTTCTCCTTGTTGGTCAGAATGAGGTACAGAACAGCAGATCTCTTGACAACTATCTTTTGAAAGATAAAATTATCATTAAAACAATTACAAATTTTAATCGATTCTCTGATTTCACAGAAGAGTGCCAGATGACTTGTAGACAGTTTAAACCCCCCATCATGTTTCCGTGCTAGATTTGAGGTGTTTTCCAAATTCCTCATCTAAACTTTTCTTTTATCTAGGTAGTCTATCATATGCCTTTGCAACATTTTGTCATCTTTACTCAGAATGCTCTCCAATATATTTCTTCCTTCAGGGTCCTGAATTTCCCTGTAAGAATATAACATAAGTTCATAGTAGTACTCATATCTTTACTGTCTCCTTTTTCTACCCTATTCTTTTGGAACATCTCGTTCCATATCTATTCTGGAAGGTATACCTTTTCAGAACCAAATTCTAGTCATGAATTTCTTCCCATGAATGCTCTGTGATAAAAGATTTACTTCCTTCTGTTAAAATCCATAGTTATCCCTTCTTGTTACCCCCAGTTAATAATTGTATTTTGACATCTGAGTCTATTGGTTTTCTTGCTGTCCTCTTTTTTAAAGATATTCTGTCTCACAAATGTCTGCTTCTCTTTTCTGCTTTTGTTATTATACTTTCTATTTTCTGCAGTACTGGTGTTTTGTTTTTTTTGTAATTTATTTATTTACCAATTACATGTAATAACAAATTTCCACATAAGTTTTTGGAAGTTTTCTGATCCAAATTGTCTTCCTTCCTCTCTACTTTCCCCACTCCTGGAGCTGGCAAGCAATTTGATCTGGATTATATATAGTACTAGTTTTGACAGCTCTTTGTGGGCAGCTTTCCTCTCCTTTTTCAATTGAAAGCCCTCTTGACTCCAGGCAAACATATATTATATATATATATATAAACATATGTATATATGTGTATTGTATATGTGTACATGTTTATATACATATGTATGTATTTTTATTAGTTCTTGTTAGGAACACTCCATCCCTTGCTCATTGTTCCTGTATTTTAAGAAATGGTCTAATATTTAAATTTGGTTCTCACATACTATCTTAGTCAGTTTCCTAGCCATTGCAGAGGAAGAAACTTAATATATTTAACAGAAAAAAGCATTTGAGACTAAAATACATAAGGCACAAACCAGTAGACAAAAATATGACAAAATCTAAAGATATCTACATAGCTTGTTTTATATGGCCTCTGATCTCCAGAACCTTCCCTGTTTTTCCTTGAATACTTGGCTATCAATTCCACTGGGTCTTAAAGATTTTGTAGGGTTTCAATGCTTTCATAATTATATTTTTAATGTTTATTTTTCCAGTTAGGCACATTACTATTGGTGGAGTTATGAGTCAGCTATTCTGGAAAGCAATTTGGAATTATGTTCTAATGGGTACAATATCCTAACTCCTGCCTCCATGCAAGTTAGGCTAATTTTCTTTAAAAGGTATTGAAACCATCCTTGAGATTTGATTGGCTCAAGGGACTAAATAAAGACTTAGACTGTTGATATAACTTCCTGGTTGTCTGAGTACAAAACATTCATGAAGAGCTCCTGGCATACTCTAGTGCTTGGCTTGCCAAATATAAAGTGCAATGAGGAGGCAGGGAAACTTTTCTCAGCTGAATCAACTCAAGATGTCCTCAATGCAAATCTTTGTTGAATATATTTCTCTTGCAAAGGCTAAGTAAATCTTTTGTTACCTGTTGAATGGCTTCTGAGTGATTTTTTAATTCTATTATTGAACATAAACTACCACAATATTGGCCTGAGTCAGGTCCAGCCCCGAAGATATTCTAAGAAAGTAACTAAAATGTTTTTATCTTTAAATTTAGTTATCCTACTTCTAGCCATATATGTTTTATTTGGACACAAAGGACAATCGTCAACACACAAACCCTCAGTCAAACCAAATTTATTGCAATGGGCAGGGCTCCCAGGACTTGTTCAGGTCTTTATCACTTCTTTGTACTATGTCAGTAACCTTGTAATTTGTCATATTGACCCCCTTTAGCCTTCAAACTCTTTGTCTTCCAAACTAGAAATATATATCTGTACTTGTTGGTTCTCCCTGTCCTCTCCCCAAAACAAATAAACCAGTAGCTCATTAACCTGTCCTCTCCTATTTTAGAATTAATTTTAACCAACACTTTCATAGCAATATAATTTTTTCCCCATTCAATTTTATTTTCAGGTCCAGATTCTCTAATTTTCCCTTTACTATCAAGAAAGGTAGAAATACAGAACCCATTACAAATGTGAAGTCATGCAAAATATTTCCTCATTAGCCATATTTTTTTTTGGGAAAAAATAAGAAAAACAGAGAAAAAATATGCTTCAGTCTTTACTCTGAGTCCACAATATATTATAATTTATAATAGCTCACACTTGTATAGGTTTTTCAGAACCTCAAAGTGCTTTTCTTAGAACCCAGGGAAACAGGCAGGTTATAGTAGTATCTCTCTTTTAACAATAAGGAAACCAAAGCAGAGACAAGTGACTTGTCCAGAGTCAGCTAGCGAACCACATAGTGTTTGATTTTTTAAAATTTATGTTCACATGTTAAGTATCAGAAGTCAAGAAGTGTTAAATTGAAATGAAATAATCATGGGCTTGCTATAAACAGAATAATGAGAATTTCCTAATTTAAAGATGGCTGACTTACAAAGTTTGAGATTAACCCAAACCTAAGGATCACAGTTCAAAGAGTCTCAAACATTCATAGAAAGATGATATAAAATAATTTTTGCTCTTGAAAGGTCTGTATTATAGTAGGAACTTGAAACCTAATTCTTCTGATTCCTCCATTTCGAATGACTGCTTTACATACCATGTTGAATGTTTGCTGCCATATGAAGGAGTTTTGTACTAAAGGCGTCCTTCAGCCCCCAAATAAGTTGCTGAGCACATACAGTCACTCAGGAGGAGGAGAAAGCTCCCTGTCCCCCTTTTTTTTGGTCAGATATTGGCCTATATGTATATTATCAGCATCAGGCCAGTCAGTGACAGTTATAATTACTGTCATAACTATCAGTAGCTGGACTGATAATTCCCCCAAAACTTACCCCTCCTCCAAACTTCCTCATTTCTGTTGATGGCATTGTCATCCTTTCAGTTATTTGGGTTTCTTGACTGTTGTCTCCCTCACCCACCATATCAGTTAACGGTAGTCTTGTAGAATATGCCTCTACAACAGCTTTCATTTCACAAGAATGAATTTCTTCCTCTCTCCTTAAACTACATCAGTTCAGGTTCTTATAATTTTACCCTTATCATCATAATTCTCCTTTGCACTATTAATAACCACAAAATTTATCATGTCTGAGGGCAGCTGGGTGGCTTGGGATTGAGAGCCAGGCCCAGAGCTGGAGGTTCTGATTTCAAATATGACCTCAGACACTTCCTAGCTGTGTGACCATGGGCAAGTCACTTAACCCCCATTGCCTAGCCCTTCCTACTCTTCTGCCTTAGAACCAATACATAGTATTGATTCTAAGATGGAAGGTGAGGGTTTAAAAAAAAAATTGTCTGTCTCTAGGCTCCTCCCCATCCAAACTGATTTTTAAATATATGTAGGTGATTAGGTCTGTTTTCCTTCAACCCCCATTAAAAAGAAAAGAAAATACAAAACAAAATATTAAACTGGTATCATTGCTTATAGGGTAAAATACAAAATTCCCAGCCTGGCATTTGAAGTCCTAAATAATCTGTCTCTTATCTAGCTTTTCATATTACTCCCTTTTGGGTATTTTCTCTTTTAATTTAACTGACATGCAAACTGATCCATATGCTATTCCATCTCTTTGTCTTTGCCCATGTGGTTCTCCATGACTGGAGACATGTGGCCAGAATGGATATTGAATTGGCCAAGGACAGGCAAAGCATCTATTTGACAATAAATAATTTGGCTCTCCTTTGTACCTGAACATAATAAAATTGTGTTTCCCTGCAAAAAAAAAAGAAGAAGAAGATTCCTTTCTCATCTCTGTCTGGTAGAATCCCGAACTTTGAAATATACCTTCTGTATTCTCCCCAGTTATGTACATGTTCTTGCTTTTAAAATTATTTTATATTACTTTGTATATAATTGGTGTTGACTTGTGTACATATTATATCTTCCCAAATAATGCAACCTGCTCAAGGAAAAGGACTTTCATTTTTTTATTTGTGTCTCTAGTGAACGGAACATAGAAGATATATAATAAATATTTGTAGAATTGAATTCCCAACTAAACTCAACTAAGAAGGGAAAAGAGACAGGAATTCAGAAAGCTGATGGATATTGATTCAGTCGAAAAGGTCCTAGGCAGCAAACTGACACAGGATGCAGAATGTCAATTACTGCTTCAGAAGTGGCAGAGCAATGGTTGGCATTAACAATCATTAAACGGCCGTTTATTGTCTCCCTTACAGTCTTGTGATTATGATCTCAGATGCCCAAGATCCAAGATCTGTTAAACTAGAATGATCTGCATAGCTGTAGGGGTCCCCAGATTCTAGAGAGATAATTCTTAAAGTTATTCATATTCCTATTAATAATAACAGATATGTAGTGCTATACATACCTAACTGATATTTTACCATCATTAGCTGCTCCCTCACAACAACCTTGTAAAGCAGGTAGTATTAGTATTCTTATGCCTACTTTGGCAGTCCAGACCCATGGTTTCATTAGTTTAGGGACACCTCCAATTCCCACCCCCCCAAAAACCCCCAAATCAAAACAAAGACGAATAATGTAGGTTATCTACTCCTCTGCAATGTATAGTTTTAGAGATTGAGGGAGGGGAAACTAGGTGGCTCATTGGATAAAGAGCCAGGGCTGGAGCTAGGAGGACCTGGGTTCAAATATGACCTCAGATATTTCCTAGCTGTGTGACCTTGGGTAAGTTACATAAGCCCAATTGTCTAGCCCTGCCTTGGAACTGATACTTAGTATTTATTGATTTTTAAGACAGAAGGTAAAGGTTTAAAAAAAAAAGATTTGAGGGACAATGAACTTTGTCATTGCCACAAAGCTGATCTGTGTGATAGACCTTAAACTCAGATGGTCCTGACTGTACATAGGTTGTCTTTACCATTCCTTTTTTCCAGATGAGAAAATAGTTTTTACTGAGGGAAGTAACTTATTTAAGGTCATCGTTTGACATATTCCTTTACAGGAATTTTAAAGGTATATTCAAGTATTCTTTCCACCATCATACTACCCTTAAAACACTTAGCTCATCTGACATGGATTAATCCTGGAAACCTTTGTCAAATGTGAATCATCCCCCTAGAAGGATGCTATGAAACAACTGACATAGTTTTCTAGGATTTGGTTGTTAGAATATTATTTATATGTGATTTAAAAAAATTTTGGTTCTTGTGTCTAATTTCCTAGAAAATGAATAGGAAGGACTTGGCAGTGTATGTTTTTATAGTATATTTTGTGGAAAACAAAGATGGGAGTAAACAAATGTGGCAGAAAAGATGAAGCACTGGGATAAACTATGCTTAAGACTGTGGCTAATATCCTACATGAAATTGAATTTAGAGGCCTTGGTCTAATCTCTTGTCTATCATAAATCCATTGCACAGCTGGTAGTGTTTTTTAAGAGGAGACTAAAAGCTAAATCATAATGTTACTATAGACCAGAATCGAATGATGTCGACTGCCTTCTCTGAGGCTGCTTTCCCAGTGTGCTAGAAGTCTAATTTGTTCATAGTATAGATGATAATACTCTATTAGATTTGGCTAATTTAATTTTTTAATCAGTGGACAAAGGGGAAATCAATTCTCTATCTAAGAGAAAGCAGAAAAGCAAAGAATTATTTTAAAGTCAGAGTATGAGCAATGGAGACTGTCACTAGCTGTATGTCCTTAAGGCATCTTTCTGGGTCTGGGAAGTTTTTTTCCTCAGAGGGGTTTAGAAAGCAGTGATTTCTAAGACCCCTCTTACTCTGTGACAAAGACAAGTAGTTAATATAAAGTTAGCCCTTTTGAATTCTTTGGCCAGGCTAGATAGTCTGCCTACCTCTGGATATGCCTTGTGAGCAGTAGTGCATATGGTGGGGAAGTGTTCTGTACATATGTCAGACCTCCAATATATACATATTATCCCTCCACAAACAGACCACCATTTCTTTCAAAAGCTCCTGCACATACGTTTAGTTAGGTTGTTTTATTTTAAGTAATTAAAAGGAATTGTCCAAGGCGGGAAAATTGCTCTACTTTGTGTTTTTTTAGTGCAACAAAGGTGACTTTAGAGATGAGTTGATCTATGCTCCTTACTTGACAAGACAAGTGAGGCCTAGAGTGGTTCCAATATCATATTCAAAGTCACATAACTAGTGTTAGTCTGGGCCTAGGATCCATTCTGGCACATTGCCAAGCCTTCAACTGAACATTTTTACCCAACCAATTAATGAATGAAACCCTAAATATGAACATTTTCCCCATATGCCCTTATCCAAAATAGTAAATGTAAGGACTTTACTACCTGAAATTATGAAGATTGAAACAAGCAGAACTAAGAACCAAGAATATGTGTATGTCTACCTCCAGAGAAAGAACTGATAAATAGAAATAAGTAAGATATAATTCCATATACACATAAATCTTTTTGTCAAATGATGCCTTCTCTAATGGGGGCAGGGGAATGAGGGAGTTAATGAGTAACTTAATATTTTAAATGTTACAAAGGAATAATTTAAAAAAAAAGTAACTTGAGGAAATAGGTTTGTGCTATCAATGGGCAAGTGATAAGGAATATAAGGTATGCTCACTATATGTTTTGATGTGAGGGGACACCAGCTAGGGCACCTCTGGCCAAAGGATTAAAGCAACCGTTTTGAAAGAGTGGATCCCACCTGGGCAGATGCCCTCGACAGGATCGGCTGCCAGCGACAGTGCCACAGCCGGGAGAGTGCCTTGCTGATCATGCATGCCAAAGACTCCGTCGCCTTTCAACTTCTTTCCCCGCCTCCCCCCACCCAAGTTCCCAAGCAAGCAGGGACGGCTTCCCACAGGCGCGTCCCAGGCCAGGACCAGGAAAAGTAGTCACTACTCATGTCACGACAGGGCTGGGATAGGAGATAACGCTCTTGTAACAGGACTGAGAGGGAGGTATGGTTCTTGGCACTCAGAGACGGAGAAAGAAGGAAGCATTGCTTCTGTCACCACAGGACTGAGATTAAAAAAATCCTGAACTTGTCAGGGCCGGGACAGGACATATCACTCTTGTCGTGACAGGGCTGGTGGTAAGGAGGTATAGCTCCTGTTAGGGACAGACATGGAAATAAAGTGGCCTCGCTCCTGTCACTATTGGGCTAAGACAGGAGACAATGCTCTTGTCACAAAACGGTGAGAAAGAAGGAGGCATTGCTCTTTGTCACGACAGGGCTCCGTGGCTGGGCATCTAGTCTTTCGTTTCCGAGTGGACTGCCAGGAAACGTAGGCTTGGGTTTGGGACCCGGTTCCACCCCCAAGTCTTTAGAGCCTCTCCCGGGACTCCAGCCAGCGCCAGGCCCAGCACTGCAGCCTCTTCCCGTCTCCAGTCACTGGGCGGGCCGGGCCCAGCCGCGGTCACGTGACGATGGCGGCGGTGGCGGCGGCGGCGGCGAGAGGCGGAGGGAGACGGGGCGGGGCCGGCGGCGGCCGCGGGGCGAGTCTTCGTCGCCGGCTGCGCTTGAAGGAACTCAGGACCCGAGACCAGGGACCCCGGAGCAGGGAGACAGGATCCAGGAGTAAGGCGCTACCCCGAGCAGGCAACCCACCTGGACCTGCGCCCGGGCCGGCCTGCAGCCCCGTGTCTTTCCGCGACGCGCCCTACCGGGGTTCGGGCTCCCTGGAAGCTATTGTAGCCCCAAGATGGATGAAGAAGGAGGAGGCGGAGGCGGCGGAGGCAGCGGTGAGTGTCCGGGCGCTGCCCAGAACCCGGCGGCAGAGGGTCGACCACGGGATCCCGGGGGAGGGCACCGAAGCTCTGGACCGAGGGTACGAGGGACGGGGACTGAGAGATGAGGACTGAGGGTACCTAGGGTGAGACATGAGGTACGGGGACCAAGGCGACAGGGACGAGGTTCGAGCCCAGGTGGGGAGAGATTGAAGGACCGCAGGGACTGGGGATGGGCACTGGAGGGAAGGGGCCGAAGATAGTGAGGAGGGGGTTCAAGGGGCGGAAGAGGGGGTTCTGGAGACTGCGGGGACTGAAGATGAGGGAGCACGGGGAATAGGAGGAGATAGCTACCTGGGAACTCCTGGGAAGTGGGGCAGGGGACCCGAGTAGTAGGGTCTGGGAAGGTGAGATTCGGACTGGAGGACGAGAAGGGGAAGGAGGGAGGGGACAAGAACAGAAAATAAACCAACTAGGATGGAGGGTATGGGAAACAAGGGCAGATGGGAGGGTTCTGCACATTTGAGGTGATGGGGATTGGGAATCGAAGGGGCCCAGGGATGCCACAGTAAGATTACCCCGCTGGGGAGATGCAGTAATGAAAGGATCTCCAGGAAAGATCTGTGGGAATCTAGATGGATCCAAAGGAACTACCCAATGAGGAATGGGGATGGATGTTAACAGTGAAAACAGGAGACCATGACGGGTGGGGGTGGGGGTAATGCTGGGTGGGGAGAGAAGAACGACCATGAGGATGTCTTCAAAATTGGATTGAGAGAGTGTTAAAGAGCAAAACTCAAATTTCTTCTATCCTAGAATTAAGCTAGTGTCCATTCCTCCACTTATTTCCCATAAGAAATTTCTTATTTCTATTTAACCTGTGATGTTACTTATCCTTTTCTTTTTCCAAGACTGTGGGGGCAGGGTAGAGCCTGTCAAGCTCTGAGGGACATTAAGTATAAGTTTTTAGGCAATATAGTATAAGTTTTTATAGTCTTTTTTTTTTTAAACACCAAGGTAAAGGGGAAGATGAAATGAAGAAAAAAATAGGAAAGTACTGACTGTTTTGTCCAAAGCTTTGAATCAGAAACTGCCATTTAAGCTGCCTAATCCAAGAACAACTGCAAGAGGGGATTTCGCTGATAGGGGCACTCAGTATTTGTTGATAACTTGACCTGTATTAAAAAGGTAGTGTTTCATAGAAAGGAGAAAATAATCTCTGCCAAAGGGATTGTTATGAACTGCATGCAGCAACTAGGAAAGATTGTAAAGGCAAGGTGAAGGAACAATAAGTCTTGGCCTCTGCCTTAACATACAGCTTTTCAAAGTAGGTCTGTTGTATTCAGTGGGCATAGTTCAAGTGATTTCTGTATCTCTTCTTATTGGGAGAATGTCTGAAATTCTCCTTCATGATCTTTGCTAGACTCTGTATTTTTTGTTATAAACAAAATATGAACTATCGTGTCCTGCCTAAAATACCAATGATATAGTATAGTCATTGTGTTGATACTTATTATTGATTTACTTTGATATCCTCTAAATTGTATGAAGTAGATTATCTGAACTTTTATTTTAAAGAATTGTTGTAAATGATGTTATATCATTTATTACAGAAGGTAGACTGGAAAGGAAAGCAAAATTTTTTTTTGCAATTTAGGATCCTTCAGAGTATGACTTTTCATTTTTTCATGTTTTCCAACCAAGGTGTTTTTTTTTCTTTCCTAATATACTTTGTCCCTGGAGCTTAGGAATTTTGTTTTCTTATACTGATTTTGCTATTTAGCTGTCATCTGTAATAATCAGCAATAGTGCTTTATAATGAGATGGTTAATCAAGGTACCTTCTGGAATTTACCGTGTAGAGGAAATGTATTTGTTGAAAGATGTGATGTTGACATTAAATTGAAAAATAATTGGCGTAAAAACCAGGGACAACTTTGTGACACCAAGTGGATATGTTGTTTATAAAAGTTCTCTAGTGAGAGGAAAGAATCTTGTTGAAAGAAAACCTTTCAACAGTCAGACTACCTAAACACAGTATAGATCATTATTTTATTTGAGGGAAATCTGTTCTTGGGGACAGTCACACAGCTTGTAACTGTCAGAGACAGGAAATGAACCCAGATTTTCCTGACTTCAGATTGGGCCCTTTATCCGATATTCTGCACTGCTTCTCAGCTGTTAAATGATAAAACAAAATGGAATGTTAAACATGTATATTAAAGTGTTGAATGACTTAAAGATATCATTTGGTATAATTCAACCCACTTTTGTTAACTTTTTTTGTAGGCAACATAGTGTAGTGGAGAAAACAGTGGACTTGAAATTTGAAACACAGGGGTTCAGATCTGGATTCTTAAATGACTGGGCAAGTTAGCCTTTCAGAGCTTCAGTTTCTTCAACTGTAAAATAAGGGGATGTTATTATTGATATCTATGGTCCACTCCAGCTCTAAGATTGCCTGGAGTCTGATTCGTTTCATCAAAAGTTATTTTCCATGCCATGTTGTAGAAGGCCCTTATATTTTTTCCTTTTCAACCTTAAAATAGGTAGTTCATTTTAAATTAAGATAATATTTTTCAAAGCAAAATCCTTCCTAATCTTCCCCATCACCTTTACATTTTCAATCTCCTTATGCTTTATTCGCTACAACATCTTCTTTGATCTAGTGACACTGACCTTGCTGTACCTTAAACACTTCATCTACCAACTAAAAGTAGTTTCACTGACTGTATTCCATGCCTGGAATGCTCTCTCTTTTTATCTCCATCTACTAATTCCCCTGACTTCCTTTGAATCCCAGCTAAAATGTTGTCTTCTATAGGAAACCTTTACTTCAATAATAATGTTTTTCCTTTTGTGATTATTTCCAGTTTATCCTGTATATAATTTGTTTGTAAGTTTATCCTGTATATAACTTGTTTGTATGGAGTTGTTTCCCTGTTGGCTTTTCCATTAAAACTGAGGTCCTGGAGAGCAAGGAATCTCTCTTTTCCCTCTGTATCCTTAGTGCTTGGCACAGGACTTAGAACATGCTGCTGCCCTTTGATCCAACAATACCACTACTAAATCTGTATCCCAAAAAGATTTTTTTTTTTAAAGGGAAAAAGGTCTATTGGAAAAAGCTCCTTTTTGTGGTGGGAAAGAATTGGAAATTGAGGGAACATCTATCAAACAGGGAATGACTGCATAAGTTGTTGTATATGATTGTAATGGAATTCTGTTATGCTATTAAGAAATGATGAGCCTGATGATTTCAGAAAAACCTGGAAAGACTTAAATGAACTGATGCAAAGGGAAGTGATCAGAACCAATAGCAGCAACATTGTACAATGATCAGCTCATGAATGACTGAGCTGTTCTCAACAATAAAATGATCCAAGTCAATTCCAAAAGACTCATGATAGAAAATGCTATCCACCTCCAGATAAAGACCTGTGAGTGTAGATCAAAGCATAGTATTTTTCACTTTATTTTTTTTTCATCAGTTTTGTTGTTGTTATGTGTCTTCTACAACAGGAAAATGTGTTTTGCATGACCACACATGAATAACCTATATCTAATTGCTTACAGTCTCAGGGAAGAGGGAGGAGAGGAATAGAGGGAGAGAATTTGAACCTTAAAATCTTAGCAAATGAATGTTAAAAATTGTTTTTACATGCAATTGGGAAAATATAATAAAGAAAAATAAAGAAAAAACATAATAGTTGTTGATCAACTGGGTCATAATTACATGTTGTCAACATTATAAATTAAATATGCTTACAATTAACTTTTTCACATGCCCATTTTTAGAAGTTAATCCACCTTTTTAAAGTAAGTTCTTGACACAGTTATTAATGTTTGTCCAGCAATGGAGTTTTCGAATAACTTTAAAAATTCATGTTTTCCTCAAATTTCAGCAACATTTTAGAGGCAACAACTTTAGATATCATAATCATTCATTCATATGGCCCACCTTGAATTTTGAAAGTATTTTCAATTATTTCCAAGGGATATCAGTTTTAGTCCTATTTAAGAGATTTAATTTATCTGGGTTTAAAATTAGTCATGGCAAACTAGAGAGAACTTAAAAAGTTTTCATTGCTAATGATGCTTAGGCTAGAGTTCTTAAAAAACTGAAATCTTGATACTTTTATAATTCAGCTGACTTTAAAGTTTGTCCTGTGTACATTTATTATCTTTTTCTTCTAAATGATATGCAGAGAGGCAAAGCTGATATATATAGTAGTTGGAAGAAGGGTTAAATAGTTAGAAGAGGTAATGAATAGTGCAAAATTGTAAGGACATGTCACTGTATAAATGTAGTATATAACTTTTGGATTTTTAAAATTCCTTAAGAACTTTGTTTTTAAACAATCCATATTGTTTCACAGTTGTTTTTCAAGGATTATTCTTAAACTATAATTCTGTGAGACCAAACTGACAACCATATTCCATTAATTGAAAAACTCAAAAGAAAAATAATATACAGCTGATTCAAATATATGTACATGTATAGTCTGTTTTTAGTCTTCAAAGAGGAAGTTGTAAGCAAAAATTAAATTTTTTAAAAGTAGACTTTATACTTGTTTTTATTTGTTAGTTTTTGCATAGAACATCTTTTCTAGACCACATAATTTGAATCTTAACCTTTGGTTGAATTCCTTTTGTTATCAGATATTTCTTTATTGAGTTGGTCCAGGGAAAGTATAAGAGATTTTTTTTCCTCCAGCTTTCTTTGAAATCAGTTGAGCACTTAAAATGGCTTTCATTTTGAATTGTGGAGCTGGAACTTTGATATTGACTTATTTAGTTGGTAATTTTGTGGGGGTTTTTTTTGTCATCTAAATTTACTGATGGTAAATCAGCATTATGGAGTAATATGCCTAAGGTAGGAATAATTTATTATTCCTAGTAAAAAATATATTAATTTTACTTATTTTCATAATGTAACTTTTAAGAATCATGATTCTCTATAATGTAGAAATTATGAAGCTGTGAAGGAATAGAAGGAAAGCAGGAGAATAGATATTATCAAAAATTTGATATATATTTTTGAGAAGGTAAGAAATGAATAAATAAAAATGAAGACTGTCACTAGTTTCAATTAAAGTGCCTCACCAGACTGTGGATTTTATCTTTTCCAGGTTGTTTGACACCAAATTCAGTGCTTTATCTACTAAACTAAATGAATATTTAAGAATATTTCCAAATGTCTGGATAATTGGCCAAATTTTTTAGTTTTCATATGTGTTTGGCATCATGTAGACATAGCCTTACTCCACCTTTAAAACTGGGTTCCATGGGAAAATATAACACTGCATTTATTTTGGACAGCAGCACTTCCTCTTTCTGTGGACAGCTACATTTAAAACACATGCTCATTGAGTGGAGTCTTGTGGTCCTCTGAGAATTGTCTGAAGAAGGAAATGGGTTGACCTATTTGGTTGCTACAAAATAAAAACAATCTTGTTTTCATTTTTGGTGGACATCTGGGTTGCATTTATTATATTACATTCTAGAGGTTCTTAAAACCATAATTTGATAATAATGGGGTTTCATTAATACTGTGACCATTTAGTTATTTCTACAGTTACTTTTAAGTACTAGTGTAGCTGATAGACTGTCTCACCACTTTCCTAGAAAACATAACATATAGAAAACAGCTCTTAGAGAGTATAAAATAGTGTCAGAATTTCCGTTTTTGAAGAAAGACTATTCATTTTGTTCTATTTTTATACTTGCTGTACATATAATCATGGTAGATAGGCAATAAAACAATAGGATTCTTTCATATATTCTAACATTATTTCATTTCTACAGCCTTTAAAAGCAGTTATTTAAGGATCTTTTAACCAAATTAGAATTTAATCAGGCTGTATTAAACACATGCTTTTGTAATTTTGGAAATTTAATTAGACTGCCTTTTGGAGGCATCCTTTTGATAACTAACATTTTCTATATGTATAACATACATAGATGAACACACACACACATATATTTTCCCTTGGTAGAAATCTATTGAGCTTCTTTCAACAAATTCATAGATACATATTTGCTGCAAAGCAAAAATACATTACATTCTAACAAGTGTAAGTAGTGCTCAAGTGTATTTTATAAAATATTAAAGATAGGATTTTTTTAGTTCTTTGTAAGGATAAAATAAAGAATAAACTACAAAGTAAAACCTTTAAATATCCTTAATTAGATTTTACTTTACTCAAATAAGAACAAATCTGACATGTGAAGTAAAGGTGGCACAATGTAATGCAAAGATGTCAAACTCAATGCAGCTCAAACCAGATTAAAAAATAATTGGAAAATATTTAACACAATAAATAAAAATACAATACAACATAGATAATGCTACTTTGTAATTTTTAAATGGGCCCTAAAGATCTGCTTCTATTTAATTTTGACCTCCACTGGTGCAATAGATAGAACATTGGAGTTGGAGTCAGGAGAACCTGAGTTTGAATCCTCCTTCAGACATTTAATAGTTGTGTGACTGGGCATGTCACTTGACCTCTCTGGTTCTGTTTCCTTGTCTGTAAAATGAGAGGATTGAACTTGATAACCTCTAAATTCTCTTCTAATTCTAAGTAACTTTGCTGCTAGAATATGGAAAAATTTCAAGTTTTTAGTGCCTGACACTAGAATTTTGGCATGTTCTTTTGGTGAATCATATTTCCCAGGTGATTTTTAATGAGCACAATCATTTCCTGGTCTTCCATTTGCAAGAACTTACCTCTCAAAAGTTACCTCCTATTTATTCTTTATGTATCTTGTATATACCTTATTTATTTATTGGTTTGTTTGTTTATCTATTTATATATATGTTGTTTTCCCTCAATGGAATGTAAGCTCCTTGAGGGAAGGAATTGTTTTTGTCTTTTTTTTTAATATTAACAACTAGAACTTAGTATAGTTCCTGACACACAGTAAGCAAATAACTAAATACTTGTTGATTGATTTAACATATTAATGAGGACATAAAGTACTCAAATGAAGGTCTTTTTCTCTTGTATTTGTATTTTATAGTTAAGTTAAAGATATTTCCTATTTGGTTTTACCTGACAAGGATGGATGATATGCCATTTGTAGGCTCAAGTTTTCTTGGATCTGGGAGTTGTTAAAAATAATCATTTTCTTTCTGTGGACCTCCAAAGCTAAACCTTTATAAAACTCAGCTTTTTCATTTCAAATAACACAATCCACCATTACTGGTGGATTGCCTCTTAGAATTCCTTGTTATCTTCAAGATTTAGCTCATTTAGCATCTTCTTTGGGAAGTTTTTTTCTGAACCCTTTAATTTTTAGTGCTCTCAGCTTCCTCAAATTATCGTGTGTGTGTGTGTGTGTGTGTGTGTGTGCGCGCGCGCGCGCGCGTATGTATGTTGTGTTCACCAGCATAGCATAAGCACCTTGAGGTCAAGTATCATATTCTTGTCTTTTTATCCACCCAGTGATAGGATGATGTCTTGCAAATAGTTGGTGCTTAATAAGTACTTGTTTAATTGTATTGAATAACTGATAAGTTGTATATGATACCCCCTATCCCCTATATAAAGGTACAATAAAATGTTTTTATTACTTTTTAAGAGTCATCTAAATGATCTTTCCCTCCCTTATGTTGTTAGGTCTTTTTAAAAATATACTTCATTCTTGTTCATTAATACTTTCCTGTTCATGTTCATTCATAATAACTAGCAGCCAGAAGATACATAATTATGTTCCTTCACCAGAACGTTTGCTGGTATTCCCTTCATATTTGGCTTATCTAATTGTTCTTTTGCCTCACTAATTCTCATTAATTTGACTAGACACTTAAAAACATTAGTATTTTAAGCATTTAATATACCTTTATGTAAACACTTATACATAAACCTGTATATATATTTAATTGAAAGAACATAAACTGAAATGCCTTTTGTAGGTCCTGGTTTTACTTTAGCATTTTATTTTAAAAATCTTATTTTTGTTTATTGCAATCAGCTACCCTTTCTTGCTCTTATCTTCCAATCTAACAAAGAAGTCTGGATCTTTCACTCACCCTCTCTTCTGGCAGGTGATAAGATTCCTGGTGAGCAGCAAGCTGTATTTCACTGTAGGGTATTTGTTTCTGAATTGAATGTTTCTGCCAGTGCATCAGGCCAAAGTGTCATCTTCCTTCTCTGACTTCTCTGTAAAGCATGGAGCTGTATTAAACAATAGCTTCATTCTTATAGAAGGATCACACTGTTTGGGGCCACCCATCTCTTTTAATTTAGGGAAAAGTTCATTCAGGTATTTTGCTTGGCTCCCTAGTTAGTATTACTTTAGGTTTTAGTTACCAGGAAATATTGGGCCAGATTGATGCCTAGAAATTTCAGGGACAGATTTTATAGGATGAGCTTTTTCTTCAGTTAAAGAGCACTAAAAGTTAGTGGATTTTTAAATTATGAAACAGGTTGTTAGGATAAATTTAATTTCCATTTATTATAGGTACAAAGGTTGGTCATAGTAATTTGGGAAAACAATACAGGTGCAAAAAATAATGTTTCCATGGCTTTTTTTCATATTATATGAGATTTTTCAGCATAATTTCTTTCCCCATCAGATCTCTCCAAAATCCAAATGAATTATCTGTTTTTCTTCTGCTGCTCATCTAAGAATAAGGATCATAGATCAAGGGCAAAAAGGAATCCTTGGAGGCCATCTAGTTCAACCCCTTCATTTTATACAGGCTCATAGAGGTGAAAGGAGTTGACCAAAGACACATAGGTAATGACTGTCAGGGGAAAGATATGAACCAAGGTCTTGTGACTCCAGAGTCAGAGCTTTTCCCACTGTACCACAACTTTATTGGACTGTCTATTTTATCTCCACTGTTTCTAATGAAGGATTTCTTTCTCCCTGGGAGGATTATTTTAAGTTTATTAGAAAGCTGAAAAAGTTGGGCTCCTCCAAAATTTCCAATTTTGAATGGGGGTATCTCCAACTTGCCAGTCTTCTGGATTTATTACCCTAGCGTCACCTTTGACTCTTCTCCTAAAAAGTCAAATTTTTACATATGGAAGATTCCTTTATCTTCCATATGTAAAAATTTGACTTTTTTGATCCAACTGCCATATCTCTCATCTGAATCTGAATCTGTTCTCTCCACCATATTGCCAACCCTCTATTTCAGGCTTTCAGCATATCTTAACTATAGTTCTAAAATAGTAATTGTTCTCTTTGCTTCCATTCTCATTCCTCTTCTATACAGCTGCCAAAATGATCTTTCTAAAGGACAGGTTGAACTATGTGATAATCTGCTCAGAAAGCTTCCTTGGTTATCCTGTTGCCTCTAGGATACTTTCAAAATTCTCAGTTTGGCTCTTAAGGTCTTCCATGATCTAGTTGTAACTTGCTTTTTAATTTAATTATTATCATTAATAATAGCTAGCACTTATATAGTACTTTTAGGTTTACAAAATACTTTACTAATATAATCTTGTTTGATACAAAAGCCTGGTGTAGTAGGTAGTATGATTATTCCCATTTTACAGATGAAAAAACAGAGGCAGAGAGATATTAAGTGTCTTGCTCAGGGTCACTCAGTTGGTAATGCTCTGAGACTCTATTGGAACAAAGTTCTACTTATTTTGAACTACTCCCTTTTATGTGTTCTACATTCCAGCCAAATTATTTTCAGACCTTTAAATTACGTTTCCTACCTCTGTGCATTTGTACAGGCTGTTTGCCATGCATGCCTGAAATTAACTCCTGACTCATTTCCATATCTCATTATTCTTCCTAATAAGCTTACCTCTGGTGCTACCTCTGCCATAAACCCTTTTTGATTTTCCTAGTTGTGAGTGCTCTCTTCTTCTTAAAATTACATTTTATTAAGACCATTTACATACATATTGTATCTTTCAAGTAAAAATGAAAGCACCTTGAGGACCTGGTATATTTTGTTTTTACTTTGTAGCTCCAGTACCCAACACAGTACCTTGCATGTAGTTGGCACTTAAATGTATCTTCAATTGGATTCAACAACCAACATTTATTATGCCTCTACTATATGCTAGACTAGGCATAGACCTACCTCCTAGAGACAAAGTGACAGACAAAAAGAATAGAATATTTGCTCTTAATGAGCATAAATAGAACTAAATTTTGAATTGGGAAATTAAAATCATGCCATTGACCATGGATGAATCATTTACTTTCTTTGATTATCAATTTCTTTTTCTACAGAATGGGAATAATGATATCTATAGCACCTTCTTCTTAGGGCAAGATTGTAGTAAATTGATTAAGTGATATACTATGTGCAAAGTTCTTTGTATACTGTAAAAAATTATAGTAGCTGTTACAATTACCTTTACTAAAAGTAGAAGTAAATATAGCTAATATTGGGTGTCTTTAATACAATGGTGGACATAAGGAGGGCCAGTGAAAAATATTTTGGAAAGGAGTTCAAGAATAAGAAGCATGAGGGAAACAATCTTCATAAAAACCTCTGACAAAGGTTTAATTACTCAAATTTACAAAGAGCTAAATCAATTGTACAAAAAACCAAGCCATTCTCCAATTGATAAATGGGCAAGGGACATGAACAGGCAGTTCTCAGCCAAAGAAATCAAAACTATTAATAAGCACATGAAAAAGTGTTCTAAATCTCTTATAATCAGAGAGGTGCAAATCAAAACAACTCTGAGGTATCACCTCACACCTAGCAGATTGGCTAACATGACAGCAAAGGAAAGTAATGAATGCTGGAGAGGATGTGGCAAAGTAGGGACACTAATTCATTGCTGGTGGAGTTGTGAATTAATCCAACCATTCTGGAGGGCAATTTGGAACTATGCCCAAAGGGCGATAAAAGACTGTCTGCCCTTTGATCCAGCCATAGCACTGCTGGGTTTGTACCCCAAAGAGATAATAAGGAAAAAGACTTGTACAAGAATATTCATAGCTGCACTCTTTGTGGTGGCCAAAAATTGGAAAATGAAGGGATGCCCTTCAATTGGAGAATGGCTGAACAAATTGTGGTATATGTTGGTGATGGAATACTATTGTGCTCAAAGGAATACTAGAGTGGAGGAATTCCATGGAGACTGGAACAACCTCCAGGAAGTGATGCAGAGTGAAAGGAGCAGAACCAGGAAAACAATGTACAGAGACTGATACATTGTGGTACAATCGAAGGTAATGGACTTCTCCATTAGTCTCAATGCAATGTCCCTGAACAATCTTCAGGGATCTAAAAAACACTATCCACAAGTAGAGGATAAACGGTGGGGGTAAAAACACCGACGAAAAGCAACTGTTTGACTACAGGGGTTGAGGGGATATGACTGAGGAGAGACTCTAAATGAACACTCTAATGCAAATACCAACAACATGGAAATGGGTTTGAATCAAGAACACATGTGATACCCAGTGGAATTGCGTGTCAGCTGTGGGAGAGGTGGAGGGAGGGGGGAGGGAAGAAAAGAAAATGATCTTTGTTTCTAATGAATAATGTTTGGAAATTACCAAATAAAAATAAAAAAAAAAGAATAAGAAGCATGAGATATGTAGATATTGTAGATATTACATAAGCTCCATGTCTGTATTTTGAATACTTTCTTCAAGAAGAGAGTTGGAAAATATTAAATGTGCTGAGCATCAAATATCACAGAAAGAGAAATTTATTAAAGTCGAACAGACAAGAAATAGACTGGTTTTGGGAAAGTGGATTCAGAGTTAGAGATATTGGACTCACATTCTCTGTGTCACTCACAAGCTATTTCACTTTGGGTGATTTATTTAATTTCTTTGGGTCTTGGTTTTCTTATTTGTAAAATGAGGGATTTGGTTAAGATAATTTTTGAATTCCTTTATATCAACTGTTTGTGTAGAGCCAGACCACAGATGTTTTAGAATTAAGACCAAAATCAACACGAAATTAAAATGAAGAATAAAAATGAGAAGATGTTAATCAAAATTGAGGCCACTCCAACCTGACCTATTTAAATAATCTGTTGACACTGAAATGGATAAAGTAACAGGGGCTGTCAGATTATTACCATTTCCTAAGGAAGGTAGCTAGATGGTCCAGAGGTTAGGGCTCTTGGCCTGAAGTCAGTTAAGACTTGAATTTATTTTTATTTTAAAAAATTAAAAAAAAATTCCCCATAGCTACATGAATCATGTTATCTCCCTCCCTTTTTGCCTCCCCCCCTCTCAAAGTTGACAAGCAATTCCATGCATTGTCATTCAAAACTTAAAAGACTTGAATTTAAATCCAGCCTCAGATACTTACTAGCGGTATGACCTTGGGCAAGTCACTTAACTTCTGTCTCTGTTTTCTCTTTACTCCTCTGTAAAATGGGGATAATAATAATATCTACCTTTCAGGATTGTTGTGAGGATCAGATAAGACAATTATTGTAAATAGCTTCCCATGGAGGCACCCATATTAAGCTATATAAATGTTAGCTATTGTTATTAAGGAGGCTTAAGTGAGGGAAGAGCAAAGGAGCAAGGAAGCTAGCTTAGTCAACTAACATTTGAGAAATGAAGTCCTTTGACAGCCCAGTACAGTGTGACTTAGAATATACACTCATTTGTAAGGGGGAAGGCAGCAAGAGATGATGAGCAAGATTGTCTAATGAAACATAAAGAAGCAATGAAGTAAAAAATAATCTTGTAGAAAGCAACCTAGGAATACAAGACAAAAATCCAAATATTCCTTGACTTCAAGGTACTTCCATTCTATTGAATGACAAAAATGAGCATTTTAAAAACAAATTATGAGTTAAAAAGGAAAAGGGGGAAAGTGTAAATATTCCTTACTTTAAACATTTTTCCATGAGTACTATATGAATAATGGTGTGGCCCAGTTAGAAAGCTGCAGATAGAACTGCAATTGGAATCACAAATATTGGATCGTCTCCTAGGTATAAGATTTGCATGCAATGTGACCTTGGATGAAGCACTTATCTGACTGGTCCTCAATTTCCACCCTTGTAAAATGAGATGATGGGACTACATAGCCTCTTTGGACCCTTCTAAACATAGATCTATGATACCATGTTTTGTAAACTTCACCTAGAATAACTACACATAAAAGGAAAAAAATAGTGATTTGAATTAAAATAAACCAAGCCCTTTGTCTAACTCCTGTTTACCTGCTTGAGGCTTTCATGATGATATCATTAAATTTATAGTTCTTATTAAAGAATCTTGATTATAAAAAAAAAAAAAAAAAAAAAAAAAAAAAAAGAAAGCAACCTAGGTAAGAGACTCATTTAAGCCAGCTTATCCCAAGAACATTGATGGATCAAAGTGGAAAGGCAGCAAACGTGTGAAACCTGGAAAATATCTATCAAATTTTCAACAGTTCAACCAATACTTTGGGATTCTACTATCATAGTCCCCAGGCACTAAAGAAAACCAGGACAAGAATTTCATCTGAACCAGACAACTATATATACAGAGGAGGTCCATGCTGATGACATCACAATTTCAAGGGCATTTAGGGTTTGATCCTTAAAATAGTTAGGAAAAAGAGAAAATGTCACATATTGTAAAAAATCATGAACCAACTAAGCTGGCAAATGGTCAAAGGATATGAATAAGCAATTTTCAGATGAAGAAATCAAAGCCATTTAATAATCATATGAAAAAATATTCTAAAGCACTCTTGATTAGAGAAATGCAAATTAAAACAATGCTGAAGTACCATATCAGATTGGCCAGTATGGCAGTAAAGGAAAGTGGCAAATTTGAAGGGGATGTGGCAAAATTGAGATACTAATGCATTGTTGGTGGAGTTGTGAACTGATCTAACCATTCTGGAGGGTAATTTGGGACTATACCCAAAGGGCTATAAAATTGTGCATACTCTTTGGTAATGCCACTACTGGTCTGTATCTCAAAGAGATAATTAAAAAAGGGGAAAGGATCTACTCATACAAGAATATTTATACAGCTCTTTTTTGTAGTGGCAAAAAATTGGTAATTATGGGGAAATCCATCAACTGGATGAACAAATTGTGGTACATATTGGTGATAGAATACTATTGTCCTATAAGATATAATAAGTGAGATTATTTAGAAAAAGCTGGAAAGATCAGTGGGAATTGATGCAGAGTGAAATAAGCAGAACTGGGAGAACATTGTATCCAATAACAGCAATATTGGATGGTGATCATCTGTGAAAATTTGGCTGCTCTCAGCAATGCAACAATCGGGGACAATCCTGAAAGACTTATGTTGGAGAATGTATTTACCTCCAGAGAAAAAACTGCTGGAATTGTCTTTCACATCAGTGTATCTTTGGTTTTATTTTTGGGTTTTGGCTATATATGACTTTGCTTTTACCACAGTGATCAATATGGAAGTATGTTTTGCATGACAATAAAAATGAAAAAAAAATGAAGAAAATAAGTAATAGTGCTAATAAACTGATAATCAAGAAAATATTAATAACTACCAACTTATGTACCTACCTTTTCAACTTTGTAAATCCTTTATGAGAGTAAGCTATGAATGCCAAAAGGACATGTGAAAGAAACAGATAGGTTTGAAATAGAACTTACTCATGAAGAATTACAAAGGAGAAGTGATATAAAGGATATTCTCATGATCCTTTATTTGGATTGGAATAAAAAAAGGTAGGTCAGTAATGTGGTGAAATTGCAGGATAACTTATGGATTTCTCATGTGTGCCAATGATATTCACACTGTGTCAAGATACCTCTATAGAGAATTTTATGAGAAGATGTAGTCAGTTCTCTCAGAGGAGGAGAAAATGTGGATGGATTCAAGTCTTTACTATTGTAATAGGCACATTTGATAATCCACTGAAGCAAAAAAAAAAAAGTAGTAGAAAGATGAGATCCACTGAAGCAAAAAAAAAGTAGTAGAAAGATGAGATCTCTGAACAAACAATACGAGTTAGAATAAATTAATGTGGGAGATTAAATATAGAAAAATTTTCTATCTGGGAAAATTAGAGGATTCATGAAGGAGGTAGGCTTTGAAGGAAGGAAAGGACTTCAATAAGGTGGCAATGTGGACAGTGTTTATTCTAGACAGAAGAATGATATATACAGCTGTGCAAAGGTAGGAGAGTCACACACACATACACACACACACACAGATAAGAATAGTTAAAGAAATAGTTGAGGAAAACCTACTAACCCATTTTACCTGGAATGTATTGTGGGCCAAGAGAAGTAGTATGAAATTAGGATAGAAAGTTAGATTGGATAAGAGATGTGTTGGATCTATTAGAGAGGGAAAAGCAGAGGCATGGAGACCAGATAGGACACTATTATAATATTCTAAATGAGAGGCAACAAACTAGAATGGTGGTATTTGGAATAGTGAGGAAGAGATGGATTTGAAAGATTTTTTTTAGATGTAAAGTTGATGGGATTTAGTAACTGATTTAATGTGGAAGGTTGGAGTGAAGGCAGAATTAAAAATTAATGAGATTTTAAACCTTGAAAGCTTAGGAGAATAGTAATGCCATCAGCTTGAATAGGGAAGTTCAGAAACAATGCAAGTTTGAGAGTAAGCTTTTTGATCAGTTTTGTACAAATTAAGTTTGAGATATTGGCACGACTAGCAGGTAGAGGAATCCAGCAAGCAGCTGATACAATAATAATATCAATGGTGAAAATATTTTCACTTTTCAGTAGTGGGGGAAAACTTTTCTCCAATTTTCATTTGCAGCTTCTTCATGGGTAATTCTGATGGTAGGATGAATGATACTAGAGAAGATTTCATTTTCCTTTTTTGATTTTAGAAAAGTAATTTGTTTAGATTAAAAAAAAAAACATTTCAGACAGTATGGCAGATAATAAGGACTCCGTTTTCTTAAGTAACTTTGATCCCTTATATAGGCTAAATCTTCCATGATTCTTCTAAGTCTAGAAAGGGACCCTTTATGTTGTTTTTTTTTTTCCTCTTGGGTTAACCTTTGAAAGCAGCATGGTTGATATTTTGATTGTTGTGTCTTTGTTGCAGAAATGGTGAAGATCAAATGCTTAATAAATATTTAAGTGCCTATTATGTTCTAGGCACTATATTAATTGCTAGGGGATACAAAAGAGGCAAAAGACAGTCACTGCCCTGAAGGAGCTTACAGTCTAATGAGGGAGACAACATACAAACAAATACATTCAGAGCAAGCTATGTACAAGATAAATAGGAAACAATTAACAGAGGAAAGGGCATGAGAATTAAGAGAGGTTAGAGAAGCTTCTTGTAGAAAGCGTGATTTTAGTTGGACTTAAGGGAAGCCAGGGAGGTCAGTAGTTGGAGCAGAAGAGGGATAACATTCCAGAAATGAGGGAAAACCAGAGAGAATGCATATTTGGAATGGGAAATGGATTATTTATTCTGGTTCTTTTTTAAGTGACTTTATGTGGATGACTATACTAGTTTCATTAAGTATTTGAATCTAAAGATGTTTTTTGAGCCAGTGTTTATATGTAGTATCTAAAATAAAGACCTGCAGTTTTCTTGTTACATGCTATTCAGAGTAAGTTAGAGGCAATTTTATCTTCATAGTTTTTGAATGAGTGAATATTTGGTGATCTTGATTAAATATTTTTTTCTGAAGTGATGAAATGTTCAAGTAGAATAGATGAGTGCTGTATTCTTTCATTTTGTTGCTTTTAATTTGAAAACCATAGTCCCTCTTTGAATCTTTTACCTGGATCCAAGAAATTATATGCGTTTTTATTATTCTGTGGGAAGCCTGGCTCAAACCGGTAGTAACTAAAAGGAGTTACTTTTAAAGCTCAAATGTCAGTGGAGTATGTGGGTGGGTGAACTTGGAAGGGATATTCACAATGGTATGTTAGACTTAAACCCATATGGAAATGATTAGTTTTCTAGCTTTATGTAGCAAAGGTTTTATTTTAAAATTTTGCAAATGTATTTAAAAAATGAATGTTCAGAGTTAAAAATTCAGTTGAGAAAATGCATTTACATAGTACAAAAGACAAATGTTTCTGACATTTCCTTGGATGAAGAACAAGTCTTAAATCTCTTAAGGAAAAAAGTTCTTCCTTTCTCTTTCTCCCTCCCCCTATACTTTCCTATTGGATTTAAAAAAATGCAATTTAAGCTTCAGCTGGGACTAATACAGGATCCAGCTGTAACTTTTTGTTGTTCACATGTCCGGTGGTGGTCAAACCAAAGACATTGTATGAAAATTTAATAAAGGAAAGGGCAGGGTGGGAAAAAAATGACACTCTTTAAAAGTATGTAATAAAAAGCTACAGGAAGTAGTCTCCATTTCAGACCTCTGATTTAAATCTCATCCTGAAATACTTATTTTGTTTGTTATTGTGGTTTAGTGAAAGAACATTGGACCTAAGTTCAACTTTTGCTTTTGTCATTTACTAGTTGTATGACCATGGGCAAGTTCCTAATCTCTCTGAATTCTTCATCCATAAAATAAAGGTTCCAGATGATATGATTTCTAGATCCCTTTCAGTTCCAACATTTTGTGATTCCATTAGGCATTTTAATATCTCCTTTCCTTTAGTAAGAACACATACATGCACACACACGCACAAATATTGTAACCTGAGAGTAAACACAAAATTAGCAAACTGTTTAGGATGGGAAGCAGAAGATACCAATTTATGAAAAGCATGAAATTCCATTGGTCCTGAAATACTACTCTGTTAACATAAAAGGAAGGAAGTGATATCTAAGGATGGATATATTTCTTGAGCTTTAGATAAGAAAGCAAAGCTCACTTAAAAAAATTAACTCAAAAGTATCTCTTTGTCTGTACATGGTCCAGTTTATAAAAGAATGGAAGTAGGTAGTTTAAAAAGATTTTAAAAAACTCATTTACAGTAACAGTTACTCTAGAAGTTTTTTGATCATAACTCAGATGTTAGAAGCAGTGTGCTATAGTGTATAGAGTGGTAGATTTGAATTGAGAAAGATTTGAGTTCAAATCCTAGCCCAGACCCATACTTTCTGGGCAAATAACTTAACCCTTCTGCGCCTCATTTTCCTTCTCTGAAGATGAGGTAGTTAGAAATTATAAACTCTAAACCTCCAATTTTATAGCTATGATACTATGATTCCTGTAACTGAGGATGAATCATATACTTTAACATTATTTTTGGTGATTAGCATAATTAAAAACTAGTGTTTCCATGTATTTTTGGACTTCGAAACATTTTGTGCTTATTTTATGTTAAGGAGGCCAGATTTCTCAGGTTTCGTGTAATTGCAGCCAGACATCCGGTTTGGAAAACTATTTGAGAGCAATGCTCATGTGAAGAAATTATACAGCCCTTTAGTAATCTGCTTGCTGATTTTATTCTTCCTTTTAGATAGAATTTTGTAGGCAAATTTCCTTGAAATCTCATTCTTCCCCCACCAAGTAATCTTGGGTTTATGTGGCCCACGGTATTAGTATCCTAACTGATATGGTTAGGATCAAAGCATGTTAGGTAGTTACTTGAGAACTGATTAATCTGCATAAGAAAAAATGAAAAAGTAGAACCATTTTTGAAGTCAGAAACATTTAAGTTGACTTTTCTCCATCCATTATTTATCCTTTTGCAACAAAATAGTCTTGTTTAAAAAGGATAAATGGATTGACAAACTGTTTCCTTCACTATTCCCTCTGGCCCAGAGCTCCAGAATTCCTATAGATATGATGATGAAGAATTTAAAGGATGAGAGGCTGTTCACTTCCAAGTAAGATTTGGTATTAGTTAGGAAAAGAAAATAAATTAAACATCCACTATTTTTCTGGCCCTGGGTTAAGCCCTTTATAAATATTCTCTCATTTAATCCTCACAAAAACCCTAGGCAGTAGGTGCTAGTATTTTCCCTGTTTTATAGTTGAGGATACGTGGTGAATAGGTTAAGTAACTTGCTCAGGATCACAAGGCTTAGTAAGTCTTTGAGGTCAGGTTTGAACTTAAGTCTTCTTGTTTCCAGGCAGAATGCTTTATCCATTGTGCCATTTAACTGCCTAAGAGTATAATTTTCACCTAAGATTAAGATGAAAATAGAAGCCCACCAAAGAGTCTACTGTCATCTCATGGTGGTGTTGGGCTAGGTGGTATGAGCAGGGATTTAATAATAATGATACCTAGCATTGATCTAGTACTTTAAAGTTTGCGAAGCTTTTACTTAGGTTACCTCATTTGATCCTCAGAGTAGGTGAAGTAGGTGTTATTATCATCTTGATTTTACAGATGGGGAAACTGATGTTGACAGAGGTTAAATGACTTGCCTAGAATCATCCAGCTTGTTAAGTATTGGAGGCCATATTTGTATCTATTCAAACAAAGGAACTTTGAATGCAAGATACCTGCATTTATTTGTTTTCCATTTGCCACTGTCCCTTCTTTACTTGGAAAGTTTATAAGTTTATCTCATTTTTTTGTTATATGGAAGTCAACATGAAACCTTCAATCTATACTGTTGTAATAGCTTGATTAGAAATGGAAGGAGCAATATAGTTGCATTTGAAGGAGAACCATATTGCCTAGAGAAAAATTTGTGATCTGTTTGAGGACATTGAATTTACAGGGAAACTTTCTAAGATAGCTTTTTTGAAAATTTGCTTAAAAGCTTTATGCACTTTTCTTTTGTCCACTAATGTTCCTAAGACAAGTTGCTCAACAAGATATTGCCAAGTATTCTCTCTGTGTTGGAAAAACAAACAAACAATTTTAACCTATGCAGTCAACTTGTTGAAATGGTTGTGGAACAGGGTAAGATGTAGGTAGAAATGGGTTGGGATAGTGTACTTATTTCCATTATAATTTTTGATCATTCATAAGATAGCTTTCTTTTTTTGCCTTGTGACTGAGGTGGGAGGAAAAAAAACTATTAGGAAGCAAATCTTTTGGGAGATTTTTTTTTTAATGTTATAGCAATATCATGCTAGAAAAAGAAAAAGTTTTTGTTCATTTTTTGAAGTATGTTTATGGGGACCACCTACAGTTTTAACAAAACCTTTTTTTTTTTATTCATTGATCCCAGTCGTCCTGAACCAGAAAGCACCAGCAGTATTCATTGTAAGACACAGAGGGGAAGAAATCCTTTTTTGGGCCTAATTTTGGATTATGTTTTCAGTCCAGATTTATGCTCAAGTTAGAACTCCTTACCTGGATCTTGGGATCTCACCAAAGCATTTTTCTTGGACATCTCCAAAGTAGAGTAAGGAATTTGCAATATAAAAAGGAAAAAGCAACTGCAAACTGGCCAAAAGAATGTTCAGTCACATAAAGTCCCTAACTTATCTCTTACTGATAAATAACAGGCAAGTCATAGTGCCTTTCTGAACTTTAGTCTCTTTATCTGTAAAATGAGGGAGTTGGAATTGATTCTATGAGAGCTTGTATCTGTAGGAACACTCTGTATCCCTTTGGCAATGTGTGTTGTTGGTGAGAGGTGTCAAATAATAGTGACTAGCTACACTCCCAGAAACACGTTAAAATGTAATTGAGAAACATGTAACAAAATAAATAAAAATATGATAGAATTTAGATAATTTTAATGTGTGGTTTTTAAAGTTAGTTTGCTTCCTGCTGGGATCTTTATGCATAGTTCAGATCCCCCCCACTTTCTATTTTAATCTAATACCACTGCTGTGCATATTGGACAAACATTGGTATACTTTTATATAGAGCCATTCTGCTTATTTATTATAGTTTATTAATATTCTTGTTCTTCTTTTTCATGGTATGCTGGTTGTGTCCTTTTGCACTTATGCTAGCCAAACCTATAAGTATTTTATTTTGTATCTGAATCAGGATTTTACATTTTGAAGTACTTTTTTCCCATATTGCCCTTTTCAGAGATCATAGATCTGAAGTTGGAAGGGATCTTGGAAATTCTATTTCCTCACCTATTGAAGCCTAGAGAAGTTAAGTAACTTGCCCAAGGCCACATAGTTATTTAATGGCATATTATAGATTTGAATTCAGGTTTTGTGGCTTCAAGTAAATAAAGCATTAAAAAAACCAACTAAACTTCAATTTAAATTTTTTAACTCTGAATTCTCTTCCTCCTATTTCTCCTCTCCCACATTGGAAAAAAAGAACAAGAAAAACTAAGTTATTAATGTATAATCAAGCAACACAAATTCCATTATTAGCCAGTCATCCAATGTGCATATAGAGGTATTTATTCATATATAGTAGTAGTCTCTCCATAACTGAGGATGATTGTCTTTGTGTGCTTTCATCTGTGATGTAGATGAGTGTGCACAAAGACACTTGTGCGTGAAGGAGATTTAAGTGGAAAAGTCGATGCACAGAGACAGTCCCACTCTCTCGGCATTGGAAGCCTGGGTTCATTGGCACGAAAGGTCATTACACCTGGAGACTTCCTCAGCTACATTGGATGGCTGTGTTGTCCTTTGTGCTCCAACACGCCCTAAGCACTTCACAGTGCTTTGCTGTGTCGCCCTCTCAGCCGTTGAACCTTCTTATTGGTTTCTTCCGTCTGTTTGGCCGAAACAGTCTTCACATGCTGGGTGAGCAAAGCCCTAGTTCACCAAGGGTCTACAACCCGATGGCTATCCTCACAAGGTTTAGACGGCCTGTCAAAGCCGTTGCCCGGGGTGTGGCCGCTGCCGCATGCTAGCAGCTACTGGGAGCCACAAGTGAGAGCTGGGTGTCAGGTGAGGGTCAGAGGTTGGATAGCTACCCTAGGAGGGCACAACAAGCCCTCCATACCAAAGATATTACTCCTCCCTGAGCACCCCATTCACCCCATTCATAAATTCATATATATTCATATATGCACACATATATTTCTACATATTTCTATGTGTATATATGCACATATATTTTAGAGACTGCCCTTCATGGTATTTTATAGCACAGTAATATTCTATCATCTTCATATACAATAACTGGTTCATTCATTCCCTAATTGATAAATACTCCCATTAGTATTCTTTTTACTGCAGTATCCTTCCTTTTAAACCTTACTTTCATAAATAGTGCCATATCACTTAGAGTAATATAGTAACTACTATTTGTTGCATGTCCAAAGGATATATATTATCATGCATTAATTATTGGAGAATAGAAGCATGAGTAATTTAAAAAAATATTTCAGCTTGGTTTGGAGGTTTCTGTACTATATTTAAGTATGGGTATTCTTGGCATTCTGAAAACCAAAAAAAACCCAACCATGACATTACACTTTAAAGATATAGATCTCCAACTTTTCCTATCTTATCTTCCTGTTCAGATCAACTTCTCACTTCTTCAGATGATGAAATTATGGAATTTGGTGACAGGTAAATTTTCTACAACATTCCCCTGACCTAATAATAGTTTAACAATTTTGTCCTTAAGGGAGATGGTGCTAATTTGGTGTGACCTATTCTTGTTGAACCAGTACTGACTTCCTTTTCTAGTTATTTACCAACTATCCAGCTCTATTTAAAAAATCCTATAATCTTTTTAAGAATACATTCTTGAATTTTGCCAGTAACCAAAGTTGAGTTCATCACAATAGAGTTGTAAAATTACACTCTGCCTTTGACTGAAAATCAGTCCTCTCCAGTTTTGTTTATAGCATCTTTCCTGTTCTCCATGATCTTTGATTGATCAATCAGTGGCTTATAAATTACATCTGCTAGTATATCTGAAGCAGAAAAGGCTCTCTTTCTAACCTTGTTATTTTACAATTTCCTTAGGACAGAGAGAAAATTTTGAGTCCAAAAGCCTTTTTTTTTTCCTTATTGTCTTTGCTGAACTAAGGGATAATCAGTAATGCCAGTAAAATTTGAAAACAAAGCTTGACAGTTTATTGTAGTAGGCATGAATCTTCACTCTTGATGTATTGTGGGCAGCGATTTTTGCCACGTAAAGGAATATTTTCGGGTTCCTTTTCTAGCTCATTTTCTTACCCCCTCCCCCCAGTTTCTCTACATTATTTCCAAGGTAGAGAAATGTTAAGGGATCCTGGCCCCAACACAGAATGGCTGAAAGTCTACAGTGTTTTGGGGTCACTTAGTTTGACCCCATTTACCTATATAACTTACCTGAGAAAGATCCCGAGGTGACCAAAGAAAAGACAGGTCTGTAAGGAGGACGATTTCAGGATGCTTCAGTGTTTTAATAATAACACTATCAGATACCAAAGAACAGCTGCAATATTACTTAGCTGCCACAACTTTTTTATTAAAAATATTATAATTTATTTACAAGCATCTCAGCCCTTCTTCCTCCCCACATCACAGAAGGCATCATCCAGAAGACAGATATGTGTATTTGAATTATATCTTTCATGTTTCCATTTTTCACTATATTCTCTGGAGATAACATTCACAAGTTATTCTTCAAGTATTAAATCTGTAGCTGTCTGTGATGTTCTCCTGGTTTTGTTCTTCACTATTCATTAGACCATGTAGTTCTTTCCAAATGCTTTTTAAAGTTAGCATACTTGTTGTTTCTTATGGCAAAGTAATATTCCATCACAGTCATATACCACAACTTGTTCAGCTATTCCTTAATCCCCAATCTCCAGATCCCCATCACCACAAAGGGAGCTTCCACAAATATTTTGGAACATATAGGTTGTTTTCCTTTTTCTCTGAACTCCTTGAGAAACAGGCTTGGTCTATGAGTATATAGAATTTCATAACTCTCTGGGTGTAATTCCAAATTGCTCTCCAAAATGGTCAGATCAGTTCACAGCTCCACAGACAGTATATCAGTTTCCCCATTTTTTTTCATATACCTCTCCAACATGTGTCATTTTGCCTTTTTTTCATTTTAGCCAATTTGATGGGCATGGGATGATATCTCAGAATTGTTTGGTTTGCATTTCTCCAATTAGTAGTGATCCAGAGCATTTTTTCATGTATTTGTATATAGCTTTGAACACTTCTTTTGAAAGTTATCTAGTCATATCTTTTGCCCATTTACCAATTGGAGGATGGCCCCCTTTCTTATAAATATGACAAAGTTCCCTATATATTTTAGATATGAGACCTCTTCGAGATTCTGTCTAAAAATTTCTTCCCTCCAATTAGTGTTGTATTTTGTTAAGGGCTTTTTCTGCATCTATTAATATAATCATATGGTTTTTATTACTTTTGTCATTAATATAGTCCTCTACCATAACTTAAAATATTTTTCCAGTTTACATGTTGATACATTTTTTAATAGTTGTTTTCTGGCATTTTGTAATTCATGTTCTCACTCTTCTTCCTATGCTTCATAACTCCTGAAGAAGACATAATATGATGTAGGTCATACATATGTTATATAATACATATTTCCATGCTTATCATGATGTGAAACAAGACATATTACACTAGAGAGAAATTCATGGAGGAAATAAAGTGAATGCTTCAGTCTGCATTTGGACTCTGTCAGTTCCTTCAATAATTGTAGAGTTACCATAACTTTTTAATGGACTGTATAATTAATTGGTGTCCTTGTTATGTCAAAAGAAAGCCAGAAAGATGTCTAATTTGTTAATTTGTTGAGTGGAACTTTTCTGGTGAATTTATGGAAAAACATGGAGAGTTTTAACTGATGGGTGCACATAGATGATTTGCAGTCTGCATCATTGAAGGGAACATTTGCATTGCTAATGCACATGACCATTTGAATATTGAGTATTGAGGTAAATTTCATCATAAGTGAATAAGACCATTGTTCTAACCTATCAGGAGCCTTTTGCATTGACTCTGTTATCCAACATATTAGCTTTCCCAATTTTGTGCCATCAGCAAATTTGATAAGCAGAGCATCTGAGCCTTTATCTAGGTCATTGATAAAAATATTAAATAATGGAAAGACAAGAACCAGATCTCTAGAAGTTTCTCTCCAAGTTGCTCCTAATCTATTGTTAACTCTTTCTAGGTTTGGTCAGCTAGACAGGTCCAAATTCACCTATTGTATAGCACATTTTTTATAATATACAGAAACTATCTAATGCTTTGGTGACTCTAGGTTAACTTTCTATAACATTCTCCTGACTTAAAATAGTTTAATGATTCTTTCATTAAAGAAATTGGTATTAATTTGATATGACCAATTCTTGTTGAAATCATGTTGACTTCCTTTTCTAAATATTTGCTGGCTATCTCATTCTATATCAAAAACCCTAAAAAATCTCTTTAAGAATACCTTTTGGAATCTTGTCAGTAACCAAAATTTAGTTCATTTTCAAATTATGCTGTACTCTTCCTTTTTTTGAAAGTTAGTCTTCTCCAGTTTTGCCTATAAGCATCTTTCCTGTTCTCCATGAGTTTTCAGTGATCACTGTCAGTGTTTTAGCTCATCTGCTAGATCTTTCACTCCCCCAAAATGTAGTTCATTCGGATCTTGTGAATAGAACTCTTCAAGAGATGATAGGTGCTCTTTTTTCATCTCCATATTTGTCTTTAGTTTCAGCTTTCTATTAGCCATTTTTGTTTTATGCTTTCTCAGCACAAGGTTATTCTTCTTGGCATAGAAAACAAAATAAAAAATATCAGAAGTTGAGAAGTTCTTCCTTCTCCTTATTGTCTGTCATTATGCCATATAACCTTAGCAGAGATTTTATTCTTTTTGTTGTTCTTATTTTCTCCAATAGCATCCCAGGTCATTGGCAGCCTTCCTGACTTTTGTCTTGTCACTGGACTTTGATGACTCTGGGAGAGAGGGGGAGACTGGAGACTTTGTGCAGTTCTGCCTCACTTAAATCCAATAACCCTAGGATGTTGTTGGGCCCCTTCAAAACAAAGGAAAACAACAATGAAAAATGACCCCTTTTCATTGATCTAGACATTCTTTGCCAGACCTAGCTCATTTGGAGCTTTAATATTTCTGACACTTTTTTTTTTGTCAGTAAGCATTTATTAAACATTCAGAAGGCAGTAAAAACAAAATCTATTACAAATATGTATGGCCATGCAAAACAAATTCTTACTTTAGCCTTTTCCTTTCTCCCATTCAAACTCACATTGCCCCCCAAAAAGAAGAAAATATGTACACTTAGTCCATTAATCCTTTATCTGGAGATAGCTAATATTCATCAGGAGTCCTTTGGAATTAAAGACTCATAATGAAAAATGCTATCCACTTTCAGAGAGAGAATGGATGAACTCTGAGTACAAATATATTTTCTTGTATTCTATTTCTCTTGCTTTTATTTTTTGTAGCACGAATAATGTGGAAATATACTTTACATGATTATATATGTATAATTGGCATGTATTTCTTGATGAATCAGTATGTGAGTAAGGAGGTGGAGGGAGGTAGAGAATTTGGAACTGAAAATAAATATTCTTAAATGAATCTTTTAGAATTATGGTTGGTCATTGTGTTGGTTAGAGTTACTGAATCTTTCAAAGTTGATTATCTTTACAATATTGCTGTTAACTGTATAATTACCCTCTTAGTTCTACTCATTTCTTTTTGTATTTTTGTATATGTGTATTTCCAGCTTTCCTAAGCTGTACTCAGTCTTTATTATTTGCATTTATCTGTTAAACAGGTCTCTTTTTTTCTTTCAACACTGCCTTTCCATTGTATTAGAAATGGATAATCTGAGGAACTATTTCTAGTTGTAGTAAAGGATATACTTGGGCTTGACTAGAGAGATACTAGGGAAACCTTGTGGGTGCCTAGTTGTAATGGAGATAGAAATACTTCTGAGAGAGAAATACTATTAGAGAGAGATATTCTGAGGTTGCCTATTGATCACTACTGATGGCTAATAGGTTAATATTTTTCCTACCCTCTTCCTCCCTCAATAGGACCCTTCACCACCCTTTTTTGAAACCTTTTGGCTTTGCCCCTCCCCCCTGAGTGGATTATGAGGTTTATGAGGAAACACTCTTTTCTCTTCCTTTCTCAAGTAAGGGGATTTATTGGGAACAACAGGATGGAGGACTGAGGTAAGATGAGGTGAGAGGGATGAGGTTTTCCCTAATCTATAATGAGGGATAGGAGGATTTTAGGAAATGTCAGTCCTGTCACAACTGTGACACAAAAGTCTGTCAAGGAGATGGGCAGACAACTGTTTAAGCTTCTTTCTTCTTCCTTCAAACTCAAAATCTCAAATATACAATCAGTTCTTCAGGTTCAACTACCACCAAAAGCCACCCAAAACCTTCTTCTTGCCTCCCCTCTCCAAAGTCAAGGATCTGCCCCTGCTTCTTTCCTCTTCAGCCTGGCTTGACTCTCCAACTGACTTTCCTGGGAACATTCTATTTGGAATCTTCACCTTGATTGACAGATGAGGTGCCCAGCTTTTTGTCTTACATGCATGAAGTTCTCTCTTCCTTCATGCCTCTTCCACACACACACCCCCCCAAAGCATTTACAGGTTTATTTAGAATTTAAAGGAATTAAAAAGGATCCATATCAGAACTCATAGGAAATAACAGTGCCATCCAGTGAGTAGTACTATGCTATAGATATAGGCTAAGGCCAAGGGTGGTTCCCTGAATTTACCAGAGTTGCAGAAGGAAATTCTAAATTTCTGAGGGAAATATACTATTTGACATCTTTCAGACATTTTGGCAAAGAGCTAACTTGAGATATTTCACAATTTCAGTCTTCAATTTTACCATATTCCTTTTGATGACATTCCAAAATGTTTGAGATATGTTTTTGTTTACTTGTACTTTTGGCTATGCCAATAACTTTTTGAACTTTCTAGTTTGTGATATCATATCTTGTGAAGCTGGGCTGGGTTGTCAAGGTGGTTGCTGTGATAAAAAGCAAATACTCCACAAAAATCAATATGAAATGAGAAATGAGGGTGGCAGTGTCCAATCTGATTCCAAGATTTGATAAGTTGTACTGTGCTCAGCACATACACATGTTTAATTAATAAGTAATTATGGTTATTTAAGAATGAAGTAAAATATTTTTCTTTCAATTTATGTTTGTACTTTTTTCAAAAGGTTATTCTTAGGTTATAACATAATTTAAATTGTTTGGACTTACTTAATGATTTGTTTGGACTTACTTAAATATTTCTTTTGATCTAGGGGCAATGTGAAAAAAATTAATCAGATGATAAGAGCAAGATGCACTGAGAAAATTTGGGAATATTTGGTCTAAGGTACTTAGAATACAGCTCAGGGTAGGAGGCTAGCAGGGAATATTTTGAGGTTGCTTTTGTTATTGCTATTCAGCTCAGTCCAATGGAGTGTCATATAGGGAGTAGTAATGTGATACAATGAAAAGAGTTCTGTAATTGGAGATTGAGGATCTGGGTTCTATTCTCAGCCTTGCCACTTACTATATGAGTGACCTTGGCAGGCCACTTAACCTCTTTGGGTCTCAGTTTCCTTGTCTATAAAAGGAGAGGTTTGGCCTACGTGTCCTTATAAGATCCTTTTCGGCTGTAAATAGATACATGATCATGTGACTCTGTGGATACCAATTTGGGCAGAATATTGAGTATGTGATAAAATAATATGAAATAAGTGTGGAAAGGTTGGAGCCAGATTGTGGAGGCTCTAAATGTCAAGTAGAGGAATTTATTTATTTTTTTTATCCTTGAGACAATAGAGAATTTCTGAAGCTTTTTAAGCAAGGAACTGGCATAGTCATACCTATGATTTTGGCATATCTGTTTGGTAACTTTATGAAGGACAAATTGAAGAAAGAAGAGATTCAAGGCCGAGAGACAAATTATTTAATTCTAATTTTATTTCATTGTAACCCAAAAAATACAGCATCTCTAATGAATATGGAACAATAACAGGACAAGAATATAAAGGGGTACACTAGGAAACAGCTGATAGAGTTTCCTATTCTTTCAGATTATAAAACATATTGCAAAGTAAGTATCATTAAAATTATCTGGTATTTGTGAAAAATAAAGATCTAGATAAATAGAATGTATTGTAGAGATATGGAATTTCTATTTTTAAAAGATTTTATATAAAATATCCCATTAGGAAAGCATTTTTAAACTAATATCGGATAAAACAAAAGACAAAAGGTGGGAAAAGATTCATTATTAACAAATGTACTTGGATAATTGGACAGCAATTTGGCAGGAAATTAATACTGATCTCTATTTTCCACTATATACCTTTGGAAATTTTAGCTAGATGACAGACTTGAACAGAAAAAAGGCATTATAAAAAAGGGAATAAAATGGAGTAATGTATGATCTCAGTTATGAAGAAGAAAATCCTTTTTTTCTATGGAACAAATACATTATGAAAGCCTTGATTATATGTTTTAAAAATTCTATATGATAATAATAATAGCTAGCATTTATATGATACTTTTTTCAGAGTTCCAGACATGCTATCTCATTTAAGTCTCACAAAAGTAATATAAAAGAAGAAAATAATGTTTTTCTTTTGGATAAATATCCCTAGTTCCATTCATTGACCCTTGTATAGAATTGTTTCATATCTCCTCAACATTCCCACCCTCTCCTCTAAACTCACTTCAAAAATTGTCATTACTTTAATATGAAATGATTTCATCAGTGTGGGCACTTTGTCCTCCAGCACAGATTGTAACCCATTCACACCTTATCCACTATATGTCTTTTTCAAATCTAAATTTGTCACATTCACTTGGTATCCATATGTGACTTTTGAGATAGCTCTCCCTTTCCCTCCTGATTGGAATTGTTTCCTGATCCTTCTGTGCTAACTTTATATAGTGGGATGCTCTCTTTTCTCTGAAAGGAAATGCAGTACCCTAAACTGAATATAGTTTTTTTTAAACCAACATTTTTTTCCACAGTAAGAGGATTTCTTCATTCTTTGTGAATTGTATATCTATCAGTATAACAAAGATTCAAGAGGCATATTAATGTAGGAGCTGGAAGCAGGGCTTATGATATGGGATGTAGTGGGGCAATGCTATTTCCAAAGCTCTTGGGTTCTGGGTATTGGACTAACTCCTTTGGAATGTGAAGGAGCCAGTGGTGGTTAAGGTGATAGTGGTGGTTTGATTTGCCTGGCATGTGTCTCCTTCTCTTTGAAAATATAAAGCTTGTCTTATGTTTGTATCCCCAAATCCTATTATAGCACTTGACACATAATGGTAAGTGCTTAATAAATGCCTTCCTTCTTTCCTTGCTTCCTTCCTTCTTTTTTCTTTTGTTCTGAATAGTTTCCTTATTTCTACTTCTCTTTGCATCAGTTTATCTTTTGGTACTTGTCTATGTTTTTCATATTATTTTTTATATCATGATAATATTCCAGTATATTCATATAGCATTATTTATTTAGCATTTTCCAATAGATGGCTATCTACATTGTTTCCTTGTTTTTTGGTACTACAAAAATTAGCATTACAAATATTTTGAGACATTTGGAGGCTAAAAAATAATTGACCACCTTGGGGACTTAGCAGTAGCATTTCTCAAAGAATATAGATATTTTAGTCTCCCAGAACAATTCTAAATTTGTTTCCTGAATGATTGGACTGATTTATAGCTTTACAAACAGTGTATTAGAATACCTAGACTTTTCTAACCCACACATTGACTTTTTCCTCTTTTTTAAAATCACTTTTCCAGTTTTCAAGTTTGAAGTGAAACTTTAGTTGTTTTAGTTTATATTTCTCTTATTAGTAAAAATTTGGAATAGTCTTTAATATGGTTGTCAATAGTTTGTAACTCTTTTGAGAATTGTTTATTAATATCTTTTCATCATTTATCCATTTAGGAATAATAGCTCTTTGTCTCATATATTTTGAGACTTCTCTATCTAGCTTGAATATCAGACCTTTATTATTATTATTGTTATTATTATTTTTAATTTCCTTCCATCTTTATTTTTTTCCATTTGAATAAGTTTATTTATTTATTTAGTTTATTTATTTATTATTCCTTGGTTACAATAATCACATTATTTCCCTCCTTCCTTTCCACCCACTCTTCCCGCAGCCAGCATGCAATTTCATTGGGTATTACATGTGTCCTTGATTAGAACCCATTTCCATGTTGTTGTTTACACTAGGATGTTCATTTAGAGTCTACATCCCCAGCTATATCCCTTTGACCCATGTATTCAAGCAGTTGTTTTCCTTTGATGTTTTTACTCCCACAGTGTTTCCTCTGGTTGTGGATAGTGGTTTTTCTCGTAGGTTTCTCTGAGTTGTTCAGGGTCATTGCATTGCCACTAATGGAGAAGTCCATTACATTTGATTGTACCACAGTGTATCAGTTTCTTTGTACAATGTTTTCGTGGTTTTGCTCCTCTCGCTCAGCCTCAATTCCTGGAGGTTGTTCCAGTCTCCATGGAATTCCTCCACTTTATTATTCCTTTGAGCACAATAGTATTCCATCACCAACATATACCACAATTTGTTTAGCCATTCCCCAATTGAAGGGCATCCCCTCATTTTCCAACTTTTAGCCACCACAAAGAGTGCAGCTATGAATATTTTTGTACATGTCTTTTTCCTTATTATCTCTTTGGGGTACAAACCCAGCAGTGCTATGGCTGGATCAAAGGGCAGACAGTCTTTTATCCCTTTGGGCATAGTTCCAAATTGCCCTCCAGAATTGTTGGATCAATTCACAACTCCACCAGCAATGCATTAATGTCCCAACTTTGCCACATCCCCTCCAGCATTCATTACTTTCCATAGCTGTCATGTTAGCCAATCTCCTAGGTGTGAGGTGATACCTCAGAGTTGTTTTGATTTGCATTTCTCTGATTATAAGAGATTTAGAGCACTTTTTCATGTGCTTATTAATGGTTTTGATTTCTCTATCTGAAAATTGCCTACTCATGTCCCTTGCCCATTTTTCAATTGGAGAATGGCTTGATTTTTTGTATAACTGGTTTAGCTCTTTATAAATTTGAGTAATTAGACCTTTGTCAGATGCTTTTGTAATGAAGATTGTTTCCCAATTTCTTGCTTCCCTTCTAATTTTGGATGCATTAGTTTTGTTTGTACAAACACTTTTTAATTTGATGTAATCAAAATGATTGATTTTGCATTTTGTGATTTTTTTCTAGCTCTTGCTTGGTTTTAGAGTCTTTCCTTTCCCAAAGATCTGACAAGTATACTATTCTGTGTTCACCCAATTTGCTTATAGTTTCCTTCTTTATATTCAGGTCATTCACCCATTCTGAGTTTATCTTGGTGTAGGGTGTGAGATGTTGATCCAAACCTAAACTCTCCCATACTGTCTTCCAATTTTCCCAGCAGTTTTTATCAAAAAGTGGGTTTTGGTCCCCAAAACTGGGATCTTTGGGTTTATCATAGACTCTCCTGCTGAAGTCATTTACCCTAAGTCTATTCCACTGATCGTCCTTTCTGTCTCTTAGCTAGTACCAAATTGTTTTGATAACCACTGTTTTATAGTATAGTTTGAGATTTGGGACTGCAAGTCCTTCTTCCTTTGCATTTTTTTTTCATTATTTCCTTGGATATCCTTGATCTTTTGTTCTTCCAAATGAACTTTGTTATGTTTTTTCTAATTCCATAAAGAAGTTTTTTGGTAGTTCAATGGGTATGGCACTAAATAAGTAAGTTAATTTGGGTAAGATTGTCATTTTTATTATGTTAGCTCGTCCCACCCATGAGCAATCAATGTTTTTCCAATTGTTTAGATCTAGTTTTAATTGTGTGGAGAGTGTTTTGTAGTTGTGTTCATATAGTTCCTGTGTTTGTCTTGGCAGATAGATTCTTAAGTATTTTATATTGCGTAGGGTGATTTTAAATGGTAATTCTCTTTCTAATTCTTGCTGCTTAGATGGATTGGAGATATATAGAAATGCTGATGACTTATGCGGGTTTAATTTGTATCCTGCAACTTTGCTAAAGTTGTTGATTATTTCTACTAGCTTTTTGGTTGATTCTCTAGGATTCTTTAAGTATACCAGCATATCATCTGCAAAGAGTGATAGCTTGGTCTCTTCATTGCCAGTTTTAATACCTTCAATTTCTTTTCCTTCTCTAATTGCTACTGCTAGTGTTTGTAGTACAATGTTAAATTATAGAGGTGATAATTGGCATCCTTGTTTTACTCCTGATCTTATTGGGAAGGCTTCTAGTTTATCCCCATTGCAGATGATGTTTGCTGATGGTTTTAGATATATACTGTTTATTATTTTTAGGAAAGGCCCTTCTATTCTTGTCAGTTTTCTTGTTAATATGGTCAATTATATGGATGATTTTCCTAATATTGAAGCATCCTTGCATTCCTAGTATGAATCCTGCCTGGTCATAGTGGATGACCCTCCTGATGACTTGCTGGAGTGTTTTGCTAGTATCCTATTTAAGATTTTTGCATCTATATTCATTAGGGAGATTGGTCTATAGTTTTCTTTCTCTGTTTTTGACCTGCCTGGTTTTGGAATCAGTACCATGTTTGTGTCATAAAAGGAGTTTGGTAGAACTCCCTCTTTGCTTATTATGTCAAATAGTTTGTATAGTATTGGGATTAACTGTTCTCTGAATGTTTGATAGAATTCATTTGTGAATCCATCAGGCCCTGGGGATTTTTCCTTAGGGAGTTCTTTGATGGCTTGTTCAATTTCTTTTTGTGATATGGGGTGGTTTAGGTAATTTATTTCTTCCTCTGTTAGTCTAGGCCATTTATATTTTTGTAAGTATTCATCTATATCAACTAGATTGCCATATTTGTTGCCATATAATTGGGCATAGTAGTTTTTAATGATTGCCTTAATTTCCTCTTCATTAGAGGTGAGGTCTCCTTTTTCATCTTGGATACTGTCAATTTGGTTTATTTCTTTCCTTTTTTAAATTAGACTGACTAGTACTTTGTCTATTTTATTTGTTTTTTCAAAGTACCAACTTCTAGTATTATTTATTAAATCAATAGTTCTTTGGCTTTCAATTTTATTAATTTCTCCTTTGATTTTTAGGATCTCTAATTTAGTCTTCAAAAGAGGATTTTTTAATTTTTCTCTTTCTAATTTTTTAATTTGCATGCCCAATTCATTGACCTCTGCCCTTTTTAATTTGTTAATATATGAACTCAAGGATATAAATTTTCCCCTGAGTACTGCTTTGACTGTATCCCATAGTTTTTGAAAGGATGTCTCATCATTGTCATTTTCGTCAATGAAGTTATTAATTGTTTCCACGATTTGTTCTTTAACTTACTGGTTTTGGAGAATCGTATTGTTTAATTTCCAATTAATTTTTGATTTACCTCTCCATGTTCCCTTACTAATTATTATTTTTATTGCATTGTGATCTGAGAAGGTTGCATTTATTATTTCTGCTCCTTTGTACTTGTTTGCAATGTTTTTATGCCCTAATACATGGTCAATTTTTATGAATGTACCATGTGCTGCAGAAAAGAAGGTATATTCCTTTTTGTCCCTATTTATTTTTCTCTACATGTCTACTAACTCTAATTTTTCTAAGATTTCATTCACTTCTCTTACCTCTTTCTTATTTATTTTTTGGTTTGATTTATCTAGTTCTGATAGAGCAAGGTTCAGGTCTCCCACTAGTATAGTTTTTCTATCTATTTCATCCTTGAGCTCCTCTAGTTTCTCCTTTAGAAATTTGGATACTATGCCATTTGGTGCATACATGTTGAGTACAGATATTTCCTCACTGTCTATACTGCCTTTTATCAGGATGTAATTATCTTCCCTATCTCTTTTAACTAGATTTATTTTTACTTTGGCTTTGTCAGATATCATGATTGTGACTCCTGCCTTCTTTTTGCCAGTTGATGCCCAATAGATTTGGCTCCACACTCTTACTTTCACCCTATGTGTATCTACCTTCCTCACATGTGTTTCTTGTAGACAGCATATGGTAGGGTTTTGGATCCACTCTGCTATTCGCTTGCGTTTTATGGGTGAGTTCATTCCATTCACATTCAGAGTTATGTTTACAAGCTGTGTATTTCCCAGCATTTTGATCTCTGCTCCTGTTCCTGCCTTTTCTTCTTTCACTATTTCCTTCTACACCAATGTTTGCTTTTAAATAGTCCCCCTTGTTCCCACCCTTATTTTACTTTCCTTTCTACCACCCTCCTTTCTTATCCCCCCCTTATTTTCCTGTAGTCTTTCTAAAATTAACCCCCCGCCCCCTCCCTCCCTTGTACTGCTTTCCTCCCCACCAGACCGTTTGTTACCCTTCTACTCCCCTATAGGGTGCAAATCTATTCCCTGCCCCCAATGGATTGGATTGTTTTTCCCTCTTTGAGTCAATTTCAAAGCACGTAAAAGTTGAATATTTCCTGTCTTGGACCTCTTTACCCTTCCAGTGTATTGATGTCCTCCCCCCCCTTCCACCATGAGCTTCTTTGTGACATAAATTTATCCCCGTTTGTTTCTTTTCCCATTTCTTTTCATATTAACCTATTTTAAAGTTCTAGTTATATATATGTATATATATGCATACTCATGTGTATGTATTTATGCATGCATATATCTATATACCTATTTATGTCTTGTACTTTCATCCTATACAGTTTGTCGCTGTTCCCTCTAAGTGTACTTCTTTTTGCTGCCCAGGTAATAACAACAGTTTTTAAGAGTTACCAATGACCTCTTTTCTTATAGGGATACATATCATTTTAACTTATTGAGTCTTTCAAAAAAAATTTTTGTTTTGTTTTGTTTTTCTTTTTTCCCTCTTTTTTAATTACCTTTTGATGATTCTCTTGAGTTCTGTGCTTGAACATCAAATATTCTGTTCAGGTCTGGTCTTTTCTTATGAATTCTTGAAATTCTTCTATTTTGTTGAATGACCATACTTTCCCCTGTAAGAATATAGTCAGTTTTGCTGGGTTTTAGACCTACTTTGGTTTGGTTGCTTTGGTTGTAGACCTACTTCCCTTGCTTTCTGGAATATCATATTCCATGCCTTTCTTTTTTTCAGTGTGGATGCAGCCAGATCCTGCATTATCCTCACTGTGGTTCCGTGGTATCTGAATGACTTCTTCTTGGCAGCTTGTAATATCTTTTCTTTGGTCTGATAGTTCTTGAATTTGGCTATAACATTCCTGGGTGTTGTCAGTTGGGGATTAAGTATAGGAGGTGATCTGTGGATTCTTTCAATCTCCACTTTTCCCTCTTGTTCTAGGATATCGGGGCAGTTTTCTTTAATAATTTCCTGTAATATAATGTCCAGGCTTTTTCTTTTGTCATGATCTTCTGGTAGACCAATGATTCTTAAATTGTCTCTCCTTGAATGATTTTCTAAATTGTCTGTTTTGTGAATGAGATGCTTCATATTTTCCTAAATTTTTTCATTCTTTTGGTTTTGTTTTATAGTGTCCTGCTGCCTTGTAAGGTCACTTAATTCTAGTTGTTGTATTCTGGTTCTTAAAGACTGGATTTCATCCTTAGTTCTTTGGTCGTCTTTTTCCTTTTGGTCTGATTTTCTTTGGAGGTCATCTTTCATCCTCTTTACCTCATCTTTCATCTCCTTTTTCTCATCTTTCATCTTCTTCACCTCATCATTCATCTGCTTTGCCTCATCTTTCATTTCCTTTGCCTCATTTTCCAGCTGGTTGATTTTGGCTTTCAAGACACTATTTTCTTGTTTTAGTTCAAGTGCCTCTGTTTCCAGATGACTTATCTTAGTTTTTAAGTTCTTTTCTCAATTGTCTTCAGCCTCTCTTAATTGTATTTTGAATTGCATTTTGAGTTCTTCCAAAGCCTGTATCCAATTCTCTGGGACTTCTGATTTTTCCTTTGCTGATCCCTCCCCCTCTGTTTCGTTCGCTCTTTGCTCATTACCTGTGCAGAAGCTGTCTATTGTAATTTCTTTCTTCTTTTTCTGTTGTTTGCTCGAGTTTACCCCTTCTTTGCTCCCCATATTTGTCTGTGCTCTTGTTCCTCTCATTTTTTTTTTGGTTTTGGGGCCATCAGTCTCCTTTTTTGGAGCTTTGTCAGATTTCTTGGTACAGTCTCTAGGGGAGGAATGTTAGCTTCCCTGTCCTCTGGAGGCTTTTGATCGGATTAAGTTCAACTAGGTTGGGCTGTATGTGCTCTGTCGCTGAAGACTCCTGGAAGGCTGGGCCTCCCAGGCTCTCTCCAGTTCTCTCCAGCTGCTTCTCTACTGTCCGTAAGGTTCCCCAGTGCCTTTGCCGGCCCCTAGGTTCCTGTCCTTGCTGGAGGCCCTGCACTCTAGGGGGGAGAGAGGTCCTGGCCTCCCTGAGCTCTGAGGAGTCCTGATCGGATTAGGTTCAACTGGATTGGTCTGGATGTGCCCCAAGGCAAAAACCTCCCGGTGAGACTGGAGCTAGATGGAAGGACCCAGCCATGGGCTGATCTCTCTCTGGTTTCCTCCCCGCTCTCCACGCTGGAAGCTCCAAGCCAGGTGCCCCGCTACTCACATGGTAGACCCTCCAAACCAGCACCTTTGCCTGCCCAGAGGTTCCCGCTGCCGCTGGGGGCTCAGCCCTCTGGGTTGGGGGGAAGGGGTCCTGGGACCTTCCCTCTGTTTTCCCCTTAGACCTGAGTGTTCTCGGACTCCATCTTTTGGGGGGAGTACCTTTTGATTTGAGTCCAGAAGGAGAGTTCCTCGCCTCTGTCCTGTTGTTAAGTGTGAATTTCAGTCCCTTAGGAGCATTTAGTTTTTGATCGGTAAGGAAGGGTTTTCAGAGATCTGAACTTTTGCTGCTTCTAAGCTGCCATCTTGACTCCCACTGACAAGCAATTCTACTGGGCTGTACATGTGTCATTGTTCAAAACCCATTTCCAGGTTATTCATATTTGTAGTAGAGAGATCTTTTAACATCAGAATGCTAATAATATCCCTATCGAACCACGTGATCAATTCTATGTTTTTCTTCTGAGTTTCTGTTCCCATAGTTCTTTCTTTGGATGTGGATAGCATTCTTGCTCCTAGTTCCTCTGGATTGTCCTGGATCATTGCATTGCTGCTAATAGAAAAGGCTGTCACATTTGATTGTTTCACAGTGTTTCAGTTTCTATGTACAATGTTCTCCTGGTTCTGCTCCTTTCTTTCTGCATCGGTTCATGGAGGTCTTTCTAGTTCACATGGAATTGCTCCACTTCGTTATTCTTTTCAGCACAATAATATTCACATAACCATCAGATACCACATTTTATTCAGCCATTCCCCAATTGATAGATACCCCCTCATTTTCCATTTTTTTGCCACCACAAAGAAAGCAGCTATGAATATTCTTGTACAAGTCTTTTTTCTTATTATCTCTTTGGGATACAAATCCAGCTGTGATATGACTGGATCAAAGGGCAGGTTGTCTTTTAAAGTCCTTTGGACATAATTCCAAATTGCACTCCAGAATGGCTGGATTAATTCAGAACTCCACCAGCAATGTATTAGTGTCCCAATTTTGCTACATCCCCTGCAACATTTATCACTTAAAAGGAAATTTCCTTATCTTGAAGTTACCTGCTCTCCAGCCATTAATTTACAAGTTTAATCTTTATTTTTAACATTCAGAATATTTTCTTATCTTAATTTCCTTGTTTTTGAAGGAAATGGATAAATTGAAGTTAATTAAAAAACAGATTCTTTAAATAGAAATATATATTTTATTCTTATTCATTTGGAAAAAAATAGTACTACTTTGGAATGACTTAACATGACTGTAGTGATAATAGTTGAAGGGAACTGCTTACCAATCAGAACTTTCTAAAAAATAGAATGAGACTGCTTAGAGAGGTGATAAATTCCTCCTCCTTACAGATCTTAAAGCCGATTGATGTTTACTTGTTGGGTGGAGAATTCCTTTTGTATAGGTTGGACTAAATGGCCTCTTGAATTCCTTCCAACTCTTAAATTCTGTGACATTATAAACTTAGGATATGATTTCTTACCACCCAAACTGGTTATACTGGTGTTTAAATCACAACTAGTCACTTCTGGACAAATGTAAATTTTGATATTCAAAAGAATTTTTTTTAAACAATAGATTTGTATCTATAAATCTATGCCAATTTTCCTTAAATTTTTTATGATGAAAGATTTTATTCTTTTGTTAATATGGTCATTAGGAGAGAACAGAAATCCATACTTGACCATGTTCTTTATATTCTTGATGAATTTAAATTTTGCTTGATTCCCAAATTGTATAACTAATCTCTTCAGGATCTGGAAAGTTTGTCTCTATTTAGTACTAGCCAACCTCTTATATTGTCTTATATTCTTGCATTGGTAGTCCAATAATAATGCTTCCATAGATCCAGTCTCATCAATATGAGTGTACACTTCAGCGATTCAGATCGTCTGCCACTCATACTTTTTCATCCTACTCTTGTTCATGTTTCCTATATATCCTACCTGGAGTATATATATCTTGCTTTTTTTTTTTCCTAGATCTTTTAGCATTCTGTTGGTACCAGTACAATATTCATATTGGCCATCTGTTATCCCTTGCTTTTGCTAAAGTATCTTTCCTTTTCTACATATGTATTTTCAGAATGATATCTTTTATTCCATTTCCTATGTGCAAGCTATCCTGGGTAATATATTCCAGCCTAATTACATACACTGTTGATCTCTTCATTGTACTAAGAATCACTTTCATTTTTTTTAAGCTCTTATCTTCCATCTTAAAATCAATATTGTGTATTGGTTCCAAGGAAACACAGTAGGCAATGGAAGTTCACCAGGGACTTACACTAGGAAGTGTTGGAGGCCAGATTTGTATCTAAGACCTCCCAACTCTAGGCTTAGCTTTCTATACATTGAGCAACCTAACTGCCTCCTTCCCTCCAGTTTTAGTTTTCCTCAAACCATTGTTCCATGGCTTACAACTAGATGACACTACTAAAAGAATATCAGAAAAAAAATTAAATGTTTTAGTAGGTTGTTACCAAGATCTATAAGTGGCAGCAAGTATTGACCTTTATTGGTACAATAATTTCCTTCACTGGGATCATCCAGTAATCTCCAATGCAATTATGGGACTGATCCAATTAGAAATCTAATAGTAAACATCAAAATTAATAACTGTGCTCAAGTAAGAACAGTTGTTTATGCATTTTGTGGCATAAGTTTTTTTAAAACACTTTCCTTTTTATCCAAATAGTTTTCTCTGAATAGTTCTGGATCATTGCATTGCTGCTAGTAGAGAAGTCCATTACATTTGATTGTATCACAGTGTATCAGTCTCTGTGTACAATGTTTTCCTGGTTCTGTTCCTTTCACTCTGCATCAATTCCTGGAGGTCATTCCAGTTCACATGGAATTCCTCCATTTCATTATTCCTTTGAGCACAATAGTATTCCATCACCAGCATATACCACAATTTGTTCAGCCAGGCTTGTAAGTTTTTGAACTGGTTTTGCATTCCATTCTTCCTGACTTCACACCCAGCACTTGGGACAGAAAAATTGTATTTTAATCCTTGAGAGAATTATTAATGGTTTTGGTTTCGGTTTCTTTATCTATAAATCAAGGGATTAGAATAGATGTTTTCTGAGGGTCTTTCTGGCTTATTTTGCTCAGCATTGTGCCTGACATAAAGTAGGTGCTTAATAAATGCTTGTTGGTAGACTGCCTGTTCTTTTGTGTTTTCCTTAACTATGCCCTTTCCATGTACATTAGTTCCATCTACAGAGGGTGAGAATAAAAATAATTATCTTATAGGAACATGAAGTTTTAATTACCTTTAAAAAGGATCAATATTTTCAAATTCCTGAGCAAAAGTTTCTAGAAATATGCAAAAATATGCTGAAATTAAAGCATACTACAGGGAGTAATAGATGTAATTTCTTTAGAGCATTAAATATCAACCAAAGTAATATCTTAAAAATCTTTTTTAGCTTACCAAAGAATTCACACATAATGCAGAAAATGTATTAGCAAAGGATATGTCAGTTCTTTTTTTTTTTTAAGTGTCTTAACCTTTTTAAGTATCATGGACCCCCTTGTCAGTCTGATGACACCTATGGAACCCTTCTCAGAGGAGTACTTTTAAAATATATAAAGTAAAATATAAAGGATTACATAAGAAACTAGTTTTTATTGAAATGGTTATATTTTTAAAAACAAGTTCATGGACCTCAGGTTAAGAAAGCCATCTAGATGGGTTCGTTTACTTATTTTGGTATGATGATGGATGGAGGAAAGAAGAGAGGAGAGGGACTCTGGTGTCCTGGTCAACAAAACTTTAGTAACTACTTTTTTCCTCTTAAAGAATTCCTCCTGTAGATTCTATTGACTTCACCTTCTGTCCCTCTGCATTTTATATAGTTATTGGCCAGCTGTGAAACATCTGCTGCTTTCTCCTTGGGAATGTTATAGTTGTTCATGTGTGTGGTTCTATAGATCCTATTTGTAATGTGCTTTAAGTTTCTTCAGAATGAAAGAAGCCATATAAAGTGATTAGGACAGATAAATATCTCATGAATTCTGTGTTACCACATCCTCAATAACTCACTAATTATCATTAAAACTGTTCAACAAATATTGGGCTTTTTTCTAGTTTGAGGAAAGAGAAAAGTAAGAAATCTGAGTATGGTGGAAGAAGAAAATATGATGAGGGAGTGGAAGAGATAGAAAGAGATTGAGACAGAGACAGAGATCTACCCTTTTAAATGTTAAGCAGTATTTCGAAAAATTGAATATACAGGAATCTCTTTGTGACTTCATAAAGCTATGTGGGAGAGACTTATGATAGAAAGGTTAGTAGGACATTTTTTCAAAAAGGAAGAAAAACCCATATCTTTAGAACCTAAATGTTAAAGTTGAGTAGTGCTTTGGTTCACATGAGAAGTCCTTTTGCCTACCCCTACCCTCCTAAAAAGCTGTTCTCATTTTGTAGCTTTAAGGCTTATTTGTAAAATTTCTTTGCTGCAATCCTTCTTTCAGTGTGGTCTGACCCTTGAACCCCACCCTCCCACATAGCTCTGAGTTTGACCCATTACTTACAAAGACTTAACTTTCCAATGTTTTTCCCTTGAAAACTCCATATTTGGAACTAAGTAGTTTTGAACAGAGTCCATGTTGCAGTGAATGTTAACCATATTTAACCACTACATACTGAATTGAAAAGATTGAGGGTTCAAGGTAAATTCAACTTCATTATATGAAAATTGAAAATATCTCTTTTGAACCAGAATTGTCATTCCATTTCCTTCTGCTAATATCCTAAGCAGTCTGAATTATTTATCTTGTCCCATTAGGTCTGGGGAGTCTATATTAATAGGAGTCAGATAATATGGGTAGATTTACCTGCTGTTATTTTATTATTTCTATGACCTTAGGCAAATCATTTAACTTCCCTGGGCCTCAGTTTCCTCTTCTATAAAATGATGATAAAAGGTTTCTGAGATCCTTTTCAGTTCTAGATCTATGATCCTATGAATATCTAAGATAATGAAAGGTAACAATGAAGCAGGAAGTTAATTTTATGGACCAATCCTTAGTTAACCTATTTATTAGGGAAGAATGGGGCATGATTAATAAAAAATAAAATATGAGACGTCTTTAGTCTTATAGATCCATATTATATATATATACATATATATGTATATGTATATATATATATATATATATATATATATATATATATATATATATAACAGCAGACTGTCACATGAGCCTCAAATTTCTCTATTGCATGTCACCTGGACTCTTCCTAAGCAGGCTTTCCAACTTTGTCCTTGGGAAGCAACATCAGAAGCACCCTGGGCAGATACCAATTCTCCCCTTCTCCCCACAACATGTTTTCCAAGATTCTCAAAGCATTCTTTAGACTAGTGGTTTTTGAAGTGGAAGTGGGAGCTGTGTTCCCACCCTAGCAGGCTAGGGTGTGATCCCAGGGGATATGTTTTGCTGACCTAAGGGTAGAAAGACAGGCCACATCCTAGCCTTACTAATAGAGCCAGTTATGGAGCTTTGTCTCAAACCCAGCTATAGCTGTCCTCATTCTGAAACATTGTCCTGCTCAGCCCCTTCTTTCTGCTGTGCAAATTCTCAGCTGAGTGTCAGTTCCTTAGGTCAGTTTTGAATTAAATTTACCACTGAGTAAATGCCAGATCACTTGTCTCTACTGCAAATATCCCAGTGTTTGGGAAGAATGTTGGAGAGTAAGAATATTGTCCATTCTCCCTTTTTCATTTTTGATAGGACAAGTGTGAGTTACATAGGATGAATAGGCGTGGATGTGATTATATTGTGATAAGGATCTAAGATATGTTATCATTCTTACAAACCAACCAATTTTTTTTAAACCTTTATCTTCTGTCATAGAATCAATACAAAATATTGGTTCCAAGATAGAAAGGCAGTAAGGGCTTTTACCTAATTGAAGTTAAGTGACTTGCCCAGAGTCACAGCTAGGAAGTGTCTGAGGGCAGATTTGAACTCAGGACCTCCTTTATCTAGATCTGGCTTGCAATCTATTGAGCCACCTAGTTGCCCCAACCAACCCTTCTAAACTTCTCTGTCCTTGTCAGGGATACAACTATCCTCCAGTCCTGTTTTCGTAACTTCCATGATATTTTCAACTCCTTACTTTGCCCCATTCTATATCTTCATAATCATTTAGATGCCATACCCCTTGATGGTTCTATCTCTATGTCTCTCATACTTGTTTCATTGTTTCTGCTCACAGATAAAATACCCTAAATCAGGTTCTAATCACATATCTTGAGATAACTTACTAATTGGTTTCCCTACTTTAAGTCTATCCTCGTTCCATTTCATTCTCTACAGATCTGTCAGAATTTTTTTTCTTTTTAAGAACAGGTGTGACCATGTTACTCTCTTACTCATTGAAATATTACTTTAATCTTATCCTTTAAAAATTTCCATTTTAGGGGGCAGCCGGGTGGCCCAGTGGATTGAGAGCCAGGCCTAGAGATGGGAGGTCCTAGGTTCAAATCTGGCCTCAGACACTTCCCAGCTGTGTGACCCTGGACAAGTCACTTAACCCCCATTGCCTAACCCTTACCACTCTTCTGCCTTGGAGCCAATACACAATATTGACTCCAAGATGGAAGGTAAGGGTTTAAAAAAAAATTTCCATTTTAAGCACATTTTATAGTAGTATATAAGTACATAGTCATTAATACAGAAGTATATTTTATAATGCTAAACACTTTAAGGAGAAAATAGGAGAATTTTCAAGGAAGCTTATGAAAACTAGGAAGCTATTGATTTCGAGGAATGTATAGAGGAATAGAAAAGGCCCATTAGGATGGAGAAATCTAAGTGTTTTAGCTAGTGAGAATTTAGCTGATGTCAGAAAATGACATATGCAATTTAATGCTTTTCCATGGTTTGCTAAATTGTACCATAAAACTACATTACTGTTTTTAGAATAGTATAGCAACCTGCCATGACTTTTTTTGATACTGCCACACCTAGGATTGCTCTGTATAAAACCATTCAGATTATTGTAATAATCTGAGGGATGGTTCTTACTGAGTTATCAGCCTGGGGGTCATATACTTCAGTTTGTAATTTACAGAATGACATCTGTCAAAAGATCTTGAAATTTGAGGAGATTTAGTAGAGGTTGTAGTTAAGGATGGTTATCCTCATCACCAAAATGATTTTGAGTCTAATCTTCTCTCATTTGAAGAACAGTGACCTCAATGCTGTTGCCTGCCTTAAAGAGGAAGATTAACTCAAATGATTTCAAATAGAAGGCTTACTGAGTTCAACTTTTAATTCCTAACATTCTTTTTTTTTTAACTTTTAAGCATTATTATTTGGTCAATTTCAAACATTATTAATTGTATACAAAAATCATTTTCTTTTCCTCCCTCCCCTCCCTCCACCACTCTCATAGCCAACGCACAATTCCACTGGGTATCACATGTGTCCTTGATCCAAACCCATTTCCATGTTGTTGGTATTTGCACTAAGATGTTCATTTAGAGTCTACATCCCCAGTCATATCCCCTCGGCCCCTCTTGTCAAGCAGTTGCCTTTCCTCGGTGTTTTTATTCCCACAGTTTGTCCTCTGCTTGTGGATACTGTTTTTTTCTCATAGATCCCTGCAGATTGTTCAGGGACATTGCATTGACACTAATGGAGAAGTCCATTACGTTTGATTGTACCACAGTACATCAGTCCGTGTACAGTGTTCTCCTGGTTCTGCTCCTTTCACTCTGCATCACTTCCTGGAGGTTGTTCTAGTCCCCATGGAATCCCTCCACTCTATTATTCCTTTGAGCACAATAGTATTCCATCACCAACATATAGCACAATTTGTTCAGCCATTCTCCAATTGAAGGATATCCCCTCATTTTCCAGTTTTTTTGCCACCACAAAGAGCGCAGCTATGTAATTCCTAAAATTCTGTACCTTTTAGGTGCTAATGAATGAGAAAATAGAAATTCCAGAGGTTTTAGGTATACACAGACTCCTAGAGAGTTGGATGTCATTCCTAACTGCTCAGCTTTGACCCCTAGGGTTATACTCTAGGAAGCATTTTTAGCTCTTCCTAAGCAATTCTGTAAAGGAAGATTGGTGGCAAGGGGTGGAGAGAACATAAAAAATATAAAGAGAGCCTACTAAAGAACTTTATAGAGAAATTTTTTGTGTGTATTCTTCTAGATTAAGGTATTGCCATTACTAACCAAACACTGGTTTACACTGAAAAAGAACTCATCATTTTAGGAGAAGCTTGATTCAGTGCCATAGATTTCTATTCTGGGACAATGAGTAAACATTTTAAAAAGATCCTCCTTACCCTTTGTTAAATGAGAAATAAATAAGTTTCTATTGGCATATTTCCTTCCACCCCCATTTTGTGGGCTCCCATGTGATACAGGGGCTTTTTGGATAGTATTTATAAGTATGATCTCACTTTTTCCTCCAAAGTTATTCTATGAAATTCTGTGTGTGTGTGTGTGTGTGTACGTACATATATGGGTATCATTGATCTGTAGAACATACTAAATCTTATACTGCTTTACTATTAATATTTTATTGGCATAATGACATGCCATTTTATTCATGGTGATCTAATTGTAAGTTTAGATTTTGTTGTGGGCCCTGCCATGTGGTTCTTCATGTTCTTTCTTTTGTTTTTACTGGTTGAGGGTATTATTGCATAAAAGATGAGACTCAGATTCAGTGTCTTGAAATCAGAACTTAAGTTCTGTTCTTTTGAAGATCTTTAAGGGTTAAATTGTAGGACAAATTGTTTGACTTTAGGATAAATTGTTTGACAAAAGTGAGGAGAGCAGTTTAATAAAACACTTAGTTTAATTTGAGAAGTAGATATAAAAAAGAAAGTAGGAAAGAGAGATTATTATTCTACTACCCTGTGACTATATCTAAATTCCTAATACTAGCTAAAATTTCTAAAATCCTATTTCTGTCTTCTGAGGACAGGCTTTTCTTGCCTGGCCAGACCAGGCCTATCTAACCTATACTATCTAAAACTGATTCACTAACTACCCATTTTACACTAATAAATCAACAGCCTCCACCCATGACCTCCTTGAATAAGGTTTTATTCTCCAACTGTAAGTAGTAAACTGCCAATAGCAGCCCCTTGACTCAGAGACAGACCTCCTCCTCTCTCCAGATCCAAAGGTAAAATACCCAACTGCCAAATGATTCCTTCCTTAACTCTCCCTTCCTCTGCTTGGTAATGACATCTTTAGCTGATGCCTGGCAGCTCTGCTCCATCTAGAACTCCCCCTCTCCTGCCTCTTAAAGAGACAGAGGGAGAGATTAAGAAAATCACTTTAACAGATCATAGATTTAGAACTTGGAGTGACTTTAAAGGTTATCTAGTCTAGTTACTTTATTTGACAGATTATGAAACTGAGGTTCAGAGGGATAAAATGAATTGAAAATAGTGATAGGTATCATCACTATAATATAAACCCAAGTTCTCTGATTTCAGTGGCTTTTGCTAATAAACTGTTGCTTTGCTTTTTAGTAAATACAATAAAAAAATTCTTTGCAAATCAGTTTCCTTGTTTGTAAAATGAAGGAACTGAATCAGACAATCTTTAAGGTCCCTCTCTGCACTTTAATTCTATGATTGCATAATTTTAAAGTGCTGTACAGGTAAAAACTTTCTACTTATATACCAAAATTCATGTTTGGTAGAAAAATTCACACCTGCAAAACAAATCAACTAGCATCTGAAAGGGAGTCTGTTAAATGTATTACTTTCCATATAAAAAATTATTTGTCTTTGAGGATTTGATTTCCCCAGAATATTAGAGGAATATAGCTATTAGGCAAAGGGAGAATTACCTGTTTTGAGTCATTTATTCTTCTATAAATTCTATGAAAGAAAAAAACAGTTCCTTGAATATGTACTTATAACTCCTAGTACTACATAGATCATTGATGTATTAATTAAATTGTATAATAAATTATGTGAATACTGTCTTTCAAGAAAATTTTTTATTTACTTCTATCCACTAGGTGTATGTAATATATCATTACACACTGAAAATAGAGATTTAAATGTATTTTGCCTTTGGGGCTGACTATAGTTTATACTAAAAATACTCAAAATCTCACTGGGATTAAATGAAAGCAGATATGAGTCCTGAAAAGATGAAAGACAAGAGGAGGAACAGCTTTATACTTTCTGCAAACTAGGAAGCTGAGGAAGATTGTATATGAATTGCTTTATTAGTTTTATGCTTTTAAAATTAAGACTTAATTCCTTTTTGTAAAAAGGCTTGCATGAGCTTTTTTTATGTATTTTGAGATCTGTATTAAGACCGTTTTATCAAATGTGTACCATGCACATAGATGATTTGTTTGTACTTATTTTACTTTGTATCAGTTGATATGTCTTCTAAGGTTTTTTGAAACCATTTATAGAATCTTATGACATCATGAACAATGAGTGAGTAAAGGACCAATTATAGAAACAGAAAATATATGAAAGACAATTATAAGGATAAGACAATATGCCCAAATTTCTGGGATACAGATAAAGCACTTCTCAAAAGAAAATTTATTTCTCTAGTGACATATATTAATAAGATAGAAAAAGAGAGGTTTAATGCATAAAATAGGCAATTAAACATGAGAAAAACAAAAAAATACAAAGAAAAAATTTGAGAAGTAAAACAGATAAATTTAAAAATTATTCATCTAATGAAGCACTAGTTTTTGGAAAACACTACACAAATTGGCAAACCTTTAGCTAACTTGATTAAAAATAGGGAGAAAAATCAAATTGACAAAATTTTGAAATGCTTACTATAAAGAAATAAAAATATGATCAGAGTGTAATTTTTTATAGCAGAACTGAGAATTGAGAAGAATTAGATTTTTTGCAAAAATAGAAGGTACTCAAATTAACAGAACATCAAATAGACACCTTAAATAATTCAGTTTCAGAAAAGGAAATTGGGCTTGATATAAAGAAACTATATAGGCAAAACCCAAAAATAGAGAAAAAACCCATCCTAAAACAAAACCTTGTTCCAGATATATTTATACAAGAATTATATCAAACTTCTAAAAAATTATTAGTATCTATCTTACACAAATTATTCTCAAAACTTGAGGAGGAAAACACTCAGTAAACATAGCCCTAACAGAAGGACATAGGAAAGAAACCTATAGATATATATGACATATCTATCTATCTATCTATCTATCTATCTATCTATCTATCTATCTATCTATCTATATGATGGGTATCTATGTAAGAAAGAAAACTGTATAAGTATTCATTAATGAATTTTTATTCTAAAAACTTAAATGAAATTCTGACCAAAACCTCAGTAATTTATCAAAAAGTTATTCTCTGTGATCATGATGGATTAATACTAGAGATGTAAGGATGATTTAACATTAATTATTCTAATTGTTTTCCTAATCACATTAAAAACAAAAACATACAAAACCTTATAATTAAAGTTCAACTTTTTTTTAATGATATTGCTACCAAAGGAATAAAAGGATCATTTTAAATATGATTTTAAGAAATATTTAAAATCAAAAGCTAGCATTGATTGTTGGAAGAAAACAGTAGTAGCTTTCCTAATAAATACAGGGGTAAAGCAAAGATGCCTCCCTCCCCCACTATCACTACTAGCTAGCATTTATATAATATTTTAAGATATATAAAGTGTGCTACAAATATCTCATTTTAAATACACAGCAACCTGATGAGGTAAGTACTCTTTATTATCCCCATTTTACAGATGATGGAACTGAGGCACATAGAAATTAAGTTACTTGCCCAAGGTAACAAAACTATTAAGTGTCTAAGGCAAGATTTGAACTTAGGTCTTGCCAACTCTTGAATCAATCTAGTGCTCTATTCACTGAGCTACTTAGTTGCTTCAAATATTATTTGACATAATTTTAGAAGTGTAAGCAATGGCAATAAAATAAGAAAAAGAAATTAAAGACATAAAAATAAGGAATGAGGAAGCAAAAACTTCCTATTTGCTGTATTAGAGTAAGCAAAGAACTAATTAAAAATTATTGTAACAACTTCAGGAAAGTAGAAAAATACAAATTAAAACAAAAATCAACAAGCATTTTATATATATTTAGCACTCATAGAATCTAGGAGGAAATAATGAAAAGATAAATCTTTATCAAAATAACTATAAAATGCATAAAATATCTATAAATCAGTCTACTGAAGTGTAATAATTCCTACTTGGATATAATTTAAAATGCTCCTTAAAGAATGATGTAAGTAACTGAATAACAGTCATTTAAGTGCTCATGGTTGAGTTATAACAATATGATAAAAATGGAAATACATCCATTTACTTAAATTAAATCACCAATTTACCAAGGCAATACTTTATGAGCTAAACAAAATAATAATACATTTCATTTGGAGAAACAAAAGACCTAGAATATCAAGGAAAATAATGAAATGAGAAATGAGGGGATAGCACTTATAGATCAAAGCTAAGGTAGTAATTTTTAAAACGATTTGATTCTTTTTTTAAACCCTTATCTTCCATCAGAAGAATGGTAAGGGCTAGACAGTGGAGGTCTAGTGACTTGCCCAGGGTCACACAGCTAGGAAGTGTGTGAGGCCACATTTGAACCTAGGATCTCTGGACCTGGCTCTCCATTCACTGAGCCACCCAGTTGCCCTGCCTTCTTTTTTTTTAAAAGAAAAGATTAGTTGAATAGACTTAGACAAGAAAGAGTCATTAACAATTAAACCTAACTCAGTGTTCCATAAACTTGGAAACATAAATTCCCTAAGAAGAACTTTCTATTTGATGAAAATTTCTAGAAATACTGGAAAGATCTGGTTGAAATTAGGTTTGGATTATCACCTTACACAATATAATAAAATAAACTCAAAATGAGTAAATCTTTAATGTTAAAAGTCATAACATTTAAAAACTATCCAATAGGGGCAGCTAGTGGATAGAGAGCTAGGCCTGGAGAGAGGAAGTCCTGGGCTCAAATCTGCATTCAAACACTTTCTGGCTGTGTGATCTTGGACAAGTCACTTAATCCCAGATAATGAGCCTTTATCACTCTTCTGGTGTTGAACCAGTACTTAGTATTGATTCTAAGACAGAAGGCAGGGATTTAAAAAAAAAAAACATTCCAAAAAAAAACAATAAAAAGCAAGAGAACCCAATCAGATGCCTTTCACACTTTCTGGTTAGGGTGTAAATTCTTTTTTTTTTTTTTTTAAATATATTTTATTTGATCATTTCCAAGCATTATTCGTTAAAGACATAGATCATTTTCTTTTCCTCCCCCCCACCCCCCATAGCCGACGCGTAAGTCCACTGGGCATTAGATGTTTTCTTGATTTGAACCCATTGCTTTGTTGATAGTATTTGCATTAGAGTGTTCATTTAAAGTCTATCCTCTGTCATGTCCCCTCAACCTCTGTATTCAGGCAGTTGCTTTTTCTCGGTGTTTCCACTCCCATAGTTTATCCTTTGCTTATGAATGGTGTTTTTTTTCTCCTGGATCCCTGAAAGTTGTTCAGGGACATTACACCGCCCCTAATGGAGAAGTCCATTACGTTCGATTATACCACAGTGTATTAGTCTCTGTGTACAATGTTCTCCTGGTTCTGCTCCTCTCGCTCTGCATCACTTCCTGGAGGTTGTTCCAGTCTCCATGGAACTTCTCCACTTTATTATTCCTTTGAGCACAATAGTATTCCATCACCAACATATACCACAGTTTGTTCAGCCATTCCCCAATTGATGGGCATCCCCTCGTTTTCCAGTTTTGGGCCACCACAAAGAGCGCAGCTATGAATATTTTTGTACAAGTCTTTGTGTCCATTATCTCTTTGGGGTACAGACCCAGCAGTGCTATGGCTGGGTCAAAGGGTAGATATTCTTTTGTCGCCCTTTGGGCATAGTTCCAAATTGCCCTCCAAAATGGTTGGATAGGGTGTAAATTCTTAACCAAATAAGAGATATTACAAATTACAAAAAATAAAATAGTTTCAATTGCATGAAATTGAAAAGCTTTTGCTTGGACAGAATCAACATATAAAAGAAGTAGGTAGTTAGTGTAAAAAAATCTTTGAAAAAGGTCTGATTCCCTAAATATATGGGCATCTAACTGAAATAGTTAAGATAAAAAATATTCTTCCAGTAAGACTTCTAAGAGATAATTTGTCAAAGAATCTGGACAAGTTGTTCTCAAGAGAAAAACAAAACAAAACTATCAACAATTACATTACACCACTAATAGCAAGAAATACAAAGGAAAAAAAAGGGGGAAGAAACCTGAGAGATTTTGTCTCGAACCGAGCAAATGAGCAGACTCATTAAAAAGGAAAAAAAAAGATGAAAAAAATCTGTGTTGGATGGAATATTGGAAAGACAGACATTAATACATTGTTGGTAAATCTGTGAATTGCTCCAAATATTATGGAAAGCAATTTGTAATTATACTAAGGGGGAAAAAAGATTTTACCACTAGATGTCTATATCCTAAGTAGATTAATTATATAAAGAAAGCTTATATATATATGTATATATGTATATACATATATATATAAATATGTTAAAATATTTATAACAATATTTTTTGTAATAGTAAAGAACTAGAAATGAAGTAGCCATTTTTCAGGGGCAAAGGCTTGATTATAATGGAATATTACTAATGGTATAAAAAATGGTGAATATAAGGAATACAGACAAGTATGGACAGACATATAAATTAATGCAAAATAGAGTAAGCAGAACAGGGAAAACAATGACTAAAAGGGAGCAGGGAGAAATATGCCTAGTTAGAGTCCATTAAGGGAGATCAAAAGAGTAAGCCAGGAACCAGAATCAAGGAGACTCATATTGGGGGGAAGGAGAATAGATGTAGTAACAAGAGTGATAGAACTGGGTCAGGGTATCTGAGAAGAGAAATCTAAAGAACAGGAAAATCAGAGCCAGATCCTAGAAATCAGTTATGGGATAATCTCTGCCAATGAGATTTAGGATGAACTCTTGTTATTCTGGTGATAATTTTCATGCAGCCATTCATCTGTAAACCACTCAGCTGTAATCCTTTCTTATGCACAGATATTGCCCCCTGACAGTTTACCACACCTGAAGGTGATAGCACCTCAGAAAAATTTTATCTTTGAACCTATTAGCTGTCCTTTATTTCCCTTCATTGCTTTGGTAAATATAAATATGAGATAAATATTGATAAATGTGTTTATTCAAGTCACCACTAAAAATAGTGAACAGTTCAGGGCCAAGGGTAGCTTTTTTAGCATAATACTAAAAGCCTTCCCTTATGGTAGGAGTTCTGTACCTTTTTGTGTGTGTCACAGACTTCTTTTACAGTCTGGTGAAGTCTGTGGATCCCTTCTTAGAATAATATTTTTAAATTCATGAAATAAAAATACAAAGAAAAAGTGTTTGTTTTATTATGTTATTATTTAAAAAAATCACAGATTCCAGATTAAAGATTTCCTGCTTTAGGATGCTTTCAGAACCTTTGCTTTAGGGTGACATTGATTTAACACTTTAGGTTTAGTGGTTCAATCATCCACCCTGCCTGATAGCTCACATACTGTAGGACTAGTATCCTGCCCTGCTCCTCCATTAATTCTGGGGAATTAATCCTTTTCCTGAATTTCAGAATGGGATCAATTGCCAACCTTGCTCATAGATGTCCCTTTGCCAACCTTGCTTATAGATGTCCCTTATGTGAGTCACCAGTCTGCCTGGACCTCTGTCTTTTGTATGATGCCAGATTTCCTGGATACCACATTAGACACATACCTTCTGACTTACCATAAGACCTCCTCTTTGATGTCAGTTACCTACCTGACCATATTTATTATTGCCTGGTGTTAAAACTTTTCCGGATTAGCTTCTCAGTTCTGAGCTTCTCTATCATGGTCTGGGGGTCTCCTGTTATACTGTTACCCCACATAGAGAAACATTTCATTTGGATATGGAGGAATGTTTACACATATGGATTCACTAATATCAAAAGATGAGTTTGCTGTAATGGTGACTCCTGAAGTCTCAGTTCCTTTTGCCAATGACTTCTGTTTCCTGAGACAACCCTGGCAACACCTTTCAACTGTCACTTTTCAAGGGTTCCACAGTTCTAGATTCCTTCTCAACAGTCCAGTCAACAGACATTTATTTCAAGGGGAAGGAATGGGAAAAGGAGACAGAATCATGGAGAATCATGATTACTTCCAGACATCTTGGTGACTCTATGTCCCTTCCTTCTAGACCCTACATCAAGGCATTCTGAAGAAATTTCTATGGTGGCTAATATAATTACCAGCATCCTTATGCATCTGAATCTCTGGTTAGTTCAAACTATCAATATTATTATTCTTGTTCTTTCTTTCCTTTTAAAAAAATTTTATTTATTTTTTTCGTTATTTCTTCAAGACTTGAAAGTTTCATGTTTTCATCTCCATAAATACTCTTTCCATAGATATGTCCCAACAGATTGTTGAATGAACTACTTAGAAATAAATCCATCACCTGGTAGGTCAGCCTTTGATGAGGAAGCATCACATGTTAGTAGGCTATTTATGGGATGACATATTTCCATTTCCATTTCTCAGCCATATTTGAGCCTTTCCGACTTTGTAAAACCTGTCAAAACTTGTATTCCAAAGGGCCTAGCCTTTGAGAAGTTGACGTTACTCAGCTATGATGAAATATTGAAATGAGATTTGACAACTGAACATGACTAAATTAATCTGATCTAGCTAGGTTAGGCCTAGTTATTATTATTATGATTGCCATTCATATATTATTAGATAACCTGTAAAAAGGCCTTAACCTGAGGCTGAAGGATAGAGACTAGATTTTCCAACACATACTTCCATGGCTAGCATTTTTCAAGGGCTGAGATATTACTCTCTCAGCTTCACTCATCTGTTCTCTATTTCCTTATTCTGACTGTTCCTGGTCAGTTGCATTCTACTGCCAAATAAGTTCTAGTTCCAACACATTTTTTCGTGTATACATGTTCAGAGATCAACTTATATAACCCATTGGGTATTTTAGGTCACTTTTTCTTTCTCACTGGAATCATTTGTTATTGTGTGAGAGAAATTAAATTTTTAGAGCTTCCCATTCCTCCTCAGCTAACTTCATTTTAGAGATTCTGGACATGGAATTAGGTCGGCGAAATCTTCTGCATGTTTTTATACAGTTGTCATGAAAGGCATTTTTTTTCCTTGTCAGAATCCCATTTATTTGGTATCCAGAAAAAAATGCTTTTAGTCATTCACTTTATAATCTCCTTCTTCTTCTAAGGAAATGAACTTCAAATTGGAAGAAGAAATTAAAACTGCTTGTGCCTCCAAAGTCCTTCTTTTTCTTTCCTAGAATTTAAAAATCTATGAGAGTCATCCTCAACTCCTTATTTTCTTTCACCACCCACATCCAAACTGTTGCCGAGGTCTGTTAATTTGATCTTTGCAGCTTCTCTCCAATATTCTCCCTTCTCTAACCTCTGACTTTGGTGCCCTCATCACTTCATGCCTGTATTATTCTGCCTCAAGAGCCTCCCTACTGCAAACTATTCTTCATTCAGCTACTAAGGTGATTTTCCTAAATTGCAGGTCCAGACATGTTACTCTCCCTATTCAGTAAATTATAGTGACACCTAATTGCCTCCTGAACCAAACACAAAATGTTGTTTGGCATTCAAAGCTCTTCATGGCTTAGCTCCCTCCCCCCTTTCCAGTCTTCTTGTATATTACTACTTCTCTTTGATCCAGAAAACACTGGTCTCCAGGCTGTTCAAAAAAGACACTCTGTCTCTTAACTTTGGGCATTTTTCTCAATATTCCACCTCCCTGTTATGCTCTCCCTCCTCACCTCCATTTATTAATTTCCCTGAATTCCTTTAAGTTACAACTAAAATTCTATCTTTTATAGGAAGCCTTTTACAATCAACCCTTTTTAATTCTAATTCATTCCCCTTTTCAGTTTTTTTTATCCTGTAATAACTTGTTTGTATTTTGTTTCCTGTGTTAGCTTGTGAGCTTCCAGAGGCCAGAGACTGTGTTTTTCTTCCTTATGTATTTTCAGTGCTTAGCACAATTCCTGGCACATAGAAAGCCCTTAAGAAATACTTATTGATGAATTGATTGAGGTATAACCAAAATTTAAATGAGGGTAGCATTCCCACATTAATCAACAAAATATATAGTTAGTAGAATATAGTTAGTGGTCTTATTAAGTTTTGACATATTAAATCACATTCATTCAGAAAACATTAAGGGCTTTCAATATGTAAAACACTTGCTGTCCTAGAATCTGACAAGAAACAAATATTAATAAAATTCAGTTCCTACTCTAAGGAAGTTGATGATCTGGTGAGGGCCAGATGAGGTGCAAATACCTAATGGAGTATAGAATAACATGGAAGGGGAAGGTGGGTGGTTCAGTGGATTGAGAGCTAATATGGATTTGGAGACAGAAGGTCCTAGGTTCAAATCTGGCCTCATACACTTCTTAGCTGTGTGACTCTGGGCAAGTCATTTGACCTCCATTGCCTAGCTCTTACTTCTCTTCTGCCTTGGACCCAATACACAATATTGATTCTAAGAAAGAAGATAAGATAAAAAAAAGAATATGGTACAAATGTTGTTCACATTATCTCTCTTGATAGAATTTAAGCTTATTGATAGTAGAGATTTTTTTCCTTCTTTGTGTTTATATATCCATTGCTTCCCACAATCCTGACACATAATACCAATCAGAGGAGAAAGAGATCATTTTTTTCTAGAGGAACATAACAGTAACATTAACAAAACAACATAACATAGCAAAAATAACAATATAACAAAACATAAACACAAATATATAAACATGGTTAGACTTCATTGATTCACTATGTGAATGAGTGAAACAATGTATAGTTAGGATACTAAAAATGTTATAAGTACTTATAAATTAGTTAGTTACTAACAAAAGTTAGGTACATACTTAATTTAGTATAGAAATATAACTAGACAGGAGAATTTTATTAAGATAGGGCTTTAGTTAGATAAAGATGAAAATTTAAGATAAAGAAGATAAGGTACTGACTTGCATTACATCATACATAACAACATACATTATATAACATAAATGACATATAACATCATATATCACACATTTGTAAATATATATGTAAATATATGTAACCAGTATGTATAATAGGCCTGCAAAATTAATTGTATCATAGTGTATACACATGTAGACATGTAACATATATGTATCATGCATAAATGTGAAGTATATATGTATGCATAGCATCTATGTATATATTACATGTATATGCTATATGCATATATCTATATATAGGTAAAATTTATGTAAATAGATCTCTTATGTATAATTTAATTATTGTTACATGTAGTTTGCATAATTGAGTTTAATGTTTTGGTTTGATTTCTGGATAAAACTTATGCAATGTATTTATTGTAATTTTCAAAAAATTTTTATCTGTTATGCATTACAATAGTAGTAGTATGTTTTGTATAAGTTGATAAGAGTAGTATTTGAGTTTAATGTTTGAATGGAAGTTGTGTTTATTTTTTGCTTTTGAACTTATTTGCTTGTGATTTTGCATATGTTTGAAATTTGTACTTGCTCATTATTGAATCCCTTTTTCCTTTTCCTTGATAAAATTCCTAGAATAGGATAGTATTAGATAAGTTAAGATAGTTGAATGTAGGTGGTTTGTTATTTTGGGTAGATATTTTAGCTTAGGATATCTGTTAAGTTAGTTTGTGCACAAATGCCAAAATAGTGTATTCAACGCGATTTAGGCTTTGTGCAAAGGGAGGACTGTAGTAAAGGAAAATAAAACTTATGCAAAGAGTGATTGACAGGGCTTGAGACTCAGAATTCTCCCAGAGCTGTCAGGATTCTAAACTATTGAAGAGACAGTTCCCCAACTGACACACTGGACCTGAAGGTGAAGCCTGGAAGGTGAAGATCTCATCTCTCTTGGACTCCCCTGGACAGCTAGCAAGCAACCTCTTTTAATTCCACTATTCAAAGTTGAGAGGACATATCCATACACTGGTGAACAGGGTGAAACTTGGAGAAACCCTCTTTTCCCTGGGACAATTGAGAACTCAGTTGGATCCCTGTACCTGAACCAACAAGGATTCTGTGTGTGAGAAATCTGGTTCCCTGTTGGACTTAATCTTAGGAAATTTAGGTATTTAGATTAGAGTATTTAGATAGTGGGTTTAATAACTGGGTTAATTGTCAGATGATAACCTTTTCCCCTTATTTCCAAACCCTTACCCTTATCTGCTAATAAATTCCATATTTATATGTTTATCCCTCTGTATTACTTTTCTTCCCCCTATCCAAATTATATTTCCTTATAACAGGATCAATGGAGGTTTCATGGATGCTATAGCACTATATCTTTGGTATCTGAGCTGGGTCTTAAATTAGGATGAGGATTTCAACATATGAGGTATTAGGAAAGGAAGAGAGGTTTTGGAGATGAATTAGCAAAGGACATAGAGACAGTAAGGGGAAGAATGAGACTGGGGAAGTGAATATGTCAGTTTGACTAAAATGTAAAACTGTGAAGAGTAACACTATGGAAAGGTAGCCTGGAGTCAGATTTTAGAATGCTTTTAAATGGCATATTAGAGATTCAGGACTTAATTTGGTAGGCACTTATTAATTCACATTTATATTGTACTTTTTTCACAACAGCCTTGTATAATAGGTATAATAATAGTTTATGATCTTATAGCACTTTAATGTTTGCAAAGAACTTTTCCTCACTTTTCCTTTGAGATAAGTAGTGTTCAGGCATTTCAGTTATGTCCAATTCTTTGTGTGACCCCATTTGGGATTTTCTTGGCAAAGCTACTAGAATGGTTTGCCATTTCTTTCTCCAGTTTATTTTATAGATGAGGAACTGAGGCAAACAGGGTTAAATGACTTGTCTAAGGTCATATAACTAGTTAGCATCTAAGGCTAGATTTTATCTCAGAAAGATAAGTATTCCTGACTTCAGATCTGGTACTCTATCCACTGTATCACTCAACTGCCCCAAATAAGCAGTTTAGATGGGTATTATACTTATTTTTCAGATAAGGAAACTGAAGCTCTAAAAGATTAAGTTATTTGCCCAGGATCTTGCAGCTAATATTCTCCTAAATGTCTAAGATGTGATTCCAACCCAGAGTATCCTGATTTTGATACCTCACTGCTAATGACAGTTTTTGAGTATAGTTAACAATTAGAGATGTACATTTAGGGCATGCTGACAGTAATCTGTAAGCTCCTGGAGGACACTTTTGATAGACTCTCCAGCTTGTTTGATGTCTCTTACTTACTGGAAGTCTGTTACATGCTGAGAAAATAAGAGGTTTGGAGAAGTGGCACTTTCTCTCTCACTTTTCTTTCCCTTTCTTACACTGACATAGGAACTGGCCCCACTCAACATTGTCAGGAGATATCCATAAATATTCTTCCTCCAGTACCCATTAAGATCCTTCCTCCCATCACCAACTGCTCCTCATATTCTGTCACATGACCTATATTTTTCTGACCCTTCAGGTCATTTTGCTAGGAACTTGACCATTATACATCTCAGCTATTCTGAATCTATGGGTCTTTGAGAACTTTGAGAATGAGTATCCTATAAATCCAATATTGCCTGCCTTGATGGTGGTTAAAATAATAGACAGGTATCTTACTTTGACCAGACTTAGACTCAGCCTTCTGGTTCTTAGTGGGAAAACGTTGCAAGGTTCTCAGATTAACTATAACCTCTTTTCCCACTTCCTAGTATTACTGGGGATCAGTTTGCTGCCATAGCACAATCTGATCATCATTTGGGATTCAAGAAGAGTCATATTATCTTGCCTATCTGATTATGTGTAGCAGAGAAGTAGTCCCCACATTGATAGACTCTGTGATCAATCTAGCTCTGGGAACCCTAAGACTAGCTAACTAGATCTACTCATTGGCCAAGCAAGAGACAACAACTCTGTGGGAAGTCTCAAATGAACTCAGATAAGGTATCTTTTGCCTTCCCTGTCAGATCTTTGGTTATATTCATTAAAAAGAAAGGGAGATATTATGACTCGTCTATAACTATAAAGTTTTGAACATTAAGATCAATTATCTTTATCCTTGAAACCTGATGGCAAAAGTAGCAATATTCTTCTAATTTAACTTGTAGGACATTATTCACTCTAGGATTATAGAATGTCAGAGCTTGAAGGAGCATAGGAAATTGAGTCTAAACACTTTAGCTTACAAAGGAGGAAACTGAAACCTAAAGAAAGGAAATTACTTAAGATTACATAGCTAGTAAATGGCAGAATTAAATTTCTAATATATATTCTTCCTCTTTAAATCAAGTGTTCTCACTGAACTAATACTGAACCAGTTCCTTTCTAGACTGAATGCATTTTGGCTTATGGTTTTAGCACAGAACTTCAGAAGTTCATTAGTTTAGTGTTTTAAGATCTGTTGGATCAGGAGTATATGGTTCAAGCTCTATGATATTCTTATTTTTTCTTGGGTTCCTATAGAATACCAAATTGATCTGAATTGTCCTCTACTACCTATGTTATAAACCACTGCTAAATTGCTAAATTGGAAGAAAGGCAAGAGAAACAAACTAAAAAAAATTGGGGGTTTAGGTCAATCCATATGAATCTATGTCATGGATGCTCTGTTACATTACAATTATAGTTCATTGGCTTTATGAGGTACCACTACTTCTCTTATCCCTGGTTTACCATTCTCATGGAATCTCTCATGAAACTCTGAAACTTCCCACATTCCAGCCAGTACCAGGTACAGAAAGCATATATAATGACTTAAAAAAAACAGACTCACTTGGATGGGACTTCCGGTCAAGATGGCGGTGTAGAAGCAGCGAAAGTTGAAACCTCGGAAACCCTTCCTTACCTTTCGCAAACAGAGTGCTCCTAGGCCACCGAAATTCAAGCTGAACAACAGGATAGACCTGGGGAAACCTCCTCCTGGACCTGGATTAAAAGGGATCATTCGACCCACACCACCTGAATCTAATCCCATCAGGAGCCCTCAGAGCCCAGGCAAACCACGGCCCCTCCCCCCTTAGAGAGCAGGGTCTTCTGAAAAAAAACAGAAACCTAGAGGCAAAGTCAAGATGGCAGCCTAGAAGGAGCATAGACCTGGCAGCCTGGCCAGAGCTTTGGAGATCCTCCATATCTGCTCCAGCCGTCCAGGAAGTTTAAAACTCAGAGTAAACCTAGCCCAACTAAGCTGAACTCAATCCCATCAAAAGTCTCCAGAACACAGGGAAGCCCAGGCTCCCCATCCATCCTCATTGACTGCTGGACTTTAAGCCAATCAAAAGCTTCCAGAGGACAGGAAAGCTCAAACCCCCAACAACCCTCCCCCAGAGATTACACCAAGAGATCCTCTGTTAAAGCTCCAAGAGGGGAGACTGATAGAAGTCCCCCCAAAAAACAAAAAAATGAGAGGAACAAGAGCACAGACAAATACAGGGAGGAAAGAAGGGGTGAATTTGAACAAACAACAGAAACAGAAGAAAGAAACTACAATAGACAGCTACTACTCACCAAATGGAACAGAGGGGGAGAGATCAGCAAACGATAAACCAGAAATCCCAGCGAATTGGATACAGGCTGTGGAAGAACTCAAAACACAACTAAGAGAGGCTGAAGACAATTGGGAAAAGAACTTAAAAATTAAGATAAGTCATCTGGAAACAGAGGCACTTGAACTAAAACAAGAAAATAGTGTCCTGAAAGCCAAAATCATCCAGCTGGAAAATGAGGCAAAGGAGATGAAAGATGAGGCAAAGGAGATGAAAGATGAGATAAAGAGGATGAAAGACGATCTCCAAAGAAAATCAGACCAGAAGGAAAAAGACGACTAAAAAGCCAGAGATGAAATCCAATCTTTAAGAACCAGAGTAAAACAACTAGAATCAAGTGACCTCACAAGGCAGCAGGACACTATAAAACAAAACAAAAAGAATGAAAAAATTGAGGAAAATGTGAAGCATCTCATTCACAAAACAGATGATTTAGAAAATTGTTCAAGAAGAAACAATTTAAGAATAATTGGACTACCAGAAGACCACGACAAAAGAAAAAGCCTGGACATAATACTAGAGGAAATTATCCAGGAAAACTGTCCCGAGATCCTAGAACAAGAGGGGAAAGTGGAGATTGAAAGAATCCACAGATCACCCCCTGTATTTAATCCCCAACGGACAACACCAAGAAATGTTATAGCCAAATTCAAAAACAATCAGATGAAAGAACAGGTATTACAAGCTGCCAAGAAGAAACCATTCAGATACCATGGAAACACGGTGAGGATAACACAGGATCTGTCTGCATCCACACTGAAGGACCAAAAGGCATGGAATACGATATTCTGGAAAGCAAGGGAACTAGGCCTACAGCCAAGAATAAAATACCCATCAAAACTGACTATATTCTTACAGGGGAAAGTATGGTCATTTAACACAACAGAAGAGTTCCAAGCATTCATAAATAAAAGACCAGACCTGAACAGAAAATTTGAAGTCCAACCACAGAAACTCAAGATAATCATCAAAAGGTAATTAAAAAAGAGGGGAAAAACAACAACAACAACAACAACAATTTTTTAAAGAGATTCAATAAGTTAAAATGATATGTATCCCTATAAGAAAAGAGGTCATTGGACTTCCGGTTAAGATGGCGGCTTAGAGAAAGCTAAAGTTCAGATCTCCGGAAAACCCTTCCCGACCGATCTCAAACTACAAGCTCCTAAGGCGCCGAAATTCAAAAAGCACAGACCCTGGGAACCCTCCTCCTGGACCTGGACCTGGATCTAAAGGTACGGCTCCCCTCAAAAGCCAGAACCCGAGATCCCTTGGACCTAAGGGGTAGGAGTGCAGAGTCCAAGGCTCCGGAAAGCCGCAGCCCGGCCCGGCTCAGAGAGCAGGGTCCTCGGAACAACAACCCTCAGGGCCTTCTATCCGAGTCCCAGTGAAAGTCACTGCCTGGAGCAAGACAGCCTCAAGGGCTGGATCCTGCTATCCAAGTCTCAGTGAAAGTCCCTGCCCTCGGAGCTTGGGGAAGCTGCAGCCCATCCCCCCTGCAGGCCGATGAAACAGCCTCACGGCCAGCGATTCTGAAGGCAACTTCCGGAAAGCAACGTGGTCCGACCCTTCCATTCCAGTTCCAGTGAGGCATATTCAGTTTAACCCAGGGAAAGCTCATAGAACCGACAATCTGCCCAGGACTAAAGCCTCTGATCACCAGACAGAGATAAGAAAAGCTAATTCTCCACATTCAGAGATGGCAAACTCCACAGAAACACAGAAGCCCCAAAATACCAAGAAAAATAAGAAGAAAGGGGCGACTTTGGACACATTCTATGGAGCCAAAATACAAAATACAGAGCAGATAGAAGAAGATATACAAGAAAATGCTCCAAAATCTTCCAAAGGAAATGGAAACTCTCCACAAACCCATGAAGAATTTGAATCAGAAATGACCAGAAAGATGGAAGCCCTCTGGGAGGAAAAGTGGGAAATAATGCAAAAGAAATTCACGCACCTACAAAACCAGTTAGACCAAACTGTAAAAGAAAACCAGGCTTTAAAGCAAGAACTAATAAAGCAAAGCCAAAACACCAAGAAATTAGAAGAGAACATAAAATATCTCACCGACAAGGTGATATATCTGGAAAATAGTGGGAGAAGAGAGAATTTAAGAATAATTGGACTCCCAGAAAAGCCAGAAATAAACACCAAACTGGACATGGTGATACAAGATATAATCAAAGAAAATTGCCCAGAGATTCTAGAACAAGGGGGCAATACAGTCACTGAAAGAGCTCACAGAACACCTTCTACACTAAACCCCCAAAAGACAACTCCCAGGAATGTAATTGCCAAATTCCAAAGCTATCAAACAAAAGAAAAAATCCTACAGGAAGCCAGAAAAAGACAATTTAGATATAAAGGAATGCCAATCAGGGTCACACAAGACCTTGCAAGTTCTACTCTGAATGATCGTAAGGCATGGAACATGATCTTCAGAAAGGCAAGAGAGCTGGGTCTCCAACCAAGAATCAGCTACCCAGCAAAACTGACTATATACTTCCAAGGGAAAGTATGGGCATTCAACAAAATACAAGACTTCCAACTTTTTGCAAAGAAAAGACCAGAGCTCTGTGGAAAGTTTGATACCGAAAATCAAAGAGCAAGGAATACCTGAAAAGGTAAATATTAAGGAAAGGGGAAAAATGTTATCTTCTTCTTTTACTCAAACTCTCTTCTATAAGGACTACATTTATATCAACCTATGTATACTAATATGTGGGGAAAATGTAATGTATAAATAGGGGGTAAAGAAAGACCAAATAGAATAATCATTCTCACACAAAGATTCACATGGGAAGGGGAGGGGAAGAAAACTCCTATAAGAAGGAGAGGAAGAGAGGGGGGGGGGTTACTTAAACCTCAATCTCAGGGAAATCAACTCTGAGAGGGAAAAACATCCAGATCCATTGGGATCTTGAATTCTATCTTACCCAACAAGGGTAAGGAGAAGGGAAAACCAAGGGGGGGGGAGGGGGAGAGGGAGAACAAAAAGGGAGGGAAAGGGAGGGGGCAGGGGGAGGGAAGAAAAAGGGAGGGACTAAAAAGGGAAACATCAAGGGGGGGGACAAGGGGGACTGATTCAAAGTAAATCACTGGACTAAAAGGTAGAGCCGAAGAAGAAAAGGTTAGAATTAGGGAAGGCAATCAAAATGCCATGGAGTCCACAAATGACAATCATAACTTTGAATGTGAATGGGATGAACTCACCCATAAAACGTAGACGAATAGCAGAATGGATTAGAATCCAAAACCCTACCATATGTTGTCTTCAAGAAACACACATGAGGCGGGCTGACACCCACAAGGTCAGAATTAAAGGATGGAGTAAGACCTTCTGGGCCTCAACTGATAGAAAGAAGGCAGGAGTGGTAATCATGATATCTGATAAAGCCAATGCAAAAATAGACCTGATCAAAAGGGATAGGGAAGGTAATTATATTTTGTTAAAAGGGACTCTAGACAATGAGGAAATATCATTAATCAACATGTATGCACCAAATAATATAGCACCCAAATTTCTAATGGAGAAACTAGGAGAATTGAAGGAAGAAATAGACAATAAAACCATACTAGTGGGAGACTTAAACCAACCATTATCAAATTTAGATAAATCAAATCAAAAAATAAATAAGAAAGAGGTAAAAGAAGTGAATGAAATCTTAGAAAAATTAGAATTAATAGACATATGGAGAAAAATAAATAGGGATAAAAAGGAATACACCTTCTTCTCAGCACCATGGCACATTCACAAAAATTGACCATACATTAGGTCACAGAAACATAGCACACAAATGCAAAAAAGCAGAAATAATGAATGCAGCCTTTTCAGATCACAAGGCAATAAAAATAATGATTAGTAATGGTACATGGAAAACCAAATCTAAAACCAATTGGAAATTAAACAATATGATACTCCAAAACCGTTTAGTTAAAGAAGAAATCATAGAAACAATCAATAATTTCATCGAGGAAAATGACAATGGCGAAACATCCTTTCAAACCTTTTGGGATGCAGCCAAAGCGGTAATCAGAGGTAAATTCATATCCCTGAATGCTTATATTAATAAACAAGGGAGAGCAGAGATCAATCAATTGGAAATGCAATTGAAAAAACTCGAAAGCGATCAAATTAAAAACCCCCAGCAGAAAACCAAATTAGAAATCCTAAAAATTAAGGGAGAAATTAATAAAATCGAAAGTGATAGAACTATCGATTTAATAAATAAGACAAGAAGCTGGTACTTTGAAAAAACAAACAAAATAGACAAAGTACTGGTCAATCTAATTAAAAAAAGGAAGGAAGAAAAGCAAATTCACAGCATTAAAGATGAAAAGGGGGACAGCACCTCCAATGAGGAGGAAATTAAGGCAATCATTAGAAATTACTTTGCCCAATTATATGGCAATAAATACACCAATTTAGGAGAAATGGATGAATATATACAAAAATACAAACTGCCTAGACTAACAGAAGAGGAAATAGAATTCTTAAATAATCCCATATCAGAAATTGAAATCCATCAAGCCATCAAAGAACTTCCAAAGAAAAAATCCCCAGGGCCTGATGGATTCACCTGTGAATTCTATCAAACATTCAGAGAACAGTTAATCCCAATACTATACAAACTATTTGACATAGTAAGCAAAGAGGGAGTTCTACCAAACTCCTTTTACGACACAAACATGGTACTGATTCCAAAACCAGGCAGGTCAAAAACAGAGAAAGAAAACTATAGGCCAATCTCCCTAATGAATATAGATGCAAAAATCTTAAATAGGATACTAGCAAAAAGACTCCAGCAAGTGATCAGAAGGATCATTCACCATGATCAAGTAGGATTCATACCAGGGATGCAGGGCTGGTTCAACATTAGGAAAACCATCCACATAATTGACCACATCAACAAGCAAACTAGCAAGAACCACATGATTATCTCAATAGATGCAGAAAAAGCCTTTGATAAAATACAACACCCATTCCTATTAAAAACACTAGAAAGCATAGGAATAGAAGGGTCATTCCTAAAAATAATAAACAGTATATATCTAAAACCAACAGCTAATATCATCTGCAATGGGGATAAACTAGATGCATTCCCAATAAGATCAGGAGTGAAACAAGGATGCCCATTATCACCTCTACTATTTGACATTGTACTAGAAACACTAGCAGTAGCAATTAGAGAAGATAAAGGAATTGAAGGCATCAAAATAGGCAAGGAGGAGACCAAGTTATCACTCTTCGCAGATGACATGATGGTCTACTTAAAGAATCCTAGAGATTCAACCAAAAAGCTAATTGAAATAATCAACAACTTTAGCAAAGTTGCAGGATACAAAATAAACCCACATAAATCATCAGCTTTTCTATATATCTCCAACACAGCTCAGCAGCAAGAACTAGAAAGAGAAATCCCATTCAAAATCACCTTAGACAAAATAAAATACCTAGGAATCTACCTCCCAAGACAAACACAGGAACTATATGAACACAACTACAAAACACTCGCCACACAACTAAAACTAGACTTGAACAAATGGAAAAACATTAACTGCTCATGGATAGGACGAGCCAATATAATAAAAATGACCATCCTACCCAAACATATTTATCTATTTAGTGCCATACCCATTGAACTACCAAAATACTTCTTCACAGATTTAGAAAAAACCATAACAAAGTTCATTTGGAAGAACAAAAGATCAAGGATATCCAGGGAAATAATGAAAAAAAACACATATGATGGGGGCCTTGCAGTCCCTGACCTAAAACTATATTACAAAGCAGCAGTCATCAAAACAATTTGGTACTGGCTAAGAGACAGAAAGGAAGATCAGTGGAATAGACTGGGGGAAAGCGACCTCAGCAAGACAGTATACGATAAACCCAAAGATCCCAGCTTTTGGGACAAAAATCCACTATTCGACAAAAACTGCTGGGAAAATTGGAAGACAGTGTGGGAGAGACTAGGAATAGATCAACACCTCACACCCTACACCAAGATAAATTCAAAATGGGTGAGTGACTTAAACATAAAGAAGGAAACCATAAGTAAATTGGGTAAACACAGAATAGTATACATGTCAGACCTTTGGGAGGGGAAAGGCTTTAAAACCAAGCAAGATATAGAAAGAATCACAAAATGTAAAATAAATAATTTTGACTACATCAAACTAAAAAGCTTTTGTACAAACAAAACCAATATAACTAAAATCAGAAGGGAAACAACAAATTGGGAAAAAATCTTCATAGAAACCTCTGACAAAGGTTTAATTACTCATATTTATAATGAGCTAAATCAATTGTACAAAAAATCAAGCCATTCTCCAATTGATAAATGGGCAAGGGAAATGGATAGGCAGTTCTCAGATAAAGAAATCAAAACTATTAACAAGCACATGAAGAAGTGTTCTAAATCTCTTATAATCAGAGAGATGCAAATCAAAACAACTCTGAGGTATCATCTCACACCTAGCAGATTGGCTAACATAACAGCAAAGGAAAGTAATGAATGCTGGAGGGGATGTGGCAAAGTAGGGACATTAATTCATTGCTGGTGGAGTTGTGAATTGATCCAACCATTCTGGAGGGCAATTTGGAACTATGCCCAAAGGGCGACAAAAGAATATCTGCCCTTTGACCCAGCCATAGCACTGCTGGGTCTGTACCCCAAAGAGATAATGGACACAAAGACTTGTACAAAAATATTCATAGCTGCGCTCTTTGTGGTGGCCCAAAACTGGAAAACGAGGGGATGCCCATCAATTGGGGAATGGCTGAACAAACTGTGGTATATGTTGGTGATGGAATACTATTGTGCTAAAAAGAATAATAAAGTGGAGAAGTTTCATGGAGACTGGAACAACCTCCAGGAAGTGATGCAGAGCGAGAGGAGCAGAACCAGGAGAACATTGTATACAGAGACTAATACACTGTGGTATAATCGAACGTAATGGACTTCTCCATTAGTGGCGGTGTAATGTCCCTGAACAACTTGCAGGGATCCAGGAGAAAAAAACACCATTCATAAGCAAAAGATAAACTATGGGAGTGGAAACACCGAGAAAAAGCAACTGCCTGCATACAGAGGTTGAGGGGACATGACAGAGGATAGACTCTAAATGAACACTCTAATGCAAATACTATCAACAAAGCAATGGGTTCAAATCAAGAAAACATCTAATGCCCAGTGGACTTACGCGTTGGCTATGGGGGGAGGGGGGGAGGAAAAGAAAATGATCTATGTCTTTAACGAATAATGCTTGGAAATGATCAAATAAAATATATTAAAAATAAAAAAAAATAAAAAAGAAAAAAAAGAAAAGAGGTCATTGGCAACTCTTAAAAACTGTTGCTATCACCTAAGCAGCTAGAAGAACTACACTCAGAGGGAACAGTGACAAACTGTATAGGATGAAAGGACAAGACATAAATAGGTATATAGATATATGCATGCATAAATACATATACATGTGTATGTATATATATATATACATGACTAAAGCTAAAAAAGAAAAGAGGTTATGACTAAAAGAAATGGGAAAAGAAACAAATGGGGGTAAATTTATATGGAGGGGGAGAACATCGATACACTGGAAGGGTAAAGAGGTTGGAGATAGGAAATACTCAACTCTTATGTACTTTGAAACTGACCCAAAGAGGGAAGAACAATCCAATCCATTGGGGAAGAGAATAGATTTGCGCCCTATAGGGGAGTAGAAGGGTAAAAAACAGACTGGTGGGGAGGGAAGCAGTACAAGGGAGGGAGAGGGTGGGGGGATTTTAAAAAGACTACAGGGGAAAATAAGGGAGGGAATAAGAAGGGAGGGGGGTAGAAAAAGAAATACAAGGGGAACTGATTTAAAGTTAATCACTGGACTAAAAGGTAGAGCTGAAGAAGAAAGGTTAGAATTAGGGAAGGATATCAAAATGCCAGGGAGTCCACAAGTGAAAGTCATAACGTTGAACGTAAATGGGATGAACTCACCCATAAAACATAGACGAATAGAAGAATGGATTAGAATCCAAAACCCTACCATATGTTGTCTCCAAGAAACACACATGAGGCGGGTAGACACCCACAAGGTCAGAATTAAAGGATGGAGTAAGACCTTCTGGGCCTCAACTGACAGAAAGAAGGCAGGAGTGGCAATCATGATATCTGATAAAGCCAAAGCAAAAATAGACCTGATCAATAGGGATAGGAAAGGTAATTATATTTTGTTAAAAGGGACTTTAGATAATGAGGAAATATCACTAATCAACATGTATGCACCAAACAATATTGCACCCAAATTTCTAATGGAGATACTAGGAGAATTGAAGGAATAAATAGACAGTAAAACCATATTAGTGGGAGACTTGAACCAACCATTATCAAATTTAGATAAATCAAATCAAAAAATAAATAAGAAAGAAGTAAAAGAAGTGAATGAAATCTTAGAAAAATTAGAATTAATAGACATATGGAGAAAAATAAATAGGGATAAAAAGGAATACACCTTCTTCTCAGCACCACATGGCACATTCACAAAGATTGACCATACATTAGGTCACAGAAACATGGCACACAAATGCAGAAAAGCAGAAATAATAAATGCAGCCTTTTCAGACCACAAGGCAATAAAAATAACGATCAGTAATGGCACATGGAAAACCAAATCAAAAACTAATTGGAAATTAAACAATATGATACTCCAAAATCGTTTAGTTAGAGAAGAAATCATAGAAACAATTAATAATTTCATTGAGGAAAATGACAATGGTGAGACATCCTTTCAATCCTTTTGGGATGCAGCCAAAGCAGTAATCAGAGATAAATTCATATCCCTGAGTGCATATATTAACAAACTAGGGAGGGCAGAGATCAATCAATTGGAAATGCAAATAAAAAAACTCGAAAGTGACCAAATCAAAAACCCCCAGCAGAAAACCAAACTAGAAATCCTAAAAATTAAGGGAGAAATTAATAAAATCGATAGTGATAGAACTATTGATTTAATAAATAAGACAAGAAGCTCGTACTTTGAAAAAACAAACAAAATAGAAAAAGTACTGGTCAATCTAATTAAAAAAAGGAAGGAAGAAAAGCAAATTAACAGCATCAAAGATGAAAAGGGGGACATCACCTCTGATGAAGAGGAAATTAAGGCAATCATTAGAAATTACTTTGCCCAATTATATGGCAATAAATATACCAATTTAAGTGATATGGATGAATATATACAAAAATACAAACTGCCTAGACTAACAGAAGAAGAAATAGAATTCTTAAATAATCCCATATCAGAAATTGAAATCCAACAAGCCATCAAAGAACTTCCTAAGAAAAAATCCCCAGGGCCTGATGGATTCACCAGTGAATTCTATCAAACATTCAGAGAACAGTTAATCCCAATACTATACAAACTATTTGACATAATAAGCAAAGAGGGAGTTCTACCAAACTCCTTTTATGACACAAACATGGTACTGATTCCAAAACCAGGCAGGTCAAAAATAGAGAAAGAAAACTATAGACCAATCTCCCTAATGAATATAGATGCAAAAATCTTAAATAGGATACTAGCAAAAAGACTCCAGCAAGTGATCAAAAGGGTCATCCACCATGATCAAGTAGGATTTATACCAGGGATGCAGGGCTGGTTCAACATTAGGAAAACCATCCACATAATTGACCACATCAACAAGCAAACCAACAAGAACCACATGATTATCTCAATAGACGCAGAAAAAGCCTTTGATAAAATACAACACCCATTCCTATTAAAAACACTAGAAAGTATAGGAATAGAAGGGTCATTCCTAAAAATAATAAACAGTATATATCTAAAACCATCAGCCAATATCATCTGCAATGGGGATAAACTAGATGCATTCCCAATAAGATCAGGAGTGAAACAAGGATGCCCATTATCACCTCTACTATTTGACATTGTACTAGAAACACTAGCAGTAGCAATTAGAGAAGAAAAAGAAATTGAAGGCATCAAAATAGGCAAGGAGGAGACCAAGTTATCACTCTTCGCAGATGACATGATGGTCTACTTAAAGAATCCTAGAGATTCAACCAAAAAGCTAATTGAAATAATCAACAACTTTAGCAAAGTTGCAGGATATAAAATAAACCCACATAAGTCATCAGCTTTTCTATATATCTCCAACACAGCTCAGCAGCAAAAACTAGAAAGAGAAATCCCATTCAAAATCACCTTAGACAAAATAAAATACCTAGGAATCTATCTCCCGAGACAAACACAGGAATTATATGAACATAACTACAAAACACTCGCCACACAACTAAAACTAAACTTGAGCAATTGGAAAAACATTAACTGCTCATGGATAGGACGAGCCAATATAATAAAAATGACCATCCTACCCAAACTTATTTATCTATTTAGTGCCATACCCATGGAACTCCCAAAAATTTTCTTTACTGATTTAGAAAAAACTATAACAAAGTTCATTTGGAATAACAAAAGATCAAGGATATCAAGGGAAATAATGAAAAAAAACACAAATGAGGGGGGCCTTGCAGTCCCAGACCTCAAACTATATTACAAAGCAGCAGTCATCAAAACAATTTGGTACTGGCTAAGAGACAGAAAGGAGGATCAGTGGAATAGACTGGGGGAAAGCGACCTCAGCAAGACAGTATACGATAAACCCAAAGATCCCAGCTTTTGGGACAAAAATCCAGTATTCGATAAAAACTGCTAGGAAAATTGGAAGACAGTGTGGGAGAGATTAGGAATTGATCAACACCTCACACCCTACACCAAGATAAATTCAAAATGGGTGAATGACTTAAACATAAGGAAAGCATAAGTAAATTGGGTAAACACTGAATAGTATACATGTCAGACATTTGGGAAGGGAAAGACTTTAAAACCAAGCAAGACATAGAAAGAATCACAAAATGTAAAATAAATAATTTCAACTACATCAAATTAAAAAGCTTTTGTATAAACAAAACCAATGTAAATAAGATCAGAAGGAAAACAACAAATTGGGAAAAAATCTTCATAAAAACCACTGACAAAGGTTTAATTACTCAAATTTATAAAGAGCTAAATCAATTGTACAAAAAATCAAGCCATTCCCCAAATGATAAATGGGCAAGGGACATGGATAGGCAGTTCTCAGATAAAGAAATCAAAACTATTAATAAGCACATGAAGAAGTGTTCTAAATCTCTTATAATCAGAGAGATGCAAATCAAAACAACTCTGAGGTATCATCTCACACCTAGCAGATTGGCTAACATAACAGCAAAGGAAAGTAATGAATGCTGGAGGGGATGTGGCAAAGTAGGGACATTAATTCATTGCTGGTGGAGCTGTGAACTGATCCAACCATTCTGGAGGGCAATTTGGAACTATGCCCAAAGGGCGATAAAAGAATGTCTACCCTTTGATCCAGCCTTAGCACTGCTGGGTCTGTACCCAAAAGAGATAATGGACAAAAAGACTTGTACAAAAATATTCATAGCTGGGCTCTTTGTGGTGGCCAAAAATTGGAAAACGAGGGGATGCCCATCAATTGGGGAATGGCTGAACAAATTGTGGTATATGTTGGTGATGGAATATTATTGTGCAAAAAGGAATAATAAAGTGGAGGAATTCCATGGAGACTGGAACGACCTCCAGGAAGTGATGCAGAGCGAGAGGAGCAGAACCAGGAGAACATTGTACACAGAGACAAACACACTGTGGTATAATCGAATGTAATGGACTTCTCCATTAGTGGTAGTGTAATGTCCCTGAACAATCTGCAGGGATCTAGGAGAAAAAACACTATTCATAAGCAGAGGACAAACTGTGGGAGTAGAAACACCGAGGAAAAGCAACTGCCTGACTACAGTGGTTGAGGGGACATGACAGAGGAGAGACTCTAAACGAACACTCTAATGCAAATATTAAGAACATGGCAATGGGTTCGAATCAAGAACACATGTGATACCCATTGGAATCATGCGTTGGCTACGGGGGTGGGGGGAGGAAAAGAAAATGATCTTTGTCTTTAATGAATAATGCATGGAAATGATCAAATAAAATATTATAAAATTTAAAAATAAAAAAATATATCAATAAAAAAAAAAGAATCAACTACCCAGCAAAACTTACTATATTACAAGGGAAAGTATGGTCATTTAACAAAACAAAAGAATTCCAAGCATTTGTAAAGTAAAGACTAGACCTGAATAGAAAATTTGATGCTCAAACACAGAACTCAAGAGAATCATCAAAAGGTAATTAAGAAATTGGGTAAAAAGAAAAACAAAACAAAACAAAAAATAACTTTTTTTAAGAGACCCAATAAGTTAAAATGATATGTCTCCCTATAAGAATACTCTTAAAAATTGCTATTGTCATCTGGGTAGCTAGAAGAATTATACTTAGAGGGAACAGTGACAAACTGTATAGGATGAAATGCCAAGACATAAATTTGTATATAGATATATGTATGCATAAATACATATGTGTGTGTGTGTGTGTATATATATATATTTTTATATATATATATACACACACATATATACAACTAGAGCGAAAAAAAGAAGTTAATACTAAGAGAAATGGGAAAAGAAACAAAAGGGTGTAAATTCATATGTCACAAAAAAGGGGATGGCGGGAGGAGGGGGAGAACATTAATACCCTGGAGGGGTAAAGAGGTTGGAGATAGGAAACACTATTATTACGTGCATTGAAGTTGACTCAAAGAGGGAAGAACAATCAAATACATTGGGGCAAAGAATTGATTTGTGTCTTATAGGGAAGTAGAAGGGTAAGAAATGGACTGGTGGGGGGAGGGGGAGTTTAAAAAGACTAAAGAAAATAAGAGAGTAATAAGAAGGGACAGTGGGGGGGGTAGAAAGGGAAGTAAATTAAGGGTGGGAATTAGAGGGACTGATTAAAAACAAAACATTGGTCTAGAAGGAAATAGTGAAAGAAGAAAAGGCAGAACTAGGAGTGGAAATCAAAATGCTGGGAAATACACAGCTGGTAATCATAACTCTGAATGTGAATGGAATAAACTCACTCATAAAACATAAGTGAATAGCAGAGTGGATTAGAATCCCAAACCCTACCATATGCAGTCTACAAGAAACACACATGAGGAAGGTAGAGATGCAAAGGATAAAAGTAATCTATTGGGCATCAACTGATAAAAAGAAGGCAGGAGTTGCAATCATGATAACTGACAAAGAGAAAGTAAAAATAGATCTAGTCAAAAGAGATTGGGAAGGTAATTATATTCTGATAAAAGGCAGTATAGACAATGAGGAAATATCTGTACTCAATATGTATGCACCAAATGGCATAGCATTCAAATTTCTAAAGGAGAAACTAGTGGAGCTCAAGGATGAAATAGAAAAACTATAGTAGTGGGAGACCTGAACCTTCCCCTATCAGAACTAGATAAATCAAATCAAAAAATCAATAAAAAAGAAGTAAGAAAAGTGAATGTTATCTTAGAAAAATTAGAGTTACTAGATATGTGGAGAAAAATAAATAGGGACAAAAAGGAATACACCTTTTCAGCAGCACATGGTACATTCACAAAGATTGACCATGTATTAGGGTATAAAAACATTGCAAACAAGTGCAAAAGAGCAGAAATAATAAATGCAACCTTCATAATGCAATGAAAATAATAATTAGTAAGGGTACATGGAGAGGCAAATCAAAAATTAATTGGAAATTAAACAATACTATTCTCCAGAATCAATTAAAGAAGAAATCATAGAAACAATAATTTCCTTGAAGGAAATGACAATGATTAGACATCTTTTCAAAATCTATGGGATGCAGCCAAAGATTTATATGATGTTTAATTAGTAGTTTGATTGTATCTAAATGGAAAGTAGTAATTTAAAAAAAAGAATTATCCATGTATGCTTTAAAAAAATTATTTGCTTGTTACATTAAAGTTCCAAGGTATCTCCCTTCTTTCTTCCCCACACTAGAGAAGGCATCATTTGACTAAAATATTAAACTATGTCATGCATAGTTTTTTTTTATCAGTTCTTTCTCTAGAGATGTACATTCACAATTATTCTTCAAACAATATTTCTTTTGCTATATATAATGTTCTCTTGTTTCTGTTAATTTCATTCTTCATAATTTCATGTAGGTCTCAGAGTTGTTTTGATATGTATATCTAATCAGTAATGATATAGAGTATTTTTATATGATTACATATGTCTTTGATTCCTTCATCCAAAAACTGTTCAAATCTTTTGACTATCAATTGGGGAATGGCTCATAGTCTTATATCTTTGACAAAGTTCTTTATATATTTTAAATATAAGATCTCTGTCCAAGAAACTGTCTATAAAATTTCCCTTCCCCAATTTTCTGCTTTCCTTCTGATTTTGGTTACATTAGTTTTATTTGTAAAATCCTATTTTAATTTAATTTTCTTTTAATTTATGATATCTCCTTTTATGGGTAGGTTGTGCATTCATTTTGAGTATATTTTGGCGAGTGGTGTAAAATATTGGTTTTATATCTAGTTTCTGCCATACTACTTTTTAGTTTTCTAACAATTTTTACTAAATAGTGAATTCTCATCCCAAAAGCTTAGGTCCTTGTTGGAGTCAGAATGCAGATGAAAGCATAAGATTTTTCACTTGTTTATTTGGGTATATGTTTTGAAGTTTTGTTTTTATATGATTACTCACAAACGAACAATATGAAAATATATTTTGCATTATTATACATGTATAACCCAGATAGAATTGCTTGCCAGTTCCTGGAGGGGGAAGAAAAGGAGGGAGACAAGTTCAATCACATAACTTCAAAAGCTTAAGTCTTTACTTTTGTTAAACACACAGTCTTATACTACTGTTGGTTATATATTTCTTCTGTTTCACTGAAAAGTCTTTCTATTTCTTAGGCAATACCAGATAGTTTTGATGATTACTGCTTTATAATACAGTTTCAAAATCTAATACTGGGCAATATGTGCTTTTGATGGAATACTCGGTAGGAAAAAACTTCTGTGTCCACAGTTGGCTTCAGCTCTTATTGTTAGGTCTTCTGTCTCAGCTCAACTAGTTCACTTTGGGCTTCAGAGCTGGGATCATTGTCATCATCACTATACTCTGGTATCAGTAGTGTACCAATTCACTCCATATATTGTCAGACATTTGGAAACATCTATTTTTTTTTCTTAATGAACTCACAAATAGCTTGAAGCTTTTAAAGGGTAATTTGCCAAATTAAGGAAAACCAGACAAGAGAACTTAAGTACAGCAAATTTCATGTTGTGCACATTGGTAGAACTTTATAGAATTTTAAAGATTCTAAAAAGGTTTAAATGTTAAATATACTCTAATTTTACGCAAAGGAGATTTAGATTGGTACATGACCCTTAAGTCTGGTTTGGTCTCACAATTCCCCCCATATCTCAGTAGGTCTCATTCCTAGAATAAACCCTAAAGTTGTTCATTTTGGCAATGAACTGTGTGTCTTTTATTTGTTTGGGCTACTCTGGAGCAATCCCACTGTAGAAGAGGAAGATATTTTCCTTTTCTGGTCTTGAAAGGTTTCTTCAGAGTTCATTTCAAGATCATTTTGCACTGACCTAGAAGTTGACTAATTTGCTACTCTATTAGGAAGAAACCTATCTTCAACCTTGTTCCATATCTCTGTTCTTTTCTCTTTGTTTGAAGTAGACTAACAATTCATTTGGAGGCAGCTAGTAGATCTGTGGATAGAGCACTGGGCCTGGAGTCAAGAAGACATGAGTTCAAATCCAGCCTCAGACATATCCTAGCTGTGTGACCCTGGGCAAGTTACTTTACCTCTGTTTGCCTTAATCCACTGAGGAAGGAAATGGCAAACCACTCCAGTATCTTTGCCAATAAACCCTCATGGACAATATTGATATGCTATGTTCTACAGGATCATGAAGTATCAGACACAACTGAACAATGACAGTAAAAACAAAATTATTCATTAGTTAAGATTAGTTCTATTTTTGGTGAAATTAGGTGGCCTTTTGTAATTACCTTAATTAATATCTGTTTATCTCCACTATGTTTTAAGACTACTTTTGGCTAGTAGAGACAGAAGCAGATGAATATCTTTAGCTTGATAGTTATGAGCTGAATTGGGCTGAATTTTCTGCACTAAGTCTAGCACCAGTATGTTGGGCCCCTGGAAGGGGAAGTGTTGGGGGGTAGGACATGAGGATACCTGAGGAGCAAACTAACCTAGTTTGGAAATGGAGTGAATTAAACCTCCTGTGCTAACCAGTAATAGGATGAAGCCAGCAAGTAATTGCTGCATTTTCCAACTTGGTCAGAATAGGGAGACTCAACCTCTTCCCCCTACTCCCCCCTCCCCCAAAAGAAAAAAAATTACTTTCTTTTGCTCATTCTTGTTTTAAGATACTCATGGGCTCAAGGGCCTATAGAGAAGTAATCTTACAGTATTCTCAGATTATTTTTTTTAATATCAGTATGCTTTAAGAACACATTAAAATGAACACAAATATCATTTTCCCCAAAGAAAGAAATATTTCATCACTATGCTTCCTTACATTTTGTCATTCAATCATTTTTAGTCATGTCCAACTCTTTGTGACCTGATTTGGGGTTTTCTTGGCAAAGATACTAGAATGGTTTGCCATTTCCTTCTCCAATTCATTTTACAAATAGGGAATCTGAGGCAAACTGTTATGTAATTTACTTAGGTTCACACAGCTAGAAAGTATATGAGCCAGATTTGAATTCAGGGAGATGAGTCTTCCTGATTCTAGTCCTGGCACTCTATCTACTGAGCTACCTAGAGCATTTTGCCCTTGCATTTTATATATACCTAAAATAGAATTAATAGTGTTGTTTGTGGTAGATTTTGTTTTACATTTCTGAATTCTTTTGTGTGGAAAAAATTCACCTACATTACAAAGGTCATCAAAACAAGTAAATTTCTTTGTTCTAGGATCAACTATGTCTAAGCAGATCACCCACATTATGATAAGCAATCATTTTTTTAAAGAGAAAATTTTAAGATTGGTCCATATTAATTTTAAATAAATTTCTATCAGAAGTAATAATTATTTTTAACTGGGAAGTTCTACTCAGTTTTATGTATACTGAAGATTTGTTTAGAAAGATACAATCTTCATTTGCCTGAGGAATTAAAAAGTAATTCTTGCTAAATGAAAACATGCATATTCCATTTTGACTGATTTTGCTAATTTTAGGGTGTGCTTATTTTGCTTAGATTGTGAGTCTACTGCAAGGCTCTGGGTGTGCACTTTAATGCATTGTGTTGGAGGATTGGAGCCTCTTCCTGTACTGGATACCCATGGGGGAATTCCAGGGCTTGACAAATATTGGAAATTACGACTTGTTTATATAGTTTTGAAAACCACATGGGTTTTGGTTATTTTTTAACTTGTTAATACTTGAGGAGGAGCAGATAAAAAGATTCTTTTTAATAATGACACATATAGGAAAGTAAGTTAGAATTTTTTTAATTAAGTAAATGGAATTAGAGGTGAATAGGCCCTTTGAAAGGCACTAAAGACTTTATTTTATTTTTATTTTTTTTACCAAAGGCAGGACTTTGTATAACTTTGAATTTGAAATTTGACACTATTGATTACCCTTGCCTCTTAGGTACTCTCTGTAGTCTGGGTTTTTTTTTTGATACTACTCTTCCCTGGTTTATCTCCAACCTGTCTGACTCTTCCTTCTTAGTCTCTTTTGTTTGCTCTTCATCAGGCCCCTTAAATTTGATTATTCTGCAGGGTGCTATTCTGGGCCCTCTTTTCTTCTTTCTCTATGTTCTCATTATCCTCATCTGCTCCCCTGGGTTGAACTCTTATCTCTACAGATTCATGTATCCTGCTCCAGTCTCTCCCCTAAACTTCATTCATGAATCATCAGTTGGCTATTGCATTTCAAACTCTATGTTTGAGACATTTTAAAGTCAACATGTCTAAAACCAAACTCATTCTCTTGTATTTTGTTATCTCCAAACCCTCCCTTCTTTTAAACTTCCCTGTTTCTGTCAGAGGTACTATCATCCTTCAAGCGTCTCAGATTTGTAATATTAGCATTATCCCTAACTCTTCACTCTTCCTCACTCCAGATCCCCAGTAGGTTGCCCAATTTTGTGGTTTCTACCTCTTTCACATCTTTTTCATCTGATACCTTCTCTTTACCTATACAGGTACCACTGTAGCTCAGGGCCTCATCACCTCTTGCCTAGATTATTGCAACAGCCTAATTGGCCTCCTTGTCTCAAACCTCCCCACTCCATTACATCTTATACCTTTGCTGCCAAAATTATTTTCCTTAAATGTAGATGTGTTCATGTGAATTCCCCTCCTCAACCAACTCTAGTGACATCTTATTACCCTTTGTATATGATATAACTCCTTTGTTGAGCTTTTAAAGCTGTGGCCTCAATCTGTCTTTCCAGCCTCAGTGGACATTACTGCTTCTTCTACAATGAATGATCCAGCCAAACTGGCCACCTCCCTGTTCCACATTCATAACACTCCATCTCTTGTTTCTGTGTCCTTGAATTGGGATGCACTACCTTCTCATCTCCATAGAGTCCCTCTCTTTTTTTAAGATAGAACTTATATATACTATACTATGTTCTGCATTTTTTGGACTACCCCTTCTGTAACTGTTAGTGTCCTCCTATCAAATTTTCTTGTACTTAACGGTTTTGTATGATAAGTGCTTTAGTTTCTCATCTCAAATGCATATTATGCATTTCTAACTTGATATTCCATAAACATTATAAAACTCAACCCATTAAAAATTGAACTCATTATCTTCCTCCACCAAAATCCTCTCCATTTCCAAACTTCTCTGTTGCTGTAAAGTGCACCATCATCCTTGCACCTATCTAGGTTTGCAACCTAGGTATTATTTTCAGTTCCTCATTTTTTCTCACAGTCATATTCAATCTGGGCCAGCAATTTAATGCTTGTACCATCTCTCACATGCATCCCCTTTTCTCCTTTTAACATTGCCACCACCCTGCCACAAACTTTTCCCTACTCTTGTCCATCCTACATTCACATATCAAAGTGCCCTCTCTTAAGTGTAAAACCAACCATATCACTCTCCTGCTCAATAATTCCAATGGCTTCCTATCAACTCCTGGCTAAAATATAATATCCTCTATTTGGCTTTCAAAGCCCTCCATAACTTGCCTTCTCCCTACCTTTCCTCTTCTTAAATATTACTGCCTCATCCCTACTCCAATATTCTGTGATTACATTGGCTGTTCCTCACACAAAACACTCCCATTTTCCAATCCTGGTCATTTTCACTAGATGTCCTCCATGTCTGGAATGTTTTCTCTCCTTCTCTTGGCTTCCTTCAACTCCAGTGAAAATCCCACCTTCTCCATGAAGCCTTTACCAATGTCTTAATTTTAGGGCCATCATTCTGTTGATTAGCCTTTCCCCCCAATTTATCCTTTTATATAACTTGTTTGTACATAATTGTTTATGTATTATCTTTCCATGAGACCATGAGGAGATTGTCTTTTACCTTTATTTGTAACCCCAGTGCTTAGCAGTGTTTGGCACAGAGTCAGAGTTTAATAAATGCTTATTGACTGATTTTATATTTGTGCATATATATTTTAATATATATTTACCTCCCTTCATTAGGCTGAATGCACATACATGTTTAATAAATACTGATTGATTTAAATAATACCTTCAGTCCCCTTTCCTATTAGACTCTATCCTTTATTGGAGAGACCCAAACTATACATAACAGATCTATAGTTTGATATACAATCTTTTTTTCTGCTTTTTTTGTACATGGAAATGTGTTTTTGGTTTGACTTGTGTTTTTTGGTATATGTCAAGTTCAGAATAACAAGTTTTCTTATAAAGTTGCTAAATATTAGTATTTTGAGAGCCGGGTACATACCTACTGGTGTTAACCTCAAAAGAGATGTGATCAGGGCCTTCTAGGGATCAGGACCTTCTAGGGATCAGGGCTGTGGGTTTTGCAAAAGTGAGAATTCTCAAAGTGCTTAAGCAGCCAACATTATGATTTCTTATGATAGCTTTCTGGTATAGAAAGAGACCATTGGCTTCATTGATACATGTAGGTCCTCTACCTATTCAGATGGAAACTTCTACAGATTTTCTCACCCTGTGAAATCTTGTCCATATTTCCCCATAAATCTTTCATAAAGCATTTAACCAATACATTAAAAGCCTTTCTTATTTTTTGGAGTATATAAGTATTGTAACATGTCTGATCCTAGATTCTGGCATTTTACTGAATAAAATAGGACTATATGCAGTATCTCAGGGTTAATTGACAATATATGACTTTCCTGTGTATTAGAGAATGTAGGAACTACTATTAGTTTGCTGCTACTTAGTATAGCAATATAAGACTTTTTACAGGACCATAGAAGTTTATAATTTTTCTCCTCTATTAGACTATTTATCTGATATTATAGAGACCCAGGTTATACATTGTTGATTTGTATTTTCATATGCAATCTTTTTTAGGTTTTTTTTGGTATATGAAGATGCTTTTTTTTTTGGTGTTTGTCAGGTTCAGAATAACAAAAACTAAAAATTGTTTGTGTGTGTTTTAAGGATTTTGAAGACTTTGCCAAGTTCCCAGGTTTTTGGTTTTTCTCAACTTTAGCTGGCAGGAAGCAAGGAATTAATTGTTTCTCACAACTGCATTGAGTAAACCATATATACTAGGGTGGAAGTTTTACTGTGGCTATATGGTGGTTGGCTGCATCACCCAAACAGGAAAAACAGCAATTGTGGGTTGGCATGTTGGTTGTCAAGAATTTATTCATATACCTGAGTCCAAAAGTATGATTTTGAGGAGACTACCACACAATGTGGTAAAGCTCAAGCCATCATTTAAAAAAACCTCCCATTGCCTGCCCCTGATTTAATCATTCATTTTTTATTAGGCAAAAATATTTATTTTCCTGATCCAGGGACATGCTTAAGTAGAGAGACTTTAGAAGACTATCAACTTAATCAGTTAGTCCACAAGTGTTTATTAAGCACCAACTGTGCCAGACACTGTGCTAAGCAATGAGGCTACAAAGAAAGGCAGATATGGTCCTATCTGTCAAAGACCTCTCACTGATAGGAGAGACAACATGCATACCAGTCCAAACAAATGATATTTTTACAGGATAATTGGAGATAATCTCAAGGGGGAGCCACTAGCATTAAGGTGAACCAAGAAAAGCTTCTTGTAGAAGTTAGAATTTTAGGATATATCTGCTTTCTTCAAAACTGAGCTAAAATCCTATGCCATGCTATTTCTCCCCAGATATTTTGCATATCTTGTAGTTATTTTAGTTGGAAGTTCTCTTTCTACTATTTTCTCATTTTATTTCTTTAACATTCTTTTTTTTGAAATACAAATTCTCTCCCACATTTTAGCACTTCCTCCATCTCATTGAGAAGACAAGCAATATGATACCCATTATACTTGTGAAGTTACATAAAATATATTTATATATTAGGCATATTAAAAAAGAATAAAGAAAGTAAAAATGTACTTTAATCTTCTTTTATAATTCAATAATTCTTGGCTTGAGCAATTTTTGTCAAGAGTCCTTTGGAATTGTCATGGATTTTTGTATTGATCAGAGTAAATCACAGTGGATTATCATTAACATGTTATTGTGTAAAATATTCTCCTGATTCTGCCCAATTCACTTTGTATCAGTTCATGTCAGTCATCCCAAGTTTTTCTGAAACCTGCTTATCAATTCTTATAGTTCCCATCACAATCATATACAGCAACTTGTTGAGCCATTTCCTTAATTGATAGGCATCCCTTCAGTTTCTAATCCTTTGCTACTACTAAAAAAAACTGCTAATTTTACCCTTACCGGTCTGGCTAATCCACGAAGGTTGTGACAAGTACCCTCAAATCTCTGTGAAACCTTTCTTTCCTCTGCCTCTCTTTATTACCTCCTCAAGTCCGTCTTTTAAGCATCTAATTCAGCAGTTCAAAACGCCTCAAATCAGTCTTTTAAGCATCTAATTCAGCAGTTCAAAACACAGCTGTGAAATCAGGTGAGTATAAAACACTTTTTTTCTCTTTTCTCCTTAATTTGAATTGAACACAGCTGTTTTTTAACCTTGAGCGGCAAGACACTGTTATAAGTATTTTTGTTCATAGGTCCTTTTCCTTTTTCTTTGATTTCCATAGGATATAGACCTAGTAGCAATATTACTTTATCAAAATATACAATTTTATAGCTCTTCGGGCATATCTCCAAATTATTCTCCAGAGTGATTAAACTAGTTCCCAGCTATACTAACAGTGTCTTAGTGTCTCCCACACCTGCAATCCCCTCTAACAATTGCCATTTTCCTTTTCTGCCATGTTAGCCAATCTGATAGGCTTGAGGTGACACCTCAGAGATGCTTTCATTTGCATTTCTCTAATCCTAGTGATTTAGAAGAACATTTTTATATGACTACTAATATCTTTGATTTCATCTTCTGAAAACTGCTTATTCATATCCTTTGAATTTTACAAATATCTTTTTATCATTTGGAGAATGACCCTTTTATTTATAAATTTGGCTTAATTCTTTATATATTTGAGAAGTGAGATCTTTATTAGAGAAACTTGCTATAATATTTTCCCCCAATTTCTTATTTTCTTTCTAATTTTGGCTGATTTGGTTTTGCTTGTGCAAAACCTTTTTAAATTCATGTAATCAAAACTAACTATTTTACTTCCTATAGTTATAAACTTCTATTATCCATGGGTCTGACAGATAATTTTTTTGCGTGCTCCCAAACTTTGCTTATGATATCACCTCTTATGTCTACATCATATATCTATATTAACCTTATTTTGAATTACAGTGTGAGATGGTCTGTGCCTAGTTTTTGCCAAATTACTTTATTTTTTTCCATCAGTTTTATGAAAACACTAGATTGTGATAGTTACTTACTTTTGTATGTTTTACTTAATCCATGTTGCTGGTATAATACCTAATGTCTTCTACTGATCACAACACTATTTCTTATCCAGTACTAGTTTTGATGACAACTTTTTTGTAAAATAATTTGAGGTATATATACCACCCCACCTCCATTTTTGTTAATGCCAAGTAGAAATAATGATTTTTACTGTGGATTTATTTTTGTGTCTGGGTACTTTATTTAAATGTAATTATTTTGACTAGTATCTTTTCTGATTTTATGGAATTTTCTGTATTCTCTTTGATAAGGTTTTTACCTTTAATTTCCCTTCTGCCATTTGTCTCGGTCCTGGGTCCATTTCATTTGTTATATAACCTCAATTGGCCCCTAACTGCTGCAAAGCAATCCTTTATTCTTCTCTAATTGATTGTTATTCTACACACAAAGGTTCTTCCAAACTTTGTCTCTCTTACAGCCTTCCTACCACAACAACCACTCTTGTTTCATCTCTTTTTTTTTTCAGTATTTTGACTTTGTTTTCATATTTTTTTTATTGTCTCATGGAATCATCAGCTTTTATTTGATCCATCCTATTTTTCAGAAAGCTTGTTACATAGACAACATTTTGTACCTCCTCTGCCAAAATGTTAATTGTCTTTCCAGTTCTTTTCTTCTATGACTCTTAATTTATTTTCTAACTTTTTTCCTCTAGCACTCTCATTTCATTAGCAGCTATATTTTTAACTTTTTCTTTTTTTTTTGGCCTTGCTTCATCTCTTTAAGGGATTCTAGTTGAATTTGCCACTATCACCTGAAACTGTGTTTTCCTTTGAGACTTTGCATTTAGATACTTGAGTATCATTCTTTTCTTCTGGATTTGTGTCTTGAGCATGATGAGATTACTATTTTTTTCAAAGGCTTTCATTCTTCTAACCTACTTTCTGACTTCAGACTTAATGTTGAGACCAGGTTTATACACTTCCAAAGGGAAGGTTGGTCTTGCAGCCTTGATTATTATGATACCTTTTATGTCTACCTCATGTGCCTATGTTAACCTTATTTTGGATTACAGTGTGAGATGCAAAATTCATTTCTGTTATTTAAAAAAAAACACACAAAAAGCATGACAATAAATGGTTCCACTTAACTTAATATAGCAAATAGTATCTATCAAAAATAAAAAAGCTAGCATTATCTGTTATGCAGAAATGCTAGAGGATTTTCTAGTAAGATCAGGCATAAAGGAAGAATGTTTATCAGTACTATTGTTATTTGATTTATTTATAGAAATAATAGTTTTTCCAATAAGACAAGATTAAGAAAAAAATTACCTAGCCAGGTAAATAGTTTAGACATGGGACTATAATGAAATTATTTGTAAAACATATAACTTTATATATACACATATAACATATAACAAAATGACTTTAATCAGCAATAGCATAGAATGGATATTCAACAAAGATACATTGATGTAATGGAATGCAGTATCCATTATTTTCTTATGGACTGGGGTAGCTCAGGAAAGTGTGTTGACTTATATGTCAGGGACCATTGTCTAGCAGGCAGAAGACTATCCAAGCAATAGACTTAGTACTAGAAAAAGTACTAGGGGGAAATAAAAACCCCAACATATAAAGCAACAATAACGATTTTGTAATGTTTTAAAATTCCTCATTTTGTGTAATTCCATTTCCTTTTTTAGAAAGTTAGAATGATATGTTTGGAGTAGCTTAATGAAAGGAAAGGTGCAGAAGGATGGCAGCTATGGTACACTCCAACTCTAAACCAGTGGAATTTTTTTTCACATTTTAGTAATAGTATTCTTGAAAAGACAGAAGAGCTACCCATATAATAGGTAGTAGCCTCACTAATTAAATTTGAGAAAGAGCAGGAGATGACCTGAAATTATTAGTAAAGAATTATGGCAGTTAATAGAAGTTTGATGGAGAAAAATCAAGTTGAAGATGAATGTTTCTTCCTCCTTTGATTTGACAGGCATACTAGTTTGCTGTTATTGGAGCTTTGATTTAGTTCAGCCATACTGTAAAGCAGTTTGAATTTATGCTAAGAAAGTAAAAAATGTCATGAATATGCTCTGACCCAGTGATCCCACTCTTTTTCCAAGGAGGTCAAAGATATGAGTTTTAGGTCCAATATACACAAAAATGTTCATAGAATGTTTTAAGCAGAAATAAAAACTTTACCCTGAAGACAAAATAGATGTCCAATAATCAGGAAATGGCAGGATAAACTGAGGTACAGGAATGCAATGAAATATTCACAGCATTGTTAGAAATGCTGAATATGAAAAAGCAGGGAATTGGAAAACAGCCATAAAAAAAGAAAAGTAAGCAGAACCTCTTCTGTTCTTGGATCTGAGAGGCAGGAAGGAAGAACTTTTAATTCTGTTAATAGAAATGGTCAGTGGGGTGGTATTGGGAGAGGAAGTAAAATGCTGGCTAGGTTTTGGAGCTAGAATACCTAGCTCAAATTTTGACTTTGCTACTTATTATCTGCATGACTTTGGTCAAATCACTTAACCCCTGATGGTCTCAATTTCTTCTTTTGTCAAATGAGGCAATTGGTTAGATAATCTCCAAACTCTAAATCTGCCACATCCTATGAAACCTTAGATCTTCAGGTGAAGAATATTTAAAGTATTGAGATGGAAAGGAAGAGGGAGCATTTAACCTATACTTTAGGTAGGCTCAAGATTTTCTTTTACTTGTAAAGATGATGAAGAGATTACATGTAACAATAGAAAGAGAGAAAGGGACATTTAAAAATAATTATAAGTTTATATATTATATATATAACATAATATGGACTATTAATAGAAACATGTTTTGAAATCATATCTACTTGGATTAATTCTCTGAGCCCTCATTCTCTCTGGATTTATTTCCTCTGGATACCATATTTATTACCTGATATATTACACTGCTGAAAAGGAAAATTACTTAAAATGGAAACATAATTAAAACAGAAAAATTCATTTAAAACAAGCATTCTCAATATTCATGGTCTAAACCAAACCATCTCCCTAACAGAAGATTATAACTTTCAATTCAAATTCAGCCCCCCATACTTTTCCCTCTCAAATGACCTTGTTAAGTTACTGCTTCTTAACATATGGGTTGTTGTTTGACCCAAGTCTTCAAGCCACTGTTTGTAATAAAGAAGGAGGGAGGTCTTTCTAGGTAACTACAGCAAGTTCGAAGTCTTGCATTGGAAAAAGGGAAGGAAAACTTAATTCTACAGCTACTTCCTTCTCTTATTTCCTTCTTCTTGAATGATATTTTTTCACTGTGTGCCCCCATATGCTCTCCTGGGATAGAAAGAATCACTATAATTCTAATACTTTAAGGAATGAATTAGAGCTTTAAATAAATTCTTCTTATATATTTATGGAAATCAGATTTAACTATTAACATAAAGAATTAATTTACAAATCCCAAAAGAAAGATGCACATTCCTAGCTTCATTTTAACCAATAGTTTTAACCTCTTCCCCCACTAACTTTTTACAAGATTTGCTAAGGAAAAGTAATATTGAAAGATACTGACTATTCTCCTTCCTTCTTCCCCTCCCCTCCACTCCCCTCCTTTCCCCTCCTCTCTCTTCCTTCCTTCCTTCCTTTCCTTGCATTGTGCTATGTTCTAATATTAAAATAATGAAAAGAATACAGTCCTTATCCTCAAGCAGTTTATAAAAGATAAAGTATATGTACAACTAAATATACGATAAACTTTGATCATCCCCTCCTTGCCTTCCATGATATGCTTTCCTAATTTGCTTTGGACATGTCTTAATGGCTCATTTTCTGTATTCTTTGTTGTTTCATCTGTCTCTTTCTACCCCCTTAAGTGTAGGTGTCACCTAAGGAACTCTTTTCAGTACTGTGCTCTTCTCTCACTATGTTCTCTCTCAGGAGGAGGTCATGTAATTTCATATCTTAAGTTATCACCTTTATGTGAATGACTTAACGACTTGTGTTTCTAGGCCCAACCTCTCTCCTTTGCTTCAATTCCATATTTCAGTTGTCTGCTAAATGTTTCCATTTAGATAGATGATATAATAAATATATTAAACACCGATAGACAGTCCCCATCCTCAAGGATCTTTCAATTTAATAGTAGAAGACAGTGTGCAGAAGGAAACTGTAAAGTGAGGTAGGGCAAAAGACAATATTTGGAAGGGGCATAATGATGGTAGAATTAAAACCAAGCAAAGCTGCTGGTGACATATGAAGGATTTTTAGTCCTCTATACAGGGAAAGTATAGAAATTTTTTTAACTGCTCTCTAACCTTCCAATCATAGGAGCAGGAGCATCAACGAATAGTGATGAAATGTGAGCCCCAAAACTCAAGCAATCTCCATAATGAATTATGAACTGTCTCGCTGTCCTGCTCTCTCTCTCTCTCTCTCTCTCTCTCTCTCTCTCTCTCTCTCTCTCTCTCTCTCTGTCTTTCTCTTAGTGATATAGATCTCTCTCTGTCATATCAAGTACAGTCTGTGGAAAACTAAATGCATCCACCTTCCTACCAAAACTTGTTCTTCTCTCTTCAGATTTTCACATTTTTTCCTTTATTTTATTTGCCTTAGTATCATGTTTAAGCATATCATTCCTATTATTAGACTCTAAACTCCTGTCTAACACTATATAATTTTCATATTGGTAATCCTCAATGCCTAGCACAGTGCCTTACAGACAGTTTGCTGAATTGTTGAAGTGAAAAAGGAAAGATCCAGAAAAAATGCCATGAGAAATTTGAGAAGGAAGAGATTTTCATCTAGAGAATCAGGGAAGGCTTCATGGTGTAGTATGTGGCATTGTGAAGGAAGAAGAGGCTCTCTGTAAGTAGAAATATGAATAGATCTGTTTCAGGCGTAGAGAATGGCTTTGGAATACAGGAAGGCAAAATGAGAGGTAGACTGGAGGGACATGAATGACTGGATAGGGATTTTGTTTTTTATTTGATAGACATTGGGGAGCCACTGGAAGTTTTTGAGCAAAGGGTAAAATGATTATGTTTTCATATTAGAAGAATGAAGACTGAAGGCAGAGAGACAAGTTAGGAAACTCTTTCAAGATTTGAGGCAAGAGATAATAAAGGCTTGAACTTGGGTGACAGTAGTAATATTAATGAAAAGTCAGAAATGGATTGAAAACATATTAAGGAAATGGGATAGAAAGGACTGCATAAATTATTGACTTGAGGAAGTAAGAAGAATAAAAAATAATTCTAATGTCTTGAGCCTAGCTGACTGAAGGTAGTAGTTATCAGTAAACATAAGAAAATTAAAGCAAAGGTCAAGTTATGGGAGGAATAAGACAATGAAGGTCTAGAGTAAACAGAAAGAGAAGATGGACAAGGAAGAGAGTGAGAAATATTAAGAAGAATGAAAATAGGATTAATTAACACTGGCCATATTCTATTGGATTATGTTTAAAAATTGTTTTTCATTGTATTTGTTCATATGTAGTTTCTATGTCTGCTATTTTCTTTTCTAATTTTAATTTTAAGCTCTTATTTAACCAGAGGAATAGTAACTATTAGAAAAAAAAATCTTGATATACTTATTTCCCATAGATATTAGATTGTTGATTTTTTTCCTTTGAAACCAGTTGCTCATGGCAATTTATTTGTGTTGGAAAGACTTTAATTACTCTAAGATATTAGCATGACTGTTTAGTAAAGCTGTTCTTCAAATATAAAATTTTGAATGAAAAAATTTGTTGATATTACAAAATTATGGAGCCATAGCACAAGGACCTAAGTGTGGATATACTAAAAATTTCTTCTAGGGATACCTTGTGTATGGATATAGTAAAAAATGTAAATTTAACAATGAAAACTGAATGAGGTAGCTCATGTGAATTGGAGTCAAGTACTCATATTTGATTTAGGGTTATAAAATACCAACTTTTTTCTCTTATCTAACAGGTGATTATAGTTGTTTGCCTATTGGAACACCTTGGAGCTCCAATTGAGCCTTGGTGAACTATTTGTTTATCATCTCAGTCATGACCAACTCTTCATAATTCCATTTGGGGTTTTGGCAAAGATAATGGCGTGGTTTGCCATTTCCTTGTTCAGCTCATTTTACATATGAGGAAACTAAGGCAAACAGGGTTAAGTAACTTGCCCAGCATTACAGAGCTACTAAGTGTTTGAGCCAGATTTCAACCTCAAGTCTTCCTGACCCCAGGCCCAGCATTTTATCCACTATACCACCTAGATGCTGTTGGAGGACAATTGTTATCTATATAATTATACTATTGACCTTGTGTGTGTGTTGTTAATGCATGATTAGCTTTATTAATAATTTGAGTGCCATACTTTGAATGTTGTTTTGTTGGTAGGGACAGTCAAGATGGCAAGAGTAAGAGTTAGTATTTTTGCCTAGCTTTTCTAACACACCTTCTCTATAAGAGCCTACAAAATATTGTAGACAATTATCAATGAGAAAGCCAAAAAAAGTCAGAGTGTGTCATTTTTCCAGCCCATAGTATCTTAGGAAGACAGATCTGTGGACCCTGAGGTAAAGGGGTAGCTAGGAGCAGTGTTTAATGGTAATGACAGCAGCAACAGAAAAGGAGCAAAAACCAAGAACAGGAATATATGCCATCTGGTAGCTGTATTACCTATTACCCCATGCCAGGTCAAAGATTCAGGGCCCAAACACAAATGGGATCCTAGTTGAGTATTGAATAAAAACAGTTTCTAGGAACATAGCTGTGTGATTCTGAGCCCAGAGTGGTAATTAAAATTTTAAACCCCTTCCTTCTGTCCTAGTATCAATTTTAAGAGAAGAGCATTAAGGGCTAGATAATTGGGGTTAAGTTACTTGTCTATGCTTACACAGGAAGTATCTGAAGCTAAATTTGAATCTATGTCCTCCTAACTCCAGGTCTGGCACTCTATCTCCTGTGCTATCTAGCTTCCCTTAGTTATTCAATTCTAACATTTAGCATGGCACACAAGCCCTCAGTGGACAAGGAACTTTCAACACCCAGGAATGGAAAGGGAAGCAAGATAGAGCATCAGAACAGGAAACCCTGTGGCTTCAGAAAAAGCTCCTAGAAGATCCCTGCACTAGAGCTGGGAACAAGAACAGGTGTCATTAGCTGTGTGGCTCTGAGGATAGGATTAAAACTGAAAACCTTTAACTCACTTAAAACCTTTAGCCCAGCATATAAGTCTGCACTGGGAAAAAACCAGAGGAGAGCCAGCAGTTCAGTTTCTCTGAACCCACAGAACCTCACAATGGGCTAATAGTGACTGAGTTTAGCAACAGTCTTATAATTCAACTATACACAAGTCAACAGACCCAAACCTGGATCAGGAATTTGTAGAGTTCAAACCAGGAGGACAGTGAACAGACCTCTTCTTGGATCACACACTTTAAAAGCACTGAAAACTTACAGGTCCCCAGACTGATCTGTAAAAGCACCAGAAGCCCAGATTAGATATCCTCTACAGAAGTGAGCAGAGACCACACTAGCATAAATTCAAAAGTCAAGAAGTAAGCTGGAAAAACAAGCAAACAAAAAACTTGGCCATAAAAAGCTCAAGACAGACATAGCAAGCAGATAACTTAAAAACATCTACAAACAAAGCCTCGAAGGGAAAAATGCAGATTGGATACAAGCCCAGAAAGAATTTCTAGAATTAAAGCAAGAGCTGTAAAAATAGACTTGAACTCTGGACTTCAATCCCCACAAGCCTTTGCTCCACTTCCCCAGAATGCTTTGTAATCTCACCTGGGCCGGGATCGAGAAGGGATTTAATTTGATTGCAAAGGCTTTTGGCCACTCTTTTTGGACTTCCGTTTTGGAGCAGAGGCGTCTCTTCCATGATGTGAGGTTATCTGGTCTAGGCCTCTGACCTAGGCATGTGTTTCTTATCCTGTATTTTCTTTAATCCTTAATCTCTAATAAACCTCTAAAAATTATAATACTCCTTACAGAGAGAAACTAATTTCTACCTGCCTCAGTTCTCCCCTAAATTTTAATCTTTACAGAGCTAAAGAAAAAGATTTTTAAAGATCAAAAAAGCTCAAAGATTCTTTTTAAACCAAATAAGAGTAGTAGAGGGAAAAAGAGGGGAAGTATTGAGAGCTAACAGAGGAGGTTATGCAAAGGGAATTTGCTATTTGATAAGAGTACAAAACCTTACTGAAGAAATGGCTCCTTAAAAATTAGAAATTTTCGGGGGCAGCTGGGTAGCTCAGTGGATTGAGAGCTAGCCCTAGAGACGGGAGGTCCTAGGTTCAAATCTGGCCTCAGACACTTCCCAGCTGTGTGACCCTGGGCAAGTCACTTGACCCCCATTGCCTAGCCCTTACCACTCTTCTGCCTTGGAACCAATACACAGTATTGACTCTAAGACAGAAGGTAAGGGTTTAAAAAAAAATTAGAAATTTTCAAATGAAAACTATTGAATCCATGAGACATCAAGAAATAATGAAACAAAGACTGAAAATAGAAGAAAATGTGAAATATTTGAAAACAAATGACCTGGAAAAATAGACTGAGGAATTGGAAATTGGAAGAATGTCCTTCAATTGTAGAATAGCTGGAACAAGTTGTGGTATATGATTATGATGAAATACCATTGTGCTATAAGAAATGTTAAGCAGGATGCTTTCAGGAAAACCTGGAAAGATTGATATGAACTGATGAAAAGTGACATGATCAGAATCAGAATGTGATATACAATAACAGCAATATTACAAGATGATCAATTGTGAATGACTTGGCTATTCTCAGCAATACAGTGTTCTCAGAAAATTACAAAGGAAAATTGCCCAGTTATCTAAGAACCAGAGGGAGGAGTAGAAATTGAAGGAATCTCCTGGTCACTTCCTTAAAGAAACCCGAAAATGAAAACTCTCAGGAATATTGTAACTAAAATCCAGAATTCCTAAGTCAAGGAGAAAATATTATAAACAATGAAAAATAAAGAATTCAAGTACCATGGAACCATAGTCAAAATCACACAAGATTTAGCAGCTACCACATAATGAATGGAGGACTTGGAAGATGATATTTGGGAGGCAAATTACAGCCGAGAATAACTAATCCTGCAAAACTTAATATAATCCTTCAGAAGAAAAATGGATATTTAATGAAATATCAGACTTAAAAATATTCCTAATGAAAAGTCTAGAATTGAATAAAAAAGTTGACATTTATATAAAGGACTCAAGAGAAGCATAAAACAGGAGAAATAATAAGGGACAAGGGTATATTATTTACATTGTTATATGTGGGGATGATACATGTAATCCCTCTAAGCTTTATTATCATCAGGCAATCTAATTCGAGAGCCTGAATATGATTCTACTGTTTTTGAATAACCTCAAAAGAAGAACAGAGGGGTGGGAAAGAAAAATGCTTTGGGTGGGGGGGGGATTGAGAAGAGTGGGGAAAGTTATCTCACATAAATGGAGTATGCATAAAAGAGTTTATACAGTGGGCCAGCAGGCAGAGTAGGTAACACTTGAACTGCACTTTCACATAAACTGTTTCAAGTATTTTTAAAAAAGGCAAATTAGTACAGGAGAAATCAATGAGGAATTAGAGGATGAGGAACAGAAACGAGTGTTAAGTTTTCCTGATCCCAGTGTGTTAGCTCCTGTAATACCTGTCCATTCTCCAGAAAATAGCACAGAATCTTATGTAACCCTAAAAATAGGAACCCAAGTTTATGATTGTCTCTTGGACATAGGTGCTGCAAAATCTGTGTTGCAGAAATCCCCTGAAGAGTATAAAGCAGTGGGTTCAGTGGAAGTTGTGGGTGTCATGGGAAAACCACAAAGAGTAAAGAAATTAGAGTCCCCAATGAATCTAGTGGGTAGGAAATCTTCTTTGTAAATTGAGAGCAACCATAATATGTATACCAACCAGAGATATTTCTTTAAAACTCCCAGAAGAATCCCTGAACCTTTCCCCTATCTTATTCCTGGATACAGTAGAGTCAGAGGGGGAAGGGAATAACATCTATCAGATACCAGATGATATTACAGAAGGCTTATGGGCTACAGATTCTACAGATGTAGGTTTATTAAATTATCAACCCCAGTTAAAGGACTGACTAAAGGAGGTCCACCACCATGCTTTCCACAGTATCCACTTAGTAAAGAGGCTATTGATGGGATCACCATGATAATAAACTCATTATTGCAGCAAGGCATAATAATACCATACTTCTCTGAATATAACACCCCAATTTTACATATTAAAAAATCCACACTAGATGCTGAAGGATGAATAGTCTATTGATTCGTTCAAGATTTAAGAGCTGTTAATGATCATGTAGTAAAATCTTACGCAGTTGTACCAAGTCCTGCTACTATCATTTCATCTATCCCAAGTCATGCAAAATATTTTACTGTGGTTGATTTATGTTCTGATTTTTTCTCAATAATAATACACAAAGATCCACAGAAGATATTTGCATTCACATGGCAGAGAAATCAACATTCATGGTCCCATTTGCCACAGGGATTCTGTGAAAGTCCTTCATTGTTTTCCCAAATCTTAAACAAAGATTTGAAAACTATCCAGTTCAAGGACAGTAAGCTCATTCACTTTGTAGATGATCTATTTCTAGCATCACCTTCTGCAAAAGTATGCTGGCATGATAGTAAACGTCTTCTGTGTGAGCTCTTCAAGAGGGGACACAAAATATCAAAAGCTGAACTTCAATGGTGTCTTCCTCGTGTGGAATATTTAGGATTTATGCTTTTTAAGGGGTCCAGAAGCATTTCCCAAAAAATAATAGCAGACTTACAAAAGATGAGTGCCCCCAAGACCAAAAGGCAACTCAGAGCCATCTTAGGAACCACAGGTTTTTGCAGAAAATGGATACCTAATTATGGTGAACTTACAAAACCACTGAATGCTTTAAGGAAAGACCATGAGAAAAACCGACTGAAGCTAAAACCAGAGCATTTGCAAGCAATTGCAAAGTTAAAAGAAGCAATATTATCAGCTCCTGTTCTTGGTATCCCTAATTATTCAAAACCATTCTCACTCTATGTCCACCAACAAAAGGGAATAGCTTCAGGAGTTTTGACACAGAGCTTAGGACCAAACCAGTGTCCTATTGCTTATTATTCTGGTCAACTAGATCCCATAGCCACAAGAATAGCTCCATGCTTAAGAGGGGTGTCAGAAACTGCATTGTTTGTTACCAAATCTGCAGATTTAGTGTTAAATCGCCCACTGACAGTTTATTGTTCACATGAAGTAGAGGCACTTCTGTGAAAGTTTGGAACACAGGCATTTTCAGATCAACACCTGACTAAATATGACATAGTGCTTTTGGGGAATGGACATATAACACTAAAGAGATGTAACACCTTAAATCCAACTACATTATCACTCAATTTACCAACACAGAGGGAACCATTACATGATTGTGAAACTGTAGTGCAATCAATAGAAAGACCTCAAGAAATCTGTCAGACACACCTCTTGACAACCCTGACGTGATCTTATTCACAGATAGATCATCATATATGCAGAATGGAATAAGATTTATAGGTGCTGCAGTAGTAAGTAAATTTGAGACCCTATGGTTTGCTTCACTAAGAAGTTAAGTGCTCAGGGAGCAGAATTAATCATTCTAAAACATGTATGTGAAATTTCAAAAGACAAAAGTGCAAATATTTTCACTGATTCCAAGTATGCATTTGGAATTTGCCATGCCATTGGCTTTCTCTGGCTTCAGAGAGTATTTTTAACATCTGGTGGGAAAAGAATCACTCATGTAGAAATAATTTGAGAATTACCATTATTTCTCCAACTACCAAAGGAGTTGGAAGTCACTACAAAGGGCATTCTTTAGGACAAGACTTAATTGCCAGAGGAAATTGTAGGGCTGATATGGCTACATGATATGTGGTGTAAAATGTTCCAGCTTGCTTTATGGATCTCTCTGTCATAGATACCACAAATTTAGAAAAAGCATACAATGACAAAGAGGTTCAGAAGTGGATGTAAAATTTTGGAGCTAAAAAAGAGAATGGGATTTGGATAGTATCAGTGGGAAAACCAATTCTTCCAAAAGCATTTTACCCTTAAATCTGTCAAATAATACACACAAAGGGTCATTTTGGTACACAAGCATTGACAGAAGAACTTGGATAGCTCCAGGAATTAGCACTGTGGCAAAAAGATCTGCTCAGCTTGTTCTGTGTGTGCACAATTCAATCAGAGCATATTTAAGCAAAAGCCTTTGGTGGTCATCCTCTAGCTCACATGCCATTTGAGCATTTGCAAATAGATTGCATCAACATGCCCAAATGAGGACAATTTAAATTTTGTCTAGTGATAGTAGACCAACTAACTAGATGTCCAGAAGCTTTTCCATCTAGCAAAAATACATTAAGCTTTGTAGCCAAAATCTTATTGAAAGAGATCATTCCAAGATATGGTATACCACTAAAACCCAACACTTATATCAGTACAGCAAGTTAATTTTGAGTTTTAATGTAGTTAGTTTTGTTTTTCTGTATTAGCATAGGATAAGGTAAAAAGTAGCATAGTAAAAAGTTTCATGTGAATTATTCAAATAGGATTTGTAAGATGCAGTTTGCATGAGTTTTGCATAGTCTTTTGTATAAGTTAAATTGGTTTTTGTAACTATTTTGTTTCAAAAGTTTGCAGTTTGTATTTTGCATTTCAAATTTCTGTAATTGTGTTTTGCACTTGCAGTTGTGCAAGTATGTTTTCATTGATTATTTGTTTTCAATGAAATTTTATTGTCTTTGATTTATATCCCTGGTGCAGGTTAGCATAGATAAAGTGTAGCAATAAGAATAGGATAAGTGTCAGATTAAGACTTTTGGAGGGGGAAATATAATAATAATGTTAGGTATAGCTTTAGAATTACATAGAATAGCGAGCATATGGGAGAGATTTTTTTTTTATCGCTCCATATGCTCGAAGGGGGGAAATTATAAGAATGATATTAGAAATTAAGTTTTGTTATATTAGTTTAGTGGCTGTCTATTGCTGTTACATAAGTTGGTTTTTTATCTGAGAAGACCAAAGAAAGAAGACCTGATCTTTGGTTTGGACTCTGAGTCTGTTAGGCTCGGAGTCCTAACTTGGTTCTTGCTGAGGCCTAGCCAGCTAGTCTGTTATTTTTTATAACCTGAAGACAAAGTTAAGAGTTATATACTATGTATAAGGATGATAGTGTTTAGTTTATTGTAGAATAGTGAAAATTTGCTTTAGTTGGATCAGGAAGGATCAGTGTAGCCTGTGGGAATAGGAGAAGCAGTTCCTTGCAGAACCAGGGAGTTTTATTTGGGGAGAGTTAGAATCCCTTAGAGTTAGAAATCCTTTTTTTTATCCTTATATTGTTAATAGTTTATTTTTATATAACAAGAGTCTCCTTAGCAAGAGTCTCCTTGCGCCTGGCCCAGTTTGTTTATGAGCTTCACTTCACTGATATAAACTGAAGATACTTTGTAAGCACAGCAGGCAGAGTATCAAATCGGTTTATAATCAATAGCCAATTCATTGCTCATTATTTTTACAGTTTTCTGGTTATTATTTTTACACAAGGAGGGAAGAATATACAGACATATACACACAGTTGAGAACAGAAATTCACCTTACCCAACAGAGAAGTAGGGTAGCTGCCCATAGAACATATGGGCAGCTAGGCAGGTGGCTATGTTGCTGGGCCTATAGTCAAGAAGATCCAAGTTCAAATCCAGCCTCAGATATTTACTAGCTGTGTGATCTCAGGCAAGTCATTTAATCCTGTTTGCCTCAGTTTCCTCATCTGCAAAAGGATCTGCAGAAGGATATGACAAACTGCTCCATTATCTTTGCCAAGAAAACTCCACTATTAGGTGATTTTCTGAGGTGATCAAGGAAAATGGAAGAGAACCAATATGTTTTAAAATATTCATAGCAGTTATCTTTTCATTGTTGGCAACAAATTGGAAATTGAAGGAATGTCCATCAATTGAGGAATTGCCACAAGTTTTGGCATATGCTTGGGATGGAATACTACTGAGCCATAAGAAATGACAGGTTAATTTTTTAAAAACATGGAAGGCTCTACATAATATTATAGAGTGAAATAAGTAGAAACAAATAGTCATTGTATACAGCAACAGAAATAGTTCAAAGAATGACTTGTATATGTCTACCTCCAGAGAAAGAACTGATAAATAAAAATATTAGACATAATTTTGTATATACATGTATCTTTTTACCAAATGATGCCTTCTCTAATGGGGAGAGATTAGGGAGAGAGGAAGTTAACTGGACATTTATTATTTATTTATTTATTTATTTAAAATGTTTTTTATTTCAATAACAAATTTCTACATGGTTTTCCAAAATTATATGATCCATAGTATCTCCCTCCTTTCATCTCTCCTCACTTCCCAGAGCTGACAAGCAATTCTAATTGTGTATTTAAATATAGCAAACAAATTAATTTTTTTTAAAGAATAGGTTAAATTATATCATGTGTCAATAATAAAAAAATTTTAAACCTTTTAAATTGAGTTAGAATCCCAGCTCCCTCACTTACTATCTGTGTAACCTTGGGCAAACTATTTAACTTCCCTGGTCTCATTTTCCACCACTGTAAAATGAGTGAGCTGGACTATATAGCCTTCCAAGTTTCACCTTTGTCTATTTTGCTGTGAGCATAATAAAAGCAACAGGTACATAAAAACAAACAAACCAAAAAACAGATACAGAATATTCCCCCTGAAGACTCTTGGAATTCCTTTTCCCACAAATACACACATTTGTGGGAAGATTGTGCTCAAATTTATAAATCAGTGGTCATGAGGCACACAAGGAATAGATGTGTAGTCAAAGCAACTCACAATTTCTAGTATTTCAGGGCCTCACGGTCCTTTTTCTTCTGTGAAGCCCTCTCAAAGTTTCCCCTGAGTTTTCCCCATCTTTTCTGGATGTGTTGTTTAGTCTATTCCTCCCTACAACATGGATTTCAGTTACCAGGGCTAGCTCACTCTTGAGTCTGTAGCCTTCTTTTCTCCTAGAGATTCGGATCCTCAAAATTGCCTCTGGCCTAGAATGACTGCCTCTCTATTTAGGAGTCTGGCTAGAGTGTTTGAGGTGGGTTTTGGGACATGGCCAAATGTGATACCTATTGATTATTTTGAGTCAGAATCAGGGTTTCTACACTGTGGGTTTAAAGGACCAGCAGTTAGCCCTGACCAGACCCTGATCTGGGTCCAGCACACAGATTTCTCAGTCACAGAGATGGATAAAGTTAATGGGAAGTGTAGTTTATTTCCACAGAGAGGCTTGACAGGAAAAGGGAAATCCCTGTCACTAGTTCACTAACTAATACCCCAGATCTAAACCTTCTCACAAAGGGTCTTCAGAAATTTGATGGATGGCCTACACTTGTCACCCTTTCCTCTCTAACTATACCCAGACCCTGTTCTAGCTACCCTGAACTAAAACACCTCTTGATTATTAATAGAGGTGCTGGTCTGTGACAGATTAGACAGGGATCCAAGGGTTGGTCTCAGGTCCAACTGGACTGAGACCTCTGCTTACTGATAATGCAGAAAGCTGGGTGCTGGTTCAAGTGAGCATCAGGTTCACAGGATCTTCTTTCTAGGAAACACAGCAACAATTATAGCAACAGGGGCAACAAGGACAGCAACTCGATCAGAGACCTCAGGACTTGGCAGTCACTCCCTCCAGGTTACATCCAGACAGAGAGAGAGAGAGACAGAGAGAGACAGAGAGAGAAAGCTAATAGCCCCTGAATTCCAGTTTAACCCTTCCTTCCAACATTCCAGAATCTTCCATCTTCAGGTCTCATGCATCTCTACTACTATACTTATCTCTTCTGCATAACAGTCTCTGCTCCCTCAGCTATGTTTAGAACTTTCTTGAACTGATTTTCCAAATGGGGTATAAGGTGTCTCTTTGAGGGCAAATAGCAAGATTATTATATTTCACAGCTGATGCAGGGGGTAAAGGAGAGACAATCTTCTCCCTAGCCTTCCAAGAGGTAAAGAGCTTCATTTCTCTGACTACCAGCTCCTGCCTCCACTGTCTCCAATTCTGGAACTGTATTGACTATCTCCTGAGCTGAACTATCTAAAGCCCTGAAAGGGCATGGCCAATTCTTATTTATCCAGTAACCTTGCTCCTTTTAACTCTTATTAAAGGGAGATGATTATACTTTGTAAATACTTTGTTATCACATTAATACCTTCTAATTATATCCTATGACTATATCAGCTGATATGTATGTAGTAGTCTCTCGGTAACTGAGGATGACGATTGTCTTTGTGCGTTTTTGTGCACAAAGACACTTGTGCGTGAAGATTTAAGTGGAAAAGTCGGTGCACAAAGATAGTCCCACTCTCTCGGCGTTGGAAGCCTGGGTCCAGTGGCACCTGGAGACTTCCTCAGCTGCATTGGATGGCCGTGTTGTCTTTTGTGCTCCAACACGCCCTAAGCACTCCACAGTGCTTTGCTGCGTCGCCCTCTCGGCCGTTGAACCTTCTTGTTGGTTCTTCCGCCTGTTTGGCTGAAACAGTCTTCACATGCTGGGTGAGCAAGGCCCTAGTTCACCAGGGGTCGATGACGACCCAATGGCTACCCTCACAAGGTTTAGCCGGCTTGTCAAAGCCGTTGCCTGGGGTGTGGCCGCTGCCGCATGCTAGCAGCTACTGGGAGCCACAAGTGAGAGCTGGGTGTCAGGTGAGGCTGGAGAGCTGCCCTAGGAGGCATGACAAGCCCTCCATACCAGAGATACTACCCCTCCCTGAGCACCCCATACACCCCATATATATATATATATATATATATATATATATATATACACACACACACACACACATATATATATATCAGCTGAACTGTGGAATCAAATCCCCTCTCTTTACTATGATTCTATAGTTTTCAATTCTTAAAATGGTTTTACTTCTCTGCTATTGATGACCTACAATATTTAGGAGTAATTCAGGCATAGCAGTCAGAATTATCACCTCATAAAAATTATATGACAAAAAAGTGTGGATATTTTCCTTTTCTACTATTGCTTTATTAAATTTGCTAAGGATGGAGATTACCTTGGAATGGCAGTAATATATGGCTCAACAATTCTCATTTTCCTGACTCAATTCATTTGGGAAAATTTTTTCTTAGGAGGAGATAGCATTTGAAAAGAGGGAATGATTTCAGCAGACAGAGTTGGTGGAGAATAATTTGTCAAGAGAGGTAATGTTAATCTAGATGCAGGTTTAGGAGAGGTTGAGAGGAGAATGACAGATGGTGAGTAGTCCAATTTGGTTAGCACATTTTATATTTATATAGTGTTCTAAAGTTTGCAAAGCATTGTCTTCACAACAACTCCTAAGAAATCACTAATATAAATATTGTTTCCATTTTTCATATAAAAAATTTAGATTTGGGATATTTAATAACTTGCCTATATTTACATAGTTAATAAGTATATGAGTTAAGATTCAAACTTAAGTCTGCTGGCTCTGAGTCAAGCATTGTTGTTGTGCCACCAAGGGTAATTTTGGGAGATAAGAACACCAATTAGTAACATTTATTAAGCACACCTACCAGGGGGCAGGCACTATACCAAGCCCTGGGATACAAAAAGAGGTAAAAGAGTCACTATCCTCAAGGATCTTACAATCTAATGGAGACAACATGCAAATAAATATATAGAGGGCAAGCTATGTGAAGGATAAATAGGAAATAATTAACAGAGAGAAGGCATTGGAATTGAGAAGTTAGGTACATAGAAGGTGGGGTTTTAGTTGGGATTTAAACGAAATCAGGGAGGTCAGTAGTCAAAACAGAGGAGGGAAATGTTCCAGGCATGGGGAACAGCTAGAGAAAATGTCCAGAGCTGAGAGATGGAATATCTTTTTCATGGAGCAGTTAAGAGACCAGTATCACTAGACTGAAGAATATTTATTGGGGAGTAAGGTGTAAGAAAACTGGAAAAAGCAGGAGGAGGCTAGGTTAGAAAGGACTTTGAATGCCACATGCAGCATTTTGTATTGGCTCCTAGAGGCAATAGGAAGCCACTGAAGTTTATTGACTGTAGGGTTACAGGATCAGATTTGCTTTTTAGGAAAACACTTTAGTGACTGATGGAGAGAAACTAGAGGCAGATAGACCCAACAGTAGGGTAGTGCAGTAATGGAGGCCTGAGGTCATGAGGGCCTGCATGATGAATGTGTCAGTGTAAAAGGAGAGAAAGAAGTATGCCAGAGATGTTGTGGAGATGAAACCAACAAGCTTTAGCAACATTTTGGATACAGGAATAGGAATAGTGAGAGATAGTGAAGAATCCAGAATGATTGCTAGTTTATAAGCCTAAGGGCCTGGGAGGATGTTGTTGCCCTCCACAATAATAGGGAAAGTAGGAGGCAAGAATGGTTTGAGGCAGGGTGGAAGATAATGAATTCCATTTTGGACATATTGAATTTAGTATGTTTACTGGACATTCCAATTCATAATGTCTCAAAGGCAGTTAGAGATGTGGGTTAAAGGTCAGAGGAGAATTTTGGACAGGATAAGTTGATATAAGAATTGTCAGCGTAGAGAGAGTAATTAAATCCATTGAAGCCAAAGAGGGCCTAGGACAGAACCCTGAGGGACACATGCAGTTAGAGAGCATGTTCTGGAAGAAGATGCAGAAAAGGAAACAGAAAAAGAACAGCCAGATAAATAGGAATAAAATCAGGGCAGATAGATTGCCCTGGTGGTAGGTATTCTGAAGTTAACTATCAAGGAGAGAGTGATTAATAGTATCAGGGGCAGAAGAGACATCAGAGAATGAAGGTTGAGAAAAGACCATTGAATTTGTCACCTAAGAGATCATAATTTCAGGGAGAGCAGTTTCAGTGGAATGATAAGGTCAGAAGCCAGATCATAATAAGTTAAGAAGAACATGAGAAAATAAAGGTAAATTGGAGCAACATTGTAAAAGTCCTTTAATATTTGGAAAAGGGATTTTTATTTTATTTTTGATAGGCAATGGAAAACTACTTAAAGTTTTAAAATATGAGTAATGTGAGCAGAGCAGTGCTTTAACAAAATTACATGATACTAGCGGTAAACATAGATTAGAACAGAAAGAGACTAAGGACACTAATATAATTATTTGGGAAAATTTATGAAGATATGAATTAGTGTTATAGCAATATGAGTAGAAAGGAAAAGGCAGATTCTAGAGATGTTTACATATAAATCAAAATGTATTGAACTTTATTCAATGTAAGGAGTGATAGAAAGGGATGGAACCCCCAAATTTAAAACCTGAGTGTGCGAATGGTGGAATAATCAGAAGAAATAGAGAAGTTAGAAGATAGTCAGTTTTGGGGAGAAAGATAATGAATTCAGTTTTACATGCATTGAGTTTGCATCAGTTGTTCTAGTATGGTTTATATTTAAGGAGTACTGAAAATGGAAATTAAATTTACAGTGATATTTTTACTTTATTTTAAAAATGTATTAATGAGAACTCTCAAAATATTTCTTCAGAATCAATACATTGTGATAGAAAACTAATAAAAGTCTTTGAAAGGTCACAATGTTAAAATAACATTTAAAGATTTTTGAAATATCTGTATATTTCAATGGTCATGAAAAAGAGGAAATATAATAAAGAATGGATTAAACTTGTTTTCTCTTTTCTTGGAGATAATGAGTATCTATGAACACAATGTGTGGAAAAATTACTGCAAATAGCAGCTTAAAATCTTTTTGTCTTATCATTTACAATCAAAACATAAAAGATATTTTGTTAAGTCTGTTGATCTTTTTAAAGTGGAAAGAACAAGATTTAAAATATATAATTCATTTATTTCTGTGAATAAACAAGAAAGTGGGAAAATTTCAGCTTTGTGTTTAATGTTATTAAGTTACAGTAAGATGGGAAAGCTCATGCTATTGCAGAAAAATCTATTTTGTTTTGTGCCAAAGCAATTATCAAATGTAGATGTGAAAATGATTCCATCAGGAAGTTAGAGATGATACCCCATTTTAAGAATGTAATTTTGATTATTTGATGTAATGTTGAATCAATTATTTTAGAAAAAGTTCAAAAAATGACATTCACATTTTGCAATTATATGAGATAACTAATGTCTATAAACTAGGAATTATATTTATATTTTGTACTATAGCTACATGATGCAGAAATGGAAGAAAATAAACTTTTGTCATCAGTTAACAGGACATACAACTGGGGATAATGTTTTAAATATAATTAATTCATTATTGTTCAGTCTTGTTTGACTCTTCATGACTCCACGGACCATACTGTCCATGAGGTTTTCCTGGCAAAGATACTGGTGTGGTTTGCCATTTCCTTCTTTAGTGGATTAAGGTAAATAGAACTTAAAGTGATTTGCACAGAGTCACATAGATAATAAATTTCTGAGGGTGGATCTGAACTCAGATCTTCTTGACTTTAGGTATAACTCTTGATCAGCTAAGTCATATAGCTGCCTCAGTTAATTCATGCTTTGAAAGTAAACAAATTAATTGATCCTCTTGTGGAATTTCCACAGATAGAACAAAATTGATGACTGGGAAATTTCGAATGTTGCTTTTCATATTAAAAATGCAATATGACTATAGTGTGGATACTTTCCATATTAAAAAATAAACAAGTTCTGGCATAAAAGAGAATTCCACAAGTACTTAAAAGTATATTGGATGATATTGTCAAAAATAAATTTTTTAAAATTAAGACCCACTATCTTTTAGTTGCTTATCATTTTGTGCAGAGAGATAGGCAGTGAGTATTATTACACTTCTAATTCATACTAGGTTGCTTTCCTGGAGTATAGTTGAGACAAGATTATTAAGTAATCTTACATATTACATAAATATTAGCTGTTTTCTTCACTGAATTTTAGTTTCAACTCAGGCTTTGTATAAATGAAATGATAATTATAAAGATTAATATTTTAACAGAATTCTTTAAAAATGAATGAGTTCTACACATTTCAAGGTGCAAATACAATTATATTTATTGTTCAAGACAAAAAAAAGTATAAGAAACTAAAATTTGGTAATTACCAGTTGAGAACAGTACTCCATACTCTGGGATATTACATAATTCCTTATTAGAAAATTAAGTGTCTTTGGAACAAGGTGTCAAAGAAATTAATGATCATCTGAAACTTTGACTTTCAAAGAATATATTCTTGAAATTTTAAAGAAATTAAATTGGGAGGGCATAGAGTCAAGATGGCAGCTTAGAAGCAGCAGAAACTGAAATCACTCTGATTAGCCTTCCATACCAATCCTTAAAAAGCACTTCAAATTCTAAATACCTCCTGATTAGAGAAATGCAAATCAAAACAGTTCTCAAGGTACCCACTCACATGTAGCAGATTGGCCAATATGACAGAAAAGGAAAATAATAAATGTTGGAAAGGATGTGACAAAATTGGGGCACTAATGCATTACTGGTGGAATTGTGAATTGATTCAACCATTCTGGAAGGCAATTGGGAATTATGCCCAAAGGGCTTTAAAAGATTGTTTACCCTTTGATCCTATACCACAGCTATACCACTATTGTGTTTGTATCCCAAAGAGATTTTTTTCTTTTTTTTTTTAATTTTAAACATTATTTTATTTGGTTATTTCCAAACATTATTCACTAGAAACAAAGATCATTTTCTTTTCCTCCCTGCCCCCCCCCCCACCTTTCCCTCTCCCATAGCTGATGCACGATTCTACTGGTTATCACATGTGTTCTTGACTCGAACCCATTTCCCTGTTGTTGGTATTTGCATTAGAGTGTTCATTTAGAGTCTCTCCTCAGTCATATCCCCTCAACCCCTGTAGTCAAGCAGTTGTTTTTTATCGGTGTTTTTACTCCCACAGTTTATCCTCTGCTTGTGGATAGTATTTTTAGATCCCTGCAGATTGTTCAGGGACACTGCATTGCCACTAATGGAGAAGTCCATCACCTTCGATTGTACCACAATGTATCAGTCTCTGTGTACAATGTTTTCCTGGTTCTGCTCCTTTCATTCTGCATCACTTCCTGGAGGTTGTTCCAGTCTCCATGGAATTCTTCTACTTTATTATTCCTTTTAGCACAATAGTATTCCATCACCAACATATGCCACAATTTGTTCAGCCATTCCCCAACTGATGGGCATCCCCTCGTTTTCCAAGTTTTGGCCACCTCCCAAAGAGATTTTTAAAAAAATGTTTGTACAAAGATATTTATAACTGCTTTTTGTGGTGGCAAAAAATTGAAAAACAAGGAGATGTCCCTCAATTGGGGAATGGCTGAACAAATTGTGTTATATGACGGTGATGGAATACTATTGTGCTATAAGGAATGATGAACTGCTTGATTTCTATATGAACTGGAAAGACCTCCATGAACTGATGCAGAGTGAAATGAGCAGAACCAGGAGAACATTATACACAGAAAGTGAAACATTGTGGAATGATCAAATGTAATAGACTCTGCTACTAATAGCAATGCAACGATCAAGAACAATTCCATGGAATTTATGAAAAAGAATACTATGCACATCTAGAGAAAGAACAATGGGTGTAGAAATTCAAAAGAAAAACATGATTTATCACTTGGTTATATGGATATATGATTTGGGGTTGTGGTTTTTAAAAGATTAGTCTATTACAAATATAAATAATACCAAAATAGGATTTTGAGTAATAAGACGTGTATAAACCAGTGGAATTGATTGTCAGCTCCAAGAGTGAGGATGGAAGAAGGGAGGAAGAGAACATGAATCATGTTCTTATTATAGTCAATATTCTTAGAAAAATAAAAATAAATTTAAAAAATAAAAAATAAGCATTTAAAAAATACAGAAATCCAAACCCAGCAACAAAATGGAGTTACAGGACTCTCCTGCTGAACACAACTTGAAAGGTAGGCAGAGAAAGTCAATTTCCACAGTATAAGGGAGAGACCCAACACCCCTCCCTGACCTGCTGCAGTGAGATCTATAATAGGATTCAGGCTGACTGTGAGATTCCAGGATGAAGGCTATAGCCATGACAGTGTACCTCTGTACCACCATGAGAATCTCAGGGCTCTGATGGTGGCTGGCAGGGAGGAACTGGGAAGGGGGGCCAGCTTGTTGGGCACCCTCAGCCTCTGCTACAGCTGATGAAGATTTGACCTCAGGACAGATTAGCTCATCAGGTCAGCTCAACTGTTCTAATCTAGTATACCAGCAGGGGAGAGAGAAGACCTAAGTTTCCCTTCAGGGCAGAGCTGCTCAAACACCTAGGTCCAGTAAATAAATAGAGGAATGAGTTTATAGCCCACAAGGAGGGGAAAAATATGAGTAAACAACAGAAGAAAAAGAAAGAAGTTATGATTGAAAGATTCTATGAGGATAAAGAACAAAGAATAGAATCAACAGAGGACAGGCTCCAAGGAACATCAAGAAAAATCTCAAAAAGTCCAGGAAACTGAACTCAGGCTCTGGAAAAGTTCAAAAAAGAATTAAAAAATCAAATAAGGCAGGTTGAAGAAAATTTGGAAAAGGAGAACAGCTTAAAAAGCAAAATAGGTAATCTGGAAACAGAGGCACATGAATTAAAACAAGAAAATAGTGTCTTAAAAGCTAGAATTCACTGACTGGAAAAATGAGGCAAAAAATATTAGATGAAAAGAATGACTTGAAAAGAATAGATCAAAAAGAAAAGGAGGATCAAAAGGTCATAGAAGAAATTCAGTCTTTAAAAATTAAAATTGGACAATTAGAAGCCAATAACTTCACAAGACATCAACAAACTATAAAACAAAAATCAAAAGAATAATTAAATAGAAGAAAATATGAAATACTTTATGGAAAAAAAACTACTGACATGGAAAATAGATCCAGGAAAGACAATATAAGAATTATTGGACTACCTGAAAGTCATGACCAAAAAAAAAAAAAGCCTACACATCATTCTACAGGAAATTGTCCAAGAAAATCTTCTGATATCTTTGAACAAGAGGATAAAATATAGATTGAAAGAATCCACAAATCACCTCCTGCATTAAATCCCCAAATGACAACTCCAAGGAATGCTTTAGCTAAGTTTAAGAGCTCCCAGGCCAAGGAAAAAAATACTATAAGCACCTAGAAAGAAATAATTCAGATATCTTGGAGCTCCAGTCAAGATCCCACAGGACTTAGCAGTCTTCACATTGAAAGACCAGAAAGCTTGGAATATGATATTCTAGAAAAACTGGTTTTACACCAAGAATCAACTACCAAGCAAATCTGACTATATTCTTTCAAGGTAAAGTATGGTCATTTAATAAAATAGAAAATTTCAAAGCATACCTGAAGAAAAGACCAGACTTGAATAGAAAATTTGAGGCCCAAATACAAAATCCGAGAGAAGCACAAAAAGGTAAATAAGAAAGAGAAAAAAAACTTAAGGGCTTCAAGAAGGTCATATATGGAATTATATGGAAATATATAATATAAATATTAAATAATATTTTTTATTTTTTATAATATTTATTATATATAAATATTTATTTATTATTAAATAAAAATAAATGAAAAATATATTATATAATAAAAATAAATACATATATAAATATATATAAAATAAATAAAAAATACAAAAATATAAAAAATATATATGGAATTATAAGGAAATTATAAGTAAATTAGGTGAACAAAGAATAGTATAGCTGTCAGATTTATAGAAAAGAAAAGAATTTAAGACTTAATCAAGAGACAGAGAACATAAGATGTAAAATGAATAATATTGAATATATTAAAATTTCTTGTATAAACAAAACTAATGCAACCAAAATTAGAAGGGAAGCAACAAACTGGGGGAAAATTTTGTAACCAAATTTTATGACAAAGGTCTAATTTCTCAAATATACAAAGAATGTGATACCCAGTGGAATTGTGCGTCGGCTATGGGAGGGGTGATGAGGGGGGGAGGAAAAGAAAATAATCTTTGTTTCCAATGAATAATGTTTGAAAATGACCAAATAAAATAATGTTTAAAATCAAATATACAAAGAACTGTCAAATTTATAAGAAATCAGATCATTCCCCAATTAACAAATGATCAAGGGATATGAATAGGTAGTTTTCAGATGAAGAAATCAAAACTGTCAATAATCACATGAAAAAAAGTTCTAAATCCGTTTTGATTAGAGAAATGCAGATCAAAACAACTCTGAGGTACCACCTTAAATCTAGCAGAGTGGCCAATATGATAGGAAGGGAAAATAATAAATGTTGGACGAGATGTGGCAAAGTTGGGACACTTATACATTGCTGGTGGAGTTGTAAATGCAACCATTCTGGAAGGCAATTTGGAATTATGCCCAAAGGGCTTTAAAAGAATGCATGCCCTTTGATCCAACAATACCACTACTGCTTTATATCCCAAAGTGATAAAAAAACAAAATAACAAACAAACAAAAACACCTGGGCAAGGACCTGTTTGTACAAAAATATTTATAGCTATACTCTTTGAGGTAGCAAAAAATTTGGAAAATGAGGGGTGTCCCTCAAATGGGGGGGTGGCTGAACAAATTGTAGAATATGATTGTGATATGCTAAAAGGAATGATCAATTGATGGATTTCTATAAGAATTAGAAAGACCTACATGAACTGATGCACAGTGAAATAAGCATTGTATGTAGTAATTGGAATATTGTGGGATGATCAAATGTAATTGACTTTGCTACTAAAAATAGTGCAATGATCCAGGATATTTCTATGGGACTTATGAGAAAGAGTGTCATTCACATCTAGAGAAAGAACTGTGGTTGTAGAAATTCAGAACACATATGATTTCTCATTTGTTTATATGGGCATGCGATTTTGGGTTTTGGGTTTTAAAGAACTTCTCTTTTTAAAAAAATGGATAATATGGAAATGGATTCGAGTGATTATATGTATATGTATATATATCCCATTGGAATTGCTTGTTAATTCCAGAAGGGGGAAGGAATGAGGAGAGAAAAAATCCTTAATCATGGAAAATTTTTAAAAAGAAAAAAATAAATTCAGTTGGGTTAGCTACCCATTTAATATTTCTTTTTCATCTTTTTCTGTTGAAGTGACAGGGAATTAAAAAGAAATTATAATTGACTAATCAATGGATTTTGAGCTGCAGACATCATTCAGAAATTATGGGTTTATACATTTTTGGCTAAAAATAAAAAATGAATTTTCATCTTTCAGGTTAAAATTCTCCTGCCATTTCCCACCACATATTTGTGTGATCAAGCCTTTTTATTCATATTTTACTTGTTTTAATTTAAAAAAAGAAAGAAATGGAACCAGGTATTAGCCTATGTTCATCTGGGTTGAGCCAATATTGCAGACCTTTGCTCAAATAAAAAAAATTAAACATAGAAATCAATCGTATATGACATTATTACACATTAAAGATCTTCCAAGTTGTAAATTATTTACTTAAAATGTTGTTTATGTTCAGCAAGAATTTTAAAACAAAGAAATTTTATATGAAATCTTAGTGAAAATAGTGAGTATATGAATGCTTACTGGACTACCACTTTTAATTCTTACAGAATGTCCCACATCAAATATTTGTAATTATCTTATCTTTAGAGTTTTATAATTTCATAGAGTTTTCATCATTATAATTAGAATAAAATTTATAGTTTATTATTATATAATGAAAACATAATTTGGTTGAAAATTTTCATTATAGTTACCAGAAGCACTTAACAAATAAATATAAAAGAACATTATGAGTAGAATATTGTTATCCTGGAGTTTCACAACACATTTTGTTTATTATTGTTGAAAGTGGTTTATAAAACAAAAAAAATTAGAAAAATCATTACCATAAGACTGATTGTTTCAAGTATAGTGACTCCCTGTGATTAAAGTACTTCACAACCTGACCCCTTTTTAACTTTCAGGTCTTCTTATATATTATTCTCCTCCACACACTATGTGGTCCAGTGATATATAAGATGAGGTACTTTAAAAGATGGGACAGCTAGTTGGCATAGCACATAGAGTGCCAGCCCTGGAGTCAAGAAGGCTTATCTTTGTGAGTTTAAATGCAGCCTGAGACACTTACCAGCTGTGTGACCTTGGGCAAGTCACTTAACCCCAGTTGCTGCAGTTTCTCATATGTAGAATGAGCTGGAGAAGGAAATGGCAAACCACTCCAATGTCTTTGCCAAGAAAACTCCAAATGTGGTCATGAAGAGTTGGACAAGACTGAACAACAACAGCAAATAGCAAAATATAATATAAATGCAGGAAATGGAGAAAACCAGTTGAACTAAGAGAAACAATCACTGAAGTAGAGTAATAAGAGTAGACTGGAGAAATCAAGAGAGGTATCTCATATTATCCACTTTGGTTCTCAGTTATGTCCAAACCTTCTTCCCTTCTCCACAAGAAACTTGGAATCCTCCCCCTCAGTTCTCACAGGTGGGCCCAGGTCTTCACTTCTTTACCTCTCACATAGTAATCCCCTAATAAATACTTTCATGTCTCCTTGCTCCATCATTCATACCCTCATTCTAAAAAAATTTTTACACTCTCACTATTTGTGAAGCATTGAACTAAGTGCTAGAGATAAAAACAGAAAATTAAGACAGTCTCTGCTTTCAAAAAACTCACATTCTAACTGGGAAAGACAATACAAAGGAGAGTTCATTTAGTTAATGGAAGGGCCAGGTATTTCATGGGCATACAAAGTAGCAGGGCTGATGACAAGGACCCAAGGACCTTCGGGAGTAACAGCAGGGTAGATAATCTCCTTCTCAGAGGTAGTGAGGCCAGAGGTTATGCTGAAGTGAGACTTTGATATTTATCCAACAGAGATAGGAGTGTGGGGTCAGCATCCTTTTAACTGGGCATCTTCTGCCTGGTGACAACTAGATGATTGGATATAGAGGATTAATTGTTTAAAAATAAGGTCGATGTCTCCATGTCAGGTTGTGATCAGTGGAAGTAGTTTGTCCTAAGTCATGGTTAGAAGTGAATTTGTTCTTTTTGTCTCCAGAGTGTAATAATATATTATATTAATAATTAATTATTGATAATAAGTGTTTTAAGTAGGATTTGCTGAGAGGAAGATTTTTGTTTGATGTAAAAGAAGAAAAAACTTATCAATCAGAACTGTTCAAAAGTAGAATGGGTTGGCTTAGGAATTTGTGGTTTCCTCTTCATTCGAAGTCTTCAGCCAAAGGCTACATTACATGTCCAGTGGTTAGGGGTCATTTAGGGTAATTCTTATTTGGGTACCTTTTAAAGTCCATAGTCTCCAAACTTCTTTCCAATTCTGAGATTCTCGAGGATATTTGCTCACAAATCATATTCAGTTTTTCTAGAGATTAAAAAAAATTATGGGTTAATCCTTTCACAATGTTGTCACCTCCAATGTGGTTTTCTAATGTGTATTTTTATTCTGGTTCAGATATTTTCTCTATCTTTGTTTTCTTTAGTACTATCTCCAGTTCTTTTTATTCAGTATAGCTGAAAGCAGCCAAGCACTTTAAGGGAAAGAGACAGATGGGTCAAACCAGAGCTACCTCCTCCTTACTTTGTGCTGAGAGTTGATGTTTAGTTTGTTATTTTGGTCTATTGATTTCAGCTGTGTTCTAAATGATTTTCTGATGTGAAAATTCCCAGAAATATATTTGACATGAGAAAATGAAAGGAAAAAAAAAACTTAGTTGCCCTTGTAACCCCTATCTTCTCTAAAGTATTGTGATCACTAATTGTAAAGAGCTTTTGAAACTCAGGGATTGAAATTTTTACTTATCTGTTTATGATTCTTTTGTATTTAGTGCCTGATGACCTCTCAATAGAAGAGAGAGAAGAACTTTTAAACATTCGTCGAAGGAAAAAAGAACTTATTGATGATATAGAGGTAATTAACATTTAAATTCCTAATTATAAAGTCTAGTAATCTTCATTAATGTGTAAAATGTTTGTTTTTATGTTTACCCATATATAAATATGCAAAAAGACAGTGGGATTAAGTTGCAAAAGCATAGAGCCTGTATACTTTCAGTGAACAAAGTTTAGTTTAAAAACTTATTTGGCAATATCGTAAAGAAACTAATGATGACTTACTAGTAAATTAATACCTGAGGAAACACCACCAAAACTAACCAACAAAAATCCTTCCACCAAAGGCATATGTAAATTGATGGTAACAAAAGTCTGGCTAGAGGCAGAATAATCAAAATGTAATTAGGCTGGGGTAACTAGGGAGCTCTGTGGATAGAACAGTAGATCTGGAGTTAGAAAGACCTGGGTTCAGATTTGGCCTCAGATGTTTCCTAGCTGTGTATGACCTTGGACAAGTCACTTAACCCTGATTGACTAGCCCTTGTCACTCTTCTGTTTTATAATTGATTCTAAGACAGAAGGTTTTTTTAAGATAATTAGGTTTTCAGGAGAATAATTTATACAGTAAGAACACTATTTTTGCAAAGACAAACAGCTTGAAAGACATAATAACTTGGAGTAATGCGGTGACCACCTGTGATTGCATGATTCCAGTTATGACAGATGAAGAGCTATGATACCTTCTGACAGAGACATGAGAGATGAACTCAAATTGCAGCATGAAACTTACATTTTTGGAATGGACATTGTGGAAATTATCCATATTTGTTAAGAGAGTTTTTTCCTTTTAAACTTGGGGAGGTGAGATGATGAAGAAAAATGTGTTAATTTAAAATAATTTAAATTGGGTTTTGATTATGGAAATGTTTATATTATTATGGGTATTGAGGAGAGATGAGAGACCTTAAGATGAATACTTTGAAATAGTTACTCCTTGAGGGTTGGAAGTCCTAAAATAAGAGATATGGAATCCAGAGTATTCCTGTATAGTCTGAAAATCTATGATAAAATAAAATAGGACCTATTTTAAAGAATATGGTTTAAAAAGCATTAGAAAGAATCAGGTTGGTTCATGTAAACTGTGTCTCATGGGGAATTTAAGAGCAAGGAAAGATGGCTGATCTCTTTTGGGCATTTTGCCAGAAAAGAATATCCTTCAGGAGAATTCTTTGGGGAGAATCTCAGGAATCTACAGAGTCAGGAAATACAGAAGTTTTCAGGACTGGGCTTTTTCCATGACTATCAGAACTATGAGAAATTAATTTAATTTGAACTGGCTGTGGGAGAGGTGAAACTGAGATGACTATAAGAGTTTTAGATGTGAACTTGTGCAAGTTGAAAGTAACTAACAAGACAATACAGATAGATAAAAGAGAACCATATGTCCATATTGTACTACAAAAGATGCCAAAAATGAGGGATACCATAGGAAAAGTACAAGGAAGGGCCATGATAAAGTGATACCAATGGCACAGTCTCTGGAGAAATCTTGACCCATCAATGGTATTAGTAGATACTCAAATATCAGTCCCCAGCTGGGAATTCCTCTGTTGATGAATTTTCCTAAGTCAAGTTTGTCACACTTACTGATACAGAGAGGTCAGAAAGAAATGTTATCACTCCTTTCAGAAACCTTTTTGTTCTATATGCCAAGGTAAATCTCAGCAGGTTATTCACTCATTAGAGCATCAAGTATGCTCTCAAACAAATAAAAAGCCCCACAGTTTACTCTAGGATTTCCATTCTAGGTATGATTTTCTTGGCACACAAAGAATTAGAACCCATAAAAAAACTGACTTAATTATGTACAAAAGCTGAAATCACATAATTTGTTTTTTCCCATGTTCTTATTTCTCTATTTGTCTATGTCTTCTTCCTCCCTCTTCTTTCTCTTAGTGAAGAGTCCATTCTTTCCATTTCAGGCTTAGCTAAATATTATAGATCTGTTCTAAATTAAACCATTGTATTAGTTCCAACTTCATTTCTTGGTCTTGTGCAAAATGATAGAACTTACCTGAAATTTTATCAATGAAATGGCATGATGGCTGACCTTAGAGACTTTGAACTTCTCATTCTCTCTTATTCTTCTCAAAAACATAGTTGAAAATAAAAGAGTAGGACAATAACCACATCAAAACAGAGTATTTTAGAATGGGAAGGAAACTTTGAAATATGGTAAAAATGGTTATGTAGCATAAGTACCTTAAGTATATTCATCTTTTTTGACAATCTTCTATGGGGTCTCAGTGTATTTTCTCTCCAAATAGACATTTTTTGACATGTATTAATGAGCCACCAATAAATCACCACTAACAAATTACTTTGAATGATATCTGATTTTTGGAGAGAAATTTCCTCTGGATTGTGGTGGGACTGTGGATTTTTTTTTTCTATATTAAAATTATTCTCAGAGTACTGTTCTGTTAGAGACTTCAAGGAAATTTGTAACTAGAATGTTCAAATTATTCTGGGCCTGTGAGGGTTAATAATTCTTTCCCATTAATTCTTTTCCTCTTTTTGGCAGAGGCTAAAATTTGAAATTGCAGAAGTGATGACAGAGATCGATAACCTGACATGTGTTGAGGAGAGGTAAGCTACTTGTGTGCACACATGTAATTTATTCAATTCCCATATGATTCAGCTTAAGAGATGAAAAAAGCCTTTGTAGTTTAAATCAATATTTTCTCTTCTTCCCTCAGTACCACCTTTTCTTTTGCTTTGCTTTCTGGAATATTCAGGGAATATTTTTATCATTTGTTCATTATACTGTATTTTTTTTAGCTCACTGTTCATTTCTGTATGTTCAGAACTAAATCAGTTAGGCATTTCAGGATCAACTAACTTTGGTTAGAGTGTGTCCTGTATAAGAAATATGAGACCATGTTTTTTTTTCTTTTATTATCATTTTATTATCAAAATTTCCTATGAAATTAAACCTGAAGTTGTGAAACATTAGGAGCAATCCAAAATAGCAAAAATGTCCATTTACAAAGGATCAAATGAGGTATGTTTTTCTTGAGGGCATACACTTCTTCCTATATATAATTATTTTGATAAATAAAACATCTTATAAGTTTTTATAATAATGAGGACTATACAAACAAAATCTAAAGTTACTCTTCTGTGTAAGAACATCTGGTAACAATTTTTAAAATTATTTCAAATAAATAGCAAAACTACCCAGAGGAATAAGCAGATAGCTATGGGAAGAAAGAAATTCAACATGGATCCTAAAAAGGTAAGAGCATCATTTTGAATTCTTTGGAATCCATATATATATATTTTTAAATAAAGAGCAAGGAGCCAATTGGCATCTTTTTTTAAAACCCTTATCTTCAATCAATACTATTGATTCCAAGGCAGAAGGGTGGTAAGGGATAGGCAATGGAGGTTAAGTGACTTGCCCGGTGTCACACAGCTAGGACATGTTTGAGACCAGATTTGAACCTAGGACCTTCCATCTCTTGGCTTGGCTCGCCAATCAGCATCTTAAAAAATACCAGGAATTTCTATAGAATTGGAATAAATGGTACAGGTTATGTAGAAATGAAAGGAAATATCATAAAAATTTCTCCAAAACACTAATAATAAAAGACAAATTAAAGCATCTTTGAGCTGAAAAGAGTGCTAGTGTCAAAGAAGCTTGGTTCTTATCCCAACCTTACCATTTATTCCTTCTGTAACCTTTGACAAGTCTCTTAATTTCTCTGAGCTTCAGTCTTCATGTATTTCACTAAGGAACTTGGATCAGGGTCTCTGTTAGTTCTAATTCTGTAATCCTTTCTATGATCTGTCAAATTGGCAAAGATGATAGAAGATATAATCTGAGTTGGAGGGGCTAAAAACTATAATATTGGTGAAGCTGTGAATTGGTCCAGCTATTTAAGGAAACATTTTGAAATTATATGAGAAAAGTTAACTCACTATTCATTCCTTTTGATCAGTGAAAGAAAGACTCCAAAAATATTTATGGCAGCAGTTATTGTGGCAGTTTTAAAAAAAGGAAACAAAATTATTGTCCACTAATTGGAGAATTCAAGCTAAATAAATTTTGAAATATAAATTTAATGGAAAATTACTATATTGTAATAAAAGACTAAAGAGGAATTCAGAGAAACAAGGGTAACTTGTATAAATTGGCACAAAGTAATCAGAACCATGGGAACTAAGTATTCCATTGCAATAATATAATTCAAAGTAACACTAAAATACTTCAAAATTCAGATTACATCAGTCATAAAATGCAATGACCATTCTTCATTCAAGAGAACCAAGAATGAAACATACTCCCTTTGTCTCTATAGAGGCTTTTAACTACAACTGTGAAACATAAACTATTAGATACTACATTGTTTGGTTTTGATTGTCTTTGTAATAAAAAGGCAGGGGAAAGAGTGCTATAAAAACAAAATGCATTATTAATAAAAGAATATTGCTATTACAGTGTACAACAATCTCCAAGTCCTGCTCGTTTCACTTTGCATCAGCTCATATACAGGTCTTGCCAGTTTTTCTGAAACCATCCCCCTCATCATTTTTTATAGCACAATAGTGCTCCATCACAATCATATGCCATGTCTTGTTCAGCCATTTCCAAGTGAACATCCCCTCAATTTCCAATACTTTACCACTGTAAATATTTTTATGCAAATGGATTAATTTTCCTTTTTCTTTCATCTCTTTGGGATACAGTACTAGTAGTGATATTGCTGGGTAAAAGGCTATTATAGTCCTTTAGGCATAGTTCCAAATTGTTCTCTGGAATGATTGGACCAGTTCACAACTTTACCAGTTGTTTATTGATATAGCTATTTCCCCTCAATCCCTCTAGCCTTTGTTATTTCTGACATGTGTTGTTTTAATTTGCATTTCTCTAAATATAATTTAGAGCACTTTTTTCATGTGACTATAGATAGCTTTGACTTCTTCTGAAAAGTGGCAGTTCATATCCTTTGATCATTTATCAATTGGGGAATAGCTCTTAGTTTTATAAATTTAATTTAGTACCATACATATTTGAGAGGTGAGGCCTTTATCAGAGAAACTTGCTGGAAAATTTTTTTATATTACTTCAGTGTCTCTGGTACTTTTTAACAAAACATAGTTTTGCTGATTATCTCTTTTAATTAAGCTTAGTTTTTGCTTTGTCTAAGATCATGATTGCTATCCCTGGCTTTTTTACTTTAGCTGAAGCATATTAGATTCTGTTCCATTTCATTATTTTAGCCCTTTATGTGTGTCTTTCTGTTTCAAATGTCTCTTTTAAACAACATATTGTTGGATTTTAGTTTCTAATCCATTCTTCTCTCTGCTTCCATTTTATAGGTTAGCTCATCTCGTTTATATTCATGCTGTATATTTCCCTCTATCCCATTTTCTTCCATTTATCCTTCTTTCTTTTTATCCTATTCCTCCTCAAAAAATCTGTTTTTTTTGACAACTGTCTCCCTTAATCCCTTCCTTTTTTTACACCCTCCCTTATATTACCCCCCCACCCCCATTTCCCTGTTGGGTGAGATAAATTTCTGTGTTCATTTTGAGTATAGACACAGTATGAACTCAGATAGACTGAATATAAACTCCACAGTCTACAGTCAGGCTATTATTGTTGTTGTGGTGGTGGTTTCAGTGTCTTTGTTTTTGTCATTGTCAGTGGTAATCCCTGTCACAAGCTCTTTCTCCATTCCCAGTTTATCCATCCTAGCCATGAAGTCTGTAATGGCTGCCATTTGTGAGAACACTTTATCCAGGCTGTTGTCCAAATTATTGATGTCCCTGCCCAAGATTATCTTTAGTCCCTTTCTAATTGTAGTATAGAATTGCCAGATATGAAGATAAAATTTAACTCTCCCCTGATTGTGAAAATAAAATTAATTAACTCTCCCCTGATTGTAAAGATTAAATTGTAACCCCTGCCTATTTTTAGATTTAATCACCAAAAGTGTAAATATCCTACTTAAAATTTGAGTGGGGAGATCTGCCCATTTTTTAGATTTAATTACCAAAGGGGTAAATGCCCCATTCATACTTGAGTGGGGGAGGTCTGTGACCCACGTGTGCAATGGTGGGTGATAAATCAGAATTGACTAACTGCCTCCTGGGTTTACCTTTAGCAGCTGTGAAATGTAGATTCAAAATAAGCTATGTAAAGCTGACTTAGGGATAGTCACAAAAATAAAGGAAAAGTTAAGAAAAGTAAAAAGATTGAAGGTATTTCATCACAACCATCGTGATCAGCCAAATAAATATAAGGGGAAAAGGGGTTATTTATTAAAAAGGTTGGACTGGATTATATTTAAAATAGGGTCGCCAGGAATTTAATTTATTCCAAAGAGATTTATTTACAATTTATTTACAAAATATAGAAAGAGTGAAGTAAGAAAATCAGAGAGAGAATAGGGTAAGATATCTAGCCTAAGCACTAAGTAATTTACTCCTGGCTACTGGCCCAACTTGGATAGGGAGAGTTAGTCCTTAGGCCTCTGCAAAGCTGAAGACTTGGGGAAGTCTTTCTCAAGAGATAAGTCTCTCCTGAGGCTAGTTTCTTCAGAAAAATCCAGCAGTTAAGAGTCAGATTTTCACTCACCATGTGTCAGTTTAAAGGAAGAGATTTTAGAACAGCCTCACCAGGAACAGGGTCTCGGGTCCAGTCAGCAGATTCTCCACCAGCCTCCACTTCAAAGAATGAAGAACTGTGTCTCACAGGAAGTTGTAATTCCTTTTAAAGTCACTTTCTTTTGTGTCATTTCCTGTGTCTTTCTCCACTTTTTATGTGGACAAATCATAGTCTAAAGCCTTACTTAGGACTGCCCAGGAGGCAGTCAGTCGATTCTGAGTCGTCACCCACTATTGCACACATTGGTTGCAGACCTCCCCCACTTAATTGCGAATGGAGTGCTTACACCTTTGGTGATTAAATCTAAAAATGGGCAGATCTCCCCACTCAACTTTGAAGTAGGGTGTTTACATTTTGATTAAATCTAAAAATAGGAGGGATTACAATTTTAATCTTTACAATCAGGGGAGAGTTAATTAATTTCATTTTCACAATCAGAGGAGACTTAAATTTAATATTCACACAGACCATCATGACAGTTCCATAAATAGCAGGGAAAACTGGCCACAAGGTTTATATTTCTATTGTGATCTGATCCCAATAATTTGTGATATTCATAGCTGTCCCTATGAAATCACTAAACATTATTGTTATTTTCCCAAGAATGGAGTAAAACCAGTGAGCCAGGAGTACCAAAACTAGGGCAATCCAAATTATCTTTTGGTACATGCCCTTGTCTACTTATTTATTCAAGCCTCTCTTAACAGGAAAAATGATGTCAGTTTGAATCTCCACTTGTGCTTGCTCAGGGTTCTGTGCTCAAGATGGCTGTCCCACCCCCCCAGTCTCTTCCAACTGCCAAGTGTAACTATTGGTAATAGGTTCTTGTTCTTATCCAGCTAACTGGGGTGCCACATGTAATATAGGGCAGAATGAGGTCACCTACACTTACAATGGGGAATTAGAGAGAGAGGGGTGTGAAGGAGCTAAAGAAATGGAGAGAGGGAAGAGATTGATCTTCCCCTCTACTCCCCTTGGGGAAGGTAACACAAACTGTCTTTTAGAGGAACAAAATATGTCCCTTCAGAGATTAAATTAAATATGGAGGTTAAGAACTGAAGGAGAGTGTCCTAGAGAATTGACCCACTGCATCCCTTCTTGATCTTGGCTGTTGTTGAAGGTCAGAGTAATTTTCCTACCCCTGGATTTCCCAATCTCCCATATGCCACCTTTCTCTCTTTTAGACTTGAGTCACTCTACAGCCTGATTTGGAGCTAACTCCCCTCTTTGGGCAGAAGGATATAATTCCCTCCACAATTTCAGTCCCCTACAGTGATGTTAGAAAGCAGAACTGATCTAAAAGGATAACTCTTTATTCTAGGGGACACACAAGGCAGGGATAATGGGGTTGTTGAATGAGGAAAGTAGGAAGTGAGAATTCCTATGAACTAACAACTGACCTCCCCACCTCAGAATCCTGAGGGCTCAGGCAGACCTGACCCTCTTTTGGTCAGTTGTTGAGGTTGTCCTTCCTCCTAATCTATTTGTAAAATGAAGTTCAAGGACAATTTGGGGAGATAGAGAGAATCTTCTTTAGTAGATGGCTTTCTACAAAGTCCCAAATCTGCTTTTATTGTCTTCGGCTGGAACCAAAGGAATTTAGGGTTCACTGGAAGATATCAATGTTCAGAGAGGCTCTCTGTCTCAGAGGCTTCATCTCAGACCATCCACTTCAGGAGGGCTCCCAAGAAGAAATGAAGTAACTATTTTGAATCCTCTCAGCTTTTCTGTTCTTTTTTTGGAATCTTGGGTCTTCCTTGCCCTTCCCCTGCTTGGGTTGGTCTTTTGCATGCTGAATCTTATTTTTCTCTCTTACAAATATTATTCATTTTTATAATAGAGTAATCTTTTAAAAGCCAAAAACCTCAAATCATATCCCCTTATAGACAAATGATAAATCATTTGTTTTCCTTCTGTGTTTCTATTACCACATATATTTTTCTCAGTGTCGATAGCATTCTTTATCATAAGTCCCTTAGGATTTTCCTGGATTATTGCATTGCTATTAGGAGCAAAGTTGATTACATTTGATTGTTCCACAGTGTTTCAGTTGCTGTATACAATGTCCTTCTGGTTCTGCTCATTTCACTCCACATCAGTTCTTGGAGGTTTTTCCAGTTCATATAGAAAACAAGCAATTTATCATACCTTAGAGCATAATAGCATTCCATCACCATCTTATGCCATGATTTGTTCAGCCATTCCCCAGTCAAGGAAACCCTTATTTTCCACTCTTTTCCCATCTCAAAGAGTGTAACTGATTCCAGGTAATCATGGTGGCAGTCTAGACACAGGACTCTTCCTCTCTTCAACACCTATTGATATAGACTACCTCAAAAGGCCAAAAAAACCAAATTCATATGAATGAAGAGACTCTATAGTAGGGCACAGCATTGAAGGTACATGGGATTTGGGCATTTCCACACCATAAGGGGGTGAAAAAGCTTCCACCAAAATGCGAGCTGATCCACCTTTCCACACTTCACCTACAGAGCCAGAATCAGAGCCAGCGTGTGCTAGAATCAGTGATTGAGTGAGGGGCACCTCTAGAGCGAGTGAGGGGCACCTCTAGGTCCTTGGCAGCTGACTAAGACCACCAAAGACCTACCCCTGAGAGCAGCTGAACCTGAAACCCTAGCAGGCTAAAGAGCGTAGACCGTGGGTGCCTGCAGGAAGTTAGCACAGAGAGGGACAGCAAACAGCAGAAGCTGCAGAGACTTGAGAGCTGGCCTCAGGCAAAATCCTTTCTCCTTAGCTCCATATACAGAGAGCCTGCCCTCCTCACTCAGATTTCTGACTTGAAAGGGAAGGAAAAACCACCATAGTGATGGCAAACAGTGCCAAGGAATAACTATCTAACACCAAGAAAAACAAGAAGAAGGGGTTGACCCTGGATAATTTTCACGGAGGAAAAATCCAGACTACAGAGGAAATAGCAGAAGAGGAAATACAAATAAATGAGCCAAAAACTTCCCCCAAAATGGCAATTAGCTATAAGCTCTTGAAGAATTTAACTTGGAACTTACCAAAAAGATGGAAGCCTTCTGGCAAGAAAAGTAGGAAATAGTTCAAAAAGAAAATAACAGTTTAAAGGACAAGAATTCCCTATTGGAGAAACAGCTGGAAGACATGAAAAGCAGGATAGACCAAACCGAAAAGGAATATCAAAAGATTATAGCAGAAAATCAAAAGATTATACCAGAAAACCAGGCCTTAAAGACAAGAATTGGGTAATTGGAAACCAATGATCTTGCAAAACAGTAAGAATTAATAAAGCAAAGAATATAGCTATGAATATTTTTGTACAGATGTTTTTCATTATTATCTCTTTGAGGTACAAACCTAGTAGCAGTATTGCTGGATCAAAAGGTATGCATTCTTTTAAAGCAATTTGGGTATAATTCCAAATTGCTTTTCAGAATGGTTGGATTAATTCACAATTTCACCAGCAATGCATCTGTGTCCCAATTTTTCTGCAAACCCTCCTACATTTGTTATTTTCCTTTACTGTCATATTGGCCAATCTGCTAGGATGAGGTGGTACCTTAGAGTTACTTTGATTTGCATTTCTCTAATCAGAAGAGATTTAGGACACTTTTTCATGTGATTATTGATAGTTTTGTTTTCTTCATCTGAAAATGGCCTATTCATATTCCTTGAGCATTTGTCAATTAGGAAATGATTTGATTTCTTATAAATTGGACTTAGTTCTGCATATTTTTGAAGAATTAGACCTTTGTCAGAGATTTTGTAATAAATTTATTTTCCCAGTTTGTTGATTTTCTTCTAATTGTTATTGCATTGGTTTTGTTTGTACAAAGGCTTTTTAATTTAATATAATCAAAGTTATTCACTTTATATCTTCTAATGTCCTCTGTGTCTTGCTTGTTTCTAAATTCTTCCCTTTCCCATAATTTGAAAGGTATACTATTCCATGTTCACCTAATTTACTTATAATTTCCCTCTTTATATTTAAGTCATTTACCCTTTTTGAATTTATCTTGGTATAGAGTGTGAGATGTTGATATAGACCTAATTTTCCCATTTTCCAATTTTCCCAGCAGTTTTTGTCAAATCTTCCAGGACTTCCTGTTGTGTTTGTGTCTAATTAGCAGGTTTTCCCTTTGATGCTTTACTATTTTCATATTATGTTGTTCTTCTTAATCTCCCTTTATCTCACCTATCCCCAGAGTCGCTTTTTATACTCAAGTTCATTTTTGTTGTTTGCCTATTTTCCTACTCAATTTCTTTACTTCTAACTTTAAGTTAAAGTTGGGCTCTGCTTCTCTGGGGGTCTGGAGGCACAGATCTAAATTTCAGACTTTTTTCATGCTACTGTTTTCAAAGCTAGTTCTGCATGTCTCCAAGTTTTCAGTGCTTCCAAAGTATTGTAATCTGGGGAGAGGTGTAGTTACTTCTCTCTTGGTCTGCACACTTGTCTTTACCATTCATCCACCAGTGTTAGCACTCCACTTGATCCTGTGACCAGTACTTTGTTCTCCTGAAGCTATAAGTGCTAGTTCTATTCTCTGCCCTGAAACTGTGACCCAGAATTATATATGTTCAGTAGAGTTGCTTATCAGTGCTAGCTGCACCCAGTTAAAGCAAAGGGCCTTCTGCAGTCTCTTTTTGACCAGTTGTTTGGCCCCCTTATCATTTCTGGGTTTAGAGCTCTAGAAGTTACTGCTGCTGCTATCCTAGCTATCTCCAAGGTCCATTACTGATACTGTCACCATGGATATCCTGGGCCAGCTTCCACTCTAGTGTTATAAACCTTTCTTGCCAACATCTTAAGTTGTCTTTGGTTGAAAAAATGTCTTACTCTGATCTTTGTTCACCCTGCCACTCCTAAATTTTATTTGAGGTGTTATTTTGAAGTTGGAGGAGAATGCTGGGAGAGTTATGCTGGGTTGTTGCCTCTCCTCCACCATCTTTGTTCCCTTTCCAGTATATTTTCAAACAGTTTTCCTAACCTTTGCTCTTTTGGCTATATTTTTTAAAGGTTTTATTTCATTTTATTTTTTTTGCTTTGAAAATTTTTATTTAATTACTTTAGAATATTTTCCCTTTGTTATATGATTTATATTCTTTCCTTCACCCTCCTCTCACTCCCCTCTTGTAGCCAATGAACAATTCCACTGGGTTTAACTTCTGTCATTGATCAAGACCTATTTCTGTATTATTAATATACTCATTAGGGTAATTGGTTAGAGTCTACATATCCAATCATATCCCCATTGACCCATGTGACCAGGCAGTTGTTTTTCTTCTGTGTTTCTACTCCCACAGTTCTTTCTCTGGATGTGGATAGCATTCCTTCTCATAAGTCCCTCAGAATTGACCTGAATGATTGCATTGCTGCTGGTAGAGAATTCCATTATATTTAATTGTACCACAATGTATCTGTCTCTGTGTATAAGGTTCTCCTGGTTCTGCTAATTATACTTTGCATCAATTTCCGGAAGTTGTTCTAGTTCACATGTGTAAAGATAATTTTAGGGTTGTTACTTAAAATCTAAATTAATCGGTCTCCAGGGAAAAATCCCAAAAAAAAATACCCAAGTCAGTCTGGAAATTTATGATAACTTTAATTAATATACAGGGAAGGATTTAAGGAGAAAGAGGGAAGAGGATATAGGACTTCTCCCTCCCGGCCTGTGCCAGGGGGAGTTCAAGATCTCCACCGCTGGGTCTCTGAAAGAGATAGGAGGATTTTAAAAGGGTAAAATTTGGAAAGTAAAGGAGGGAAAACTCAGCCAGAAACTCATCACTGAACCAGACAATAGCTTGTAGTCATGCCAAGATGCCGAAAGGCCCAGCATGCTGCCACCAACCCTCTGACACCAAAGGTACCAGAGAGAGGAAGTGAGCCAAATATATAGACCTTTTACTCTTCTGTCCCCTCCTCTAAATGCCCATTCTTTAGTTCTCATCTTCTTTGATTAGATTATATCTTTTGAGTTACTTAACACTTCTTTGTTAAGTTCGCCTTTTGTTAGTTACTTGACCTTTTTGTGATTAATTTAACCTTTATAGTTACTTAGTATCTCTGGTATGGAGGGCTTGTCGTGCCCTCTTAGGGCAGCTCTCCAACCTCTGACCCTCACCTGACACCCAGCTCTCACTTGTGGCTCCTAGTAGCTTCTAGCATGTGGCAGCGGCCACACCCCAGGCAATTGCTTTGACAGGCCAGCTAAACCTTGTGAGGGTAGCCATCGGGTCGTCGACCCCTGGTGAACCAGGGCCTTGCTCACCCAGCATGTGAAGACTGCTTCGGCCAAACAGATGGAAGAAACCAATAAGAAGATTCAACGGCTGAGAGGGTGACACAGCAAAGCACTGTGGAGTGCTTAGGGCATGTTGGAGCACAAAAGACAACACGGCCATCCAATGCAGCTGAGGAAGTCTCCAGGTGTAACGATTTTTTGTGCCAATGGACCCAGGCTTCCAACGCCGAGAGAGTGGGACTGTCTCTGTGCACCGACTTTTCCACTTAAATCTCCTTCACACACAAGTGTTTTTGTGCACACTCATCTACATCACAGATGAAAGCAAACAAAGACAATCGTCATCCTCGGTTACCGAGAGACTACTACTATAGTTACTTAACACCTTTTTGTATGAAGATCTAAAAATAGACCTAGCTTAAAGTTCTAGCTTCACTATAAAGTAAGAACCAAGTACCTTGATTGTTCAATTAAGAGATTACAATTTCATTTTCTCCGTAAAGTAAGATCTAAGTAGGGTGGAGTAATATAAATTTCACACATGGAATTCCTCTAGTTTATTATTCCTTTCAGCACAATAGTATTCCATCACCAACATATACCACAATTTGTTCAGCCATTCCCCAATTGAAGGACATCCTCTCATTTTCCAATTTTTTTGCCACCACAAAGAGTGCAGCTATAAATATTTTTGTACAAGTTTTTTTCCTCATTATCTCTTTGGAGTATAAACCCAGCAGTGGTATGGGTGGATCAAAATGCAGATAGTTTTTTAAAACCCTTTGGGCATAGTTTCAAATTGCCATACAGAATGGTTGGATCAATTCACAACTCCACCAGCCATGCATTGAAGTCCCAATTTTGCCACATCCCCTCCAACATTTATTACTTTCCTTTGCTGTCATTTTAGCCAATTTACTAGGTCTGAGGTGGTACCCCAGAGTTGTTTTGATTTGCATTTTTCTAATTATAAGAGATTTAGAACACTTTTTCATGTGCTTATTGATAGTTTTGATTTCTTTATCTTAAAATTGACTATTCATGTCCCTTGCCCACTTATCAATTGGGAAATGGCTTGCTCTTTTATACAATTGATTTATCTCGTTATAAATTTAAGTAATTAGACCTTTGTCAGAAGATTTTGTTATAATGATTTTTTCCCAATTTCTTACTTCCCTTCGATTTTTGGTTGCATTGGCTTTGTTTTTACAAATCCTTTTTAATTTAACATAATCAGAATTATTTATTTTACATTTTGTAATATTTTCTAACTCTTGCTTGGTTTTAAAATCTTTCCTTTCCCATAAATCTGACAGCTAAACTATTCTATGTTGAACTAATTTAATTATAGTTTACTTCTCTATATTCAAGTCATTCACCGATTTTGAATTTTTCTTGGTGTAGGGTGTGAGATGTTGATCTAAACCTAATCTCTCCCATACTATTTTCCAATTTTTGCAGCAGTTTTTGTCAAATAGTGGATTTTTGTTCCAAAAACTGAGCTCTTTGGGTTTATCATACACTGTCTTGCTAAGGTTATTTACCCCAAGGCTATTCCACTGGTCCTCTCTTCTGTATCTTGACCAGTTCCAATTGTTTTCTTGACCACTGCTTTATAGTACAATTTAAGATCTGGTACTGCTAAGCACCACTCCACATTTTTTTCATTATTTCCCTTGATATTCTTGATATTTTGTTCTTCCAAATGAACTTTGTTATAGTTTTTTTTCTAATTCAGTAAAAAAGTTTCTTAGTAGTTTGATAGGTATGGCACTAAATAATTAAATTAATTTGGGTAGGATTGTCATTTTTATTGTGTTAGCTCATCCTATCCATGAGTTTTTCCCATTTTTTAGATCTAGTTTTAATTGTGTGGAAAGTGTTTTGTAGTTTTGTTCATATGGTTCCAGTGTTTGTCTTGGCAGATAGATTCCCAAGTATTTTATATTGTCTAGGGTGATTTTAAATGGAATTTCTCTTTCTAAACTCTTGTGCTGGGATGTGTAGGAAATAAGAAATGCTGATGATTTATGTTGGTTTATTTTGTATCCTGCAACTTTGCTAAAGTGGTTGATTATTTGCACTAGCATTTTAGTTGATTCTCTAGGATTTTTTAAGTAGACCCTCATATCATTCACAAAAAGTGAAAGCTTGGACTCCTCATTGCCTATTGTAATACCTTCAATTTATTTTCTTCTCTAATTGCTAGTACTAGTGTTTCTAGTAAAATGTTAAATAAGAAAGGTGATAATGGGCATTCTTGTTTCACTCCTGATCTTTTTGGGAAGGCTTCTGATTTATCCCCTTTGCAGATGATGCTTGCTGATGCTTTTAAATATATACTATTTATTATTTTTAGGAAAGGCTCTTCTATTCCTATTCTTTCTAGTGTTTTCAATAGGAATGAGTGTTGTATTTTGTCAAAAGATTTTCTGCATCTATTGAGATAATCATGTGATTTGTGTTGGTTTGCTTGTTGATATGGTCAATTATGTGTATGGTTTTCCTAATATTGAACCATCCTTGCATTCCTGGTATAAGTCCTACTTGATCATAATGAATAACTCTTGTGATGATTTGCAATCTTTTTGCTAGTGTTTCTGTTTAAGATTTTTGCAGCAATGTTCATTAAGGAGATTGGTCTGTAGTTTTCTTTCTCTGTTTTTGATCTGCTTGGTTTTAGAATCAGTACCATATTTGTGTCATAAAAGTAATTTGGTAGAACTCCTTCTTTATTATGTCAAATAGTTTGTATAGTATTGGAATTTAGTTGTTCTTTGAATGTTTGCTAGAATTCACTTGTGAATCCATATGGCCCTGGGTTTTTTTCTTAAGGAGTTCTTTGATAGCTTGTTCCATTTCTTTTTCTGATTTGGGACTATTTAAGTATTTTAGTTCCTCTTCTATTAATCTAGGCAATTTATATTTTTGTAAATATTCATCCATATCACCTAGATTGCCATATTTATTGCCATGTAATTGGGCAAAATAGTTTTTAGTGATTGCCTTAATTTTCTTTTCTTTAGAGGTGAGGTCTCCCTTTTCATCTTTGATATTGTTAATTTGGTTTTCTTCTTTCCTTTTTTAAAAAATTAGATTAACCAACCCTTTATCTGTTTTATTGTTTTTTTCCCCCAAAGTACCAGCTTCTAGTCTTTTTTTAATTCAATAGTTCTTTTACTTTCAATTTTATTAATTTCTACTTTAATTTTTTGGATTTCTAATCTAGTTTTTATCTGGCGATTTTTAATTTGTTTTCTTTATAGTTTTTTAATTTGCATGCCCAATTCATTGACCTCTGCCCTCCCTAATTTGTTAATATATACACCTAAGGACATAATTTCCCCCTGAGTACTGCTTTGGCTGCATCTCATAGATTTTGATAAGATGTCTCATCATTTTCATTCTCTTCAATGAAATTATTGTTTCTATGATTTGTTCTTTAATTTACTAATTTTGGAGAATCATTTAATTTTCAATTAATTTTTTATTTGCTTCTCCTTGTACCCTTACTAATTATTTTTATTGCATTATGATCTGAAAAGGTTGCATTCATTGTTTCTGCTTTTTTGCATTTGTTTGCCATGTTTTTATTCCTTAGTACATGGTGAGTCTTTGTGAATGTACCATGTGCTGGTGAATAGAAGGTGTATTCCTTTTTGTCCCTATTTATTTTTCTCCATATATCTATTAACTCTAATTTTTCTAAGATTTCATTCATATCTCTTACCTCTTTATTATTTATTTTTTGGTTTGATTTATCTAGATCTGATAGAGGAAGGTTGAGGTCTCCCATTAGTATAGTTTTACTATCTATTTCCTCCTTAAGATCCAATAGTTTCTCCTTAAAAATTTGAATGCTGTACTTTGTTTGCATACATCTGAGTACTGATATTTCCTCATTGTCTATACTGCCTTTTATCAGGATATAATTACTTTCCCTATCTCTTTTAATCAGATCTGTTTTTATGTTGGCTTTGTCAGATATCATAATTGTGACTCCTCCCTTCTTTTTGTCAGTTGATGCCCAATAGATTTTGCTCCAGTCTTTTATCTTTATTTTTTGTGTGTCTACCTGCCTCATGTGTGTTTCTTTTAGACAACATATGGTAGGATTTTGGTTTCTAATCCACTCTGCTATTTGCTTCCATTTTATGGATGAGTTCATCCCATTCACATTCAGAGTTATGATTATCACCTGTATATTCCCCAGCATTTTGATTTCCACTCCTAGTCCTGCCCTTTTTTCATCCACTACTTCCTTCTACACCAGTGTTTTGCTTTTAATCATCAGTCCCTCTAAAACTTACCCTTATTTTTCTTCCCTTCCCCCCTTCTTATTCCCCTCTTATTTTTCTTTAGGGTCCTTTTAAACTACCCTCCACATCTCCCTCCCTTTTTATTTTTTCCCTCCCCACCAGTCAATTTGTTACCCTTCTACTCAATTCTCTACCGAATGGATCTGACTGTTCTTCCTTCTTTGAGTCAATTTCAATGCACGTAAGAATAAATTATTAACTGTCTCCAACCTCTTTTACCCTTCCATTGTATTAGTCTTCTCCCCAGATCCCACCATGCGCTTTTTCATAAAATATAAATTTACCCCATTTTGTCTCTTTTCCCATTTCTATTAGTATTATCCTCTTTTTTTTTGGCTCTAGTTATATATATATATATATATATATATATATATATATTTTTTTTTTTTTTTTACACATATACCTTGTTAAAAGGAGGTGGGGTTTGGGGGATGTAACAGAATGAATTGTTAATGGGCTAGCATTAGGTTGTTAACTGTGGGTTGAAACGCCAACAGAAACTCAAACCAGGGTAGAGGCTGGTTTGAGATGAACGCACATACCACTCAGTACCAAGGAAAGTATTTAATTAAACAGGGACAGGTTGAAAGGAGAATAAGGTAACCCTGATTCTAATTTTCTCTAACTAAAGACCCCAGTGTCTAAATGTCTCTTCACAGAGAGTCTTCATGGGTTTTTTTTAACACTACACCTCACCTCAATAATCTAAAATTCTCAGTCACTGTTCTAGCTAATCTTGCTCTAAACCCCCCTGCCTTTTAAGTAGTAAAGGGTGATAGTCTATGGCAAGATTAGCAAGGCCCAGTGAAAGATCTGAAGTCCACATGGACTTAGATCTCACTTACAACAGCTGCACTTGACTGGATTTTGAGTCAGGTTATCTGTAGTTCAGGGATCTTCTTCACAGGAATCACAAGTCTTAACAGGTAAAGGTAATCTACAAGGTAGTTTGACAGCAAAGCCTCCTACATGCTTGCAGTCAGCAAACCGCCAAAGAGACTCTAACTGCTTCCCAGTTTTTCAGCTTAACCTTCTTTTCAACATTCCAGAATTCTTTCCCTGCCTCCATCCTCTGCATCTGTCCCCTTCAGACCCTCCTCTCTTGCTTATTCTCTTACTTATAACAATATATATAACTCTCTCTCTCTCTCTCTCTCTCTCTCTCTCTCTTTCTATATATATATATTTCATCCTATACATTTTGTCACTGTTCCCTCTAAGTATACTTCTTCTAGCTTCCCTGATGGATAATAACAATTTTAAAGATTTACTAATATCATCTTTTCTTATAGGAATACAAATCATTTGGACTTATTGGGTCCCTTAAAATTTTTTTTTGTTTTTTCCCCTCCCCCCCATTCTTAATTACTTTTTGGTGATTCTCTTGAGTTCTGTGTTTGGGCATCAAATTTTCTGTTTAAGTCCGGTAATTTCTTCATGAATATTTGGAAGTCTTCTATTTTATTAGATGACCATACTTACTCCTGCAAGAATATTGTTAGTTTTTCTGGGTAATGTCAAGATAATTTTAGGGTTGTGACTAAAAATCTAAATTTAATTGGTCGCTGGGGAAAATCTCAAATAAAAACACCCAAGTCAGTCTGGAAATTTATGGCAATTTAATTAATATAGAGGGAAGGAATTTAAGGAGAAGGAGGGAAGAGGATATAGGAATCCTCCTGCCTGGCCTGTGCTAGGGAGAGTTTAAAATTCCCACCTCTAGGTCTCTGAAGAAGATTAGAGGCTTCTAAGGGGATAAAGTTGGAAAAGTAAAGGAGAGAACTTAGCCAGAAATTCACCACTGAACCGGACAAATAGCTTGTAGCCACACTAAGATGCCAGAAAGCTCAGCATGCTACTTTCAGCCTCTCCACCATCAATAAAGGAAAGAGAATGTTCTGAGAGATGAAAAATCCCAACTATATAGACCTTTCACCCTTGTGTCTCCTCTAAATTTTCACATCTTCCAGTCACATCAAAGGCTTTTTCCAGGACTACCCATACTTTTAGTTCTCAGCTTCTTTGATTATATCTTTTGAGTTACTTAACACTTCTTTGTTAAGTTCACCTTTTGTTAGTTACTTGACCTTTTTGTGATTAATTTAATCTCTATAGTTACTTAACATCTTTTTGTGTTAAGATACTCGAACTTTTTGTGATTAATTTAACCTTTATAATTATTTAACACCTTTTTGTATTAAGACCTAAAATTAGACTTAGCTTAAAGTTCTAGCTTCCCTATAAGGTTAGAACTAAGTACCTTCATTTTTCAATCAGGAGATTACAACTTTATCTTCCCCTAAAGTATGGTCTAAGTAGGGTGGAGTAATTTAGAGTTCCCAAGACATTCCTGATTTTGTTAAACTAAGTATCATCATTGTTACAAACAGGAAATAGCTAAATCCAATCTTCACAGTAGTTGATTCTTGGTTGTAGACCCAGTCCCTTTGCTTTCTGGAATATCATATTTCATGCCTTCCAGTCCTTTAGTGTAGATGCAGCCAGTTCCTGTGTTATCCTCATTGGAGTTCCTTGTTATCTGAATGTCTTCTTCTTAGCAGCTTGTAATATTTTTTCCTTGGTCTGGTAGTTCTTGAATTTGGCTATAATATTCCTGGGCATTGTCAATTGTGAATTAAATACAGGAGGTGATTTGTGGATTTTTTCAATCTCCACTTTTCCCTCTTGTTCGAGAATTTGGGCACAGTTTTCTCAGATAATTTCCTATATAATAATGTTCAGACTTTTTTTGTTGTTGTTATGATCTTCTGGTAGTCCAATAATTTTTAAATTTTCTCTCCTGGATCTGTTTTCAAAGTCTGTGGTTTTGTCAATAAAGTGTTTCATATTTTCTTCAATATTTTTATTATTTTGATTTTGATTTAGAGATTCTTGCTTCCTTGTGAAATCACTTGCTTCTAGTTATTGGATTCTAATTTTTAAATACTGAATTTCTTCCAAGGTTTTTTGGTCATCCTTCTCCTTCTGGTCTGATTTTTTTTTGTAGGTCATCTTTTACCTTCTTTACCTCATTTTCAAGTTGGTTAATTTTGGCTTCCAAGACACTATTTTCTTGTTTCAGTTCATGTGCCTTTGTTTTTTTGCTTTTTAAGTTCTTTTCCCAGTTGTCGTCAGACTCTCTTAATTGTTTTTTGAATTGTATTTTGAGTTCTTCCAAAGCTTGTGTTCAATTTACTGGAGTTTCGGTGTTTTTGCTTGGTGTTCCTTGGTCCTCCTCTGTTCCATTTGTCCTTTGTTCATTGTCTATATAGAGGCTGTCATTTATAATTTTTTTTCTTTTTCTCTTGTTTACTCATATTTTTTTCTTTCTTTTCCCCATGTAATTGGCTATAATCTTCCTCTTCTGATTATTTACTGGATTTGTGAGTTTGTGCTATTTTGTCCTGAAGGGGCTTCTTCTTCACTCTGCTGATTGACCAGGTTAGGCTTATAGTTTTAATGAGCCCTGAGGTCAGATCTTCCCCAGCAGGCAACAGAAACTGAAGGTGTAGGTGAAGGGAGCTGTGCTTCCCACCTTGTTAGCAAGGTATTCTGTAATGGTTACAACCTTTGCCTTAGGTTCAGAGTCAGTTGAATTCTTATAGTTATTCTCAGTGCAGTCTGTGGGGGAGGGGTATTGGATATTGAGTTTCCCTGCCCTCTGAAGGCTTCTTATCTCTGCCCTATTGATAAGATTAAGCCAGGGAAGAGTTGATCTGCTGAGCTGGATGTGCCCTGAGTCCAAAACCTCAAGAAGGAATGGGGGCAAGATGGAGCGTTTTGGCTGAGCCTAGGCTGCCCTCTCTGAGCTTCTCCTCCAGCTGCCTCCCTGTCATCTGTGTTCAACACCTTGAACCTGGCATACCTGTGCCAGCAAGGCACTCCTTCCAGACTAGAACCCTTGCCCACCCAGAGATTCCAGCCACAGTTGGAGACTCAGCCTTATAGATGGGGGAGGAGTCCTCGGACCTTCCTTCTTCCTTTCCCTTGAACCTGAGAGTTCAAGAATTCAGACTTTTTTTTTGAGTACCTTTTAAGTTGAATCTAGTGGGAGGGTCCCCCAACTCTGTCCTGTTGTTAGATTTGGTTTTCTGTCACTTCGAGGTACTTTGTTTTTGATTGGTGTTAAATGGTTTTACAGAGGTCTGGACTTTTGCTGTGTCTAAGTTGCCATCTTGACTCCACCTTCTCTTTTGGCTATCTTAACAGTGTAACAAGTGAGACTTCTGTTGAGGTGAACAGAGTTCCTTATTTCTATGGCTGAAAGGAATAAAATTAAAAGTCCTTGTTTTTTACAGTTCACAATATTGGACCTAGTTTATTCTGCCTCATGAACTTCAGAGCCTATGCAAAAACTAAAGAGGCTCTGGAAGGATCAAGTTAGTGTTTCAGTGTTCAGTCAAGTTGTTAGTTAGGTTTTTCTGGGAAAATAGGAGAAAAACTCAGTTAATAATGAAAATTGAAACATAAAATTTGTTTTATTTTAAAATCTTAGCTGACCTTTACTCTTAACTTGCACTTTGTTGGCATAACCTTTGAGAATCCAGGGTTGCTTTCACATTTAAATGAGTGACATAGCAGCTAAACATTTACCAGAAAACATGAACAGTTTTAAGGAAGAAATAAAGAGTTAAATTAAAGTTGTTGATAAGACATTCAATATACCAATTTCAGACCTAGACAAATCTATGGAAAGGTAAATAAGAATTTAATTACATGAACAGATTTTTAGAAAAGTTAAATATGATAGGGCTCTGGTTATTATTGAAAGTTGTATACATGTTCTCAGTTACTCATGATACATTTACAGAAACTGATTACATATTAAAGTATAAAAACATCACCAAAATGCAGAAAAGCAGAAATACTAAGCATATCCTTTACTGAACACAATACAATAAAAATTATATTCAGTGAAAGACTTTTGAAGAAACCATTAAAAATTAGAAACTAATTTAATCCTAAAAAATTCATGAATTGAGGGAAACTTGGTGGTTTAGTAGATTGAGAGCCAGGCCTAGAGACTATTCAAACTTGTCTTCAAACACTTCTTAGTTGGGTGACCCTGGACAAGTCATCTAACTCCTATTGCCTATCCCCTACTGCTCTTCTGCTTTGGTACCAATACACAGTATTGATTCTAAGATGGAAGAGAAAGGTTTTTTAAAAAACCAAAATAATGAATCTAAGAACAAATCATAGAAACAACAGATAATTTGATTAAAGAAAATGGCATCAATGAGACAATATATTAAAGGTTTTGTAATGTAGTGAAAGCTTAAGTAACAATTCATATAGTCTCTAAAGACTTTCATCAACAAAAGAGAAAAAACAAATCAATGCATTGGACATAAGAATGAAAAAACAACAAAAAAAAAAACTAGAAAAACATTAAACCAAAAATCGAAGCTCAATTCCAGAATAGAAATCCTGAAAAACAAAGAAGAGATTAACCAAACTGAAAGCAAAAACAATAACATTAATATTTACTTCATAAATAAAACTAAGAATATGGGTTTTAGAAAACCAGTAAAATAGAAAAAATCAGTACCTAGTCTGATTAAAAAACCCAAATTATTAGTATCAAAAATTGAAAAGAAGTTACAGCAAACGAATATGAAATAGAAAAATAAAAGAAATTTACTAGAAATTCTGTTGTCCAATTCTATGGCAATAAAACTAGCAAAGGAATTAAGTGAATATTTACAAAAATATAAAATGTTCAGATTAACAGAACAGGAAATAGATAATTTAAGTAATACAATTTCAGAAGAAACTGACCTTGACTTCTCAAACTTTTTTTGGTTATAGACCCTTCTGGCAGTCTGCTAAGGCCTATGGAAACCTTAGAATTTTTTTTTTAAGTGTATAAAACAAAATATACAAGATTATAAGGAAACCAATTACATTGAAACAAAAAACGTAAATTTTCCTTTCGAACTTCATAAATCTGCTGACATATATCCACATGTCCTTTGTTCCTTAGATCCTAGGTTAGAAACTCCTGTCATAAATCAGTTTCTCTAATCAATACCAAAGCAAAAATTTTAAAATTAAAATATTAATAAAGAGGTTACAGCAACACATCAGAAAGATGTGTTCTTTCTGTGACCCTGTGATCAGGTCATTTATGTACCAGGAATGCAGGTTGGTTCATTATTAGGAAAACTACAGACATAATAGGCTATACTAATAACAAAAACAATCAAAATCTTATGATCTTATTGATAGATGAGAAGTCTTTTTTTTACAAAGATCAATAGCCATTTATATTTAAAACATCAAAAAAACCAGACATAAATGGACTTTTCCTTAATGTGCAAATAGCATCTATTTCAAACTAAAAGACATCTTGACTAAACAGAATTAATAATTAAAATGACACAAAGAGAAGTCACTTGGGTGGAAAGAGGAACACATGAATTTCTTATTCTTTTTTCAGGGGGATTTCTTTTTTAAATTCATTTATTTATTTAATTAATTTAGGATGTTTTTTAATGGTGACATGATTCGTGTTCTTTCCCTCCCCTCCTCCCTTTCCCCTCCCAAAGCTGATGAGCAATTCCACTAGGTTTTACATGCAATCATTGTTCAAAACCCATTATTAATATTTACAATAGAGTGATCATTTAAGGTCAACATCCCCAATCACATCTCTGTTGAGCCATGTGATTAATCATGTTTTTCTTCTGTGTTTCTACTCCCAAAGGTTCTTCTCTGGAGGTGGATAGCATCTTTCTCATAAGTCCCTCAGAATTGTCCTGGGTCATTGCATGCTGCTAGTAGAGAAGTCCATTACATTTGATTGTACCACAGTGTGTCAGTCTCTGTGTACAATGCTCTCCTGGTTCTTCTCCTTTCACTCTGCATCAATTCCTGGAGGTCTTTCCAGTTCACTATTCCTTTCAGTTTGTTTAGCCATTCCCCAATTGATGAACAACCACAGATGAATTTTAAAGGGAAGCCAAACATGTTCTTATTCAACATGGGTTTGAGATTAACTATTGAGGATGTACCCAAGAAAATATATATGAAATCATCTACAAAATTTTCTTGGAGAAATAAAGACAAACCTAAATAATTAGAGAAACAATTAATTGCCTACGAATAGGTGCAGGCAATATAATAAAAATGACAATGCTATATAAATTAACTTACTTATTCAGAGCGATATCAATCAGACTCTAAAAGGAATATTTTATAGACCTAGAAAAAAATAATAAAACTCATATGAAAGAAAAATGGTAAAGAATGTAGGAATCAGAAGGAAGTCTATCACACCAGACCTCAAACTGGTCTAAAACAAAGCAATAATCATTAAAATAATTTGGTCCTCCTGGTTAAAAAATAAAGAAGTTAATCAATTGAATGGATTAGAATATGTGACATGTAGAAGCAAACAAACACTTTAGCGTGGTGTTTGGTAAACCCAGACCCCAGTTTATAGGTTAAAAGACTTACTATTCAATAAATATTACTCAGAAAACTAGTCAACAATCTGGCAGAAATTAGATTTAGACCAATACCTCATATTGTATCCCAAGATAAGCTCCAAACACTCAGTACTTTCTCTTTTATGTTTCTCTTCAGGGAATTCAGTTTCTTATAGAAAATGACTTGCTGCAGAGTACCCCAGAAGACATAGCCCAATTCCTTTATAAAGGAGAAGGCCTAAATAAAACTGTAATTGGGGACTATCTTGGTGAAAGGTAAGAGAATGAGAGTCTTTTTTTATTTTTCCAGAAGTATATTCCCTTCATTGCATATCTTACTTCAGGTTCTGTATAACATAATACATTCTGTCATGGATTCTGGGATAGATACTGCTTTTTTTTTTTTAAACCTTTACCTTCCATCTTGGAATCAATACTGTGTATTGGTTCCAGGGGTAAGGGCTAGGCAATGGGAGTTAAGCGACTTGCCCAGGGTCACACAGCTAGGATATGTCTGAGCCCAGATTTGAATCCAGGACCTCCTGTCTCTGGGCCTGGCTCTCAATCCACTGAGCTTTTAAGAGTTATTTTTGCTCTCTTTTGGCATTAAAAAAAGTTATCAATAGTTCAATCTATTAAATCTAATGACTCTTAGAATCTACTCCCAGCTATGTCCCAGGACCATGGGCAGATTGTTTTTTCTTCTTCATCCTTAGGTGAGTAAGAGACATTATGGATGAACTAAAGGGTGCCCTTTAGAAACTTTTGCTAAAAAGGCTTCAATAAGACAAATGTTGGTGTTCTTTTCTGTCTTAGAAAGCTTTGTAATCCTGTTTAGTCATTTGTCTAAAAACAGAAATTTGTGGTGATTACCACCAAGATTTTTAGTATTTTCCCTTTTCATTGAAGAATCTCCTTGAAGATGGTAGGACATAATGTTTTCATGAACATAAAAAGTAGGTTTAAAAAATATCCCCCCCCCCCCAAGATTGGTCTGAATATTTCTAGTCTTTTTATTAAAAATACTTTTAGCATAAGTTAAACATGTTTTTATGAAGATTATAGAGCAAGCCCTGTATAACATGCTCTCAGTGCAATAGTAGTGGTTATCTCACATTAATCTTATGGCATTTGTATAACTGGAAATTAAATTAATTGTACATAGCAGATGTATTATTATCTTTAAAATGATGTTTTTATGCATAATCTCACAGTTCCAAACTACGAATAAAAATAGATTTTACTTTCAGGTTCCCTATATTGACTATTTACTAAAGTAAAACTAAATTGTATTGTACTGTAAAATAAGTTTTCAAAGTAAAAATTCTCTTAGGTCTAAAGAATTATCAGGATCTTTTCTTTAACTGCTAGCTCCCTAAGAAGCTCCTCAAAGTCCCATAAAAGTTTTTTAGCTTCAGAATAAAATCATTCAAAACATAGCATTTCACTAATGTCAGTGGCATAAATATATACTTTTGGCTGAGAAAAGACCTGCCTCTTCCATTTTTTTCCCCTCTAAGGAGCTTCTTCTAGGCCTTCCTGTAAATGGTTATAATGAGGGAACCATATCTAAAACTATTACTACAAAATAGGCTGACTTAGGTACTGAATGGAAATCCAATATGGTTGTGGTTTGGATGCAACTGTGAAGTCAGAAAGGGAGAGTCAAGGTAAAGAAATCTTCTGTCTCAGCTAGAGGAAGAGATAAGAGATAGAACTGATACCTATTAAGTTGTCTAGTTCTTAGCTGCTAATAGGAAGAAGAACAGGATGCGAGCCATGTTTTGTTCTATATAGCTAATATATCTTGCATCAAAATTTTTGTTAGCTGTGATATGAAAGGAGGGAATAAATGCTCATAGCACCTTAATTTTGGTGCATTTCTTTTAGGACCAAGTGGAATAGGTAGCTTTTAGAGATAGTTGATTTAAGAGAGATCCTTCTTAGAGACTGCTAATTATTCTGGAAATGCTTATTCAAGCTTTGTTTGCAGAGTTCATCTCTCTATTCCCCATTTATTCAATTTTTCTTCCTTTTAGTCTTGTGGTATATATTCTTGGAAGAGATGCATTAAGCAAACCTTAAAAGGTGAGAGCTGGTATCTCTAATTTAAAGAAAAAGTAAACTCCTAAAATATGAAATCTTACCCATTTTGTCTTCCTTTTGAGTCTAATATGCAAAGAACAGGAATTCTCAGCTAGAAAGTAGAACTGGGAACCCAAGGGCATTTAGGGATATTGGATACTTCATTTCTGTGGAACTGCTGAGAAACAAATAGACAAATCTGACTTTTATACTGTAAATTCAGCTTTACAGAACCATATGAATCTCTGATGCTGTGGCTAAAATCTGGTTTCTGCTACATTTCCTGTAGTACACAGGGAAAGACTCCATTACCCTTGTTTCTTATATACTACAAAGCACATTTTAAGTACTTCTGTCCTTAGAGACATCCCAGCTGACAGGAGGCCTTTAGATCAATTATAGGGCCGAACTTTCAGTGTTTCTGATATAGAGATTTTTTTTACATTCCCCTTTTATAGAATAACTTCTGAGAAGACTCCCTTGGGGAAATGTCTGTCAGGTCATGCAGAACTCTAAACCACAGAGTTAACAAGCAGGATAGAGCCCCCAAACAACAGCTTTAAAACCAACATAAAGCAAAAGTGAAGCCCTGTGCAGTGTTAACGGTAATTATACCAATAGAAGCAGAGACATCGAAATGTCTTTGTGAGACACTAGGGAAGAGTCTTATTTAAATAACATTAGCAGAATTCTAGATACATTTCCCTCACTCCCTATAAAATTGTTTTAACACTTTTAAGGCATTCTACTTTATTGTTATTCTAGATGAATTAGATCATTATTTTGTTCCTTGATATAGTTTGTGTAGTATTTCCAGAAAAGTATCTTGTGTGTACTCAATAATTAGCAAGCACTCTATTTTAAAATGTTTATGCCTTATCTGATGTTCTAATGAGCAACTTACATGATTTTCTGCTGTTAAAACTATTTGAACTTGAATTTTATAGCCTATATCTCTTCCTTATTGCACCAGACACTGTATAGCCTTTAATTAAGACCCATTCCTTCTTTGACATAGAAGTGGATCTGCAGCATTTTACTGCTATGATGTATCTGCAACATGCCATAATTGCTATGATCTTAAATGTAAGGTGCCATCTTTGGCCTCAGGCTACAGTGTTAAGTTGAAAATCTAGTTGAGTCACCTGGTTGCTGTTCCACTCATTTATTTTTTGTCACATTTGCATAATTCCATAGTTATGACCCCATCTTGTTAAAAAAATTAACTTTAAGATGTTTCTCTTTTAGAGGTTGATTCACTTCAGAAAAGTTTCCTAGCAATTAGGGATTTAGAGGACTCGGGCATTGTCAATGCTTCATTTATACCAACTTCTTATCTGATCAAAGTGCAGTTATTTTTAATGGGAAAATAACATTGAAAACCATGAAAACCAATACTTTTGAAAAATATTTGTGAAAGTTTTTGCTTAGTGAATAGAACATTTTTTTTTTCATTTCTTTCCTACTGTAAGACGCACAGAAGTATTCTTTCAAAGGAAAAAAGGTGAAAAGTCTTAGAACTATTTTCTCACCATTCTTTCCTAGAGATGAATTTAATATTAAAGTTCTTCAAGCTTTTGTTGAACTCCATGAGTTTGCTGATCTCAACCTTGTACAAGCTTTAAGGTAATATGTTATTATATCTTTAAATTATTCCAGTTGCAATATAGTAAATTTTTTCTTTAGAATTTCACTTTATCTTCAGTTTTGAAGTGAACTGTGGAGATTAATACTGGGAAAAAAATCTTTATATTTCTTTTTTTTGGTTATTGATTTCACATAGGAAGTGTGAAAATATGTATGGTAACTAGGAAACTTGTATTAGGGAACAACAGATACATGAAGTAGTGCGCTCCACCAATGTGCTTTTTTGCACTGTTTCAGTTTATCTTCCCTAAGGAGCTAGTTTATTTCCAGGCAGTAGCTCACGTTTCATAAAGACTTTTGCTCCATATGACCAAAAATGTAATCTGCGCTAAAAGGGAAATCATCCAAGATCTGTGTCCTGTTTATTTTTAATATTACAAAGGTTCCTAAGATCACTGCTTCATTTCATGCCAATTGCCATTTAACTATCAGATACTAACATCCATTTAACTTCTACTGATATAGTGTCTGAATTCATTTTGGAGATTAAAGCATTTTTGTCACCTAGTCCCTGACCCTCTCTCCTCTCCCCATCCCAAACTCTCTAAAGCATCAGTCACCTCAATCTTATAATTTTAGTTGGAAACTCTCTGTTGATTTTGATAAAAGTTGACAGTTTTTCATTGTTATTTTTTTTTTCAGCCAGGGCTTTCCATTCAACTCAACAAACATTTATTTTGTACTTACTTTGTTCCAGGCAAGGGAGTCAAAGTGTTATCATGAATAGAGAACTGGTCTCAATATCTGAAAGGCCTGGGTTCTAGTCCTCACTCTGACATATACCAGCTATATGACTCTAGGCAAATTATTTAACTTCTCAGTGCCCAGGAAACTGTCCAAGAATATGTTAGTTGTTGACAAGATGTCAATCAATGTGAACTTCCTATATCAGTGAAATAATAGATCCAGTCAGGAAAAAAATATATAGGCCCAGCACCATTTTAGAAGTCAGAAATACAGAGACAAAGACAAAACAGTTCTTGCCTTCAGAGAGCTTACATTCTGCTGGAATACCTTCCTATACTGGCTTTAATGCCACCTTGACTTTTGAACTTTAAGGTTATTATGAGTACCTTAAGAGCAGAGCCATAATAAAGTCACTTTTCAGGAACTGAATAGATTTCTGAAAGCATCAGAGTTCCCTTATCTGGAGAAAATAAAGCATAGAAGGGGGAAAATAGTGTAAACAGTTGTTCACATGGCAGAGAACCATTAGTTCTACAAGTTACCTGCTATACCAAAGGGCATCCAGACCCTAGAGTGCTTTTAAATTTGATATTCCTTCCTTTACTCATACTGCCATCTCTAGTACCACTAAAAGCACTGTATGTCCTGTGTTCAAAAATGCATCACGGCCCCTAGTATGTGCTGTGTCATCCACATATTTTTAGCATTCACTGTATTGTCTGGTGGATGCTTTTGTTTTGGGGAAGAAGCACAAACTGAACCCTCCATCAGGGTTTGCTCCCAGGCATCAGAGGCCCTGACAAAGGATCCTGCTGTCACTGGTGGCTCTGCCTCACCACTGATGCTTTGTGTATCTGTGGAATATATACAACCTTCAAGTGGTTCTTGGGCGGCAAAAACTGTATAATTGATTTATTCTAATAGTTTGCTCTCTTTGACCAACTTCCTGTGCCCAGTTTGTTTTTTTTTCACCATGATCATTCACTGAGCACCATCTTTTCCTTGCTTTAATTTTACTTTAGTCAAAGGTTTGAAATACTGGTGCTCACTTCCTTCTGATATATTTGTGCCCTTGTTCTTGAACAGATTGAGCTTGGGGGCTTGATAGTGCCCTGAAATACAATGGTTATATGTAGATACTTTCCTTACTGAATTCAGTTTCGGGAAAAATGAAAATCTTGCAGAGAATCAAACAAATCAAGCCCGGTGTTTGAAAACACAAATCCTTGAAAAACTTTCCCACTTCAGCTCTTACTTCCTAGAGTATATTCATTTAGAACCCAATGTCCAACAGCTTATTAGCCTCTTGGACTATTCTTCATTTGTTTGTTTTTTGGATAAAAGCCTGGAATCCTTGAACTGTTAGAACAGGGTTTTTTTTTTCCCCCCTTCTATTTGGTTACATTCTCTTTTCTTGTGCTGCCTCTCGTTAAAGCTGGTGAAGCACAATAATGGTAAGGTGTTTGGATTGTATGCCCTCATTACATTTCCTTGAAAATGAGCATATTATTTCTTGTGCATGTTATATTGCTCTCTATTTCTTCCTCTGATGAATCAGTGCTAGTGGCATCAGCAGAAAGAATTATCTTTTTTGTTTTTTAGTTTAATCATTGTTTGCATTACTTTTTCCTCGTTTCTGATGGCCAAAAGGCAGAACCTTTGTATTTTTATTCTACAATGCAGGCAATACAGTTATCTGTGGATTAGGTTAGGAAATAGAGTTTGAGGGCCTGAATTCAAATGCTATCTCTGATGCTTACTTACAAATTTTAGCAGGTCAGGTAAACTCTTGGAACCTCAATTTCCTCATCTGGGGTTGCTTGGTGGCCTCCAAGATCCCTCTCAACTCAAGATACATAGTCCTCTGATTAGCTTAATGGAGTCAGAGTTAGTGAAAAACTCATTCTAATCCAAAATCCAAATTTAGCCATTCATTTCAAACTCGAAGGAACATTAATCCTGGGTTAAAGGATTTATGGAAAGGTATAAAAAAGAATCAGAAGGGTTAGGAAGTCATAAACAGGTTATGGTCTATACTTCTGGAGTGAGGCTGCCCACATCAATTAAGTGTCAAGGATACATTGAAGTAAAAGTTACAGTTCCTTCCCTGACCTTTCTACCAGAGAAGCTACCCAGCTATATCCCAATTATGTATACCCTCTTTGGGAAATGAGAGAAAAAAAGGGAAGCATGAGCTCTAGACAAACCATAGACTGAATAATTAATCCCCCTCTCCTTATACTTGGATTGGGCTACACAAGTCCCGCACCAGGTATGTGCATATGTATTTTTTAAGTCTTTTCCCAGGCATGTTTGTATGTTTATTTTTCTAAAAATTTCAACAGGATCATTCACTACTTTGTGTTTTGTGTGTGTTTGTGTGTGTGTGTGTGTGTGTGTGTGTGTGTGTGTGCGCGCGTGTGTGTATTTTTAATCAGGCAGTTCCTGTGGAGTTTCAGGCTTCCAGGGGAGGCTCAGAAAATTGATCGCATGATGGAAGCTTTTGCTTCACGCTACTGTCTCTGCAACCCTGGAGTTTTCCAGTCTACAGGTAGTATTTTTTTAGACCTTCCTCTCAATTCCCTATAAAAGTTCATATAACTCAATATAGAACAGACTGAGCTAAATTTAATTCAGCAATACTAATCTGTACCGTATGGCTCATAAGTGAAGCTCAGAACTCCAAGTTCAGTCTTGAGGGTTTCTTACATGAGTCTTTGACTCGTAACTTTTTAAAATTAATTTTTGTTTTTATTGTCACACAAAACACACTTCCATATTATTGGTCATTGTTATAAGAGCACACTCATATAACCAAAACCCTAAAATAAAACCATAAACAAACTGATGTGAAAAAACAACCTCAACAGTTCTTTCTCTGAAAGTGGATAGCATTCCGCGTCCTAAGTCTTTCATGATTGTCCCTCTTCTACTATTCCCCCTACTAAGAGTAGCCAACTTTTCACAGATAATCATTGTCCAGTATTGCTGTTATTGTGTACAATGTTCTCCAAGTTCTGCTTATTTCACTCTGTGTCTGTTCCTACAGATCTTTCCAGCATTTTCTGAAATCATCTTGTTATTTTTTATAGCACAATAGAATTCCATCACCAATATGTATCACAACTTGGTTCAGCCATTCTCCAATTGATGGACATCCCCTCAATTTCCAGTTCTTTGCCACTACAAAAAGAGCTGTTATAAATTCTTGTGGAAGGTAGTTCCTTTCCCCTTTTTTTATTATCTCTTTGGAATACAGACCCAGTAGTGGTATTACCAGATGAAAGAGTATGCACAGTTTTAGAGTACTTTGGGCATAGTTCCACATTGTCCTTCTGAATGGTTGGATCAGTTCACAACTCAACCAACTTAGTGTCCCAATTTTGCCATATCCCCTCCAACATTTACCACTTTCCTTTACTGCCATCTTGGCCAATTTGATAAGTATGAAGTGATACCTCAATATTGCTTTCATTTGCATTTCTCTAAGAATGATTTAAAATATTTTTTTCATATGATTACTGATAGTTTTGATTTCTTCATCTGAAAATTGCTTGTTCATATCCTTTGACCATTTGTTTGACTTGTGTCTTCACACAGTTTCCCTGATCATATCAGGACCAGCTTTTGTCTAGAATGCCATATACAAGAAAAGGGGAAAAACCCTTGGCTTCCATCCAAACACTCAGACAGAAAATATCAACTAAAGCATACATTTTTTTCACTCAACAGAAAATTCAAAGGACTTGTATTTAGATCCATTAGCAGTAAAGTTGATTCCCCTTCCCCAGTGATGAGCCTCTGCTTTTTTGTGGAAGAAAAAGTCAGCACCCTGCCCTTTCAGCATAAGCTAAATTACTCTGTCAGAGAAAATATCTATCTGATCAGAGTTGAGAGAAAGAGAAAAAAAAAGAGACAGAGACAGAGAGAGAAGGAGAGTGAACACCAAAAGGTGGAATTCCTTTTTGTTTACTGGAATTCAAAAGGCAGTGTGGTAGATAAAGTGCTGAATTGGAAGGAAAGAACAAAATCAAATCCTGCCTCAGACACTAAATGAAATGTCTTAGGGAAAACATCCTTTCTCAGCCTCAGTTTCTTCATCTTGAAAATGGGGATAACAATAATGCCTACCTTCTAGGATTGTTTTGAGGATTAAAGGAAATAATGTATGTAGAGCACATTGAACATTTTAAAGTGTTATTTAAATGCTAATTAGTATTATTTCTACTTATAATTTGTAGTATTCATAAATGAGGCAGAATTCCAAGTTAAGATTAAACCTGGGTACAAGGTTCAGTTTTAGGTTTGGTCTATCAAACATAATTACAGAAATGGTCATGTTGAGAGGTGCACCACTGAAGATGATTGAGATTCTTTGAATTCTTCAGTATAGCCAAGGGAAGGGAACTAGAAACTTAACTGGATTAATAGAGATGTCTGTTTTTCAGTTGGTCACCATTCTTATCTATTTTCAGGATTCCTCCCTAAATTATGACTTAGTTGTTTTTTTTTCCCTTTAGAAACTGGTTAGGCCTAAGATGAGAACCAGAAATGCACCCCCCCTTTCCCATGAACTTCCTTCTCCTTAGGGCCTATACAGCCCTCTGGAGTGTACTATTGTAGATGAGTACCACCTCCACCTCCCCCACCTTCAATGCCTTCTTCTCCTACATTTATAGAGAGAATTACTCAGGGTTGCCAGAGAGTCATGCAACCAACACTTGTGGTAAGCCTCATCTTCCCAGGGACTTGTATAGAATTCTAGAAATTGAGAGTTGGAAGGGACCTCAGCAACTCTACAGTCCAAACGATACACAAAAGGAAACCTATAATTTTTCCAGGCTATTAGCACTATCCTGAGATTAGAACATATCCTCCCACTACCCAACACCACCATTGAAGTAAAGACCTTGATCAAAATCACTAGAGTCAATCCCAATTCTGCATGCAGGTCACATCATTAATGAAGGACAAAGTCTGGGTTTGCCCCTGCTTGTCATGGTTTTATCTTTGTTGCCCCTAGTTTCTGATCCCTGCAGTTCCAACTTGAGCCAGGTTCTTGGCCTTGGTTCAAGAACTCCTTGCTAGCCTACTATTGCTTCTGTCCACTGACATCCTTGGAGCCATATGGTTCTCCAGATGAGCCATGATTGCATTGGCTTTTCTCCAAGGAATTGAGTTCACGTCTGTGTCTCTTCCCCCTCTTTCCTTTCACTGGTTCATTTGAGTGCTTGTATAACCTGTTAAAATCTAATCTCTGTATATGTAAAATAGTTATGAATTTCAATCAGTTAGAGCTTCATCAAAGGGGCTGTGAGAACTTTATGCTAAATTTAAGGACTTTGTGTCTTATGAAGGAGTCATAATAGAAAGGAAAATTTACCAAGCCCCTTCTACCTTTGGCTTGTCTGCTACACATTATGCTAGTCTCAGAATAGATTTCACATGTCTAAAATGATATATCATTGAAAGGAAACCAAAAGTGCTAACTTATATATATATAATGTATATAATATATACATTGAAAAATATTACTGATTATAGACCATGAAGGTTTTAGAGAAGCCAGACTTGGCCAGCACTTTGGGGTAGGGCTATGCCCACTGAAAGGATGGTCTCTACAGATTCTTTTTTTCTTTTGAACCAAACAGATTATAGAACCTTGACTTCCAATCTTATGTTCCATAAGATATAAGGATGGAATGTGTCCAGTTGAATCAACCCTTTGGAATTGATATTCCCCTGAGCTCTCTGCAACATTCTAAGAACTGTGTTTTTCTATTAGACTGGGCCTAACAAAGAGGAAAAAGCCCATAGAATCAACCTGTTTGCTGTAACTGGTCGCCATCTAACTGGCCAAAAAGAATGCTCTTTCTTGTTTGAAACATAACTAAGACTTGTAAATGATTTGATTTTTCTGCCTATGTGGCCATTTAAAGCTGGCTGCTAACTTTTCTCCAGCCTTCCATTGTAGCTCAATGATGTCTCTGGTTTTCATTGGACTTGTTTCAGATACATGCTATGTGTTGTCTTTCGCAATCATCATGCTAAACACCAGCCTCCACAACCACAATGTGAGAGATAAACCAACAGTGGAGCGATTTATATCTATGAACCGAGGCATTAATGAGGGTGGAGATCTCCCTGAAGAATTACTGAGGGTAAGTTGTATTAGAACTGTGAAAATATAATAGCTTAAAGTCAGGTCCTTTCTGTGTGTCTCTCTTACCTTTAGAAAAAAAATTCAACTGTTCCCATTTCTACTGTAATTGTTAATGTTCCATTACTTAAAAAGAAATTTAGCATATAATTAGCACAACTATCCTCAGTTTCTAACTATTCTTTATTTTATATTCAATTTCCATGAGCTGATAAAAAAAGAGACAGTGTCTTACTGAATTTGCTATTTTCTCCCCTTACAGAATTTATATGAAAGTATTAAAAATGAGCCATTTAAGATTCCAGAAGATGACGGAAATGATTTGACACACACATTTTTTAATCCAGATAGAGAAGGCTGGCTATTGAAATTAGGTTAGTATGAGAATTGCTCATTCTGCTGTGTTGCTTTTTTGTATTTAATCCTAAATTGTTGTCCCCTTTTAGTCCATTGCTGTATAACTAATAGGAATTACTGCTAATTCAGTCCTGTTAAATGTCTCTTAATCTAAAGGCAGTACCTTTTTAAAAATGCAATTCAGTCAAAATAATGCTCTGGAGGGTGTACTTCAGAGTTAATAAGCTCTTATTTGAGTGGTGGCATATCAGAATTGAGGCATCAGCAGAAAAGGACATTTTAATCTCTTAACGTTTCCATGGCAGGGAAATAACATACTGGGTTACATTGATCCATCCCAGAAAACTGTTAAGTAATTTTCTGGACAAAATTTCAACTCAGTTTTCTGTAGAAGAAGCAAATACATTTACCTCCTAATAGTTTTATGTGTGTGTCTTTATTTTCCCATATTATTTGTGACTTTCTCTTGGTTTGGTTTGGCTATGATTTCTTAATGAGTGGTTTAAATGTGCCTTCTTGTTTTCCTTCTGGCCTATGACTATCACCTTTCTGTTCTGTGACTGGCTGTCTCTGCTTATTCTGCATTTAGGAGGTACGTACCCAATGGCTACCTGCCCTTCTTCAGTTGCTCATTTCTGCCTTGACTTTTCCTTTCTCTTTGTTGGCTTGTGTAAAGCTTGACTTTTTGGCTGAGTCATTCATCTGATCTGTATTTCCTCTGGACTTGCTGAGTAATCCAACCTTGGAGATTTCTATGCAAGTGGTCATTAGAGGAAACAAAGCTAAGCAATAGGCTTTCCAGTAAAGTAATCCAGGTCTTTTTGAGTCAGGGAACTGAAGCTAGACCTAGTTTCACCCCAAGAAAGTAAAGGACTTCTGTTCCATGTTATATTACCCTTAACTAAGATGTTACTTTAATGGTGAGCTGACTAATTTAATAATCTTATTTTAATTTGGCACCTATCAGAGTAAACATTTTTAGCTTGTAAAATTAAATAAAATGTAGCCATGGTTCAACAATGCAAAAACACCTAGGTTAAACTTTCCTTATTATACATAAAATGAAGGATTGAATTTGAAAATCTCTAAGGTCCCTTTCATTTTTTTATTCTAACACATTTGTCAATTCCCACTCACTTGGTCTTAGCCCTTTTTGTCTGGATTCATGCCTGATTGGTCAGATTGCTTTAATTTGGAGGACTGGGTCTCTCTCTTAAAATCTAGTATAAGACTGTTGAGATGGAGTGCAGGTTCTGATACTCACTCTTCTTCAGTGTCTATTTAATTTCATAGATATCTGGGAACCAGAGTGACTAATGAACTTAATAGTACCCTATATTTTTAGGACCTTAAAAAACAAACAAATCTGACTGTTAAAGTGGCACAGTGGATAGAGTGCCAGTCATGGAATCAGGAAGACCTGAGTTCAAATCCAGCCTCAGATAACTAGTCATGTGATCCATGCCATTTAACCCTCTTTCCCTCAGGTTCCTTATCTGTAAAATGAGTTAAAGAAGGAAATAGCAAACCACTTCAGAGTCCTGGACAAGAAAACCCGAAACAGGATCACAAAGAGTCAGACATTCCTGAAAAAGACTAAACAACAACAACAAAAATTCTATGGTTCATAGGAAAAGACGTAACTTAAATAGTAAGAATTAATTTGGGACCTACTTAAGGAAATTATTTATTTTCATGTAATTAGGCATTATTTTCAGGTCAGTGTTCTTGCCAGTGATTTCTCTCTAGGATGTTAGGATGACATGATAATGTCTAATGACCATAAAGACAGTTTTTGCAACTTGCTGTAAATAATTTGCTGAACTAGGAAAATTAATCTGGAATTTGAAGAACCTCATTCTTATGTAGAAGGATGGAGAGGCAACGTGGCCTTGGGAGGGAAGCTAGATTGAGAAAAGGAGGCCCGCAACCTAATGCCAACTTCATTGTTAACTAAATGCATGGCCTCAAATCAATCCACTCAGAGGAACATTATTTTGGTTTCTTATTGACTAGACAATTGCTAGTGCTGATGTTAAGCCCTCCATAAAACTGAATGGGAAAAGGTTTTTATTGCGTGCTTTCTGACCTAAGGATCCTGTTACACCAAGGAATTCTATCCTGTTTTTTAGGAATTTAATATGATACCAAAAGATTTGCTTAGTTGCACTGGATGAACTCAGGTTTTCAGTAGAGTAGAAAAGGGAGACTTAATGGCATGGGCTCTTTATAGCCTATTGGTCTTAGGGGAAATCACTTTTCTAAGCCTGATGTCAAATAAGGGTTGGCTTCCAAGGTCCCTTGCAGCTCTGGATCCTATAACTTTTTGGTAGAATGTAGATTCCTTGAGTGCAAGGATTGTTTTTTGTTTTATCTTTGTCTCTTCAGGGCCTAGGACAGTGTCTGAGCACAGAGGTAGCTAATATGTGACCTTTCTAGGAAATTATCTTTTCTGGCTCTTCTGTTACTGATTAGCAGCAGCCTCTGCTCTTCCAGGGGAATATATCGGGGCTATCTCTTCCCCTGAAACTCATTATTTTGAGGGGTTTAGTTCTTCAGTGACACCATAAAGTTTGAAGTTGAATTAGTCCATCAGTGCATATGTGTTAGATAGGTGCTGTTGGGCAATAATGTGAGACCGGAATGGGTGATATTTGGGATCTACCCAGTGCTTTCAATGATCCTACATTTCTATCTTGAACACTGCCACAAAAGCCTACCTTTGTAATGGCAACCTTCTCTTGGTGGTACCATGTGGCTGTGAATCACGGGATACCTGGGCTCAGAAGAGCCATAAATGCAGGTGATCCAAAGGGCAATGGAAACATGTGTGGTCGTTTTAAGCAGGTTGTAGTATATGCCAGTGATGATCTGTGCATAAGAAGTGACATGAGGAGCATTACTAAGGAAACAGTGGCCAGAGAAGGAGTGAGCAAGATAATGTAGCAAAGAATGGAAGCCCATGTTCACAAACTAAGAAAAGACTCAGGAGAAGGGATCCAGCACATTGGGCGAACCTGCAGTGGAAGGTTTATGGAAAGATATACCTAAGCCTTGCCCAGAAGGAGAGGGATGAGTTGCAATCCACCTCAGTGAAGACAACGCCCATACTGGTGAGGTCACAGAAGCAAGCCCCTTACCATCCCGCCTCTCACTGACTGTCCAGTTTGATCGTCCGAGAGCCGTAGCAATAGTAAGAATTATACCAGTAAAAAGAGGATTTTTTACTTAAGGGCTCCACAAGGCCACAAGTTTTCAGCCAAAAATAACTGATGCACTCTTGTTATTGTTGTTATTTTTTAAATCTCCATAATAATGGATATTTTAACATACATAGAAAGATATAGTTCTTGCTCTCAGAGTTTCCATTACAGGAAGATAAAAATATGGACGTGCATGAAGGCATTTTGCCAAATGCTTCCAAAGGGATTTCAGAAACTAAACCCAGCAATTTCTCTTTGTAAGCATAGTCAGATGTGCAGGAAATCACTTGCTTATTTCACAGATGTTACATTAGTTGATTTCATTTCAATGTCAAAATTAATTATGAAGCAGGTATCAAAGGTTTTTTGTTTTTGTTTGAAACATGACTGCTTTTCAAGGGTATGTGAGAAAAACTGTGGAGAAATTGACCTGCATCACATTTAGATATTCTAAAATCACTATTAAATGAATACTCTATTGTCAACAACCTTAAGAATTTCATTGTGATCAAAACAGACATATGGAGACTTCTGCTTGTCTGAGTGGAGCTAAAAGGAGTCAAGAAAAAAGTGTGGGTTGTGTGATGGGTCATTGTGGAAAGGAAAATCTAAAAAGAAAATTTGGAATTTGTTTTGTTTTGGTGTTTTGGATTGTTGATGTTTGAAACTAGGTCTCCCTAACTTACTCAGGCTGGAAGTGCCACAGCCCCGTCATGGGCCCAATTCTACTACTGATTAGCTGCTCCATTCCTGCCCTGGGCTCTTCCACTACTCTTTGGGCAGCCCGGTTGTCCCTTGCTCCTAGGGGCTTGTTGTGTGCTGCCAGACAGTGTAGACACCTGATCAGTGTTAGCTCACAGCAAATCAGAATGTCCAAGTTCAAGTTAGCCACCAGCCTCAGCCTCCCCAGAAGCAGGGGACTAGAGGTGGCCACCACCACTCATTTTGTTTATAAAGAAACTAGAGAAGGGCATTCACAAGCAGAGGTTCTTCTCCTTCTGTTGGGGCTCCAAGGCGATGATGATAATGATGATGATGATGTTGAAATAACAATAGCAATAATAACAAACAGTAATACTTGGTAAACCTTGTGAGGGTAGCCATCGGGTCATCAACCCCTGGTGAACCAGGGCTTTGCTCACCCAGCATGTGAAGACTGTTTCAGCCAAACAGGCGGAAGAAACCAACAAGAAGGTTCAACGGCCGAGAGGGCGACGCAGCAAAGCACTGTGGAGTGCTAGGGCATGTTGGAGCACAAAAGACAACACAGCCATCCAGTGCAACTGAGGAAGTCTCTAGGTGTAACGACTTTTCATGCCACTGGACCCAGGCTTCCAACGCCGAGAGAGTGGGACTGTCTCTGTGCATCGACTTTTCCACTTAAATCTCCTTCACGCACAAGTATCTTTGTGCACATTCATCTTTTGTGCACACTTATCTATCCTAACCCCGTCCACCCTCTTCAAGACCTGCGGCGATGGGGGAGTGGTGACGCAACAGGTGGAGGTGACCACTGGCAGTTGTAGTCACGATCCTGCACGTAGGCAGCCCACGGACCAGTGGTTGCTCGGCCCTGTAGGCAGCAGAGATGTTCGGCAGCATCCTGAGTGACTGAGCAGCCCTCTCTAGGACAGCACTGCTCATCCTAATCAAGGGAGGGGACTAGAAAAGGTGTCCCAAACATTGCCTGCCCTACAAACACCCGGTCAGCACACCGTGGCTGGTGGGTCATCCCTTTAAGCGGTCAAAATCAAAGGAAACAAAATACAAAGAAACTCCTACTAGGAGCATGGAACATCAGAACAATACTTGATAGAGAGAATACCCCAAGACCTAAGAGAACAGCTCTAATCGGTAAAGAACTGGCGCGATATAACATCGACATCGCAGCATTAAGTGAAACACGCTTACCAGAAGAGGGATCACTCAGCGAACCCACCACTGGATACACCTTCTTCTGGAAAGGTAGAGCTACAAGTGAAGACACAATCCACGGTGTTGGCCTGGCTATCAAGACTAGTTTGCTCAAACAGCTGCCAGAATTGCCTGTGGGCATCAATGAGAGGCTCATGAATATCCGTTTGCCTCTCGGCAAAGACCGGTATGCCACAATCATCAGCGCATATGCCCCTACACTGACCAGCACAGAGGAGACCATCGAGCAGTTCTACTCTGACCTGAGTGCCGTCCTGCACTCAGTGCCCACAAATGACAAGCTGATACTACTGGGAGACTTTAACGCCCGCATTGGCCAGGACCATGAAAGATGGAAAGGAGTGCTTGGCAAACACGGCATGGGCAAAATGAACAACAATGGCCTACTGCTACTCAGCAAATGCTCAGAGTTCGAACTCACCATTATGAACACTGTGTTAAGAGTGGCGAACAAATAAAAAACAATGTGGATGCACCCATGATCAAAACAATGGCATCTCATTGACTACATCATTGTTTGCCGGCGAGACAGCCAGGATGTACAGATCACCAGAACCATGAGAGGACCTGAATGCTGGACTTACCACCGATTGGTTAGAGTGACTCTTCAAATGCGCATTGCGCCTCACCATCCAAAATGCGCCCAGACAGTTCGCGTATTTTACAACATGAGTCGTCTTAGAGATCCATCTTATTTGCAAACATTCCAGTCCTGCCTGGATGACAAGCTGTCTCTCAAAGGACCACTCACTGGAAGCTCAACCGAGAAATGGAACCAGTTCAGAGATGCAGTGAAGGAAACATCAAAGGCAGTCCTAGGCCCCAAATAATACAACCACCAGGACTGGTTCGATGAGAACAACACTGCTAAGTGAAGACCTATTGAGCAAAAAGAACAAAGCCTTTATGGAGTGGCAAAATAACCCAAACACTGCTCCTAAAAAGGACAGATTCGAGTCTCTCCAAGCCACGGCACAGTGTGAGATCAGGAAGATGCAAGACCAATGGTGGGAAAAAAAGGCAGAAGAAATCCAGCGCTTTGCTGATACGAAAAACTACAAACAATTTTTCAGTGCCCTCAAGACTGTCTATGGGCCATTAAAACCCACCACCACTCCCTTGCTATCCTCTGACGGTGACACTCTCATAAAAGATAAAAAAGGCATCAGCAACAGGTGGAAAGAACACTTGAGTCAGCTTCTCAACCGACCTTCTTCAGTCAACCAAAGCGCCCCTGACCAGTTCCCCCAAAACCACACCATTGAACAACTTGATGTCCCTCCTTCAATAGAGGAAGTCCAAAAACCATTAAACAAATGAGTACAGGCAAGGCACCCGATAAAGACAGGATCCCAACCGAAGTGTACAAGGCCTTAAAGGGAAAGGTGCTTCAGGCATTCCACATAGTGCTGACCAGCATATGGGAAGAGGAAGACATGTCCCCAGAACTCAGAGATGCCTCCATCGTAGCCATATAAAAGAACAAGGTGCACAAGCATCCTGTGACAACTACAGAGGAATCTCACTACTCTCCACTGCTGGAAAGATCCTCGCCCATATTATACTCAACAGACTCTTGTCATCTGTCTCAAGAGCAGAACCTGCCTGAATCACAATGCGGCTTCCGACCAGATCATAGCACCAACGACATGGTCTTCACGGTGAGGCAAATGCAGGAAAAATGCCTTGAACAGAACCTGAGTCTCTACATTGTCTTCATAGACCTGACGAAGGCATTCAACACAGTGAACAGGGACGCATTGTGGGTGATCCTCAGCAAGCTTGGCTGCCCAGCAAAATTCATCAAACTGATCCAGCTCTTTCATGTCGACATGACAGGGAAAGTCCTGTCTGGTGGAGAGACTTCCAATCGCTTCAACATCTCCAATGGTGTGAAACAAGGCTGTGTCCTCGCTCTGGTACTATTCAACCTATACTTCACCCAAGTATTTCAACATGCTGTGATGGATCTAAATCTGGGCGTCTACATCAAATACCGATTGGATGGCTCACTATTCGACCTTCACCGCCTGACTGCAAAAACAAAGACAACAGAGAGACTCATCCTGGAAGCTCTCTTCGCAGATGACTGTGCTCTCATGGCCCACCAAGAAAATCATCTTCAAACCATTGTGGACAGGTTCTCTACCGCAACAAAACTGTTTGGCCTGACTATCAGCCTCAGCAAAACAGAGGTGCTGTTCCATCCCACACCAGGGAGGCCAACTAACCAGCCGTGCATTACAATCGACGGCACGCAGCTTTCTAACATCAACACTTTCAAGTTCCTGGGCAGCACCATTGCCAACGATGGGTCCCTAGACCATGAGATTAATGCCAGGATCCAAAAGGCCAGCCAGGCACTTGGGCGGCTGCGCTGCAAAGTCCTCTGACACAGAGGTGTAAGCACTGCGACGAAGCTCAAAGTTTATAACGCAGTGGTTCTCAGCTCGCTCCTGTACAGTTGCGAGATATGGACACTGTACCGGAAGCACATGAAACAGCTGGAGCAATTCCACCAACGCTCTCTCCGGTCAATCATGAGGATCTGATGGCAGGACCGAATCACCAACCAGGAAGTCCTCGACAGAGCCAACTCCACCAGCATCGAAGTTTTCCAAAGCCATATGAGGGTACACCGTAGATGAAAATGCACAAAGACAATTGTCATTCTCGGACACTGAGAGACTACTACTAATTCTTGGTGTTTACATGGCATCCATATGTGCTGGGCACTGTGCTAAGCATTTTTAAATTTTTATTATTATATCATTTGAGCTTCACGATAGCACTGACAGGTAGGTATTATTATTGTCTCCATCTTATAGGTGAGGAAACCGAGGCAGACTGAGGTCAAGTAACTTCCCCAGGGTCACACAGTGATGGTGTCTGAAGCTGCTTTTGAACTCAGGTCTTCCTAATTCCAGGCCCAGCACTCTACCAGCTCTATCCAGCATTCTAGTCACCAGCTGCCTCTAGGAGAACTCAGAATAGGCTCACAAACCACAACTAAATGTGGAGGGTTGGGAGTAGGAGTCACAGTGAGAAGCAAATCAATCTGGAGCCTTTGTAGGTACTATAACAGTGACATATGGAAATAGCTTCCCTGAAGTCCTGAGGCCCTCGAGGTAATTACCTAGAACTAAACTCATTTTGTTTTTTCCCTTCCTCTCTGTTGAACATCCGTCACTTCTCTCCATGAATGTGCTGTGGGCAAAGCCAGCCTTCCTCCATCCCCCTGTAGTTGGAGAGCATGAGAGAGCTTGTGAAGTGCCCCTCAGGCTCTCCCCCTCTCTTCTGCCCCCTTTCCATCTGGGAGGAGAGAGGCCCGACTTAAAGAGTTTATGCTGAGAGCACAAAACTTGGCTCCAGAATACAACTGTCACTGTCATTTATTCCAGACTTGTCTTTGCAAGGGGCCCTGAGTTTATTAGTCCTTCATGGGAGGCTCCGGGACTCATGTGTGAGTTGAGAAAAAAGGCAGAGGGAGGAGGGCGTTTTCCCAGGTTCCTGCTAGATTGGAGGCTAAGACAGGACTCAGGCCACTAATCCTCATCCTTCCCAGGCATTTATGGCATGAAGCAGGGACCAGAGAATGAAGTAGTGACTGGCTGTTGTCTGGACACTAGACCTGCCCAATCGAAGAAGAGGAAGTAGCAGATGAAGCTAGGTAGGCAAGGTAGAAAAAATGTGGGCAGCAAGTACTTGAGACAGGATAGAAGTATCATTGGAAACTTTGTTCCCCCTCCATCGCTAGAGTTGTTTTCTGATTGGTCATTGTTCACGTAGGGTTTGTTCAGGCTGAAATGCAAGGAGGGATCCCAGGTGATGTTTCCTCATCCAGAACCTTAGACTTCTGTCTTTTTCTCTCTCTTTCCTTCCCAGATGCCTTTTATATAGTAGAGCTGCACAATTAAGCCCACCCAGTTCTGTGTCCTAGCCCAGGAGAATAAACTCCATTTCTTTGGAGGGTGTCAACCTCAAGCCACCAAATCAGCGCTTATGGTGCAGAGACTTCAGAGCAGAGCCAGGCCTGGGTGCTCATTTGGCTTTCTACCTCTTTGCCCTTCCTTTCAAGCCTTTTCCCCTAGCCAGCATCTTCTCTTTCATTCCTCTCCCCCTGTCTCTGTTTAAGCATTGCAACACTTGCTTCTGCTTGCTTCTCGTCCATATACCTCACCAACTCAAGATTCATACATTACAGCCATAGTCACCATGCAATGATTTGTGGCTTAAGCCACCGAAAGGTTACTGCCAGTTCTAAAGAACTCTTCCTTCTGTCAAAAAAAATGCATGTTAGAAGCAGTGGGATGAAAGGTGGGACACGCCTACCCCACTCTTTTGAAGACATGGGAGGCAACATTGCCTATGTTTTCAGAGTTTTTTGATGTTTTACTGATTTTTTTCTTTTAACAGATGTCATTTGTTATATAAGATGACTCTTAGGGGGAGAAGGAATACTGGGAGAAATAATGGTGACAAAAATGAAAGATCAATACAATTTTATTTCAAAAAACGAAGTGGGACTCATTTGGCCATCTGCCTAATGTTGAATAAAAGTGGTTTGTTTGTTTTTTTTAAGTTGGATAAGTGAAATCAACAGATAAATTATGCCCAGTTGTAGAAATACTAAGATTTAGAGAAATGATTTACTAGGTCTGATAATTCCGGTTAAGGGGATAATTATTTTTTAAATTTATTCCATTTTATTTTCAGGTCCACATTCTCTCCCCTCTGCCTTGTCTCCCCTGCCCTCACTGGGGAAGAAAAATAAAACCTGTCGCAAACATGTATAGTCAAATAAAACAAACTGGCCATATCCAAAAAAGAAGCTGCATTTCAAGTTAAGGGGTTAATTGTTAATGAACTATGCAAGTTCTGCTTAAAATATTTTGTAATGAGGTAACAACCCTGATATAACAAAATTAAGACTAGTAAATCCAGAAGCAGTTAGGTGACTCAGTAGATAGACTGCCAGGCGGACCTGGATTCAAATGTGACCTTAGACCTAACCTGTGTGACCCTGGGCAAGTCTCTTAATCCCAAATTACCTAGCTCTTATTACTGTTCTGTCTTAGAATTGATATGGAATGTAAAATATTAATTCTAGCACTAATAAGTTAAAAAAACAAATCTAAGTTGAACAGGCAGTGACATCCTTCTAGTCATTTTGGTGTAAGAAAATGAAATCAGATCATGAGGATGGGATTGTTCCCATGTAAGGATAAAAAAAAAATTGTAAAGGATTACCCACCCCAAGCCCAAACAGGGCAGTGAGGAATGAAAACCAGTGGCTGAGACTTGAGAAAGATCCACATTTGGAAGACTGCACAAACCTTTATTTTCAGCGTCCTTCAATGCCCCTGCCCACTGAGACAGGTGAAGGTGAACTCAGCCCGTAGCGTTTCTACAGCTCATTAACCCTTGTGAAAACTAAATTCACTGGATGAGGTTCCAGCACTCAACTGGGTTTATAAGCTAATGTTTCACTTGCATGGCAGGCTGGACTTAGCTGATTCTATGTTTTTATAGGTGGGAGAGTGAAAACCTGGAAGAGACGGTGGTTCATTTTGACAGATAATTGCCTCTATTATTTTGAATACACAACAGTGAGTATGGTTTGAAGGCAGTTGAATTCTCTTTCCAACAGTAACAGTAATCTCTTCCATCACACTCTGCTTTGAGAACCAGTCGCGATTTCAAATGAGTAAGAAAATGCTCTTGTATCTTGTAGGATAAGGAACCCAGAGGAATTATCCCTTTGGAAAACCTCAGCATCCGAGAAGTAGAAGATCCCCGGAAACCTGTAAGATATCTCTTGAAAATTTGACTTTTAGTGAACTCGATAATAAACTTTGAAGTAAGTTCTCAGCGGGTTCATATCCTGTTTTTACGGACCCATCTTTCTCTCCTGTATCTTGTCTTTTTTCCAGAACTGTTTCGAACTTTATAACCCAAGCCATAAAGGACAGGTCATAAAAGCCTGTAAAACAGAGGCCGATGGGAGAGTGGTGGAAGGCAACCATGTTGTGTACAGAATATCTGCTCCAACCCCAGAAGAGAAGGAAGAGTGGATCAAATCAATCAAGTGAGTAATGGGCAGAAGATAAAAACCCCTGAAAGCCTTTGTTCCTCCATTTTTGGACAGGCGTTTTAGGGAGGATGGCCTGGGAAGGAGAGCGAGTGTTCAGCACCTAAAATCTAAACTGCATTGGTCTGCTTATTCATAGACTTCTTCAGGAGTCTGTTCAAGTTTCTTTTCTGTTCACGTTTTAAAACTTGAGTTTTTCTTCTAGGTCCACCTCCCATTGTAATGAAAGAGTGAATGTTTGTTTGTTAAACTACCCCTGACCTGATAGACTTTTCCTCTTTCCCTTCACCAGAGCAAGTATCAGCAGGGATCCCTTTTATGATATGCTGGCAACAAGGAAGAGAAGAATTGCCAATAAGAAATAGCACTTTGCTGTTTGAGCAGTGATTCACCCAAGTTCCATTTTAAGGGGAGTATAAAACCAAGAATATGAGCAGGTAAAATTTCTTTTAAAACTCTAGGGGAAAAAAAACTGATCAAAGGGCAGTCCCACCTCTGCCATCGGAGTACAGATGATGCAGAAAACTTCCTGCAAGATCTTACTAACCAGGAGACAAGTACTTTAAACATAATACTACAGACGACTTCCCAAGGAGGAATGTATGGGAATTGAATGAACTAACCAGAAGACATGGAAGCCTTATGTATGCTTTGGATTTTCAATAACTTGGAGAAAATAATCAGGCCAATAGACATGATATATTTGCCCCTTCCTGTTTATTGAGCATATTGCCCAGGATGGGAGATATTAGAAAATATTGTTCTTATGATTTTTAGACAGTCTGAATTCTTTGTATTACAAGCCACCAGAACTGGTGTACATACAGTATGCTCCAGAACTTGTTTTCTCTATGTGAAGACCTTCATGCCAACACATATGTACAACACGACCATTAGCGGCAACGCAAATCATTCCAAATTCAATTGTTTGATAGAAAAAAAAAAGCCACCACTTTTTTATTTAGAACTTTTTTCCTCAGATATATAGGAATATAGCTTTTATATACCTTTTTATATTCTGAAATTATAATGAAATAAACTTTTACTTTCTAACAATAGTATTTTTAGAATGGCAGCTATAAATTTAATTTAACTCCTGGGCACAAGTACAATGTGCACTGAAAATATGCAGCTCCCAAAGGTAAGGGCTTTGGAAAAGAAGGAAAAAACAGAAGTGGTAGCTGTAGATAGTGGAAGTGGTGTCAAGGCTATGCTTCCTGTTGCCATAGAATAACGGAATTGGAGGAGGCCTAAGGTAGAAGGCAGTATTATCCTTTTATCAAGATCCTTAATTGGAAAAGGACTAAATTCCTGTGGGGATGGCTGGGCATATGGAACGTAGAAGAGATATCTAGGAATCTCTTAAAGAACTTTTAGTATCCGGGGAAAGTCTTCCTTAATAGAGTCTAAATCTCTCAGACCAGAAAACAATTATTTGGCTTTAATTTGCCCCAGCTTTAATTAAATATGAAAGCTATTAGTAAACAATGTAGAGGTGAGACAGAAAGGGGAACCTTTCCCTTCTAACCTTAGCTGAGAAGGTGCCTTAAACTTTTATGTGGCATTTTTTGCCCCACAAGTGTTTTCTAAAAAACAATTTATCAATGGTAAGGATTTATGCCCTGGGCTGTTGGTACTGTATTTGCTGATTCTCAGAAGAGGGAAATGCTCCAAACAGAAATATGTCATACCTGTATCTGACTGGCCACAGGGAACGTGTTCTCTGCTCTTTGCACTAGAAAATCTCATGGTGACACAGTATTGTTTTGATTCCGTGACCTTTCAAGGACATGACCAAATTCCTTACGAGAATGAACTAGAAATCATTTGTGAACCCTCTTTCCTCTCCATCACACCTTTAGGCATATTTTGAGATATTTAATGTTCCGTCGTAGGCGGGACAAATCAAACTGTGGGGCAAATACATAACTTAAAAGTATAAGTACACGTTTTTAGATTTTCTCAATTGCATGGCACTGAAGTTGGTTTGTTTGTTTTAAACAGTACAAATTACAAATCCATCAGCTACTTTCATGAAACTTTGGAAGTTCCTTAGTGCAGAATTTTTTTTAGAGATTTTATACTCAGCCTCACAAAACAGCACAGATGATGATAATCACAGATATAAATTAGAGGCAGAGGGGTGGGTGCTAGGTGGCACAGGTATATTTCAGCCTTGAATGACAAAGAAAATCAAAACTACCAAAGCCTATGATACAAATACAAAGGTATAAGGCTATAGTGGCTCCACATTTAGATTGGGGCTGGTTAATAGAGATTTCTTTTCTAAATCTAATTTTATCTATTTCAATGACTACACACATTTTGATGCAGGATGGATTGTTCTCCATAGGAGTTATAGGAATAGTCCCTCTAGGAATATGAATATGTTGATTTGATTTTCGATGATGACATTGTTCTTGGTGTTATTTCCTCTTTCACAAATGAAAAGTAGAAACCAGGTATTTTTTCCAACCAGAAAACTTGCTAAATTTGTCTCACCTGCACAGGCTGTTATGTAGGCATAGGATACAGGGCACAGGTAGTTTTTGTTACTTCCTACTGCAAAGTCTAAGTCAGGGAAAGACCTTAAATTTCGATTTCACTTTTTTATGCCTTTATTAAACACAAAATGGTGGAAGTATTTGCTTATATAACATAGATTATGATGGTGCCACCAAGGCTTGATGATTGTGTGGAGGCATTAGAAGGGGAAAAGGCAACATGGAAGAGAGGATGGCATCCAGAGGTGTCTAAAATCATTGTTATTCTTGTCAGTCAAATCGATGTTTCCAGGCTTGTGGACCTCTTAAATGGTACCATGTCTATAGCAAAACTGAAATTTTCAGAAAGACAAGTGGTGCCCACCTCAAATCTCCCTCATCGGTGCACATGCGAGAGCCACATGGAAAACACAAGGCTAAATATAGCTAATGAAGATTGATTCTAGAAACACGAATCGGCCTAGGATCCTCAGGCGATTTCATGATTCATTTTCCTGAAAACCTTGAGCACTTAATTTTCCATGCTTTCTCTCTTACTTCTTAGAACTGTTTTTAAAAATTAGTCCTTGGTGCAGGCGTGGGCAGCTCTCTTTTCTGGTTTTGACCTCACAACCAGGTTGGGAAAAGGAAAGCATGAAGCCTTATGAAAGTACATGTGTTCTTTTGCCATAGTAGTTTATAAGAGGATTTTACCGACGTGGATGTTTACATGGGAAATTAGAGTAACTTCTATAACTAAAATTATGTTGTGATAGCAAAAAAAGTAGCAGACTTCTCTGCATTAAAAAGACCAAGACATCAGCAGTAGTTAGCTTATTTCTCTCCTTCATCCCACCTTTCAGTGTAGGCCACAAGATTGTGTTGTACTTAAGAGTTGTTAATTTGCCACCAAAGGTGTTCTGTTGTTTTAAATGTTGTGACAGTATTAGCAGGGATGGAAATAAGGCCAACAATTCCACTAAGCCATCAATTAAATTAGGCTTCTCAAGGAGCAAGGCACCTCAGTGTCTACAGGGGGAAAGTGGCTGAACTCTAGGCCAGACAAGGTACTGTTGGCAGGGGGGGTGAGGTCCCCTTCTCCCCAGTTTGGAGCAACTCTTTTAGGCTCTGGTTGTAGACCTCTTGAGCCCTTTCCCCCTAAGGTGGTGCCATGACTTTTTTTTTTTTAAGCTGAGCCCAGGGAAGCAGTGAAGTATTTTTCCCTCCCCTCCATCCCCCAAATCAGTCTTCCTCCTTCTCTCCCAGTTGCTTTCAGGGCTTGCATTCTGCCCCACTCCTGGCCAAAGACTGAAAATTTCCTTCAGGGACAATAAGGAGGATGGGGTAGTGGGTACACAGCCATGGACCCTGACACTAGGTAATAAGCAGCTTCTGTTGCACTTCTCATCCCTGTCACCCCTGTCCCCGTGCCCCTGCCAAGTTTGGCTGCGGTTAGAAACAGATCTCAACCCAGGGAACAGTAGAGTTTAGAAAGCTTTTCTCTTCAGCTCAGCTGGCCTGACTACAGTGCAAGGTAACCAAGCTCTTAGACAAGTCAGCTCTTCTCAAAGGTCACAAACTTTTTTGAGCAGTTTAACATATGTGGTACCAAACTGGGTCAAAATAGAAGTTATTTATAGATGGAGCAGCGTTTCATGCTTCATGTAAAGCAATGCATATTTTTAAAGTTCTAAATGCATATATCTAAATAGATATGCTTGCTGAGAAGTTAGGTCTGTTGTAGACCAGAAGCTACAGTTATAATTTGTGAATTATCAGTTTCTTATATTTTCTTGGAAAACATTTCTATTTACAATGAAATATAAAGTTGATATGTAAATAATGTACAGATATGTATTGAATTTTGAAGTGTTTGTTACTCGGTGTACAACCACAATCTGCATGAAGAAACATTCTATATCAATTCATAATATTTTGTTGTAAAATGGACAGGATTGTTGTATGGCTGTAAAACCCTATATATGAGTCACTTAAAATAAAAGTCAAAAGTATTATTAAACCCAAGTGTCTTAAGATTTGATTCTTTTGATTGATAGAAAACTTAACAACAGGTAAGTCCCCTTTGATCATCATTTGCTTTACCTTTGCTAATTCTCTCAGATGGAAGGTTTAGCCCTGATAGAGCAAACTAGCCATATATATTTAATATATTATGATATTTAATATAGTCTGTTTTTCCCTCTCCCTCTTCTCTAAATCTAAGCTGAGTGGGTCACAGCCACCCGTTTATTTAAAACTTAATGCTGGGGCAGCTAGATGGCTCAGTGGATTAAGAGCCAGGCCTAGAGATGAGAGGGAGGTCTTTTGAGTTCAAATCTGGCCTCAGATATTTCCTAGCTGTGTGACTGGGCAAGTCACTTAACCTCGATTGCTAGCCCTTACCAAACTGATGCTTAGAGGGAGGGAAAGTATTAAAAAAAAAAACAAAAACAAAACCCAACCAAACCAAACAATGCAACCTAGGAAAGAGTTAAGAGAAGTTCACAGAAGCAAAGCTAGCAGAGCTTAAAAAAACACACAAACAAGCTGTTTTGACTTTGCTGTATTTTATATACTATATAAATTTTACATGCTATATATTTACAGTGGGGCAAGTGCTTTTATAATCTTTAAAAAAACAAAGATCAAACTTTAGACATCTCTGAACAACACAGACTGTATAAACCATACAGATTATTCAGATATAAACTGTATTAAATACAGTTTTCCCCACTCCATCTCCTGATGCAGGACCAGTGAATTATAAGTATATCACAGTTTGATAGCATTTCCATATTAAAAATAAAATCACAGTATGAATTTGTCTGTAACTAGAAACTTTAAGGGACCAAACTGACAACTCAGACTCCAATATTGTATAGTCAAGACAAGTGACTGTATAAAAAAGTGTTATGTAATAAAAACATACTGTAGGCTTTACAAATAAAGTTTGGGTTATACATTCATAATGTAAATGCTCATCATAACTGGTAAATTGATTGGTGTGTTTCCACAAAGTTCAGAAACAGAACTTGTCTATAAAATACATCTTCAAATCTTGAATACAACTAAAATGTGAAGCAAATTAGTTTCTAGTATCAGACATCACAGAAAACAGAGAGCTCTCTCTCTCAAAATTCTAGGTAAGAGCTTGTGAATTTTTAAATAAGTCTTTAAATTAAATATACACAGTTTTTTTCTTCTTTTCTTCCCTTCCCCACTTCCCTCCCACCCCCTCCTTTTTAAATAATTCCATGGTTTCCTGGCTTGGTCTTGCACCAGATGTCTAACTTGGAGTAACATTACATGAAATACAAGTAATCAACCTGAGTCTGTAATTAAGCAGCATTTGAGATGTTCTATTCCAGGGCATTATTTTCAATGTGATTATATACACGGTATTTTACAACGGTCAGCAGTTGTAGAAAGTTTTCATCCATTTGGATTAAGGGTAATTAAGAAAAAGTCTCAAGGTAAAAATTAAAAAAAAGTTCTTCCATGGTAAAATCCTGTACAGTATTTACTGAAGAAGCACCACTTATGGATTTGAACAGTTAATCATTTTCTATATTTATAAATATAATTTAAGCTGTGTTGGGGATGGCTTCAGTTGAACACTCTGAATCTGAAAGACAAGATATACTGTAGATGTTAGTCATTCCAAAGACAGGAAGTTTGAGAAACAAAGAGCTTAGTTGGCTTAACATCAGCTCTCTCTTCTTAATACTAATGACTTATTCATGTGGTTTTTCATTCAGAAAGATCCCAAAAGACTTGGAGGAAGCTTTCCTCGTTCACCCTTCTTATCCGTGATGACGAAACACAAGCCTAAGTTTTAGACAAAGAAAATGGGTGACTTGAATGGCCCTAGGTCCATGCCTCCCTTCTTAACATCTCTATGGGCAAGTCTACCATCCTTTTGAATAAAGGGATGGGAACATCACCACTTCCCTGTTATTCTCGTGCCCCCCTCCCTTGTACTTTTACTCCCATTTATTCCCCTCCCCCCCCTCAATCTCAGACCCAGGAACAGTGAACATTTACCAAGTGATTTATACACAATCTGATTTTATTCATACAGTAGCCCTGGGGGAGAAGTGCTACATGTATTTATCACCCCTATTTTATAGATAAGTAAACTGAGATTTAGAGAGTAAATTTTGAGGCCTCTTTTAGTATCCCTAGAACTTAGCACAATTCCTGGCAGGTAGTAGGCATTTAGCCAATCTTTTTAAAAATTTGATTTGATGTGATTCAGAGACTTCTCTAAGGCCATATAAGTAGAAGCCCTGAGGTGGGACCCAGGCCAAAATGCAGTCTTCTATCTAATATGATTCTCTATGTTGTGAAAATTTTTGAGGCATCTTTCAAATGCCTCCAAAGAGGTAGTACATACAAATGAATGTCTATAGATCTTTGCACTTAAATATCTGAAAAATCTTTCTCTTGGACCAGGGTTTGAAATTTGATTTCCTAGTTAGGATTAGATGTTCTCTTTTTAGTCTAAATGCTAACTTCTAAGTGGGTCATAAGTCATAAGTACTGATGAGCTGCCAAGAATTCTAACTGTTCTGTAAGGAAAAAGGCCCCCAAATATCCCATTTTAACATGTGTTTAAATTCTGGAAGAGCTCTTTTTTATCATCCTAACCATCAGGCAGATTTGGGTAAAATTCACTTTTCTCCTTTCTCATTAGCTCATGGTTTAAATTTTGATTTATGAAAGCTCTATCATCTGGGAAATTCAAGTATCACCACCTTCCCACCCTTACACTAAGATCAAAACCAGAGTTGAGGATTGAAACACAAAACTGAGCTCTACTGCCATCCAGTGCTTCTAGAAAATCTAACAGCTGCCGGGGGTGAGGGTGGGGGGACACGGGGGGTTCCTTACAACAACTCAGTCTCTGGTTGAGAAGTGCTAACCTAGATGTATTAGGGTTTACAAGGATGCTGCCTGTGGGTCTAACGGGTGATCCATTTCTCTAAGGGACAGTTTTCCCTGTGACTGCCAATGTCCACTTCTTGAAAATTCAGTGGAGAAAAGGGAATGAACTAGTTTCTACTCATTGCCTTTTTCTGGCCTTAAAAGATTTGGTAATCTTGTAAAATGGGTAAAATTTTTTGCCATAGTTATACCTAATTAAAAAGGCAGCTCCCTCAGACCTCATTTTTGGCAACTCTTATCATCTGCCTTTTCCTAAGGTCATAGTAAGAGTATAACAGCTCACACAGTGAAATAATGAATAAAATGAATACCGCCACCTGGGCTACTATAATCTTCAGAGTCACAAGAACTACAGCCTTCCTCATTATAGCTCTATTTTTGTTCATTTCAAGACAAATAGCCATATACAAATACGAAAACGGCTTACCGGTAACTAGTGTATTTTTTCTTTTGAGGATGAGTTTTCATTCACCTAGGAAAAAGTAGGGGGTAGGAAACATTTTTATAATTTGGTTTTATGAAGACTTAGTCACCCATGTTACACATTTATGTGCAGTGATAACATTTTTCAATCAATCACCTAGCATAATGTTAGCTGTAGTAAATAGACCCTTTAAGACTTTAAACAAGTAGTTACTGACAATTAATAATCTATTTTATAAAACAATTAATTTATTTCCTCTTTCAAAAAATCCACAAAAGCTAAAAATCAAAACTTTTGCTGGATGGTTTAGTGAGTTTGGAACCAAAATTTGATGCTCCCCATGGAAGGACAGAATATGCATTTCAAATACCAAATTGTAATAGCACAGATCCCAGATCAAAAGTCATTCATCACAGAATCAATTTAATGTACTCAAGAGAAAGATTCAAAGAAGAAGCGCAAAAATGGTCTAAGTGCCAGGATGAAGGGCTTAAAAAAGCCTGAAAGGTAGATAGCAAGAAAGAGAAGGTCCGTTCCTCAGCACAAAGAAAAATCTGTGTCACTGCAAGGCCCAAATTGGCAAGATTCTCTTCCCTGGTCCGGAAAGGACCAGAAAAGGCGCACAGGTGTCAGTCTGTGTTTCTACCTAATGTTCTTGGCTACAAACCATATCACCAGTTGCAATTAGATTAAGAATAATATAAGATTAACATCTTACAAGAAATGCAAAATTTTTCCTTTTAAAATGCTCTGATCCATGCTACTAAATAAGAAACAAAATATTTTTGTTAGTATTTCAACATACTTTCCATCTAGATTCATCTGTACTTGTAGAACTGTCATCCAACTGTTTACTGGAAACCTTCTGACTGTAGTCCTTATGAGAGGGGAGGCCTTTAGCTGAAACATGAACATTTTTACATTGGTGTAGAATTCCTTTAAGTCAGTGACATGATAAGCAGATGAACAAACTCATCTCCCTGTTTCCTGTTTAAGAGTGGCATACTAAATCACGGGCAAGAAAGGAATCAAATGAGTTCCCTGATCACTAACATTTTCCATTTTAATATAAACTCAGCAATTAAGTTTGTTTTTAAAAGAAAAAAATTCTGCTTCAGCCTTCATTTTTCAGCTAGAGATTTTGGTCTGCCATATGCACTCCATAAACATCTTTGTAATAATCCCCTGGAAGCATCTTCCCAGGAGAAGTTACAGTGAATTTTCTGTATATTATGTCCTGGTCCTCTGTAAATGATGTAATGGGTTTGGTTTTTAGTTTTTGTTTTTTGTTACTATCCTTTACATTGTATTATTACTCAGTGATCAAATCCTCCTAACTAGACTGCTAATGGTCCTCTTTGAGCACAGAGAAATATGTCTTCTATTGATTTTGCAACAATCCCCCAGATCCCATTCCTGGCACACAAAGCACAGAGTACAGTAACAAATCCATCTGTGGTACGACTGAGAACAGAAAGAAAGCAAAAAAGCCTTTGAGCAGCCAAAATAGTTATCACAAAGTTCATGCATCTTGCTCATGGAGAGGTACCTCAGGCCCATACTTGAGCCTATTTATTGTCAAATTACATATACTGTCATTCTAACAAGCTTCATTATATGGTTTCTAAGCCACCACAGAATAGAAGCAGCAACTTAAAAGGGGGTAAAGTGGGTGTTACAGGTAGTATTGACAATATCAAAAAGAGGAAGCTAATAGCATGGAGAAAAGGAAAAAATGTAACAAGCAGATACAGGAAATAAAAAAGCACAACAATCTGGGTCCATTAATATAGCAGCAAATAACTCTAGCTACCTCAAGAGGCCCTGGTGGCATCACTGGAGTACACAGCACACTATCATTAATTGATGTTCCTAATGACAGTTTGCTGTCATCACAAAATGGTTGAAACATTGGTTACTATGCTTTGGCAGCACTGCTAAGAGAGCAGGCTTTGAAACCAGGAAGATCTCTAGGTTCAACTTCTGCCTCTAACTGGCCTTGAGCAAATCCCATGAACATCCCAGGGCTGTAGGTAACTGAAAACCGTATGTTGCAGAGAAGGTGCCAACCAGCTTTGGTGGCTTAAGTTTGGACATGAAGGAGTTCTCTGCTCCATTGAAATCACAGATCTCATTCCTACTGTTAATTCCTGTCAAGGTGGCAAGGCAGTATGTAATCCATATACGTCAGAAGAGGGGTTCTTCACCTTTTTGTGTAATATGGACCCCTGGGGCAATCTATTGAGGCCTCTGGATGCCTCTTTAGAATAATTTTTTAAAACTCATAAATGAAGGAAATGATAAATTTCAGTTAGAGATTAGTGAAAAGAAAGATGTATTTTTTCCTATCAAAGATCACAGACCCCAGATTAAAACTTCTACTTTAGAAGAACTGCATAAAATAGAGCTAAAATTTTGGAAATTTTTGGTATTTTAAAGGGGTAGACCTTCAGCTTATCTGGAAACATCTTTTATTGAGAAGTATTCAGTCCCTGAAGGTTTTGTATAGCTGAAGTTTTGCTACACATGAATTTTCAATAAATGCTTGTGGTTTAGGAGTGAAAAGAAACCATACACACAGCAACTATATTATATTGTACAATTCGGCAACAGGTTAAAAATCACAAAAGAAGACTCTCTTCCACGGAAAACAAATCTGGTGTGGCAAATAGGCCAGTGAGCTAAAGTAGGCCATTCTGACAATGGGCGCTATCATGTGGCATAAGACCTGTAAGAGTTTAAGGAACCTGAGGCTATAATTCTTGGTTCAAACCCCAAAGCAGTAATCTACCAAAGATATAAAGTCCAAAGAGTAACAGGTACAATAGTAATTCCAGTAATCAGGAAGGGGAAAAAAAAACCATACAAGAACACTGACCACAGGCTTAAAGCAATTTTTCAAAGGCCAATAGCATTGCCAAATCATTCTGTCTTACCCCTCTCTACCCACTCCCCTCCCCCAGTGACTTAGTTGAACACACATGCTCACATGACAGCTATACATAGGCACGAATATAATGATGTGCTCCTTTTTACAGCTAAGTTATAATCTAAGGAAATGTTACTCCAAAGAACTGTTTTATTTCGATGGTTATTCATTTAACACTATTGCTATAGCACCAGGAGTTGTTAAAGAAAGCACAGGAATGACTGAAGAAGGTGAAGAGCCTTCTACTAGCCCACATTATGAAAAGCAACTATTTCGTTTTTCTAGACCTATTAAATGTCAAGTCATACAGATATCTACACAAGCATTGCCTAAATAGCTACACACTTTAATTTAAAATAAAATTCTTCATTCTTAACTCCTAATGTTTCCCCTTACCCTGGCCATACTCAGCTGGGTGACATTTATGATCCTGGCTTTCCATTCTTAAGTGTTTGGTTTTCTCAGGGTGATCATCATCTTCCTCGTGAGAAAGTTTATTAAATTTCTGGTAGTCCTCAGATGGCAAGCCATCTTTGATGGGAGATTTGTCCTTTTTCTCCCAAGTTTTGTTATCAGTCTCAGAGCAGGAAATTTTGAGTACATGAAGATCTGAATGTTCAATATAGTCCTCTGATTTTTTTGCATGTTTCTTCTTTTTCTTCTTCTTCTTTTTGTGTTTGCGAAGGTCAGCTTTGGAGTTGACTACAGAAAGATCCAATTCCTGATGATGCCTGCAGGAATTAAAAGTTAGAGTGAAAAACAAAACCAAAAACAACAAACCCCCAAAAGAGCCGGGTGTGTTAACAGTGCTCTACCTTATTAAGGACACTAGCCGAATTTAGTGGTTGCATTAAATGTGCTTTCATAATGATAATTTAAGAGTTAACTGGGATAGATAAGGTAGTCCGTCTGCTAGGTACACCAAATGCAACTACCAAAAAAATCTGATTTTCTTCATCTTTGGTTACTAATGTTCTATGCCTGACAAAATTCACTCTACCAAAGATTTTGATGCTTTTTCTTAAAATGAAAAGTAACAGAGAAGACAGCACTGAAGGCTGTTTTGCTTAAAGCTTCAGGTATGTCCAAAAGCATTCTTTTAATACTATTTCACTCTTCCCATCTGCCTGCCATTGTTGTGATTATCTCTTTATAAGATTTCAAATTTTAAAATTAATTCTAGGGCAGCTAGGTGGCTCAGGGGATAGAATGCCAGGCCTGGAGTAAGGAGAATCAGGGTTCATATTTGACCTCAGATACTTCTTAGCTGTATGACCCTGGGCAAATAATTTATAGCCAATAGCCTCTCCCTTACTGTTCCTTCTGCCTAAGGATCAATTCTGAAACAGACAGTAAGGGTTAAAAAAAAAGACAAGGCTAAGTCAAAAACAAAGAAATTTTTTCAATTATCCATTTAGCAAAATGGGTCATTTTACACTTTCAAGAACTGTAGAAAACTGAGCTATTTTTTAAGTCTTATATTCCTCAACTAGATATCTTGAATTGAGAGAGAAAAAAAGGCAAACAAAAAGTCAAAGAAAATAAATGACATCTCAGATCATAGCTTTGAACCACTAGACAAATGTCAAGGATGCATCATATTCTTTAAAAAAAAAAAAAGTATGTATTTGCTAACAATGTAGGATTCAAGACTTCTCTCCTATGTTACTCAATATGTAATTTTGGATAATTTTTTTAAACCCACCCTTAGGAAAGAAAATATTTACTTATACCCACAGCTGAAGAATAAGAACTTAAAAGCTATCATTCCATTTTCTATAAACAAAAATTCAAATTTTTCAAAGTAACCTGCATATTTATTTCCAGTGGAGTTGTAGAAAATCAACTAAATTAAAGAGCCTGTGGGATTTTAGAAGGTATCTTAGCTTTTGCTAAAATGAGAGCAATATCATTTGAAAAAAATAAGGTTACTGGGGATACCCAGGTGGCTCAGGGGATTAAGAGCCAGTCTTGAAAATGGGAGGTCCTAGGTTTAAATCAGGCCTCAGATACTTCCTGTGTGATCCTGGACAAGTCACTTAACCCCACTGCCCAGCTTTTATCACTCTACACAGTATTGATTCTAAGATGGAAGGTAAGGGCTTAAAAAAATAAACAAAAAATAAGTTGTGGAGTGATATTATCAAATTTGGCTTTGTAAAGTTTAAAATTGTAATTGGAGGATTCCATGAAAATATACAAAATTTTCAAATTTATTTAAATGTCAGATTCTTTCACTTTTTGTTAAATTGGGTCAAAAGATGATGACCAGCCACAAACTAATTAATAAACTTTATTTAAAGAAAATTCATACTTACTTGCAGCTTCTTGCTCTGTGTTTGTCTTTGGATTTCTTTTTCTTTTTCGATTTTTTGTGCTTCTTTACTTTCTGCTCCTCTACTGGCTCATTTTGTAAGGGTTTGGGGATTTTCTTTTCTATGTCACTGTCACTATTTTCTATGCTATCATATTTCCTTTTCCTCATTTTCACACTTTCATACTCATGAAACTGACTACAAAGATTTGAACTGTTTTCAAGTGCAATTTTGTCATGAGAATATTTTTCAGGATGTTGAGGAAGAGATGAACAATGGGAGAGGTCTACTTTATTACTGTTCAAGTGATGCCTTTCTTTCTCTTTAGGTGCTGGCTCATGAACCCATTTGCTTTTATAATAGTCCTTGTGTGATCTACTATTGTACTGACTTGCTTTGTCATATTCCCGATCACTGTGAGATGGCTTCCACTCTCTACCCTCCCTTGAAGAATAAGGATAATAATCACTATAATATCTATATTTGTCCCATCTTCTCATTCCATCTGGATAATATTTCTCTCGACTCCAAGATCGTTCACTTTTAGAATGGTAATATCTACCCCTTTCCTGATCAGATTTTCCTCTACTTCTGGACCGATAATGGTTATGTTTTCCTAAGGACCTACTGTCAGGGCTACTGCTTTCATTATGAAACGGTTTATATTTGCTTCCGTTACAGTGTTCTGATTTGTGGCGGCCTTTTTTGGTCCTCTCTTTGCTATAGGAGACTCTTTTTTTGTAATAATGTGTCTCTGTTTTGCTCCTGCTTTGCTTTGTTCGTTCTCCACTGGAAGAATGTTCTCTTCGGTTATGGTGATGCCCTCTGTCCACTTTTCTGGGGCTATCACCTTTTTCCTTAACTGGAGAATTACTCTGAACTTTTTGTCTAACTTTACTTTCTTCACATCGTTCACTATTACTTTGTTCAGTGCTCCCTTTTGAATAATGATTCTCTACAATTTTATCTAATTGGGTGGCAGACAGTTCATTAGCAGACATGTCTATACTTTTAGAAAGGTCCTTTGTTTCTTTGCATTTTTCAGTACTAATAAATACTAAGAGTTTATTACTATCACATTCAGTGTCAAAATTATTTGAGGGAGTTTGGCTCAATTTTTCCACTGTATCCACTGGTGCAGAGTTCAGTGAATTCTCCTTTAATGTTCCCTTTACTTCTTGGGATAGTAGGAGCTTTTCATCTGTGAAATTCCCAGGATCACACTGTTTGGGAAACTGATCATCTCCAATGGCTTTCTTGTTAGCATTACAATGACTAATGACATTAGGAATAGACTCTTCTGTTTTTGCTATAATACTTTCAGGAATTTCTTCTTTGGTAGCAATGACATTAGGATCCGAGGGTGGAAAGTTATTCTTTATTTTGCAGCTAAGACTTGAAGTAACTTTCTCTAGTTGTTCAAAGGAAGCTGAACTGTTGCTACCAACCACAAGTTCGGTACCATGTTCTTCAGGCGATTTCTCATTTCCAGTTGAACTACACCAAAACAAAAAGAAAGAAAGGAAGAGAAGGAAAAAAATTAGCTTGAAATGAAACACCAAACAAGCTCAAAAGCTATAGCCATAGAATCGAACATGAATACACACTTACAAAGAACATGGGCACAATTATATTAGTTTTGAACTAAAAACTTTATGCCCTTAGGGAAAAACTATTTAGAAATATCTATTTATAAAATATACTATATAATAGAAAAATATGCTTAATCTCAATGTAAGATCTATTATCTTTGGATACCTCAAAACTTTGTTACACAAAATTCTACCTAGGACCATCTAAGTTTGGGCCATAAATTCTAGAATTCCATTATTTCAAAATATCCTTTGATTCCTACTCAAATTATTTTCAATTTGTAAGTTATGCCTCTCAGAAAGGTCAAGTGAACTGAGGTGCAAATTCTTTTCACTTTCCCTAAAGTTCTAGGTCTCTTGACTTTTATCACAATTTCAGAGATAAAGTTCTCTCCATTAGCAATGCCTTATACTTCAATGAGTCTGCAATCTCATTAATGTGGGAACTCCTAATAGGAAATCACAAGTCATCAATACCTTCTCTTTCTATGTAAATCCTATCCCTGACCTCCCATAAATTTTTCATGATGTACTTGAGACCCTCCTCCAGACTTTCTGACATCATATAAATACAAATGGATTATTATCTTGCCCACGTGAGTAGTTATCTTTCACATTTTGTTTTATTCTTAAATTTCATTTTATTTTTTTCATTTAAGAGAAAGGAGAAAAACAAAAACAAAGCCCTTGTAACAAATACGCATAGTCAAGGAAAACAAATTCCTAGCTTGGCCATGTCCAAAAAAAGTCTCAATCTGAACACAGAATTTATCATTTTTTTCCTAGGAGATAAAATTTGTCCTTTGTCTTATGTCGTCTGTAAATATGATGGATCATTTCATTGATCAGACTTCTAAAGTCTTCCAAAGTTGTTTGCCTTTACAATGTCACTGCAGTACATAGAGTATTCTTGGTTTTGCTCATTCAACTCTGAATCAGTGCATCTAATCTTCCTAGCTTCCTCTAAAAGGCAGCTAGGTGGCTCAGTGGATTCAAGAGTCCAGCCTAGAGACGGGAGTCCTGGATTCAAATATGAACTCAAATAGACTATATAAGCATGGGCAAGTCACTTAATCCCAACTGCCTAGCCCTTACCAGTCTTCTACCTTGGAAACCAATATACAGGTTTTAAGACAGAGGGCAAGTTGTTTTTTTTTTTAATTGCTTTCATGATTTCTTATAGCATAATTGTATTTCCTTACATTTATAAGCCATAATTTGTTCAGCCAATCCCTAATTGATTAGCTCCCAGTTCTTTAGCACCAGAACAAGTATGGGTATTTTTAAACATATAGTAATAGTAACAGCTAACATTTGTATAATTGCTAAGCACTTTACAATTATCTCATTTGAGCCTCACAACTCTGGGAAGTAGATGCTGTTATTATCCCCATTTTCCAGATGAGGAAGTTGAGGCAAAGGTTAAGTGACCTGACTAGGACCACAGAGCTACTAAGTGTTTGAGGCTGGATTTGATTGTATCTTACTGGCTTTAAGCCCAGCACGGTGTCCACTGCACTATCTAGCCATTTCCCTTTTGATCCTTGCCCTCTTTCTTTGATCTCTTTGGAGTATAGGCCTAGTAGTGGTATTGCTAAGCCAAAGATTATGCAGTTTACTGACTATGGAAGCAAAGTTTCAAACTTTTTCAGAATGACTAGACCAATTTACAGCTCCACCAGCAGTAAATTAATGTGTCAGTTTTCTCATAGCCTCTATGATGTCAGTTATTTTCCTTTTTGTTAACTTTGCCAATCTGAGAAGTAAGAAGAGGAACCTCAGAGCTACTTTAATTTGCATTTCTCTACTCAGTGATTTGAAGCAATTTTTTTAAATATGGCTTTAATTTCATCCTTAGAAATCTACCTGTTCCTATCCTCTAACCATGTATCAACTGAGGGAATGACTCATTCTTACACATTTGATTAAGTTCCTTATTTTGCTCAGAAATGAGATCCTTAAAAAGAAATCTGTTGCAAGATTTTTACTTCTACTTATCTGTTTCTCCTAATTTTAGTTGCATTGGTCCTATCTGTACAAAAACTTTTTAAAATTGTATGTAATCCAAATCGCTTATATTATCTTTCATGATCTTCCCTATTCCTTCTTTGGTCTTCCTCAATTTCTTCTTTGCCCTTCTGTGTTAATGACATCTTTATGTCTAAGCTGTCTAAATCTTCTTGTTATATGACTGGCCCCACCTTCTCGGATGACAGCTTATATAATACTTGTCTTGCACAATTCTTCCCTGATAACAGGTTGTCCATACCCACCAAATGTACCCCCATTACCCGATAGCTGATATGCAACTTTAATTTTCAGAGACTGAAATATTTCTTGCCACAGAGTATCACAAAAGTATATTATTGTTTTTTTTTAAAAAGGTTGAAATCTTTATTTCAGGAAAAATCTTGGAGTCACTAAAAGCACTACACCTTTTCCAAAGGCAACTCATTTTACTCTGTTCTGTTTGACTTAGACTATGAGCTCCTTAACAGCATGGACTGTTTGATGCCCTTTTTGTATCCCCAGAGCTCAGCCACAATAGGTGCTTAATAAATATTTGATGACCGACTGATGGGGTCAGCCCCCAGCCCCCAATCACAGTGTTATCCAAGATAACTAGATCTATGGATTGCCATCCAACTGCATATCACTATCGGGACAGCACATATTCTTCATCCTCTTGGTTTTTTCAGTACCTGAACTCCTTTGAATGAGTATAGACCTCATTTAGAAGGTGATGTAAAGGTACTTCTTACATTCTTCCAGTCAGCACAAAGTCATCTGCAAACAAGTGCACTGGGAAGATTTCACTGTCCTGGATATCCTCCATGACAGTGGCAAACTCCTACAGCAAGCATGTCTCCCTGCCTTGGACCCTGCATGATCATTAATGGCCAGCAGAGAGAAGAACAAAATTATCTCTGTTGTTACATCTTTCAAGGAATCTTCTATAATTTTGACAAGTACATTGCAGCACTCTTGTTGGTAAAGAGTACTTAAATCAGCATTTTATTCTTCTAAAACAATAGTCAATAAACAAGCCAGTATAGGCAGTATAGTGTGGTATAGAGCCAACCTTGGGCTAAGACCTGTCTGACCCATACTGACTATAAGAACGTGGGGCAAGTCTCTTAAGCCTTTTGGTGCTCTAGGCCAGAAGAGTCAAACCAGAATAAAATGTCATTTGATATCACTGGTCCAGCCTCTACATTGCAGAGAAGGTGCTGACTGCACTGGTATAGAGAATTTTTCTTCACCCAAAGGTTCTCTATAGCAGTGTAATCAGTTTCATTCCCTATTCCTATTGTAAACAATAAATAGTATAGTGGGGCTTTTGTGACTGTAAAGATAGTCTGCTATAGAATGTCCTTTGCAAAAGTCTGCCTATTCCCCAAGGTTCAGTCTGGGCCCCATGTCTATTATCCTCTACATTCTCCCTTGGTAACCTCATCAGCTGTCATAGATTCAGTTAACATCTCTATGTAGATGACTCCCTGCCCCAAGTGCCTACTGGATATTTTACGCTGGATGTCCTGGACATAGCTCAAACTCAACTTGCTCAAAATAGAATCCATTATTTTGACTCTCACTTCCAAATTTCTGTTTTTTGTAAGATGAGTGGGGATTGTTTCTTTTTTTGTAATTGCATCCCCAGCACCTGACAAAGTTTATAGCCTTGACTCTTCACCCTTTTCAATCCACATATAGTCACCAGCAGCTCTTGCTGTTTCTACCTCTCCAACACCTCTCACATCCTTTCCTCTTCTTTCCCCTCACACAGCTTCTACCCAAGTCTGGGTCCTCATCACCTCTCACCTAGGTTATTGCAACAGTCTATAGTCAAATTTTCTTACCTTAAATCTCTCACCATTCCAGTCCATCCTACAGATGCTGCCAAAGTAATTTTTCCTTAAGCCCAGATATGACCATGTGACTTCCCCACTCAATTGATTCTAGTGGTCTCCTAATGCCTTCAAGATAAAATATAAACCCCTCTGTTAAGCTTTCAAAGCTCTATACAACCAGATCCCAACCTGTTCTTCCAGGCTCATTAGACATTATCTCCCCTTGTGCACTGGGATCTAGTTAAACTGGCCTTCTCTATGTTTTTCAATTACAGTTCTCCATGTCCTATCTCTCTCTGGGTCTTTGCATGGGCCAGTAATGCCTCATGCCCATAACATACTCTTCTCACCTCCAACATATAGAACACATTTCTTCCATCAAGACACAGTTTAATCACTATCTTTTACTTGAAACCCTTTCTGATTCCTCCATCTGCTAGTGTCCTCCCATCATAACCACACTAAGTAGTCTTTATTCTCTTTATACTTATTCCATATATTCTTATATAGGCAGCTAGTTGGTACAGTAGATGGAGCACTGGGCCAGGAGCCAGAAAGACTCATCTTGCTGAGTTCAATTCAGCATCAGACTCTTACTAGCTGTGTGACCCTGGGCAAGTCAGTGAACCCCATTTACCTCAATTTTCTCACCTGTAAAATGGATTGGAGAAGGAAATGGCAAACCATTCCCATATCTTTGCTGATAAAACCCCAAATAGGGGTTACAGACAGTGAGATATGACTGAAAATTGACTAAGCAACAAAAATACTTATACATGTATTTCTCTCTCCCTGTTCAAATGAGCAGTGGTTCCTTGAGAGGAGGAATTGTTTCATTCTTTGTATTTGTATCTCTACCATCCAGCACATAGTAAGCATTTAATAAAGGCTTGATGATTGTTGATTATTGATATCATTATCAAGGATGCCTTTGATAGCTACTCTTTCTAAGAAAAAAAGCATCCTGAATATTTTCAGAGATTATGATCTTGACAAGATATTCTCATTTAATTTTCTTTTGCTATATTTTTCTAAAATTCCTATGCTAATAGTATGCCAAAAAAGTATAAACTTCACACATTCCTTCATGGCATCACATGTAAAATTCTCATATACATCTCTTACTATTGAGTTTGCTCCATATTAAGTACAATCAAAGCTTAAGTCAAATTACATTATTTCAATATTTATGAAACTGCCTTGTATAGGAATAGTTTTTTATAATTCATAAAGCATTTACACATCCACATTATATCTTCTGATTCTCACAAAAATTCTGCAAAGCAGGGAAGGAAACAGAAGCTTATGGCTATCAAGCACTTGTCCATAGTCACATGACTGGTAACTAGTATATCTGCAACTAAGCTTTAGATTTTTTAACTCCTCCTTCCATTCCACTCTGCTGCCTAACTAGTTTTCTTGAAATTAAGAAAATGAACCACACAAACACTACTGGTTGGTACATTTATCTTACCCAAAAAAGAACTATATTCAAAAGACAGTTATTATGCCCTGCAAGGGTTCAAAGGGAAAAACATCTCCTGTTATAAAATAATTTATATTCTACTCGAGGAGCAAAAAGCATATTCACAGATATTATAACCTAGGGAGTAAAAGGCTGCAAAGGGGGGAGAACATGAATATTTAAGAAGAGAGAACACTGACAATCATGGGAGTAAGGTCGAAGGATGATTACATGACAGAGGCACCCAAATCCCAAATTCTGGTTCCTCACCTTTTTATCCCTCTACATTTGCTGAGAAAACTGGAGTTTTTTAAAAAGTTTAAGCTCTAGGATGCCTCCAATCTCTAGAACTATTCCAGGCCAGTAAACTTATCTTCCATTTCTTTTTTAATTTCTCCTCAATACCCCCCCCCCAAATCAGATGAGGTTGAACAGAGTTGGGAATAGGCAGTTCTAATAATGAGCAGTTCAATTTTGGATCCTGTGATTACTCCCAATACCAAAATCCCATATACCTGTTAAACAGAGAAATTATACTGATTTTCTGACAACCCCATAGGTTGGCATGATGTTATGCTAACTAATGCTTTTTTTTTTAGACCTTTTTACCATGGAGTTTCTAGGCATAATGTTAGGCTTGATGCTTACGTACCTTTACTGTTAGAAATTGTCTCAATAATATCACATAGTACTAGATCTCCATCCTTGCTAAGTCTTGGACTTCAAGCAAGGCACCTAACTTCCTATCCCAGGAACAGCAAGGATACCACAAAATATCTTGAGCTAGACCTGTGCCTTCATTGTTGTAGCAAGCTCTTAATATAGAAACTCTCCAGTGATGCAGATTCTTCAACTCCTCAGTCATTTATAGTCTTCGAGAAATGCCTGGCAGTAACTTCATATTAGCATTATATATTCACCACAGATGGATCAAAACACTCCTCTTTTCAAGTCCTTAAGTTATTGCATATACTTCAATACTTTAATCTATCTTCAACCTCAATGATATAGGTGCTCCTTCTAATATTAGACCACAAACGACATCTTTTCAAAATGTAACCCCTATCCATGTCCTCCCATAAAAGGTCCACCCTAAGTGCTGGAAGCTTACTTTAGACTTCCTGATACTATGCCAATGCAGAATGAGGGTTGTTCAAGACTTACCTCTCACTCTTGAGTACCAAATAATCTTCTCTTAAGTTATACATCTCTTCGGATAACCCATTTACCACTTGGTTTTGCCCAATTCTTTGTTAATAATATATTTCAGCCTACTTGTACCCACCATGCACTTTCTGGATGATTTCTGAATAACTCATAACTTTAATTCTTGACTGTTATTCCAGGACTCGGCCATATAGCATTACAAAAATATTGTTCGTAAGAGATTAGCTTTAGTTTCAGGAGAAAGCTTGGAGCCATGAAAAGCGCTGTACAATTTTCCAAAGGCAATCCATCCCATTCACCTCCTCTGGTTCAATTCTGGGACCAGCTCATTATCCATCCATAGTTCTGAGTTGTCCATCCAATAGCATATCATAGTCCAGCCAAAAGACATTCTCTATCCACTTGATTTTTTCCTAACTGGATACTTAACATGAATTCTTTTGAGCTATTATGCCTCATGAATCTTTTATCATATGTCAAGGATTGCTACAATGAATATAATGTCATCCATAAACAAAAGAATCAGGAGAAACATGGGCATAAGTCAATAAATGCTATTTTTCAGTCATTTTAAAAAATAATGTGGTCTGTAAATTTTTCTAAGCATTTCTTCTCTTTTCTCAGATACTTGGAACATTAATCTTTTAATTACTTCAAAACTATATCATCTCCAAAATGTACTTTATAAACTTGGCTGAGTCCACTTTCACTCTCCATTTTTATTTCCTTTAATGCCATTTCAACTTCTTTAAGTGATATATCTAGAATTGTGATGTTAGACTAGAAAATCCTGTCACTGATGTAGGAAAATAAGTATATTATTGAAATCTTGACTTAACTTTTCCATTAAGAATCTGTTAATTATGCTTCATTTATTCTTTTTTAAACCCTTATCTTCTGTGTTAGAATCAATACTGGATATTGATTCCAAGGCAGAAGAGTGGTAAGGGTTAGGCCATGTGACTAAGTGACTTGCCCAGGGTCACACAGCTAGGAAGTGTCTGAGATAAGATTTGAACCCAGGACCTCCCATCTCTGGGCCTGACTCAATCCACTGAGCCACCCAGCTGCCCCTTGCTTCATTTTATTCTTAAATATCTTCAGAATGATTTGGTTAATTTGGATTTCTAGTTAATCTTTCTGCAAAAGTTTTTTCTTACATTACTTCTTACTGTCTTATGAGGCATAATCTTTTGCTATCCTCCTCACAAATGAGTTTATCTTTCTAGCCTGGTACTGCAGTTGGTTACCATATCTCTTTGCTTGACAAGGCAATCATATTTGCTGATAGGGTGTTTTTTGTTTCTAGTTTCCTTGGTGAAATTGATTTTTACATTGGTTAAACTTCCTTAAGAAGTAAAAGAGACTGTGCCAATATCTGTTCTCTTATCCATCTCCCATCGTGGGGCATCAACAGCTCATCTAAATAGATTGTCAATTGTATGCCATGTATTCTAATCTTCATTTCCTATAATTAGTATTGATTTTTATCTTCGTTCTATTAAGTTGAAAATGGTTTGACTGTATGTAAAAATAGCAGATTATAAAATTACTTCCACATCAGTAATCAGTTGTTTGTCAATTCAAATAAATTCATTTTCTTCTTTTTGGTGATGTTACTTATTGTTTTGCCACATTAAGGACCTTTCAACTCTCTTAAAGAAAGAGTTCACTTTATTCATGAGGTCTCTGTAATATCTACAATCCTCTAGCCTCTGTCATTTCTTACTCTTGAACCATGTTGTTCGATTTTTTTCTTTGCTGTTCCTATGTCAGATTTTATTGAAGTCATTAAGCACCAAAGCGTGTACTCATTTAAATTAATGAATGAATTATTTTATATAATGCTTCTCTACCTTCTCCTCCCCTGTAACAGTCACAAGCCCATGAGCTACAATTGTTTTCAGTGGTCTTTTTGCAAATGTGCTGTTCATGAGCACTGCATATTATGGAATGACCCCATGAAATGATATTCCTTGATATCTTAGGATAGTGGATAAAAACCACTCTACCAACTCTTTTGCCTTTCTAAGAAGAACTGATAATCCATCTTTTAGTTTTTTTTTGAATTTCTGATTATGATCAAGATGATTTAGTGCACCCAGTGGTATATTCACTCAGTTCTTAGACAAGGATTTCACATTTAATACAACCAATAGAAAAGTTAATGTTTATAGAGGGTCCAAAACCTATGATTCTTAGCAGAGTCCACCACTTCAGACTGCAATTGTCACAATTAAAGCAGAAGCAGAAAAGACTACACGAAACTTGTATTTTCCTTTGTTTCATGAATAACAATAGCCAAAAATTTCATTACATTCTGAATATTTTTCTTTTCAAAGTACTTTTTAATCGAGATGAACTATGTGGTTCTTTTTTCCTCTTGGGAGAAAATGAATATATAACCACAAAGCAAAAAAGATAATAGGGGAAAGGAAACAGGGGACACTCAAGACAAAGATCAACAGAAGTAAAGTTTGCAATAATACTTATTCCTAAATAATCTGGATAAGATTGTTATTTCAAGGGGCAGCTAGGTGGCATAGTAGATAAGAATATTGAACCTAGAATCAGGAAGGTTCCTCTTTCTGAGTTCGAAATTGGCCTCAGACGCTTACTAGCTGTGTGATCCTGGGCAAGTCACTCATCTGTCTTTGCTCCACAAAATTAATTAAAAATTGCTATTACAGAAATTCTTTTTGGGACTAATTCACATTTTCCTTTGAGACTTTTGCCGTTTTGTCTTCATTCTCTTCTGTTTGTATCTTGATATTTCTGTCACCACCGCAGTTTTTACAGGCAGGTTCTTTATTTGTTGTTTGCTTATTTTTCCAGCCTATTTCTTGACTTTTTACTTTATCTTAAAGTTGCGTCCTGCTCCAGGAGTGGAGGGAACACCATCCATGCTTCAGGTTTTCAGTGCTGCTTTTTTCAAAGCTAGTTCTGGGGGGTTGTAAGTTTTCAGTTATTCCAAGGTGGTATGGGTCACTGATCTTATGCTTTGCGCTCTGGTCTGTGAGTGACCCACAAACACTTTTTTCCATCTTGGAATCATGACCAGGTCCCCTGTTCTCCTGTAACTGCAAAGGCTTTTGCTCCTTATGACCCTGGAACTGTGACTCTGGCTCCTGTTCTCCTGTGGTTGCAATTATCAGTGCTACTTTCTGTCTTGGCCCTGAGACTAGGGCTTCTGCTTCCCCATGAGTGACCACATACTCTTTTCCACTCTGGAACTGTGGCCAGGATTCTTGTTTCTCTAGGGCCACAAGTGCTAGTGCTTCTCCACACCTTGGGACTGTGACCCACAACCGTGTAAGGACAATATAAACAGGGTCCTTCACCCAGAGCCAGCAAAGAATCTCCTGTAATTTTTTTCTGGCTAGTTATCCAACCCCCTACCATCTGTTCAATTAAGCTGTTACCTCAACTGATACAGCCACCCATAAAGCCTGTTACTAGCTTGCTGGGGTGCAGCTTGCACTGCACCAGCCTCCAGATCCAACCAAAACTGGTGACAGACCTTTTCTGTTAACCTTCCAAGTTGTCTAGGGATCAAAAACTGTTTTGCCCTGACCTTTTGTTGGTTCTGCCATTCCAGAATTTGATTTGAGGTGTTATTTTAAAGTTCTTTGGAGGAGGATTTGGGAGAGCTCAGGTAAATCCCTACCTTTACTGCACCATCTTCTAAGATTGTTATTCCTGAACCATGTTATATTCTATGATATGCTCTGGGGAAGGAGGCCTGGAGTTGAGTGAAAGGAAAGTCATCATTATGAGTCATGAAACAAGTACTGTTATTTGTACATTTGAGGTACATATGACTACTCTAAAATTTATAATTTGTATTCCATAATCATGATAGCATGGCTGCTGGCCTAAAGTGAAACCCCACAACATTAAATTGAAGCACAAACTGGAAGGTATTAGAATCATTTTGCAAAGTCAAAAAAATTATTCAAGTGAGAGGAGTAACTTTTATAAACCTTAGCTGACAAGGGAATTACTGAAGGGATATACTAGTTAAAAATGGAAAACAATTACAGAACTCACTCTGCAAACAATACAGACTGGAATTAGAATCACAGTTTATCAAAGTGGAGGGGTAGAATAGACCTTTCCTTATACAATATCCCCAACAAGTGATCACCCACTTTTCTTAGAATAGTTCCAAAGGTTACTCATTATGCTTTTTAACACACTTAATTTTAAGTTAGTAAGTTCTTTGTAAGAGTGAACTAAAATCTTTTCCCCTGTAGTTTCTACACAGTAGTCCTAAGGAGAGGAAAAATTACCCAGAATAAGTCATTTATCTTTTACATGACAGCTTATTAAATTTCTGAAGACATATATGATGACTCATCAATGTCATCTCTTTTACAAGTTAACACCGCTAAACTCTTTTGGCCATTCCTTATTATACAATATAATTTCAAGTCCCATCACCATTCTGTCCAAAAATTAAAGAATATTTTTACTTTGCTCTCTGCCAATCTCAATACCCCAATCAGGTTTCCAAACCTCTCTCAAAAAAAAATCATAAAAGAAAAAAAACTGCTTTTATTTGCAGATCACTTTGGGAAGCATGAACTGTATTCATTGAGGGATATGACTCGAAACTGACTGGAAGAGTATACAAAGAATGTAATGTTCAGATCTCAAAGTTTTCTAATATTAGCTGTTTTCCACTAGAAATTAGTATTCAACTTCTTTCTTGATGAAATATTATAATTATTTTGCCCAAAAGACATCTGACCTTCTAGCAAGTAAAGCAAACATTTTTGTCTTATCCTGTGATCATACTAGCTTTATTGGTCATTTTTTATTCTATTTCCCTCTTGGAAACAAAATTTACTATTTGCCAAGATTCCTGCATGACATTAGGGCTCTACAATTTACTTTTGACATTCTGATATGTATGTTATTTTCTTCCAAAGTGAAATTTAAAAAATCATAAAATATAAGATCTGGAAGTGACCAAAGAACCAATTTTTAACCGGTTCTTCTCAATTCTCCTCCAACTTAATGAAAAAGAGGAAAATGAAGTCTCGAAAGATCTTGCTCAGGGTGACACAGCTAGATAGAACCAAAGTGGGAATCAGGGCTTTTGTCTCCTGTTTGCTATTCCTGCTCTTTTCTTGAAATGTCACTGCCATGGCAGTGGAAGAGGGTATTAAGAACCCTCCCTGGCTTTCTAAAGAAGCCCTAGTGATAAATACTCAACCTGTTACCTTGACTGATTACAATATTTCCTTTTCTAGGTATATAATTTACCAGTCTCTACCCTGAGGAGTCCAACTTTGCTCAAGTCTAACTTGTTTTTTTACTTACAACTCAGTCTTTCATGAAGTTCTGTTGCCTTGAAGAAGTCTATTCTACCAATATTCTCTTAGAAACTTGGTATAAAATCTTTAGGTTGGCCCAGAACACCGGCTAGCAACATTAACCCCTAAAGTTTGGAGTAGTCTTTAGCCTAGACAGTGGTCTCCAATACATCTTTCACTCTACTAGAATTAAGTTAAACTTATAAGGAAGGGTTTTTTTTTTTAAGTGAAAAGATGTATTCAGATTTTATTTAATTTCTGGTATAAATATACCCCCTTGTGCTTGATAATAACCATTTTTCAATTCATTAAGCTGGATGGATATTTGTGAATCAAAAGAAATCATATTTTAAAAATCCAGTCTGGAGTGATAATCATTACTAACTAGAAATCCAATTTACCAATCAAATAAAGTGAATAGAATTTCCTCCAAATAAAGAGATAGTGAGAGGAAAACATATTTGACTGTGAACTAGTAGATTTGGATCCTGGGTTTAGCTACAACTTAGCTATGTGACCTTTAGTGAGTAACTTAATCTCTTAATCCTCAGTTTCTTCATCTCTAAAATAAATGGGCTGAAGTAGATCATCTTTATAAAGGTCTGAACTTCCTGAGCCAATATTCTATTATTCTAAATAATGTATCAATTTGAAATAAATCACCACATGGTACCACTGAAAGTGATAATTCACCCTAAATAGAAGACCCCTTCTGAGAAGTGTTTTGTTATTAATTATAAGACATGGTGAATAGATATTTATATTATATCATTCAAGTTTTGCAACTTCTTCAATATTTCAAATGGTACCACATCAGTTAAGAAAAATGTTTGGGAGCAGATTGATAGATGAGTGCCTAGAAAACATGGCCTGGAGATAGGCCCTGGGGTCATATCTGTTCTCAGACACTTTCTAGCTATGTGACCCTGGACAAGTCACTTAGCCCCCGTTATTGCCTACCTCTTACCACTCTTCTGCCTTGGAACCAATACTCAGTATCAATTCTAAGACAGAAGGTAAGGGTTAAAAAAAAAAGGAAAAAAGAAAAATGTTTGCCTTACATACTTCTCCCTCTTCTACTTTTTCTTCCTGCTCTGAAACAGGAATCACTACTAGTAGCTGAAGCTTCTCCAGAAAAGACAGAATTTGAGGAGAAGCTGACTCCTTCCATCTGACAAATGGCTTGGAAGATTGACTTCTCTTTCATGTCTCAACTACTTTCCAACCACCTCCCTCCTAAGGATTAGAAGGCTGCCTCCTCCCCAGTAATTCTCTAACACTGGTGAAAACAGAAGAGCAATGAATTAAGAGTGACAGCAGCTTCTTTCACTAGTTTTTCCCTGGACCAAAACTGCTTAAGTTTTAAAGCCTACTCTAAAAAAAAAAAAGTGCCTTTTAATCACCAAGTAGTAAGGATTTACTGAAAAGAAGTGTTAGAATATCTAAGTTTGATAACTTCAAGGATCTATACTTTTGGTCAGTGTGGTAAAAGCTCTAGTGATAGATTACACTTCCTCTATGACTAAGATGATCTTTAAGAATTGCTGTGGCCAAAAAATTCATCCCCTTGAGGCCAACTTGGTAATGAATATACCAATATTTCTGCCATTGACTGCTGTGTAACTCTTTGGCAGTGAAATGGCAGGGAAAATCTCAAAGATTTATGAAAGGTGGCAGGCTGAAGATGCTTCCCCTCACACTCTCTTGTCCCCACTGTTTAGAGTGAAAATATCTAAGAGAAAATGGGGGAAATTACACAAGTAAATATGGTACTTAAGTAAACAAACATACTATTATTATTAATGATGTACTATGATGCTATATCCAAGGACAAGGAACAAGGATATCAACCACAATTACAATCAAAAAGAGGAGGCTATTTGGGGGAAGAAAACACTAGCCTGAATGAGTCTAATTCAGATGGTCTATCAGACCCATAAATTAAGAAAACTAGAAAATGTGACATACAAATACTACATTCTTAAAAATTGTTCTAAGTTATTCCATGATTAAAAGATCATTTCAGGAAATCATATGCAGATCAGTTAAAATGCATGAGAGGCATAGCCATATTAATTAAATGAAAAAAGGCCGTTAACATTTGTTTAAATACCACAAAGCTTTAGTACCTATGATTCATAATAAAGGACTTTCATTTGGGTGTTTTTTTCTTATATTACCTTATATCATCAGTCAAGCTTTTTAATTTGTTGCTGAATCTGAAAGACTCTACGATTCTATCTTCTGGAAGTGGAGGCAAGGGAGTAGGCATCAACTAAAATAAAAAAACAAAGCATCTCTTTAAATACACCAATAATACAATTCTTTTCATCTCTGTTGGTGTCTGAATTACCATTACTGTTAAGTTTAAAACCACTCATTTAAAATGTGTAAACTGATGAGGCATGCTTACCTTTCCATGTAATCCATTTGTCTTGGAAAAGGGATTTTCTGAATGTTTAGCAGGTTTGACTTGGCAAGTGGGATCATCAAATGACAGTCCATTTTCTTTAGGGTCACTATTCTCTATACTATTAGCACCATTTACTGTCACAGTTTCTGGCAGTTCATGATGAGAAGCCTCATCATCTTCAGCATCTTGACAGGAAGAACAAGTATTTGGGAGCATACCAACTCCATTTCCAGTCAGAAGTCCATTAAGAGGTTTTGCATGGCCATTCTCCTTACCCAGTCCCTTTGACTCCTCATCAGATTCTTCTGAAGACTCTGCACCATAAGGGACCAGCACACTGGAGGTGAGCTTGGACTTGCCATTCATTACTGGCTTGGAACAAGATTCACTAGGTGTGATCTGTTTTGATACTTTAGTAGCAACTGACATTGTCGATGCATTTGAGGTAGATTGTAATGCAGAAGAATTAGTAATGGTAGATGAGGGAATGGACTTGCTGAGGTTTTCTAAAGAATTGTTGTGAAGATTAGGTTGAGACTGACCTTGTCGAACAGGCAACTTGTTATGAATACTGATAGTGATTTTTTGCTTCTTAGGAGGCTCAGGAATAATTGAAGGTCTGTTAACTGTCCAGTTTTGAATAGAAGTTGAAGCAGGAGCAGGACTTGCTCTGTTTAAATTAGAACTACTAGCACTTGCCACAGAACAACTTGGAGTTTCCTTCAATGGTCCAGTCCCATTTAAGTGATTAGAACTCTGTAAACATCAAAAGCAATTGAGTATTTCAAACACACACACACACAGATGCACACACACATATCTAGGCCCAAAGCTGTATCCATTTGCATGAACTTTGACTTTACATACTTTAAAAATACCAATGAGCTTAACAGATAAAATATCATCTCTTCTCTTTCATCTCTACCCCCTTAATCTCTCTCCATCTAATTTCCCCTTCTTCATTCTTCTTCCATTCAGCACTCTTCCTCTCTTCCTCTTTACCCCCACCATACATCTACCCATGCACACACACTCACAATCACAAAATAGATTTACTTCATTTGGACAAATATATTTTTCAGTAGGGGAGCCATCTACAGAGGACAGAAAGAATCAAACTTTTTTGTGTGTTTTATATGTGTATGTATACACACACTATATATAATATTATATGTATAGACTATATGTTTAGCCAAGTTTTCAACTGTGACAAGAAGGAAAAAATGCATCCTGATACCTGGACCACAATTATCTTCTTTGGAAGATAGAGGACCCTTTACTGTCAAGAAGTAACTTATTTCCACTCATCTACTTAATCATATCACTAACATATAACACTGGGGAAATGCCGCCCAGGTATGAAATAGGCAGTTTGTTCTTCCTCTCCTCCCCCGCCCCCCCTTAATAGCTAAAACCTAACTAATTTAAGAACTCTGCTCATGTACACATTTTTCAGAGTTGAAAGGATCTCATTGGTCAACCGGTTCAGCCTATACATTAACAAATAAATGGCAAGGAGATTGTACTCTACCTATAAAATGTTACCTTTATCATATGAGGAGGAAGTTGTGGTCCAATAAAGCCTGATACAGTCTGTTTACTACTAACTACCCGTTGATTGATCACTGGTCGAGGAGAAGACTGTCCTGGAGTATGAATGGAATGAGTATGTTCACCTCCATTTTTCACATCATGGGACCTAAAAATTAAAGAAGTAAACTATTTTTATTACATTGCAAAGAACAATAAACAGAACTTCTCCTTTGAAAGAAACTATACATTACTATACAATTTCTATATAAGAAACCTGGATCAAAGGTGTGGCAATCTTCTAAACTATCCAGCAGCTAACTATTCAAGTAGCCTACTAAAAAACAAAAATTTTGATAACCTTATTTCACCCTTGGCCCTACTACCTACCAGTAATATAATTAAAAAGTCAGTACTTTAAAATTATTCATTTCAGTGGATTGATAAACAGGTAATTTGTTTTTAATCACAGTACCTGATATAAAAGAGGACATAAGCCTGCTGATTAAGCACTGATCTGATGTCACTGGTGGAAACAATGGAATCATTCATCTGGTACCACTGTCCATTACTAGCCTGCAAAAGTAAATGAAATGAAAACTTTACAGTGGCTATAGCTGGATAGGAATAAAACACCACAGACAGGATAATTCACTTTAAAGAAACAGAGCTGATGGGTAAAAGATTATAAAGTTCCCAAGTAGTTCTTGAATTTTTTTTTAAATAATAAACTCAAATGTTTAAGAACTTACCTTTATGTAACAGTAGTAATGACCAGCATGACAGCTAAAACCAGTATGCACTAACACTGCATATAGAACATAAATAATTGGTTCTCCATTAGGTTGAGACATATATGGTCGAATATCAAGATACTCAGGATATTTCACATCCTAAATAAAAGTGGGAAGAGAGAAAAAAGTCATTTTTGAATGTCCATTTTACTTAATAACTTTAGAACAATTAACAAAGGATAGCTCTAATAACTCTCTCAATTAAAAGTATAGTGAAACCCTTCCACAGTCCTGAAGAAGGGGGTGAAGATTAACACTTCCCTTTTAGGCTGTGCTTTTATATCAAGGGCTTAATAGATGCAACTGTGTTTTAAGGAATGTGATTTGACCTCTGACTTTATGCAAATCTGTGTTAAAAGAGAAAATTCTACTGCACTTATCCCCCCTTTTTCAAAATAAGATTCCATAGAGAGTAAATGAATTTTATGAAGAGCAATGTTATAATCATGATGAAAACTCCTGTTTCAGTCTCCTAAAAAATGAGGGTCAAAAATTAAGTAACAATGACAATAAATTTTTCATTATTCATAATCTAATCATTTTCCTTCTCCCTCCTGCTGCCTACCTTTTGATCACTTTATTGCTCCTTAGCACGTCCACCAGAGGGGTGGGAAGGAGAAGGGAAAGAAAGTGAAACTTAAATCAGTCAATGTTGCTACTAGTGAGAAACTCAAGTAAAAAAGACTTTGGAAGGGAAGTAGGTTTAATAAAGTATGGGCATTTTCTGTGAATTTCACTTATCTAAGTTCCCCTTGTCTTCTCTTTAACTTCTATAATGGAAAGCTAACTATAGGCTAAAATGCGGATGATAGTTATTAGTTCTACCATAAGTAGTTATCAAATAATCAAATTAACCAACTATGGTATTACTCTGTGAATAAGCAATTATCTAAAGTATTCTAAAAAGAAAAATAACTAGGTAGCATCATGGGTAGAGCATAGAACCTGGACTCAGAAAGAACTGACCAAGTTCAAATCCTGCTTCAATTACTAGCCATGTGACTCTGGGAAAGTCATTTAACCACTCTCTGCCTCCGTTTCCTTATCTGCAAAATGGGGGTATTAACAACATCTACCTCCCTGTGCTGTTGAGAGAATCAAATGAAATGATGCTTATAAAACACTTTGCAAACGTTAAAATACTATATTATTAACAATTATTATTGTTATTTCTTTAATACTGTTTATTCTCTCTCCTAGTAGGCTGCAATGAATCCCCTACACTATAGGGACAAAGAAAGGACATGGAGATATCAAGAGACAAAACAATTTAGTTCCATGTTACTGTTAGTCTAGAGCTGCTTACAAAGTGCTAACTCTTAAGATCTGAAAAATTTCAACATAAAGATGGGGAATATGTTCAACATACCTTGGCAATTTTTCCACCACTAAAATTTGCAAAACGTTTCAAAGATAAGGTAAGAACATTAGATGATCTATGTATAGTAAACCTCTTTGAAGCTGGAACCATCTTTTTACACCTTAAAAGAAGCACAAAGAGTTGGTTACACTTGAGATGAATGTTTTCTTTAGTATTTCATGTTCTTACTTGATCAAAATATATGGCTAATATTCTCTTCAAATATTCCAAATTAGTTTCCAAAAGAAGTTTAGAGTTCAGTGCAATGAGAGACAAAGCTCAGAGTATATGATGAACCCTAAAACAGACAAAATCATAATGAAATTAAACTTGAAGCTTTCCAGAATGATTTTCTGACATGAAAAACATATAGGTTTTTTTACTTCAGTACTTCTTGGATCTGTTACCTCCACTGATGTGGACTCTACCTGCAGTGAAGAAGATCATGACCTATTCCTTCCCTCTCGTTTTCTGTAATTCTTGTCCATAAACTCCCCAAAGTTTCTATAAAAAACCTACTAAGCATGCAAGGGGCCTTCCTCTAGGTCTAGCAGATTTTGGTGGGGGTGGGGTGGGGGCAATTGTCCTCGACTCTCGCCACAAGACTAGCCTATCTCCTTTTCTAGTCATATATCTTTCTCTGATGACATCCTTTACATCACTTCTTTTTTCACCCAATCTTTGTGGGTAATGTGCTGCAACTTACTTATGCCCACCAGGCACCACTTCATTGTCCTTTAAGTAACACAACTTTAATTCTTCAGAAACTGATGTTCTATGACTTGAAGCCACACAGCATCACCAGAAGAATACTGTTAAAAAGATGGGCCTTTGTTTCTAGGAGATTCTTGGTGGGGGTCTTTAAAAGCACCACCCAATTTCCCACAGGCAATCCTTGTCCACAATACTCAATTCTGGGCCCAGATCAGCTCTAGGTTTTTAGGAAACTTAAAAAAATCAAAATACTCCAGATCTTGATCAAATAATATAGATGTTGTTGATACAATGATTTTTTTTTTACACCTTTCTTAAAGCTGTTGCAAGGAATGAGATATTCTGTGTAACTTGTAATGAAATAGAAAGTTTAATTTTTTCCAAATCCCTATAGTGAGTTATCAAATCAAGGAGGCTAAATTACAAAAGAAATCAAGGTTCCATGTGAAATGGTCTTCTGAAATATAAATATTCTCTGGGTTGCACTGCAGAGAACAATGAAAATCAAGAAATCAAGAGGCCTACCTGGGCTAAAATTCTAGTTCTGATTCTTATTTAACCATATGACTGTGGTTGTCTAGACTCTGAGTCTCAGTTTCCTCAGCTTTAGTAAGGCGGGGATAATAAAACTTAGAATGTCAACTTTATGGAATAATTTCCAGTAAATCGTTTGTTAATACTGAAACACTATATAAATTCAAATTATAACTATCTTCATCAATACTAAATTTATTATCATTAACATAAAAGTATTATAGAAGGAAACAAGTATATCAATTATGAAACTATTTCATTATTATCATTGTAACCACAATCTCCCTTAAAGAAATAATTTTCTCAAATAGTAAATGTGATATTAGGAAAGAATTAACACTTCACATGACTGAAACATCAAAAAAGACATGTTATTGGAATATTATTGGCTATTAACTAGACTAAAGGAACTATATCTGGGAACTTCTCATAAAGACAGTTTCCTCAGATCCAGACACAAGGGAAAAACCAAAAACCAAAAAAACAGAAGGCAAATTAATGAATGAGATCTTGACCAACATTGGTTCTGAATGCTAGTATAAAAGTATCTGCTAGCCTTGGGAAAATCTAATAATAGCCATTAACAGCAGTGCCAAAATTAAAAATAGAAAATAAGACCTCCCTTCTAATGAAGAAGAAAGGGAAAACAGAAAATAGTTTCTAATTTTAAGCAGATGGAAATTGGACAACTGGTTAATCTAAAACAGGTTGACTACAATCTTATTTCTCTCTTCTAAACTAAACTCAAACTGCTATGGTCAAGAAATAGTTTAGTTTCTAAACTGGAAATATGAAACAGAATTTTTAAGCTACAACATGTGTCAGACAATGGCACCTACCAACAAAGTATATTTTATATCCTAGCTCTAAACAGACAATAGAAAGACAGGACTAAAGAAAGAACACAGGTGTTTAAAATGGGCTTTTTGCAGCAATGAAAAGCATGGGAATCAATGAAATTGCTGTGTAATTACCCGCACACATGGACTATCTCAATTGGCTGGCAATTCAACTGTATTTTGTTATCTGGCCAATATGCATTTTTGATTCACTTTGTTTTTCCAGTGTGAACTGATCTCTTTTGAGTAACTGTGAGTTTCATTGCTTCAATCTATAGTATTTCAGGCTCAATACAAGCACAGTGTCATCAGTGAATAAGCAAATCAAGAGAACCTGGCCAATGATAGGGAATCCTTCTCTTTGGACTTTTATACTGGGGAATATCTTTCATGAACATATAGCTCACTATTTTGTGCCTTGTGTGATGCAAATAATTAGTGGACTCCTCAAAGTTATTTCTGGTTGATATGATTATTGACTATTTATGACTTTAACAGATACTGAAAAAACCCTGTTGGAGGAGAATCTTTAAGCTTTTTAATAATAAACAGATTACAAACATTGGGATCTTATATTCTCTACACATCTGTCAGCTGTGTGACCGGTAAGATGTGGTCCACTATAGAAAATTATCTGGGAAAATCTTTTTGCTCTTGGTTATATTTTCATCAAGATGACTATCGAGAAATGATAATGATATAAAAATGAAGAAAGGCATCAATAAAACTTATTGGGGGGGAAGGGGGGAAAAGACAGTAGGTATAAGGGTCAAGAATTACTGTTGTCTCCCAAGCTCCCTACCCACCTCCCTTTTTTTGTAAATAGCTGCTTTAGGAAATCAAAATCAGACAATGTTCATCTTACTTGCTACATTTATAGGAATTTTCTCCATCTAATTGCTCAGGCTTCACAAACTGTTCCAAGGCCTTGTTGACACTCTGGGCAGCCTAGAAATCAGAAAGATAGTATAGCATTTTACTATAAATACCACTACAACAACAATTATAATAGTGGTATAGATACCCAACTTTCACTTTATAATCTATTCTAAATGCCTTGATCTGATATAGAGGTGACCTTGGACTCTCAAAGAATATGCCAGAGCTTTGGCAGGTGCTACCCAAGAGGTAAGGATGGACTATTTCCTGATAACTAGCCTTGATAAGTGATGATAAGAAGCTCATCCTCAAGTTGGTCACAGAGAAATGAGTTTTTCAGTCACAGATACTCTTGAGAATATCTACTAAAATCTAGAGTTCTGATTTGTGCCAATAAAGGAATTATTCATAATGACAAAAATCACAAATCCTTAAAATATTGCAGAGTATTATAGAGACTGAAAAACATGAAAACTTATGTAAACCACTTGCTATCATAACAAAGGAATCTTTTTACACTAAAAAAGAATAGTACTGAGTTTTACCATAGATAGTAAAATGTTCATTTTTGTTTATTGCTTATTATTTTATTTCCTTTCTAAAATCAGAGACTATATAAAGTCTGGGAATTTTTTCCCTAGAAGTATAAAATTAAAATATGGAGTTTAAGGACACTGACAAGCATATCTCAGTTTATGATGAGATCTGTATTAAATCATTTAAAAATGCATAGGGTTTTCCCAAACAACACTCAACCCTTTGTTTCAGTAGTTTAGTAGTTTCAATGGGGTCTATAGGTTATAATACTTACTGTCTGAATAAGTGTAACACTAATCCCAGGGGTAGTTATATAACTTTGGATACCAGAGAACATTAGGCAAAAATAAACATTAGAACTATGAGGATTCAAGAAATGGGTGCTTTAAAGTAGTGAAGGCTAGAAAGGGAGGATTTTTTTTCACAAATAGAACCAATAAAAGACATAAAATAACCAAGGTCATGTGGCAAGGAGCCACAACTCAGCACTGATGTGATTCCTTGCTCTTTTGTAGCTCCTAGAGATACCATCTAATATGGTAGATTTCCAATGATTTACTGTTGAATATAACAAGAAGACAGAGGAAAGGTTTTAGTTATTATATCTAAGTGTGATTTTTATTCCTCATTAAGTTATATCTCATTGGATTATTTCTCATTGGGAGACAGTGGTAAAGAAATGAAAATGAATGTATAGGTTTTCAAATGACATTCCCAGCACAGGGAAGACTATCACCTACTACAGTACATCTGAGCATCTTAGATTCATAGCTTATATGCAACTTGGGTCTAAATCAGCTGTGTATAAGTCTAGTCTAGTTTTTAATGAGTTGTAAAGCCTGGAGAGACACAATGGGCATCACTAAGTTTCTTTATTCTTGACTACAACAACAAAGACATGATTTACCTTTATTTCCAATGGAATATCAAGGTATGGATCGAAGGTATCAGAAACTCCTTTGCAGTTCATACACTTTACTAAAATCAAAATGAAAAAGTTTAGCAAAGTACAATCATTATGGCAAAGACCAACTATTAAGATGGATGTACATAAATGAAGTACCATAATTAAACAAAATTTTAAATTAATGAAATATATTAGACTATACCTCGAGACCTCAGGTAGCCTCCAAATATTTGACAAACAAGAGTGGTAGCTTGGGAGTGCCGGTCCAATCTGAAAATAAATTAGGTATACTGAATTTTTTTCAGAGCTAGATCACTTTGAATAAGTATACTCTTAGAAGCATGTCTATAACCATCTATCTAAACCAAAGGACAAATTTAAATTCTATAGCAATTCAGAAACCATAAATTATAAAAACAGATGCTCTGAACAATGAAAAATATTTATATGGCATTACTATCTATTAATAAAACTAATAAAAATACCTTTAACTTTCAAAGCATCTTTGCAAAAATCATCATCAGCTCTGTACAATAATCATATGAAATACAATTATTGTGTTATCCTCACTGTATAGTTGAAATTGGGATAGGTAGGTGGCTCAATGGACAGACAACCAGGCATAGAGATGAGAGGTTTGGGTTCAAATATGGCTTCACATAATTCCAAGCTGTGAGATCCTGGGGCAAGTCACTTAACCCTATATTGCCTACTTATTACTATTCTTCTACCTTAGAACCAATACTTAGTATTAATTCTAAGACAAAAGCTAAAGGTGTTGTGGTTTATTTTTTAAAGAAATTGAAATTCAGGTTGGCTTATCACAGGGCTAATTAACAGCAGACATAGGAACAGAAATCAAGCCTTTTAATAGTCTAGTGCTCTTTTCTCTCTAACACACTGTCATTTCTTGAATGAAAATGTTCAGAACCTAAAAGCCTTTCCCATTACTCAATATTTCTATTGTTACTTTTGACTCACCAATATTCACTCTATCACTGTCTCCTCTGTTCATGTTCAAATAGCGAAACTACTAAAATCTTTTATATACAAGGATCTCAATACCTTTCTTGTGTTTGGATTACTAGAGTTCACATACAAATAGGAAGTGTTTTCATTTTTACTTGAATGGAATAGGCCATTTGGGTCTTGAGTACATACTGTATAATACAGACTATAATTTGATGTTATATTCAGGTTCCTAACTTTCATTTATAAAGGCGATTTTCTAAAGCGGAGGGTGCATTAAGACAGGTGTTCTACATGCTATTCTAGCAGTGGTGTCAAAGTGCTTATAACTTAGCAGGGGAGACAAAATATAAAATGTTTAAATGCTAATCCCATGATATTGACTATTAAGCAGGATAAAGTGCTTAGAGGTGGGAGAGATCAGGCTGGGCTGAAGCAAATTTAAGAAAGAAGTAGTATCTTAATTGGGCTTTAAAGGATCAGTAGAATTTAGGTAGAGGTGGAAATAGAGGACTTTTCAGGAAGAGAAATGAGCAAAGGCCCAGAAACCAGAATGCAAATGGCACAAAAGATAACCAGGCTTGGGAAATAGTAGAAAATGAGGCCAAAGAAGAAGGGTGGGTGGGGCTTATGGAGTGTTTTGAAAGCCAGACAAAGGACTTTGGTCTTTACATGCAGTAGGAACATACTGTAGGTTTCTGAACAGGAAGTAATATGATGAATAAGATAAGCCTGATGGAATTATATATTATAGATTAAAGAGGACAGTATAGACACTAGTTAAAGCTATCAAAGTAACCCAGGTAAGAAGTGATATAGCAACCTGGATTTAGGCAGTGGCAGTGAACTTGAAAGAAAAGGGTGAATCACTAATATTTCAAAGAAAGAAATGATAAGAATTGGTCAAGACAAGCATGACAGATTGGATATAAGAAGACAAAAGGAAAGCAAGATAACACCAAGATTTCTAGCCTTGGGAGACTGGAAGAACAGCAAAAATGACTAAAAGGAAAACCAGTTCAATTTTCAAAATGTTAAATTTGAAGTGATAATGAGATGGTTAGTAAAAGCACTACATGTCCATTAACTCTAATTTCTGACTATTTAGGACATTAAATTATTCCAAGGGAAAACATGCCTCTCTAGGGCCTAATTGGGGGCCTATTCCTTTCCTTAATCATTTTGAAGTTTGAAGGTAATTTCAGCAATCAGCATAGATATTAAAAAAAATTATTGCTGAAAAGTAAAGCAAACTATTTGCTTTTCAACAAAAAGAGGCAAAAAAAGTTTAATTACACAGAGATACAAGTAGAAGAAAATATTGTTACAGTGTTTGCACTTACTTAGTGCTGCCATTCAGGCATGCTTTCTGCATTGCATCAACAGTATATCGAAGAAATTCATGGGCATCTTCCTGGTTTCCAAAACGGAAGTGTTTAGCTATACCTATGGAATTAAAATAAAGAAAAAGTTTTTCTAATCACATATTATTTTGTCAAAGATCCTGTGAGAATGCTTTGATTTAATAACATGTGCATAATTCTTTCATGAAGTAATGTCAATAACAAAATCAATGAGCATTTATTAAGTAACTAAGTATGTGTCAGGTCTAAGGATATGAAGAAAAAATTTAAACAATCATGGATTTAACATTCTATTAGGAGAAACAACATGTACTTAATTTAAGTAAATATAAATTAAATATGTATTTAAAACAGGGTAATTTTGAGAAGGGAAGGGAGGCAGTCAGAAGCTGGGAGGATGAAGAAAGGCCTCTTTAAGGAGGCAGCACTTGAGTTTAGCTTCAAATAAAACTAGAGATTTCTAAGAGGTGAAAAGGGCATACAATCCAAGTATGGGACAAAGCTAACACACAAAAAAAGATTCAAAATAGAATGTTGTTCCCAAGTCTTATAGTTACACTGGAATACAGAATATAAGAAGAGAATAATATGTATTAAAACGGGAAAACTAGGATAAAGCCAGATAGTGAAAGCCTTAAAATGCCAGTGGAATTTGTCTTACACGACAGGTAAAGGGGACCCAACCAGTGGAAATTTATGAGTAGGACAGTGACAACACCATACTTATGTCCTAAGTACAGTAATTTGGCAGGCATGTGGAGGATGGATTGGAAAGAAAGAGACCTGAAGCATGGAAAGTACTGAAATAGGAAGATATTTCAGTAACATAGGAGAGGTTATAAAGGTACCTAAACTAGGATGGTGGCTATGTGAGCAGAGAAGGGGTTTTATTATGCCAGATATGTTGTGAAGACAGAAAAGACAAGACTTAGCAAATAACTAGATACAGAAAGTGAAAGTGAAGAGAATGATCATTGAATTGTTGAAAGTATAGTTGATGCTCTTAAAGGAAACAGAGAAAAGTCAAGGAGGAGGAGAGGTTAGGGAAGAAAGACAATTGTTCTGGATAAGGTTAATATTAGATGCCTAAAGGAACTCCTGTTCCAAAAGGCCATTGGTGAGGAGGACCTGGTGTTTAGAAGAAAAAACAGGATCATATATATAAATCTGGGAGGTATCTGCAGAGAGATGACAAATGAACCCAAAAGAGTTGATGAGATTACTGAGAAAGATAGCATAATAAAAAAAGATAAATGGGCCTAGGATGGAGCTTTGTGGTAGACTCATATTTAGGGATTAGTTCAAAAATGAGAATCTGCTGAAGAGGACTGAGAAGAGTTAGAAGTGTCACAAAAAATCCAGAGAGGAGAGAATAGTCAAAAGGGCCAAATGCTATGGAGATATTCAAAAGGATGAGGACTGAGAAGAGGTTATAGATGTGGCTATTAAGAGCTCATTAATGAGACTGGAAGCCAGAATGCAAGGGTATAAGAAGAGAAAGGATAGGAATAGACTGAAAAAAATGTAGCTAGGTTTCCTAGAAGTCTGGCTGTGAAATTGGCTGAACAATGTTATCAATAATGATAGCTTGAAGGAATGGTAGGTTCATTTTGAAGGGGTTTCTTAAGAATGGAGGAGATCTGGTTATGTCTTTAAGGCATGTTTTGAGGTATCTGAGATAGCATCAACATGGGCATACATGGTGAAACTCCCTAGTAAAAAGCCAGGGAATAGTGATGAGAAGACTGTGAACCAGGCACTGGACTCTGGCTGGAGATAGGCAGTAAAGAGAGAATAAAGATCCAAAAAAAGTATGACTCTAAGGGCAATATGCTAGAAGAGTTAGGAGGGCCCAAGACCAAGTGTGTAAGAGGAGAAAGTGGACTTAGCAAGTAGTGCTACCTCCTCTTCACTGACAAGAATAAAAAAGAGGAGAATGAAGAATATGTCAAGGATTTGATAGATATATAATAGAAAAAATGAGAGCTTGTATAGTGATGACTCCATTTTCTCAGTAAAATAGGAGGCCAGGTCTTATGCTAAGAGGAAGAGGGACAAGAATGGTATAGGATGAGACATCATAGAACAACTTTCTTGAGGAAACAGACAAAGTGACTTTTGGAAAAGTAAGTGCCTTATAGCAGGAGTGGCTAGGATGAGATCAGATAAGCAGCTTGTAAAAGACCCAGTAAGTATGACTGTGACTTCCTCTGGTACCATTCAGGAGCACAAGAAAGAGAGGAGGCAGATAGTGATAACAGAACCACATCACAAAGAACTGAGATTGTGTGAAGTTGACCTGGTAATTTCAGAGCCAAGAGAGGAAAAATATAGCTAGAGTAGGGAATGTTGGCTTAGAAAAATACTAAAAGCAGATCATCTGGAAGACATGAGAACAAAGAGTAGGTCTGGGAGGAGTGAGGCACAAGGAGAGATGGGGCAAAAAGAGGTTATAATCAGAAATAGGAATTTCATCATTCTTCATTATAAAAGTGGAACATTTGTGATGTTTTGAGATTAACAATGAGATTATCCCTGTGTGTGGTGAAAGTGGAGGTCATGGAAATTAAGGAGGTTAATAAAATGGAAGGCCAGGTATTAGAAGGAGCATCAATATAATAAGGGTGTCGAAGAGGACTATGATCCAGGTATTGGACTTCTTGAGAAAGGAAGGAAAAACGGCCTGGTGGCTGATATATAATTCCTAAGACTGTCACAAACTACTGTGAAGATAAATAAGATAAACTAGCCAATAAATACCAAAATAACATTTTATGAATAAGCAACTTACGTCGAAGATCATTGATGACTGGCATCGGTTTGATGACATTGCCAGGATTATTGAGTGCCTGGGTAATATGGGCCTGCATGGTACACATCATACAGAATCCTTGCTCATGGCCTGAAAAATTATGGAAGAAACACTGAAATTAGTAAAATTATGATAAACACCATGATAGATTTATTTAAAAAAAAAAAACAACCTAAGAACTTTTGTCCACACTACAATTCATCCTAAACACCAAGAGATATTTTCTGGTCTATTTAGGGGAAATAACAAGAGATCTCCCATGTGGCCAAAAGAGAAAACTATCAAAAATGGTGACAAGAATCTAATTAGTTTCATTTGGGACAAAGGGAGATTTTTCATTTAATTGTAATTCCTCCTCAGGCAGTGCAGTGTTTTGTGAAAAGAGAAGTGGATTTGGAGTCAAAAGAGTTGTGTTTAAAATCTTATCAAAGTCATTTTCCCATGGAGAGGTAGTGAGTGTTTAGTACAGTGGATAAAGTATTGGACTTGGATCCAGATCTCACCTCAGACTCTTATGATCTGTGACCTTGGGCAAGTTAATTAACACTCTAAGTTTCAAATTTCTTTGGTGTAAAATTATTAAGTTGGAATAAATATTTCTGAAGGTCCCTTCCAACTCTAAATGTATGATCTATGGCTTAGACCCTGTGAGGTTCAGTTTTGTCGTGTCATAGGTGACATTTAAAGTGAGGGCAATGGATGAGATGATCTCTGAGACATGTTCCTTTATAGCTCTTAATACCTATTATCTTATTATTTCTATTGGATAGGTTGTAATGGGAGATTTCCATTCATATGCTGCTTTCAATAAGAATAAAAATTGCAGTGAAAATATCAGTGAGCTCAAACTACAGGTAAAACAGCCACCCAGCCACCCTTCAACCTGAATCCAGAGGAGAGTCATGATCCAAAGGAACCAGAGCAATTGAAAAATTTATTTATTGATGGTTTGATCTTTGAACTATGTATGACAGTTTTAACACTGAAAAGTGAGGTAGTCTATGTGGTGAGAGACTCCCAAACAAAATATTACTGAGGCTTTAGGTTTGTTACTTATTTTTGTATTGAAGAGACAGCTGTGGCGATGTGTGCTCAGCCACATTAGGTTGATGAGCATGTAGCAGAACAAAAGAAAGCTGTTTTCTTAAAAAGATCCTATAAAATCTGGTGCACATCTAACTGTGAAGAAAGTTTTTGTTGGTGGTATTAAAGATACAAAAAAATATAACATAAGAGCATACTTTGAAAAGTATGGCAAGACCAAAACTATAGAAGTTATGCAAGATTGATAGAGTGGAAAGAAGAGAGGATTTGCTTTTGTAATTTTTAGTAATAATTATATAATTAGAAAAATTATTGTTCAGAAATATCATACTATTAATGGGCATAACTGTGAAGTGAAAAGGATCCTTTTGAAGCAAGAGATACAATCTGCTGGCTCACAAAGAGGTCATTGGAGGTACCTCAGGCAATTTTATAGGTTGAGGAAGAAACTGGAGGTGGTAAAAGAAACTTTGGCCATGGTGGAAACTTTGGTGGAAGATGAAGTGATGGTGGTAGCAGAAAAGGCAGTTATGGAGGTAGAATTGGTGAATATAATGGATTTGGTGGAGATGGTTGCAACTATGGAAGTGGTCCTGGCTACAGTAGTAGAGGGAGTTATAGTTGTGGCAGTGGACCTGGATATGAAAACCAAGGCAGTGGATATGGTTGGTGGTGGTGGTGGTAGAGGAGGATATGATGGTTACAATGAAGGAGGAAATTTTGGTGGTGGTTACTATGGTGGCAGTGGGAACTATAATTGTAGTGGGCAGCAGCAATCAACTTATAGACTCATGAAAGGAGGCAGTTTGGGTGGAAGAAGCTCAGACAGTCCTTATAGTAGTGGTTATGGACCTGGTGGTAGAAGTGGTGGATATGGTAGAAGGTTCTAAAAATTCATCAGATGAGGGCTACAGTTCTTAGTAGGAGAGAGAGCAAGGATTGTCAGGAAAGCTGAAGGTTACTTTCAGATAGTTGTCCCAAATGCATTAGAGGAACTGGAAAAATCTGCCACAAAAGGAACAATGATCCATAGTCAGAAAAGTTACTGCAGCTTAAACAGGAAACAAACCATTCTTGTTCAGCACTGTCATAATTATAGTTTTCAAAAAGTGCAGCTATTGATTAATGCAATGTATCAATTAGATGTACATTTCTTTGGTCTATTATCTATTGTAGCTTTGTCTTTTCTTTTTCTTTTCAATATATCAGGTATACTGCCCTATAAATCATATTAGTGGTTCCAGAATAAAAAAATTAAGAAATTTTTAACTTAAAAAGAAAAATATAAATGAGGAATTATTGCCTTTGATGGTGCAAGGTTGAAGACTTGAGATCATTTGCCAGTAACTTAATACACCTTGGTTAATTACAAAAGGAATATATATTGGGGGGGGGGAAATCGCTTTCAAAAAAGTTCATTCTAGAGAATGATATAACAACTTAAAAAAAAACACAATAGCAGTAAAATAGAAATATGTTCAACTAGGAAAAAAAAGGGAGGAGGGAGAGAATAGGTTGGTCCCATTGAGAAGGAAGACCAATTAAGAGAGCCTAAATAGTATTCTTAAAGTGTCAAGAAGTTGAGAGGAAGGCTCCTAATATATTAGGTGCATTCTCTGTTTTGGATTTATGGGCATACACACAAGTCACACCAAATGGGAAAGCACAGATGGGCTGTGATCCACAGAGTATTTACATGTATAGGATCACAGCTCATTAGCATCCTGGATAGTTAATGTCAAACAATAAAAACCTGATAACGAGTTTATTCCAAATGTTAGATAAAGTTATAGGAACAAAGAACTTTAGAAAGTATTTTTTAACAGACAGAATGACAAAATATAAATATGCTAAAATTTTAGTAATAAGTTTTTTACCTATTATTCTACCACTGAATATCTATTAATACTACCAGGATAACATAGTTTAGGAGAGGACAGGTTTGTTTCCATTTAGATTAATACTGGTTTAAGATTGTAAAAATGGAGATTTGAACCCCAGACTTCAATTCCCAGAAGTCCTTGGTAGCTCCCAGAATTCCCTATAATCCCACTGGAGATACCCACCTGGGCCGAGAACAAAATGAGTATTTAAACTGACTGTACCGCCTACTTGGGCTCTCTCTTGGCTTCCCCTTCTAGGCATCCCCGGCTCTCTACCTAGCAGGCAAGATGTAGGTTGCACGTGCTTTCTTATTTTGTATTTTCTTTATTTCTTAATCTTTAATAAACCTCTAAAAATATGATACTTTTAGCAGAGAAACAAATTTTAACTGTTACAGTTTTGGCGAACCACATTGGTTGTGATGAAATACCCTCAATCTTTTTAACTTTCCTAAATCTTTACTAAGTTCAGCTTTTAAAAGCTAGTGCCTAGATAGTGATTTTTTAAAGTCATGTTTCTCCAAGGCTTTTTAGCAAGCCTCTTGACTCATCTCTGCTGGCCCACCTGCTGCCTGCAATACAGCCTGGCCCAGCAATTCTGGGAGGATGAAGAAAGGCCTCTTTAAGGAGGCAGCACCCCATGCCCAGGACTCACTTCCACCAGCTGGTAAAACCGGGGGTGACTTTTCCTTAGGCTACAATTAGCCTCCACGTGGACTAGGGGCAGGGGATAGCAGAGAAGGAGAAAGAGGAGAAGGAAGAGACTTTTCCAAACAGGAACTTAAAGCATGGCTACTTTAAAAGGATATCTTTTGACTGCATTGATCCTTTTATTTACTTCACCTGAATGCCAGGGGTAAAATTCAGCTCCCTGCAACTATTTAGCCAAATTTGAGATTCCTAAAATTCACCCTTACTATGGGAAGGCAGTTCAGTGGCTCAGTGAATTGAGAGCCAGGCCTAGAGAAGGGAGGTCCTCAGTTGAAATTGGCCTCAGACACTTCCCAGCTGTGTGGCCTTGGGCAGGTCATTTAACCCCCATTGCCTAACCATTACCAATCTTCTGCCTTCTGACAATAGGCATCTAAATGGATAATTTAAAAAACAAAAAACTCAAGGAACTTTAAGGAGACTGGAGGTTATATTTTTAAGGCTTTTCAGACTCCAATGTTTTATAAAAATCTCTGTATTTTATTGCATTTTGCTGATTCTTTTATTTAAGGTTTAACTTTGTGATTTTAAGTTCATATATTACTGCATTCTGTTACACTGAATCAGTTTAATGTACTGGGTTTTAACTACTGTTAAATTCTGTTGCTTTTCCCCTATAACTATACTGAACAAACATTATTGAGTAGGCCCATATAAAAACAGCTTTTTGATTTTTGACTTTGTAAATTGTCACAAAGAGGATAGATGGACTCCATCAAAAAATTGCTATAACAACCTTTGGAAAATTTAATGAGCTAAATATTTCAAATTGATTTTAAGGGTTCTTTAGACATGATTTTTAGAATTTTTCGTAACAATCTCTGGTCATTTTGTCTGCCCCTAACACAAGGTAAGGCCCATTTTAGTAGCTGAAGTGAAATACAATTATAATCCCAACTCCCGCATTTATAAAAATGTGAATGGAAGCTGGGAAGTTAATCCCAGAGCATTTTACCCCTAGAAGCCTTCCCCCCCCAAAAAAGGGGAGCATCTCTCATTTATACTCTTCAGCTCACCACTTTACTTCCACCAGAATATCTAGAATTCTTGATGATGTTCAAAACCCGAAATAAGTTTCACTTTGTAAAAAAATATGTTTACCAAAGTTGAAAGATTTGCTATGTTTGTAAAAATTGTGACAAATACCCATCAGTTCATAGGCTTTTAAAAATGTCATACAGTGGGGGCAGCTGGGCAGCTCAGTGGATTGAGAGCTAGGCCTAGAGACAGGAAGTCCTAGGTTCAAATCTGGCTGCAGACACTTCCCAGTTGTGACCCTTGACCCCCATTGCCTAGCCCTTAACACTCTTCTGCTTTGGAGCCAATACACAGTATTGACTCCAAGACGGAAGGTAAGGGTTTAAAAAAAAAATGCCATACACCAACTCATGTGTAAAAAATGATAGTGTTTGTTTGCTATTGTAATTGTATTGAGAATTTGGGGGATAATACTTGTAATACTGCTCTTTATTTAAAAAACAAACAAACTGTTACGTTGTAAAATTCATTTGCTTGTACTCACAGTGGATCATGGCCAGATATGAAGAGGAAATGGATCTCATTTTTGGTGAGAAAGCCTTGTATTCTATATTTTCTTAGCTGACACAGTATGTCAATGATTATAAGCTATATTTTTGAATTTTAAAACTCTTATTATTATATTTTTTTTGCATGTGCAATATACTATTTCAGTTTTTTATTTTTTCTCTCCTTTTTATATTTGAAGCACATGTCAACAGTATTAAGATTTTCTTTAACTTTTTGATTTTGCAGTAATATAAGTTTAAAATGCATTTGCTATAATGTCAATGCATGCTCCAAAAGCTTGAGACTATAAAAATGATGCCACTAATTGTTTTAAAAAAATATGGGACTTTGCTTAATGATTCTGTCTGATTCCAGGACAAAATATACAAAAGAGCCATTGCACAGGGCCAAAGATAAACCAATCCAGGATGGATTGATGCACTTCTACGTCAATACAAAGGACTTGAACCTAGTGTGAAGACTCAAGGTTGCGACACTTAACATAAGTTAAGACATAGGCCTTCCTTGTATCCACACTCACTCTGAAAATACTTACAGACGAGTATCCCAAACTTGGCTTCTTACCAGGCTCCTATAATCTAAGTCCTTTTCTGTCTTTCACAGTGTGACAAACTTTCTGTAGTCCTGGCTACTGACTGGGTAAATACTTACTTGCTTAGATCATTTTAATTGGACCCTGATTCAAGGACCTGTTATAGATTTACTTTTCCTTTACTTGGAATTTTTATACATAAGACTTTGATAGTCTATATTTTTATCCAGAAATTATCTTTTTTAATTTGAATTTTTCTGATGTCTTTTTAATTTCTCTTCCCAATTGATTCATATACCTCATAACTTAGCCATGCATCCCTAAGTGATCCTGTGTTTTTCAATCACCCTCTTCATGGGGGAATGTAAAAGTATTATTTTAAATTGCAAAGTTTAAATTCCTTTTGAGAAGAATTTTAGGTTAAGAAACATGCCACCTCTCCGAATCCAGAAACTGAACTGTTTGGAGAAAACATGAAGATGCCTCCAGACCACAAGCTGCACGAGAAGATCAAGAATGAACTTTGGGTGTGGTTGATTGAACATTTATTTGTATGTATACTTTCATGCCAAAGGGGAATGCCCCCTAACTGGCTTTTTGTCAATGCATCTAGCAATTATTGGTTTGGTTCTTTTTTCCTCTTATCCTCAAATTGTTGTAATCTTTAAGTTGATTATGTTTTCATGATCCTTTTGGGGAAACTTTTCCCAATAGGATCAAATGGCGAAATGTGAAAATGGAGATTTGAACCCCGGACTTCAATTCCCAGAAGTCCTTGGTAGCTCCCAGAATTCCCTATAATCCCACTGAAGATACCCACCTGGGCCGAGAACAAAATGGGTATTTAAACTGACTGTACGGCCTACTTGGGCTCTCTCAGCTTCCACATCTAGGCATAAGAAGCTCTCTACCTAGCAGGCAAGATGTAGGTTGCACGTGCTTTCTTATTTTGTATTTTCTTAAACCTCTAAAAATATAATACTTTTAGCAGAGAAACAAATTTTAACTGTTACAGGATACTACTCTTTTTGAACCTTAGGCTACAGAGTTATATAAGCCAGGAAGAAGGTAGAGAAGGGAAGAGGTAAAAAAGAGAAAGGAAGAGAGAGAGAAGGAGGAAGGTGAATAGAGAGAGAAGGGAAAAGGCAGAGAGAAAAAAAGAAATAAAGAAAAAGAAGGGCAAAGAATGGGGAAGAGAATAGAGAAGATAGAGAGAAGGGGGGACAGTAAAGAGAAGGGGAAAGGTAAATGTATCCTCCCAACAAAAGAACTGAAGGAAAGTTTTCTCTCCTCTATTGCTTCAAGAGACTAATGATGTAAGAATTTCCCCCCATTCTTCTAATAAAGTTGAGCAGAATAGGTTACTCCTTAGTATAATGGCAAGAACACTGACTCTGGAATCAGACAAAATGGATTCAAATCCTGCTCCTGATATTTACTACTGTGTATACCTTGGACATGTTATCCTTCCCTGTGCCTCAGTTTCCTCATCTGTAAAATGAGGCCCAGATGGCTTCTGAGATCAGTTCTAAAGCCATGATTCCATGTTATTTATGTCATAGACTGTTACTTGTTGGCAAGATAAAGAAATGTCAGCTGGAGAACTACCAAATGATCATTAAACATATTCCTTTTAAATATACTTCACTTTGAACTAGATGCAAAATTTTTTTTGAGCTGTTGGTTTTAAATTGTTGTATACTAAAAGCCTTTTCCTTTTCCATCCCAGATTCCTACAATAATCCAAATCAGACTCTACACACTAGTGTTTCATTTGGTGTTGACTGTTCATATAGTAAGGGTTTAACAAATTCTTAACTGTTCATTTTGACTTTGACAAAAATAAAAAGTACATATACAAACAAAACAAAAAACAAAATGGCAAAGAAAAACTTACATATTTTGGAGTGTTCATGAGATAACATATAATTGGCAAGAGGTGGCGTATATGTTAAACACTGCAATGCAGCATTGACAAAACACGTATTGCCCAGATTTTGGAGCCCAGCTCCAACTCTGTGAGATTGTTGCCACTTTAGACAAATTTTTTCAGCTGGAAAAAGGACCTTCTGTGGAGGTGCAATGCCATCACCTGTAGCTGATAAAAACAAAATACACTTTATTTCAACGTTACCTTTGAAAAAAGTTATGACTTTTTAAAATATAGACTTTATTATAGTTATGCTAGTCTGTATTACACTAATTGGCAATCATCTCTTTGAATACTCAGATTAACCCAGACTTTGTAGACATTTTTAAAACTATAGAAATATCTGTATATTTCTGGAGGTCAAGAATTAAGAGAACAATAATTATTTTAAAAGTACAAAGTCAAGTACAAAGGTCACTCCATATGCCATATTTAAATAAGCCTCAACAAAGCTCTTATATTAACATGTACACTAAGTTTGAAAGTTTGTTTTTTGGGTTTGTTTTTTTTGAGAGGCAGCATCTCATAATAGCTTTGAAGCAATCTGGCTGTATGACTTTAGGTAAGTCACCTTTCAGAACTCTTGGCAACTCTCTAAGATTATAAGTTGCAGAGAAAGTGCTAGTCTGCCCTGGTAGAGGGAGATTCCTCACTTTGGACCCTATGCCAATGCAAGTTCCTATTATTATCACTGTTTTGTTTTAAATGTGAAACTGATTGAAATAAGGTTGACAAATTTTGGCTAAAGGAAGGTTCCATATCACAGAAAGGCAACCGTGTTAGATAGAGGGAATTACTTTTAGGTTGGGTGGATAGCAAAGTAGATAGCGACCTGGGCTTAAAACCAGAAAGACCTTAATTTTAAAATCTGGCCTTGGACAATTATTTTGTAATGACCTTGAACAAGTAATTAACCCCTGCCAGTTTTCTCAACTGTAAAATGGGGATAAAAATATCACCCACCTTCTAGAATTGCTATGAGATTCAAATGAGATAATAAAGTGCTTACCATGGAGCCTGGCATATACAAGGTACTTAATAAATGTTTGTTTCATACCTGTCTAAAAGATCTTGGAAGATTTAAGAAGAAAAATAAGAAATAGACAATTTACACACCCTGTGGATTTCAGAAAGAAGGAAGCATCTGCTAGGAACTTGGCATCAGAATTTTTGGAACAGTAAGGAGTAAGGAGAGGGGCTTTGAAAAGATGAATGATTAAAGTGAGTGAATGAGGACCCTGGAAAAAATCACTACAACTGTGGAAGACCAGGCATAAAAGATATTTAGGCGAATGACTCCAATAGGTACTAACTTGTAAAAAGGAAAAGGTTATATTTTGCCCCTTATCACAGAAACTATGACTAGACAGTTTCGGTCTTTTGTTGTATTTTGTAAGGGGCTGTTGTTGTTTAGAAAGAGATGAGAGCAAACCATTGACAGAGACATCTTAATTGGCTGGTTTCTCAAGACATTAACAAAATGGACACTTATTTGTTAGATTCATACAAGTTGCTTATGGGACTATATTAAATATAATGATCTTTAATATTTGTTTTAAATCTTTGTTTTTTTACAGCCATTAAAAATAAAATATTACTTCAATTTCATAATTGTATTGTATATGAACTGTATCTCCAGAGTGTCTTATTAGGGGGCCCACCTTTAGTGAAAAGTTTTATGAAATGCCAGTTCTCAGGGAATTTCTGGGTCATACTTAAAGCTAATGAAGTATCTTTCATGGAATAACTACAAATAAGTATATTTTGTAATGATTTTCAGTATTTAAGAGAGTAATCCAAGTTGTTCTTTGAGTGGCCTGTGCTTCAAGGATAAAGACCTAAAAATAATAATTAGTACATCAAGTGTCCTATTTGTGCATTTATCAAATCTAAAAAGATGTGATATCTATCTAATAGGGAGGCAGTGTAGCATAATGGGTAAAGAATCAGCTCAGAGCCAGGAATACATGGATGTAAGCCTGCCTCTGATATATATTGGCTGTAAAATGTTTGGTACCTCACTTAACCTCTCAATGCTCTAAGCTCTAAGCAGCTAACAGGGATTCTTAATCTGAGGTCCATTAACTTTGTATTTTAATATTTAATGTGATTTTATATTCTTAAGAAATTTACATTTGTCAATATATATTGGTTATTTATATTATGGCAATAATTAATATTTGTAATCAAAGCATAGAGGGAAGTCTTACTCAAATAAAGAACATGATACAATAATTAATGAAACTGTTCTTTTCCCATCTCCTATAATGGGTATTTGCAGATATATTTACTCTTGTGAAAGGCCAAAAAAGTCCTGGCCCATCAAGGTTGACTTAGAGCTAAAAATATTAAAACCTTTTTTCTGTCACAGACTCTTTCACTCTGGTGAAACCTACAGGCCCCTTCTCTGAAGAGTGTTTTCAAATGCTTAAATTACACAATATAAACTAAAATATAGTTACCAAAATATTTTTTGTGAAAAGTTCAAGGACCCCATGTTAAGAACCGTTGTTGAAGAGCCATTAAAAACCAACCAGAGTTCAAATATATTTCGAAATAAGTATATTGAAAGTAACACAAATAGTAAGTTATCTACAAAGATGTTTCCAAGTAGAAATTATTGTCTTTCTCTTCATTTCAAAGTCATCTGAGCAAAGTTATCAAAACCTGCATTAGACTTATCTTCTAAAAGTCTGATGTTTTGTTTAGGCTGCTTTAGTTCAACTCAACTTGACGTTTGCATTGCTATCAAGTCTCTTTCAAAGTATTTTAACTTCATGCTAGGTTAAGTGATTCTCTGAACTTTGCCAAGACTCATCTGGCTATTGGAAGGCAGGCATGACAGAGAAACAAAGACAAAGAGAGAAAGAAAAATGAACATTTAGAATTAGGAAAGCAACTATCAAGTTTGTTGAATGTGACAAGTATTACTAGTTTCATTAAAATTCTCATTAGGAAAAAAGTTTATTCTTCTAAGAATTAAGGCTAAAACTACAAAAAGTCACATCTAAAAAACATTTTATAATCCAAAAAAGGAGATTTTTGGTGAATTTATAACACAAAACCAAATGCAATATATCAGATAGAATTTTTCTAGTTACATTTTTCTTTTCAAAGAAGAAAAATAAATACTCACATTGATCTTTTTGTGCTGATGGCTTTGGTTTGTCAGATATAGATGAATTAGAATATATTGCAGCACCAGGTACTGGTCCTAAAGAAATTTTATGTTTGGGGATGTCTGTCAAAGAAGATACAGCTCCCCAACTTGCAGAGCCTGAGTCCATGTCTCCAAGTGAAGGTGCCACTGAGCTGCCAGGTTGATTCTGACAAGCTGATGGGTTGGAAGATTCAGATACTTTGTCAACTATAGTCATTGTTCACCTCTGGAAAAATATAAAGTTGGAAATTCTATTCATAAGTAGATAGAAAGGGCAAAGAGTTATTTTTCTATCAGTGAACTAGCCTGCTTTTCTAAATTTTCCTATCTATTTGTAAACAAACATTTTCAAATTAATCATTAAAATTTCAAAGCATGTTAAATACTATTTCACAGCAATAATACTTTCACTGTGATACTAGCTTTAAAAAATGCTACACTTCAGAAAACATCAATTAATTTTCAAATATTAGTAGAATGCAATATTCCAAATTGGACTCCAACATTTACTTACTCTATCTAGCCTCCCTCATCACCACCAAATCACAATTTTACATTTAATAAGCATTTCAAAGTGGTACCCCTTTTTGCCAAAGTGCAATTATGGCATTGAAGTAATACATGTAAATACAAGTAAAATTAAATTGTGAATTGTATCTAACTTCTTATGTGTGTACTCCCTCTAACAAGGAAGATGGCAACTTAACCACCCTGTCATTCTGTGCAGCTCTTGTCCAAGTCATCCCTTAATATTACCTGGGGACTAGTTTAGCACCCATAGACTGTCCAGATATTATGTCCTTCACTCTTACTATACAAGCAACTCATCTATATTTTTCCATCATACATAGTTTTGGTGGTATGTTTTATGTATAATTTATTGCTGGTATATGCTATAGCACACTATATGTCTTCTTTCCATTGTCCTCTGGATGATTTGAAATTTTGATTCTTTGAATGATTATGGCAGTCCATAATTTACAACCATATATAATCACTGGAATAATACTAGTGTTTAAAAGATGTTTTTGTTTCAAGAGAGAAATGTGAGGTCACGAAAAGCATTATAAAATTAGTCAACTGCAATCTAGTCCATTTTCTTTCTCTTATCCAGTATTAGACCCAGATCTTTGTTCATTTGCATATCTGTCCCAGATATGTGTACTGATGGACCACTTCAACTGGCCTTCTATCTAACTGCATTTCATAGTGAGGACATCAGGCATTCTACATCCATTCTAGTTTTCCAGTGTCAATTCTTAAGCCAAACTTTTTTGAATGATTGTAAATATAATTCAAGAGGCTCTTTACTGTTTTAGAATATCAATCAGCTCTTTGTCATCTATAAACATGCACTATCTATAATAAATGCCTTTTCCATTTGGACTTTTCAGGACATTCTCCTTAACAGTAGTAAACACCTTCGGTGAATATGTCTCTCCTTGTTTTATGCCTTACTGGCTATCAACAGTCAGCACTGACAGAACAAAATTGTCTCTGTTTTTGTATCTGTCAAGGAATCTTGTATGATTGTACAAGAGTATGGAAGATATCTTACCTGAAGAGAGTACCTAAAAATTACATTTTATTCTACCAAGACAAATGCTTTTTCATGGTCAACAAACAATAAGCAGAGTAGGATTATTTTCTCTACCTTCTAGGGAAGTGTGTGACTATAAAGATGTGGTCTGTTGTAGAATATTATGAAAACTTGCCTAGTCTCATATTTTCATCAAGGATAAGCTCAACATGTGTATAATTATTCTCATACAGATTTTGTAGTTGAAAATGGAGGCAGATGGGTAAGTGGTTATCAATGTCCTATTGATTGTCTTTTCCAACTCAATCTTTTCACCTTCAGGTATCCTGAGCATTGATTCTTGAACATTCTCAAAGTCATGTCTCTTTTATCAGGGACTTCTCGGCATATTTGGTCTGCCATAGCCAAACTTTATGTCTTCTTGTTTTTTTAGTAGCAGATTTTTTTGTCTGGCAAGAATCTGCTTCATGGTTTTAATTTTGACCTCAATGGAAAGGCCATATAGCACATTGGTATATAAGCAGAGAGACAATGTTTCACACACGAAAAATCAAAACTTTTATGAATTGGCTCATGTAGAAGAGGTAACTTTACATATAACATTTAGATAGAACCTTAAGGAGAGCATGATACAAGGAAAAGTGTACTGCATTTGAATCCAGAAGACTAGGATTCAAAACCCATCACTGTCACTTATTAGTTATGTGATATTGAACAAGTTAGTTCCTTAACCTTTGTATACACCAATTTCCCCATTTGTAAAGAATGGGATTCAATATAGATAACTTCTAAGCCCTCTTCCAGCTATCAGTCTGTGATTAGGGCAAAAGTATCAAAATTGAATCAAATGGAACTATTTTGAGTAAATTATCATTATAACTATTTTCTATTGGAATCCCAGAATTTTGGAATTTGAAGAGGTTTAAAACCTTTTTCTAGTTACTGTGCTCCTTTTCTACAAAGCTTCCTGAGTGAAATACTCAAAAATACAAAAGATTGTTCTAACCATTCAGATTGAGAAAAGAACAAAAGGGATGAATATTGTTCAAAGGGACAGAATGAAGCATGAGTTCATGGCCACATAGATAGCTAGTTAGTAGCAGAGACTAAAACTCAAGTTTCCCAATTTCCACTATACCAAGTGAACTCTTGGGGAAAAAAATCATAAAGCATTTACAGAATTATCATTAAAGTACTTTAATAAATACAAGTTTTGCATTTCATAGAAGAAGAAATGTTCACGCTCAACCTAGATGTGACAATTTCACCTATTTGGATAACCAGAAAATCTAAAAATTCAGAGCCCCAACCCTACATATTTCACTTATATGAAAGCACATTTCCTCACTTAAGGGCTATCTTTTCTTAGTTTGCAATTAAGTGTAACAAACTTAGATAACCTGGTTTCAAAGCCTATTCCAAGAAGATTAACAGCATCAAGTTAAAATAGGAAGCTGACAAAGAAAAAGAACACTAACAGCAAAAAGCAATATTGGGCAGACTGACAGCAATGGGAGTAAAGTAAAAAGATATAAAAAGTAGATGCAAAAACTCAAATTGGAAACAAGACAATTTTAGAAGTACTCAGGAATCAATTCTCAAATTCTCCCAAAAAGGAAACGATTCTAAAGAAAATGGAAAAAAATCATCACTGCACTTTTACCCCAAAAAAGAGACACAAAAGAAAACTATTAACTCAAAACCAGATTTCTCAACTCTCTAAGTCTTTATGTAAAAGGCCTATGAATGCCCAGAAAGCATCCCCAATGAAAACCTGAAAAGGGAACATGCAGGCTTTTATGGGCTATTATTTTTCACACCAGACCATCACACAATTGATTGCAAAAGCTGTAGAAAACAAAAACATATCAATATATTTATTTTTAGAAAGAATTAATTCAGTAGAAAGAAGCATCATCTTGAAGGCTCTCATCAGTCTTGCTATTTCTTAACTCATGTGTCCACATTATATGAAACTCCATAATAGCAAACACCTCAAAGGACTACTTTGCTTAAATTTCACTGAGTATTATTAACATCAAGTGAGGTATTGCACAGGAAGGTACAGTATGTTCAATAGTGTTCTTAAACACTACGAAAGATGCTCTGTGCAAGATCCAAAATTATTTCCTAATGATTAGGTTATCCATTCACAGATGTAATTGGTATGATGTCATCAAGCATTATGTATAACTTAAAGTTTACTCGGTAAAGTCTCCAGGAATACAAAAGAGCTTGGTTTAACTATTCACACTAGAAAAAGTGAAAAGAAAAACATTCAATATCCAGATTGAGGACATGCAATTAGACAAATAGCCCATAACATTTTCACTATGCTGCATTGTCAGATGTCTGGGCTGGGTTGACCAGACGTGTGTAGGGAAACAGCATTGAGATAAAAACTGGAAAACTCAATTCCAGTACAGACTCTGCTTCCCAGGAACTCCAAGACCAATCATTCTCAAGAACTTCCTACAGAGCAGTGAAGATGGTTGTTTTATGTCCCAGGTATGACCCATCATGGCCTGCCTACCTTCCCCTCTGTAAACATCTGAATGGGAGCTTTCACTGGACTATATGAAGGCAGTTTTCTCTTGCTCAACAATTGGAGGGTTCAGGAATGCCCTTATTTTGAAAATGCAAATTATGTGCACAACTAAGAACAATGCAAAAATATATTATTGATGAAATCATTTGAACATCAAAAGTCTGGTTAGTATTTTCTTGAGCCCTGAAGAACCTGAGCTTCCTCCCTGCCAACTATTTTGCAGCATCTGTTCTTATCTTCCCACCTCATTCAGCTTCTTTATATTTAACTCCTCTGTAGTATGTGGCCTTGGGTTTCTTTTACCTATAGGGAGAATGTGTGCAGTTTTCTTTTCTGACATTGAGGCTGATACTGGTATTACTCAATGGTAACTGAGCAACCAAAAGTAATTTCTATTCAAAGGCTTCAGCGGAATGATTCCAGAACTGGATCACTAACCCAGAGGTACTGCCCCTTCTGGGTCCCTCCTTATATCACAATCTATGATCTCATTGATGTGGCTATTTCCTCCACTGAAGCAGACTTATTCACTCCTCCCTTTGAAAAAGAGGCCATAACTAGCTATTTCACACTCTAAGGGCAATTTCCTCACAATCTTTACCTACTTAGGTTTTCTGGCCTATTGTGTCTTTACTTCACTGGATGGGGCTAAGTTTTCCTGTCTCTTCCCTTTCTGGCTACAATGCTTCCCTCTCCATTCCTCCTCTCCTTTTCTAAAACAAATTTTGAACACCAAAATTCAAACAAAAAAAAAGAAGAAAGTATGTTAAACTGTGAACTTTAGTTTATGTTTAATTTTTTCAATATTACATATTAAATTTCAATCTTTCAATGTGTGTGTCTTGAGTGATTGATGCAACTGAACTGAAATAAAAGATCAAACTGATCATAATTAGGAATCAGTGCAATGCTTTCAAGGACTGAAAACTGCTCAGCACTACATAATCCTGTTTTTAACATAAATCTACTAGTAATGCTATCTGACAGTAGAAAGATGCATATTGGGAACAAGTAGGTTACAGCATGTTACAAATGAGGAGCTACATTCAAGAGATGTTGTAAAAGACATTTCTAGAAATATGTTCAAGGGAAAGTATATGGGTCATGTAGCAAAAATGAAAGACAAGTGGATAACCCAAATATATCAGTACCCCATGAAAATATTAAGGGTAATACCTAGAGTTTGGTATAACAAACAAAAATCACAAAGATATGGAGTTATAGACTATAGGAGCAAAGGGAATTTCCCACACTCAAGGGAAAACATATATCTATCAAAGTAAGAATTCAAAAATATTGCAGTTTAGGGCCATTTCGCAAAGGATAAAATAATAATTCATAGCAGAGCCAGGAGTAGGAGTAGGAAAAGTGGACTGCCTCCAAAGGTTCCACAGAAAGGAAAGGAGGTTAAAGGAAGGACACTTTTTTAGTATTACTCTTGATATATGTACTTTTTATAACTTTTTGCATATGTAGTTTCTATGCCCAAAAAAGTCCACCTGTAATGACATATAGATATTTATTTTGTGATAAGTAAATTTACATGAGTTACAGTGAAGGTTCAAAGTCTCTGGTGACCAGTAACAGATAGGGATAAAATTTCCAAACTCTGCTAAAAACTCCTGCAAACATCAGTATTCAGAACACTGTATGACTTGTAGTCATAATGGTCATGGGCCCAAGTCTATGAAATTGTCAGTATAGAGGACTTCCAGATAAGGGAAGTCCCTCTACCAGTTCAGATTGGAAAAGGATTTCCTAGGGCACTGAGAAGTATACTGACTAGCCCAGGGTCATATAGACAATATGTGTCCGCAGCAGGACTTGAAACCAGGTTTTCCTGGACCTTAGAGGAGCTCTCTGTTCACTATATCAAACTACATCTCATAGGTTTAAAAAGGCACAATATAACTTTGGGGTTGGAAATGGCTTTTAGAAAACATATAATCCAAACCCTTCATTTTACAGATAAAGAAACTAAGGATTTGGAAATTTAAGTGATCACTCATAGTCATCCAGAAAAGATTTTATTATTTTCTTTATCTTATGTCTTAAAACACACACACATACATATGTACACACACAGTGGAGACATTACAACAAATATGTCTAGTAAAGGTCTGATATCCAAAATATAAAAGAATAAGACTCATTCCCAATAGATAAGTGGTCAAAAGATATGAATAAGCAATTTTCAAAAGAGGAGATTCAAACTACTAAAAACTAGATGAAATACTGATCCAATAACTAATAAAAGAAGCACAAATTAAAATTAATATCTCACATCCATTAGATTACAAAGCATAAGAGACAGAAACAGTCGGAGTTGGAGGAGCTTTGGGTTGGAGGCAAAATGTTGGTGGTACTGTGAAATGATCCAACCATTTGGAACCATATTAGAAAAAGGAGTTCCTTAATGGCAATGAAATCATAGGTCCAATCTCCAAAAATACCTATTTAAAAAGTCACTAAATCCTTTCACTCCACAATCCCATTAAGAGGCACATATCCCAAGAAGATCAAAGACAGGGGTAATCTGTCCACAAATATCCACTAGTTATGTGACCCTGGGCAAGTCACTCAATTTGTCTGCCACAGTTTCCTCATCTGTAAAATGAAGGCAATAATAACTCCTACCTACCAGAGTTGTTATGAGGATCAAATGAAATAATTTTTATAAAGCACTTAGCTCAGAGCCTGGCACATAGTAGGAGCTATTTAAATGTTAGCTATTAACATTATTAGATATACAAAATATTTATAATTGTACTTTGCATGGTAATAAAAGACTGGAAACATAAGAGTCCCCACCAAACTGGGGAATGCCTGAACAAATTGTGATGTATTAAAATTAAGGGAATATTGTTTTACATTTTAAGAAACAAAAATTCGGAGAACCTTGAAAAACATTTCTACTCTGATCAATGAAATGACCAATCTTGATTACCAAGGCCTTACATTTAAACACAAGTTCTCTTTCTTTGGCTGAGAGATGGTCTTGGACTTTAGGTACAAAATGAAACATAGTCAGAATTGTCAAAATGTTGTTTTGTTCTGTTTAATTATACTTCTCATTTATAGACAAAGATTCTATTATGGGTGGTAATAGGTTATTTTGAAGTGGCAGTAATGTTAATAAAGCTTTTTTTAAAAAGCAAGAAAGGAAGTAAGATGACATAAGAATTGCTATCCAAAATGTTTTTTAATTTGTTTTTAAGTTTTGGTACACAACAGGGCAAAGCACCAACTATAAGGAAAACTTACTGATCTGGAACTACATCACTCATTTCCAAATGGCCCCAGATAGCAATTTTTACCATATTTAACTGAAATTACAGAGAAACTACTCCTAAAGTATACATACTTAAATAAAGACAGATATTTAAGTGCTCTTAAGGAATCTTGTTGGGGGGGGGGAGAAAATAAGCATAAGTTATCTTAACTGGTTGATTAGAGAAAGAATTGAGATTTAAAACTCATTCACTTTCTATAACCAATAATTTGCGAAGTTCTATTGATTCTATCCCTAAAATTTCTCTATCTATCCCCATGTCAACTCCCACTATAAGTACCCTGGCTCAAGCTTTCATTTTGATCTCACTGAAGCTATTTTAATAGCCACCTAAATTGTCACTCCTTGCCTCTAGACCACTGTTGAAGAGGCACTCCTCTACTTAAAAACGTTATCAGGCTCCCAATTTCTAGTCCTCCACAGAAAAGCATTTAGTAATTAGATGCACACCAGTTCAGGTAGAGGGCTAAGGAAAAAGTACAACAATATGAACAAAAAGATGTCTGATTTTATTTATAAAAAAATTAAATAGCAAGAACTTTTTAATTTCTCCTAAATAAACTTGTTATAGGCCAATCATTAACAAATTAATGATCAAAAGATTCTATTTCACTAGGTTCATTTATGGTTGTTTTTTTAATCCAGTGAGTAAAGAAAATGTTATTCAGCTGACAGTATTCTCATCAGTTTCATAGTTGGGGGAGAAAACCTAATTAATATAAATTCTCCTTTTCTTTTTCTTCTATATACCTATATTCAGTCAGTAAATGCTTGAATTCCTAAAACTATTATAGTAAATTAGATCTACTAGACATAAGTTCCTAACAGAAGCAACTGTATATTAAATTTGTAATGACTCAGGATAATAGTTGAACCTTCCTTAACTGATGGAACATTTTATCATTTATCACCACTAGTACTTATAAGGCACTACTTCAAAAAGTTACTTTTTTTCTGTAAATATCTACTTCTGACATAAAGCAGGTAACAAAGTAAAACAAAGCCACTGATCTTACTATATGCTACCTCCCTCACCATACGCTGTACCCACCCCCAAAAAGGTTAGACACAAGAAAGGGAGCATAAAACTAAAGTCAACTTTAAACATATTTTCCTTGGAGGGAAAGCATTTTAATTGTTGGTGATTTGGAAAAGTATTAGAATACATCATACTTTTTTATACTCAAAAGGAATCATTAAACATTGTGGCAATTCACATTACAGGTGAAGAAAAGAAACAGTTACATGTCATTGTTTTTTTTTATAAACAATGTAATTTCATGATGTATCAATTTTCTTTTTAAAAACAAAAAGCTTGGAAAAAAAGACAGTTCAGGCCCCAAACTGGAGTTTTGCTGGATTATATATTTTTTTAATTACTGTAATTCAACAAACTGCTTGATTTTGAACAGTTTATAATCCACACATATTTGAATAAGCAATAACAAAAAGAAAGTGAAAGTGACCCTAAGTGAAATTAATCTATTTTCTATGAGCACTCAAATAAAATAGTAAAAAGAACAGAACTAATTCATCTTTCAGATAATTAAAAGTTCAGTTTTGCAGAAAATTAAGATGAAATTTCTAATTTGAAAATCTTTGACATGCAAAACACCACAAAACTTAACTATATCATATTATCTTTAACTAGAACAATAGGCCTAAATCTAAAGAATGACCGATACAACATTGTTGTACAAGTGCTTGACTTTAAAATAACTACATTGCAATAACATTCCTATAGTAGTTACCATGCTTTCCCATAAACAAGCAAACACTGAATGTCAACATCAGAACTCGAAAATAAACAAGAGCTGTTTAGCAAAAGCAAGAACTGAAATTCTAATTGCTCTAACCTTACGGAAACTTGTTAAATTAAAATACGAGGACCCAAATTACATGATTTCTATTCTAAAAAGTCTCCATTTAAAATCTTTTATTACATAGTGTTCCCCCACCTTTCTGAAGAAAAAATAAAATTATTCTTCTCCTGGATATGACTTTAAATAATAAAGACAGAAGCGGCGATGCACGTTTTTTTTTAAAAGGCACGACTAAACAAGGTGTGTGGTGGTGGTGTTCCTAAACACGCGCTTTACACTCACCCGTATTACACTGCTTTCCTTCCCTTTCTCCATCTCTTCTTTTCTGCTGCCGTTGGAAAATTATATACACAAAACCAGGAGCAATATAAGCAGGGGTTCCATAGTTGACACAAGGGCAAACTAGCTTAAATAGGGGAGGGCCAAGTGATAAGGATGGGAATTTTCCCCCCTACAAAAAATGAGGAGGGAGGTGGAGCAGGAGAGAATAGAGCAGAGAAGAGGGGGCGCGTAGGGTCGGGGGAGCGCACGCTTAAAGGAGGATGGCGGTAAAATTGGGGGGGTGGGGTAAAGGATAGGAATAAGAGACACTGGGGAGAACGTGAGGGGAGGCACCAAGCCGAGGAGAGGAAGGAGGCGGAGCGGACCTAGCGGGGTGCAGGGAGATGATGCCCCCTCCTTCCTCCCAGCTGCTGCCGAAGCTACTCCAGCACACGCCCACCCTGGGGAAAGATACCGGCTCTGGGGCCTAGCAGCAACCGCCCTGCCGGTGAACCTAGCCAGTCAGGGGGCGGGCTCAGCCTCCTCCTACCCATCCCAGGGCCCGGACCCTAGGTCACCCAATCCCCCCACCCCCTCCCGGCACCCCCAGGAAAGATGAGTGTGGAGATGAAGCGGGACAGAGGGGTGGGGAGGGGGGCAACCATTAAGGAACAGTGTCCATGGCAACGGAGGGGGAGGAAAAGAGGACGGGGGGGTAGATTTCACCCTTTTCCCCCACTCGAGTCCTTCCTTGAAACGCCCACCCGTGTGATAGGAGGGGGGAAATCCCCTTCCCCCTCCCGGTACCAGGGAGAGGGGGCGGAGGCCGGGCTTCGGCCGGGAGCCGGGCTGAGGCGCCCCCTCCCCGCCCCACACCTGGGCGGGGAAAGGCCGCGGCTGCCCCAACCACCATCACCCCGCGCCTGACGAGGAAACGGCGGGACCTCGGCCTGAGCCTGACCGGCTAGGCTGGGGTTGGGATGGAGGCGGAGGCTGAGGCGGACAGTGTCCCCACATACACATACACCACCCCGCGCCCCGACCCCGCTCCCCGGGGAGTCCCCTTCGGCGGGGAAGGACAAATCGTCTAAAAGCCGAGAGAGAAAGCGGCTACGACTACCTGGCTCTGCTCCTCACTCCCTCCATCCCCGTCCGGCCGTCGCCGCCGCCTACTCCGCTGCTGCTGCTGCCGCCGCTGCTGCTGCCGCCGTCGCTGCCGCTGCCGCCGCCGCCGCCGCCGCACACAGCCTGAACCGCCCGGCGGGGGACAATGACGTGCCTCCATCCGGGCACCGCCGCCGCCGCCGCCGCCGCCGCCGACGCCTCCTCCGGGTCAGGAGCCGGCGCCGCCGACAGTACTCGACTCTCGCCACCAGGGGGCGCAGCGACACGCCAACGCTGTGCTCCAGCCTGGCACGCCGCCAGCCCCGCGGCTCAGAAGCGATCGTCCAGGTGGCGCTTCTAGGAACTAACGGGTCGGCGGTTCCCCACTCCACCTACCCCGCCCCGCCCCACCCCCTCTCCGAGGCTGGAGGAGGTCGCCAAAGAGCCGGAGCCCTACGGAGGAAGAGAAGGAGGTCGAGGGGATGCTGAGAAACTTGTTGTAGGCGCCCTCCGCCTGCGGCTGTGGAGGATGAAGCGGAAAGCGTGAAGCAGTTTCCTAGGTGCCTGGCCAACACTGAAAGCATTCCAAAGCGGTGGCCGTCCCTTTCCGACAGCGTGAAAAGATCGCTCCCTTCCACGCCCCCGGCGTCGCTCCTGCCCCCGAGTGTGCGTGCGTATGTATGTATGTATGTGTCTCTTCACCTTTTAGAGTTGTACTTTAAAGAGCAGCTGCTGCCGCTTTTCTATCAGCCCCAGCCTGGCCCCGGGGCGCTGCACCAGGAGCGCCCTTCTGGATTCCCCCGCTGCCCTTGGTTATCCGCCCACAAAAGTTTCCGCGGGTTTCGCGCACACTGACTGGCTGCCCTTCTTCTCCAGGCCCAACTTGGAAACTCCCTTTGCCCCCTGCATTGTTTCTCGCGGGAATCCCACCCACTTTTTTCTAAAGGGGCTCCAAGGAGAGTATCCCAAGAAACAAAAGGCAGGGCGTTGGGGGAGTCCTCTCAACGCCCCCAAGCGAGATGCCAAACAAACCTACCTTTCCCCGAAAACTATCCCGACCTCCTCCCAAGGTGGGCTCCTGCAACAGAACGCGCGAATATAGTAGCGGCTAGATCAGAAAGAGTTGACCAAGTTGCTGGTCATTTTTGCTAACTGAAGACGTCTTTGAATATTCATTTAATGATAGGTTTTATTTGCACCATTTCATACACACACATATACGTATGAGTGTATGAAAGTTTTGTTGGGGAAAAAATATTTTCTTTCTGTGGCATAGACCCATAAGATGTTTGGGAATCAGGAGATTCTCTCTCTGGAAATGGTCGAATTCAAAGGTTCTTAAAATTTTTGTGTTCAGAGACACCTGTCTGGCAAAACCTATGATCCCCTTCTCACAAATAATTTGAAGAAATGCTAAATTTCACTTTGAGGTTAATGAAAATAAAGATGTAGGATACCTTCCCCCCCTCATCCAAATTCATAGGCTAAGTTAATAACTCATGGTATATGTAATCAGGCACCTTCTATTCCCGAGTAAGACTTAGCTGTTTGCAAATGTTTGTCCGTTGAAAAAATTCCTTAAAGTCAAAGAATTTGGGAAATGGCAGATTTTTAAAATAAATTTCAAAGACTAGCAGATTCATTGGCATCATCATGAAATCAATACACATGGAATATGGAAATACATATGAAAATAGCAAGAACACAGGTTTGTATTTATCTCGTGTGGTTTAGATAAAGCACAAAAAATTTCATGTTATCCACAATAATCATTCATATGTCCTTGGAGTTTTAATTTTAAGGTTTGTAACTTTTAAAATAGATGCAATAAAATATGATTTGCATTACTAACACTAATGATGATAATATTCATTATATAAATATTGAGATAGCCATGAAATTGAAAGACACTTGCTTTTTGGAAGGAAAGCTATGGTAGATCCGGATCACATACTAAAAAGCAGAAGACATCACCTTGCTGACAAAGTTCATATAGTCAAAGCTATGATTTTCCAGTAATAATGTGTGACTATGAGAGTGGAAGAATTAAGCTTTTGAATTCTGATGCAAGGAAAGGCTTTTGAGAGTCTCTTGGACAACAAGGAGATAAAATCAATCAATGCTTAAAGAAATTGAGAGTATTCACTGGAAGGTCAAATATTGAATTCAAAACTTAAATACTTTGGCCACATCATGATAAAACAGGACTCACTGAAAAGATGATAAAGTTGGGGGAAAAAATGAAGGCAAAAGAAAAAGGAGGAGACAGAGAATGAGATGGATAAAGAAACAAACATGAGCTTGACCAGGCTTCAGAAGATAGTGAAGGAGCCTGGCAAACTTTGGGCCATGGGAGTCAGGAAGAGTGTCTGAACAACAAAATCCTCATATTAAAGATTAGGATACTGGAGCTTAGAGGTTAGGTGACTTGACCTGGGATCAACATCAAATGAATAAAGGAGCCAGTTCCCCCAATTCCTACAGTCCTCAATTACTACAGTCTGCCTCTTCCAGGTAGAGCAAAGAACATCAATGTTGCATAGTAGATATAATCAAGTTGCATGTTCAGAATGATGGATGCCCCAACTATTAACATTTAGATTTTGGAGCAAGAAATATCTGTCTTTGTTATCCCATTGCCTAGCCCTTACCACTCTTCTGCCTTGGAGCCAATACACAGTATTGATTCCAAGATGGAAGGTAATCAAGTAACTTGCCCAGGGTCACACAGCTGGGAAGTGTCTGAGGTCAGATTTGAACCTAGGACCTCCAGTCTCTAAGCCTGGCTCTCAATCCACTGAGCTACCCAGCTGCCCCCAGGGTTTTTATTTTTTTAAAAAGAGAGAGAGAAATCTTGTTAATTAAGGCTCTCCAAGATCTTACTCTTCGCTTCAGCCTTTTTTTTTACATTATACTCCTTCAAAAATACAGCCTATATACTACCCAAGCTGTATCACTATCTGTTCTTCAAACTAAACATGTCCTTTTCTGCCTCTCTACAGTATGTAGGCCAGAGGTTATCAAACTCATGGCTGAGGAGGCAAGCTAAACTCCCTAGTGTGTGTACTGAACCAGATTAAAATATAAGTTGGAAAGCACTGTATTTAACAAAATATACAAGAATATGATAAAATGTAGATAATGGTAATTTGTGGTTTTCTAAGTCAATATGTAGCCTGCTGGGATTTAGCTCTCCCTTTTATATTTGAGTTTGACACTTCTGGTAAAGACAGCCTACCCCACTATTGCGAGGTTTCCAATACCCTCTCCTCCAGCTCTCTTCTCAGAACCTATTTTGTCCAAGGTTAGCTTGTGTGCCTCCTTTAAGTCCCTCAATTGTCAGTGCTCTCTCCTACCTCATATAGATCACTCTGAATTACTCTTATCTGTGTTGAATTCTTCCCAATGGAATGTCAGTTCCTTAAGGGCCTGGAATGTTTCATTTTGGCCTTTGTTTCCTCCAAACCTATAATGCTTCTGTAAACAGTCAAGACTTAATCAAAGTTTAACAGACCTGGAAAAAACTGCAAAATCCAGGTCTTAATCGAGTTTAATCTAGTGCTATTTTTATTTCAATTCCAGTAGAAATGCTGAGTTCCCAAAAATGAGGAGTGTCCCAAGGTGAAATTGGATACTTTGGGGATTAAGGGGTATCTCCCCTGCCCTCCATTCTGGAGGTCTTCTAGCCGTGCCCAGATGACAGCTTAATTGGGAGGAATTCTTGTTTAGAGTTGGGCTAGATGGCCTTTCCAACTTTGAGATTGTGATTCTGAATTGAATTTTACTATTAAGGGAACCAAAGTATGAAGCAAAGATGAGTTGTGAAACTAGTTCAACAATATGAATCAACTAAAATCCCCATTCCCACACTCCATCAAAGCCTAAATATCTTGAATAAAATGGTACCACCTATAATTTTTTTTCATTTTAAAAATTGTTTGTTACATTAAAATTTCCAAGTACTTCCCACACATCCTCCCCTGGCTACAGAAGGTATCATTTAACAAAAAGATATATGTTTATATAAATCTATGTCTTATTTCTATTTATCAGCTCTTTAGGGGTGGATATATACAAGTCATTCTTCAAACATTTCTATTGCTGTAAATAATGTTCTCTTGGTTCTACTTATTTTACTCTTCATAATTTCATGTAGGTCTTTCCATGTTTTTCCAAAATTAACCTGCTCATCATTTCTTACAGAGCAGCAGTATTCCATCAAAATCATATGCCACAACTTGGTTAGCCATATGTAATATAATGGTTTTTCCTTTGTTTTATTTTTAAAACTTGACTGGAGGATGTAGTGGCACATTCCTAACAGTACTATCCAATGAGCACAGACAATTCATTAAAATGAAGCTACCTTTACTTGTCTACAAGACAATGTAGAATGTAGGAATCAAAAGCTATTCATCACACTTGTTCTACTGAGGTAGGATATTCTTTTTTTTTTTAACCTTTATCTCCCATCTTGGAATCAATATTGTGTATTGGTTCCAAGGGAGAAGAGTGGTAAGGGCTGGGCAATGGGGGCTGAAGTGACTTGTCCAGGACCACAACAGCTGGGAAGTGTATGAGGCCAGATTTGAACCTAGGACCTCCTGTGAGGTAGGATATTCTTGTAAATCCTGTAATCCATAAAGGTGTTAGTACTGTTAAAGATTAGAATTGAATCAGCAACTAATAAATTTTTATTGATTGGTTGATTCAGTATACTATAGATAAAGAAAAATGCCAAGAGAAGTTTGTTTCTTATCCAAGTTAGTAACTGGTTCTAGAACATAGGTATTTTCTGCCCTCATTGCATTATACCACACTGCTATCAATGCCTTTTACTAAATAAATATTTGTTGTTTGTGTTTTTCCTTCATTCATAATATTGTCCATGCCCTCCCCTGGAACCTAAAAAGAATGAAATGCAGAATTCAATTCAACATTCATTAAGAGCCTACTTTAAAGAAACTAATGCCAGGTGCTAGGGATATACACTTGAAAAGCAACAGAGAGCTTGCCCTACAGGTGCTTATAATTTAATCTAGGCTATAAGACATAAGCAAATATATATTATTAAGGCAAGATGTGATAAATACAAAGGAGAGTTCTAGTCAAGTGATTTAAGAAATTCATGGAGAGCAAAGCTTCATTTCATCTGGGAAGATAGAAGACTTTAAGAAGGAAATGGTACCCAAGCTGGTCTCTGATCAGGAAGAAGAATCTCAACCCAAAGAGAAGAGGAAGGCCTACATTCAAGAATGCTCACAAAAAGAGAAAGATGATATCAGGAATAGCTAGAACATTTGGCCTGGAATGTATTTATTAAGCTAGTATTGAGCATACCTACTGTGTGCAGTTTACTACTATTAAGGGTGCTAGTAACACATGCAGTCTCTTTCCTTCAAGAAACTTAAAATACAATGAGTAGTTAATAAGTAGTTAAGACTCTCCTGGTCTCAAATAAGGAGTAAATAGACAGAAAGCAGAAAATCCTCAACTGTAAAATATTTTAAATGTTACCCACCACAAAGTGACTTAGAGCTGGAAAAGCTATGGTATTCCCCACCCCCTCCCTTGGGTCAACTCCATTAGTTATCTTAATAAACATTTATTAAATGCTACCTAAGTAAGATTGGTGGGAAAATACAGAGACAAAAACAAAATAGAATCTGCTTTCAAGGAGGTTACTTTCTATTAAAGAGAAGCAACATGAACACAGAAAAGCAAAATCAAAAGTATATACAAAGTAGATAGGAAATGGTGGCCCAGAGGACAAAGTGCCTGAGCCTGAAGGTGAGAAGACTTCTGTGTTCAAATCTTGTCTAAGACACATTAGCTTTGTGACTCTGGGCAGGTCATTTCTGTTTGCCTCAGTTTCCTCATCTATAAAATGAGCTGGAGAAGAAAATGGCAAAACACTCCAGTATCTTTGCCAAGAAAACTTCAAAAGGTGTGATGAAGAACTAGACATGACTGAAAAGGACTAAAATGCAACAACGCATGAAATACATTTCTGAGCACTACCAGTTGCTGGAATCAGGACAGGGAACCTACAGATTCTATAAGACAAAGGTAGATGGGTTGGGAAATAAATTCTAAGCACCAGAGACAATTTGTGAAGAGGCCTAGAAATGGGAGATTGAATGTTTTGTATGAGGAAAAAGAAGTAGGTCAGAAGGAAAGGTAGGTGAAGCTTACTAATATATAGCCAATAAGCCTAGAAAGGTAGGCTGGAGCCATATTATAAAATCTGTTAAAATTCAAACAAAAGAGTTTATATTTTATCCTTGAAACTCTAGGGAGCCCCTGAAATTTCCTAAGCAAAAGAACGACATGCTCAAACCTGTTCTTTGGGAATATTAATTTGGGAGCAAAAAAAATGAAAAGATTTTTTAAAAATACACAGAACAAAAGAAAATCCAGAAGGGGGCACAAAAAAAGTATAACAATATTGGAATGAATGTGTTAAATTTAATATCTGCTTTTAAAAATAGCTGCATGCAAGTATTTTATAGATTTAGAAAAAAAAACAATTCATCTGGAAGAACAAAAGGTCAAGAGTAGCAAAGGAATCAATTTTTAAAAATGTGAATGAAGGTAGCCTAGGAGTACCAGATCTCAAACTATATTACAAAGCAATAATCATCAAAACAATCTCATACTGTCTAAGAAACAAGTGTGGTAGTTCAGTGGAATAAATTAGGTACACAAAACCTAGTAATAAGTGACCATATTAATTTTAGTGTTTGATAAAAAGATCTAAGCTTTTGGGACAAGAACTCAGTATTTGTCAAAAACTGTTGGGAAAACTGGAAAATGGTATGGCAAACCCATATACATAGAGCAGCATCTTATAACATGCTAAGGCAAGTTCAACAAGGGTACATGGCCTAAACATAAAGTGTGATAAACAGCAAATTAGGGGAGCATGTAATAGTTTACCTATCAACTCTATGGATAAGAGAAAAATTTTAGACCAAACGGAGCCTTATAAAATGTTAAATGGTTGATTTTTTATTATAATAAATTAACATTTTATGCAGTGCAACCGTGATTCCAAGGAAAGAAGAAATCTGGGGGAGGGGGATTTTACAAATATCTCTGATAAAGGTCTAATTTCTCAAATATATAGAAAATTAAGTCAAATTTATAAAGATAAAAGTCCTCCAATTGAGAGTCAAAAGATATGAACAGTTTTTGGATGAAGATATCAAAGCCATTTGTTGTCATATGCAAAAATCCTCAAAATTACTCTTGATAGAGAAATGCAAATTAAAACACTTCTGAGGTGCCACCTCACACCTATCAGATTGTCCAATATGACAGAAAAGGGAAATTATAAGTATTGGAGATGTGGGAAAACTGGGACACATACACTATTGGTGGAGTTGTGATCTGATCCAACCATTCTAGAGATCCAACCAATTTGGAATTATGCTCAAAGGACTCTAAACCAGTATACTCTTTGATTCATCAATACCATTACTATGTATCCTAAAGAGATTTAATGGGGGGGACCTACTTGTACATAAATATTTATTGTAGTTCTTTTTGTGGTAATGATTGGAAAATATGGAGTTGTCCATGGGGATGGCTGCATAAATTGTGGTATGAGATTGTGATGAAATACTATTGTATAAGGAATGACAAGCAGAATGATTTCAGAAAAATTTGGGAAGACTTATATGAACTGATGCAAAATGAAGTGAGCAGAACCAGAAGAACATGCTCACAATGTTTTTTGATGAACAATTGTGAATGACCCAGTTATTTTCAGCAATGTGGTGATTCAAAACAATTCCAGAAATTCATTATGAAAAATGCCATCTGCACTCCAAAAGGGAATTGAAATATACTTTATTTCACTTAATTTTTTTTTATTTGAGATCTTTTCCACAAGAAGACCAATATGGAAAAATGTTTTACATCATTGCACATGTAAAATCTATATCAGATTGCTTACCATCATAGTGAAGGGAAGGGGAGGAGAGAGAGGGAATGAGGTAGCTAAGGTAGGAAGGAGGAAGAAAATTTGGAACTCAAAAAAAAAGTTTTAATGAATATTTAAGAAATAAAATTGCCTCAATAGAGATTTATTGCTTCAAAAACAATCAAATTTTTTATTCTTTGCATATGAAAATGTTCATTTTTGTCAAGTTCATAGTAACCTAAGATAATTCTGAAGAACTCATGATAAAAAAAAAATGCCGTCCACCTCCAGAAAGAGAACGGATAAATTCAGAGTTCAAGTGGAAGCATAATTTTCTCACTTTCTTAATTTTCCTTACTTTTTTGGTGACATAGATAACATGGAAATGTGTTTTGCATATTTTCACATGTGTCATTGAGATATTGCTAACCTCAGTGGGTGGGGAGGGGCTGGAGGGAGAGAGAATTTGGAACTCCATTTTTTAAAGATTGCTAAAAATAAACAACAAATATAAAATAAAGGAAAGTTGATTTAGTAGCCATGAAGGATTGAGCATAGAGATCAGGGAGATCAATTAGGTTATTTTAGTAATTCAGGTGATAGGAGATGAAGGCTTGAAATAGGCTGAATGGAGAGAAGGCAATATTATGTTAAGTGATTGAATATAAGAGTTAAGGAATAGGGAAGAGTTGAGGATTCCTCAGTTCTCACCAAAAATGGGGAAGTTAGGGAGAGAAGAGGATTTGGGGAAAAGAAAAAGGGCTTTGAATTAAGCTGCCTTTCTCAATGAATTCTTAAAACAGTAAGTTAACTTTTTTCCTGCGAAATCTCCAAAACCCAGGTCTTTAAAAACCAAACATTAAAAAAGCAGCCAGTTTTGGAAATCTAGAGTTTAAAGTTGTATATTATATGGCACTTTAAAGTTCATAAAAGCACTTTCTTCACATTGCCTAGGAGATAGGTAGTACAAGTATTATTATTACTCCTTTAACAAATAATGAAACTGTATCTCAGAAAAGTTAAGTAATTTTTCCAAAGTCACAAAGCTACTAAGTAACAGAACTAGTAAGTACTAGGACCAAGGTCCCACGGCGCCAGTACTCATTCTTGAATCCTCTCCTAGTAGCTATGCAGTCAGAGGTGACTTTTCTGACAAGAAAAGGCACGGAATTGTTTTCATTCACTTTTGATAACTTCAGTGATATATGCAATTTATAAATAGGTAATTGATTGGAGATCTTTTCTGCTGGATTCAGGAATCCATAAGTGAAAACTGAAGACTGACTTTACATCTAGCCAAGACGTGTTCAGTGCTGTGTGTGTATACTGAAGTTTTAGGAAGGCGGTGCTTTTATGCTGGGTTTAAAAGGCCCTCTAGTGGTCTACTTAGAGTTCTACATTGAAGCACTTGAATAAAACGGAAGGGATCCCACAGAGGGGCATTTACCCCAATTCGATCCCCCCCACCTTTGAGGCCAACACCACCACCACCTCCTCTTCCCTGGTAAGAAATTGAAATTTTAAAGTTTTCCTTTTACATCCTATCAACCTTTATTTTTTCATTGACTTCTAGGAGTGCTACATGTACAGAACAGCTATGGGATTAGGGACTCCACAAAATGTCATTTGCCTTTTCTGAATGGCTTTCTCAGATGATTAAATGCAGAATGGAAAGGGTATTACAAAGCCAAACCAAACAGGCAACCTGAAAAGTGCCTGCTGTGGCATCTGAGCAGTACAAAGAATCCTCCCATTTTTCAGGCTTCCTCTTTCAACCTTTTAATATTCATCTGAGGTTTGTATAGCTTGCCAATGTTTCTCAATTGAATTTACACTATTTTGATTCTAATTTTACATTCCATTTCACTTTCCATAGACTGCTTCCCTCTGCAGCAAGCAGACTGAACCTCATTAGAGTGCTTGAATAGTTTATGTGGTAACAGCACTCTTAGAATATCACAGAAAAGTGAAGAGAATGTTTTCTTGTCATGTTTATTAAGGGGTAATGGGAGAGAGTCTGTATTTTTGTAAATGTGATGTGGATGCCTATTTCACCTATTTGTTCTTTGTATGCCAGAGACAAAAGATGAAGTAGAATGGAGAGAGCACTAGCCTTAAAGATAGCAAAGACCTGTGTTCCAATCCAACTTTTGTTATATACTGGCTGAGTCAGTCATTTGACTTTTTGATCCTCTAAACCAGCGGTTCTCAACCTCTCAATTTGTAGCAATGAGAATACATAATACATATCAGGTATTTACATTCTGAATCATAACTGTAGCAAAATTACAGTTTTGAAGTAGCCACCAAAATACTTCTTGGGTTTGGGGTCACCACAACATGAGGAAATGTATTGCGGGGTCACGGCATTGGAAAGGTTGAGAACCACTGGTCTAAACAATTCTCCAAGAGGACAGAGTTTAGAGAAAGTGCCTCACAATCTCTATTGGCATTGGTGGAAGGAGCTCCCTCTCCTTAAGGCCATGGTCTGGCAGATCTTTCAATACACCCCAACCTGGGCGCTTTGAAAGAAATTATCTCATATGAATACCCAGGTGTCCATATGCCTATTTTTGGCTACAGTTTGCTACTCGACTTCATTTCCCTCTCAGCTACAGTTAGGTGTTAACAGAAGAAAACAATATAAGTAGTTTACTTTTCAGAGTAAACTCAATAATTGATTTTTTGAGCTGCACATTGTTTTCTCTGCTCTTCCTATATCCATCAGATTAGGTAGTCTGTTAGGACCATTCAGTTGACTTATGGTCCTCTTGGTGTATTAATAATGTAGACAGATGAATTTTTTCATTAGGTATTCAGACTCATTCTGTGATGGCTCACAAATGCCCCCAACATATACTCTGCATACTGATTTAAGGAAATAAAGGAAAAGAGGAAGCATTTTCTTTCCTCCAAAATTCTACAATTTTCATATTCGAGATGATTCTGGCATTATATTTCTCTAGAGGATGTGCTTTAAGTTAATATCAGCTATGAAAAGGAAAAACTAAATTTATAAATGATTCTTGTTGCTCAATAGAGAACCGCAAAAGAAAGTTATTTAGTTCATTAGCTATATACAAAGCTAAGATTTCTGCAAGGGTGAAAGCCTTCATCTACATGCTATGTTGTGCTAATATGCAAGATAGCACAGTTTAAAATCTCTGGGGGATAAAAGCAAACTTGAAATACATGAAATCAGGCTTCAGCCTTGGAACTTATTCACAGTCCACTAGATTTTATAAGGCAAACAAAAATGGGGATTGATGTGATGGCAAAGGATGGAGTCTTTGTAAGGTAAAGAAATATGAAAATGCACATGACAATCAACATATAAAAACAAACTACTGAAAATGCGAGTCTTAAAAACTGAGAAAATTCAGTGCCCCTCACCTAAAGATTCAAAGTAAATTAAAATGATGTCAATGATATATGTGGTTTTTTTAGGTGACAGATGCTAGCAAACAGATCAAACAGCTCCAGAAAATATTAAAAAACAAACAAACTTGCCCCCATGCATTTACAGCAGCCACTCCTTGATTAGCCAAAGAACAAAGAACCCTCTACCTAAATCTGCCTCAGAGGGAACATTCCTAAACTGTTGGAAATTTGATCTAGGATTTTTAAAAATGGATTCTAGGCTCTTTTTTTTTTAAACTATAGCATTTACAGTAAAATAACTAGCAAAATGAACATTCTACAGGAATTTAAGAAGTGGGATGTACATGACTAAGGTAGAGAGGAAATCTCAGAATAGGACTACAGACATTCTAGTGGACTAACCAGTAGATATGAAGGGAAGGACTTCATTCCTGGACTATCTACAATATAGCTACAAGGCATACATTCTGAAATATTTTGAGTCAAGCAAGGAAATCACCTTAAAACCTAAACTAAATCCTCTGGGCAAACCACAGGATGACCTCAGGGAAAAAAAAAAAGTGGTTTCATAGGAAAACTTTCCTTCAGCATAGTCAAACCTTAGATATAGGTATTTTGAAAGAAATGATCTCTTTAAATATTGCTTAGGGGTCATCTGGGGTTGGGACACTGAAGTTAATGACTCCTATAGCTACAAGGAACAGTTGATTCTATACCATATCTTTATTGTTTTCCCTGTCATGTAGACAGGGTTACTATCCCAGAAATGTCCACCACTAAGGGTTTGGTTTTGTATTTCTGATTTTTTTTTTTCTGAAGAAAGCCTAAAGTCTAGTAATTCCTTTCTAGAAGTTAAATTTCTTAACTTAAGTTAAAAATATGAAGAGTTAAAAATATAGTTAATATAATTAAGTTAAAAATATAAAGAGGGGGTACTCTTGGCTCTATTCTTCTTAATATAATTGCAAATGCTTTATGGCACTATGTAGAAGCCAGGAAACTAATGTCATTTAAGATATATTTTTGGACGAATTATAATATGGAACATCAATAGAGGGCAATCTGTAATCTTTGCTATCAGCTACCACAATCTGTAAGTGTGGTTAAAGTAGCCTCTTACTTCAAACTCTGATTAACAGAATCAGGCATTACTGAACTATCTGTATCTAAGGCTAGCAAAAAAAAAAAAGAAAAGTTTAAAGTGGGTAATTTACTATTTTTACCACACTGTGTGCATTTAGGTACATATTGTCTATAACCATTCATAACACCCCCTACTATTGATTAAAGTAACTAACCTAAAGAAAGAAAGAAATCAACAACAGATATTTATTAAGTGTTAACTAGATGTCAAGATACTTACCCCACCCATGCTTTCCCATTCTCTCAATTCAACCCTCTTCAGTTTCTATTTCCTTGTCCTCACTTGCCACAATATTTCCCCTCAGTGGGTACCCTTGATTCCCCTGCCCCTCTATGTGTTGTCTTCCTCCATTAGAATGTAAACTCTTTGAGGGTAGGGGACTATTTTGCTTGCATTTCTTTTAAAAAATCTCATGTTTCTATTCTTTCTCTGGAGGTGGACATTCACAAGTTATTCTTCAAACATTAATTCTGTAGCTATATAAAATGTTCTCTTGAGATCTGCTCATTTCCCTTTTCATAATTTCAAGGTTTTTTTTATTAACTTGATCACCAGTTTTTACAGGGAAGTAATATTCCATCATGAGCATATGCCACCATTTGTTTATCCATTCCCCAATTGATAAGCATCCTTTCAATTTCCAGTTCTGTGCCTCCACAAAGAGAACTGCTACAATATTTTAGAATATGAGTTCTGTTCTTTTTTTTCCTGATGACCTTGGGAAACAGACCCAACCACTAGGTCTAAAGGTATATACAGTTTTATAATTCTCTGGGCATAATTCCATAATTGTTCTCTAAGGCAAATTGTTTAAGGAGCAACTTTGTATATAATCTTCTAAAACCAAGGGAAAAATACATCTTCACATCTCTTACTGAAATTTCATCTCAAGGAATTCCAGAAAAAAATGAAGTTGTTTTAAAAGCAATTGATTATTTTTATGCAAATTGTACCACAGTAAATAAAACTCTTCTGTCCTTATAAAAAGTGCAACTTCTGTTTGCCCCAAGTCCAGAGAGTCTTAGATCTAAATTACCAGAACTGCTCTTTAATTACATACCCCCAGAGCAAAATAGTACCAGAATTTATTATAATATATTTTAGTTCCTTTTTAAAGTATTCAAGCACAATCTTTTGAAAATCCTGTGTTTTTCTCAGATTCAAAGATGAAAAATCTTGCCTCTGACTAGGAAATAGCTAACATTGATCTAGGACTTTGCTTGGTAAAGTGAGGAGCATGGAAATTGATTTTGAAGGGGAAATGGTATAAGTCAAAAGAATGTTGAATTTGGAACTAGAGAAAATGGATTTGAAGCCTCCCACTCTGCTGGTTGATATATGTGTGACTTTGGACAAGTCACTCTTTTCTTAGGAGCCTGAGTTTCCCCCTCAAAAAAGAGAGTTAAACAAGATGACTTTTGAGGGTCCTTCCAGCTTTAGATTCTAATATCTACTGAAATGGAAAAATATCTCCTATAACATATACTGCTATTAAAGACTACTAATTCCAACCCATCTCTAAAACTCCTGTTTTGTGTTTTAAAATATCATGATTCTGCTGTTGCTTTATTCCTTAGAAGTTCTGGTGAAAATAAGGGGCTGCTATAGCTCTCACTGCCTCTAAAGTCACAACAAGCCTGAAGGCTGAACATGGATTTAATTCAATAACATTTAAGTCCCCACTGTGTGCAAGGGTCCCAGATAGGTCCTGGGGACTTAAAGATAAAAAACAAACAACTGGATCAGAAATTGGTCAGAGAAATATCTAGTTTATTCAACAATATCACAGAGTTTAGGACAGGCAACCCTAGCAAGACGTTGTTTGCTTAGTAATTTTTCCATTATGTCTGAGTATTTGTGACTCCATTTGAAGGGTTATTTGGCAAAGATGCTGGAATGGTTTGCCATTTCCTTTTCCAACTCATTTTATAGATGAGAAAGCTCAGGCAAAGATTATACAACTAGTATCTGAGGCCAGTTTTGAACAGGAGGAGTTATTTCTGTTTTCAGGTCCAGTGCTTTATCCACTGTACCACTTAACTGCCCCACTAAATTACATGTATTTAGGCATTACAATACATCTATCTCCTATTCCCTATAACCAACTTATCACTGATGAACTCTAGAAGTCACATTGTCTCAGAAAGGTATGTTGGCTTAGGGTTGTAGAACCAAAGAAATTTTAAGGGAAGATAAATTCACTGAAGGTTAAGAGCACTTCACACAGCAGTAGCTGCTGAAAATCTTTTCTAGAAACAAAGGTAAAGCCATGAGAAAAATTAGCCATTTTTTATTTATACTCTCAGGAACTATCTCCATTTAATAAGTTTAAACTCCAGGTTCAAGTCAAGGCAGTCAAAGAACTTTAAGGGGGACAGAAATGTTAGAGAAAAAAAAATCCAAGCCCATGAATTCACAGGTCTGAACAAAAAATGAATAATTTAAAATAACTAAATTATATTGTAAGAGCAGTTAAAGGAGAGAAATAAAAGAAAGAGTAAAGAGATGGACAACCAAACAAAAATATGCCCAAAACAGAAAAATACAAGGAAAAATAAAAGACAAGATAAAAATAAAGTCAAGGACACGAGCAGATAGAAGATAAACCTACAGAAAATTATAAAGAGAGACAGTGATACTCAAAAATCCTGTGTGGATGATTACTTGACATAGACATAAATGGTGACATCCATCATAAACAAATTAAAGGAGCATGGAAGAAATTACCTTCCAGAGAAGGGAAGCACTCATGACTAAACCAGTGAGAGAGAGGTAAACAGAAAATGAAATTGACAATTTGGATTATAAACCTTTGAAAAGGTTTTGCACAAATTAATATAATTAAATTTGAAGGGAAACAGGTAACTGAGGAGAAAATCTTGACAGAAAGTTTTTCTAAGTCTCATATATCTAAGATATATAAGTAACTGATTCAAATGTCTAAGACTGCCACTTTCCAATAGATGAATAGACAAAGAATATGAACTGGCAGTTTTCAAAGGAAAAAATCTAAGCTATCAACAACCACATGGGGGGGAAATGCTCCAGATAATTAATAATTGGAGAAATGCAAATTATAACAAATCTGGGGTTTTATCTACCACCTGAATAATTGGCAAAGATTTTTTAAAAATGAAAATAGCAAATATCTGGGGCTGTGGGAAAACAGGCCCATTTATATAATGTTAGTTGAGCTGTGAATTGGCATAGCCATTCTGGAAAGGAGTTTATAGCTATGCTTTCCTCTCCCCTGTGTGGGGTAAGGCATGTAGGCTGGTGGGGGTAGGGGGGTGGGTATGGTTCATAGTCTTTAAATTTTAGAGTCTAAAAGGTTTGCCATCCCTGACCTATACATTATCTGGATCCAACCTACCTTTCCCACCTTATTTCATTTTTTCAGTAATTCATTCAAAAGCTGTTATTAAGTATCCACTATCTGTATAAACCATTGGGTTACTGGTGTTGGGAAAGAGATAACTTTAGATGATACTTAAGATGTTGATGATCCTTTAGGGTAATAAAATAGAAAGAATATCTTTAATATACATATTACAAGAAAGGTTCATCAGAATTCTGAAACAAATACATTTTTAAGAAAAACCTTTTACCTTCTATCTTAGAATTGATACTAAGTATCAGTTCTAAGGCAGAGCAGCTCTAAGGGCTAGGCAATTAAGGTTAAGAGACTTGCCCAAGGTCACATAGCTAGGAAGTGTCTGAGGTCAAATTAGAACCCAGGATTTCACTTCTTGAAGCCTGACTCTCTACCCACTGAGCCACCTGGCTGTCCCAAATGCATCTTCTTAATATTGCTCCCTCCTCCTTTTTTTTTTCTATTCTGTTCTTTAAAAAAGTATAGGCTACTAGAATTATATTTTAGTTATAGAACTTGTGATTGGATCAATATCTTTAACTTTGTGATTGAATAAAAAAATGGCTCCTCACTTCCATACCACCTCATAGGAAAAGGTGACAAAGCCAGGACTTCATTAGAGCTGGAGGGGAAGGTTAAGCTACACCCTTCCTTGAGGCAGCATTACAATGTCCTTGGTCAGTACTGACTGGAGACTTTCTCTGGTTATCTGAGGGCATAAAAAGTCTCACTATATGGGCAGGGTCAAACCTTTCTTCCCTGCTGACCAGAGGTCATCAATAAAAGCTCAGAGCCACTCTATCCTTCTTGCATGTATTTATTATGTTATGGATAAGTAAACCTCCTTTTGGAATCAGTTCAATGACCAAAAAGGTACTTTATTGAACTAAAAGTGTGTGGGCATCAGACCTACTAGTTCTAAAGGACTTCCATCTTTTAGGATCATAGATTTAGAATTGGAAGGGGTCAATTCATCCAACCCTCTTGTTTTATGAAGTCTTAGAGAGATAAGATGATTTGCCCAAAGGCACACATAAGTAAGTAGTAACTACAAGTATCCTTTCCAGGTCACGACTTTCCCCTATCATGATTTCAATAAAGTGTGGATTAGCATAAGCAATTAAATATCAGTTTTTTGTGAGTTTAGCAGAAGCTGGAGAAAACATGCAAAAACCAGCAGATGACACAAAAAGGTTTAGAAACTCAGAAATGAATAAAATTGGTGTATAATATTGTATAATATCAACATTTTATCTTTCAATACTACGTATACAATTTCTTTTTAAAGTTAAAATAAACAAGTTAAAGTTAGCAAAAAGAATGTGAAATCCAACAATCATACAAAGGCCAGAAATGTAGAGATATCTTTAAAAGTTTGGTAACTCATAAATGTATATAAGGTACTCTAAATATACTCCATAAAAGTAAAAGAAAAAATTCAGACTTCTCTGGCATAAAGGGAGAACCAAAAACTTTTATGTGTTTTTTTCTAGATCAGAGGGGTACCACATCCCTAATTCTGAAAATTCAGAAGGGATACCTGTATTTACTTATATAATTGTACTTTCATATAGGAATAGTAATCAGAATAAGTAATAATAGTACTTAAATCTAGTAGAAAGCAGAACTGAGATTTGAACTCAAGTCTGACTTCAAATCCTTTCCCTTATACCACACTGCCTCTTCTCTTATTTTGACAACTAAATTTTCTACTTCTTGAGGATAAGCATTGTGCTTTGTGCTTTTTTGTATCTCTCCTAAAACCTTAACACAATGCTAAGCCCAAAGCAATAATACATTTATTGCTTTGTATAGCATTTGTATAGTGGAGTTTTGTAAAAAAAAAAAATTCTTACTTTCTTAGAATCTCTCCACTATGCTACCTAGCTGCCACTTGTTTAGTATTTAGTATTTTAAACTTTGCCAAATATTTTGTATATCTCATTTGGACCTTGTGAAGCAAATCTTACAAATATTAATGCCATCTTACAGAAGACTGAGCCTTAAGAGATTAAGTGAATGGCTCATCACAACTCAACTAGTGTCAGAAGCAACACTTGAACCCAGAGCTCTCCGATTTAAAACTTAAACACTTTATCCAGTAGGCCATACTGCCTCTTGAATATATAGGTTCTTAACAAATATTTGTTGAACATAATTTCATATTCCCAAGTAGAGGAGACTGTCCTGGGAGAGGAGGCAGTTTGCCTTGGGTAACCTTTTTCTATATTTGTCTTTCCGGAAGGTCTATTGAATACAGGCAGTGTCTTCAATTGGTCATATAGCAGAAGCTATATGCTGGGGCAGTTAGGTGGTATAGAAAGCCAGAGCAGGAGAAGGGAGGTCCTCAGTCCAAATCTGGCCTCAAACACTTCCAAACTGTGCGACCCTGGGCAAGTCACTTCACCTCAGTTGCCTAGCCCTTACCAGTCTTCTACCTTTGAAACAATATGTACCAATTCTAAGAAAGAAGGTAAGGGTTTTTTTTTAAAAAGAAGCTACATGCCAACTTACCTTACTCCCACTCCTTCTTGCAAGAGACCCCCACATAGGCAATTACCTAGTTGTCCCACTCACTCTTAAACTCCTGAAATTCACCCAAGGCTTAGCCTTAAAGGAGCTTGGCCAATTTATTTGTTCAGCTAATTCACCTCTTAATCAGAGACATTTGCTCTTCACAAAGGGATCAAGTAGTAAAAGGGACTTTTATAGTTTAACACTTTATTAATACTTTGTGATTATATTCTGGACCTGAATGAAGATGGCAACTGAAGTGAGGAGGGTGGAACCTTCCTTTATACAAATAAATCATTACAAATATGCTCAATATGTGAATCTTTATTTGCCCCAAAGGTCTTTAAATCAAGGGATAATTCACTATATTTTTCATACCATCAACATTAGCTAGTTCTTGAATAACATAACTCCTCTATTAAGAAAAAGGTCATGTAAAGCATATCATTGCCCAACATAGTTAATATTGTGTTTTGTATTTATATGGCACATATAATGGAACATTTGTGTGGATGGGCTTTCAAGGGCCATTCCACAGAGGGTGGGCTGTATTGTCCTAGTCACTTCTAGAGAAACATTAGGTTTCAGTGTACTCACCTGTGAAGAACTTGGAACTTTGAGAATAGCACAACTAACCCTTGATTGCCCATCGTCTAGTTTAGAGAGGGTTAGTATTGGTCACTAAGCTAAAAGTGGCACATTCATTGGACCTTAAAAAGGGAGTAGCTCCTCCCACTGTCACTCTCCAACTCTCTTGGAAGCATCATGTAACTAATTATGAGACTTCCTGTGAAGAGTTGGGAACAAATGGCTTCCACTCCAGCAGCTTCTATGTGGTAACTAGATTAAGGTCTGGGCCACAGGGCTCTTGTTTACCTTTTTATTTTGTGTTTTCTTACTCCAAGAAAAGGTAACAGAACAGCAATCCTTTTATGGATATATCAAACTTTGAAGGCAGTCTTGTGAGTATGAATGGTTGGGAGATCCTAGGTCCCAGAGAGGAGTCCATAGCAAAAACTTCCCTTTCCATACTCACTACACAGATATTCCACGATGACTGAAGTACATTTAAAATATCTAATTCAACCACAAAAAAATTCAGAGAATTAGCTACTGTAAAATGACTTTCATTTTTATATGGATACGTAAAGAAACATTGGACAAATGTACATGTCCCATTGTTATTTGGGCAATTACAAGAAAAACATTTTAAAATATAAGAAAACTATGCAAATTGGAGCCTTTTCTGGCTAACTTTGCTGAATAACTTGGCTCTTCAATCTTAGATATAGAGATTTTAAGGGAAGAAAATAAATGTGTATTAAGTAAGAGCCAGGTTCTTTTGCAAATCTTACCTCATTTGATTCTCAGAACAATCCTGTAAGGCAGATTTTATTATTCTCCCCATTTTATAGTTCAAAAAACTGAGGCAGATAGAGATTAATTGATTTACTCAGGGTCTCATAGCTAGTAAGTGTCTGGGTCTAAATCTGAACTCAGGTCTTCCTGACTTCCTTGATTGTGAATCTTGACTGTACCACCTAGTTGCCTCTTTAAAAAAATAGTGACTCGCCAAAGGTCATCGAGTAAAATATGGCCCAAAGTGGAACAAGAACTGACTTCTAGTGTCTTCCCATTGCCCTAGTCTTATTTAAAGTGTATATGCCTTCAGGGAGACCCTGAAAGTGTCCTAGCCTCTCAAGTAGATGCAAGAGTAAAATAATTTCAGGCAAATGGAAAGCATCCTTTTGTAGGTCAATACAGCTTAGTCATAGATGATAACCAGAGAGCCTGGTCAGTTCAATGAGGTTAAAGGACTTTTGTTTTGGACTTTGATTATGTCTTCTATATAGAGAAAACATACCCACTGACACTTGAGAATATTGATCTCTCAGCTTTGGGGTAAGGATGAGAAACTGTCCTGTGTACTTGTTGACCCATTCAGTCTCATTGAGGATAATTGATAGAATACTAACTCCTGGGGAGGGCAGTTAGGTGAAGCAATAGATACAGTACTGGGCAAGGAGAGTCAAGGAGATTCTTACTAGCTGTGTGATCCTGGGCAGTTCACTTAATCCTGTTTGCATTAGTTTTCTCATCTGCAAAATGAGCTAGAAAATAAAATGGGAAACCACTCCAGTATTTTTGCTAAGAAAGCCCCAAATAGGGTCATGAAGAGACAGACACAACTAAAATGACTGAACAATAACAGCAACGGCCCCTGTTGATTTGAGTAAGGTTACTGTAGAGTTGGGCCTAGTCAATCTGAGGGATTCAGCAAGAGCTAATACAAACCTATTCATGTTAGATCTAGAGTAGATTTTTATCATGAAATCACAGGTCCAATTCCTATCAAATAATTAACTTTGGTCCCTGGGCAAGGTTAGAGTTGACAGAAATATCAGCCATGGAGATATGGCACCTCGGTCCACCAGTGGAATGGCAATAGTTCTTGGACCTAGTCATGGAGGCAAAAAATAAGAAGTTCTTAGCCCCAAAGACAGCAACCATGGAGAGAAGAAGAAACACATGGCCAGAAGAGTGACAGCAGCTTTAGTAAAAGAGTAAACTGCAGTTTAATGGAAATGATCCTGGGGACAAAATCCTGGAAAAATGAAGGGGAAATACTGGCTAAGCCAAAGATACTGGAAGTTTCCTGAGGAGAAAAAATGTAATCATGGAGTTACTATACTGTGCATTTTCAAAGAATGAGAGTATGCCATTGACAGATATTTTCTCTTCAAATCATAGGGTCGAGTTATGAGTCAAGTACTACATAGGTCCCTGAATTATATATAGCAAGAATCACAAGAGAGGAAAGAATAATGGTTTTTAAAAATTATAAATGGGCTATGGTGAGTCCGTAAAGTTGTTTTTCCTTCTATCTGTGAAGTGAAATGAAGACTGATACTTATCTGGAAAATACTGTGTGCAGAGAACTGAAAGATCTTTTGTTGTTGTTGTTTAATCATGTCTGATTCTTTGTGACCCCATTTTGGGTTTTCTTTTCAAAGATACTAGAGTGGTTTGAAATTTCCTCCTCTAGTTCATTTTATATATGGGAAACTGAGGCAACTAGAGTTAAGTGATTTGCCTAGTGCCAAATATATTTGAACCCATGAAGAGGAGTTGTCTTGACTCCAGACCCAGAACCTTATTCTCTGTGATACTTAGCTGCCACACAATTTGTTGGGTTTCCCCCAAAAAATTTATTGAACTATAATTCTTTATCTATAAAAGCTATGTTCTGATATTCCTAGGGAAAATAAATCAAAAGAGATAAAAACCAGGGGCAGCTGGGTGGCTCAGTGGATTGAGAGTCAGGCCTAGAGGTGGGAGGTCCTAGGTTCAAATCTGGCCTCAGACACTTCCTATCTGTGTGACCCTGAGCAAGTCACTTAACCCCCATTGCCTAGCCCATACTACTCTTCTGCCTTGGAGTCAATACACAGTATTGACTCCAAGATGGAAGGTAAGGGTTTTAAAAAAAACAAGAGAAAGATAAAAACCTTTGAGAAAAGACCCAAACTGAACCTAGTCCAAATAAAACTAAAGATTAGGATTTTAGGATACAAGTTACAGAGGGATAGTCAAAGTCAAAGGATTTAAAGTTGTAAGATATCTTGGAGAGAATCTAGTTTCCCACTCTGCCCATTTTTTAGGCCAGAAGTTAAATGATTTGCAAAGATGACATAACTACTGATAGTGCCAGGAGTCGGGTCCTCTTATGTCAGATCCATTTCTAGACCATAACAATTTCATATCGACCTCTAGGTATGGCAGAGTTGAATCAAGAAGCCAAGTCCTTACCATTCTGCTTTGGAACCAATATTTAGTATCAACTTTGAGGGGGAATAAGGGGATGAGAGAGAAAAGAGATTTTTTAATTCATTAAATAATAAATTAAATTTAAAAATAACAAAGAGAAGAAGACCAAAAAGTTAGATAAGAGCTAGTGTATGAAGAGATTTAAATGCCAAACAGAGGACTTTGTAGGTGATCCTGGTTTATATAATATCAAACAAGGAGAGCTGCTTTGTTAGCTATGTGGAGAATGATTTGGAGTGGTGAGAGACTTAAGGTGATGAAGGCCTAAAGTAGAAATTTGAATGCATATATGGAGCGAGTAAGAGTTAGGAGCTAGAAATGACAATGAGGTTGCAAATTTGACAGTAAGAGGCAAATTCAGAAAAGGAAGAGTTTGTGGGGAAAGATAATGAGTTCTGCTTGGTACCTGTTGATTCTGAGATGCCTACAGAACATCCAGTTCAAAATATATAACAGACAATTGGTGATGTAGGACTGGAGCTCAAGAGAAAGACTAGGTTCATAGATGTATGAATCTAGGAATCAGTTGCAAAGAGAGGATGATTGAATATATGACCGCTGATGAAATCACTAAGAGAACAGAGAAAGAAAAAAGAAGAGGGCCAAGGACAGATCCTTGGGGTGCATTCACAGTTAGTGGTTGTAACAGATGAAGACTCAGTAAATGATACTAACGAGTGCTCAAACAGGTAACAAGAGAACCAAGAGAGAAGAAACAGTTGTCAAAACTCGAGGGAAATAATTTCCAGCAAATAGTCAACATTGTCAAAAACTTAAGAGAAGTTAAGAAGGGTGAAGATTTAGAAAAGATAATTAGTTTTGGCAATTGAAACTTTGAAAAAAGCAGCATCAGTTCTATCATGAGACAGCCCAAGGTTTAGAAAAGAATGAGGAGAAGACATGGAGGCACTAAGTATAGATGGCTTTCTTTTAGGAAGGAGAGGAGAGATATATAACAATACATAGTGGTTATATTTTCAAAGGATGGCATAAACTCAAACTTGATTGTAAGCAGCAAGGGAAGAACTAATAGACTGGAAAATACTGAAGTGGAAAGGTATATAAATATTTATATGGTGTCTACTATGTGCCTAGCAGCTAGGTGGAACAATGGATAGAGTGCTGAGCCCAGAGTTAGGAAGCCTCATCTTCCTGAGTTCAAATCTGTCTTCAGACCCTTACTAGCTATGTGATCCTAGCCAAGTCTTGTAACTCCTGTTTGTCTCAGTTTTCTCATCTATAAAATTACCTGGATAAAGAAATGAAAAACCACTTCAGGATCTTTGCTGAGAAACCCCAAGTGGGATCATGAAACATCAGACATGACTGAAAAATTACTGAAGAACATATGCTAGGTACTCTGCTATGCACTTTAAAAATATTTTCTAATTTTATCTTCACAACAACCCTGGGAGGGTTAATACAGTTGAACATAAGAAAAGTATTGAACTAGCAAATAAGACAAGGAGTTGATTTTATGAAAAAATAAATAAAATAGGCAATCCATTGGTTAACTTGATTTAAAAAAAGAAAGAAGAAAATCAAACTATCAATATCAAAAACGAAAAAGGCAAAATCACAACCATCTAAAACCATCACTTAACATTATCTGTAATGGGGGTAAACTAAAACCCTTCCCAATAAGATCAAGGGTAAAGCAAGGATTACTACTTTTATTTAATATTGTACTTTTGTGAATTTTAGATTTTCTCCACCCTGCTTAGTCTTAGAAATTTAGCAACCAAGGAATGTATACACCCTCACTTAAGGATTAACTGTGAGTAGGATGGCCTATGACTGACATATGCTAGCAAGTGACAAATAAGAAACAACTGACAGACTCCCTGGCATTTGTAGCTTGCTGGTGAAGTGACTGGAAGAAGTTCTGTAGTGTGGGTTAGGTAAGGTGTCTTCCCTGAGCATCCTTGGTGAGGTGACAAATTCCTCCTTTCCCCCTTTCCTTGACCTCCAACTCCCAGAGCAGTACAATTTCCCTTTCCTCTCCCTCTTCTTCTTAATTTCTTCCTTCTATTGAAATTAAAACCACCATAAAAATCCCAAACTGACTTGAGTAATTTATTGGGATTGAATTAATCCCTGGCGACCACTAGTATAATATATTCAGTCAATAAACCCTAATTTTTACCCCTTACACTTTAAATGCCAGCTATAGCAATAATATCAGCAAAAGAAATTGAAGGAATTAGACTAGTCAATAAGGAAACAAAGTTTTCACTCTTTGCAAATGATATGATGCTATACCTAGAGATTCAACCAAAAAACAAATAAAAATAATGATCAACTTCAGAAAAGTTGCACTTACAAAATAAACATAAATCATCAGCATTTCTGTTTGCCAGCAACACAAAGAGCAAGATATAGAAAAAGGAAATTCTATTCAAAATAACTTTAGTTATATAATATATGTATACATATGTGTATATATATGTCATATAAAATGCTTGGGAGTGTATATATATATATATATATATATGTCATATAAAATAAAACCAGCAACTATATGAATATAATTACAAAATACTCTTCCCACAAATAAAGTTAGACCTAAACTATTGGAAAAACATTAATTGCTCATGGATAGTCCAAGCCAATATAATAAAAATCACAATCCTACCTAAATTAATTTACCTATTCAGTGCAATACCAAACTACCCAAAATTATTTCATAGAACTAGAAAAAAATAATAATAAAGTTCATCTGGAAGAACAAAAGGCCAAGAATATCAAGGAAATTCATGGAAAAAATAGGAAGGAAGGTGGCTTAGCCATACCAGATCTCAAATTATACTATAAAGCAAATAATCATCAAAACAATCTGGTATTGGCTAAAAAATAGAGTAGTAGAACAATGGAATAGATTAGGTAATTAATACATGACAGTTAATGTCCATAACACCTTAGTGTTTGATAAACCCAAAGATTCAAGCTTTGGGGGAAATAACTCACCATTTGACAAAAACTGATAGTAAAACTGGAAAACAGGTATGACAGAAATTAGGCATAGACAAAATCTCACACTATATAACAGGATAAAATCAAAATGGATAATTGATCTAGAAATAAAGGGTGACATACACAGACATGGAAAAGTTTACCTGTCAGACTTATGAATAGGGAACAATTAATGACCAAACAAGACACAGAGAATATTATGAAAAATCAAATGGATAATTTCCATCACATTAAATTGCAAAGTTTTTGTATAAACAAAACCAACGCAACTAAGATTGGAAGAGAAACAACAAATTTGGGGAAAATGTTATAGTGTCTCTGACAAAATATATGGAGAACTGAGTCAAATTTATAAGAACACAAAGAAACACAAAAAATATTCCCTAGTTGAAAATGGTCAAAGGGTATGAACAGGTACTTCTTAGAGGAAGAAATGAAAACTTTCTATAATCATATGGGGAAAAAATGCCCCAAAATGCTATTGATTAAAGAAATGTAAATTAAAACAACTCTGAGATAGTACCTCATACTTATCAGAATGGCTACCATGACCAAAAAGGAAAATGATAAATGTTGGAGAGAAAAATTGAGATACTAACATACTATTGGTAGAACTGTGACCTGATGCAACCATTCTAAAGATCAATATGGAAACAGGCCCCAAAATAATACTGCTGGATTTATATCCCAAAGAGATCAGAGATAAGGGAAAAGGACCTACCTGTATCAAAATATTTTTAGCAGCTCTTTTTGCAGTGGCAAAGAATTTGAAATAGAAGAATTGTCCATCACTTGGGGAATGGATGATCAAGTTATGGTATATGTTGGTAATGGAATACTATTGTGCCATAAGAAGTGAAAAACAGGATGAGTTCAGATTTTTCCTGGCAAGACATATAAACTGGATGCAAAGTGAAATGAGCAGAACCAGAAGAATGCTGTATACAGTAACAGAAATATTATACAATGATCAACTGTGAGGGACTAAACCATTATCAGTAAAGAAAGATTCCAAGATAACCACAAGGGATTTGTGATGAAAATGCTATCCACAGCCAAAGAATAAACTGTTGGAATCTGAGTGCAGATCAAAGCATGTCATCATCCACTTTATTTTGTTCATCAGATTTTTATTGTATATGTGATATGTATCTTCTATCACAACATGAGTAATATGGAAATATGCATTGCTCAAAAGTATTGGCATAATCTATATTAGACAATTTACCACCTTGGGAAAGGGACAAGGAAGGGAGAGAGAAAATCTGAATCCTAAAATGTAAAAAAATAATTGTCAAAAATTGTTTCTACATGTAACTGAAAAAATAAATAAAATTTAAAAAACAATAACCATCACTCTGGGAGGTAGGTGTTAATTATTATTACCCTCATTTTACAGCTGAAGAAACTAAAATATAGGTTCAATGTTTTGCCCAAGGTTACATAGATTAGTAAATCACTGAGGATAAATTTGAACTCATCTTCCTCATCTATTTTCTTATTGGTAAAATGAGCTGGAGAAGGAAATGGCAAACCATCCCACTATCTTTGCCAAGAAAACTCCAAATGGGGATAGGAAGTCAGACATAACTGAAATGATTGAACAACAACAAAATATTTTCCTGACGCTAGGCCCAGTATTCTAGACAGAGGGAGGGTATCAAAGGTAATATGCTAGAGAAGATGGGAAGGTGCAGAATAAAGGATACATGTAGGAAGGATACTTTTGGTAAAGAAAAGGGCCACCTTTTGTTCATCAGAGATTGGAGTAAAGGAGTAAAGCATGTGATATGAGTTTTGAAAAAGGGAGGGGAGAGAAAGGAAGAAAAGATAGCTTATGGAGAATGACCTTGACTTTCTTATAAAAAAACAAGGTCTTTTTAGCTGAGCGGGTAGAAGTGGAAGGGGGTACTGTGATAGGCCTAAGGAGAAAAGTGAAGATTTAGAACTATCATTGGGCACACTGGGCAAGAAGGAATAGAAGATTTGCCTTGCCATGCTGAAGGTCCGGTTAAGATTACATAACAAATTCAAATTGGGACCATACTTCCTTCAACTTTACTTAGCAGCACATGAGTAGGATTGAAGGAGGAGTAAAATGGAAGAAATCCAAACCTAGAGTTTAGCAAAGTGTAAGGGACAACAGAGCAAGGAAATGTGATTTCAAGAATAAAAAATATTATACCATTGAACTGGTTCACAGAAGATTTGAGACAGGGAAAGAATGAGGGGTTTGCTATAACAGTGATGAGCCAGTAGTAAGGGATAGAGGGATTTGAGACTATGATGGTAATAATAGGGAGATGGAATGATAGAGGATTAACACCAGAAAAAGGAACTTTAGATTTCTTAAACATATAAGTGGAACCTTAGTAAGCAATGCCAAAAGAAAGTGTATGACTTTCCCTTTATACAACTAAGGTAAAATGGAGAAGTAGTTCATGGAAGTTGAACAGACTAAGGAAATAGGAGGTTAGAATATCTGAAAGAACATCAACATGTATGTTGAGGTCCGACTGTCATTACCCCTTTCTTTTTGCCTTGCAATCCCAAAATCTGTTCTTCATTCTTATTGTGATCTATAATCATTCCATCCCTCAGCCATCACCTTTACATTGGCTAAATTCTACTCCCTTCCCCATCTTGACTTATTGGTAAACCAATTCAACTCTATACTTTCCTCTTAACTCCCTTGCTCCTTTATCCAATGGAAGATCTTGCTCTACCAGACTTTAGTTTTGGCTTACTGCACGACATTGCCTTCATGCCTATTCACACGCTCCTAAACAAAGAAAATCACAAAATTGTGCTGAATGGATCACTACAAATTTGTTACATAATCCCAACTGGGCCCTCAATGAAGGAAGCAAACTTTTTATACCTCCTTAACTGACACACTATGTCATTACACACGAATGACTTTTCCAAACCTTTTTGTGCCTCCTCAAACTTTTCCTGGCTTCCCTCCCCCAGTCCCTTCAGCTAAAAACATTACTTCAATATTTCACAGAAAAAATTGAAACCATTCACTAAGAGCTCCTCCTTCTGTACTCTTTTTTATCTCATATTTTCAACTCCTTTATCTTCCTTTACCCATCTCACAGGAAGAGGGGATCCTTTTCTTTGAAAAGGAAAATCACTCAGTCTGTACAAGTGACCCCATTACATCCTCTTTTCCAGTAAATTGTACCATTCAACATCTCCAGTCTCTTCAATCTGTTTACTACTGACCAACTTCCTTCAAATACTCCTGTAGTTTCCCCATCCTCAACAAAGAGCCATCCAACTGAGCTAGCTATTATCCTTTCCCCTTTTGTGGCTAAAGTCCCTGAGAAGGCTGTGTATATAAGCAATGTCTCCCCTTCCTTTCTTCTAGTTCTCAACTTAACCCTATGCAGTCTAATTTCCAACCTCATCATTTAACTGAAACTATTCTCTCCAAAATAACAATTATTAATGATCTCTTAACTTCCAAATCTAATTATCTTTTCTCAATCTTTATCTATTTTTCACTTTCTATACAGCTTTTGATGCTGTTGTTCTCCCTGACACTCTCTTCTCCCTAGGTGTTCAAATGATACCTTCTCTCACTAGGTTCTCCTCCTATCTTGTCAAGCTATTCTTCTCAGTCATCTTTGGTGGATCTTCATGCCTATTGGATCATATGCCTATTTACTGTGTGTCCTCTATCCTGAGTCCTCTTCTTTTCTCCATCTACTTTATTTCATTGGTGATATCATCTGCTTCCCTCTCTAGGCAAAAGACTCAGATTTATTTGTCTAGCCCTTACCTCTCTCCTGACCTTCAGTCTCACATTTCCAACTGCCTATTTGACATTTCAAACTGAATGTCTGATAGACATCTTACACTCAGCTGAACTCACCTTCCCCCACCTCCAGCCCTATTTCTAACTACTCTATTTCTGAAGAGGGTACCACTATCCTTCTAGTCATCTTGACTTGCAACCAAGATGTCATGCTTGACTCATCACTCTTCATATTCAGTCATTTTCCAAGTCCCATCATTTCTACTTTTTAAAAAATTCATGAATGTGCCATCTTTTCTCTATTGACACTGATACCATCCTAGTGTAGTTCCTCATAATCTCATACCTGCTTATTGGTATTCCTACATAAAAGTTTCTCCCACTGCAATACATCCTCCATGCATCTACTAAACTATCTTCCTAAAATTGACCATATTATCTCTCTATTCAATCAACTTCAGTAGATTTCTATTGCCTAAAGTATCAACTATATGTTTGATTTATAAAACCCTCCATAACCTGGCCTTTTCGTAACCTTCCAGTCTTCTTACACCTTTCACCCACTTCTCCTCTGCTTGTAGCTATGATCCAGTAATATTGCTCTCTTAGTTGTTTTTCCAACACAATGTTGTTTTCCATCTCTGAGCATTTTACTGGCTACCCTCCATACCTGGAACTCTTTCCCTTTTCAATTGTGTCTCCTAACTTTTCTGACTTTCTTCAAATTCCATCTAAAATCCCATCTTCCACAAGAAGTCTTTCCTAATCCTCTCTAAGCTATTGTCTTTCCTCTGTTGATTATCACCAACTTATCCTTTATTGTTTGTACATAGTTGTTTGCATGGTATCTCTGTCATTAGGTTGTAAACTCCTTGAGAGCAGGTATTGTTTTTTGCCTTTCTTTGAATCTCCAGAACCAGCACAGTGGCAGAACATATTAAGTACTTAATAAATAGCAGTTGACTATCTAACCCTAGATTGAAGGCAATAATCAGGGTGGAAAAAGAACCTATAAGAAACTGAACACATTGAGAAAGAAGGAAATGCCTAAATTTGGAATTATGCCCACCACTACTAGGTCTGTATCCCAAAGATATTTTTTAAAACGTGAAAGAACCTGTTTGTACAATCATATTTATAGCTGTGTTTTTTTGTGGGGACAAAGAATTGGAAACTAAAGGAATGTCCCTCATCTAGGGAATGACTGAACAAAATGTGGTATATGATATATGTGCTATTAAAGAATGATAAACAGGATGATTTTGGAAAGAACTTGAAAGACATATGTGATCTAATGCAGAGTGAAATAAGCAGAACCAGGAGAACATTTTACATAGTAACTGAACTATTGTGGAATGATCAAATGTAATAGACCAGTGATGGTGAACCTATGGCAAGTGTGCCAAAGATAGCTTGCAGAGCCTTCTCTGTGGACACACCTGCAGTTGCCCACCAGAGTTTGTTACTAGAAAGCCAGATGGACTTGGGATGGAGCTGTACCCCTCCCCTTCTTCATGTTCCTGAGGATATTCCTCACTTCACCTTCCCCTCTGCCCTGCAGTGCAATGGGAGTGCTTCCTCCCTTCCCTGTCTGGGGTAAGGTGAGGGCAGAGGGGCATGGCATGGTGGAACAGGGCATGGCATTTGGCCTCTGGGGGGTGGGCATGGCACTTGGTCTGAGGGGGTGGGATGGGGGCCGGACCCATTACTTGATCTCTAAAAAGTTCGCTACTAATAGCAATACAATGATCTAGTACAATTCTGAGGGACTTATGGAAAAGAATGCTATCTACCTCTAGAAAAAGAATTGTTGGAGTATAAATGGAGATGATAAAATATGATTTATCACTTGCTTATTTGGGTATATGATTTGGGATTTGGGTTTTATAAGATTATTCACTTATAAAAATGAATAATATAGAAATATTGTTTTGCTGGATAATACATGTATAACTCAGATTGAAATGCTTGCAACTCTGAGATGGGGGATGGAAGAAGAGAGGGAGACAAAATGAATCATATAATTTTGGAAAACATATGTAGTAATTTGTTATTAAAATAAAATAAATATAAAACATAAAAAAGGAATGCCTAAGGGGAAGGTAAAACACTCATTTCCTCTCTATACATTCCAGGGAAACTTTGAAGTTTATATGACTGAAAATGGTCAAGAAATTCAATGAGAAGTGTTAGTAAGTGATCTCTTCTACCCCAGAATTGTGTAAGAGGTAAAAGAAGTAATAGAAGTCTAAAAGCAATTGGATATGAGATCTCTAGCAAAACTGGAGGAAAAAACTGGAAACATAATTTAAAGAAGAAGTGAAAAACCTTTCAAGAAATGGAATCCTTGAAAACTAGAATAGAACAAACAAAAATAAATGACTCTGTAAGACAGCAAAAAAGAACAAAATCAAAAGATTGAAAAATAGAATATAAGATATAAGAAACAACTGACCTAGAAAACAGATCAAGAGATCATTTAAGATTCACTAGGTTTTGGAGGCAGCTGGGTAGCCCTGTGGATTGAGAGCCAGGCCTAGAGATGGGAGGTCCTAGGTTCAAATCTGACCTCAGACACTTCCTAGCTATGTGACCCTGGGCAAGCTACTTGACCCCCATTGCCTAGCCCTTACCACTCTTCTGCCTTGGAACCAATACACAGTATTGATTCTAAGATGGAAGGTAAGGGTTTAAAAAAAAAAGATTCACTAGGTTTTATGGAAAATCTTGATTAAAAAATATGAACACCATATTTCAAGAAATCATAAATGAAAACTGCTCAAGTATGTTAGATAGTAGAGACAAAGTAAATATAGAATCTCCTGATTTTCTAAAAGGAAGCCCCAAAATAAAAGTCCTAGAAATATCATAGCCAAAAGCCAAAGCTATATCATGTCATATTAAAAATACTGCCTATAACATAATATTAATACTGCAGCTAGGTGGCTCAGTGGATAGAGCCAGGCCTCAAAATGAGAAGTCTTCGGTTCAAATTTAGACTCAGATCCTTTCTTGCTGTGTGACTCTGGGCAAATAACTTAACTCCCATTGCCTATGCCTTACCATTCTTCTTCATTGGAACCAATATGGATTCTAAGATGGAAGGTAAGGATTAAAAAAAAGAGAGAAATTTTGGAATACAATATTCTAAAAACAAAAGACAACCAAGAAAAACCTACCCTGCAAAGTTAAGAGTCAGTTATGGGAACAAAACAGATCTGTAATTATAGGACTTTCAAAGGCCAGAGATGAATAGGAACCTTGAAATATAAAGATTAGAGTTCAGGGAAAACTGATATAATGGGGTCTGGCATATGTGCAGAACATTTGCAATAGCATCTTTCCATGTGAAGAGTTTGTGAACCTGTTTCTAAGAAAATTGAGAAAAGCAATGTTTGGAAAGATTGTGGGGCTTCCATAGATATCCTGTAACCGATTCCAGTCATCTAACAATATGGTAAATGGAAGGTTCATTGACTGAACACAGAGGCATTCAAAAATAACTCTCATTCCTCGGTCCTTTTAGATACTCTAGAGCTTGGCTCATTTGGTGAAATCTTTTGCTCATACTATCCAATAAGAAAATGTATTGTAAGGGGACAAGCTTTGGGGCTTTCTTCCCTCTGAAGCCATGTGACCCTGAGAAACATGACCTTGTCCTCGGCTTCTGCGTTTGTTCCTTTCCATTTTGGGTAAAGGGAATTTATTTTCTGGCCTTGTAAGTTCTAAAGGTCATTTGGGCCTTTCATCATCCTGGCATCCAGTTTGGGTTTCCTGAGACAGCACAGCATTGATGCCCACAGGGACAAAGAAAGACCTTCAAGAGTGACCTTTGAGATCCCAGCCCAGTGGTAAATGACACAAGGATTCATCCAGCAGAGATGAGACCTTTGGAAATGGACTTAGTGGGCTCAATGCAATAAAGTGACTGAGTTATGTTGAGTCTATTCCTTCCTTCTCTCCTGAGGTGATATAGGGAAGAGTATACAGTCTCTGAAATATTAGGAGAAATGTTTGTGTTGTTATTACTATATCTTTGAAGTAAATCTCTTTTTGTAAAAGCTAATCAATGTTAGAGAACCATGATGCAGGTCCATGGTCTTTAACAATGGGTAGTGGACCTAACCACTTGGGACTTGAGCCAATTGCAGTACAAAAACAACAACAACAACAACAAAAACCCTGAAGGGAAGAAGTGACAGGCTTTGCTCTAACACAATAGGCCAGAGACTCCAGACAACACTAGAAAAACCAAGTCATTTGAGCAATTAGGAGTTGTATCATGATAAGCTAGCTAGGTGGCACAATGGATAGAGTACCTGACCCAGAGTCAGGAAATCCTGAGTTCAAATCTAGCACCAGACACTTACCAGTTGTGCGAATCTGGGCAAGTCACTTAACCATGTTTGCCTCAGTTTCTTCAATTGAAAATGAATGCTTCAGTATCTCTGCCAAGAAAATACCAAAGGAAGTCACAAAGTGTCAAAATGATTGAAAATGACAGAACATCAACAGTATCACAATAATATGCTAACATTCTAATCGAGGAAAAAAGAATTTGTCCTTCGAGAATCTTAATGTCTTCAAAAGTTTATTGATATAATTAAATAAAAACAGAAGTCATGGGGGTGGATTGATTCTATTCTGAGAATTTGTAGAGAGAAACAAGAGGGAAGAGCAAAAGGTTTCACTAGTATAGAAAAGATAAAGGAAGAGATAGAATTTGCTCTCATCATGAAGTGCTTAGTACAGTATCTGGCACCATAGTAGGCACTTAATGTTTACTGACTGATAATAAGGTTGGATGAGGAGAAGGATATAAATATGGAAGAGATAGGGAGAGTGAGATTAGTGGAACCTTTTTATGTGAAACAAAGTAGAGTTGCATATACACAAAAGAGTTTAGTGTTGAAATATATTAGATTCAATACAGAAACCAGTGGGGATAGTAAGGTGGGTGAAGAGAATAAATGGAGAAGGAATAGTTACAAACAAAACAAATTTTCTGATCCTGAAGTGGGGAACAAAAAGAGGTAGCAAAGACCTAGAATCTAAGCAGGACAGAGAGGATTGCTTTGGATTGCCCCTTGGACAACTGGGAAATGACTGAACAAAATGGTATATTAATATATTAAACATATATTAATATAATGAACTATTAATGGATCATGTGAAATGAAATAGATAAATTTCAAAGGCTCATGGGCAATAATAAGAGCTGATGCTGAGTGAACTGGGCCAGGAGATACAATTAACAACTCTGATCAATGTTAAGGACCAACCATGTCTCCAGAATGCCTATGATGAAATATGGGCACAAGATGGAAAAGGAGATACTCCTTGACATGGATACTATGGGGTTCATTTTTCTTGATATTTTATTACAAGGATTTTCTTTTGTTCTCCCAGCTTTTAATTGGAGAGATGAGTTAAAGAGAGAAGAGTTAGTAACAATGATGCCAAATATAAAAAGACCATTGAAACATTTTTTTAAATGCATGCTAATTAAAAAATAAGGTAAAGAGAACAGCTGAGTGGCTCAGAGGATTGAGAGCCAGGCCTAGAGATGGGAGGTCCTAGGTTAAAATCTGGCCTCAGATACTTCCTAGCTGTGTGACCCTGGGCAAGTCACTTGACCCCCATTGCCTATCCCTTACCACTCTTTTGCCTTGGAACCAAAACACAGTATTGATAGGTAAGGGTTTAAAAAAAAAGGTAAAATGAAAGATTTTAAAATGCATAGAAGAGGAAATTCATAAAGAAATACAAACAAGCAGGACAGTTTTGAAAGTAATATATAGCATTTATTATATTCTTTTTTCCAAAGCAAGAAGCATGAAATTGCAATTCAGAGTTTTATTTATTTAATCTTTATGTTTTGTTGTGTGCTTGGACAGGTTCTTCTTTTTTAAAAAAAATGTAATGCAGGGAGAATGTCCAATAAGTTAGAAGATAAACAGTCAGTAGAATCTAGATTGAGTGATAAATTTGGATAAAGTAATATTCAAAGCATGAAAGGTTTCTGAGTGATGGTAATAAAGGGATAATCTAGAAGTGGCAATGGGAAACAAGTAATATTCCGACTTCCCCACATGGGCCAGGAAGTTAAGGGAATGCATGAGGGTATAGCTCATACCAAAAACAATGGCCAGATATATACACTGTCATCTAATGATAGCCAGAATTCAGTGAGTGCCATAAGATAGAAGGTACATGAGAGGAAGAGGTCTAAGACATAACTCACTAACTACATGTTTACCTAATGTCCCTAACTTATTCTCCTTAATTACATATATCTATAGCTCCCTCTTCATCTATTAAAAGTCTAGTAAGACTCAAATCAATGTCCTCTAGCAGACACAAATTTCTCAATGCCTACTGAAGCTCATAGGGGTTTTAGGACAGTGACCAACAAGGTGGATCCTTTCTATTTTTGTGGGAAATGTGGGAAAGTTTAAACCTTGCCTGAGGTTAGAAGTGAGCAAATGAACCCAAGGGAGGTCATGAAGAGACCTTTCTTGGAGAAATGAATGTTGAATGAGGGATAGGTGATGGGAATGAAGCCTAACCACTCTGGGAGGCTATCTAGCTCCTTGCTACTGCCTTTGCTTTTGCTACTCTAAGAGTTAGGCATTGGAAAATGCTGTAGTTTAAATTTAGTTAAGTGGAGGCTTCATGGAATATGATAAAGAATATCTGTCCATTCATGCTTGCAAAAAAAAAATGGAACTGGTGATGCTCCTACTTCCATGTCCCTTAAATCTATATGGTTCTCATGCCAAACCTGTATCCTAAACCTTCATTTCTTTTAGACTTTTCTTTCTGTATTTGGCATGTTTTTGGAAGAAATTAGTTTCTCTAAGATATCATTCACTGGGTGTGTTCTTAAGGAACTGAATATAGTTGAGGAGGCTATGGTTGTCCAGATATACAGAGGGATAGAGAGGAAAAGACTGTCTAATCTCAGTGAATATCAACTGGGGTTTGAGCTAAACAAAAGAGATTTTATAGATACATATTATTATAATTCCTTCAAAGAAGGGACAGTCTGGACTGTCGTGGAGGGGACCTGTAGTTTTCTAATGGGTGGTTTGCTCATTGAGTAGGAGTAAGCTCAATAGGAGGCACTAGCTTCAGGCAACTTTCCTTTCCTTTCCTAGGTTTCTACCCAAGCCAAATAGCTAACAATAAATAGCAAGAATGTAGCCCTTAAAGGTTTGCAAAGCACTCTATAAATATCACATTTTCACAAAAATGAAGAGAGCTGAGTACTATTTCCCATTTTACAGATAAGGAAACTAAGGTAGACTGAAGGCAAGTTACTTGTTTAGTGGAGACCTGAACTCATATCTTTCTGCTTCCAGGTGTATAGTGCTAACTCAAACCACACCTAAAACTGTCAAGACAAAGATTCTGCCTTTTTGAGGGGCAGTTAGATGGTGATATAGATAGAATGCTGGACCTGGAATCATCTTCCAGATTTCAAATCTAGCTGCTGACACTTAGCTATGTGACCCAGGACATTCATTTAACTCTACCAAGAAGGAAATGGCAAATCACTCCACTATATTTGTCAAGAAAACCCCAAATGGGGCTTTAAAGTCTGACAGGACTGAAAAATGACTAAAGAACTATCTTTCTGAGCTGGACAAGTTTTCTTACTTCTAGCCTTTGATTCCTATAGTTGTATACACACCATAGCAAAATAGTAGATATGTTGGGGTTGTTCAGGAAGCACTTAGTCAAAGAGGCCTTTCTTTGATGGAAGCCATCCATGCATCTTAGGGGAAAACATTTCCTGTGACCACATTTGACACTTTGTTCCAGCATTATACAGGATGTGTAGAGCCTCCTTTCTCTGGGTACTAACTCACTCTCACCACACTTAAAGAAGATGGATAGTTTCAGAATAGCAAAAGGGATCTTAGGAAGAACAGAATCTGAGACAGACAGAATGATGCAAATTGTATACACAAAGACTTCTTGCACAGCCCATGCCTAACCCTAACCTAACCCTAACCCTAAACCTAACTCCATGGTCCTATGGTCTCTTCAGGGAACTATATACATTAGGGGTACATGTATCCTGCTTCTCCTGGAACAGGAAGGAATACTGAGGCCTCAGAGATGACAGGCAGAGGCACCCCTAGAGTGAAGTGGGCAAACTGGGAGCTATGCATGACATTGCCAGCCAGCATCAGTGGAAAAGTAGTTGTGGAACAATGGAGGATCTTGGACAAGTGGAGGAATTTGAGATCCAAATCTCCTGGATGAAGAAATAATGAGTTCCTTGAATAAAAAGGGAATTATCAAAGCACACTGGGGTAGTGGCAGATCAATAAAGATCCTTGTTTTGAAAATGCTCTCTGGAGCCCAAAGGAAAAATTTCTGGATCCTGGACAAAGTATTACAATTCTCAGGCTAGGCAGGAGCCAAAGCTATGGAGCTTTCAGGGAATACTGGGCAACTTTCTATCAACTCTATTTTCCCCCTCAAGGTAGGCTGGACCTGCAGGGCACTGCTTTAAGTTAAATTAAGAGTTAGAGAGTTAGGACTCCCCAAATGTATGCAAAACTCTTTAGCACTCTTTAGTAACCTGAATGAAACTCTGGATAGTGCTCTTAAATCTTGGGGACACTTGTGGAGACTCAAAGAAGAGAAGAAAAGAAAGATGTTTTGATTTAAGACTTCTTGCATTTTTCTCGTTGGGTCAATTAGTTTCTGCCCCATATTTGATATGTTGTTAGTTTGGGTAATTTGTATGGGAGTTGAAGACCCTTTACCTCTTTTCTTGTGGACTCGGACAAAACTCAAATTCTGATGTTCACAGGGGCACAAGCCAAAAAGCATGATCAGTAAAGAGCCTCCAAGTTTAAGCCTAGCTAAAGCAAGAACTCTGGTTGGCAGCCCTGGAGTTATACATAAAATTAATGATTCAAATACAGTAAAATAACTTTATTTATGGTCCTTATAAAGACAAGAAGTTACCATTTTGCTTTTTAAGTGGGTCAAGAGAGCATTATCACACAATGTGTGCAATTCCCTTTCCTCCTCTGAAGCTGAGCCCCTATAGCCTACTAATACCCCCAAGTAGGTTTCTGAGAGAGAGAAAGAGGAGTCTTAAATTAAACCTAGAACACCTGCTGAGCTGCAAGGAAAAAGATCTTTCTCAAAAACCAACAGCAATGTCTTGCTAACTACAACTTATCACACATGCCTAGAACTGTACTGATTTTATTAAAAAATGGGCAACTAAACCCAATTACTTAAGCTCCAATATAATTCACACTCTTTAAAAATAATTTCTGAATAACATCGTCCCCCAAACTGTAAACTTCAGTCTAATCAGGTTAAAATGGTTCTCAATAAGAGAGTAACAATAGCTACTGCATCGAGAAATTAAAAAAACAAAAGACAAACTTCAACTGCAAGGGTAAACGTTCCTTGAAGATTAGAATTATGTTGGGTCTGAACGCGTGAGCTTCAAAGTATTTCTGTATTCCTTCCTTCCCTTTCTCCCGCCTCTGGCTCCCGCCTCCCACCCCCTATCCCACATTGTGCTGGTCACTTCCGAAGCGACACCGATTCCAAAAGCAAGGAAATCGCCATTTCCTCGAGAGCCTGAAAATCAGAATTTGGTACACAATGCAGGCTTTCAGCGTACCTGCTTTTAACAAAAACTCCTTTGGGGAATAAGCTCCTAGCTTGCAGCCATGAGACCCGGCAACAAAGGAGTTTATAAGAGAGCATGCTCACTAAATTTCCATTTGAAACAGTCCCGTATTGTTATACCTGGCAGCATTCAGCCAGCGAGTGAATTGCACCAAAGAGACCTTACTCCTAAGAAAGATCATTATTTGATTTTAAACACTGACTAGAGGTTTCTAAGCTATCCACAACAACTTGGTTTGCGGGGTTGCTTTATTTGTTTTCGTAGCGGTGGTGCTGCCTGCAGATAGGAAACAGGGATATGCCAGCAGCAGTATTTAAAATTCCCTGCCTACATTTGGTTGGGGGCGGGGGGAAGGGAGCGGATGAGGGAGGTGTGGGGTGGGAATCCGCTCATTCTTTTGAGAATATCTCCCAAACCTATGAGGGGTGGGGGTGGGGAGCAGGCTTTACGCTTTGAAAAGCTCCGATATTGATCTGTAGAATCGCATGCAGCCCTCCGGTGATTGAAACTCTATGATTTTAAAATTACAGTAATTTTCAAAGTAAAAATAACACATGGCAGGTGCATAGCTTGAAATCCAAGGCTTTCTGAGTAAAGAAATGAAACTATTGAGAGGACAAAAGAAAAAGACTTTGCCATGTAGGAATATTAAAGTGAAGGGGGGAGGGAGGAGTTTGCTGATTTAACTTAAAATGTAACCAGTAAGGCAATCACAAAAAGGGGAAATGATTGGATACAATCAGTTTCATAATTAATTACTTCTGAATTCCTAGCCATTAACTTTCTCAAAAGACTAATATCCTAGGGAAACAAAAAGCCTTTTACCTACTAAGGCTATTATATTATAGCTTTGCACATAGTAGAAACTCAATAAATGTTTAAAGGGAAAAAAGGAAGATTTAGGCAATGTCTAAAAATTAGGAGGGATCCTACCTTTTAGTTGCAAGGCATGAAGTGTTCACTCAAAAAAGTATGTCAGAGAAGGGGGAGGAAAAGTTTTTAGATGTTTAAATTTTTTATTAAGGGCCTTGGCCAACAGTCAAATGAGTAGATTGGGTATATGTGTGATGAAAAACACTTAAATATATATAAATATTTTAAATCCTTACTTTCTGTTTTAGAATCAGAGCAGTAAGAGATAGACAATTGAGGTCTAGTGACTTGCCCAGGGTCATACAGCTAGGAAATGTCTGAAGTCGAATTTGAACCCAGATCTTCCTTTTCCAGATATATTCTTTTATCCACTGAGTCACCTAGCTACCGCTCTTCAATATTGTAATTTATATCAAATTGCTTGTCTTCTCAAGGAAAGGAGAAGGGAAGGAAGGAGAGAATTTGGAACTCAAAAAGCTTAGAAAAAATGAATGTTAAAATTTTTTTACTTATAATTGAGAAAAAATTAAATGTAAAAGAATATATATAATTTTTTAAAAACTCTTTTCTGGAATCAATACTATGTATCGGTTCTAAGGCAGAAGAGCAGTAAAGGTTAGGCAATAGGGGTTAAGTGACTTTCTCAGTGTCCCACAGCTAGGAAGTACTTGAGTCCAGATTTGAACCTAAGACCTCCTGGCTCTCAATCCACTGAGCCACTTAGTTGCCCCTATACATGATTATAATGTCTCTCCATGGCACATAGATTTTATTTTGTGACAAGTCAAAGTTGATGAGCAATAACAATAGCATAATTTTAAAATAGTGCCTTTGATGTATAAAATGCCTTTTCCTGGCTCTGGTTTCCATGTCCCAATATGATAGGAGAGTAAGTGATTTTATGTTAACATTTAAATACCCTTTAATGTAGTTGTTTGGTTTGTCCTTAGAGGTATTTATTTTATTTTTATTTTTAAATATTTTTCCATGTTTACATGATTCATTTTCCTTCCTTCCCTCTCCCCCCCCCCCCCCCCAGAGCTGATAGGCAATTCCACTGGGTTGTACAAAATGTTTTCACTTGATACCTATTTCCATAGTATTCATTTTTGTTGTAGAGTAATCTTTTAAAGCCTAAACCCCAAATTGCATACCTATATATACATGTGATAAGTGATGTCATATGTTTTGCTTTTGCATTTCTACTCCAATAGTTCTTTCTTTCAATGTGGTTAACATTCTTTCCCATAGGTCCTTCAGGAGTATCCTGGCTTGTTGCATTGCTACTATTAGGAAAGTCCATTACATTAGATTGTACCACAGTGTATCTGTCTCTGTGAACAATGTTCTGCTCATTTTACTCTGCATCAGTTCATGGAGGTTCTTCCATTTCATATAGAAATCCTCCAGATCATCAATCCTTACAGCACAATAGTATTTCATCACCATCATATACCACAATTTGTTCAGCCATTCCCCAATTGAGGGATACCTTCTCATTTTCCATTTTTTGCCACCACAAAGAGTACGGCTATGGATGTTTTTGTACAAATATTTTTCCTTATTATCTCTTAGGTGTACAAACCTTAGAGGTATTTAAATGGTGGCTATGTGTTTAAAAAAAACTTCAGATATAGAGGGGAGTAAATGACTTCTGAGGTCTCTTCCCAGTTTTGATAGTCTGTGATTATAAGATATGAAGTCTGTCCACTGCCAATCAAATAAGGAACATTTTCTTTGTCCATGTCTCTTTCTAAAGATGTTTACACTATTGATTAAAGAAAGGAAAATTAAAATACCTCTGAGGTACTACCTCACATCTATCAGACTAGCTAATATGACAGAAAAGGAAAATGATAAATGTTGGAGGGAATGTGGTAAAACTGAGACACTAATGCTGGTGGAGTTGTGAACAAACCCAACCATTCTGAAGAGCAATTTGGAACTATGCCCCAAAGACTATAAAACTGTATATACTTTTTGAGCCATCAATAATAAAACTACTAGGTCTATATCCCAAAGAGATTTTAAAAAAAGGAAAAAGACCTATTTGCACAAAAATATTCATAGCAGCTCTTTTTGTGGTGCCAAAGAATTAGAAATTGAGGGGCTGTCCTTTAATTGGGAAATGGATGAACAAGTTGTGTAATTGTTTTTTTGTTTGTTTATTTCTTTTTTAAAAATTCTTACCTTTTGTCTTAATATCAGGTCTAAAATTAGAAGAATGATACCTTTATCAATACCTTTAGGCAATTATGGTTAAGTAACTTGCCTAGGGTCAAACAATTAGGATATGTCTGAGGCTACATTTGAAGCAAGATCCTCCCAACTCCAGGTTTGGTGATACCTTGCTGGTCCCATAATTTATTATTGTGTTGGAATGTGATTATGCTTTAAGAAATGATGAACAAGATCATTTCAGAAAAACTTGGACTTATATGAACTAATACAAAGTGAAGTAAGCAGGAAAACATTGTACACAGTAATAATAATATAGTACAATGATCAACTGTGAGTGACTTCACTATTCTCAGCAATACTGTGATCTAAGAATTCCAAAAGACAAGATGATGAAAAATGCTTTCCACCTCCAACAAAAGCATTGATGGATTCAGAATGCAGATCGAAGCAGACTATTTTCCACTTAGTTTTCTTTGTAGTTTTTAAAAATGTGTCTTCTTTCACAACATGACCTATGTGGAAATAGAGTCTGCATGATCACATATGTATTACCTATATAAAACTGCTTATTATCTTAGGGAAGGGAGGAAAGAGAGGAAAGGTGACAATTTGGAACTCAACATTTTAGAGAATGAATGTTTAAAATGTTTTTACATGGAACTGGGGAAAATTATTTTGAAAATTTTAAAAATAGTCTGTGTATCTACATTTGAAGGAGAGTAAGTGGGAAGAAGAGGACATTGTGAAGTTCCAGGATTTAATCTTGAAAGACTTGGGGGATAAAGCCTAATTAGGAGACTATTATAATCTAGGTGAGATCCTGGGTTCAAATATGGCCTCACATATGTAGCTGTGTGACCCTGGACAAGTCATTTAATTCCCATTACCACTCTTCTGCCTTGGAACCAATACACAGTACTGATTCTAAGATGGAATGTAAGTTTTTAAAAAAAATAATAATCTAGGTGAGGGGTGATGAGAATTGAACTAAGGTGGTAGTTGTATGAGTAGACAGAAAGGAACTGATGCAAAAAAAGACACAAGGTTAGAAAATCACTGGATTTGGCAACTGTTTGGAGATGTGGGGTGAGAAAGACTGTACAGTAATAAAATGTCAAGATTCTGGACAGCTTCATAAGAAATAGGGAAGCTTAGAGGAGGATAAACACATAAATAAATGTGTGAATATATATGCATATATATTTAATTTACAAATATTGACCCTTGAAAGCTGATGAAATTATCAAGAGCAATAGTATACAAATATATATAACATATATAATAATACATATAACAAGTATATCAAAAGAAGGAAGCATAGGACAGAACAGTGGTTCCAGACTATACTCACAATTAGGGAGCATAATATAAATGATGATCCAGCAAATGAAACTAAGGAGGAGTCTGGTAGAAAGAGAACCAGGAGAGATCAGGGCCACAACCCAGAGAGATTATTCAGGAGTAAAGTGTTTGACAGTGTCAAATCCAACAAATAGTTCAAGAAGGACAAGGACTGAAAAAAGACCATTTGATTGTACAACTAAGAGATCACTGATAACTTTGAAGAGAGCAAGTTCAATTGAGTCATGAAGTAAAGTCCAACTATAAAGGGCTGAAGAGTGAGGGGAAATGAAGGCAATGAGTGTAGATAACTATTTTTTCTTTAGGAGTTTGGTTGAAAAATGGAGGAGAGATATAGGGCAATAGCTTTAGAGGATGGTAGAATCTAGTGATTTTTTTTTTTGCTTGGAATGGTATGAGATAGGGAATTATAAAAATACCCTAATATAGGTATAGGAATTAGGAAGGAGAGAAAGCTGGTGAATGCAGAATTCCTTGAGGGAGACTGGGGGAAAAAAATAACTGAATGTCTTGAACTATGATCAACATGATGATAAACTAATAGTCCAAAAGAATGAACATGAAATGTGCCACTGACTTTTTGACATCATTAATGAATATAAAAATGCAGAAAGAATATATTTTAAGACATAGTTAATGTGGGGGTTTTGTTTTTACTGGATTATTCAATTAAACATTGAAAGATTTGTTTTCCAGGGTTTTAAAAATTCAATCAAACAAGGGGGCAGAGTTTGGTGGGAAGGCAGATTAAAAATACTTATTTACCTGAAAAATAGAAATGACAATCAACTTTTTAAATAAAGGATCTTAGGCAGGAGAGAGAGGAAAGAGAGACAGAGAGAAGAGAGAGAGAGGAGAGGGAGAGGTAACAAAAATGAGGGAGTAGGAGGAGTCACTGTAGCCCATCTCTCTCCCACAACTATTTCAAGATCAAAGAAGAGCACCAGACTTTAGTGGTGATCAGGAAATCTAAGGAGAAAACACATGATCATTTTTCTAGTTTAAGATCACAGATTGAACCCAGAGGGAAGTATCCAGGACAAGGGGAAACAAGGATGGATTTACAGTTCTGTTGCTCAGGCTTCTCAGAAAAATAGAGGATTTAGCCCATAGGGCTGTGTTGGGACATGGGATTTAGTGAAAAAGATAAGAATTGTGAACTAAGGGTGACACAATTCTTTTGCTCTGAACCCACTGGGAGCCATGTAAGTGTTCAGAGCTGAGGCCAGAAACTGTCTACTGGAGCTCCAACTAGCAAGCAAACCTGCAGGTTGTGTTCTTCAAATACAGGCTAGGGTCAGGAACCCAAACAGCTGAGATCAGGTAGGCAATGAATAGATGTTGTAGGTCAGAGTACTTATAACCCTGTTCAAGTTTGTACCTCAGCTTGAGCCTCCTCTGAAATGCTTGAAGAACAAAGCACTTAAGTGAACTCAGTAACAGGTCTCCAGATAATTCAGATTAAGAATTTAACACCAACTTTCCCTCCAAAACTGTATAGAGTCTGGTCTTAATATAAAGTCACAATTCAGGAAATAAGGCTAGAAAAAATGAGCAAATCAAAAAAAGACATTGATGATAAAGAGCTATTGTGTAGTTAGGGATACTGAAGACACAAATCCCCAAAAAGAGAATAACTCTAAATCAGAGGCGTCAAATTTACCCTCCACATATTATTCACAAAACAACCAAAAGTGACCCCAATGATTGGGAAATGTTTAACAAAATAGATAAAAATTCAATTTAGCATAATGTTAATTTGTGATTTTTAAGTCAACATTCAGCCTCTGGGGATCTATTTCTATTTGAGTTTGATACCACTACTCTTAGAGGAAAGAACTGGAAAAGAAAGAGTGAAAGGAAAGACTTAGAAAGGAACTAACCTTTCTACTAACAAGAGGTACAAAACCTTATTCAAGTAACAGTCTCTTTGAAAAGTAGAACATACCAAAGTGAAGTTTATGATTCTGAGACAATAAGAAATGTTAAAAACAAAGTTGAAGATAGGAAAAAAAATGTAAGCTAACTCATAAAAAAAAAATGACTGACCTGAAAAACAGGCTTAAGAAAGAGAATTAAAGAAGCACCAGACTACCTTAAATCTCTCTCTCTCTCTCTGTCTCTCTCTCTTTTTCCCTCTCCCTCTCATTGTCTCTCTTTCTGTCTCTCATTCTCTCTCTTGTTCTCTCTCATTCTCTTATACTCTCTCTCTCTCTCTCTTTCTCACACACACACACACACACACACACACACACACACACACACACACACACACACATGGAATCTGGATATCATATTTCAAAAAAACATGAGTGAAAAGTATACAGATTTATTAGAACCAGAGAACAAAGTAGAAAACAATAATCCTAAGTACTAAGGAGCCACAGTAAGGATGATACAAGATTTAGTGGCTACAATGATAAGAAAGCTGAGAACTTGGAAAATGATATTCCCAAAAGCAAAAGATATAGGTTTACATCCAAGAATAACTTACCTTACAAAACAGAGTATAATTCTGCAGGAGAAAAATGGATTTTAATGAAATGGAATGTTTTTAGCATTCCTGATAAAAAGTACAGAATTGAGTGAAATCTTTGGAAATCAAACATGGGATTGAAGAGAAATATAAAAACACTGAATACAATTGACCAATCATAAGAGAATAGAGAATAACTAAATTTTTATATAACACAGAAATGATACAAATTTCCCTTCAGAAATCTAAGATTGATAGAGGAAGTTAAATAAGACAGCGATCTAAGAATTGTTTTATAATGTTTTGATGATTTTAAAGGAAGGAAAATAGGAAACCCAAAGATCCCAGCTTTGGGGACAAAAATCCACTATTTCATAAAAACTGCTGGGAAAATTAGAGGACAGTGTGGGAAAGATTAGGTTTAGATCAACACCTCACACCCTACACCAAGATAAATTCAAAATGGGTGAATGACTTGAACATAAAGAAGGAAACTATAAGAAAATTAGGCGAACACAGAATAGCATACATGTCAGACCTTTGGGAAGGGAAAGACTTCAAAACCAAGCAAGACTTAGAAAGAGTTACAAAATGCAAAATAAATAATCTGGAATACATCAAATTAAAAAGTTTTTGTACAAACAAAACCAATGTAACTAAGATCAGAAGAGTAGCAACAAATTGGGAAACAATCTTCATAAAAACCTCTGACAAAGGTTTAATTACTCAAATTTACAAAGAATTAAATCAATTGTACAAAAAATCAAGCCATTCTCCAATTGATAAATGGGCAAGGGACATGAACAGGCAGTTCTCAGCCAAAGAAATCAAAACTATTAATAAGCACATGAAAAAGTGCTCTACATCTCTTATAATCAGAGAGATGCAAATCAAAACAACTCTGAGGTATCACCTCACACCTAGCAGATTGGCTAACATGACAGCATAGGAAAGTAATGAATGCTGATGGGGATGTGGCAAAGTGGGGACACTAATTCATTGCTGGTGGAGTTGTGAATTGATCCAGCCATTCTGGAGGGCAATTTGGAACTATGCCCAAAGGGTGATAAAAAACTGTCTGCCCTTTGATCCAGCTATAGCACTGCTGGGTTTGTACCCCAAAGAGATAATAAGGAAAAAGACTTGTACAAGAATATTCATAGCTGTGCTCTTTGTGGTGGCCAAAAATTGGAAAATGAGGGGATGCTCTTTAATTGGGGAATGGCTGAACAAATTGTGGTATATGTTGGTGATGGAATACTATTGTGCTAAAAGGAATAATAAAGTGGAGGAATTCCATGGAGACTGGAACAACCTCCAGGAAGTGATGCAGAGTGAGAGGAGCAGAACCAGGAGAACATTGTACACAGAGACTGATACACTGTGGTACAATCGAAAGTAATGGACTTCTCCATTAGTGTCAATGCAATGTCCCTGAACAATCTGCAGGGATCTAAAAAATACTATCCACAAGCAGAGGATAAACTGTGGGAGTAAAAACACCGATGAAAAGCAACTGCTTGACTACAGGGGTGGAGGGGATATGACTGAGGAGAGACTCTAAATGAACACTCTAATGCAAATACCAACAACAGGGAAATGGGTTCGAGTCAAGACCACATGTGAGAACCAGTGGAATCATGCGTCGGCTATGGGAGAGGGAAAGGTGGTGGAAAGGGGGGTGGGGAGGAAAAGAAAATGATCTTTGTTTTCAGTGAATAATGTTTGGAAATGACCAAATAAAATAATGTTTAAAATTTTTTTAAAATTACTTAAAAAAAAAAGAAGGGAAATAGGGAAAAGGGAATCAAGTAGGAAGAAAGGGAGAGGAAGGATTAAAGGAATGTCCTGTCTTGTATAATTGTGGTGTACAAGTAGAAGACTATACAAATAAGGAGAAGGGGAGGGAAGGACATAGATGTCACTTGAACCTCACTCTTAACTTCCACTAGTCCAAGGAAGGTAGAATACATACAGAGTTTGTTTTAGAAATAGATCTAATTCAGCAGGAAAATAGGAGGGAACCAAGAGAATGGAGAAAAAGAGAGAAGGTAGATTCAGGGAGGGAGTAGTCATAAGGAAAAACCCCCACAGTAGGTAGATTGTAAAGAAAGAGTAAAATAATGTGATTGGGGTCTGGGCAAAGGAAAAAAAGAGGAGCAGGAAAGGGTAGTAGAATTGCATTAAGCATACAGCACTAGTGCTGAGCAAAATTCTGCTCTCTTACAACCTTTTTTTGTAAAGAGAAGGTCAGGAAACAAACAGGGAAAAAGTATAAGAGAACAGGATGGAGGGGAAAGACAATTAACAAACATAAACTGTGAATATGATTGGTATGAACCCACCCATAAAACATAAGGGGATTGAAGAATAGTTTAGAAAATAATCCAACAATATGTTATTTGGAAGAGAAACATAAAATATAAAGATTCATATAGAATTAAAAAATAAGAAGCTAGAAAATTATTTATTATGCTTCAGATGAACCCAAAAAATCAGTAGCAGTAATCATAATTACAGAAAAGTCAATGGTGAAAATTAGACTTGATTAAAAGGTATAAATAGTAAAACTATATCATGCTGAAAGGCACCACAGACAGTGAAGTAATTTCAGTACTTAAAAGATATGCAGCCAAATGGCATAGCTTCTAATAGCTAAAGAAAAAGCTAGATAAAGTACAGGGAATAATAGACAGTAAAATTATAATAAGGGGAGACTTTAATGGACCCCTTTCAGATCTAGAGGGGAAAAAATAAACAAGAAGGACCTAAAAATTTTCTAGAAAAGTTATTATGTCATGGATCTCTCTGTTAATTAGCCTAGTTGGAATAGAACATATTTCTCAACATTGCACGACATCTTTATAAAAATCCACAATGTATGATGGCATAAAACTATCATAAAAATGCAGAAAAGCAGGATTATTAAACACATCTTTTACTGGTAATAATGGTTATTGAAGAAAGTAAGTTGACTTGAAATAAATTAATTTGTAAAATTAATTAGTAACTTAGGACTAAAAGTAAATTAATTGAAGGCTAAGTAACTTAACCCTAAAAGCTATTTTATCCAAAAAAACAAAGCATAGAAATTATATGTAATTTCATCAAAGAGAAAGACAAAGAGAAAACATAATAATATAATGGTTTTGGGGGTGTAGTCAAAGATTTTAGGGGAAAATTTATTTTTCTAAACACTTCAAAGAAAGATCACTGAATAGAAACTGCAACTAGAAAACCAACAAATTAAAGAAAATTTAATAAACACTAAGATAAAAATTCTGAAAAATCAATGAACAGATGAATAAAATTGAAAACAAAGAAAACCCAATGAATTAATGTCAAGCACTTGGTTTTCCAAAGAAAACAAAAATAACATAGGTAAAATATAATTCACAGCAAATGAAGAAAAAAATGAAGTTGTTAGAAACTTCTTTGCCCAAACACATATGCCAATAAAATCAATAGCTTCTAAAAAATAAGTGTATATTAACCAGAATAGGAAATTGCCAGACTAACAGAACAAGAACAAGATATTTATATAAAACAACGTTAGAAAAATAAGCTGTCATTAATAAACTTCTAAAGAATGAAAAGAAAAACAGGACATAATGTATTTACAAATGAATTCTGTCAAGCATTCAAAGGAAAACTAATTCTAATATTATAGAAATCATTGAAAAAAAAACTGGGGAGATCCTGCCAAATTCTTTTGAAGATATTAATGTGGTCTTGATACTTATACAAGGAAAAGCCAAAGTAAAGGAAAAAAAAGTATGACCAATATCCTTAATATCAATACAAAAAATTTTAAATAAAATATTATCAAAAAGGGCTATACTAACACTTCAAAAAGATTATAAACTATGATCACAATGAATTTATGCCAGGAATGCAGGAATAATTCAACATAAAAAATTATAATCATAACCAAAATATGATTAATCAATATAGAAAAAACTTTTGACAAAATACACCTAGTCTGTCAAAAATTACTAATACTAAAGGGGAAAAATGCATATTTCCTTAAAATGGCAAGTAGTACTTATGTAAAACCAGGAGTTAACATTAAAAGTTATGGGGATATTCAAGAAGGGGATAAACTTTCTGAATAGATCAAGAATAAAGCAAGGGTATCCATTATCACCACTGTTATTTGATATTGTGCTAGAAATGGGTAACTATAGCAATAAGACAAGAAAACAAGGGAATAAAAATATGCAGAAAAGAAAGAATTTTCACTTCTTGCAGATTATATGATGGTTTACTTAGTTGACTTTGGAAAGTCAGCTAAAAATTAAATGGACACAATAATTTCATCAAAGTTGCAAGATACAAAATAAACCCATATAAATCATCATTTCCCCCCTTATATTACCAACAAAACCCAGTAGGAAGACATTTTAGAAATAGCTACAAGGGGCATTGGAGTGGCTCAGTGGATGGAGAGCCAGGCTTAGCGATGGGAGGTCCTACTTTCAAATTTAGCCTCAGACACTTCCCAGTTGTGTGACCCCACTGGGCAAGTCACTTGACCCTCATTGCCTAGCCCTTACCACTCTTCTGCCTTGGAACCAATACATAATATTAATTCCAACACAGAAGTTAAGGTTTAAAAAAAAAGGAAGGAAGAACTATAAAATGTCATCAAAAATGTATCTGGGAATCTACCAAGACAAAAACAGGAATTCTATGAATACAACTATCAAGAAGTATTAATGGAAATAGAGACATAATTAAATAAGAGTAATTCAGAGAAATATGGATGAGTAGGCTGAGCCAATATAATAAAAGTTATAATACTGAGTAATTTAACTTACTTGTTCATACCAATCATATGACTAAAGGATTAATTTATGGATTTAGGAAAGATAATGAAATTCATCTGGAAGAATAAAAAATGAAAAAGTTCATGAAATGTAATTTTTTTAAAAAGTAGAAAAGAAAGGGGCCTAGCAATACCAGATTTCAAACTACACTACAAAACAATAAATATAGTTGCTTAGTATAATAGAGTAGTTATTCAATATAAAGAGGAAAATGAGCCTTGTAGTTGTTCTGGGCTGAATTCCCTCTTAACTTTAGGCTGTGGGATTAAGTTAAGTGACTTTCCAATAGTTAAAGTAATAAATGGCAGAGACTGGTCCTCTGGTTCCATATTTAGTGTATTTTCCTCTGTATTAAACACTGCCCTTAAGGAACTCTCAATTTGGCACAGCTGCTACAGATGGTGTGATTAGAAGGATACTGTACAAGGTATACTTTGCTAGGTGAACATGAATAAACATATAACAACAGCAGATATTCATGTCAGGAGGCTCCCCCAAAACAGTCCCTGACTATGAACTAAGTATAGTAGAAGGCAAAGGCTGTCCTCCATATTTGAATGTGCTTAGCACAGTAGGTTCTTAACAATGCTTATTGACTGAATGACTATGGGACATAGTTTACACATGGACTAACAATAAAAAACCTTAAAAATAAAACTAAATAACAATACTTTAATACTCTAGGAATCTATAATTTTATAAGTAATGTTACTCCCTGTAAAAATGCAGATTGCATCTTCTCTGTAACTATTATCTTCAAGAGTAGCTGTGACTGAAAAATCTATTAACTGGAAGCTGATACGGAAAAAAGGAGAATCCCCAGATTTATTTATTTTGTTGGTGAGATGGCAAACACATTTCATTACTGGAGCTCTATTCAAAGCTTTGCCAGCTTAGTAACCTTCCAGGGTTTATACTTAATGGGTGAAAATATTAAGAAAGCTAGGCTTTATTTAGTGGAGGTAAATTTTAAATTAAATAACAATATAATGGCTATATTTGAGATGCCACAAGATAGTATATAATTTAATTGCCAAATAAATGATTTGTGCAATGACGTGAGTTCAGGAAGTGTAGAATACTGTGGGCTGGACTGATCTCTGAACTTTTCATAAAAAAGGTAAAACTTGAACTAAGCTTTGAAAAATGTCCATTTCAAAAGATGAAGAGAAATAAAGAATGCCATGAGTAAAAGCACAATGAATAGTAACTGTAGACAACAGATAATTTTGGCAGGAACTTATGGTTCATGGAAGAGAGCTGTGAAAAGGTATGGCTGCCAAGGTTAGCTAGGGTCAATTATGAAGGGTCTGGACTTCTCAGTTAGACTGAGGAGTTTGGACTTTTCCCTTGGGCCATAGGGATATTGAAGGTTTTTGAGGAGAGAATCATAGAATTCTATACCCTTAGAGATTGATCATCTGGACTAATTTTCTTATTTTACAGAGAAGGAAACTAAGACCCAATGAAATTAAATAATTTGCTCAGGGCTAAGCTAGTTAGCAGAGTTGAGGCTGGAACCCTGTTCCTCTGATTCTCATTGCAATGCTCTTTCTACTACATCATCATGGCAACAGTTAGGAAAATTAAATATTCTGAGAACTACGTAGGGTAATTAGGTTTCTGTCCGGTGTTTTCTATGTGTTATAGTCTTTTCACTAAGTGTTCTATTTACAGAGGAAAACACTTTGTAAACACCAGTGCAATGGTATGTAAGGGGTACCATCACTTAGTGTAGTTTCTGAAACATAGTAGGTGCTTTATAAGTGTTTATTGATTGAATGACTAGTATCACTATAAATTTGGAATAAAAACATCAGATTGACCAAATATATTCTTTTTTTTTTAAACCCTTACCTTCTGTCTTGGAATCAATACTATGTATTGGTTCCAAGGCAGAAGAGTGGTAAGGGGTAGACAATGAGGGTCAAGTGACTTGCCCAGGATCACACAGCTGGGAAGTGTCTGAGACCAGATTTGAACCTAATACCTCCCATTTATGGGCCTGACTCTCAATCCACTGAGCCAACCAGCTGCCCCCCTAAATATATTCTTTAACAAATAAATTTTATTTTCTCAGAGAATTTTAAAACTTTATTTTGGAATTCCTTTAATTTACTTTTTCTTTGTATTTGTTTTTTAAAATCCATAAATTGACACATAAAAACAATTCATTAAAATGCTTAATTAAATAATAACTTACATTTATAAAGCACATTATATTACGAACCATCCTTCACAGAACAACTCTTTAAAGTATGTAGTACAGGCCATATTAATACAACTGTACAAATGAGGAATCCAGGGCTCAAAGGAAGCAAAATGACTTGCCCAGAGTCACATGGCTAATAAATGTTAAGATCAAGATTTGGTCCAAGGTTAGGATCTCCAACTCTTATCTGCTATGTCACTTCTATCAAATGAGATAGAACTAAAAAATAACCATAGAATTAAGCATATGCACATTCTCATTTTTCAAGAAAATCCAAAGAGACCAATTAGAATACGAGTATACCTATTAAAATAGTCTCCAGGAAATTATAAAAGTATTCTTTTAAATTGAAGTTCCCTGGGCATGATACTTATATTTATTAACAACTCATTAATATGTTCTTGGCAAGAAGGTAGAGAAAGATAAAAATGAAGTGTTAAGAAGAATGAATAGTTGAAATCCAATCCAAAACAAAGATAAACTTATCAGAACAATTTTTCCCACATTAAGATTCTTTAAAAAAATGTTATTTATGTTACATGATATGTTTTTGCACCTAACCCCTCTATTGAACTGAAAAAAAGGGGAAGAAAGGGAAGAGAAAGGGAAGAGGAGAGGGAAGGAAGGAAGGAAGGAAGGAAGGAAGGAAGGAAGGAAGGAAGGAAGGAAGGAAGGAAGGAAGGAAGGAAGGAAGGAAGGAAGGTAGGAAGGAAGGAAGAAAGAAGGGAAGCAAGTTTTCATCATGAATATGCATAGGAAAATAAATTCCCATACTGGCTATGCTTGAAAACAGTTTCTCTTTGCATTTTAAATTTATCACCTCTCTGGGTAAGAAGTGAGTTATCCACTAGTTCTACTAAGGCTTGCAACTGTCCATTCAGGAAGCCAGTGAGATTGAAACTAATAGCTCAGGGTGCTACACCGGCTTTCCCTTGTAGCAAGTAATACCCCTCCCCATAGGCAATGAAAATGGACTTTACTGGGTGAACATGCAAATACACATACAAGTAAAGAATAGCAGGTACTCATGCTAGAAAGCCCTGAAATGGAATTGCTTCATATGAACTCTAGATATAGTAGAGGTCTAGACTTGGAGTCAAGAGACCTAGACTGAAATGCTGTGCTGACATTTATATTTATTGAATGTAAGTGTCCTGAGGATAGGGACTGTTTTATTTTTACCTTTGTATCCACAGAGTCTAGTAAGTTCCTGGTACATAGGAAGTGCTTAATAGCTGCTTGTTGAATTGGATGGAATTGAATAATGTAAATCAATGAGAAAAGAGAATTTGATTTACAAATCTGATTTACACACGACTTTTCATCAAGACATCTGTTTTATTTACAAAATTATAAATAGCAATATAGCATGGGGAAAGCGAGGGAAGAGCAGACCCTGGTCAATTGAGTTGCCCAATAAACTATCACTTCTCACAGCTGGGAAAATAAAATGCTTAATCCACTTGATTGTAGGTTGGGTCTTCCTATCTGCTTCCAAGAAAAAAACACTATCAGTGTCTATGATTGGTGGAAATGTTTTAGAAATGGTCAACAGATTTGTCATTTTCCTTCAGAAAAGAACACTTCAGTAACTAGATGGGGATGCAAGATTTGGAATAACAGGTATGTCAGCTTATAGTCTCCTATTCTCCCATTTCTGGAGTTCTCATCCACCATAAATATTTTAACCGTACCTGTGTTGTACTAGATAAAGGGGAAGAGCCAAAACATAGATGACAGAATTCCAAGATCATAGTTTTTGAACTCTATCTAAATAGAGCTCAATTTTTAGTCCAAATTTGTCCAAGGCTCTGATGGATTGGTCACCACTTCCTCCCTCCAACCACCCCACAACATATTTGTTATTCTTCATTATGAACAGAAGGGTAACTTAAATGGAAACTTTCTTGGGTATAGAAGTAGAAATACAATAATTCTTAAAATGTATAGGACCAAAATCAAGAAGAAATAGCCAAGCGGTCCACCTTCTGTCTGACAGAAGACAATCTGGTTTGAGCATGAGTCCTTTTAATATCTAAATGAGTCTAGCTCATTTAGGGAGTGGGCTGTAGAAGTATGGGATTGGGGAAACAAGAGAATCAATTCTAGTTGTCAGTACCCTCAGGGGATTTCTGCTTCACATAGTCCTACTTGGAAGAATTAAGGGGTTATCAGGTTGTTTTTTGAGGGGCTATTTTAGTCATTTCCTCATGGATAAATTAGTATTTTATTTGGAAATAGTCCAAAACAAAGATAATGATATGAGTAAAAATGCTCACCTGATGAGTCTTTTTTGGTCTAGTCTACACCAAGTAGTAGATAATAATCCACCAAGAACTCAGATATGATTCTGCTGACATCATAAACTCCCTCTGGTTACCATGTCAGCATCAGCAGAACCTCTGAACATTCTTGGTCGAAGTTTCATCACTGCTCTAAGATGAGACAAAATCACTTTAGCATGATCTTTCTCTCATCATCCTTTTAACTGACAATTATTGCCTGAGTACCTACAAAATGTCCAGTATTGTATTAAAAATTCTGAATGGGTTACTTAAAGGAACTTTTGGGGACTTTTTGAGGGAATGACAACTCCATGGGTCACATTTGAAAACATTTTGATCAGTCCTGTTAAAATTGGTTCATAATCATGACTTCACATTTGGCATTGGGTATGGAAAAGCTTGATTCTTGGGCCAAAACTAAACTAGCCAAGGTACTTCTCTATGTTGTATGAATTTTTATATATAACCATTTAATTTTAATTTTTGTTTTAATAGAATTATCTGTCAGCTGAAGGAGATACTTCCACAAAAGAAAAAACCCAGTCTTCCCATGATCTATAAAGTTCCCTTAACTCTCTAACTGAAAGTTTCTAAGGTGTCTTGTGGGTGTTCAGGCAGTAACTGTGAGAAAAAGTAGGGCTTTGTTTCAGGGTGGAACTTGGCATGATTAAAAACACTGAGCAGTTTTTTGAACAAGTCCTTCACTAAGCATGGGAGATTCAAAGACAGAAGTAAGAGTTCCTGTCCACAAGGATTTTATATTCTATGGAAGGATAGAGAGAGAATGGACAACATATCCATATAGAGTGAAGTGGGTACAATCAGGGGAGCCTCACTGATCAGCTTTGGCTAGAGGATACCCAATGGGCTGTGCTTAGATCAGGGTTTCCAGTGCCACATGTACTATTGTTGAAGCTAGGTTCCTGCAGGTGACATTTTTACCCTGGCTTCTTCTGGTGGGCCCTGTGAAACATGGGCAACTAGAGCTTTCTGGGTTGGGTTCTTTATGCTACCTTTACCCTTTCTGTCCTCTCATTCGAAGCCCCACCCTATTATCAAATAGATCAGCTATCAAGTCAATTAGTAGACCCTAAAAGTAATGTCTTTACCCTCTGGCTCTCACTCTTCCTTCCTTTCTCTTGAACATGTGTGTGGAACTCTTTCTAGGACATCATGTACTGGGAGTCAGGGATGGGGAGGGATATTGCCCTTTCTACCTTCCTGAGGAACAAGATTGCCTGAATAGAACAGCTAGGGAGCAGTTTGTGTCTGAATGAGCTTGAGCCCTAGACCTAGGCTGCCTCTGCTGTTTTATCTTTATTATCCTTGCAATAGGTGACAAAAAGTTATGAGGGGAGATGGACTTTTCAGGCTGCTTCAGGATTTGAGTTCCTGGATTCCTTCATCAGTAAAGACTAAACTATGGTAGGTGCTTCCTTCAGGTACTACAGTACTTCGTAGAAGAGACTACACAGGGATAAGGTGGATCCCAACATTGCATGTCAGAAAATAGGGACTTTGAGGGATTTGTTCAGTGCCAAGGTCTAGATGAAATGTCTATTCAACAGTTCCATTAAGTGCTTCGTATATCAATGTTTTAGGTCAACCTTCCAGGAAAGTATAATAGTATTTGCATATATATATATATATATATATATATATATATATATATATATATATATATATATATATATATATATATGTATGTATTTTCTCTTTGTGTTTAAGTCTTTGCATATGTTTATATTTTAAGCAGTTTTTCCAGCAAAGGAAATAACTAGCTATCTTAAACCTGATTAACTTTCTAAAATGAGTACTTTTCTACTCCCTTTTTTGGAGAGATCCAAGAAGCAGTTGATTGTTTTACTTAAGGGTATTATAATAAACTTCTGGTCCCCTGCCTAGGCTATGTGTCAAGTCTGAAATTCTAAAAACATACTTAAAATAAAAAAGGAAAGGATTAATGAACTGAGTATACAATTTTAAAAAGAAACAAAGAAATGCAAAATAAGCACACAAGAAGAAATATTAAAAATGAAAGGAAAATAAATGAAATGAAAAACAAAAATACCATAGAAATGGCAAAACTAAAAGCTGGACCTTTGAAAAGAATAAGAAAACCAATAACTTTTAGCTCATCTAATTTTTTAAAAAGTGAGGAAAATAGTCTAGACTTCCGGTCAAGATGGCGGCGTAGAAGCAGAGAAAGTTAAGACCTCGGAAACCCTTCCTTACCGATTGCAAACAGAGTGCTCCTAGGCCACCGAAATTCAAGCTGAACAACAGGATAGACGTGGGGAAACCTCCTCCTGGACTTGGATTAAAAGGTAACGCAGCCCAAAAGCCAGAGCCCTAGATCACTCGGATGTAAGGGTTAGACAGAAAGAAGGTCCCAGGACCCATCCCCCCCAACCCAGAGTGCTGAGCCCATGGCAGCAGCGGGAACCTCAGGGCTCTGAGGACTCACCTTGAAAGCAACCTGAGCCAGTCTCTGGGGCGCCCAACACAGACGGCAGGAAAAAATAGAGAGAAGGGGGAAGCCGGTAGCCCCCTGACTGGGTCCTTCCATCTGAGTCTCAAGGGAGGTCCCAGCTTTAGGGCACCAGCTGAACCCAATCCCATCAGGAGCCCTCAGAGCTACTGAAAGGACAGAAAACTCAGGGCTGGCAAAGGGGTTGCTCCGAAGAGCTTACCTTGAAAGTAACCCGGACCAGTTTCCGGGCATTCAACACAGACTGTGGAGGAGGAGGTTGCTGCTTTTTTTTGGTGGTGGGGGCTTCCTTTTTTTGGCTTGGGGATCATTCAGCCCATACCACCTGAACCTAATCCCATCAGGAGCCCTCAGAGCTTCTGAAAGAACAAAAACTTCAGGACCAGTGAAGGGCTTGCCTTAAAAACAACCTGGGCCAGTCTCCAGGCATTCAACACAGATTGTGGAGGAGGAGGAGGTATTTTGCATCAGGGCTCATTCGGCCCAAACCAGATGAATCTAATCCCATCAGGAGCCCTCAGAGCCCAGGCAAGCCACAACCCTTCCCCCCTTAGAGAGCAGGGTCTTCTGAAAAAACAGAAACCTAGAGGCGAAGTCAAGATGGCAGCCTAGAAGGAGCATAGACCTGGCAGTCTGGCCAGAGCTTTGGAGTTCCTCCATATCTGCTCTAGCCGTCCAGGAAGTTTAAAACTCAGAGTAAACCCAGCCCAACTAAGCTGAACTCAATCCCATCAAAAGTCTCCAGAACACAGGGAAGCCCAGGCTCCCCATCCATCCTCATTGACTGCTGGACTTTAAGCCAATCAAAAGCTTCCAGAGGACAGGAAAGCTCAAACCCCCAACAACCCTCCCCCAGAGATTACACCAAGAGATCCTCTGTTAAAGCTCCAAGAGGGGAGACTGATAGAAGTCCCCAAAAAAACAAAAAAATGAGAGGAACAAGAGCACAGACAAATACAGGGAGGAAAGAAGGGGTGAATTTGAACAAACAACAGAAACAGAAGAAAGAAACTACAATAGACAGCTACTACTCACCAAATGGAACAGAGGGGGAGAGATCAGCAAACGATAAACCAGAAACCCCAGCGAATTGGATACAGGCTGTGGAAGAACTCAAAACACAACTAAGAGAGGCTGAAGACAATTGGGAAAAGAACTTAAAAATTAAGATAAGTCATCTGGAAACAGAGGCACTTGAACTAAAACAAGAAAATAGTGTCCTGAAAGCCAAAATCATCCAGCTGGAAAATGAGGCAAAGGAGATGAAAGATGAGGCAAAGGAGATGAAAGACGAGATAAAGAGGATGAAAGACGATCTTCAAAGAAAATCAGACCAGAAGGAAAAAGATGACCAAAAAGCCAGAGATGAAATCCAATCTTTAAGAACCAGAGTAAAACAACTAGAATCAAGTGACCTCACAAGGCAGCAGGATACTATAAAACAAAACAAAAAGAATGAAAAAAATTGAGGAAAATGTGAAGCATCTCATTCACAAAACAGACGATTTAGAAAATCGTTCAAGAAGAGACAATTTAAGAATAATTGGACTACCAGAAGACCAAGACAAAAGAAAAAGCATGGACATAATACTAGAGGAAATTATCCAGGAAAACTGTCCCGAGATCCTAGAACAAGAGGGGAAAGTGGAGATTGAAAGAATCCAGATCATCCCCTGTATTTAATCCTCAACTGACAACACCAAGAAATGTTATAGCCAAATTCAAAAACAATCAGATGAAAGAACAGGTATTACAAGCTGCCAAGAAGAAGCCATTCAGATACTATGGAAACACGGTGAGGATAACACAGGATCTGTCTGCATCCACACTGAAGGACCAAAAGGCATGGAATACGATATTCTGGAAAGCAAGGGAACTAGGCCTACAGCCAAGAATAAAATACCCATCAAAACTGACTATATTCTTACAGGGGAAAGTATGGTCATTTAACACAACAGAAGAGTTCCAAGCATTCATAAATAAAAGACCAGACCTGAACAGAAAATTTGAAGTCCAACCACAGAAACTCAAGATAATCATCAAAAGGTAATTAAAAAAGAGGGGAAAAACAACAACAACAACAACAATTTTTTTAAGAGACTCAATAAGTTAAAATGATATGTATCCCTATAAGAAAAGAGGTCATTGGCAACTCTTAAAAACTGTTGCTATCACCTAAGCAGCTAGAAGAACTACACTGAGAGGGAACAGTGACAAACTGTATAGGATGAAAGGACAAGACATAAATAGGTATATAGATATATGCATGCATAAATACATATACATGTGTATGTATATATATATACATGACTAAAGCTAAAAAAGAAAAGAGGTTATGACTAAAAGAAATGGGAAAAGAAACAAACGGGGGTAAATTTATATGTCACAAAGAAGCTCATGGCGGGAGGGGGGAGAACATCGATACACTGGAAGGGTAAAGAGGTTGGAAATAGGAAATACTCAACTCTTACGTACTTTGAAACTGACCCAAAGAGGGAAGAACAATCCAATCCATTGGGGAAGAGAATAGATTTGCGCCCTATAGGGGAGTAGAAGGGTAAAAAACAGACTGGTGGGGAGGGAAGCAGTACAAGGGAGGGAGAGGGTGGGGGGGAATTTTAAAAAGACTACAGGGGAAAATAAGGGAGGGAATAAGAAGGGAGGAGGGTAGAAAGGGAAATACAAGGGGGACTGATTTAAAGTAAATCACTGGACTAAAAGGTAGAGCTGAAGAAGAAAGGTTAGAATTAGGGAAGGATATCAAAATGCCAGGGAGTCCACAAGTGACAGTCATAACGTTGAACGTGAATGGGATGAACTCACCCCATAAAACGTAGATGAATAGAAGAATGGATTAGAATCCAAAACCCTACCATATGTTGTCTCCAAGAAACACATATTAGGTGGGTAGACACCCACAAGGTCAGAATTAAAGGATGGAGTAAGACCTTCTGGGTCTCAACTGACAGAAAGAAGGCAGGAGTGGCAATCATGATATCTGATAAAGCCAAAGCAAAAATAGACCTGATTAAAAGGGACAGGGAAGGTAATTATATTTTGTTAAAAGGGACTTTAGATAATGAGGAAATATCACTAATCAACATGTATGCACCAAATAATATAGCACCCAAATTTCTAATGGAGAAACTAGGAGAATTGAAGGAAGAAATACACAGTAAAACCATATTAGTGGGAGACTTGAACCAACCATTATCAAATTTAGATAAATCAAATAAAAAAATAAATAAGAAAGAGGTAAAAGAAGTAAATGAAATCTTAGAAAAATTAGAATTAATAGGCATATGGAGAAAAGTAAATAGGGATAAAAAGGAATACACCTTCTTCTCAGCACCACATGGCACATTCACAAAGATTGACCATACATTAGGTCACAGAAACATGGCACACAAATGCAGAAAAGCAGAAATAATAAATGCAGCCTTTTCAGACCAAAAGGCAATAAAAATAACGATCATTAATGGTACATGGAAAACCAAATCAAAAACTAATTGGAAACTAAACAATATGATACTCCAAAATCGTTTAGTTAGAGAAGAAATCATAGAAACAATTAATAATTTCATCGAGGAAAATGACAATGGTGAGACATCCTTTCAAACCTTTGGGGATGCAGCCAAAGCAGTAATCAGAGGTAAATTTATATCCCTGAGTGCATATATTAACAAACTAGGGAGAGCAGAAATCAATCAATTGGAAATGCAAATAAAAAAACTTGAACAAAAAAAAAAAGCGAACAAATTAAAAACCCCCAGCAGAAAACCAAACTAGAAATCCTAAAAATTAAGGGAGAAATTAATTAAATAGAAAGTGATAGAACTATTGATTTAATAAATAAGACTAGAAGCTGGTACTTTGAAAAAACAAACAAAATAGACAAAGTACTGGTCAATCTAATTAAAAAAAGGAAAGAAGAAAAGCAAATTAATAGCATCAAAGAATAAAAAGGGGACATCACCTCCAATGAAGAGGAAATCAAGGCAATCATTAAAAATTACTTTGCCCAATTATATGGCAATAAATACAGCAATCTAGGTGATATGGATGAATATATACAAAAATAAAAACTGCCTAGACTAACAGAAGAAGAAATAGAATTCTTAAATAACCCCATATCAGAAAATGAAATCCAACAGGCCATCAAAGAACTCCCTAAGAAAAAATCCTCAGGGCCCAACGAATTCACCAGTGAATTCTATCAAACATTCAGAGAACAGTTAATCCCAATACTATACAAACTATTTGACATAATAAGCAAAGAGGGAATTCTACCAAACTCCTTTTATGACACAAACACGGTACTGATTCCAAAACCAGGCAGATCAAAAACAGAGAAAGAAAATTATAGACCAATCTCCCTAATGAATATAGATGTAAAAATCTTAAATAGGATACTAGCAAAAAGACTCCATCATCAAGTGATCAGAAGGGTCATCCACCATGATCAAGTAGGATTTATACCAGGGATGCAGGGGTGGTTCAATATTAGGAAAACTATCCACATAATCAACCATATCAATAAGAATCACATGATTATTTCAATAGATGCAGAAAAATCCTTTGATAAAATACAACATCCATTCCTATTGAAAACACTAGAAAGTATAGGAATAGGAGGGTCATTCCTAAAAATAATAAACAGTATATATCTAAAACCATCAGCCAATATCATCTACAATGGGGATAAACTAAATGCATTCCCAATAAGATCAGGAGTGAAACAAGGATGCCCATTATCACCTCTACTATTTGACATTGTACTAGAAATGCTAGCAGTAGCAATTAGAGAAGAAAAAGAAATTGAATGCATCAAAATAGGCAAGGAGGAGACTAAGCTATTGCTCTTTGCAGATGACATGATGGTCTACTTAAAGAATCCTAGAGATTCAACCAAAAAGCTAATTGGAATAATCAAAAACTTTAGCAAAGTTGCAGGATACAAAATAAACCCGCATAAGTCATCAGCATTTCTATACATCTCCAACATAGTTCAGCAGCGAAATCCCATTCAAAATCACCTTAGACAAAATAAAATACCTAGGAATCTACCTCCCGAGACAAACACAGGAACTATATGAACACAACTACAAAACACTCTCCACACAACTAAAACTAGACTTGAGCAATTGGAAAAACATTAACTGCTCATGGGTAGGACGAGCCAATATAGTAAAAATGACCACCCTACCCAAACTTATCTATCTATTTAGTGCCATACCCAAAGAACTTCCAAAAAACTTCTTTACTGATTTAGAAAAAACCATAACAAAGTTCATTTGGAATAACAAAGGATCAAGGATATCCAGGGAAATAATGAAAAAAAAATACAAAGGAAGGTGGCCTTGCAGTCCCAGATCTCAAACTATATTACAAAGCAGCAGTCATCAAAACAATTTGGTACTGGCTAAGAGACAGAAAGGAGGATCAGTGGAATAGACTTGGGGCAAGTGACTTCAGCAAGACAATATATGATAAACCCAAAGATCTCAGCTTTTTGGTCAAAAATCCACTATTCGATAAAAACTGCTGGGAAAACTGGAAGACAGTGTGGGAGAGATTAGGATTAGATCAACACCTCACACCCTACACCAAGATAAATTCAGAATGGGTGACTGACATGAACATAAAGAAGGAAAATATAAGTAAATTAGGTAAACACAGAATAGTATACATGTCAGACCTTTGGGAAGGGAAAGACTTTAAAACCAAGCAAGACATAGAAAGAGTCACAAAATGTAAAATAAATAATTTCGACTACATCAAATTAAAAAGCTTTTGTACAAACAAAACCAATATAACTAAAATCAGAAGGAAAGCAACAAATTGGGAAGCAATCTTCATAAAAACCTCTGACAAAGGTTTAATTACTCAAATTTACAAAGAGCTAAATCAATTGTACAAAAAATCAAGCCATTCTCCAATTGATAAATGGGCAAGGGACATGAACAGGCAGTTCTCAGCCAAAGAAATCAAAACTATTAATAAGCACATGAAAAAGTGCTCTACATCTCTTATAATCAGAGAGATGCAAATCAAAACAACTCTGAGGTATCACCTCACACCTAGCAGATTGGCTAACATGACAGCTATGGAAAGTAATGAATGCTGATGGGGATGTGGCAAAATGGGGATACTAATTCATTGCTGGTGGAGTTGTGAATTGATCCAACCATTCTGGAGGGCAATTTGGAACTATGCCCAAAGGGCGATAAAAAACTGTCTGCCCTTTGATCCAGCCATAGCCCTGCTGGGTTTGTACCCCAAAGAGATAATAAGGAAAAAGACTTGTACAAGAATATTTATAGCTATGCTCTTTGTGATGGCCAAAAATTGGAAAATGAGGGGATGCCCTTCAATTGGGGAATGGCTGAACAAATTGTGGTATATGTTAGTGATGGAATACTATTGTGCTCAAAGGAATAATAAAGTGGAGGAATTCCATGGAGACTGAAACAACCTCCAGGAAGTGATGCAGAGTGAGAGGAGCAGAACCAGGAGAACATTGTACACAGAGACTGATACACTGTGGTACAATCGAAGGTAAATGGACTCCTCCACTAGGGACAATGCAATGTCCCTGAACAATCTGCAGGGATCTAAAAAACACTATCCACAAGCAGAGGATAAACTGGGAGTAAAAACACCGATGAAAAGCAACCGCTTGACTATAGGGGCTGAGAGGAAATGATTGAGGAGAGACTCTAAATGAACACTCTAGTGCAAATACCAACAACATGGAAATGGGTTCGAACCAAGAACACATGTGAAACCCAGTGGAATTGTGCTCCAGCTATGGGAGAAGTGGTGGGAGTTGGGCGGGGGGAGGAAAAGATAATGATCATTGTTTCCAATGAATAATATTTGTAAATAACCAAATAAAAAAAACCAAATAAAATAATGTTTAAAAAGTAAAAAAAAAAAGAAATTATTTTCTTCAGTGAGCTCTTGTATCTCCTTTTCCATTTGGCCAATTCTACTTTTATTGCTGGGAGGGAGGGGAGATTTGTTTAAGTTAATTTAATATTCCATTATATTTTACTTTATTTTTATCTGTTTGCCAGTTTATTATTTTTGTAAAGACATTTTATTTTGTCAGTTGCCTGCAATAACAATTTTCCATGTAAGTTTTTTAAAGTTATATGATCCAAATGATCTCACTCTCTTCCTTCCCTCCCCCTTTCTGGAGATGATGAGCAATTTGATCTTGTTTATATATGTATTATCATACAAAACATTTCCATATTGTTCATTTTTGTAAGAATATATTCATATAAAACCCAGACCCCCAAATAAAGACTCAACTAAACTAAAGTGTAAAATAGTATACTTCTGCATTCTGACTCCAACAGTTCTTTCTCTGGAGGTGGCTAACATTCCTTGTCATAAGTCCTTCAGAATTGTCCTGAATCGTCGTATTGCTGTGAGAGTAGCTAAATTTTTCATAGTTGATCATTCCACAATATTGCTGTTACTGTGTGTGATGCTATCTTGGGTCTGCCTATTTCACTCTGCATCAGTTCATGTAGGTCTTTTCAGCTCTTTCTGAAATCATCCTGTTCTTGTAGCACAATAGTATTTCATCACCATCAAAAGCCACAATTTGTTCAGCCATTCCCCAATTGATGGGCATCCCCTCAATTTCCAATTCTTTGCCACCACAAAAAGACCTGCTATAAATATTTTTGTATAAGTAGGTCCATCCCTCCAACACCTTTTATCTCTTTGGGATATAGACCTAGTAGTGGTATTGTTGGATCAAAGGGTATGTACTTTTTATAGCCCTTTGAGCATAGTTCCAAATTGTCCTCCAGAATGGTTGGATCAGTTCACAATGACACTGACAATGCATTAATGTCTCAATTTTGCTATATCTTCTCCAACACTTATTATTTCCCTTTACTATCATATTAACCAATCAGATAGGTGTGAGGTGGTGCCTCAGAGTTATTTTAATTTGCACTTCACCTAATCAAGAATGACTTAGACCATTTCTTCATAAGTTTATTGAAAGCTTTGATTTCTTCATCTGAAAACTGCTTGTTCATATCCTTTGATCATTTATTTGTCAATTGGGAAATGGCTTGTATTCTTTTAAATAAAAATTTGACTTAGATCTTTATTTATTTGAGAAATGAAATCTATAACAGAAAAATTTGTTACAAAATTTCCCCAGAGTTTGTTGCTTCCCTTTTAATCTTGGTTATATTAGTTTGGTTTGTAAAAAAAAAAAAAACTTTTAAATTTACTATAGGCAAAATAAATCATTTTACATCTTGTGATGTTCCCTATCTTGTTTGGTCATAAATTCTTCCCTTCTCCTATTTTGACCTTACCTTGGTATATTAGTGTGAGATATTGGTTAATACTTAGTTTCTGCCATACCGTTTTCCAGATTTCTTAGCAGTTTTTCTTAAATAGTGAGTTCCTATCCTAAAAGCTGGGATCTTTAGGTTTATCAAACACCAGATTGATAACATCATTTATGTCTAATCTAATCCACCATTCTATTTCTTAGCCAGTAACAAATTGTTTTGATGATTATTGCTTTATAGTACAGTGTGAGCTCTGGTACTGGTAAGCCACCGTCCTTCACATTTTTTTTTCATTAGTTCTCTTGATATTCTTGACCTTTTGCTATTACAGTTGAATTTTGTTATTATTTTTCTAGTTCTACAAAAAATTTTTTGGTAGTTTGACTGGTATGGCACTGAATAAATAAATTAATTTAGGTAGTACCATAATTTTTATTATGAGCAATTCATGTTTTTCCAGTTATTTAAATCTGACTTTGTGTGAAAAGTGTTTTGTAATTGTGTTAATATAATTCTTGTGTTTGTCTTAGCAAGTAGATACCCAAGTATTTTATATTGTCTAAATTTATTTTAAATGGAATTCTTCTTTCTTTCTCTTGTTGCTGAACTTTGTTGGTAATATATAGAAATGCTGATGATTTGTGTGCATTTATTTTTTATCCAGTAACTATGCTTGTTATTATTCCAACATTTTTTAGTTGATTTAGGTTTTTAGTTGATTATGTAAGATTCTCTAAGTATACCATCATATCATTTGCAAAGAGTGATAGTTTAATTTCCTCATTGCCTATTTTTTAACTCCTTCAATTTCTTTTTCTTTTCTTATTGCTAAGCTAGCATTTTTAATACAATATTAAATAATAGTGATGATAATGGGCATCCTTGCTTCAACCCCGATCTTATTGAGAAAGCTTCCGTCCTTTCCCCGTTGCAGATGATACTTGGTTTTAATATGAATACTACTTTTCTTTTTAAGGAAAGGCCCTTTTATTCCTATGCTTTCTAGTGTTTTTTTTTTAAACCCTTACCTTCCATCTTGGAATCAATACTGTGCATTGGTTCCAAGGCAGAAGAGTGGTAAGGGCTAGGCAATGGGGTTTAAGTGACCTAGCCAGGGTCACACAGCTGGGAATCTGAGGCCAGATTTGAACCTAGGACCTCCCGTCTCTAGGCCTGGCTCTCAATCCACTGAGCTACCCAGCTGCCCCCCTTCCTAGTGTTTTTAATAAGAATGGGTGTTGTATTTTGTAGAAGGCTTTTCTGAATCTATTGAGATAATCTTGTGATTTCTGTTAGTTTTGTTATTGATATGGCCAATTATACTGATAGTTTTCCTAATATTAAACCAGTCTTCCATTCCTGGTATAAATTCCACATGGGCATAGTAAATAATCCTTGTGATATTTTGCTATGCTCTCTTTGCTAGTATTTTATTTATATTAATTAAAAAAATTGGTCTTTCCCTGTTTTTGGTCTTCCTGGCTTAGTGTATTAGTACCATATTTGTGTCATAAAAAGAATTTGGTAAGACTCTTTTGCCCATTTTGCTTAATAGGTTAAATAGTATTAGGATTAATTGTTCTTTAATTGTTTGATAAAATTCAATTGTGAATCCATTTGGCCTTGAGGATTTTTTCTTAGAGAGTTCTTTGACAGCTTGTTCAATTTCTTTTTCTGAGATGGGATTACTTAAGTATTCTATTTCCTCTTTTGTTAATCTGGGCAATTTATATTTTTGTAAATATTGATTTCACTTAGATTGGCAGATTCATTATTATGTAATTAGGCAAAATAGCTCCTAGTGATTGCTTTAATTTCCTCTTCATTGGTTGTGAATTCACCCCTTTCGTTTTTGATACTGGTAATTTGATGTTCTTTCTTTTTTAAATCAAATTAATCAATGCTCTATTTTATTTTTCCTAAAACCCACTCCTAATCTTATCAATTAGTTCAATAGTTCTCTTACTTTAAATTTTATTAATTTATCCTTTGATAGTTAGGATTTTCAATTTAGTCTTCAATTGGGAATTTTTAATTTGTTCTTATTCTAGTTTTTTTAGTTGCATGCCCAATTTATTTATCTGATTTTTCTCTATTCTATTGATATAAAATTCAGAGACACACATTTTCTCCTAAATACTGCTATGGCTATATCTCATAAATTGAGATTATGTTGTCTCCTCATTGTCATTCTCCTTAAATGAAATTATTGTTTCTATAACTTGTTCTTTGATCTATCCTTTTTTAGAATTAGATTATTTAGTTTCCAATTAATTTTTAATTTGCCATTCCATTGACCCTTATTGATTATAATTTTTATTGCATCTTTATCTGAAAAGGAGGAATTATTTCTGCTTTTCTATATTTGTTTGTGAAGTTTTTATGTCCTAGTACATGGTCATTTTTTTGGTGTATGTGCCATGTGCTGCTGAAAAGAAGATATATTCCTTTTTTTAAATTCCCATTCAATTTTCCCCAGCAATCTATTAAATCTAACTTTTCTAAAATTTCCTTTATTTACCTATTTCTTTCTTGTTTATTTTTTTGGCTAGATTTATCTAGTTCTGAGTCGGTCCCCACTAGAATAGTTTTACTGTCTAGTTCCTCTTGAAGTTTATTTAATTTCTCTTAAAAAGTTGGAGACTATATCATTTGGTTTATGTTTAGTACTGACATTACTTCATTTTCTATTGTACCTTTTAACAAGATGTAATTTCCTTCCTTATCTCTTTTCATTAGATCTATTTTTGTTGTAGCTTTGTCTGAGATCATGATTGCTATTCCTGCTTTTATTAACTTCAGCTGAAGCACAATAGATTCTGTTCCATCCCCTTACCTTTACTATGTGTGTGCTTCTCTGACTCAAATGTGTTTCTTATAAACAACATATCATAGGATTCTTGTTTTAAATCCACTCTATTTGCTTCTGTTTTATGGGTGAGTTCATCCCATTCACATTCACAGTTATGATTACCATCTGCATATTCCCTGTCATTTTATTTTCCTCTTTTGTCCCCCCACCTCCTTTCACTCTGCCCTTCCTCACATGTATACTGCTTTTTATCACCCACCCCCAATTTTCCATCCCTTATATTTCTCCCTTTCCCACCCCATCCCTATATTATTCATCTCCTACTTCTATAGGGTAAGATAGGATTCTATGCCCCTATGAGTATGGTTATTACTCCTTCTCTGAATCAATTTGAATGAGGGTAAGGTTTAAGCATTGCTCATCACCACCCTCATCCTCTCCTCCACTATAATATTTTTTGCACACCTTTAGGTGATATAATTTACCTCATTTTACCTCTTTTCTTCTTCTTTTCTTTCAGTGCAATCCTCTTTTTTCCTCTTGAATTTTTTTTTGCATATCATGTGATCCTAAACAGGTTACTCCTTCACCCTTTGTCTATGTATATTCCTTCAAAATCTTCTAATGGTAAAAAAAAATTGAAAGTAACAAATATTAACTTTCCATGTAGGAATATAAACAGTTCAATCTTATGGAATCCTATAAAATTTCCTCTTTATTATTTCCCTTTTATTGCTTCTCTTGAGTCTTGTATTTGGTTACCAAATTTTCTGCTTAATTCTGGTCTTTTCATCAGAAATCTATTTTATTAAATGACCATTTCCTCCCCCCAAAGAATATATTTATTTTTGCTGGGTAGGTGATTCTTGGTTGTAAAAATAGTTCCTTTGTCTTCCAGAATATCATATTCCAATTCTTCTGATCCTTTAATGTAGAACCTGCTAAGACTTGTGTAATCCTGCCTGTGGCTCCATGATATCCAAATTGTTTTTTTTTACTAGCTGTTTGCAGTATTTTCTTCTTAGCTCAGGAGCTCTTGAATTTGGGTACACTATCCCTGGGAGGTGTCATTTAGGGATTTATTTCAGGAGATATAGGTGGATTCTTTTAAACAGTTTTCTTTGATAATTTCTTGTAATATAATATCTAGGTTTTTTTTTTATTGTGACTTTCACATAGTCCAATAATTCTTAGATTCTCTCTCTTGGATCTATTTTCTAGATCAGTTGTTTTTTCAATGAGCCATTTCATATTTTCTATTTTTTTCATTCTTTGAATTTTGTTTTATTATTTCTTGATGTCTCATAGGTCATTAGTTTCTATTTGTCTAATTCTAATTTTTAAAGAATGATTATCTTCTATGAACTTTTGAGCCTCCTTTTCCAGTCAATTCTACTCCTTAAGAAACTCTTTTCATTGGATTTTTGTGTCTCATTTTCCATTTGGTTAATTCTAATTTTTAAGCTTTTTCACCCCATTATTTTCATTTCTATTTCCCATTTTTCTTCTGCGTCTATTATTTGATTTTTCAATTCCTTTTTGAGCTCTCCCCCCCCTTTTATTTATTTATTTATTTGCTTTTAAATTTTATTTAATTAGTTAATTTAGAATACTTTTCCATGGTTACAAGATTCATGTTCTTTCTCTCCCTTCCCGCCAATCCCCTCCCATAGCTGATGCGCAATCCCACTAGGTTTTACATGTGTCATTGATCAAGACCCAGGCTCTTCCAGAGCCTGAGAGCGATTCCCTTTTTTCTTTGAAGTTTTATGAGTAACTGTTTTGATTTCACTGTCACCTTCTAACTCTATGTCTTTCTCTTCTGTGTCTCCACAATAATTTTTTATGGCTAGTTTTTTTTTTAACTGTTTGCTCATTTTCCCAGCTTTTTTCCCCCTCTAACTTTTACTTTTATCTTAAAGATGTGCTCTTTACATGGAGGTATGTTTTACATGATAACAAAAATGAAATTTTTTAAAATGATGAGCTCTTTTCTCAGGGTAGAAGGGGCACTCTCTTAAATTTTAGTTTTTCTTTGTTGCTATCCTCAGATCTAGTTCTAGGTTTCTGCAAGTGTCAGTTCTTCCAAGTTGACATGATGGATTATGGGGTGGGAACTGAAAGCCATCTACCACTGCTGATTTAGTCTCATCTAGAGACTGCCAATGACTTACAGGGCTCAGAGCACTGTGAGCTACCTTGTACTTTGGCTCAGGGCCTCACCTCAAGTTCAAGCAGAGGCTCTGGATCTTAGTCTGGGCTTACACAGGTCAGGTGCACTGTAGACTGACTTGCCCTGGGCTTGGGGCTTCACTGCAGGCTTGGAAAGGGCTCTGGGCCTATCCTTAGACTGCCTTGTGTTGGGGTTCCTTTGGGGTTCAGGTCTTCACTGCAGGGTTGGGCAGAGGCTTAGAGCCTCACTCTAGGCTTACCCCAGCCTTATGCACTGTCAATTGCCGTGTGACAAGATTAGGGCCTCTCCTTAGGCTTTGTGCTACAGTTTTAGGCCTCACTGGAGTCTTGTGCTGTGGCCTGGAACTTCAAGGGATAGCTGTGTAGATAGGGTATTTTGCTGTTGTCTTAAGCAGGGTCTCAGGGTTCTGAAGTTGATTTGGGAGCAGTAGTTAGGGGTTGGGCAGCTTATACTCCTTAGTCAAAGGCTTTGCTTTCAGCTGTACTTCCCGTTCACCCAAGTGAAATAGACCCTCTCTACCTACCTTCCAATTTGTTTTTTGTTGGAGAGTTTCTTCACTCTGTCCCCTTGTTGGTTCTGTTCCTTCAATATCATTTTGAGGCATTATTTGAATTTGATTTGACAGGATTCTCACTGCAGTTCCAGCTTTCCATGTTTCTACTCTACTCTTTTGGCTCTACTCCCTTTCAATTTTAGTTTTTAAGAAATTCTTTTCCTCAATGAATTTTCATATATCTTTTCCCATGTGGCCAACACTGCCTTTTTAGGATTTCTTCTTGTCAGTGAATTTTTGTATACCTTTTTTACATTTGGCTAATACTACTTTTTAAGGACTTCTCCTCAGTGTATTTTTATGTTAATTGGCCCATTCTGTTTTTTAAGATATTACTGTGTCTTCTTTTCCTGTGCTTCCTTTACCAAGTTCTTGACTCTTTTTTTCATGATTTTCTTATATCACTCTCATTTCTTTTTCAAAATTCCCCCCCCCCCCCGTGTCTCTCTCTCTCTCTCTCTCTCTCTCTCTCTCTCTCTCTCTCTCTCTCTCTCTCTCTCCCTTAATTTCTCTTCCAGAAATTCTTCTTGGGCTTGGGACCAATTCATATTTTCCTTTCAAGCTTTGGATGCAGCAGTATTGGCTTTGCTGTCTTCCACTGAGTTTGTGTTTTGGTCTTCCCTGTGACAAAAGTAATTTTCTATGTTGAGTTTCTTATTTTTTTTTGTTTGTTTGCTCATTTCCAGCCTTTTTCTTGTCTTTAACTTTAACTAGTGTTAAAGTTTGGCTCTGTTCCTCTGGTGAAAGAGGCATTGTCTCAATCTTCAGGTTCTTTGTGTAGCAACCTTCAGAGGTAACTCCTGGAAAATATAAGATTTCAGTTTTTCTAAGGAGAAATGATCTAAGGAGAGGTATGTTTAATACTCTCTTGGCCTGTGGTCAGGTCAGTGAATGACCACAAGCATTCTTTTCTGCGTTGGAATTGTGACGAGGGTTTCTTGCTTCCTTGGGGCTGTGGCCTAAATCTACACATAGGCAATGCAATAGAATCCTGCATCCAGAGCCACCAAAGGGACCCCTGTAATCTTCTGAGCAGTTGTCAGACCCCCTTATCATCTGTGGTTGAGAGTTCTGGAAGATTTTACATTGACTCAACTACTGCCAAGTTCTGTGTTGGCTTGGGGAGGTACAGCCTGCTTTTGTGTGCTGGTCTGCACTCTACTCCTGCTCTGGCACCACACACATTTCATATTGACCTTCTAAGTTGGTTAGGGCTAAAAAATTGTTTCACCTGGAACTTCAAAGGGTGTTGCGGTTGTCTTAAGCAGGATCTCAGGGTTTTGAAGTTGGCTTGGGACCAGATTCAGAATCTGGAGCAGTAGTTTTCATGGGTTTTGTTGCTCCAGAATTCATTTTGAGGGGTTATATCAAAGCTGTTTGAAGGGTAATTTGATAGATATCAGGCTGGTCCTTGTATGTTCTCCATTTTGGTTCTATCCCCTCCTTTTTGTTTTTTTGCAGGAGTGGAGAACTATATATGGGAACAGATAAAACTTTTTTGACATATTGCTTAGTTTTATTGAATTGTTTTCTCTTAATTCTTTGTTATGAGATTTTTTTGGGAGAGGGAAAGAGATACACTTGGAAATAGAGGTGATATAAAAAAAGATAATAAAAGTTATTTAAAACATAAACCATACAAAACACATGTTCTAGCAGAGGCAGCATATTGTAGTAGATAGAAAACTGTCCTTAGAACTGAGAAGATTCAGATTCAAGTCCTGTTTCTGGTATGTTGACTTCATGATACCAGTTAAGTCATTTAACCTCTGGGTGCTCTAAAGAATGCAAGTTATATAGATAAGGTACAGATCTGCATTGGTAGAGGAGAATTTCCTCACAGGGAGTTCCTTATACTGATGAAATGAAAGGTCTGCTCTAGAACTCCAAAGGAGAAAGCATATGAAATCCCTAACAGATAAGAAGGGAAATGCAAATAAAAACAAGTCTAGGTAGCTATGAGTGAATTGGCTCAACTGTTCTGGAAAGCAGTTTGGAAAATGTGGCAAAAAATGTCCATATTTTTTGATCCAGAGATCTCTCAGGGAGGCACCCCCACCAAGTTAAAAGACAGAAAGAAAGGTCCCATCTATCATAAATTCATAGCACCTTTTTTTGTAGGATCAAACAACTCAGCAAGTGTCCATTAATTATTGGACCTTTTAACAAACTGTGGTCTTTAAATATAATCAGATTTAAGAATCATTAAAAATCAACAATCATTTTACAAAGAGCTAAGTCAATTGTACAAAAAATCAAGCTATTCTCCAATTGATAAATGGGCAAGGGACATGAACAGGCAGTTCTCAGCCAAAGAAATCAAAACTATTAATAAGCACAAGAAAAAGTGCTCTACATCTCTTATAATCAGAGAGATGCAAATCAAAACAACTCTGAGGTATCACCTCACACCTAGCAGATTGGCTAACATGACAGCTATGGAAATATGAATGCTGGAGGGGATGTGACAAAGTAGGGACATTAATGCATTGCTGGTGGAGTTGTGAATTGATCCAACCATTCTGGAGGGCAATTTGGAACTATGCCCAAAGGGCGATAAAAGACTGTCTGCCCTTTGATCCAGCCATAGCACTGCTGGGTTTGTACCCCAAAGAGATAATAAGGAAAAAGACTTGTACAAGAATATTCATAGGTACACTCTTTGTGGTGGCCAAAAATTGGAAAATGAGGGGATGCTCTTTAATTGGGGAATGGCTGAACAAATTGTGGTATATGTTGGTGATGGAATACTATTGTGCTCAAAGGAATAATAAAGTGGAGGAATTCCATGGAGACTGGAACAACCTCCAGGAAGTGATGCAGAGCGAAAGGAGCAGAACCAGGAAAACATTATACACAGAGACTGATACACTGTGGTACAATCGAAGGTAATGGACTTCTCCATTAGTGTCAATGCAATGTCACTGAACAATCTGCAAGGATCTAAAAAACACTATCCACAAGCAGAGGATAAACTGGGAGTAAAAACACCGATAAAAAGCAACTGCTTGACTACAGGGATTAAGGGGATATGACTGAGGAGAGACTCTAAATGAACACTCTAATGCAAATATCAACAACAATGGAAATGGGTTCGAATCAGGGACACATGTGATACCCAGTGAAATCACATGTTGTCTATGGGAGAGATGGGGGGGGAGGAAAAGAAAATGATCTTTGTTTCTAATGAATAATGTTTGGAAATGACCAAATAAAATAATGTTTAAAAAAAATCAACAATCATAAACAATTTAGAGGAACTTGGCAAAACATGGGAACTCATGCAAAGTGAAATAAACAGAATCAGGAAAACAATATTCACAATGACCATAGCAATGTAAATGGAAGATTACAATGAAAGAAAATGGAATACTTTGGAACTATAATGGCCAGGCTTGGTCCCAGAGAATAGATAAGGATCAGTACCTCTCCAAAAAAAAAAAAAGATTGCACTAAAAAATATCCTGTTTTCCTTTCCTGCAGAGGTGGGAAACTAGAATGTGAAATTATATATATATATATATATATATATATATATATATATATATATATATATATATATATATAGTCAAGCATAATCAATATTTTGGTTGGTTTTGCCGAGCTATTTTTTCTGTCTTTTAAAACCTATTAGGTAGAGTTTGGTAGATACAAGAGACAGGATATATTTGGAAATAAATGTTATTTTAAAAGGGACATCATTAAAAAAATTAAGCAAAAAGACACTTAGAATGCTTAAAAGAGAGGTAGAAAAGGGAGAAACTAAGGATAATGTAAGAAGTACAGCAAGTTAAAGTATAAAAACACTACAACACACTTCCTTATTACAGTTTTTTTGTTGTTTTTTTTTTACTTTCAACTTTAGTATTAAGTTTAAGACAGAAGAACAGAAAGGGCTAGGCAATTGGGCTTAAAAGTAACTTGCCCAGCATCACACAACTAGGAAATACCTGGGCCAAACTGAACCCAGGTCTTCCTGCCTCCAGGTTTAATGCTCTATCTACTCTGCTGCCTAGGCCTCATTCCTTATTATTACTGAAGACCCTGTCACCCTCTTAGTTCCCCAGGCTCCCAACCTAGATGATATCCTCAGTTCCTATTTCTCACTCCCTCCGTATCCAATCTGTTTCAAAGGCCTGTTAATTTTACCTTTCCAACATCTTTTGAATATACACCATTTTCTCCTCTTATACTGCCTCCACTCTGGTATAGGCCTCATCATCTCATACCTGGACTGTTGCCATATCCTATCATTGGTTCAGCTTGCCTTATTAAAGTCTGTCCCCTCCAGACCATTCTCCCTTCAACTCCTAAAGTGATTTCCCTAAATTGAAGGTCCAATCCCATCTCTCTACTCAGTTAACTCCAGTGGTTCCCTATCATCTCCAGGATCAAATACAAAATCTTCTATCATGCTAAGTTTTTCATGACCCTTGTCCAAACCTTTCCAGACTCCTTATACCTTCTACCTCCCAAGCACTCTTCCATCTAGAGACATTGGCCTCTTGTTTCTTCGTTGAACAGGACACTCCATCACTCAGCTCTGGACATTTTATTTGGCTATCCCCCAATGCCTGGAAAGTTCTCCCTCCTCAACCCTGCCTTCTGACTTCTCTAGCTTCCTTTAAGTCCCAGTTAAAACCTTATCTTCTTCAAGAAGCCTTTCCCAAACCCTTTTAATCCCAGTGTCTTCCCTCTGTTGAATATTTCCTTATTTCTTCTGTATGTAGATTGTTTGTACATATTTATTTACATTTAGATTCATTAGATTGTGAATTCCTCAAGGATAGGAATTGTCTAGCCATTCTTTATATTCCCAGGCTTAGCACAGTGCCTAGCACATAGCAAACACAATAAATGTTTACTGACTGATTAACTAGATGGTTCTATTCCTACCTGTCTAACCAATCCTTCTCATTATATTTTGCCAGCTCATTAACCATGACATAATCCCTAATTTTGGGTGTTCCCCAAGGCTGTCTTGGGCCCTTTTCTCTCTATACTCTCTTGATGATCTCATTAGCTCCCTTCAGTTTAAATTATCATCTCTAGGCAGATGACTAACTAATATGTGTGCATGTACACACATATACACACACTATATATCCTAGGGACATCTAAAATTCAATGTGTACAAAACAGAATTTAGCTTTTCTATCAAACATCCCTTTTCCAAGCTTAGCTATTTTTGTCCAAGGCACCATTCTTCCCTGCTCTCATATTAGTAACTTCAGCATTATCCTTGATACCTTATTATGTGACATCCCGCATATTTAGTCAGTTGCCCAATATTGTTATTTCTAATTTGACACATTCTTTTTAAAAAAATCCTTACCTTCCATCTTAGAATCAATGTTATATATTGGTTCTGTAAACCTTAAAATTTCTTAGACTTGTGAATATTGGAAATTTCACCATTGGAAGGTTTCATACTTGTAGGGAATTTGGTTTTCTGTAGGAGAGGGAACATGAGAAACTGGGATTGCAGGGGAAGGGTTTTGGGGATTAAATTCAGTCAAGATTTGCACTGCACGAGAGAAGCAGTCTGTTAACTGGGCTATAGGGAAGGTGTTTTTCCATCTCTATTTCAGGGAAGGAAATTTCCTCATTCAAAGGTTCAGAAACAGGTCTGTTTCTGGTAGAGTGGGTGTTTGCCAATTGATCCTGTAAGAAACAGTTCCAAGGCAGAAGGGCTAGGCAATGGGGATTATGTGACTTGCCCAGGATCACACAGCTAGGAAGTATCTGAGGTCACATTTGAACCCAGGACCTCCCATCTCTAGGCCTGACTCTCAATCCACTAAGATACTAGCTGTCCCTGACATCATTCTTTATTCACAATCTACCACACATTAACCTATCCCAACCTTCCCCCCTTAACTTCCTTGATCTTTTCCCCAAGCTATTGCAAGTCTATTAATTAGTTTCTTTGTTACTGCTGGCAAAGCAATTTTCTTGCAGATCAGATCATTTTTCTCCCCTACTCAATAAACTCCAGTGGCTCCCTATTGTCTCTAGGATATAATATAAACTTCTCTGTTTACTTTTTTTTTCTTAACTTTTATCTTCTGTCTTAATAACAACTCTAAGGGCAAGGCAAAGGGAGCTAAGTGACTTGCCCAGAGTCATACAGTTAGCAAGTATCTGAATCTAAATTTGAACCCAAGTCCTCCTGAGGGCAGGTCTGGCACTCTATCAACTGAGCCACCTAACTACCCCTTCTGTTTACTTTTTAAAAGTTCTTCACAACTTGGTCCCAATCTATCTTTCTAAACTTTCCATACACTGCTCCCTACTCCTACACTCCATGATCACCTCCCTCTGTTCTTAATCCTCAATCCTTCACCTATTTCCTTCATGTCTTTCCATTGAAAGGTCTGAGGCCCTCTGTATGTCCTCTGTATTTCTGCTTTATAGAATACCATCCTTCAATATGGAGCTTTAGGATCACCTTCCACGTGAATCCTTTCTTGATTTTTCGAACTGTAAGTATATTTAAATTCTTTGTATTTGTTTGCATTTATTCTTTGTATCTCCCCCCAAACCCTAAACTCAGTGTGGATAGGGTTTTCTTTTTTATTCGTTGTATTTCTATTCCCAACAACAACAAAAGCACAGTGCCTGGCACATAATAGTAGCTTAATAAATGCCTGCAGATTGACTGATTTCTGATTACTATTAAAAAGTTAGTTGGAAAACATCTGAGAAACTGAGTTCAAGGATTAGAAGGGCAAATTGATCAAAATCTCTTTCCTTTCAGTTGCTTATAAAAATCAATAAACCTATCTCATGTATTTTAACTGAAACTAGTAAAACCCATTTTTTCCCTACAACAGATGTTGGTAATTGATGTTAGCATAGGAAATCTTGTTTTTTCATCTGTAAAATGGGGAAGTTCAATGCTGCTTCACAATTCTAAGTATATGATTCTATAACATCTGTGACAGAAATCTGAATAACAGATAATAGACAGGAGAGACATCACTTCTCAGATCACAGGGTACTATTCTTTAACTCACTATACAACATCATTTACAAAATCTTGCCTGCTCTCTATTCAAATCTTCAATCAAGGCCACCTTTGATATATATATATATACACACACATATATATGTACATACATATATATATATATGCATGTGTATATATATACAAATATATATATTTCCAAGAAGGATTTTGTGGAGATAGGGGAGTAGGCATATGGGTTGATAGCTATACATATATTATCTCATTTAATTCTCATAGTAACTCTGTGATATGGAAAATGTTATTTTTCCCATTTTTACAAATGGGAAAACTGAGATTGGGAAAGATTAGGTGCTTTATTGAAGGTGGCAAGGCTACTGTCTGTGGCAGGAAGTAAAACTAAGGTATTCCTTACTCCAAGTCCTGTACTCAATCAATTGTACCACTTTAGAGTATGTCTAAAGAATCATTCTGTTACACCAGTGATCAATCCAGAACTAGTCACTTTTAGCATGAATCTTCTCTTGAGTATACTTTATATAGCCCAACTACTCTTGTCCTTATTTTTTCTTTAGTGCAAATTTTACGCATGCAGCACATTTGAGATTGTAATATATATTTTTTTAAAACCCTTACCTTCCGTCTTGGAGTCAATACTGTGTATTGGCTCCAAGGCAGAAGAGTGGTAAGGGCTAGGCAATGGGGGTCAAGTGACTTGCCCAGGGTCACACAGCTGGGAAGTGTCTGAGGCCAGATTTGAACCTAGGACCTCCCATCTCTAGGACTGGCTCTCAATCCACTGAACTACCCAGCTGCCCCCTTGAGATTGTAATATTAACAGTTCAAATGTGGTAGTTCTACTGTCATTGAAGGAGAAAATAATTTGGTATTAAAAAATCTTGACAGATCTTTGACATTTTCCATTTTTTTCATTTTTCTATCTTGTTTTACACTAAAATGTCTTTGGGATTATCTAGCTTATTTCATTCTCTTGTCATTGCCATCCAGAATATTTGTACAAATAAAAAATTTATTCTAAACTGTTGTTGACCTTGGCTGCCATAATTTTCTGCTTAGTAAGGAGAGCAAGTGTTTGCTGACTAAAATGTGGCAATTCATATATATACACCAGTTAAACTTCTACAGTAAATGTGGATCTTCTGTATTGATGTCTGCTTTCCTACCCATTTCTCATTAAAAAATATCATCAACTTAGTCAAATTTACATCACCTCAATCTCTCACTGTCTTTCTTTTAAAAAACTATTCTAACTTATTATTAATTTTTATCATTGCTTTAAGAAGTTTGGTGGTCTGTTGTACACAGCAAATTGGGAAGTGACTATTGGAAATGAGTTATTTTCTGAGAGTTAAAAAATAATTATTGTCATTTTTGTTATGTTATTAAACATTCACTAAGATTCTAAAATCTCCTCTTGAAGAAAGTGTTCATGATATATTATTGAAAGACTTTGGAATCAACTATAGTTCTTTATCCTCTTTCATTCCTTAGTCCTTTCTGAGCCATGAGCCATCTTTCACTATACTTATGTTTGCACTGAAGTCAAAGAGTTTTAAAGTATATGCTGATTTAATTTAGAATGCTCTGCAACATGAGCTGCAATCATTTTCATAGTCCTGGTTGCAAAAGTTTATCAAAGTTATTGAAAGCCAACATAACAGTTTCCCATGCTTTTCTAAGGAGAACCTGAAGTCATGCAGCAGAAAAAAAAATTGGAATTGTAGGATAGTTCTATTACTAAATACCTGTGTAATCTTGGACAAGTCACTTAAGCTTTGTAGGCCTCAGTTTCCTCATCTGTAAAATGAGAATTTTGGATTAGATGACTTCTAAGGTTCTTTCCAGCTGTATCTTTGCAATTCTATGTTCGTTATGTTTAGCTAAAATTTTCTTTTGCTTTCTGGTTGTTATTGATTTCCCCCTAATTAACTGTATATTCATGTTGTATATAGGATAGCTCCAAAGTCTTAGTGTAGTTTTAATTTAGTACCTTAAAAGACAAGATTTATTAACATTTAGAGTATCAATATACTCTAATAAATATTTATTAGCATTTAGAGTATCACCAAATTAATATTTATAGATGGTTGCTCATTGGACAAAGATTTCACAAACTGAGTGCTTACAGTTGATAATCTATGTGGCATCCCAGATATATTCTAATCTTGAAAGTATTATTAATGTATCAATATTGTAACCTATGTGCTCATGTACCAGACTCATGGGCCTATTATTTCTTGATCATTGTATTTGATTGGTACTCTATTCATTCTGACCACTCTCCAAACCTACAATCCAAAGGTTGGGAGAATTCCTGGGTAGGACATTAGCTGCCACTGGGTCCTAGCTCATACCTTGACAGACCAGATTACCTACCAGGCCACATGTTTGATTAATCTCCTCCTCTTTGATCTTGTGGTTGTCAGTTGAGCCAATGTTAAATCTCATGCCATGTCACATGTTCATTAGCTACCTCCCATTCTCTCTCTCTCTCTCTCTCTCTCTCTCTCTCTCTCTCTCTCTCTCTCTCTCTCTCTCTCTCTCTCTCTCTCTCTCTCTCTCTCTCTCTCTCTCTCTCCCCCCCCCCCCCCCCTTCTCAGGTGTCCACCTGAGAAGATATTAATTTGTAGCTGCAGGCAGTTACAATCTAAAACCTGTGCTGTTCTGGGCACTGTATGCCCCCTTTTCTATTCCTCTGGCCGAGGTACTATAGAAATCGAATAGGGTCTGCACACAACCATAGAACATTTTGTATTTTTCTTTGTTTCATGGGTTACAATGATCCAAAAATTTAACATCAAATAACTAGTCTAAAGTTTAAGAGGAAAATATACAAATAAGATCATAAGATTGAGAACTCAAAAGGGTCCTTGTAAATAAAGTCTATTCCCATTATTTTATAGAATAGGAAACTGAGGTTAAGTGACCAAGCTTTCAGAGGTTCAGAACCAAGAATCCTCACAGTTATACTGGATTTGTCACTTTAATTATAGCCTATGCTAAGACTATTAGCAGTTGACTGAATGTAATGATATTCATCACTAGTCACTGGGTTTTGGCTCATCGATATGGCAAGGTCTGACAATGAATTGTCCTTATCTATTTTAGTACTACCTGATTGGCTCACTAATCACTGATTGACAAACAAATGGTCCACAACTCAGGCTACATTATCTTGTTTGAAAGTTCCTCTAAAAAGTATCCCAGAGGACTTAATCTACTTTTGGGGCTATTTTTAAGAAGTCTCCTACTATGGATAAATAAGGGAAAGAGAAGGTTGTAAGTGTCAGGGTAAAATATATCTGTATGCAAAGAGAATGCAACTTAAAAAAAGTATAAATGTCTTATTAGTACATCATAGAAATTAATATTTTATTTATTTATTTTAAAACCCTCTAAACTTTTCTATCTTAGAAATGACACTAAGTATAGATTCCAAGACAGAAAAGTGGTAAGAACTAGGTAACTGGGATTAAGTGACTCGCCCAGGGTCACACAGGAAGGGTCTGAGGCCCTATTTGGACAGGTCTTCCTGACTCCAGACCTGGTTCTCTATCCATTGAGCCATCTAGTTGCCCCTGAAGTTGATATTTTATTAATGAATCTGTGTCAGAATGCATTCTCATATGACATTTTACATAAGAGGGACTAAAGTATGTCTTTATAAGTGTCAGACTCAAGATTAGGAGAAAAGTTAGAACAAAGAAAATCTTATATTACAGTTTAAAAAAAGGCATAAATGTATAGGATGAATTTGGAAGGGACAAATTAAAGCAAGGCAAGGTAGAATAGTGTATTCATTTTCAGAGTGATTAATTAGTATCTGAATTCAATTGCTTGTTTTTCTCAGATGTGTCTGTAGACACTGAAAAACTCAACATACACAAAATAGAACTTTTTATCTTCCCTCTTACACACCACACCCTAACCTTACCTTTTTTTCAAACTTTTCTGTATCTATTAAAGGAACCACTAGTCTTTTAGTCTCCCAAATTCATGACCTTGAATCTTAAAGTCATACTTAACTCCTCCCTCTCCTTCAATCCAAATAGCTAATAAGTTGACAAGTCTTGTCAATTTTACCTTGATGACAATTCTCATATTAATTTTTCCACCCCACTCAAAGTCCATGACCCCAGTTAAGGCTCTCATCAGACTTTTTTTTAAGAAGTAAATACATCACAAAATTGATCATATCAGAAATCCCAATGATATTCCAAAGCCCAAAGTATGAAAAAGAAAAAAAACCTTACCTGTGGAAAAAGTAATAAAAACTTTATTTTTAATCATTAAAAACTATAAATAACCAGTGTGGCTAATGATTGATGAATACCTGAGTCAATTATGCTATATTAATGTACCATAATAATATGATCTCCTAATAAAGGATATACATGAGGATCAGAATTAAATATGTTGACACGCAAAATTATGAAAGTGAGGTTAGAGTAATAAGAACTATCATAAACATTGTTTACAATTCTATTTAAAAAAAAACAAAAGAGGGGGCAGCTGGGTAGTTCAGTGGATTGAAAGCCAGGTCTAGAGAAGGGAGGTTCTGGGTTCAAAGGTGACCTCAGACACTTCCCAGCTGTGTGCCCCTGGGCAAGTCACTTAAACCCCATTGCCTAGCCCTTACCATTCTTCTGCCTTGGAACCAATACACAGTATTGATTCCAAGATGGAAGGTAAGAGTTTACAAAAAACAACAACAACAAAAACAAACCAAAAAAACCCCAAACGGAACACAGGCATATTTGGATGGGGCCAATACACATTGTTTTTAAAAATTGAAATTGTATTAATTGTACTTTTAATCAAACTCTCTCAAATTTTCAACTTCTTCCCATCAAATAGATTATCCTTTTCTACTGTCTCAAATCCTCACTCACTCTACAATGTGGCTTCCGACCTCATTGATAACTCAAACTGCTCTTGCCAAAGTTAATTCTTTTCCCAATTTCCAAATCCTGTGGCGTCTTTTCAGTCCTAATCTCTTTTAACCTCTTTGCTGCATATGACACTGTTGACTGACCACTTTTACTTCCTGTTTACTCTGCTCTTTGGGTTTTTGTGACATTACACTCCCCAGGTTCTTCTCCTTCCTGTCTGACTACTTTTCATTTTCCTTTGCTGCATTCTCATATAGCATTTTACAAATGAAGGACTAAAGTATATGTCTTTATATGATAAGAATCAAATTAGGAGAAAAGTTAGGACAAAGAAAATCTTATGTTAACATTTATAAAGGTATATTTATCAACACAATGCCTCCCTAATTGTGAATATTCCCCATGATTCTGTCCTGGGCCTTCTTCTCTCTCAACACTCTTGGTAACCTCATTGGCTGTCATGAGTTTAACTGCCATATCTATGCAGGTAACTGCCAGATTTATATATCCAGCCCTAATTCCCCTCTGAGTTTTAATCCTACACCGCCAATTGCCTATTGGGAATTTCAAACTGGACAGCCCAGAGACATTTCAAACTCAGCATGTCTAAACCTGAATTTATCTTTTCCTTTAAGCCTTCCTCACTTACAAACTTCCCTATTTCTGGTGAAGCCACCACCATCCTTCCAGGTTTCCAGGTTTGTAACCATAGCAATATCCTACTCTCTCTCATCACTCATATCCAGTAGTTGCCAATCTTGCCATTTTTACCTTCACAACATCTGTCTCATCAGACCCCTCCTCTACTCAGAAAGCTACATTTCAGGTCTCCTTACTCTTTTCTCTGCCTCAATTCTCTCCACACTCCAGTTCATTCCATACATTGCTGTCCAAGTAATTCTACTTAAGCACAGATTTATGATTCCTCCTCAGGTGACTCCTCAAGTCTTCTAACTCTACAGTAGCTTCCTATTGCCTCTAGAATAAAATTCAAACTCCTTTATTTTGCACTTAAAGCCCTCTACAACCCGATCTCTATTGCTGTTTCCAGACTCATACATTACTTCCCTTCCACATCAGAGGATCCACCCAAATTGTGTCCCCGGAATTCATACCCCCTCAGATAGCCTTATATGTCCCTTACCCTACTTTTTTCACTTCTTACAATCCCTCTCTTTAAGATACAACTCAAGCATGGTCTTCTGCATGAAACCTTTTCTAATTCTGCCAATTGCTATTGTCCTTCTTCCCCAAATCCCTTGTTTCAACTACTTTGTATACATTTGTAGTTATTTACTTTATGTTTGTTATATATTGTCACATGTGTATGTGTGTATAATACATGTGTGTTATATGCACATATGTATGAATGAATGTGTGTATTCTTGTTATTTCCCTTCATAGTATATAAACTGCTTTGTGTGTGTAGGGATTATTTCAATATTTATATTTATATTCTCAGCCTAGCAAAGTGCCTTGGCAGGATCTTAATAAATACTTATTGACTGTGATTGTCCCTGGCAAGTTTTTAAGACAGTAAGTTGCAGAATATATTGTTGCTGGGGGCAGCTGGGTAGCTCAGTGGATTGAGAACCAGGCCTAGAGACGGGAGGTCCTAGGTTCAAATCCGGCCTCAGCCACTTCCTAGCTGTGTGACCCTGGGCAAGTCACTTGACCCCCATTGCCTAGCCCTTACCACTCTTCTGCCTTGGAGCCAATACACAGTATTGACTCCAAGACGGAAGGTAAGGGTTTAAAAAAAAAAAAAGAATATATTGTTGCTTATCTGCAGTGATAGAGTCTCCTCATTCATTACAGCAATAAAATCTTAAGTCTTAACTAATTACCCAGGCACACAAATTTATTCCTTTCCATATAAACATGGGCTTACAGATATATTTATGTATATAAACATACTGGTATATAAACATTTATGTGTATGTATATACATGATATCATTACCACATAGATGAGAGAGATCTCTCCTGAGACTATTCTAGGAAAGAAGGCCTAGAAGTCTTTGTTTCCCTCTGAAAAGAGAGCAAAAATATTACTTAAAAATGTTAAAATTATGGAATCAAATCAAATTAAATATTGCTTCACTTATATACAGGTAGGGGACTATCCTAATATAGATTTGATTATGAAGTTATTGAAAATGTCAGTTTCTTTCTATTTACACTAGTTTTAACAGTTTACAGTTGAGGAGTAGAAGTTTTCCTCCTTCCCCCAAAAGAGATTTCTCTAGGCTTTAGGGCTATCAACACCATTCCTTTTGGGGTTTGGGGTTTTCAGTTCCCATATAGCTTAAAGCAGGGATTCTTAACCTGGGATCTGTGGAATCGAATTCAAGGGAGTGGTGTCCTTGAACTTGGATGGGAAATGTTACATGTTTATTTCAACATAACTGGTTTCCTTTGTAATCCTATGTATTTTAATTTATATATTTAAGACACTATTGTGACACCCCAAAGTTCACGGGTGGAATCCACCACAATTGGAGGGGATGAAAAGCCCACTGGCCCAAAACCCTGATGAAGGAAAAAGAGCAGGGGCAGATGAGGAGTGGGAAGCTTTCCTTACTACCCATAATCCTCTTCTCGGACTTCCGGAAGAGGCCGGGCTGTAGACAAATGGAGGCAGGTCAGATTTCACCCTCCACCCCCGAGGAGGGGCTATCTCATCAGGTTTTGGACCACATACACTGGGAGGGCACATCCTCTTGCCTTCGGCCTCGCATTATAGTCCTTCCCTAAAGGAGCTCTATTCCGTGGGAGAGTTAGGGATGCGGTGGCACGCTCTATTCCTTGGGAGAGTTAGGGATGCGGTGGCACTAACTTATTCCACCAGATGGATGGAGGGTAGGGTAGTGCGGCAGGAAAGAAGACGACGGAGGAATAGATTCCCGGAACCCAGAGCCTCCATATTTTTTTTTTCGGGGGCGGGGTTGAGGGAAAGACTTGGGGTCATGCCTCGTCTAAAGGAGAGCGATTCCACACACTCACCGACAGGGGTCGTAGCGTCAACGCTTCTCCCTCATCCCGGAAGGGGGCGCACGGTGGTGCTCCTTCGGCTAAGGCTCTGGGTGGCTTACTTCTCTTCTGCACTGAGTCGATTTCCGGTCCTCTAGCAGTCACTTCCGGGGGCTCGTTGCGCCGCCTTGGAGAGACTGGTAATCCCTGCAGATCGGCTGCCGCGGCTCGGGGCTAAGGACCTCACAGATCCTTTGGATGGGGCGGCCTCTGCCCCTGCGATGCGGGCGATGCTCGAGGACGATTCTGAATCCCAGGAATGTGAGGCAAAGGGCGCTGGAGCTACGGGGTTACCACCGCCACCTGCCATAGACTTCCCCCAGGAGGGATCGGACATCCGATATGATGGTGAGCGAACTTGGTTGTTTAGGCCAGAGTACCCGGGCATTGAGGACGCCTGTGTCCCACAAGGTTGGTGGTGGGAATAGATAAAAACAGAATAAAGCAAAACAAAACCCTAGTTAGCCGAAGCTCAGATCTTTACCTCCTCTCTCCTGGCACACCGTAGAAACTTAATTTTAGTTTGGTGATCCAAAAGCTTTTTTCCTCCAAATCTCAGTTCTCCTTACCCCCCCACCCCCATACAAACAGACATACTTCTCTTTCTGTTCTTTTGCTAGACTTGTTTGAACTTTGTGCGTTTGTCCAGGAGGTTCAAGATAGTTTGAGATAAAGGAACCAGATAAATTGACCTATGCAAAACCCAGAGACCAAGAAATGGAGATACTTCCAGCATGAAGGAATGAAGGAAAACACATTTTTTACTGCTGAGGTCAAAGATAAATAAAGAATTTTTTTTAGTAATGATGTTGTCCCCAGGCCCTTGGTATTTGAACATTTAAAAAATAGAGTTTTTTATTGTGCTCTAGGGTATTTATACTGAAAAGTTCATGCCAGAGTTATCTTTGGACAGTCACAACAGCTATTTAGCTTTACTGTTCAGTTCATGTTTTCGTTTGCTTCCTTGACAATGATGTAACTAGAGACTACTTAGAGGGATGCAGTAAATAATCCACTCAGCTTTATCAATTGTAAAATATTCCCCCAAATAAACGCATTAGTTTGTGCCAGGAGCTATGGTTTTTTCACAGTTTTGGTAAACTCTTTATCTTAAGAAGTTTATAATCCAGAGGAGAAAGGTGACAAACACAGTTATGACATCATCAAGTAGTACAACAAACCTATTCTATATAAAACATGAGGCAGATTGGAGAACTCAGCTGAAAAATTGAACAAGTTCAATTATTTTAGTATTTGTTAGTTAAGGAATATGTCATATAAGCAACTGACAGTTGCTATGCTTTTAGGTGGCATTTGAAATGAAGAACATTCAGGCCAGGTTTTACTGGAGTTTGAATAAAATGCCTTTATAGAATTTATAAAAAAGATTTTTTTGTTTAAGCTGTATAGTAAATGGCATAATGTATACTGCAAATATAATAATCAAAAATTCAGGGTTTTTTTTTAATGCTCTTGTAGCAGTAAATGCAGGGAACATAAATTGACTTACCCTGAGTTATTTAATAAGAAGAGTATATCTTAAAATAATATTGTCTAGTTGTATTTATATGACACCTTACATAAGTTCTTCACCTATGAAAGGAAATAAAAGAGAATATGTATATACTTGGTATTTTAAAGGAGAGTCAGAATGGTATAATGGACAGAATAATGGTTATGAAATCAGAAGACTTGAATTTTGAGTTTGGCTTAATAACTTGTGTGACCTTACTCTGAGTTTTGGTTTCTTAAAAAGTAAAATTCTAACTGGATGACCTTTAAAGCTCTAAATCTATAATTCATTATTTCCATTTGTAAGAGGGAAAATTGCAAAATTTATCTTTATTTTTAATGGACAAGTAAGATGACAAGTTTAAATGAATTTCCAAAAACGTAAAGCCTTTTAGATAATCCAAAAAAGCAGTTCATCTGTAAACATGTAAGTATACCTTGTGTGTAGTCTTGTGATAAGGTTTTCTGTGCACTTAAGATTACTTCTGAAAGTAGTGAACTATGATAAAATTGTAAAAAAAAATTTTGTGAGGGTTATTAATAGTACTGTTGAATTTACATAGAATCTATTCCTCATGTTCCTCAGAGTATGCATAAACATTCTTTTAAAATTTTATGCTCTAGAAAGTAAATACAAAAGTGTCTTTCTATTTTCTAAGATGAAGAAACTAATGCCAAGAATTTATCCAAGGTTCCTTAATAAGAGAGTAATACATAATAATATTAGCTTTTCCTACTTTTTTTTTATCAACCACAACTCTTAATAAAAAGACTGTGTAACGAATTGTTGTTAATATCCACAAGAGCAGTACTAAATTCTTTCTTGTATTTGTGTTGGAGCTCATAGATTTAGAGCTATAAAGTATTTTACGAGGTAATCTAGGCCACCTTCCTCATTTGCATCGTCTAGCTGGCCTAGTCTAGAAGTTTACCCAAGTTACAGCAAATTAGGTGCTGTGGTTCTGCCTTTATTAACTTCTGAGAGCCATAACAGTGGCTTGTAAAAATATCAACTTTCTGCAATAACTCAATTTTATATAGCATTTCAGGCTTTCAAAACACTTTTCTCAAAACTGTGTGAGATGGGCATATTTAAATTTAGTTATCCCCTCTTTTAAAGATGAGAAAACTTAGATTTATAGAGATTAAATGACTTGCCTGCTGTCACACAGGTAGTAAGTAATATAGCTGCAGGGTCTTGAACTAAGACCTTAGATTTAAAATCTAGTGTTCTGTCCACTGTAGTACAATTTGTTTTATGATAAGAGCTTCCATTTATTTAGTGCTTTTCTGTGAACTCATTTAGCTCTCACAACACCCTATGAACATATTTCAGATGAGAAAATTTAAACTCATAACATTAAGCAGAATACTAACTAGTATTGCTTCTTTCCCACATCACAAGGAAACCTGTCTCCTCTTCCCTTTCAACAATTGTTAAGAGAGTCATCTACCACTACTTACGTTTCCTTGATACTAGTTTCTTCTTAACATCCTGCCAATGTCTTTTTTGCCTTTATGACTCCATAAATGAACTTAGCCTTTCTATTTTCAGTCTTTATCCTTCCTATCCTTTCTTCACATTGTTAACAGCTTAATCTTCCTTATGTATAAATCTGATTTTGTTACGCCTATTCTTAAAACTCTTCCATAAAGTCCAATAAAACTCTTTAGCCTGTCATTTAAGACAACAATGCCCTTTTATTCTTATCACTTGCTATTTTCCACATTATCTTTTCCCCAATTGTACTTCTATGATCCCTGCTCTCTACTTTTCTGGCAATGCCTTTACTATGAATGGAATGCTTTCTGTGCCTTCTTCCTAAATTTCATCTTGGCAAAGTCTAACCTATCCATCAAGACCTATACTCATATGCCACTTCATGAAGATTTTCCTGATTCCTTCACCAGCCCTTCACCCACTCTCAGTATTTATTTTTCTTTCAATGGGTCCTAATTAGTAGGCTTATAGATCTAGAGATGTCAGGGACACTGGGACCATCTGGTCTAACCCCTACACTTTTTATATGTGGAAATTGAAGCCCAGGAAGATTAAGGGACTTGACCTAGGTCACATAGGTAGTGTCAGAGTTAGGTTCTGAACTTAGGGCCTCTGACTCCAGAGGAGAGCCAGGGTCCTTTCACAGTACCTTATACTGATACTGTTCGTTTGAAGAGATTTATTTAATAAATGGCACAGGACTTGGAGTCATAAGACTTGGCCTTTAGCACAGACTGACACTTGCTAGCTTTTTGACTTGAGATTCTTTGGAACCTTGAACTTTAATTTGCAAAATGAAGATAATTTTACTTGCTATAGCTATCTCAAAGTGACTTTACAAGGAAAGTGTATAGTAAATAGGCACTCTGTAGATGTGAACAGCTGATATTGTTATTTAGTGTATCATTTCTCTGCTACTGAATTATTATTCTTTGAAAGCAAGGGTAATTTTAAATTTAACCTTTCTTTGTTCAGGATGTGCTCTATACACAGTAGACACATATACATGCTTACAGTAATAGTTATAAAATGTCAGAGCTGAAAGAGAATTTAGAAGTAAATCTAGGTTAACCCCTTTATTTTACAGATGAGGAATTGGGACTTACAAGTTAAAATTGACAGTAAGTGGCAGAGGCAGAATTTGAGCCTGGTTCTCAAATCTAAGGCCAACTCAGGACTCTTTCCACTCTATGATGATGTTGATTTGAATTAAAAACTGCTCTCCCCAAGTTTCCAGTGACCTCTAAGTGAAATCCAGTGCCCTCTTTGCAGTTCTTGTTTCTGAACCTCTTAGCTGCATTTGATCTCATTGACTGCCAGGTTTCTTGAACTTTCTTTTTTTTCTTTAACATTTGTCCCATTTTCCCTTCTGCTACTGTTTGCTTTATTTCCCCTTAGATCTTCTGTTCTTTCTCTTGATACACTTAACCATAAAGTATGTCACTGTGGTTTCAACTAATCAATGTATTTAAATACCAAAATTTCTATCCTATGTAACTGTTGTACCTGGGATCCTTTCTTGTTTTGCCACTAAGCTATAGGATAGTTTTACTTGACTGTCGCTGACACCTGACATTTTGAAAGTGGAGTACATCTTCTTACAAAGTTATTGATTCCCAGTTTCTCAGTGTTACTATCTTGCAAGTTTCCCAAGGTTGGGGAAGTCTTGGTGTTATCTCTCCCATTCTCTCTAGTTAATCCATTTCTAAGACTTTGAGTTTTCCTCTTATGTATCTTTTGAATTTTTATTTCCACATGTACTGCAATAGTTTCCTAGTTTGTATCTCAGTTTAGTCTCAAATCCCACAAAACCATTTTTAGCTTAGTTATTAGAACATTTGTACTTATGTATACTTTATTATTTAGCTCTTCTATTTCAGTTGACAGTGGCTCTCTGTAGTTCATTATATGAAATAGAAACTTCTCTGCTTAGTGTTCAAAGCTTTCTACCAAATGCTCCCCAATCACACTAACTTTATTTCTTATGTATTTCTCAACATGGAATTATGCTAAGCAAATCTGCTTATTATCTCTCACTTAATTGTTGCTATTCTCATGCCTCTGTTAATTTAATTCTTCATCCCTCCCCCTCACATGCCCTCCTACTTCTCCTTCAGGTTGTGTTCTTCTTTTACAATGCACCTCAGATCTTTTGCAAGGACATTTTCCCTTATTTAACATCACTTTCTTCTGACTTCTTTTATTCTTATCTCCAGACTTAAGTGTTTAATAATGTGTGCATTATTATTTGTTCACATTTGTATTTTTTTATCATCACAGAAAATATTTTCAGTTTATTTAAAATTGGTATTCTTTTTTTACATTTTTAGAATCTGATGTTCCTGCAGAACTCCAGGCTGTGAGAGGACCTCTACCACACTCGACTTTTCCCTCTGCAGTTGCAAACCAACTATTGCTTGTTTCTTTGTTAGAACACTTGAGCCATGTTCATGAATCAGACCCCCGTCGTTCAAGACAAGTGTTCACATGTTAGTACTTCATGTTAACTAAAGTTTGTAAAAACCAGTTAATATGTTGTTTTTGTGTTGGAGGTTCGATAAGTAGTTTTTGTTTTAGATAATTTGATGTGAAGTAGGTATCTAAGAAAGATATGACTGGGCTAAGAAAGTATATATAATTGTGAAGACCTAGCATGCTTTTTGTAACATATAAAAGAGTATTTAAAGTCTTGCACAAAATCCTGTATTATCTATATATACTCAAAATTTTTTCATTTGTATCTGTACTACTGATATTCATACATTATTACTAGGACATCTCTTGTGAATTAGGAAATGAGCATGTTTTTAAAAACCTGAATGCTGAGGCAGTTAAAAAAATATGCTATATATTTATATATAAGAATAGATGAAAAAGAACTAAGCAATTTGTTTCTAGTAGAACTACAAGTACTTCATTTGTAGAAGCTATAGAACATAGAGGGAAAAAAGCAGATAGGTTTCCAGTCTCCTAGTTTAAATTCAGTTTCAGTGAAATGGCCAAAGACAAAGGATAAACTACCAGGAAAGTCATAGTTTTGCCATGTTGTTTTAGAGGTGAGCACTTTTGCATTTACAAAGGGAATCCTGTTTTAAAGAAATTTAAACATCAATTCTTAAACTAGAAACTACAGTAAAAATACTCTATTATTTATTTTTAGAAAAATGCTCTTGTTATTGTATTGCAAATGCTGACAAATTAAGGTAGGGAAGGTGGATCATTCAAAGGGAACATTTTGCAGATCCCAAAGCCCCTGAGAGGTACTGTTTCAGGTGGTAATTTTTTTTTAAACCCATACCTTATTGGTTCCAAGGCAGAAGAATGGTAAGGGCTAGGCAATGAGGGTCCAGTGACTTGCCCAGGGTCATATAGCTAGGACGTGTCTGAGGCCAGATTTAAACCTAGGACCTCCCATCCCTAGGCCCGGCTCTCAATTCACTGAGCCACCCAGATGCCCCTGGAGTTGGTAAATTTTGATAAAATTTGCTGTACCGATGTCATAAAAATAATATTGATAAGGGCTTCTCTACTATATGTAAAATTAGTCTTTTGATATAAAGATATGCAGCATAATATAATTTGTTAAAATGAGTCTAGCCAAACTAATTATGCTCTGTCTTTGTCAGATGAAAGTTAAGTTGACTTATTAGAAACTTGTAGTCTCCAAATTGTATGTATATTTGAGATCTTGGTTTAATCTTCACCACTCACCCTCATTATTAAAAAAATTTATATTATATTGGCTAAAGAAAAGAATAATTAGTACAATATTCTCTCATTTCTACTAATTTGTTTAAACTTAGTTTGCTTGCCTTCATTATAGTTATAAATGTCAATGAATGATAATGTATCTTAAAATCTATAAATGTATTTAATTTTGTTTACATTTTATAGTCTATCATTAGACTGAAGCAGTAGTTTTGTATATTGATAAAAGCAAATTAATTGAACTAATTGTTCTTTCTCTTAAAAGATGATAGTTCCAAAAGTGTTTTTAGCTGTCATAAAAATATGTTTATATTTTTGTATACACACATATGTATGTGAATATATACTTATGTGTATTTGTGACTATCTCATGTATGTATATGTGCACATCCAGTCACAGTATATATATTTATCCAAATTTTATCTGTTCTTTAAAAGTTATAGTTTACATTCATATAACTCCTTAAAATACATAAAGTACATCTTACCTTTTGAGGTTGTCAATGTAGAAATAATTTTAAAATGTAGTCTTGTTTCTTTGTGCCATTATTGTCACATTTTCTATTAAAATAATTATTTTTTCTATATTTTTTATAGTACTTTGCCAGACTTTTACCAAAATGGGACTGTTGTCTTCTTTTGCCTGCAGTGAAGAATTTAGTTCTTTGAGGCTGCATCATAACAAGGCTATTACTGAATTAATGAGAATAGCTAAGCAGAGAGTTCTTGAGGTAATTCTTGTCCTCTTGGTTATTTTCAATTATACTATTTGAATTTAAAGTAAAAATTTTGTGTCAAAATACCTTGAAATCTCCATGTGCAGATAATAACGCTATAAAAATAAAAGGAAATCAGGAACATTGCCAATACTTTTTCTTGAGTAAAACAGCTGCCCTACTTTTAACGAAACTTATTACTGTTACTGAAAGCTTATTGGATTTTTTCCTCCCATGTAGCTTAATGTACTTTGATTTCTTTGTTGACAGTGTTATTTAGCATGGATGCATTTACATTTTATGTGGAAATTATTTAAAGAAAAGGTAGAATTATTCTCTATAATTTTAAAATGGATTTTTTCTTTTACTTTTTTTTCAGGCTCAGCATGAAGAATACCCTCATATTCGTAAAGTTAGGTAATGTGCTTTTTTGATCATCATAAATAGTAAACAATTTAATCAGGGCCCCCAAATTTTGTAGGCAGTGTTGATGGCAACCAAACTTCACCACTAGCTGATTGATTCCTTTGCTGCTGATCTGTATGAGGAGGAAGAAAATCATAACTTTGATCCCTATTTGAAGTAGATTCCAAATTAATCAGATTTTGCTATAATTTTAATTTGAACAGTACAAGCATATATCTAACATTAATTTGCTTTTTTTTTTTAATAGAGCAAAAGAGGTGATCTTTGAAGCACAGACATCTCGTTATTTAAATGAATTTGAGGAAGTTGCTGTCCTAGGAAAGGGCGGGTATGGGAAAGTATATAAGGTGATTAAATTTTGAGAGTAATTCATAACATCTTTATTAAAAGTGCACACTCAAATTGAAGCCTCCAAAAGTAATTTGAATTAGGACCTTGTTAAGATCCATAATATACTGACAGTTAAATTTGTTGGATGAAATTAAATAATTTGAATTGAGATTCCTTTTGCCCAGGTTCATTTTTTCAGGTAGCATCCTTAGATTTTGTTCATTTCATTCAGAATATTGCAGCTGTCCCACATATTGTTCCACATACAGCTGCAATATTCTAACCAAATGAAAATGTAATTGGGAAATATTTAACAAAATAAATAAAATAACAGTACAGCATAGATGATATTAATTTGTGATTTTCTAACAGGGTTCTCTAATTTCAGTACCTTGCTATTTTGGGCTTAGAGCCTCTCTTCCTGAGACTGTATTTGTAACCATTTTTGAAGTCTGGAAGGAGGGGTAGCTTGATGTGACTGAAGGGGCTCTTTGTGCATCAGGACTATCTCTGTCACTTAACTGTTAACTTGGAGAGGTATCACTTTAACCTTTTGGAGTCTAACTGTCAAATGAAGGCATTGGATTAGATGGAATTTCAAGGTTCCTCCTAAGGAACTTCTTAAGTCATATGCTTCTAAGCTTCAAGTACTTGGGAATCTCAATTCATTCTTAGGCCAAACTCTAGTGCCACCCTCTCCATGAAATGTGTCTTGATTTTTTCCTCCCCCCCCCACTCCCTTTGAAATTAAAATTTCAAGTAAATATATGTTGAGTTGAATGGATTCATGAAAAGCGTTCATTACCATGAAATGCACCAGCTCCAGTTCTGAATTTTCGTACTTCTTCTAGAACACAGAGCCTAAAATAGGCTAAAAAAATTAGGTGGAGAATTAAAATTTGGATTCACCCTATTGTGAAAGTTTGAATTCTCCAAAATATATAAATGTATTTGTGTCATTTACATATGATAATTTTCATCTTTTCTGTAAATTTCAGGTCAAGAACAAATTAGATAGGCAGTTTTATGCAATAAAAAAAATTCTGATCAAGAAAGCCACTAGAAAGGATTGTATGAAGGTATGAATTTTTAAGCCTCTTGAAAAACACTGTATAATTTAATCTTCTAATTGAGCTAATTATATATGCACATATATAGTCTATATATGTACAAATTGATTTTATAATAGACATAATGATCAGTTTTCAAATACTTTGATAAAATACTTTTAACACTAAACTCTACAGAACACAGTTTAATTTTTTAAAGATTTAGAAGGCAGTTCATGATATAGCAGTGCTTCAATGTCATGACTAGAAAATAAAAAAAAAATTCTAATGTCATTTTATTACTTTGTAATAAAGGGATGCAGCATATTGTCAAAGAGCTTAGCAGTAGATATTTCAAGATGGGTTCAGCTCCAGAAATTTCCCCACTGATTTGCTGCATAGCATTAGACTAGTCATTTATCCTTATTGTTTTGGTTTCCCAACATGTAAGATGGGGATGAGTAATGCTGAACTCTCCTACCTTATCTCAAAGGATTAACGATACCAGAGAAGACTATATGAAAGTAATTCGAATAATATACAGATAGAAGATAATATTTGTTATGTCCATTAAAACTTGCCATTTATCTCCTTTTCATGATAGAATGCAGAAAAAATTTTCCAGTTACTGCAGGTATTAGGATTCCAAAATCACTAAAAGTTTCATATGTTTTTTCCTAGAATAAATAGTAGTTGATGCTTTGAACTTTTAAGAAACTGTTTAAAGCCCAATCTTATCAATTTTCTTTTTCAGGTACTGCGGGAGGTGAAGGTGCTGGCGGGTCTGCAACATCCTAACATTGTAGGTTATCACACAGCTTGGATAGAGCATGTTCATTCAGCCCAGCCACAAGGTGAACATTTATTTGATGTAACAGTTAAAGATTTTCTTTGGGTCACTTCCTAAAAGTGTGGCTTTTTTAATGCTGTACTATTTTCACAACTGTAAATGAACATTTTTGCCTTATTTTTAGCAATAATTTGGTAAATTGAGCTTTGTGAATGAATTTTTTTTTCACTTCAAGTTTGAGCAAAGCAAAAACCTCTAATGTAATGCAGAAAGGTGTGATGGAAAGATGACCAGATTTGCTTTGACAGGGCCTGCATTTGAATCCTAGACTTGTTATTTTGTATTGCCTTTGTGAACTTAGGCAAGGCTGCTTGATCTCTGGACCTCAAATTTCTCATTTGTAAAATGAAGGTGTTAGGTTGGATGGTTTTTATAATCCCTTACAGCTGCAAATGTATGGTCCTGTATGCTTTTTTAAATTCAAGATCTTTTTGAGACTACATTTCTCTGTGTATTTTATTTTTATTTTTTAACCAACAGATAAGAGACTTTCTATGGTCAAGTTGCCATCTCTCCAGCTGGTATCTGATGAGACAGAGGACAGGTATTAAAAGGGTTAAATATTTTGATCAGGTGAATGGGTAGAGTACTTACTTCCAAAAATATGTAAATATGTCAGGTATTGCCCATTGTCACTATTATTTTTTTACTATTAGGAACCAAGTAGTAGTACCTTAATGAAGCCTTCCCTTCTAAAACCTCCTGGCCCTCGAGAGGTTTCAAGGAAGGAAGATAGTAACAGGATAGAAGTTTTGGATTCCGCGAAGGGTGTGAACGAGCCGGCTTTAGAGATGTAAATAAACGAGTCAGTAATAAATTATTGATATTTGGGAGCCACAGCCTGCTCCAACCACTGGGAGTTACTATCCAGTCTATTCCATCCAATGATCTCAATTTAACACTGCACTGGTCAGAGGATAAGGCTAGCTCAGAAGGAAAGGAGATTAGAAACTAAAGGAGGTAGATAACTCTAGGTATTAGCATTGGAAAAGAGAGAGAGACAGGAAGGCCTGACCGAAGGGCCAGGCCTGAGGGAGAAAGATAGAGAGGAGAGAGAAAGGGGAGAAGTTGCTCCTTTGCAAACCTGTCCACTTCCTGTGTCCCATTTCTTTTATTCTCTTTGATATACAAATGAGCTCAATACAATGGAGAGACAAGGATTGTGAGTGAGCACATGGCCATCCTGTGCATGGCAATGAGCTCTATTCCCAGCGTGGCTGTAGTTTAGGCGCGAAACCTTGCTTCAGTTACATGATGCCTCAATACATATGGATGAGTTACCTAGTGTATTGCCATTGGATAATTGCAAATTATGACAAGGTGAAGGTGGGGTTATTATCCTCAGGTGAGTGAGACAGGAGAAGCAAGGTTTCGCGCCTAAACTACAGCCACGCTGGGAATAGAGCTCATTGCCATGCACAGGATGGCCATGTGCTCACTCACAATCCTTGTCTCTCCATAATACCTATGGGCTGGACTGCTACACCTTCCTTTTTAGTTCTATTCTAAAATGTAAATTATTTTCGTCTGTCAGATATCCCCTATCAGTATTTAAATAGCAATTGTGACTAGAGACGTCTGACTGGGGGCACTATCTGTTACACAGTCTTTTCTCACATTTATTTTACATTGTCTTTCTTTTTTTTCCCCCTTTTACTTTAGAGAGCAGTATCCTGTTCAAAGTGATGAAAGTAGTAGCTCATCCATTATTTTTGCTGATTTAAACTCAGAAAAAGAAAAATCCCTTGCAGAAACTTGGGTTGACAATCAGAATAACAAATTAGTAAACTATACTGATTTGATCACAAGAGATGGCAGTGAATATGAATCATCAGAAAATTGCTTAGTTAATGCATCTACTACATCACTTGTTAACCATCATGTGCTACAAGAGAATAATTCATACCTGGAGGAGAACTTTACATCCTCTGAAGAATCTTGTGAAGAAAATATAGCCTTGCTTGGGCAGACTGAGGTAAGTAGGTTATCCCTACCCTATCAGTCTTCTATATAATAATTGTGATGATAAAAGGGATTGCGGATGTTAATAAAAAAGATAGTTTTGAGTAAATAACTTGGACCAGAGGCTTGGCTTTTAGACCTTGAATTTAGTTTGTGATTTCTTAAAAATAATTATGTACAGTGTGTGAAAAAGCCAGATAATTATAGACTTTGGCATATCCAGTGAATGGAAACAGAAGAAGCAAAACTCTTTTTTTTTTTAACCCTTACCTTCTTAGAATCAGTACTGTGTATTGGTTCCAAGGCAGAAGAGTGGTAAGGGCTAGGCAATGGGGGTCAAGTGACTTGCCCAGGGTCACACAGCTGGGAAGTGTCTGAGGCCAGATTTGAACCTAGGATCTCCTGTTTCTATGCCTGGCTCTCAATCCACTGAGCTACCCAGCTGCCCCCAGATCTCTTTTTAAGATCTCTGATTTTAGTTTTAAAACCTCTTCAGCTTTGATTACTCAGCAGATCTAAAACTATTCAAATGACAGTTCCTAGTAAATCATGAAGCATTGTATCATTATTTGATTCTTTAGGTGAGATATCATCTGATGCTCCATATACAGATGCAACTATGTGAAATCTCCCTTTGGGACTGGATTACTGATCGAAATAAAAATAAGGGCTCATCTGTAGATGAACCTTCCTGTAAGTTTTATATTTATTGCCAAAATATCGGTGTTGAAAGATGAAAATCAGTAAATTATTTTGTTTACTTTCCTTTTTAAAAAAGTTCATATATTATTACATTCCGTATAAATTTCAGACGTTAGAAATAGAAATGTGTATTTTTATATCAATACTTTTCCTGTGGTCTAAATGAGATTTTTTAATCTGTCTTTTAGAGTAATATCGTATTGTTTAGTTAATGACTCAAGATTGGAAAAACTTCAAATTTTTCTAAAAAATATGAATTTTCAAGTGTTCTAGTTTACTTCTGTATGGATTTATTTATTACAGATTTATGCTCTATTTCCAAAAACCATTTGAAGCAGCTCACAAAATTAAACATAATTTGAGATAAGATAACTAAGGATAAAGATAGAAGACAGACTAGTTAAAAGATCAGAATGAATTTTTGTTGGATTAATTGTTGTAGTTGGGCAGAAAACTTGACTCTGGATTCCCTAACAGCTAACAAAAGAAGAAACCAGTTCATTTAGTTCTGTAATTTCAGTTGTCAGACCTTAAAAAAAACAACCCAAAAAAATCACAACAAAAAAAACCAAGGAAATCTAACTGCAAAGTAAACTTTTTCTTGGAACTGAACTTAGAGTTAATCATGAGAGGCCTATTAAATACATTACTAGATAAGGTTTTTTGCTCTAGTTTGGCAAAAGACAGAGATCATATTCAAATGAATGTTTCACAAAATAACCTCCATAAAGTCTGGGAGCATAATATTAAATCATAATTCATTGAAGGACTGGTTGAGCTAATTTGGCAGAGCTACTCTCCTTTTTGATTATCTTACCTAATAGTGTTAGAATTTGGGGTCTCTGTAAGAATGTATAATTAACATTGATCAGATTTTCCAAACTCTTAGATGACTATTTTTAAAAATAGTTTTTACTGATACTTTTTTTTTCATCCTAGTCCTTTATGGTAATTTTCTCCTTTCCAAACTGAAAGTTCTTTGCTTTCAATTCAAAAACAATTAAGCAAAAATACCTAAATATCTAATTTAGCAGAGGCATTGCCAGATGTTAGATTGTTGTCAGTTCATGATTTTTAGGCTCTAACAGTCTTCAGTAGTACAAATAGTGTATCTTTTTGGTAACATCAATATCTATATTCTACTGTGAAAATGCTAAGTTGTCATTCAGTCATGAAAGTTTAAAAGCATGACTTGTGGTCCCATCCCACAAGTATTCAAGCACTCCTTGGATTCTAGTAAATAATCAGAGAAAAAGGTAGTTTTGCCACATTAGCTCAACCCATGTCATTTTTTGTCTGGCTTTTTGTCTATATTCAGAATTGCCCACATGGGCAAGCTAATTTTTTCTTTCAGAAAGGTCTGTTCTCAGGCATTTGCACAAATTAATTAGGTGATATTCAAGAGTTTTTTGCTTTATAATAGTGAAGTGATGACTTCAGCATAAAACTTTTTTAGGGAATTATCATCTGTATGGAAATGCTCATAGTTTAAAACAGAGATTCTTAAACCAGAGTCCATGGATAGATTTCAGGGAGTCTCTGAAATTGAACTTTATTTTCTGTATAATCCTATGTGGTTAATATATCTAAAAAAACATTTTGAGAAGGGGTCCATTTGTAGTTCACTAGATTGCCAGAAAACAGGTTAAGAACCCTCTGAATTATTGGTGTGATATGGAACTGTGGGTCAATGTGGAATTTGAATGTAATTTAATAGGATAGTGGATAATCTGCTAAACTTTTAAGGTAGGAAAACCTGAATTTTAAAAATCACTGATTTATTTTCATAAGGAAATTATTTGTCTATAAATTCATTGTGAATTTCATTATTTTAACAACTTGATTCATTTGTTGTTTCTGCTTTATATGGAATCATTAAAGAATGGAATATAAATAAGCAATTTATTTAAATAATCCAAGTCACCCTTCAAATGAATGCTCTTTTGGTTTTTTAAACATGGTAAAATGGAAATTGTGTTAGATTTGGAGTGAGAAGAAAACTGAGTTTAAATCTCAGTTTTAACTTTAACTAGCTGTGTGGTCTTGACCAAATTACATCAACTTCCTCCTCTATAAAATAAAAAGCTGGGGTTCAGTGACTTCTGAAGTCTTTTCCTCTCTCAGATACTGACTTTACATTTTGTAATTCATCTTTGAATAAAAACGTGGGCAGTTTCTTGTAGGATTATTTAGAGAAAATTGCTTTGTAAATCTTAAAAAGAGAAAAGAAATGTTAGTTATTATTGTTGTTATTAAATAGTAATAGTAATAAAATATATAAGCATATAATTTGATTTATTATGATTGTCATGCTATTGTTAATATAATCTTTTTTTAAAACCCTTACCTTCTATCTTAGAATCAATACTGTGTACAGTTCCAAGGCAGAAGAACATTAAGGTCTAAGCAATGGGAATTAAGTAACATGCCCAGGGTCACACAGCTAGGAAGTATCTGAGGCCATATTCAAACCCAGATATTGTATCTTTAGGCCTGGCTCTCAATCCACTGAGCCACCTAGCTGCCCCCCTGTTAACATACTCTTAATAATAATACAGTAATAAACCATGATAATAATACAGTAATAAACCATCTTATATATTTCCCTGTTTTCTTGAAAAGAGTATGTCGACATAACCTTTATTTGGTGGTTCAAGGACATAATTATGATCATCATTCTGTCAGATATCAGAAAATCCTATATCCTACATGTAACATTTGAGCTGAGTTTAGAAGGAAACAGGCTCTAAGAGACAGAAGAAGCAGGGCATCCCAAGCTGAGGCTTAACCAGTGAAAGGCATGGTGTTCGGAGAACACTTGTTATGTTTGAGGAACTGTAATTCCTAATAAATAATAGTAATGATAAAGTGGAAAGTTAGATTTAAGCCAGGGCTTCAGGAGTAACTGAGAGATAAACAACTTCAAACAGCTCTTGCTTTTTATATATTTTCATTTTACAGGCTTGCAAAATTGCTTATAATCTGTGATCAGGGAAATGATATAGCCAAGCGTGTTAGCATTAAGTATTAAATAGGAGTAAGTAATCCACAAGGTAAAGCCCAAGGACTTCTTCTATGAAATAATTTAGTTACATAAAACTCATTGGCTTTGGTGCTTAGCATTTTGACATTTGGTAGCTCAGAGTTCTTTTTCACTTTAGGTTTGTAGCTAGTATTTAAGTGGACTGAAACTATTATGGTGTTATCATATGTTACTTGAAGATATATGTCATATATGCATAAAGTTGTATGTTACATACTCTGAATATAGGGTGTTACTATATTAGAGCTTATTTGAATAAGAATAAAAATAAATAAGTAAAATGTGATTTATACCTTTACTCCTCAAGGTCCTTATATTATGAGCAGTGTTGCAACAAAAATTTTTCAAGAGTTATTGGAAGGTGTATGCTATATACATAACATGGGAGTGGTACACAGAGATCTCAAGGTAAGTTTGAGAAACTAATGGATTGAAAGAAGCAGTAGTTTCTTTAAGAGCTCATAACATTAGGGATTCATTGAAGTAAGTGAAACTTTTAAAATTGTTGTTCATTTATGTACAGTTAATTCAGATTTTTGTTTTTCCTTTCCATATCATCATAGACCTGGAACCTGAAAATAATTAGATTGGGTTTGAAAAAAAAATCAGGCAATGAGGAGTAAAACTATTCCACCCCACATTTCTGTTTTATTAAAGAATCTAAGTGTTCCGTCATCCTATATGCAGTGGTGAAATGGAAAGAGTACCAGGTCTGGCATCAAAGGACCTGATTTAGAATCCCAGCTCTGCCACCTGTATAACCTTGTGCTTGCCATTTAACCTCTTGGAAACCCAATTCCATTACCTGTATAATGGAAAGATTGGTTTAGGTGATCTCCCTGGTCTCTTCCACTTCTGGATCAATTATCCTATGATCATTACTATAAATGATAATTGCAAATGTGGCTATGGTGAAAATGCTTTATGAACTATATAGCATTGTAGCCTCAGAAGTAGAATTTGATGATGCATTCATCTATCTCAAAGGCACATTTATTTGGGTGTATTTGAGAGTTAAATTAAAAGGAAAATCTTTTTAAAAGTCACCATTCTGCTTTTCTTTTGTTTTTTACATTTTAATTACCCATAGTGATATACATCCATATTTCAAGTAGACATCATAAGTTTTTGAACTTTTTTGTTTAAAAGCTTAAGCACTTCTTTATAATAGAGATTAACTACATCATGAAAAATACATTTTCAAAAGGAAAACACCTTTATAAACGAAATTAAGTTAATTCTGTAAGTCATTTTTTATTTATTGAAAAAAGGTTTAAGAATCAATGTTTTGTACACCTGAGATGTACAAGTTGCTGCAGATAGTTGTCTTCTAAACAGAAGATGCTTTTTGAGTTGCTGAAATACTATGAAATTATGAATTTTATTTCAAGAGCTGGGATAAGTCACAGTAACTATATATAGAGTCCCATATCTTCAGTGGGAGAAGTTGTTTTAAATGTTGTTTATATTTTTCTCCATAAAACTTTCTGATGTTATTTTTACAGATCACTTGTAAGGATAAAGGTTTTTTTGATAACCTTATTAGGGTTTCCTTTAATAGATGAAATTCTGGTAGTAGAAGTCCTGTGGGTAGAATTCCTTGATTGTTGGTCAGTTTCAGAGGATAAGAGAGAGAAAGGAGCTTGTCAAGTAGTGTTGTATCTCTTATATTGGATCTGCGCTGAAGAAACATAAAAATTGGAGCTTCCCCATTTCTTGTTAAGATATTAATATCTGCCTCAAATTCAAGTAGTAGATTAATTATTGCTTCTCTGCCTCCAAAACATGCTTCATGAATAGCAGTTTGTCCTTCATGATCCTGGGCATTTACTTTTGCTCCATTAGTTAAGAGTAAATGGATACAGCTTATATCTGCTGCCAACAACCTGCCTGCTTTAGCTGACGCAGCACATACTGCTAGTTTAAGGGCAGTATTCCCAGTAGCAGAAACAGTACGATTTACATTGGCTCCACAAGCAATTAGAGTTTTGGTCATCTCCTTGTTCAGTATTCCAGCAGCCATGTGAAGGGGTGTCATGCATGATTCATCAGTGGCATTCATATGAGCCCCATTCTGGGCTAGAATGGAGAGAACTGGATAGGTACCATAGCGTATGGCCAGGTGGAGTGGAGAATATTTGTAGTCGTTGTCTACCCGAGCATTAACCAGAGCTCCGTGCTCACATAATATATGAAGACACATTATAGCATGATTCTGTAAGTCTGCCAGGATTCTCTGAATACGGTTTACTGGTTCTGTCCAAGTGGCAGGGGTAACTGGCCAATGTAGGAGCATGAGATGAAGTGTGGTGTGACCTCTGGTGTCCCTATAATATGTATAGATCACAAGTTAGCTCTAAAATGTGTACTTAGTAAATAGAGGGGGCATTTGGACTGGTACTAAGTGATGGCAGTTAGAATTATTTAAATTGAAACAGGCAAAGAATGGTAGACCCAAAGACCCACAGTAATTCTGGAGTTAGTGAGGCCATCTGTTCTTAATCACTTATCACCCTGCTGACCCAGATGGAAGGGAGGACAAATTCCACACAGCCCTATTACTAAAGTTATAACTAAGATAATCTCTCACATTTCTGTGTTTTGAAGGAGAAATATAAATGTTTTTCTTCTAAAACACAGTTTTTGGCACCATATTTTAAAAATTCCTTTTGGTTCATTAGTGTGGTTAAGACTTTCATAGTAAAAAATAACTCCAGTTGCATTTAGTATCATATCGTTTAGTTTTTAATATTTACTTGTTACGTGTGTTCATTTAGCATACCCAGCTAGATCATTAGCTTCTTGAGGGCAGGAACCATGGTTTTTACTGTTGAACACACTGTAGGCAGTCAACAGATATATTATTTTTAGCTGACTTCATGCTTTTAATTCTGTAATAAACAGTGTTTTATTTTTAGGCACCCAGATTACTTTTGATCATCAGGTTAATGAAGTAATAAAAGTCATTAACATTTAACCCTTGCTAGTCATATAGTATATATTGAGTCAAAACTGAAAAAAAAAAGTCATGTCCCAAACAATGAGCTTCCTGAAAATGTATTCTTGTGAAGAGTTTTGATAGACTACATGAACAAACTATTACCTAATGGAATAACTCACCTTTTTTCTGGATCAGCGCCATGTTCTAGCAAGCAAAGCAAGCTTTGTGCTTTTCGGTATTTGGCAGCCAGATGAATGGGAATGATAGATTGTGTCTGCACATAAGCAAAAATATATAAAGGAAATAAGTTTACTTTGATATATGGTTTGTCACTTTAAAGGTTAATTGGTTTATTTACGAATTGTTTGAAATTCAACTATGTTCTAGATTGAATAAGTTATTCCTTTCTTTTTATTAGTTTAAATGACCACAATATAGTTCCAATTTGAAATTGTACAGACTAGGCTGCATTTTGCAAAAAATATTCATTTGTAGAGGTAACTGAGGACTGTGCTTATTTTCCTGTTGAACATTATACTTCAAAAATGATAATTACTTTAAAGTAGTTTAATTTCAAAACTCAGTGGGTATAATGGTTGGGAACTAGAAATTTTGTTTTTAAAAGGATATGACAAAATCAATAGTCAGCAGCAAAAACTACACACTTGAGTAGGTTTCAGAAATACAGTATGTGCTTAAGTGCTTTGTATGATTAGTACAGCTATTTGTGTGCTAATTATATTTGTGTAATAAGTTATAAACAGTTTTTTTTTTAGACATACTGTAGGCAGAAATGCACAGCTTGTCTTCAAGATAAGGAAAGTTGGGTGGAGCCAGAGGAAAAAGTGACTTGTCTTTATTTTTAAGTAAATATTATTGATATATTTTATTTTTATATCATCTTCATTTCCCAAAGTATCCCTCTTTGAATCGTCTCCTTTAACAATGAATTAAAAAGGAGGGAAAAAACCATTTGGCAAAACTAAACAATATATCGGAAAAGGCCTTCTTCTGTCTCTGCATTGCAACTGAGGGAGATATTTTCTCATATCTTACTTATTTGGGGCTAAAAGAATGACTTTTAATGTTATTCTTGCCAGTTGCTTTTGAGTTTTTTCATAAGTCATCAAGAGATTTATCATTATGATAGATTGAGATAATTGAGATAAGTGACACTGAGTCATTTTGACATTTAACATCTTAAATCTTGTGCTCTTTGAGCATAATTTGAACACATAAGATCAAATAATGTAAGATAATAATTATAACAAGGTTGAATCATTTAAGCAAAAATTAATTGATTAAATGTGCCAATGCTAATACATCATACATAAGGATAAACATGTGCCATACCAAGTGCCAGGCTAGATACTATATATATTAGGATAAACATGAAATAGCATAAACTTTCAAGGGGTCTACATTTTTTTAGGGGAAATGAAAAGTGTGTATGTAATTGATATAAAGTAAATAACATGTATTTTCTAGCAGCTGGAAGAGTCAACAAGCTTTCTTAAACACTTACTATATTCTAGGCACTGTGCTAGGTGCTCGGTATACAAAGGCAAAGATGAAAGAGTCCATATCCTTAAGAAGTGTAAATCATATTGGGATAGGTAATATATACACATATAAGTAGGTGCAAAATCTACAGAAGGTACTTTAAGGGGTGGAAAGAGGCCTTAGCATCTTTGGGGGAGCAGTATCAGGAAAGGCCTTATGGAGGAGGCAATATTTGAGCTGAGCTTTGAAGGAAACTATATTCTTAAGAGGTAGAAATGAGGAGACACGATATTCCAGGAATGGGGGAGAGCCAGTGCCAAGACATGGCATTGAAAGATGGAGTATTATTGTATTTGAGGAATAGCAAGAAAGCCAATTTGATAAAACCATGGCTACAAGAAGGAGAGTAATATATAGAATAAAACTTTGAAATTAGGTTGGAGCCAGGTAATGAAGGGTTTTAATTGGCAAACAGAGGAGTTTGTATTTGATTCTACAAGTAATATTTACATAATCAGACTCATGCTTTAAAAATAACCCTTCAGCAGCTGTGTTGAAGATAGATTAGAGAGGATAGAGACTGGGTGCAGGGAGACCAATTAGAAAACGGTAACATTAGTGTAAGTGACATGAAGACAGAAAGGAACAGATGCTAGAGAGGTTGTGGAGGTAGAAGCAATGATGCTTAGCAGTTGGTTTGGAACTGAGAGAGAATGAAAAGTATAGGATGACTGAGGTTGAGAATGAAATGGAATAGGGAAATTGTAAGGTACAGGAGCATATTTCTAGGAAAAAGATAATTGTTTTGGAGAAATCAAGTTTGAGATTCTCAAAGGTCAAGGTAGCAAATAGGCATATAGGCATGGTAATACAGGACTGGAGCTGAGGGGAAAAGAAGGAGAAAGGGCAGACAGATACTGGATATACAGATTTGGGAGTAATTTGCTTAAGATGATAATTGAAACCATGAAAGCTGATGAGCTTACCAAAAGAGAAAATGTGGAAGCAAAAAGGTCCCAACCTTAGAGGATACCCATATTTGGTGTGGGAGAACATGGATTATAATTAGGAAGAAGACCTTAAGAACCAGTAGGTCAGTACCAAGAAAAAGCAGTATTATGAAATCTTGAGAGAAAGCGGTACCCAGGAGAAGGAAGTGATCAGATACTTCAGAGAATCAAAAAATGAGAGCTGAGAAAAAAGCTGTTGGTTTTGCCATTAAGAGATCATAGGTAACTTTGGAAAGAGTGGTTTCATTTGAATGGTTAGATAAAAGCCAGATTTCAGGAGGGTGAAAAGTGAATGAAAGGGAGGGAGAAAGTGGAGGCAACAAGTTACAAGACAGTTTCCTCTAGGATTCTAATTTTGAGTGGGAGCAAAGATTTAGAAGGATAACTTGAGGAGGTAGTAGGATGGGGTAAGTGATCTATGTTTTTATTCCCCCCCCCCCCAATGGGAAAAGCATGAGTATGTTTTTAGACAGAAGAGAAGGGGCTGATAAATAAAGATGATTCAATCAGTTTGTAAATCAATTTATTAACAAGCATTTATTAATGTAAAACACTTTACAAAGGCAAAAATACAAGTTTCTCTCTTCCAAGGAACTTAAATTGTTTAGGGAAATTGACATATATATGTATGGCTCTGTGTTAGCCTCTCATGCAGACTACCCTTTTAATCTGACTCAGTGCTCTTTATCATCCTTGTATCTTTTCCATCTGCTTCTCCAGGACACTAACCTTGAAAGCCTCCATTGCTTTAGAGGCCATCCCAGGGACCAGACTTATCCTCCCTTCTCTCTCCGTCTTCCCACTTCTTTAGCAGGCCACCCTCACACTGCTACCTGACCTGATCCCCCAGGCCATACTTTTCCCCTTGCTTCTGCCTTATGTGAGACATGAGGGAGGACCTGAGACAGTAAAATCATTTGAATCCCTCACTGGACCTTTCTCCAACTACTGCTACTCTACTTGGATTCATTCCTCAATGATTAGAATACTCTTATCCCAACGCTCTACTCATCCCAGTTATTCTGAATTCTTAGCTTCAGATGTACTATCCCCATTTCCCATTCCAAGCTGCTTGTTCCCTTATTTCCTGCTTGACACTGCCCCCACACCCCCTATTCCTATCCCTATATCTCATTCCAGATTGACTTGCTCCTTCAGCTATGTTCTCTGAAATGCCTTTTAATAATTAACAAACTTCCTTTCCTCTTAAACCTTCTCTTTCTTATTTATTCCATCTTGTGGCATTTACTGAAACTTCAGTCTCCCCTATTGGCATCACATCCTTGCCCACCCTTTCCAGTACTGGTTGCACTTTTATTCATATGCCCTCCCTTGTCATGTGCCTGGGTGTAGGGAAAATGAGTCAGTATATTCCTTGCTTTCCTCAGTGAGTTCAGGGCCTGGTTCACCCAACTACTTATACTAAGGGACCTCAGCATGTTTATGTTGCTTCAAGAAAAACCCTATCTTTACAGATATCTATTCAATTTCCAAGGTCTACTCCTTCATTCCACTTCAGCTACACAGAGCCCAAGTAGTGTTCTACTACTAAGTAGTGTTCTACATGTTCATGAGCTCCAAAAGTCCTTCATCTAATCATAATCTTCTTTCATCTTTTCCTGTGCCTTATCACTCCTAACCCTGTTATTCATTCTCATGTTGACCTTCATTCCCATACAAAACCAAGCTGATTGGCTTCACTACAGAGTAATATTACATATTCTTAACTGGGCCCTCACTGCAGCAAAGAATGTGTCTCCCTAAATGGTTTGACCATCCCAATTTCCACATTTGCTATTCCAAACTTTTAACATCTCCCCAAATGCCTCATGGCTTCCCTTTCCCCACCCTTATCTGAGGACCTCCACATTTTCAATATTTGGTCAAATCTTTTTGCCTCTGTGATTACAATATCCCTTGCGTATATCCTTTTCTCTCCATTCAGACAGCTACCACTTGGGGCAAACTCATCACCAATAGCCCTCTAATTGGTTCTCCTTGCTTGAGGTTTCTCTCCATTCCAATCCATCTTCCACACAGCAGCTCAAGTGATTTTCTTCAAGTGCAAGTAAGACCATGTTACTTCTTACTCAGTAGACTCTAGTACCTTCCCCTTCCCTCTAAGATCAGATTTGTTTGGCATTTAAAGTCCTTCACAACTTGGCTCCTTCCAATAGTTCTGGGTTTCCTCCTCTAATTATTCTAGGATCCAGCTACACTGGCCTACTTGCTGTTCTTTACACACAATGCTTAATGCTTTACCACTGGCATTCTTGAAATATTCTCCCTCACCTCTCCAGCTTCCCAGACTTCCTGCAACACTCAGTTTAAATTCTGCATTATGTAGGAGGCCTTTCATAGTTTTCTACACTGTTCCATCTACACTGACTATATATTAAGTGTTGTATCCTTAGAATGTAAACTCCTTATTGTAGGATTAGGTATCATATTTTTGCCTTTCTTTGTATTCACTGTAATTATCACCAGTTCCTTCCAAGTTCTAAATGCTTGACTATCTTCCTGATATATCAGTATTTATAAAGTAAATAAAAGGGGAAAGCACCAGCAGCTGGGCAAATGAGGGAAGTTCTCATGAAGAAGGTGACACTTTAACTTTAAAAGAAATTAAGGTTTCTGAAAGGCATAGGAAACTCAATTCCATAGATGGCGACAGCTTGAGGAAAGGCATGGAGGTGGAATGTTATGTGAGGGACATCCAAAAGACCAGTTTGACTGGACCATTGAACATGAAGGGAAATAATGTATAAGAAGCCTGGAAAGGTAGGTTGGAGACAGGTTGTGAAGTTCTTAAACTGTGAAAAAGAGGAATTTGTATTTGATCCTGAAGGCAATAGGGAACTTACTGGAGCTTCAGAAGGAAGAGAGTAACATAGAATAGGTCTAAGTAAAGCTGAAAGGAATTTTAGAGATCATCTAGTCCGGCTATCCTGGCTAGGCCTATGCTTTAAAAATATTACTTTGGCACCTTGGTGGAGGACAAATCAGGAAGTAAAGTATCTGAATTCAGAAAGATCATTTAGGAGGCTAGTGCAAAAGTCTAGGCAAGAGGTGAAGAAAGTCTGAACAGGGTCGGTGGCATTGTGAGAAGATAAAATGATGGATGCTAGAGATGTGGAGGTAAATTCAACAAGACTTAACAATTGACTCAGCATGTGGGGTTCCCCTAACAGAAAAATAGAGGAATGGATCTTGGGAAGAAGGTCTATATTTTGAATTTCAGACTCTTATGGCCATCCAGATAAAAATGTCCAATAAGCAGTATGAGACTGGAGCTTGGAAGAGGGTTTAGTGAAAGATAGACAGGATCTAGGAATCATCTCAGTTAATAGAATTACATGGAAGTTAATGAGGTCATCAAGAGAGCATAGAGGGAGAAGAGGGCACAAGATGGAGCCTAGGAGGACATCCAGCAGTGATAGAGTGGGGCATGGATGACATACAATTCAGCAAAAGCTGAGATGGAGAACCAAGAGAGGGCAGTGCCCTGAAAACCCAGAGAAAAGGGTGTCAGATGGTGATGGGAAAGTCAAGAAAATAAGCATTGAAAGACCATTGGATTTAGCATTTAGAGATCCTTAGTCATTTGGAGAGAATAGGAAGTAAAGACAATGAGTAGAGATAGCTTTATCTTTTTAGGATTTTGTTTGTGGAAGGAGGTATTTTAGGTCAGTAACTTGAGAGGTGAGGTGAGGTGAGGGTTTTTAAAGATGAATGATACCTGGGCATTTATAGAGAGCAGCAAAAGAACCATAGGGAGAGATTAAAGATTAGAATGAGGTGGTAATGATTATGGGATCAGTCTGCTAGAGGAAATGAAAAGAGATGGGATGAGACCAAGGGTAAAAGCCTTGGTGAAGAGAGGCCTTCTTGTCAGACTCAAGACTGGAGTGAAAAGAAGAGAGAATGGAAGATAACATAAAAGGATTTTGAGATGGAGAGTAGAAAAGAAGAGGAAGCTTTTATCTCCCTTTTAAAAAATGAGTTTCCTTCAAACTCTTGAGTAATTTGTTTCCCTTCAGTACAAGTTACCTGGTTCAGAAGTAATCTGTAGCATGTGGAGTTGGCCAAAACAGTTATTGGCTTATTTACAGGATGATTTCTTAGTAGAGTTTCAATGGTAGTGCAATCTTCTCTCATTATGGCTTCATAGAGTTTGGTATGAAGTGCTTTTAGTCTCACTGGTTCAGTAGAAGAGGCTCTGTCGTTTCCTGGGCCTCTGGTTACTCTTTTGGTGATATTTCCCATTATAAAAACTTTTTAGACAGTGAGAAATTAGAGTTCAGGGGAAACTGTATGTTGTAGAATGTGGTCAATTTAAAACTCTTTATGATGATTCAGTTTGGTTCTAGAACAGTTTTAGAATGATTGCATTTAAAGCTGTAGCTATGAACAAAAATAAAATTTACCCTTGGGGTGTATTCTTTGTATCCTGGAGAAATAAACAACTTTCTGGTGGTTCCCCAACTTGAGTTTCAGTCGGTTCTAAATGGGCTTTTTTCTTTTAGATGCTTGCCTTTCTGGTGAAGAGATCTAAATATGATGTATAATAGGCTACCCACTCTTTTCTCATATTATTCAACTAGATGTGGCAAACATCTCATAAATAAAAATGTGGAACTAAAATTTGATTGTAAAATGTCAATTTTAATATTAAAATTACATTTCAGACAAAGAAACTTTTGCCAATTGCATTATTTTAAATCTTAGTGGAATATTTCTCATTTTGACCTCATCATGAACATGACTAATTTGAACAAATGTATCAGGCTGGATTGTTTCTTGTAATAAAATTTTATTTCTATTATATAATACATGAAAGATGTTTTGTAGGGGCAGCTAGGTGGCTCAGTGGATTGAGAGCCAGGCCTAGAGATAAGAGGACCTGGGTTCAATTCTGACCTTAGATACTTCCTAGCTGTGTGACCCTGGGCAAATCACTTAACCCCACTGCCTGGTCCTTACTACTCTTCTGCCTTGGAACCAATATTAAGTATTGGTTCCAAGGCAGAAAGTAAGGCTTTAAAAAAAAAAAAAGATATTTTGTACTCATAATACTTTTTTCATTTGGTTGGTCTCCTGATCTCTCCTTGCCAGCAAGACTCAGTTATTGTACAAGTAGATGGATTCAGAACTGATTTAATGGCTGTATCTTAGGAGCAATCAGGATGATTTTGGACAGGTCTGTAATAGAATGCCCAGGAATCTGTCTTTGGATCTGTGCTTTTGAACATTTTAATAAACTAGAACAAAACTACTTAAGGCATGCTTAACCTTTACAAATGACACAAAACTGGAGGGATAGTCAACACAGTGGATGAGGTCAGGATGTAAAAAAAAAATGTAGATATACATAAATGATGGATCAAATATAATAAGATAAAAATTTATAGGAATAAATGTAAAATTATACAAAAGGTTTTTTTTAATGGATTTTTATAGTAGCAAAAATAGAGGAAGGCATGATTAAATAGCAATTCCCGTGAAAAATACCTGGTGATTTTAATGGTCGTGTAAGTTCTTTATGAGTCAAATATGTAAAATACTAGTCAAAAAGCCTAGGGTTGCTAACTCCAGCAGCTGTGAGTTCCACTGTTCCCTGATCATATATCTCAAATATATACATGTAGCACTTTCCTCATTGCATTGTGATGGTAAAATTAGATATTTGTGCTTTGCAAATCTTAGTGCTATATAAATGCTTGCTATTATTACTCTTTTAAAAACTATGTCACATATTTCTACATATTGATTACATATACTGTATACATGAGACAAATCCAAGATATTGAATTCTTTTATCTTTTTGTAGCCCAGAAATATTTTTCTTCAAGGCCCTGACCATCATGTAAGAATAGGAGATTTTGGCCTAGCCTGTACAGACCTCATTCAGAAAGACACAGACTGGACCAGTAGAAATAGAAAAAGTAAGTTTTCTGTCAAAAAACCCCCAACATTTAAGTGCTTCATTGTAAATATGGTCTTTTAAATTTTAAACAGCAATAGTTACCTTTTCTTTCCCTACTCCCCTGGCTCTAGTGACTTCCAGTGAGGAGGTAATCCTGATATCTTGAAGACTGTGCTAACAGATCATTGGTTCTGGCTGGTACCCCCAGGCTAAACGTGTTTTAAGAAGAGGCTCAGGGGTAGCTAGGTAGCAGAATGGATAGAGATCCAAGCCTGGAGTTGGGAGGACTTACAAATCTTACTTCAGACATTTCCTAGCTGTGTGACCCTGGCCAAGTCACTTAACCCCATTTGTTTAGCCCTTGCAGTTGTTACTAAGACAGATGGTAAAGGTTTAAAAAAAAAAGATAAATGATGGACTATTTGTCTATATTCTAAAGACTGAACTAGTCAAATTCAGAGGCTCATTATTAGGTTGGCCAAAGGGTGATGAATTTTATTGCCACAGCAACTATCATACACTGAGTACCAAAATAATAGTGGACTGATAAGTTGCACCTGTAGTAGAAGTATCCTTACATATAAAATCAAGTAGAATGGAAGCATTAAAAGTATAATCACCTTCTAGAAGTTATATCTGGAACCCAGCAAGAATTCAATAGTTTTATTGTTGGTAATGACAGAGTAAGAAAAATTGTAACCAAGGTTAAGTCAAATGTATTGGATGGAACTGTTGCTAATATTCAGAATATTCAAATTATAGGACTTACACATACTTCTGGAGTGGGTACTAGTCTGTATGCTTCACCAGAACAGCTGCAAGGATCTGAATATGATGCCAAGGTAGGGCCAATTAAAAAATATACATTTCTTGCTTTCTTTAATATGGGTTTTGGGTAGCATTCAAGCACCAGTTTCTCTATGCATATCATATTGCTCTAACAAAACTTGTGTTTTTTTTTCCTGTTAGAATTTTTGTACTTTTGGTTATTTTCAAGTCACTACTTACATTGAATTGTTTTATAAAAAGCTGTCACTATAGATTTTAAAGTTTACAGACTTCCGAGTAAGCATCGCGTCAGTCTAGGTGCGGGACGCTTCCCCTCCTCATACCCACCGATATAGATGACCTCAAAAGTCCCCCAAAAAACCATTCTCATAAGAATGAAGGGACTCTACAGTAGGGCACAGCATTGAAGGTACGTGGGATTTTGGGCAGTTCCACACTATAAGGGAGTGAAAAAGCTCCTACTCAAACTTGAGCTGATCTACCCTCCCTCACCCCACTTTTGGAGCCAGAGTTAGAGCCAGTGTGCTTCAGAATCAACGATTGAGGGAGGGGCACCTCTGGAGCAAGCAAGGGGCAGCTCTAGGTCTTGGGAGCTGACTAAGACCACCAAGGACCTGAGAGCAGTTACACTCGAAACCCCAGCGGGCCAGCGGGGGAGCTCAGATCTGGCGCTCAGAGCCAGCACGCACCAGAATCAGTGAGTGAATGAAGAGCACCTCTGGAGCGAGCAAGGTGCACCTCTAGGTCTTGGGAGCTGACTAAGACCACCAAGGACCTACCCCTGAGACCAGTTACACTTGAAACCCTGGCGGGCAGGGGAACGTAGACCTTGGGCACTTGAAGCCAGCACACGCCAGAATCAGCGAGTGAGCAAAGGAAACCTTGGGAGTGAGCAAGGGACACCTGTAGGTCTTGAGAGCTGACTAAAACCACCAAGGACCTACCCCTGAGGCCAGTTACACCTGAAACCCTGGTGGACAGGGGAGTGCAGACCTTGGGTGCCCCTGGGAAGGTAGCGCAGCTGCGGAGATTCGAGAGCTTGCCTCAGGCAAAATCCTTGCTCCTTAGCTCCTTACAGAGAGCCTGCCCTCCTCACTCAGATTTCTGACTGGAAAGGGAAGGAAAAACAACCATAGTGATGGCAAACAGTGCCCAGGAACAACTTCCCAAAATCAAGAAAAACAAGAAGAAGGGGTTGACCTTGGATAATTTTTATGGAGGAAAAAATACAGAGGAAATAGCAGATGAGGAAATCCAAATAAATGCTCCAAAACCTTCCAAAAGAAATGGAAATTGTCCACAAGCTCTGGAAGAATTTAAATTGGAGCTTATTAAAAAGATGGAAGCTTTCTGGTAAGATAAGTGGTAAATGGTTCAAAAAGAAAATCAAAAATTTATAGCCCCAAACCAAAAAATTATAGCTGAAAATCAAAACATTAAAGCAGAAAACCAGGCCTTAAGGACCAGAATTGAGCAACTGGAAACCAATGATCTTGCAAAACAGCAAGAATTAATAAAGCAAAGTCAAAAGACTGACAAAATATAAGAAAACATAAAACATCTCACTGACAAGGTGACAGATCAGGAAAACAGAGGAAGGAGAGACAATTTGAGAATCATTGGTCTACCTGAAAAATCAGAAATAAACAGAAATGTTGACATCATACTACAAGAAATCATCCAAGAAAACTGCCCTGATGTTCTTGAACAAGGGGGCAAAAATAGACATTGAAAGAGTTCATAGAACACCCTCTACTGAATCCCCAAAAGACAACTCTCAGGAATGTAATTGCGAAATTCCAATGCGTTCAAGCTAAGGAGAAAATTCTACAAGAAGCCAAAAAAAGAAAATTCAGATACCAAGGAGCACCAATCAGGATCACACAAAACCTGGCAGCTTCCACACTAAAGGACCGCAAGGCCTAGAACATGATATTCAGAAAGGCAAGAGAACTGGGTCTTCAACCAAGAATCACCTATCCATCAAAACTGACTATATACTTCCAGGGGAAAGTATGGGCATTCAACAAAATAGAAGATTTCCAAATATTTGTAAAGAAAAGACCAGAACTAAGTGGAAAGTTTGATATCCAAACACAAAGAGCAAGAAAAACATGAAAAGAATAAAAAGAGGGAAAAGGAGAAAAATGTTTTTTTTTTGTATTCAAAGTCTCTTCTTTAAGGGCTACATTTAGATCAAATTATATATATTAATATATGGGGAAAATGTTATTTGTAACTCAAAAACTGTATTCATTATAACAATAATTAGAAGAATCACTCCTAGGAAAATATTGGGGCATAAAGAGCTATAAGATTTTATGCAAAATAAAGAAAAAGGTGGGGGGGAATCGAAGAGGGTACCAAGAGATACTTGAAGAAATAAAATAAATGGAATAATCTTTTTCACACAAAGATACACATGGGAAGGGGAGGGAAAGAATACTCTTATAAGAAGGAGAGGAAGAGAGTGCTAATAGATAATACTTAAACCTTACTCTCAGTGAAATCAACTCTTAAGAGGGAAGAGCATCTAGATCCATTGGGATCTTAAATTCTATCTTGTCCTACAGGGTAAGGGAGAAGGTAAAACTAAGGGGGTCAGGGGAGAGAGAGTACAAAAAGGGAGGGACCAGAAAGGGAAGCATATCAAGGGAAGGGATTAGGGGGATTGATTAAAAGTAAACCACTGGTTTAAAAGGATATAGCAAAAGAAGAAAGGACAGAACTAGGAGAGGATATCAAAATGCTAGGAAATTCACAAGTGACAATCATAACTTTGAACAGGAATGGGATGAACTCACCCATAAAACATAGACAAATAGGAGAGTGAATTAGAATATAAAACCCTACCATATGTTGTCTACAGGAAACACACATGAGGCGAGTAGATACTCACAAGGTCAGAATTAAAGGTTGGAGCAAGACCTATTGGGTCTCAACTGATAGAAAGAAGGCAGGAGTTGCAATCATAATATCTGACAAAGCCAAAATAAAAATAGACCTGATTAGAAGGGATAGGGAAGGTAAATACATCCTGATAAAAGGGAGTATAGACAGTGAGGAAATATCACTAATCAACATGTATGCACCAAATGGCATAGCACCCAAATTTCTAATGGAAAAACTAGTAGAATTGAAGGAGGAAATAAATAGTAAAACTATACTAGTGGGAGACCTGAGCCTACCACTATCAAATTTAGATAAAATCAAATAAAAAAAATAAAAAAGAGGTGAATGAAATCTTAGAAAAATTAGAGTTAATAGATATATGGAGAAAAATAAATAGGGACAAAAAGGAACACCTTCTTTCAGCAGCACATGGCACATTCACAGAGATTGAACAACTAGGTCATAAAAACATGGCATACAAATGCAGAAAAGCAGAAATAATTAATGCAACCTTTTCATATCATAAGACAATAATAATGATCAGTAAGGGTACATGGAGAGGCAAATCAAAAATTAATTGGAAATTAAACAATATGATTCTCCAAAATCGGTTAGAGAACAAATCATAGAAACAAATAATTTCATTGAAGAAAATGACAATGATGAGACATCTTTTCAAAATCTATGGGATGCAGCCAAAGCAGTACTCAGAGGAAAATTTATATCTGTGAGTGCATATATTAACAAATTAGGGAGGGCAGAGGTCAATGATTTGGACATGCAAATCCCAAAACTTGAAAGCAAACAAATTAAAAATCCCCAGAAGAAAACCAAATTAGAAATCCTAAAAATTAAGGGAGAAATTAATAAAATCGAAAGTGATAGAACTATTGAACTAATAAATAAGACTAGAAGCTGGTATTTTGAAAAAACAAAATAGACAAAATACTGGTCAATTTAATTTAAAAAAGGAAAGAAGAAAATCAAATTAGCAGTATATCATAGATGAAAAGGGAGACCTCACCTCCAATGAATAGAAAATTAAGACAATCATTAAAAAATATTTTGCCCAATTATATGGCAATAAACATGCCAATCTAGGTAATATGGAGGAATATTTACAAAAATATAAATTGCCTAGATTAACAGAAGAAGAAATAGAATTCTTAAATAATCTCACATCAGAAAAAGAAATTGGACAGGCCATCAAAGAACTCCCTAAGAAAAAATCCCCAGGGCCTGATGGATTCACAAGTGAATTCTATCAAACATTCAAAGAACAGCAAATCCCAATACTATACAAACTATTTGACATAATAAGCAAAGAGGGGGTTCTACCAAATTCTTTTTATGACACAAATATGGTACTGATTCCAAAGCCAGGCAGGTCAGAAACGGAGAAAAACTACAGACCAATCTCCTTAATGAACATAGATGCAAAAATCTTCAATAGGATACTAGCAAAAAGACTCCAGCAAATGATCAGGAGGGTTATTCACTATGATCAGGTAGGATTTATACCAGGAATCAAGGATGGTTCAATATCAGGAAAACCATCCACATAATTGACCATATCAATAAGCAAACCAACAAAAATCACATGATTATCTCAATAGACGCAGAAAAAGCCTTTGATAAAATACAACACTCATTCCTATTAAAAAGACTAGAAAGTATATGACTAGAAGGGTCTTTCCTAAAAATAAGAAACAGTATCTATCTAAAACCATCAGCCAACATCGTCTGCAGTGGGGATAAACTAGATGCATTCCCAATAAGATCAGGAGTGAAACAAGGATGCCCATTATCACCTTTATTATTTAACATTGTACTAGAAACACTAGCAGTAGCAATTAGAGAAGAAAAAGAAATTGAAGGTATTAAAATTGGCAATGAAGAGACCAAGATATCACTCTTTGCAGATGATATGATGGTATACTGAAAGAATCCTAGAGAATCAACTAGAAAGCTAGTGGAAATAATCAACCATTTTAGCAAAGTTGCAGGATACAAAATAAACCCACATAAGTCATCAGCATTTCTATATATCTCCAACACATCTCAGCAGCAGGAATTAGAGAAATTCCATTCAAAATCACCCTAGACAATATAAAACACCTAGGAATCTATCTGCCAAGACAGACACAGGAACTATATGAACACAACTACAAAACACTTTCCACACAACTAAAACTAGATCTGAGCAATTGGAAAAACATTAACTGCTCATGGGTAGGATGAGCAAACTGTAACCACGAAAATGTGGTTTGCCAAGAGTGTGAATTGTCAAAACTGTAATGGTTTCAGCCAAACTGTAAAGATAATTTTTAGTGTCTTGATTTAAAATCTAAAATTAAGTGGTCACCATGGAAAAATTCCCAAATATGAAATAGAATATTAGCAAAAAGACTCCAGCAAGTGATCAGAAGGGTGATTCACTATGATCAGGTGGGATTTATACCAGGAATGCAAGGATGGTTCAATATCAGGAAAACCATCCACATAATTGACCATATATCAACAAGCAAATCAACAAAGTCAGCTGGGTTTTATGGAGATTTTAATTAATATAAATGAGGGAATTAAGGGAAGGGGAGAGAGAGAAAGAAAGAGAGAGGGAGGGAGGGAGAGAAGGGGAGAGAGAGAAAGAGAGAGAGAGAATAGTAGAAAGGGCCTAGGCCAAATGGCCTAGGCCTGAGCCTAAGGGAGACCAAGTCAGTCTTTATCACTTGCCACAAGATCTTCTCAAGCAAGTTCCAGTCCTCCACTGAACTCCTGAACCCCTGAACTGAGTTCAGAGTCCCAACTGAATTCAATTGACCTCCTTTTAAAGAGAATTTTCTCTTATGTCATGTCCCCTAAATTTTCACATCTACCAATCACAGTAGACGCTTTTTTTCCCAGGACTGCCCATTCCTAGTTCTTATCTTCTTTTGTTCTCACCTTCTCTGGTTAGATAAAAACTTCATACCTCTTTTTGTTAAGCTTGCCTTTTGTAAGTTGCTTGACCTTTTAGTGACTAATTTAACCTTTATAGGTGCCTAGCATCCTTTTTTATTAGATCTAAAAATAGACCTAGCTTAAGGTTCTAGCTTTACTATAAGTATGAGTTAGGGATTTTTCATTGTTCAATCAGGAGTTTTCAACTTTATCTTCCCCTAAGGCACTGTCTGAATAGGGTAGAGTAATTTTAAAAGTTCTCAATACATTCCTGACCAAGTACCTCCATTGTTAAAAATGGGGAATAGCTTAATCAAATCTTCTGAAGTAGAGTCTGAGCAATTTTAAGATTCACATAACATAATAAAAATGATCATCCTACCCAAACTTATCTATTTAGTGCCATACCCATCTAACTTCCAAAAAACTTTTTTACTGAATTAGAAAAAACCATAACAGAGTTCATTTGGAAGAACCAAAGATTAAGGATATCCAGGGAAATAATGAAAAAAAATACAAAGGAAGGTGGCCTTGCAGTCCCAGATCTCAAACTGTACTATAAAGCAGTGGTCATCAAAACAATTTGGTACTGGCTAAGAGACAGAAAGGAGGATCAGTGGAATAGACTTGGGGCAAGGGACCTCAGCAAGACAGTCTATGACAAGCCCAAAGATCCCAGCTTTTGGGACAAAAATCCACTATTTGATTAAAAACTGCTGGGAAAATTGGAAGACAGTGTGGGAGAGATTAAACTTGGATCAACACCTCACACCCTACACCAAGATAAACTCAGAATGGGTGAATGACTTGAACATAAAGAAGGAAAGCATAAGTAAATTAGGTGAACACAGAATAGTATACATTTTAGATCTTTGGGAAGGGAAAAATTTTTAAACCAAGCAAGACTTAGAGTCATGAAATGTAAAATAAATAATTTTAACTACATCAAATTAAAAAGTTTTTGTACAAACAAAATCAATGTAACCAAAATCAGAAGGGAAATAACAAACTGGGAAACAATCTTCATAACAAAAACCTCTGACAAAGGTCTAATTACTCAAATTTACAAAGAGCTAAATCAATTGTACAAAAAATCAAGCCATTCTCCAATTGATAAATAGGCAAGGGATATGAATAGGCAATTTTCAGTCAAAGAAATCAAAACCATTTGAAAAAATGTTCTAAATCTCTCATAATCAGAGAGATGCAAATAAAAACAACTTTGAGGCACCACCTCAGACCTAGAAGATTGGCTAACATGACAGCAAAGAAAGTAATGAATGCTGGAGGGGATGTGGCAAAGTGGGGACATTCATTGCTGGTGGAGTTGTGAATTCATCCAACCATTCTGGAGGGCAATTTGGAACTATGCCCAAAGGGCGATAAAAGACTGTCTACCCTTTGATCCAACCATAGCACTGCTGGGTTTGTACCCCAAAGAGATAATAAGGAAAAAGACTTGTACAAGAATATTCATAGCTGCACTCTTTGTGGTGGCAAAAAATTGGAAAATGAGGGGATGCCCTTCAATTGGGGAATGGCTGAACAAATTGTGGTATATGTTGGTGATGGAATACTATTGTGCTCAAAGGAATAATAAAGTGGAGGAATTCCATGGAGACTGGAACAACCTCCAGGAAGTGATGTAGAGGGAGAGGAACAGAATCAGGAGAACATTGTACACAGAAACCGAGATACTGTGGTACAATCGAATGTAATGGACTTCTCCATTAGTGGCAATGCAGTGATCCAGAGGGATGTGTGAGAAAGAACACTATCCATATTCTGAGGAAAAACTGTGGGATTAATAACTCCAAAGAAAAATAACTGCTTGATTACTCAGGTCGAGGGGGATATGAGAGGGGATGTAGACTCTGAATAAACATCCTAGTGAAAATACCAACCATATGGAAATTGATTCTGGTCAAGGACACATTTAATACCCAGTGGAATTGTGCGTCGGCTATAGGAGGAGAGGGAGGAATAGAAAATGACTTTTGTAACCAGGGAATAATGTTTGAAATTTACCAAATAAAAAAATAAATAATAAATTATAATTAAATTATATATTATATAATCATATATATTATAATGAAATTATAATAAAAATAAAAAAGTTTACAGAAGTCCTAAAAAAAAAAATCTGTCAGTATAAAATGCAATCTTCACCAGGTTCTTCCTAGGAGATTGTTCTTGAACAAATCTGGCAAAGAGTTAATTGAAATTTAATGAGGAAGCTTAACTGTGTAAGGGAATGGAATTCTCTGCAGTTGAATATAATCTAAGATTTTAATAAGTCCTTTAAAAAAAACTCCAGGACTTCTTAGAGAATATCAATTCAATAAATATTTCTTAAGTGGCAATTATGTGTGAAGCAGTTGTGCTAGGTGTTTGGAGAGACGAGTATTACCCTCATATAGCTTACTATTCTACTCGCCTGTGATGAAGACAAGGAAAGTACCTAGACTTGGTCTAGAAAGTGTGAGTAAGGGGAACAGCTATGTGGTTCAGTGAACTGAGTGTCAAGCCCAGAGACAGGAGGACCTGGGTTCAAATATGGCCTCAGGCATTTTCCAGCTGTGTAACCCTGGGTAAGTCACTTAACCTCACATTGCCTAACCCTCACTGGGCTTTTGTCTTGGTAAGAGTTTTAAGGAAAATGTGAGGAAGTAAGGGAGTGTTCTCAGAAAACTTCTTTCCTAGAGTAAGCCTAGCTTATACTTACTTTTTCATTTATGAATAATAATTCAGTTTTGATAATAGGGAATATCACAAAGGTGTCCTTTTGGTTAAATCGTATCTACCAAACAAACTTGGCTAGAACTTTTAAGAACCTTTTTAAATAAATTGGTATAGATTTATTGTATAGGAAAGTAAAATTATATGTTAAATCTACCAAAAATACTTTATTGATGAGTAGAGGTAAAGGGACAGTTGAACCTGAAAGTAATTTTACAATTTTCTGCTACAGTTTATAGCAGACTAAAGTTTTTTTTTTATCAGTTTCTCCAATGAGAATTTAATTTTTCATTGGGTAGGGAGTGTTAGAACTTATCTCATTTTTTTCTTTGTACAGTGACCAATCTAGGAGAACCTTATTTGTTCTAGGGTATCCTCCTTTGAAAGGCCTAGACAGGTTGGAGAGATGAAAGGATTAAAATGTATAGATTTAGAACAAGTAGACTTTTGAAATCTTAGTAATTGATTTGTCATTTGTCTTCTTGCCTATTGGGGACATTCTAGTCCTGTTACCCACTTCTTTTGTTGTTGGTAAATGTAAATCCAGTTTTCTTATCAGAATGGTAAACCTATGGGCTTTAAACAATTTATTTTTTCTTCTGTTACAAAATCAAAATGTAAAAATGCCAGTCTGAAAGTGAATTTCCACTAATTAACTTGTGTGCTTCTTGTTTTTCTAGTCAGACATGTATAGTTTGGGTGTGATTCTTCTAGAGCTCTTTCAGCCATTTGGAACAGAAATGGAAAGAGCAGAAGTTCTGACAGGCTTAAGAAATGGTCATATTCCAGAATCGCTTAGCCAAAGATGTCCAGTACAAGCTAAATACATAAAACAATTAACCAGGAGTAATTCTTCACAGCGACCATCTGCTGCAGAGCTACTGGAAAGTGAACTTTTTCAAAGTCCTGGAAATGTATGTTATTATGATATTCAATTTGTTGCTTAAATGTAGTGCTTAAAAAATAGCATTTTGTCATTACAAATTACTACTCAATGTTCTTCACACCAAAAAAAAAGTTCATATTATGAAAGTATGCCTCTTTTTAAGTAGGCCAGTGAAAAGGAAATTGGTTTATGGCAATTCTTTTCTCTCTTCTCAAGAATCTCTTTGGTAGTCTGAGGGGTAAAGTTATTCCAAATTATTTTGGAAGAAATTAAACAGATTGACTTTTTATTCTCTTATATAGGCACACTTTATTATGTTTCCCGAATTCTACTCTTAGCCCAAGTATTTCCTTTCTACTAACATTTTATAGATTTTATGAAAAAACTGTATTTGTGCTCTAGTATGTAAAAGAACAGTCTCAAAAAAAGAATACAAATTAAGTGTGGAAGAGCAGCTTGATTTAACATCAGACAGGTGTCTCAGGAGATCTACAGTCTAGAGGAGCAAGTTAATTAATTTTTGGCTAGGTAGGAAGCAAGAATGTTCAGTATGTATTTACATGATTTATATTAGGCCATCACTTCATTGAGGTGTAGTGCATCTTGTTCTGGAATGACTAATTAATGAAAAGGTGAAAGAATAGGAATAGGTAGCAATAACCACATGAAAGAATACTTTAAAGCACTAATAGAGAAATGTCAATTAACACAATTCTGAGGTTCTCTCTCACACCTATAAGATTGGTGACGTTGACAAAAAAGGATAATGATGAATGCAGGTGGGACCATAGGAAAACAAGTACGTGAATACATTATTGACTTATAAACTGGTCCAAATAGTCATCAGTGCAAATTGGAATTATGTCTCAAAGGCTATCACACTGTAATACCCACTGACCTCATTATACCTCTACTAGATCTATACCCCAAAGAGACCAAAGCAAGAGGAAAAGGACTCATATATGCAAAAGTTATAGTAGCTCTTTTTGTTTTTGTGGTACCAAAGATTTAGAAACTGATGATGTCTCTCAGTTGGAATGGCTGAACAAGTTATATGTATGTGATAGAATACTGTTGTGCTATAAAAAATGATTCAAGGGCATGGTCAGAGAAACATAGGAAGATTTGTATGGAGAAATGCATAATGAGCAGTGAGAAACAACTTGTATACCAAGAACAAAACTGTAAAGACAAAAGAACTTTATTTGTACTATGATCAATACAACGACTAACCAGTTTCTGAGGTCCCATGATTAAATATACTACCTTCTGTTAGAAGTGATGAATTCAGAGGACAGACTGAGGTGTCGTTTTTTTGTTTGGGCAGAGTCAATGAATACAAGCGTGACTATACATGGTTTTTATTTTTCTTGTTTTCTCAATTGGGGATAAGAGACTGGACAGAGGGGAGAAAATGAGAATCTAAAAATGAAATTTTATTTTAAAAATATTTTAAGAGGCTTCTTCCACTAAATGGCTATGACTTTGGATAAATTATTTAACCTGTCCAGGCCTAATTCGTCATCTATACATAAGCCAGATTATTGCTAAATTCCCTTCTAATGATATTTTTAAAAGTCTGGGCTTGGCCAAGTCATTCCTATGCTACACTACAAAGTATGTATGGTTACCATATGGTATCTAACCATACCCACTTTTCAGATATTAAGCCTTATTTTTTAATTACTTAAGCGAAAAACTTTACAAAATACTACATAGAGCTTTGTACAATGGTATTCGTTGACTATTAAATGACTCACAATTTAAAGGCTATATGTTTTTAAAGATTTTTAAAATTTTCCCCAAATTTAGAATAACTTTTTTCCACTAATTTAGGGATTTTAATAGAGGATATATATCATTAATCATGTCAAACATGTTTTGTTGTCTATTTAAGCCAACATTTTCATATCCTGTAGAGGAAGATTATTAAATTTACCTTTGAAATACCACTTTAGCCTTCTTCCTAAAACTGTAGATGACTGATGGATAATTGCTTGTTGTTTTCCCTGGTTCATATAAAACATGTTTACAGAAGGATTCTGTTCTCAAGAAAATGTTTTATGATCAAATGGAAATGTAGCCTCATCTTTTTCTGAAAAAGGACTTGTTGGGATTTTTGTTGCTGTCTATGAAGGGGACAAAACCACCCCATACCTTAGTGGGAAAAATAGAGGAGTTATCACTGTGTAGATTATATTTTTTTTCTTTTCAGGTGAATTGTATCCTACAGAAGAAAGTAGTTGAACAAGAAAAAGAAATTGAAAAGCTCAAGGAAACTATAAGACTGCTTTCTCTGGAAAAAGGCATGAAGGAAGACTTGAAAGAATGTGGGGACTCTCCAGTCTGACCCCTGATAGGATATGTATAAGAATGGGCACAATAATTTTTTAAGAAGTACTTGTTAATTTTGTTGGATCTACTGGAATATGAATACGTTTTACAAATTTATATGTGGTTGGGGTTTTCTTGTATTCTTAATGTTCTTAATCTGTATGTACAGAGTAAAATTATTAAAATCAAGGTTTAAAACCTATAAAATTGTTTTTATCTAAGGATTCTTTTGCTTACCTTGCTAATGAACTTATACCAATCAGCCGTCAGAAAATTTATGTAAAGAGGAGTCACAAGTTCTATAATAATTTTATTGGTTTTTGACATCTGGCCATAAGTCATCAACTTTAGTAAAAGTACATTTATGAGCAGGCATGAGGCAGTACTACTTTTCAGTTATGCCCCTTTAAAAACGTATTCTAAGGATTTACTTCAGGAGTTTCACGGCAATGTTAAAAGAGGCCAAATTTTCACACGATTTCATCCATTTTTGCACATTGGCTGGAACAGAATTAGAACTACCTGACTGCTGAAGTGCACACCAAGCTATAATGTCTGCTGCAGTGAGTTCATTTCCCACCAGCCAGGGACTTCTGCCAAGAGCAGAGTTCATGGTGCGTAAGACAGCTGCTTTTTCTTTACTGCTTCCTTCTCTCAACTGAAAAAGAGCCATGTCTATCCAACTATCTATAAGTGTTAGACTAACAGCATTATGTGTCTGGCCAAACAGTGAGAATAAAAACCGAGCAATGTTCCCTTCACCTTCAATAGGACACATTGTTTGAATACTGAACTTCATCTGGGGCTTTGGCACTGAAAAGAAAAAAAAATCTCAGAATTAGTATATTATAGTAACATTGTTTTAAATAAGGATATTAGCTAACAATTTGAAGATATCATTACCTTAAAATTTATAAAGGAAAAACTCTAACAGCAATGATATGTTTGCTTATGACAGTCTGAAAGGAATTTTCCAAAAGCACATTAACAATTCAGTTTCTTTTTAACCAAGAGATTAGCCAATATAATCAACCAGAAAAGACCACAAATAAAGAGGAATTGTGCATTTCTTTCTTTTCTTTGCTAAAAAACCCCATACCTTCTCTCTTAGTATCAAATCTACAGAGAGAAGAGCAGTAAGGGCTAGACAAATGGTTAAGTCACTTGCCCAGGGCCACACAGGAAGTTCAAATTTGAACCCAGATCTGCATTGCTCTTTATCTACTGTGCTACCTTGTTGCCTCAGAACTGGGAAAGTATAGGAACTTAAGAACCTAAAATTGTTCTGAATCAAAGTATAAAGAACTAAGAGTTTTATCATCTTCCAAAGAGTTCTTGTGAAAGAATGGTTACTGAGGAGAAACAATCACTATTGAGATATTGAAGTATATGGCACTTAACAAAAATTTGACATATTTAGAATATTGATATGTCAGCGAATACTTAAATTTGATGGTAACAAGAGTAGCGATGCATTTAATTTTTATGTATACTATGGCTACTTTAAAAATTATGATTTTTCTGGCTTTTAAAAAACATGTAGTTTAGCAATAAAGAGAGACATTACCTTTAAAAATGTTATTGGTTTGATTCAACTGTCAAAATATATGAACTGAATTTTCTTTTAAATGGATAGTTAAAGTGATCATTAATTTTCATTTTTCCAGAAAACATAAACCTTAACATAATTTTGTCTTGCAATATATAAATTTCATTTTTTATATCAGTTTAACTAGAGCCCTCTTTACCTACCATCCTTCCAAATTAAGGTAAAACCCAATTGATACTCATGACGTGATTGTTTCTTGGCCTCTTCTCCAAAACACTTCATAAGATTTTCAGGAACATTCTTTACAGATGAATGCACATGAACAGTTGATAATATCTTGTAGTGTTCACAAAGGAAGTTATGTAGCACCAACAAGGAAAGTGGAGGCACAGTTGGGTTTGCATTGATCACAATATCTTTCAATGCTCCATAATCCTGCATTGAAATAAAAAAACAACAGCAACAAAAAACAATAGTGTTATAAAATCCTGCTCTAGAAATATTATTCTAAATTACAACTCCATAAAAGAAATTCTCTCTTATTTAGTAATCCAAAAGAACTCCACTTCTACCTATCAAATATATTGTCAATAAAGCTCCTCTCATGAGAAATCTTGTTTTAAAATACAGATGTTTTGACTATTTCATTGGTGTGGGGAACTCCAAAGTGAAGAGAACTCTTCCCTCCTGTAATGCAGATCAGTAAACATTCTTCAATTCTGTAATAGGGAATTGCCTGGGACACTGAAGGTTAAATTTCTTCAATGTCATGCTATCAGTATATCAGAGAAAGTATTTGAAATCAGTTCTCTATCTACTTCCATGTTCAGCCTCCTAATTTCATAGTTTTGAAACTTGATTTAACCTTAAATAAGGGCTACTCTTCATTAAGTTACTTGACATTTGTGGAGAATGAGCTTAACTGATGCTTATCCCTTTAAGAATTAAAACTTTTTAACCCTTTTTGATGGAAATATAAAATGTTATGTAGGTACTCTATGGTTTTCTACTGTAATACATAAAATGAACACAGTTTAACACATTTTTGATAATTCAGTCATTATAAACAACTACTGTATTCTGCTGTAATATAATAAAACCCAAGATGGTTCTATGAAGATCCATAGAACTGTCTGCTCTGCCACAATTTCCCTAGTTCTAGTCTTCATTCTCTGCCAAGGAAGAAAGGGAAACCAAACTTAATAGATGAATTAACTTAAATCCTAAATTAGTCTATCCTAAATTAGGCTTGGTGATAGCTAATTTTCTCATTGTTTAGGAGGCATTTTTCTTTCACTTCAAAATCTGGGGGAATATAACAAATTTTACTTTAGATACTTGGGTACTTTTTAGTACCATTCCTAGAATTCTTAGTGAAAAACTGACCCAAACCATGCTACCATGTTTCAACTTTAAATATGAACTTACCTTCCCAAGCATTGAATCTAAGTCTACTGCACTTGTCGTTAAAGTAGTATATTTATCAGTTTGGATCATGTTTGTCACATCAAAGTCGGCATCTGGAGTTTGTATCATCTTGGAGAGCCCATCAACAGCAGCTTTCAATTCATACAAACGTTTTAAAATCTCTTCTTGGCGAGACTCAAGGGCCTGAAGAGATGGATCAGCCTCTTCCTAAATCAACCAAAAATCAACAATGTTTTCATTTCCTTTTAGAATTCATTTTCTTACATCTGAAAGTAATCTTTTGCTAATGCCAAAGTCAGGCAATGAAGAAATGTTATCTTCTCCATAAAATTTTAAATACATTGATCTTACTTTCTCTTATTATTCTACTATATTACTTGAGTAGAAAAGAGGATATAAATGCTTATATTTTTAGTAGCTCATGCTGTTGTAAGTACTTTAATAATTAAGTTCTAATTTTTATTTTGAAATTATGTCTTAAAATTTTAAACTATCTCATGCAATTTAGTATAGCAATTAGAACAGATACAGAAAATGGATGTAGAATATTCTGAACATTCACAGAACCTCAAACACATGCACACTTTGACTGTAGAAAATCTCTTGGTATTTAATAATTAAGCTATTTGCAATAAAATAGAAAACAAATTTAAAAGAAAAAGCCCTAAATGTTTAGTTTTGGAATATCTTAATTTACATTTGAATATTAATATGTTGCCTGTCCTAAGAATGAAATTCAAGTTAAAAAAATGAAAGCAGATTGCAAGGACCTCACTTAGGAAATGATTTCATTTCTCTATTTCTGCCAGAAATCACAATGCTGCTAAAAATATGCCACATGCACATAAAGAACCAAGCCTAGGCAAACATCTCTTAGCTTTCCCCTGAGTGGGGAAAGTTGTTAAGCATTTGGGCTTCAGAGAGCTTCTCTGCTGAACCACATATTTCACAAGGGGAGAAGGTACAGTTTTTCATCCCTGCACTGTTAGGTTATAGGCTTTATGTTTTTTCTAATAACAATAATGTCCTGTCCATAGACCCTAACCATAGTCATTTATCTTGTCGCCAATAGTGCATGATGCAAAATGGATAACTTCAGTTAGGGGTGAAATATAGTAACATGTCAAATAATTAAGTAGACACTGACTGGAAATAAAAGTAATGCATGGTTTTTTATATGAAAACCAAATGCCTTTAATCATGATATTAAGAGACATAGTAGGAAGAACACTCGACTAGGAGTAAGATAACTTTGGTTTGAGTCTTTAAGTACCTGAAAGGCTGTCATAGGGAAGAGGGATCAGATTTGTTCAGTTTAGTCCCAGTAAGTAAGACAAGAAATAATGAGAAGCTGCTTCGAAGACACAGATTTGACTGAGTCTGAATAAAGACTACCTAACAATTAGAGCTATCCAGAACTGGCTGCTTTCTGAGGTTCCCTCTCTGACAGTTTTCAAGTAAAGAGATGAACACTAGCTATAATACTGTTGTGAGAGATTCTTGTTCGAGATCATAATTTGGAGCTTTAACTGTCATCTAGACCAGCCTCTTAATTGTACAGAAAAGGAAATTGAGGTTCAGGAGAAATGTCTAATGTTACAGCGAATGGCAGTAAAGTGTTCAAATTCAGGTCTTCTGACTCCAGATCAAGGATTCATTCTATGGCAACATAGTTTTGGGTTGGACTATGAATCTTTGATCTACCAATTGTGTGACCTTGGGCAAATCACATAATCTCTCCAAGTCTCAGTTTCTTCATCTGTAAAACTGGGATAATATATACCTCATAGGACTGTTGCTGTTTTTCTTTTTGGAGTAACTAGAGATGCAAAAACCATTCTAGGAGTGATAAACTATTAGCTTTGTACAAGTTCTGGGCACCAGTCAGGCCCTTTAAAACTAAAAGAGAGGGGGCAGGTAGGTAGCTCAGTAAAATTGAGAGCCAGGCCTAGAAATGGGAGGTCCTAGGTTCAAATCCGGCCTCAGACACTTCCCAGCTGTGTGACTCTGGGCAAGTCACTTAACCCCTATTGCCTAGCTCTCACTACTCTAAGGCAAAAGCCTTAGAACCAGTATTGATTCTAAGATGGAAGGTAAGGGTTTAATTAAAAAAACTAAAAGAAAAAAAATTTGAAAGATGTGTTACTTTTTACTTCATTAATTTCCCTTTTAGTCAACTCTGTAAAAGTTCTCAAAGTCTATGTCCCTCACAAGAATCTTCTAGGCTTATTACTTTTTATTGATTTATATCAGAGGAAACCTATATTTGTCTATCATGGTTACTTTTTCAAGATATGTTCCATAAATTTCAAAGCCAGATGAGAATTTAGAAATCATCCAATGTGATCATCTCATTTTAGATATGGAAATAAGCCTAGAAACTTTCCAGAACCCACAATGACTTTTTAAAAAAATTCTTACCTTCTGTCCTAGTAACAGTTCTAAGACAGAAGGGTAAGATCCAGGCAAGTGAAGTTAAATAACTTGCCCATGGCCACATTTGAATCTAGGTCCTCTTGTCTCCAGGCCAGACATTCAATCCACTGAGCCACCTAGTTGCCCTTCAAAGTGCCTTTCTTAAGGCTATATAATTATGTTGAAGTAATCTAGTGTGATCTGCTACCTGCCTCTAATGTTTTCATTTTGAAGGGTTTATCTGCAAGTAAGGCAGATTTTGTATATCAAATTTAGAAACATGAAAAGATAATTTCTTCCTACTTACTCATGTTATAGATAAAGAAAACTTAGAGAAGTGACTTGCTCATATGACATCACTTATCACATGTATATATTGGTATGTGATTTGAGGTTTAGGCTTTAAAAAAGTTGGCTCTATAGCAAAAATTAGTAATATGAAAACAGGTATCAAGTGATAACATTTATACAACCCAGTGGAATTACTTATCAGTTCTGGGAGGCAGAAGGGAAGAGGGCAGGGAAAGAAAATGAATCATGGAAACACGGAACAAATTAAGAAAAAAAAAAAGTGACTGGCTCAGTTATGTTTCAAATAACTTGCCCATGGTCACAGTAAGTGGCTGGACTGGGATCAGGGCTCAATCTGCTATCCCTCTCTGAATCTGTGATATATGCCACAGGAGAAACCTCCTTTTATTCTAATTTTTTTAATTAAGAAAAGTTTTCCATGATTCATGTTCTTTCCTTCCCCTCCCCCCACTCTCGTAGCTGACACAATTCCACTGGGTTTTACATGTGTCATTGATCAAGACCTATTTCTATATTGTTGATATTTGTACTAGTGTGATTGTTTATAGAGTCTACATCCCCAATCATATCCCCATCAACCCATGTGATCAATTGTTTTTCTTCTGTATTTCTACTCCCACAGTTCTTTCTCATAAGTCCCTCAGAATTGTCCTGGATCATTGCATTGCTGCTAGTAGAGAAGTCCATTACATTTGATTGTACCACAGTGTATCAGTCTCTGTCTGGAGGTTGTTCCAGTTCACATGGAATTCCTCCAGTTCATTACTCCTTTTAGCACAATAGTATTCCATCACCAACAGAATCCACAGTTTGTTCAGCCATTCCCCAATTGAAGGGCATCCCCTCATTTTCCAATTTTTTGCCACCACAAAGAGCACAGCTATAAATATTTTTGTAAAAATCTGTTTTCTTATCTCTTTATTATTTATAAAAATAATATATAATATTATCTTATTATCTCTTTCGTAATATCTCTATTATTATGTTTTCTTATTATCTCTTTATCAGCAATGGTAGAAACCTTCTTTTAGACCAGACCCAGGATTTCATTTGGGCAGAGGGAAGACAACTCCCCCAACCAGTGCAGAACAATAAATGAGATACTGAGAGATTAAGTGACTTGCTGAGGGTCATAACACAGCCAAAAACATGTATCAGAGGCAAGAGTGGAACCCAGGTCCTCCTGACTGGAAGGCCAATACTTAGCTGTGGTAGCAAACTGGGAAATATATAATTTGTTTTAGATATACACAAATAGCAATCTGAGGGCTAGAATATAATAGCTTACGTTTAGTCCTGTCAGATTTATGAAGTGCTTCATCTACATTCTCATTTAATTCTAATGGCTACTTTATGAAGTGGGTACTACTGTTATTCACTTATAGAGATTAATAAATTGGGGCTCACAGAGGTTGAATGACATACCCAAAAGGCCAATGTCATTATCTATCATGACTAAAATGCTTTGGGGACTTGAGTTAAGGGAAAAGAAAGGGCAGTGATTTTGAGTTAGAGGACCTGGGTTTGGATCCCAACTAGTTCTACGGCTTGCTACCTTGGTGTGACTGTGGGCAAACCAGCCTCTGTTTTAGTTTCTTCATCAACAAAATAAGGCGATAAGAGGATCTCTTTTTTTTAATTTTTTAAACCCTTACCTTCTGTCTTGGAATCAATACTGTGTATTGGTTCCAAGGCAGAGGAGTGGTAAGGGCTAGGCAATGGGGACTTTGTCAAGTGACTTGCCCAGGGTCACACAGCTAGGAAGTGTCTGAGGCCTGGTTTGAACCCAGGACCTCCTGTCTCTAGGCCTGGCTCTCAATCCACTGAGCCTCCCAGCTGCCCCCAAGAGGATCTCTTAAGGTAACTTCCTAGCTCTAAAATATTATCTTGTGTTTAAATGAACTACATGTGCTACCTGCTACCCTTGTCCTCTCATTATAAGTGAAATATATTGCTGCTGAATGTTTAGTATTTTAACTTTATAATTTTTTTTTAAGGAAAGATGCTTTTCTAGTGAAAAAACAAACAAAAAAACCCCAAAACAATATACAAATTTGTAGGATGTTTTTAAAATGTTATTAGATAAGGGATAGAAAAGTCATGGGAGTTCAAGTCTTGGTTCCATTATATGCTAGTTGTGATCTTGACCCAGATATTCATAGGTATGAGGTCAGCATGCTGCAGGAAGGGGAATTGGAGGAAATCACCAAAGTGTTGACTTGAGGTTTACTACAAATTTCTGCTACCTAACCTTAACCAAGTCCTCATTTCAGCAGGTACTTCAATAACTCCCTCACTGATTGCTTATCTTACTAATAGTGGCTATTCCAAACCTTTTTTTTATCTTTCCTCTTGCTTTTCATACCACCCCTAAGCTAAGGATCTGCCTTCATATTTCACTAAAAAAAAGTGAGGCCATTTGATTAGAAATCCTCTTCTTACATTGTTGACATCAAACTCCACTACCTCCTCCTTTAATCTACTTTCTGGGAAGTGGCCCCTTTTTGTTGCCAACTTAACCGCCCTACATGTACCAGTGATTCTATCCTCTTCTATCTATGCCAGGAGATGGTCCTCCCTATCACTCTTACTACCCTTTGAATCTTCAGTGTCTTATAATCTACTGGTTCCTTCCCTGCTACTTATAAACATATTTAACTCTCCCCATCCCTTAGAACAGCTTCACTGGATCTGACTGTGCCTGCTAACTTCTGTCCCATGCCTCTTCTTTTCTTAAACTCCTCTGAGAAAGCTGTCTCAATATCGATGCCTTCATTTTCTCTCCTCACTACTATCCCTCCAGTTTCTTAGGATCATAACCTTGGCATTATCCTGGACTCCCCCTCTCCTTCATTTGTACATTCAATTGGTTGCCAAATTTTGCTATTTCTATCTTCACAACACATTTCCCAGTGTTCCAGCCCCCAACACTTTTCCCTGTGATTACTCCAATAGCCCTCTAATCTGTCTCTGACTCAGAGTCTTTTGCCACTCCACAGTTCATTTCCCACTTTGCTGCCCAAATAATTCTTTGCAACAAGTACAGTCCTAACCATGTGACTCTACTGTTCAACCAATTCCAACAGTTTCCTATTGCCTCTAAAAGAAAATATAAACTCTATTTAGCTTTTAAAGCCTTCCCTAATGTGGTCCTAACCTTTTTTCCCAAACTGACTGGACATCCCTCCTGCATACAATCTAGACCAAATGGGTTTCTCTGTTACTTGTGACTTGTCATCTGCCATCTACACTGCAATGGCCTTCTCTCTTACTTGGAATCCTTTCCACCTCCTCAGAGTTCCTCTCTTCCTTTAAGATGTAGGTTAGGCAGTCTACTAAGGGGAAAATCGTTGTGGAGAAGGGGCCTTTTTCATTAAACCACCAGTTGCTGACCAACTGCCACAGAAGCCCTGTGGATGCCAGGACACCACCACCCCAGACTATTGATCCTTCTACTAGTCCTGCCCTAACAGCCATCTAGGAAGGAAACTCCCGTGGAGAAGAGGTCAGCCATCTCCATCATCTGCCACCCTAGGCAAGCTAGTCTAGAACAGTGATGGCAAATCTTTTAGAGACAATGTACCCATGCCCTACCCCCTAGAGATCATGTGCTGAGCCCCATCATGTCCCCACCCCTTACTCCAGACAGGGGAAGGAGGAAGCACTCCCACTGGGCTGCTGGGCGGAGGGACAGGTGAAGTGAAAAAAATGTCCTCAGGCATGGTGGAGAGGAAGAAGGGAATAGGTCAGGCCCAGTCTCTCTGCCTTTCTAGTAACAAATTCTGGCAGGTGTGTAATGGGTGCACCACCATGCTAGAAGAAGCAACAAGGCACTCTGGAGGAGAGACAAGAGGCAGCACATGCTAGGCAAGTCAAATCACCACCACCACTCTGACCACCATTTCTCCTTAGACCCTGATGGATATGTCTAAAAGACACCAAAACCAAGACCCTTAGCAATAGAAATGCTTCCAACCCATCGCCCTCAGCTATCATAATGGGAAAGTCACTCCAGTGGCAATACAGCTTGGCAAATGCTCCTTTAGGGGTCATAGAGATAATTTCTGAAAACTCTTTAAAGAAAGTTGTCACCAAAGTCTTTAGAACTATCAAATGGTTCAATAACAGAAAATACAATTTTTCAGTGGAAATGACATTCTAAAAGAGGCATTCTCATTTGTATTGCCATGGCACTCTTAAGGATCACCAAATCTTCCCATCTTTTATATACCTTGATATCATTAGAATTATGAGTTCCTTCTTTGTCCCCAGTGCCTAGTACAATGTCTCACATAGTAGTAGCCTTATTGCTTAACAAATATTTATTGATTTAATGGTTTTTCTTCTCTCTGCTCTTTCTCAGTCTCTGCTAGATCTTTATCCATGTCACACCCACTATGAGTAAGTATCCCTACCACAGGGTTCCCTTTTAGTTCTTTTCTATTTTCTGTTCTCTTTCACTAGAAGAGCATATCTCCAATGGGTTCAATTATCTTCTCCATGCTGCTGATTCTCAGACCTTGTAGATAATTACAGTCTTTCTCTTGTGCTGAAATCTTTCCTCACCAACTGCCTTTTAGACATTTCAAACTGGGATGCTTCATAGGCATCGTACACTCTGCAAATCCAAAACACAAATCCTCCTCTTGCCTTCGTCTTAAAACACCATTCTCTTCCCAACTTCCCTTTTACTATTGAAGATACCACCATCTTCTGTAGTTATCCAAGTTCATAAACACAGGATCATCCTCAGCTCTTCCCTCTCTCTCATCCCACATAACCAATCAGTTACAAAAGTCTTATCACTTTTCCCTCAGAGTATCTCTCTTTTAATAAGTCCCTCCTCTCCACTCCCACAGCCACCGTTCTAGTTCTAACTCTCATCAACCACCTCACACCTGGACTATTGCAATAGCCTTCTAATTGGGTTCCCAGATTCAAATTTCTCTTCTCTCTAATCTATCTTCCTGGACATCACTAATTTATGGGCAAGAAACTTAAAAACTGAATTAGGGTGAGCTAATTAAGAGAAGAAGGCCTTGGGACAGTCCTGAGAAAGAAGGCCAAGTAAGAGTCATAGTGGGGGAAAAAAACAACCGCTGGTTTTGGAGTCAGGAACCCTGGGTTCGAATCTTGTGACAAACAGCAAGTCTTTGGGCTTTCTGGATCGAAGTTTCCCCGTCTGTAAAATGAGGGGATTTGGATCAGAGAAGTGACTTCTAGGAGGTCCTTCCGGCTCCACCACTAAGATCCAACGAGGGCTTTCAGTCTCGGGCAGGGGGCAGAGCCTGGGCCTGGGGAAGGGGCGAGTTCGGGTTCTAGGGTCGGAGGAGCCTCTTAGCTCAGGCCGCATCAGGGCGATTCCCTCCTGGGTAACATCCACGAAAAAGTTCCGAAGACCAATCCCAGAAATGAAGCCGAGGCGACGAGCGGTTCCATTCCAAGATCATACACTCCGTCCACCCGCCTAAGTAAAAAGACGCAGGCAGATTGCCCCGCTCCACAGCAGCAGCAGTAGGGGTGTACCCCCGCCCCATCAACCTAACAGACTACGCCCTCCCACGTCCACGCGCTCCGAACCCGCGCGCCCACTCTGCCCCGCCCCGTCTCCGAGGACTACAGGATCAGAGAGCGTGCGCGCGCAGACGGAGTTACGGAGGCGCTCGGTCGGGATCCTACCTGCACGTGCCCTGCCGGGCCCACGGTGAAGGCTGAGCCTCGGTTCTTGCCGTGTATATTAGGGACTCGGTACATGCAGGTGGGGAGCTCTACACACAGCGATCCACTCACCCCGTGATACGGCTTTACCTGGTACATGGGCATCGCGAAAGGGAAGTGAGGGGGAGTCACAGGAAAGTGCACACAACAGCACTATGGCTACGACGGACAAATGGCAATTACTATGAATCCTTCCGTTGCTGCTGCTGAGAACCGGAAAACCCTGTAGCTTAGGCTCACTGAGTGGTCAAAGCTCCTGGACTGACGCGTGACGCACCTTGTTCCCAGCCAATCAGAGTAAGAGAGCTTTGAGTTCTTTTGGAAAAGGAACTGTGAAAAGATTCTGAGGACCACCAATGAACGGGCGCGAGGCGGGGCTGGGAGTCAATGCGGCCGAAGCGGGAAATTCTTTAAACCAGCTCTGTCTCGGCTAGATCTGAGTCTTCATGGAGGGGCCGAGGTATGTAATGCTGTGCTCTTGATCTTTCTCTTTTTGGCCTTTGGTTATTGGGGAGTAGGGGGGCGGGAATTTCATTGGAGAAGCGGGTCCTACGGAAGCCGAGTGGACCTTCTTTTTGCTGGCTCTGGGCTCCTCCTTCCTGGAGTTGGCCAAGTATTTTCATTGGGTGGAGCGGTTTCCCTGTGGGATGGATTGCTCCCGGGAACAGCTGTTTCTTCCCCAGGGATCGAACTTTACCTGGACTGGGAACTTCTTGGAAGTTAAGTGAGGGAAGAAGAGACCTTCCTTACCACCAGGAAAGTTCTCTCTACCAGTAGATGACAGCTTGTGTGACTTAGTAGTAAAGGTCTTGTGACTTCCCCGTACCTCAGTTTCCCCCTCTATAAGGTGAAATGGATGGAACTAGATGACCTTTGAACAGAAACCTATCAAAAACTGCCCATGCTTGTTGCCATCATACCTCACTCCTCAACTCATGGGCTTCCTACCAATCAGAAATTGCTTTCTTTAGGGGGCTGGTGATCTTTTAATTGCTAAGATCTTTTTCTTAGTCCCCAATCTATTTACTCTCACCACAATATTTGACAGGATTCACCAACTCCTTTCCTTTTGGATATTTTGTTCACTCTTGGTTTTTATGACATTGTCCTCTTGTTCTGTTCCTATGGTCTAATGTCTAACTAATTCTTCTAGTTCTCTTTTGCAGGATCATCATTCATAATGACTACCACAGGTCTTTCTTCTGACCTTTAGTTTCACATATCCAGCTGCCAGCTAGATATCACCTCTATGTTCCTGAGACATTTCAAACTCAAAATTCCCCAAACTGAATGCATTACTTCTCCTAACCTACCCCACCTGAATCCTCTACTCCTAACTTCTCTGTTCCTTTCAAGGCTACCACTATTTTTTTTTTACCCTCACCTTCACTGCCTTAGAATCAATACTGTGTATTGGTTCCAATGCAGAACAGTGTCTGAGGACAGATTTGAACCCAAGACAGCCTGTCTCTCAATCTACTGAGCCACCCAGGTACCCTGGCTACCACTAATCTTTCAATCAACCATGTTCTCAACCTAGGAGTTGACCACAACTCTTTACTTTCATTCACTACCACCTTCCCTCCCTCCACAATATTTAATCAGTTTCCAAGTTTTTTTCCCCTAACTCTTCAACAACTCTTATATCCCTTCCTGTACAATCTTTCTTCTTGCCTGTACTATTGCAGTAATTTCCTAATTGATCTCCCTATAGTCAGTTTTTCCCTTTTCCAGTTAATCTTCACAGCCAACCAGCTGTCAATTTGATTTCTTAAAATACAGGTTTGACCATGTCATTCTCCTTTAAGAGTTTTAGATGATCTAAAGAGTTTAGATGTTGTTACCTCAAAGATTAAAAACAAATTCCAGAGAGAAAAAGACAGAAAGAAAATGGCTAATTACACATTTCTTTCTCTTATACCCTATGCCTTTGTTGGTGAACCTGTGGCACAAGTACTAGAGGGAGCTGCTCCCCTCCCCCTCTCCATGCATGCCTGAAGACATTTCTCACATCACCTGCCCCTCTGCCCAGCAGCCCAATGGATGTACTTCCTCCCTCCCCTGTCTAGGGTAAGGGGGCAGCTCATATACAACATAGGGATGTAGGTTGGACACTTGATCTCTAAAAAGTTCACCATCACTGCCCTATGCTTTAGACAAACTATCCTTGAGTTTCTGTGGAGGCTGAATGAGAGGTAGGAGTGAGTCCTTTCCTTGTGTATCTCAAGGCTGCAAAGTTCTACTAGGAAGAGAGGCTTGTTTTTAAAGGAATCTTGCTAAAGGATTATTCAGTTAGATTTACATACTTCCCCATAGTCTTTGAACACACTTAATATTATCATCCATCATTCCTACTCTGTCATTAAACTTGTACTTTCTAAGCATTTACTGCCTTTTTCACTCCCAGAGTTCTGTCTATGTTATAAGCCTGATAAAAAAAGCAGAGGCAAAACTTTTATTGTAGTTCCTCCTACCTGATCGTATTAAAGTTCAAGGAATCCTAGGATGTTAGGCTTGGAAGGCTATTTGAGGTTATATATCTAATGCCTTCCTTTTACAAATCAGAAGATTGAGGGCCCATCTTACTTCTTTGGCCTAGCTACCAAAATATGCTAAACTTTGTTCACTGACAATTTGAAAGATGTTTATAAATGTGGAAGAAATATCCTTTAAAGTAGCACTGAGGGGGGAAGCTGGGTAGCTTAGTGGATTGAGAGCTAGGTCTAGAGATGGGAGGTCCTAGGTTCAAATATGGCCTTAGACACTTACCAGCTATGTGACCCTGGGCAAGTCACTTAAAACCCACTGCCTAACCCTTACCGATCTTCTGCCTTGGAACCAATACACAGTATTGATTCTAAGACAGAAGGAAAGAGTTTAAAAAAATAAAGTAGCACTGAGCAGCCTAGCCTTTATTTTACCCTTGCCAATATTTGACACACATTTCCTTTACTAAGTAAAAACAATGTACTTTGCATACTTTAGAAAAGTAGAGTAGCATACCTATCAAATTAATTTAGGTGCTCATTATGTTCTAGACATTGTCTTAGGCCTTGGAATATAAAGAAAAAAAAATGAGACATCAAAGAGATAAGTGTCTACATATAAGAATACACAAGGTAATCTTTAGGGGAGGACTTTTTAGCTGAGGGGGATCAGTAAAGACTTCAAGTTTCATTTAAATAAATTCATACTTTGTTTAAAAATTCAGCTTTACAAGTACCCAATGTAGAGGTGGGGTAAACATCTAGAGGTTTCAGTAGAATGGAAACAATACTAGCCAACAGTGTGGTATGGAAGGAAAGGAAGAGACAAAAAATTTTGTGTCCTAAAATAGCATTCCTGGGGATCCCTATTTGCCTAGTGATCTCATTCCTGTTACACTCTAGCTTTCTAAACCACAAGGTCAGAGATACATACTTTGTAAACATTGAAGTGGAGTTTCAGTTTTGTAGCCCCATGAATCAGTGGAGTCTTCATTTTTTACTATTCTCCTTTTATATATGTATTTAAGAAAGGACCAGTTTCTTGCCAGCTTTATGGCTAAGATGAAAAGACAATTTGGTGGATTTGAACTAGTTAAATGAATAGACCCCAAAAACATTTGGTTTATTAGTGGAACAGAAAACCTCTAGGAGGAAGCCTCAGGTCTTGTGTTATGTTTATGTGTGATTTGAACTAAGGTAGTTGGTATGCTTATTAAATTTGCAGAAGACACAAAGAAGTAGCTAACTTACTCATCCATGGAGTCAATATTTCAAAAGTTCTCAATAGATTAGAACAAGGAACAAAGACTATTTAGATGAAAAGTAATCTATTTAGTAAATGTAGTCTGATTCTGGAGTTGAAAATTTAGCTTTACAAATATGAGATGGAAGATTATCTTTAAAAGATCTATAATTTTAGTGGAGTATAAATGAACATGAATCAACATTTTGACATAGCAGTCAAAATGTTAATGATGCATTTAGAGAGGCACAGTGTCCAGAATTATGCCTGGTTAGAGTATAGGGTTCTGTTCTGGGGACCTTTTTTTAATAAGACATTGATAAACTGAAGAACTTCAAGGACAATGAAATGGTTAAAGAGCTGCCATATGAAGATCAGATAAAGAAACTCATAATTTTAGCTTGGAGAAAAGAATACCTAAGATCATAGATTAAAAGCTAGAAGGAACCTTAGAAGTCATCTAGTCTAACTTCTATTTTATAAATGAGGAAACTGAGAGCTCAGAGTGGTTTAATGATTTGCCAAGAATCATACAGGTAGTAAGGAGCACAGCTGGGTTTTTAGCTCATATCTTCTGATCCTACTCCAGTGTTTTTTCTACTATCCCACACTTATGGTCAATATGAGAGCTGATTTCAAATATTTAAAGGGCTGTTACAGAAAAAGAATTTGGATGGTTTTGTTGTCCTCAGAGCACTGAACTAAAAGCAGTGGGTAGAGAAATGCAGACTTTGGCTCAGTTTAAGAAAAACATACCTGAAAATTAGAGCTACCAAAAAATGAAATGAACTGCTTTGGGATGGAAGGTTCCTTCACTAGAGGTCTTCAGGCAAAGACTGAATTTTTTAGCGGTCATGTAAAGGGATTTCCCTTTATATACAAGTTGGACTAAATTACCTTGGATGCCCTTTCCTATTCTGAAATTCCATGATTTTAGCATGTAACTATAATTTAATTAATAACTAACTTAATTCTGTTGACATAAGTGTTTTGCCATAATTAAAACTCAACATAAAAAAATACAAATGTAGATTTTAATTTTCAATAATTAACTATTTGTTTGTTTTTTTAGTATAGAAACTGCTAAAGCCATCAAACCTATAGATCGGAAGTCTGTTCATCAGATTTGCTCAGGACAAGTGGTGCTGAACCTAGCTACTGCTGTGAAGGAGCTGCTAGAAAATAGTGTGGATGCAGGAGCCACTAATATTGGTCAGTTTACAAGAGCTTTAAATTATAGAAATGAATTAATTTCATGATGTTTTCATTATAGGTTAAAAGTTAAAATTAGTTTTGGTCAAATTAAGAGTTATAAAAAGTTGTGGTCACCATTTATAATAATTAAAAGTTAGAACTATAAGTCTGTTAGTAGCTTTAGTAGCTTTATTACAGCAAAATAGAGATAGTAAAGAAAGGGAAATGTAGGAAGAAGGTAAAAAATATTGCCTAGCTAAATGCCCTAAGTCCCGATCCGAGTGCCTTCATGAGTGCAAGTCTGAATGAGAATCTCACCAGCCCATGAGAATGTTTCCTGCCAAGCGTTTCACCATCAGAGAGTCTGATGCCACAAAGACTGAGCCTCACTGAAGCCAAACCAATGCAGAATCCCCTCTCCAATGTAGAATCTCCAATGCTGATTCTCCAACACAGAATGCCTCTTTCAGCAAGAGCCAAGACAGAATGAATTCTAATTCAGAATGACTTCTCTGCTCTTCTGTCTTGCCTTTTATAAGCCCTTTTCCCAGGTCACTTCTTGTCTCTCTGGTTTCTACTTCCTTTCATTGTGGGCTAGTCTTATCACATCCTCAGGAACCAATCATAGTTTCTTAGTTTACCTGGCCTTGCCCAGGGGGCTTTCTTGTAAAAGGATATTCAAGTGTCTGACTAAGTGTGAAAGGACGGGCACTCCAATTTCTTGATTGATTAGGTTAAAATAAACAAAGGGAGTTTTAAATTCCCTTTCACATACGCAAATGGTAACTAGTGATCTCAAAAATGATATTATGCACATAGTAATAGCATTTTATTTAGTTTTACTTAACTCAGTATGATTTTTTTTGAGTCCTTACAGTGTCTAACAGTTGGCTAAGTGCTAAAATTATTCATTTCAGTGAAATAGAACCAGGCACCTAGTTAGATCAAAAATATGGACTAATAAATAGAAACATAAAGGACTTAAAGGGGAAAAATAAAAATACTATTTTATTTAGCAGCTTCTTTAAAGGTAGTGAGGGCTAATGTAGAAAGGCATTAAAACCAATGTATAAGTTTTTAGACATGTTTTATTATGTAGAAGTTAAATGTATGTTTTTATCTTCCTAGACTTAAAGCTTAAAGAGTATGGAGCTGATCTTATTGAAGTTTCAGACAATGGTCTTGGAGTAGAAAAAGAAAATTTCGAAGGCTTGAGTAAGTTGAGTTGTTTTGATTGTTGTTTTAAAGCAGTTCAACAAAATGAAACATTTATATTCCATTCTCTTAGTGAATATATATTTGAGTTAAAAAGCTATGCATGAACCAACTTCTTAGTACATTTTATTTCTAATTGAATATATTCCAAGTTCCATCCCTTTAGAAATAGTGAAATGATTTGAGAGCATACCATCTATGGATTGGATAAAAGAAGTGGGAATGTTTAGCTTAGAGAAGAGAATGAATGTTTAGGATGATAGGTTTAGAGCTGGAGGGAATCCATACCATCCCCTCATTTTATAAATGAAGAAACTAAAGCCCAGAGAGGTTGAATGATTTGCCACAAATTACACAAGTATTAAGAGAAGGTATTTAACTGCTTTTCTAGCTCTGAAACATCATACTTCCAAGATACAAGATTTCTCTGATCTAACACATGTTGAAACATTTGGCTTTCGAGGAGAGGCTCTGAGCTCACTTTGCGCATTGAGGTAATGATACATTTTTTACTTTTGCAGATTATTCTATATTTTTTTAAAGCCCTGAATTTGGGGGCAGCTAAGTAGCACAATGGAGAGAGTGCTAGGCCTGCAGTAGGGAGGACCTGGGCTGGAATCTGGCCTTAGACCCTTCCTAGTTGTGTGATTCTGGGCAAAACACTTAACTCCTATTACTTAGCCTTTGCCACTCTTTTGTCTTAGAATTGATACTAAGAAGGTAAGGATTATAAAAACAACAACAGAATACCCTGAATTTGAAAATAGTGATTTCTGTCATTAATGTTTCAGTAAGGCTAATGATACCTAAAACGTTTTTGAAATAGTTTATTTCAAATTGACAAAGTAAATGATTAATGTATAGGTCAGTGTTATCACATTAGCAAAGAGATATTTAAATAACTTATCCTTTGACATTTGTGATGATTAAAAAAATCTGATATATTGGGTTCTGGGTAAGAAAATTTATTTATCAGGCTAGCAATAACCAACAAGTTAATTGGTCAGTTATCTCTCTTGGTGATCAAATACCTACAGCATTTTGAGTTACTGAATACAATTTTGGAAACTCATTATTCAGCTGTCCCCCAGATAGCCCAGGACATCTCTAATTGGTTAATAGCTAATGAAGAGGTAGGACAGCATTCTCTCATTCTCTCCTTGATTCTTTGATGATAATGAAAAATTACATGCCCAGTCCTAAGATACCAATGTCTAGGTGAAGAAATCAGGTTATACATACCTGGTCAAGAGCAACTTTATTCACTACTTTTCAGTGAGACTCAATGATGTCTGTCCACAGACAAACCTGGCCCAAGCTGGATCTTTTTTACCAAGCAGGATAAAATTCACAATTTCATTTTTCAATCAACCAAATTAAAGTATGCTCTGGGATAGGGGATGTGAAAAGTATTCCTTGGATTTCTTAGGAACAGAGGAATAAAGAAAGAAGATCAAAGGACAAATCGGAGCTTCAATTTAAAGCTTTAGAAATTAGAAAAAATGCAATATCAAATAATTCCTCTCACTTGATTGTAAGCACTGAGATAATACCTCTACCAGCTTTTCAATTCTTAATTCTATTTAATTTCTGATAATAACCTTGCTCTCTCTCTCTCTCTCTCTCTCTCTCTCTTTCTCTCTCTCTCTCCCCCCCATATCTATATACACACACACACATATATATATATATATATATCTTTAACTCTTGTTAGATTTAAAATAGTTTTGAGTGTTAAATAGTTGTAGATAAGAGAGTGGGAGCCATAAACTGTGATAATTAAAATGTTTGGGAGCAAGGGAAATATATATATATCAATTATGTCCGCTGAAATATGTTTTCTACTGTGTCTTGGTTTTATATAAATATAAGATGGTCGCCAGGGAATATATTCCCAATTTATGAATATGCCCAAGCCAACTGGGTTTTATAGAGAAATTTAATTTATAATACACTGATTAATCAATAGAAAAAGAGAGAAAGTAAGAAAGGAATAAGAATGAATAAATCAGTCAGTTGGTTTTATCACTCACCCAAGATCTCTCTAGGTAAGGCTTCTCATGCCAACCTCAGGCTCCACCTTCAAGAGAGCCTCCTTTCAAGAAATGTTTCCAGAGAATTCTCCTCCTTCAGAGCCAGGCTTCTCTCCTAGTCCTCCAACAGAGCCCTCCTCAGTCCTCCTTCAGAGCCACCTCGCTCAGAGCAAAACCTCCTCCTTCTCTCCTCAGACCCTGCTATCTTTAAGGAAACCATCTAAGTCCCCTCCCCTCAGTTCTCACATCTACCAATCACTGTCGATGTCTCCCCTGTGCCAATGGTGGCTCTAGCTTAACCCAGGACCACCCAGAGGTCTGTTTCCTTTGCACATGTCTGTTGTAGGTCATATTCTCAAATAGTTAAATCTTGATCTATGCTACAGCCCTTCCTAAATCCTGTTAGACTGAGTAGGGTGGAAATTGTAAGTTCCAAGACCTGGTTCTGTCATTCCAAGTATCTCTATTGCATCAATTCTAAAATCAATCATGACTCAAAGAACTTCCTGTTCTATGCTTAAGCATAGGTCAAAGCCCTTTCCATTGTTTAGCAAAAGGTTTCTGTCCTAAAGTAGTCTTAAGTAGGGAGGAGAAGAATCCTCCCATGCCAAGGGGTTTCACATTCCAATAGAGTTCTTACTATCAGTAGGAAATTTTTTCAAGTATGAAATTTCCCAATGGTGAAATTTCCAACATTCATAAATCTAAGAAATTTTAAGGTTTACACTCTTTATATATGTAAAGCCAAATTTTTAAAGTTACATTTAAGTTCTAAGTTTTTTCTTCCCTTCCTTTCCAACGTGCACTAGAGAAGCCAATATTTGACAAAGACATATATATGAAATTATGTAATACATAATTCCATACATCACTTCTTTTTCTGGAGGTGGATTAGATCCTTCTTCATAAGTCCTTTGTGGTTGATTCAAATAGTCATGTAACTCAGAAATACTTAGTCCTTCATATTTGCTCTTTGAACAATATTGCTGTTACATTACAAAACTTTTCTTGATTCTGTTCATTTTACTCTTCATTATTTCATGCCAGTCTTTCCATGTTTTTCTAAAATCAACCTGCTCAACTTTTCTTATTTCACAGTAGTATTCTGTCAGAATCATATATTAAAACATTCAGCAATTCTCCAGTTGATGGACATTCCCTTAGTAAAGAGTACTGGATTTCTAAAACATAAAGTCTAGTAAGGTCTGGGCTACAGTGATAAACCTCTTAGTCTCCCTGCCTTGAGTCTCTCCTCTTCAATCCATTCTCCATAGAATAATCAAATTGATATTCCTAAAGCCATTTCACATTCTTCTGTTCAAAAAGATCTAGTGAGTGGCCTCTTATTATCTCTAGAATAAAACACAGACACTTTTGTTTGGCAATTAAAGCTCTTTAAAATCTAGCTTCAGGCTTCCTTTCCAGGCTTATTATATTATTCATTTTCCCACACTATATCCTAGTCATCTGATCTACTTGCTGTGGCTCACGCATGCCATTGTACCCCTTTAATCTCTCTCTGCCTTTGCATAAGCTGCCCTACATTCCTGGAGTGTCTTCTCTCTTGTAGTCAACCTCCTAGAGTCCTTAGCTTTCTTCAAAGTCCATCTCATATGCTTTCTCCTATGATAGATCTTTTTTTACTTTTTCTTTTTTTAAATCCTTATCTTCTGTCTTAGAATTGATAGTGGGTTTCAGTTCCAAGGCAGAAGAGTGGTAAGGGCTAGGCATTTGAGTTTAAGTGACTGCCCAGGGTCATACATCTGGGGCCAAATTTGAATCCGGGATCTCCCTTCTTCAGGCCTGGCTCTCTATCTACTGAACTACCTAATTGGTCCATGATAGGCCTTTCTTAATCCCTCTCCTCCCCCCAAATTACCTCATGTTGATTCTGTATATCTTTTTGTTTTATATTGTTCCTGTTCTTCTCCTGAGAAAATATAAATTCTTTAAGAAAAGGTTCCTTTTCTTACATTATTTTTATATCTCTAGAATTGTTCCTGGCATAATAGAAGTATCTAATAAATGCTTGTTGATAGCAGAATATGAAGTCCATAAAGGAGGAGCAAGTTGTAGTGCCTTTGTTAATGAATAAAGATGAAGTGCTGGGAGTTCCAAGAATTAGTCATGCCCATAGTCCTCTGTGGGTAAGATTTCTCTTAATCTTATGAGAAAATGACCAGAAAAGCTATAAGGGTAGACAGTATTTCTGCATTTTTGACAATTTCTTAGAATGGGATATGAGAACCCCAGTGATTCATGCAGACAACATCAATGGTATGATATATTAAATCTCTTTGGAAGAGGAGAAGCTAGATGGCTCAGTAGACAGAGAACCAGACCTGGAGGCAGGAAGTCTAAGGTTTAAATGTAGCCTTGGACATTTCCTAGCTGTATGACCCTGCACAAGTCATTTAACCCTAGTTGTCCAAACCTTACTGCTCATCTGCCTTGGAAAGAATTTTTAATATCCATTCTACGATAGAAAGCAAGGGTTTTTAAAAAATCTCTTGGAAAAGTAAAGAAATTTGCTCTCAAAAGATAATGATTAGTAGGGACATGACATGGAACTAGAGGCAGATCTGACAGTTTTTTATGATTTCACTCTTTATATTTAAGTCATTTACCCATTTTGAATTTATCTTGGTGTAGGGTGTAAGATGTTGATCTAAACCTGATTTTTCCCATACTGTTTTCCAATTTTCTCAGCAGTTTTTGTCATATAATCAGTTCTTATCCCAAAGGCTGGAGTCTGGGTTTATCGAACACTAGCTTGCTGAGGTCATTTATCCCTAGTCTATTCCTTCTGTCTCTTAGCCAGTACCACATTGTTTTGATGACCACTGCTTTATAGTACAGTTTAAGATCTGGGACTGCTAAGCCACCTTCCTTCACATTTTTTTTTCATTATTTTCCTTGATATTCTTTATCAGATCTGACAGTTTTAAGAGTAATATTCCTTCCTATCCAGATGTTCTGGATGAGAAACTAGTAGCAAAATTTAGTTGTAAATTTTAAAAAATTAAGCTGAATTGTACTCCATGATTTTCTGGTAGTTTTTATTGTTATGGTTCACTGGTCAAGTTTCTTCTTTGGTTGTACATTTTAGAAAAATAACCATCATGCTTAATTGGTTAGACTTTTGAATAAAACATGCATCTGTCAAATGGTGAATGTAAATAAAACATAATAATTGAGATTCCCTCTTTCCCATGAAAAATGTAAGGAGTTAGGAGTTCTAACATTCCAGAATTATATTATTTTTATTAAAGGAAGCATGTAATTAATAATCATATGGAAATCTTGAACTCCAGCTTGTTTCACAATTTTTTAATCCTTTGTAAAAAAAAAAAGATTTTTAATTCATTAGCTGGGTAGCTCAGTGGATTGAGAGCCAGGCCTAGACACAGGAGGTCCTAGGTTCAAATCTGGCCTCAGACACTTCCTAGCTGTATGACCCTGGGCAAGTCACTTAACCCCCATTGCCTAGCCCTTACCACTCTTCTGCCTTGGAACCAATACACAGTATTGATTCTAAGATGGAGGGTAAGGATTAAAAAAAAAACCAAAAACTAATCTGATGAACTGGCTTTGATTTGTCAGAAATACATGTATATTGGTTTTCATATTTAAAAAGGTTGGGGACTAAGGAAAAAAGAACTTTTCATATAAGTTTATGAACCATAAGACTAGTTCTTTGCAATTCCATGATAAATGTGTAAAGATTAAAATTTAGGAATATGGGGAGACTGAGGCAGGTAGAAATTAGTTTCTCTCTGCAAGGAGTATTATATTTTTTTTAGAGGTTCATTAAAGGTTAAAGATTAAAGAAAATACAGAATAAGAAAAAACACGTGCCCAGGCCAGAGACCCAGGCCAGAAAACCTCACATCACGGAAGAGACACATCTGCTCCAAAACGGAAGTCCAAAAGAAGACCCAAAAACCTTTGCCACCAGCTTAAATCCTTCCTCTATCTCGGCCCACCTCAGAATTCCCGTGAGATTACAAAGCATTTTGGGGAAGTGGAGGAAAGGTTTGTGGGGATTGTAGTCCTGTATTCGAGTCTATTTTTTACAAATGGAAAATTATTTACAGTTGTCATGATGGCAAAGAAGATAACAGCTTTCTTTTCCTAATTGATAACAGACCTATTTCCTGCCCCAATCTCTTCCATTTAAAAAAAGATAAGACCAAACTTTACATAGTATGAATTCTTATCTGTCAAAACCCTGAGTATTTGTGGTATGTTTCATATAACATAACATTTATCTGCGATGGTGTATCTGTCTCAGAGTAGATCATCTTTTGTTAAGAGATTTTGTGAAATATTAGCTAACAGGAAAGGTGGTGGGGCAGGTATAAAAACAACTGTTATAACCTATTGTCTGAAACTGTAAATATTATTTATTCTGGGAAGAACTGCTTTTGGTCATGTCTTTTCTTTTACAGTGATGTTATGATCTCAACTTGTCATAAATCTGCTACAATTGGAACTCGACTGGTCTTTGATCACAATGGGAAAATTGTTCAAAAGATTCCTTATCCCCGACCACAAGGAACAACTGTCAGTGTACAGCAATTGTTTTCTACTCTTCCTGTACGATATAAAGAATTTCAACGCAATATTAAAAAGGTATAATGAATTAAAGACCCTGTTTTTTCTTAAACCCTTATCTTCCATCTTAGAATCAATAATGTATACTGATTCCAAGGCAGAAGAGTGGTAAGGGGTGGGCAGTGGGGCTTAAGTCATTTGCCCAGGGTCACACTGCTCAGACAAGTCTGAGGTCAGATTTGGATCCAGGACCTCCTATCTCTAGACCTGGCTCTCAATCCACTGAGCCACCTCACTGCTCCTAAGACCCTGATTTTTTAAAAAAGGTTTTCATTATATTAAGCATATATGTGTAATAACCAAGATAAAATCATCACCCAATGCCCAGCTTTGTGGAAATAAGTCTTTCCAAATTGTAGACTCAGGAAATAGTCTGTTACTAGGCCCATACTCAGTCCCTATATAACTCAATAGGATATACCAGAACTAGTGCTCTTCTGGCATAGCTTTTTTTTTTTTTTAAGTATTTCTCCATGGTTACATGGTTTATATTCTTTCCATCCCCCCTCCCAGAGCTGACAAGCAATACCACTGGGTTATACATGTATTATCACTCAATATCCATTTCCATATTATTCATTTTTGTAATAATCTTTTAAAAACCAAAACCCCACATCCAATACCCATATAAACAAGTGAAAAAATCAAATGTTTTCCTTCTGCGTTTCTACTCCTACAGTTATTTCTCTCGAGGTAGATAGCTTCCTTTCTCATAAGTCCCTCAGGATTGTCTTGGATCATTGCATTGCCATCTGTAGCAAAGTCCATTACGTTCGATTGTACCACAGTGTATCAGTCTCTGTGTATAATGTTCTCCTGGTTCTGCTCCTCTCGCTCTGCATCACTTCCTGGAGGTCGTTCCAGTCTCCATGAAATTCCTCCACTTTATTATTCCTTTTAGCACAATAGTACTCCATCACCAACATATACCACAATTTATTCAGCCATTCCCCAATTGAAGGGCATCCCCTCGTTTTCCAATTTTTTGCCACCACAAAGAGAGCAGCTATGAATATTTTTGTACAAACCTAGTAGTGCTATGGCTGGATCAAAGGGCAAGCATCTTTTAAAACTCTTTAGGAATAATTCCAAATTGCCTTCCAGAATGGTTGGATCAATTCACAACTCCACCAGCAGTGTATTAGTGTTCTCATTTTCTGGCATTGCTTTTGAAAAATTCTAATCATTATGAGGCATCTTAGTGGGACTTAGGTAGAGGGAGTGCTTTGTGCTTTTGTCTTCTTCATAGCTAGTCAGTGGGATGTCTACCCAAAGCATTTTTCCATCTACCTGTGCCCACCCACTTCTTTCTTCTTCAACCAGCACCTTCAACCCTGAGTTGGATCTCTAGAGCGCATGCTTCTAGTTAGAAACTCCTGTCCTAAGGCCTAGCTATATTGATTAGTGATTAAATGAGTGCAAATAAGCCTGCTATATTTATTAACAGGCCCTAGACCTTGGTTGACTGTCACATCTCATCTAGCCATATATCCATCTAGGCCATCTTGCCATCTATCTACCACTGTGCTTTTCTGTTTGACTGTTTAACTTTTTTAAAAAGTTACTTGTGGGGTAGATACATCAGATCTGGAGTTGGGAAGACCTGGGTACAAGACCTGGCCTCAAATTCTTCCTAGCTGTGTGACTCTGGGCAAGTCACTTAATCCCAATTGCATTCTCACTGCTCTTCTACCTTGGAATCGATGCTTGTATCAATTCTGAGACAGAAGGAAGGTTTTTTTTTTTTAAAAAGAGCTATTTGTAAGGGGCAGCTGAGTGGCTCAATGGATTGAGAGCCAGGCCCAGAGATGGGAGGTCTTGGTTTCAAATCTGGCTTCAGTTACTTCCTACCTGTATGACCCTGAGCAAGTCACTTAAACCCCATTGCTTAGCCCTTACCACTCTTTTGCTGTATAAGACAGAAGATAAGGGTTTTTTAAAAAAAAGTGTTTGTATTTCCATTACTTAATAAGTGGTTAATAAATACTTAATCATATATTCATTCATTCATTTATTCAAGTATAGTAAAAATATTCATGTTTTCTTATATTTTAATTATTTTGAAAATTATTTAGCTTTTACTCCCCTTCAGATATTACTGTGTTAAAAATCTTAAGGACTAAACTATTATCAGCAAAACTAGGTCCCAAGACAATTCCAAGGGACTCGTAAAAAATGCTATCCACAGCCAAAGAAGGGACAGTTGGAATATGATTGCAAATCAAAGTCTGACATCTTTCACTTTATTTCCTTCATGAGTTTTTTATTGTATGTGTGATATGTCTTCTATCATAGAATGGGAAATATGAAATATATATTGCATGAAAGTACTGATATAACCTATAAATAATAGACCATTTACCACCTTGGGGAAGGCAAGGGGAAGAAGGGAGGGAGAGAATCTGGATTGCAAAATGTCAGAAAACAATTGTGAAAAATTATTTCTACATGCAATTGAAAAAATAAAAATAAAAGAAAGTAAAAAAAAATCAAGTAGTTATTGAATACCCATACATGTGTGTAACAAATGAATCAACTAGAAATAATATTTTTTCACTTTTTATGGTTCTGAGAGTTTTTCTTCTCCTCCTCCTCCTCCTCCCCCTCCTCCCCCCTCTTCCTCTTCTTTCTCCTCCTCCTCCTCCACCTCCTCCTCCTCCTTTTTTTTTTAAACCCTTACAATACTGTGTATTGGCTCCAAGGCAGAAGAGTGGTAAGGGCTAGGCAATGGGAGTCAAGTGACTTGTGCAGGGTCACACAGCTGGGAAGTGTCTGAGGCCAGATTTGAACCTAGGATCTTCCATCTCTGGGAGAGTTTATCTTCTAATTACTTTACATTTATTTTAAGAGCATTCTTCATTTTTGGGGAACTAAATCCTTCATAAAATTGAATGAAAATTAAGTGAATGATCATGCATTAAACATATAGATAAATTTTTTAAAGTATGTAAAATAATTTATAGGAGGCTAACTTGTACCTAAATTTTACATGTTGTACTTATTGTGAACAAAAGAATCATGTATTTATTTAGGAATATCTCATTGTAAAAGCAACCATGTTAATACCAACTAGAGGAATATGGGAGCCAAAAATCTTGGATTCCATTTTATGCTGTAATTGAGTTCTTTGTGTCTTCAGTTAGGTTATTCTCTATGTTTAAGGTTTCCTAACAGTCAGGAGCAATTCTTTTTTGCTAAAATATTTTGATAATTGGGCAGCTAGGTGGCACATTGGATAGAGTACCAAAATTGGAGTCAGGAAGATATGAATTCAAATGTGGACTCAGCCAGTTGCTAGTTGCATGACCCTGGGCAAGTCACTTTACCCTATTTGCTTCAGTTTCCTTTTCTGTAAAGTGAGCTGGAGAAGGAAGTAGCAAACTGCTTCAACATCTTTGCCAAGAAAACCCCAAAAGGGATTATGAAGAACTGGATCTGACTAAAATATGACTCAAGAACAACAGTTTTGATAACTTTAAGTAGATTATTATAACTGTTGAACAATGGTTATAATATGGTTTCCCAATTACTATAAGTGATTGAGAGATTTTTTTTGCTCTTTTTGTTCTTTGTTTTTAACCAGGAGTTCACCAAAATGGTACAGGTATTACAAGCATACTGTATCATTTCAACAGGTATTCGAATAAACTGCACCAATCAGATTGGACAAGGAAAACGACAGACTATTGTAGGCACAAATGGAAATTCTACAATAAAGGAAAATATTGGAGCAGTGTTTGGACAAAAACAGGTAATAATTGCCCAGCAAGTTATATTGTTGCTGACTCCTACAGTTGTGGTAGGTTTTTTTTGCCCTTTTGGAATCAGTGTTTTTTAAAAAAAAATTCTAGCAATTTAATATTCTTACACATCTCCTACTCAGATTAGTTGAATTAGAATCATTGCTTGTTTGGGAAAACAAAAAGCTATTTTGTCCTTTCTTGATATAAAGAAAACCATATCTTTCTGTTCCTACTCAGAAATTTTGTTTGTCCAGTAAATGCAATGGCCTGAATTTTCCAGTTTTTCAACTATTTCTCAGGAGTATGATTAGAATCACTGTTTGTAAGTTTCCTTGTTTTCTTAACATAGTTTAATAAAACTTTAGAGAGGAAGAAAAAGGGTTAAAAAACCCCAATGCTGTTTCATAAATAAATCATAAAGCTAACAATGAACTTTGATTTCTTTCAGTTGCAAAGCCTCATTCCCTTTGTGCAGCTGCCCCCTAGTGAATCAATTTGTGAAGAGTTTGGTATTAACTGTAATGATGCACTACATAATCTCTTTAGGTAAGTAAGTAACTAAAAATCTTTTCCTAGTTGATTCCCTTTTTTGTTATTTAATTAGGTTTTTCAAGGGCAAAATAATGATTTGGGAATTGTATAAAATTGTCAGTGATATTGCTGCTGAGGAAAGAATTTAAGGAAAATGCTATAAGGAACTAGATGTTTAACTATAAACATGAACAGAAGTAAAAGAAGTTTCTTTGTCCTATATAATTTGGCATATATTCAGTTTTTCTCCTGATTTTATAGCCTCAGTGAATGTTTTAAGTAATAAATGATTAAGAGAATTTTAAAATATATTGTCATATATAACATTTACTAACAGAATTATTTTAGAATAACAGAAGAATGTACAAGTGGTTTTATAACATGTTTGATTTCTTTTTTGCTTGAATATTCCGGTCTTTCCTCAAACTCAAACTTATTTCTTTTGAAAATAAGTTTTATTGATGCCTTTTTTTTCTATATCATAGCAATTTCTGTATATAGATACATGAATCACTATCTTCCACCTCCTTGGAATTGCTTTGTTTTAAACTAAATTAGATTTTTTTCAGTTAATAAAAAGGTATTTTCTCTCCCTTTTACCTCTACCTGCCTTGAAAAAAAAAAGGAAACAAAACTCTTTTAACAAATATGCATAGTCAAGCAGAACAAATTCCCACATTGGACATGTCCAGAAAATAGCTGTCTCATTTTACATCCTGAGTCCATCTCTCTGTCAGGATGGGTAATAGGCCTCATGGAATCATGTTGGCTACTGTGTTGATTATAAATCTTAAATCTTTTAAATTTGAACTTTGCCTTGTAACAAAGAAAACATCAACTGCTACAGAGACTTCTTCAGCCTGAATGTAGCACTCTACCTTTGTTATGCCTTACGTCTTTGCCAAGAAGAGAAAAAGATAAGCAAAATCATATAGTAAGGGTTGGGCTGGAAGAACAGGATTCTTTCTCTGGATTCTCCCAGTGAGATATCACAGGGTTTATATATTTTATGGGTCAGAATCCTTTTCAAACCACAGCTCAGTTCTGCACTAATGAGTCATCCCCCCCCCCCCCACCCCCTCCGCCCAGGCACAGAATACAAAGTTTATAAGAAAGATTCAAAAGAGAGTTTGGATAGGGAAGAAAATTGGTTTAGTTTTGGTGATTGCAGTCCCTAAGTGTGCTTATATGGGTGAATAGTAAAGAACCAAAGAAAGAAGATATTAATAATTTAAGAGAGGGAAGTAATTAATGAAACAAGATCCTAGAGAGCCAAGAGGGAATGGGATCAAGGACAAAAGTAGAAGGGTTATCCTTGAATAGGAAGTAGACTTATATTTTTTTCCGAGATAGGAGGGAAATAAAAAATGGTGGTTAAAGATATAGACATTTTGAAATGAAAGAAGTTGAGAGTAAATGATGGTCTCAGTTCTTTCACTAGAGTAAGAGATGAAATTATCTGTTGAGATTGATATGGAACATGAAAATCAATTAATGATAGGCTAATGAATTTAATTTCACATTAATATATAAAATTCTGTCATTAAACATTTCCTTTGGTATTTCTATTAAAAACACAAATAACTAATTAACAGTTATTGCATTAATGTGATAAAGTTATTTGCTAAAGATGAAATAAAAGTAACTCTGGAAGATAGGCTTGAATAAAATTTTTTTAGTAGCTAGAAGCATTGGGAATGTGAGTATATTTTGGAGGTGAATAGAACAGATGAGAAGGGAACCAAATAAAATTATGAGTAAATAAGATATATAATGCAAATCTTATAGAATTACTAGAAGCAGTTTGTTTCCTGTTTTTCCAAGAAGAATAGAGTTTATCTATAACATTTCACTAGATTTAGAGGAGGGGAAAATGGGAAGGGAGGAAACTGGGAACTTTTAAAAACATTTTAAAATTATTATAATATATAATATATATATTATATATATATAATATAACCATATTTTGCACTTACTAAATATCTAATAAATATTTGTCAAACTGAATATATGTTGACTAATTACTCTCTGTATTCTGGATCCCAACCCTTATCATATTAATATAAAATAGTATTTCAGGTTTTGTTTCCCGTTCTGACCATGGTGTTGGAAGGAGTACAACAGAAAGACAGTTTTTCTTTATCAATCAACGGCCTTGTGATCCTGCAAAGGTAAAATTACTAGCAGATACTGGTTTTTTATGTGTGTTTGTATACACATATACTTATAATTTTACACATATGTGTATGTAAATGTATGTATATTTGCCTTTAATTCCTCTTTTTTCCCCACTCGGTATTTTATGTCACTTTTGATATTCAAAAGTTCTGATATAGTAAATTCCCTATAAACTGCCTATTGTAACTATCCAGAAATTTCATTCCATGTCATCCATTATAAGGATTTGCATTCTTCTAGAGATCCTCTACAGTTAGCTTTTCAATATCATTTTAAGGTTTACAGAGTACTTTCCCCACAACATCCCTTTGAAGTAGCCAGTGTATTATATTCATTTTACAAAAAGAGAAGTTAAGGCTAGAGAGACAAAGTTCTGTACTTTTCTATATACACTATACTGCTATTATATATTTATATTAATTACTAATGAAAATTAAAATGGAACTACAGTGATCCCTTACCTATCATGGGAGTCCATTCCAGAGGACACCCCCCCACCCCCCATGACAGGTGAAAATCCATGAAATAGCAGCGTTATGTTTATTTTATAATTTTTATATATATATATATATACACATATATATTTTAAGACTTTATAAACCCTTCCCACTCTTCTATAAATCTTTTCCACACTTTTATTAACCTTTCCCATGCTCTCATAAACAGAGCCAGTCAGCGCCCCGGATACAGAACACAGCACTATGGTTGGTCGCCTTTCAGCCAATAGTGTACTGTGCACAATGGCAACCTTGCACAAGTGGTAGTAGCAAACTGCATTTTCATTGTGTACAGTACTGCAAGAACTCCACAATACAGAATTAGATTTTTTTTTAAACCTGCGATAGATACAGTGAAGCCACAGTAAGTGAACTAAGATATAGCAAGGGACAATTGTATACTAAACTTTCACATCATTTCATTTAGAGTTGGGACATTATTTATTTATTAGATCATAAATCTAGACTTGGATTGGCCCTCAAAGACCATCTAGTCCATCTTTCTCATTTTATAGATGAAGAAACTGAGACCCCAGTAGGTTAATTGATTAGTGCAAACTCATGAAGATTATATGCTTCAGAGTTGAAATTTGAATCCAGGATCTCTGATTCTAAAACCAGTGAGTGGTCTTTGTTTTGTACCACATGCTGCCTCCAACTTCTTTATGACATTCTTGACAAGTGACCATCTTCTATACTTTTGAGGAATTCTAATTTTATAAATACTATGGTTTCCCAAGGCAGTCTCTATTTAAAGAAAAAAAATTCTGTACTTAAACACTGAAAAAGGAGCATTGCCACACAGAGCAGGACACAAAAAGTTGATTCTATATGAAATCATAAATCTGTATTTAATACATGCTTTTTCATACTCCTCTTATGCATATGTATTTATATAATAAATTCTACTCATTACTTTCAGAGCTAACCTACTTCAAACTTCCTTCTGTCCTCTTCTGTGCATTTAAAAAATATTACAGTGACTTTATTTTCTTTTTGAATCACTGTTACTAACCTCTTGATCCCGTCCCACTCAGTAAAAACTTGGGGGAAGAGGAATAAAAAATCCTTGTAACAAATACACATAGACAACAAGAGCAAAACTACATGGTGGCCATGTTCAAAAGTATATTTCTCTTTCTGCACCTTGTGTTTATCCTCTGTAAGAAGGCAAGCTTCATGCTTCATCACCTGCTTTTTTGAGTATTGTATCATCTTAGTCAATCTGATAGGTGTGAGGTTGTATATCTCAAAGTTGTTTTAATTTACATCTCTCTATTAATGATTTAGAGCAATTTTTGATAGTTTTTATTTCTTCCTTTGAAAACTACCTGTATAAAGTAAATTTCTAATAAATTTTTGTTGCCTTGTTTGGTTTATTGGCATTCTCAGAGATTCCATTTCTTGGGTAAGGCTTACCACTTTTTCTTCTGAGCCCTCCAGAGCTTTTATTTAATTTTTTATCTCTCCTTTCATTTCTTCTTATAGTTATTAAAGTAATGTAATGTAAAGGAAAACCAATTTTTTCCTTTAAGTCTCTGTTTGCAGTTACTATGGAGTTATTTTTTTCCTTGGAGAGATCTCTAGATTTGCAATAAATTTTTATAGTAGTTAATGTTTTCTTTGATTTACTCATTTTCCCCTTTAGTTTCTGAATTGGTCCTTTGTATTAGGGTTAGGCTCTGCCCTTTGTTGCATTTTTGGTTGGGCAGTTAACCCTTCCTGGTCTTTACTTTGAGGCACCTGAGTTTCTGAGCTGACCTCTTACTCCTGAGATCAGGCTTCCCTGGTCATTGAGGTTAAGAATGTTTAAAAAAAAAAAAGAAAAGATATTTTTATATAATTTCTTAACTATTTTCCGGTTGTGTGTATATAGTGTCTGTATCTTACTGAAACTCTGGGACATAGTGAGTTTATTTTAAATAAGTAAATGTAAAGATCTAGAAATTTATTTATTCTAGTGCTCACAGCACAAATGTTTATTGTTTCATTTCATTTTAGTATTCATCATTGGAAAATAGTATTTTCCAAAAAAATCTATCATTTTAATTTTTCTGGACCCTCAGTTCCTCTTGTATAAAATAAGAATCTGAGACTAATTCAGGACCTGGCAGATAGGAGGCCATATTCAATCCACCACCAGTTTTGGCTTGATCTAGGAGCTAAGGATATTTTTTTACACTTAAAAATAATGTTAAATTCTGTAAAATGTAAAAACATTCTTAGCTTATGGGCCATACAAAAGCAGGCATCATGCCAGATTTGACCTGTTGGCTGTTCCAGAATAGGGAGAGGGCTGGATTTGACTCATAGGTAATAGTTTGCAGTCTTTTAAATAAGATGATCTCTAACCCCAGCTGTGTGACCCTGGACAAGTCACTTGACCTCCATTGCCTAGCCCTCACCACTCTTCTGCCTTGGAGCAAATACACAGTATTGACTCCAAGATGGAAGGTTTAAGAAAAAAAAAAAGATGATCTCTAAGGATTCTTCAAGCTCTAATATTTTGTAGTTCTAAGATTGTTTTGATTGACTAGAGTAACATGTTACTATAATATAAAAGAAAACAAAATATTTATAACCATTATTAAACTTTATTCTTTCTATAGATTTCCAGAATAGTGAATGAAGTCTACCATTTATATAATCGGCACCAGTATCCATTTGTTGTGCTTAACATCTCAGTCGATTCTGGTGAGTTCCAATGCCTGTCAAATCTGAACAAAACTTTTGTTCTCACTACTGTCTCTTTGATTCAGGCTCTTGGCTTTGCTGCTACAATAACCTCCTAAGTGGTATTTCTGCTCTTATCATTTCCATTTCAATTCATCCTACATCTTGCTGACGGGTTAATCCTACTAAAAACACAATTTCTAATCCTGTTCCTATCATGCTTAGAAATTAATTTCACTTTTAGTTATCCAATATTTATTAAGGCCTCTGCTTTTGGCACTTTGTTAAGTGTCAGGAGAGACAGAGACACATAAGGCATGATGCAGGCACTCAAGGATCTTACTTTTTAGTAGGAGAGATAATACAGGTTAAAAAAATAACTAAAATACAAACTGGAATTCAATAGCTCCAAGTAAAATGTTATGAAGGAGACACGGATAACTTCTGGCTCAGTGGAATCAGGGAAGACTTCCTGCGTATTGAATAGAGGAGGCGTGGCATTTGAATTGGGCCTGGAAAGACAAGGAGAGTTCATTTCAGATATAGAAAGTAATGTGAAAAAAACAAACGGCAAACCAACCATTCAATAGCTTCCCATTTGTACCAGAGAAGGTCCAAATTACTTTGTTTGTGGTTTAAGAACTTTTGTAATATAAGCCAAAGCTACCTTTCCAACTTTATTTCATGCTAGAACCCAATTTATACCTTATTTTCCAACCAAATTGGATTACTCATTTACTTGAGTCTACCTTGTAATTTCCTGTCTATGAGCCATTGCCTTCTCCTTCCCCTCCAGCTATATTTCCTTCTGTTGAAATCCTTCCAGTTTATTAGGACTTTCCTATCCCACTCCATTTCTTTCTACTTTATCTCCTAATTTGATTTGATCTTTTACTCTTTTCAATAATGAAATACTTTTCATATACCTCTCTTATGGCATTTCTATTCCTTTTTATACTATAGATATTTGTGTGCTTGCCATAGCCTCTCTCCATCCATCCTCACCTTCCCAATTTATAAGCTCCTTCAGGAAAAGGACTCTACCCCACTTGTCTTTGTCTCTCCATAGTGTCTCATGCTATGGCTTATTAATAGCAGAAAATGAATAATGAATATTTGTTTTATTGTCTGAAGTCCTTTAAAACTTAGATAATATTACTCCAATAAGGAAAAAAGGAAATGATATTACTGTAATATGAATGATATAAAAATTAAGTTATATCTCTAATAATAAAAGTTTATATTTTATGAGGTTTATTAAGGATCATTAAAAGTTAAGGAATAAAGAAGATATAAAATTAAAACCACGTGCCCATGGCTGATTAGCCCATTTACCATCCCTGCACTTAGCTTACCACTATACTTCCTACATCACTGTAATGGCAGAGAGAGCTTGGGAGGTGTTACTGCCAGTTAAATACCAATTGTGAACTTGCCAATGTGGAGACTCAGGAGAGATTATAGGGAATTCTGGGAAATACCAAGGACTTCTGGGAAATACCAAGGACTTCTGGGGATTGAAGACTGGGGTTCAAATCTCCATTTATACTATGGAAACAATTTATTGTATAAACATAATTAGATGATCACATTGAAACTAAATTACTTCATTAGGAAAAAGGTGACTTTTTATTGTTGTTACCAAGGGTATAGTAATAAATATCCAATGGGGTTGTTTAAAGAGAAAATACACTTTCTAATTCCTTGAAAATGACTTCTCAGCCTATTTCTGTATTATTTGTAGTGAAGTTGTAAAGTGTTACATCTTTTGGCAATTTTAACCTGATAAAATGGGGGAACATGACTTCTATCATTGTTAAAATATAATTAAAAGTGAAATAAATGCTTTTTTGTTTTGTTTTGTTTTATTTTTAGAGTGTGTGGATATCAATGTAACCCCAGACAAAAGACAAATTTTATTACAGGAAGAAAAGTTTTTGTTGGCAGTACTAAAAACATCTTTGATAGGAATGTTTGATAGTGGTGTTAACAAACTTAGTGTAAACCAGAAGCCACTATTGGACAGCGGAGGTAAGAAAATTATAAATGTATTTTTAAAAATGCTCTATAAATGTATTTTTAAAAATCTTAGGTCAGCTAAGTGGCTCAGTGGATTGAGAGCCAGGTCTTGAAACAGGAGGTCTTGGGTTCAAATTTGACCTCAGACACTTCCTTACTGTTTGATGCTGGACAAGTCACTCAACCCCAATTGCCTGCCCCTTATCACCCTTCTGCCTTGGACACAATACTTAGTATTAATTCTAAGACAGAAGGTAAGGATTATTAAAAATGCTATTAAAATTTTTTCTTATTCTGACGTGTTCTTTATTTTTTTCATTGGTAAAGTAGTTCTGACACAGCACCAAAATTATCCTTTTTTGATGTGTGAATTAGTTGGATCTTATAATATCCTTTATAATAATAAGGTCCCAAGTTACCTTAAATGTAGTACATATAGGAGAGTCAATTGTGTTCCAAGAAGCAGAAGCTCAGGGTTTCAAACAAAGGATGGTATTTCTGAGCAATAAAATTTAGCTTGATTAGTTGTAAACAGAGTTGATTGTTAAAATGAAATAAAATTTAGACAGTTAACTTGTTAAACATTTATTGATATGACTAATCATTATTTTACTAAGTTGTAATTAGGCATAAATGGAAACCCATTCACTATAATTAGCATGATTTTAAAAATAGAGTTAGGCTAGATATTTCTGGAATCAGTTTGGAGAGAGTGTTCCTAAAAGAAAAATGATTCAAGGGAAGGAGATTATGAGTCCCTAAACCTTCCCTTTTAGGGAGAAGAGCTGGCTGTCTCTTCTTTACCCCTTTCAGGTTTGGTCTTAGGGTTTGTGCTACCTCAAGTCAAGTCAACTCCAGGACCCTCTGCTCTACATTGTTTCTAGCCTAGAGGTAGGGAAACCTGGCAACCAAAGGCTCTCAGTTTTTAACTAATGTTAAATCCTCTAATTTCCAAGGAAGAATCCCTGAATTGGTTCTCTCTTCATGCTTGTGTTAGGTAATTTATTAAAGATGTATTCAACAGAAATGGAAAAAACCCTTCCAGAAAAGAAGAATCTCATCTCACTACAAAATAAAGGAGAAGAAAAAAGAACATTAACTATTTCCAGACTACGAGAAGCATTTTCCCTTCAACATACAACAGAACAGAGTTTTCAGACTCTGAAAACTCATAAACAGGACTCTCCAAGACAGAGAAATCCTTGGTCATTTTGTAGCACTTCAAGCCTTGTAAACTCCTCCAAACCAATTTCCGGCAAAGAATGTGGCAGTCAGGAGATGGTGGAACCAACTCCATGCATACATAGCAGTATGAGTCCAAAGCCAGTAGACACTGACAAAGATTCAGGACACAGTGGCACTTTTACACAGTCTGATGAAGGTTCCAGCACCCCAGAGAAAGGTGCTGGCAGGGAATGTATCACAAGTTCACCTAGGGAAGATTACACATTTTCAAAAGAAAATGTTGACATTTTTAAGAAATCACCAGGAATTGACAGTCAATTTTCAATCACAGAAAGTTGTTTGGAAGAAAAAAGTATTGAGAATGTCTTCATAAATTTGTCTCCGCCAAGCAATAGCTCACCTCAAGGGAAGCGATTTAAAAAGGAAGTGTCTTCTTTAAATTTCAGTGTTCCCCCAAAGGTGATGAATGCTGAGGAACTTTCAGCTTCTCAGGTGGACATAGCCATTAAAGTTACTAAGAAAGAGGTGCCTCTTGACTTTTCCATGATTTCTTTAACCAAAAGGATACAACAGCTGCAGCAGCAGGAACAACAAAGGGTAAAGGCACAGAATTACAGAAGATTTAGGGCAAAAATAAGCCCTGGAGAAAATCAAGCTGCAGAAGACGAACTAAGAAAAGAGATAAGGTATTTTTTTACCCTAATTACATTTTCTTATTATCCACTTGAGAACTAAAGAAATTGAGTAACATGTTAAATTGCCATATATAGAGGAGAGTTGATGCTTTTATTACAGTTCTATTCAAATGTGTCTGGCTCATAGCCATTTTAAGTTTGAACTTTTAAGTCCTTGACGTTTTGGTTCTTCTTTAAGTTCTGGATTCTTTTTCCGAGCCCTCTGAGAGCTCATCCTTTCTCATGGCCTCAATTCTATATCTCTACATTAATAATCCTCCCCCCACCCCCAATCCTCTCACATAAACTCTGGTAGTATCTCTTCCTCCTAAATATTTCCATTTTAATATCTTATCTTTTTTAAGGTATTTGCTTTCCCTCCCCCTAATAAAACCAACTCTCCTACTTTCCCTTCCTCTGAATGTGTTCAGATTGTTCTCCACCCTCAATATTCAGATCCTTCCTTTCTTTTTTTAAAACCTTTATCTTATGCCTTAGAATTAATACTAAATGTCAGTTCCAAGGCAGAAGATCTAAGGGCTAGGCCAGTGATGACCTTTTGGAGATGGAGAGCTGGGCCCTGACCCCCAGTCAAATGCTGGGTGCCCCATCCTCTGCTTACCCCACACAGGAGAGGGAAAAAGCACTCCCATTAGGCTGCTGGATGAAGGGGTGGGTAGTGAAGAATGTCCTAAGCAAGTATAGAGAGGGGGAGAGGAGTAGCCCAAGTGCTCTGCTCCCCTCCAGCTCTGCTGCCTATGAGCTACCCACCTTACCTCCTGTGAAGAGGGGGAGGGGAGCAGCTCTGCCCAAGTCTCTCTGCCTTTCTAGTACTTTATATGAAGAACTCTTGGAGGGGAGGGGTGGCTTTGTGCCCACAGAGAGTGCTCTGTGTGCTGTCTTTGGTCCCTTTGCCATAGGTTCAACATCACTGGGCTAAACAATTAGATTTAAGTGACTTACCCAAGGGTTAAACAGATAGGAAGTTAATCCTACCCTATTCTTAAAATTCAAATCAAGATGCATCTCTTCCCAGGAGTTTTGTTGATTTCTGAACTCTAATTTCACATGTTCCATTTGCCTGTCAAATCTTTCAATTTTAAATGTCATACTGTCACCTCAAATTCTATGTATTTCTCTTTGCCTTCTCCCCACTAATGAATTTTTTTCCTTTTTGATATTATACTTCTCCCAGCTTACCAGGTCCCAAATTGCCAAATCCTTTTTAACTTTACTTTTCTTCTTGCTTTACTCTTCCAGCTACATAGTCTGATCAGTCATGTCTGCTTTAGATTCTTAATGCTAAAGTTCATAAGGCCTTTCTTGGCAGTTCCTCCTATCAGTTGGTATCTTTAGCATCTTGGTTCAAACTTCTGTCTCCCATAAGCCATTGCAGTACACCCCTAATTGGTCTCCTTCCCTCTTTTTTCTTTCTGAAGTAGTGGATCTTCTATTTCATTGTATAGCAAATCTCCAGTTTATATTTGTAAGTGCACATATCCTAAAATTCAGCAAAGAGATCAGCACATAGTCAGACCTTTACCTTGATGTCAATGTTAAAAAAAAATCAGTCTGTTTATATTTTTCTGTAGTCTCATTTCACCAATTTTTTTAGTTTAATGACATGTTATCACATACTTTACAAAGCAGAAACAGGTAATGGAATAATTTTCTTGTAATTAATATGAACTGTCTTTTAAAATACTCATGCTGACCATGTCTGAAAATGTCTTACTTGTCCCAACTCTGTCAAGAAAACCCATTAGGTTTATCTGGAATCATGTTTGGCCATTGCATTGATCAGAACTAAGTCTTTCAAAGTGGCATATTTTTACATCATCTAAATTGGTCTTCTAATTCTGGTCACCATACTCTCCATTAGTTCATGCAATCTTCCCAGGTTTTTCTGAAACTATTCCTTTCAACATTTCTCATAGTGTAGTAATGTTCTATTACATTTAGGTATCTTGATTTGTTTAGTCATTCCCCAGTTGTTAGGTACTCCCTGGATTTTCAGTTTAGGGCTATTATGAAAAGAATTGCTATAACTATTTGTGTACATATGAGGCCTTTTTCTCTTTTTTTTTTTATCTCTATGGAGCATATGCCTAGTCCTGGAGGCCTAGGAGAGAGAGAATCTGGAACTCAAAATTTAAAAAAGAAAATAATGCGAAAAACAAGTAAATAATGAATGGATGAATAAAAAATTTTTAATCTACAAATCACTAACAAAAAATGTAAATTAAAGCTACTTTGAAGTTCTATTTTATACTCATCAGACCAGTTAAAAAACCAGTTAACAGTTTAACAAAAAAGGAAAATGACAAATGTTGGAAATGTGGAAAAATAGATACTGCTTGTGGGCTGTGAACTGTTTTAGCTATTTTTGAATGCTCGAGAATGCTCCCTTTTACCCAGTGATACCATGACTAGGCCAGTTCACTACTCCATCAATAGTTCATTAATGTGCCTATTTTCTTTCATTGGCTCCAGCATTTGGCTTTTCTGATAGGTATGAGGTGGTATCTCAAAGTTGTTTTAATTTACCTTTTTATTATCAATAATGATTTAGAGCATTTTGCCATATGACAATGAATAACTTTGGTATCTTCTTTTGAAAACTGCCTGTTCATATCCTCTGACAATTTATCAATTGGGGATTGACTCTTAATTTTATACATTTGATTTAGATCCTTATATATTTGAGAAATGAGGTCTTTATTAGGGAAACTTATAAAAATGTTTTATATTACTTCATTGTCTATAGTACTCTTAAACAAAATGTCATTTCCCTGATTACCACTTTTAATTTGGTCTGTTTTTGCTTTTGCATTGTCAGAGATCATGATTGCTACTCCTCCCTTTTTTACTTCAGCTGAAGCATAAGATTCTGCTTTCTGTTTCAAGTGTGTCTTTTGAACTCAATGTATTGTTGGATTCTGGTTTCTAATCCAGTCTGCTATCTACTTCCATTTTATGGGTTAGCTCATCCCATTTACATTCACAGTTATGATTATTTTTAACTGTGTTTTTTTCCTCCATCCAAAAGTCTGTTTTGTTTCTGACCACTTCCTCCCTTAATTTATCCTCCCTTTTAATCAGTCTCCACACCCTAGTTCTCTTATTCCCTTCCCCTCCTATTTCCCTATTGGCTAAGATAGACCAAATGAAGTATTTATATATATTCTTCCTTCTTTGAATCAATTCCTATGAGAAAGAGGCCTCAGAATTGATTCTCCCTCCCCCCACCCCCACCCCAGTTTTCCTACTGTGGGGGGGGGGGAAGCTTTTCCTGGTATACTTTTTTATCTGAAAATTTTTTTCTTATTCTACCTCTCCCTTCCCCCTTCTCCCAGAGCATCCTTCTTTCTCACCCCTTAGATTTTTTCACACCCACTCTGTCTATATAGACTCCTCCTAACTGCCCTAATGTAGTATTTTTTTCCCTAAGGACTATTGATAGTTTGGATTTCTTCTTTTGAAAACTGCCTATTCATATCTATTGGGAGCCTAAGTAGTACAATGGAAAGAGTGCTAGGCCTGGAATCAAGAAGACCTGTGTTCATATCTGGCCTCAGAACACTTACTAGCTCTGTGACCCTAGAAAAGTCACTTAACTTCTCTCTGCCACAGTTTCCTTAATTACAAAATGAGAGTAATAAGAGGATCTACCTTCCAGGATTTTGCAAGAAACAAATGAGATAATAATTCTAATGTGCTTTGCACAGTGTCTGTCACATAGTAAGTGCCATATAAATGTTAACCATTATTATTATTGACGATTTTTATCATTTGGGGAATGTCTCTTATTATAAATTTGAATTAGTTACTTATTTTGAAAATGAGATCTTTGTCAAAGAAGCTTGTTGAGAAGAAATTTCCTAGTTAATTGTTTCCCTTCAAATTTTAACTGCCTTGGTTCTGTTCATGTAAAAAAAAAGTCTTCATTTATTTAATCAAAATCATTCATTATGTCTTCTGTAATCCTTTCTTTTCTTTTGGTTGGTCATGAATCCTTCCCCTTTCCATAGATCTAAAAGGAATTTGTTCCTTGTTTCTCTCATTTGTTTATGACATATCTGGTGGTCATACTGTGTTTTCCTTTGAGACTCTGCTTGTAGATGTTGTAGAGTTTATTCTCTTCTTGTTCATGTCTTAGGTGTCCCAAAGTCCATAATAGCTCCTTTTGGTTTATTCATTAATATTCCTGCCTCACATTCTGAATGTGGACTTTGTGTTGGGGCCAGGCTCTATGTGGTTATAGAAGAAATGCTTGAAATATGTTTGTTCCTGGTCTTGATCTGTATTCTTTGGGGTCCTGCTGCTTCATCCTCTGGATATTGAGTTTTAAGTTCTTCAGGAATTTTAGAGATGGCTCAGGCCAGAGACCTGTAAATTTTCAGCAAATCCTCAGCTATCTAATCTAGGTCAAAGTCTGATCACTACCCTCCTACAATAAGTTTGGATTTGGGAAATACAACTGGAGGCTTGTCCTGGTTGGAATTCTAGTAAACTGTTACTGGTCCCAGGGCTTGCCCATAGTACTTGGAAGGTTCTACAGGTACAAACAAAAAAAAATGCAGATTCCCCCAGTGGTCTGAGTTTTCTGTCACAGCCACTGAACTTCTGTCTCTTTTCCTTCTCCTTGCAAGATATGTATCCTTAGATCAAGTCTGGGCTGGATCAGCAGGCTCACCACCTGCCCCAGCCCAACTCCTGTGCTCAAAAGCTCTGTGTTCCTGTCTCCCAAGTGCTGTAGGCCTGTGGCTGTCTCCTCTGTGTTGATTTGTTGCTTCAAATTGCTTTCACTTTTATAATTCTGACTTTGACCATTTCTATATGCTAAACATGATAATTTTTTATCATCTTTTCCATCTCAGATAATATTTCATCATTTCCATTCTCCTTATCATTTTTCCTTATCATTTTATATAAAGCTTCTAATTTTTTTCTTCTTTTATAAATTCTGGAATGTCATAAAGTTATTACATTGCATTGGTTCTGTCTTTCATTTGGAGGACTTTCTGAGTGCCTTCTTATTTCTTCCTTTCTGTTAATCATTTTAAAATACCATTTTTATCACTGCTTCAAAAACCTTCAGTGACTTTCTATGACCAACAGGATAAAGCCTATATTGATTAATTTATTATAGGGACCCTTCCATAGTCTGGCCCCAATAGACCTTTACAGCTTTGTGTCCTACTACTCCCCTATACAAACCCTTCAAATTAAAAAGTTAATGAGTTTATCTAATTATTTATCTTCTGAACAGACCTATGCTTTCCCACCTCCATGCCTTTGATAATGCTGTTACCTTTACCTTCTTGTTCTGTTTATTATTCTTGGCATAGCCTGAGTTCCTCTTTCATGAAACTTTTCCAGTTTGCAGTGACTTCTACTGGTAGTGTCTTTCTACTTATTTGACAAGTCATTAGGTATTGCTTTATGACATTTCTTGAATTATTATCTAGTGGGATTATTTGTCTTTTTGTGTATGCACATAGCATCTCCTACTGGGTGACAGTAACTATGATGACTATGGCTTTTATTTATTCCTGTCCTCCATAGCACTTGGCATAGTGCCTTTTTCAGAATATCTGCTAATCTAATATGATTTTAACTCATACTATTTTAAATGTGAAACACAAAATTTTTCTTTGATGATACTTTGTATTATACTCTCTTTATTTCATCTATTGCTAGATTATAAAGTACTGAAGGACAGAATACATTTTATTATCACTGCTTCTCCACAGTCGTGAGTACATAGTAGACTAAGGAATACTTGCTTAAAAAAATACAGGAGAGGGTTCGATTAAGTCAGAAATTAGGAATTTTGTGGTATGGTTTACTCTTTTGTGCATGTTTTAGATTCATATTTTGAATTACAACTAAATATTCGCTCCAGTTGATTTGTTGTCATTTGGGGTATTTTAAAATGCAAGACTAACATACATATTCTCAATTTTCTGTGTGCAGTAAAGATATGTTTGCAGAAATGGAGATCATTGGTCAATTTAACTTGGGATTTATAATAACCAAACTGAATGAAGATCTCTTTATAATCGATCAACATGCGACAGATGAGAAATACAACTTTGAGATGTTACAATTGCACACTGTTCTGCAGGGGCAAAGACTTATAATGTAAGTTCATCAAAATTCTCAATAATCTAGATTTCTTTTGTGTTTGAATCAACCGTGCTGTTCAGGTGTAATTTTACCTCTTTTACTCCCTTATTTTATATATGTACTTGATTTATCAGGAAGTTAATATACACTTAAAAAAAACCTTCAAACCTTTACATTGTCTTAGAATTGATGTTAAATATTGATTCCAAGGCATATGAGTGGTAAGGGCTAGGCAGTTGGGGTTAAGTAACACAGGTAAGATGAGATTTGAACTCAGAACCCTCCCAATATACACTTTTAAATAACAAACTTATTTTGCTATTTAAAGATCTTATCCAATGGCTATTTAGAAAAGCTTTTTGATGAAGGAGAATTTGTTCAATTCAAACTGAAAATTTTGTTTTCTAAAAGCCCCTATCATTTAATCTCTCGATCTTCCTATTTAACATGATAGATATATTGCTTTCCACAGTATCTACCCTTTTTCCTTTTAGGAGTTGCCTTTCTTATGCCAGATAGAAAATCTTTACAAGATTTTTTTTCATTAAATATCATGTTGCTTAACCTATAAGTCTGTTTTTAAGCAAAGTGATACATTCAGATAACTTTTTCTTTAATACAAAGTTAACATATGTATGAAAGAAACTCAGTAATCATGGTGACTAATGTCTCCCACCTCCTGGCATAGTGATGATGGACTAAGTATGTGTATTGGATGAGGCATACATTAGCAAACTTGGCCAGTCTATTGATTTATGTTGCTTAACTATTTCTTTGTTAACAAAAAAGGGTTTTGTGGGGGTAGAGAGATTCATTGGGATGTGATAGCATTTTTTAAAAGCTCCAATCAACCTTTTTTTTTTTTAAAGAAATAAGTTCAAAACTAAAGAGTATTTTAATGGGTCTATGAGCTTATAGGGTAGGATTTGTATCACGTTTTTAAAAATCTGATTTTTATTGTTATCTTTTGTTTTTATATCACCCTCATTTCTAAATGTATTCCTCCCTATTTCCCTGCCCAGATTTGCTGAAAGTTTTTAAGTGGCCTGTTTCAGTTTTATGTTTATGTGTTAGCACAATACCTTGTGGATGGTAGTTATACTTAATAAATATTTATTAATTGAGTTGGTTTTCTCCATCAGTACAAGCAGGATGCCATCCATACCTTTTATACTTTAGAGTTCTTGTCCATAGACTTTCCCTAGACTCTAGGAAACTCTAGGAAACCTAGAAACTAGGAAATTCTAGGCCTAGAGTTTGCCCAGAAGATCAACTTAGTGTGCTAGAGGTCTTCCTCTAAGCTCTTGCAAATTTTGCAGGTACAAGCTACAGTCAACTTGTAGCTACTATGTTTCTCTCCATTGGAAAGACTTGAGTGTATTTTGTTTAAACAAGTAGTCAGCTCTAGAGAGAAACCTTCCCATTTCCTTTAATGGTTTAATGTAACTATTTTGTAATATGTTTTATTTTCTAAACTAACAATGAAATTTTTTATTAGCTATGATAAAGGCAATTAGTATGTCATTTGTTATCCTTTATAATATGAAAAAGTGCTTCCTGAAGAGTGACTTTTAAATTTTGTTACATTCTACATAAGTATAATTTTTCTCATTTTCATTTCAGATTGGCCTCTAAAATCATGAAGGCCAACTCTCCTTGGTAAAACTTTTCAATCAGAGGCAGGTAGAGTCATTAGGTTAGCAGAATTAGTTTTGTTATGATTAAAATTCTCTGGAGTCTATATGTTTATAATTACTTATTAATAAAAGTTAGAGAGAATCAAATGATCACCTGGCTGAACCTAAGTAATCTGAGTTTGCCATGCTTGTCTAGCCAAAAATGGCCAAGCCAGCAAGAGTCTCCAGCCCAAGCAAACCAAGAACTGAATGCCTAAAAGAGACCTTCTTGCTTCCTTAGTCCCTTCTCTTCTAAAACTTTGACATCACTCTTCCTGGGTCTCTCTGGTTGGACAGACTTGATGTCAGTCCAGGTCAGAACCCAGACTTCAGGACACTAGGAGTCACTTCAGATTAGGAGCCAGGGAGCCATGAGGCCTTTTGGCATCCTTCCACACTATGTTTGTACACCTAGTCAAAGAGTGGCTGATACCAGTCAGAATGGGTTTTTCAAAAGGAATAAGGGGTATAATTTATATTAAATTCACAATTTTCTCTGATTTCTTCTTCCCTAGGGTTCCTTTGTATCTCAGAATATTTTCATCTTACCTTTTCTGCCTTGCTTGATTTTAGGGGAAGATCAGACCTTTTATATGAGAGCAAGCTAATATAATATCCAAAATATAATTTGGTGAGGTTGTATCAGAAAACAGAATTGCTGGATTGATGGTATGTTTTGCTGCTCATGGTATTGGTCCACAGCTTACTGGAGTGATGTACCATTCCTTTGAATCCATTTCATTATATTATTATATCATAGAACTTATAATTTATAATTATAAAACAATAATTTGAACTTTTTCTGTTTTTCAGGCCTCAGACTCTCAATTTAACTGCTGTCAATGAAGCCATACTAATAGAAAATCTGGAAATATTTAGAAAGAATGGTTTTGATTTTATCATAGATGAACATGGTAAGTTGGCTTTTTTTTTAGACCCTTACCGTCCGTCTTGGAATCAATTGGTTCCAAGGCAGAAGAATGGTAAGGGCTGGGCAATGGGGGTTAAGTGACTTGCCCAGGGTCACACAACTAGAAAGTGTCTTGATTTGAACCCAGGACCTCATGTCTCTATGCTTGGCTCTCAATCCACTGAACCACCCAGCTGATAAGCTGAACCCCAACATGATAAGTTTTTAACAAGGACTATGGAATCACATATATTTCCAAACTTGAAAGGATTTCAAGTTATTTTATTGAACTGTGTCATTTTATGGATGAAACTCAAATTTCAAATTTTTCTGAATATTTTCCTTTTCTGAATATTTTTCCTCAAGTATTTGACCATTTTTATTTATCACAAATAGCACTCAAAATTCAAGTGTATTCTTAAAATTATAGTGTCTGTTCTTGAATTTCTATATTGTCTTTTAGCTCCGGTCACAGAAAGGGTTAAGTTGATTTCCTTGCCAACTAGTAAAAATTGGACATTTGGACCACAAGACATAGACGAGATGATCTTCATGTTAAGTGATTGCCCTGGTGTCATGTGCAGACCCTCTCGAGTTAGGCAGATGTTTGCCTCAAGGGCATGTAGGAAATCTGTAAGTAATGCAGAAAATAAATGTATTTGCTAATGACTTCCAGATTTGCTGAGTCTCAATAACTTTATTGTGTTTTAAAGTGAAATTTGGTGGCTAAAGTGAGATCAGTCAAATAGCGACCCTCAGGTGGTTAAATGAGGATGGTGTTATCTTGGCAGCAGCAGCAGCAGCTTTATAATGAACCTCATTGGCAAGTGGCATATTTATCTGGATTATAATAAAATGCATTTGGGTGGACTGCCCATTGAATCAGTGCTGTCTGTCTTGGATATTGCACAACGAACTAGGAGCAGGACTTGTACTTAGGAAATCAGGAGTTTTAGTAGATTTTTTTAGAGGGAGAATGCTGGATTTGTCATTAGAGAGCTTCTGTTCACTGCTTGTCTCTGCTGCCTACTAATATTATGTGATTTTAGACAAAATACATGTGAACTTCTTCCGCCTTGAGTTTCTTCTATACAATAAAGGCTCCCTTTTGGTTCCAGCTCTATTATACAATTCTCCCTGCTCCAAGTTTCTCTTCTGTTAGCCAAGGTTGTTATACTCAAAGCACCAGTTGCCATTTACAAGTGAAGAAGTTAATTAGTCAATCAGGGACCAAGCATTTAATTACATACAATTTTCCAAGCACTCTGCTAGGTTGCTGGGGCTATAAATACAAAAGTAAAGTTAGCATCTGCCCTCAACAAACTTTCCAAAAGGAGGAAGGGAATAAACCTCTATAGAGCACCTACTATATACCAGGCACTGAATTAAGTGCTTTTTACAAAAATTATCTTCTTTGATCCTCACAACAACCCTGGGAAGGATGGGAGGTAGGGACTATTATTACGCCTTTTTTATAGTTGAAGAAACTGAGGCAAAGTGATTTGCCCAGAGTAGCATGGCTGGTAAGTGCTCATGACTGGATTTGAACTCAGATCTTCCCAACTTCAGGCCAAGTTCTCTTTCTTCTCTACCAAAAATGTGTCAAATGATGCCCAGAAAAAGGAATCTTGTTCTAGCTAGTCAGAATGATAGTGAGTAGTGACATGGGGCAGTAGGTTGTCCATTAATTACCTAGGCTAATATCGATTTGATTATTGTTTCCAGATGAATCAGAGAGAGCACATCCTGGGAAAGTACAGGGGCACATCTGAGTGCTGCAGTATGGCATATGGTCAAATGCCCATGCTGGTTAGGGGCTGGATGGGATGCAACATAGTTAGCTAGATACAGAGAGCAGTTCCATGCCAGGGCAAGTCCCAGAATTGAATCGATGCCTTCCCTCTGAGTGGAGCAATGAGGGCAGAGGGAGTGTCAAGGTCTCTGAAGGTTCTGGTGCAGAGAGTCAGTCTTCATAAAGAGAGGCAAGCAGTGGTGGGGCCGATGGCAACATGCCAAAGTAGTTGGTCCATGTGCGCAGGAAAGAGAAAGTCTTTCTTCGAAGCCCCTTGATTATCAATAAGCACAGGGATGGCTTTACGTTTTACTATAATACGGAACTCTTCCTATGTTTAGACTGTTTTCATACTGCTTTAATTGGCCATCTGCTTCTAAATCGGTAATCCTCTCTTCCTCTCTAATGGATTCCTTGTCTCACTTCCTGCAGAAGCTGTTCCATATCTCTTTTCTGCTCCAGCATCCTATACTTCCCTTTCCCTGACTCTGAGCTGAGAACTTCACTTCTTACTTTGCTGAGAAATTTGAGATTATTTATCACAAACTCCCCTTTTCACCTTTTTATCTCAAAACCCTTTCAACATCCCTTGCTTTTCTTCTTTCCTCTAATTTTTAATTTGGAGGAAATGATCCTCATTTAGGAGTTCCCTATAGCAATGAAAGCATAGATATGGTTTCCAATCCAATCTCTATCTATATGATCTTATGTTCTCTATTTCTATTCTATACTTCTATATGTATTCTAATCTCCTCAATTAGAATCTGAGCTCCTTGGTGGCAGGGGCTAGTTTTGCCTTCTTTATATTGTTAGGGCTTCTCACAGTGACTGGCACATCATAGGAGCTTAATTAATGCTTATTGATGGATAATGTTTTTCCTTGCTATAGTATTATACTTTTAAATAGTTGTTATTCACAAGAAAGAGAAAAACTAAATATTAAAAACTTTTGTGTGTATTTTGAACTCAGGTCATGATTGGAACTGCTCTTAACAAGAATGAAATGAAGAAACTGATCACTCATATGGGTGAAATTGAGCATCCCTGGAATTGCCCCCATGGAAGGCCAACTATGAGGCACATAGCTAGTTTAAACATAATTTCTCAAGACTAATGAATAATTGTGCATAAAATTATTCTCATTTTGTAGAATTGTGGATTTTATCATGGATTTTCCTAATTTTGAAAACAAAAATTTAGCTTTTTTTGTTTTAAAAATCAGTTGTGCTACATTATTTTCCATGTACATTTAACATTTATCTTGAGCTTTGCTTACAGAATTTCTTGTTCTTACTGCCTTTTAAAATATATATATATGTATAGCCAAGAACATATTTTGAGAAATAAAGAGCATACGCTAGTAGTTATACAAGTCTTGAATTCACACATTCTTCACAGAAAATATATTTAGTTTGTATTTTAAGCATTACTGCCTAATGTTAATTTCAAGAACTTAAGAATTATAGCTTGCTCTAAGGGTAGGTCTCCTTACTGAATGAAATAAAAACTTTAGACCTTCAATTTCCCTGTTAATTCCGTTATGCTGTAATTTTATTTCCTTGATGTCATAATTCTAGAGATTTTTCATCATTGGTCCACAATGATAATGCAAATACAGGTCTCATCTCATTTGAACTTTGGCAAGATAAAAATAAAAGTAAATAAATTGATTAGCTGTCAAAGTGGCTAGTAATAAAGGAAAAGAAGATCTACTACATGACCTCATTCATTTTAGGTCATCACAGAATTGCTAGCTGATTAGATTTTCAAATTTTACAATTATTTTCATTTAAGGAGTTTGTACGATGCTGACAGACCCTAGGATGTAGGATAGATTACCAATAATAATAAAATGAATATTTTTCCACTTGTGCCACAGTACTATGAAAGCTTTTATGGTTGTTGTCCTTCATACTTGTAAGAGGACCAAAATGGCATCAATATGTTGGGGTCAGTGTACAGAGTGTCCAACTGTGGCTAATCAGAGTTTGGGAGGCTCTACATTTTGTCAGGCACAAATAGCACATATGAACATTTGGAAAATATAAAATGGTTGGGAACAATTGTGTGACTCAGTGGATTGAGAGCCAGGCCTAGAAACAGTCCTAGATTCAAATCTGGTTTCAGACACTTCCTAGCTGTGTGACTCTGGACAAGTCACTTGACCCCCATTGCCTAGCCCTTACTACTCTTCTACCTTGGAACCAATACACAGCATTGATTCTAAGATGGAAGGTGAGAGTTTAAAAAAATGTAAAATGGTAAAATAGTTTGGGAAATGTCTTTGGATGCAAGTATAGATTGGATTTGTGAGGCAGAGTTACACAAAGTCGATGGCCTCATTCTCTTCCAGACTTATTCAAAAGTCAAGACAACTGGAGTCGGCTTAAGATGCAGTGGGTGACCTTGGTTTCTTATCTTGCACTCCACAGTGCCTGTTTCCTCTGCTTTCATGGCCTTTAGAAGAAATTATTCTCATTCTCCCATTCCACTGGGGAGAAATCTTCACCTGTTTGGGAAAGACACCCCCCCCCCCAACTCATCAATGGGTTTGAGGCCTATTGGTTACCCTCAACCTGGCTTTACTAATGTGGCTGCAGCACATGCTACAGCTTCTTGGAGCCACATGTGAGAGCTGAGTGGCAGGTGGTTACCAAAAGAGGATGAGCAGTCCTGAAAAGGGCTTGGCAAGTCCTCACATCAGAGGCATTAGGCTTCCCTGAACACCCTGTACATCCCATGTAAAGCTTCTATTCTACTAACAAACTGTATAACTATCAATAATATTGGAAATTTCCCTTTTTCTTGGGATCACCAACAGTAATAGTAATGAGCTACATTTATATAGCATTTTATATTTACATGGTACTTCCCATAAATTATCTAACTTGATCCTTTATCAAGTCCTTCAAGGTAGGTAATAAAGCTATGTAGTAGCACATTTCAGTTTATAAATATAGAAATAAGTTCTGAGACATTAATTCCTTACTGTGACTTCAGAGCCAGGTTGTATCACCTGATTCAAACCCAGGTCTTCGGAGTCTAAACCTAGGGCCAGCCTTATTGGGTTAGATAAAAGTTGCAAGTTGGGGAATTGTCAACTCTACAAAAAAAGCATTTTTCCAAGAAAAACATTTTGCTTGAAGAAACATCTTTCTTCTCTTTCCATCTGGGACAGCAATAGCAGATAATGTGTGCTGGCTTTATTTAATTAAAAAAAAAACTGAAATCTTTAAGCTTTTTCTTTCTTTTTAAAAATCCTTACCTTCCATTTTAGAAATCAATACCATGTATTGGCTCAAGGCAGAAGTGGCAAGAGCTAGGCATTGGGGGGCTAGGTGACTTGCCTAGGGACACACAGGAAATTTCAGAGGTCAAATCTGAATCCAGGACCTCCTGTCTGTAGGGTGGCTCTCAATTCACTGAGCCACTTCCATTCACCCCCTTTAAATAAGCCTTTTCAGGAAGGCTGCCCATGAATTTATGTCCTCAGTTGAAAGTGTAATGGATATGTTTGGAAATCAAAAGAGGTAAAAACAATTCTCTAGGGATGAGCAAATTTTGGCATAATTTAATTGTTGTGTGGCAGCGTTATAGAATCAACTCCTTGGAATAAGAACATAAGTATAAACAGAATAATAGAACCTGAGTTCTAGTTTTACTTCTTTCACATAAAGGCATTTGAATCTCTCCTCTCTACACTGCCACACAATTCTGTAAGACCAAGTTTCTAGGCAGAATTTGATCTGTATCGGCAAGGAACTAATAAAATCTCAGATACCGTTAAAAAATACATTAATGTCTGTTGAAAAATAGCTACCTGGAAATCAAATCTCTAATGGTAGCGATCCTACATCAAATTCATACTGAAACCAATTGCCCCCATTTTAAAGCCTGGGGAAAACAGCCTTTCTAAAACCCTGGACAGCTTTTTGAAAGTTAAAAGCTCCCTAATAGAGAGGATGGCCACTGAAGGTAGTACCTTTAAAAAAAAAAAAAAAGCCCCCTTTTGAGAGGGGCGGGATCGTTTTAAGAGCTCTTTATTAAAGGAGGCAGTTCTTTAAATGCCCTTGTTAAAAGGAGTCGTCCATTTAAGATCCGCTTGTTAGGAGAGGGTCTCTTTAAGAAGTCCATATGAAGGGAGGGGCCTCTTTAAGAATGTTGTGGCTCCTTAACTACGGTTTCCTAGAGACGGGACAGTCTTCTGTACGCGGGACCAGTGCGGAGGTAAGTTCAAGAACCTTAGTCCGCCGGGATTGGGTCACCAAAGGATTTCAAATGGTATTGTTGGTTTGGGGCCGAGGGACAATGAGGCTTTAGGAGAGGCAGGTGGGTGGGAGGACAGGACGAAGAGGGCCAAGCGATGGATAAACTAGACATCCCACGGACTTGGCGGGCCTGCCGGCATCGCGGAGTGCAGCGCCGAGCACGCGAACACGCACATCCTCCGTCCCTCCTCGAACTTGAAGGGAGCAGAGGCCGCGTGTCCAAACCATTCCACAGAGTAATGGGCTTATAATTTCCCTATAATGTTGGGGTCAAGGGGTCATCCACCCTCTGCTGGAAGACCCCCAAGTGAGGGGAAATCTACCACCTCGTCTAGATAAGTAACTGCCCAGTTTTTTCTTTTTAAAAAGTTTATTGCCATCGCTTTATTTTTCTTAGTTTTAGCTATATTAAAGATCCAGTTTTTTTCAATAACAAGCTTTTGTTTTCTCTCCCATATACCTCTTCCTCCCCCCAATGAGAAAAAAAAAGGAAAAAAAAATTTGTAGCCCATATTCGTAGTCAAGCAAAACAATTTCCTACATTGGCCATGTCCAAAAATGTACCTCTTGTTCTGCCTGGAGGGCATAATGGCAATGATGCTACTACTACTACTAGCTAGAATTTATATAGCATGTTTCACAAATATCTCATTTTCTCTTCACAACAACCTTGAAAGATAGGCGCAGTTATTGTCCCCATTTTACAGATGGAAAAATTGAGGCTGCCAGAAGTTAAGCAGGGTCACCTCTTACCCAGGGTCACCTCACTGGTCGCTATTTGAGGCTGGCTTTAAATTGAGGTCTTCCTGACTCTAGGAAGTATAGATTCTCTATAAATTGCTCTGTCTAGATGCCTCGCTGTCATGAAGTGGACAGCATCATCATCTGCAGTGGTAGTTGGCCAGTACATCATTGATCAGAGTTAAGTCTTTACAATGTTACCACAAATTCATCTGCTTCTGCCCACTTCTGTCTTCATACAAGTCTGCCCAGGTATTTTTGAAACAGCTTTATATCCTCTTAATTTCTGAATGTATTCCTTCCTTTCCTTAAACAGGTAAACCATCCCTTGTAATGAGGAATTAAAAATGGGGTTGGGGGGGGGGAGCAGTTCAGCAAAACTAACCAACCATCAACAGTCTGCTAGAGCATATTCAGTGTCTCATACCAAAGTCCCTTTTCTCTTAGAGGAAGAGAGGGAGTTTCAGTTTCTTTTTTCCTCTGGGGTTAGGAACAATATAATATCATTATAATTACTGAACATTGTGTGTTCAGTTTCAGAATTTTCTGTTGTTCTAACCCGTGTGTTCTCAGAATTTAGCCCTCATTGTCAGCCTCCCGCATTCCCTCTTCCATGTTGCTTCTGTCCGTTGTGGGCTTCCCTGTACTACATCATTGGCTTCTCAGAATTTTTTATATTTGTTTTTTTTTTCTTATAAAATAGTAATAAAGCCCAGAACATTTATTTATCATAATTTTTATCCATTCCTCAGTTTAGAATCATCTCCCATTTTCAGTTCTTCACTATCACAAAGAGTTAGACAGCTCTAATGATTAGTAAGTTTTTCTTGATAGAAAGCAAACATTTGAAGCCTGTATTTATTGTTCCTCCCTCTGGAGCAAACTGAGAAAATCTAATCTCTCGTCCGCATGGCAACTCAACAAAGGGCTGAAGACACACTTCCTCCCTCAGTCTTTTCTTCTCTAAACCTTCCCAATTCCTTTAACCCATTAGCGCATGGCATGGACTCAGGGCTCTTCTGGAGCGAGTCAAGAAACATCAGTAGAAACACTGAGGTGGACAACTGCATTTCTGTGACGGTGACATTCCTGTATCTTATATTCCTAACTGGAATGATTTTACGGGCATCCCTTGTGACGAATGTGGCGTGAATGCACACACGTAGAGACTGTTTGATGGTATATTCTAAACTAACAACTCAGTGTTTCCATGAACACATTTCTACCAGTGTGCATTATATGTGCACATATGTGTATATGTGGGGGGTATTCCAGCACTATCAGAGGGAGAGAACATACTTATGATTTCAAGTGAATGATAAAGCACTTACTAAGTAACTTTACTATGGACAAAGCCAAGATGCTCTCAAGTTCACATTCCTGATTTTTTTTACCCTTACCTGCTGTCTAAAAATTGATACTAAGTAATAGGTTCTAAGGCAGAAAAGCGATAAGGGCTAGGCCATTGGAGTTAAGTGACTTAGCCAGGGTCACACAGCTAGGAAGTGTCTGAGGCTAGATGTGAACCCACGTCCTCCCATCTTCATGCCCTGGCTGTCCCTTAGAACGTTCACTTTCTAAGAGGAAGACAATATATGTAAGAGTGTGTGTATCTATCTGTTTATATACATATATATTGATATATGTACACACAAATATGCATACATACAAACTACACATGTGTTTGGTAGTATTCATGTATTATATGTGTATACATAGTGAGTGTCTGTGTATGTAAATGTTCATTTAGTTGTTTTCAGTCATATTTGACTCTTTATGACCCCATTTGGGGTTTTCTTGGCCAAGATGCTGGATTGGTTTGCCATTTCCTTCTCCAGCTCATTTGACAGATGAAGAAACTGAGGCCCTGTTTGGTTAAGTGACTGGTCCAGGGTCACACTGCTAGGAAGTGTCTGAAGTCAGATTTGAACTCAAAGTCTTTCTGACTCCAGCCATGTCTCTCTCTCCATTATTTGATCTAGCTACCCATGTATTTTCTCTATATTTGATGGCACCTGTGTATTAGACATACACATATATCATATGTGTTACATACATACTATATACATATGTAATATAGTCAGAATACATATAATCATATATGCATATTTACATGCATATGTATTATATATATTATATTCATACCCAGGTTCATACAGCTAATAATTATCTGAGTCCAGATTTGAACTCAGATCTATCCACTGCAGCACCTCACTTCCTACATAGTAAGTCCTTAAGGTGTCATTTTTCATTCATTCATTCACTAGAGACTTCATATTCATGAGATAAGCAAGTTTTCTCTGAAAGTTGAAGTACTTTGATATCATTTTATGGGAATGAAAATGGCGATGATGAAAATGTCAATAACAGTTGATACCTCATGCATAAAAGTTAAAAGTATGATTTAAAAGAGAAGTCAATATTTCCATGCTTTATGAATCATTTCATGTTTTCCAGGCAAAACTCAACAGTGTTTCAAAGTATAATCAACTCTCCGTCTAAGGAACGCCACAGGCCAATCAAAGACAATGGCAAAAGAGAAGAAAAAATCAGACAAAAAGGGAGATAAATCTGCTCGGACTCCTTCTCCTCTGTCTGACCAACAAGATGCAGCCAAACAAGATTCTGGGTCAAAGGAGCCGTCTCCTCCCCAAGACGATGAAGCCCTTTTATCCAAGGAAGAGAAGTCCGACGAAATGCAAATGGAGGCCCCTCAATATTACGAAGAGCCCATTCTCACCAAACTGATTGTTTTAAGGTGACTTTAGCTCTGTAGCAAGGATCCCACAATAGATTATGGATTCATAATCCAAGTTGATGCTAGAGATCAGTGTAAAGTGAAGCAGCCAGGGAACGCCACAAATTGCACTGAACTTTGTACAGGAGGTAGGATATGTATACGTAGGAGGCAAGGGGAGAAGAGAAAGAGGGGGGGGGTATGGAAAAGGAGTTAGACAATAGTATGACCAGAATTATAGAAGTGGAAAGGAGGATGGGGTAGGGAGCTAGGTTCATACATGAGGGAGCAACCTAATGAAAATCGTATTTTAGAAAGCTTAATCAGAAAAGACTGTCCAAGATGATTTGGAGTGGTCAAGGAGACTAACTGAGCTGTGTTTGGGACTCAGATTGAGAGCCAGGTCCAGAGATGGGAGGTTCTGGGTTCAAATTTAGCCTCAGATGCTCCCCAGCTGTATGACCCTGGGCAAGTCACTTAACCCCCACTGCACAGCCCTTACTGCTCTTCTGCCTTGGAACTAATACAAAGGATTGATTCTAAGACAGAAGGCAAGGATGTGTGTGTGTGTGCGTGCGTGTGTGTGTGTGTGTGTGTGTGTGTGTGTGTGTGGAGAGAAAGATGGATAGAGGGATAGACAGACAGACAGATATTATATATATATATATATGATATATATATATATGCACTTTGGAAATAAAACTGATCTAATTTGCATGTCTTTGAAAGTAATTCTAGGGGCAGCTGGGTGGCTCAGTGGTTTGAGAGCCAGGACCAGAGATAAGAACTCCTGGGTTCCAATCTGGCCTCAGACATTTCCCAGCTGTGTGACCCTGGGCAAGTCACATAACCCCCATTGCCCAGCCCTTACCACTCTTCTGCTCAGAATCAATATTGATTCTGAGCCAGAAGATGAGGATTTTTTTTTAATGAGCTGTTAAGAGTAACCTAGGTGTGCCATGGAGTGGTGTCAGTGGCGATACAAAGAAAGGAAGAGAGATTTAAACACTAGGTTGAGTTAAGGGGCTGTTCTGATGATCTGAATTTTCAAGTGAGGTAGTTACACTTATGCAGCTAAATGCTACCCTCTGGAGGGTCCCCTTGGATAGGTGCCCATGTTGGCTATTGATACTCAGCACTAAGTCCCTACCTTTAACATCTGTGCCATTTCTATTTGCTTACGCCATTTGTCATGTTAAGCTCTATTTCTTGGCAGCTACGAAGGCGAAACAGTTCGTGGACTTTATGAGGGAGAAGGTGTGGCCCACTTTGAGGGAGGAAGCATGTACAGAGTGAGTTGTAATGCTTATTAGGTTTGGATTTTGGACGAGGTAAGTAGCCTAAATCAGCCACGTAACTGATCCTCAGAACCGCACTGGCCCCGCTGCAGTCTCAGAACTATAGAGAGGACTCTGTCCAATGTATAAAAATAAGAGCCATTCCCCACTTGATAAATGATCCAAAGATAGGAACAGAAACTTCGTGCATCTGCATTCAAAGGTCAAGTATAGCTTCATGTACCCAATGTAATACTTTGGGTTTTAAATAAAATTTTTAAGTTATCCTTGAGTGTTACTCAACAATGTATAGCTAAACTCTTTTGCCTATTATCAGAGCTGGATGTCCTACTATAAATGGCATTTCTTTTTTTTTTAAACCCTTACCTTATGTATGAAAAATCAATATTATGTTTTTGTTTTAAGGCAGAAGAGCAGTAAGGGGTAGGCAATGGGAGTTAAGTGACTTGGCCAAGGTCACACAGCTAAGAAGTGTCTGAATCCAAATTTGAACCCAAGACTGCCTGTCTCTAGGCCTGGCTCTCCATCCACTGAGCCACCCAGCTGCCTCCCCCCCCTCCTCCAGCATTTCATTAATATTCTGCAAACAATCCAGATACATCTGACTTCTTATAAAATACCTACAGACTATATTGGTTATAGGGATGCTAAGGAAATGTTTCTTGTGGACCTCAGAACTCTTTTCCTTGCTATAGCTTATTACTTTAAAGCTAGAGCTTATTACATGGTTTATATGGGATCAGTATGTATACAATGTTATTTTGGCTTTTCTAGTCAATTTTCATTCCTAATATTCATGGCACATTTAAAGGATTTAAAGGTTGAACAATAATTGGTAAGGGTTTGTGGGGGGTATTTCAGAAGCCAGAGAGAAATAAGAAACAGGAGATATATCTCATTTCAATTCTTCTTTTTTTTAAACCCTTACCTTCCATCTTAGAGTCAATACTGTGTAATGGTTCCAAGGCAGAAGAGTGGTAAGGGCTAGGCAATGGGGGTCAAGTGACTTGCCCAGGGTCTTACAGCTGGGAAGTATCTAAGGCCAGATTTGAACCCAGTACCTCCTGTCTCTGGGCCTGGCTCTCCATCCACTGAGCCACCCAGCTGCCCCCTCATTTCAATTCTTAAAGCAACCAAAATGGTAATTTTTGACACTTGCAATTTGCAGGCATTTGGGGCTTAACCATTTAAATTTAATTATGACTTATTCTTCAATAGATCTTCAAATGAGTGACTGAAGATTCATTTGGATCTTTTGAAATGAAAAAGGATATGTGTTGAAATAAAGAGGATCTTTGTTCAGTGATAGTCAGTAGTGGGACAGCTAGGTGGCTAAGTGGATAGAGAGCCAGGCTTATAGATGGGAGGCCCCAAGTTCAAAACTGAACTCAGATACTTCCCAGCCATGTAGTCCTGGGCAAGTCATTTAATCCCAATTGCCTAGCTCTTACTACTCTTCTTTTTTGGAACCGATACTTAATATCACTTCTAAGACAGAAGATAAGGGTCTTTTAAAAAATAGTTACATTTTTAAACATTAGACTTTGTTATTATTGGTCCCACTGAGCTTTGATTTAAAACCAAACAAAATAGCTGTGTTCTATTTAATACTCCGTGTATCCCAATTTCTACATGATATACATCTCACCTTATGAGAAATTCAGTGAACCACTTAGCTTTGAAATCCATGCCATGAGAACAAGAGCACCATCTTCATCTCTTGTTTAGGTTTGGTTTGTGGGGTTTTTTTGCTTTTTACTTTCATGCTTTTGCGTTCCTCCATTATTTAGTTCCAGCTACTATTTTGTTGTTTAGCAGTCTTAAGCTGAAGTGCAAAATTCTCTCCAAGAAGAAAATTGTATGTGATAGTCTATAAGATTTGTATTTCTCAGCATGTGGCATTGGCTGTACGGTAATCAAATTTCCAAATGTTTCACAAATAACTACTTTCATTATTTTGTGGCGACCATATTTACAATCAGCACTGCCACATTTGGGGAGCTGTGCTGTGTACCCTGGAATCTCTGTTGGCTAGAGAGCAAAAGTAGAAATAATAACTAGGACCATCTTGATTCTACTCAAGTGAATTTTGTTACTGAAACACTGAAAATTCTTCTGATAAAGAAGCTTCATCTAAAGGCAAATCTAATATCATTTGGGCTCCCCCCATTGCATAGTAATCCTCTTATTTATTTTTAATTGAGAAATAGTGGATAGAATGCTGGACATGGAGTCAGAAAACCTGGAAATAAATTCTCAGATACATGGCAGCTATGTGACCACGAACAAGTCACCTAATTTTTTATTTTAAGCCACAGCTTCTTCATCTTTAAAAAAAATATGAATTATGGACTTCTGATTAAGTTGGCTTCATAAAAAATAAGAGGAGCCTATCTTTCCTACATAAATTCCAGCTAAGAGCTGGAAATGGTTCCAGAAAGACCGATAACAAATAAAATCTGAAAAGAAACAGAAATAAGCTTCTCTGTTGAGTCTAGAACTGTTTTTTAAAGGGTACCCAGTCAACATAAATAAACAATAAATAAATATTTACATGAATGTGTATATATATATGTGTGTGTGAATAATAGACATTCTCCAATAGATAAAATGTCAGATGATATGAACAAATAGTTTTTGCAAGAATTACAAAGTGTTAACAACCACAGGAAGGAATGCTCCAAAACACCAACAATAATAAGAGAAGTGTAATCAGAGCAACTCAGAGGTTTTACCTCAGACCTTGAAATTTGACAGAGATGATAAAAAATGGCAATAATCAATATTGGAGAGGTTGTGGAATAATGGGCAGAGTAATGCATTATTGGTGGAGCTGTGAATTGATACAAATATTTTGGAAGGCAGTTGAGAATTATGCAAACAAAATGATTTAAAATATCCATACTATATGATCCAAGGATTCTATTATTGAGCATATACCCCATGGAAGCCATTGATAAAGAAGGAAATCTCCATATGCACCAAAATTTTTAGAGTAGTACTTTTTGTGATGGTAAAGAATTAGATACAAAAAGATGCCCATTGATTAGGGAGTGACTACCAAAACTGAGGTATATGAATTAATCTAATATTACTATGATGTAAAAGTGATGAATGTGATAAATATGAATTAAACTGTGTGAAGTAAGCAAAGCCAAGAAAAGGAATCCTACAACTACAATAATGGAAAAGGAAATTGCAATGACACACATACAAAATCAGAAGTGAATGTGGCAAAATGATAGAGATCAATCAAGTCTTGAAAGATGAGACAATGAGAGAATACTCCCAACTCACAAATTTGTGGAGATGGGGGATCCACGAGTGTTGCTTTGTGCCCAGGGTTTTGGACTTTTTCAGTGTATTAATAGATTGTGTATATTTTTTTCCTTTTCCTTCTCTTTTGATTTTTGTTTCATGAGATGATTCTCTAGGAGAGGGAGAGAGAGATATAATTGGGAAAACTATAATGATGTAAGAAAAATGACATCAATAAAAATTTATTTTAAAAAATCAAATAGCTAAAAGCAGGCAGAAGTGCAGGGTGGAGGGATTGAATTGGGAAACCAATGTCAGCTCAGACAAATGCAGAAGTGATGGCAGAGAGAGGCTCTTACTAGGAAAACCAGGATGTACTCTGGTGATTAGGCCAGAAGCTAGAATGAAGACACAAATAAAAATACTTATTAATCACTGGAGGTACAAATAAAGCATTATGCTAAATAAACACTGGAAGTACAAATAGAAAAGACAGAGAGCCCTTGCTGTCAAGGAGCTCACATTCTATTGGTATTCTTTGGAAGCAGGGGGAGCCCACATGAACTTCCAACAAAGACATCTGAAGCCAGTCAGAATCTTAGCAAGGGTGTTGCAAGCCATTGACAGACTAGTAGTTGGGTGCCTGAAGCCAGAATGTAGGACAAACCTCTTAAAACACAATTGTCAGGGGGCAGCTGGGTAGCTCAGAGGATAGAGAGCCAGGCCTAGAGATGGGACGTCCTGGGTTCAAAACTGGCCTTCCCAGAGGTGTCACCCTGGACAAGTCACTTAGCCCCTATTGCCTAGCCCTTACCTCTCTTCTGCCTTGAAACCAATACACAGTACTGATTCCAAGACAGAAGGTAAGGGATTAAAAAACAAACAAACAACACAATTATGACCTGTCAGAACCATTCCCAATAGTTCACTGTCTAAGGAGAAAGGGCCCACAACAGGAGACAGAGCCCAAGCACAGTTTAGGAGATCCAAAACTGATGTGATGCCCAGCACCTCACTAGGACCTACTAAGGCGACAGCAGAGAATGGGACTAACTCCTACTTGACAGAGAAGGAGAAAGAGACTGTCCTAAGCTTGAACCCTCAGAGAGCCACAGGAGAGTGAGCCAGAAGCCAAGAATTGAAGTGAAGGGATGGCCTTAAAGGAAGCGGCTCACTTATCATCTAGCTCAGCATCAGCACCTTCAGTGGAATCCACAGTACAGAGGAGAAAGACAAGACAAAGCCTATCCAATCCATCCAAACATACTGGACCAAACTGGCCCAGAACCAGGAGTTCTCAGTAATAATCTACCATTACCAATCGCAATAAATAATTAGTATACTATATAATAGATAATTATTCCTCTAAGAACTATGTATGAAAATATGAAGAAAACAAGAAATACCCTCATGGAGAAAGCCCAAGTGGTAACGCAAAGAGAAGAAAGTGATCCTCACAGCAACTACAAGCAAAGCCTCAGAAGGGGGGATGACTTGGCTAGAAGGACTGCAAGATTGGATGGAAGCCAGGAAGAAAATGATGATCGTTATAATCCCTATGCAGGACCTCTGGCTGGCTCATGCAGCCCCAGGGAGGAGCCCATGAAGTCTTGGGAAATAGTCTGTAAAACCTCGCTACCTTCTGACAGTTTGACTCGTACTTTTTCTTCTCCGTCATTAGACTCTTTTAAACCTTTACCTTTCTCATTGATTGACGGACACTCAAAGATGGAAGGACTCGGAGCACCAAGGCCAAGCCAGAGCTAAAGGAGAACTCCCTCAGCAGCGTATCAAGAGGGTTGCATGAGGGGGGCCCCATGCTAAGGGCTCAGCAGCTGTCTTCCTGCTTCTGTCATTACCTGAGGACAATGTGGTCCTCTGAGGACCCTGGGGGCTCATTAGGGGCAGCTGGCTGTTATCTTGGGATTTCCCTATTTATCTTGGGCTCATGATGAAGTTGCCTCTTGGCTATATTTTGTTCTCTTCTTCAGAGTCCAAAGAGTGTTCTTTCCTTGGCACAGAAGACAAGTAAAAGTTAAGATGCTCTGCTTCTTCCAACATCTAATATTCCAACCTTCTACCTCAGTTGGACGTCCAGTTCCTTCTTTGATCTCCCTCTTTTCCCAAATAGTTAAACCTTCACCTATTCACAGGTAGGCTTTCTGAAGAATAGTAGTAGTCTCTCGTTAACAGAGGATGACGATTGTCTTTGTGCATTTTCATCTATGGTGTATAGATGAGTGTGCACAAAGATAAGAATCATTAGAAAATACCTCTAGGGGCAGCTAAGTGGCTCAGTGGATGGGGAGCCAGGAGGTCCTGGGTACACATCTGGACACAGACACTTCCTAGCTGTGTGACCCTGCACAAGTCACTTGACAAAGTCCCCATTGCCTAGCCCTTACCACTCTTCTGCCTTGGAACAAATACACAGTATTGATTCTAAGATAGAAGGTAAGGGTTTAAAAATAAATAAATAAAAATAAAAAAATACCTAGAAATCTGATGAAGTATCTAATTAAAGTTACGACATTTTTCCTACATGGAAAATGCTTCCTATAGTATAGAGCTTAGCCTTCTCCAGTCGTTTCCTTTTCAAAGCTGCAAATATAAAAGCATGGAATGTGATTTAATGGGTTTTTTTCTTTCTCCTGTGAAGATGACAACAACAACTTCTTTCTTCTGGTCTTGTCCCATTTCAAAACACGGAAATCTCTTATTGGCTGCTATCCCCTGAGAGCTGCAGTTGGGCTTCACAAGCATTTGATCTTCAGGGTGGTCTTGGCCTTTTTTTTCCCCCAGAAATGGGGAAAGGGCTTTGTTTAACCACCATAGCCACTCCGCTTCTGGTCCTAGTGTAGAGAAGTCTCTGCCCTTCCTGTATTGTGATACTGTGAAGCTGGTGCTGGTTGCAAATCCTGCCAGTTTTAGGGACATTCACCAAAGGGTAGGGTTGAAGTTCCTGATGAGCTTCTCTGATATCCAGGACCCTGCCAGAAGCTCCCAGGCCAACCCTGGGCTAAGGAGGCTGACTGACTTGAGGCAAAGGGTCACACACTCTCCCTCAAGAGCCTTATTTTTTTACCTTTGCTTACTATAGAAGTATAAATAGGAGCACAGATTTTCTTTTGTTCCATTTTCTTCCTCTGTTTGTGATGCCTGGTTCAAGATTATCGTAAGTAACAAAAAAGACCTTAGCTCTAGGAAGTCCTATAGTTCCATTTTCTAGTTTCCTCCTCCCTATGCCACCCCACTTCACTTTCTGGGCTACTTTCACTCTCTGTGACAAGTAGTGGAGGAAGAGGAAAGGAGGGAACATTTTTTGGTGGTGAAATTTTGCAAATTCAGTCACTTTGCTTCCAACCTTTAGAAAAAGGATTCAATGAGACCTCCTTACTCCTTACTCGTTGAAATGCAGGATCAAAAGTTTGGGAAGAATTGAAATCACAGGTTGACTAGGAAAGGGAAAATATTTAACACTGTAAAACTCACCCAGTGCAGAGTTGAAACCAAAAACAAGAAAACGAAGTAATGAGAATTCTTTTTTGGTTTTTGCTTTTTTTCCATGTTGAAGGGTATGTTTTCAGAAGGACTCATGCACGGACAAGGGACTTATATCTGGCAGGACGGATTAAAATATGAGGTAAAACAAAATAATTTTTAGTCCTAAGATATTTTTCTTAATATCACACCAAATAGTAATTCTGCATTTTGCATTTTAACCCCAAATTATGAAGATCTTTACATAAGGGAACTTGTTTAATTATGTAGATAAAGAAAGTAGTGTAGGGAGGAAGATAACTCAAGAGATCACAAAACTGAGGTATAATAGAGTAATTTGTTCTATAACAGAACAAATAGTTGATTAGTTAAGAACCTGATGACTTGAGTGCAAATATTCACAATTATAGTTAGGTCTCATATGACCTTGGTAAAGTTACTTATTGAATCTCTTTCTCCCTATCTGTAAAATTAGGAGCTTGGATTGATCATTCTAGTACTAGATACTATTTTTTAATTTCTTGAGAAGAACATCTATCTCGAGACATTTTTATCAACAAAAAGGAGAAAGGACAGACCAGAGAATTAGGAATGCAGCTAAAAGAAAAACACCTAGAAAATCAACAAATAAAAAACACACAAAAATACAAAAATCAAATATATCAACAGAACTGAAAGCAAAAATAAGCCATTGAATTGATATATAAAAGTTGCAGCTTTTGGGAAAATACATTTTAAAAGATAAACAATGAGCTAATCTAACAAGAAGAAAATCAATTTGTCAAGAAAAAATTTAAAAGAAGGGTTTAAAACAAATGCAGAGCAAATAATACATCAATAAAACTGATAGATAAATATTCCTAAAATATAAAATATACAGAATAACTGCACAAAATATAGAGAATTTCAGTAATCCAATCTCAGAAAAAGATATTGAAAGAGCCATAAATGTGCTCTCAGTAGGAAAAAAAATCCAGAACAGATAAATTTAATAAATTTTATCAACATTGAAGGAACAATTAATCACAATAGAACATGAGTTGTTTGGGGAAATAGGCAAAGAACAAAGCCTACTAAATCCTTTCTCTGAAACAAATTTCTCTGATGGGCTTTATACCTAAACCAGGTAAAGACAAGAGAAAAAAAATAAACTATTAATCAGGGGTTCTTAAACTTTTTTTGTGTCTTGGCAGCCTGGTGAAGCCTATGAATCCCTTCTTGGAATACTGTTTTAAAAATGCATAAAATAAAGTACATAGGATCACAAAGGAGATCAATGAAATATAGTTATCAAAATATTGAAAAATAAGAATTTCCAAAGCCCAAGTTAAGAGCCTCTGCTATAACCAACATTCTTAAGAACTATTGATACAATAAATTGCATAGAATGTTAGCAGAGAGGCCACAGCAGCAACTAAAAATATTATGCTGTATGGCCAGGCTCAATTTATTCTAAGAATGCCCTGTTGTTTTAGTATTAGGAAAACTATAAACATAATATAGAAGCAATGAGACAGTGGATAAAGAGCTGGCCTCTAGCACATAGTGGCTATATAATCCCTATAAATTTCAGAGAAGGTACCAATCTGCATTGGTAGGGAGTCCTTACCTGGGGATTTTCAATATCAATGAAATGACAGGTCCAGTTCCTATGCCTGTAAATGTGGCAGACCATATTAGCAACAGAAGAAATAAAAATCACCTGATTATTTCAACAGATACAAAAAAAAAAGCTTTTGACAAAATACAATAACCTTTTATGTGAAAATATTAGAAAGCATAGAAATAAACTGTTCTTTAACATAGTAAAAAATTTCTACCTAAAATGAAGAACTGGCATTATATGTAATGTAGAAACACTAGAGATCTTTCCAATAAGATCAGGGGTAAGACAAGGATATTCACTATAACACTGTTGTTTGATATAGTTCTTAAAATGCTCGCTATAGCAGTAAGATAAGAAAAAGAAGGTAGTAAGCATAAGCAAAGGTGATCTTTTAAAATGTTACTTATAAAACACTAGAGATTCAACTAAAAATTACCTGAAATAATGGCAGCAAAATAACAGAACAGAAAATTGAGCCACAAAATCATCAACATTTCTGTATAATTACCAAGAAAATTCACTAGGAGTGCTTTTCAAAATTACTGAAGGACTTATGAAATATGTGAGTGTCCACCTATCAAGACACACAGAGAAGTTATACGAATACAGCTACCAAACACTCTTTATACAAACACAAAAAGCTTAAATAATTGAAGTGATGCTCTTTCCATGACAATATAATAGATGACAATGTTCCCTAAATTAACATATAGATTCCGTGCCATACAAACCAAACTAGGTAAGATTTCTTTATAGAATTATAAAAATGATATTAAAAGTCTTCCAGAAGAACAAAAGGGAAAGAATCTCAAGGGAAATACTGAAAAAAGCATGGGAAGGAAGGGGACCTAGAAATACCAAATATCAAGCTATACTTCAAATCAGTAGCCCACAAAACTATTTGATGCTGGTTAAAAAATGTTGATCAGTGGAACAGATTAGGTACACAAGATCCATATGCCAGTGATCATAGTAGCATAGTATTCAATAATCCCAAAGACACCAGCTATAAGGGTAAGGTCTCGCTATTACATGACAAAAATCTCTAATGAATTTAGGAAAACTGTCTGGCAGAAATCAGGTTTGAACCAAACTCTTACATCATATGCTACAAAAAACTCCAATTAGCTAGCTTCAACTGGATCTAAAAGATCATATCACAATTAGAAGGGAATGGAAAATGATTTCATAATTATTGAAAGGGGAGGCATTCTTGACCAACCAATGATGGAGGTGATCATAGAAGATAAAGTGGGCAGTTTTGATTACATAAAATGGAAAAAAAAATGTGCACAAACTGTAAGTCAGAAGTAGAAGAGAAATATTTAATTGGTGAAAATCTTTGTAGCAAATTCTTCTGATAAACATCTGATACTGAAAATATATAAGATATTGATTCAAGCATATTAGAAAGTCATCCTCCAATTATTTTCCTAGTTTCCCAGTGGTTATAAGATATGAACAGACAGTTCCTAAGAGAAGTTCAAACTACCATTAGCCTCATGAAAAAAATGATGTAGTGGAGTCAGACAAGTGGTAGATGAACAAGAGAAGTAATAAAGAGAATTGGGCAGGAGATGATTATTGAATTTGAACCATTTCACTAGGGAGAGAAAGAGTAGAAAGAGAATTAAGGATAGTTAGGCAGCTAGGTGGCACACTGGATAGAATGCTGGACCCGGAGTCAAGAAGTCTTGGGTTCAAATTCTAGTCTTAGACACAACTATCTGTGTGTCTTGGGACAAGTCACTTTACCCTGTTTTCTTCGGTTTCCTCAACTGTAAAATAAGCTGGAGAAGGAAACGGCAACCACTCTACTACCTTTACCAAGAAAACTCAAAAATGGTTCTTGAAGAGTTGGACACGACTGAAGAAAGCTAAACTAAAAAGGATAGTTTACTGAAAGACAGAAAGCTACTGGGGTATCTGGATATAGAGTCATGACTCTGGTTTCATGATCTGGCCTGAGGAAAGTCCATTTTAGTTCTAAATTCTGCTTTAAGTGGCACAATTGAAAAATTGCTGACTCCCCATCACAAAGGAGAGTTTGCAAAGGGATCTTTCTTCAACTCATCACTTCCAAATATACTGTTACTATGCACAGTGTGAACATCTTGGCAGGAGGAATTTTGCCTATATCTATTTATTCTTTTCTGGAAGGAGGTGAGTCTCTTCATGCAAACTTAGTACTAGCACACCTTTTTGTAAAGGCTCAAATATTTTATTCTACTTATGTATGTTGAATCTCACCTTGGGGAAGAGACAAGAGAGAGAAGATTGTGATGTACCTTAAAGAAATTTAGAAATGGGAGTTTTTATTATTATATAGGTAAGAACATGAATGAAAGGAAAAAGTTAGGAAGGAATCTAGAAATTTCCCTGAATGCCTGGGAGGTTGGAAATATAATTTCAGAAAAGAGACCATTGTATTATTAAATTAATTTTAATTAAAATAAGTTTAATGTGCTTAATCTTATGTTATTGAAATTGGCAATGACATACAACGATTATTATGTTACATATAACAAAGCATATATAACAGTATATATTAAATTAAAAGTATATGTAACATAATTAATTTAATGATAATTAAAATTAATTTAACAGAATATCTTCCACGTATATTTTCCATCACTTATTCTATGGGATTTTTAAAAATTTGATTAATACTCTCATTTTAGGGAGACTTTGTTAAGAACATACCTATGTATCATGGTACATATACATGGCCTGATGGTAGCACCTATGAAGGAGAAGTGACAAATGGAGTAAGACATGGATTTGGTATGTTCAAATGCAGCACCCTACCAATATCATACATTGGCCAATGGTGTCATGGCAAGAGGCATGGAAAGGTAGGTTATTATTTAAAAATTAAAGGATTCCCATCTTTGAATGTTTCTTCTCCAAACATAAGGAAAGGGAAAGAGGAGTGAGAAAACTTAGTGGAAGTTTATTATTGTTTCATTTTGGTTCCATTTAGTGACACAAAATTAGTAAATTCTATGTAGGTGAAACAGAGTTGAATGAGTTATATGAATAGTTTTATATCATCTGAGGGCAATTTAAGCTAATGAAGACTTTTTAATTGTAATTTTCCAGATAAATAACTCTACCTCCTTCATTTTCCTTGAACAGAATTGGCCTAATTAGAGTTTTCTGTACTCAGGAAGCAATTCAATATGTAGAGTATGCTTACTATGTGCAGGGCACTGTGTTACTCATGGAAGATACAAAGATGATTTTATCAAGAAACGCTTACTAGGCACTTACTATATTCTTGGCATTGTGTTAAAGGGATACCAAGAGAAAGTAAACATAATCCCTTCCATCAAGGAGTTTGCATTCTTCTGCAGTCTAGAGTAGAATTACTAGCTGACTACTTCATGCATGGACAAATCATTCTATCCACTTCAGTAGTCCCTGAAGGTATCACTATTTAGGAGTGCAGTATAATCAATAATTAATGATGACCTTGAATAAACAAAGAGGTTAAATTATGTTCAGAATTTGGAAGAAGGCGAAGGCAGATCTCCAATTTATTTTAGAAAGATAACCAACATAGATAAATAAAACACACTCCTGTGCTTAACAAGATACATTTATTATCTGGAAAATTCAAGTGTATGAAATAAATTTATTTCTCAATGATGCTGGATAAATGAAAGCCAATTGTACATTCTTGTTAACAATTTAGAAAAGCAATTCTTACATGGGGTCCATAAAACTTGTCTTTAAAAAACAGATAGCTGTATTTCAAGATAATTGATTTCCATTGTAATCGTACATATTTTATTTTATGCTTTTTTAAAATTCTCAGAATAGATTTCACTTACACTGCCACAGAGTTCCATGTCACCAAAAATGGTCAAGAATCCTTGGTTTACATAACGAAAGGGGAAATTCCTTTTGGAATATATTTGAATTATATCTATAGAAATCAGTACTAGAAATAATTGCATTATGGGGATAGCGAGGTGGTTTAGTGGACAGAGAGCCAGATCTGGAGGTAGGAAAACCTGGGTTCACATTTGGCCTCAAATCTTTTTATCTGTGTGACCTTGGGCAAGTCACTTAACCTCAGGTATGTAGACCTTACCATTCTTTTACCTTAGAATTGACAATTAGTATTGATTCTAAGAGAGGAGGTGAGGGTTAAAAAAAAAAATCTTATTATGCCTTAACATGGCACCTATTTATGCCAAGGAGTCTTTTATAGACATTGTCTTTTCCATCCTTTCAGTATCCCTATGAGGTTAATAGGACAGATAGTATTATCAATATCTCCTTTAAATTTTTTTTATGTTTTTATTTTATAATTAGAACATAAGAATAACTCAATATCTGGATCTCGCATGCCACCACTGCTTTCTCCTTAATTTCTGTGAGTTACTGGAGCAATTTGTCAATACATTAAAACATATCCACACAACCTGAGACATTACTTAATCGTTCTAAGGCATACAATGGTATAATGCAAGCTAGTCCAAACTATAGAGTCATTGTTGATGTTCTTCAATAGAAATATTTGGTGGAAGCCTATGATGACGTTTTCATGGCCATAGCCGTTTCATAATCATACTGACTATACAGGAGTGTCCTGGTAGTTCTGTGCTGTATTACTGGAATATTTTCTGAAATAGAAGACTAGACGATTTCTCCATGATGGCTGCTTTGCCTTGGAATGGTTGCCTCCCCACGTAAAGCAAGATTCATCAATTCATCCTGATTGAGTTCTATCATTATCAAATAACCAGAAGTAATGTTGCCTAAAGCTGGATCCCATTTGCTCCCAAATTGACTTGTCATCCATTCTGGATCCTCACTCAGCATCAGAAACCAATAGGCTGGCGCAAGAACAGCAAGAGTGGTACCACTGCTGCTACTCTCTCAGTGTTGGTTAATGCAGGATGATTATGTCATGTCTAAATATAACATTGATTTTTAACATATATTACACTTACATTAAAATGTATTACATTTAAAGATATTCAGTAGTTAATGTACTTTTAACTATTGATTTAAAGAAGAAAAAAGAACTGTGTGGTGTGTGAAGATTTGATTTTTTTAAAATCCTACTACTCATTTTAGGGCTCCATTTATTACAACCAAGATGGCACCTCATGGTATGAGGGAGATTGGGTCTACAATATCAAAAGAGGATGGGGCATAAGATGGTATGTATAACCTTTTCTATGATTTCAAGTATGAGTGAAAAGGAGTCTTATGGACTTAATATATTTTTTATCTTAGGCTATTTATATAAAGCAAAGTAAATCATATTTACATGCAAAAATGCCAGAGACCAGGGTGTTTTTTGTATAGGCAGAGTTGGATATTTGCATAGGCGGTCAGTGTTTTCTCTAGTCATGATAAAAAACAATATTCTAAGCTCCACAGAAAACACCACATTAATAAAAAAGATAGCTTACATTTAAGTAGCACTTTATGGATACAAGGATTTCTCACATTTTTTTTTCTCAATTAATTCTCCAAGTAATTCTGTAAGGAAGATTATCAGACCTATTCAATAGCTGAAAAACTTGAGACTCAGAAAATGATTTGCCCAATATCACACAATGAATTTTAGACTCCAAACTTGAAGCTAGGTCTTCTGACTTCCTTCCTTCCTTCCTTCCTTCCTTATTTCTTCCTTCCTTCCTTCCTTCCTTCTTTCCTTCCTTCCTTCCTTCCTTCCTTCCTTCCTTCCTTCCTTTCCTTCCTTCCTTCCTTCCTTCCTTCCTTCCTTATTTCTTCCTTCCTTCCTTCCTTCCTTCCTTCCTTCCTTCCTTCCTTCCTTCCTTCCTTCCTTCCTTCCTTCCTTCCTTCCTTCCTTCCTTCCTTCCTTCCTTCCTTCCTTCCTTCCTTCCTTCCTTCCTTCCTTCCTTCCTTCCTTCCTTCTTTCTTTCTTTCTTTCTTTCTTTCTTTCTTTCTTTCTTTCTTTCTTTCTTTCTTTCTTTCTTTCTTTCTTTCTTTCTTTCTTTCTTTCTTTCTTTCTTTCTTTCTTTCTTTCTTTCTTTCTTTCTTTCTTTCTTTCTTTCTTTCTTTCTCTTCTCTCTCTCTCTCTTTCTTTCTCTCTTTCTTTCTTTCTCTTTATATTTTTAAACTATCAAGTTTACAAAATACATATTTTTCTGAGAAAACCTTTTTAAAAGTGCCATTGGGGAATCATTTCCCTAAAAATCTTTAATTTTTTAAAATAATATTTTATTTCTCTCCACTTACATGTAAAAATTATTTTAAACATTCTTTTTCTAAATTTTGAGTTCCAAATTTTCCCCCTCAACTTCCACCCCCTGTCTATTTTACATGTGCAATCACGTAAAGTCTTTTTCCATATTGGGTATTTTGCCACCAAACACTCTTAATCTTTACTACCTTCTCTTGCAACTAACCAATGGCTAAGTTGATCAAAGCTGTTTGATATAGAAATTGTGTGCAATAGAGCATATAACATTCCACACTTCAGATTTCCTATTTCTTAACAGAAGAACTTATACTTTAATTTCAATTATCTGGAAGCAACACTGGTCATTTAATTTATCCTAATTCTATTCTCTTCAAGTTGTCTCCCTAGTCCTGCTTTCCTTTCCTTTAATTGGTTTGTTAAGGTCTTCTCATGTTTCTTTGAATTCCTCATTTTCAATATACTTTATATAACAATAATACATTCACGCCACAATTTCTTTAGCTATTTTCCAAATTGATAGTTCTTTGTTCTAGCTCTTTACTACGATAAGAACTGCTGCTATAAATATTCCTAGCTACCTGAAGCCATTCTTGATCACTGGGTCAAAAGACATGAATAGTTTAGTAATTTTCTTCACATAATTCCAGATTGCTTTGCAGAACGGTTGAAACAATTCACAACTTCTTAGGTTCATGGGATCATAGATTTAGTGCTGAAAGTGTGAGGTCATCTAGTTCAACTTCCTCATTTTCAGATGAGAAAAGTGAGAACTGAAGAGGTTAAGTGACTCATCTAAAGTCACAGAGATAAGAGGTGGTTTTTTAACCCAGTTCCCTTAGTTTCAAATGCAGTTTACTTTCTACTAAAGAATACTACCTCTCACCAACAGCTTAGTAATATACCTATGCTTTCCCACTCTTCAACATTATCTCCATCTTTTACCATTTAGACCAACCAACATACCCTAACATTGATTTGGAATATTTTTTCATATAGTTATTGGTGGCATGTGCTTTTCCTTTCAAAGATATTTCTTAAATATCCTTTGAACACTAATCTTCTGGGAAATAAGTCTTGGTCTTATATTTTTTGTGTTAGTTCCCTAAAGATTTTTTGCTGTTGGACTTTCATTAGAGAAAACTGAGACAAAGATTGTTTTTCTAATTTGTAGCATCTCTTCTTATTTTAGTTACATTCATTTTGTTTATGCAAGAAAAATCAATTCTACATAGTTGAAACAATCTATTTTATCTTTAACAATCTTCTCTGTCACTTATGAGGTCACACATTCTCCCTTTAAACATGCTTGTAAAAGGTACAGTATTCCATTCTCTATTTTTTTAAAGGATAATACTTTTTATATTTGGATCACCTACTCATATGAAATTTACTATGTTTTTTTTTAAGTTGAAATAATTTTATTTAACAGTTGCCTTTAAAGTCATAAAAACAATGTTTTATAAAAATACTAGTGATAATAATAGCTAGCAATTATAGCACTTTAAAATTTACAAATCACTTTACCAAAAACCCTTTCTTTTTATCTTCACAACAACCTTGGGAAGTAGTTGCTACTATTATCCCCATTTTACAGATGATGAAACTGAGGGGAAAAGAAGTTAAAAGCCTTGGCCAAGGTCATACAGCTAGTAAGTGTGCAAAATCAACTTTGAACCTAGGTCATCATGACTCCACTGTTCCACCTACCTGCCTGCTAGGTACTGATCCCCCTACTTACTAGAAAATTATTACATTTTTCCACTTCAAAGAATATGAATTCAGTTACAGGCTTTCAGTAAGGAGGATTGGAAAATTTCTTTCAGAGTTGGTACTTAAAATGCATTAGCCATTTTCATCTATTTCAAAGTATAGGAACCTGGCATATGTTCCTTTTAATATTTGTTAATATTTACATAGACTAGCTAATCCAAATTTGTATTCCATTGTTCCATCACTGTTTTCTGCAGGTTCACCAGCAAGTTGAACAAGATTATGTTTTTCTGGGGTCTTCAAGACCCCCTAGGAATGGAGAACACATCACCATTATCATAGATTATAAATGTCAAGTCTTTCCCAATAATACCAGTGAAAAATTCTTTGTAGTTGTTCTGTAGAAAATGTCCCTAAAGATGTGAAGACTACATTTAATCAGCTTATTTAAACTGAGTCACTGGGTTTAGACCTACATCTCTAAAGAATTCTTGTCACTATAGACCTTGGCACTGTCAAATGGTTCAACATCAGGAACTGATATGATTTTGTTAGTGGAAATTCCATGAAAGAGAAGATATTTCCATCTGCTTTGCTATTGTACCCACAGGACCTTTCGGTCTGATTTGCTGCTGAAACCATATGAATGTGAGATGTCTTTCCCCTTCGAATGGAGCACCTTGAGAACTGGGATTGTCTTATTTCTCTATATCCCCAGGGCTAGCACAGTTCTTTGTGCATAGTAAATACTTAAAAATGTCTTATTCATTCATTTATTCAAATAAGTTTGGTGGACTCTGAAGTATGGCTTCATTGGACATAGCTCTACAGTCAAAGTAGTTTTCAGATGGACAAATCTGGAACATGAGGATTCATTTGGCAGCAATGAGCAATGCTTACATTCCTACACCATATGGTGTATATTCTTAATGCTCTTTTGGTATTGTAAAGGATAATTTTAGTGTTGTGACCTAAACTATATTAATCATTTGTTGTCATGGGATATCCCAATAAAAAATACCCAAGTCAGCTGGAAATTCATGGTGATTTAATTAATATGGTGGAAAGAAATTAAGAAGAAGGAAGAAGGAAAGGGTATAGGATTTCTTCCACCTGGCTTGTGCCAGGGGGGAAGATTAGAAGCTCTAGGAAGATAAAGTTTTGGAGAGTAAAGGAGGAAGGAATCAGCCTGAACTCCAAGAGGGCTCAGCCAAGATGCCTGAACCTGAATTAGCTCAAGGGCAAACTCACTGCCCAAACCCAGACAATTAGCTGCCACCACACCAAGATGTCAGAACACTTAGCATGCTGCCAGCCAGAGTCTCCTCTCTGGGGGAAAAAAAGACAGATGAGAGGAAGCCCCGTGAAAAGAAACCTAGATGATTCTACCTCTTTTTCCTGTGTCTTCTCTGCATCAATCGCAGCCTAAGCTTGACTTAGGACAGCCCAGGGGTCAGCTGTTTCTGATTTGTCATTTTCTCTATCAAAGGTCATCCTCCTAAACACTCAACCCTCAAGCATGGTTACAGAATTCCCAATTTTGTTAGACGAAGTAGGGTGGAGTAATGGAAAGTTCCCAAGACATCCCTGATTTTGTTAGACTAAGTATCTTCATTGTTACAAATCAGGAGATAGCTAAATCCAATCTTCACAGTATTTGAATCTTGCTTTCTGTTAATGATACTAGGCAAGACACTGGAAGGGGTGGGGTAGTTAGGTGGCTCAATGGATAGAGGGCAAAGCCTGGAGATGGGAGGTCCTGGGTTCAAATATGACCCCAGAACTTCCTAGCTATGTGATTCTGGGCAATCACTTGACCCCAGTTGCCTCTTCTGTGGAACTGATATTTAATATCAGTTCTGAGACAGAAGGTAAGGGTTTAAAAATATAATAAATGAAGTCTGTTAGCATAAATTTGAAAGCCAGACAATCTTGCCACATAAAGTTACACTAGAACCTAACATTAGCAGTAAGCCTGGGAAATAAAGATTCCAATGAGATTGTCAACATGTAGATTTTTTTTTTTCTGATCAGCTGCCAGTTGAAGTTGTGCCTTCTTTAAAGCAACTAGCATGGTGTTCATTTTTTATTTCAATCCCAAGGGTAGCTGGACCTTGTTTATTTGCTTGCACTTCATATTCTATTTGATGAATTCTTCCCTGAGGGCTCCAAGCAGTTAATCTGGTCGGACACCATTTGTGTTTTCCTACGGAACTGTAGATCATGTCCTTATTGTGGAATGTGAAATGATTTGTTGGGCTAAACCTATTTCCTATCACACTGCCATATAGTTTTCCTAAAAATCTTGTCAAATACGGTGTCCTTATAACAGTAACTTTCCCTAATTATATCCTAGGATATCTAATAGTTTCCCATTATACCAACAAGTCAATCTATTAATGTTGCTGTAATTATGATATTTCACTTGGTTATCATGTGTAAGAACAGTCTGTTATTGTTCTAAATGTTGGCCACAGATGCCTTTTATTTTATTATTTGCATGTTCTCTGAAAGGATACTTGATTTTAGAATGAACCTGTGAAGCAAAGAGAAGATCTATTCTAAATGTTAAGATATCTATTTTATCCATGCAAAAATCTCAGCTATTTTTAAGGAGTGTTGTGTTTATCAATTTAAATTTGGTTGGAGCTTTTTCTCTTCCTTATCACTTTGTTACTTTATCAGATAACCTTAACAAAGTATAGTACCCAAGATGACTGGCATTTCATTGGATTCACACGTGCATATACTCAACTTAGATCCATAAATAGATCTTCAAAGTGTTGGAATTCTTAGATGGCAGAGGGGTAGAACAGATTGAGAAAAAAGCCTTCGATGCAAATATGTTTATTTTAAGCTCGTACTTACGACTTCTGGATTTAAAATGTGCACTTTTTATTTAGGTGAATGGTTCCTTCCTTGGTACAAAAGTATTACAGTTCTTCTACATATTGAGAAGCTTTGTGAACAATGTGACCAAAAAACTCATCAACAAGTGGCCAATGACAAACTTCTCCAATCTCAGCTAAAGAAGTTTTTAGATGCCTGTCCATTGCTAGGTGGTTTCAACTTGGCAGGGCTTACAAAGATTTATAATCTATCGGCATAAAATTCAACAATCCAGAGTCACTTTCATACCAGTATGAGACACCAGAGCAGGAATTCTTAGCCTGGAGTTCACAGACCTTTAATGGGTCTATGGATCCATTTCAGGGGACCTCTGTCTATCTATCTATCTATCTATCTATCTATCTATCTATCTATCTATCTATCTATCTATCTGTCTGTCTGTCTGTCTGTCTGTCTGTCTGTCTGTCTGTCTGTCTATAAAAATGTTTAAATAATTGTATTTTAATGTAATTGGTTTCCTCTGTAATACAATGTATTTTATTTTATGCCTTTAAAAACTATTCTGAAAACTGATCCATGGTTTTCACCAGTCTGCCAAAGGAGCCCATCCAAGTCCTAAGAAAGTTTAAGGACCCCGTGCACGAGAATATGGCTTCTGTGGGAACGTATATGTCGATACGTTGATGTCTTTTAAAAATCTGATTATTTTTGCCTAGTTACACATCTGGAAATATTTATGAAGGTCAGTGGGAAGACAACTTGCGCCATGGTGAGGGAAGGATGAGGTGGCTGACAACTAATGAAGAGTATACTGGTCAGTGGGTAAAGGGCATCCAGGTACTATATTAATTAAATTGAGTAATTTTGTATGTTGTCAAAACTTAGCATGTGAGGGGTATACCCAAGTTCCAATGGCAAGTTTAGATTCCACCATTCATAACACTCATCATTTCTGTGATCTGCATAAGAGCTTAGGATCATTATTAAGGTTTTAAAAGATGGGGAAAAATACAGTGTGAACACAAGCTGACTTTCTCAGCTGTCCTAGAATCTTTGTCATTAGAATCAACTCTTGAATCCAAGATCTGAGACCTTGCATCTGGGCTTTTAACCAAGCTCTGCCAGTATTTACTAAAGAAGAGTTTCCATATTTGTGTTTGGTAGAAAGGAAGTGTGGTTGTAGCTAGGTAGCCCATGGTGGACTGAGCATCAAGCCTGGAGTCAGGAAAACTTGGGTTCAAGTCTGGCCTCAGACATTTCTTAACAGTGTGACCTTAGACAAGTCACTTAACCCCGAATGCCTAGCCCTTGCCACTCTTCTGTCTTAGACTTGATACTAAGACAGAAAGTAAGGGTTTAAAAAAAATGAAAAGAAAGGAAGGAAGTGCAACTTGGAAAGGGCACTAGCCTCAAGGTCATGAAGAGCTGAGTTCAAGTCTTATGTTTTACAAATACTAGTTTGGCAACACTGGGCAGATCACTTAACTTCTCAGTGCCCAGGGGAGGGAAGGGCTCTCTAAGACAATAAGATGCAGAGAAGTTACTGACCTTTGTTGGAAGAGATGATTTCTTCTATAAATGAAATTGCAAACCTGCTTCCAAAAAATGTTTTTTTTTTTTAAATCTAATTGTGAGATGGAACAAAAAAAGCATCTGTTAATTAAAAATTTTTAATTAAATTAAAAAATTAATTAAAAAATTTAAAAAGGACTTGTTAATCATTTCTTTATTTTCAGAATGGATTTGGAACACACACTTGGTTTCTGAAAAGAATCCCTGGCTCTCAGTATCCTTTGAGAAATGAATATGTAGGAAATTTTGTAAATGGGGATCGTCATGGTCGTGGGAAGTTTTTCTATGCTAGTGGCGCGCTGTATGATGGAGAATGGGTTTTCAATAAGAAGCACGGTTTTGTGAGTAGACTTATGAAAATCACATTTTAAGAGCAAGACCTTTTCAACACAACAATCACTAAACCATTTGACTGTCAATTATTTCCATTTCACAGGAAGAGAAGTTATTGCTTAAAAGTTGCTTTCAAATACATTTTCAAAATCTTATCAAGTGACTATTTTGAGAGAATGAAGGCTAGATAACCAGGTGACACCAGTTTATAGCCTGTTCCATGCTTTCTTGGGTATAAAGGAATTGCAGTTCATGCTTTGTAGTTTGGAAAGGCATCATGGATGAGTGGGAGAGACACAAATGGCTTGGGATTCAGGAATGAGTGCTCTAACTTGGGCTTCAGGAATGAGTGCTCTAACTTGGACTGTGCTTTTGATAGCCTTTTCTACTGGGGCAAGTCACTTAACCAGTATTTTAGAGCCTCAATTTCCTCCTCTCTAAAATGGGGAGGGGGTGAGGACCTTTAAGTTCCCATTGAACTCTAGAATCCTTTTTAGTTCTGTAATTCTAGTAATGGTGATATTATTAAGCCGATGCCTCCAAATGCTCTTAGATGCTTTAAAAAAATCAACTCCATAGGAATACAGGAGAAAATAAAAAACTTATCACTTGCTTATATGGGTATAGGATCTGGGGTTTGGGTTTAAAAGACTACTCTATTACAAAAATGAATAATATGGAAATAGGATTGGAGTGATAATATATGTATAACCCAGTGGAATTGCTTGTCAATTCTGGGAGGTGGGAGGGAAAAGAGGAGGGAGAAAACATGAATCAGGCAACCATGGGAAAAAGTTAAAAAACAACAACAACAACAAAAACCCTCCATTCCCATCTCTGGGGATTTTCACTGACTGTCCCCTATGCCTATAATGCCTGTTCTCATGTTTCATCCGGGTTTCTCTGGCTTCCTTCAACTATCATCTAAAATCCTACCTTGTGTAGGAAGGAAGCCTTTCCTGATTCTTTTAATATTAGTGCTTTCTCTGACAATTTCCCATTTATGTTGTATGCTAAGTTTGTAGATAGTTTTTTGCACATTGTCTCCTTCATTAGACTGTGCTCTGAGAACAGGGACTGTCTTTTCTCTTTCCTCTATTTCTAACCCCTAGAAGAGTACTTGGCACATAGGAGGCACTTAATAAATGCATTAGGTGTGGCTTTATAACAGAATAAAATTGACTAGCTAGTAGAGTCCCTAGCCTTGGCAGTAAGTATTATCCAAGTTAGCTATTCACCACAGAACATAGGAAAAAGAAATATCCTTCATTTTTGTTGATGCTCAGCTGTTGCAGTTGTGCCTGACTCTTCATGATCCCATTTGGGACTCTCTTGCTGGCCCGCTATAGTGGGCCAGAGAAAGAGAGCATGGCCACAGGTGGGGCCAGCTGGTCCCTTAGTAGCTTCCTCCGAGAGCTGGGAACCCAGCCTGCCCACATCTTCTCTCCATCTGGATTCCCAGCCAAAAAGGCCCCCACTTCCTCCTGCTACTCTAATTTATGCTCTTAGTGGCATCCCTTTCCAAAGCTCCCCAGTTGGAGGACTCTGACCTGCACAAGGCCACTGCTATCTTTCTTCTCCTCCACTTAAGGGGCTTGCTTACAGATAACAACAGGCTTTATCTGCATTCTTATTCTACTGGAGGATGGGATAAGAAGCAGAGCTATAATTTCAATCTTAATTTTAACACTTTTCAAATCCAAAGGTTGTCTTAAAGTGCCAAAGAAAGGGATACAGGCTGGTGTTAAATTCCCACATTGGTAAAGATATTGGAATGGTTTGCCATTTCCTTTTCCAGCTCATTTTACAGATGAGGAGACTGAGGTGAACAGAGGTAAGTGACTTGCCCAGGGTCACACAGCTAGGAAGTGTTTGAGGCTGAAATTTGAACTCAGGTCTTCCTGACTCCAGGCCCAGCACTCCATTCATTGCACTATTTGCTCTTTCAATTTATAAGATACTATCACCCTAAATTAAAACTAAATTAAAAGTAGAAGCAGCTGCATTATAAACAATTTCACATCAGAACACACTTGAAAAATAATTTTACACAATCAATATTTTCTTGATTAAACTTAAGACTCAAAAAAGTTATTTCTTTTCTTTGTAGGGGAGGTTAACATTCAAAAATGGACGCATTTATGAAGGACAATTTGTCAATGACCACATAGCAGAACTTCCATTGTTTGATATGGAAATGGAAAGTAACTTGGACAATCTCAATGCTTCCCCAGAAATTGCATTTAGTGCTGGTAGGATTCATTAAATGTCAATGGAAATAAATCAACCCCCTTTAGTCCTGAGATGTGTGTCTGCCAATACAAATTTAATAAGTGCAGGAAGCAATACTTTCCTTAATTGCTAGTTTCTTCCAACTCTCTTTTATGTACTTGTCCAAAGTTCTTTCAGAAGTAAGAATGCTTTCAAATGACTTCCACTACTTTTCACAGAGCATAACGTGCTATTTTCTTTTAATTTGGTAGAGGTTATCAGAAAACTTGATGGCAGTGAAAGCAATTCTATATTAGGATCAAGCATTGAACTTGATTTGACTTTGTTGTTAGACATGTACCCTCCAGCAGAAAGACTTGAAGAAAAGAAACAGGTAAAACATTTAGCTATTACATAACCATTTTCCTAACTGTTTTTTCCCAAGTTAATTAGATTACATCATTATTGTAATTCGAAATAGTTACAAAAAATGCTTTCTTGAAAATTTGCTATTAAAAAAACAAACACAAAATACCAAGTTTAAAATGTTAACAGCATGCTAGTGCAATAGGTTATATATACTTTCCATAGTTTTCTGGGGCTTGAAGATAATCCATTCCATCTAAATCAGTGACTGCTCTAATCATACTAGAATATGCTTGAGAATTTCCAATTCATCAGGATGAATCTCAATTATTAGATGCCATCTCTAAGATCGGCCTTTATAATGGCCCAGACATCATTTCAATGTAAGTCAACAAATGTTAATGAAATACTATTTGCAAAGTACTGATCACTTTTCTTCTCTTATTACTATAGCTACCATTTCTGGTGCAACATTGTATGGTGGTAATAAGGAGCATCCTTGCTTCTCCCCTGATTTTATCAGGAAGGTCTCTAGCTTATCCCCATTACTGATAATGCTTGCTAATGATTTTAAATAGATACTACTTATTTTAAGGAAACTTCCATTTGTTCCTATGCTTTGTAGTGTTTTATTAGGAATGGGTATTGCATTCTGTCAAAAGCTTTTTCTGCATCTATTGAGATAATCCTATGATTTCTGTCATTTTTGTTAATGTTAGGATCAGTTAACCTGATAATTTTCCCAATATTGAACCATCCCTGCATACTTGGTATAAAACCTACCTGGTCAATAGTGTGATATATTGCTGTAATCGCTTTGCTAGTATCTTATTTTAAATTTTTGCATCAATATTCATTAGGGAAAGTGGTATATTGTTTTTTCTTTGTTTTTGCTCTTCCTGGTTTAGGTATCAGCATCATAGTTGTGTCAAAAAAAAAAGTAACTGGGTATGATTCCTTCTTTGTTTATTTTTCCAAATAGTTTATATAGTATTGAAATTAATTGTTTTTTAAATGGTTGGTAGAATTTACTTGTGAATCCATCTGGTCCTGGGGATAAACTGTTAGGAAGTTCATTAATGACTTGCTCAATTTCTTTTTCTGCGATAGAGGTTATTTAAGTATTCCGTTCCCTTTTCTGTTTGAGCAATTTATAAATTTGCAAATATTCATTCATTCATTCATATTAGATTATTTAACTTATTGGCATATAATTGATCAAAAAATGTACCTAATAATTGGTTTAATTTCCTCTTCATTCATTGTTAATTCACCATTTTCATTTTTGAAACTGATCATTTGGTTTCTTTTTTCCCCCCATCAAATCAATCAATGGTTTATCTATTTTTGGGGGGTTTTCCCATCAAACCAGCTTCTACTCTTATTTATTAGTTCAATAGTTTTCTTACTTGTAATTTTATTCATCTCTCCTTTGATTTTCAGGATGTCCAATTTGGTGTTTAGTTTTATTAAATTAGGTTTTTTTTTAGTTGCATGCTCAATTCATTGATTTGTTCTTTATCTTACTGATGTAGGCATTTTGAGATATAAATTTCCACTGAAGTACTCCATTGGCTTCAATCCCACAAATTATTGTATTTTGTCTTGTCATTCTTTTTAATGAAAGTATTGACTATATGATTTCTTCTTTATTTGTATGATTCAGTCTTTAAGATTATATTATTTAATTTCTAATTATTTTTAATTTCTTTCCACTGCTCCTTATTTAATGTAAATTTCAGTGCATTATGGTTTGAAAAGGATGCCTTGAATATTTCTTCTTTTCTCTATTTGGTTGTGAGGTTTTTAATGCGCTAATACATGGTCAATTTTTGTGTAGGTGCCATGTACTACTGAGAAAAAGACTTATTCCTTTCTATTTCCATTCATTTTTCTCCAGAGATCTATCATAACTAACTTTTGTAAAATTCTATTCACCTCCTTAACTTCTTTGTTTAGTTTTTGGTTAGATTTCTTAAATTCTGAGAGAGGAAAGTTGAGGTCCTCTACTATTATAGTTTTGTTGTGATAAGAATTTATTTAGCTTTCATTAAGATTAGATTTTTAAGATCAGAGAAAAAGTTTGTCCACTTTACACTGTCCCCTTTAAGAAAGGAGCCAGAGGAAGGTTGCTGTGGGCTCTTTAAGAAGCTAGGATAAAGGAGAATCAGTTAGAAAATTCTGGGTCTGTCTCTTAGAGAGCAGTTGGCTGGATCTTTCCTCTGAGAGAAACAGAAGATTTTAGTTACTTTGATACCTTTTTATTAGAGATTTGAGATTTATACTGAATAGAAAAGTGTTTACAGATTGCTTTTCCCCTCTGAGCCATGGGAGTGCTGAAGAGTAGTTTTTGTTTTGATTAAAACAGGCAGCTGGGAGTGGAACTTAACTTTTTTTACTTCAGTTCTGCTTCAGCCCTTTACCTTTACTCTGTGTATCTCTCTCTGCTTCCAGTGTGTTTGTAAACAACATATTGTAAAATCCTCATTGTTAATCCATTCTGCTCTCAAATTCACAATCAAAGTATTCACTGTGTATTTTTTCTGTCCCATTTCCCTCATTCATCTTATTATTTCTCCTTTCACTCTGTCCCTCTTCACACAAATGTTTTGTTTTGACTATCACCTCCCCCAATTCACCCTTCCTTTTCTCAATCCTCCTCCCTTCTTTTAATCCCCCTTCCCTCCTAGTTCCCTAAGTAATACAGATTTCTATACCAAACTGAGTGTGGATATTATTTCCAATTTGAGTCAATTTTAATGAAAATGAGGTTCAAACATTCTCCCATCTTCCCCTCCACTGTTATAATTCTTTCATGTCTTCTTGTGTTAGATAATTTATCCTATTCTATCTCCTCTTCTTTCTTTTTCCAGTGCATTCTTCTTTCTCATACCTTAATTTTGTTTTTTTAAATATCATCCATCAGAATCAAAATGCACCCTATCCTCTATTTATGTATACTCCTTGTGATTGCTCTAATAAGGAGAAAATTCTTATATTACAAGTATCATCTTCCATGTAAGAACATGAACAATTTACCCTTATTGAATCCCTTTGATTTCTCTCGCCTATTTATCTTTTATGCTTCTCTTGAGTCTTGCATTTGAAAATAAAATTTTCTACTCAGCTCTGGTCTCTTTATTAGGAATGAATGAAAGTCTTCTATTTCATTAAATATTGATTTTCCCCTCTGAATCAGTTTTTCTGGACAGGTGATTCTTGGTTGTAATCCTAGCTCCTTTGCCCCTTATGATATTATATTCCTAGTTCCCTGTTCCTATAATGTAGAAGCTGCTAAGTCCTGTGTAATCTTTACTGTGGCTCTATGATATTTGTGTTACTTCTTTCAGGCTGCTTGCAGCATTTTCTCCTTGGCCTGGGAGTTTGGGAATTTGGCTTTAATATTCCTGGGAGTTTTCATTTTGGGATCTCCTTTAGGAGGTGATAAGTGGATTCTTTCAATTTCTATTTCCCCCTTTTGTTCAAGAATATCCTGACAATTTTCATGATAATTTCTCATAATATGATTTCCAAGCTCTTTTTTTAATTATAGCTTTCAATTAGTCCAATAATTCTTAAATTATATCTCCTGGATCTGTTTTCCAGGTCAGTTGTTTTTCCAATGATATATTTCACATTTTCTTCTTTTTTTCCATTCTTTTGATTTAGAATTCAAAATTAAAAAAAAACCTGAATGTTAAAAATTATTTTATACATAATTGGAGGAAAAAAGGTGATGAAGACAAACCAATGCTCTGACTCTGTACTGCTTACAGAGTAGCCAACCAAGAACCTCCAAAGCTTCAGGAATCTCTTGGAATGCATTGGAAAGACATTATAAACAAGGTCTACTTAAAGGAAAAATTTAAATCACTACCTAGTATCATATAACAATTCAAAATCTACCTCACAAAATACAAAAATTCTAGTTTCTTTGGGTGTCTAAATATTTTTTATTTAACAAAATTTTTTCAGAAATTAGGCCATTTGTCACTGTTTTATAAAAAGACACAAAAATAATATTAGTTATATAAAATAAGACAGTATTCCCATATTTCATTCATACAAAAAAACACACTATATGTCAACATATTCTAAACTCAAGATAAGACTATCATTATTGGGGGAAGTTAGGTAGCTCAGTGAATTGAGAGCCAGTTCCAGAGACAAGAGGTCCTGGATTCAAATTTGGCATCAGACACTTCTCAGCTGTGTGACCCTGGGCAAGTCACTTAACCCCCACTTTTCTGCCTTGGAACCAATACATAGCATTGATTCCAAGACAGAAGGTAAGGGTTTAAAAAAAAAAAGAATATCAGTATTCACTTGCTTATAAATAGTGCCTACATTTCTAGTTGTATAGAAAACTTAATGAGTTTGTATTAACTGCCTCATTGGTCATAGGACTTAGTAACAACACAATTGGAAAATGCACAACTTTACTACATTTAAACCTCAAATCAATCAAAGTGTATTTTTGGTCTTCAATTAAAAAAAATGACTATGATAAGAAATGCTACCTTCAGAGATTTGACAGTAGAATATTTTGGATATTGCAATGGTATGATATCATCTACTGGTTTGAAATTTGGAGTCTGCACTAGAGATAACAGCATGATTTCTGTCTTTATCTTTTAGGTGTTGTTTTCTTCCATTAGAATATAAGCTCCTCAAGGGCAGGAACCGTCTTTCTTTTTGCCTGTATTTGTATCCCCATAGAAACTGACAACTCTGTTAAAATAATGTTTGTTGACTTGATTGTTTTTTAACAAGTATTTTTAAGTTGGTTTAGAAAGCAGGCTAAGTTTGATAATATTTCTATCACTAAGCAGGACTGAAAGAGATTTCATTTTCTTCCCTGCAGGTAGAATTTGCTATTTTGAGAAATATTACAGAATTAAGAAGAGTCTATAGTTTTTACAGCAGCCTAGGATGTGATCATTCTCTTGATAACACTTTCCTGATGACAAAGCTTCAGTTCTGGAGACTTCTAAAGGATTGCAAACTTCATCACTCTAAAATAACTCTTGCTGATATGGACAGGGTATTAAGTGGTTAGTACCGGTGCTTTGTGGTTTTTTATTTGAAGTCATAAAACTAAGATACAAGTTGGCATAATTTTGGAATCAATGAGTCCTCCTGAGTGGCTTCTTATGCGCTCTATGTGGATGGTGGGTTATAAAAATATCATGGTCTTTAAGGAGTTTATGGCATAAGTGGGGAGCTAAAAACCAGTCATCGTGATGATGATATCTAGCATTTACATAGCACTTTAAGGTTCTCAGATCTGTTTACAAATATTATCTCATTCTCACAATCCTGGGAAGTAGATGCTATTTTAAATCTCTGTTTTATAGATGAGGAAACTAGGCAGAAAGCAGTTAAGTGACTTGTCCAGAGTCACACAGCTAAGTATCCTGAGGTAGGACTTGAACTTAGGCTCTTCTGACTCCAGGTCCAGCTCTCTATGATAGCACTGTGATTAATCAAGACTTTTGTCTCAGTACATATGACTTGGCAATGAGCAACATAAAATATTGTACAATTAAGCACAAAAATTGTGCTGTACAGACTTCACGTAGTTCAGCAAAGAGATAAACCACCGAGTAACCAGGAAAGGCTTCATGGATGAGAGGGAACCCAAGCTGGGCCATGACTTGCACATGAGGAAGTTTTCTGAAGCACACTTAGTTGACTCCCTTATAAATGATCAAACATTCATCTGGCCTCAATAGCTGGATTATAAACAATAGAGACAATAAGCCAAACAAACTTCTGGACTATTTGTCCTTTGTCTACTTAGTATTTACTAAGAGAAACGACTCGATTTGATTTTTCTTTAGTGTTCCAGGGGCAGATTAATTAGAAAGGAAACCCCTAAAATAGGTTATTTATTACATGTTGAGATATTGCTAAGTTTCCCCAACTTGCTTTTCTTACTTTAGATAATAATAATATTTCAGTTGAAGAAATACACTCCCCATTTACCACTTTACTCCTGAGAACGTTTTTGAATTACCTGTTACAACTAGCATACCACATTTATCACAAAGATTACCAGTAAGTATTATTTCTTTTTTTTGGATTTTCATTCTAAATTTAGCAACCCTCAATAAAACATTAAACAAATGTTTGAAAGCCCTAACATAAATCTGCAAACTCCAAACTATCTGTAGTTTCTAAAAAAATCTGTGTTAATCTAAACAAAATGATACAAAATGTCCTTATTCACTTCTTTTCCTGATCTTCCTCATTTATTTTTAAAAATGTGTTGATGTTAGCATTGCTATTGCTGTTACTTTCATTATTATCACCTCCTTCTCGCTTTTTTTGGTGAGGTTCAGATAAAAACTCTTCTGGGACAAGTCATTGGTATTGTTTATTGAAATTTAGGGTTTAGTGTACTCTTATGTAGGTAAAGTAACTCTTGTTTTATAGTTAAATTAATATATATATATATATGTATATATATATACACACACACATATATAAAACTTCATCCTTTGTAGACTCACTGAAAACATCCCCGGGATGACTCCAGTAGTAGTCAGGGCAACGAGGATGATTTCTACCTTCTCTGGTTCCCACATGATTTTAATCTCCTCTTCTAGGTTCTCTGTATTTTAAAAGCTTTTCATTCCATATAACTTGGAGATTATATGGCAGAATGCTAATAATAATAATATGCTTTAGGTTTGCATGGTACTTCACATGTTTTCTTATTTTATTCTCATAATCTCTCTATTAAAAACATTGTTCTTAAGTTTTATGAATTGGTGTTAGGTTGAGCTGACTGAACATCAGTTCAGCCTGTGGTTGTGGTTGGTTGCCAGTCTAGTTAATAAAGGGTACTCATTTGATTCTCCAAGATATTGAAAGATCTATATATGTAGTTTAGAGATTTGAGCTCTTTCAGTCATGAAAGACAGTGAACTTCTGATACAGATTCTTGGCCAGTGGGTCATGTCTTACTAGGCATTCATTAGGTTCTTAAACTTTTCAACCTCAAGTGATGCCTTTTACAGTCTCTCCATTGGTTCCTTGCATATTCTATATATCTCCAGGCTTCTTAAGGATAATAGATCATTTCTGGTGGCAATGACCTGTTTCAATGAATGCCTTTGTTTTCACAAGCAAATCTGCATGACTCAGTCATTTGGTCAACATTTCCTTGTTGATATATTGTTGGTTGAAATCACGTAATGTTGCCTTTGGAGGACTTTTTGGTTCCACTCTTGGATCTTATTTATTTTGGAGACTCCAGTCCAGTTAATTTTTGTTACATTTGATAGATCCTGACTCTTAATGCACTGAGCTAGCCAGCTGCCCCAGAAATGTCCTTAATTGATTCAAGATTTATGGGCCTTCTTTCTTCACACCTAGTTCAGATTGATTCAGTTGAGAAGTGTGTAGAGGTACTTACTTTTAAGTGGGGTGAAGTGGACCCCCATACTTATATTTGTACCATTTTAAGGTTCCTTTATTTGTCTTAATCCATAAAATTTTGCTATTGTTTGTTGATTAAGGGAATCTAGAAATTCTGATATACTTTGTTTTCTGGACTCGTTTCTATGTATTTCTTTTTGTTGCCTTTAATGGGTAGTAGAACATTCAAATTTTCGCCTGTATAAACCAGCTAGGTATTGATGTAATCTTCCACTGCCTTTCTCAAGAACTTCAATAATTCTCCCAAGATACTTCTGTTTTGGTAGTGTCTGATGCCGGGTCTTAGGGGTAGTCCTTGACAGCTCCATCTTTCTACCTATAGTTCTTACCAAGGAATTGGCTACCGAGTTAGGATCTTGAAATAGTTTTATTTTTATATTTTCTATCAGATAATGTGGGAGAATGTATTAATTAATGATAGCTATAGTAGATACCAACTTTGAAATATTTAGTGGTAATTGATCTGCTAGTTGGATCCATTCTGCTATATAGTAGATCCTCATCTATCCCGGGAATTACATTCTAGAGACCCCTGTGGTATGCGAAAATCAACAAAGTAATAGCGTTATACTTATTTTATTATTTACATATATTTTAAGGCTTTATAAACTCTTACCAATCTCCTGAGCCAATCAGCACCCAGGATACAGAACACAGTGCTGTGGTTGGTCACCTTTCATTCTATGAGCCAATAGTGAGCCTCAATAACTGTAACTCCTTGATACAGAATTACATATAGATAAACCCTGATACAGTGACTCCGGGATAAGTGCACCGTTATATAGTGAGGGATGACTGTACTTTAAAAGGAACTTTTCAGATTTCCAAGCAAATGCTCCCTTTCCCCTTTCAAAATCATTTGAGACTTTAGTGCTCTTTTTGTTATCCAGGTCATTTGTAGAGATAATTTTTGGAGTTTTAATTAAGTGAAGATTTTAAATTATCTGAGTCAACTTTTTCTTCTTCAGGTGTTATTAAGATCTTTATTTTTTCTCTTACTTCATCTATTCTAGGCTTGGGGATAAATTTATTTTTTATTATTTTCCCTGCATTGATAACCAATATATTGGTGTTATTTGGCTCTAAGGGTATCATTGATTAAAAAGTAGCATGAAGCTCCTGTTTATCACTGATGAGATCTATTTCTGGTTTAGTTATAATAAGGAATTGGCATGGGAAGTATTCATGTCTTCAGTCTACTTCATGGGTACTTGCTTCTCTTTTGCTTGGGCAACACCATTTGTACTACTACATTTCCAGCAGAATATTGCTCTGTTTCTCTTATTTCAATATATCCTGTGGTACCAGGCATTAAGGAGTATCTCTTACATGTCCTCACGATCAAGCCATGTCCAACAACAGTTTCAAGTAGTACCAATCTGCCACTCTGATGCTCTCTCTTTTTTTAGCTTCATAAGAATAATATCCCCACACTGGCTTTGTCATTGGTATCACCAGAACCCAATTGACCAAAACTGCAAGAATCCTGCCAGGCAGCTACTAATGATGTCTCAGGGCACATAGAGTATCAACTATAGGTCACCACTCACTGACTTTGGGGGTTCAAAAGAGACATTCTTTGAAATGAATGATTCCATTGTAATCTACAGAATGAAATTAGGATCAAATCCCTTCCTTTAATTTTGCCATTCAACCATCTGCTTTTTCCAAAATTTTTGCTGAATTTTAATCCCCCCCCAATTTTGTGATCTTAGATTTATTAAACATATTATATACCTTTAGTGGCGATTCCCAAGTCAAAATTTTTCCTAAATTCAAGTGTCATAAGATCTGTCACATAAATGGTTAAGACAGAAGCAGAAATACTACTGTTTGGGTCATATTTTTTTCTATTTTCTTCTTTCTCCCACTGCATTTGTTTTTGTTTCTGTTTTAGAAAAACAAACTTTTAGATTTTTAGTTTTAGATTTTGATTTTAAAAAGTAACCAAATTAAGATTTTATTTTCCTCACTTAAAAAAACCAAATTTTTGTATCTTTTGTTTTCACATCACCTTCACTCCTAAATCTATTCCTTCCCTTTTACCATACAAAACCAGAAATCCCTTGAAACAAATTCTTTTTTTAAAGAAGAAAGAAAAAAGAGGTGAAGGAGCAGGTCAGCAAAACCAAGGCAGGCTGTCTGAGTCAGTAGAAAGAGAACTGGCTTGAGAGACATCAGACAAAGGTTCAGATCTGACTCTCATACTTGGTCTGTGTGACCTTGGATAAATCATTAAACTTCCTTGAGTCCCAGTTTTCTCAGGTATAAAATGAAGGGTTTGGACCAGATGGACTTTGAGGTCCCTCTAAATCTGTCCTATGAACCAACACATCAACATTGTGCAGACATGACGTGCAATTCTCCATATCCACATTCTCCTCTATTTTTCTTAATTCTTCTCTGGGACTAACAATACTAGCTAACATTTATATAGTATTTATAAGTGCCAGGTGCTTTATAGTTAATGATAATAATAATAGTCAATATTTATTTAGCACTTACTGTGTGCCAAGCACTGTGCTAAGTGCTTTATAATGGATAATAATAATAGCTAACATTTACATAGCACTTACTAGATGCCACATACTATACTAAGTGCTTTACAATCATTACCTTATTTGATCCTCATAACAATCCTGAAAGGTAGGTGTTTTATTATCCTTGTTTTACAATGAGGAAACTGAGGCAGACAGCAGGAAAGTGACTTGTTCAGGGTCTCACAGCTAGTAAGTATCTAAGTCCAGATTTAAACTCTTTTGTTCTTTCTGATTGTATTGTTGTGATCATTGTGTGCAATGCTTTCCTGATTCTGCTTAATTATTCTGCATCATTCATTTGTCTTCCCATATTTTCTCAATTCTTCATACTTTTTACATTAAAACAATATTCCATTAGATTCACACATCACAATTTGTTTAGCCACTCACGATCAAGGAGCACCTATTTGTTTCCATTTCTTTGTTTTCACAAAAAAAAAAATGCCAAAAAGGACATTTATTCTGGTATCTCTGGGATTTCTTTCTGTCTTTGACCTGCTTTGGGTCTATAACCAGGAACCTAATTGCTTTTCTGAATGGGGTCTATTCACAGAGGGAAATAGAAAGAATATTCCACTTGGGTTGGCAACAAGGGCTTTAGATACTCTGAAACCCTTTAAAGTTGATTTGTACATTGCAAAAGGACTTTGGGAAGTTTTATTCAGATGGAGTCACAGTTAGGTATTTATACTTAAGTCAAATTTTCTCATGCAAAATGCTCTCTGTGATTTCTTTAAATCACAGAAATAGAAGTCCATCCCTCTTCATGTGTTTTTCAAGAATGATGACAGATAATATTACTCCCAATGCCTGTCAGATAAAAGGTAAGCAAAATTGTCAGATTACCTATAAAATGAAAGCTGAAACTAATCCCTTGATTTGTAGACATACAGTTTGTCCTTATTTTAGAATAAAGGTTTACTTAAAAAAAGAAAAACAAAATGGTAACCAGATAACGATTATACTTTTTGTCACATATATTTGTAAAATAACATAACAGTAATCATTAAAATTGGCACAGGTATTTGTAAAACTCTACAGTCAGTCAATAAACATTTGTTAAGTGCCCAATACATACTCAGTACTGTACAAGCTCCAGGGATACAAATAAGACAAAAGACAATCTCTGCCCTCCATGGGAGGCCAAATGCAAACAACTATGGACAAACAAGCTATAGATAGGATAAAATAGAAATAATCAACAGAGGGAAGATGCTAGAATTAAAGGGAATCTGAAAAGGCTTCCCCTAGGTGAGATTTTATCTGGGATTTGGAAAAAAGCCAGGAGCTAGAGATGAGAAGGCAAAGAATTTCAAGCAAGGGAGACAGCTAATAAAAATGCCTCAGGAGAACCTTATACACAGAGACAGATACACTGTGGTACAATTGAATGTAATGGACTTCTCTACTGGCAGCAATGCAATGACCCAGGACAATTCTGAGAGACTTATGAGAAAGAATGCTATCCACATCCAGAGGAAGAACTGTGGGAGTAGAAATACAGAAGAAAAAAAAACTGCTTGATCACATGGGTTGATGGGGCTATGATTGGGGATGTAGACTCTAATGATCACTCTAATGCAAATATCAATAATAGGTCTTGATCAATGACACATGTAAAACCCAGTGGAATTGTGCCTCGTCTATGGGGGGGGGGAGGGAAGGAAAGAACATGATTCATGTAACCATGGGAAAATATTCTAAATTAATTAATTAAACAAATAAACTTTAAAAAAATATCTGGGATCATGAAATGGAATGTTTTGTTTGAGGAAGAACAAGGAAGCCAATGTCTTTCCAACTCAGAGTACATGGTGAGAGCAAGGGGGCAAAATTTAAGAAGACTAGCAAGGTGTTGGGATGGGAATTGGTAATGAAGGGCTTTGAATACCAAACAGGGGATTTTATATTTTATTCTGGAGGTGATAGGGAGCCACTGGAGTTTATTGAGGGCTGGGGGAAGGTGGGTCAGATTTCTGGAAGATCCCTTGGACAGCTGAGTAGGTGGAGAGATTTGGTAGAATAATCAACCAAGAGGTTATTGCCAGGGTGGTGGTAGTGTCTTAGAAGACAGAAGGGAATTTATGAGAGCCGTGTTAGTTGCTTAACAGCACCAAGTACTCTCTTTCTCTTGTTCCTGGACACTTCTCATGGGTAGCCGGTTCCTCAGGACAACAGTATAGTTCACTCTAAAGTCCTGGAATCCATTGATGCTGTGTCCAATTGCAAGATGAGGAAGCAAAAGAAAAAGAAAAGAAAATCTTCTGATTTTTCCTCTCCTCCATGTGACCTCTCTCTTGCTCCCAGAACCCCTTTCTGACTTTCATTGCCCTTTCCAACTATTTGTCCCCTCTATACCAACCCCTTCTTCCCCACCATGCATGTCTCAGCAAAGACCTTCTCTGTTTTTCCTGGTTGCTCAAAAGTGGAAAGGAGTTGTGAGTGGAGGTGGATGAGAATGACAGAAAACTGTATTTTGAATGAACTAATTATCCCTTATATTTTTAGGCAATTTCTTCTGTGACCCACAGCGGACTGTTTATGCAATGAATTATATAGATAAATGCTGGGAGATTTATTTAGTTTACTGTAGACCAAACCCTAATCCCCCTCAGGAGCTAACAATGAAGACTAGACATTTTCTCTGGATGTTAAAGGTAATCACTTTTGAAACTTTCTTTTTTAAAATAATTAATTAATATAGAATATTTTTCCATGGTTACATGATTCATGTTCTCTCCCTCCCCTCCTCCTACCCCACTCCAGTAGCCAACAAGCAATTAATTCTACTGGGTTATACATGTGTCATTGATCCAGACCTATTTCCATATTGTTAACATTTGCATTATGGTGATCCTTTAGAGTCTATATCCCCAATCATATACCCATTGACCCATGTGATCAAGCAGTTATTTTTCTTCTATGTTTCTACTCCCACAGTTCTTCCTCTGGATGTGGACAGCGTTCTTTCTCAGAAGTCCCTCAGAAATGTCCTGGTTCATTGCATTGTGAAACTTTAATTCTTAATTTACATGTTGATGTATTTAAGATGGGATAAAAGAAAGAGGGCAGACTTTTCTAGAATGGTAGGAAAAAAAGAACAAGGGAATGAACTGTAGTGGGCTTTTGTGATCACCAGATATTGAATGGAGTGCTTGGAAGAAAAAGAAAGCAATTGTCAGGCACCCTACTTTTTAGGTGCTGGATGAAAAAAAAGAAGAAAAATAATGAGGTGCTGGAGACCTAAAGACAAAAACAAACAATCTCTCCCGTCAAGGAGCTAACATTCTTCTTGTGGAAATGACATTTCTATAGATAAGCAAATAGTGAATAATTTCAGAAAAAAGAGCTAACAACTGAAAAGATCACAAAGAACCTTCTCTCTATAGGAAGTGACACTTAATTTGAACCTTGTAGGGAATTAAGGATTAATCCCAAAAGACAGAGATGAAGATAGAGAGGATCCTAGGCATATATGCCGAATATCATGTACCAGAAATGCCACGTCCTTACATTTGTTTGGAATGAAGAGTATATAAGAGGGAGTTAGAAGAATTCAGTCTGAGATGATAAGTTTAGGCCAAACAGAGGAATTTGTATTTTATCTCAGGGGCAATAAAGAATCACTGAAACTTGATAAAACAGTTTGGCTGCTGAGTGGAGGATGGATTGGAGAGGGATGGACCAATAGGAGCTTATTGCAATCACATGCAAAATATATCAGATTGCTTACTGTTTTATGGAGGGGTAAGGGACAAGAGGGAGTGAAGGAAGGAATTTGGAACTCAACACTTTAAAAAATGAATGTTAAAAATTGTTTTTACATATGATTTACATATAGTTCGTTGGAGCTCTGATTGGGATTTTGAGGTTAAAATATCACTCTATTGCAAATATTGATAATATGGAAATAAGTTTTGAATAATGATCCATGATTATCCCAGTGGGATTACTTGTCAGCTCTTGGAGGGGGAAGGAAAGAGGGGTGGGAAAAATCATAAATTATGTAAGCATGGAAAAATATTCTAAATTTAAAAAATAAAAAATTATTTTTATGTGTAATTGGGTAGAAATAAAATATTATTTAAAACAATTTTTAAATATTAAAAAAAATTTTAAGGAAACTATTGCAATAGTCCAAGCAAGATATGAAGTATTGAACTAAGGTGAAGGCCCTATAACTGGAGGAAAGGGACAGATTTGGGAGATGTGGAAGTAGATTTGACCAGAATTGATAACTGATTGGATATTTGGAAAGAGGAGGCAGTGAGGTAGAGTGAAGAGTCAAAAACAACTAGTTGGCTGCAGGCTGGAGTGTCTGGAGAGGTCTTGAAAGACAGAAATGAGAGCTGGTATGTAAAGATGTAAAGATGAATCCACTGGAGCTGGATGAAATCACTAAGACACTTTAGGGATTTTTTTTAATCATTAAAAAAAACCCCTAAAATTATAGAAAAAGTACAGTTTTTTTCAAGAGCTACTTATGCTGTAGATAGATACTATTTGGTTATTTGTTCCTACAGGATTTTAAAATACTAAATAAAGATTTAACAGCAACCAAATTTGTGGAAATCATAGCAGAGGATAATCCTTACTTGTATGATGGAACCGATAGCAACTTTGAACTCGAGGTAAGAAGGGAAAAACCATACTGGGGGCCAACTAGGTAGCTTAGTGTGGATTGAGAGCCAGGCTTAGAAACAGGAGATCCTCGTTTCAAATTTTATTTAGAAAATTCCTACTGTGTGACCCTTGGCAAGTCTCTTCTGTCTCGATTCTAAGATGAAAGGTAAGGAGACAAAGTGTGTGTGTGTGTGTGTGTGAGAGAGAGAGAGAGAGAGAGAGAGAGAGAGAGAGAGAGAGAGAGAGAGAGAGAGAGAGAGACAGACAGACAGACAGAGACAGAGAGAGTCAGAGAGAGAGAAAGAGAGATAGAGAGAGAGACAGAGAGAGAGAGAGACAGAGAGGGAGAAAGAGAGAGACAGAGAGAAAGAGACAGAGACAGAGAGAGAGAAAGAGACAGAGAGACAAAGACAGAAAGACAGAGAGAGACAGAGAGGGAGAAAGAGAGGAGGAGAGAGAGGGAAAGGGAGACAGAGAAGAAACTCCTAAAGATGCAGGGAGGCAATAATTCTACATTTTATAGTTTGAGAGAGTTGGCAGGCCAGTGAGAGGTTAAACAAATTGCTTGTCATTACATGGTCAGTAAATGGCAGAGGATGCAAGCCTGGGCTTCTGGTCTTGAGGCCATTTCTCTGTCCACAGTGGCTTGTTCTCTGTTAGGAATTCTTAACTTTTTTGTGTGTATTATGAACCCCTTGGAGAGTCTGCTGAAACCTGTGGACCCCTTCTCAGAATGATGTTTTAAAAGCATAAAATGACATACATAGGAATGCAAAGGAAACCAATTTTACTGGCCAATTGAAATAGTTACCAACATATTGTCAAAAATAGTTTCTCAGGCCACAGGTTAAGAAAGCCTTGTATATGAAGAATAAAACCCGTTTTTGACTAAGGGAAACCAAAAATGAATGAAATAAAAGGCATACAAATCTATAATTATTGATACATTTACTAGTTGACTTTTATAAATGTCCCTCATTTCTTTCCCATAAAAGTCATATGTAGGTATCCCAGAGAGAGATTAATAATCTTTTCCCCAACATATTCACTGTACATCTCTTCAATTTTGGGTTTCTAGCTTAGAGATCTTGGGGAAGTGAAAATCATTGCGACATAAGGTAAAGATAACTTGCCTGGCCAGTAGAGTCAAGAGACTAGTCCTGGCTTGGCAACTAAATTTGTTTTGTGACTTTGAGATAAGTATTTCACTTGGCTGCAGTTCAATGAAGTGAAGGGTTTGGTCTTGAAAATCATTAATATCTCTTCCAGTTCTAATGATCTAATGTTTAGTTTTCTTATTTGCAAAATAAGGCATCTAGGTGAGTTCTGGGGAACTGGACCTTCTGGTTCTGAAGTTACTACACCCTCAGAACCTCAGGCAAATTGCTTCAGTTCTCTGAGCCTGTCTGTTTCCTCATTTGTAAAAGAAAGAAAATGAGAGCATCTGGCTCACAAAGTTGTTTTAGGGCTCAAATAATACAACATGTAAATAACTTCAAGTCACTATAGAAATGCTAGCTACTAAGAAAACGAATGAATCAGGCTAGTTCTCTCAGCTTCCTTCCAGTTTTTAATATTTAATATTCTATCATCAGGCCAACTGCAGCTCAAGCTGCCCTTTGGAGATACTCACAAACTTCACTAAAAGGTCTTTTGCAGGGACCCTGAGCTGGAAAGAACACCTTTATAGAATTTCCTTGGGGCGGCAGAATTTAGACTTAAAAAAAAAATCCTTACCTTCTGTCTTATAATTGATACTAAATATTGGTTCTAAGGCAAAAGGGTGGTAAGGGCTAGACAATTGGGGTTAAGTGACTTGCCCAGGGTCATACAACTAGAGAGTATCTGAAATTAGATTTGAACCCAGGACCTCCCAACTCCTGAGCCATCTAGCTGCTCCTCCAGAATCTAAATATACAGATTTCTATTGTAATTTTTCTTGCCACCAACTTCATCTCACTGCCTGTAAGAATAGGGTGGTATTTCCTGAGCTAAGGCTTTGGGCCATTCCCAAGAAAACAATCTGCCATTTCAGTCATGCCCAACTCTTTGTGACCCAATTTTGGAGTTTTTTGGGTACAGATATTACAGCATCTTTTTTTTTTCCATTTCCATCTCCAGTTCATTTTACAGATGTGTAAATTTGAGGCAAACAGTATTAAATGAATAGTCCAGGATCGTATAGCTAGTAAGTATCTCAGGCCAGGTTTGAACTCTGGGGCTGGCACTCTTTTCACTGAACCAAGAAAACAAGGCAGAATCACAAATAGCAAAGAACTCTGTAAGCAACAATCATGGTAGTTCAGTAGACAGAATCCTGGATTTGGAGTTAGAAAGATCTGAGTCAAGTCTGCCTCAGTTTTCTCAACTGTAAAATGGGATTAGAGTAACACTGCCTCCATCCTAGTGTTATGGAGCTCAAGTAAGATCAAGCTTTGCAAAGGGTAAACCTCTAAATAAATGCTAGCTCTTACTATTGAAGTTTGATCTGGATTGTATATAGTAAGAAAGGACAATCACAAATTATCTTTTCAGATATGAACAGATTAATCATAGCTGTCAATAATCCTCTCAGCACCCAAAGTCTCTCAGAATCTGAAAGACTACCTAAATTTGAGAAATAATCCAACTTCTTTCATATTCTTATGCTGTGGGTACTTGCCCTCACTCAAACTTAGAATCCCAATTAATTAAAAAAAATTTTATGTTAGCTTTTAATTAGAATTTTTAAAAACCCTTCAGAATGGATACCAAATAGTGGTTCCAAGGCAAAGTGGTAAAACAAGGCAATCAGGATTGCTGGAGGTCACATTCGAACTTAGAACTCTTGTCCTCTTCAGCCCTGACTCTCAATCCCCTGAGCCATCAAGATGCCCCTCACTAAGGATTTTTTAACCTTGTACCTTCCCAGTGCTTTGTTAGAAAATTGAGAGGTAGACTACTCACATGAGCATAATCCTTGGGTTTATCAGTCCCATTTCTGTATCACTTAAAGGTTTTCAGTCTTTTCCTCAAATATCTCTGAAAGGAGGCAGAGATTTTCTAGATGAGGAAACCTGAAAGGGCCAGCGATTTACCCCCGCTAATGTGTGTTGGTTGGAGATGGAGCAAAGGTCATTTGACTCTGAGACATGCCCTGTTCTTTCCCTTTAAAAAAAAAATTGAAGTATTGACTCTAAGGCAGAAGAATGGTAAGAGCCAGGCAATGGGGATTGAGACTTGCCCAGGGTCACCCAGCTAGGAAATGTCAGGCACCATTTACATTCTCTTTAAAACTGTAACCTCATAGAAGGAACATGCGGTTGTTTTAATGATCATTGCCTTTAGAAGGCTATTCAGTTGGGTTTCCCAAATTACAGCTCCTGGGAGACTATTGTCAGAAATGGAACTCAGAGTGTTATTGGGTAAGATGCAGAATTTTCAGGATGGGTGACTCCTCGGGAACATGGAACCCGGGTTAAGGTCTATCTAATTCAAGTACTGGAGTTCAAGATAGATTTGAAATTGTTACATTAACTATAGAGTATAAAGGAGAAAAGGAAAGAGAAATATCCTCAGCCATAAGTCCCAAAGGAGGCCAGAATCCAGGCTACCCAAGTCCGCTGGTGTGGAGTTAGGCAGAGGAGACAACTGATAGGAGTGAAATAAACAAGTAGTGGCCATTGGTGGTAAATATCAGTGTACCAATGGTGGAGATTAAAGTTTGCGGAGAGGACAGCCATTCTTTAGTTTCTCTCCACACTCTAGTTACTGGGGAATGGGACTAGATGTTTAGGGAAGGCCTGAGGAATTGTCTCCATATGTTTCTTCTAGAGGGTCAGAATTGGCCCCAGAGTCTAGAGATATGGGGTAGGTGGAGCAGATCTCTACCTATAAATAATGGTTAGACAGTTCTAGCTTTAAAACTAAAAGAACATAGGGATGTGGAGCCAGGCAATGATGATCATTATTTTAATAGTCAATTCTTATATTTTAAGATTTTCAAAGTGTTTTGAATTTTTTTATTTGATTCTCATATTAGCCCTGTGGGACAGATAAGGAAACTGAGGCTGACTGATCCAGGACCACATAGCTAGTATGTGTCTTAGATGGAATTAAACCTCAGGTCTTCTGAACTCTGTGTCAAACCACCTGACTATAGTCACATCTCTTAAACCTGAGTCTGTGATAAACTCAACTAATTGTCTGACTTTGCAGTGTTGTGTGTAAATTGGAAGAACGAACTGATTCTTTTGTGTAAGTTTTGTCTTTTGTTTGCTAAAAAAAAGTGCTGCTTCTTTCAGTATTCAGGAAAAAAAGGAAATACAACCCTAAAATGCTTTTTAAATGGGTACTTTTTCCTAAAAGAAGAATCTTCTAAATAAAACATTTCAATGTAATCAGATTTGTGGATTCAATGATTTTTTTAATACAGCTCAACAAAATGTTACACAAATACTCTACCTAATATAAAGTGCTTTTTGTTTCTGGCACTTGAGCATATCATTAAATCTTTCCACAAATTATTTTACCTAAGAAATAAATGTCTGCCCAATAGGAGAAGTGCCTGTTGAGAATGAATAATACTAATATTTGTTTGCATTTCAGCTGGTTTTTCTAGAATTCTTTGAAGCTCTGTTAGGCTGTGCACTTTACTGTGATACATCGCAAATAGAGAAGCAACAAGGAGGTCATTTAATTGATGATTTTACTGCAGTCAAATATGTCAGTACACATCAGGTAAAAAAATAGAATCTTAAAATTTATGTACAGCAATTAACTCTGCTGGAATGTTTTAACCTTGTTACTGGTTCAATCTTGCCAAAATTGGGAAGAATTTCAGGGAGGAATTTATTTTTTTTTCAATATTTTATTTTTCCTATTTACATATTATAACAATTTTCACAGCATTTTTCAAATTCTCTCCCTTCCTTTCCACTCCCCTCCCTAAGATGGCAAACAATTTCCAGGTTATATATGTGTGATCACAAAAAATGTTTCCATTTTGGTCTGATTATTAAAGAAGACTCATATAAACACCCCCCAAAAAATAAAAAAACCCACACCAAAAAAACTAAAAAGTGAAAAATAGTACACTTTGATCTGAATTCAAGTTCCATTAGTTCTTTCTCTGGAAACAGGTGGCATTTTTCATCATAAGTCCTTCAGAATTATCTTGGATCATTGTATTGCTAAGAATAGCTAAGTCATTCTCAGTTGATCATCATACAATATTGCTGTCACTGTGTATGTTCTGGTTCTGCTCACTTCACTCTGCGTCAGTTCTTGTAGATCTTTCCAGATATTTCTGGAATATCCTGCTTGTCTTTTCTTATAGCACAGGAGTATTCCATCACAGTCATATACCACAACTGGTTTAGCCATTCCCCAATTGATGGACATCTCCTTACTTTACCACCACAAAAAGAACTGTTATAAATATTTTTGTACAAATAGGTTACTGCCACCACCCCCCTTTTTGGATCTCTATGGGACATAGACTTGGTAGTGGTATTACTGGATGAAGGGGTGTGCAGTTTTATAGACTTAGGGGCATAGTTCCAAATTGTTCTCTAGAATGACTAGATCAGATCACAATTCGACCAACAATGGATCGGTGTTCCAGTTTTTAGGGAAGGACTTCAAAGGCTTCCGAGGATAAAGGGTTTTATTTTTAAAACCCAGCTAATTTATTGTTGTATCTTTTCAGTAGTGTTTGACTCATCATGACACTATCTCCTGGCAGAGATACTGGAGTGGTTTGCATTTCCTTTTCCAGCTTATTTTAGAGATGAAGAAATTGAAGCAAAGAGGCTTGTGCAGGGCCACAGAGATAGTAATTGTGTGAGGCCAGAATAGAACTCATGATGATTCCTGATTCTAAGCCCAGTGCTAGAGATGTCTAACTTTAGGAAGAAATGGATAATCATGCCTCCCTCACTTTCTACCTATTGATTTTCTTAACCCAAATGCAAAACTACACTTACTCCATTAAATTTAATCTTAAGAGATTTGACTCAATATTTAGATTGACTCTGATATCAGCTTTCACTCTGTGCTTTGTGCCATTTGCATATTTGACAGTCATGCCCTCCAGACCTTTATCCAAATCCTGATAAAAATGTTAAATAGTAGAGGCCCAAGCCCAGCTCTTTGTGGGGGCTGAAGTGAAGGCTGCCTTCTAAGTAGTTTTGGAACCAAGAATAGAGCCACTGAATCTGCCTAATCGTATTACTGTCTAATCCATATCTTTTAATGAAGTCCTCTAAAACATCAGAGATTTCAGGAAATGCTGTTAAATTCTAAATAAGCTGCATAACTTAGAGCATCTCTATGTAATCTTCTAGTCTAGAAAGGATGTAAAAAAAAAAGGAAGTTAGTTTACTCTCATGCCATCTGTATCCAGGATAACAAAATGATAATTATTGTAGACTTAGAATGGGGAGAAACTCAGTTATCTAGTCTTATTTTAATGATGATAAAGTTGAGCCCCAGCAATATTAGGTAATTTGTTCAAGGTTTCACAGTAGTAGAGTTAGCCTTGGAGCTCTGGCATTTGACTATAATATTCCTGGGAGTTTTCATTTGGGTTCTGTTTCAGGAATTAATCAGTTGCTTCTTTCAATTTCTACTTTATCCCCTTATTCAAGAACTTTAGGGCAGTTTTCCTTGATAATTTCTTGAAATATGATGTCTAGGCTCTTTTTCTGATCATGGCTTTCAATAATTCTTAAATGATCTCTTTTAGATCTATTTTCCAGGTTAATTGTTTTTCCAGTGAGCTATTTCACTTTCCCCCTCCCCCATTTAAAAAATTCCTTTTATTTTATTTTATTGCTTCTTGATATCTTATGGAATATTTATCCAATTCTGACTTTTAAGGAATTATCATTTTATTGAACTTATGTATCTCCTTTTCTAGTTGAGCAATTCTGCTTTTTAGGAAGTTGTTGAATTCTTGTACACTTTTCCCCATTTTTTGTGTTCCATTTAACAAGACTTTTTTTTCATTCCTGAAACACTCTCATTTCTTTTTTCCAATTTTTCTTCTGTATCTCTAATTTGATTTTTTAATTCTTTTTATTTTATTTGATTTTTTTTCTTGATGTCTCATGAGTCTACTTATTAAGAAATTATTTTTTTTCAGTGTGTTTTTATACATCTTTTTCCATGTACCCAATCTCTCATTTGATTTTTAAAATCCTTTGATTAGCTTCTTTGGGAGTTCTTTCTGACACCATTTTACATTTTTCCGTGAGACTTTACATGTAGGTGTTTTGACATTGTTGATGTTATCTGAGTTTGTATTTCAATAATCCCCATTGCCATACTAAATTTTTGGTTGGTCTTTTTCATTTCATTTTTCTAGCCTATTTCATGATTTAACTTAACATTAAGATTTAACTCTACTCCTGAAGCAGAGGGTCCATTGGCCCAAACTTCTTGCACAGGAGCCTGGATGCTGGCCTGCCCTCCTTGGGGATGTGGGAGTCTTGCTAGGGCATGGCCTGCTGTTGGTGCCCGGATGCTGCCTGTGCTGGACTGTGCTTCCCCCTTACCATAGCAAGTCAGAGCTTTCCTCCCATGCTTCTAAGTTGTCTTGGGATGGAAGGTTGTTTCAAACCACCCCATGCCCTGCTTTTGTTGGTTCTGCTCCTCCAGAAGTTGTTTTGAGACTTTTAAAAATAGTTGTTTGCAGGTGAATATGGGAGAGCTCAGGGAGTTCCTGCCTTATTCCACCATCTTGACTGTGTTTGTATCCACATTGTTAAACAACTTTTCCTTTTCCTCCAAATCAGAAATATTTTTCTTATGTCTTCTACATTTCATTTAGTGCTTCTCATTCTTCCTGTAGAACTTTTTGGTCATAGAAGCCCATCTGTCTTTTCTCTGAACTCTTAGAAATTCACCCTTTCAAAATTCCTGCTCAAAGTCAGACTAATCCCAACTTTTCTTTTCTTTTCTTTTTTGGCTGTCTCAAATTCTAAGATGTAGTGGTCATTTTCCTCCAAGTTTGCCATCATTTCCATCCCTTGCAATGAATTCTTCCTTGTGGATGAGAATCTTTTCTTATTCCTTCTTATTGGTTCATTCTACCTATTAAAGGATGAAGTTAACATCAGTGCAAGCCAAGAAATTATTAGCTTCTTTGCTTTCAACACAGAGTTGACTCTAGCAGATGTCTGGATAACTGAAGTCTCCCATCACTAACATATCTGACCTTGGGAAAGTCATGTTATCTCTGCCTTCCTCAATTTCCTCATCTGTAAAATAGAGAAAATAATTACACCTACCTCTCAGGGTTGTTGTGAAGATAAAATGAGACAATATTTGTAAAGCATTTTGCAAACTTTACAGTGCTATTTAAATGATAGCTGCCCTCATTATTGATGGAATTATTAGGGCAGTGATTATTCCTGTAACTTTTCTTGTACTTTGACAAATTTCTAAGAAGATTCTCCCTAAAATTACTTTGCATTTAATTTGTCGGAATCTGATATCTATTTACATAGTATTGTTTCTCCTGCCAGTATATAAGCTCCTTAAAGGCCGGGATGGTTCCTTTTTGCCTTCATATCCTAAGTGTCTAGCACAGCACCTGGCCTGTAGGAGGCTCTTACATGCTTGTTGGTTGATTCTACCAGCAGCATTTCTCCATAGGGTGATGGAACTTTGGTTTTGCACTCTATCAAATTTTTGCTAATTGGATGGGTGTATGTTTTTACCTTCCTTTTAGGTTTTCTTTCACTTTTATTGGTGCCTTTCTTTTCAGTTCACCTTAATTAACAAATAGAAACTTCCTCCTTTCCCTCCAAGGAGAACCATCACTTATAACAACTATATACTTGTTTTTTATTAGAATGTTTCGACCAGGAGCATGAGTGCTTTAACCAGCTATGACTCTGATATCGTTCACTTTGTTAGTGCAAAGTCTTCTTCAAGCAAGTTAGGAGGACTGCCACCAGTAGAGATGAACAAAATGAGGAAACCTGAGGTTTGCAAATTAGCAAATAGTGGGCTGCATTTGTATTCCTAACTATAAAAATAATACCTCTGTGGCTTTGTATCCATTGTAAATATTATTTCCACAGCCCCATAAGGATTTATATATTATTTTTAGTTATGGAGTGGTATTAGCAGGTATTTGGACATCTTTAATAATTTAAGAAGCATAAATATGCATATTTTATCATAGTTAAGGAAATCTACTTAAATACCAGTTGATATCTCTTCTTGGTATGAAGGTAATCCTCAGTTCTTTTAAAGGCTGTTCAAGGGGAATACAAGCTTCAGCAGGTCCTACCAAACTGGAAGGTCTTTGAATATGGGCCCAGTAGAGTGTGTCCCTGTTACCTATCAATAGCTTTTCTAAGTTCATAGGGACTCCTTGTGGAAACTTCTAGTCATACTCTTCAGCTTTTGAAAACTATGTTTTGAAAACGAGGCCAGTAACTCCTCTAGTGGAGGAAGTACAAATAACATGATTGTCATAGATCCTTAAAGTCTTGAGTCTTGATATGAATTGCTACAATAATCAAATTACCTTAAAGAAAATACCCTTGAAAAAAGGAAAAAAATATCCTTATGTCAAAAATACTCTCATTAACTAAAGATAAAGATAGAGAAAACTGCTTTTTATCTATAAATTATTATACTACTAAAATATCTTATTTATTTTTCTCTAAGACAAAATCCAAGGAGTCTGTAAGTGATGAAAAGGGTTCTAAATTGACACCTAAGCCCATGGGAAAAGGAATATCTCTTTTTTTAGCACAACTGGGTGAGTGTTTTCTTATATTTCTGTATTAAAAGCCATTGTCATGTTTCAGATACATTGGGTATATATAACACATATTTGAAAATACTATGTTTGTGAAAAGTCAACATGGCATAACAGATATAGCCTTGGAATCAATTAGTTCTAGATTCAAGTTTTGCCTCTAAAAAAGGCACAGAGGATGCAAGAAGGGAAGGAAGCAGAAAAATAAGGAAGGAAGAATGGGAGAAAGAAGGAAAGAAAGAAGATCAAGGGGGTGAATATGGATCATTGTTACTAAACTGTTAAATTAGCACATGGAGTCAAAGATAGAGAAATTAAGTCAGAGTGGGGAAAGACTGGGAAATAGGGGTTGGGAATGGTCAAAGTCCTGGATAATAAACCCACAATCTCTTCCCAGGCTTCTATGGACTTAACAGACCTAGTTTATTCAATGAATTCTATGGCATCCTCTGTATGATTCTCAAAACAGGATACTGACCTCTACTGTCTTCATAGGATATTCTAAAACCACAGATCTTCTGTCAAATTCCTTAGTAATCTCCTCCCACACCTTGCTACTATTTAAACTCAATTGTAAGACTTTACATTTCTATTTATTGTATTTCATTATCATTCAGCATATCAGTTGCCCCTCTCAATTAATGTCATCTACAAATTTGATAAGCAAGCAATTTATGCCTTTTTTTTTCCTAATCTCAAAAGGCCAAGCAGATGGCTCTGTAGAATTCTACTGTGTACCTCCTATCAACTTGGTCAAATGATTCACTGAATCCAGCCATCAATGATTTCTTAAACAATTTTCCAGTCCATGTACCTCTCTTTTCCTCTAGAAGCACTTTGCTAAACTTGGGGGTGGTATATTAAATAAAATATATATAAACATAATAAATTATGTATACATATAAACATGCATATGTATATGCATGTACACATATATGTGATGTATGTCATTTCTACTTTTCTTTGATTTGCTAGTCAACCTTTTTTTTAAAAAATTGAATTTATTTCCAGGTATTTCGGCCCCTCCCTCATCTTCCTCCAATACAGAAGGCTTCATCTGATTGTTTCTTCTCTATGGACAGTTTTTCCACTTATGCTTATAACTGCTCTTTGGATATTCTAGTCTCCTCAATCCTTTTTATATGCCCTTTCTGTGAGAGCATTATAAAATGATTCGGAAAACTAATTGGATTTGTGATTCATGAAAATCATTTAGAAAAAGCACTAGGCTAGGAGTACAGAAAATCCAGCCCTGACGTCAAGCTTAGCCAAGGCCTTTAATACTAGGAGTATTTGTTTTACTCATATGTAAAAGGATTAGTTGGACTAGATGGTTAATGTCTTTTTCATTGCTAAAAGTTTAGGAACCAATGAAAACTTTTTATCATCTTACAGCTCGAAGTGTGACACTTGATTCTCAGGTACAGCCATCAGTATGCTCAGATGTAATCTCAAAATCAGAAGATAAAGAGGAGCCAGGACCATCACACCAACACATTTCTGATTTTGAAGAAAGTGCTATGAAGATGTCAGGTATGTTGATCTTTAAGAGGGGATATTAAAGACACTTAAACACAAATCTAAGTATGAAAATGTCTTTCAAAGTTAAATCTCATTATAAAATCTTTTCTGGATTATCCTTAATTCTCCACAATAGAGACTTGACATTGGTTCTTTGAGGACTTTTTTTTTTCTCACAAGAAAACAGCAATTTAGCAGTGATGCAATAGTTTATATTTCTTTAAAATGGCTCCTTTCCCTATTTTTCTGTTTTGCTTTCTATGCTACTTTACCATGAACATAAATGAGGACAATTCGTTACTTCAGTATATCTAGCAATTTTCTCTATCCTACCTTGACTACCTTCCAGCATAAACACAGTTTAAATCTCACTATCTTCTGCAAAAGTACTATAAATCAAAGATGGTGCTGTAAAGGTAAGGATTCACCTAAGCTCTCCCAAATCGCCCTCCAAACAACATTAAAATAACACCTCGATACAAAATCTGAAGTGGCAGAAACAACAACAGAATGGAGTGAAATAATTTTCCTGCCCAAGACAACTTAGAAGGTCAGCAACATGGCAAGTAAAAATGATGCTGAAGCTTAGTCTACTCCAGAGCAAGATATTGTTTTAATAACTGTGACACATGTAGTGTTAGTAAAATAGTCACACTGGCACTTCGGCAAGAAGCAAGGACCTGAAAATGATCAATTTATTAGTTAGGCTAGCTATAATATTAGTTAAGCTAGCAATAGGCTAGCTTCCCTCAGTGACCAAAGACCTGACCTGACAGTACATCATTTAGACTTCTTCTGGCAAAGGCAAGACAATCCTGATTGGTAGACATTTTAATAAGGTGGTAGGTTAAGAGTTCTCAGCTCCTCTCTATTCATCTGTGGAGGCATTAGTAATGGAGTGGATAGGCCTTCAAATGTGGCTGATTATATCCCTCTCTGACACTTAAGGAATGCTAGTTGCTTTATGAGATTCATAGAATCTAGCAAAATAGGCTATAAAAAAACCCAATCAATTTGGCCTTCCCCTTGGAGATCAAATCACCCCTAAATTTGAAGACGAAAAGCAAGGACAGGGGAATTGTTCCCTGGGGAGGGACCTAGTCCAAGCTGGTTCTCTGTTTACTGGTTAAACAGAAGCACAGATCTCACTTTAAAGTGGCAGAAGCTTCGGGGGATAGGAGGGATCACATTCCTCAACCATGCTTTAGTTCAGACAGAGATTCTCCTTTTGAGCTAGTTTAAGAAATGGGGTTTTGAGGAAATGGACAGATTAAAGAGTAATACTGATTATCAAATGACATAGCATAATATTGCCTGAGCTCTTCTACATTTCCCTCTAAACAGTTTTAAAATAACCAGTCAAAATGAATTCCAAAGTGGCAGAAACAACAAAAAGACAAGGTGGAACTATTTCCTAGCCCTTAATAACTTATAACGTGGACAAGAAAGGTCTGTCTCACTGGTGAGAATGGAATGCAGCTCAGTGTAGGATGCACCCAGCAAGCCAGCAGTGGCCCTTGGGAGCAACTGAATTGCTGGCTGCAATCTTCAGAGCTCTCATCCCACAAATAGTAAGGGGATATTACAAATAGTAAAGGGATATTCCTAGTCAGGAAATTATAAGGGACCTTTTTCTGGCAATGGGAGCAAGACTCTGTTGTGTTGCTCACATACAGTTCCAGATAGAAGTCCTCTAGAGCACGGAAGAGCACTAACAGGAGGTGGGATGCTGGACACAGTTCCAGCACAGAAAAGACTACTTGTGGTCACTCATAGACAGTCCAGGGAAGCAGTGACCACCTTTTCCTAGATCATGCTACTTTGGAAGAACTGAAAACATAAAGTGAAAACATAATCCCCAGAATTTAGCTCAGAAAATAGAAGCATCAAAATTCAGAAGCTTCGGACAGTGCCTCTCCACCCCAGGAGCACAGCCCAAATTTAATGCATTAAGAGTCAAGAAATAGAATGGAAAAATAAATTAAAAAACAAACAAACCTGATTATAGAAAGTAATTGTGGTGATAGGGAAGATGGAAACACAAATTCAGAAGCAAGGACAATAATGTCAAAATAGCTATAGGCAAAGCCTCAAAGAAAAATGTGAATTGTTCTCAGGCCTGAAAAAGAATTCCTGAAAATGCTCATAAAGGATTTAAAAAATAAAATAAGAGAGGTAGAGGAGAAATTGGGAAAAGAAATGAGTGATGTAAGAAAATAATGAAAAAAGTCAACAGCTTGGTAAAGGAAGTACAAAAAATGGGAAAAAATATCAAAAGCTCACTGAAGAAAAGAATTTCTTAAAAAGTAGAAGTGGCCAAATGAAAAAGGACATACAAAAATTTAGTGAAAATAATTTCTTAAAAATTAATGACTCCATGAGACATCAAGAAATAAAGTCAAAAGAATAAAAAAAAACCTGGAAGAAAATGTGAAATATCTCATTGGAAAAATAATTGCCCAGGAAAATAGATCATGGAAAGATAATCTAGGAATTATTGGACTGCTCTAAAGCCATGATTAAAAAAGAACCTAGACATCATATTTCAAGAAATTATCAAGGAAAACTTCCCTGCTAGCCTAGAAGCAGAGAATAAAATAGAAGTTGCAAGAATCTCCTGAAACTCCTAGAAATTCTATAGCCAAATTCCATTGCTCTCAGGTCAAGGAGAAAATATCATAAGCAGCTAAAAAGAAACAATACAAATATCATGGAGCCCACAGTCAAGATTACACAGGATTTAGGAGTTTTTACATTAAAAGATCAGAGGTTCTGGAGCATGAAATTCCGGAAGGTAAAATACCTGGGATTACAACCAAGAATAATCTATCCAGTAAAACTAAGTATAATTCTTCAAGAGGAAAAAAAAAGATATTTAATAGAAAACTTTCAAGTATTAATGAAATGACTAAAGCTGAACAGAAAATTTGATTTTCAAATACAAGACCCAAGAGAAACATAAAAAGATAAGCAGGAGAGAGAAATCATAGGGATTCAATAAGGATAAACTTTTATATTCCTACATGCAAAGATGATACTTGTAATTCTTAAGAGCTTTATTATTATTAGGGCAGTTAGAAGGAGTATACATTGATTGAGGACACAAGTGTGAGTTGACTATGATGAGATACTACCTAAAAAAATAAAATTAAGGGGTGAGAAAGAGGGATGTACTGTAAGAAAGGAGAAGAGAGAGGTAGAAGGGAGTAAATTATCTTACATAAAAGAGGCATGAGAAAGCTCTTATTGAAATTGGCTCAAAGAGGGAATAACATCCATTGACTCAAAGAGGAATGACTCAGGTATAGAAATCTTTCTTAACCTACAGGGAAGTAGAAGAGGAGATAAAGGGGAGGAGGGGCTAAAAAGCGGAAGGTGAATTGAAGAATGCAGTGGGCAGAAACAAAACACTTCAGGAGGGTCAGAGTGAAAGGAGAGAGGATAAATGGGGAAATTGAGATAAAGGGAAATACACAGTAAAGCAGAAACAGATAGTACAGTGGATTATGTGATTTAGACATAAAGGGTGAAGCCATAAGAAAATTAGGAGAGCATGGAATCTGTCAGATCTATGGAAAAGGGAAGAATTTATGACCAAATAAGAACTACAGATCATGGTGTGATATAAAATGGATAATTTTTATTATATTAATTTTTTAATGTAAAAACAAACCCAATATTGCCAAGATTAGAAGAAAACTGGAGAAAAAAAATTTTATATTGAGTTTCTCTGATAAAGACCTTATTCCTCAAATATTTAGAGAATGGAGTCAAATAAGAATATGTCATTCCCCAATTGATTAAATAGTCAAAGGTAATGAACAAGCAGTTTTCAGATAAAGTAATCAAAACTATCTTTAGTCATATGAAAAGATACTCTAAAGCACTCTAGATTAGGGAATGCAAATTAAAACATGCTGAGGAACCACCTCACTCCAATCAGCTTGGTTAATATGACAGAAAAATAAAATAATAAATAGGAAGGGATGTGGGGAAATTGGGACACTAATATGCTATTGGTGGGGTTGTGAACTGATCCAATCATTCTAGAGAGTAATTTGGAACTCTGACCAAAGGGCTATAAAACTGTGCATACTCTTTAACTCAGGAATACCACTGCTAGGTCTGTATCCCAAAGAGATTTTTGAGAAAAGGAAAAGGACCTATTTGTACAAAAATATTTATAGTAGTTCTTTTTGTGTGGCAAAAAATTGGTAATCAAAGAGATGGCCATCAATTGGGGAATGGCTAAACAAGTTGTGGTTATGATTCTGATGGAATACTATTGTGCTAAAAGAAATGATATATAGGGTGGTTTGAGAAAACTCTGAAAGACTTACTGATGCAGAGTGAGCAGGACCAGGAGAACATGGTAGGCCATAAAACAGCAATACTGAAGAGTAATCAACTATGAAAGACTTGGCTATTCTCAACAATACAATAATCTAGGAACATTCTCAAGGACTTATGTTGAAAAATGCTATCCACCTCCAGAGAAAGAATTGATGGAGTCTGAATACAGACTGAAGCATACTTTAAAAAATAATTATTATCTTTAAAATTTTGTTTTCTTTCTCAATATAACTAATACAGAAATGTTTTGCATGACTTCACATGTTTAATCTATATCAAATTGCTTTTCTTCTCTATGAGGAAGGAGGGGAGGGAAAGGAAGAATTTAGAACTAAAAAAATATTTTAAGGTGGTTTAAAATTGTTTTTACATATAATTGAATAAAAAAAAATAAAAGAAGACTTACTTTTCCAATAAAAAAAGAAAATGAAAAAATACTATAAATCAGGCAAAGAAGTTTTTTGATCTGGAGCCCAGATGTCCAAACTATGCACAAATGATTGCTTCTACCAACAACAGTTCAAAGGAAATAGAGATAGAGAAACCTCACAATCCCACAATGAAATTACTATTTTAGCTCTGTCTTCCTAGACTCCAAATTTTAGATTGCTCTTAGTGATTATAAAATCTAGCCTATCAACTGAGTCATCTTTGTAGTCCTGCTACATTCCCAAATGTTCATTGATCAGCTCAGAAAAGGTTAAGTGTACCAAACTAAGCTGGGAGGGGAATGGACTCCATTGATTAAATCCCATTTTATCATAGTACATGCCCCACTAGCACAAAATTACATAGGAAGGTTAGAACTAAAGACCAAGATTCTCAGAATTTCTTGAGAGTTTAGATTTTTTTCTATGATTATAGACATGTACAGAACAAGTTTCCTATAGTTGAGAGGTTGTCACTTTGAACACAGATTCCACAGCCCTAGTTTACAGGCAGAATAGGATCGTAAACTTATTTTTGTGAGCATTTCAATTCAAAGTACTAAAATTCTTAGCATCATTTGCTTCATGTACAGAAGAAACCTACATTGCTCTTTCTAAATAAAATAAGCTTTCCATCAAACAACTCAGATTATTTACAAAGGAAGTACCCTATTAATCTACCCAATAAAAATAATCATGTGATATAAAACAAACAAAAAGGTCTCAGAGAATATCATAAAATCACAAAAGGAAATATTTAGATAAGCTAGACTGAACTGAGAGTAATTCTAGTGAACATTTTTTTTTATAGAAAAATTTGAAAAGGCCAAAAATGGAAGAAAAGAAAAGATCAACATATGGATCAATCACATATACTTCTTTTTTGTGAACATATTATTTCAAGCATTTAAACATGAAGAAATCATAAAAGAGAAAATAAAGGAAAACAGGATACGGGATGAAGAACTAGCCCAGAAGAAAAAAATTGAAGATGAGGAAGTGGAAGCAAGGTAATTTTTAAAATATAAAAAGGAAATTTAAATTTGTTTTAAAAAAAGACAAACCTACCCTTTGAATAGTGTATCATGATTTGCAAATATTCTATAATAATGAGACATTTTATAGAATTATTTTTAATATCAATTTTTTTCTTTAAGATGTCTTTTCTATTTCTTGCATTATTTTTAGATTAGCATTCAGATATTTCACAATACTACCTACCTCTCACAGTGTTGTTGTGAGGATCAAATGTGTTGGCATATGAAAAGTAACAATATATGAAGTTAATACAGGTTCACCTTAAAGGACTAAATATATGCCAGCTATTTCTATTATTAGGCAGCTAGGTGGTGCAGTGGATAAGAGTGCTAGGCTCTCAAAAGTCAGGAAGACTCATCTTCTTAAGTTCAACTACAGCCTCAGACAGTTCCTAGCTGTGGGCAAGTCACTTAACCTGGTTTGCTTCAGTTTTCTTATCTGTCAAATGACCTGGAGAAGGAAATGGCAAACTATTCCAATATCTTTGCAAAAATAACCCCAAAATGGGGACACAAAGACTTGGGCTCAACTAGAAACAACTTAATAGAAAAATTGTTTTTATTATGCATTTTGTAGTTATTTTGAATATAATTTACTTTTTTATTATTCTCTCTTGGTTTTTATTATTGTTATGTAGAAATGGTGGGGGTGGAAGGTTAAAATTTTTTTAAATATGATTACATTACTAAAGCTATTATCCCAATTTTGGGGGCAAATTCTCTGAGTTTTCTAAATAAACTGATATTGTGTGAAAATAATTTTGTCGTCTTTTTGCCAACATTCATGCCATCAATTTCTTTCTCATCTTATTTCTATTGCTAGCATTTTGAAAACTGTGTTAAATAAATACTTTTTTGATTAAAACTATAACTCTTCCTAAGGTTGTCAAACCATATTTTGTGTAAACTCATGCAGTCCATTAGAAAAAATGAAATAAATAAAATACTATGAATCACTGGGACCATTTAACTATTTTACAAGTACAGCTATTTTAAAACCTGAGAATCATTTAAAAACAAAAACAAAAATGAGAAAGCTTCTTTTAAACATAGTTTTCTCAGTTTTTGTTCTAATTTATTTCCTTTTTTTCTGACATTCTGATATCACATTTGCCATTCTCTAGAGCAACAATGTTTCCTAATCTAAATTGGTAAGTGCTAACTTTTTAAAAATGGCTTTTAAGTCTTAATCCTAACCTAATATAAGAGATTTGGTCTAACACCTATTGGGATTTGTAAATGTCTATTGAATCCTATTGAAGAAAACAAAATGCGAAATGGGTTGTAATGGAGGAAATCTTATGGGAATTGCAAAAGTGCTACTAGGAGCCCACTGTCATCCTAGCTAATTTAAAGTACACTTAAAAAGCCTGGCGGGGTTGAGGTGGGCAAGCTGGGTAGCTCAGGGGATTGAGAGACAGGCCTAGAGATAGGATGTCCTGGGTTCAAATCTAGCCTCAAGTACTTCCTAGCTGTGACCCTGGGCAAGTCACTTAACCCCCATTGCCTAGCCCTTCCCACTCTTCTGCTTAGAATCAATACAGAAGGAAAGGGTTTAAAAACAACAACCTTGGTTAGTTGTATTTGGTGCAACTACTATTAAAGTCAGGTAGTAGGTAGACTTCATTTGCAAATAATTTTGAGTATCTTAAGGACATAATAGAGTGCTTCAGATTTTAGAACAAAGGTGGTGATGTAATTTACAGATGTCATTTATTTACTGTTTCTCAGCAGTGTCAAACGCTCCAGAGCATAGCCGGAATCATATTAATAAGAAAGATTTGATAAAATAAAAATACAATAGAATATAGAAAATAGTAATATGTGGTTTTCTAAGTCAGTATGAGACCAGCTGGGTTCCTGATATACAGTGTGGTCCCTTCCCCTCCCAGTCCTCCCTTCTATTTGACATCAATGCTGTAGGATGACAGCTGTTTAGTTTTGTTTCAGGCACTTAGGAAAATGCCAAAAACTATTGCCAGCTTTGTTTATATGAAAATAGGTTGGAAGTCCCCCCCCCCAAATTGGAAAAGAAAAATAAAATGCCCTTCTGTATTTGTCTTTAGGCTTAATGTCTTACAAGAGGAAGAGGCCAAAAGACAAGATAATGAGATAGAAACAGTTAAAACTATAGTTAAAGAGCCGGTGGTAGAAGATACGCCTCATTTTACACCAAGTCCTCCTAAAGAAGAGGCAGTTAAGGTTCCTGGACCCAAGAAAAAGAAAAAGTGAAATGATGTTTGGTGATTTACTCTTACAGCAAGGCAAGTAGATGTGACAAGAACGTTGGAATTCAAAATTCTACCACTATAACCAATAAAATCAAATGGTTGTATTGGAATTCTGTTTAGGAGCTTTCTTTTTAATATAATTTTACTGAAATCTTTTGATGCCTTTGTCCAATAACCCATATTTTCCAGTGTATCTCACCATGTCATAACTTCAACTACAACACTTTTGGAAAAATTGGAAAAATATTAATTTCTCATGGGTAGGCTGAACCAATATTAAAAAATGATTCTACCTAAAGTACTTAGTGTTATATCAAACTCCCCAAATATTGTTTTATAGAGCTAAAAAATAATAAAATTCATCTGGAAGAACAAAAGGTCAAGAACATCAAGAGAATTCATGGAAAAAATATATAAAGGAAGGTGATCTAGCTGTATCAGATCTCAAACTATTACAAAGTGGTAATTATCAAAACTATCTGATACTAGTTAAGAGACAGAATGGTGCTGTTTTTCCTTGTTATAAAAGATTAATAGATTAAATACACAATATTGTTGTTCAATCATTTCAGTCATGACCAACTCTTCATGACTTCATATGGGTTTTTTTGGGCAAACATCCTGGAGTCATTTGTTCCAGATCTATAGATAATGGAATAATTTAGGAACAAACGAGATAGCAAGTATTGTAGGATGCAAAATGAGTAACTTTGACCACATCAATGTTTTACACAAACAAAACCAATGCTGCAAAGATTAGAAGAAAAGCCCAAAACGGGGGAGGATTATACAACAATTTTCTGATAAAGGTTTCATTTCTAAAATATATGTGTATAATAAAAATACAAATTATTTCTAAATGCTAAAAAGACCATTTACAAACAGTTGTCAGAAGAAAAAAATCAGTTATATCTATAATTATATAAAAATATTCTAAATCATTCTTAAAGAAATGCAAGTTAAAACAACCTTTGGGGTGAGTAATAGGGGATGGTAGGTGAGTGGGTAATGGCAGTAAGTTTTTTTTTTAAATGCACAGAGGAAAACTAAAGTGAGAGACATAAATAGAGCAATTTTGTTACTGCCTTGTTAAATTGTATATTTCTTAAAAATAAATTATATAACAGATTCAGTTTCTAAACAGGAGGACCTTTCTTGTTCCTTGTATACTGAAATGTTTGTATTTGTTGATGATTAAGTTTACAATAAAAAGAGAATTTAATAAAAAATCCTAGGGAGAAGGATCCAGAAGGATTAGGTCGTTTACAGTGTCAAATGATGCAGAGTATGAAAAAGATAAGTAGTGAGCAAAAAGTCATTGGATTTAGCAATAAAGAAATCATTGATAACCTTGGAAGAAAGCAGTTTCATATGGTCTAATTGGTGTTTGAAATTATTTACTTGTGAGATCCTTAAGACTAAAGGATTAAATTTAATTCCAAATTTATTAAGAGCCTCATATAATAGAAGACAATATGCTAGGCAATGGGAAGACAACCCTTGCCCCCAAAAAGTTATTGTCCAAAAGAATGTACATACTGTTAGCTAGATACAACTTGCAAACAGATAACCATAAGGTAATTTAAAGGGATGGCCTAGTAACAACCAATAGAGTCAGGAGGTAAGAGCTGAGCTTGCTTTTGAAAGAAGGTAAGGATTTCAAGCCGTGGAGGTGAAGAGGGAAAACATTCCCGAGATCAGTGACAGCCTAGACAAAAGGTATAAGGGAAGGAAATGGAACAAGTTTGGAGCAATGAGGCTAATTGGCTGGAATACAGGGTTCAGGAAGCTACCATGTCTTAACTCAAAATTTGAAGGATGCAGTAGGTAGGTGCTTAGTAAATACATGTACAGACTTCAGTGTCCAATAATATTACAGCACCACTCCCAGATTTCTCATTCCTAGCTTTTCTATACTACTGAAGTCATTATAAGGCAGCAACTACTGTGTTAGCAAATGCTGCCATCACTACCATTCTGACTGATGCTTACAGCTGTCAATGGTTCTCGCCACTATGGCATACCATCCACTGGAAATCTGGCCAAATTAAGTACAATTCAGCTAGAAGGGTTAATTCAAAATACCACCTGTGAAAATTCCACTTTTTAAAAGGCATACAAAAGTAGACGTTTAAGCAGTTCACCTAAAAGGGAAGACTATTTTGTATTTAAATATGAGGAAAGGGAACCCATAGTTTTAAAATTATTATAGCAAGGTTATGATTTTTTTATACTTATTTAAACTATTTTAATTTGTAAGAAAAATAAAGTTCAGTTTTATTACTGTCTGTAAATGCTTTGAAATCTGCCACTGTACAATTTGGTGAGGGAAAATGAGGAATCATATAACTACTAGATATTTTCAAACTTACATTCTTGTTATAATGTCCAGGAATTGACTAGGAACAATCATACTTAAGGTCATAAACAATTATATCCTAAAATAAAGCAAAACTATTGAACAAAAAGAAAAGGAAATAAAAAATAAATGTCCTCAAAAATTGTAGCAATTTATTCATTTTATTTTCCATTAAAATAGTCACATAATATCAGAGAAATGGAATGGCATAAATGTAGCAGACTTGCTTAAATTCCACTTAAATATTTAAAATCTAAAAATTTTACAATCAGAGTTTACAGATTTGATAGAAATTTGATTCTTACAAAGCAAGTATTGCTTTACTATTGTCATTAATCCAGTCAATAATATGACTAATAACCAGTAATGTTAAACAAAATTTTAATGAATTTTTGAAATTTTAAATAAGCTGTTTTGTTGGTCAATCCAAGAAGAATATGTTGTTGAATTGTGTTGCACAAAGTTTCTTTACTTCTTCTGCAAAAACAATAGAAAACACTGAGAAAAGTGGAGGTCCTTATTTCTTCTGCCCCAAAGGTATAGACACCCTTGACCCAAGTTCTAACAATTGAGGAAATCTTTTATTCAAGAAACATATTAGATGCTAGCTAATAGTGTTGGACACATAGCCAGGAAAACCTGAGTTCAAATTCTACCTCAGAAATGATCAACTGGGACCCTGGGCAAGTCACTTCACAGTTCTGGCATGTGCTTTCCTTATATGTAAGAGGAGGGAGTTGATTCAATAGCTTTTAATATCTCTTCTAGTCCTAAATCTATGATCCTATGAATCATGGTATCTTTGAAACAAATTGACATATCTTAAACCTTCTGTCAGCACATTACTATAAATATTTTGGAGTATGTATGTTCTTTTCCTTTTTCTTATCTGCTTGGGAAACATACTCAACAGTGGCAATACTGGGTCTTAACGATATGTAGTTTTATAACTCCCTGGGCATGATTGTAGATTGCTCTCCAGGATGACTGGATCAGCTCACAGTCCTACCAGGAGTGTATTAGTGTCTCCATTTTTCTGCATCTTCTCCAACATTTATCATTCTAGCCAGTTTAATAGTGTGAAATGATGTTGCCTAATTAGTAGTGATTTAGAGCATTTTTTCATATGTTTAAAATGTCTTTTATGTCTTCATCCAAAAACTGTTCAAATTTTTTGTCTACTTATCAATTGGGGGATGGGATAGCTCATATTCTTTTAAATTTGACAAAGCTTGTTTCTGGTAGGACCTGGCCTTAAAAGTTTCCACAAATGTAGCAATTCTGGAAAATATCACCTTTGAATATATGCTATTTGTAGTCATCAAAATAGTAAGGGCCCTAGGAGTATCTAGTAATCTTGAATTTTAAAATTCTTCTTTGAAATCATTAATCATTATACCAAATGATTTATAATTTCTAAGTGAATAGCACCAGGACCTCCCAGTGTGGAAACTTCTAACAAAACAGACCATAATCCATCTATGAATTATCTATATCTATATCATACTGTATCACACCATGAAGATGTCCAAGGCACAAGGAAGTTAGTGACTTGTCCACGTTTACATATTGAATAAACACTGGAAGTAGGATTTTAACTCCAAATTCAATAATCCTGCTTTGCCAATAATGTAACAATTATCATCCTATTGCTTCACAAAAGCTTATTTTGTTTTCATTTGTTCCCAACTGATAAAATGTCTGGCAGAGAAGCAATTAAGCATATATACAGTGCCTGATATATGCCAGGCACTGTGTTAAGTGCTTTACAAATATTATTTAATTTGCTTCTTAGAACAACCATGTAAGGTAAGTGCTGTTGTTGCCCCACTTTAGAGTTGAGGAAAAAGAGCTAAACACGGCTTAAGTGGCTTGCCCAAGATCACATTTAGTAAATATCTGGGGTTGGATTTGAACTCAGGTCTTTCTTACTCAGGCCCACCACTCTATCACTGTACCACCTGGTTGCCTCAGGATACCTAGTAGAAATAATATAAAAACTAAGAAATGGCAAAAGCAGACATTAAACTTACCATATGTGATATCTGCCTATGATACACACCACATAACATGCACACAAAAGTCTAAAGTTCAGACTTCTCATTACTAAAAAAGGTTGCTCTCTGTATCCCCATTTACGTGTGTCTGTCTGAAGGCAGCAAGCTGCATGGGCTGAAAAGAATGGCTACCCGTACCTTTCATTCAAACACAACAGCACACCCAGAATATGGTCACAGGAAATATGGCAACATCAGTCATTCTGGTCTAGCTGGAGAATCATTTTCACCTGACAATTCTGCTTGGCAGGTGCTCAGAAACATTATGCCCCTGAACGTGGAGGCACATCTAAAAACTGGCAAACAAATTAGAATATTTTGTAAAAGGTACTACTTTTACATATTACTTTTTTCTTCCAATAAAAATGGCATTTCCGGACAATGCCATACATATTTTCATTTAGGACAACAGAACTTAATAAAAGTATTAAAACAACTTATTTTTCAAGTCTGCCTTATTTTCATAAGGCAGAACTCATGAACCAGAGAAATTTTCTAGGGAAGATAATTTTCCATAAAGTTATGGAAATTGTGGCCAGTTAACTTATTAAATGCATTAGCTAAAAATAAAACCTTGATTATCCATAATTTTGTTCTATTTCTTGTTACTCCAAAACTAGACTTAAAAGATCTGGATTCAAGTCCCAGCTCTATCACTTATTATTTGGATGATTCTGGGCAATTCAGAATGTCTCATACCTCAAAGTCACCTGTAAAATGAGGATAATAACTGTGCTGTTTGAGTCTCAAAACAACCTTTGTGAAGTAGGTACCACAGATAATCTCCACATAAAGATAAAGAACTGAGCCCCAGCAACATTAAGTCACTTGCCTGTGAGAAAGGCAGGACTTGAACCCAACTTTATCTACTACACCACAAAATATAATAGGAGTTTTAAATATTTTGAAGAGTAGCATAAGGGACACATAGGTAGGACAGTAAACAGAGCACCAGGCCTATAGTAGTTGGGAGGATCTGAGTTCAAATCTAGACTCTGACATTTCCTACCTGTGTGACCCTAGGCAAGTCACTTAACCTTGTTTGCCTAGCCCTTACAACATGTCTATCTTAGAATGGATACTTAGACAAAAGGGTAAAAAAAAAAAGGCACATGGAAAAAGGAGAGGGCTTGTTCTATGTTGTTCCAGAGGGCAGAACAGGGGGTAGGAACTGAAAATAAGGGGGAAACAAATTTGAACATGTCAGGATTGTTGAATGGTATGAGCTGCCTCTTGAAACATTGCAATGTTCAGGCAGAGGCTGAATGTTTAGGAAGCCAGAGAAGGTATTTCTGCAGTTCCTTCCAACTCTTAGATCCTAGGATTCAAAGCCTATCTTTTAGGGAACCTAACCTAGACTCCAGGTAACCTAGACTATGTTTTTTGGTGTCTGACTACAGACTTCTGAGCAGGCCTCATACTCTTCTGTGGCCCTTAACACATGTAAAATCTTTTCAAAGTACCTCCCCCCTAATTGAATAAAGCTTCAGACAAGCGAATTCTTTTCCTGACTTGTAATTTGTACTACAAGGGTTCATGGCAGTGCCAGTCATTTAAATAGGAGATGTTACTGCTACACTACAAAGTAAGTCATTTCCTCTACATTTGTATGCCTGCCTGTATTACGTTTCCCCAACCAGATCATAAGCCCCCTGGCAAAAAAAAATTCTGCTGAAATTTCACAGGACTGGTATACGGGTAAGTAAGATACGAAAGTGCCTGGTAAACAATTAAGCACTACACACGTGCAGGGGATCATTATCATTACTATGTTTTCCTTAATAGTGACACAGTAAAATTCCAGTCCATTTAAACCTCAATGTATACTTACCATTGACCTCAATCAGGTTTGCATTTTTTTGATTCAAAATAACATACAGTTCTCGCTGATCAGATTTTTTCCCAACAACCCAATAGTCACTCATTGCCTTCACGATGATTTCCTCATCTTCATCCATTCTGTAAAACAAATTCATTATGCAATTTTATGGATATATTTGTTGGGTATAAACATGTAAAGGCAGATTATAAAAAGTCGACATTTTAAAATATAAGAGATCATAGAGAACTTTAGTAGTTAATATCCTTCAGGGTGTTATGTAGGAAATGAACAGCTTCTAAAAAGTATGGCTACAGCTACGGTGGTTTTATATAAATTCAGAGAATTCTGAATATGCAGCTTGGGGAAAGGATTAGAGAAACTAATGCTATGCAGAAAGCTCTAATCTCTTCCTCTATTTTAAAGGGTTGTTCTTTTTAGTATGTGGCATTCATTTTGAAATAATTACCTTGTAAAATCACTGTTGATATCACCTAGAATCTTCATAAGGTCAGGATGAACAGATGTAAGTGATATGCTAGGTGTTTTCCTCATGTGAATTGTACTTTTCTCTGCTAAATTCATATGATTGAAGTAGATAAACTTAAACTGGGGTTCCTTTTCAGATCTGGGAAAAAATATTAATAAAATAGTCAGTAAAATATTTTTAAAAGAACTCAAAAGTTATTCAACCTATGAAAATATATTCCCTTAAGAAGCTTAAGAGATATAGCTGACAGTGACAATCTCATCCTCCAACTGCCAATAAATACAGAGATTTCAGAAACCTGGGTCTTCAAAAGTATTAGTCTCAAAGATGAGATATGGCTGCTACCTATAATTACCATATTTTATTAGTTCTTTTCTTAATAAAGTGGGCTTTTTGCATTTAGTGGACATTAAACACATTTGCTAACTGATGAATATAAAAACTATATTAATTTAAGTTTCATTAATATAAGTTTCAGTTCAGATATGACTAAAACAACAAGAGCTGACCTATATACATCCCTCGGTGGTACAGTGTTCCATTTAAATGAAGTTTCCAAATAATGAAAACTGAAAATGGTCACTTAAAAAGTATTATACATTTTCCTAAATTCTAAAATAGAATATCATGACTACACTTCAACCTTCTATTGCCTTGGGTTAGAATGAATATCAATTATTCTATGCACTCAGGGCCTACATTAGCCTCTGCATTCAATTGTACTATACTTCTTTGCATTTTGAATTTTCTGTCCACTTTTTTTAGGGCTGTTAAGATGTGTCTCTGCCCTTAGTCTAGTCTAGAATCTACTGGAAGGAAAATATAAAAAATGGCTACAGAGAAGTCCAATGCAACGTAGGAAGGAATGAAGAGGCCAAAGATATCCAGACAAGGTCCTGGAACATTCAGGGAGGAGAGAACACTTTCTGCTGGATGTATTGGGATGATGATGGGAATCAAGGAATGCTATAGTTTGTACTTTATTACAACCATGTAGTATCTATTTGTTTGCTCAGAGGCCCTCTTTACCAACCACAGTGTTAGAAGGGTTGGTCAATTAATAGAAGTGAGATGTAGAAAAATTTACATCCTAGATTACAACCCTTTTGGAATATATCCCTCACATGAACAGGAGTGTTACTATGTAACCAGGTAATTTCCAAACCTTGAACATCGCCGCAATAGCCACTCCTCTTAAGTCAAAGTTTGTTTGGGCTTAGTGTAGGTAACAGTTCTGCCATAACTGGAGTTAGGAATTCTAATGGGTTGAAAATCAATACTATCAAAAAGTCTCTTTCTCAGGTCAGCTGGGTGGCTCAGTGGATGGAGAGCCAGGTCTAGAGATGGGAGGTCCTGGGTTCAAATCTGACCTCAGACACTTCCTAGGTTTGTGAGCCTGGACGAGTCCCTTAATCCCCATTGCCTGGCCCTTAACTGTTCTTCTGCCTTAGAATCATTGATTCTAAGATGTAAGGTTAAGGGTTTTAAAAAAAAGGTCTCTTTCTCCTTCCATGTAACTATGTATGGAACCATGTGAAAATGACACACTGTTTGTATAGCTGAATCTTTCTGACTTCAAGGCCAACTCTTTATCTACTATATTACATACACAGCCTTCCTAACTAAATTTAGAATCTCATCACCAGAAGCCTGATTCCTAGGTGATGCCTTTTTTGGCCACAGCAATTTATAAAACCACTTATGAAAGTACAGAATTTGTATTGTATTGTGTAAACTAAAGGAATATTTACAACAATTAAATCATTTATCTTCTGAAGCATTAAAACATTAACTGACAAGCTACTCTTTTCTCGAAGGTGGAAAGGAAGCCTTCGAGAGTAAGATGGTCAAAGGAAGACAATGCTATGATATGCCTTGGAAAAGGTCTTATTTATAAACACTTGATGTAGGGTTTTTGAGAGACAGAGGACTTCTTTCCTATCCTTTTTTTTTCAGCCATGTGGCATTTATGTGCCATTATATGTGCCACATATGTGCCACATGTGGCATTACTTAGTAATATCACTTTAACATAATCTCCGCTACATCAAAAGATACTGTGAAAATGTAAAAATTCATAGAGGAATTAAGAGTTTTGAGCTTTTTTTCCTATAACCACAAACATTTCTATGATGCTCTGAGGTCTGCTAAGAGTTGTTTTCACAACCCTGTGAAGTTGGTACTAAGAGAATTACTATTATTGTTATCATCCCTCTTTTTATGACTATCAACAAATACTTATCTAGCTGGGTTACAAAGATGAAAATGAAATAGTTCCTACCCTCCGGGAGCTTACCTTTTGTTGCAGAAGATAGTGTGGACACATATAAATAACATATAAAACCAATGAGGTAATTTTAAAGGAAAAGGCACCAACAATAGCCAAGATGACAAAGAATTAAGAGATCTGTCTATGATATACAGTAATTGTTGGAGGCAGAATCTAAAAACAATTTTGTTGACTCCAAGTTGGTGGGACAGTGGAAAGAGTACTGGATTTGCAGTCTGAGGGACCCTGATTTCTAATCCAGACTCTTTCACTTCAGACTTTGTCATTTAACTTCTGGGCTTCAGATCCTAATCTGCAAAATAGGGGTATGTGGACCAGATGGCATATGAAATCCCTTCCACCTCTAATAATATATAATCCAACAATTCATTCATTCCTTAAGACCAAGTGAGAACTTTTGCCTATTCCTGCCTTCTCAAAAAAAAAGCTGCCCTTAACCTTAACCTTTGTTTGTAGAACAGTGTTATGCTAATAAAAATATAGAGGCTTATGATGGAATAAAATAATATTTTCCTATCAAGAGAGGCAGTATTGACATAGTGAATTTAATCCATCTCTGGCTTGACACTTATAAATTGTTCCATCTTAACCCCTGACCCCGTTTCCTCACCTGTAAAATGGGGATAACAAACAATAAAATAAAATGTATATAAAGCCCTTTGTACACCTTAAAGGACTAAATATTTCAACTTTGAAAAAAAATCAATGTAACCAACATTTCTATAGGAAAATGTACCCCAACTTCCAATTTAGGATGTAGGAACATATCTTTCCCATTTTTGCCTTAACCATGAGAGTAGAAGTGGGAAATTCTTTCCCCCCTTCCAGGCAGCAAAAAGAGGGTTTCCCTAACTCCAAATACATTTATTCAGTAATAAACATTGGTTAAATGAATGATGATTTATTGGTCATGATGATTCTATGGCCTGGGACTAGAATTCATTAGTGGCCCAAAGACTTCATTACTTGTGCTTTCTGCAGCCATCCCTTTCTCTCTATTGTTCTCCATTGCTAAAGGCCGAGTATAGATTTTCATCACCAACGAAGTTCTTCTAATATGTCATCTTGCCTTCAATTTATCCCGTTCCTTTCCTTCAGTCTAACTCTTCAAACCAGCACTAGATTAATCTTTCTCATGCATGGCTCAAGTCATATCCCTCCTCTATTTTAAAAATCCTCTAATGGCATGTGCCTGCCTATGAAATAAATTTCAAACTCTTTAGTGGTGTTACTTCTACTTTCCCCATTATCCTTTGTGGTTTAGCCAAACTCTCTTCCTTTGTTCATGCCCCAAACTTTCCTACCTTTGTATCATTTATTCCTCCTCAAGGCCAGATGTGCCAAATTTATAGCCTGCTTGTAAAATTCCCAAGTGTGGTCCAAACCAGATTAAAATTGTATTAGGAAATGTTTAGCAAAATAAATAAAAAATTATATATATATATATACATATATATATATATATATAATGTTAATTTGTAGTTTTTAAAGTCAATATGTGGTCCTAGGATCAGCTTCTATTTGAGTTTGATAACCCTGCTCAAGGCTATGTTGGGGGAGGGGGGGGGAACAGAATGGTGACTAGCTCACAAGTAATGTAAAAGGAAATGGGGAAGGACCACAGGACTAGACTTAAGGGAAGACATGATAATTGTCTTCAAGGATTGGAAAGGTTGGCATGTGGAAGAAAGATTAGATGTTTTGCATGGTTCCAGAGGGCAAAATTAGGGACAGTGGGTATAAGATGCAAAGAGGCAGATTTCAGCTCTGGATCAGGAAAAAAGTTCCCACTGCTTTCTAAATTCCCTTGTCTGGCATGTGAGGACTTGTATAGTCAATACTATCCTATTTTTTCAGCCTTGCCTAATTTATTTCATTTCATGAATGCTATGCTTCAGTCATATCAGATTTACTGCCCTATTTAAATCTTTTGTGCTTCCAGCCTCTCCTTTTCTTATATTGTTTTCTATGTTTAGAATAATTTCATTCTCCCTCAGACATCAGAAAGAATGTTGTTTTACAACTTTTCAATGCATTAAAAAACAAAACAAAACCCTAACCTTCCATCTTAGAATCAATACTATGTATTGGTTCCAAGGCAGAAGAGCAGTAAAGGCTAGACAATGGGAGTTAAGTGACTTGTTCAGGGTCACACAACTAGAAAGAGTCTGAGGCTACATTTGAACCCAGGACTTCCCATTTCAGGGGTTGACATGAAACAATCCACTGAGCCACCTAGCTGCCCCCTCAATGCATTTATAATGTAATGTTTTGTACTAGTTATCTATGTCTGCATTTTATTCTACAGAGACCGTGTCTTATCTAACTTTTATAGCTTTCTCAGCTACTTTCCATAGCTCTCTACACACTTCAAAAATGCTCTGATGAATGAATACTAAAACTTGTGCCTGTAATGCTCTTCTCCTCTCTCCTGGCTTCTTATAAGCCTTATAATGCTTTCAAAGGCCACTTCAAATACTACCTTTTCTAGAAGTGTTCTCTGTTCCACTGAGTCACCTTGTCCTTAAGCTGACAGTTGTTTGACTCTTATTTGTGCCCTTAATGTGTATTATCATTTTATAATGCTCAGATCTTTTTAATCTCCTCTGGTGTCCTACTTAAACAAATATAGTGCTCCTTATAGGGGAGGCATTTAATGTATGTTTAATGGATTGATATGGAAGACTGTATATACTTTCCCTTCATCTTCTCCCCCCTCCAAATTATCTTAAAAATTTTAGAAAGTCTGGTCAATAAATTTATAAAAAGAGTTTCACACTTGCACCTTATTCTGTCCATACCCTTTGATCTCCTAATACCACTACCTGGTCTGTATGCCAAAGAAAAAAATTTTTTAAATAGGAAAGGAGCTGTTTGTACAAAAATATTTATAGCTGTTCACTTTGTAGTGGCAAAGAAATAGAAACTAAAGGGGAGTCCCTCGATTGGGGATTGGCTGAACAAATTGTGGTATATGATGGTGATGGAATATTATTGTGCTATAAGGAATGATGAACAAGATGATTTCAGAAAGACCTGGAAAGATCTCCATGAACTGATGCAGAGTGAAATAAGCAGAACCAGGAGATCATTATACACAGTAACTGCAATACTATAGAACAAACAAATGTGATAGGTTTTACAACTAACAGCAAATGATCCAGGATGATCCTGAGGGACATATGAAAAAGAATGCTATCTATATACCTCCAGAGAAAGAACTGTTGGAGTAGAAATGCAGATAAAAACATGAGATTTATCACTTGTTTATTTGGGTATATGTTTTGGTTCTATAAAATTGTTCACTTACAAAACTGATTAAAGAAATGTTTTGTGTGATGATACATGTATAACCCAGATTGAACTGCTTGTCACATCCCAGAAGGGGGGAAGGAGACAATATGGATCATATGACTTTGGAAAAATGGAAATTTGTTGCCAAAATGAAAATAAAACAAACTTATTCTGTACTCCTAGAAGCTAAAACAAGTACAAGATTACATATTTTATGAATAAATATCTGAACATTAAAGATACACTAGTCTATGATTCCTCATATTAGCAAATCAAAGCACAATGGCATAGTGCTTTCATTTTTCAAAACAATTCTTATCGATTACATTCATTTTAACCTGTGAAGTTGGAACAGTAGATAAAATCATCTATATATTTTACATATGGAAAAAACTCCTCCCCACCCTGAAGCACAAGAAGATTATATGATTTAATATAAATGAAACCAAGATTAGAACTCAGATTCTCCTAATTTCTCTTCAACTTAATACCCTTTCCTTAAATAATTGTGTATTTGGGTGTATTTTTTTTTTGAGTCTTCCTATCTCAGCCAGGCTGGAAGTGTTGTAGCTTCTCACTGGTCTACATTGACTAGCACACAAGCTTTAACTGCTTCATTTTTCTGACTTGCACTGGTTCAATCATCCAGGCCCTACATTGGAGCTACAACACTTAGTGCAGACATCCAATTAGCTTGAGCCTTACTGCAGCTCAGAACTACCAAAATCAATGAATCCACTAGCCTCAGCTTCTCTCAGTAGCAAAGCCTACAGGTGTGCACCATAACATTCTGCCTATAATTTTAAAATATTTTTAATATCATCTACATTGCTTAGCTCAAGTGATTAAGAACATGGTACTAATAAGGAGAGTATAGGTTCAATACCTTGTTTCAATCCATTACTTTAAAGAAGTGAAAAACTCTTCAAGAGTCATAAGCCATACATCTAATCCCATTTTGTCCTCTCAAAAATGTGTAACAGAAGGGAAACTAGGGCAAGGGCAAACCACTCAGATTACTTCATGGTAATTCGAGGAAAACCACTCAAAGGTGCACACTGACATTCATCTTGGACAGTACTAATTCTAGATAAAATTTAAAATGAAGAGTTACTTAGATACATTATCAATGTCTGAAAATGGACACAAATAAAGCTAGTACAAACCCTGATATTCTTTTGTTGATGTTGTACTGTTCACAAATGTCAGATGCTAAAACTGTGAGCTGAGGTCCAACGATGCTGTCTAATCTTCGGCAAAAGTCCAAAGAAGGCTGCATAGAGGCTGAGTAATTAAAAAAACAGTTTGTGTTTTCCCCCCACTATATCATTCAGAAAGAAGTCACTTATTTCCTTTCCCCAATATTTAAATATTCAAATCACTTCAATAGAGATTAGCTTAATCAAATGACCTGAAATAACTTAATCAAATCTTATTTCTCTGATAAAAAATACGCAAAACAAAATGAGTAACATTTGTGAAGAAATAAAACATGAATTTTTTTTTTTTATGAAAAAAGAAACATACATTATAAGCCCTATTTAAATATTCCCTCTTTGGGTCAAACTAGTAGAATGGTTTTACCTTTCAAGACGCACCTGAAAATCTGTCTTGAATGAAACAATCATAAAGTTGGGGCAATCATGTTTCATTTGGATTTTCATAGTATATCCTTCTAATGATATGTTTATAATTTAATAGTAGAAGAAAGCATTAGAGTGTTTTTTCATGACAACAGATAAAAGTGCTATTCTTACCATCAATCATGAAACAAACTGCTGCACTCATGGCCTAGGAGAGGGGAGAAAACCATCATATTAAATCAAAGGTTATAGAATAAAGGTTTTTTTTTTCCCCCTCCCTTACTTAAACCACGGTCACTGATTTTCTTAGGAAATTTGCACAGAAGGACATCTGAACTAGCAGGCCAAGTCATGCTTCAAAATCCTCCATTGTCACAGTGGAAAAATAGAAACATCATACTATAATTTCTAACAAATGGTCATCCATCCTCTGCTTGAAGAACTCTAGTGATTGAGAACTTACTACCCCTTGGGGAAGTTCATTCCACTTCTGATTATCTGTTTATTAGACAATTATGTCAAGCTTAAATCTGCTGTTACTTCCTGTAACTACCTATTACCTCCATTCAGTGTTGATCACACTGTCTCTAGGGCCAAGAAAAACACATCTAATCTATTTTCCACTTGACAGCCCTTCCAACACTTGAGAAGTCAAATAAGGCTTAGAAGAAAATTATAATTAGTGTTTATATGACACTTTAAAAATAGCAAAGTACTTACATATACTGCCTAGTTTATTCCCTACAATAACCCTGTGAGGTAGTGTTAATCCATTTTATAGGTGAAAAAATGAAGTTAGACTTCAAATGGCTTACACAGTTTTATACAGGAGTCAAGACAGGATTCAAACTCGGGTCTTTAAAATTCAAAGTAGCACTCTTATCTACTTTTCCACGCAGTCTTCACTATGCCTCTCTTTTGTGTAATTTCTTTTGAGCAACTGGATGGCATGCTAGATAGAATGTTGGAAGATTCAAGTTCTAATTCTGCCTCAGGTACTTACTAATTTTGGGATCCTGGGCAAGTTACTTAACTCCTGTTTGTTTCAGTTTCCTCATCTATAAAATGAGGGTATTAATAGTATCTACATCCCAAGGATGTTATGAGGATCAAATGAAGTAGTATACAAAAATTTTACAACTTCAAGTACTCTACAGGGTACTCAAAAAGGGCTAGTGCAGTTTTAAGCTACTACTAAGTCTTCTGGGATACTCTGTATAATGTGAGCTATTGTTGCTGTTATTGTTGTAGTGGTTGGTCTTAGTGGTTATTTTGTGGAACATGTAAATCGGAATATTTTATTCTAGGTCATTTCTATTGATTGTGGAATTATATTATTTAGGTCTTATGAAATTTCTAAATTTCACATAAAATAAATATTCTATATCCTCAGTTTTATAGCTCTTCTACTTCAAATGTCTAGTTTGTAGTTTCTATTTTTACATTTTTAGCTATTACATATATTTTTATTTTTCTATTAAGTTACACTATATTCTGTCACTAGTAGATTCATATTCTTAATATGCTCTTGAAATTTAAAATGTACAAAACTGTCCTTAAAAACTAAACTCCTAAAGAAAATTGGCAAAAACTTCTTTAATATAATAAAAATATATTCTAGCATTATAATTTTTTATATATAAATGACAAAATTCTACTCAAGGTACCTAATAGAGTGTTCATTTTGATGAAGGAAGGCGGTGGGAAAGTTTTCACCTAATTAACTTAGACATCACTGGCCAACACAAAAACCCAAACAGGAGGCAAGTGGATACTGTTCAGATCTGATAAGTAGTAGTAGTGGTAGTCTCTCGGTGATCGAAAATGACTATTGTCTTTGTGCAGTTTCATCTACGGTGTACCCTCATGTGGCTACAGATCTGATAAGACACCAGAATAAGAGTATCTGAAAAGCAAGTCATCATCATCCTTTGGCTCTGATAGTGTCCCCTTTGCTTTCAAGATATTCCATAATATGTTAACATAGAAGGCCACAGAACATTCAATGACAGGCCTAACCAAACTGCTGCTTCATTAATGACAAAACAAAATCATTCAAAGATACATGTATGAAAACTAACTGCAATTCCAAGGAAGCATACAAAAAATACATGTTTTAGAGTTTTTAAAAAAGAATCATCACTGCTTAGAAATCCTAGCAAATAGCTTGCTACAGAAGCATTCAAGATATTTGAATCTGCACTCATATATCAATACACAGGAATGATTAATAATATATAGGAGAAAATGGTGATATTACCTTATAAACAATTAAATGAAGCTCTTCATAAGTATCATCTGTATTTACAAAAATTTTGGGAAATCTGCATTTTGCTTCTGGATCATTAAGGTTCAAGGGCCCAGTAAGAAATCTTAAAAGCAAGCACAAAATGATTCACATTCATTAGACAAGTTACAGTTCCACAGCAAAATACATACTACTTTACATAAAAGCACAGCATTTTTAGAAGCCAGGATAAAATATAGGACAATACCAGGACTATGTCGAAGCAGTAGAATTGTGACGAAACAACTTTGGGGTTTTTGGTTTGTTTGTTTTGTAAACGGATAATTATTTCTTTTGTGACCAATACCATAAGAAAACCATAACTATTCTACTTTTGTCACAGATATACTTTGACAGAGTCTGGAGGCCTGCCTGACATAGTACAGTAAAACATCTACACTTATATCTTTATCAGTAAGATAACATATCTATGGTAAAATAAAACTTCATCTTTGAGAATATAAGCTATCTTTTCACAATCAGAAAATGACAATAAATTTCTTTATTTGACTTAGAAATAAATACAATACCTCTAAAGTGTATTATTTCCTCACATAAGGAAATCAACTTGGACTTTCCATAATACAAAAAGAATTCATTTTGAGTCTGCTCAGGCTTTTATTTCTAAATACATCTAAAAATTAATGAGAAACTAGAAGAGGATATCATAGGATAAATTACCTTCCATAATGTTGAAGATTTCCTGGCATTTCTGCTCGGATTGGTGAATCCCTTCCTGCCAACTATAAACAAGTCAAAAGTTGGGAAATGACTTACAAATGAGCTTTTTTCCCCGCTTTCAAAGCTATGAAAAAAGAACATTTACATGTGCTAGTTTGTTTCAGTTTATAGTTCTCTAGATAATGCATACTTTAAATTTAAACCAAGAAATTAAAATATAGGAACAAAACAATTTTGATCATGACCACCATATAATGACTATATTCCTGATAAACTAGACTGGCTATTCTGCAAACTCAACACTCCCCCTTCCTCAGTCCCTGTGCCTCTAATACCCTTTGCTCCTTCTCCCACTTCACAATCCTGCCCTCCCTTCCAACCCCCAACTTATGACCTGGTTGATTGTGGGCAGCTTCCTGGGATATGGTTTCTTTGCCAATAAAATGAGGGGGTTGTGGACAGTCTCTGAGGACCCTTCCAGCTCCAAACCTATGATCCTTCAAGGCTTAGCTCAACTGTCACATTCTCTATGAAGCCTTCCCTAATCCCTTCCTCCTTGATTAAATTAGGTGTATTTGCTTTCTTTTCTTTATAACACTTAGAATATGTCATATTTATAGCATAACTGCTTTATACTACATGAATGTTTGTGACTGCATATGTGGAAGCTGGAGAGTACAAAAGCTAAAAAGGCAATATGACAATACCATCAAATGTTTGATCATTCATAAATTATTCTCTACTTGGTGAAAAGGCCAATAATCTTTAGACATTAAAGAACTAACAAAGGGGCAGCTAGGTAGCTCAGTAGATTGAGAGCCAGGCCTAGAGATGGGAGGTCATAGGTTGAAATATGGCCTCAGACATTTCTTAGCTGTGTGACTCTGGGCAAGTCACTTAACTCCACTGCCTAGCCCTTACTGCTCTTCTGCCTTAGAACCAATGCAGAGTATTGATTCTAAGGCAGTAGGTAAAGTTTTTAAAAAACCCAAAACTAACAAAAATTCACTGTTAAGCATCAGAATCAATATGCAGTTTGTTTCACAAAATAGCATGAACATCATGTTTTTCTTACAACTAGTTTTGTCAGGGGCATGACATCTTGGCACATATACAGTAACTATTTTGTGTTACTAAATTTTTAAATGACCAACACTATAAGAAAATGGGATAATAGCAAAAAATGTAAAATATATTATGGTACCCATACCTCAGGCTCGATGTGTCTTGGAAATAGAGAAGTAGTAAGGTATTTATATAAAATTCTCATGTCATCTTGCTCTAATCCACTCCTGAAATTATTAGAGGAAAAATAGAAGTTAAAGCTTTGAAATCATCCATTTATCTTTCTGCTGTCTTGGCCCCTAAAGATTGTTCATCCATTTTTCCTTTATACTTTATGAAAAAACATTTCTTACTGATGACTGAGAGATCACAAGATCATAGTCCAAAAAAGAAAACAGCAAATTGAATCTGTTTTTCAAAATGGGTCTCTACCCCATTTTGTTAAAGACAACTGGATTATTCTTGCATTATATATTATTTAAGTAAAGGAAAGTTCAAATCAATTCATCTTATACCTGGCATATAGTAAGTACTAAATAAGTTTGTTGCTTTGTTTATACTACATGTAGGGTCCTTTGTTCATTGTAATAGAGTTTAACTTCAGATGGAGAAAGAAAGATAGTTTGTGAAGTGAGTTGGTATTGAATGTAAATGCCTTATTTTCTACATGAGTCTTATCTTTAGCTCCTAGAGAAAGAGAAATCTACATACTAAAACTTCTTGGATTCTGGAAATGAAGCTGGACATATACAAAAGCCAAAAACATTTTTCCAAGCAGCAAGAGAAGAAAAGAACAGAGATGCAAGATGAAAATAAAAATGCTAAGAAAAAAGTTTTTAATACTGCTTTCTGTAATGGGGATCCTCAGGTTGTATTCCCTCTTAAAATATGAGATACTGTTTTTTATATCAATTGTCTCCAAAGTTTTGTGCAACTGGTCCAGTGAGAGAAAGTGATTCAGTTTCACTCTCAATAACCAGAGGTTAGAATACCCAGCTGGGTATTCAGGGGGATCCCTGAGTGGATCTAACACTATCTGCATCTGTGGGTAGCCCTAATATTCTTTCTTTATTTCAGCCACATCAGTGTTGACAACAATCTATGAATCTGAGGATAGATTGCAAAATTAATCCAAGAAGATGGAAAATAACTACCTGGTTTGATTTTAAGATGAAAAAAGAAATGAAAACATAGGTGATTCTCTTATAGTGTCTACCAACAGGCATCAAAAAAGAATAAAAAATGACAAGTAGAATAGTAGTAGAATTAGAGGACTAGGAAATTTTCTGTTAAACCACACAACAGAATATGAAGTAGGAAATGGTTTCTAGATCTTAAAAATGTCAACATTGTATATTTGAATAAAAATTAGAAATTCAAGGACAGAAAATTGAGTATTTGTGAAGCTATCAGATTACTCAATTTATTTTTTTTTTAAATGCTGACTCTCCCTTTTGGGATTGTCTTCAAGATCAAATGCCAGTCTTGAGTACCAATTAAAACAACAACAACAACAACCTGAGTGCAAACTCTATACTGAAAGGCTAAAATAATTCTGCCTCTTATCAGTGGTTCATGTACAACAGTATCCAGCTCATTTTTTATCATACATATAACAAAAAATCATCCACTCACTTAAAAAACTTAAAATTACATGCATATTAAAGTGAAATGTGAATTACTCAAATATCAGGAAGTATATGGGTTAATAATTTTTTTTCTTGTTTAACTGGCATTCCATGCAGCTTTTAATGAAATACTGTATTAATTTCTTCACCTTTTCTATGGTGATAAATACTATTTGATTGACCAAAAAAAAAGTACTTAAAAAAGTCCCATCCAAAATCAAGTGCAACTAAAGAAGAGTTAACAGTTGAAACACTTCCCATCACAGGTCTTTATTCTTTAGAGATGCAAACTTGTTGTAATATTTGCTAAGTTACTTAAAGATAACAGAAATATTTTCCCCCTAAAACACTTTATCAGTGAATAAGCTATCAGTTGTATCATGACTGATTTCTCCCAGTTTAATATTTTCTTTGCCATGAGATGTTCTTAACAAGACTATGCAATTTGTTTAATTTCTGGAACAAGCAATGTTAAAAAATGTACAAGGCATTTTAGAATATTTTAAAGTTTCAAATTCTGATAAATGACATATGCCAAACAGTTTAGAGATAATAAGGAAAAAAAACATGTACAAGAATATTCATAGCTGTGCTCTTTGTGGTGGCAAAAAAATGGAAATGAGGGGATGCCCTTCTATTGGGGAATGGCTGAACAAATTGTGGTATCTGATGGTGATGGAATACTATTGTGCTCAAAGGAATAATAAAGTAGAGGAATTCAATGGGGACTGGAACAACCTCCAGGAAGTGATGCAGAGCGAAAGGAGCAGAACCAGGAGAACATTGTACACAGAGACTGATACACTGTGGTACAATCAAATGTAATGGATGTCTCTATTAGTGGCAATGCAGTGATCCAGGACCCGGAGGGATCTATGAGAAAAACCACTATCCACATTCAGAGGAAACACTGTGGGAGTAGAAACAACTGCTTGAATACATGGGTCGAGGGGATATGGTTGAGGATCTAGACTCTAAATAAACATCCTAGTGCAAACATCAACAACATGGAAATAGGTTTTGATCAAGGATACATGTAAAACCCAGTGGAATTGCACATAGGCTAAGGGAAGGGCTGGGGGAGGGGAAGGAGGGAAAGAATATGATTCTTGTAACCAAGGAATAATGCTCTAAATTGACTAAATAAAATTTAAAAAACAAACAAAACTCTCTTCAGAAAAAAAAATCAAATACCATTTTACACATAAATACTATCTTTGGGGGGGGGGGCCAACTTAAGGAACAGTAATGTACAAAATGGGTTAAAAAAAAAAGACAAGGGGGTTTCCCATCTATGTGTTAAGATTATACAGCTACCTTGATAAAGCTAACTAAACATATAACTATTCAACAATCCCATAATTAATAGCATTAAACAACACATAATGGAATGGAAAAGTAATCATTAAGTGCTTACCATGTACCAAACACTACCTTAGAAACTAGGAATTCATATAAAAAATAAAATAGTTCCTGACCTTGGGGAATTCACATTCTACCAGGATTGACAGTATGTATACATATAATTGTTTCATTTTTAAAATTTCTATCTCCAGCACCTAAAAAACTTTTAAAGTTCCTTTTGATGATTGATATAAGGAAAATAAATACAAAGTAATTTTCTATGGAAGTAAATTAATAGCTAGGAGGAATTAGGAAAAGCTTCATAGAGAAGATAGTGTCTGAGCCAGAGCATGGATTTAAGTTTTGGGGGACTGATCCTACTTGATGTATTATCACACATGACAGTTAATCTCCCACCTCCATGCTTTCTCTCAGGTTCCTGCCTCTTAAGCTTCAGTAGCTGCTCTTTTTTTCCCCCCTTTTTAAACCCTTAATTTCTGTCTTAGAACTAATATTAAGTACTGCTTCCAAGGCAGAAGAGTGGTAAGGGCTAGGCAACTGGGATAAAGTGACTTGCCTAGAGTTACACAGCTCAGGAATTCTCATCTCCAGGCTTGGTTCTCTATTCACTGTACACCATCTAGCTGCCTCTCTTTCCCCCCATTTTTTTTGTTAACATTTACTTTTCTAGATCATATGAGTAAGATCAACTCTATAATATTTCAGAAAAGAAGTAAACAGTTAAAAAAAGATATTAAGAAGTAGGTAAGTTCAGAACTCCAAACAGAATTACAATATCAAAAACTGATTACAAAGACATTTAGAAGTCATTTTCTCCAAAGAAATAGATATTCTGAAAGAGAAAATAACAGATTTGGAACAAAAATATACTAAAATAGAAAATTTTGGTAGGGGAAAAAATACAAGAAAAGACAAGATGTTTAAAATGTACATAAAATCCCATACAAACCTAAGAGACTGAACCTGAAGTCAGGATGCACAGGGATGACTTAAGGTTTATAAGTCTCCCAAAACAACAGGCCAATTAAAAATCCTGAATATACCACACTGCAGAAAATATAAGAAAGCCGTGTAGCACATTTGAGTAAGAAATAAAACTCTGATGAATCATATATATATATATATATATATATATATATATATATATATATGTCACCACCAGAAAAAACCCCACCCATGATTAAAATGTCAAAGCATGAAGTTAAATTTCACAAACTCAACAACAAATTTTGCAAGAAAACAGAAAAAAAGCCCTTTAAATATGTAGGAAAACCAGTTCCAATTATCCAGGATAACTTTTCAGTCATGAAAAACTGGAAGAATGGAACAGGCCATTCCAATAAGTAATGGTCAAGAAACAATTCAAAATAATATTATCTCAAAAAGCTAAGGCTAATCATTACTGAAACAAGATGGATTTTTAACAAAAGAGAAATATGAATCAAGCTGCAAAAACAAAACAAAAATACCAGAGGAATAGATTATTTGACTTAAAAAAATGCCAAAAAACAAGAAAGGCAAATAAATACAATTACTAAGAAAAGACTAAACAATTTTCTCATTTTTAGAAGTTCAATAACTTTTTTAAAAAAGAGAGAAAAATTGAACCAAGGGGTAAACCAATGAGTGATCATCATTGGGATAAAATGGGATAAAGAGGGCCTAATGCCCTAAAGATTTACAGAGAACTTAAAGAATGTGAAATACATTGACCTCCCTCTTCTATAAGTAAAGTAAATATCTTTTGGGAGAAGGGTAACAGAGTGGTATAAATTTGCACTCATGTGGAAATGAAAAAAGACAGAAGGAAGTTGGTTGTATTTCTGGCAGAACTGCATCCCACTCCATGAGAAGGAATATAAGAATTCCCATGAATGATCTGCACCCAGGATAAAGCAGGATAAAGAACAAGAGATAGGATGATGTGGTATTAGGAATAGAGGGTGAGGTAAGAGGGCTTTTGTGACTTGGGACCCTTATAACTTGGGGAAAGAGTGTTTCCCTTTGCTTATCATGTTTACATTTGACATCATTTTTTTGGTGAAATGATGTTTTTAAGTGTAAGCCATAGCAGAAAGAAGGCAGGAAGGAGTAACATCAACAAATGTGACAATATTAAAATGGACTAATGCAAGAAATATGCATTTGGTGTTATAAAAACTACCCTCATGAAAGAGGGTTAAAAGAAATAAAGAGTATATAATGAATGAAATGGAGAAAAAAATCTAGAACAGATTACAAGTAAATAAAAATAACGAGGACAACAAAATAAAGGAAAACTTTTTAGACAATGGTACTTCTAGACAATTTGTTTAAAGTTGGAATGATGGTGGGAAAAGATTCTAAATTACATGCTTAATTGGGTAAGATTAGAGAGTTTCAAGAGGTTTGGCAAAATGCAAAAACAATAGCCTCTGATTTCCAATTAGAGGCCCTAGATTGGAAGCCAATCTTTGACACTGACTACCCAGGTGTCTTTGGGCAAATCACTTTCTCTCCCTGGCCCTCAATTTCCTCTGGTGTAAAATGGGGGAACTGAACTAGAATGACTCCAAGATCTCTTTTAGCCCTAAAGCAATGATTCTATAGATAAGAAAAAAATAATTTTATATAAGAGAAATCACAAACAAGTAAATCCAAGGAATATGGGGTAGGACATGCAAACAAGAATGAGAGTGAAAGGGAAAGCCTATACAGGAATAAATTAGTATCAAAGTAGTAAAAGCAAAACCAATCATGGGTACATAGTATAGACTTAAAAGAAAGAGGAAGGAGCTAAAAACTGATACAAAATAAATAAATGACAGCAATTTATCTTAATCTTAAATGTGCCTCAACTAAAATAATCCACCAAAAGGAAAGAGGAAAAAAAATTCCAAAATTTTGTGTGTATATAAGAAACACATCTGACTTTTTTAAGTTCCAAGACTTAGAGAATACCTACCAGATGAGTTGATCATTATAGAGAAAGGCAGTGTATTTAACTATATTCAAGCTTTCTTCCATCTTATTTATAAAGGACTGGATTTTCAAGTAAGTCATTTTATCCAATGGGAAAAAGCTGATTCCACCAAAAATGTCAAGTAGGTCACATGATTGTAGATGCAGGGTTTGCAAATACTATGGGGAAAATATAAAGCAAAAAAAAAATGCTTATTAATATTAAACGAAATTTCCAACAATAGCAAAACTACCAAAACAAAAAGTTTTTGAATATTCATTATATTCATGTTTGTTTAAGGATAAGTTTTTGGTGCTACTAGAACAAAATAAAGTGTTATAGGCAAAGCAGAGGAGCTACATTAAGATTTAGAGCAATATCTTGATATATAAATAATGACATAAAAGTTTTTTAATCCCAAAATTTCCCAGTGAGTCAGTGACTTCAGGTTACTACATGGAGTGTGGATCAGACTTTACAACGTACATCTTACCATGCATGTGATGAACTAATAACATGTGCTAATATTCACATTTTACTCAGACAGATTTAGTGTTTTGTTGTTTTCTTTCAAAGTACTAAATTCCTTAAGTTAGTGCTTCCTCAAAGTGGAGTCTTTTTTTAGAGATCAGCATTCCATTTCTTTGGACAGCTAAAAGGATTCATTATATACTATAGCAGATTAGATTAGGTTAAAAGAGGATAGTATGTGGATTAGCAATAAGAAAATGAGAATTAGGACAAAGCCCGAGGGCATTTTTAGAGTTAATCTTCATAATTGTGGATTATGGAAAGTATGTCATGTAATAAGCAAAAACAAAAGGAACCCTTTCAAAACATATCAAAAACGGTTTTGGAGAAGAAAATAACTGAGAGCAAACACTTGAAAACAATCAAACTGAATTTCAAAAGAGGATGAATATGTATGCAAGACATATAGATGAATATGATACTTATATCTCTTGGCAAGATATCATAAATGTTTAGTTCTAAGTTCCCACTTTCAGCAAAGATCTGTTTACTAAATAGGATAAATACATTTAAAAAATCAAAATACAACAACTTGAAGAATTTTCAATGGGTTAAGACATTGGCCATCTTGTGTTTGAATGCAGGTGGATTAGGTTAGACCTGGATGATTCCCAGAGATCTGATCTCCCATGACTAATTTGCATGATTCTCTGACATATGAAAACAGTATCAAATTAGACCTAAAGAATTTCTTATCTGATCTGTGCTATCACATTTGATTATCTGGACATTTAAGTTTTATGTTTTTAAGACAAAAAGTGATCTAAATATCAAAACTTTATTGGAAAAAAAGTATAAACAAAAGCCATAAAACTTACCCGGTGAAAAAATTTTTCTAATCTTTCTTTTAAAACCTTGACACCTCCATCTTCCATGGCTTTCAGAAATGTACCATTAAAAAGCTAATGGTTTAAAAGACAGAAATATATCAGTTTTTAAAATTTTAAGACCTTTCACTGTCCTATAACAACCTTGTTATTGTTAAGACTCATTCTGCTACCCTTTTTAATTAAAAGAGAAAGACTGAATTACAAATCAAGTTAACCAAAAGACTGTGGTTGTTGCCTTTTTTGAACTTTAAAAATTTACTCTTAAGGGGGGAGCTGGGTGGCTCAGTGGATTGAGAGCCAGGCCTAGAGATGGGAGGTCCTGGTTTCAAATATGACCTCAGACACTTCCCAGTTGTGTGACCCTGGGCAAGTCACTTAACCCTCATTGCTTAGCCCTTACCACTCTTCTGCCTTGGAACCAATACACCATATTGATTCCAAGACAGAAGGTAAGGGTTAAAAAAAAAATTTACTCTCAAGCAACGAAGCTATTCTAAATTTCTAAGTTTATGCAAATAGCTATTAATCATATCTATCGATATCACTTCATAACTAAGACTATTCTAATCTTACTATGAAAACAAAAACTGTAGTGATAATTCTCAGAAATAAATTCTTTCCTTTCTCAGAGAAATATACACAAAAAACTCCTGACTTCCAAACTCTATTCTTGTTAAGGAAGCTAAGTGATATACTGCAAAGAACCCTGGATTTAGAATGAGTAAGACCTGATTTTCAATGCTGCCTCACTCACTAGTTGTATGACCCTGGGCAAGTCACTTAACCATTCTCAGTCAGTTTCCTCGTCTGTAAAATGGGGCTAATAATAGCACCTACCTCCTAAGGTTGTTGTAAAGATCAAAAGATATAACATGTAAAATAGTTTGCAAATCGTAAAAATGCTATAGAAAAGCTATTAGCCATTATTGCTATAAAAGGGGGCAATTACTTTCTAAAACATGATTAAACTTACCTTGTACATGCTATAGCACTGCTGTAGTACAGAGCTGTACACTTTGTCCTATAATAAAAAAAAATGCAGACTAAATCTCAAGATGATAACACAAGAAAAACATACCCTCTCACACTGACTTATTTTGTCTAACATTTAGATTCTTATAAACTTGGTCCCAAAGAAGCAGCTAAATTGCACAGTGGTATAGAGCACCAAGCCTGGGATCAGGAGTTCCTGGGTTCAAATCTGACCTCAGACATTTTATAGCTGTGTGACCTTGGGCAAGTCATTTAACTCTGTTTGCCGAACCCATGTCCCTCTATCTTAGAGTTGCTATTAAGACAGAAAGTAAGGGTTAAAAAATAAGTAAATAAATAAGCAAACTTGGTTCCATGGTAATTAATTATGGAAAGTAAAAGATATTTTCTTTCAAATTCACAGATTAATGACCTTGTAGGCTACCTTCAAACATTATGGTTCTAGGTATCTTTGCATACGAAAGCAGTTTATGAAATATTCATTCAATTTAACAATTTTAAGTGCCTATTACAAACAAGGAGTTGTGTTCAACACTTAAAAATATTATCAGGGACAATGAAAAAAAATATTGCTTTTAATTAGTAATGAAAGGAAAACTGAACTTGGGGTCAGAGGATTTAAATACAAATACTAGATCAAATTAATTACTAGCTATCTTGTCTTTAGCCAGTCACAATTCCTCCAAGCCTTAGTTTCCCTATCTGTAAATAAGGGATACTACTTTACTACTTACAGCAAAAGATAGTGATGAAAAGTAGATAAAGAGTTGGCCTGGAAACTAGAAAGACTTGTCAAATCCCCAGGCTGAGTTACCTTAGACAAGTCACTTAATCTCTTGGTACTCTAAGCAACTGTCTAATAATATAAATTATAGAAAAGTCTATCTGCATTGGTAGAAGGAATTTTCTCACCTGGGACCTCTCTATACCAGTAAAATCACAAGTTTGGATGCTACCCTATCCTACTACTTATATTACCTATCTCCTAGGGTTGCTGTGAGGATCAAATGATAAAATATAGATAATGTGCTTTATAACTATAAGATACTATGTAACGATAAACTATTATTATGCGTATTATTAGAAGTCTCAACTTGCACTGAGAAGTTGATGTTAGAACGACCTAGTTTAAATTTCTGACTTAATTATCTTTGCAACTGAGTACATATTTTTATATTTAATGAATTTAAAAGTCACAATTACCAATAATTCTTCCTCTTGGTATTCAACAATTGGTTTTCCATCTTTACTGTGTTTCTCAATCATGGGATTCCGAACAACCTACATAATTTGGAAAAAATTAAATTATGTAATGCATAGGTTGCTTGTTTTATTTCTAGTATAATTCCTGTAACTTTTTTTTATTTGTTAAACATATTGCTATACCCAAACCCGTTAGGATTTATCAAAATAGATAAAGACATACATACATTGATTAGAAATTTGTTTAATACTTTAAAGTCATATTCAAACTTATTGTTAATTTGATAGTATCACAACCACCAGATTTCTATAATACTTTACTCTATAAATGTTATCTATAGGCATAATCCAAATAAGGTTGCACTGAATATTTGTATCCCAATAACATTATCAATACATTATATACAAATCCCACCATGATAAGGTTATTTGACTGATAGCCCATTTTTAACATGACATTGTTCTCACAGAATAAGATGATGCTGGTAAATTTGTGTCCACCTAATATCATGCTTTTACAGAATCAATCATCAACATTAAGTGGAATATGCTTCAAATTTTAAATATACCATAAATATATTAGAGAAAGATATACATTGTGTATTAAGTACCATGACCATCCAGAAATTTTCTTCTGGTTCATTGAAGAACTGTCTATTCTTCTGTGTGTGTAAGGATTTTGCAGGTTTTGATGGACTAAAGGTCCTAAAAGGAATAAAAAAATTTAGGACAATTCTCTAAGACAGTTTTAAGAATTTGGTGAGCTGTGAAATGGGATATTTACAAAGAAAGAATTACCTTGTAAACTGTACAATAGCCTCACATAATCCAACATTTCTAATTTTTTCATTCTTTTCCACTTCATTTGGATGATAAAACAGAATCTTCTTTTCTTCCTAAAAAACAGACAGATCTCATCTACAGAAAAAATGTTTGATTCTGAAAAAGTGAAGCTGAATATCAACTACTTTAAATGAAAAACAAAGCCACAAGCAACATTACCAATAATCCTTCTCTCAACACATGCATACACATACTAACATAAGTTAGTAGTAGCACAAGCCTATATTGAATTTATACTTCTCTTATCAGAAAAAAAGGAACACAAAATCTATTACGAAATCACCAATTCTGAATTTTTGTTATCTTTATTTCACTTTTAAGAGGCTCAAAATCAGGAAGGAGTGGGTTCAAATATACCTAACATATACTATCTATGTGACCCTGCAAGAATCATTTGAACCCCTCAGTGGTCCAGGTGCCAACTTCAAAGTTGCAGGGAAGGTGTCCACTTAATTTGGTGGAGGGAGTTTCTAAAATCAGTGAAACCACTGGTCCATTAGGTATCCTTACACCAGTTTTATACCATCTACTTTCCTAAAGAAGTAGTAGTAGCAGAAACAAATAAGAGGCAGTAGGTTCATTAGCATTAAAGACTGATAAGACACTAAAAAGTTAGAGATTGACTACCCACAACAGAGAGCAATAACTCTAAAAAAAAAAGTTACTTAAAAAAAATCTGTAAATAAAGGTTTGAAAAAACTTGTAGATTCCAGGATTGTAACTAAAAAAAAATCAGTACCACCATGGTCCCATGGCCAATAATCTCATGTTAGGCATAAATCTCCCATACATCTTAATTGCCCCCAAAAGCAAGGAGATTTGACATAAAAAACAGATCCTTTCAATAAGTCAATCCAAAAAAATCTCCACAAGTGTAAGGAGCTGGTGAGGGATGGGGGTGAGGGTGGGAGGGAGGAGGGAGATAAAATAGATTTCCAGCTCAAAGAGACCTGTACTACAAAGTCAGGTTAAGGTTTTTCTTGTGTTTGTAGGAGGAAATAGCAGAAGGCAAGAGGGGGTAAGAGGGGTGGGAAGGAGGGAGAAAAGGGAAGAGGAGGGAGGAGAGGGAAGAAGAGGAGGAGGAAGTGGAGAAAGAGAAGGGGAAATGTTTTTGTTCCCAACAGCGGTCACATGCTCCCTCTGCCAAGCCAGAGAGGTTCACACATCTCTCTAACCCAGAGGTTCTTAACCTTTTTTGTCATGAAGCCCTGTAGCAATCTAGTGACGCTACTTCAAAAGAATATTTTAAAATAAGTTTCAATTAGATGTTAGGGAAAATAAAGATGTTATTCCCCACACCCCTCCAAGTTTATGACCCCCTCACATGTGGATTCCGTGGGGAAAGGAATCCCAGGTTAAGGATCCCTTGCCATAGCTCGCCTCGCACCCCTAGGGTTCCATCAGATCTGTCCCTCCAAACGCATCTCTCAGAACTAGCCGGTCCCCCTTTCATTCACATCCGCAGCTACGCTGGTGGATTCCCCGCCCCCCTCCCCCCCCCCCCCCCCCCCCCCCGGCCTTCACCCCCCGGAGCAGCAATTCCCACCTCCACCATCAGCAGACTGACAAGAAAGACTGACAGATGGATGCCAACTCCTCTAGCCCCACCCCCATCCCCTCCCACCCCCACTACCTCTCCTTCCCGGGGGCCGAAGCGGGGATTGTAAATGAAGAAACTCAGCAGCGCCGGGGGGAACTGTTTCTCCTGAGCCGTCCCTGCCGTCGCCATCCCCGGGCTTCCGCAGCGGGGGAGGGCCAGAGCCCCCGACCCCCCAGCGTCCTCAGGGAAGCCCAAGACTTGTAGGAAGACCCGAACTCTTCTCTCCTCTACCTTCTCTTTCTAAACCCAGGTTCCTCCGCCGGGACACTTCCGTTTTACTTCGACAGCGACTCCGGAAGAAGTTGTGGATGGCCCGGAAACAGCCTCCCCACGTCTTGTCTATCTCTGTAACTGCTGCTGCCCTTTTTCTGCCCTTCTTGTGTGTAGTTTCTATTTCCCTGACAAATGACAACTCTTCTCCTCCCTCTCCCGCCCCCTCCACCCCAGGAGGCGGGGCTACATAGGATCTTAGATTCCCAGCTCTTCCAGGGATCTTAGAGGTCTTGGAATTCAATCCCTCCTCTTATCTTCCCACTCCATTTTACAGATGTGAAAACTGAAGTCCTTATACTCTGGATCTTACATCCCAGGTAGTCATAGGACCATAGATCTAGAGCTAGAAGGAACTTAAGAGGCCACTTCTCTTATTTTACAGATGAGGAAGCTGAGACAGTTGTTTAGTCGTTTCAGTCATGTGAAATTCTTCCTGACTCCTTTTTGGAGTTTTCCTGGCAGATACTAGAATGGTTTACCATTTCCTTCTCCAATTCACTTTACAGAAAAGGAAATTGAGGCAAAGAGGGTTAAGTGACTTGCTCAGGGTTGTATACCAGGGCGTGCCTGAGGTTAAATTTGAACTCAGATCTTCCTGACTCAAAGCCTAGCAATCTATCCCTAACTGCCCACGACAGTTGAATAACTTGCTCAAGATCACCGAGGCAATACAAAGCAGAGGTGGGATTGGTACCTGGGTCCTCATACTCTAGAGCCCTGTTGGTGAAGACCTGGCACACCATCGAGCAGGTGGGGGGCTACCCCATTCCCCTTCATCACCTCGCCTGAGGACATTTTTTGTATCTCCCACCCAACCACCTAAAGCCAGGACTTCCCTCCTCTAGTATCTGGGGTAATGGGGGGAGGAGTAGAGCTCATAGGCAGCTTGAGGGTGCAGTTTGGGCACAATCTTTAAAAGGTTCACCAATAATGCTCTAGAGTCAGTACTCCTTCCACTCTACCACTGCTTAGATTTGCCAGAGTAATCACTAGGTTGAACCTTAGCTCCTTCACAGATTTTAACATTCTGCCACCACCCCTGCCACCTCTCTTGCTACCCTTCAGGGTCTGGTTCACAAGCCAGCCTATGATGAATTTGACCCCTTACTTTAGCTCACAACTCTGTTCCACTCTAAACATTGACTAAGCATCAGCTAGGTACCAGGCACTGTGCTAAGTGTTGGAGATACAAAAAGAGACAAAAGACAGTCCCTGAATCCAGGGAGCTTAAAATTTTAAAAAAGACAACATGCAAACAAATCTATACAAAGCAAACTACATACAGGAAGAAGGGGAGTTAATTACAAGAAGGAAAGCACTGGAATTAAGAGAGGCTGGAGAAGGCTTCCTATAGGGATTTTAATTGGGACTTGAAGGAAACCAGGGAAGTCAGTCAGAATAGGACAGAGCAGAGGAGAACATTCTAGGCATGAGGGACAGCCAGAGAGAATGCCTATAGCTAAGATATGGATGTCTTGTTCATGGAACAATCAGGAGACCAGTGTCACTGGATTGAAAATATGTGTACAAAAAGACAGGAAAGGTAGCAAGGGGCTAGGTTATGCAGGGCTTTAAATTTCAAACAACATTTTTTATTTGCTCCTTAAAATGACATGAAGCCATTGGAATTTATTGAGTATGGGGACATGGGTGACAAGATCAGATCTGGACTTTAGGAAAATCCCACTAGTGGCTGAATGGAGGGTGAATTGGAGTGGGGACAGATCTGAGGCAGGCAGAGCCAGCAGCACACTGTGGTAGTAATTAAGGTTTGAGGTGATGAGTGCACTAGATGGATGACCGAGGCAGACAAAAGAAAGGGAAATTTAACTTTTTTTTTTTTTATGTTTTAAGGATATGTTGCAAAGAGGAAATGAACAAATCTGAGCAACAGCTGGAGAGTAAGAGAGAGTTATGGCTCCAGGATAACTCCTAGGTTGTGAGTCTGAGGAATTGGGAGGTGATGGGATTGTTCTCTACATTAACAAGGTAGGAAGAGGGGAAGGTTTGAGGGAAAAGATCATGAGTTCCATTTTGTAACAAACTCTGAACACACAGAGTTTAAGATGTCTACTGAACATCCAATTCGCAACATCTGAAAGACAGACAGAGATTTAATTGGAGGTCAACAAAGCGGTTGCTGCAGCATAGATAAATCTGAAGTTTTGGGAGATTGGAGGAGGAGGTTCTTGCTTATTTTATGGTGAAAGCTCAAGTACAGGAGCAGAAGATGGAAAAAGAGATTTAGGGGTGTTGGAGGATAAAAATTCAGGGTCACAAAATAAGTGAGCCTCTTTGTCCTACTGAATACTTATTTATATGGGAATTGTGATTAAGTAAATATGTTTAGTCATTCATGCTCCAAAAGGATTTGGGAATATGTTATTACACATCAGTTCTCAATCTCTTGTACTTAGATCCATGCTAGGATGACCTCTAAAAAGCAGAATAATCAGAATCTGATGATGCCAGGCCACAAGGTAGAGCTTCCAAAAGCAGCAAGCCGTTAGCATCTGTGTTTCTTATCAACTCCTCCTCTATCTTCCAGACTTTCACTCCTAGTTTTGATCAGATTAATCTCTCAGTGATATACAAAATTAATTGAAGACAGAAACCAAAGAAAAGGAGCCCCTTGTCAAGTGTTTTATATTGGAGATTCCTTTCTAGTATGAATTGGATTAGATTGTTAAGATTAAAATTCTCTGGCGACTATATCTTTATTAAATAATTCTTTAAAAGCAAATCAAAGAAAGAAAAGGCACCAGCCATATGTGTTCCCTTTGCAAGCTGCTTTCCCAGAACCAGCTGCATGGCCACACTGCAGGTATATTAGTACTCTCCTAGCCACCCCTTCTCTCTGTAGTTCAGAGGCAAAGATCTTCATCCTTTATCCAAGTCTCATTTATTCTACTTCTGATGTCACTTTTCTAAGTCCCTCTGATTTGGTGGACTCTGACCTCAGTCCAGATCAGAATTGTGTCTTCCAGGTGCCAGAGAGCCCTGAGTCCTCCCAAGAATGTACATGTATGTGTCTCCCACTATCTTAAGTAGTTTGTTGACAGATAAACACCATCCATTGCTCTTAATTCAGTCAAAGGATGGGGTCAAATTGCAACCTAATTCAGAAAATAGACTATTTTCCCCTAATTTTTGCTAATTTTTCACAGGCCTTAGAGATTTTTTTCAGCTCTCAAATTTTGTGATCCAGGAGGAGGTGATTGGAATCTGGGTTGAGTCAGTGGCAATGGAAATGATGTATTTGCATAGCAATTTCATTATTTCTCAAAGGATTTTCATATCAATTATCTTATCTGGTCCTTTTAACAAATATCCTTTACCTTTCCTTATAGGGAAGGTATTATTGTCTATATTTGATAAATCAGAAATTGAGGTTCAGTGTCACTGGCCTGATTTCCAGCCTTGTCTCCTTTTCACTAAATCATGCCATTTTTCCATATTAGAGTAGGCATTACTCGGAGAAACACTATTAAGGCTAAGTAGACTAGATATAGTAACTGAATCAGTCAGTCAACAAACATTTATTAGGCACTTTCTAAGTGTCAGACACCATACTAAGCACTAGAGTTACAAAGAAAGGCAAAAAACAATCTATACTCTGGAGGAGCTTATATTCTAATGGAAGAGACAACATGTAAGTAACTAGGTATAAGTTTCAAAGTATGAGATTTTCCCCCTTGTTAGTAGAGATCGGGGTGTGTGGGGTGCTCAGGGAGGGGTAGCATCTCTGGTATGGAGGGCTTGTTGTGCCCTCTTAGGGCAGCTTTCTAGCCTCTGACCCTCACCTGACACCCAGCTCTCACTTGTGGCTCCCAGTAGCTGCTAGCATGCGGCAGCGGCCACACCACGGGCAACGGCTTTGACAGGCCGGCTAAACCTTGTGAGGGTAGCCTTTGGGTCATCGCTGACCCCTGGTGAACCAGAGCTTTGTTCACCCAGCATGTGAAGACTGCTTCGGCCAAACAGATGGAAGAAACCAATAAGAAGGTTCAACGGCTGAGAGGGCAACGCAGCAAAGCACTGTGGAGTGCTCAGGGCATGTTGGAGCACAAAGGACAACACGGCCATCCAATGCAGCTGAGGAAGTCTCCAGGTGTAACGACTTTTCGTGCACTGGACCCAGGCTTCCAACGCCAAGAGAGTGGGACTGTCTCTGTGCATCGACTTTTCCACTTAAATCTCCTTCACGCACAAGTGTCTTTGTGCACACTCATCTATATACCATAAATGAAAACACACAAAGACAATCGCCATCCTCAGTTAATGAGAGAGACTACCACTACTAGTAGAGGTCAATGGGCCTGGATGAAGGACTGCATGTATTTGGTGATTGGGAGAAACCTTCAGTTGCTAAAGGGAAAATAAGACTCTGGGAAGAATATGTACAAGAAGAGCTCGTAGTCTCCATCATTCCCTTATCTCTAATTTGCTATACCAGAGACTGTGGATAATTTCCCTTTAGATGAAAACTGGGGCTTTCTCTTGGTTGAACAGAAGCAGCAGGTCACTAGAATCTGTGTTTCTTTTCACTTCTTCTATCTTCTCTTCTCTCACCCACTCTTTTGTTAAGATTAATCACTAAGCCTATTGGCTTAGTTTTAAAATGTAAAATTATCTTTATTTTTTTATTTGTTAAGATTAATGCAGAATTGATTGAAGTGGGCAGAAAAAGGAGAAAGGAAGCAACAAAATGGTGGGAAAGGAGTCCTACTTTGGATATAAAACTTGAGCTTTCTTTCCCCCATTAATTACTAGCAATCAAACTAGAGTTAGGAGACCTTGGTTCAAATCTGACTTCAATATTTCCTAGCTATGTGACCCTGGGAAAGTCACTTAACCCCAAGTGCCTAGCCTTTGCTATTTTGTCTTAGAGTAGTTACTAAGGCAGAAATTAAGGGTTAAAAAAAAAAACGACAGTTATCAGAAGTTTAGATTGAACCTGAAAACCACATCTTCTAGACTAACAATATTTATGGAAACTTATAGATATCATTCTAACCCATACAATATCCCTTTGAGGAGAACAGAGGGATCAAGCTTCTGAGCAACCTCCTGCTTCCTTTCCTATCAGGAATTAAAGTTTCTCTTGGAGAAATGTTGCAGGAGAAGAGGCTAAAGATATCCTATCTCCTTTTAAGCCACACAAAGATATCTCCAAGCTACATGTTGGGGACAGCTTCATTAGACAAATAAATAACAGATATATAACAAACAAATAACAGAATAATTGAAAGTACTCTGAAAGGAGAGTGCATTAACAGGATGCTGAAGGTGGAATTTAAACGGAGTCTTGAAGGACACCAGAGAAACTGAGGCAAGGTAAGGGGCCAGAGCACTGCAGGCATAGAGGATAACCAGTATAAAGTCATGGAGGTGAGAGGAAGGATCATGTTGGAAGAACTCTAAGTACTAAGTAGGACAATGTTGCTAGATTTTAGAGTGTGTGGAATCACATAAGTTGGTGGAAAATCCAAATAGATATGGAGGTCATCATTCTGCACATAAGGTTCCCTGAACAAGGCTGTCTATTGGCTTAGTTTTAAAATGTAAAATTATCTTTATTTTTTTATTTTACTCAATATTTCCCAATTACATTTTAATTTGTTTCAGTGGTTTTGGTAGTGTTGTGAGCTGCATGTGGCCTGAAGGCTATATTGACATCTCTAAACTAAGGCATAAGAAGATTAGAGAGATACCAGTTTGTATAGTTTTCAATGTCAAACAGAGGACTTTGTATGTCATCCTGGAGGTTATAGGAAGCCACTAGAATTCACTGACCAACAGGATGACATGGTTAGACCTATGCTTTAGAAAAAATCATTTTGACATGATTGGAAAATGGATTTAAGTAGAGAGACCAATTGGAAGTCTATTACAATACTCCACAAGACAGGGATAAGGAGTTGAAGTTATGGTTGTATGAGTGAAAAGGGGGACAGAGAGGAGAGGTGTTGTGAAGAAAGAAGTAACAAGATTTGGTTGTAACAAGCAATGGATTGAATATGTTGAGTTATAGTTAAGAGTCAAAGATGATAGCAAAGTTGTGAAATTTGGTGCTTGAAAGGATGGTGGTTCCTTCAGTAATAGGAGAGAAATTCAAAAGAAGACAAAGATTTGGGGGATGTGGTGGAGAAGAAAATGAATTCTGTTTTGGACACACTGTTTGAGATACCTACATAATATATAGTTCAAGATGTCTAAGACGCAAGTGGAAATATGTCACTAACACCTAGCAGAGAATAGGGCTGGATATGTGGAAACATCTACATAAAGATGATAATTAGACTCATTTCAAACAAAACAACAAAAGAGAGAAAGGAGTAATAATGATTATAAGCTTTCAAAACTGAAAGAATAATCTTGTTTTTCCTAGGAGGGGGAAATGGGAAAAGTTCTGAATTTAGGAGTATGGGAGCTAGAAGGAATAGGAAATTGATTTGCACATGAGGAATTTGAAGTATGAAAAGGGAGACAACACTGGCCTATTTGCTTTCCCTCACACATTACATCTTTTGACTGTGCCTTTCTGTAAAGACATGTAGTATTTTTTTAAGAGCTCCCAACCCATTTCTTTTCATATTGTCCTTTGTAACTGTATTTTGAATTTTATTTCCAACATTATCATGAATTTCTACTTACCCATCCACAATCTCTCTCCTTGTCCTTCTTCAGACCACTGTCAAATGTTTATGAAAATAGCACACGGATATTAGTGATTCAACCAATGATCTAGGGAATCTGTTTTAACTGAATTCTAGTATAAGGAAAATTCTGTTACCAAAAGTTAAACCTTTGAACTTTTTTTTTATATTTATCACATAGTCCTCAAATGCCCAGAAAAATAATATTTTCTACGTTTTTGACTTCTTCATTATCTTCCTATAATGACATGACCATTGAACCAAATCTTAATTCATTAAAGGCTGCCTCCCTGCATGCCTAAATCATGATGAACATACAAATCACAGAATTTCAAAGCTGGAAGAGAATTCTCAGATGCTTTAGGACTCCCATCTCCTGCTATCCTTGTCTTCTGAGGGTAGAGGAGAGTCACTCTCTACTTAAGAATGAAAATAATCATATCTGATCATATCCTTCACATTACAGTTCTAAAATCCTTTAATCCTTTGTTCTGTACCTAAAAAAAAAAATCACCTTTATAACATATCTGAGAAGTAACCCATCAGCCTTTTCTTAAATAATTCAAATGAGAAGGGGTGGGGCATCTTCCAAGGCAACCCACTCTAATTGTTAGGAAGTTTTGCCTAATATCGATCTTATATTTGCCTCTTTAAAGTTTCTATCCATTATTTCTTATTTGTCCTTTTAAGGTCAAGTCAAATAAGTCTAATCACTCTTCAAGCACTTGAAGACAGTTAGCATGACCCCAATGTCCCCATAAATCTCCAGGGTAAGCAATTCCTTCACTTTATATTTATATGGCATGAATGTAAGACTTTTCAAAATTCTGGTTGCTCTCTCCTAGTCACTCTCCTGCTTATCTCCATCTTTTACACACACACACACACACACACACACACACACACACACACACACACACACACAAGATTTAGCATAGGAGCAATATCAGTGCTTTGCTAATGTTTAGGCAAACTACCTTTAAAGCATTTCCTTGATCTATAAGTTTAAGGAATGACTCTTGTGACCCTTTCAAAAAAGGAAATAACATTGGATTGTCATGATCTATACATTAAAGCTATTCTATCTATTTGTGATGACTTCTTTCTTTTCTAGAAGTTCACTAATCTCCTCTAAAATGTTTTCTGGAATTTTCCTGGAACTGAAGTCAAGTTTACTGGCCTGAAGTTTGCCAACTCCATGCTTCTCTTTCTCAGAAACATTTGCTGTTCCCCAGTCCCATAGTACCTCTTCATCAAAGTGATCACTGACAATGGCTCAGCAGTTTTCCTCTGCCAGTTTCTTCAGGAGCAAAATGGAAGCTAAGCAGTGCTCCTATTCTTTTGATTGTCTACTTTTCCTCAACATAATGGGAAACCACAGAAATTCCTGGTATGATCTTCCAGTTTCTTCAACAGCTTCAACTTATTCTTTGGCTTCAGGAGTCCCATATCCTGCTACACTTGACCTTTGAGGTTAGAGGAATGATGCTCTCCACTAAAGGATAAATATAATTATATCTGATCATACCCTTCACATCCTAGTGACTCTAAACTCCTGTAGATCTTCCTACAAATCCCATTCCATACCATTTTCCACTTGATTCCTCATTCCAATTCCCTTCAATCTTCCCACCACTAAATTTCATTATAGTTCCATTCAGTCCTTCCATTATGCCCTCTGGAATACATGTTCCATATGCAACAAACTTCCCTTTATTTTAATTCTTTTTTCTCTTCTCTTCTATTCACCTCCCTGGCTACCCAGGTCACCTTCTCTCATTCTCCTTGGCTCACTGCTTAAAACAAGGAAGTTGGAATACTCCTTGTTCCCCATAACCACTTCCAGATTCTCCTTGTTTCTCCATCACTCAGCTACTTCTCTTCCTTTGAGGTTCATGCTATTCATGTATTCTACCCAATTAAAATCCTGGTGGCTTTTGTCTATAGACTGCTCAGGTCATTCCCTTGTCTTAACATGTTTGATACCCAGTCCATCATTTTTCTCTCCTCCCCAATTTCTGCCGTCATACTAGAGGACTTCAACATACCTATTGATTCTTTCTCAAATACTCTAACCACTAAGTTTTTCAACTTTTTACCTCCCATGAGTAACTCCTCTACCATAACAGTCATTCATGATGATGGCTATACCCTCAATCTTGCCATTATTCACATATATATCACCTCTATATTCAAGAATTCTGAAATCTCTATATCTGACCATAATCCAATGATTCACCCCTGTTTAACTCTGTTTTCCCTTATATAACCCTATTCTTTGCCTGCACCATGACTTGGAGGAGCCATCCTCAGTGATCACAGGTACTATATGTTTCTGAAAAGGAGATGAGTGGAGCTGGCAAACTACAGGCCATTGAGCTTGCCTTCAATTCTAGGAAAAGTTCAAGGAAATATTATTAAGGAGAAGGTTAGTGAAGTTCTAGGAAAGAAAGTAATGCTCACAAAGGGATATCATGGCTTCAGCAAGTACAGGTCTGGCAAACCTAACTTATTTCCTTTTTATGAGAGGATCATTAGATTTGTAGATCAAAGGAATGGGTTTTTTAAATTAATTAATTAATTACTTTAGAATATTTTTCCATGGTTACATGATTCATGATTTTTCCCACCTTTCTTCCCTCCCCCCTCCCAGAGCTAACAAGGAATTCCACTGAGCTATACATGAATCATTGTTCAAAACCTGTTTCCATATTATTCTTATCTACAATAGAGTGATCTTTTAAAGCCTAAACCCCAAACATATCCCCATCGAACCACATGATTGATCATGTTTTTCTTTTGTGTTTCTACTCCTACAGTTCTTATGCTGGATGTGGATAGCATTCCTTCTCATAAATTCCTCGATATTGTCCTGGATCATTGCATTGCTACTAGTAGAATTCCATTACATTCGATTGCGCAACAACGTACCAGCCTCTGTGTACAATGTTCTTCTGGTTCTGCTCTTTTCATGCTGCATCAGTTCCTGGAGGTCTTTCCAGTTCACATGGAATTCCTCCAGTTCATTATTCCTTTCAGTATTCCATCACCAACAGATACCACAATTTTTTCAACCATTCCCCAATCAATGAGCTTTTTTCAATCTTTATTTTTCTTGACCTTTGCACACTTTGATACTATTGATCACTCTTTCCTCCTTCATATTCTCTTTTCTCTAGGTTTTTGGGACATCATTCTCTCTTGGTTCTTCTACCTATTTAACCACTCCTATTTCCTTTGCAAGATCTTCCAAGTCATGCCATCACACCAAAGATATCCCTACGAGTTCTATCCTGGGCCCTCTATTGCTTGGTGATATCATCAGCTCCCATGGATTTAATTATTCTAAGCTGATGATTCTCAGATCTAACTATCCTACCCCCAACTTCTACTGACTTCCAATCTGGAACAGTTTGCAACACCATCTTCCAAGTGTTAAACTATTAGTCATCCTGTATTCTTCCATACCTCTCACCCCTCATATCCAATCTGTTGCCAGGGCCTGTTAATTTCATCTATGAAGGTCTTTCAAAAAGCCCCCTTCTCTCCTCTGACACTGCCATTACTCTAGCACTCTGGGAATATTATCACCTCATACTTGGTTAGTGTATTCGCCTGCTTGTGGGACTATCTGCTTTAACTCTCTCTCCACCCCAATCTATCCTCCATTCAGCCACCAAAGTGATTTTCCTCAAAGTATAAATCTGATCATGTCACCTCCCTACTCAATAAACTCCAGTGAATTCCTATTACCTCCAAAATTAAATACAAAATACTGTGTTTGGCATTCATAGCACTATATAGCCTGATTCCATCCTACCTTTCCAGTCTTCTTAAACCTTACTCCCAACATATACTCTTGGATCCAGTGACACTAGATACATGGCTGTTCTGTGAACAAGACACTCCATCTCTTGACTCTGAGCATTTTCACTGATTATCCCTTAGACCTGGAATGCTCTCCCTTTTCCTCTCTGACTACTGACATTCCTAGCTTCCTTTAAGTTCCAAATAAAATCTCATGTTTAAAAGGAAACCTTACTCCTCTTAATTTCAGTGACATCCACCCTGTTAATTATTTTCTATTTATCTTGCATCTAATATTGCTTTGTAGATATTTGTTTACTTGTCTCTCCAAATATATGATGATCTTCTTGAGGACATTTGCTTCTTGTATCCCCAGCTCTTAGCATGGTGTCTGGCACATAGCAGGCACTTAATAAATTGATTGATTCTAAAAAGGGGCCACTAACTCTCTACCTTTTGAATGAAGAAATGACTATTAATGATAATTTATCATATATAGCATATTATGATTATGGCATATATAGGAAAACTATTTGTGGAGAGAGGAATATCTTTTTTAAAGGGGCCAACCAGATTGCCCTAATTCTTAGAAACATTGTGGCTTTCCAAAACTATAAATGTAGGTGGCTCAGTGGATTGAGAGCCAGGCCTATAGATGGGAGGTCCTGGGTTCAAATGTGGCCTCAGATGCTTCCTAGCTGTGTGTCCTTGGTCAAGTCACTTTACTCCCATTGCCTATTCTTCTGTTGAGGAACCAATACACAGTATTAATTCTAAGATAGAAGGTCAGGATTTAAAAGAAAACAAAGTGTGAGGGGGCAGCTGGGTAGCTCAGTGAATTGAGAGCCAGGCCTATAGATGGGAGGTCCTAGGTTCAAATCTGGCCTCAGATACTTCCCAGCTGTGTGACTCTGAGCAAGTCACTTAACTCCCATTGCCTAGCCCTCACCACTCTTCTGCACTCTACTGCCAATACACAGTATTGATTCTAAGACTAAAGGTAAGGGTTTAAAAAAAAAGAAAAGAAAAAGAAAACAAAGTGTGATTGGCTTGATAAGTAGGATAAACAAACTCTACCCAAATAGGAACTAGTTTATTTATACCTTTTTAATGAATTCTTAAAGCTAGACTTTCCCACAAATGCCTTCTAATAGGTTTCATTATTTTTTATTGTGTTTATCATAAGAATAGATAATATCACATTTGCATTGTTAAGAGACCTCTTTCAAAATGTTGACATTTCATTTTCTGAATAGAAACCAGCCTTCTATGTAACATTAGGTTAGAATAACACATTATTTATAATTCAGTTTCTTAATGTCAACAAATTAAGTCAATTTTTACATCAGTAGGTTAAATTCAAGCCAACTTTCGTTTTAAGTTGATTTCAAAACAGTTTTATATGTTACAATTAGAGATTAGAGCTTGGACCAGCTTCATAGATTTACTAATAGTTTGTTTAATGTACATACCAGAGTAAAAGTCATCTCTAACCCTAAAACAAATCACAGATTGCTGAGACCTGAAATTCAACCTTTGAATTAAGACATTTCTTCTTCATGTTTCTGCTTCTGGGATTATTAGCATATTAAATCACTTAAATGTGAGCTGTTATATTTTTACTAATAAATTTATTTATCAGATCATTCATTAACCTAGTAAGAGCTTGGAGCAAATGAGACCAAGACAGGAAAGTTTTGTTTATGAGAAAATTGTTTTCTATGGGCAGCAAACCCTCTAGGGAGACAGGAAAGGAAACCTTTTTAGGGTCTCAAAGTAAGCAAAGAAAGTATGATTCTACCCTGCATAGGTGGGTCTTCCAAAGCAGTGGAGACTGGGATTTGTGGAAAGGGAAAATGGAAGGGCACCCAAAACAAATTTTGCCTCATCTCTCCCTGCTTAGTTACTTTAGGAACACTTTTGTTTTTTATTATTAAGATTGAGAATCAGGTAATAGACTGATTACATAGGCTGATGGGAATATTTTCCCACCATTCAGGCTAGTACTGTTCTCTTAGGGAAAGATCTAGGTATAGTTCTGAAACCTCCACATTTGAGTTTGTGTCAACATATAAGGCTTCTAAATCAAGCATTTTGTATGCATTAATGGATCAATTGAATCAAATAATAAGCTCTCTTTTTTTTAGGTCAAGTGGACAGAGCTCTGAGCCTGGAGTCAGGAAGACCCAAGTTTAAACATGATTTCAAATGCTTCCTAGCTATGTGACCCTGGGCAAGTCACAACCACTATTTGCCTCAGTTTCTTTCTCTGTAAAATGAGGATCATAATGGTACTTATCTCCCAGGGTTGTTGTGAGGTTCAAAGGAGATAATAACTATAAATCATTTAGCATAGTGCCTGATACATAGTAGGCACAATGTAAATGTTATCTATCATTATTATTATTGATTACTCCTTTGACTGAAATAATGGGGGCATTAAAAAAAAAACAAAACCCTTACCTTCAGTCTTAGAATCAATACTATGTATGGGTCTAAGGCAGAAAAGTAGCAGTGGAGGTTAATTGACTTGCCCAGGGCCACACATCTAGGAAGTATCTGAATTCAAATTTGAACCCAAAATCTCCTGTCTCTAGGTCTAGCTCTCAATTCACTGAGCCACCCAGTTGCCTCCTTAGTGGGGGAATATTGTAGGAATAACTTTAGTGCCTATGTTTCTGAGAAATTCAGATGTAGAAGCACTTAATTCCCCAGAAACTAGTGACTGGACTTGTCCAGAGGTAGATCTAGGGTGCTTTTTTTGTTATTTGCAGTAAAACAACAAGAAAACAAAATAAAAACAGAATAAGTTTAAACGTGGAAGTTTTCTAGAGAGGACAGTTCTATATAAATTTTGCAAATTCTCTGAAGAAAATATAATCCCATTTCCTTGGAACTTCTGGCAACTGCAATGTTATATACAGAAAAAAAGTAGAGGGATGGTGATGAATACATGTAAATGATTATCATTCTCGTGAATAAATTAACAAGCCAGGTGGAAACTATCTTTCTGGTTCCAATTTCATCCTATCTTCTTAATTGTTTACAGAGTAACAACACACCTTGACATTTGCAGAACAGATATAAGATAGGTCTTTGCTTGAAATCTGATTCTTAGTCCTTCATTATGCAAAATTAAACTGCTGAATAGATGCATTTGAAATTAAATGTGAACATATACAAGCCCTGAATGAACAAACAGATATTTAGGAATATATTGACTGTTTTACTGGATACTTTTTAGTTAAAAATTTGGAAACATTCCTAGATTAAAATTTAGAATTTTTTTTTTTTTAGGAAACTGATGTATTAATAGTAGATACTATTTGGATTATTTTAAACATTTCTACATAATCATGGTGTGATTAAAAAAACAACAACAACCTAAGCAAATTCTACCACTGGAGCCAAGTCTATTTTATCTTAGTTGATTAAATTTAAAAACTATTTCATCAAATTGTTAGACAAAATTATAATTAAATACTATTGTCTAAATTTAAAGTCAGGGATTAAGTGCTACTTTGCAATAAGATATATGATCTCCCATCCTTAATATCTAAAAAGTCAGAAATGTTCCACTGCTGAAAACTGTCATTCTTTGATGGTTCAGTAGTCATCTGTAAAATAGATGAAAGAAAAATTCATCATGAAAATGAAGGAAAGAATTCTTCACAGATATATGTTCAGCCTCTCTGTGGATTATCATGAGTAGTTTTCATTATGGGCATTTTTTGTCCCAAATAGGCTATTTAATAAATTTTATTTTGTACATTTAATTATTTTTCATTAGAGATGTTTAAAAAATCCAGTGAATCAGGGGCAGCTGGGTGATTCAGTGGATTGAGAACCAGGCCTGGAAATGGGATTGGGTTCAAGTCTAGCCTCAGACTCTTCTCAGCTGTGTGACCCTGGCCAAGTCACTTAACCCCCATTGCCTAGCCCTTATCACTCTTCTGCCTTGGAACCAATACACAGTATTGATTCCAAGATGGAAGGTAAGGATTTAAAAAAAATTCCAGTGAATCACAAAAGAAGAAGAAGAAATTTCAGGTTTAGAAAAAAGTAAGTTTTTCAGTAGTTGGAGTTAAAGTTCATTCAATGATTTTTTTTCCTAACTGAAAATGTCCTAAAAAACAAAATCCATTAAAAACTTAATTGAATGCTAATTGAAGGCAGAAACAGAGTTTGTTCAATTTTATTTAAGAATGTTGCATGTTATTCTTAGTCTCTGAGTACTTGAGGATGAGTTAATTATATTGGAATTATAGATTAGTCACAGGCAAGATGACAATAGATTGTTTTTTATCTATGCAATACATTCTGATATTAATTCAAAGCATATTGTAATCTTTCAGATCTTTGGCAGTAGAAAATTTAAGAATTTTAGTTTCTACCAATTTAATTTCATCATTAGAAGTTAGTTCCTTGGACTATCTTTTGCTTGTTTTTGTATTGACATCCCTTAGTTCAGTGCCTGGCACAAGGTATATGCTTAATAAATATTTATTGAGTGATTGACTATGCCTTTGACCACTTTCCCTTAAGAGAGAAAAATCAGCAAGATCTAATGATATCCTTTGAGACAGAGCAACATGACAGCTCCTTTTATACATATCAGAGACAGAATATCTGTAATTTCAATTTCTAATCATAAGTTCTTTAGATGTCATTCTTACTAACAGAAAATATAATATGAAATCCATAGTCTTATCACAGGTTAATTGTAACAGTGAATTACTTGCTTTTCTCACATGCCCTTTAAAACTGAATCCAGGGGGTAGCTAGGTAGCTCAGTGGATTGAGAGTCAAGCCTAGAGTTGGAAGGTCCTGGATTCAAGCCTTCCTACCCAGGTGATCCTGGGAAAGTCACTTAATCCCCATTGCCTAGCCCTTACCACTCCTCTGTCTTGGAACATTAATTCTGAGACAGAAAGTAATAGTTTAGCAACCAAAAAAAAAAAACTGAATCCAATAAAACTGTTTTGAACCCACAACAATTTTTTTTGTGTGTGAATGATGTGCCACTGTTCAAGAATAAAATCTTTAATAGGAGTCTAATGAAGAGTAAGTTTAAGAGCTATTTTAATGGTCCCTTTAAGGGAATTGTTGGAGTGAACAAGTTAAAGAAATCTAATAGAAAAATGAGAGTGTTATAACACAGCCAACAGAAGTATGGTGATGAGAAAAGAAGGTATGAGCTGTAGTCAGTGTTACTAATGAAGACTTGAGGCCAATGCCACTTTCTAATTTAAGAGGTCAGAAATCCTGAGGACATATTTTGAGAGATTTGTCTTTTGAGTCATTTCATGTCTCCTTTGTTGCTAGCCTTACAAAAAAAAGGGAGGGGAAAAACATCAGCCTTATCCATCTAATCAATATTTCTGCCAGAAGGGAATGAAAGGGTTCAGGAATAGGTTGATGGAGGAATTTGGGATGGAGGAAGAGAAGGAAGAGAAGAGTATAAAGGAGTATAAGAAGTAATGTTTATCTAGTAATTTTCACTCTCCTAATACCCATCTTCATTTCAAAGTGGCCTAGATTCCCCTATCCAGTAAATGCTGGAACATAATTCTCTTGGAACAATTTAGCATGCTCTACAAGTTGTATCTCCAATGTTTGGATCAATATTGGATAGATTATGTGGCCAGGGACCTACTCAACAAGAGAACTAAAAAGGTGATCTGGAAATGGTTTAGTGCAGAAATAATAAAGCAATCTAGATGCTCTAAACATCTCAGAGAATCCCAGGAGTCATTACCAAATTTGGGATTTGGGGAATGAGTTAGGAAAAAGTTAACCTTTTCCCAAGTGACCATGCTATCCAGAGAATTCATTGAAATTTTCCATGATGTTTTAGCTTCCTTTGTGATGCAAAAAACTTGTTTATTCTAAAAACTACTGAGAAATTTTCTTTTTACTCTTTAGGGATATACCATGATATTAATAATAACCTACCCTTTTTATACTTGCCAAAGGTAAGAAAAAACAGCGGTAGTTGTTCACTTAGAAAACTTCTGAGAGCCTTGGCTTCATGAGTATTCACCTGGCCTACTTTGCTGAGATAGTCCATCCCTAGTCCTAATCAAAAGTACAGTAACAGTACACCGCAGTTCTGCTTCCCATGCTAAATGGCAACACAAGTTGGCGAAGGGTATTGAACAGTAGCTTGGAAAGTAGTGAATGGCCAAGAAAATGGGGAGGGGGGGTGTAGAGGTAGGAAACTAAAATTAGAGATGAAAGGGCATTAATCCCTTGCCTATCAAGCTAACATGACCAGACCTCCTAAAGTCTAGTTTGTCTGTTGTGCTGTCTTTAGATTATTCATACCCTATTATCCACATATAATACTTATTTACGATGACTTCTCAGCGAATCAAATAACAGTTGTCTATTATTATTTTTGTTTCCTTGTTAGCTCACATGCCAGAAATTTCCTAAGACTACATCACATCTTCATTGCTTGACAAACAAGAAACCTTGCTGGGAACTGCCAAAGAATAACCTTGGAAGTCTAAATTGTAATCATTTCTGTAACTTACTGGCAAAGAACACACCCACACAGCAGCAGATGAGAAACGTATTTTTATTGGATGATTTTTTTAAGGGCATTGTCTGCTGAGGTTCCTAACAGGAGACATCAGAACTATACATGCTATCAAAAAAAGTCATTAATTGCTGTCTTATTAGCTCACTAAAGCAATGAGCACATTACAGATGCTTGTCAGGAAAAAAAAATAAATTAGGGATAGAATGTGGAATTTCCCATTCAAAAGATTATGGAGGCCTTCCTGTAGTTTGTCCCTTTCATTTTTTTCTGTCTCCATAGACTTTGGGGCTTTAAGAATGCACCATTTCCTGGAATTCTAGAATAGAAGAGGTGAGAGCACTGTCAGTAAAGATGATAATTTAAAAGAATATGTCACAGTTAATAAGAGTTCTGAAGAGGAAGAGAAATAATCTGAGCAAATTGTCAGATATCATAAGATAAGGATTAGGCCAAGAGAAAACATGAAAAAAGAAGAAACTCAAAAGTAAAAGACTGAAGATGAAAGTATTATACTAATTTTTTAAACTAAGACCTGTATAATTTAATAAGTATCTTACACTTTTGCAATGATCAGCTGTTACATTCCTATTTTGAAACTTGCTACCATAATTGTATCTCTAATTATTTTGCCTGACAATAAATTAACATGGAAATTTACTGTTCCTATTTGTGTTCAGTTAATTTTAGTGTTCCTAGTCTTTCTGAGGCTGAGGTTTGTTTAGATCCTCAGCTGCAAGAGATTGTTCCCTAAGATGGGACTCTTACTCTATACTAATCCTTTCATTTTATGAGAACAGTATTGAATGCTAAAGTGTAAAGTGAATTTGGTTTAGTATCATTCAGAAATCTGTAAGAAATAAATGCTAACGTTACTTCTTTTAAAGTTGTTTATGTGTACTTAATGAGGTTGATTTTCCGCAGTGTCTAAATTATTCTTTTTAGATATCTTTGGAAACCACAACCACTTTTTATGGCTACTGGGTCAACATTTAGTAAATTATTGTTAAAATACAATTAAAATTTTTTTCCAAAATATTTGCAACAATGTTATATTTCAAGTTGGCATAACGGTAAGAGTCCACAAGTGTTTCTGAATTGATGTCTGTCTCACTTAGAATCGATTTGTTTTGAACATATATGTACACATATATAGTAGTTATAGTTTAGTCTCATTCCAGTACAATGTTTAACTTACATGATAAAGGCAAATTAAAATATAAACTCATATAATTTTGTTAAAATTTAAATGCTGTGGTTTATATACAGTAAACTAAGAAATGTTGGCTGATTGCCTGGATTTTGGCCACTTCTTGGTACACTAACTATTAGTAAAAATTATTTAAGACATTTTAAGAAGCTTCTTAAAACTAGTATTTCCTTGTCTTCAATAGTTTCTTCTGAATAGGCCAAAGTGTAATACATTGTCTTGCCACTGCTTGCATAAACTAATTCCTGAAGATGAAATTCCTTTCATTTGCTTTCCCTAGTGTGTCATGGTGCCCAGCAAAGAATGGGTCTAAGATAGACTAATATGTTTTGCTTGATTTCCCATGCAAATTGTTTCATACCATCAGCTCCAATTTTGCCATCTCCATCATTATCAGCTGCCTCCAACAGGGACTTGGTTTCTGAACTGGTCAGGACTCTAGCGCCACTTTCAAATTTCTGGAGGAAAAACCTAAGGGGAGAATACAAATTGATGACCTTTCTGGAAGACCATTTTCTTTAGTCTGCATTAGTCTTTTCTGGCTCTACTATAGTAATAAATCTGCTTCCCAGGGTAATAACTAAAGCTTTTGAAGTTTTGAAGGGTTTTATTATTTTATAAGTGGGGACTTGAAAAATAAATAAGAGTTTCTATTACAAAGAATAGTGAGATTGTAGAAAGGGGCCTACAGGTTCTAGTTCTAGTGCAATTTTCTGCCCCTTGCAGGAAAATTCTCTACATTATCCCTAATACGTTGTTAATAATTGCCCTTGTAATGTTCATTAGCAAAAGAATAGTCCAGATAATGAACAATTTTCTGCGAAGATTCTCAGGTAACTTTTATTAAATGCTCTCCATTGTATATAATAAGTGCTTAATAAATGTTAAATGACTGATGAACTATATGCACTTTTGTGAAAATACAGCTGAATTACTATCATCAATGTTAAAAATAAACACAAAGACAAAGTAATCTTCTCCTATCTCCAAATGCACAATTTAGCAATAAGGGAATTCTAGTTCTTACATATTAGGGATACAAAGGAAAACTCTTACTTCAGCTCTTCTTCATCCAGATATCCACTCTGATCATTATCTATGAACCGAAAAATGTCCTTCACCTGACTAGCAGACATCTTGGACAGGCCAGAAGTCTCGAAGAATTTTTTATGATTGAAAGAATCTGGGTCTGGAGGACAGAGACAAAATGATTCCCAGAATTATCAGAGTGTTTCAATAATATTCTGAGCTAGTTCCAAGTACACAATACTAAAAAAATAACTTCATTGCATCCCTGCACCATAGGCATGTTTTCATTAGTAAAAAGTCACAGAGAGAGAAGTAAAGTGACATTCCATTCTGAGAATCTGGGACAGAACCTGTCAGTGACATGTTCTTTTGATGGTTTTTTTTTAAACCCTTAATTTTCATCCTAGAATCCACACTAATTATGGGACCCAAAAGGTCTAGGCAATTGGAGTTGTGACTTGCCCAGGGTCACACAGCTAGGGAGCATCTGAAGTCACATTTGAACAGACCTGGCTATGCACTGAGTCATCTAGCTGCCCAATGTTCTCTTGAATTTTGGCATAGTCTCTCTCCCCTAGAGAATATTATCTTCCTCTTATAGGTTATATCTTGACTACACCAAATAGTACTGGCCACTATGGTAAAAAAAAATCAACTAACACTTTCATTGCATATAATATATATAATATAATCATATCATATGTTATATATACATATAAACAAGCTAACAAGATTGAAATTCATCAATTTTGTCTTTGTGGAGAGATGGTCACATTCTGATGTCCTCTTTCTGTTAGATTTTTAATCTAATCATTAGCAAATTTTTGCTATAATCTTCAAAATATTCAAGAATAACTTAAATTTTTATTACATTCATTGGTGGTGATGATGGAAGGGAAAGGTTGGAGGCAGAAATGAATGAAATTTTCTATTTTCCTCTGCAGGATAGAAAATTTCATATTGATACAATTAATTTTTTTTTTACCTTGGCACTCCTCCAGGGCAGCAGCTATATCGGCAGCGCTAAGAACATCAGTGATGCTCATTTTTAACCTGATTGCATAGAACAAATGAGATGTAATGAATTACAATAAGTAAAAATCCATATAGAGAGTTAAATATATTCTAGGAGGTTCCAATTAAACTGATTATTTGTTCAGAATTTAAAAGTATTGGGACAAAATGTAAAAAGAGGACTTTAATGAATTTTCTTAAGGCACCAATCTTATATGTCTATCCTAATCAGGAGCATTCTTCTTAGTACTTTCTCCCAATTTACATCAAAAGAGAAATGAAATGTATTGAACTTGGGAGTCTACTTAAATTTCTAATACAGAACATTATATTTCTGCCCCAAAATTAAAAGAAAGAATTAATTTTATTTTTCAAATTCTGAAAATAACTTTAGTGTAAGCATCCACAAATAAGCTGCATTTAAAAATGCAAACACATCTAGACTGCTTCCCACTTTTAAAAAGTAGAGACACTGCTTTTTTGGATGGTTTATATAAAAGCAAAAGCAATTTGAGCTAACCCCATGGAAAATTGTGGCAAAACATAAATTAAAAACAGAAAAAAAGTATATTATCTACTTTCAAGTATGGGAATTAAATGAATGATATACTTATATACTAGAGATAACAAACCATACAGATCTCAACTCCTTGAGTGGGGGGAGAGAGGGGAAAATTTGAGCATGCTAATAATCCTTATTATAAACTATAAGCTTCTTATTTATATCATAAATGTATATTATAAACAAATTCTAAATGCAGCAAAGGAAGAAAGAGCCTGGAATTGGGGGGTTTTGGCCACTGCTCACCTTTCTGGATTTTCCTCAAGGAGCAGGAAAAAGAGTCGAAGAAAGCAGAAAACAGATGTGCTTTTGTGATGTTACCAACTCTACCTTATATAGGATTCAAAAAGTGACAATAACTGCTTCTTGGATTTCCTTTTCTGGGATCAAATGGCCAGAGCTCAGATTTCCTCCCTTACTAATGGTATCTTTCTTTCTTTCTTTCTTTCTTTCTTTCTTTCTTTCTTTCTTTCTTTCTTTCTTTCTTGCTTTCTTGCTTTCTTGCTTTCTTGCTTTCTTGCTTTCTTTCTCTCTTTCTCTCTCTCTTTCTTTCTTTCTTCCTTTTTCTTCCTTCCTTCCTTCTTTCCTTCTTTCCTTCCTTCTTTCCTTCCTTCTTTCCTTCCTTCCTTCCTTCCTTCCTTCCTTCCTTCCTTCCTTCCTTCCTTCCTTCCTTCCTTCCTTCCTTCCTTCCTTCCTTCCTTCCTTCCTTCCTTCCTTCCTTCCTTTCTATCTTTCTTTCTTTCTTTCTTTCTTTCTTTCTTTCTTTCTTTCTTTCTTTCTTTCTTTCTTTCTTTCTTTCTTTCTTTCTTCTTTCTTTCTTGCTTGCTTTCTTGCTTGCTTTCTTTCTTTCTTTCTTGCTTGCTTTCTTGCTTGCTTTCTTGCTTTCTCCTCTCTCTTTCTCTTTCTTGCATGTGGTTAGGAACAGTCAACTTTTAAAAAACAAACCTCAACAAACTTTAAGATTTCAGATCTACAAATAGAACCCTGAAAGGTCAAGGCAGACAATAATCAAGTTGCCAAATTTGGATTTAAAAAATTACTTTAACATTGAAAGATTAGAAATGGGAGCCAGTTTTGAATCTCCTCTGATCCTGTGAAGTTGATAACAGAGTCAGAGAGAGGTGAAAACTACAAAATGCTTGGCAGCCAGAATGACAAATAGGACTTTTCATTTGTGGAGTACAGAATAAAGCCAAATGTTCAGGGGATTTTTTTCTATGATAATGCCAACTTTAACATTTTCTAGTAATTTCTTAAACACATGTAAAGCAAATAGAAGAAAAGCAAATCACTAACAGGAACTAAAAAATAAAATAGGAATGGTGGGAACATCAAAAGATTTTTAAAATTTTATTTAATTAAATATTCCCCATTTAGATATATAAAAATTTTTAAGATAATTTTTTAAAAAATTGAGTTATTGGGAACATTATAAGAGGCTAATTTGAGAGAGAATTCTATTGTCAGATCTTAAATTATTGTATTTATAAGGAAATAAGATGGAGTTCTCAGAAGAAATAAATAGCTTTATGCTCTTTTTTGAAAACTAAAATTGTTAGTTACATTTTATTAATTTGCAATCAGTTGGCTTGAAAAGGAATTCTAAGTTCTTGTTGCTAATTGGAAAACCCCATTTTCACAAGTAAAATCTTGCTCACATTTTATAGTTTATTGTGAAACAAGATAAAGTATTGCAGAAATTAAAAAATAAAACTACCCTGATTTCAGTTAGGTTTTTAGATTATTTACTGAATGGAATAATGATAATATGGGCATGCCTTGGGGAAGACCTGTCTTCTTGGAAAACTAAGCACACTCTTCTTATTCTAGTAAAGTAACTAATAAACTAAGAGAACTCATTCCTTCTATTAACCTTGTCATTTATTCTGACTTCATCTGGGTCTAAGAGTACTCCCTGCTTTTACTTTATCCTTGACTCAGTGGAGAACACAGAGTCCAAGCTTACCAGACTAAGGAAACTGTTACAATACCAATTCTTTGTTTTTGTAACTCAAAGGGGTCCCTAGGCTTCTAAGTATCTCATTGTTAACTTATTACATGCCAGTATTTTAAAATGTATGCTCAAAGATATTAAACTTGGTACTTTAGCTATTTAGACATGCAGAAAGTAACCAGGGAATTATTCATGATATGATATGATTTGGATATTCTTTCTTAGATTGCTAAAAAATATTTAAGAAAAAGATAATGCAGTGTGACCCTGTGCAAGTCACTTAACTGTTTGCCTAGCCCTTAATCTTCTGTCTTAAGAGTTGTTACGAAGACAGAAAGTAAGGGCTTTAAAAAAAAAGGAAAAGGAAACATATTTAGGGGCAGCTAGGTGGCTCAAGGGATAGAGAGCCATACCTGGAGACCAGAGGTCCTGAGTTCAAATGTGGCTTCAGATAATTCTTAGCTATGTGACCCTGGGCAAGTCACTTAATTGTTTAGTCCTTACCACTCTTCTGCCTTGGAATAGAAACATACTTAGTATTGATTCTAAGATGAAAGGTGAGAATTAAATAAACAAACAAATAAACAAAGATTAAGTGCCAGCTGTGAATGAAGTAAAACTGTAAAGCATGTACAGTATGACTTTGATTTATTGCTTTCCTTTTGGCATATTCCTCCTTGCTTTTTGTGACTCTATCAAGTATTCATTGTCTTCATGCTACTCACTCTCATACCTCAACTATCTTTCCCCAATAGCACCTCAATACTTACATCTATCAGTACTAAAGGTTATTAGATCTCATTCCTTCAGAGATTTACCTGGAGTTATATGAAAAAACAATCTATGCTACTATAATGAATTGGCTATGTTGCCCCTCCTAGAAAACATTTATATCTTAACAGCTTTCTCAAACCCCATCTTTCTTCTTGCTTTAAGCAAATTCTTGACTCTTGCTCCTTTGAACCAACAGGATTTTTTGTTGTCATTTTTAAACTCTAGGAAAGAATAGATTGTAGTTTAAATGTGGTCTCACAAAAGAAATATGAATAGGCACTTCCTCACACTATCCCTTCTTTGCAGAAGTGGAAGACTAGCTATATAACATTAAATACAAGGTTAAGATATTTTTTGTGTTTTTTAGTTTTATTCTCTCTCTCTTCCCCTCCCCCATCTGGGAGAGGGTACAAAAGGGACACATTAGAAAGTATAGGTGATATGAAAACAAAATATGCTAATAAAACTTTATTTTTATAATAATATGTTTGGTAGATTGAATTGCTTGTCAGCTTTGAGAGAGGGGAGGGAAAAAGGGAGGGAGATAACATGAAACATATAACTTTGGAAAATTCGTGTGGAAAATTGTTATTGGAATAAAGATAAAACATTAAAAATAATGTATTTGGAAGGAATAATATAAGTATAATGTACAACCATTGGGAGAACATGGTTTTAGAGTCCTACAGGATGGGTGGGCATGAATAGGATTGTGCCTTTATGAACTTGGGGTACAATCTCCCACACTATAAGAAGAAAAAGTAGATACCTTTAGGGAACACATAAAGAGAAACACACATGTAGGGAACACATATGGCCAGGGGGCATGCATGAAAAGGCACCTATGTAGTTTGGCTATAAACAGTATGTAGAAGATACATGTATAAAATCTCCAAAGCTGTAGCATTGTGGCTCCTTGCTGCTCCCTCCACTTTAGGCTTGAGCACATCATATTTTCTAGCCATCTCTCCATTGTTGTTATGAATATTTTGGGACATGTAGTCCTTGGAGGGCACATGATCCTGCAATGCTCTCTCCACTTTGGGATCTTTGCCATCACCACCATAGTGCTCCAGGAGAAGGACCAGCTCTTTCTTTCCTCTACTTAGGCTCAGGCTACACAACCTTCAGGCTTTCTTGCCCCATTGGTAGCTTCCAATCTCTCAGAAACCTCTTTGTTCCTAGCTACTTGTATGGTATGACATAGAATAGCAGCCTGGGTATCTTTCTCTGCAAAAATAGCCCACAAAGCATAGCTGAGCTCATGTGCCTTTGCAAAGAATCTCTTTCTACTTTTCAGTCTCTGCTACTTCTTCATACTGGCCTTCAACTAATGCCCGTGATCCTAATAATACACATTATACCCCAAACTAGCAGAAGCTACTAAAACTTCATTAAAACAGCTCCCTTCCTCCCCTTAAAGACACAAGTGAGGTCTTGTCTATTTGTTTCGTCAAGAAAGAACCACAATTCAATAATGAAAAGAAAGACTCCATATATATAAAAAACTTTATGGTGGCATTTTCTGTGGTAATCAAGAATTGGAAACAAAGTAGATTCTCTTCCATTAGAGAATAGTTCAACAAATTATGGTACATCAATATAATGGAATATTACTGAGATGTAAAAAATGATGAATGTGATGAATTCAGGAAAGCATGGAAAAACTTACATGAACTGATACAAAGTAAAATAAGCAGAACCAAGAAAACAATGTACACAATGACTATAACAATATACATGGAAAGAATAACAGTCATAAAAACAACTGAACATAAATATTGCAAATTCCAAGGAACAAACTTGACCCAAAAGAAGTCATGAAAAAACATCTCTCCCCATTCTGTTGCAGAGTTGAAGAAAGAGTGCATACGTGAGTGTGGAACATGGCATATAATTTCAGATTTTTTCCATTTGTTGATTGGTTTTGCTGATTTCTCTTTCTCATTTTAATCCTTTGTTATTAAGGATGGCTCAATGGAGTCCGAGAAGGAGAAGGATACAGGAGGGAAGTATGGGAAAAATAAAAATGAAAAATATCAAATCTAATTTCTTTAATAAAAAGAATGGATCCTATAAAGTTCCTAATATGCTTTTCCTTTTGTCACCATTTCTAATGGCAATATTCTTTTTTGAAGTATTTTTACAATTTTGTGTGGAAACAATTTTAACATCATTTAAAAGAAATGCTGAGTTCCAAAATCTCTTCCTCTTTCCTGCTCTGACCCCTTCATTGAGAAGGCAAGCAATTTGATATAGGTTGTACATGTGTTGCCATTGAAAGAATATTTTCATATTAGTCATTTTATGAAAGGCACAAAGGGGTACAGTATTCACAGCCGAAACCCAACTCTAGAATTTGGGTTTAACTCTCTAAAAACTGTACTTGGGACCTGTTTGGGGCCGAAGTCCTGTTTCTGATGTTGCCTCTTAGCCTCACCTCAAAGATATTCCATGCTAAGAAAGACTTCTTTGCTCTTCTAGCCTCCATAGGATAGGACAGAACTAGATAAAAAGATGCTTCAATGACTATGTGTCCATCTCATGTTTTTTTATACTTTCCTCCTTGTTTTTCTAATAAAGTTATTTTTAAAAATTCTACTACACATCAGTTTAAGAGAAGAAAGATGTTCGTGTATGACTAGATAAGTTGGGGAATTTCAAATACTCCAAAAAGACAGAAGGTCTGCTTAGTCCAGCAGACATCCAGTGTGGAACTATGGGAGACAAAGGAAGACCTCCTGGAGAATATTCTGAGGTTCAGCTTTAACTTCTTTCCTCTCAGTCTGGGGTCATTTCTTTATGTGCTTTTCCCAGATTAGCAAAAAATTTCCACCATATTTAGGAGTTAGAAGGGTGTATATTATACCTTTCAGCAGTCAAGCTATATATTTTTAATTAAGCTTACTTTAAGAAGTAGGGGGTGAGGAATACACTGACTACAGATCCCAAGCCTTGACCCTGAATTCCCATCCTCAAATTGAAAGAAATTCCCAGTTCAATTCTTTTCATGGCTATAACTAAAATTTTTTTTATTATTTATTATGTAAGACCCAAAGAAAGGCTGATTTGGGCTGACAGATTTGTTACAAAAACCTGAAATATCTAAATATCAGAATCAAGGCAATGCCAGTGTATGCCGATACAGGTGAAAATATAGAGTTACTAGGGCATGTTTATTTATAAATGAGACTCCACCTGCAGAAGAAACTCTTCTCCCCCTCCTCAAACTACAATTAAGTGAAATTAAAGCACCAAAGGGTGGGGGAGGAACACAAGATGTGTAGGAATATTTTAATTCGGTAAGTTCTTAGAATCCCAAGATCAAACATTTAGACCTATCAGGGACCTTAGAGGTTATCAAATGCTATGCCTTCATTTTACACATGAGGAAACTGAGGTTCAGGGATGTTAAATGATTTGCCTAAGATTCCATAGAAAGCAAGTAGTAGACACCAGAATCTGAACCAGATCTGATCCAGGTTTTCTGTCTCTAAATCAGGTGCTCTAGATGAGGGGTTTGGATTTACCTTGTGATGGGTGAGGCCTGATTGTTGTGGCTTTTAATTTTTAAAAATGTCTTAAATGTGTGTTTTTTTTAAACCCTTAACTTCTACCTTAGAATCAATGCTATGTGTTGGTTCCAAGGCAGAAGACCATAAGGGCTAGGCAATAGAGGTTAAATGACTTGCTTAGTGTCACACAGCTAGGAAGTGTCTGAGGACAGATTTGAACCCAGGGTCTTCTGTCTCCAGGCCTGGCTCTCTATCAACTGAGCAACCTTGCTGCCCTTTAAATTAAGGGATTAACAAAATAACTTCTTTTTTTCTGAAAAATCTTTAGTATTGATTCTAAGGCAGAAAAGAAGTAAAGGCTAGGCAATGAGGATTAAGCATCACTCAGGAAGGATCTGAGGTAAGATTTGAACCCAGGTCCTCCAGACTCCAGGCCTGGCACTCTATCCACTATGCTGCCTAGCTGCCCATGTTCACTTTTAAAAAGAAATATTTTATCTTTATTTTATTTTGATTCACCTTGCCCTCCTCCTTTCTTCCCTCTCCTCTTCCAGCTTGACAAACAATTCAATCTGGGTTATACACGTGTTATCATACAAAACATATTTCCATATTATTCATTTTTGTAAGTGTTCACCTTTTTCTTTTTAATGGACTTGAGGAAACAGCTAAAGAATTGAAAAGATTTCTTTTCTTTGTTCCCAAAACACATTGAGTAATTTCCTAGATCCATTCTCAAGGAAGAGTTTTCTGAAATTCAGGTCAATGCAGCTCCCTTTTTGCCCTGGAAGTGTTTAAAAAAAACAAAACTAAAAACCACAACTAACAACCTATACCTTCCAGATTAGCCCCTGTACCAAAGACTCCTTGTCTTCTCCAGTACTGCGACCCTGGTCCTAGTACAATAGAGTTTTGGCTCCTCAGCTTCCAGAAAGATCTGCTTCCAAAATACTTTCACCTTCTGAGATAACTCAGCTGTTTGTTTGGGGATGTTAGGCCAGTGTTATAGATGAACTGTTATCAGAGAGTTAACTTCCTAAGTAACTCCAGAGTTCTTATCAGATGTTCCACAGGCATTAAATTCAGGCCCTTAGTAAATCCCAGAATTTCTCTCCCTTGTGGTGCCATGATTCTAAGACCTCAGCCTACTCATCAAGAAATGTTTTAGGGAGCAGCTGGGTGGCTCAGTGGACTGAGAGTCAGGCCTAGAGATGGGAGGTCCCAGGTACAAATCTGGCCTCAGACACTTCCCAGCTGTGTGACCCTGGACAAGTCACTTAACCCCCATTGCCTAACCCTTAACACTCTTCTGCCTTGGAACCAATACACAGTATTGATTCTAAGATGGAAGGCAAGGGTTTAAAAAAAGGAAAAAAAGAAATGTTTCATCACTTAATAAAGTATAAAATATAATAAAAGAAATAAAAATACTTGGTCTACCATATTTCTTAATTGGGAAATGTTTTGCTATAATTAAATCCCTTGCTGGGTTTTTACTTTTAAAAATAATTTATTATTACTGTAATATTAAACATTAATAGAATTAGTTAAACATAAAGTGAAAATTGGTATGTTTAAATGTAACGAACTTTCCAACAAATGAAATGTGATAAAAAATTTTCGTTTCTCCTAATTTTCCATCAGCATTCTTATTCTTCACTTTTCTTTTAGGTGGCTATAATTGGTATAGTCTGTTTCTCTCTCTCTCTTTTTTTTTAACCTTTACCTTCTGTTGGTCCAGATTCTAAGGCAGAAGAGTGGTATGGGTTAGGTAATTGAGGTTAAATGACTTGCCTAGAGTCACAAAGCTAGGAAGTGTCAGTTCAGATTTGAACCCAGGTCCTCCTGACTCTAGACTTGATGCCCTATCCACTGTGCTACTTAATTGCCCTTTTTTGCTATGTTCTTTAAATTTGTCATTTTTCCCTTTGGTTCATTTCATATATGCTTCCCAGATTTCTTTATATTATTCATACTTGTTGGTTAAGAGGCAGTCAATAGAGTGAATTTGGCTGGGCTCAAAGTCAGAAACATCTAGGTTTAGATCCTGCTTCTGACATTTGTTAATTGTGTAATCCTGGGCAGATCAACTGTGCCTCAGGAAATTCCCTAAGACTTCTTGACTAAGTTACAAAAGATTATGATCTGGGTTGGTAGAATTCTTTTCCGTACTAGAAATTCTCCACCCTAGAGGAAATCACAGATCCTTCCTGTATGCACATACTTGTTGAGCTCTAATTGCATCATAATATTTTGTTACACGAATGTACCACAATTTATCTATTATTAGGGGCATAATTTTGTTTGTGGCAGTTTGGGTTTTGTTTTTGCCATGGCAAATAATGTTGCTATGAATGTCTCCCATTTATTGCTTTTAAATTCTTAGCTGTAGATGCTTAGTGACCCTAAAATACTGTCCTTTTTGTTTCTATAGCTTCTTTTTAAACCAGATGGTGGAATTCACAGTGAGAGCTGCCATTATCTACATTGAAATCTAGAGAAGTTTCAGTAGGAGTCCCAGGAGGTTATAAGAAGAGAGGAGGTCAGGTGTTCAGTTGAAACACACTACGGTAGTGTAAAGGAAGCCCTTAAGACACTTCAGAAGGGTGTAACTTCATCTTTCAACTCTGCCCCTGCCAAAACTCCAAGTCATTCTGTTCTTACTCCTAACAATAAGTCAGTCACTCAGTCAATAAACTATTCCGCACTTTCTGTGTGCCAGGCACTGTATTCAGTGCCTGGATTACAAAAGGAGGCAAAAGACAGTTATTCCCCTGAAGGAGCTCATAGTCTAATGGGGAGAAGAAAGAAGTAAACAAATATGCACAAATATTATATATAAGTATATATATGAGTAAAATAATCATTTTCCCAGTCAAAAAAAATTAGGATACATGCTCTGTCAAAGAATATTGCTTCTGCAAAGCTTTATTAAAAATATTTTTTTTTTCTTGAAATTGATGCCATTCTAGAAAACCTGAGATGTAAGGGTACCAGAAGCAGAAGAAATATCACAAAGGAAATCCCAAGATCTGTTGTAAACCTTTTCCTTGGATATCAGGCCTGTCCGTTCTTAAAGTCGGCTTCAATTATTCATTTCTCTTTTTAAAAAATCACACTTTTCTATTTCTATTATCATTTCAATATATATCAATAATATCAACTATTTCTAGTTGAATCCTAGGTATATAAAAAGTATCTTTCCCTTCCCACTACCACCTTTAGCAACCCTAAGGCACTGGTATATCTTATAAACATATAATACTAGATCTGGAAAGAATCTCATCTTACAGAAGCAGCTTAGTATGAGAGAAAGGGCATTGGACATGGAATCAGAAGACATAGCAGAAACTTGATATTTATTAGCTGTATGACCCTAAGGAAGTTACTTAACCTCTCTGAGTCTCAATTTCCTTATTTCTATGTAGCAACTGTTCTCCCCAGTTTATAGGCTTATCCCCCCAACCAATGTGTTTTTACCTTTAATAGTCAGCCAGAGGATACATATGGCAAAGGCATTTAATGAAATGATATAGTAGCAGCATAAAGTTTTCAGGGAGGACTAGTACTGGAGTGGAAGGACTGGCCAAGCTCTTTTCAGGGTGCTCATCCACCGTTGGGATCTACCTTTCACCCAACTTTTACCTGTGGCTCCAAGAAGTTATAGTATGCCCAGTGGCCGTACCTTAGTAAAATGATCTCAGTAGATGGCTAAACTTGATTCCAGGTCCAAAGATCCATCCACTGAGCCATCTAGCTGCCTTCTAGGCAAACAGAGGTTAAGTGACTTGACACAAAATTATACAGCTAGTGTCTGAGGCCAGATCATCCTGATTCCAGGCTGAGGGCTCTATCCACTGAGCAATTTAGCTGACCCACAACTACTCTAGCAAGAATTTTTAAAAGCCAAATAGACACACACACACACACACACACTCTCTCTCTCTCTCTCTCTCTCTCTCTCTCTCTCTCTCTCTGTCTCTCTCTCTCTCTCTCTCTCTCTCTCAAGGAATAAAAAAGAATACATTAGACTGAGAAACCTCCAAAGGCTTTTGAATTCAGGAAGATCTGAGTTCAAATCTAGTCTCATATTCTTACTAGTTATGTGAACCCTTGGCAAGACACTTAACCTCTGTCTCAGTTTCCTCATCTACAAAATGGAAGCAATAATAGCATTTACCTTCCAAGGTTATCATGAGAATAAAATGAGATCATATTTATAAAGTATTTTGTAAACCTTTAAGTGCTAGCTCTTATAATGACAGGCAAAGCCTTGAAAGAAAGGCTTGCAAACACTTATATGGCCCATTTTTCCATGGCTGATGGTTTCCTAATTATTGTAAACACTTAAATTAGTAATCATTAACTTAATTGTATTTTGAGGAGCTAAATGTGGCAAAGATTTTTTCATCCCAGGCTCCTAAAAATTAACTTCTGTCTTAAACCCAAGAGAACTTTCATCTTGGAAAAAGAATTGGTATTTTTCCCTGTTAAAGCCAATCATTTCCTGCACTTGGGCCTTTGATTCTATCACCTTTCATCTTCTCTAGGAAGATTCTTTCAATCATTCCCTTGTCTTCTTCAATCTTTCTTTACCCTGGAGCTCCTTCAGTGTGCTGCTCACATACATGCCCAGATCTCTTCAAGTTATCTTCTCTGCATAAAGATGATAATTGAATCTATGAAAGCTAATGAGATGAGAGAGGGAGAGAGAGAGAGAGAGAGAGAGAGAGAGAGAGAGAGAGAGAGAGAGAGAGAGAGAGAGAGAGAGAGTAGGGAAATGAGAAAAGAAGAGAAGAGGGTCCAGAAAAGAACCTTATAACAGCACACCCACAATTAGAGCCAAGACATGGATGATGGACCAAAAGAACTTTAGAAAGAAAGGCCAGGAAAGAAGTAAGAAAACAGCATGAAAATCCAGAGGAGAGAGTATGGAAAAGAAGAGAGTGGTAAACAATGTTAGATGCCTTAGAATGGTGAAGAAGGTTGAAGATTTAGTAAAGACCATCATAGTTGGCAACTAAGACTTCATTGACATATGGAGAAAGTTTCAGCTGAGTGATAAAGCTGGAAACCAGTTTTCAAAGGAGCAAGAAGTGAGGAAGAGAAGTGGAGGCAAAGAGGCTATGAAAGAGAAGAGAGAAGAGTGAATATGAAGGGATCCTTGTTGCTTATAGGTAGTAGAGAAAGAGCCAGCGAACAGGGGAAAATGGTGGACATGCCCCAAAATAAACTCATTATCTTTTTTGTTTTAATTCAGAAGATGCTTTTATTAAAAGTGGATCACATCTTTAAGGAGGCAGTACAAAAAAAATGTTGGTTGGGTACAGCTAGGTGGCTCAGTGGATAGAGATCTGGGACTGGAGACAGGAGGTCCTAGGTTCAAATCAGACACTTCTAGCTGTGTGACCCTGGGTAAGTCACAACTCCCACTATCAAAGTCTTACTATTCTTCTGCCTTAGAACCAATATATAGTATAGATTCTAAGATGGAAGGTTATATGTTGTTTAGTTTAGTTTTTTTTTTATTTTAGCACTTCCACACACTTCCATTTTGGTCTTTGTTGTAAGAGCACACTTGTAAATAACCAAAACCCTAGTGGCAAAGAATCAGAAATTGAGGGATGTCCATCAATTGGGGAATTGCCAAATACATTGTTGTACATGTTGTCGACACAGGTTGGTGTACATATTGGACTATTAGAAATGATAAGCTGGATGATTTCAGAAAAAGCTGGAAAGATCTGTAGAAACTGGTGCAGATCAAAATAAGCAGAACCAGGAGAACATTACACACAGTAACAGCAATGTTGTGTGATGATCAGCTGTGAAAACTTGGCTAATTTCAGCAATGCAATGATCTGGGACAATCCTGAAAGACTTATGACAGGGAATGCCATCCACCTCCAGAGAAAGAACTGGTGGAGTCAGATGGATGTGGGTTATGGTTATGTATGAGTGTGCTCTTACAACAATGACCAATATGGAAGTGCTTTTGCATGATAATACAAATAAAAATTTAAAAAGAAAATGGAGGAAGAAGAACAATAAAAAATTATTTAAAAATGTAAGCCAATTGCCTAACAAATTGGGACCAAGTCCTTCCCCAGTTTAGGACTGGACTCCAAATATAGGAGGAGATAGATTTTACAAAATTAGACCAATTAATTAAAAGGAAACAATATGACATTAAGCCATCTGATTTCTAATTGGATTAAAGATTATGGACTTCCAGATTAGGATGGGGAGAGTGAATAGATACAATGCCCTGATTTCAGGAAAGAAGTATCCTACTCCTTCCCAAGTATCCCTAAACAATCAGAGGAACATGGAAATAATTACTGATTGGTCAGTATGGGGACAGTTTTTAGATAAGATATATAGGTTGCTAGAGATATTCAGATAGAGAAGACTCCCTCTATCAGTCTTAGAATCTGAATCTTTTCTGTTCACCATGGCCTTGGCTCTTGGTGAAAGGTCTCTAAAGAGCAAGTACAGATGGTCCAGTTACCCAGCCATGCAGGGCTAGGTTTACACAATGCACTAAAATTTTCTCCCAATTCCTATGACTGAATAAACTTTTCTCACAAGACAGAATTTGGACTAGTCCTATAAATGAATAGAAAGAAATTAAACTGGCTCTAGATTTGAGTCACAGGTTAGAGTCAGGGTGGTTCACTCAATTCCCAAAATTAACCACTTGCTGTCCTAATCCTTTCAATTCCCACACAATTTTCTCATAAAACCCGCTATGTAGGGGACTCAGGGAAGAGTTGAACTATCAGGCCATCCTATGGAATATGCCCTGATTCTCAGCTAAGCCCAAGAGATAGAAAGATTCTTCAAAAATAAAAAATTATTTGTTCCAAACTGATGAAAGCAAGGAAAATCAGATTCTATGCAGAGACAACCAAAATCAATTTACTGTAGAGCCCCTCTCGAGACATGGAGAGGCAACAATGACTATTTGGTCCTGGGTCTCAAAAGAACAAGATCAGTTTAGTTGTTTCTCTTGACTTCTTAGTCTTAGGACAAATCCATTTAGAAGATGAATTATCACAATAAATTATTTGTTATGCAAATAAGAAAGGTACTTGGGAGTTCTTTGAGGCAGAGGGGAGTTACAGAGGTTCAGAAAGAGAAAATATTTATCTTGAGACAGAAACATGAGAACTTCTCTGTCTTCCTGTCATCTTTCCACTAAGAGCTCCCCATGGGGTATCCCCCATCAAAACTAGTGCAGGTGCTATGGAGTAGGAAACATAAAAGATTGAGTGAATAGGTTTGGGCAAGCTGAAGCTATATGCATTTCTGATGCCCAGATCCTGATCCAATTTCCTGTTATTGCATCTTGGAGTAGTAAGAGTATGGGCACACAGATTCCTTTTTATCTTTTTCTCAAACTCCATTCCTCTTTATTACTTTCCTGTATTTTTCAAGGGCACAACTATCCTTCCAAGACTATGTGTTTAAATCTTTGAGTCCTTTTTCTTTCAACCTCTCTCCATATCTCCAGCCAATTACCAGATCTTGTCCATTCAGCCTCTAAACTATGTTTCATTGCTCATTTCCTACTTCCTACAAACTTGCCTATGCCTCCTCCATCTTGAAAATAATCCTCATTTATTCCTTCCAACCTTATTAACTATAGTCCTATATCTCTTCTGCCCTTTGTAGCAAAATTCCTTGAAAAGGTTGTATACGATAAATTGCCTCTACCTTCTATCCTTTCTCTTTCTTTGTAACCCCTTACAATCTGGTTTGCCACCTAAGTATTCCACTGAAATTGCTCTCTCCAAAGTTACCAATGATTTTTTAGTTACCAAATACAGTGTCATTTTCTTAATCCTGATTCTCCTTGACCTCTCTGCAGCCTTTGACATTGTTGATTATCTTCTCCTTGATACTTTCTCTAGGTTTTCATGCTATTACTCTTTCTGGTTTTCCTCCAATCTATGTGACTGTTCCTTGGTCTCCTTTTGTTTGATTTTCAACCAGATCATGACTTCTGACCATAGATGTCCCTCAAGATTCTGTCCTGGGTGCCCTCAATACTACTCCATTTGATAATTTCATCAGCTCCCATGGATTTAATTTCCATCTCCATGCTAATGATTCTCAAATCTAGATCCTGTCTTAACTGCTCCACTGACTTCTAGTCTCACATATCCAAACAGCTTTCAGACATCTCAAATTAAAAGTCTAGTAGACATCGTAAACACAGCTAATCCAAAATGGAACCTATCTTTTCCCCTAAACCCTCTCGACCTTATTATTACTTGCCCCTTTACCATTGAGGGCAGCACCAGCTTTACAAGTCCTTCCAGCTCATAAACCTAGAAATGATATTCAACTCTTCTCTCTCTCTCTGGCTCCCCATATCCAAATTGCTATGGCTTATTGATATCAGTTTTGCAATATCTCTTGAACATACCCTCCTTTTTTTGCTCTAGTGTAGGCACTCTTTCCTTCACACCTGGACTATTGCAATAACTTGCGGGTTGGTCTGCCATAAGTTTCTCCCCACTTCAATCCATTCTCCACTCAGCAGCAGAGACCTTCCTAAAGTGTAGATCTGTCCATATTATTCCCCTACTCAGTAAACTCCAGTGGCTCCTTATTACTTCTAAGATCAAATATAAAGTCCTTTGGCATTTAAAGCCCTTTGCAACATGCTCTACTCACCTTTCTAATTCTCTTAGACCTTCCAACCCACCCTCCATGAATCCAGAAATCCAACAATGTTAACCTTGTTGTTCCTCTGCCCCTCGAACAAGACATGTCTCCTGATTCTAGGAATTTTCATTGCCTTTCCCTCTTCACCCCATAAATGCATCTTCCTGTAGTTTCTATTGTTTCATCCAATAGTAATACAGTCATAACAAGATGGGGTTCATTGTAAATTCTCTCTGTTACATTAGATGGAAAACATTAACTATTCCACTAGGCTGCACATTTGAACTAAAAGTCTACCACTGCTTAATGCAGTCTATTGAAAAGTACCTGCTGAAACATAACCATGCAGAGGGCAAAGAAGAATCTTCAGTAGAATAAACATGAATATTTTAGAATGTTATGAGGCTCAAGGACAGTATAGGAGCCCAAACTGAATAGCATCTAAAATTAGAGTCAACTTTTGTTGAGAGTCAATGGCTTGCTGAGTCAGTGCCCAGATGTGGTATGCACAGAAACTTCAAAACAGCTTGTATCTGAAGATGACAGTTATTGTCTTTAAGAGTTCTTCTTTGTTTTGAAAAAATTTCTCTTTTGCTTCTTCCACCACCTAGACTTCTCCCTGTATTCTCCCCTACCAGAGAGTCATTTTTCACATTTTCAAAAATAAAAGAAAGAAAAAAAGAGAAAGAAGAGCAAAAAATCAGAAAAACAGACCATAATGTTATATATTCTGGTGTTTCACATCTATGAAACACTTCCCACGTAAAGGATCAAAAGGCATCTTCTCATATCTCTTTTTAAAAAGAATAATACTGTTTATCCAGATCATTATGCCTAGAAGGCAAAGTAGGTTAGATTTCACCTTTCTCCCAGGGTCCTCTAGTACCCTTTTAAAGAGGCTTTGTGTATATAGGCTCTCTGCAAATGGAACCAACCCTTATCAATGATATTCTTCTAGGTACAGAGCGAGACCCTCTGCATCCTAGTTCCAATTTACTAACAGTCATAGTTCATAGTTCATGGTTCAACTCATTTCTTATAAAGCACATAAAACCCCTCTGCAGCTTGAATCTCAGACACCATGGTTTCTCTCAGCAAACCTTCTTGTCATGTTGGCTCTCTACATCACCCTTTCTGGAACCCTGGCTCCAAGGTCACTGTGGCTCCATTTCTCAGGCTGGTGGGGATCACTATTACATCTAGAAACTGAGATGTACAAACAACACAGAACAGGCCCATTTCAGCAGAGCCAAGGTAAAAGAGAAAGAGAAGGGGAAGGAAGTCCTTCCCATCTCACTAGTTTAGTTTATGGCCCCAACACAGTGAGTAAACTGGGATTTCTACCTTCTGCACTCAGCAGAAATGAGCATGAGGCAATAAAAGTGACAGGAAGAGAGAGTATCTCAGTCTCACCAATTTTAGAAACAGCCTGTTCTACTTATGCAGCCAATCAAAATAAAGCTACCTCCATTCCTTTATGGTAGTGGTTGCTTTATCATATTTGACTGTAGCTACCTGAAACTTGAATTTTTGCTTTCAGGCTTTTTTCTTTGTTTTAAATTTTGTATATAATGTGCCTAAGATTTTTCATTTGGGAACTTCTTTCAGGAGATGACTGATAGATTCCTTCTATTTCCACTTTGTTCTCTGGGTCTAAGAAATTTGGGTAGCTTTTATTTTTTCAGATTTTTTTGTATGATGTATATATATATAGGTTTTTGTTTGGTCATGGCATTCAGGTAATCTGATGATCCTTAAATTTCTTCTCCTCAATCTATTTTCCAAGTCAGTTGTTTTAGCCATAAGATACTTTATATTTTCTGCTTTTTTTTTTCACTCTTGATTTTATTTTAATATGCCTCATGGAGTCACTGGCTTCTATTTGATCCATTCTAATGTTCAGGGAATTTGTTGCCTAGACAAGATTTTATATCTTTTGTGTGTTAAGGTGGGACTGTTTATGGGGAAGATTCTCTTATCAAATTTTCTTTCTGTAGCTCTCATTTCTTTTCTGTTTTTTTTTTCTCCAGTGCTCTCATTTCAATGACAAAAATATATAAAGTCTTTTTTACACTCTTATTTTGTCTTTTCCGGTGATTCTAGTTGAATCTGTTCTCAAACTGTGTTTTCCTTTAAGATTTTGCTTTGTGGATGTTTTGGAGCCATTCTCTTCTGTGTTTATGTCTTGAGTGTCCCCGACACCATAATAGCTTTTTTGGTGGGCCTCCTTTTTTGTTTGCTCATTTTTCCCACCTGCTTTCTTACTTTAGACTTGATGATAGAGTCAGGCTCTGTGCTCTTAAAGAGAAAACTTCTAGACTGCTTCTGCTGCTGATTTCTTGGGGATATTGAGGGTTACATTGTTCCAAGATCTTAGTGTCAGCTCAGACTGAGGACCCATTAGCTTTCAGCACTCCCAAATCCAGGGTAAATGTGATTGCTGCTCCCCCTCACCCCACCTCTCTGACCTGAGTTCTATATGTTCTTACCTGAGTTTAGGACTAAGCAGCAGTAGACTGCTGTTGGACTCAGTCACATTCTAGCCAGCTGGGAAGCCCTGTTTGATTCAAAGTGACAGAACTTTAATCTTCACTTCAGCCTAGGATTGCTGTCCTGGTTATTCCTCTGTAGCTTTCAAACTAAGAGAGAAGTGGAAGTGATACCATTCTGCTCTTGGTATCTGAGCCACTCCTGCTTGCTTCTGCACTTGCTCCTATCTTTGTATACCACCTAAGGCCTGGACCTGTAGGGGGCAGGTGGTGGAGTGAACACAAATTCTTCAGTCTGCCTTGGCATTGGGTAGTGGGTAACAATGATGCCTGTTTGTATTTATCCCTCTATTGATAATCCATTATGAGTCTAGGAGTGCCCTGCTATCGGTCTGGGACTTCTTGCCCCAATTCATAGGCTCTGAAGAAAAATGTTCCTCACTATACTCTCTCCCCAGTGTCTGCAAAACTATCTCTCTTTGACAATGTGGACTAGAAAAATGACTTTCTACAACTTTTTTCTTAGATTTCTCCATTAGTATTCAATATGATGTGTTTTTTCTACATCTGTTTGGAAGAATTTGGGATGGAGAGGTGAATGAGAAGAACTCCTGATGGAATTACTTCCTACTACTCTGCCATCTTGACTCTCTTTAAGACTTAAAAAAAAATCTCCATGTGACTAGTGAACATGGAACAATATGAGGACCCCTAGGTACTGTTTGATTCTCCTGGGCCAGAAGGGAGCGTATACTTTTATGAGAGTGAAGGGGAAATTTTGTTATATGACCTATCCTTTGTGGAATTTTCATGTTTACCCATCAATTCCATAGAAAGGAACAAAGGTAAAAGTTAGGGAGTCATTCTTGGATCTATGTATTTTGGTTTATTCCTTTAAAAACACTAATCTGAGAAGTGTTCTATAGGCTTCATCAGACTGCCAGTGGAGTTGGTTAAGAACCTCTTATCTAGTCCAATATCTAGTCCAATAGTCCAATGATACTTAGAGAGTATCACAAGGTCACACAGGTAGTAAGTAGCTCCAAATCCAGCATCTTTCCACTAAACCACATTGTCATTATGTTCATGTTTTATCTTTTAAAACTCTTACCTTCCATCTTAGAATCAGTACTCTGTATTGGTAGAAGAGTGGCAGAAGAGTGGTAAGGACTAGGTAATGGGGGTTAAGTGACTTGCCCAGGGTCACACAGCAGTGAAATGTCTGATGCCATTTTTGAATCTAGGACCTTCCATCTCTAAGCCTGGCTCGCAATCCACTGAGCTACCCAGCTGCCCCTTATGTTCTTGTTTTAATTACTTTTCCTCCTTAATTAATTTCTCCTTCTCCTTCTTCTTCTTCTTCTCCTCCTCCTCCAATGTAACCTGCACTGGGCCATAGCTGCTCTTTGGAAATTATGTTACAAGCAATTCCATTTCTCTAGAGAAGCAAAACAAACCATCAAATTCCTTAGGTCTTTAGAATTTCTTTAGACTAGGTAATGTCCTACATTTAAACCTGGCCCTGATGTCAGAGTCATTTTGCAAGTTTGCTACATTCACTGTAGCACAGTCCCTCCCCCCTTAAGATTATTTGTGCGAGGGTCATATTTGGGGAGTTTTGAAGGAATATCCCAAAGAGGTAAGTAGGGGGCAGAGGTATGGCACAGAAAAACTTGGAGCAGGAGGCTTTGGATCGCTATTGTTATTTCACGTCTTAATTGCTATTTCTCTTTAATTAACTCACTTAAGTTGTCCTTGGCAGCACCTCCAGTCCATCTGTAAGATGATACTCGGGACTCTCACATTTCTTGTTCATGAAAAAAACAGCCACCCGCAGCATTTTATTTCTTTTCTCCTCTAGCGTTTCATAAGCGCCAGTGCCCACTGTGACTCTCCTTCCACAGAACGTTCCTCCCTTTGTCAGACAATATATTAAAAGAAACAACAGCTTTGGGCCAAATAGAAAGTACTCCAAACACTGGTTATAATTGGAGAGGGCCCAAGAAGGCTTTTAACTCACACTGTCTTGCAACGTCTCCCCACAGGGCTTGCTTCTTAACTGGCTGGATAAGAAAGCCAGCTTTATGAATCCGAGTTTGGAAGGTGAGGAGGCAGAGGCGGAGAAGGAAGGAGTTTATTTTAAAGGACTTTGGTGGACCTATCTTAGAGGAAAGGTCAGAATGGTGGTTTATGTTTCTGTCTTCTTCCTATCTACTGCTGCCTCTGAACCCCACACTACTCCAGAGTGTTACCCGAATCAGAGGAAAATGGAGTTCCTAGCTGATGTTAGTGGTTGATAAATTTATTTTTTAAAAGAATTTAATTTATTTTTTAAAAGAAATGCATAGACACATGTAGTTTTCTAAGTTAATATACAGCTTTCGGGGATCCATATGTACAGTTTAGTGACCCCTGCTTCTATTTGAACTGGACAGTACTGCAACAAACTATTAGCTAATGGCTCAAGGATGGCAATATGTGTGGGAGAGTGAAAAGGGAGCTGGATCTGATGTCAGAAGACCATGGTTCAAATCCCAGCTTTACTACTTGCTGCCTATATAAATGTGGCTTGAATAACTCTGAGCCTCAGTTTCTTCACCTGTAAAATAGGGTAGGGAGAGGTCCTTATTTCAAGGCCACCTATTGGGTCATGCAGTGGAAGGAAGGAAACAAGCACTTAATATTTTTTAAATTTCCATTAGTAGAAGGAAGGAAAGGAGCACACTTACCACATGCCAAGGCTTTACAAATATTAATTGATTTGATCCTCAGAACAGCCCTGGGAAGTAGGTGCTAATATCCTCATTTTTAGCTGAGGAAACTGAGGCAGTTAAGGGACTTGCTCAAGATTATATAGCTAGTAAGTATTTGATGCTGGATTCAAACTCAGGTTTTTTGTTTGTTTGTTTGTTTGTTTGAAACCTATTCACTGAGACATCTAGCTGCCTCATTTTTGTTAGATGGGATGACTTTATGGGAAGGGAAGGGAAAGGAAGAGAAGGGAAAAGAAAGAAAGGGAAGGGAAGGGAAAGAAGAAGAGGGGAGAGGGAAGAAAAGAGAAAAGGAGAGGGAAGGGAAAGAAAAGGGAGGGGAGAAAAGGGGAAGAAACTGAAGAAGGATTTATTTGGAAGGAATCTTAGTTTTGGTACCGGAAAACTAGCACCACACCTAATTTAGTTTTTCTTTGCATTTGCAAGTCACTTTCTTCTCAGGGCCTCAGTCTTCTCCTTTGAAAAACTGAATTACGTTCAACTATGTGACCTCCAAATAGCCATAAAACTAAGATATTTAAAATCATGGAAACCAAGATGCAAAAGGCTGACACAGGATAAACATTGGGAGAAGAAGATTACTTTCTTTCATGGACCTAGTTGTTAACAGAGATGAGGTGTCTTAAGGAAGACAGACTAGCATTTTAGGGTATGAATTCTTATTGAGGAGGATTAGAGTTAAGGTTAAGATTTCAAAGTCTATGCCAACAGAGCACAAACCCGCAGGTCCTATTGTGACCTGATGGACAGAGTGCTAGATTTGGAATCAGAAAGACCTAGGTTTAAATCTAGTTCAAATGAGAGAATGTAGCATTTTGCAAACCATAAAAAACTGCCTAAGCAAGCAGGAAAAAGCTCTTTCCCAGAAAGTGGGAACTAGGAGATGATTTTCTTCCTTGCTATCCAGAATCCTCAAGCTGGGGTCTATACATCATTCTTAAAAACATTTTGATAAATGTGTTTCAACACAATTGGTTTTCTTTTATGCATTTAAAGTCATGATCCTGAGAATGGGTCTACAGGCATCACTAGCCTGCCAAAGGAGTCCAGCCTACCAAAAAAGGTCAAGGACGGGAGTCCTAGGGATGGATAGTGGGCTGGAAATAATTTTGAATCTCCATAACCATTCTTTAGATTTTCTCTTTCTCTGATGGCTTTACTGAGCATTCCTTAAAAACACCAGGATAAGAGATGCAGAGATGAGAAATGGGATAGAATGGAATCTTATGGAAGCAGAGTATTGCATATCCTATCAGATATGGCTGATATACATGTTGGCTTTTTTTCCTGACCTGCCTTTTCTCTATTTTTAAAGGATTTTTAAATATGAGATGGTTTTATGGGTGGGGGAGGAGGAAGGAGTTATGTGGAAATAAAAATGGAATTAGAATATCAATAAAAATGAGATTTTTTTGAAAACTGAAGAGGAAATATTCATTAAAGTACAGCTATCATCTATTCTCAAGCCTCACAGCTGGAGAACTTAAGATTTGAATTAGGTAGGTGACAGACATACTCAGTGACTAGTGTCTTATTTCAGGATCCAAGAAAGTTTTGAAATATATGAATTCTAGCAACACGCCTGGTCATCCTTGTATTTGGATACCACTGGCTATACGCTGCAATTATCATTAAACACATTTGGTGTCAGCATGACCCAGTAACACTATCTTATCACCTTGAAGTTCTTCCTAATTGCCTAAGATTTTTTTTGGCTGTTGTCAGCACTGTTGGATAGCATGGACCTCAGATGTCTGAATTATTCATGGTTTTCATCTATTCTAACAAGAAACTGGCCCAAAAGGCTAAATGATTAAACACCTGGATGCTATCTCTGAGAATACTATACAGAAAAAAGCAGGCAGAATACATTACCTTGCTGTAGTTTCTGGAAAGTGGTCAATTTTTATCCACTCTGGGTTTCCCCAAATTTGCTCCTAAAATGATAGCTAGTCATATAAAATTATGTCAACAGAATAACGGCAACAGCAAAAGATTATGACAATGAAGCCAATTTAATTTACAATTAAAGCAATGTAATAGCAGCTATCAACTTTACTCCAGAGCCATTGCTTCTTATAAAATTTTTCAGGTTTATTCATGTTTTGTTTTTGCATTGCAAACACTTATAGATTATTCCCACTTTATGAGAGGTCTCTTGTAACGAAGTAGAACAGTTAAGCAAAATTAATAATGGACTAACCTTGTCTGAAAGTTCACACATTTCACATCTCTAGCACTGCCTCCACTATTTTAAAACCACACATAAATCTATTCATTTTCTCTCCTTTCACCACTGGGGAAAAAAAAGAAAAGAAATTTATTTGAATAAGTATGCAGCCAAACAAAAGCCACTTTATGTTTTTTTAAAGCAAGATCAACAGCTTCATTGAGACAAATTTTACCTTAAATATATTGTTTTCTTCAGTTTGGTTTAATTTAACTCAATTCAACAAATCCTTAAGTGGCACTTACTATATATATATTTTGTGCTATGGCTAGTCCTGGGGATGCAAGAATGAAACCAGGATCAAAACAATAGTTAAAAAGCAGCATCAAAATAATAGTTAAAATTAATTTATATATCACTTTAAGATTTGCAAATACCTAACAATAGATTCTCTAATCTGATCCTCATAGCAATCTTGTGAGATGGGTACTATTATCATCTCCACTGAAAAATCGAGAGCTTAAGTGATTTGGTATGGGTCTTATAGCTAGTATCTGAGGGAGGATTTGAACCAGGGCTCTGAATCTAGTAGTCTATCCACTATTTATTTACCTTAGCTCTTGTAGGTTCTGGACTATTATTTGTAGACTAGTAGAATGAAGAGTTGTTCAGCTATGTTGTCGGTTAAAAAAACAAACAAACCAAAACCCTTACTTTCTGCCTTAGAACAAGCAGAAGAGTTATAAGGCTAGGAAATGTGACTTGACAGGGTTGCACAGCTAGGAAATGGCTGAGACCAGATTTGGACCTAGGACTTCCTGTCTCTAGATCTGGCTCTCAATCCACTGAGCCATCCAGCTGCCCCCTTGTGTTTGATTTTTTGTGACCTCTTTTGGGGTTTTCTTGGCAAAAATACTAGAAGGATTTGACATTTCCTTCTCCAGCTGATTTTATGAAAGAAAAAATGGAGGCAACCAGGTTTACGTGACTGCTCAGGATCACATCGCTAGTAAGTGTCTGAGGCCAGATTTGAACTCTGGAAGATGAATCTTCTTGATGCCAGATCTGGCACTCTATCCACTGTGCAACCTAGCTGCCCTTGAACAAAGAGGGACATTATAAAAGTAATTCTAATGTAAGAAAAAATATAATTAGGAGAGGTCAGACAGAGAAGTTGAGATATTGGGAAGGAAGAGAACACTTCTTGTTAAGGGGCTCTGAGAAGGCTAAATGGAGAATTTGCTGCTGGTCCTGGGTTTTAGAGAAAGGACTGGTTTTCAATAAGTGTGGAATAGGTAATATTGTGGGAAACCCTCTGGATTTGGAATCTAGAGGACCCATATTGAAATCTCCGTTTTGCCATTTGCCTAAGTCAGTTAGACTTTCTAGATCTCAGATTCCTCATCTATACAATTGGAAGATTGGACTGGCTAATGTCTAAGGTTTTCTGACTGTAAGGTAAGATCCTATGAAACATGAAATATCACAAGTATGGTGAATGAACTCAAATGCATACAATATTGTAGATATAGAGCCAGAAGGGACCTCAGAGGTCACCACTTTAATTTTCTCATTTTACAGGTGAAGAAACAGAGACTCAGAGAAGCAAAAAGATTTGCCCAAGGTCATACAGGTAATAGGTAGCAGGACCAGCGATCAAACACATGTCTTCAGAAACCAAGGTAAGCATTCTTTCCACTCTACTACCACTATGTGGCAGGATGAGATCTAGAAATGGCCAATAGTACAGAGTAGCTGGAATGATTGTTCATCCTTCATTTGTGAAGAGGACCAATGGCGTCACTGGGTGATCCCTTGACTTCCATTTGAGTTGGATTTAAGTGAGGCAGATAACAAAGTTCTCAATCACAGCTCTCTTCCAGAGTCATCCAAATGCAGCAGCAAGACAAATGTCAGAATGACTAGCAATGGCCTGGGGTGCAGTGGATAGCCTTGGTGTCTTCCATGTCTTACCCATTCTAAGAATTCCACAGTCACCTTCATGGCAATTGGAATAAACTGTTCTTGTCTTTTCATTCCACCTGGAGGAAGCCTTCACATGCTTTGGGTAGACATCCCCCTAACTCACCAATGGGTTTGACAACTGTCATTTACCTTCAAGCTGGTTTAGTCTATCTGCTTAGACAGTTTTCCTAAGGTGGAGTTTCTTGGAGCCACAGGTGAGAGTTGGGGGACAGATTTGAGGTCTCTCAGTTACCCTCAACCCGGTTTAGCCCTTCTGCTGAGATACTTTTATTGGGGTGTGGCCACTGTGCAAACTATAGCTTCTTGGAGTCACAGGTGAGGGTTGGGTGGCAGATGGACAACAAAGGTAGATGAGCAGCCCTGAAAAGGGCTCAGCAAGCCCTCACACCAGAAATGCAATTTGTCCCTGAGCACTCTAGAATATGGAGAGAATGAATAGGAAGGGGAGTTCAGGGATAAGGCTAGATAGGTAGGTTGGAACCAAATGGTAGACGTGAGGCTAAATTTTTTTTATTTTCCTTTTTTAAGCAATGGGGAGCTACTGAATATCTGTGAACAGAGTATAATGGCATGATCTTACCTGCACATTAAGAATATCTCTTTGGCAACAGAATAACAAGATTAGAAAGGAAAAAATACTAGTGGCAGAGTGATCGGTGAAGATATTATAGTAATTCAGGTAAGAGGTAATAAAACAATGTGAGCAGAGTAATCATTTGGAAGTTGAACTGGCACAATTGGTAATTTACTCAGTGAGGGGTTGGAGAAAAAACTGAATGAGTCAAGGACTGACTGGTAGGCTTGGGAATAGCAGTGAAATCATTGTCAGATATAGGCTAACAAAGAATTTCAGACAGGTGAAGTTTGAAATAGAAGACAATTAAGGTAGGAGTTGGACATTCTTTTGGAGATAATGAATTAATACTTGGAAATGTGCCATGGGAAGAGAGCTGATAGGAGGAGACATAGATATAGTAGTTACCTGAGCAACTCATTTAACCTTTTTTTGCCTCAGTTTCCTTATTTTTGAGATAGGGATAATAATAGCTTCTATTTTCCAGGGCTGTTGAGAATTAAATGAGTTAATAATTGTGAAGTGCTTAGCTCAGTGCCTGGCACAGAGTAGGTCTATTTAAATGTTTAAATATTAGTTATCTATTACTTATATTTTTATTACTACGTACTATAAAGTAAGAAATTATTTAAAGTTGGTGTCAATGAGAAGCACAGATGATGGAGGCAGCCTGCTGCAAGGGAAAGGACTCAAAAGAAGTATTAATATAAAATTTTATGTGTGAAAATCAGTCAGTGCTACTTACAAGTTGATTAACTGGAGAGTTATCATGTGATGTGTTCAATAAAGGGAGCTGTAAATGTGTATTTATTTGTATGAATGAGTAAAAATGCATTCATTAAGTACCTACTATGTGCCAAGCACTCTGCTGAGTGCTAGAAAAACAAACAGTCATAGCAAGACAGTCGCTGTTCTGAAGGAGCTCTCTTATTTGGGGGAGATGACATATTAAAAAGTTGGCAGATTAGATAGAAAGTCCCAGAAAGCCCAGTGGATTTAGTAGCAGGGTGGATGGCAAGATCCAGGGATTCTTATATTATATCAGTAGGTAATGTGATAGTCAGGGGTCACATTCAATTCATTCCCAACCATTATTTCCATGACTTTGATATAAAGTCAACTTCAAGGGCAGCTAGGTAGCTCAATGAATAGAGAGCCCAGGCCTAGAGATGGGAGGTTCTGGGTTCCAATATAGTCTCAGACATTTCCCAGCTGTGTGACCTGGGCAAGTCACTTCACCCAAATTGCCTAGTCCTTACTGCTCTTCTCTCTTGGAACTAATACTTAGTATCAAAAAGTAAGAATTTTTTAAAAATTAAATGCCAGAAAATACAGATTTTTTTCCTGTTATGTGTGTATAATGATTTTTTTAATGTAATACTTCCCACCCTCACATCCTAGCCTAGATTGGTAGGTATTTTGAAACCATCTGCAAGGAGGTTTTTTAATCTATCAATCCTATTGACCCCCGAAAGATTTTTCAACATTAGTGCCTTGCCTTTGGAATAGTACTTTAACGTTTAAACATTACTTAAGATAGATTTTCTATTTTGTTTTATTCTAACAGGAACCAAGCTCTAGAGAACCTTCAGGATAAAACTAATAATAGTTTATTCAAAAAATTATTTATAACCCTCTATTACTATATTTTCCAAATGTGAGAATAAATGGTTTATTTTTGGTTCTTGATTAATCAACAGCATTTATTTAGTGTCTACTACATATCAGATAGACCCTGTGCTAGGTGCCATAGTCATAGAGTTCAAGCTAGAAGGGCCTTTAGAAGATATTTAGTTTAACCCCCACATTTTAAAAAAGCTTTTCCCATTTGCAATTTATTTCATATGAAGTCATCTCTGTCTTTCCTGTCAATTTTCCATAAGGAAAAAAGAAAAAGTCTAGTTGTGAGACTCATCTTTGTCTTTTTTTTTAATTGAAAAATTTCTGTACTTAAGGGCAACTAGCTTTCATGAAGAACTTGGGAGGGAGAGAAGGAATAGGCATTTATTAAGCACCTACCTAATGTACTAGGTACTGTGCTAAGTGCTTTACTAATATTATCTCAATTAATATATATGACCATCTTGTGAGGTAGATGATATTATTATTCCCATTTTACAGTTGAAGAAACCGAGGCAGACAGATATTAAGTGACTTGCCCAGGGTTATACAATAAGCAAATATTTGAGACTAGATTTGAACTTAGGTCTTCCTGACTCCAGGCCCAGCTACTCTATAGCTGCACGAACTTTGAGTCATTGAAAGGACTTTGTAATTTCCTAAAGCAAACCAGATCACTTCAGCTCTGAGCTCAGATCATTGTTCATCTGTTCAGGATATGCCTTCTGTTGAACTAGCCCTATAGAATGTTCTTCCAAATGCATGAAATGCATGTAGAAATCTAGGCAATAAACATTTTTCATCCACTTGGTCTTTCCTATATGGATGGATATTAAAATTCTTTTGAGTAATTAGAATTACTTTGAGGACCTCTACAATTTCCTGAAGCTTGAGGTAATCAGCACTTTATTAGCAAACAGGAATATTTGGAGGACTTAATCTTTCATGATTTCTGCACAGGATCTTCTCTATCTTTGTTCAGCATATATGTCCTCATTTTATGTGTTTTCTGACACTTATTATCAGACAGTCATCAAAAAGGCTTATTTCTGTTATTATCCTTCTAAAATACTGAAGGATCTTGATGTGAAGGATAGGAATCCTCTTGCTATTAGTAAAAAAAAAAAAGCTTATAAAGCAGCATTCTGTTCTATTGAATTGAATGTTTTTTTTTCTTTTTTCTGTTCCTGCTTTTCTCTTTATTTTTCCTTCCTTTAATCCCTTTTTCTTCCTTCCTTTCTTCTTCCTTTTTCTTCCTTTCTTGTCTTTTGGAAATTGAACCTACCTCTCTTCCCCAGGCTAGAAACACAGAGACTGATTACCAGATGACCCCACTGCTGAGAGTAGCAGAAGCTTTGATCAGCTAGTTCTATTTCTAGTCCAGGTTGGTTCACCCTCATTAGGCAGGTTAGTGGTCCCTGCCCCATAAATTTCTCCCTAGGGTGACTTTTTACCACCTTTGCATCAGTCAGCATGTGTCAATGTCTGCTACTTGGATTTGGAGGGTTTTTAATCAGGTTCTTTGTAGAATTTCTCTATCATTCCCTCTTTAGCAATCTTGTGTTCATCTATAAGCTACAATTATAAGCTATAATTATTTTCATGATATTCTTTTTACAAATGCTTATTATTCTGAGTGCAGTACACATTGACCAACTTATACCAGGAAATGTTTCTTGTTGTCTTGGGCATGTGATAAAACCTACTCAACAACATCTTTCTTTGATTCTCCAAAGAATACCTGTGATTCATCCTTTTATTCAATTGAAATTTCCTTTTTTTTAAAGGTATCTTTTATAGTAATAATGTTAATACTGATATGATTCAGCTCCTCCAGCAATACCTTTGCTCATGGTCAGTGGACAAGGATCTCATATTTAGTGTACCACTATCAAAGTCAAAGTTCAGGTTCTAAAAAAAAAAGCATTATTCTTAGTATTCTCTGCCCCTTTGGCCCACTCTATCACCACCACGCACAAGTAGAAAGAGACTGCAGAGGATTGAGGATTATCTAAAATTTTTTCTTTCATCAGTTTCCAATACCAAAAAAGTAAATAAATTAATTCATCAAAAAGTAACCAGCCTATTGGGGTTACAGTGGTTTTCTGAAAACAGATTTGGAGCTGCTGCTCCATGTTACTGGGACCATACTTAAAGCTTTTCCAACATGATAGGGTTTTAACTCACTCGAGCTTGCACTCTTTTGACATAGCTCTCAAGAACCCAGAGTCACCTACATACTATGATGAAGCGTCATAGTAGGACGTTAAGGGGTAAAAAAACTACAGCATGCAGTATGTTTGGGCAGAATTCCATCTCAACCAGGCCCAACCCCATTTAGCTTCTATCACTGGATAAAATCAGGCTTGTGTAGGCTCATTTGGCTGTAACCTAGCAGTTAGGGATGAGGAAAGGCTTCTTGTAGGAGGTGGCATTTGAGGGTGTAAAACAAGGGAAGAAAGATTTTGCATTTAGGAGAGAAATCAGTCTCTTAGAGGGATCAGGTGGAGAGAGAATGGAGGAGGGGTGAAGAAAAGCTCAGAGTTCTTAGGAGGAATCAGAACCTTGGAGCCAACTTACAGGATTTCTTCCAGCCTGGGAGGTGGAGGAGAAAGGTGGATTTCCTGAAGGCTGAGAAGAAGCCCATTCATTTGAGATTTACTTTCCCTTCTGAGACTCTGAAACATCTCCAATAAGACTCTCAACTACAGCTGTCTAAAATCCTTTTGGACTTTTGACCAGAGCCATCCAGATCCTTTCCTGGGATATTCTCTCTCTCCCTCCCTTACTTGTCCCTAGACTTATACTTTCAAGGTCTAGTTAGTTTGAGAGTAGGGACAAGGAAGCAGTTGGCAAAAAGGGGAGGTCAGGGCTGGGAAGCCTTTGGCCTCCAGACTCTGAAAGGCCATTTGCAAGAGGGAAAAATCAATAGGATTTCCTTTTACCTACTTTCCATTTTTCTACCTCATACTTCTGCCTTTCCCTTCCTACTTTGATCTCAATAAATCATTTGAAATTTAGGACTTTGGAGGGGCAGCTGGGTAGCTCAGTGGATTGAGAGCTAGGCCTAGAGACAGGAGGTCCTAGGTTCAAATCTGGCCTCAGACACTTCCCAGCTGTGTGACCTTGGGCAAGTCACTTCACCCCCATGGCCTAGCCCTTACCACTCTTCTGCCTTGGAACTAATACATAGTACTTATTTCAAGAAGGAAGGTAAGGGTTTAAAAAAAAAGAAATTTAGGGTTTGGGCCTAAACAAAGGGGAGCAAGAATTGAAATCATTGAGACAGGATTACAAGCTGAAATCCTGTCTTCTCCTGTGACCTCTCAAAGGTTTAGGAGGGTGACATTTGACTTCCAGATCCCAGTGACTCAGGCCAAGGAAACTGACATCTCCTTTGCAGTTGACCATTTCTAAAATCCTGAAAAGGTTGATAGTTAATGTCACTTTGGGAAGCAGAGGTATAAGAGATCATCTTGCTTCTCAAAGACAAATTTGATCTCAGGAGCTCTGGGCTCCTCTGAGGGAGGCATCTTGCCATCCCATTGAGGCAATCCTATCCCCCATCTCCCAGATAATATCTCTGTGGAGCCATACTCTTTTCTCAAGAGGAGAGGACCTGGTTTATCTCCCCCCATAAGTAATGGAGGAGAGAAACAATCCCTTCATTATCTCTCACCCCCTTTCCTTCCTCCCCATCTTCTCCTCCCTTGCAAGGGTCCAAAATACCTCAGCCACCCATATATTAGACATTGAATTTAGCTTTGAAGTTGAAAGAGCCAGAATCTGGGGGTCAACTGAATTAGAAATAAATTTCCCAGCGTCCCTTACCTTTCTGTGTCACAGACTTCTTTGGTAATTTGGGGGAGACTATGGGCTCCCTCCTGAAACAATGTTCTTATACATATAAAATAAAATACATAGGATAAGTTCCTGAAACATAGTTATTAAACAAAGTGCACACACACAATTTCACACACCAAGGGTTAGGAACTCAAGGTTTAGGCCATAATGAAGGTTACCTAGTTTCTAGGTAACAAGAGAGTGTCTGCCTAGACTAGGCAGGGGGATCTAGAAGGAAGCTTCTTTCTGAGGAAATGCATTGGCTTGAAATCATATTTATTCTTTCTGGTTTCCCCAAATCCTGACAGAGAAAAAAAAATTTAGTTTCCAGATTGACATAAATGACATCTTTAATTTTCTTTCTCTGTTTATTAAAACAAGAAAGCATCAATGTTGATGAATAACATTCCCTGACTCTCAGCTGAGAAGGAAGAAGGTAGGGAATGAGAAAAGAAACAAAGAGATTGGTAAAGAGAAACTGGATCTGAAAAACTTAATACCTATCTTGGCAACTCTGTGGCCCAGAAGTAATTTTTATATTTGTCAGAAGATCTGTAGAAGTCATGTTGGAACAACACAGGGGAGGATGAGAAAGAAAATAAATTGACAATCAAATCAGCAAATATTGAAGTGATGTTATTTTTCCTGGAGGCTTTAAGGAACATAACCAGTTTAACCAGTCAAAAACTAAGTTGCTACTGCTTCATCTGTTGAGCAACTTCAAGAGTTGAATAATAGGACATAAAGGCTGCTTGGCTGATATCTCAAAAACACAGAAGACCCTCCTTTCCTCTCCTCAAGTTCTAGGAGAAGTTGGCAATCTTGGGTTCTTCCCCCTCCCTGCCCCAACTCCCCTGCCATTTTCCTGGAATCATGGCAAAACGGATAGAGAGCTGGCCCAGAAACAAGGAAGACTTGGGTCAAGTCCAGCTATTGACTTGTACTGGCTGTGTGATCCTGGGCAAATGACTTACTCTCTTAGGGCTGAAGGCAATTGAAACTCTTAGGTTGTAGAGCAGGTGATGACCTGTATTGATAGAGGGAATTATCTCACCTTACCTGGGAGTTCCCTATACCAATAAAATCACAAGAATGGTCCTTATCCCTAATAGACTCTCTATCTTCAAAAACCATCAGAAATGCCATCACAACCTCCATGGCCCCTTAAGCAGACTAGGATTAGCTTAGTTTTCATCATCTGGTTAGAAAGAGAAATCCTACTTCCCTCAAATTTTATGAATGTGTGCATATACATAAAACAGATTTTTGTTCTATTCTGAAGCTTTCACTTCAAATTCAAAATGTTAAAAGTTTGAACAGTTGGGTGTCAGAGATCACCTTACGGGATGAATCAGAAATGGGATTGATTTCTATTATTCTGCACATGTAAATTAATACCAACTATTCAAGTTTACCATCCAATCTGAGGATAAAATAAAATTATGTCTGAAAACACTTTGAAAAGGTAAGAAACATTAAAAAAAAGAATGCATTGACTTTTATCTCTTCTCAGTAGTAGTAATAGCAGTATATGATAGTGCTTTACTATGTTTTAGTGTGTATGTTGTTCCTGATAACATAAACACAACTTTGTGTAATGATATAGTAATTTAGAACACATTTTCCATTTTCTAGGTGAATCGTGTCTCTTCTAAGTATCCATTCAACTCAGAAGCTCTGGGAATTAGAGGTTCTTGCTCTCTTTCTACTTCTGGAAACATTGAGCTACACAGAGAAACTCTATGACAGTTGATAGGAGAATCCAGAACCACCTCTGCCATCTGCCCTTTTGTTCCATCTACTAAGTCTTGCTGCCTCCTTCAGGAAATGAGTAACAGGTAAGAGATTACTTCATAGGATCATAGATCTAAAGCCAGAAGAGATCTCAGAGGAAATCTAGGCCAAAATGAGTCTTTTACTATTGGATTAATGAAGACGTAAAAAGGTGAAATGATTTGTCCACTATCACACGCATAGTAAGCATCAGAGATCTTTTAGGGAAATTCTATCTGCATTGAACTAACTGAATTGATCTGCTTAATTCGAGTGAGGTCAGTGTACACTAAACTTCACAAGTTCTGTATATTTCACGAGAACAATTTTTTTTAAATCAACTGTGTGTCAGCCCCCCTTACATACTCCCAGAAAAGTAAAAAGTTTAAAAAGGAAACCAAAACCAAAACCTTATCTTCCCAGTTGTGTTGCTTTGATTCTCCTTGTGTATGAGATTTATGGTTGCCTGTAGGTGTCACCAGAAGCAGGCAAGTTGTCAAAAGAGGTTGATATCTCAAGGAAGTATTAGCCCTAAATAAAAACCAAATCACTGAGAAAGAGAAGAGGAAAAATAGAATGCTAATTCCAAGGAAAGGAACTTTTTATCAAGAAACCTAAATGATGAAAGCAAAATTCAGAATGGTAAAAATTAGTCAAAACTCATTTTATGAAAAAAAAAGTTAAAGGAAAATACAATTATTTAACATATTAAAAAGAATGACCAAATAGCATAACTGATCCAACCATGAGGTGAGTAGATAAAGACAGATTTAGTTGTGTTCAGGTAACTTTTTAGAGCTAAAAATAGGTCAAATCTTGTTACAATAATTTCTAAGGAATTATCCAAATTTTGGTTTTTGTCTTGGAGTTTTATTGTCCCAAAAGTTTTTCAAATTATGATTGATACCTGGGACTTGAAGAAAATGCATATTTTGAAGGTTTTTTTTTTCATTTTTGTAATTGTTATTGTATTTGTTGTATTTGACTTATAAGTCACTTCTGTTAGAGCACAATCTCGATACGATGAATTTGTGGTTCAGGGACAACAATAATGTAATTGTTCTTTTTCAAAAAATTGAATTGATGTTTTTTGTTTTTATATCACTTTCATTGTTCTAGTTGTCCCCCAGTGAGTCTTTTCTTGTTGTTCTAATAAGAAGGGGAAAAAATCCAAAAACCCCAACCAACCAACATATTAACTAGGTCTGGTAGTAAAGGCAATATTATACTCATAGCTCCTGTCTCTGAAAGGAGAGAGATTTATCTCCTCAAGTCTCCTCTCCAGCCAAGATTATAACTTTCAGGGTTAGTATTCATTTTCTTATTCATTTACATTGTTTCCAGTCATTACATACACGACCTTCCTATTTTTTCTTGATTAACTTTGCATCAGTTCACAAAAGTCTTGCCCTGTTTTTATGGGTTCTTCATATTCATCGCTTGCATGGGCCATGATTTCTTTAGCCATTTCCCAATCAAAGTTTTTTGTCTTGCTTTTCAAAGAAATTGAGTTTATTTTCCCTGCAACGTTTAAGTATGTAATCGGTGCAGGGTGTAGTGCTAGGCACAAAAAATACAAAGACTACTCCCTCTGAGTTTGCATTCTGAGAGATTCAGCATAAACAGTGTTTCCCAAAAGTTGTAGTGTATGTAGTTTTAAGCTATTAAAGCTTTTTTAAAAAGCCTTTAGCACCCAACTCTCCCCATCTAGAAGTACAGAGACCACTTACAATCAAGACCCTGCTGCTCATGGGCACAGAAATTTTGACATGCTCTGTTTCCATTTTGGGCTGGTTTGACCTCTTTAGATATTTTAGTGGTTTTTTTTGTTCGTTTGTTTTTAAACCCTTACCTTCCATATTGGATTGGTTCCAAGGCAGAAGAGTGGTAAGGGTTAGGCAATGGGGGTTAAGTGGTTTGCCCAGGGTCACACAGCAGGGAAGAGTCTCAGGTCACATTTGAAGCCAGGACCTCCCATATCTGGGCTTGGCTCTCAATCCACTGAGCTACCCAGGTGCCCCCATGTTAGTGGTTTTTGTTGTTTAGTCATTTCATTTTCAGTAATGTACAATTCTTCATAACCCCATTTAGGGTTTTCTTGTCAAAAGTACTCAAGTGGTTTGCCATTTCCTTTTCCAGTTCATTTTATAGCTGAGGAAACTGAGATAAACAGGATTAAGTGACTTGTTCAGGGTCACACAGCTAGTGAGTGTCTGAGGTCACATTTAAACTCAGATCTTCCTGACTCCAGGTCCAGGGTTCTATACACTTTGCCACCTATGCCACCAGGTCAGTGGTAGGGAGCACCTATTTATTAGGGATCAGTATCTAGTATCCCCAGTTCCATTTGCTTTCTTAAAATCAATTAGCTTTTACAAAGATATTTATTTCAAAGATATAACAAAACAATATATAACAAAATATAAACATTTTCCTCAATACCTCAAAGTAGACTCAAAGCTTAAAGTAATTTCCTATCTAACATTGATTCCACTAAATTGATGTCCAGATGTGGCACAGCTTCTAGATGAATCCTTCCAAGAGGTTGAATTCCTGAGGGTCAGTTGTGAAGATTATTCTTTGATCCTGGGGGCAATGATGCTGGGATGATTATAATACTCAACCTGGATTCCAGCTTCTGGATTTCTATGACTCATACTTCCAATAAAAGTTGGAGACTCTACTCCCTGCACCTAGTACAGCAAAGAACAAATTAAAAAGTCAAAGGCTATTTCTTGAGGCTTCAGAAGGAGGGTATGGGGAAGAAACTGAGAAAAGCCATCTAAGCAGACATGGGAGTCTCCACATGTTCCAGATCCCCATTGCACAAGCATATGATGCCATTCTGATTTTCCCCCTAATTGTTGTTGAACTAGCTAAAGCTGATGTCTAATTCTGATTTTGAGTTAAATATGTGGAAAATAAATATGGAACTGCCAGACAGCTTCCACGTTGAAATACTTTATTTCTAGATGTCATGATATCCCACTGGGATGGCTTTTGTTACAGGCAGAATAGAGACTCATTCCTTTTTTTATTGTTAACAAGAACCCTCATAGGTGATGAAGCCAGCAAGCTCTAGCCACCATTTTGGACTGCAGTAATCCAGCCACAGTGGTGTGAAGGAAAGAGCTCCTTGTCTTCCTTAAGACCCACCTCTTTTTGTGATGAGAGAGCAGTTGGGATATCTAAGTCCACCTTGTCTGTGGATGCTTACCAAACAGAGATGTCTTGGATGGTCCAGAGGAGAGATTATGGAATTAAGTCACAGGGAGTTATAGATGATATGCACCAGAGTTCATCCTTGTCATTTGGCCAAGGTTTCTTTTTCCCTACTGGTACTCCTTGGCATCCATTCAGATTATAGAGGGAGTCTACTGACTAATTTAGATTTTCTTGAGCAACTAAATAATAAATGAACTTAAAAATTAAGAAATAACATCTCTCAAAAATTCAATTACAAATATGTTTATCTTGGTTCTGTGAACTGACTTCATTAGAGATTTGGAGCATGGAGGAGGAAGTGAATATTAACACTTAAGGATTGTAAATCAAGATTTTATGCCCCTAAAATTATTTTTAATAATAAAATACTTCTTAGTAGTATGAAAGGGCATGAAATGTGCAATAACAGTCTTCTGTAGTGGAAAGAATATTAAATGTAGAGTCAAAGAACCCATGTTCAAGTCTTAGACCTATCTCTTTTTCTCTAGTTAACCTTAATTTTAGAGAATCATCAAATCTAATCCTTTCATTTTACAGAGAAGAAGAATGAAAGCCAGAGAGTTTAAATAACCTGCCCAAAGTCACACATGCAGCAAGTGGCAGTCATATTTAACCTTTCCGGGCCTCGATTCCCTCATCTGTAAAATGAGGAGTTTGGACTTAATTCTAATATTAGGTTATATGATAAAGTAGAATGAATAGTGTAACATAGTCAAGATTAATTGATAGTCATTATTATTGACTGCATGTACAAAGCCTGTAATGGATCTTATGGACAAATGCAAAAGGAATAAGATAGTCCTTGCTCTTGAGCTATTTATATTATAGACATGTAGCACTTGGAATTTTAACCAATAAATAAAATGTGACTCCAAGTACATATAGGAAGTGCATTTTCTTTCTGACTGGCCTCCCCTGGCAGACCAACTGGTGGATACTTTAATGAGGAGGTCAACTTAGAGGTCTCAATTCATAGTAGGGATGGGTGGATGCCTACAGCTTCATGTGGCTGACTGAGCCCTTCTCTGATACTTTAAGAAATGGGGTATCAATTAGTTTATGAAATCAAGTTTCCTCTAGCAATCTTTTGCTAGAAAAATATAAGTTGTCTCAAACATGTTTTCGTGGTTTTTCCTCCTCTTGCAGTTCTGGTCACCCCAAATCTAGATGATACATCTAATAAGGACAAGAAGGCATGAGGCTGTAACTGGATTCTTTTTTATAGATAAAGAGTAAAGGTCTCCACGCTGCCTCAATAAAAGACAGGTCTCTGCCCAGGTAAATGCTTCAGGACCTTACTTTGAGAACTGAACTGCCTGACCTTTAGAGATTAGGGTTTGAGAAAATGAATGAATTTATAAAGAAATATTGCTAATAAATAATAAAAGCCAACAATAATTTTTCTCAGAGAGAAATTAGTATTTTAAAAAATAACTTTCCCAAAGAAATTAGATGCTAACAGGTATAAATTAATAATGACATTATGTGTTTTAGTACTGAGCATTGATGTGGTCTGTTCTTTAAAGTCCAAGATATTAATCAGAGAAAGTTTCATAGAAGCAAGATTGAAATAGGGTTTTAAAGGTAAAGGTGTGATATTGATTGGCAAAGAAGAGATCCAGGCAAAGGACCCTAGAAAAAATGGGGATTGGAATGTGACTTGTGATTTTCTTGGTATATGGATCTCCCAAATGAGAAAACTTCCTCTCCTGATGCAAACCAATTTTCTAGAGCATTGAGAGATTAAATAACTTTCCCAGGTGACATAACCAACATTTATCATCTGTAGCTCTTGGGTCTTTCTGGTTTCAAGGCCAATTCTCTTCACTGAGCCATGCTGCCTCGGAGGAGAAGGAGGGGAAAGAAATTCACTTTTTGCTTGAGGAATCAGGGAAGACTTTTAGAAGAGGTGGCATCTGTAGTGAGTCTTGAAGATGAGGAGTATGATAAGTAGAGTGCCTGTATGATTATAAAGAAGTTGGTGGTGCCATGTTGAAATTGGAGGGAGAAAGACTAATTTTGGCTACAAAGTTCAGAATGTGAAAGACAGTAAATAGGAAATAAAGGGCAGAACAAAAGCATGGAACCAGTTTGTAGATATCCTTAAATGCTGGACTAAGGAATTTTTATTTTATTCCAAAGGCAATGGGGACTACTTAAGACTTTTGAGTAGGTGAGAGGCAATAAGGATCTAAATTTTAGGGTGGTGGCATCAGGAGTAGAGAGCAATAGGATGGAAGGAGAAATATTGAAGAGGTAGGATTGGAACAATTAATTGAAAGAAGGAAGCTGAAAGGAGAACAAGATTCAAGAGGGGGATAAGAAGTTGATGAGTTCAATTTTGATTGTGGTCAGCCAGAGTTGCTAGTGTTATATCTGGATAGGGAAAAGAGAGGGGGAAGGGAGGAAGGAAAGGATCAAACATTTATTAAGTGCCTACTATATGCCAGGCATTGTGCTAAATACTTGACAAATATTATAAAGAGGAAAGCAAAGAAGAAAAATAGATGGACACCGAAGGGGCTGCTAGATGACTTAGTAGATAAAGTCCTGAGCTTGGAGTCAGTAAGACATGAGTTCAAATCTCATCTGTAAAATGATCTGGAGAAGAAAAGGGCAAGTCACTCCAGTGTCTTTAAAAAAACACCCACAAACCCTCAAATAGGACACAAAAGAGCTGAACACAATTGAGAACTGAACAACTCCATCTGCGATACCACATTAAACAATAGTAACCTCTAACATTTATGTAGCTCTTATTTTGTACAAGGTACTTATGAAAACCCAATTATTATCTCACAATACTATGAGGGAGATGCTATTATTATTCCCTATTATTGAGGAAACTGAAGTTAAGTGGTTTCCCCAGGATCACACAGCTAGTCGCTAAGCGTCTGAGATGATCTGAGTTTGAATCCTGCCTCAGATACTAATTGCCAAGGCCATCTGATACATGAGAAAGAACAGTGACTGAATGTAGGCAGACTTGAGTTAAAATATTGCCCCCAAAACCTCTCTCTATGTGACCTTCAGCACATAATTTAGTCTCATCTGTAAAGTGGAGGTAACTATAATAATGATAACAATCCCATACTCTTGGAGTGACAGTGAAATGATAGAACATATGTAAAGCTCTTTGCAGATCTTAAAAATATATATAATTATTCTTCTCCTCTGAAGCTACCCCTTGTGGTTTCTGTATCAAGCTACTGCTGCCACCTGCTGAAGGGGTCCTCTGTTTCTTCTTTCTTAAGGGAGTGTTGTTTTTCCAAGTGTGAGCCTCCTCCTCCTCCTGCGGGAGGTTAACATGCCTCTGGATTCATCACACATCTTCAGCTCTTCTGCTAGACTGGGCTAAACCCCACCCAGCTGACAGACAAAGGGTTGCTCAGAGTTGTTGAGACCTGGCTTGCTTACTCATCTTTCTTCATAGGGAAATATCCCCTATTTCCCCTCCTAGCTAGCTCCAGACTTGGAGCTTTTCTGACCCAGAATGCAGGCTATGTGTCTCCTCCACCCACCAGAATCTGTACCTCTTCCTGAGTTTCTAGGGATAAACACAAGTACTGGTTTTTATGTGTCATTTAAATGCCTGTCATGCCCCTGGCAGCTAGTGTCTAGATCATGCAGCTTGTCTTTAATAAGCCAGAGAAGCACTAAATAACATTGCAGGAGAGAATCGGTGCTGAAAGCCTTTTGCTTTACATTCCTACCTACCTCATTAGTATTGAATATGGCTCTTAATTAATTTTTTTTTCTGTTTGTACCTTTTCCTCTACAGGAAAAAAGTGTTCCACTGCTAAAATATGGTTATCCCATCCCCAATTCTTCTCTTCTTCTCACCTTCCCATGATGGTGGAATGTGTTTATGACTAAAGTTGAAAGATCTGAAATAAAACTATATTCAACAACACTCACCATCAGTGAAATTCATTGGAATATACCCAATACAAGGAAAAGAATCTTGGTTACTTAAGACTAAGCTGCTAAAGAATATTCAGGGATCTAGAAGAATATTTTTTAAAACATGGTGAAATTTCTTTTTAAGCTTTATTTTAAAATTCCCACCCACCAAAAAAAGAAAAATAAAATAGGAAAAAAAAGTGAAATTGTGTATTTAACAAATTTGGCTACATTCAAGTTAGCCTCAATCTGGTGTGAGGTAGACTCATCTTCCTGAGTTCTAATCTGGCTTTAGGCACTTCCTAACTGTGTGACTCTAGGCAAGCCACTTAACCTATTTGCCTAAGTTTCCTCATCTGTAAAATGAGTTGGAGAAGTTAATGACAAACTACTCTAGTATCTCTGCCCAAAAAACCCTAAATGGGGACAATAAAGAGTCACACACTACTGAAAAACAACTCTACCACAAAGGTACAAGTTTACCTTGTATTGGGTATATTCCAGTGAATTTCACTGATGGTGAGTGTTAATGAATATAGTTTTATTTCAGATCTTTCAACTTTAGTCATAAACACATTTCAGGGGTTAGATACCTCCTTTGTAAATGTTTGGCAAGACCCAGGAAAATATTTTGTCAGTCATTGGTTCTTTGAGGTTATTTGTTTCCATCAAAAATCATCCTTGTGAGGGGCAGCTGGGTGGTTCAGTGAATAGAAAGCTGGGCTTGGAGATGAGAGGTCCTGGGTTCAAATGTGACTAAAAAAAATTCTTAGCTGCATGATCCTGGGCAAGTCACTTAACCCCAATTGCCTAACTGTTACCCCTCTTTTGCCTTGAAACTGATACTTAGTATTGATTCTAAGAGAGAAGTCAAGAGTTTTAAAAAATTGACTTGCCCAAGATCAGAAAGCTGTATGATCATAAAGGAATTGGAGGTGCCTTGTTGAAGTTGGATGGTTAATGGTTCATTTTGACTACAATGTGAAAGAGTAATATGAATGAAGAGCAGAATGAAAGCTAGTAAGTGGCCAGCTGAAATGTTAACCCAGAGCCTCTAACTCAAAAGAAATCACAGCTTCTACCATATTACTCTGCCTTACCCGAATGAAAGGAGAATTTGAGTTTATTAGGAAAATTTCTCATCCGAGATGGAGAAGCAGTTCCACTAGGGGTCACTATTCTCTGCATTCTTAGAAAATAAGGAAGATGCTCTGTGGATCTGAAGTCTCAATTTATGCCATCCCTTCAGGCATTTTCCTCTCCAAAATAACCTGTACACAGTTGATGAGTAAATCTTTCTTTCTGTCCATTTTATTATTTATTTGCTTGCTTGCTTGCTTGTTTGGTTGTTTTTTTACATTGAAACACCCAGATATCTCCTCTCCTCCCTCCCTTCCCCACATCAGAGAAAGCATCATTTGACAAAAAGATCTGTCTTGTTTATTTCTCTTTATCAGTTCTTTCTCTGGAGGTCAGGTTAATCTTTCTTACGGTACTTTTCATCCCAACACTCCCCTACTCAGAAACTGAATCCAAGTCAATAAACATGTACTACATGCCTACATTGTGCAAGAGCTCATACTAGATGTCTATGCTCTCCCTTGGCTTCAGCAGGCAGAGGGATGGGTCTGGGAGTGGAGCTCGCTGATGCTCCATGGTCCTCCCATCCTGTTTTTCTCTTGATCTTGCCTGTTGCTACCTGAGCCCTTTACCCCAGAACTCACAGTATGTTCTGATATTATGTTCTCTTACTTCATTGCAGTCAAGCAATTCCTAACATGTTGTGTTTGGGGGTGTTGTCCCATGACTTAAGAGAGAGAGAATAGACATCTCTAGACTCTTCTTCCTCATCCTTCTCCAAGAAAGACTTTAATTCTTGCCAGGATAGAAAGGAGGAAGGTGGAGCCAGAAGCTTGGCCTCTCTGCCCTTTCTTGAAAGAGGATGTACCAAGCTAGAATTTTATCTATTTCCATGAATATTGTTAGTCTAGGTTATTTTGGATCATTTATTTTTATTTTATTTATTTTTATATCTTATTTTACCAATTACATGTAATAACAATTTTTACATAAATTTTCCCAAGTTATATGATCCAAGTTGTCTCCCTCTCTGTCTTCCCTTCCCCTTCCCAGAGCTGGTAAGCTATTTGTTCTGATCTTAAACAACAACAACAACAAAAACAAAGCACTTACCTTGTGGGGCAGGTGGGTGGCTTGGTGGATTGAGAGCCAGGCCTAGAGATGGGACATCCTAGATTCAAATCTGGTCTCAGATACTTCCTTGCTGTGTGACCCTGGGTAAGTCACTTAGCCCCCTTTGCCTAGCCCTTATTGCTCTTCTACCTTAGAAGCAATACACATTCTAAGACAGTAGGTAAGGGGTTTTCTTGTTTGTTTTTTAAATCCATACTTCATCTTAGAATCAATACTATGTATTGGTTCCAAGGCAGAAGAGCAGTAAGGGCTAGGCAATAGGGGTTAAGTGACTTGCCCAGGGTCACACAGCTAGGAAGTATCTGAAGCTAGATTTGAATCCCAGGATCTCCAGGCCAGTCTCTATCCACTGCATTCCTGATCTTTATTTCTATGAGGATGTAAAGGAGTTTAAAAGGAGGCAGGTGGAAAGGCAATGACTAAAAGAGGAGTTTCAGGATGAATGGGTGGGCCCCAGCTCCAAAATTCATTGGTCTTCAACCTGAGGTTACAGATTGGTCTGGAGGAGTACAGAGATCATCTCTGTGCATTCAGTAGTTCTCTAATGAAGAATGAAGCACTCAGCCTGATACTGCTCAGACCTCTGAGTGGGGAGGAACAAACAAATCAAGTCAACAAGTGTTTGGCAAGTGCCTACCATTTGCCAGGCATTAGACTAAGCCAGGAGGATATGCAAAGAAAGGCAAAAATAGACCCTGCTCTCAAGGAGCTTGCTGTCTAATAGGGGATTAAGATGCAAACAGCTCTGTACCGCCAAGATACAGACAGTAGCAACGAGAGCTCATCTCAAAGGGAAAACATGAAGATTAAGGAGGACTGGGAAAGGCTGCTTCTGGAAGGTGGGGCTTTAGCTGAGAAGTGAAGGAAGCCAGGGAAGCCAAGGAGGCAGAGATGAGAAGGGAGTGAGTTCCAAGGCTGCAGAACAGCCAGAGAAAATGTCTGAAGTGAAAATACTAGAGTAATCTTAAGTTTTATCAGATATTTTTTACTAGTGCTAAAAAAGAAAAATAAACACCAATTTCTTTTTTTTAAACCCTTACCTTCTGTCTTGGACTACTAAATAGCAATATTAAGTATAGATTCTAAGTTGGAAAAGCAGTAAAGGCTAGGCAACTGGGGTTAAGCAATTTTTCCAGTATTAACACAGCTAAGGAAGGTCACATTTGAACCCAGGTCCTCTGGACTCCAAGTCTGGCACTGTGTCCATGGTGCTACCTAGCTGCCTCTTTATACACAATTTTTTCCCTTTTTGATTACAAATATATTTTGTTTTATCAATTACAAACAATAACAAATTTCTACATAAGTTTTCTGAAGATATATGATCCAAATTTTCTTCTTTAACCTGCCTATTAGTGACTTTTTCTTTTTTGTTGCTAAATTTCATTGGCTAAATCTTCAGTTGAAGGTTGGTATTTTGTACACTTCAAGCCCAAACAAGTGCTGCTCACTTCATCTGTCAATCTGTTTCTTTTGTTGATTTTGATACTATTTAACTGAGAATAAGGTCTCCCGAAAGTACCTGGAGGGAAAAAGTGTGAGTAAAACCATTGTTATATTTTTCAGGGTGCAAAAAGTGTCTGGTAATGGTTCCAGGCACTCCAAATTTCCTCTTCATGGTAGCACTCCTCTAGATCATTCCACAGTATTCCTGTTATTCTGTACGACATTCTCCTGATTCTGTGTATTTCATTCTGTATCAGTCCATGAAGGTCTTTCCAGTTCTTTCTGAAATCTTCCTATTCCTCATTTCTTACAGCACAATTCTATTACCATCATGTACCACACTTCTCCCATCCATTCCCCAATTGATGAACATCCTTTCAATTTCTACTTCTTTGCATTTCACAAAAAGAGCAGCTATAAATATTTTTGTATAAGTAAGTCCTTTCTCCCCCCTACTTTTTTAAATCTCTTTGGGATACAGACCTAGTATAAACACCACTTTCTAACTTAAAAAAAAAGACAAGAGCCACTCTAAAATTTTGAGTCTAAATAATATCAATGGATTCTCTTAACTTCTTTGGGGCTTAGACTCCTCCCTCATCTATAAAATGAGGATCTTGTAGGAGATGACCTTGAAGGTCCCTTAAATCTCTTTATGTGATCCTATGAGTAGGAAGATGGTGACATAAATAAAATTAGAAAATAAGGAGTCAGCTAGATGGCTCAGTGGACTGGTGATGGGAGGTTCTGGGTTCAAATATGAACTTAGACACTTGTATGACTGTTGGCAAGTCACTTAACCCCCATTGCCTACTCCTTACTACTCTTCTGACTTAGAAACAATACATAGTACTGGTTCTAGGACTGAAAGTAAGAGTTTTAGGGGGGGAAGAGGAGGGGTACATGTTGGGAGGAAGATGAGGAGTACAGTTCTGTTAATGTTGGATTTGGAGTAACATTAGAATGTTCCTGGTATAGACCAACAACACAGATAGTTGTAACTGTAGGATAGGACCTCAGGGGAAAGCCTAGGGCTGGAATTGTAGAGTTGGAAATCATCTACATAGAGGTTGCCATGGTAATGAAAAAGTGCCTATGGGAGTAGGGGAGAAGGATGTGGAGGTCCAAGAACAGAGCTTTGAGGGATAGCCAAGCACATTTAAGGAGCAGGAGGAGGAAAAAGAACCATAAAAGGAAATTCAAGAGGATGAAATTAGAAAACAGGGAGAATTAGGAGAGAGCAGTGACAGAGAAGCCAAGAAAATCTCAAAATGGAAGGAGACAGTCAAGGAGGAGAACTAAGAAGAGGTCCATTGCATCTGACATTTGGCAGAAAAGCAATCACATTGGAGAGAATATGTTCCTTTTACCTATATCATTAAGTCATAACCCTTCAGCTCTGCAGTCAAGGCTTTCTATTCCCCCCCCCCCCAATATTTTATCTATCTGATCTTATCTCCCAATCTCCCCAAACAAACTCTATATCCCAATGAAACAGACTCTCACCCCTTATCATTGGCTATTCTGATTCTAAGTGCTGTTCTTATCAACCCTCCTCTTCCCTTTTTTTTGTTTCCCAATGCAAATCCTATACTCTTATTATGGCTGCCATTCTGATGATATTCTTTTTTTTTTAACCCTTACCTTCTGTCTTGGAATCAGTACTTGGATTGGTTCCATGGCAGAAGAGTGGTAAAGGCTAGGCAATGGGGGTCAAGTGACTTGCCCAGGGTCACACATCTAAGAAGTGTCTGAGGCCAGATTTGAACCTACGACCTCCTGTCTCTGGATCTGACTCTCAGTTCACTGAGCTGCCCAGCTGCCCCCCATTCTGATGATATTCTAAATGATCATTAACACATTCCTATCTTGAAATTCCTATATACCACCATACATCACACTTCAACTTATTGTCTACATCAGCAGGTTTCATAGGGTAGTTTATAGACCCTTGAGAGTCCCTAAGACCCTTTTAGGGAGTATTTGAGGTTAAAATCATTTTCATAATACTAAAATGCTATTTATATAACTTAGATAAACAAAAGCTTTTTGGAGGAGTCCTCAATAATTTTTCTGAGTGTGGGGAGGTTCTGGGTTCAAATTTGACCTGATACTTTCTAGTTCTGTGACCCTGGGCAAGACACTTAACCCCTATTGCATAGCCCTTATTCCTCTTCTGCCTCAAAACAAATGCTTAGTACTTTTAAAAAACCCTTATCTTTCATTTTAGAATCAATACTAAGTATTGGTTCTAAGGCAGAAGAACAATAAGGACTAAGCAATAGAGGGTAAGTGACTTGCCAAGGGTCACATAGGTAGGAGTGGATATTTAGTGTTGACACTATTCTAAGACAGATGGTAAGGGTTTCAAAACAAAAAAGAATGTAAAGGGGTCTTGAGATGAAAAAGTTTGAAAATCACCGGTCTAGATATTTCAAGTCAGTGTATCCCAATTAGATTATAAATTTCTTAAACTCTAGAACTATCTTGTATTTCTTTGTAGTTCCCAGTGTACCTAGAGGGTTAGTCATAGAAGTATCTAATGATTCCTTATTAACTTGCTTTGAACACTGTTGATGGATTGGTCTTAAACAGCAACAAAGGCAACCACATAGCAAACACAAGGAAAAAAGGAACTTTTTCCCCCTAGTGGCCACTAATTATTATTGACATAATCCCATTTTGAGAGAGGTAATGTAGTAGAAGAAACTTGTGCTGGCAATAGATCTAGACCTGGAAGGGACCTCAGAAATCACTCAGTTCAACTCTTCCCACCCCCTGCATTTAAAGATCATTTAAAACCCAAAGAGTTTAAATACTTTGCCCAAGATCACATAGGTAGTAAATTATACAGTCAGGATTTGGCCTGGAGTTTTCCCACTGTGTCAGAAACATCTAGATTTGAATTGAAACTCTGGTCATTACTATCTGTTTGATCACTGGCGAGTCACTTCAGTTTTCTGAATGATCGTTTTGTCATCTGTAAAATAGAGACTTTAATACTTACTGCAGCTGATAGAGTGGTGAGCTGAAGTAGGTTGGATTGTCAGTCACTCTTACATACCCTCCCCTCTTAAGTTTGTGGGTCAGGGTCCAGCCACTGCCTTGGTCACTACTCTCTAGGACTGGCTTTACTCTTGAATTAGATTTGGGAAAGATGGTGAAGTCCCTGCCTCAGTGCCAACTCAGTTCAATGTAGCAGCCATTACCAAAAGGATTCATTTCCTAGAGGATCCCCAGCATAAGTGTACTAGCTCTTCTCTGGGAGGTTGTATATGAATCATCAACTCTCTTCTACACCTCTGAGCCCCCATCATGAGACCAAGTTCTGGAAAAATATTATAAATCTCTCTCTCTCTCCCTGGTGGTCCCCAATTGTCTCATCTTCTTTATATCAAAGCAAAGACAATATACATAGATAATCAATGCAAATGATTAATAACTTTTATTGCAAATTTTAGTTTAAGCAAATAGGCTTTTAAGCAGTAAGGTAAGCCTGGGAGAGTAGAGAAAGGAAGGCACCAGGTATAACCACATCTTCTCTGGAGACAAGAGAAAACCAGAAGGGGAAAAAGTGAAAATAACCAGTCACCATCTGTATCCCCATCTGGATGTTATCAGAATCAAAACATGTGCCAAGTTAGAGCTCTTTCATATCCCACCTTTTATAGGAAGTCTTTCCTAACCCCTCTTAATTCCAATGCTTTCCTTTTAATTATCTCCAATTTAACCCTGTACACAACTCCCTTTGTATATATTTGTCTGCACGTGTTCTCCCAATTAGACTAAAAGCTCTTTGAGGGCAAGGTCTAAATTTGCCTCGTTTTTGAATGCCTTTCTATTGGGGGATGGCTAAACAAATTGTGGTATCTGTTGGTGATTGGAATTCTATTGTGCTCAAAGGAATAATGAACTGGAGGAACTCCATATGAACTGGAATAATCTCCAGGAATTGATGCAGAGCTAAAGGAGCAGAACCAGGAGAGTATTATACACAGAGACTGATGCACTATGGTACAATTGAATATAATGGACTTCTCTACTAGCAGCAATGCAATGATCCAGGACAATTCTGAGGGACTCATGAGAAAGAACACTATCCACATCCAAAGGAAGAACCGTGGGAGTAGAAACACAGAAGAAAAACAACTGCTTGATCACATGGGTCAATGGGGATATGATTGGAAATGTAGAATCTAAGCAATTACCCTAGTGCAAATACTAATAATATGGAAATAGGTCTTGATCACTGGCACATGTAAAACCCAGTGGAATTGCATGTTGGCTATGAGAGGGGGTGGAAGGAGAAGAGGGAAAGAACATGAATCATGTAACCATGGAAAAATTCTCTTGATTAATCAATTTAAATAAAATTTAAAAAAATTTAATTGCCTCATTTTGTATCTGCAGTGTTTAACAGAGAGCCTGGCACAAAGTAAGTGCTTAATAAATATTTATTGAAAGAATTACTAAATGAATCATCTTCAGATCCTTAATCCCAGAGTTTGGCTCAATAATTTCTTGGTAACTTCTCTCCAAGAGTCCTGCTTTTCAGCTTTTGTATGTTCTGCCATCTATTGCCACTCAGCCCCACAAATTTTCTTTCTACATTATCTTGGGCTAGGAGGGGTTAACTTAGCAGTCAAAATCAGGACCTGCCTATTGAAAGATGTGAGTTAAAGGGTTCAAAACTATATATATATATATAACAAAATATCAGGTTTATTAAACTAAAGGGAGAAGGGAAAGGGAATTAGGGAATGATTAACTTTTACCCCAAAACAGAGATTAAAATCTTTATAACTTCCTATAACTATTCTAAACTAAATCATTAAATTATTAATTAGGATTAGGGAGGGTATGATAGGAACAAGAACAAGGCCAGAGTAGATCTCACACAACTGGAGTCCTTCTTTGGGTCAAGCAAGCAGTCTCACTAGGAAGTCACCAGCAGCTCAGTTGAACATCTACTCCTCAACAGCAGCAGCAGTAGAGATAGGCAGAATCTCAAGGAAGGCCCACAGGAGAGGGAATCACTGGTTTTCTGAGTCCACCCCAGAATGACCAGACTGAAAACCCTCTTGACTCTCCTGACTATTAGGGAAAGCAATAGCCTCTCACTCCTCCAGAGAAGACAACCAACTGCTCCCAGAAACTGTCTGTGTGTTCAGTTTCTCAGCTCCTGAGAACTCTGAAATCTTGACCCTTTCTTTGCCCTGTGGGATCTCCTGCTTTTGACAAAGAACACTATCGCAAAATCAGAGCAAACTTCTCTAGGACTTTAGGAGATGGGGAAAGTAGAAGACTCATCCTGCAAACCAGCAGATATCCAGTTCTAGTCTCCTCTTACATTTGTATTATTCATTTCTTTAAACCCCGGGTCAATACCATGTATTGGCTCTAAAGCAGAAGAGTGGTAAGGACTAGGCAATGGGGGTTAAGTGACTTGCCCAGGGTCACACAGCTAGGAAATTTCTGAGGTCAGATTTGAACCCAGGATCTTGTGTCTCCAGACCTGACTCTCTATCCACTGAACTACCTAGCAGCCACCTGCACTGCCCATTTTAAAGGGCTGTTGTGAGGAAAGTGTACTTTGTAAATCTCAAAGCAATCTATAAATGAGGCTTACTATTATTTTCAGCAATATTGGGATATTTTATCAGTCCTCCCAACATTTTTTACTTTTCCAGTATATCCTTGAGTTTGCCATCAAATATGATAATAAAGAATAAAATATCATAAACATGTTCATTTGAGATATTGTCAAATGTCACGGAGTATATAATGTCCAAAGTAGAAAAGGGTTTCCTCCCGATGGTGAGGTTTACTCAAGATTGCTACTTGCAGATGACGCAGCTAATTTCATGGAGTCCTTGAACTTTGCATTGAAATACATAATCAATTCAAGGAATTAGTCTAGGCGTCTGTACTTGTGCAACAAAATCAATGGTAAATGTGTTTTATCCAGATTACAATATGCAGTTGGATGAAATCAATGAGGCCGTCCATCTGTTGCCTATGAGTTGGACTCAGATTTAACTAGGCGAAGAGCTGGCTATGTCACATTTGGAGAACTTTACATTTCCAATAGTTCTAAGCTGCTCATCGCCCCAAAATGTATCCTTTTGATGCCAAAAGTCTGTCAGTGAGGCACTGTGGTGTGAATCATGGAACACAACACTCTCAGAAGAATCAAAATTGGTGACCCCAAGGGAAATGAAAACATGCATGACTTAGTCATTCGGGAAAGCAATTTTAATTGAATTGTTTAAATTCTTTTCTAAAACCTTGAAAGACTTGTATGAACTGCTGCAAAGCAAAATGAGAAGAACCAGAATAACAATTTACATGATTCCAATATTGTACAGACAAACTACTTTGAAAGACTTTGGAATTCTGATCAAAATAATGACTAATCACAATACCAGATGCTATCCAGACCCAGAAAAGAGGGCATTTGTAATGGACTCGGAATGCAACTTGAAGCATTTTTTTGCCCTTGCTAATGCAGGAATTTGTTTTGCTTGATTATACATGTTTGGGACAGGTTTTGTTTTTCTTAGTTTTCCAAGGGGTAGGAAGAAGAGAAATTGGAGCTGAAAAGAAAATATTTTAAAAATTAATAAATTCTTATCTGGTATAAATGATTAGTTTCCTTGGACAATTACCTTGCTACTTGCACTTTAGATAGCTGTATCGTGAAGATCAAATGAGTATCTGTATAGGTATTAAATTCAGGCTTTTCCCCATAGATACAATCCTTTGCAAATAGTAGATGGTTCACAGATGTATGTTTAATTGAATTTCTAAGTTGTTACCAATGGTAAGAAGGAAAAGAAGAAAGAGAAAGAAAGAAGGAAAGAGAAACAAGGAGAAAGAGGCAGAGAGAAAGAGAATGAAAGAAATGGAAGGAAGGAGGAAAAGAAGGAAGGAAGGAGGAAAAGAAGGAAGGAGGAAAAGAAGGAAGGAAGGAGGAAAAGAAGGAAGAAAGGAAGGAAGGAGGAAAAGAAGGAAGAAAGGAAGAAGATAGAAGAAAAGAAAGAACGAAACTGCTTTGGTTACTTTTGACCAGAAGCCCAAGCTGAACTAGTAACCTAGAGATGTGAAAAGCCCAGTATCTCATTACCCTGAACCATCCAGCTTCATTCCTTCCTCTGAAAGATTTTCATGGTGTGAGATACTTGAGAACCCAAATTATAACATCATGACTGGATTCTTAAAAATAAAGAGCATCATATTCTTCAACTATGGCCAGGATGATATTTATTGGTGAGAGAAGAGAAGGGTGATCGCAAGCATTCCAATAAATGCCAATGGTGAGTTGCACTCTGATGTTCCAAACTGCCTTTCCAGAGCAAGGAATGATGACTCGGAATCTCAGCCTGCCCAGGTTGGAGGCCTTTGGCTATGACAAACTAGTAACCTCATTGACTTGGTAATGAAGAGCAGGTGAAAACAGCGTGCAGCCATCCCTTTTAGGTCCCGCAGACACACCATATTCAATCTCAAGCTTCCAGAAGCTGTTTTAAAATAGAATTGCCTGGCAAGCTGTCTTTGGAGGGTTTGAAATAGGGTTTTATGTGCCTACTTAATCGCCCACTCAAGAAGAGGCAAAGAACTGCCCTTAAATCAGGATGGAGTGTTGGAAGATTCGGGATTATAGTCCTTCCTGTATTGTTGCTCCTGGCATCAAATATCAATCCTTTGGCCCCAGAAGGTCTCTCTATCTCAGCCCCCCCCAATCTATGAATGCATGCTGTTTGTCTAATTTTGTTTTCCCTATAATTCTGTTTCTCAATTAATTGAAACTCTGAATTGTGAAGAAGATACATAGTCTGTGCTTCCTGATGTTTTCCCCCACTCCCTTTTCCTTAAAGATCTGTTATTAAACTGGTATACAGAACTCCCAATGAGGAAGATCTATCTGTATTTCCAATGCAGATCAACTCTTGCTTGGCAATTGAGGTATGGGAGCACTGAGAGATTGTATGGCTTGCCCATGGTTACCTAACAAGTATGTGTCAGAGGCAGGACTGGAATCCAGGTCATCCTAATTTGAAGGGCAACATTGTATTCCCTATAATACCCTGCTTCTCAAGGTTTTTTCTAGGAGGAACAATGGCTAGTGGGCCTGGAGCCAAGAGAACTTGAATTGAAATTGCACCTCAGACACTTATTAGGTGTGTGACCCTGGGCAAGTCATTTAACTTCCATCTTCCTTGGTTTTGCCATCTATAAAATGGGGAAAATAATAGTCTGTCGCTGAGGGTTGTTATGAGGATTTGTAAAGTGCTTGGCACACAGTAGGAGCTTAACAAATCCATATTTCTTTCCTCTCCCTTTTCCTTCCATGTAAAGAATTGACCTGTTTGTAAGATTCTTTTCAAAATCCTTACCTTCTATCTCAGTAACAACTCTAAAACAGAAGGGCAAAGGCTAGGCAAATGGGGTTAAGTGACTTGCCTAGGGTCACACAGCTAACAAGTATCTGAGGCCAGATTTTTATTCTCCTGACTCCTAGCTTGGCGCTCTATCCACTGCACCATTTAGTTGCCCCTAATTTGTAAGATTAAAGTTATCATTCTACAGAAAACTATTCAATTTTATTTTTTGGTAGACAATTTCATTTGTGTTCCTTAATTCCAATCCCAGATGTCAGGAGGCAGATGTGCCCTCAAAAGGACTGTTTCTTAATATAGCAGACAAATACCCATATGAGAGTGTCAGTGGTGGCTTTGGAGTTGGGTAGACTCCTTTCTCTAACATCTTACTGTGTGACCATAGCATTATAAGTCATGTATCAGTTGTTGATCTGCATTAGAGAAAGGCATTTCCACACCAGGAGTTTTCCCCTTGATGAACTTAGCGTTCTAGCCTCCAAACCTCCCCTGCATGTGGATAATTTCATTTTAAGGCACTGCATTTGAATTGGTGTTTAGAACTACTCAAAACAACTCAAGGGTACTACATAAATATTTTCCTGTAGTTTGTCATATTTCTGAAATTTAATATTCAATCAGAGGAAAGCTATTCTTATTGCCAATTCCAAGAAGTGAAACCAACCTCAAATTTTCCACCCACCTGATTATCTGTTTGTGTACAACAATTCACTTCTGGGGCGCTGGAGGCATCAAAGCTATTCCCCTTAAGGCTGCCTGCTGAGGCAAGGGGGAAAGTTTACTGGTGTCTGTGGAAGTGAGAAATGAATGTTCTAAGATTCTCTTTCTCTTCTCCCTGCCAACAAAAAGTGATTCTCCTCTCCTTAGTTTTTAAGAGGGCCCCCTCTTCTTTTATGGAATCATAAATTTAGAGCTAAAGAGGACCTTATAGGCCATCGAATCTAACTCTCTCATTTTATAGATGAGGAAACTGAGGCACAGAGAGGTTAGATAACTAGCCATGGGTCACTTAGCTCCTAAATATTTGCGGTGGGATTTTCTTACCAGCATCTCTAATGCATTACTCTAAGCGCTTCGAAAGGATGATCAAGACCAAAGTCTTCCCTTTTCCCAGGAGGACACTGGTCAGTAACTGACACTGGTAGTTTTTTTTGGATAGAAGTGTTCCTTTTTGCTCTGTGTGAATATGGGGGGGGGGGGCGTGCATGCACCCATGCACCTTTATTCAGGCTTTTTAGATCTGATTTAAAAACATTTCAAAATATGATTATATAGCTTTTCCTGGCAATAATCAGTGATAGAACACATGCAACATAAGACATTCTCTAGGTAATGAATTTCAAGACCAGATAGTATTAAAGACAAGAAATTTTTATTAGTTATTATCTTTTGGACCTGTCTTATGCTTTGGTTTCTTCAGAGAGGAAAACTACTCTCCCTCTCTCTCTCTCTCCCTCTCTCCTCCCTCCCTCCCTCTCTCCTTCCTCTTTTCTTCTGTCCTCACTATTCTTCTCTCTCTCTTTCCCCTTCTCTCTCTCTCTCCTTTTCTCTCTCTGTTTCTCTCTCCCCTTCCTCTCTTCTTCCATCCTTCTCACTATTCACACAGCTAAGAAATGTCTTGGACCAGATTTAAACCCAGGATGTCCTGTCTGCAGGCCTAGATTTCTATCCACTGAGCTGCCTAACTGCCCCTCTTTTCACTGATTCCTATGGATCACAAATATGCTTTCCATTTAGAAGAAGAAGCACTCTATCCACTGTGCTACCTAGTTGCCCCCTACTATTCACTTTTGAGATGTCATACTGAAAGATCTGTGATGATATTGATGCAGAAGCTCTATCTGCTGACAATCCAGAGACTCAAATAGTTTTTATGGATTTCTATGACCACAAAAAAAGTCATTCATTAGCTAAAGGCCAATCTTTTGTTCATGACCGTCTGACAACAGCCAGAGTGTCCATTGCCAAACCAGCTCTGGAAGCCTTTCCAACTTAGTAGATGTCAGAGCTTATTTAGTTTTTAAAAATTATGATGAAAGTATACATCTTAATAATGTATATTTCAGCATACTCCAGTAGGCTGAAAAATCCATCTACTTCATGATTGACTTCTCTAGCAAAATTTTCTTCACGAAGCTTTCTTGAAGTAGAGGTGTCAAAAAATCACTTGTTTGTATCACTAAATGGTTCCTGTGTTTTGTCAATGTCACTTTTTATATTTTATTTTTTCATTCCAAGGACTTATTTTTTTAATACACTGCAACTGAGTGCTGAAATCAGAATTTTCAACTGGCATGGTCATCAGGAACCCATGGTCACCTCTGTTTCAAGATGAGGAGAAAGGTATTAGTGGAGAATTAATAAGCATTTTTATTGAAAATAATATTTATTAATCCTTACTCTCTACTTTTCCATTGATTGATTGATTTCCTTGATTTTCTTTCCTTCAATGGAACTTTCAACAAGTAAACTCTTAGATTAGTTTTGCATATATGCTTATTTATTTACATTAGCAATTATTTATTTTCTCTACCTCCTACCATCTCCAAATCCCCACTGGAAAAAAAAGAAAAAGATAATTTTCATAACAAATAGGCATAATCAAGCCAAACAAATTCTCACATTGGCCAATTCCAAAAAATATATATCTCATTGTACAACTAAATCTATCACCTCTCTGTCAAAAGTTGCATAGAATGATTCTATCATTGGTCCTCTGTAAAAATGATTAATCATTGAATTGATCAAAGATCATAAATCTTTCAAAGTTGTTTGTCTTTACAATGTTGTTGTTATTGTTTTTCAGTTGTGAATGACTCTTCCTGACCCCAAGGACCATAGCTAGCCATGAGGTTTTCTTGGCAAGAATATTGAAATCATTTGCCATTTCCTTCTCCAGTGGACTCAGTGTATCTTTTTTGTTAAGCAATCATAGATTGTGATCTGCCCAGAGTCACACAACTAAGAAATATTTGAGGTTGAATTTAAACTCAAGTCTTCATGACTCTAGAACCAGCACTCTAACCAGAGAGCCAAAGCTATTATAGTATAAATTTTTAACTTGGTTCTGCTTACTTCACTCTGCATCAGTATATACAAGTTCCTCTGAAACCATTCTTTTCATTATTCCTTATAGATCACAAATATACTTTCCTTTTTCACATGTTTATATAATTTTAAATATTTTCTGACATTTTATAACCTGTGTTCTCTCCTTCCTTTCCCCCTCCCAGTCTCATCCCTCTGCAAGAAAACAGATAATATATAATAATAAATAATAGGCTGTACATGTGTTACCATGCAATACATATTTCCAAGTTCATCATGTTGTAAAAAGAGACATGTATTACTTATATTAGAGAAAAATTCACGGAGAAAAAAGTGAAGAATGGTATGTTTCACTCTGCATTCCAACTCCATCAGTTTCTTCAGTCTTTTTTGTCACAAGTACCTTTGAGTTGTCTTAGATCCTTCCGTTGCTGATAATAGTTGTCATTCATAGTTGATCATTGTACATTATTGCTGTTACTGTGTACAACATTCTCTTGGTTCTACTCACGTCACTTTGCCACTTCATAGAAGTTTTTCCAGGTTTTTTCAAATCATCCTATTTGTCATTTTAAAAAATTCCTTTTATTTTTTAGATTACATATAAAAACAATTTTAACCAATTATTTTCTGACCTTTTGAACTCCAAATTCTCTTCTTCCCTCCCTCCTTTCCCACCTCCCCAAATATTAAATAATCTATTATAAGTTATTCCTGTATTGTCAAACAATACAAATTTCTATAATCTTCATGTTGTGAAAGAAGACATATGTAACATATACAAGAAAAATTTCATAAAGAAAATAAAGTGAGAAATGGTATGGTTTGAGCTGCATTCCTACTCTTGACAGTTCCTTCTATGGCAATAGATAGTCTTTTTTTGTCATGAATCTCTTGGAGCTATCTTGGATCCTTACATTTCTGCTAATAGTTTAGTTCTTCACAATTAATCATTGTACAATATTCTTGTTACTGTATACAATGTTCTCCTGGTTCTGCTCACTTCACTTTGCACTAGTTCATAAAGGTTTTTCTAAAATTTTCTGAAATCTTTGTCATTTCTTATGGTACAACAGTATTCCATTGCAACCATATACCACAATTTGTTCAACAATTCCCCAAATGAAAGACATTTCTTCATTTTCCAATATTTTGCCACCACAAAATAGCTGCTATACATATTGTTATACAAATAGGTCTATTCCCTCTATCTTTGATCTCTTTGGGATACAGACTTATGAATAGTATTATGGGATCAAAGGGTCTGCATGTTTATATCTTTGGGGTATGGTTTCAGATTGCTCTTGTAAGATTTAAAAGAGTGGGAGCCATAAACTGTAAGAGTTAAAATGGTTGGGTGTCATAAACTGTAGTGATTAAAATAGTGGAAGACTTAATTTGTGGCCGCTAAAAGAGTGGATGAGTAAATTGTGACCACAGAAAATATGTTTTCACTACAGTGTCTTGTTTTTAAATCAATATATATGGTGGTCGCCAGGGAAATATTCCCAATTATGAAATATACCCAAGTCAATTGGGTTTATAGAGATTTTAATTAATTAATACAATGAGGAATTAAAGAAAGAGAGAAAGAGTAAGAAAGGAATAAGTATGAAGGGCCTTAAGCCAACATGGCCTAGATCTGAGTCTTAAGAGAAAGATCAGTCAGTCCTTAATCACTCACCATAAGATCTGTTCAAGCAAGGATTCAGACACCAGTTCAGCCAGCCATCAGACTCTCTTCAGAGCCTCCTTAGAGACTCTTCTTCTCAACAGCCTCCTTAGAGACTGTTTTCTTTCTTAAGAGCCTGTCATCTCCTTATATAGGGAATTTTCTCCTATGTCACCTCCCCTAAGTTCTTCCATCTACCAATCACAGTAGATGTTTTTCAAAGGACAGACCATTCTTAGTCCACACCTAAGAAGGTGTAAATTTTTGAGTAATTCACACCAGGAAAGCTCTGAGTAAGTTTCTCGGCTCTTTGTTCCTTGTAAATTCACAAGTTGCTTGACCTTTATAGGTACTTATCTTAAGAACTTTTTGCCTTATTATAAGTATGGGTTTAAGTATTTTTCATTGTTCAGAAAAGAGTTTACAACTTTATCTTCCCCTAGGGCAGACTTAAGTAGGAGAAGTAGAGTTCTCACATTCCTGATCTAAGTAGAGTTCACTGCCCAAATGGGGAATGGTCTTAATCCAATCTTATGAAGTAGGGTCTGGGAATTTTTAAGGTTCACACTCTCCAGAATGGTTGTATCAATTCACAACTCCCCCAACAGTGTATTAGTGTTCCAATTTTCCCACATCCCCTCCAGCATTTATCATTTTCCATTTTTGTCATATTTGCCAGTCTGATAGGTTATCTCAGAGTTATTTAATTTGCATTTCTCTAATCAATAGTGATTTGGAGGTTTTTCATATGACTATAGATGATCTTGATTTTTTTCATCCAAGAACTGCCTGTTCATATCCTTTGGTCATTTATTAGTTGGAGAATGACTTGTATTCTTATACATTTGACCCAATTCTCTATATACTGGAGAAATGCAGCCTTTGTCAGAGATCTGATGTTTGTCATTTATTATGTCACAAAAGTATTTCATTATAATGACATACCATAATGTTCAACCATTCCCCAATTGATGTACATCCTTCCAGTCTCCAGTTCTTTGCCACCACAATAAAAAGCCACTAGACATTTTTTGTACAAATAGGCCGTTCTCTGACAAACATACTTTCCAGAGTCAGAAAAAGGAGCTTGAGAATAGCTATTCACCTTCTCAAACTTAGAGGAGAAAGAGCCCTGGGTCTGGGATCAGAAGACCAAGGATTAAGTCTCACTTCTGCCATTTGCTAATGTGACCTTGGGCAAGGTATTTTATCGCTCTTGGACTTGGTTTTCTCATCTACAAATTTAGGATATGGGTCTAGATGATCTTTCATTTCAGAATCATGACCCTATCTTTTACAATCATAGATTCTACACAAATATATGTCATAAACTCAGTGGCCCATAGTCTTAGGTTCTTTTATAGTAGAAAAAAACAACTCCTCATATAGTGTGGAGGCATTCAGGCATCTGTTTAAATGTTAAAGTTCTACCACTATTAGGTTTATTTCCTCAGGTGATCAGGGAATAGAACCTATATGTTCTAAAACATTTATAGTTGCAGAGAGCTGTCACACCCTCTCTGTCTGACATGGTCACGTGTGGGTGCCAGAGTTGCAAGGCAACCTTCTGGAAAGATGAGACACCCACTGAACCCCCTCTATGTGACTTCTCTCCCATTAACTTCCCTTACTAATGAAATTGTTATGATTACTGTTCTCTCCCCAGTTACAGGAGAAATAATATGAGAGCAAATATTTACAGGGTTAACACACATCTGCCCCCACTTTAATCCCCCCAGAATACCACCCTAAGGATCCATTCCAAGGATCTTTTTCACAGAATTAAAACCTAAAGAATTTCATGTACCCACTACCCCCCTCCTTTCCCTCTTAACAGAGTTACACTTAGATGCCCCACACCCATTGCAAGTCAAATACACGGGCACATCAATCACTCCTTTAAAACACAAGCTACTGATACACTTCACTGAATCTGTTTGTGTACAATAACCAGGCAACATTACCAAGGCACCTTAATGAAACACAGAGAAAAAATAACTTGGAATTTGGGATAATACCTAATTCTGGTCTGTTTTAAATTACCCTTTTAACCCCATACCTAGCTGCAAAATGTTTTGTTTCCCATCTCCTAAGTAATTCTGATTGATTGTGAAAGCTGATCAAAAGCAACAATGATTCTCTTAGCTAATCATCCCACAGGTCAGGGGGAACTAACCTCCAGATCACCCTATCTATGTCATTTATCTCTATCACAAATTTCTCTGTTGTAGCAACATGGTAAATGATCACAGACTATTGATTAAGCAATTTGTTAATATGTGACATATCCAATTACCTGCTAGAAATCATGTATGTTGAAAAATGATTGTGTGCCAGAAAAGTATGTACTCACTTAAGCTATATAATAAACAATAGCTCTGTGCCTGGTGGAACAGCTTTGTGACGCCTGAGCACCAAAAGTCTGAGCACTTAGTTGTTTCCCATCTCATCATTATTCGTCTAAATCATCATATCTAGACAGAAAAAACAACCCTTGGCTTCGAGAGACTGCTGGTTGGGCTTTCAAAATATAGTAGCTCTCTTTATGGTGGCAAAGAACTAGAAATTGAGGGGATGCCTATCAATTGGTGAATGACTAAAAAAGTTGTGGTATATTATAATAGAATACTACTGTACTCAAAGAACTGACAAGCAGATTAATTTTTTTAATGTGGAAAAATCTTCATGAAATTATGAAAAGAGCAGAACCAAGAGAACTTTATAGACAGCAACACAAATATTATTTGAAGAATGATTTGCGTATGTCTCCCTCCGGAGAAGGAATTGAGAAATCAAAATAAGGAAGAAATAGCTTTATGTATACACATATCTTTTTGTCAAATGATTCCTTTTCTACTGCGGCGAGGGGAGAAAAGGAAAAGAGATACTTGGGAATTTTGATGTAACAATCAAACAAATACATAAATATTTTTAGAATGGTAAAGTTCTTGAACAGGCAGCAAGATGTACTGGGTGGAGAACTGGAATTGGAATCAGAAAGACAAATCTCATTTGTTCAAAGAAAGGTTAAAATCTCTACTCAAGGGGTAGCTAGATAGCACAGTAAAGAGAGTGCCAGGCCTGGAGAAGGATTTGGGTTCAAATCTGGCCTCTGATACTTCTTAGCTGTGTGACCCTGGGCAAGCCACTTAACTGCTATTGCCTAGTCCTCACCACTCTTCTGTATTGGAACCAATATATAGTAAAGATGAGAGGTAAGGGTTATTTTAAAAAAATTAAAAAATAAAACCAAAAAGCAAATTTCTCCTCATATACTTACTTCCTCTCTAATCCTGAACAAATCACAAAATGTCTAGTGCTCAATTTTCTCAACTTTAAAAATTAAGGGCCTAGACAACATGGCCTTTAAAGTCCTTTCTAGCTCCAAATCAATAAACTGAACAATGATTTATTTGTATGTGTTTGGTTCCCCACAAAGCAGAGGACTGTTTAAGCAGTTGCATTCATAGAAATTCACAGACACACAGCCTGTCCCTTATATGCAGGCTCAGATGGTTCAATGGCTGAAGATTTGGACAGAAGGGACATTGAAAGATGTTTGTTCCACTCTTAGTGAAGCATTCTCTCCTCTCTTGCTTGGTCTCTCTTCCCCTTATCTTTCTTTCTCTCCTCTCTTTTTTCTGTCTCTTCTCAGTTGTCTTTGATCACATCTTTTCTCTCATCCTTGTCTTCTGACCTTTCTCCATATTTTCTGTATCACTCTCTCTCTCCTGTATCCTCACTTTTCTTATCCTTCTCTCAACAATCAGTCTTCTCTGTTCTCTCCTTTTTTTCACTCTTCCAATCTTATTTTCCTTCTGTATTCTCTTTCTCCTCTTCCTCCTTTTCTTTCTCTTCCCCAATGATTTTGTTTCTCTTTCTTTCTCAGTTTCCCTCTGTCTCTGTCTCTCCTTTCTCTGAAACTATTGCTGCAACCAGAGGGCAGGAAGCCCATCTTGCTTCCAGTGGCCCCAGCCTGTCCCTCCCCTCTCTGCTTGAGGAATTCAGTCCAGTATGCTTTTGGGGGGTGTACTTTCATTTTCTTTTGGTTTGGTTGGTTTTTTTCAAAGTCCACTTTTCACTCCTGCTCCACTCTCTCCTTTCATCCTTACCCCCACCTCAGCCTTTTGTCATTGTCACCTTTAAATTATTGGACTTTTTGAGGCAAATCATTTTTCCAGAAACTGAAATGCAATAAAAACCTAACGGGGGGGGGGGGGCAGGAATGCCCATACTCTGCCTCCTTTGTAAATACTTCTCCTACATAGTTCTTTGTCTAGGATCAGCCCATAGCATCCTAGACATCCTCAACCTGACTCTGGACATAAGATGGAGCATAATTCAAATCATAGCAGAGCAAAAGTGCCAAACCACTCCACCAACGCCCTGTTTCATAAGAGGCTGAGCACCATCAAAGTGACTGGCACTTAAGAGGTATAAATATACTACAGGGGTTAGCAACTATCTTGGCTCTGAAGGCTACCAAGGAATTGCGTTATCTGTTTGGAAGCTATTGGCAGACATGAGGAAGGAAACAAACATTGATTAAGTCCTACAATGTGCCAGGCACTGTGTTAAGAGCTTTTATAAATCTAATCCTATTTGATTCCCAGGGAACTAGGTGCTATGATCACCCTTGTATTACAGGTGAGAAAACTGAGGCAAACAGAGATTAAACCACTTGTCCAGGGTTGCACAGCTAATAAGTGTCTGAAATGGTATTCAAACTCAGATTATTCTGATTCCAAGTCCAGTGCTCTTAAAAAAAAATTCTTACCTTCTGTCTTAGGATCAATACTGTGGATTGGTTCCATGGCAGAAGAGTGGTAAGGGTTAGACAATGGTGGTTAAGTGTGAATGATAATTTTAGTGTTGTGACCTAAACTATATTAATTATTGGTCACCAGCGATATCCCAAATAAAAAAATACCCAAGTCAGCTGGAAAATTATGGTGATTTAAATAATATAGTGGAAAGCAATTAAGAAGAAGGAAGAAGGAAAGGGTAGGATTTCTCCTGCCTGGCTTGTGCCAGGAGGAAGACCAGAGACTCTAGGAAGGTAAGGTTTTGGAGAGTAAAGGAGGAATTAGCCTGAACTTCAAGAGGGCTCAGCCAAGATGCCTGAACCTGAATCAGCTCAAGGGAAAACTCACCACCAAAACCCAGACAAATAGCTGCCACCATGCCAAGATGTTGGAATGCTTAGCACGCTGCCAGCCAGAGCCGCCTCTCTGGGGAAAGAGAGCCAAGAGAAGAAGTGGCGTGCCCTATATAGACAGTTTTATGTCACTTTCCTGCATCTCATCTGTACCAATGATAGCTTAGCTTGACTTAGGACAGCCCAGGGGTCTGTCAGCTATTTCTGCACATGTCTGTTGAAGGCTATCTTCTTAGATACTTAATCCTTGAGTGTGGATTCAGACATTCCTGACCTTGTTAAACTAAGTAGGGTAGAGCAATGTAGAGTTCCGAAGACCTGATTCTGTTAGACCAAGTATCTCTATTATTGTTACAAATCAGGAAATAGCTAAATCAAATCTTCTAAAGTACGGTCTGAGTAGGGTGGAGTAGTTTTAAAATTCACAATTCCCCTGATGATCATTGGGAGACTAGTCTCCCCATTGATCATTTAACATAATCATCTTGTAGTCCTAAAACACTTTCAATTACAGATGTATACAATATTCAATTTCTAAGAGGAAATTACAATAGTTAGGGAAGAATAGAAAGGAGAGAAAGCAAAACCAATGTTTTGTTAGGCGCATTGACAAAAAGCCAAATTAGGGGCAGTCTCCTTTGGCATAAACGTATACATTTAGAATAAATGTTCAATCAAACTTCAGTTCAATCAACCACACCCAAAGTTCATTCTTGATCTTCTTGATGTAGTGTAAGTTTTCTGGCATCTTTCTGCAACAGTCCATTCTCTGGATTTAGGAGTTATTAAATTTCTTCCTTGAAGATCTTTCTCAAACAAAAAATTTCAAAATCTTGGATTTTTATTAAAATACAATCCCCTCCTGAAGTGGGTGTTAAAAAACATCCAGTTCAGCTCAGGATGCGTGGCTGAGTTATGGGGGGTATATGTGTCAGTTATTAAAAGAATTAAAAAAAAACAAAACAAAAAATATAAAGGAAAAAATGGAAGAAAGTTAAACTTTTGGGAGAAAGAAAAAAAATCAAAATCAGAATCAAAATACCAAAATATATGTATATAAAATGTTGAGTAAGCAAGAATAAATTCATAATAGGCCCTTATACAGGTCCAATTTAAAGTAATTTCTGTCCCACAAGTCTGTAGAACAGAATGTAGTAATATTTCACTTACCCATTTGCAGCCAAAACTACAGGAAGTTGCCATACTATAAAAAGAAAAGGAACTAGAATTTTATTTTGATAGGGAAGTGTCATTCCCTCATCTGATTTTTCCTTCATTCTCAGGGATAGAGGGAACCAGGATGATAGCCAAATTTTAGTACTTGTCTGTAAGTATTTTCACAGAGTGTGGATGCAAGGAAGGCCTACTTCTTAACATATGTCAAGCGTCGCAATCTAGAGTCTCACACTAGGTTCAAGTCCTTTCTTTGGCTTAGAAGTTCATCAATCCTACCTGGATTGGTTTCTTTCTTTTTTTTTTTGACCTGTGTGCTCTTTTGGTACTATTCAGGTTAAGTCTGTGCTCATTTATGATCCTATTTCCTAGAATCAGATATAAACATTAATCACAGGCCCATAACAATTATCAATAAATGGCAGGTTCCCACAGTCTAAAGCTGTTTGGTATGTATTAATATTATAGCAAGTATATATATATATATATTTAAACTTATATTATTGTAGAATAAAATTAATATTGATTGTATGTACCTTAAGTACAAGAAATGAGAAAAGGGGGAAAAAGCACATATTCTAATCAAAATAAAAGGAAAGCAATAATAAAAACCAGGGGGGGGGGATCAGGAATTCATTGTGTTCCTGAAAACAGTATCCACTTGTCAATGGATTATTATCTCCAATGCATGTAATAGGATACAGTCAATCAGTCTCAACAGAAGATGCTCTCTTCACATGTGAGCAATGAATCCAAGAGTCCTTCTCTCCAATCTTTATAGATGTTGGAGTACTTAACAATATTTGGAATAGCCCTTCCTAGGAAGGTTGAGTTGCTTCAGTATGCTGGAAATTCTCAATATACACCTTGTCTCCTGGGTTCAGGTCATGAAGTGAAAAATCTAGTGGTCCAGCTTATGCTGCAGCTCTGGATTCATGGAGTTCACTCAGTTTGTGCTGTAATTCCTGTATATAGGAAGCAATAGTAGTATCTCCCCCCAAATAGTGATGTATATGCAAGGGAGAAAGGCTTAACCTGTATAGGTGGATGTCCAAAAAGCATCTCAAATGGTGTAGGTCTCCTCTAGGCCTGCTTCTAAGATAAAATAGGGCCAGAGGGAGAATTTCAGGACATTTTAAATGTGTCTCAGTGCATAATTTGCCAATCATAGTTTTAAGTTCTTTGTTCATTCTTTCAACTTGGCCTAGCTCTGGGGATGATATAGAACATGGAATTTGGAAGTTATCCCTAAGCAAGAATATATAGGCAAACAGGGTTAAATGATTTGCCCAGGGTCACCCAGCTACAAAGTGTCTGAGGCCAGATATGAACCCAGATCCTCCCCTGGGCTTGGCACCACTGTACCACCTAATTTCCCCATTGACAGGTCTTCTTAATTCTACCCACCACAATATCTCATTTCCATCCCCTTCTTCTCATTCCCACAGCCACCACCATAAATGCAGGTCTTTATCATCTTTCACCTAAATTGCTATAATAGCTTCATAATTGTTTTATCCAATTCCTGGCTTTTCCTTCTCTGATCCATTCCCTATAGTTGCTTAAATAATCTTCTTAAAAGCATAAGTCTGACACGATACACTTCTGCTAAAAATACTCCATACCTCAACCTGGTATATGAGGCCATTTACAATCTGATTCCCACCTATTTTTCTAGCTTTATTTCATATATCTGTACTTTCCTTTCCTCAATTCTACATTTAAATCAAATTGGACTGGTACTAGTTTCTCCCTAAACTCAGTACTATAATTTAGGCCTAAAATGCTTTCCCTCCTCAGTCTGACCTTCTGTAATCCTTATCTGTCCTTAAGGCCTAACTCAAATACCATCATGTAGTTTCCCCTAATTTCTCTAGTGTTTAATGTTCTCTGAAGACACCTAGGTGGCTCAGTGGATAGAGTTCTGGGCTTAGAGTCAGGAAGACCTGAGTTCAAATTAGACCTTAGATATTTCCTAACTGTGTGACCTTGGGCAAGCCACTTAACTTCTGTCTGTCTCAGTTTCCTCATTCATAAAAGATTATAATAGCACCTAACCCCTAAGGTTGTTGTGAGGATCAAATGGGATAATATTTGTAAAGTACTTAGCAATAGTTCTAGGAGTAGACTAGGAATTTAATAAATATTTGTTTCCTTCCTTCCTCTCTCCTCCCTCAATTTTTTTAGTATTATATTTATTTGTCAACATTCTGTGTATATCCATCCTCATAAAAGAAGATAAGCTCCTTCAGATTAAGGGACTGTTCTACTTTTGTCTTTGTGACCAGAACTCAGTGTGATGCCTTATATGTAGTAAACACTTAAATGTTTGTTGATGAATAATGTAGTAAGCTACCTCAGGAAGAGATGATTTGGACAAGGGATGCTAGGAGTGGGAATATATGACAATGACTGTCTTAGTATACAGAGAAATTATCTTTTTTGTTGTTATTATTTAAATTCACATTTTTATTCACTCATTTGTTTATTCATCCAGACTCAACTGTTATCTCCTTCATGAGGTCTTCCTTGATCTGATCAGGCAAAGATTATTTCTTTCTCACTTAGTCTCATGGCAGTTTGTACTCAAGAGTTTATACTCATGTATAATATTTAAATCTATATCTGTTCTATCACAAATTGTACAAGTAAAGGAGCCTTTTTTTTTTTTGTATCTCCCTTGTATCTAGGTCACTAGTGGCACAGAATTGGCACTTAAAAGCTTTTCATATAAATGAATGGATCTACCTGATGCTAAATTTTATGATTCTACAAACATTTGCTACCTGTCTACTACATGTGTATTGGTGCTAGGCATGTGGGAGGAGGAGTGGCAAGAGAAAGCTATACACATCATTTTCTCTGTCTTCTACCTAGTCAATAAAGAAGTGGTACAGTCACCACTCTAAGGGCCAATACTTTCTGGAAAAGCAGTGAAAAGGGCTTTTTCATTGAAACCAAACTATAGCAGGAACACAGTTATGATTTATATTTAAGGTAGTAGTAGTAGTAGTCTCTCGGTAATGGAGGATGATGATTGTCTTTTTGCATTTTTGTGCACAAAGACACTTTTGCCTAAAGATTTAAGTGGAAAAGTCGATGCACAGAGACAGTCCCACTCTCTCGGCATTGGAAGCCTGGGTTCATTGGCACGAAAGGTCATTACACCTGGAGACTTCCTCAGCTGCATTGGATGGCCGTGTTGTCTTTTGTGCTCCAACACGCCCTAAGCACTCCACAGTGCTTTGCTGCGTCGCCCTCTCAGTCGTTGAACCTTCTTGTTGGTTTCTTCCGCCTGTTCCGCTGAAGCAGTCTTCACATGCTGGGTGAGCAAAGCCCTGGTTCACCAGGGGTTGATGATGACCTGATGGCTACCCTCACAAAGTTTAGCCGGTCTGTCGAAGGTAATAAGGGATTATACTGACTCAAAGCCTAAATCTAAGCTTAGATCACTCACAGATCTATACTTATTTAAAAAATGTCTGGAGGCAAATTCCAAGTACTGTAATATAATATGTTACCTTTTCTAAGAGATGCCAGTCTTAAAGAATGGGTAAAATTCTGAATAGGATTCATTTTCCAATTTGGGGAAGTCAACAATCAACCCAGTAGCTTTGAGTTGTCAATTTATACCTCATTTTTAAATGAAAGTACAGACAAAAGATCACGAACAGGAGGAATCCTTCTTTGGATAAGAAATCTTCCTAGAAATTGAATTCCAGTTATTATAAGAGAGTAGGGAGGATAATGACTGCTACATATAAGGGAGCAGAACAAAGGCTGTCAATTCTACTTATACACATTTATTATAATTTCTAAGGAAAATTTGCATGTACCATGATTGGTTTCAAGAAAGTAGAAATAAATTCAAAGAATTTTTTTCATTTTAAGTTAAAAGAATAAACTGAATTCTCAGTAACAGCCTGAGGCAGAACTAAGGGAGTCAGAAAACCATCAATATCTAAGTCCAGGAATTAACTGGCTGGATTCTATGGATTCTGTATTAGGAAAGACAGACAGATAGAAAGAGTATCTGTGCTAGTTCTCTCCCTCTCCCTCCCTCCCTCCCACTCCCACTTCCAGCCTCTCTCTGACACACACACAAGCAATTGAGGTCACTGAAATTTCCTTGGAGCTATGAACTAAAAGAGCTGAGGGGGGGCAGCTGGGTGGCTCAGTGGATTGAGATTAGATTATATTATATATTATTTTATTATATTATATATATTATATTATATATATTATATTATATATATTATATATATATTATATAATATATTATATATATTATATATATTAATATATTAATATATTATATTATAGATTATATATTAGATTAAAATTTGGCCTCAGACACTTCCTAGCTATGTGACCCTGGGCAAGTCACTTGACCCCCATTGCCTAGTCTGTCTTGGAGCCAATCTGCAGTATTGACTCTAAGATGGAAGATAAGGGTTTTGAAAGAAAGAAAGAAAGAAAGAAAGAAAGAAAGAAAGAAAGAAAGAAAAGAAAGAAAGAAAGAAAGAAAGAAAGAAAGAAAGAAAGAAAGAAAGAAAGAAAGAAAGAAAGAAAGAAAGAAAGAAAGAAAGGAAAGGAAGAAGGAAGGAAGGAAGGAAGGAAGGAAGGAAGGAAGGAAGGAAGGAAGGAAGGAAGGAAGGAAGGAAGGAAGAAAGAAAGAAAGAAGGAAGGAAGGAAGGAAGGAAGGAAGGAAGGAAGGAAGGAAGGAAGGAAGGAAGGAAGGAAGGAAGGAAGAAAGAAAGAAAGAAAGAAAGAAAGAAAGAAAGAAAGAAAGAAAGAAAGAAAGAAAGAAAGAAAGAAAGAAAGAAAGAAAGGAAGGAAGGAAGGAAGGAAGGAAGGAAGGAAGGAAGGAAGGAAGGAAGGAAGGAAGGAAGGAAGGAAGGAAGGAAGGAAGGAAGAAAGAAAGGAAGAAAGAAAGAAAGAAAGAAAGAAAGAAAGAAAGAAAGAAAGAAAGAAAGAAAGAAAGAAAGAAAGAAAGAAAGGAAGGAAGAAAGAAAGAAAGACTAAAAAAAAAGAACTGAGACCTTCCTTCTGTGCGGGGGGGGGGGGGGGGTGGAGGGGGTGGGGGGGTGGGGGGATGGGGGGTGGATTCCTATTACCTGAAGACCAGAAAGTGGCAGCAGAGAGCATCTCAGAGATTCCAAGCAAAAAGCAGAGACCAGCTCAGTGAAGATACTTGACTCGGAGGAGTCAAGACTGGTCTAAGGGGGGTAGCTAGGTGGTTTAGTGAATTGAAAACCAGGCCTAAAGGACAGAGGTCCTGATGGGTTCAAATATAGACTGCGACACTCCCGAGCTGGGTAACCTGGGCAACCACTTAACCCTCTAGTCCTTACCACTCTCCTATGTTGAAGGAAGAGAAGGGTTCCAGTGGGAATGCTGTTTTAGGAGCTTAAGTTACTACATATATTTCTGGCCATGAATGTTGCTTATTTATGTCCTTCAACTAGCAATATCCTGGGAAAGCATGTAATCTTATGTTTATGGGGTGGAGTAGGGTGGTAGGGAAGGGAATCTTTTTTGTCTCTTAATTTGTTATGTTATTTAATTAAATATTTTCACTTTGAATTAGAGGTCCCTTGTTAGTCCGTTAAAAGAAACACATTGATGCGGACTTACTAGCTTTCATTTGGGTAGATCTGAGCCAGAATTAGGCCTTAAAAGCTTGGAAGAAGGTAGGAGCACTACATGTAACATAGCCACTTTGAATGAATTGTAAATCTTGATAATTGACTAGCAAGAATTACAGTTTTTTTTTCTACCAAGTTTTCACAATGGAAAACTATTATATAGGAAAATGGACATTGAATTATGTCAGAACAATAGCCCTTGTTAAATTTTAAATATTTAAATTTTGCAGGGTTTCTTTTCATATAAATTAAGGTGGTATGGAAGAAGGCCCATGAAATTTTTAGTTTTCTTATCTTTGCACAGTGTGACTCAAGTAAAACCAAAAATTTCCATAATCAACCAAGAGAAAGTAAAAGACGTTTTAAATTAAAAATGCCAAAGGAATGACCTTAAAAGACAGGAGGCTGCAAGGGATAGAATAGAAACAAGGGAGAGATTTCTTTCACAGGTTTTTTTTTATTGTTTCATTTACCCTTTTCCCAGCTACAGCATCAACAGTGTGACTGTGTCCCTATTAAGACACAACACCACATGACCCAAACACCTGTACATTGAAAGATCTTGAATTGCATTTGTGAAATTAACAACATAGAGCCATTTTATGATTGGCATGTGACAAATACAAAAATGAACCAAGATGTGCCAAGTGTGAGGAGGTGCTAACCGGAGGAAAAACCCGAAGTCAGTCCATATCTTGCCTTTTGGTCTAATGCCATTTATGACTTTGTCATAATTTGGAATTCTGTCAAAAGAAGAAGAAAATTAGTAATGTAATGATGTTATACATGGTTACCAGAAACTCTGGGAAGGTCAAAAACAAACAAGAGGAAGGCATTTGATAGAAAAAAAAAAAGAAACAAAAATATTTTAGAGGAAAGTCTTTGGAGAATGAAAGATTTAGAGGTAGAAGGGATTTTAAAGGTCATGGAATCTATGGAATCTCACTTATAGGTTGCCATTAACCAATGTAATAAAGTTGTGGGATTTAAATAGCAGTTTGAAGATATTAGTAATAATAGATAGTATTTATGTAGTGCTTCACTAATATTCTCACTTTTCCCTCCTATTACCCCTGGGAAGTAAGTGCTATTATTATCAATCTAATTTTACAGACAAGGAAACTGAGGCAGACAGCAGTTAAGAGACTTACAGAGTCAAACAACTAGAAAGTGTCTGAGACTATATTTGAATTTAGGTCTTCCTAATTCGAGGTCTACTTTTCTATCCACTGTACCACCTATCTAGCTCAAGAGAAAACTTTTACTATGTCCAATGGGAATTTTTCTTATATACACTATATAATCAAGTCCTTAGAATTGTCAGTTACAGTGTAAATAGAGAAAGTACCTTTTCATTCTCAAAAACTTCTTTATACTCATGGGGTTAAGCAAGGAGACAAATAGTTGGAAGGAAGGAAGGAAGGAAGGAAGGAAGGAAGGAAGGAAGGAAGGAAGGAAGGAAGGAAGGAAGGAAGGAGGGAGGGAATGAAGGAGGGAGGGAAGGAAGGAAGGAAGGAAGGAAGGAAGGAAGGAAGGAAGGAAGGAAGGAAGGAAGGAAGGAAGGAAGGAAGGAAGGAAGGAAGGAAGAAAGGAAGGAGGGAAGGAAGGAGGGAGGGAAGGAAGGAAGGAAAGAGGGAAGGAAGGAAGGAAGGAGGGAAGAAAGGAAGGAGGGAAGGAAGGAAGGAAAGAGGGAAGGAAGGAGGGAGGGAAGAAGGAAGGAAGGAAGGAAGGAAGGAAGGAAGGAAGGAAGGAAGGAAGGAAGGAAGGAAGGAAGGAAGGAAGGAAGGAAGGAAAGAAGGAAAGAAGGAAGGAAGGAAGGAAGGAAGGAAGGAAGGAAGGAAGGAAGGAAGGAAGGAAGGAAGGAGGTAAGGAAGGAGGAAGGGAGGGAAGGAAGGGAGGTAGGGAAGGAAGGAGGAAGGGAGGAAGGAAGGGAGGGAAAGAGGGAGGGAGGAAGGGAAGGAAGAAGGGAGGAAGGAAAGAAGGAAGGAAAGAAGGAAGGAAGGAAGCAAGAAAGCAAGGAAGGAAGCAAGAAAGCAAGGAAGGAAGCAAGAAAGCAAGGAAGGAAGGAAGAAAGGAAGAAAGCAAGAAAGCAAGGAAGGAAGCAAGAAAGCAAGAAAGCAAGGAAGGAAGCAAGAAAGCAAGAAAGCAAGGAAGGAAGGAAGGAAGGAAGGAAGGAAGGAAGGAAGGAAGGAAGGAAGGAAGGAAGGAAGGAAGGAAGGAAGCAAGAAAGCAAGGAAGGAAGGAAGGATGGAAGGAAGGAAAAGAAAAAGAAAAGCAGTCTTTACATTTTCTCAAATGGCTTAAGGAGCTCAGACATTCAAAGTGTCAAGAAGGATCTTGGTAAAAACCATGTTGTCTATAGTAGCCAAGCCTTTCAAAAAGATACATGAGAGATCCTGGATTTGGGGCTGAAATCAAGGGGCTTTGCTAATAGCATTTTGAATTGGGGAACCCTTTGCATCTGCATCACAATAAATTGCTTTAGGACAGGGCACCAAACTATATGGGGGGAAATCAGAATTGTGTAATGTTGGAGCTAGAAGGGAATCCCAAGATCACCTTTTCCAACCTTCTCATGTTATAGATGAGGGAAATCAGTTTCTGATTTGCCCAAGATCATTCAGTCAGTTAGTTGGAGACTACAACTCTGCATCTCCTGACTTTGCACAGGCCAGGACTTGTTCCACACACTAACAGGATAAAGCTGAAGCAGCTGAGTTTTATATAATTCAACACCCTATTTGGAGCTGATATATTAGAGACACAAGAGTTGCTTCTAAAGCACATTCCCCATACCAGCATAACCCTCTCCCCTCAAAGTCTGGCTAAGATTAGCATATGTGTTGGACTGCGTTGACACCTGTCCCAGTTTAGCTGGGACAAACAGAGTTTTTAGCTACATCACCCCCAGCACATTCTGTTGGGTGCCCTACTTTCTTCCTGATAAAGGTTTGGGAAAAATTTCCCAGCTTGGCCATTTCTTATCTCTTCTTTCTTAAAATGACTTCCTGGTTTATGATTCTACACTATCCCCTGGAAAGGGAATAAATGTGGAGTGGGGAAGGGCAGACAGGGGTCATAAAATCACTACTAATTCACTCTCTACTGGCTGAAGATTTTGATGTAGAGGGAATAGTTAGACGGTGCACTGGATAGAGTGCTGGGTCTGGAGTCAGGAAGATCTGAGTTCACACCCAACCTCAGATACATACTAGCTGTGTGGGCAAGTCACTTAACTCTGCCTCAATTCCTCATTTGTAAAATCAGTTGGAGAAGGAAATGGCAAACCACTATAATACCTTTGCCAAGTAAACCCAAAATGGAGTCACAGAGAGGTGGATACAGTTGAAACAAGTGAATAATAACAAAATGATCCAGTTAAAAGAACATTGAGCTAGGAGCCATGGGACTTTGGACTACAGTCTGAACTACAGCTAAATTCTTAATCTGGATGAACCATCTATCTTCTAAGTGTTTCGTTTTTCTAGCTAATAGTGGGATATTAGAATAAATTGTGGAATTCTTTTGAAAAAAAATATTGCTTAATATCACCCCCTTCTTTGCAAAGAGAGGGACACCACAGGTGTGTAGAACAGTACATATATCAAATTTTTAAAATATAGTTTTGTTTAATTTTTTTCTTCTTTATCTTCTTTTTTTAAACCCTTACCATTTTTCTTAGAATAGATACTATGTATGAGTTCCAAGGCAGAAGAGCAGTAAGGTCTGCACAATTAGGGTTAAATAACTTGCCCAGGGTTACACATTTAGGAAGTATATAAGGACAAAATTGAACCCAGTACCTCCTGTTTCCATGTCTGGCTCTCTATCCACTGACCCATCAAGGTGACCCTCCTCTTTACCTTAATTTTTTTAATAAGGAATAATTTCTATACTATAAGGCAGTAAAACTAGACCTACCAAAGCCAGAGCTGACCCCCCATCCTCCACACCACCTACCCTGCCAGAGTCAGAGCAAGAGCCTGTGAAATCTCTAAATTCTCTGAGCAGGCTGAGGGCACCACCCAGAACAGGGCCTTGGCTTCAAGAATTTGGGACCTGAGACTGGGGAGCACAGGTGTGGAGAAAGGGCAGACACAACTGAGACTGGAAAAATAGCCTTAGATCAAGACTCTTTAAAGCCCACTACACCAAGAATTGCCTGCCTGCCTCACTCAGACTTTTGACTGAGAAGTCAAGATAATACAGAGAGAAAAAAAGCAAGCACAACAATGGCTACCACCACAAAGGAACTGCAATCCACAAGCACCAAAAGAAATAAAAAGCCTTTGACCCAGGATAACTTCTACAGTGAAAAAAAAAAGCAGAATATAGAGGCAACAGCAGAGAGTGACAAATAAGCAAACTCATCCAAATTTACCAAAAAAAATTGGTCACAAGCTCTTGAGGAACTCAAAATGGAATTCAAGAACCAAGTAAGAAATATAGAAGAAAAATTGGAAGAAAAGTGGGAAATAGAAATGCAAGAAATTTAAAAAAAGACAGAATCTCCCACTTGGAAAAAGAAGCCCAGAAATCACATGAAGTAATAAGCAAATTGGAGACCAGAATTGACCTACTGGAAGCCATGAAAAGCAGGATAGACCAAACCAAAAAGAAAAATCAAAAGATCATAGCTGAAAACCAGTCTTTAAAGAGTAGAATTGGGCAGGTTGAAACTAATGATCCCATAAGACAGCAAGAATTAATACAGCAAAATCAAAAGAATGAAAAAAAAATAGAAGGAAATGTGAAATATCTCATTGAAAAGACAACCAACCTGGAAAACAGGTCCAGGAGAAACAATTTGAGAATCATTGGTCTACCTGAAAACCTAGAAAAAAACAGAAGCCTTGACATCATATTGCAATAAATTATCCAAGAAAACTGCTCTGATATTCTTGAAGAAGACGGAAAAATAGACATTGAAAGAGTCTATAAATTACCCTCTACATTAAATCCTCAAAAGACAACCCCCAGGAATGTAATTGCCAAATTCAAGAGCTTCCAAGACAAGGAGAAAATATTGCAAGAGGCCAGAAAGAGACAATTCAGATATCAAGGAGCCCCAGTCAGGATTACACAGTATTTGGCAGCCTCCACACTAAAGGACTGAAAGGCTTGGAATAGGATATTCAGAAAGGCAAGAGAATTGAGTCTGCAACCAAGGATCACCTACCCATCAAAACTGACTATATACTTTCAGGGGAAAGTATGGGCATTTATCAGAATAGAAGATTTCCAAGTATTCCTAAAGAAAAGACCAGAACTAAATGGTAAATATGAAGTCCAAAAACAAAATTCAAGAGAAACATGAAAAGGTAAATAAGAAAGAGGGGGGAAATTTTTAAGGGAAAAATTTTAATATAAAAATGTTTATATTCCTATATGGAAAAATGATATTTGTAACTCTCAAAAATTGTTTTCATGGGGGCAGCTGGGTAGCTCAGTGGATTGAGAGCCATGCCTAGAGACAGGAGGTCCTAGGTTCAAATCTGGCCTCAGACACTTCTCAGTTTTGTGACCCTGGGCAAGTCACTTGACCCCCATTGCCTAGCCCTTACCACCCTTCTGCCTTGGAACCAATACACAGTAGTGATTCCAAGAGGGAAGGGAAGGGAAGGCTTTTTTTTTAATTGTTTTCATTATCATAGTAGATAGAAGAATTATTCATAGGTAGAGGTTGGGATACTAAGTCGTTTAAGATGATATGTAAAAAAGGGGGGAATAGAAGATGGCACCAAGAGAAACTTGAAGGAAGAAGACAAATAGGATAAATTATACCATATAAAGAAGCACATGGAAGGGGGAGGGGAAGAATACTATTATAAGAAGGAGAGGAAGAGAGTGTTAATAGGTAATACTTAAACCTTGCTCTTAGTGGAATAAGTTCTGAGAGGGAAGAGCATCTAGATCCATTGGGGTATTGAATTCTATCTTACTCTACACAGAAGTTGAGAGGGAAAAAAAAGGGGGAGTACCAAAAGGGAACAAAAGAGAGGGGGATGGAATTTAATAGACCTTAAAGGAAAATAAGAGAGGAATAAGAAGGGAGAGGGTGAGAAGGGAAGCAAAATTAGGGTGTGGAATAGGGGGACTGATTAAACTAAAACACTGTCATAGAAGGAAATAATGAAAGAAGAAATGGCAGGACTAAGAGAGGAAATCAAAATGATAAGGAATACACAGGTGGTAATCATAATTCTGAATGTGAATGGGATGAATTCACCCATAAAATAGAACCAATAGCAGAGTGGATTAGAAACTAAAATCCTACTATCTATTGTCTACAAGAAACACACATGAGACAGATAGACACATACATGGCAAAGGTAAGAGGCTGGAGCAAAATTTATTGGCCATCAACTGAGCAAAAGAAGGCAGGAGAGGGGGAAGCTGGGTGGCTCAGTGGATTGAGAGCCAGGTCTAGAGATGAGAGGTCCTAGGTTCAAATCTGACTTCAGACACTTCCCAGCTGTGTGACTCTGGGCAAGTCACTTAACCCCCATTCCCTAGCCCTTACCACTCTCCTGCTTTGGAACCAATACACAATATTGACTCCAAGACAGAATGTAAGGGTTAAAAAAAAAAAAGCAGGAGTCACAATCATGATATCTGACAAAACCAAAGTAAAAATAGATCTGATTAAAAGAGATTGGGAAGGTAATTACATCCTGATGAAAGGCAATATCCACAATGAGGAAATAGCAGTACTCAACATGTATGCACCAAATTTTTAAAGGAGAAACTATTGGAGCTTTAGGAGGAAATAGATAGTAGACCTGAACTCTATCAGATCTAGATAAATCAAACCAAAAAATATAAGAAAGAGGTAAGAAATGTGAATGAAATCTTAGAAAAATTACAATTAGTAGATATACGGAGAAAAATAAATAGGGACAAAAAGGAACATACCTTCTTTTCAGCAGCACATGGTACATTCACAAAGATTGACCATGTACTAGAGCATAAAAACATTGCAAACAAATGCAAAAAAGCAAATAATAAAAGTAACCTTTTCAGATAATAATGCAATAAAAATAATAATTAGTATGGGTACATGAAGAGGCAAATAAAAATTATTTGGAAGCTAAATAATATGATTCTCCAAAATAGGTTGGTTTAAGAATAAATCATAGAAATAGGTTGGTTTAAGAATAAATCATAGAAACAATTAATTAACTGAAGAGAATAAAATAAGAAATAGCCTTCTAGGAAGAGACAAAGGGGAGATTTGGGCTGGGAATCTGATGTAAAAATGAAAGATAGTAAAATATATATTCAAGAAAAATCAACAGTAAATTGCAAAGGCTATGGTCTGAGCTGTGCCATCATGAGACTCTAGGCAAATTGTTTATTCCCTGTATGCCTCTGTGTCCTCAATTACTCTAGGAAAATATGGAGATAAAATATGAACATCCTTTTTAATAAAATGCTCTAACAGCTTCATCTTCTTTGCAAGTGGTAGAGGACTATCTATGGTTGTGGAGTACTGTATATGCTGTCAAACATGGTAGATGTAGTAGTGGGTTTTGATAAACAGCTTTCTTCCTATTTCTTTTTTTAAATCTTTGTTTCAAGAAGCAACATGCTGAAGGAGAAGGCTTATATTCAGACAAAAAGGTAAGGTAAAAATAAAAGCAACAAAATAAAGTTTTAAAAGAAAAAAATTTCAAATATAAGGCATCATAATAAAATTAGCATTCCCACCAGGAAAATATTTCAACAAGAAAATATGATATTCTGCTTTCCACTATCCAGGAATTTTTTAAACTATTCTTTTTCTTTTAAAAAAATCCTTAAAATTTTTTTAATCCTATTCCTATAGACCATGGGAAGATATATATTAATATAGCATTTGCCATGCTGTAGTAATTAAATTAAAATATTCATGCTGAAGAGAAGCAAATGATTCAAGGATTCATGAAGGACTCTTTTCCCTTGAACTTTATCTACTAGACAAAGAATAATCACTATATGATAAATCTCTCATTTTTTTCTGAACAATCACTCCTTTAGCCCATTCTCATAATTCTCAACTCCCATTTTTTTCTCCACCTTTCACAAAGTGTGATTGCTTAGAATCTCTGACCTTTCCTAGAATCTTTTAACCAAGATTCAAAGGCAGTTGGAAGGCAAGGAGGAAGGAAAGAAGGAAGGAGGGAGGGAGGGGGTCAGTGAAGGAGGAAGGGGGGAAGGGAAGAAGGGAAGGAGAAAAGAAAGAGGGAGGAAAGGAAAGAAGGAAGGAAGAAAGGAGAGGGAAGACAGGAAGGAAAGAAGGAAGGAAGGAAACATTTATTAAGCATCTACTATGTGCTTAAATGTACACTGGGCTCATTTTTTCCCTTATAACTACTCTGGAAGGTAAATGCTATTATTATGTTATTATTATTTTTATTTTATAATTGAGGCAATTGAAACAATAAAAGTTAAGTAATTAGTTACATAGGCAGTAGTTGTCTGAGGATAGACTTGAACTCAAGTCTTCCTGGCTTCAGTCCCAGCACTCTATCTAGTGCACCCCCTAGCTCTCCTAATACAAATAAAGGATTTCTGATGCTGCATAATCATGAAGTGAATTGCTATCACAATTTCATAGAATTATAGCATTATATAGCTAGAATGACCCTGATAGACAATATAATCTATGACTTGTTTTATAGATTTGAAATCTGAGGACCAGAGAGTCTATACAAAAGTGTCCAGTTGATTAGTGACAAGATCGAGCATGTAGATATTCTGACTTATGGTCCAGTGCATTAGGATGTTAGTCATCCTTGACACCTAGTATTGCTTGGTCCTCAGGACCACAGTTAAACTGGTCTGAAAGGAATGATGAGTCTTACATTCTTAGCTTCCTTATGGAGATGCTAGTAGCCAGGGTTATGGAAGAGGGATGAGAGAGAAAAGGAAGGAAACAAATCTTGGTAAACAAGTGATTTATAAGTGCCTACCTTCTTTTTTCCCATCTGCAAAATGGTTGATCCTTCCCTCCCCTACTTGCCATTCCAACTTCCCAGAACTTGTTATGGGTGAATGAGAGCGTGGCGAATGTGGAATGCATTGGATTTCTTGGAGTATTAAATACAAAGTGATAAAATAACTTCTGCTGGAACAGAGCAGTATTTAGTGGTCTTTGGACTGATGGGAAAACATCATTTTTTTTTGGCAGCACCAAGCCTTTTCTCTTCCCTACCATAATCTAGTACATTAATCCGACAAATTATCCTGGGTCCAAGCAATTACAATGAGCGAGAATCTAAAATAAAATAATTTGTGGGCAAGTAGGACTTATAGTAACAAGAATAGCTAGTATACAGTGCTTTAAGGTATATAAAGCACTTTCCAAATATTTCTCTCATTTTACCCTCACAACAACACCAAGAGGTAGGTGCTATCATCATCCCTATTTCATAGATGACAAAGCTGAGGCAGGTAGAGGTTAAGTGACTTGCCCAGGATCACACCAATGCTAAGTGTCAGAAGTTGATTTTGAACTCAGGTCTTCCAGACTCCAGGTATGCCGTTATTTCCATTCTGCCACCTAGCTGAGACAATAAAGCTGTTTGATCTGTATATTTTTAAAAATACAGTCCATAGCCACTGGCACTATGCATTTCATGAATCATTGTGAATTTAGTAAATAAGGAAAAGACAGAAAAAAATTGTCTTATTATCATGTTCTTTTTAATTGTTTTAAACTTAATCAAAGGAGAAAGGGAATGAATCTCTGACTCAGTGTTTAAGATCATTCATGCTAGCCTCTAGAGCACCCATCAGAAAAACTCACCATCCACTCCGATTTTGCCGTCACCATCAGAATCTCCAGCTGTGAGAAAAATCTTGGTCTCATCAGGTGTCAGAGCTCGGGCATCAGGGGCAAAGTTCTGCAGGAAGTTCCTAGTTCAATAAATGGCTATGTTATTTTATTTATTTATTTTTCAGAGGGTCACAAGTCATTTTTAAAAGAACACACTAAAGGAGCAGTAAGGTTAGCACAGTGGAGAGAGTGCCAGGACTAGAGTAGGGGAAATCTGGGTCAAATATAATCTTAGACACTTCCTAAAAGTTGACCCTGGTCAAGTCACTTAACCCCAATTGCTTCAACCTTATCACTCTTCTGCCTTAGAATACATAGTATGTATTCTAAGAGGATAAGAGTTTATCTTTGTTTTTGTTGTTAAAGAATACACTAAGGTTTGATGTTCATGAACCCACATATGTGGTCCTCTACCCCATTTGAATTTGATTTGGCCATTTTGACATGGCCTAACATTATTCCTTGGCAGACCATGCCAAAGGTGAAATACTGAAAAGAGAATCTCCATTTCCAACAATATATAAATACAAGTCTGCAACCTATGGAGAGGGGGAAAAAATCAGAGAAAGTTGCAGAGTATTGAGCAAATGAAAGATATTCTGTTCCAGGAGAACCTGATTGTATCTTCTCAGGGGTATCATAAATGGGGGCAGCTGGGTAGCTCAGTGGATTGAAAACCAGGATTAGAGACAAGAGGTCCTGGGTTCAAATCTGGTATCAGACACTTCCCAGTTGTGTGACCCTGGGCAAGTCACTTGACCCCCATTGCCTAGCCCTTACTGCTCTTCTGCCTTGGAACCAATACATAGTATTTATTCTGAGACAGAAGGTATGGGTTTTAAAAAAAATAAGATCTGGGGCAGCTGGGTAGCTCAGTGTGTTGAGAGCTAGGCCTAGAGACGGGAGGTCCTAGGTTCAAATCTGGCCTCAGACACTTCCCAGTTGTGTGACCCTGGGCAAGTCACTTGACCCCCATTGCCTAGCCCTTACCACTCTTCTACCTTGGAGCCAATACACAGTATTTATTCTGAGACAGAAGGTAAGAGTTTAAAAAAATAAATAAAATAAGATCATAGATGTAGAGCTGGACAAGACTCTGGAACAGGGGGTTTTAAGCTTTTTTTTTTTTGTATTCTCAACTCCTTTGACAGTCTGGGAAAGCTTAAGGACTTATTCTTAGGAGAATGATTTAAAATGAATAAAATAAAATGCAAAGTATTCCAAAAGAAGTCAAATATGTTGAAATATAGTAGTCAAAATATTTTTAAAACCTAAATTTACAGGGGGCAGCTGGGTAGCTAAGTGGATTGAGAGCCAGGCCTAGAGATGGGAGGTCCTGGGTTCAAATCTCACCCCAGGCACTTATGACCCTGGGCAAGTCATTTAACCCCCATTGCCAAGTCCTTACCACGCTTCTGCTTTGGAACCAATATATAGTATTGATTCTAATACAAAATGTAAGGACTTTTTAAAACCAAGTTCACAGAGCTCATATGAAAAACTCCTGCCTTGGGGCAACTAGGTAGCACAGGAAAGAGTACCAGACCTGGAGTGAGGAGGACCTGGATTCAAATCTGACCTCAACATTTTATTTATGCTTTGCACACTAATATAAGTAGCAAAGACACACTTACTGAAGCTCATCTTCTTCTATAAAGCCACTTTTGTCCCGGTCCAGGATACTGAAAATTTTCTTGACCTGGTCAGGGGTCTTGCCAGATAAGCCAACCTTGGAGAAGAAGATCTTGTAGTCAAAGCTGCCAGCAGCTGAAAGAAATAGAGATCCTTATGACGTTAGCCTTTATTAAAAAAAAAAAATTAGACTGAAATTCAAGGCTGCTAAGGTGGAAGAGTGTGACTTGATCTACCATTTTAGGGATTTAGTTGGTTTTTTTGCAGCTACAGACAATGAAACAGAGGCAAATAAAGGCTAAGTGACTTACTCAGGGTCACACTTCTAGTATATGTAAGAGAATTTTATGTAGACAAAGTCTTGATTTTATCAAAAGGAGATATATTTGAATATCAGAGGCTGCCTATTTTATTGGATAGAGAACTAGAATCAGCACTACGTGGTTCAAGTCCCACCTTTTACACATACTGACTTGTGTGACCTATCAAGTAAGCTCTCAGTGCCCCCAGGAAACTCTTTAAGACTAAATTACAGAGCAGGTGTTGATCGGAATTTTCTTCACTGGGATTTCCCTTTAAAAATAAAATGACATATCTGGGATATTTTTAAAAATAGAATTATACATTATAGACCTCAAAAAAGATCTAAGCATGAACAGAGTGCCTTCTATCCAAGTCCTTGATCTGCAATTTGCTTACTATGGGGCCATCCATGTTTGTCATCCAAACATAGCTGGATGGTACCAAAAAGAAGCCCTTCATTGCATTTAAAGTTCAGGCCTAGTGATTGGATAGCACCAGGTACCAAGGCAACAGCTTGAGTGTTTTTGTTTGCTTACCAGCAGGAGTGCATCTGCTATGGTTCTCAGATTGGTTTTCCCAAATGAGCTCAGTTGGTAGGGCAGTCACTCAGCATTCAAGGCATAGCAGGGTTTATAAGCATATTCTCTGCTCTTTGAGAGTCAATGACTTATAGTAGAAAGTATGCAAGATTGGATGGGTCATTGAGCCAGGATAAAAAGATCCAGTTCTCCTATCATCAATGAGTCATTTCCCTGGTCTTTTAACTTTTATTTCTTTATCTTCGAACTGGAAGGGACCTTGGAAATCATTGACCCCAAGCCTTTCATGTTTCAAAGGTAGAAACCAAAGCCAAGAGAATTCTAATTCAATCCAATCCAATGAGAGAATTTGTAAAGCACTTAGCACAGTGCCTGGCACAATAATAAGCACTTGTCCTTTTCTCTTCCCAATTCAATTAAAAACAACAAAATTTAAACCCTTACCTTCCATCTTAGAATGAATACTAAGTACGGGTTCCAAGGCAGAAGAATGGTGAGGGCTAGGGAATGAGGGTTAAATGATTTGCCTGAGATCACATAGCTAGGAAGTATCTGAGGCTAGATTTGAATCCAGAACCTCCCATCTCTTTGCTTGGCTCTCCATCCACTGAGTTTGTATTAAAAACAAATATTGTGTCTACTAGTTTCAAGACACCACATTAGGCAATGGGGATGCAAAGTTTTAAAAAAAGGTACCTTGTATAGTTTCCCTTCTACTGAGGGTATGTTATACATTTAAGTAAATACCAAATATATATAAAGTCTTGTCAGAGGGGAAGGAGTTCTCATAATTAAGGAAATAAGAAAAGACTTTATTGAAGTGGTGGCGCCTAAGCTATGCTTTGAGGGAAGCCATCGATCCTCAAATGAAGAAGTGAGAAAAGCATGGATAGCTAATCCAGTTTCATTAGAATGGAGAGTGGGAATAATAATAATAACAAATAAGATGGATGGTGACATGCCCCAGGACACTCCATGAGTTAGTGTTACAGCTGAAGTTAAAACCTAGGAATCCTGGCTTCCAGTCTACGTAGGAGTTCTTCCCACTGCTGTACCTCAGTTTCCTTTTCTCTAAAATGAGAGGTTGGGCTAGACAGTCTGTCAGGTCCCTTCCAGTTCTAATTTCCTTCAATGCTCTGACAGCTACAAAAGGGGAAAGACACTGAAGGGTCAGGAGCAGAGCCAGTTCCTCACCTTTGCAGCTGGACAGAGCTGCTTCGATGTCCTTAGGGGAGAGGATATCTGTCACACTCATCTTGGTGCTGTAAAGTAACAATGGAGAGTGAGTCCCTTTGCCCTTGAAATTGAATTCTGGCTCTAGGAGAAATTCCTTGGCTGGGAACTTTGCCCCGAGGGGGCAAATGGAGACATTAGCTGCCTGGGATCTGCCTGGGCAGGAAATGAGGATTCCCTTTCATTTCTCCCATCTATGGCTAAGGAGAGTGAAGAATGATGCCCTCAGAGTCTACGTAATAGATTTCTGGGCGACAATCCTGTCGGGCAGATGCAGATAAGTCTTGTTGCCACACCACTGAAAAGTCTATTTTAACAGTCTCTTCCAGTGACCAACCAGGAATGGCATTTAATGGAGAAAATGGACTCTTTTGAACTAAAGCAAACAGGCTTTACCTACCACACTGCTGGTTGTCTTGACAATGGGCGAATGATGGTTTACAGCCGGTGTTCTTAACCCTTTTTGTTTCCCAGACCCCTGTGGGCCCCATCTCCAAAGAAGTAATTGAAGCAGATGCTCAGTTTCAGTGAGGAGTTCGGGGAAAATCAAGCATAGTTTTTCCCATCCCAGTTCCCAAGCCCCTGAAATAAGGGGTCCCTGGGACCCAGGTTAAGGAGCCCTGGCCTACAGCATTCTTTGGCAATGGAAAAAGCCCCCAGTATTAAAAGACAAATCATCCACGGCTTGCCATACTTACTTTCCTGGGCTATCCTTTTAAATGGATGCGAACACACTCCGCCCCCTGACGAGGAAGCTTTGCCTGGGAATGGGGGGAAGTATTCAAGGGAACCCCTTGTCCCTTTCCTCACTTCCCAAGGGAGGAACAAGCCAGATCCGGTCCTTGGTTGAGAAAGCTGCCAGATCTCAAAGCCAATCTGGGCTTCCCGAGAACCCAGAACAAACGTGCCCAATGGAAAGTTTCAAGGACTTTCAAAGTACTCCACGTTTAGGTGGCAAAGAGAAATTTCTTTTGCCTTCCCTGGGTTAACAAGCTCAGGCATCCCGACCCACGAACAAGAACCTGATCCAAAAGCCATTCACTTGGAAACTGCTACAGTCTTAATCTCCCACAGCCTCAGAAAACTTCCCAAAGCACAAACACATTGCCTTCTTTGCCTTCTCCAGTGGGAGTTCCTCCCACCCCTTTCTTTTGCCCTCTCGTGGGCTAGGGAGTCCAGGGAAGAGAGCTGTCCTGAGGAAACGCACCCATTGGGGAGGAGTTCCCTTGGGTGGTCCTGACACCTTGCCACCCAAACCCTTAGTGAGCTAGGTGGGAGTTAAGCTGCAACCCAACCACTTGGTTTTCCTAGTACCTGATGCCTTAGAGAGGTCACCCAGCAACCGATGATTTTAATCCTCTGCTTCTTTGTGCTGCACTAAAACCCAAGAGATTACTTTTCTTCAATGTTTGGGGTTTATGCAAGCTTGTTTGGCTCTAGGTTCCTTTTTCCAAACCTGAAGAAGATTTTGTTCTACTTACCTTTCAGATGTTCTGGACTCTCTAAGGAGGTGTTAGTGGGGAGCAGGGAACTTTCCGTGCAGCTCCTCGAGCCCAATCCCTGCTTATATACACATTAAGTTGTAGACCATATACAGATTTTAGGTCTAGGTATCAGGGATGGAGTCTGCCGGTATCAGATGAACTTGCCTAACTAATCATCTTGCACTATTTTTATCTCAAGAGAATACATATGATATTTGCAAATGAAACAAGATGAGTAGCTACAACTATGAAAAGGGTTTCACCAGATTGAATTTCTTCTGATTTAAGCAGAAAGTTTTGACTTCTCCATAGGCTCAGGGCCAAGAAGAAAGACAAGTCTGCTGGGCTGGACCCAAAGACTAGAGAGTCGACTGAACCAAACTAGTCTTGCAATGAGAGAGACTTGAGAAATTCTTTAGAGTGATAACTTGTTATTACCCTAAGTAGAGAGCGGACAGACTTAATCCCTGGCTATATTAAAAAAAAAAAAGGCAGGGAAGAATCTCATGCTGCAGTGTTTGACTCATAATTTACTTGGGGGAAATGAACAGAGATGAAAATAAAAAGAGGAAACAGCTCTTAGATTCTCCTTCTCTTCCTTATTTTCTCTTCCAGCCAGTTTATTTTTGTCAAATAGTTTGTATAATATTGGGATTCTTTGAATGTTTGATAGAACTCACTTGTGAATCCATCAGGCCCTGGGGATTTTTTCTTAGCGAGTTCAATATCTTTTTCTGATATGGGATTATTTAAGTATTCTATTTCCTCTTCTGTTAATCTAGGCAATTTATATTTTTGTAAATATTCATCCATATCACCCAGACTGTCATATTTATTGCCATATAATTGAACAAATCTTTGGGCCAGTTTAGAGAGCATTTGACTAGACAGTTTGGTGCCCTGGAAAGAGCTGGGTTTAGAGTCAGAGGACTTGAGTTTGAATCCCATCTCTGTCACCTACATAGTAAGTCTCTTAATATCTCTTGGTTTCAGATCCTTCATCTGTAAAATAAGGAAGACTTCTAAAGCCCCTTCTAGCTCTGAATATCTGATCATAAGCTGTTCCATTTCCCAGCACCCAAACTGTAAGAAGGAAGAATGTGAGAGATCCTAGGAGCTCCTTTTTACTGACATAAAACCTTGATCTTAAAGTATGAGGGGTTCTTTTGACCAATTTTCCCATTTGTTTTCAGTGGTATAGATTTACATAAATACTTCAAGTTCTCACCTATTTTATTTCCCAGACATTCTTCCTGTATCAGTCACCCCAGGAGGGCAGTCACCAAGGTCACATATCAGACAATAGGTCAATAAACATTTATTAAACACTGACTTTGTGCCAGACACTGTGCACAGTGGATCCAAGGGAAGGCAAAAGGCAGTCCTTTACTCTTAAGGACCTCACAATCTAATGGAGAGATGGCATACAAACAACTTAGTACCAACTATATACAGGATAAATTGGAGATAGTCAACAGAGGAAAAGCACTAGAATTAAGGAGACCTGAAAAAAGACTTCCTGTAGAAGGTTAGACTTTAGCTGACTTGAAGGAAGTCAGGAGGCAGAGACAAGTAAAGAGAATTCAAGTCATAGGAGGGAATCAGAGAAAATGCCTGGAGCCTGGGGATGCAGGTTCTTATTTGAGGAACAACAAAAACAGGTGTCACCAGATTGCAGAGGAAGTAGAGGAAGTGTGAGGTGTAAGAAGAATAGAAAAGGAGGTAGTTAGGTGGCTCAGTGGCTAGAGACATAGGACTGGAAATGGGAGGTCCCGGATCCAAATATGGCTTCAGACACTTCCTGCCTGTGTGACTGTGGGCAAGTCACTTAACCCAAATTGCCTCACTCTTACCACTCTTCTGTCTTAGAACTGATACTTGTTCAAAGACAGAAGGCAAAGGTTAAAAAAAAGAGAGAATGGAAAGGAAGGGGGAGAAGGTTATGAAGGGCTTTGAATGTCAATGGATTGTATATCTGATCCTAGAATTGAGAGCAAACCACTGGAGTTTATTGAATATAGATGGGTAAGAGGTGGAGAGGGAGTATGTGACATAGCCATACCTGTTCTTTGTGAAGATCCCTTCGGCAGCTGAAAAGAGGATGAGGTGAAGTAAGATGAGGTTCATGGTAGGGACACTGACCAGCAAGCTATCATGGTTTTCCAGGGTAGCTGTGTCAGAGAAGAGAAAGGGTTTATGCAAGAGATTTTACAAAGGTAAAATCAGTATATCTAATCAACAGATTGGATATGAGGAATGAGAGAAAGTGAGGAATTGAAGATGACATTAGATTGTCAGAGACCATATTTGGGGACAACTTGACCTGAAACAAGACAAGGATCTTTGGGAAACTGAACAAACAAGTTACCTCCTGAAAACAGGCGTCGCTAAGACCAACGGCCACAAACCATAACAATAACCATTCTTCATGTTCCCTCCTGGTACAAACCGTCTTTAATCACCACCACCCCCTTTTACCTCAAGCATATATATTCTTGCCTTGCACCTGCAATAAACGGAGCCTTGACACTATCAGACTGACTCTGTCTCTCTATTGCGTGCTTGGTCTCCCCTCTCTCCCCCTATGGTCTTTTTAGGTGGCTGCTTCCCGGACCCCACTGTTGCATTCCGGCAGGCACGGATAGATGGCGCCCAACGTGTTGGGGTTTGAGTAAGACAGCTTACCGGACGACTGAGAAACAGATTCCGCGGACAAAGTAATGGTAGAGGCTGAACGGACAGCCTTGAGATAAGGGTAAGTCATCCCATCCCCCATAGGCATAAAAAATTGAGAGTGATTACCCCAGAGTGACTGTGTGTGACTGTGTGTATGATTGCAGAGAGGAGAGGAAAACTCAGTCCACGATTCGCATACGAGTAACAGGGCGATCTCCTGATGGGGGCTTAAACTATCCGCCTAAGCTCAAGCAACGTGGTCCATCCCGTTCTGGGGCGAGTGAAAGGCCTTGGCCGGACCGACTCTGACTGAGCCCTCAAATCGCTTGCGAGTGTTGACCCATTAGTATCCGGTTCTATACCCTCGAGAGAGGATTGGCGAGAAAATGGGGAAGCGTATGTAATAATTGTGTGAATGAGATGGGGAAGACACTCTCAAAAGAAACTCTATTTGTTAAAGAGTTAAAAAATAGTCTCAGGGAGAGAGGTATTAGGGTAAAAAAGAAAAATTTATTTAAGTTCTTCTGCTTTATAGAGGAACATTGTCCCTGGCTCATTCTACATGGCCCGGGAATTCACCCCCTTACTTGGAACAAAGTGGGCAAAGAATTGAATAGCCTAATAAAATCAGGCCAAGAGATCTCCGATGAATATTTTTCTTACTACGGACTAATCCGTGATATTCTTAAAGAAGCCGACACTAATAAACAGGTCTCCCACCTCCTTAGCTTAGCTGAAGATGCTATCTTAGACCATAAAACAAAAATTGAGGAGGAGGAAATACCACCAGAAAAAGACAAACGCCCTCCTTCCCTCTTAGATGAACCAATTGAAAATTCCTCCCTTAGGGAACCCCTTGTCCCTTCCAAATCCAAACCCCGCCTTTATCCTGTTCTATATACAAACCCTGAATCAGAGGACATACTTAATCCCACTTATCAGACAGAGCTAGAAGAAGAGGCCACCCGCTATCAGGACAGCAATCGCCTGGATAACAGGCCCCCCCTGCAGTATAAAAACAAGTCTCCCCCGCACAATCTCTGTGGCAACCTCACTCCTCCTGTTTTTTCCATACTCCCTGGCTCCGAGAATCTTAAAGAAGCCACAAAACAACTCAAACAACAAGTTACTGAACTTAAAATTTTCCTAGGACTTCAAAAGGAGGTGCATACATTAACTAACCAATTACATGATCTGCAAATAGATATTTTTCGGCCTCTGATCCCTAAGTCCAAGCCACCTCGATTAAAAGATAAGACCGCTCTTGCCTTCCCGGTTGTTACTAGGCAACAACAAGCTGCTCAGATTCCACCCGAGGACATTTCCCTCCCCCCTTCTGCCGAATCCTCTGACTCTGAAGGAGCAGAGGGAGATGAGACCAGGCGTGAACGCCCTACTTCAAGCTCACCACAATCCCGTAACCCGATCTATAAAAAATTAAAATTCAAACACATTAAAGACCTCCATTCAGCTGTTAAAAATTATGGCCTTAACGCTCCTTTCACACTCTCCATTCTGGAGGGGCTTGGAGGAGAAGGACACATGCTCCCCTCCGAATGGTCCAAAGTAGTGCAGTCCGTCCTCTCCAGGGGACAATTCTTAATTTGGAAGGCAGAATTCCTTGAAAGGGCAGAAAATCAGGCTAAATTTAACTTGAAAAATGCCCAGACAGCCACTTGGACGATTGACAAAATCGTCGGCCGTGACCACTTTGCATCAGAAAACCAGCAAATGAGACTACCCCCTGGCTTGCTCATGCAAACTGCACATGCCGCTATGGCTGCTTGGCGGGCAGTTCCTGCCGCTGGGTCAGTCACAGCACCCCTCTCAAAAATTCTCCAGGGACCCAATGAACCATACGCTCAATTTGTTGCAAAACTTTTAGAAACCGCTGAAAGGGTCTTGGGCCAAGATGGAGCAGATAACCCGATGGTAAGACATTTGGCAATCGAAAATGCTAATTCTGCCTGTAAGGCCGCCCTAAGAGGAAAAGCAAGAAATCTTGATCTAGATGGAATGATCCGCTTATGCAATGATATTGATGCTTATGATCACAAAATAAACAAGTCTATCTCCTTAGCCATCGGGGCAGCCATCCAGGCTTCTCGCCCCAACACCCCCCATAACTGCTTTAAATGCGGACAACCTGGCCATTTTGCACGTCAATGCCCTTCTGGACAAAATCCTAGGCAGGCCCCCGCACCAATAATAGCCCCCCCCCAAACCACCGCCTAGCATTTGCCCAAAGTGTAGGAAGGGCCGGCACTGGGCCCGAGACTGCCGATCCAGAACCACCTTTAATGGGCAGATATTTCCCCCAGTACAGGGAAATGGGATGCGGGGCTCCTTCGGGAGCCCCTGTCCAGTTCCCTTACTCGAGCCACAGCAGGTAGCGCGGGCCTGGACCTCTGTGCCTCCACCACCAGAATATTGACACCTGAGGAAGGCCCAATAGTCCTCCCTACTGGCAAATTTGGACCACCACCCCCTGGTATGTTTTTCTTGGTCATCGGTAGAGTACTCACCACCCTGCAAGGTGTTGTAGTACATCCCACCCTTGTCGATAATGATTACACAGGGGAAATAAAAATCATCATAGAATCTCCACATGGCCCTGTTACCATCCCTGCAGGCAGACGCTTAGCCCAAGCCCTCCCCCTCCCCATGATTGGTAATTTTCCTGCGGCAGCCCACACACAGGGCCCTTCCTCCCCAGGCTCCTCCAATATTTACTGGGTGCAGCAACTTACTGAGTCCCGGCCCACTCTCCAGTTGAAAATCGAAGGGAAAACCTTCACTGGATTACTAGATACAGGAGCGGATTCCACTGTTATCTCTCAGGCTCACTGGCCCCGCTCCTGGCCCCTTCAACCTTCATCTTCCCATCTATCAGGAATAGGCCAAGTCCAAGACACCCTTCAGAGCTCTAAGATCCTTAATTGGCAAGATACTGAGGGCAATAGAGGCACCACACGCCCATATGTAGTTGCAGGGCTTCCTGTCAATCTCTGGGGCAGAGACATCCTAGCCCAAATGCGACTTCTCATGGTTAGCCCTAGTGACCCTGTCACCACCATGATGTTAAAATCTGGATACCTTCCAGGAAAGGGCCTTGGAAAAAGGGAACAAGGCCTCCCCCACCCCATTTCCTTTCGACCTCATAAGGACAGGGAAGGTCTGGGGTTGCAAAGTTTTTCGCAAAATTTTTCATAAGGGTCACTGATCCTCCTGCACTCCAGGCTGACAAAATTACATGGAAATCTGACTCCCCTGTCTGGATTGATCAGTGGCCTTTAACATCTGAGAAGGTTCAGGCTGCCATAACGCTGGTGCAGGAGCAACTTTCCTTGGGTCACCTCGAACCTTCTACCTCCCCCTGGAACACACCCATTTTCGTCATCAAAAAGAAATCTGGGGGATGGAGGCTCTTGCAGGACCTAAGAGAGGTCAATAAAACTATGCTTCCCATGGGGGCTTTACAACCAGGCCTTCCATCTCCAACTGCCATCCCAAAAGGTTTTAGTAAAATAGTCATCGATATCAAGGACTGTTTCTTTTCCATTCCCCTTGACCCAGCTGACAGTCCCCGCTTCGCATTTTCTATCCCCATAGTCAATCACATTGGGCCCAACCCTTGGTTCGAATGGCGAGTCCTTCCACAAGGAATGGCTAACTCCCCGACCTTATGTCAAAAGTTTGTAGCTCAGTCCATTGACCCTGTAAGAACACGATACCCTTCAGCTTACATCATTCATTATATGGATGACCTCCTGATAGCAGCTCCATCCCCCCCCTTAGCGCAAACTATAGCTCAGACCATCGTATGCGCACTTCAGGCCCGCGGCTTCAGAATAGACCCTGACAAGGTCCAGACCCAGTATCCCTTCACCTTCCTGGGATTCCGCCTTGAGCTTGACTCCTTATTTTCACATAAGGTTTCACTCACACGCTCCACTCTCAAAACCCTTAATGATTTCCAGAAACTTCTAGGGGACATCAATTGGCTCCGCCCTTATTTGCAACTTGCTAAGGCGGACCTTCACCCTCTGGAAGACATCCTTCGAGGGGATGCTGACCCCTCTTCTCCTCGTTCCCTAACCCCAGCAGGCGAAGCTTCCCTTAAGAAAGTAGAACAAGCTATAGCTACACAGAACATTGGGTATTTTTCTCCCCACCTTCCCCTTTACCTTCTCATCTTTCCCACTGAATTCTCTCCCACAGGACTTCTATGGCAAGATCCCTCTCCCCTCATCTGGATCCACCTCCCTATGTATAACCGGAAGATTCTTTCCCCTTATCCTGACCTGATCGCCCGATTAGCAATGATGGGCATCCGTCTCTCCACCCGGCATTTCGGCCACTCCCCTAACCACGTGGTTTCCCCCTATAACAAGGAGCAGCTTGACTGGCTCAAATCTCAAAATGATAATTGGGCTATACTCATCTCTACCTACCAGGGCATCTTGGACAACCACATGCCCAGTAATAAATTGTTGCAGTTTTTCACCCTTACCCCCTTCATACTTACACGCCAAACCCGATCCTCGCCTATCCCGGGGGCACCCACGGTCTTCGTGGACGGCTCTAAAACCGGCCTTGCCGCCATAGTCATGAATGACCGCCCCCACTCTATCAAAACCCCTTATGAGTCCGCACAGCTGGTAGAGCTTTATGCAGCTCTAACTGTCTTCCATTCCCTGCCTGCTACCCCATTTAACCTCTACTCGGATAGCAGATATGTTGTTCGATCCCTGCTCCGACTCGAGATTGTCCCCGCTGTTCAGCCAACAACCTTTTCCCTTTTTTCCCAACTTCAACAAGTCATTAGACGGCGGTCCTGTCCCTTTTTCGCGGGTCACATACGTGCCCACTCCGGCCTCCCAGGCCCTTTGTCTTTCGGGAACGATCTTGCGGATCAACACACTCGCTTAGCTGCTTTGGTTACCACAACTACCCCCTCTCCCCATCCCTCAACCGATCCTGTCTCCCTTGCAACAGAGGCACATAGACTTCACCACCTCAACTCTCAAACCCTTCGCCTGGCCTACAAAATCACCAGGGAACAGGCCAGGTCAATTGTTAAAGGTTGCAAGAATTGTGTTACTCTCTTGCCTGAACCCCATCTGGGGATCAACCCCCAAGGTCTTCTCCCCGGCCACCTATGGCAAATGGACGTTACTCACGTCCCCTCTTTCGCTAGACTCAAATATGTTCATGTCTCCATTGATCCGTTTAGCGGCTTTCTTTTTGCATCTGCACAATCCGGCGAAGCCACAAAGCACGTTATCAAACATATGTTCCTTGCTATGTCCATGATGGGGAAACCCCTCTCCATCAAAACAGATAATGGCCCTGGCTACACCAGCCAGGCCTTTAAACAATTCTGTTCCCAGTTAGGCATAAAACATGTTACAGGTATCCCCTACAACCCACAAGGACAAGGTATTGTTGAACGTGCACACCAAACCCTCAAGAACACCCTTTTCAAACTTAAGACCCAGGAAACCCTTTACCCACTATGTGGCAACCAGACCCTGCTTCTTGCACATGCACTTTTTGTCCTTAACTTCCTCACTCTGGACGAGGAGGGGCGCTCTGCTGCTGATCGCCACTGGCATCCACATACCACATCTGATCTGGCAAAAGTCCTTTGACGAGACCCACTTACAGGCCTTTGGCAAGGCCCTGATCCTGTCCTCACTTGGGGAAAAGGCTCAGCTTGTATCTTTGATGCCAAAGCAAACAACGCCCGCTGGGTCCCATCTCGATTGATCAAAACCACGAATGCCCCCCCCCCCCCCCCCCCGCGCACTTATCCCCTCCCCCTAACCACCTTCCATCATCATCAAAGTGTCTCTGGGACAGTCCAGGAGGAAATTGGAGATTCAAGTTTGGAGGTTAGCAGTGAGGTTTGGACTGGATAAATGAATTTGAGAATCATCAGCCTAGAGATGATATTTGATTCCATAGGAACTGATAAGAACACCAAGAGAAGGTGGCCGAGGGCAGAGGTCAAGAAGGTTGAGGAATGAGAAAAGATGAGAAAAATGAGAAGAAAATTGTATCTGGGCGGGCAAAAGAACATTAGTAATTTTTGGAGAGAGATGTTTGGTTGAATAATGAGATTGGAGTCAGAGAGTAGAGATGGGGAGAAAGCGGAGGCACTTATTATAGATGGCATTCTCAAATTTAATTGTAAAAGGCAGAAGAGATATGGGACAAAAATTCACGAGGATGGAAGGATCAAATAAGGGGTTTTTGAAGATGGGGAGACGAGGGCATTTTTAGACCCTGAGAGATTGAGGATCATTAGAGAAGCCTTGGAGGGTAGCCAGCTGAAACAGATAAACTAGGGGGCAGCTAGGTAGCTCAGGGGACAGAGGCCTAGTGATGGGAAGATCTGGGTTCAAATCTGGCCTCAGATATTTCCTAGCTGTGTGACCCTGGGCAAGTCACTTATTCCCCATTGCCTAACCCTTATTGCTCTTCTGCCTTGGAACCAATACTTAAAATCAATTTTAAGACAAGGTAAGGGTTTAAGAAAAAAAGAAATGGGAAAGCTAAGCCCAGGTGCCTGAATTCCAGGGAGCAATCAGATAATCTAAACATGGAACTGTGTATATTTCAATTAAATTAAACACTTTCAAATAAATTAAACACTCATATTGCACCTGGGCCCCTAGAAGACTACTCCAGGTTGACACCCACTCAAAATCATAGTTCATGAGTCCTCTCCCTCACTCAGCTGAGCTTATTTTTGCCAGCCAACATCTCAGTTCAATGCAAAAAGCATCTAATTTTAATTCTTCTCTCAAATCCCATTTGTCTAAGAATGCCCTCAATTGATAACTCAGTGTTCCACACCTGCAAGAGGTGGCAGGGTTGGTGAGAGCTTGTAGGAAGAGAGATCTCAGCCTTCTTTTTATCTTCCAGCTTTAAGAAAGAAGCTTCTCTGTGCAGATAAGAAGTCAAGTCAATTGAGGAGCCAGCTCCTCTACACTTGGACTTCTCAGAGAGCCTTATCTTCTTTCTCTCTTGAAGCTGGAAGCCCAAAACATAAGATCTCAAGATCACCTTATTCTTGCCTCCATGGGGCTGTGGAGCATTTTATAATCAATCTAAAAAGTAGGAGAAACTTAAGCAAATGGATTTTGAGTCTAAAATGATCAGAATTCTGGGCTCCTTTCTGGTTGGTTGGTTTTTTTCTAAATCTTTACTTTATGACCTCATATCAGTCCCAAAACAGAAGAAGGGCACAATCACACAGCCAGGAACTGTCTGAGATGTCAGTTTGAACCCAGGTCCTTTCAACTCCAGACCTGGAGCTCTAACCATTGTGCTATCTACCTGCCCCCAGAGTTCTGGGCTGTTCGCCAGAGTATACAACACACCATTTTCCTGAGCCCCTGCAAATGCTGACTTATAGGACCTCAGGCAAATAACTTAATCCTCTCTGACTTTAGTTTCCTCATCTGTAAATGAAGGGATTAGACTAAATGACCTCTAAGATTCTATAGTTCCAAATCTGTGATTCTAAGGGCACACATGTAGGGAATATGACCCCAACTTCTATCAGTGAGCATTTCTTTTTTTAAAACCCTTAACATCAAAAATATCTATTGGTTCCAAAGCAGAAGAATGGTAATGAGGGGGCAGCTAGGTAGCTCATTGAATTGCCTACTACTCTTCTGCCTTGGAACCAATACACAGTATTGACTCCAAGACAGAAGGTAAGGGTTTAAAAAAACAAACAAACAAACTACAAACCTTTACCTTACCAAGATGGTTTGCTTGTTTGTTTTTTTAAACCCTTACCTTCCTTCTTGGAGTCAATACTGTGTATTGGCTCCAAGGCAGAAGAGTGGTAAGGTCTAGGTAGTGGGGGTCAAGTGACTTGCCCAGAGTCATGCAGCTGGGAAGTGTCTGAGGTCAGATTTGAACCTAGGACCTCCCTAGGTTCTAGGCCTGGCTCTCAATCCACTGAACTACCCAGTTTTTAGTAGTTTTTAGTAGTGTCAGATAATTTTAGGGTTGTGACTTTAAACCTAGATTTAAATGGTCACCAAATAAAATACCCAAGTCAGTCTGGAAATTTATGATAATTTAATTAATATAGAGGGAAGGAATTTAAGGAGAAAGAGGAAAGAGGATTTAGGATTTCTCCTACCTGGCCTATGCCTGAGGGAGTTTTAAACTCCCTGCCTCTAGGTCTCTGAAGAAGATTAGAAGCTTCTGAGAGGAAAAAGTTGGAAAGTAAAGGAGGAAAATTCAGCCAGAAACTCACCAGTGAACCAGACAATAGCTTATAGTCACACTAAGATGCCAAAAGGCTCAGCATGCATCTCTCAGCTAACTTTTCACCACCAATCAGGGAAAGAAAGAGAGAGAGAGAGAGAGAGTGTCCTTGAGGGAAGAAAAATCTCAAATATATAGACTTTTCATCCTTGTGTTTCCTCCTCTAAATTTTCACATTTACCAATCACATTAAAGGCTTTTTCTCCAGGACTGCCCATACTTTTAGTTCTCACCTTCTTTGATTTGATTATATCTTTAGTTACTTAACACTTCCTTGTTAAGTTCACCTTTTGTGAGTTATTTGACCTTTTTGTGATTAATTTAACCTAGTTACTTAACACCTTTTTGTATTAGATCTAAAAATAGACTTAGCTTAAAGTTCTAGTTTCACTATAAGATGAGAACTAAGTACCTTCATTGTTCAATCAGGAGTTTACAACTTTACCTTCCCCTAAAGTATGGTGTAGGGTGGAGTAGTTTCTAAAGTTCACAATCCCCCTGATGATCATTGGGAAATTAGTCTCCCCACTGATCATTTAACATAATCATCTTGTAGTTCTAAAGTACTTCTAACTACAGATGTACACAATATTCAATTTCTAAGAGGAAATTATAATAGTTAGGGAGGAATAGAAAAGAGAGAAAACAAAACCAATGTTTTGCTAGGGGCATTGACAAAAACCAAATTAGGGGCAGTCCCTTTGGAATAAAAGTGTACATTTACAATAAATGTTCAATCATCCCGGGTTCATATCTGGATTTAAACACTTTCTGTCAGTACAACCCTGGGCATGTTATTTAACTCTAATTACCTAGTGCTTACCACTCTTCTGCCTTGGAATTGATATCAATTCCAAAACAGGAGGCAAAGGTATAAAATAAAGAAATATTACCATTTGCAATAGCAAAAGTCTCTATACCTGTCTAATACCTATTAGCAGGGAATGTGAAGCAGTTGGACTGGCAAAGACTTAGGGATTGTGAGTAGTCAGTGATACCTTTTTATATAGTATATCTGTCATGTCTGGGTCTATACAGAAATTCTGATTATGTTAACCCAATTATTGTTAACTATATTAGTGTTCATCTTGTGCTCAGAATCCTCAGGAAATGGGGAGGGATTGCTGGTTGCTGTCCTAATCCCATTCTTGGAGTTCATTGTAATAATTGTAGAGAAAATGGGTAGAATTGAAGAACAGGGGATACTGAAGGTTTTATAACAGGGAATGGAGGAGTTGAAGAGAGAGAGAGGGAATATGGCTGCTGGTAAGATAAAAGGAGAGAGATGCCCCCTGTTGAGAGGCTATTTTTGGAAAATGGGGTTCCTAAGAAATGAACCACTTATGATAGCCTGAGGAAATGCCTTCTCTATGGATTGATGCTGAAGATGCCCCAGAGCAGGTAGGCACAGACCCTCCTGAGGGACAAGCTTCCCCCTGGACCAAGGTCTCCCAGCAGGGGACCAATAAGGACCATTTCTAGTTGAATGGCTGTCCTGAGGTTCAGCTCCCTCTATGTCCCCTGAAAAAATAGTCCTCTCGTCTGCCTGTGATACTCAAATAAAGATAAATTTTAATAACAAGTTTTAGTTGGAGAGGTATCAGGGAAGAGGGAAGAGGGATTCCCTAGATGATGTTTGAGTCTCTCTCAGCTTTTGAGCTGAGGCCAGACCTCACAGGCTGATGGAGGGTTTCTGTTATTCCTGACTATGCTAACCTGTGCTAGAATTTCTTAAGTTCAAAGTCTTAGCAGTAGACAGAAAGAGAAAGAAAAGTTCTGACTATCAGAGCTGGTTGGGCCTGTCTCTTCAGGCTGACACCCCAAAAGACCAGTCTTACAGTCCAAATTGCTTCCCTTAAGTCCTTTTGTCCAATGAACACAATCACAGGGAACCAGGTAGAGCACACAGTTGGGAAATTCAGGAATAGAGACCCTTCTATCCAGGGACAGGGAGAGAGGTCTCCTTCCAGTTCCAGGGCCAGGAAGAGAGAGAACCTGAGTCACAAGACCAACTGTCACTCCAAGTTGCTCCCTCCCCCACTAACTGTCAGTCTTGTCAATATCTTCTCTCTGACATTCCAACTGTATGATTGAAAATCTGTTACCCTAAAAAAGCACTATATATCCCAAGAGCCCACTGACTTCCTGTCATTACGTACTTCCTGTAGACAGAGGATAAAGGGTGTGGGCTTTGGAGGCTCCCTCTCTCTGATGCAGAATCCGCATTTATGGTGTTGAGTGGGGTTGACTAAAAAATGGCTAACCAGCCATGGACACATGGTCTTTATTTTGTGTCTTCTTTATTCCTTGATTTCTAATGATCATTAATAAATGTCTTAAAATATAATATTATTGAGATTTAATTTTATCTTTTACACAACTCAGTGGCAGAAAGTCCAGAACTTGCTTTTGCTTTCCTTTCCACACCATGGAGACTTCAAGGACCTGTGTCAGGGCAATGATGTGGATTTGGTCACTCTTCTTGTACAAGAACTCCACCTCCTATAGCTTTGGATGACCAGGCTACTCTCAAAAAAATGTTCAACTTACTTTCCCACTGCAAAGAATCCGTAGAAGTAGGCAGCCATAGAGACACCTCCAGGTCATCTGAGGTTCTCTGGTCATTGAAAGAGGACAGCAGTTCAGCCACCATTGTCTGCTTCTCTGCCTACTTTATCAAGTCCATTGAAATTTTCAATTGTGAACTGTGAGGTCTTGATGTACTAGACTCTCTTTGCTCTTGGTAGAGAGAGCTTTAAGCAATTCAGTTCTTTCCTATCCTCCATCAGTACCTTCAGATGGGAAAACACCAATACTTGGTAGAAGAAATTATGCTGAGACCTAGTTTTTTGGATGAATGAATATTTTTTTTTGTATAAGTCTTTCATTTTCTTTTTGCTCCCATCTTTAACTTACTCATTGTACAGGTCAGACAACTCCAAGAGCTCTAAGATCATTGAAGTCTGGGAAGGGATCTTTGGCTGAACTCAGTCCTGCTGAGCCATGATGACTTCATCATAGGCCAAACAGTTCTTCAAATTTCACTTCCCAGTAGTTCTCATTTCTTCTGTGGAGGTTCCTTTGCCATCCTCTTTAAATAATCACTCTCTAATATTGGAGATGTGGTAAAATTGAGACACTAATGCATTGTTCATGAAGTTGTGAATTGATTCAACCATTCTGCAGGTGAATTTGGAATTATGCCTAAAGGGAGATAAAAGACTGCAAACCTTTTAATCCAGAAATACCATTACTGAGTCTGTATCCCAAAGAAATAAAAAGACAAATGGGAAAGGACCTGTTTGTACAAAAATATTTATAGCTGCGCTTTTTGTGGTGGCAAAGAATTGGAAACTAAAGGGATATCTCTCAATTGGGGAATGACTGAACAAATTGCATTATCATAATATAGTGGTAATGGAATATTATTATACTGTAAGGAGTGATGAACAGGATGATTTTAGAAAGAGCTAAAAAGATCTACATGAACTGATGCAGAGTCAAATGAGCAGAACTAGTAGAACATTATACACAGTAACTGAAATATTGTGGAATGATCAATTGTGATAAGCTTTGCTACTAACAGCAATACAATAATCCCAGGATAATTCTGAGGGACTTATGAAAAGGAATGCTAAAGACCTCTAGAGAAAGAATTGTTGGAGTAGAAATGCAGTTAAAAACATATTGACTATTTGGGTATATGACTTGGGGTTTGGGTTTTATAAGATTATTCACTTACAAAAATGAGTAATATGGAAATATGTTTTGCTTGAAAGTACATGTGTAGCCCAGATTGAATTGTTTGCTAACTTCAGGAGAGGGGAGAGTAGAAGGGAAGGAGACAACATGAATCATATAACTTTGGAAAATTTAATGTGGAAATTTGTTATTAAAATAAAATAAAGTTTAAAAAATAACCCCTCACTACATTGCTTATTGTATGCCACATACTGTGCTAGGTCCAGGAGGAGTTACAACATTTGGATAATACATGTTCCCTTCTCAGATTAAAATTATAACATGAGCCAAATCTATGCAAATCAAAAATTATATATAATAAGTGAAAAAGTGGTACATATATATTCTGATGCTAGAAGTCATCATGCTCAGATTCCATAAAGAATTTACAGCAAGATCATGAAGATTACAGATAGATCTTGTAATTAGGCTTCAGATTTAATCTGTCACTAAATTACTTCAAGCATATTATTTGATTGTAGTTGTGTATGTGTTTTTTCTAAAATGTAGCATAGCACAGTGGAAAAAATTTAGGATATGAAGTCAGGAGATATGTAGAGTCAACTCCTGTCTCAGATACTTTCTAGCTGTGTCACCCTGGAGGAGTCACTTAATCTCTATTTGCCTCAGTTTGTTCATTTGTTAAATGGGGACATTAAACTTAAAGGCCTCTAAGATCTCATCTAGCTCTAACTCTATGATTCTCTAATGCTATAACTTGGAATCAGGAGAGACCTAGTTTCAAATCTTTTCTCTGATACTAGCTACGTAACCTTCTGTAAATCACTCAACTGCCTGGAACTTCAGTTTACTCATCTGTAAAATTTCCTATCTATAAAATGAAGTGATTGAATCAGGTGATCCCTAAAATCTCTTCCAGCTCTAAAAATAAAATCAAACAATCTCATGACTTTAAATTCAAGTTTTCAATAAACATTTATTAAATACTTAATATATACTATGGCACTATGCTAGGCAAAGGATTTAGTTCAGTCATTTCTTAATCATCAGTGACTCTTCATGACCCCATTTGGGGTTTTCATGGCAAAGATAGTAGAGTGGTTTGCTATTTCCTTCTCCTAGTCATTTTATAGAGGAAACTGCAGGAAATAGGGTTAAATGATTTACCAAGAGTCACTTAACTAGTAAGCGTCTGAGACCAGATTTGAACTCAAGAAGATGAGTCTTCCTGACTCCAAGCCTGGCATTCTATCCACTGAACCACCTAGCTCCACAAACATTGAAAATGACATGATCCCCGACCAATGGGAGCTTACGATCTCTAAGTTAGGTATGTTCATGTAAGACATACATCTAAATGTAGAGAAGTGTCTCTCATAGGCAACATGGATAGATATATCTAGAATCTGCCCCCATCTTTTTCTAGGAAATACTGAATTTTTTACCTTGAAAAGAGTAGAAGGGAAAGCTAGGTGGCTCAGTAGAGAGAGCACTCACTCTACTGTCAGGAAGACCTGACTAACTGCAGATTGGGCCTCAACTATGTGATACTGTGCAGGTCACTCAACCTCTGTTTGCCTTAATCCACTGAAGACAAAAGTAGCAAAGTAGTATCTTTGCCAAGAAAAAGCCATGGAAAGCATTGACATGCTATGGTCCATGGAGCCACAAAGAGTCAGACCCAACTGAACAACAACAAAACATTTATTAAGTTCCTACTATATGCCAAGCACTACGGATACAAAAAGACACCCCAAAAAAGTCCCTTTTCCCAAGGAGCTTACAATCTAATTGGGGAGCGAACATGCAAACAAATATTTGCAAAGCAAACTAGATATAGGATAAATAGGAAATAATTAACAAAAGGAAGACACTAGAATTAAGAGGGTTTGGGAAAAGCTTCCGGTAAAAGATGAGATTTCAGTTGAGATTTTTGAGAAAAAGAGGAGATTTTATTAAAGAAAGACAAGGAAGTCAGTAGTCTGAACAGAGGAAGAAGAGAATTCCAAAAATGGAGGACAACCAGAGAAAGTGCCTAGAGCCAAAAGATGGAGTGTATTGTTCATGGAAGAGTGTGCATGTTCTATGTGTCCAGTGTCACTGGATCAAAGGATACATGTTGGGGAGTAGGGTGTAAGAAGACTGGAAGGTTAAGAAGGGGCTAGGTTATGTAGGGCTTTGAATGCCAAACAGAGCATTTTGTATTTGATCCTAGAGGCTACAGGGAATCTCTGGAGATTTTTTAGTAGAGGGATGACCTAGTCAGACCTGCACTTAGGAAAATAATTTTAGTGGCTGAATGGAGTATGGATTGAAATGAAGAGAAATATGAGGCTGGAAGACTCACCAGCAGACTCCTCAAATATTTAGGGCATGACATGATAAAGACTTACAGCATAATGGTGGCATTGTTTGAGGAGAGAATGGGGCACGTTTGAGAGATATTTTAAAGATGAAATCATTAGGCCTTGGCAACAGATTGGATATAAGAGTTGAGAGATGGTGAAGAATCCAAGATGACTCCTAGGTTGTGCGATTGAAGGACTAGGAGAATGGTGTTGCCTTCTACAGTAATTGTGAAGGTAGAAGAGGAAAGGGGAAGTTGTAAAAGGAAAGATAATAAGTTCTGTTTGGGCCATGTTGAATTTAAGATATCTACGGGACATCCAGTTCAAGATGTTTGAAAGGCAATTGGAGGTTCAAGATTGGAGGTCAGTAGAGAGATTAGGGCAGGATAGATAAGTTTGAGAATCATCAGCATAGAGATGATAACTAAAATTGGAGCTGATGAGATTCCCAAGTGAAGTAGGAAGGAGAAGAGAAGAAGCTTGGGACAGAACCCTGAGGATAATGCTGGTAATACAAAAGGTGAAAAAAAGCAAATAGTGAATAAATCCTCTTATCAAAGCAAAACAGCAAACAGAAAGTGGAAAAAGTCTACAAATTAGAATATACCAGTAAACAGATAACTGACTAAGTTCTTTGTTGGAGGTAAAAAGATACGTAAAAAGACTCTGGAATCTATAGGCATATAAGGGTAACTGGATCTTCAACAAGTCCCTGATTTTTCACCTTACCTTTTCTCTCTCTCATGGTTTCTCACTTTCTTTCCTCTTGTCCCCTCTCTTGGCAACCCAGATCCCATCTAGATTCCTAGACCGTTTAAGCCAGTGAGATGGGAGTCACCAATGATATTGCTGTTAGTATAGTGGAGGACCGCCATTAGTTCTGATGCTGCTTTTTATAAGATCCTCTAGTCCGTATCATCTGCTTTGCTTCTACTGCTTTCTCCAGCCAGGATACTGTTATCTGACTGCTTACTATGAACACCCAAGGCCCCTGGGCCCTGTCATTGGACCTAGCTTGGCACACTTATCACTTCTAGGCCTTTCCATCTGCCTACTACAGACCTTTCTTTTATGTGTTGTCTCTACCAACTGGAGTATGAACTCCTTGGAAACAGATACTAGTTCTCGTCTACTTTTTGTTTTCCAAGTGTTTATCATGGTGCTTACACCATGTTGGTGTTCAGTCATTTCAATCATATTTGATTCTTCATGACCCCATTTGGGGTTTTCTTGACAAGATACTAGAGTGGTTTACCATTTCCTGCTCTAACTTATTTTAAAGATAAGGAAACTGAGGCAGACAGAGTGAAGGGACCTTCCCAAGATCACACAGCTAGGAAGTGGCTGAGACTGGATTTGAATTCAGGAAGATGAGTCTTCCTGACTTAATTTCTGGCACTCTATCTACTGAGCTTGAATCATAGCAAGAGCTTAATAAAAGCTTTTTTCATTCATTCTCAACCCTATCATTTTTTTAGATAAAGAATCTACTAATTAGGTAGGTTAAATGGATTTCTTCAAGCCCACAAAACCAGTCAGCCGATGGTGTGATCAGAACTTGAAATGAATTTTCCTCAGTCCCAGTCCTTTGTGTACTTTGTATCCCATCAAACATAAAATGACACAAGAATGCATATGATAAGATTCTAGATCTTATGTTTAGGAAGTAATCTTTTCTTCCAAAAAATTGGAATTTTTTTTGGTTGAGGACAGGAGGGCTGGTAAAAATCAGCAGTAAATCTATCAACATAATTCCTTGGTTTATAGTTTTGTGACATCATTACATCATTTTTAATAATGCAGATGCTATGAACCTTATGGAAGTTTAAACTAATACAGACAGTAATCGTGAATGCCAGGATACACACAAATCCTGTGGGACTTATTTGAATAATCTAATCATGTGTAGGTCTAGCATTTTAGGTAAACAGAACATCTTTTTAAGCTTGTTAACACCCTGTTGCTGTTTTTAAAAGATGATGAAGAAGTCGGCATCTTTCTGAGGATGCTAAAGGAAAAGAGAAGACTTTGCTGGTATATTCGGTCAATTACACCTGCCTTTCCCATCTGTGCAGGAGAAGAGTTCACACCACTCAGTTTGTTATATTTCTGAAAGTGTGAGGGAACTAAGAGGCTATGATGTGAAGTCCATCAGTGGCTCATAAATATGAAGTAAGTAGGCAAAGAAAAAAAGCAACCTAAAATAGCTTTTGTCTACAGCAGGAAATGGTTTGCCTTCAGGATGGGAAATGTTGGCCAGAATAAGTTATATCTGAGGGCTCTAGCTCTGGGGGAACTCAGCTTTAAAACTCCATTGTTCAGCACATGAGGCCAGGCAGAAAGACAAGGATCACAGGATCTCAGATTTAGCCATGAAGGGATCCTTAGACATCATGTAGTCCAACAGTTTTATTTTACAGCTGAGAAAACTAATGCCCAGGGGAAGCTAGATAGCACAGTGAACAGAGTATCAGACCTAGAATCAGAAGGACCTGGGTTCAAATGTGATCTCAGATACTTCCTAGCTGTGTGACCCTGGGCAAGTCACATAAGCCCATTTGCTTGGGCCTTGCCTTCCAATCTTAGCGTTGTTACTAAGATAGAAAATAAGAATTTCAAAAAGAAAAGAAAGCTAAAGCCTAGGAAGATTCAGTGATAAATGGAAGGTCACATCATTAATAAATAGAGGAAACAATATTTGAACCCAGGTCTTCTGATTCCAAATTCAATATGCTTTCCACTGTTCCAGAGTCCTTGGGAACCAACAAAGATATGATCACCCTATGCAAGAGTATTATTGCTATTCATCAGAGGTTCTTGGGTTTTTTTTAACTGCATGTCTAGACGTGTAACAGGAGAAAAGAGAAGACATTTTTGCATAATTTCTGCTGTTGTATAAATAAGAATTGATTTGACTACAGAAGTAGAAAAGTAGATTGGAACCAAAATCTGGAGTTAGAATGGTTCCTACGACCCATTTGGACCACAACTTCTGACTGGATTGATTTTTACTGTTCTGTGCCTAAACACAACCTCAGAGCCTCACTGAAGATAAATCACTTACTGGACTTGTTATGGCACCTCTCAAGGCAATATTTACGTTTTAAGCAAATTCTTGACATTTTTTTTTTATGAACTTGTCAAACATAAATACTTTCATATACAAAGAACAGGAAAAAAAAAGAGTCCTACATAAATCTCTACTGTGTGTTGCTTGGATTTCTAACATATGGTAATATCAATGCTGCCTTGCTCAGATGTATTCCATTTCTAACTTCTTTCTGCTCTCCATATTTTAATAAAATGTTTGATGTTCTTTATTTTAAAAAAAATTCTTTTCCCCACCCCCACATCATCCTTATCTCCTATTCTCACAATTCTCCCTCTCCCTCAAAAAAAAAAAGCCCTTCCTTGTAACAAATAAGTATATTCAAACAGAGAATATAGGTCTCTGACTGATAGTACAGAACTGAAGCAAGAGTGAAATGCTGATTCAGAAATCCTGCAAAATCCTTCATGTCTTAATTTCATGTCTCAGTCACTTAGAGTATAATAATTACTATGTTACTGATTACTTAAGTCTTATCAATGGATACATGTGTGTCTTCTCTTTAGTATTTCTTTTTCATAGAGGTAATAAGTAACCATCCTATGCCTGAAAAAAATATATAGGTCTCATTTTGCACTGTCTACCACCTCTCTGCCAAGATGAAGGAAGCATTCTTCAACATCATAACTAGCCATTGCATTGCTTAGTCTTTCAAATTTGTTTCCCATTATAATATTGCAATAATTGTGTAAGTCAGGCTCTCAGGTCTTCTTGCTTTCTTTATTGGTTCACATAAGTCTCTGCAGGTTTCTTTGAATCTGTCCCTTTTCCCATTTTTATTAAGACAGTAATATTTCATTATATTCCTAAACTATAATTCTTTCAAATGTTCTCCATTTGATGGGCACTCAAATTTTTTTCCAATTAATTGAAACTCTAAAAAAGTATTGCTACACATTATTTTTATTTATGGGTTCTTTCATTTTTCTTCTCTCCCCTCTCCACCCCAAACCCCTCAGCATCTTCCATTAGAATGTTAAGTTTCTTGATCTGACTGTCCCCTCTGGGTGGGAAGAGGGAGGTGTGAGGTACCTGCCCCGAGGGAAAGAAGGGACATCTGTTTCTACCCACTAGAAGTGCCCAGTTTTCTGCCCAAAGGGTACTGAAAGGGGGATACTGGCCTCAAGGCACAATGAAAGGAGACCCAGGAAGATACAATGGTGAGGAGGCTAATAAAGAAGACTTCAGTTTGGTCAATGGCAATGATGATGAAACTCTCTCTCCTCCAGTCCTGGAAGCAGTGGGGAGCCTGGAGATCAAAGGTCATAGGGACTTGACTGATGACCCAGAGTTATCAGAAATTCCTGGGATGTCAAAGCTGTACCACGAAGCCAAGTTTCAACCAGAAAATTCAAATGTCCGGTCCCGAAGTGATGGTAGTACTACTGATTAGGGAAGACGTAGACCTTCCCCACTCCTGGCCTCACAGAATAAACCTAGCAAGAAAGAAAATGAAGATGCCAGTTTAGATTTCAAGGATACCCCTGTGACCAGGAGCAATAGGCGAAGGTCCACTGGTACCCTGTCAACTAGTCTCCGGTGTCTTACCATTGATCTCACTAATGATCTCGGGAGTATCACAAGTACCAGGCGTAGTGCTAGAGAAAGATGTCATCATTCTCTAGGTTCTGTGAGCCTTAAAACTGCTCAAACTCTACCTTAGAACATTTGGTTAAGATTATCCCCCATTTAAACAATGGAGGTACTTGATCAGGAATATACTGGGAACTTTAAAATTACTCCACCCATACTTAGGCATACCTTAGGGGAAGATAAAGTTGTAAACTCCTTACTGAACAATGAAAAAGTACTTAACTCATACTTATAGTGAGGCCAAAAGCCCTTAAGCTAGTTCTATTTTTAGATCTAATACAAAAGGGTGCTAAGTACCTGTGAAGGTCAAATTAATCACTAAAAGGTCAGGCAACTTGCAAGAGACAACCTTAGCAAAGAGGTGTGAAATACTCAGAAGTTTTAGTCTACCCAGAGAAAGTGATAACAAGATGTGAATTAAGAAGGTGATAACAAGATGTGAATTAAGAATGGTCAGTCCTTTGGAAAACATCTACTGTGATTGGTAGATGTGAAAATTTAGGGGAGGTGACATAGGAGAAAATTCTCTTTAAAAGGAGGTCAAAGGCCTCTGGACTTAGTTCAGCTTAGGAAACTGAATTGGAGTCTCTAGGTGGCTGAACTTAGTTGAGCTCAGGAGCTAAACTGGAGGGTCTCTCTGAACACTAGAGTTTTACTTGGACAAAATCTTGTGGTGAGTGATTAAAGACTGATTTGGTTTTCTCTCTTGAAAGAAAGGCCTAGGCCCTAGCCTTCCTATCATTTCCCCTTGCTCTGTCTCTCTCCCTTTCTTTAATTCCTTAATTTGTATTAATTAAAATCTCCATAAAACCCAGCTGACTTGGGTATTTCATATTTGGGAATTTTTCCCATGGTGACCACTTATTTTTGATATAAAATCAAGACGCTGAAAGTTATCTTTGCAGTTTGGGCAATTCACAGTCTTGAAACCCATATATTTTGCAGTCACAGTTTGTGGCAACCACTCTTTTATCTGTAACAGTTCTCAAAGTGTGTTTTCAGAGAACCTTGATCATTTGGAATACCAGGATGGAAGAGTTTCACACTGGTGACCTTGTCTGGGGGAAGATTAAAGGTTTTTCCTGGTGGCCTGCTATTGTAGTTTTCTGGAAATCCAACAGGCTATCCCTGGCATGAGATGGGTACAGTGGTTTGGCAATGGCAAATACTCTGAGATCCCTTCAGACAAGTAAGTCAGCCTTGCATTATTTACCCAACACTTTAATTTATCTACCTTTAACTTGCTGGTATTTTACAGGAAGGCTTTATTCCAAGCCCTGGAGATGGCCAAGAGCAGAGCAGGCAAGACATTCCCAGTCATTCCTGGTGCCTCATGGGATGAAAAACTCAAGCCCCTGTTAGAATGGGCTCATGAAGGAAGGCTTCCAGCCAATGGGGGAAGAGGTACTCACACCAAAAAAGAAACCAGATGGGCGTGTCATACCAGAGTGTAAACAAAGAAGAAGGACTCTGGAGGAAGTCCGGGTCCAAGATAGCCTACCTCCTCCTAGACTCTGGAAGCCCAGCTGCGTGAATAACAACAAAGAGAGGGTAGAGGAAGACCAAAGCTGAGAAAAAATGGTTTCTGACCTCAAAAACAACAAAAGCAACCCTGAGGATAGCTGCATAGCCTGTGGCAGAAGAAACCCACACTCCTTTCATCCCCTATTTGAGGGGGGCTCTGTCATACATGTAGAGATAGATTTCTAGAGCTGTTCTACATGTATGATGATGATGGATATCAGTCATACTGTACTGTGTGCTGTGAGGGACACGACTCTTACTTTACAGCTATACAAGCTGTTGCCGGTGTTTTTGTGTCAAGTGCCTGGATGTGCTAGTTGGGGCAGGGACCTCAGCCAGTGCCAAAGCCCAAGAACGCTGGAGCTGTTACATGTGCCTGCCTCAGTGGTGCTATGGGATCTTACAACGTCGAAAGGACTGGAACATTTGCCTTCAGGAATTTTTCACCAACGACATAGCTCAGGAATATGCAGTTCCAAAATTGTATCCAACTGTCCCTGCATCAAGGAGACGACCAATTAGAGTCTTGTTCCTTTTTGATGGCATAGCCACAGGCTACTTAGTGCTAAAAGAATTAGGCATCAAGGTAGACAAGTATATTGCTTCAGAGATCTGTGAGGATTCCATTGCTGTTGGAAGTCAAGCATGAAGGCAATATCAAATATGTTCATGATGTCAGAAACATCATAAAGCATCAGACTGATGAATGGGGACCATTTGATTTGCTTATTGGTGGAAGTCCGTGCAATGATCTTTCCAGAAAGGGCTTGTATGAGGGCACAGGAAGGCTCTTCTTTGAATTTTCTACCATTTGCTCAATTATGCCAGCCCCAAAGAAGGGGATGAACGCCCTTTCTTCTGGATGTTTGAGAATGTTGTGGCCATGAGGGTCAATGATAAGAGGGACATCTCATGGTTTTTAGAGTGTAACCCTGTAATGATTGATGCCGTCAAAGTTTCAGCTGCCCATCAAGCCTGCTATTACTGGGGCAACCTGCCTGGGATGAACAGGCCAGTGATAGCATCAAAGACCAATAAACTCGAGCTTCAGGACTGCCTGGAATACAATAGGATAGGGAAATTAAAGAAAGTACAGGCAAGGACTTCCGGTTAAGATGGCGGCTTAGAGAAAGCTAAAGTTCAGATCTCCGGAAAACCCTTCCCCACCGATCTCAAACTATAAGCTCCTAAGGCGCCGAAATTCAAAACGATCAACAGCACAAACCCTGGGAACCCTCCTCCTGGACCTGGACCTGGTTCAAAAGGTACGGCTCCCCTCAAAAGTCAGAACCCGAGATCACTCGGACCTCAGGGGTAGGAGCGCAGAGTCCAAGGCTCCCGGAAGCTGCAGCCCGGCCAGGCTCAGAGAGCAGGGTCCTCGGAACAACAATCCTCAGGGCCTTCTACCCGAGTCCCAGTGAAAGTTACTGCCTGGGGCTTCTGCTGCAGAGAGCTGGTCGAAACAACAGCAACCCTCAGGGCGGGCAAGACAGCCTCACAGGCTGGATCCTGCTATCCAAGTCTCAGTGAAAGTCCTTGCCCTCGGAGCTTGGGGAAGCTGCAGCCCATCCCCCCGCAGGCCGACGAAACAGCCTCACGGCCAGCGATTCTGAAGGCAACTTCCGGAAAGCGAGCCAGGGGGAGAGTGTGGCCTCGTGGTCCGACCCTTCCATTCCAGTTCCAGTGAGGCATATTCAGTTTAACCCAGGGAAAGCTCATAGAACCAACATCTGCCCAGGACTAAAGCCTCTGATCACCAGACAGAGATAAGAAAAGCTAATCCTCCACATTCAGAGATGACAAACTCCACAAAAGCACAGAAGCCCCAAAATACCAAGAAAAATAAGAAGAAAGGGGCGACTTTGGACACATTCTATGGAGCCAAAATACAAAATACAGAGCAGATAGAAGAAGATATACAAGAAAATTCTCCAAAATCTTCCAAAGGAAATAGAAACTCTCCACAAACCCATGAAGAATTTGAATCAGAAATGACCAAAAAGATGGAAGCCCTCTGGGAGGAAAAGTGGGAAATAATGCAAAAGAAATTCATGCATCTACAAAACCAGTTTGACCAAACTGTAAAAGAAAACCAGGCTCTAAAGCAAGAACTAATAAAGCAAAGCCAAAACACCAAGAAATTAGAAGAGAACATAAAATATCTCACCGACAAGGTGATAGATCTGGAAAATAGAGGGAGAAGAGAAAATTTAAGAATAATTGGACTCCCAGAAAAGCCAGAAATAAACACCAAACTGGACATGGTGATACAAGATATAATCAAAGAAAATTGCCCAGAGATTCTAGAACAAGGGGGCAATACATCCACTGACAGAGCTCACAGAACACCTTCTACACTAAACCCCCAAAAGACAACTCCCAGGAATGTAATTGCCAAATTCCAAAGCTATCAAACAAAAGAAAAAATCCTACAGGAAGCCAGAAAAAGACAATTTAGATATAAAGGAATACCAATCAGGGTCACACAAGACCTTGCAAGTTCTACTCTGAATGATCGTAAGGCATGGAACATGATCTTCAGAAAGGCAAGAGAGCTGGGTCTCCAACCAAGAATCAGCTACCCAGCAAAACTGACTATATACTTCCAAGGCAAAGTATGGGCATTCAACAAAATAGAAGACTTCCCACTTTTTGCAAAGAAAAGACCAGAGCTCTGTGGAAAGTTTGATACCGAAAATCAAAGAGCAAGGAATACCTGAAAAGGTAAATATTAAGGAAAGGGGAAAAATGTTATCTTCTTCTTTTACTCAAACTCTCTTCTATAAGGACTACATTTATATCAATCTATGTATACTAACATGTGGGGAAAATGTAATGTATAAATAGGGGGTAAAGAAAGACCAAATAGAATAATGGTTCTCACACAAAGATTCACATGGGAAGGGGAGGGGAAGAAAACTCCTATAGGAAGGAGAGGAAGAGGGGGGGGGGTACTTAAACCTCAATCTCAGGGAAATCAACTCTGAGAGGGAAAAACATCCAGATCCATTGGGATCTTGAATTCTATCTTACCCAACAAGGGTAAGGAGAAGGGAAAACCAGGGGGGGGGGGGAGGGGGAGAGGGAGAACAAAAAGGGAGGGAAAGAGAGGGGGGAGGGGGAGGAAAGAAAAAGGGAGGGACTAAAAAGGGAAACATCAAGGGAGGGGACAAGGGGGACTGATTCAAAGTAAATCACTGGACTAAAAGGTAGAGCCGAAGAAGAAAAGGTTAGAATTAGGGAAGGCAATCAAAATGCCAGGGAGTCCACAAATGACAATCATAACTTTGAACGTGAATGGGATGAACTCACCCATAAAACGTAGACGAATAGCAGAATGGATTAGAATCCAAAACCCTACCATATGTTGTCTTCAAGAAACACACATGAGGCGGGTTGACACCCACAAGGTCAGAATTAAAGGATGGAGTAAGACCTTCTGGGCCTCAACTGATAGAAAGAAGGCAGGAGTGGTAATCATGATATCTGATAAAGCCAATGCAAAAATAGACCTGATCAAAAGGGATAGGGAAGGTAATTATATTTTGTTAAAAGGGACTCTAGACAACGAGGAAATATCATTAATCAACATGTATGCACCAAATAATATAGCACCCAAATTTCTAATGGAGAAACTAGGCGAATTGAAGGAAGAAATAGACAATAAAACCATACTAGTGGGAGACTTAAACCAACCATTATCAAATTTAGATAAATCAAATCAAAAAATAAATAAGAAAGAGGTAAAAGAAGTGAATGAAATCTTAGAAAAATTAGAATTAATAGACATATGGAGAAAAATAAATAGGGATAAAAAGGAATACACCTTCTTCTCAGCACCACATGGCACATTCACAAAAATTGACCATACATTAGGTCACAGAAACATAGCACACAAATGCAAAAAAGCAGAAATAATGAATGCAGCCTTCTCAGATCACAAGGCAATAAAAATAATGATTAGTAATGGTACATGGAAAACCAAATCTAAAACCAATTGGAAATTAAACAATATGATACTCCAAAACCGTTTAGTTAAAGAAGAAATCATAGAAACAATTAATAATTTCATCAAGGAAAATGACAATGGCGAAACATCCTTTCAAACCTTTTGGGATGCAGCCAAAGCGGTAATCAGAGGCAAATTCATATCCCTGAAAGCTTATATTAACAAACAAGGGAGAGCAGAGATCAATCAATTGGAAATTCAATTGAAAAAACTTGAAAGCGATCAAATTAAAAACCCCCAGCAGAAAACCAAATTAGAAATCCTAAAAATTAAGGGAGAAATTAATAAAATCGAAAGTGATAGAACTATTGATTTAATAAATAAGACAAGAAGCTGGTACTTTGAAAGAAAGTACAGGCAATAACAACTAAGTCGAACTCAATCAAAAAAAATCAACTGTAATCATGAATGGCAAAGAAGATATATTATGGTGCACAGAGCAAGAAAGAATTTTTGGCTTTCCTGTCCATTACACTGACGTGTCAAACATGGGTGGAGGTGCTCGCCAGAAATTGCTGGGTAGATCCTGGAGCATCCCTGTTATCCAACATCTTTTTGCCCCACTGAAGGACTACTTTGCCTGTGAATACACATGGGCTGGAACTTACAGGTGGAAGGGGATTTGACCACTGGTGGAGGGTTGACATTGGGGAAGAACTAGTATCAGGGATGGTAGAATTTCTCATCATCCCCTCATAAGTCCTAGTCTTTCCTATTCTTTGATTTTGTTGCTGTGATGAATAAGGTCAGACTAAGATCCAAATCATCAGTTATTACATGTACCTCAGACTTTTCCCCATTTGCTCAATGGGACTTCTTCTGAAGACCTGTGCAAACTATTTCTCTGAAGCCTACAGACAAGTCCTACTACTTGATTGTGGCTGAGCAGGGTAAGATCATGCTTTTTTTTTTTTTAACTACACTAGAAATAGAGATTTTTAGTGGTTTTCTTTTTTCCCCTCACAAAATGATGGCTAAAGTACGTGTCAAGTCTTGTTAGGTCATATTCTGAATCAATAAGACAACAAAAGTGTCAAGCTTTTCATTAAAAAAAAATACTTTTGTTTGTGGCTCCTTGTTCAATAATATATAATCCTGATGGGAAAGATGCAAATGTAGCTTATTGAAACTATTGACAGACTGACTTATGTACAGATGGAGCTCAAAGTAAGAATAATTTGTATGTCCTTCTTTAGTCAAATATTTTCTACTTTGTTAAAATAAAAAAATAAAAACTCAAAAGAAAAGAATGTTAAATTTCTTGAAGATAGGGATTGTTTTGTTTTCTTATATTTATATCTCCAGAATTTATCTGGTATTATGAAGTTTTTAATATATGCTTTATCAATAATGAAGTATGTAATGAGTCCCAAAAAAAATTGAAAGGAGAAAGACGATTAGCAAAAAGAAAAAAAGGCATAAAAAGAAATAAAGTAGAAACTGAGTGTGTCTGGAATTTCAGGACAAGATGATGTAACATGACAATTCAGAAATTTGTGTGGAAAATATAAATGGATTAATAGAATCAGTGAAAAGTAGAATCATTTGATTAGAAGACAGAAGGGTAGGATGAGTAATGGAAACAGTCAAATAGATGTGTAAAACAGCCCAACTGAAAAAGGATTTAGAAGGAATAAAACAAAAGAGTTGGATCTAGAGGACATATCAAAGAAAAGAGAAACCAAGAATTACCCAGCTTCCTGAAAACTATGAAGAAAGGATCTAGTCATTGTATTCCAAGAAAACGTACAAGACAATTTCCCAGAAATAGTGAAAATAAGGACAGACTGAAAATATATAGACCACACTAATGTCATAAAAATGAAATTGCCCTATCCTAGCTCCCTGACTGAGGTCCCACAAAAGTTATAGTTCCCATAAGAAATTATTGCAATTTTTTCTACCAAAATGGCAAAAAGAGACTTCTGTGAACCTTAATGAGTTGTAAGTTTTAGAGAGAAAAGGAGAGTGTTATCTGCTTACAAATGCACCAACTCCATTTGGAATTCAAAGTCTTTGATTTATATGATGCTTTTACAACTGGTTTCCAAAAATGTACAGGCAGGTTGTTCCTCCAGGACTGTTTTAGGACTACTTTAAGCTGAGAATTGACAATTCAGCGAGTCCTCTACAGTTTCATCTACTAAGGAAATTCCATTGAGAACCAGAGGGATCATATATCAACCATCTCAGTTGACCCCAACCCACAGGCTTGTTTTAGCACCATTCTTTTCTTTTTTTTAAACCCTTTCCTTCTGTCTTGGAATCAATACTGTGTAAATACTAAAAATTTTAAAAATGTAAAACCCCTTTACTTTCTTTGTTAGAATAATACTATGTATTGGCTCCAAGGCAGAAGAGTGGTAAGGGCTAGGCCATGGGGGTGAAGTGACTTGCCCAGGGTCACACATCTGGGAAGTGTCTGAGGCTAGATTTGAACCTAGGACCTCCCATCTCTAGGTCTGGCTCTCAATCCACTGAGCTACCCAGCTGCCCCCAGGACCATTCTTAAGCAGTCATAATTAGGAATTGTTATATCTGGGGCAAATCAAGGTAAGATAAAAGAGTAGACCTAGGCGGAGATCATGGGCCTCAGGATACAAGGTCCTCTGTGAGCAGAGATCCAGGAACACTCCTAGTTTGAAAACTGTGACACAAATAGGACTGGTGGGGGAAAAACACAGGATATAACTGTTTAGAAAGTCATGAGAAAATAAGCAAGGAAAGTCTAGATCAGGGCAAGCTAACCTGAGATATAGAAAGTTCTCAGGATCCCTTCAAGCCAGCTTATGTGGCATTGAAACTAACAATGATCTTGGGCAACCCTGTGAAAGGTACAGTGAGGGTCCTCAGGCCAGGAGATAGAATGCAGTGAAGAACATACAGTGTGCTGTGGTCAAGAACAGTCACACCAGTAGAAGGATTCTAATCCATCCCACCCCTCTAAAGTGTCTATGGCACCTGATAACCCTCTAATCTTAGGGAGAGGCTGGGGTCAAGGGAAGGAGATGCAGGCATCACGTAAAGTGACAGAAGAAGGCGGTTTCAAGGAGATGGGTGACCAGGACTATGCTGGAACCAGTTCTTAATGACTTTCGAGAACCAGTGTTTACTTTTCCAGTGTGAGCATCACCACCTTGGAAATCAGCAAATGTTGCGAATGAGAACTTGATTCGTTATTTTGTTGATTATCTAGACTTAAGAAAGTTACAGAGAACTTGTGTCCTGGATACTTTCACCCCTTGGAGAGTTAGCTGTTACCTACTTTCCAGAATATGCTTGAATGTAATAATGTTAAACACCTGGGAGTAGTACCAGGACGTTGTCTAGGGTGGTGGGGGCAAGCATGTTACACAGAGAGGGATTAGTAAAAGACCAGAGTTTGAGGACATGCAATAGGAAAGAAGCATACTCCCAGTTCTCAGTGGGAAATGCCCTGGTTGTCCTGGCCTAGTTGTACCTCTTTTTTTTTTTCAGAAAGTCTCAGTTGGGATATTTAAGGGACTCATTTTTTAAAAAATCTTTAAATTAACATTCATTAACATAGGAATCTAGGGAACCAGAAAGAACCAAAGAAAAGGTATCAAAGTTGTTTTTTCTCTTGAGGCCAATTTGGAAAAAAAAATATCAAGAATGAAGGTAGATAAGCCCAATAATGAACATTTCCTCTTTTCCTAAGACTCAAAGAATGATCCTTCCCAAAGTCCTGACAAGTACAATAAAGAATGGAAGTCCAAGTGCTTTTCTACTTTGGAGCATAAGTGACCAAGAAAAAATATGGATTGAGGTTGATTAAATCCATTTAGCTCAACTTTCCAGACTGGATCATAAGATTTTGGTCTCATTTTCAATACAATTCATGCCTCATGGTCATTTCAGAACATTTCCCAATAGCTAAAATGATACATTTTTATGACTTTATCTTGGTCAGAGTTTCACCAAGGACCTTTAAAGCCAGGAGCACAGATTCAAAATGTTCAAGTAAATCCTGAGGAAAATTTGATTTAATAACTTAGATAAGGTTATGGGCCAACCCCCAAAGAGAAGCAAGAAGAGAAAAGGGGAAGGTGGCAGCTTAGCAAGCAGCAAAAGTTCAGACCTCGTGGAAGACCCTTCCTTACTGATACAGACTGAATGCTCCTAGGGCACCGAAATTCAATCTGAACAACAGGACAGAAGCGGGGAACCCTCCTTTTGGACTCAAATCAAAAGGTACGCCCCTTCAAAAGCCGGAATCCGAGAATACTCAGGGCTAAGGGGAAGGCAGAGCGAAGGTCTCAGGACCCCTCCCCCACAACCCAGAGGGCTGAGCCCCCAGCAGCAGCGGGAACCTCTGAGCGGGCAAAGGTGCTGGTTTGCAGGGTCTACCTTGGGAGCAGCGGGGCGCCGGGCTCGGAGCATCCAGCTTGGACAGAGGGGAGGAAGCCAGGGAGAGACAGGTGGGCCGTGGCTCAGTCCCTCCATTGGGCTCCAGTCTCACCCTTGCCTCGGGCACATCCAGACCAATCCAGTTGAACTAATCCCATCAGAACTCCTCAGAGCTCAGGGAGGCAGGCAAAGGCACTTGTGGACAGGACAGTGGAGAAGCAGCTGGAGAGAACTGGAGAGATCCTGGGTGGCCCAGCCTTCCAGGAGTCTTCAGAGCCTCAGTGCTTCATACCACATACAGCCCAACCCAATTGAACTCAATCCAATCAAAAGCCTCCAGAGGACAGGGAAGCTAACATTCCTCCCCTAGAGACTGTATCAAGAGATCTGACAAAGCTCCAAGAGGGGAGACTGACAGCCCTAAAACCAAAACAAAATGAGAGGAGCAAGAGCACAGCCAAATACGGGGACAAAGAAGGGGTAAACTCGAGCAAACAACAGAAAAAGAAGAAAGAAATTACAATAGACAGCTTCTGCACAGGTAATGAGCAAAGAGCGAATGAAACAGAGGGGGAGGACCCAGCAAAGAAAAAATCAGAAATCCCAGCGAATTGGATACAGGCTTTGGAAGAACTCAAAATGCAATTCAAAACACAATTAAGAGAGGCTGAAGACAATTGGGAAAAGAACTTAAAAACTAAGATAAGTCATCTGGAAACAGAAAATAGTCTCTTGAAAGCCAAAATCAACCAGCTGGAAAATGAGGCAAAGGAGATAAAAGATGAGGCAAAGCAGATGAAAGATGAGGTGAAGAAGATGAAAGATGACCTCCAAAGAAAATCCGACCAAAAGGAAAAGGACGACCAAAAAAACTAAGGATGAAATCCAGTCTTTAAGAACTAAAATACAACAACTTGAATCGAGCAACCTCACAAGGCAGCAAACTATAAAACAAAACCAAAAGAATGAAAAAATTGAGGAAAATATGAAGAATCTCATTCACAAAACAGAGAATTTAGAAAATCATTCAAGGAGAGACAATTTAAGAATTATTGGCCTACCAGAAGACCATGACAAAAGAAAAAGCCTGGACATTATATTACAGGAAATTATTAAAGAAAACTGCCCTGAAATCCTTGAACAAGAGGGAAAAGTGGAGATTGATAGAATCCACAGATCACCTCCTGTACTTAATCCCCAACTTGACAACACCCAGGAATGTTATAGTCAAATTCAAGAACTATAAGACCAAAGAAAAGATATTACAAGCTGCCAAGAAGAAGTCATTCAGATACCAAGGAACCACAGTGAGGATAACTCAGGATCTGGCTGCATCCACACTGAAGGACCAAAAGGCATGGAATACGATATTCCAGAAAGCAAGGGAACTAGGTCTACAATCAAGAATCAACTACCCAGCAAAACTGACTATATTCTTACAGGGGAAAGTATGGTCATTCAACAAAATAGAAGAATTTCAAGAATTCGTAAAGAAAAGGCCAGACCTGAACAGAAAATTTGATGTCCAAGCACAGAACTCAAGAGAATCATCAAAAGGTAATTAAAAAAGAGGGGAAAAAAGAAAAACAAAAAAAATTTTTTAAGAGACTCAATAAGTTAAAATGATATGTATCCCTATAAGAAAAGAGGTCATTGGTAACTCTTAAAAACTGTTATTATTAGCTGGGCAGCAAAAAGAAGTAGACTTAGAGGGAACAGCAACAAACTGTATAGGATGAAAGGACAAGACATAAATAGGTATATAGATATATGCATGCAAAAATACATACACATGAGTATGCATATATATATATATAACTAGAGCTTAAAAATAGGTTAATATTAAAAGAAATGGGAAAAGAAACAAATGGGGGTAAATTTATATGTCATAAAGAAGCTCATGGTGGGAGGGGGGAGAACATCAATACACTAGAAGGGTAAAGAGGTCAGAGACAGGAAATACTCAACTTTTACGTGCTTTGAAAGTGACTCAAAGAGGGAAAAACAATCCAATCCATTGGGGGCAGAGAATAGATTTGCACCCTATAGGGGAGTAGAAGGGTAACAAACAGTCTGGTGGGGAGGGAAGCAGTACAAGAGAGGGAGGGAGCAGGGGGTTAATTTTAGAAAGACTACAGGGAAAATAAGGGGGGGGATAAATAGGTAGGGGAGTAGAAAGGGAAGTAAAATAAGGGTGGGAACAAGGGGGACTGTTCAGAAGCAAACATTGGTGTAGAAGGAAATAGTGAAAGAAGAAAAGGCAGGTAAAGGAGCAGAAATCAAAATGCTGGAAAATACACAGTTAGTAATCATAACTCTGAATGTGAATGGAATGAACTCACCCATAAAATGTAAGCGAATAGCAGAGTGGATTAGAGTCCAAAACCCTACCATATGCTGTCTACAAGAAACACATATGAGAAAGGTAGATACACATAGGGTGAAAGTAAGAGGGTGGAGCCAAATCTATTGGGCATCAACTGACAAAAAGAAGGAAAAAATGCAAAGGAAGGAGGACTTGAAGTCCCAGATCTCAAACTATACTATAAAGCAGTGGTTATCAAAACAATTTGGTACTGGCTAAGAGACAGAAAGGAGGATCAGTGGAATAGACTTGGCGTAAATGATCTCAGCAAGACAGTTTATGACAAACCCAAAGACCCCAGCTTTTGGGACAAAAATCCATTATTTGATAAAAACTGCTGGGAAAATTGGAAGACAGTGTGGGAGAGATTAGGTTTGGATCAACACCTCACACCCTACACCAAGATAAACTCAGAATGGGTGAATGACTTGAACATAATAAAGAAGGAAACTATAAGTAAATTAGGTGAACACAGAATAGTATACCTGTTAGACCTGTGGGAAGGGAAAGATTTTAAAACCAAGCAAGACTTAGAAAGGGTCACAAAATGTAAAATCAATCATTTTGACTACATCAAATTAAAAAGTTTTTGTACAAACAAAACCAATGTAACCAAAATCAGAAGGGTAACAACAAATTGGGAAACAATCTTCATAAAAACCTCTGACAAAGGTTTAATTACTCAAATTTACAAAGAGCTAAATCAATTGTACAAAAAATCAAGCCATTCTCCAATTGATAAATGGGCAAGGGACATGAACAGGCAGTTCTCAGCCAAAGAAATCAAAACTATTAATAAGCACATGAAAAAGTGTTCTACATCTCTTATAATCAGAGAGATGCAAATCAAAACAACTCTGAGGTATTACCTCACACCTAGCAGATTGGCTAACATAACAGCTATGGAAAGTAATGAATGCTGGAGGGGATGTGGCAAAGTAGGGACACTAATTAATTGCTGGTGGAGTTGTGAATTAATCCAACCATTCTAGAGGGTAATTTGGAACTATGCCCAAAGGGTGATAAAAGACAGTCTGCCCTTTGATCCAGTCATAGCACTACTGGGCTTGTACCCCAAAGAGATAATAAGGAAAAAGACTTGTACAAGAATATTCATAGCTGCACTCTTTGTGGTGTGTATTGATTCTAAGAAGGAAGGTAAGAGTTTAAATAAATAAAAATTTTTAAAAAGTGATAGTTTCTAACATGGAACATGGGTACATAAATGGAAGGGATTTCTGATGCCATTTCATCCAAACCTTTCATTTTATAAAGAAGTAAACCAAAGTATTGGAAGAATTAAATAACTTGCCCAAGATCATGTTAGAGGGGAAATGTGAACCTGCTTCTGACTATGGAGTCAGTGCTTTTTCTACTGTACTACAATTAGGTTCACTCTGTACAAGCCATATTATATAGGGACCAACATATCCAGAAACCAAATGGCAAGAGCATACACAGGCCTATTGATAAAAGCCAGATAATAATATTGATTGTTCAATAATATTATATTAATAATAGAATCTATCATATTGATATATTATAATATATTAAAGATATATTACATCAAATTATATATATATACAAATACACACACACACACACACACACACATATATATATGTTCAGAGAGAAGAGGCATAGATACAGATATATTCCCAAAGGCTCCCTCCTAGGTCCCTGGCAGCTCTTAATCAAATATCCTATGACTCTAATTGTAGTTCTTTTTCCATTGTACCTACCACACAATCACACAAAAGAAAATAATCTCAGAGTATTTCCAAAAAGGATGCTATTCCATAAGGAGGATTATATTTTATAACAGTAATATACTTAGCAAAGACTTTAAGCCAAATACAGCAATGCTTTGAATTATTTCTGTGCTTTGTTCAAATTTAAAGAGCTCTCTCTCTCATATGACCTTTCCTTTTCCCCGTCTCTCCTAGTTCTGCTTACTGTGGAAGAGGCTTGAAGAGAGAGAGGATTTGCAGGACTAGACAGGCATGCAGACCAAGGTGAAGGATCTGTCTGTCAATCAAGGAGAAGATTCCAGACAGAATGTTCCCAGGAGGAGGCAGTTGAAGCTGGCCAGGGGGAGGAACAGTTTCTGTCTCTCTCTGGGGTTGACTGACCAAGAAAGGAGAGAAAAACCTCTGCTCTGGGTTTTTTACTGACCAAGGGAGGCAAGCCTGGCTGGAAGGGGGAAGAAGCTGAACTGATCCTATTAGCTTCTGTCCCAGGCTGAAGGACTCTGGGGGGGCTACTGAAGTTAGGCTGAGAGACCTTGGTGGTTTTGTGAATTGAAAGAAGAAAAGAAGACTTAACAGTTATCCTCTGTCTCTCTGACTGTCCCCCTGTCACAGCTGTGACTTCCTAAACCCTCATAATCTTCATTTTAGATTAGGGAAACCCTCATCCCTCTCACCTCAGTTTCCTTGTCCTGTTATCCCAATAAATCCCTTACCTGAGAAAAGAAAGGAAGAAGTTTTCTTCTCATAAATATCATAGTCCATTCAGGGGGGAGGGGCAAAGTCACAAGCTTCAGAAGAAACTATTAATATATATTAATGAGAACTGAAAAAGGTTATCCATATATTTAATAATAATAATGTAAAACACTTGTTCAGCTTACTTGCAGGCACGAAGATGTACATATGCAATCCTTACCCCTATGCATGAAGAAAACACATGTAATCTTACCTGCATACATGAAGATTGATAAACTCTGACGTTCACAAAGATTTCAACTTACTTCCATGCAAATGTACTTTTCACTCTTACTTGCACACACACGTAAAAATATCACATGCATACATGGTTCATGGTTTGTTCATGTGGTTCCGGTTCCTGATTGATTATTCCAGTGGATCCTGATTGGAAGAACACGTCTTCCATCAAGACTGGATGATGGCGACTGGCATACAGACCAGATGGAGGGCCAGAGAGAAAGAAAGAGTTTCTACAAGCAACATTAATGGACATGGAAGGACTTTGGAACTTTGAAATTTTGGAACTTTTGATCATGAGGATATGTAAGAGTGAGTCATACATGTGAACATCATATATATATACACTGTAGTAAGATATTTCATGGAATGGGTAAGTATACAACATGCATAGTGGTATAATAAAAGACACACTGGTGAAAATTTCTGTGGAAAATTCAAACAGATAAAGATATTTCTTATCTGCATGAGTTTGCACAGAAATCTAGAATGATGTACATATGTAAAGTTGTATAGTTCCTATGTATGCATGTCATTACTAATTGACTAACAATCTAATTTTATTAGAGTAATTTATTAATATTCTAATTACTAACAATAGTGACAGCCTAGTGTATTTGTTCAAGCTTCAGAAAGTAGAGACATAGAAGTTCTGAAGTATAGAAGTTAAGTTTGCATTATGATTCTAGGTTAGCATTTGTTAGCATATATTATATATAAATATTTTTGGGGTTTACCATATTTTATATACCATATTTTACCCATATGGTTGTGGAAACTCTGGATTATGTCAGCAACATAACAATGTCTGTTTTGCAGTTGCCATTCCAAAATGAACTGGTACTATGGCAGGTCATGGGACAGGTGTATGTGATTCTTATAGCTGTCTTGCAAACTCTAACTCAACTGAAGAAGATCTTTAAATTTGTGGTTCCCCTTAAGGCAGAAAAGATTATGGCCATGGATACCAACCTAGAGAGCATGATTAAGGCTGTGTTTGAACAATGGATTAAGGGAAAATGGCTAGATCTGGTTATGGGCAAGGACAATAAACAAACAGAGAATGTGCCTCAGGAAAATGAAGGTGACAATGAAAACAAGGCTGCTAGTGAACCTGAGGAAATCTGCCCACTGAAGGAGGTCACTAAGCTAACTACTTATGCTGGTGTAATACACTCCAAAGCCCATAGATAATTCTCCACACAGGAACTTGAATCCATAAAGCACTGTTTCCCAAAATTTATAGAAAATCCCTTCAAATCACAGAAGAAGGTTAAATGGACTTTCAGGATCTTTTATCCAGATTTCAAATATATAGAGTTCCTATTGTCAAAACTGTTCAGCCCCCATAAACAGAGGCAATTCTTGGAGAAGACTAGATCTGACAGCAATTTAACTAGCTGGCCAACTGTAGAGCAGAGGGTGGATGTGACTTCGCCAATCCCACTTGCATGTCCTACCTTAAAAGGTGCAGGGAGGAATTGCTGCAGGCCATAAAGCAATGCTGTTCAAAACTGAATGCATGGGCTAAGTTTGACAGGATCATGCAGGATAAAGGGGAACATCCTGCCACATACATAGACCATCTGTCAGAATTGGCGAATTCCATCTTAGGTCTAGAAGCTGAAAGTGAAGAATCTGCAAGCCACATCCACAGGCAATTTCTAAGGGGATGCACACCAAATTTGAAAGTATTTTTCAAAAACTATTTCCCTAAGTATGACTCAGTTTCTCTGATTGAATTGAGAGACATAGCAAGTTACCTATTTGAAAATAATTCTGAACAAAGCAAACAAGTCCAAGACCTGAAGGAAAAGTTAGAGAGGACTAAAAATTATCTTAAACAAAAGGAAATTGATGAAATAAAAAATCTGAACATGGTTAGGCCTTACACAAAATCTAGTTACCAGAAACCTAGTTACAAGGGAACACCAGTGCAGAAAGAGACTAGGAAATGTTTCTTTTGCCACAAAAAAAGGTCACTTGATTAGAAATTGCTTTTTAAAGAAGAAACATGAGATTAATAATAAGAACACACAAAATGCACTAACTAGGTACAAGAAGTCCACTTGTTGTTCATACTACAAGTTAAAGTCCTCACAGCAAGCACCGGATTTGAATGAAATGCAACTGGCCATAAAAACTAGAGTTAAGCCTAAATACCCTGATATGGTTAGAAAAGAGTTATGAAGCCAGGCCCATAAGTTATATAGTGTGACACTTGGAGATAGAAGAAATAGTGAAAAAGAGGCTGCAGTTAAAAATAATAGACAAAAGTTGGGAAATAGTGAAAATTCAGTGCAAGAAAGTAAAACTGTGAATTATAGCCATTGCAGTAAAGCAAGAGAAAGGCAGAGACAGATTAAAGAAACTAAGGCAGAAATTAAGGTCATAACATCTCAAATAGTAAAGGAGATGAAAGACTTTGAAATAAGTTGTACAGTAACTAAACAGGAAAAGACTGTGAAGGAAATCAATTCAGTCCTAGAGAACTTTTTCTAGTGTAAAGTAGATAATGGGATTGAATTATGCAGAAGAAAAAGACAGGAAAAGTCACAAGAACTCAAGCAAAAGTTTGTGACTGATACAAAGACACATAATTTCAATTCCCTAAAGCTTACTGTTGCTAAAGATGACTATGCTTTAAAAACATTCACAGATGAAGTCCCACCAAACTTAGTTAATTCTATAAATAGCTTTATGGCATAGGTTCCCTTACAAAATCCATCTAATTTGAATCCAGAAGCTAATACCTTCCATCCAGCAATGAGTGATATAGTTAAGGAAAAATTAACTGAAATTGAAGCTGAAATTTCTTTTGAACACAATAATCATATTCAAAGTAGTGGAGGTGACATTACAGTTAAATTTGAAAAGCAGGATGGAATGGAATTCTTACCAACTAGAAAAACCACCATGGATTCAAAAGACAAGCTTGAATCCAACATTCTAAGGGGCAAACAGGTATCTGGCCAAAGTAACAGCTGTGATTTAGGTTCATATTCCACAGGGAATTAATCAAATTAAGAAGAATTAACTGGGTTACATATGCAACTGGCAGAGAGTAGCACAAACATGGACATTGAGTCAGTGGGTATGAACACCTTAGCTACAAAGTCAGAAACAGATATATGTTATAATGGGGGCTAACATGAAAGCACACAACCTGATGATGATGCAGGGGGACATGCCAACTTATTCCCAGAAGGAAATAATACCTTAGAGGGAAAGATTCCTATCTTTACACAGTCAAATGAGAATGAAGATAAACATAAACCTCAGACTAGTGGTAGAGTAGGATCTATGATTATTAACAGTATAGAGGATCTGCATAACCCCATACCATCAAGTTTACCAATTCAAAATGAAATCCTAGAGCTTAGTAATGGAAAACAACCTGAAACTGATTTGAGAAACACAGAAGCTGGTGACATAGGCTTAGATCACAACACAAAGCCAGAGTTACCAACATCTGACAAGAGTTTACATGGCATTGAGCAGAATCCAAAGAACATTGTGATTGAATTCAGTGATTCAGATTTAGATACTGAATCAGAAGGGCTACCAGAAGGTATGATAATAATGAATGAAGATGATTTAAAACAAATGCCTTATCAGTTTTATAAGCTTTATGAAGAGGTAGACAAAGAAGGGGATGTGTGGGACACTAGTGAAAAGATAGAATACCTGGAACCAGTGCAAACAAAATCTTACCAAGACAATGATGAGGAATTATTCTTTGGGCACAGAACAAGTTGCATACCATTGGAAGAGATTTATGCAAGCTTAGGGGTTGATAATGAAGATGATTTTATAGAGAAGTTGAATTACATGGCTTGTGCAGATACAGATTTTGAATGGGAAGGAGATTATCAAGAAACATATTGAGAACTGGAGGAGGAGAGATAGATACACAATTTCACTTCTATTCTCTAACTTCAAACACATGACAAGTACCATTCATGCTGTGATTTGTTGGAGTTCCATAGGGTAACATACTACACAAAACCTTATGTGAATGAAGACTAGTCTTGGGGTAGCATAGAGAATAAGTTATTCCAGCAAGAGAAGAACTAGTAATTCAACAACAAGAACACTCCTAAACTTGTAGCAAAATTCCAACTTCATAACTAGAACAGACACAAACATCTGGAATGCTAGAGAAGCATGGATTCATATTGGGTGAATTTTTTATCAAAGATTTTAACATCAAGTTGTAGATGAGACCTGAAATAGGTTATCCATATCTCTCAACCTTCATCCTAAAACAATCTCTACCGTGGAAAGCAAGAGAGAGAGGGTATACCAAGAAGATATTATTTCATAGTTTCAGATGCCTCTCTAGACATATTAATTAAAATATTATATATATATATTGATATAATATATAACTATATTTCTATTACATTACTTTATTCTATACCAGTCCACACAAACTTTCCCAGTGTTCCCTGAAACCATCCCTTTCAGAATTTCTTACAACGTAAAAACACTCCATTATATTCATGAACCATAATTTGTTCAGTCATTCCCCAATTGATATTTTTGTACATATGGGTTCTTTTTCTCTTTTTTTCCCCATCTCTTCGGAATATAGGCCTTGTAATGGCATCACTGGGTCAAAGGTTACGTTTAGTACCTTTGGAAGTGCAGTTCCAAATTGCTTTCCCACTGAGACCAACAGGAAAAAAAAAAAAGATAAAATTCATCAGTGTTAATAGCCTAACAAATTTCATCCTAATCTTGTTCAGGCCTTTATGGGGGAATGTTGCCTGAAAATGTGGACTACAGTCCAAGCAATGCTGAAGCTCTATCAATCATGTGTTTTGATGTCTTTCGTGGGCTAATTAATTTTGTTTTGGTCCATGAATCCTTAAATCCAGCCAATCAAACTGCCAACAGGTCCTGTCCATTACAAGAAAGACATGGCCAGCAACCTATACCTGTCACTGGGGAAATAACTCTAGTATCACCTTTTTATGCAGAGGTATGATATCACAGCTGAAAAAGTACTAGAGGGGAAAACTAGGTGGCTCAGTGGTTATAGAGCCAGGTCTAGAGACAGATGGTCCTGGGCTCAGATCTGGCCTCAGACTCTTCCCAGCTCTGTGACCCTGGACAAGTTACTTAACCCCCATTGCCTAGTTCTTACCACTCTTCTGCCTTGGAAACAAAACACAGTATTGAATCTAAGACAGAAGGTAAGCTTTTAGGGAAAAAGAAATACTGAATTTGGAGCCAAAGGATCTGGGTTCAAATCCTGCAGCTGTCACTACCTGGGTTACCGTGAGCAACAAGTCTCTGGACATCAGTTTCCAAATCTATAAAATATTTTAGAAGTAGACCAAATATTTTTCATAAATCAAATGCCAAAAAAAGGGAAGGCAAGACTGATACAGAATCAGGTTTGGAGGCAAATTGCAGATAATCTCTGGGGTCCTTTCCAGTTTGAAATTTATGATCCTTTGTTCAACATCTCTTGGATGTTCTGTGTGACAATCCATGTTATTGTTAATGTCACATTTCCTTCTCCCAGTATCTCAGTCAGCCCAGAATTGCAAACGCACTTTAAAATAGCTACTAGAGTCTCTATTCTTTCACTGGTTGTTATTTTCTTTCTTGAACTATCATGGGCTCAAAGTCCAGATTTTTCCCTGGTTTACAGCCATATGGTTTTTCTAACATCTCCATCTTTAGCCTTCTTCCTCCTGGAACACCAAACAACCAGGATTCTAAGAGCCGGTGAGGGATGAGCTGTGAACCAACCAGTGGCTCCTGTAGGTACCTACCAGGGGCTGCTGCCTCGGGCTCGTCTCAGACCCCCTCAGTGAAAGGGATATTATCTCGGTCAGCAAAGAAATGATACAAACGTATTTATGCAATGCTAATTTTGTCTGAAGCTATCAGGTGGTGTGGGGATAAGTTGCATAATGGTAAGTAAAGCAACTGGATGCAATCCAGTGTAAAGTGATGTGTGAAGCAGGGCCCTTTGCTCAGGGGGTGGAGACTTGCATCAGCAAGAAAGAGATATTTTAACACCTCTCAGAAGCTAAGCATGTTCGGATACCCACATTCTTTGCCAATGACTCATTCGGAGCATAAGCAGAAGCTGACAAAGCCTCTCAAACTCCTTTGGGTCAAAGGAAGGCAAAGGCTAGCCTGCTATTGGGACTGACTTCGCCTCCTTCCCTTCTTGTCAGAAGAGAATAATAAATGCATTGACAGCGACATCTGTGTTACATCTGTAATGATGCATAAGAACAAGACATTAGGGGGAGAATAATGAAAAAGGTTCACATTTATAAAGTACTTTAAGGTTACCAAAGTATTTTTCTTATAGTGACAATGCAATGAAGTGATTAGTGTAGGAATTATTGTTCCCATTATATGGATGAGGAAATGGAGACTGGCATAAGGTAAGTGACTTGCTCAGGGTCACCATGGTACAGGGAGAAGAATATTAACACTGGAGTTGGAGAATCTACATTTCAATCCTACCTTTAATGCTTACTACCTATGTTTTGTTGTTTAGTCATCTTTGTGACCCCATTGGGGATTTTCTTGGCAAAGATAACTGGAGTGGTTTACCATTTCCTTCACCAGCTCATTTGAGGGATGTGGAAATTGAGGCAAACAGGATAGAGTAATTTGCCCAGGGTTACACAGCCAATAGGTGTCTGAGGCTAGATTTGAACTCAGTTCTTTTTTGTAAATTAAGTTTATTTCTTTAATTAATTAATTTTGAATGTTTTTCCATGATTACAAGATTCATGTTCTTTCCTTCCCCTCCTCCCCCATCTCTCCCACCCCTAGCCAACAAGCAATTCCACTGGGTTTTACATGTGTCTTTGATCAAGACTTATTTCCATATTATTAATATTTGCACTAGGGAGAATGCTTAGAGTCTACATCCCCAATCATATCCCATTGACCCATGTGATCAAGCAGTTGTTTTTTTTATGCATTTCTGCTCCCACAGTTCTTTCTCTGGATGTAGATGGCATTCTTTCTCATAAATCCCTCAGAATTGTCCTGGATCATTGCATTGCTACCAGTAGAGAAGTCCATTACATTCGATTGTACCACAGTGTATCAGTCTCTGTGTACCATGTTCTCTTGGTTCTGCTCCTCTCACTCTGCATCAATTCCTGGAGGTTGTTCCAGTTCCCATGGAATTCCTCCACTTTATTATTCCTTTGAGCACAATAGTATTCCATCACCAACATATACCACAATTTGTTCAGCCATTCCCCAATTGAAGAGCATCCCCTCATTTTCCAATTTTTGGCCACCACAAAGAGCACAACTATAATTATTTTTGTACAGGTCTTTTTCCTTATTGCCCAACTACCTATGTTGCTTTAGGTAATTCATATAGTCAAATATTTATTAATATTTATAATCATTATAGTATATTACATAAAATAGTACCAAGTAGTAACTATTTCTATATTAAAACTCATTTAAATATTTATAATTATTGTTGTAATTATAGTAATCAAGTATTTATTACTATACTAGAAAGTTGGGAAACAAATAAAAGAATGAAACAGTCCCTATTCACAAAGAGCATATATAGCACAGGCAGCTAGGTGTCTCAGTAGACAGTCAGTCCTGGAGATGGGAGGTAGTGGATTCAAATGAAGCTTTAGATATTTCCTAGCTGTGTAGTCCTGGGCAAGTCATTTAACCTCTATTGCCTAACCCTTACCTTTCTTCTACCCTGGAACCAAAGATAGTATTGATTTTAAGATGGAAGAAAAGAGTCTAAATATATACATATGTGTGTGTGTGTGTGTATTGTGAACTTTAGATTACTCCACCCTACTTAGTCTAACAAAAACAGGAATGTCTATACCCATACTTGAGGATTAAGTATTTAGGAGGATGGCCTATGACAGACATGTGCTAGCAAATGACAAATCAGAAACAACTGACAGACCCCTGGGCTGTCCTAAGTCAAGCTTAAGATACCATTGGTACATGTGAGATGCAGGAAAGTAATGTAAAAACCGTCTATATATTTTGCATCACTTCCTCTCACCAGACTCTTTCCATGGAAAGGTGGCTCTGGCAGCAGCTTGCTGAGAGTTTTGGCATCTTGGCATGGTGGCAGCTATTGTCTGGGTTTGGCGGTGAGTTTTCCTTGATACTATACTGTGAGAAGCTTAGTAGCCTAGTTCAGGTGAGGCATCATCACTGAGGTCTCTCAGAGTTTAGGTTGATTCTTTTCTCCTTTACCTAACAAACACTATAGTCTTAGAAAAGCCTCTAAACTTCTTCAAAGACCTCGTGGTGGAAGTCTTTGAACTCCCCCTGGCACAGGCCAGGCAGAAGAAATCCTATGCCATCTATCTCCCTTCTCCTTAATTCCTTCCCATTATACTAATTAAAATCACCATAAATTTCCAAACTGACTTGGGTGTCTTATTTGGGATTTTCTCTGGCAACCAAATTAATTTAGATTAGGTCACAACCCTAAAATTATCCTTACAGTATACAACATAAATAGAAAGTGAATGAATGCAAATATTTAAGAGCAATTAAATACAAGGTATTTTGGCATCAACAACATAGGTTATGATCAAGAACACATAAAAACACATGTAATACCCAGTGGAATTGTGCGTCGGCTATGGGAAGGGGAGGGGAAGGGAGGGAGGAAAATAATGTGATTCTTGTAACCAAGGAATAATGTTCTAAATTGACTAAATAAAAATTTAAAAAATCAAATAAAATGTTTCCATAAAAACAAATAAATAAATAAATAAATGCATGGATGAATAGATAAATAAATAAATGGATAAATAAGTAAATGCAAGGTAGTTTGGAAGAGAGCATTAGTTATTAGGGAAGATCAGGAATGCCTTTCTTTAGAATATGGCATTTGAGTTATTTCTTTTTTTTTTTAAACCCTTCCCTTCCATCTTGGAATCAATAAGGCAGAATAGTGGAAAGGGCTAGGCAATGGGGGTTAAGTGACTTACCCAGGGTCACAGAGCTGAGAAGTATCTGAGGCCAGATTTGAACCTAGGACTCCTGTCTCTAGGCCTGACTCTCAATCCACTGAGCTACCCAGCTGCCCCCTGAGCTATTTCTTACATGAAGGGGAAGACTCCATGATGCAGCAAGAAAGACAGAGTATATTCCACACAGCCAAGTGGCTCAGTGGATATAGCACTGGGCCCAGAGCCAGGAAAACCTGAGTTCAAATTTGACCTCAGACCCTCACAAATGGAATAATCCTGGGAAAAACCACTTAACCTATTTGCCTTAGTCCACTGGAAAAGGAAATTGTAAACTCCTCCAGTAACTTTGCCAAGAAAACCCCATGGACAGTATGGCCCATGGTGTCATGAAGAGTTGAATATGACTGAACAATCATAACAATAATATTCCAGGCATGGGCCATTATCCAAAAGCATGAAAATGGAAGGTGGAGTGTTAAATGTGAAAAACACTTTAAAGGATTGCAGAATGTGGGAGTCTTCATTATATCCAGTAATACTTAAAACTAGGTTGGAGCCAGGTGGTGTAATTCTTTAAAAATAAGCCAGTTCTTTACCTCTAAAGGAGGAGGATAGGGATGGACTAGATGGTCTCTTAGGTTCCTTCTCACTCAAGATCTATGATCTTGGGAGATTCAGGAAAAATTCTGCTATCACAGGAACTGGGTAGAGACTGATAATATCCCTCCTAGGAGAGAGATCTGGATTGTACCTTTACCAAAAACTGAGAATCCCATCTCACCCACTTACTACTTGTAGGATCTAAGGGAAAATCACTGCACTTTCTGGGTCACAGTTTCCTCATCTATAAAGTGAGAGGTTTTGATTGGAAGGCTTCAAAGGTCCTTCTCATCTCTAATTCTATGATTCTATACAAGATTCTGAGTCCTTTAGAATAATGAGACAAAAGGGGTTGGTACATCATGTAAAATTTAAATATTTTTCAGTGAAATGGATGAATTGTGATGGAGTTAATTTCTTCTCTTTATTTTCATATGGGGGTAGATATACATATATAGTATGAAAACACTACCCATTGAGACCTTTTCTTTTAGAAAATATTAAGAAATAATATCAGGGGGCAGCTGGGTAACTCAGTGGATTGAGAGTCAGTCCTAGAGATGGGAGGTCCTAGGTTCAAATCTGGCCTCAGACACATCCCAGCTGTGTGACCCTGAGCAAGTCACTTGACCCCCATTGCCTAGCCCTTACCACTCTTCTGCCTTGGAGCCAATACACAGTATTGACTCCAAGACAGAAGGTAAGGGTTAAAAAAAAAAGAAAGAAATAATATCATGTCAGTGTCCTAGTCTAAAATCTGTGGTTCCACCTAAATGAAAAACCTTATCATTATTAAATCAATGTCAATGAATAAAATTCATAGTCTGAAGTCTTTGATCTCATTCTTTCAAAAAATAATGACTTTTACTTGTAACAGGGGACTGGCTAAATGTCCTTTGAGATCACACAATCATCCTTACTGAGCATCTACTCAAAGATACTTGGAAAAATTGATTCTGTAAATTCTTTAAAAAAAAAAAAACCTTTAACTTGTACAAGAATATTCATAGCTGCGCTCTTTGTGATGGCAAAAAATTGGAAAACGAGGGGATGACCTTCAATTGGGCTGAATAAATTGTGGTATCTGTTGGTGATGGAATATTATTGTGCAAAAAGGAATAATAAAGTGGAGGAATTCCATGGAGACTGGAACGACCTCCAGGAAGTGATGCAGAGCGAGAGGAGAAGAACCAGGAAAACATTGTACACAGAGACTGATACACTGTGGCACGATCGAATGTAATGGACTTCTCCATTAGTGGCAATGCAATGATCCTGAACAACTTGGAGGAATCTAGGAGAAAAACCACTATCCATATTCAGAGGAAAAACTGTGGGAGTAGAAACACAGAAGAAAAACAACTGCTTGATTTGATTACATGGGTCGAGGGGGATGTGACTGGGGATGTAGACTCTGTGTGAACATGCTAATGCAAACACCAACAACATGAAATAGGTTTTGATCAAGGACACAAGTAATACTCAATGAAATTACAAGTCGGCTGCAGGAAGGGTTGGGGGAGGGGAGGGAGGGAAATAATGTGATTCTTGTAACCAAGTAAAATGTTCTAAATTGACTAAATAAATTAACTTAAATAAAAAAATAATAAAAAAATTAAAAACGCTTTACTTTCTTTCTTAGAATAATACTATGTATTGATTTCAAGGCAGAAAAATAGTAAGGGCTATGCAATGAGGATTAAGTGACTTACCCAGGGTCACACAGCTGGGAAATATCTGAAGTCAGATTTGAACCCAGAATCTCCTATCTTTGGCATGGCTCTCAATCCACTGAGCCCCCAGTAAACTCTTGATAACTCATAATAGAAGGGTATTGCTCCCAAGCTAGAACATGTAGCATCTGACTGCTTTCAATCTGCTTAATTAGTAGTGAACAAAAGTATTTTAATTGACTATTGAGCCAGGATTGAGTATTCAATGGAATAATAAGTTTCAATGGAAGAACTCAAGCTCTCTCTCTCTAGCAGCTTTCAAGTGAAGAAGAAAGCACTGTGGCCCTCTGGGTAGGGAGAAAGGTACTTGGCAGCAGTAACGATTGTGGCTATCTCATCTCACTATCTTAATTGCCAGATTTCTGCTATTTCTTCTGCCACTACTGTGTCTATTCCGTGACACAGAAGGACCTGGTGAGCTTCAAAAAGTCAGAGAGTGGAAGGTGGAGTCAAGATGGCGGCCTAGAAGGAGCAGAAGTTCAGACCTCTGAATACCCTTCCTAACTGATCACAAACTGAATGCTCCCAGGGGACTGAAAATCAAACTTAACAACAAGACAGAGCCAAGGAACCATCCTGCTGGACTTAATTCAAAAGGTATGCCCCCCAAAAAGCCAGAATCCGAGAACACTCGGGTTTAAGGGGAAGACAGAAGGAAGGTCCCAGGACCCATCCCTCCTCCCACCCAAAGCTCTGAGACTCCAGCATCAGTGGGAACTTCTGGGAGGGCAAAGGTGCTGGTCTGAAGGGCATACCTTGCGAGCAGGACTGGCCAAGTTCAGAGTGTCCAACACAGATGGCGTGGAAGGAGCTAGAGAGGGAGCATAGACCTGGCAGCCTGGCCAGAGCTGTGGAGATCCTCCATATTTGCTCCAGCCTTCCAGGAAGTTTTGGACTCAGAGCACACCAACCCCAACTAAGCTGAACGTAATCCTATCAAAAGTCTCCAGAACTCAGGGAAGCCCAGGCTCCACACCCATCCTCATTGACTGCTGGACTTGAATCCAATCAAAAGCCTCCAGAGGACAGGGAAACTCAAACCCCAACAACCCCCCCACCACAGACTACACAGAGAGATCTCCTATTAAAGCTCCAAGAGTGGAGACTAACAGAAGCCCCCAAAACCAAAAAAAATGAGAGGAGCAAGAGCATAGACAAATACGGGGAGTAAAGAAGGGGTGAATTTGAGCAAATAACAGAAAAAGAAGAAAGAAACTACAATAGACAGCTTCTACTCAGCAAACAGAACAGAGGGGGAGATATCAGCAAACGATAAACCATAAATCCCAGAAAATTGGATACAGGCTGTGGAAGAACTCAAAATACAATTAAGAGAAGCTGAAGACAATTGGGAGAAGAACTTAAAAATTAAGATAAGTCATCTGGAAACAGAGGCACTTGAACTAAAATGAGAAAATAGTGTCTTGAAAGCCATAATCAACCAGCTGGAAAATGAGGCAAAGATGATGAAAGATGAGGTAAAGAGGATGAAAGAGGACCTTCAAAGAAAATCAGACCAGAATGAAAAGGATGACCAAAAAGCCAGGGATGAAATCCAGTCTTTAAGAACCAGAATACAACAACTGGAATTAAATGACCTCACAAGGTAACAGGACATTATAAAACAAAATGAAAAGAATGAAAAAATTGAGGAAAATATGAAGCATCTCATTCACAAAACATATGATTTAGAAAATTGTTCGAGAAGAGACAATTTAAGAATCATTGGTCTACCAGAAGACCATGACAAAAGAAAAAGCCTGGACATAATACTACAGGAAATTATTCAGGAAAACTGTCCTGATATCCTAGAACAAGAGGGGAAAGTGGAGATTGAAAGAATCCACAGATCACCTCCTGTATTTACTCCCCAATTGACAACAACCAGGAATTTTATAGCCAAATTCAAAAACTATCAGACCAAAGAAAAGATATTACAAGCTGCCAAGAAGAAGTCATTCAGATACCATGGAAACACAGTGAGGATACACAGGATCTGGCTGCATCCACACTGAAGGACCAAAAGGCATGGAATACGATATTCCAGAAAGCAAGGGAACTAGGTCTACAACCAAGAATCAAATACCCATCAAAACTGACTATTTTCTTACAGGGGAAAGTATGGTCATTCAACACAATAGAAGAATTCCAAGCATTCATAAAGAAAAGACCAGACCTGAACAGAAAATTTGGTGTCCAAGCACAGAACTCAAGAGAATCATCAAAAGGTAATTAAAAAAGAAAGGGAAAAGAAAAACAAAATAAAACAACAACAAAAAAATTTTTAAGAGTTAAATAAGTTAAAATGTTAACTTATTAAAATGTTAAATAAGTTAAAGAGTTAAATAAGTTAAAATTATATATATTCCTATAAGAAAAGAGGTCATTGGTAACTGTTAAAAACTGTTGCTATCACCTGGGCAGCTAAAAGAATTACACTTAGAGGGAACAGTGACAAACTGAATAGTATGAAAGGACAAGACATAATAGGTATACAGATAGATGCATGTATAAATACATATACATGTGTGTTTGTATATATATATATATATATATATATATATATATATATATATATATATATACACATACGTATGTGTGTCACACACACACACACAACCAGAGCTAAAAAAAAAGAGGTTAATACTAAAAGAAATGGGAAAAGAAACAAATGGGGGTAAATTTATATGTCACAAAGAAGCTCATGGCAGGAAGGGGGAGAACATCGATATACTAGAAGGGGAAAGAGGTTGGAGATAGGAAATACTCAACTCAACAACGTGCTTTGAAACTGACCCAAAGAGGGAAGAACAATCCAATCCATTGGGGAAGAGAATAGATTTGCGCCCTATAGGGGAGTAGAAGGGTAAAAAACAGACTGGTATGGAGGGAAGCAGTACAAGGGAGGGAGAGGGTAGGGGGGATTTAAAAAAAGACTACAGGGGAAAATAAGGGGGGAATAAGAAGGGAAGGGGGTATAAAGGGAAGTAAAATAAGAGTGGAAACTAGGGGGATTGATTATAAACAAACATTGGTGTAGAAGGAAATAGTGAAAGAAGAAAAAGCAGAACCAGGAGTAGAAATCAAAATGCTGGGAAATACACAGCTAGTAATCATAGCTCTGAATGTGAATGGAATGAACTTACCCATAAAATGCAAGCAAATAACAGAGTGGATTAGAATTCAAAACCCTACCATATGCTGTCTACAAGAAACACACATGAGGAAGGTAGATACGCATAGGGTGAAAGTAAGAGGATGGAGCCAAAGCTATTGGGCATCAACTGATAAAAAGAAGGTAGGAGTAGCAATCATGATATCTGACAAAGCCAAAGTAAAAATAAATCTAGTTAAAAGAGATAGGGAAGGTAATTACATCCTGATAAAAGGCAGTATAGACAATGAGGAAATATCTGTACTCAATATGTATGCACCAAATGGCATAGCATCCAAATTTCTAAAGGAGAAACTAGAGGAGCTCAAGGATGAAATAGTTAGAAAAACTATACTAGTGGGAGATCTGAACCTTCCTCTATCCAAACTAGATAAATCAAACCAAAAAATAAATAAGAAAGAGGTGAGAGAAGCGAATGAAATCTTAGAAAAATTAGAGTTAGTAGACATGTGGAGAAAAATAAATAGGAACAAAAAGGAATACACCTTCTTTTCAGAAGCACATGGTACATTCACAAAAATTGACCATGTATTAGGGCACAAAAACATTGCAAACAAGTGCAAAAGGGCAGAAATAATAAATGCAAACTTCTCAGACCACAATGCAATGAAAATAATAATAAGTAAGGGTACATGGAGAGATAAATAAAAAATAAATTGGAAATTAAACAATATGATTCTCCAAAACCAACTAGTTAAAGAACAAATCGGAAAAACAATTAATAACTTCATTGAAGAAAATGACAATGGTGAGACATCCTTTCAAAACCTATGGGATGCAGCCAAAGCAGTACTCAGGGGGAAATTTATATTCTTGAGTTCATATATAAACAAATTAAGAAGGGCAGAGGTTAATGAATTAGGCATGCAAATTAAAAAATTAGAAAGTGAACAAATTAAAAATCCTCAGATGAAGACTAAATTAGAGATCCTAAAAATCAAAGGAGAAATCAATAAAATTGAAAGTCAAAGAACTATTGATTTAATAAATAAGACTAGAAGCTGGTACTTTGAAAAAACAAATAAAATAGACAAAGTACTAGTCAGTCTAATTAAAAAAAGGAAAGAAAAAACCAAATTGACAGTATCCAAGATGAAAGGGGAGACCTCACCTCTAATGAAGAGGAAATTAAGGCAATCATTAAAAACTACTTTGCCCAATTATATGGCAACAAATATGGTAATCTAGGTGAAATGGATGAATACTTACAAATATATAAATTGCCTAGACTAACAGAGGAAGAAATAAATTACCTAAACAACCCCATATCAGAAAAAGAAATTGAACAAGCCATCAAAGAACTCCCTAAGAAAAAAATCCCCACATCAAGATGGATTCACAAATGAATTCTATCAAACATTCAAAGAACAACTAATCCCAATATTATACAAACTATTTGACAGAATAAGCCAAGAAGGGGTTTTACCAAATTCTTTTTATGACACAAACATGGTACTGATCCCAAATCCAGGCAGGTTAAAAACAGAGAAAGAAAACTATAGGCCAATCTCCCTAATGAATATAGAAGCAAAAATCTTAAATAGGATACTAGCAAAAAGACTCCAGCAAGTCATCACAACTGTTATCCACTATGATGAGGTAGAATTCATACCAGGAATGCAAGGATGGTTCAATATTAGGAAAACCATCCACATAATTGACAATATTAACAAGCAAACTGACAAAAATCACATGATTATCTCAATAGATTCAGAAAAAACCTTTGATAAAATACAACACCCATTCCTATTGAAAACACTAAAAAGTATAGGAATAGAAGGGTCTTTCCTAAAAATAATAAACAGTATATATCTAAAACCATCAGCAAACATCATCTGCAATGGGGATAAACTTGAAGCCTTCCCAATAAGATCAGGAGTAAAATTATTATCATTATCACCTTTATTATTTAATATTGTACTAGAAACACTAGCAGTAGCAATTAGAGAAGAAAAGGAAATTGAAGGTATTAAAATTGGCAATGAGGAGACCAAGCTGTCACTCTTTGTGGATGATATGATGATTTACTTAAAGAATCCTAGAGAATCAACCAAAAAGCTAGTCAAAATAATCAACAACTTTAGCAAAGTTGCAGGATACAAAATAAACCTGCATAAGTCATGAGCATTTCTATATATCTCAAACCCAGTTCAGCAGCAAGAATTAGAAAGAGAAATTCAATTTAAAGTCACCCAAGACAATATAAAATACTTAGGAATCTATCTGCCGAGACAAATACAGGAACTATATGAACACAACTACAAAACACACTCCACATAATTAAAACTAGATCTAAACAATTGGAAAAACACTGATTGCTCATGGGTGGGACAAGCTAACATAATAAAAATGACCATCCTACCCAAACTTATCTATCTATTTAGTGCCATACCCATTGAACTTCCAAAAAACTTTTTTACTGAATTAGAGAAAACCATAACAAAGTTCATTTGGAAGAACAAAGGATCAAGGATATCCAGGGAAATAATGAAAAAAATACAAAGGAAGGTGGCCTTGCAGTCCCAGATCTCAAGCTATATTACAAAGCAGTGGTCATCAAAACAATTTGGTACTGGCTAAGAGACAGAAAGGAGGATCAGTGGAATAAACATGGGGTAAATGATCTCAGCAAGACAGTCTATGACAAACCCAAAGACCCCAGCTTTTGGGACAAAAATCCACTATCTGATAAAAACTGCTGGGAAAATTGGAAGACAGTGTGGGAGAGATTAGGTTTGGATCAACACCTCACACCCTACATCAAGATAAACTCAGAATGGGTGAATGACTTGAACATAATAAAGAAGGAAACTATAAGTAAATTAGGCAAACACAGAATAGTATACCTGTTAGACCTTTGGGAAGGGAAAGATTTTAAAACCAAGCAAGACTTAGAAAGAGTCACAAAATGTAAAATCAATAATTTTGACTACATCAAATTAAAAAGGTTTTGTACAAACAAAACCAATGTAACTAAAATTAGAAGGAAAGCAACAAATTGGGAAACAATCTTCATAACAAAAACCTCTGACAAAGGTCTAATTACTCAAATTTATAAAGAGCTAAACCAGTTGTACAAAAAATCAAGCCATTCTCCAATTGATAAATGGGCAAGGGACATGAATAGGCAGTTTTCAGCCAAAGAAATCAAAAGTATTAACAAACACATGAAAAAGTGTTCTAAATCTCTTATAATCAGAGAGATGCAAATCAAAACAACTCTGAAGTATCACCTCATACCCAGCAGATTGGCTAACATGACAGTGAAGGAAAGTAATGAGTGTCGGAAGGAATGTGGCAAAGTTGGGACATTAATTCATTGCTGGTGGATTTGTGAATTGATCCAATCATTCTGGAGGGCAATTTGGAACTATGCCCAAAGGGCAATAAAAGACTGTCTGCCCTTTGATCCAACCATAGCACTGCTGGGTTTGTTCCCCAAAGAGATAATAAGGAAAAAGACTTGTACAAGAATATTCATAGCTGCACTCTTTGTGGTGGCAAAAATTGGAAAATGAGGGGATGCCCTTCAATTGGGGAATGGCTGAACAAATTGTGGTATATGTTGGTGATGGAATACTATTGTGCTCAAAGGAATAATAAAGTGGAGGAATTCCATGGAGACTGGAACAACCTACAGGAAGTGATGCAGAGTGAAAGGAGCAGAACCAGGAGAACATTGTACACAGAGACTGAGACACTGTTGTACAATCGAATGTAATGGACTTCTCCATTAATGGCAATGCAATGTCCCTGAACAATCTGCAGGGATCTATGAAAGAAAACACTATCCTTAAGCAGAGGACAAACTGTGGGAATAAAAACACTGAGGAAAGTCAACTGCTTGACTACAGGGGTTGAGGGGATATGATTGAGGAGATACTCTAAATGAGTACCCTAATGCAAATACCAACAACAAGGAAATGAGTTCGGACCAAAGAGACATGTGATACCCGGTGGAATTGCGTGTCGGCTAGGGGAGGAGTGGTGGTGGGGAAAGGAGGAGGAAAAGAAAATCATCTCTATTTCCAATGAATAATATATGAAAATGACCAAATAAAATAATGTTTAAAAACTAAAAAAATTAATTAATTAAATAAATAAATTTAAAAAATTTTAAAAGTCAGAGAGTGGGAGTAGTTGAGTGGCTCAGTGAATAGAGAGTCAGGCCTGGAAATGAGAGGTTCTGGGTTCAAATGGGGCCTCAGACACTTCCTGGCTGTGTGACCCTGGGCAAGTCACTTAACCCCCACTGCCTAGCCTTTTCTGCTTTTCTGCCTAACTAAGGCAGAAGTTAAGGATTTGTAAAAATTAAAATTAAAAAAAATTTGGTCCATAAGAAAACATATTTAGTTAAGAAAAAGTTATCTGCAAATAGAAATGTTGCCTAGGTAGTGGAAGGACTATGTATGAACTTCCTATGTATTGTCCTACTCAGGAGTTTAGGCCTGGCTCTCTATCCACTGAGTCACCTTGCTGCCCCTACATAACAATTTCTTCAACTCATTGTCTTTTGTTCCAAAATGATTCCCTCTTCCAAATTTTCCTGATTCACTCCAGGACATCACATCCTCCCAGTCACCCTGGATCACAATCTTAGTGTCATTTTCTACTTCTCACTTGTATTGTTTTCATTTCTGCTTTCCCAACATCTCTGGTATCTGCTGATCCTCTCCAATCACACTGCCACCATCTTGGCTCAGGTCCTCATCAAGACACATTGGGACTGAGACAATAAAAACCTGTAAACTGGCCTCCCTGCCTTTAGTCCCTCCTCTTTCCAATCCGTTCTCCATTTGACTGCCAAAATGATCTTGAAGCATGGGTCTGATTATGTTACTCCTCTAGTCAATAAACTCCACAGGCTCCCTATTGCTGCCAGGATCAAATATAAAGTCCTCTGTTTGACTTTTTAATCCTTGAACAGCTCTGCAACTTCTATCCTTGAGAAGGCCATCTTACAACAGTAACACTCTCTTAAGTCTCCACAATCTGCCTCCCTTCAAGTTCCAGTTAAAATTCTGCCCTTTGTGGAAAGCTTTTCCCAGTTCCCCTTAAATCTAGTCTCTGGGCTCTGCTGACTATTTCTAATTTATCCTGTGGGTGAGGATATCCTGAATATACAAATTTGTACAGAACTGTTTGTTCATTTGCCTCCTGGGTCAGACTGTGTTTGTTCATTTGCCTCCTGAGTCAGACTTTGAGTTCCATGGGAGCAGAGGCCACCTTTTGCCTTTCTTTGAACCCTCAGTGCTTAACATAATGCCTGGCACAAAATAAGTGCCTAAATGTTTATTGATTTACTATCTTTCCAAGTTTCTTATATTTTCCTCTCTTCCATGTTCATGAACTCAACAGTCTTGTTCTTTCTTGACTGTGATTCTCCATCTCTCCTCTCCATGCCTTTTCACAGACTGTCCTCCTTGCCTGGAATGTGCTCCCCACTTATGTCTCCTGGCTTCCCTGATTTCCTTCAGAAAAGCTCAAATTCTACCTTCAGTTGGAGTCCTTTCCCAGTCTTCTCTACCATGAGGGCCTTCTCTCTTAGATTATCTTCCATTTTTGTTACTGCTGTTCAGTCATTCTAATTGGGTCCGACTCTTCATGATCCCATTTGGGTTTTTTTTTGTTTTGTTTTGTTTTGGCAAAGATACTAGAGTAGTTTGGCATTTCTTTCTCCAAATCATTTGACAGATGAGGAAACTGAGGCAAACAGAGTGAAATGTCATGCCCAGGGTCACATAGCTAAGAAGTATCGGAGGCCAGATTTGAGCTCAGGAAGTTGTCTTCCTGACTCCAGACCTGGCGCTCTATTCAGTTCACCTCTTCGTTGCCCCTATTTACACTTTATCCACTTTGTATATTTATAGTTATTTTCATGTTGACTCCTCCATGAGAAAGTGAACTCTTTTGTTTTATCTCCTGTACTTAGTACAGTGCCTGGAATGCCGCAAGTGATCCCACCCACTCGCTTCCCCTTATTTAGTAATAAATGTAATAAACTGGACTCAAAAGTCCAGTTTATTACATTCTGTGAACAATTCAAAAATATCCAGATGGTTATTTGATGACCTTTTCTGAAGTGCCAGTTCTCAGGAGCCTCTCCAGAATACTCCCACTGACCAAAAGGGCAGATGCCTCCTTCTGGTCTGTAGAACCATGGAGATAGGCTACTAAAAACATATGCATGTGGCCTCAGACACTTCCCAGCTGTGTGACTCTGAGCAAGTCACTTGACCCCCATTGCCTAGCCCTTACCACTCTTCTGCCTTGGAACCAATACACAGTATTGACTCCAAGATGGAAGGTAAGGGTTTAAAAAAATAAAAATAAAAACAAACAAACAGATGCATGCCTGTAGTCTGGAAAACAGCAGGGGGAGGGGAGGGAATCCTGCAGGCTCATTCTCAGAGGCCTGTGGAACATTTGATCCGGATTCCCTTTCAATGCACAGATAACAAGGATATCACTTGCCTGAAATGGGAGCTGACTATGTCTTCTGTGGCTTACTCTAGAATATCAATTGCTTCTCCTCTGAGTAATGTCAGTTTTGTCACGGGCCATTTTTTGACAATTTGTGGATTATACGCCTATCTTCCTTCAATAAAAATTAAGTAAAATAAAATTTAATTAATTTAATTAAATTATGCACTAGCTTATCCTCCATATATACATATGCACACACATTCTCTAGTATATACACACTCTCTCTCTTCTTACCTCTGCCTCTTAGAAGCCCTAGTTCTCTTTTCTTTCTTTTTAAAAACTCTTCCCTTACCCCAATTGATAAATGGGCAAGGGACATGAATAGGCAATTTTCAGTTAAAGAAATCAAAACTATTAATAAGCACATGAAAAAGTGTTCTAAATCTCTTATAATCAGAGAGATGCAAATCAAAACAAGTCTGAGGTATCACCTCCCACCTAGCAGATTGGCTAACATGACAGCAAAGGAAAGTAATGAATGCTGGAGGGGATGTGGCAAAGTTGGGACATTAATGCATTGCTAGTGGATTTGTGAATTGATCCAACCATTCTGGAGGGCAATTTGGAACTATGCCCAAAGGGTGATAAAAGACTGTCTGCCTTTTGATACAGCCATAACACTGCTGGGTTTGTACCCCAAAGAGATAATAAGGAAAAAGACTTGTACAAGAATATTCATAGCTGCGCTCTTTGTGGTGGCCAAAAATTGGAAAATGAGGGGATGCCCTTCAATTGGGGAATGGCTGAACAAATCGTGGTATATGTTGGTGATGGAATACTATTGTGCTCAAAGGAATAATAAAGTGGAGGAATTCCATGGGAACTGGAACAACCTCTAGGAAGTGATGCAGAGCAAAAGGAACGGAACCAGGAGAACATTGTACACAGAGACTGATACACTGTGGTATAATTGAACATAATGGACTTCTCTACTAGCAGCAATGCAATGATCCAGGACATTCTGAGGGACTTATGAGAAAGATGCTATCCACATCCAGAGGAAGAATTGTGGGAGTAGAAACACAGAAGAAAAACAACTGCTTGATCACATGGTTGATGGGAATATGATTGGGGACAAAGACTCTATAAATGATCACACTAGTACAAATATCAACAATATGGAAATGGGTCTTGATCAGTTACACATGTAAAACCCAGTGGAATTACTTGTTGGCTAGGGGTCAGAGGATGGGGGAGGAGAGGGAAAGAACATGAATTTTGTAACCATGGAAAAATATTCTAAATTAATTAAATAAAATATTCCAAATCTGGGGGCAGCTGGGTAGCTCAGTGGATTGAGAGCTAGCCCTAGAGACGGGAGGTCCTAGGTTCAAATCTGGCCTCAGATACTTCCCAGCGACCCTGGGCAAGTCACTTGATCCCCATTGCCTAGCCCTTACCACTCTTCTGCCTTGGAGCCAATACACAGTATTGACTCCAAGACGGAAGGTAAGGGTTTAAAAAAAAAAATATTCCAAATCTAAAAAACAAACAACAAAAAAAAAACTCTTTCCTTATAAATGTATACCCTATTGGAATTGCTTGTCAACTCTGGGAGGAGGAAGTGAAGAAGGGAAGGAGAAAACATGAATCATGTAACCATGGAAAAAAATTTAAATGAAATTTAAAATTAAAAACTCTTACCTCCTGTCTTAGAATCAATACTGTGTTTTGGTTCCAAGGCAGAAAAGCAGTAAGAGCAAAATAATGGAGATTAAGTGACTTGTCCAGGGTCACACAGCTAGGAAGCCTCTGAGGTCAAATTTAAACCTAGGACCTCCCTCTCTAGGCCTGGCTCTCAAACCTCTGAGCCACCTAGTTACCCCCTATATTTCTTAAAAGTTTTAATTCCAGACCTTCCTTTCCTGATCCCTTTAGCTGCCATTGTTTCTCTGTCCTGATTACTTCGAATTTATTTTTTTAACTATACGTATGCATATTGACTCTCCCCAAAAATGTAAGCTCAGTAGGGCCAGATATAACTCCATTGTTGTATTTCTATCGCTCAGGGCTGTGCCTGAGCCCTGGAAGTCAGAGCCAGCTCTAACCTTTGCTAAATTTTCAGTGTGTATATATTACATCTCAGAAATTGGCAAATACTACAAATCAGGACTTGATATCAGAAAGTAATTAGAAAACGTCAGTGTAAGAAGGCCCACCTTTGGTGAGTGCTATCCTTTGAGTCTGTAGCATGAGGGTTTCATTGTGTGGTTCAAAGAGAGGCAGAATAGATAGTTCTAGACTCTTCTCTTCCCACACTTCTCCAAGGGAGATTTTCATTCCTGCCAAGAGGAAGAGCAGGAAAGTGGGGCTGGAGGCCATTCTGCTCTTCTTAGAGAGAAGGGATACCAGCTTATAATGATTTCTAGCTGCTTCCTTAAATGTTGTTAGTCTAGGAGATATGGTGGGGCTCAATTTAACTTCTGAAAGCTTCACCATTGTGTTTTGGGGGAGGGAAATGATAACCCCAAGTTCTATATCCAAGACTTGACCCCATTCCCAACTAATTCCAGTTCTATAGTGAATAATCAAAGCTAATAGCAAAGAAACCCCATTTATCTAAATCATAGCAAAAGAGAAAAATCAGAGAAGATATACAGAGCTGAATATATGCCAGCGTGAAAGAACTCTCCAGTTGGTAGTGAGATAACTCAACTCCACCAAGTGAGAGATCTTCGTTGTCACCCAAAAAGGAAATTTCTTCAAAATTTTTGGTATGGTAAGCAGGGGATATGATGGATATTACAAGCTCCTCTTTTAAAACTTCTCTTAATAGTCTTTTCTTTAGCAATATGTAGTAGGATTGACCTCTTCCATCTTTCCTCTGGAAGCTAGAAGCCAGAAGCTGGACCTGGGAGAGTTTGGCAGAGGACTGAACAAGGCTGGAGCTGTTCTTCTCTAGCCAACTTCTCCTTGAACCTCATCAGGGTAGGACATTCATCTCCATCAACAAGAAGCCCATACCAATGAGCTTTAGGACAGGGGTGACATTCATGATGCAGATTTAAATTTAAATTTAAAACTAAATTTAAAAATGCATTCTATATACGTGGTGTTGGTTTGGGATTTCTTTTGTTGTTGTTGTTGTTTTTTATCTTTATTTTATTCCAATAACAAATTTATACGTATGTTTTCCATGATTCCATGATTCATGTTGTCTCCGTCCCCTCTTCCCTCCCCCCTCCCAGAGTTGACAAGCAATTCCACTGGATAATCCATGTTTTATCACTCATAACATGTTTCCATATGACTCATTTTTGTAAGAGAATAATCTTATAAAACCAAAATAGAGTTTTGTTTTGAAAAAAGTCAGTTGCTAAACATTTTCAGCACAATCCTGCCCCGAATATACTTTGATTGTTGATTGATTGAGCTGTTGGCTCTCAAAACTGATACTGGGAATAAAGTTTTGTTAGGAAATGATTCCTGTTCCTCAACAAAACCGAGAGGAGTCAAGGAGGAGTGAAGGTTATAGAATGGTGTCTACTTCTTCTTCTTTTCAGAGAATCACAGTCTCAAAGTTATAAGGAAGGACAGGGTTCAAATTGAACCCTCCCCTTAAAAGGAATCTTAGACATCTCCAATGAGTCGTCACCTACTTCTGCTTAAAGTAATGAGGAGATGGGACATCCTGGATTTAAATCTAGCCTCAGACACTTTCTAGCTAAGTAATCTTGGGCAAGTCACTTAACCTCCATTGCCTTGCCCTTAGTACTCTTCTACCCTGGAACCAATAAATAGTATTGGCTCTATGATGAAAGTTAAGGGTTTTTAATAATAATAATAACAATAATAATAATAATAATGTAATGGAGCCCTTGCCACCTACTGAAGCACTCTATTCTACTTCTGAACAGCTCTAAGGGTGAGGAAGTTTTTCTAAATGTTCAACCTAACTCTGCCACTACAAATTCTATTCCATTGCTGATAGTCTTTCTTTGGTCCATCTAAAGCCAGGCCAAATAAATATATTTATTTCTCCTCGTCTATATTAAAGTCTTTTAGATACTTGGAGGAAACTATCAATGTGCCTTCCCCTCCAAGTCTTCTCAGTGCTAAATATCTCCATTTTCGAGTGATCCTATTATGGCAAGGTCTCTAGTCCTCTCATTATCCCACCCACCTTCTTTGGCCTCCCTCCAGCTTGTTGCCATTTTCGGTAACAACAAAATGATTTTCTTGACTTCACATGAAGTCATGTTTGATGACAGGAACATTTACTGTGAGTCTACTTTGAATGCCACTAGATTCCCTAGAAGCCCATTTATTTTTTCCTTCTCCTCTATCCCAAGCAACTGTTTTCAGTAATAGGCCAAATGATGTTCACAACTAACCAGACATTTTGCTTTGATAGCCAACAAGATTGGAAACCACAGTCCTAGAGAATATGAAAAAGAGAGCTAAACCGCTCAGTATCAGAGGACTGACATCCTACCTTTAGTTCTTGTTTATGCTTTAGAGAATACATTTTAGATAACTAATCATTCAAAATTTTAAAGAAAATGTTTATCATATATATTTATTTAATAATTTTTAAAATTAATTGAAATCATTTTGTAAAATTGATGAACAAAAGGTCAGGGAAGAAAAGAAAGTCTAGCATTTAGGGAGAATCAAATGTATAGCATTCACGGAGGGAACTTGTAGACACGGGCTACCAGAATTGGAAGGTGTCTTAGACACTATCTCATCTATCCCACTCATTCGACGGAGGAGTAAACTGAGAGAGGTCAATTCAATTTAATTCAATCAGACAAGCATTTATTGTGCACTTCCTATGTGCTAGGCACTGTTGTAGACCCTAAGAATAAATGAACAAGAACTACAACAAAAGTAACTATTCCTGCCCTAATGAAGCTTACATTGTACTGTGAGGGGAAACAATATATACATAGAAAATTAAAAACAATGTACATAAAAAGTATTCAGATCTACATGAAGGATGGTATATTTACAGAAGAATGGAAATTTCAGAGGGCACCAAGGAAAGATAGGGTGGAATAGGTTAGGGACATGGGAAGGACAGGGCAGACATGAGGGAGCAAGGAGTGGTGGATTATCTTTTGACTTAGCCCATGATTCAGAAACACAGAGATTCTAAGTGGAGCCATGAGGCAGTAGATTGTCATTGTAGCGATTGTAATGTAAATTTAATTAGTAGCCTGAGCAAGAAGTTGAAAATAAAGGGGGAAAGGTAGAAGTACATACATAGTGGAAGAAAGACAGATAGTAAGATCCTAGTCCCATCTTATGGTCAAGCCAAAGGTCAGGGAAATGTCTTCCCAATATCCAACAGCACAATGACATGGGGTTTGGAATCATGAAGAGTCATCTTCCTGAGTTCAAATCCAGCCTCAGACATTACAAGAAGTATGACCCTGGGCATGTCCCTTAACTCTGTTTGCCTTAGTTTCCTCACAAGTCAAATGAGCTGGAGAAGGAAATGGCAAACCATGCCAGTATCTTTGCAAGAAAACCCTAAAATGGAGACATGAAGATTTGAACACAACTGAAACGACACAATAATGTATTAGAAGGGCCATTATTTAAGGTCATTAATATTAAGGTCTTTAATTTCTAGTACCAGAACTCTCTCTATTACACCTGCTGGAAAGCTAAAAATGAAGTCTCAGGAAGGTTTATGAAATGCTCCGGAATTCATTGTCAAGACATGCTTCAAAATAAGCAAAGAATTCACATACTCACTCTGATGCTTGTTACCATAAATTACTTGTCAAGTCAGGCTATTCAGAAACAGATTGTGATCTTTATGAGTGAAATACTGTTAATCACTCTAAAAAAGAGATATTGTTAAGAGATTTTTAGAATAAAACTAGCCACCTTCTGTCATGGAAACTCCAGATTTGCCATAACAGCATTTCCTTTAAAGATTATTCCTTCTCTTAATATGCTTACTGGTCCCATGGAATTCCCTTGGAAATGATCAAGAAATGTGGTTTCTTTCTTAGTTGATCCCATGTTCCTCAGAAACTCATAGATTTCCTAATATTTGGGAATCCTGAAACTGGGAATCATTTCAGATATGTGCGAACAGGGCTCAGATCTTCTGAAAAACCTGGGGACTTAGAAATGCTAGAGAGTGCTAATTTCCTGGGCATAGAAAAGCTATTGAATAAGGTTTGTAGATTGCATAGAACTTTAAATCAATTGGAAAGGACCACAGAGATAATAAGTCAATTCAGTCCTCTTTTTTGCAGATGGAAATGCAGCGTGGCATAGAAGGTAGAAAGAATGAGATACAAACACAATATAATGCCCCTTAAGGAGCTCTGTGACAAGGAAATCACTTTTTAAAGACTGATATATATTAATTTAAGGTCGCCAAGGAATTCAGCTATGTAATTCCTTAATGAAAACTCAAGTCAGCCATCAACCTTTTATGGAGTTTTAATTACAAACAGGAGGAAGAAAGGAATTAGAGATAGAGAGATAGAGGGAGAGAGAAAGGGGAGAGAAGGGAATAGGGCTTAAATACCCCTTCTGTTTAGGCTGGGCCAAAAGGCCCAAGCCCTTAGATAGCTGGGGCAATGAAAGGAGATCAGTCCCTATTACTCACGTGACCAAAAATGGAGAAACAGTCTCCGGGGCCCCCACCTTCAGCTTCCTTCAGCGCAAGCTTCTCAGAGCACACCGCAACCACCCCGACAAACTCCTCAACCCCCTCCTCGAGTCTTCAGACCCCCCTATCCTTAAGGAAACCATCCAAGTTCCCTCCCCTCAGTCCTCACATCTGCCAATCACCTGTCCATCAATTTCCCTGTGCCAATGGACGCTCTAGCTTAACCCAGGACCGCCCAGAGGTCTCTGGCTTTGCACATGTCTGTTGAAGGTCATATTTTCAAATAATTAAATCTTTGATCCTTTGCTACAGCCCTTTCTAAATCCTGTTAACCTGAGTAGGGTAGAGATTGGAATAATTAAATTTTGATCTATGCTGCAGCCCTTACTCAATCCTGTTAGGACTGAATAGGGTGGAGATTGATTCCAAGTATCTCCATTGTATCAATTCCAAAATCAATCATGACTCAAAGAAATTCCTGTTCTATGCTTAAGCATAGGTCAAAGTCCTTTCCATTGTTCAGCAAAAGGTTTCTGTCCTAAAGTAATCTTAAGAAGGGAGGAGAAGGAACCTCCCATGCCAATGGGGTTCACATTCCAATAGTCAAGACCCACTATCAATAGGAAATTTTTCAAGTATGAAATTTCCCAATGGTGAAATTTCCAACATTTATAAGTCTAAGAAATTTTGAGGTTTACAGCTCACATTCTAATAAGGAAGGCAACGCATAGAGAGAAGGTTGGCTAGGGAATAGCATTATGGCCCAGAAATTGGAAAAGTGGAATAATAGCCCTGGGTTCATATTTGACCTCAGAGACTTCCTAGCTGTGTGATCCTGGGCAAGTCAACTAAATTGTTTCCAAAGCCGAAAGTAAGGGTTAAAAAAAAAAAGAAAAGAAAAGGGCAGGAGAGGTAAGAGTATCCCCCCCCCCCCCCAAAAAAAAGACTGAGTCAAGAGGAGGCTATGATTCTAGGGAGTACATAGTGGAGTGGCTTCACTTCACACAGGAATGATTTTTGGAAGTACAGTTTGGTGGGTGGACATTCTGATTATTTACCCTGGGTAAGTCACGTAACTTCTGAGTGCCCTTGATCTGCATGAGGTAGAGGGAGTTTCCTCACATAGAGATACTTATAACTCTGAAATCACAGGTCTAGAAAAGCAATGTTCCTTGCCCTAAGTTCCATATCCCAATAAAATCTTAGGGTCAGATCGTTTTTGTTTTTTTAAACAGATGAGCAGACAGAGTCCTAGAAATGTGACCAGCCTGAGGATCACATAGCAGCCAGTACATTTAGAAAAGGTGTTGAAGTGAAAAAAAAATTCCTGTAATAGATATTTGGGAAAAGAAAGAAAGATGATACTAATGTCAGCAACAACAATCAAAACACCAAGCCCAAGGCTTGACCAATGTCAGGAAATTATCAGTAACTCTCTATTGGGGACAGTTTGAGAAACATAATTTTTTTAAATGATCAAAAAAAGAAACACCACTTTGAATAGGAGGTTTCCAAAAGCTTTTTAAATAATGCTTTGATCTTCCCATTTTAGGGACAGAGAAACTGAGGTCTGGAGGGGTGACATGATTAGGGTCACAGAGGGGAACCAAGGTGAAGACAAAATAGAACTTGCCGACTCATAGACCAGGGCAAGAGTCAGGGATTCATCTGCTTAGGAATTCTGAGCCAAAGTATCTTTTGGACTTTACACCTACTCATTTCACCTCCATAGACCCTACATTGGGCCTCAGCTATGCTTAATATGGCATGTAAGCCCTTTAAACAAGCTGGATTTGCAAGCTTTGATTTGGAAAACATTTGCCTGGAGGCAGATTGTAGGAGTCCTGCCCCCACCCCCAATTTCAACCTCTCCAGGCCACCCCCTCACTTCCCAGCCCCATTTGGCTCAGACCCAGCAGACCATCTGTATCCCCTGACAACTGTCAGTTTATGTTGGCAAACTCTGCCCTATGGGAAACTTTCCAATGAGGCTCATCGGCACCATCTTGTGGTTCCTTTGGATGTGGGCAAGATGGAGAGAAGACCTGGAGAAGAATCAGCTCTTGGGGCATCTTGGGTGTTCTTGGTCTTTTGCTTGTTTGGTATATGCTGTCTCCTCCATGGAAAGCTGAGCTACACTGAGGGCAGGGTACAGATTTTGCCCAGGATTAGCAGAGCCTGAGTGAGGAAGGAGTTAACTAACAAAAGCCATCCCTGGGGGCAGCTGCTTTTGTCCTTGATTTCATTAAACACTGGATGCAACAACCAAAGATAGTATTTCACATCTCTAGATTCCCTTAAGATTTAAAATCTTAATTTTATCACTCTTTTTTGATTTTCTATCACATTCTTTTCTAAATATATTCTTCTCTTCCCCCACCCAGTATGCCAGCCCTTGTAACAGCCGGGTGTCATAATGGATAGAGCCCGACTCTTAAAGACAGGAAAATCTGAATTCCAAGTCTTACTCAGACGCTTACAGTCTTATGACCCAGTGAAAATCCTTTATCCTTTCTAGGCCAGAGATTCCTCATCTCGGATCACAATAGCATCTCCCTCGTAGGATTATTGAAAAATAAAATGAGATCATGTGTGCATAGAACTTTACAAAACTTAAAATGTTACCTATAACAGATAATATTTCTTAAGAAGGGAAAAGCAGGAGCAGCTAGGTGGCTCAGTGGATAGAGTGCTAGGCCTATAGTTGAGAGGACCTGGGTTCAAATTTGACTTCAGACACTTCCTAGGAAAAGGAGAAAGAAGAGTAGGAGGAAGAGAGTATCCAAAGTCAAACTTGGTCATCATAATTACATAAGATTCAGTTTCTTCCTTTAAAAAAAATTATTTCATTAGACATTATTTAATTATTGTTGGAAAGGACTTCAAAAGCTGTCTAGCTATTGAAGGAAACCCCTTTTATAGCATAGTGGACAAATGATGGTCCAGACTTTGCTCAAAATGCCCATAGAGGAATCCCGCCGCCTCCTGAAGCATCCCACTCCCCTTTAGGACAGCTCTACTTATTACATAATTTCTCCTGACATCATTTTGTTGTTCTTCCTCCTCTGACTACTGATCTCCCTAGCTTTCTCTACATCCCAACTAAAATCTTACCCTGTACAGGAAACCTTCCCCAACCCCTTTTAATTCTGGTCTTTCCCTTCTTTTTAATAATTTCTTATTTAAACTGTATATAGCTTGCTTTGTACACATTTGCTTGCTTTTGTCTCCCCTATTAGTTGGTAAGGTAAGAGCTGTCTTTTTTGCCTATTCTTGTGTTCCTGGTACTTAGCACAGTGACTGGCACATAGTAGGTGCTTAATAAATGTTGATTGACTCTGAGAGGGGAGGGAAGTGAGGGAAACAATTTGAATCCTATAACTTTGAAAACTGTTATTAGATGTCTGGGAAAATAAATTATTTTTTTAAAAAAGAAGAAAAGAATGTTGATTGATTAATAGATTGAGCTCAAACCTGAATTGGTCTCTTTGCAACTTCCAGCCGTTGCTTCTGGGTTTTCCCTCTAAGGCCACACTAAATAAATCTAATTCCTTTATCACATGATATCCCTTTAAATACATTAGAAAACCTTTAAAGTGCCCACCCTTCTTTGAGAAATAACAATAATAACAACTACGCCACACCATGAGCTAAGAGCTTTCCAATTTTTATCTCATTTGATCCCCACAAAACCCTTGGAAGTAGGTGCTGTTGTTAGCCCCATTTTACAGAAAAAGATACTGAGGCATATGGAGGTAAAGTGTCCTGAATCACATAGATAGTAAGTGTCTACAGCTGGATTTGAATTTGTCTTTCTGGCTCTAGGTCCAGTATCCTGTGCACTATGATACCACCAAACCAATCTTTTCTCCATGTTAAATATCTCCAGTTCTTCTACTGATCCTGATAATATATTTATTCAAGGCTCTTTACTGCCTTCATTCCTTCTTCAGGCATCTTCCCAGCTCACCATCATTCTTCTTAAACTCTGCTGCCCAGAACAGAGCATAATACTCCAGTGAAATCTAAATATGAGGCATGTAGGTGACACCGTGGACAGAATACTGGACCTGGAATCAGAAAGACCTGAGTTCTAGACCAGCCTCAAACACTTCTAGCTGAAAGACCTTGGGCAAATGACTTCTCTTCTGTTTGCCTGTTTCCTCAATTATGAAATGGAGATAATCGTAGTGCCTCCCTCCCAGAGTTGTTGTGAAGATCAAATGAGTTAAAATTTGTGAAGGGCTTAATATAGTGCCTGGCACATAGCAGGTATGATAAAAATGGGGTCACAGAGAAAGGAGAAAATCACCTCTCTGCCAGAGAGGCCAAACTTGGTACTCATATTTAAAGGCATACTCTGACACCAACTTGCCCTTCCAGTTTGGATTCCCCCCTACTCACTTAGCCCAAACTAAAAAAAAAACAAAACCTTAGACTTTCTGGTCCTCTTTCCTTTGTGTGTATTAAGTGGGAAGCTGATAGCTATTATTGCAAATTTGATGAACATGGCATCTATGCCTTTATCCTAGTCGCTGAGAAAAAGATTAAATTTCAAGAGTTAAATACAGATTTTCTGAGGATACACCACTGGAGACTCCTATCACCCTAACAACGGCTCTTTGAATCTAGCCATCCAACCACTTCATTATCCATTTGATTATATGGTTCTCTTATTCATATCTCTTCATCTCCACAAGAATTCTATGAAATACTTCTATCAAAAACTTTGCTAACATCTGGTAAACTAAACTGTTTTTATAACATTCCCTTCATCTCCTAGTTTAGTAATCCCATCAAAAAAGGAAATGAGGTTACATGACCTTTCCTTTTGGGGGGAGATTTTATTTATTAGATTAATTTAGAATATTTTTCCATGGTTACATGATTCATGCTCTTTCCCTCCTTCCTCCCCACTCCGGTAGCCAACAAGCAATTCCACTGGGCTCTACATGTGTCATCGATCAAGACCTATTTCCATATTATTGATGTTTGCACTCGGGTGATCGTTTATAGTCTACATCCCCAATCCTATCCTCACCGACCCATGCAATCAAGCAGTTGTTTTTCTTCTGAATTTTTGCATCTGATTGGCTCTTTACTGCAACCAGGCTTACACTGGATCCAGTGCATCTGTGTATGTATATGTAGCTTATGGAAAACGGACATTTTTGTTTCAGGAATATTTCCACAAGTATCAACTCTCTATTAGTCATTTTTTATTCTTTCATTTTCACTCCAATATACACAGGGGGTAGCTGGGTGGCTCAGTGGATTGAGAACCAGGCCTAGAGATGGGAGGTCTTGGGTTCAAGTCTGGCCTCAGACTCTTCTCAGGTGTGTGACCCTGGGCAAGTCACTTAACCCCCATTGCCTAGCCCTTATTGCTCTTCTGCCTTGGAACCAATACACAGTATTGACTCCAAGACGGAAGATAAGGGTTTAAAAAAATAAAATAAAATAATAAAAACAACAACAGCAAGCTTCTTTTTGTTGTCCTTAGCTTTTCTTTCTAGACTTGGTTTATTCAGAATTTTAGCATTCCTAATGCTATTTTCTTCTTCTTTTTTTTTTAAACCCTTGCCTTCCATCTTGGAGTCAATACTGTGTATTACCTCCAAGGCAGAAGAGTGGTAAGGGCTAGGCAATGGGGGTTAAGTGACTTGCCCAGGGCCATATAGCTAGGAAGTGTCTGAGGCCAGATTTGAACCTAGGACCTCCCATCTCCAGGCCTGGCTCTCAATCCACTGAGATACCCAGCTGCCCCCCACTAATGCTATTTTCTAAGATCATGCCACACACATATTTATTCTCTGTTACTTGGCCTTGCTCCTATCTGCTTTTAAAATTCAAAGTTGATTGTCCACATAGGCCTCTTCGGGCAAATTCCATCTCTCCCTCATTGGAATTGTTCATTTTTGCTTCTTCACAATTTAATTCTTTTTTTTTTTTTAACACAAGAATCAGTTCTGAGGCAGAATAGGACTAGGCATTTGGGGGTTAAATGACTTGCCCAGGGTCACATAGCTAGGAAATATCTGACAACATATTTGAATCCAGGACCTCCCATCTCCAGGCCTGACTCTCCACTGAGCCAGCTAGCTGCCCTTTTACAATTTAATTTTTTATTATTTCCCATTCCTTCTGGGCTGGTCTCCCCAATAGCATTTTACTTTGTATCATCCTACCTATCTTGCTCTCATCCCTATGGAATCTGCTTTCCTAAAATCTAGAGTGTACTCTAGACAATACTTAGGCTTCCTCTCCTCTGTCATAAACTTTGAGTTTAAGGTGTGGTTTACTTCCTCCTCTGCCTCCAGGCTCCCAGCTTATCACCGCCCCCCCCCCCCCAATCACTTCCACCTCATTAGTGAGAATCCTCTTGTTGGTTTCTCTACTTTTTGAAGGATTAAATTAATACTTAGTCAAGGCAGCTAGGTGGCCTGGAGCCAGGAAGACTCATCTTCCCAAGTTCAAATCTTGCAGACTTACTAACTGTGAGAACCTGAGTAAGTCATTTAACCTTGGTTGCCTCAGTTCCCTCATCTGTAAAATGAGCTGGAGAAGGAAATGGCAAACCACTCCAGTATTTTTACCAAGAAAACCCCAAACAGAGTCATAAAGAATCCAACATAACTCAACAACAGATTGTGAAGTTACTGGCTGTTCTACCTTTGACACAGAAAGTTCCAGCTTTCTCCATGACCTGATAACTGAAGTCTCCCATCACTACTTTATCATGCCCCTGTGCCAGGCTTGTCTTACTTGCCAAACTCCTAATCTATTTCCTTTTTCTGTTCAGGTAACCTATAATGTACTCTACCAACAAAATTGCCCTTGATTCTCTCAATTTATAACTTCTCCCTAAATATTCTTTATCATGTTTCTCCCTGAACTTCCTCCCATGAATATACTTTCTTAAAAGAGGGTGTTCCAAGGACAGCTAAGTAGCTGTGGATAGAGCCCCAGGCGTTGAGTCCAGAGGACTTGGGTTCAAATCTGGCCTCAAACACTTCCTAGATGTGTGACCCTGGGCAAGTCATTTAACCTCAATTGCCTAGCCCTTGCCACTCTTCTGTCTTAGAATTGATACTAAGACAAGGCAAGGGTTTGAAAATAAATAAGCATTAACCCCTATTGCCTAGCCCTTGCCACTCTACTGCCTTGGACCAATACACAATATTGATTCCAAGAAGGAAGGTAGGGGTTTAAAATAAATAAATAAATAAACAAACAAACAAATGATATGTCCGAAAAGTCTTGGTGCAGTTTTAAGTTTTAAAATTTTATATTAATTTACTACCTTACAATAAAATAAAGTATTAAGATTTTGGGGACACCCTGAATATAACATTACTTTTCCTTACCTTTATCTAGCCTAGTTCTTTTGAATAAGATAGATACATCCAGAGACAAATTCTATCTTGAATTTCATCCTACCCCGGCTCAGTGATGACTAGAATATCAAATATTCCTCCCTACCCATAGGACCTTTGATTCCTCTTTGTTGCCTAAATTTTGGACATTTGTATAAAGACATTTGAGGTAAGAAGTTTTACAATTAGCTGCTCTTCTTCTTTCTCTCTATTATTTCTTAAATTGAGGTTCAAGTCTCAGGCATCTACATAGGACTTTTCTTGTTGGTGGAGAAAATGAATATTTGGCTTCTTCTTTAACCATTCAACTCTATCCTCTTTAGATCATCAAATCTGTCATTTTCCTTCCCTTTTTTTGTTACACTTTTTTAAATCGTTATTATCCTGAAAAAAGTCAAATCTCCCTCTCTTCACCTCAGATCCTTTTCCCTTCCATTGAACTCCCATTTTCATTTCCTGTAGAAACCTTCCATTCTTTTATTCAACTTAAAGTGTGAAGAAGTACTTTTGGAGTCTCTTTGATGGAGTTAATGCTTATTGGGTCTTGTCCAAGGAATTTATTGATGACTCAATTGACTCCATTCCAAGGAAACAAGCTTTAGCATATGACCATGATGGCGAACTTATGACACGCATGCCAGCACTGACATACGTAGCCATTTTTGATGACACATGGCCGCATGTGTCCACACAGAGAAGTATGGGGCTACATGCCGAGGACGTTTCATCCTCAGCTCCTGCATGGCCAGGTACAGTAGCTGAGGATAAAACATTTGTTGTAGTGTAGTGTAGACACTGTGCCGGAGTCTGTAGACCAAAACAAGAGAACTCTGGCACAGAGCGTCTAGTCCTGGGACTTCTGGTTAAACTGTTAGGGGATCTTTGACCTCACTTCCAGCTGGCAGAGCAGGGAGCAGTGAATGCCGGGAGACACATTTCTGGGGGCCCTGTGATAGCCATTACCAGCAACCATCATCCAATCTACTATTCTGGGGTGTCGTGGATTTCTAATTGACCATCATTACTGGGATAAATGAGGGGGAGGCTGAGAGAGGCGAGGGCCTGTGCTATGGGTGCCATTTCACGCCATTAGAAATAGCGGCTCTGGTACTAAGAAAGTAACCTATTGAAATGCAAAAAAAAAAATAGCAGCAGTCATCTTAATTTACATAAGGAACACCATCTTGCAGCATAGTGCAGACTCCATTTCACCACTATTACTGTTGTGCATCCTTATTAACCCCTATTTCTGCTTATTAACCTTGCCCTTTCCTAAAAGAAAGTTACATGTACCATCTTGTGGTAAGTTAGGCTAGTTAACCCCTAATTGCCTGCAGGGCTAACACGTTATCTATAGTTCTATCTTCTGTCACTGCCCCCCTGATGGAGAACCCCAAAAAATAAAAAACAAGGTTAAGTAAAGGAAGTAGTAGTAGCAGTAGATGACCCTTTCAAGAGGCATGGACTGAGATGTATGGCATTATAGAAAAAAATGGCAGATCATATTGAGTTCTATGTACTGAAATGGTAGTAAGCAGAACATGTAATATAAATAGACATTTTGAAACGAATCCTTCCCAGTTCTTGAAAAAAAAAGTGAGGATGAAAGGAAGGAATACATTTCCAAGCAGCTACACCTTTATAAAAGCCAATATCATTCCATCCTTAAATTTGTAAAAGGCTCTACAAATTTAACATCTGCAAGTTTGAACATTGCTCACTCCATAGCTCTGCTTGAAAAAGCACTTAGTGAGCTTAGTGAGCACTTTCTTTAATAAATTCTCCCAAGATGTGCACCAGTTCTATTTCACAATATGCAGAATAAAAATTCAGTTATTAAGAGAATATCTGAGTTACCACTCAGTAGAAATATCATATAAGACCAAATAATGAGACTGAACACAAACATACAACATCAATTAAGAGTGACATAAGAGTTGTAAATATTTTTCCATCTCTCTTGATGAAACTACTGATGTCACATCACATGCTCAGTTGTCAATTATTGGTTGATATTCTGATGATCTCACAATGAGAGAAGAATTGATTAAGTTAGTATCAGTGCCAACAAGTACATCAGTAAGTGAAATATGTAAGGTTGTTATACAAACATTCTGTGACCTGTGAATTTCAAAACTACTCCACCCTGTTCAGACCATTCTTTGGAGGATGGGATTTAGATATTTCCTGATCAATGACAATGGAGATACGTGGAGTAACAGAGTCAGGTCTTGGAAACTGCAATCTCCACCCTACTAAGGTAGAGATTAGGAAGGGCTGCAGCAAAACTCAAGATTTAATTATTTGAGAATATGGCCCTCAACAGACATGTGCAAAAAGGACTGCCCACCTGGGCTGTCCTAAGCCAAGCTTGAGCCACCATTGGCACTTGTGAGGCACAGGAAGTGAGGTAGGGAACAGTCTCTGGAATTTGCTGACTTCCTGTGAGGAGTGCGAGGGGGGTTGTTGGTGCTAGGAACTGGAGGAGGAAGGAGGACCGCAGACAGCTTTCCTTCAGATCGGTCACATGAGTCAAGGACTGAATTTCTTCTCTACCTTGGCCCTTTGGGCCTAAAACTCCCTCTGGCTCTGGTTAAGTGATTTGCCCAAGATCACAGAAGTAGTCAATGGCAGAGCCAGGATAGTAAAGGCAGATTGCTTGCTATTGGAATCTAAGTAGAATTTTGTAATCTCTTCTAAAACTTGGATTCAACAACATTCAACAGCAATACTACTTATAGCACAAGATTCTATAGTCTATGGTCCTTATTGTTGTTCGACCATTTTTTTTTGGCCAATATAGTAGTTTGCTGTCGGGGACCAGCCCCTTACGACCCCTGAGAGGGGAGGGGGAGAGAGAGAAGGAAAGGGGAAGCGAGAAGGAAGGTACCGACAGCTCTCACATGGTATGCAAAGAGGAGTCGTTTATTGAGGCAAAAGCATGGTATATAAAGGAAAGGGGGAGAGAGAAAGATTAAAGATGGAGCTTGGCCAGAGGCCAAGCTCCTGCAAGTACAGCCATCGCCTAGCCTGAAAGAGGAGAGAGGGGGAGAGAGAGCGAGGCGGAGCTTGCTGGGCCATAAATACCATTTGCTACGTAGTACATAGGGATGACCCTCATTGGTCAATGACAAGGCATAGGTGTGGTTTCTCTTGACCAGGGGAGAACAAAGAAACCTGTTTTCCCGCCTAACCTGGGAGAAGCTGGGGTCAAGGGTCAGAGGCCTTCCCAGCCATGAGCACTACTGAGCATGCCCAAGACTGACTGTTCCCCTTGCCCCTGGGCTGCTACATCTCCCCCTTTTTGTTTTACACACAAATGAATAGTGTAATATCAAAATGTAGCAACATTACAGCATTAACAAATACAAACACTCTGGTGCATAATCATATTCTGATACAGAGATGAAAAACCTATCCTGATTGTATAACTTAGATATCCCAATCAAGAATGAACATCAGCATAAACTGATTCAGTGATCAATCTTAAAAATTCCCAAACTGATCTTTCTATCTGCCTGTCTGCATTTCAAGATCAATGCAACAGTCTTAGTAGATATAAAAATGTTAAGAAAATAATTTCCACGCTACTGATCCTGGTCTAATGAGGTAGAACTCTATGATTCACATGACAGGTGCAATAACCAAACATGCCACCATTCACAGTCTGGACTATCAGAAGTTGTCAGCCTTTTCAACAGTTAGCAAAATACTATCCCTGGAGATGAAGGATAAGTCCTTCCTTTCTCTTGTCCTGATACTGCATCTTGGGGATCTTTCCGTGCTCACTGCCAGATGCCTGCCACATAGGAAACTGGTTGGTAGCTCGATGCCAGGACATCCAGCGACTGAGGGTGTCAGTACGCCATGTCTCTGCATTTCCCAATCTCAAACATCCATTTCACATGGAAAATGTAACCGTGGCTGAGGCTGTCTGGTCCATAATGAAAGATTCATTATGATTCCCCTTACATGCAATCAGACATCACTCTCCAGTATGGTCATCTGAAAATTAACAATTGCTGTCATGTTCTCATGTTCACCGACTGTTAGGTGACTGTAATTCTAGAAATCTTTGCACCTTCATAATTCTGGATCAGAGCATTAACAGTACCTTCCTTGTACTTAAAAATTCTGGCCTTAATAGTGTAAAAGAAAAAAATCAAGGTTGATCAATCAAGAGTGACTTTAAAAGTTTCCTCTAAAAATATAAATACTGATCTCTATAAGATTCCTCTCCCTTTTCTTTTTGTTTGTGTGTTGGGAGAGATCCCTTCAAAGAAAAACATCCTCTCTTAACAATTCTGGAGGATCATGTTATCACATGTCAAATGATCTCAGAAAATTGATCCTGGGAACCTGATCCCAAAATTAATACAAGATTCTCTTGGCTCACTGTCTATGTGGTATCTTTGAAACTGAGCCAATGTAAAATATCAGAACTTACATTCCCAATGATTTCTAATTCCTGATCTAAATAGATCAAAATTCGCCTTGTATATGAACATAATTTTGCACCATTACAGGCTTTGCAAAAACATCAATACATCAATCACAGTGCAATTTTTAACAAATACCAATATTCCCATCCATTCTACATTCTCAATTGTAACTCAAATAACCATGATGGTGATAATGAAGTAATATTTCAAGTTCTGACTGCATATTCCTAATGTCTTCCTTATTTTAAATCTCTGTTTGTATAAATAAACCCATCAATATGATAACCAAGCCTATACCATTACCAATTTTTGCAAAATTAATTCCACCAAACCAATGTTTGGGTAAATAGAAGCTTAAGTTGTTTCCCCTGTAGAAACAATTTCTACAGTTTCTTGTACCTACAGCATTTGACATAGCTTTTTCATTCCTAGTTATCAGTGTATAATATTCAATGTGCTTTTTTCTACAAGCTTATCTGTGCCTATTGTGTCATGTTTTTAATCCATACTCCAAAACAGTAAAACTTAGATTATACTTTGCCCTTGCTCCATGTTTTTGTGCAATAATAATTTTTTCCACCTAGGAGAGACAATGACTGCGCGTCCACAGAAATTGTCAAACCTAGAGCCCTCAGTTTTTCATGAGGTCTTACTTCCATATACCAGAACGTCTTCCAGTATATGAAAGGGAAGCCAATAGATCCCGAATCCAGTGGCCATCTGAATTCTGGGATTGTTGGAGGAGAGCAAGACATTTTTCCTATTAAAATATTACCCACAAAGACAGGGTATCAGGAGTAATGATTAACAATGGTATTAACACTCAACTACTGCTATGGTAGTCAGCCCTTAATGTAATGTCAGGAACATAATCTTTGCCTGGATGTCAATGATCTCTTACAATAACTCAAGTTCCTGATTAAAGATTTCCTAATGTCTTTTTCCTGATCTCTCATTCTTTCTTGAGAGTAACATCAGTGTCATCTGTCCATTAAACCTGTCTGTGCATCATTTTCTGCTTAGCACCTCATTTTTGATGTCAGAAATATCAGATCTATGCTATGAATGAAAGTTTTCTATCTCCTACTCTTTGGAGAGTCCTACCAAGGTCTATACCCTTGTTGATAACAGCATTTCTTACAATACAAGTGGTGGATTTACAATGCATACAATATACATTTCTTTTGACAGTATCATATACAAAATACAAGGTATACATTAGTAGCTAGACAATTTGTAGCTATTTCATCTCAATCCCATCGCAAAGTCTTTGGAATGTGGGATGTATCTGGTGTCTTGTACAGACACAAGTGTGATTTTGTCCTTCTGAGTTAGCATACTTGATGTTGCTCTGGGTACCCCATCTCAAATGCAGCATGACAAGTGTCCGTCAGTGGCCTAATAGCCAATGTCTCTAATAGTGTAATGTCATTGTTCTGGAGTGATATTAGTCACCAAAGAAGTGTCCTTCCAGCGAGTCTGGATTGTGGCTGGCATGTAGGTAGCTGATGCCATCACCTTCCGTCTGCTTCTCTTCCTGGTCTGTATCAGCTGGCATGAAGCATGACGTGGGTGACCAGATGTTTTCATTATCTGTGAACATATAAACAAGACCTCGACCCAACATTATCATCCCCTTGGGTCCCTTACAGTCTTAATATCTTGATGATATTTAACCCACTTCAGGTATCCCACACAATGTGATCTTTATCATTACCTTCAATAGTGATTATTACAAAGCTTTAACTTATATTCTTTCTGGGGTGTAGAAGAGATAGATGGTTAGTGATACCATATCCACCTCTTTTCCTTATGAAAGTGGAACAGTCACAGCTAGACAAAATTGACTTCTAGATAAGTCTGATTCTAGCAAAAACATGTTGTTTGCAAATATAATGTACCCTTTAAGACAATAATCATCATTACATTTTGGATAGTAATACCCTTTTTGTGCTACAAGTGGACAGCATTCATTATACTGTTATAACATTCCCAACTATACCCTTTTGATATTTGATCAAATTTGGCTAACATGGAACAATTCCAATAAAATGATTTCAAGTTATACATTGTACCAGTACCATTCAAAATTTTCAGGCATGTAATAAAGTCAGATCTTTTACCAAATACCCATATATTCCTAGAACAGAATATCTGTTAGTGAAAAATGTGCACAGAATTATCAAACAATTGCATAGAAGTTGTTATTTCTGAACTACTGCCCTTAGCTTCATAACTGAAAAGATCTTAATACTGTGAATAAAATCATTACTTTCATCTGCTAAATCTGCAAATCTTCACTGCAGAAATAAATCAAATTATGCCAGTAGCCTTTGAATTTGCATTATTATCATAGGTCTCTTTTCAATATCATGATCAGCTTCAATATCTGCAATTTCAATACATGATAGTATTGCCTCTTTCAAATCCTTAATAAATTACTGTACTGAGTAACAGAGTTCCTGATAACCTTAATAATTAACCACTGGTAAACAGACTGAATCCTTCTAACCATGCTTTTACTCTGCTGAGCATGTGTCTTAATTTTCCATAGTAAAAGCTATTCTAGTTATAAATCATTTGCTTTCTGGATACAGGTATGTTAATATGCCCAGTAAAAAAGTTTCTGAACTGCATACAGGCTGTTTGAATAAGCTCTGCCCAGGATTCCTCCTGTTGCTTTATGTCCTGCTTAGAAAAGTGTTAATAATTCCTCCATAGTTAAAATTAGAAAGCCTTAGAAATTCCTTTAAATCATATTCCAATTCATGCTTATTATATCTTAGTATTAAATTTCTTCTTCTAGCCAATTACAGCCTTAGTGATAAAACTTGCAACCTCAGTTGCTCTGATGCTATCTTCCACGTGGCTCAAGCCACGTGGCCGGTAGAGAAAAAATCTCAAGCTGCTTCGGATCTAAGCCCCAACCTTAAAAGTTTTCTGTGTGCACTTTAACTACCTTGAGATATATACCAAAATTTCTCTACAGATAAAACATTTCTAGTCCTGATATTCTGTGGCATATAACAAAAGTCAGAGAAAGATATTTAATTCTCCTTTTTTAACTTCCTTTATCAAAAAATATAAGCAGACATTCCTTTATAATTTTGCCTATCCAACCCGAATTAAAACTAAATTCAAATTCAAATTCCAGCACCCAGGTAAAGCCTGCCTTTACCTGGCTGGACCTCAAACAAAAGAATTCCTAGGACCTTTTTTCAAATGCTAAATGAGTGTAGAGGCTTGCCCTTTTTTAAAAAAATCTTCTGCCTTTGGTTACAGAATGGCAATATCTTTTTACAACCTAGGCTGTTCTGAATTTAACCTAATTCAGGCCTTTAAGTGTCCTGCTTTGAGTCAAAGCAGTTACTTCCTGATAAGCCTTTTAAAAGCATCCCAGGAATTTGCCTGTGAAGATTAGCTTGCTCCTTGCTTCTGGTCTGCTAGCGTTTCCTGCTTTTGCATATGAATAGCAGCCTGGCTCTAGGAGCCTTTTGTCTCAGGAGCAGGTAAATTTGACTTTGCTTTCCTGATGAAATTTTAACTCCTGCTTTTTCTTTTCCCAGTTGCTCCTTTTGAAATTCACTAGGCTCTAGCAACTGTTTGTTTCAGAGTGAGATTTTTCGAGTTCTCAATCGCCCCTAGTGAGGGTTTCCCTGGGTCAAATTTTCTTTTTCCTTCCCCTCCCCCTCAGACCGCTCCTCAGGTGTTTCTTAACCTCCGGAGATCCAGGTCCGAGAGAGGAGGCCTCCGACTAGCAGACCCAGGTGGGGGAGGGAAACTGCACTTCGTATATATAAGGGGACTGTTATTCTGTTGCCATCAAAACACACATACATTCGATCATTCACACAATGGGGTTTGAGAGGGGGATATGAATGGGACGACCTACCCTTCCTCAGGATCTGTTCGATCCCTACCCGTTACTGTAGTCTCGATTTCCTCAGGATCGTCTGTCTATCCGATCCCTACCCGTTACTGTAGTCTCGATTTCGGCGCCGAATTTTTCCTCAGTCGTCCGGTGGTCGCTCGGGCCCCACGTTGGAGCGCCAGATATGTCGGGGACCAGCCCCTTACGACCCCTGAGAGGGGAGGGGGAGAGAGAGAAGGAAAGGGGAAGCGAGAAGGAAGGTACCGACAGCTCTCACATGGTATGCAAAGAGGAGTCGTTTATTGAGGCAAAAGCATGGTATATAAAGGAAAGGGGGAGAGAGAAGCCTAGCCTGAAAGAGGAGAGAGGGGGAGAGAGAGCGAGGCGGAGCTTGCTGGGCCATAAATACCATTTGCTACGTAGTACATAGGGATGACCCTCATTGGTCAATGACAAGGCATAGGTGTGGTTTCTCTTGACCAGGGGAGAACAAAGAAACCTGTTTTCCCGCCTAACCTGGGAGAAGCTGGGGTCAAGGGTCAGAGGCCTTCCCAGCCATGAGCACTACTGAGCATGCCCAAGACTGACTGTTCCCCTTGCCCCTGGGCTGCTACAGTTTGCCATTTCTTTCTCTATCTCATTTTACAGATGAGGAAATGAGACAAATAGAGTTAAGTGACTTACCCAGGGTCATACAGCTAGTAGGTATCTAAGGTCATATCTGAACTCAGGATTTCCTGACTGTAGGCCTGATATCCTACCACTACTATGCCACTTAACTGCTTTTAGTAGGACCCAAGTCCTACATACAATAAATATGAGACACAGTTTGGTGTAGAGGTTAGAGAATCATGGGGTAGCTCTGGAATTCAAGTGCTAAACCGAACAAATACTGGCTATATGAATCTGGGTAAGTCACTTAATCTTTCAGTGCTCCTAGGCAACTCTTTAAGACTCAAATTCACAGAGGAGGAGTTCGTGGGCATTGGTTGATGAAACTTCTTCATCCAAAGTTTTCTACATCAATAAAATCACAGGTTGGATTCAAACCCCTTCCCCCTTCTCCAACAATAAATACAACAGAATTTCTGATTCAGTTCATATCAACTTGCTGAATCCAGTTAACCATATATCAAACCCAAAAAGAATTAATATAGGAGCTCAAAAAGGATTTTAAAAATAAAATAAGAGAGAATAAAACTTGAGAAGATAAATAGTGGCACAGAAAGATCATGGAAAAATAGTCAATAGCTTGGTAAAGAAAGCACAAAAAAATGAATAAAGTAATACCTTAAAAAACAGAATAGGCCAAATTGGCAAAAGAGGCACAAAAATGAGAAGTTCTTAAAAAATCAGAATTGGTCACATGGAAAAAGTTGTACAAAAATTAATTGAAGAAAAGAATTTTTTAAAAAGTAGAATTTGCCAGATAGAAAGTACAAAAGCTCACCAAAGAAAATAATTTATTAAAAGTTAGAATTGGGTAAGTGGAATCTAATGATTCCATGAGACTTCAAGAAACAATAAAACAAAGTCAAAAGAATGAAAAAATAGAAGAAAATCTGAAATATCTTATTGGAAAAACAAGTGACCTAGAAAATGAATCGAGGAGAGATAATTTATTGGACTACTTGAAAGCAATGATCAAAAAAAAAGAACCTAGAATCATCTTTCAAGCAATTATTAAGGGAAACAACCCTGATATTCTCTAATCAGAGGGTAAAATAGAAATTGAAATAATCTATCAATCCCCTTCTGAAAGAGATCTCAAAAGGATATATTCCAGGTATGTTATACTCAAATTTAAGAACTACTAGATCAAGAAGAAAATATTTTAAGCAATCAGAAAGAAAATTTGAATAGCCACAGTCAGGATAACCCAAAACCTAGCAACTTCTACATTAAAGGACTGGAGGTCTTGGAATAAGATATTCCAGATGGCAAAATAGCTAAGATTCCAACCAAGCAAAACTGAAAGTATAAACCTTTGGGGGCGGGGGCGGGGGGGGGGGGGAGAATAGGTATTCAGTATAATAGAGGCCTTTCAATCATTCTTGATGAAAAGACCAGAGCTGAATTGAAATTTTGACTCTCAAAATACAGATTCAAGAGAAGCACAAAAATGGTAAACAAGAAAGAGAAATCATAAGGAATTCAAAATCAAAATTGTTTACATCCCTAAATGGGAATATGATACTTATAACTCCTAAGAATTTTATTACTATTAGGGCAGTAAGAAGGAGTATACATAGAGAGAGGCAAGGGTGTAAGTAGCATATGATGGGATGATATCTAAAAAATAAATAAAATTAAGTGGTGAGAAAGAAAAATGAAGTAGGAAAAGGGTTAAGGAGAGGTAGAATTGAGGTAAACTATCTTACATAAAAGATGCAAAAGAGCTTTTGTAGTGGAGAGGGAGATGTAGGAAGTGGGAAAGGGAGTGCTTGAACTTTATTCTCATCAGAATTGGCTCAAAGAGGAAAGAAAGCACACACCCAGTTGAGGATAGAAATCTATCTTAATCTACAGGAAAGTAATAAAGGGAATAAAGGGGAGCAGTGATAGAAGGGAGAGTAAATTGGAGGAAATGGTGGTCAGAAGAAAAACACTTTTGAGGATGGACAGAGTGAAAGAAGAGAGAGAGAAGGAAAAACAAGGGGGAAATGGGATGGAGGGTAATACACAGTAATCATAATAGTAAAGAAAAAATTACAAGCTTCTCTAATAAAGCTTCTCATTATTAAATATATAGATAAATGAGTCAAATATAAGAGAATACAATTCATTCTCCAATTAATAAATTGTCAGAGGATATGAACAGGCAGTTTTGAGATGAAGTAATCAAAGCTATTATAGTTATATGAAAAAATGCTGTAAATCACTATTAATTAGAGAAATGCAAATTAAAACAACTCTGAGGCATCACCTCACATGTGTCAGATTGGCTTTTCTAAAAGAAAAGGAGAATGACAAAAGTTGGAGAGGATGTGGGAAAACTGAGACACTAATACACTGTTAGGGAAGTTGTGAATTGATATAACCATTCTGAAGAACAACTTGGAACTATGCCTAAATAGCTATAAAACCATTTATATACTTTGACCCGGTAGTATTATTAGGTCTGTATCCCAAAGACATTAAAAAAAAAGAAAAGAACCTATATGTGCAAAAATATTTGTAAGAGCTCTTTTTGTGGTGGTAAAGAATTGGAAATTGAGGGGATTCCCATCAGTTTGGAAATAGCTGAGTAATTCATGGTATGGAATAGTATTATGCTATAATAAATGACTAGCAGGATGTTTAAAAAAAAACTAGGAAGACTTACCTGAACTGATGAAAAATGAAATAAGCAGAACCAGGATAACATTGTACCCAGTAATAGTATTGAATGATGAACAACTGTGAATGATTTAGGTAGTCTCAGCAGTGCAATGATTCAAGACAATCTCAAAACTCATGATGAAAAATGCCATCTGCTTCCAGAGAAAGAACTGATGGGGTCTGAATTCAGACCAAGGCATACTATATTTCACTTTCTTTCTTCATTTGCTTTGTTCAAATTTTCTTCAACCAAAGGACTAATAAAGAAAAATGTTTTACATGATTGCGCATATAAAATCTACATCAAATTACTTGCCATCTCAGTGAGGGGGGAGTAAAGAGAGAATTTGGGACTCAAAAAAAAAACTTTAAATGAATGATGAAAATTGTCTTTACACATAATTGGGGAAAAATAAAAATTAACAGTATACTTGGTTAACTTGGTTACTGTAATGAAATAGCTGGTCAATCATTAAAAAAAAAAAATCAAGCCAGTTGCTAAATTGATCATCTTGTCATTTGAATGAATGAGTGAGTCTTCGACTGAATTGATGCATCAAGAATGAAAACTTCCAGACCATGCAAAAAAGAGTTTAAAGTACAAAAAGACTATTTTTAAAATTGATTGCTCTTTCCCAGACCTATAATTACGTTGGTTATAGCGACTCTCGGTAAAAGAACTCCTTTTACCAGGTTTGAACTGTTACTCATCTTAGAGCATTACCTGGGGTACTAAGAAGTTAAGTGACTTGCCTTGAGTCACAAAACCATTATGTATACAAATTGAGACTTGAATCTATCAGACTACAGGTCTTCCTAACTCTCCATCCACACTGCTACCTCTGTTAGGCCTTTAAATGAACAAAAGTCAGGGAAGGACTCTCTGAAGATTCCCCCTTGGCATCGCTAAGGAAACACAGCAGTTTGACATGGTTAAGAAATGATGGGTACAGGCTAGGATATGATTTTTGTTCATACAGATCCAGACTCGCTTGTTCTAACTCCATGTGAAGACCCAGGAGAGGGGAAAAAATCTGTTGCTCAAGTGGAAAAGAACAAATCTTCAATTAATTATCCCCTAGAGGGACCATAGGAGAGGAATGACTCTTCCGTGAAATTTTCCATCTGCAAATGACTGTGAAAATGAATGAGGAAGGAGGTTATGGTTTTGCATTTCCAAGATGATCCTGTAAAACTGTGAGAAGGGAGGACTTTATTTTAAACTACCCATCTTTTCTTCACAATTGTCAGTCCAAGTATGAAAATTTGCACCTTTAGCTTTCAACAAGTTATTAGAGATTAATGAAAAATGATGATATTTTCCTGGCTTAGCACTTTTTAAGCCTTGAGGCCAAACAAAATCTTTTCCTTGGCTGTAAGGGGGAAGTAGAAGGTCTCCAAGCTAGAGTCCAGAGACCTTCTACCTCCCCCACTCAATTACACTGCCTCACCTTAATGTCCCATCTTGATCCTTTCCCCACATCCTCCAAGAACCTGACAGTCTATTCAACTGCATCCAGAGAGTTTGCCCCAATACGACCAACCTAGGGAATCATCAACTCAAAGAAGAGTTGAGAAAAAAATGCATCTCTCTTTCTTCTTTGCAGGAGCCTATGGTTGAAGAATAACAAGAGGTAAGATTTATATTTAGTGCTTTAAGTTTTTTGCAAATAGATTTACATATATTATCATAGTTGCTCCTCATAACAGCTCTGTGATGTAGGTGCTGTTATTATTCCCATTTTACAGAGGAAGAGACTGAGGTTAAGAGAAATTATGTGGAAGGGGAGGGGGAGGTAGTGAAGTGGCTCAGTGGATTGAGAGCCAGGCCCAGAGATGGGAGGTCACGAGTTCAAATTTGACCTCAATACTTCCTAGCTGTGTAACTCTGGGCAAGTCACTTAACCCTCATTGCTAACCTCTCAATGATCTTCCTTTTTGGAACCAATTCACAGTGTTGATTCTAAGATGGAAAGTAAAGGTTTAAAAAAAGAGTCACTTAGCTCTTATGTGCCTGGCATATAGTAGGTGCTTAATAAATGTTTGTTCTCTTCCCTTCCCTTTTGGGAAGTGACCCTTCTAGATGGTACCACCATATACCATGTATATCTGTTCCAGATTATGATGGTCATTGTGTATCATGATTGGGGGCAGATGGATAGCTCAGTGGATTAAGAGCCAGGCACAGAGATGGGAGATCCTGGTTTCAAATCTTAACTCAGACACTTCCTAGCTATGTGACTCTGGGTAAGTCACTTAACCTCCATTGCTTTGCCTTTATTGCTCTTCTGCTTTGGAACTGATACTTAGCATTGATTCTAAGACAGAAGGTAAGAATTTAAAAAAAAAGAAAGAAAGAAAGAAATGATTCATGATACCTACTAGGAAAAATCCAGATGAGATGATAACCAAAGCACACATTCCTCTTAGCTCCTATGCCAAAGAAGCAGCAGGAAATTGGCCAGATGGAAATCAAAACATTTGAAGAGAAATCACCTGCTCAGGTTTGAGAATTAAATGAAAAGGAGAGGGAAGGTGGAAATGGAGAGCTAGGTGGCTCAGTGGATTGAGAGTTAGGCTCAGAGATAGGAGGTCCTGATTAAAATCTTGGCCTCAGACACTCTGTGGCTGTGTGTCCCTGGGCAAGCCTATCCATTATTACTCTTCTGTCTTGGAACCAATACAAAGTATTGATTCTATTTTTTTTTTTCATAATTGAAGGAAATGCTAAATTTCAGTTAGAAGTTAGTGAAAATAAGGGTGTACTTTTTTTCATACAAGTTCATAGACTGCCTGCCACCCACTCCATGAACTCTATCCCTAGATCTCAAATGAAGAACCCTTGGGCTAGAGGATTAGCAGGACCAGGTGTTCATCCTATCTCTGCCAGGATCTTCTGTGATTCCAGCCAAGTCACTGCCTTCCTGCTCCTTAATTCCCATAGCTACAAAATAAGGAAGTTTACCAGATCTCAAACTATATTAACAAAGTGGTAATCGTCAAAACAATCTGGTATTGGCTAAGAAGTAGAGTGGTGGATCAGTGGAATAGGTATGGTATACAGTGCACAGTAGTAAATGGCCATAGTACGAGTGTTTGATAAAACTAGAAATCCCAGCTTTTGGACCAAGAACTCACTATTTGACAAAAACTGGTGGGAAAACTGGAAAGCAGTTTAGTAGAAACTAGTTAATATACCAACACCTTACACCATATATCAAGATATGGCCCAAATGAGTATATCATTTAGATATAAAGGGTGATACTATAAGTAAACTAGGGGACCATGGAATAGTTTATCTGACAGATCTAAGGATAAGAGGAGAACTTATGACCAAGCAATAGCTAGAGAGCATCAAGAGATAAAATGGATAATTTTAATTACATTAAATTTAAAAGATTTTGCACAAACAAAATCAAGGTAGCTAAGATTCTAATCTAATCAATTTCCTTCTAAGGGAAGCAGAAAACTGGGGGAATTTTTTACAGGAAGTTTCTCTAATAAAGGCCTCATTTTTCAAGTATATAGAGAACTGAGTCAAATTTATAAAAATGCAAGTCATTCCCCAGTTGATAAATGGTCAAACATTACAAACAGGCAGTTTTCAGACAAATAAATAAAAAACTCTGCTATATAATCATGATGAATACTATGGCGCAATAAGAAATGAGTAGGATGCTTTCAGAAAAACTTGAAAAGACATTCAAAATGAACTGATTCAAAGTGAAGTGAACAGAAACAGGAGAGCAATGTACACAGTAACAGAAATATTGTGTAATGATCAACTGTGAATTCTATTCTCAGCAATATAATGATCTAAAATAATTATGAAAATCTCATGATGAAAAATTCTACCTACTTCCAGAGAACAAACTGATGGAGTCTGAATGCAGATTAAAGGGTTTGGGGGGGTTGTTTTGTTTTATTTTTCTAGAGTCTTGTTTTCGGGGGAGTTGGGGTTTTTTAATCTGTTTTCTTTCACAACATGACTAATATGGAGATATGTTTTGCATGACAACACATGTATAACCTATATCAAATTTTTGCTTTTTGTGAATTTTAAAACTACTCAGACTCTACTTTAGAAGATTTGATTAAGCTATTCCCCATTTTTAACAATGGTGGTACTTGATCAAGAATGTATTGAAAACTTTTAAAATTACTCCACCCTACTCAGACAGTGCCTTAGAAAAAGTTGCAAACTCCTGATTAAACAATGAAAAGTCCCCAATTCATACTTATAGTAAAGCTAGAACCTTTAGCTAGGTGGTCTATTTTTAGATCTAATACAAAAGGGTGCTAAGTACCTATAAAGGTTAAATTGGTACCTAAAAGGTCAAGCAACTTACAAAAGGCAAGCTTAACAAAAGAGGTGTGAAGTAGATTTTATCTAACCAGAGAAGGTGAGAACAAAAGAAGATGAGAACTAAGAATGGGCAGTACTGGAAAAAAGCATCTACTGTGATTGGTAGATGTGAAAATTTAGGAGAGGTGACATAAGAGAAAATTTCTTTAAAAAGAGAAGTCAATTCAGGTAATAGTTTTTGGATTGGAAGTCAGTTTGGGGGGTTGGAGTTCGGAGTTGAAGTAAGGACATTTTGAATGCAGTTCACAATTGAACCCAGCTTGGAGACGATCTTGTGGTGAGTAATAAAGACTGACTTGCTCTCCCTTAGGCTCAGGCCTAGGACATTTTGGCCTAGACCTCTTTGTACTGCTTGGCAATTCTCTCTCTCACTCACTCTCTCTCTCTCTCTCTCTCTCTCTCTCTCTCTCTCTCTCTCTCTCTCTCTCTCCTTCCCTTAATTCCTTCATTTATATTAATTAAAAATCTCCATAAATCCCAGCTGACTTGGGTATTTTCATATTTGAGAATTTCCCATGGTGACCACTTATTTTAGATTTTAAGTCAAAATACTAAAATTATCTTTACAGTTTGGCCAAACCCTTTACAGTTTTGGCATTTACAGTTTTTAACATTCACATTTTCCAATGAGGGATGAGGTTAGGGAAGGAGAAAGAGAATTTGGGACCTAAATTTTTTTTTTAAAGAACCTTAAAAAAATGTTTTACATGTAATTAAAAAAATGAAATATTTATCAAAAATAAGAAAATTAGTTCAGATGCTCTCTAAGGTTCCTCCAACTTCTAACTTTTCTTTTATACGAAATATTAGATACAATTTTATACATGAACCCTAATTCCAAATCGAGACATATGTAATCCAATATAAGAAACAGAAAATACCAAGGAATTTCTTTGAAATAAAGACCATATCATATTGTAGCTATTTCTTCTTTCCCCTTCTAGCTGGTAAGCTCTTTTGAAGGGAAGTGCCATATGATATTTGCCTTTATGTAATGAATTTAAAAGTGGAAGGAACCTTACAGACCATTAAGTTTGATCTTCCTCCCCAACTATTTTGCAGATGGAAAAATTGGAATACACAAAGGTTAAGAGACTCACCCAAGATCACACAAGTAGTAAGAGTCTGAGGACCTTAACCTCGATTCTCCTGAATACAAGTACAGTGTCCTATCCACTAGACCAGGCTGCCAGCTCTGATGAAGGATTCTTTGATTTTCTTTTTCCTGGCTCATCTGAAGGCAATTCAAGCAAATCCCTAAATCTTTGCTTGTCACTGTTATGACATCAAAGAAGTAGGTCCAACACTCGCCAGTCTAACTGGCTAGTTTTGCACAGGAGGTAAAAATATAAATTTAGAGCTTGTCTTAATGACATGGTGTGTTTAGGATGGTTGATTTACGTGCATGATTATGTATATATTATCACATGTACTTACGTAACTATACATAAGGCTGCAGTGTATATATGTGTATATATGTCTGTATATGTGGATTTCAGTTTTTCAGTTCCAGAAATTTCTACCTATAGGGGTAATACTAGAGAAAGCACAAGGAAAAGAGGGAGATTAGAATAAGGATATGGTAGAGAGGAGGCCACATCATTTTTTACAAAGAATTTGGGCAATCGAGAGAGATGGTAGAAACTGAGATAACTGTTTTGTTGTTCTTTGGTTCATTGCTACACAATAAATTTTCCTTTTCTGAGCAAGATTTAAAATGAGTCTTGACCACAAGCAACCATGATATGGTCTCTGTCCTAGAAATAACCCAACTACTATATTCTTGGATCAATGCTGTGAAGGGAAAGAGTTTAAACAAGAAAACTTTGTTGGTGTTTTTTAATTAAAGTGTGGTAAGAGGCATTTCCCCCATTTGGTACTTGGTATCAAATGCATGTTTTAACATTGTTTGTTTTTCTTACAGAATAAAGACCATGTATACCCCCCAAAACACACACACACACACAAAAAAAACAAATTTATAGCACTGGTTAGTTATATTATTTAACTTTGTTTTGTTTACATATATTATCTCTTACTCTCTTTTTATATATAGTGAAAATTTTATTTAACTCCATAAAAATATATGCAAAGGACTTACAACCAGGCCATAAACATATAATTCTATTCCAATTTTCCATAAGGACTGCCTCCCCAGAGATCTCTGTAGTTCAGACTTATCGTACTACCTTGAAAGTCTTAATTCTCCTATCCTGGAAAAAAAAAAGGAAAAACAATTTAGAATCTCTGGAGAATCAAGAAACCCATTTCTCAGGGACCTAGACAGCCCTTCTAACTCACAATCATACTGTCCTAGCTGGAGGCTTCCCCACAAAGGGAAAGAGCCGGGGATCAAATGAGAATTGATTCCCCTTCCTGGACCTCCAGGGACCATATATGGACCTTTCCTAGTAAAGGAAAAGTTCTGGAATCCTCTCCAACCAATTTTAAAATAATGCCACAAAATGAATATAGAAGTGAAAGAACCAACAAGAAGACACAGTGAAGCAATTTTCATACAGAGAACAATTTGAAAGGTAGGCAGTGAGCTTTTGGAGTGCTGGAGTGAGAGGGAAGCACAGACAAAAGGAGGCTACAGCAAGGACTAATGGGCAAGCCAACAGTAAGCTTATCACCATCCCACATCTACTGTTCCAGGTTCTAAACTTGAGTCCAAGCAAACATCCGGACCCTGGGTCTGCCTGGGCCAATAGCAATCCAACTCAACAAATAGCCATTAAAGTTCCAAGTAAACCTGCAGTGAGGTCCAGAATTCTAGCCCAGGATATTCTGTGCTGTGTAGCCTGATCCATGTGGGCCCAGAGCAAGGCTAAGAGTCCCAGTCAGGGCTTGTGGGGAGGACCTGAATCCCAGTTTGGGATGGTTGGTATATCCAAAGTTGGGCCCTGGATACCCTGTAGGAGCAGTCCCTAGGCCTGTGGCTTGCTGGCTTGTGGGAACCTGGCTGGCCCTGGCCAAAGCTCAAGGAAGAGCCCCAGGGCAGGGCAATCTGCTGTGTGGGGTATGCCAAGTTAGATCAAACCCAGAGTGAGACCAAAAGCCTACACCCAACTCTGATGCTAGAATTTGAGCTGTAAACAGGCTCAGGAGGGTGACTGAATTAGCAATGTCAGGTGACACTCAGAGCTCCCAGTCCACAAGTCATGGCACCATCTTGAAAGAACTGAAATTTCCAGAAACCCAGAAATAAGGCTAAGGGTAGCATTATGGAAGGACTGAAGTTTAAGAGGGCACCATAACTCCCAGAGAACAAAGCCTACCTTTAAAAATAAAAGTGAAGATCAAGAAAAAGATAATGTTCTGGGTTTGGTCTATGAAAGGAAAGTCTTGGTTCTCTTTATCTATTCTGAGTTTGCACTTGTGAAAAGGGAATCCTTTTTCCTCTTTGCCTAGTTGGAGTTAATACTTTGGAATAACAATAACTTATGTTCCCTTACTTAGTACTTCACTAGACTGAAGACAGGATACACCCATACTTAACCCTAATGTAAGGGAAATCCACAAACTCTTACTCCTAGGAGGAGAGTTAGCACCTTTAAAGATAAGAAGCCAGAAAAATACTTGGAAGAACTCCATCTTTTTTTCTAACTCAAACAGCCAGAAACTTTTGAATTCTTTTAAGTTCACACACTCAAAAATGTGTTAATCCATTTCCAGGTAAAGATGGCTCCAGAGTAGAAATAGGGCTCTCCTTCTCCTCTCCACTGATAGAGACACAGTGCCTCAAAACAACAAAACCAAAAGTAAAAAGAGCAAAGGAGTTCCACAATAGGGCACAGAACAGAAGGCAGGCAAAGAGAGGGCATTTCCACACTAAAAGGGGGTGAAATTTCTATCATCAAGGGGAAAGCTCATCACCCTTCCCCCACTTCACCTACTTTGCCAGAGTCCGAGCAAGTACAGGACAAATTTCTAAGTTCTAGAAGGGAGGCTGGTTGAGGTCTTACACAGACTTACCCCTGTAACAGTTAAATTAGTTTCTCTACTAAAAAGTATTATATTTTTATGAGGTTTATTAAAGATTATTAGAAATCAAGGATAAAGAAATACAAAATAAGAAAAGCACATGCCTAGGGCACATTAGCCCATTCACAACCTACTCACTACATCTTGCCTGCCAGGTAGAGAGATGCATGTGCTTAGAAGCGGAAGAAGAGAGAGACCCTTGGGAGGCAGAGAGCCCTTTAAATACTAAATTGTGTTCTCGCACTCAGGTGAGATTATAGGGAATTCTGGGAAGTACCAAGGACTTCTGGGGATTGGAGTCTGAGGTTCAAATCTCCATTTTTACATCCCTAAGAGAAACTAGATTTGGAACACCAGGAGGCTGAGGAAACATTGAAATAGGGCTCGGAGTTTGGGGAGAGGGGAGCTGGCTCATAGCAAACACCATAGAGACCTGAAAAATAGCCTTTAAGGGCCTGGACCTGCTCATAAGAACAACAAGATTAGGAACCCCAGGAAGCCAAGGAAACATGGAGCTAGAGTGTGGAGTCTGGGCAGAAAGAAGTGGCTCAAAGCAAAATGCCACAGAGACCTGAAAAATAGCCTGTGGGTAAAAACCTCTCCAGCGCTCAATACAGAGACTTGTCTACACTCCACATTCAGACCTCTGCAAGGCAATCTTTAAGTTCTTAGAGACTGGACCTGCCACTAAGAGCAGCTGGACAGTACTGAGGACTGGGAAAAATATCCTCAAAGCAAAAACCTCTCTGGAGCCCAATACAAAGACCACCTACATTCCTCACTTAGACTTCTGACCAGCAAGGAACAAGGAAATGGCCACCAACTCCTAGGAACTAAAATCCACAAATACAAAAAAATAAGTCAAGAAGAAAACCTTAACCCTTTATAATTTTTATGCAGAAAAAAATCCAGATTAATAAGAGACAAGAGAAGATTTAAAAAAATAAACACACCCAAACCTTTGAGAGAAAAAAATGGAAATTGGTCACAAGTTATTGAAGACTTTAAATCCAAGATTATGAGAAAAATGGAAGAGATGTGGCAAGAAAAGTGGGAAATAGTTCAAAAAGAAAAAAAAACAGTTTAAAAGACAGAATCTCCCCAAAAGTCATGAAAAGCAGGATAGATCAAACCAAAAAGGAAAATCAAAAGATCTTAGCTGAAAACCAGTTGTTAAAAACTAGAATTGGGCAAGTAGAAGCCAATGACCTCACAAAACAGCAAGAATTAATAAAGCAAAGTAAAAAGAAGGCAACACAAAATATCTTATTGAGAGGTATAATAATTGAAGAAATTGTGGAGTATAGAAGAGGTACAGGGGATAAAGAAGGTTTTGTAACAGGGAATGGAGGAATTGCAGGGAAAGAGGGAATATGGATGCTGGTAAGGTAAAAGGAGAGAGATAACTCCTACTGAGAGGCTATCTTTGAAAAATGGGGTTCCTGAGAAATGGGTCAACTATAATAGCCTAAGGGGATATGAGGGGATGTCTTCTCTGTTGATTGATGTTGAAGATACCCCAGAGCAGGTAAGCATGGACCCCCCCATCCCGAGGGATAAACCTCCCTCACCAAGGTTGCCCAGCAGGGGTCCAATAAGGACCGTTTATGGTTGAATGGCTGTCCTTAGGTTCAGCTCCCTCTGTGTCCCCCTGAAATGATAGTCCTCTTATATGACTGTGGTTTATTTAAATAAAGATGAATTTTAATAACAAGTTTGTATTGGGAAGATATCAGGGATTTCCCTAGATTGGGTTTGAGTCTCTCTCAGCTTTTGAGCTGAGGCCAGGCTTCATAGGCTGGTGGAGGGTTTCTTTTATTTCTGTCTAAGCTAATCTATGTTGGTTTTCTTAAGTTCAAAGTCTTAGCAATAGACAGCAAAAGGAGGGAAAAGGTTCTAACTTTCAGAGCTGGTTGGGCCTGTCTTTTTCTTACTGATGCCACTAAAGACTGGTCTTACGTTCAAACCTCTCCTCTTAAATCCTTTTGTTCAATGACATGATCACAGGAATCCAAGTAGAGCACACAGTTGGGAAAATCAGGAATAGCAGTACTTCTATCCAGAGACAGGGAGAGAGCACTCCTTTCAGTCCGAGGGCCAGGAAAGAGAGCCTCACAAGACCGTCACTCTACAACTCCCCTCTACACACCATTCTTGTCAATATCTTCTCTCTAACATTCCAACTACTGTTTGTTCCACCTGAGTGACAGAAAGGCCCAAAGGTTGATTCAGTTTTCCTTTCCACAATTGTCCCCTTTTCTTTGTTGTGACCTTCCCAAGGTCACTTATATTTATTATACTTACCAATCTACTAAATCTAATTTCTAACTACTCCCCCCAAAATAATAAACTTCCCTCAATTACTCTATCACTATTCTATGCCAACTTTGTTTACTCTAAGGAATTCTATGCAGGATTGTTTGGGTAAAGGATAGTTTTAGGGTTTTACAATAAATTCAGTACAATAAATGTTTGAACAAAATTACAAAGAAATTTGAATCTTAATGCTAATACTACTTACTCATGCTAAGTTAAACCAATACAAAAATTTTTCCTATTTTATATATTTATAATTATTTGCAATCTATTTTCTCTATATATTTTTTCATTAAATAATTTTAGAATGAGCTTTACAATAAAAAATTAAAACTTTACTATCTGCATATGCAGCTTAAGTCTGTTTCTAAGTATAATTAACTGTCTATGCTATGCTTAATATAACTTACTCCTAATCTATTCCCTACCTATTATAATTATTCTGTAAAAATAGATTCGAATCCAAGACTTCAATCCCCAGAAGTCCATGCTCCACTTCCCCAGAATGCTTTGTAATCTCACTGAATTCTCACCTGGGACAAGAGCAAAATATTATTTAAAGGTTCTCTGCCGTAGGTGGGGCCTCACTTTTTTTTCTCTTTTTACTTCCACTTTGGAGCACACGAAGCTCTCCACCTAGCAGGCAAGATGTGAGTGGTCATGAATAGGCTCTCTGGGCCTAGACACATGCTTTTCTTACTTGTGTTTTCTTTATATTTTAATCTTCAATAAACCTCATAAAAATATAATACTCCTTGCAGAGAGAAACTAATTTCTACCTCTATCAGTATCCCCAAAAATTTTAATCTTTACAATTCTCTAAATTCATAGTCTAATCTATAACCTAATCTTATGTACAACATATATACATACTAAGCTACATATTTACACTCTATCACTATGTTATTAACCTAATTATAGTATATACATTATTTATAGAGATTATTTACATATAATACAATAATATATATTGTTCTGCATCCTGATGGCAGTCAAATAGAAATATCTATTGATCTTTCTATTTGCCTGAGACCCTATGGAACCAACTATATACATGTTTACATTTTGCATAAATGCAATTTCAGACACTTTTTATTTAAACAAGGTCTCCCAATATATATCAATTTGTGATTTTGTGTTTTGTGTCTAATAGTGTTGTGTTGAATGAATACTTATCAGGTTTCATCAGATTTCCATTTCTCATGTTGACTGATGGATCTCTTCTTTTCTCCAAGTTATGTAGTATTACATGCTATTTCCCAAATATGTGAAATTAATTTTGTTTTATGATTTCACCTCACTCAGTCTTACATATAAGTCCTGTTTTCCATCTGTCCTCTTCTTATATAAACAAATTTACAAAGCTCAAAGTCTTAGCTGTCCATTTCAGCTTTTTCTCTGTTTCTTCTCTCTAATAGCTATGAAACAAATTTACAAAGTTCAAAGTCTTAACTGTCCATTTCAGCTTTTTCTCTTTGTTTCTTCTCTCTAGCAGTTTTTCTTGATATTTTTCCTCTGGGCTGGTTTAAAATTTTCCCACTGGGCTAGAAATTGTCTTCTTGTCGCTGTGGTATGCTTGACTGCTGGGATCTCATTGTCTCGAACATATGTGTCATTATTGATTCTTTATGGTTTATTTTTTTATGTTAATCAGTTTTTGTTTTCATTTCTTCTTTTCCTTCCCACAGAGGGTGGTTGACTTGCAAAACAGATCTCAGAGAGACAATTTGAGAATCTTGGGCCTGCCTGAAAACCAGGAAACAAACATAAACCTTGACATGATACTCCAAGAAATTATCCAAGAAAAATGCCCTGAGGTACTACAACAAGAGGGCAAAATAGACGTTGAAAGAGTCCATAGATCATCCACTACACTAAATCCTCAAAAGACAACCCCCAGGGATGTAATTGTCAAATTCAAGAGCTTCCAAGCTAAGGAGACAATATTACAAGAAACTAAAAAGAGACAATTCAGATATCAAGGAGCACCAATCAGGATTATAAAGGAACTGGCAGCTTCATAAAAAATCACAAGGCTTAGAATATGATATTCAGAAATGCAAGAGAATTGGGTCTACAACCAAGGATCACCAACCCATCAAAATTGACTATATACTTCCAGAGGAATGTATGGGCATTTGACAAAAAAGAAGACTTCCAAATATTTGTAAAGAAAAGACCAGAACTAAATTGAAAATTTGACATTGAAAGACAAAAACCAAGAGAAATATGAAAAGGAAAATAAGAAAGAAAGGGGTTTTTTTTCTTATCTTTAAGGGCCTACCTAAATAATGCCAAATTCTTACATTCCTATATGGGAAAATGTTATCTGTAATTCTCAAAAACTGTATTCATTATTATAGTAATTAGAAGAATCATTCATTGGTAGACATTGGGGTACTAAGTGGTTTAAAATCATATAAAAAAAAGAAGAAAAAAGACAGAAAAGGGGGGGGAATAGAAGATGGCACCAAGAGAAACTTGAAGGAATAAGAAAATTAGGATAATCTATACTATACAAAAGCGCATATGGGAGTGGGAGGGGAAGAGTACAACTATATGAAGGAGAGGATGAGAGTGCTAAAAGGTAATACTTAAACCTTACTCTCAGTAGACTAAGTTCTGAGAGGGAAAAACATCTAGATCCATTGAGCTATCAAATTCTATCTTACCCTAAGGGGAAGTTTAAAGGGAAAAACTAAGGGAGGAGTGGGGCTGGGAGTTTAAAAAAAAAGAAGGAAGAAAACAAAACTAGAGATCCTAAAAATTAAGGGAGAAATTAATAAAATCAAAAGTGATAAACTATTAAACTAATAAATAAGACTAGAAGCTGGTACTTTCAGAAAAAAAACAAACAAAGTAGACAAAGTACTGGTCAATCTAATTTAAAAAAGGAAAGAAGAAAAGCAAATTAACAGCATCAAAGATGAAAAGGGGGACATCACCTCCAATGAAGAGGAAATTAAGGTTATCATTAAAAATTACTTTGTCCAATTATATGGCAATAAATATACCAATCTAGGCAATATGGACGAATATATACAAAAATATAAACTGCCTAAACTAACAGAAGAAGAAATAGAATTCTTAAATAATCCCATATCAGAAAATGAAATCCAACAGGCCATCAAAGAACTCCCTAAGAAAAAATCCCCAGGGCCTGATGGATTCACAAGTGAATGCTATCAAACATTCAAAGAACAGCTAATCCCACTACTATACAAACTATTTGACATAATAAGAAAAGAGGGAGTTCTACCAAACTCCTTTTATGACACAAACATGGTACTGATTCCAAAACCAGGCAGGTCAAAAACAGAGAAAGAAAATTATAGACGAATCTCCCTAATGAATATAGATGCAAAAATCTTAAATAGGATACTAGCAAAAAGACTCCAGCAAGTGATCAGAAGGGTCATTCAACATGATCAAGTAGGATTTATACCAGGGATGCAGGGCTGGTTCAATATTAGGAAAACCATCCACATAATTAACCATATCAACAAGCAAACGAACAAAAATAGTATGATTATTTCAGTAGATGCAGAAAAAGACTTTGATAAAATACAACACCCATTCCTATTAAAAACACTAGAAAGCATAGGAATAGAAGGATCATTTCTAAAAATAATAAACAGTATATATCTAAAACCATCAACTAATATCATCTGCAATGGGGATAAACTAGATGTATTCCCAATAAGATCAGGAGTGAAACAAGGATGCCCATTAATCACCTCTATTATTTGGCATGGCATTAAAATAGGCAAGGAGGAGACCTAGTTATCGCTCTTTGCGGATGACATGATGGTCTACTTAAAGAATCCTAGAGAATCAACCAAAAACCTAGTCGAAATAATCAACAACTTGGGGGCAGCTGGGTAGCTCAGTGGATTGAGAGCCAGGCCTACAGATGGGAGGTCCTGGGTTCAAATCTGACCTCAGACACTTCCCAGCTGTGTGACCCTGGGCAAGTCACTTGACCCCCATTGCCTAGCCCTTACCACTCTTCTGCCTTGGGGCCAATACACAGTATTGACTCCAAGATGGAAGGTAAGGGTTTTAAAAAAAAAAGAAAGAATCAACAACTTTAGCAAAGTTGCAGGACACAAAATAAACCCGCATAAGTCATCAGCATTTCTATATATTTCCAACACAGCTCAGCAGTAAGAACTAGAAAAAGAAATTCTGTTCAAAATCACCTTAGACAAAATAAAATACCTAGGAATCTATCTCCCGAGACAAACACAGGAACTATATGAACACAACTACAAAACACTCTCCACACAACCAAAACTAGACTTGAGCAATTGGAAAAACATTAACTGCTCATGGGTAGGACAAGCCAATATAATAAAAATGAACATCCTACCCAAACTTATTTATCTATTTAGTGCCATACCCATTGAACTTCCAAAAAATTTCTTTACTGATTTAGAAAAAACCATAACAAAGTTCATTTGGAAGAACAAAGGCTCAAGGATATCCAGGGAAATAAAGAAAAAAAAATACAAAGGAAGGCGGCCTTACAGTCCCAGATCTCAAACTATATTATAAAGCAGCAGTCATCAAAACAATTTGGTACTGGCTAAGAGACAGAAAGGAGGATCGGTGGAATAGACTTGGGGCAAGTGACCTCAGCAAGACAGTATAAGTATATGATAAACACAAAGATCCCAGCTTTTGGGACAAAAATCCACTTTTTGATAAAAATTGCTGGGAAGACAATGTGGGAGAGATTAGGTTTGGATCAACACCTCACACCCTACACCAAGATAAATTCAAAATGGGTGAATGACTTGAACATAATAAAGAAGGAAACTATAAGTAAATTAGGCAAACACAGAATAGTATACATGTCAGACCTTTGGGAAGGGAAAGATTTGAAAACCAAGCAAGACTTAGAAAGAGTCACAAAATGTAAAATCAATAATTTTGACTACATCAAATTAAAAAGCTTTTGTACAAACAAAACCAATGTAACTAAAATCAGAAGGGAAGCAACAAATTGGGAAACAATCTTCATAAAAACCTCTGACGTGCCATACCCATGGAACTTCCAAAAATGTTTTTTACTGATTTAGAAAAAACCATAACAAAGTTCATTTGGAAGAACAAAAGATCAAGGATATCCAGGGAAATAATGAAAAAAAATACAAAGGAAGGGGGTCTTGCAGTCCCAGATCTCAGACTATATTACAAAGCAGCGGTCATCAAAACAATTTGGTACTGGCTAAGAGACAGAAAGGAGGATCAGTGGAATAGACTGGGGGCAAGCAACCTCAGCAAGACAGTATATGATAAACCCAAAGATCCCAGCTTTGGGGACAAAAATCCACTATTTCATAAAAACTGCTGGGAAAATTGGAGGACAGTGTGGGAAAGATTAGGCTTAGATCAACACCTCACACCCTACACCAAGATAAATTCAAAACGGGTGACTGACTTGAATATAAAGAAGGAAACTATAAGAAAATTAGGCGAACACAGAATAGTATACATGTCAGACCTTTGGGAAGGGAAATACTTCAAAACCAAGCAAGATTTAGAAAGAGTTACAAAATGCAAAATAAATAATCTGGATTACATCAAATTAAAAAGTTTTTGTACAAACAAAACCAATGTAACCAAAATCAGAAGGGTAGCAACAAATTGGGAAACAATCTTCATAAAAACCTCTGACAAAGGTTTAATTACTCAAATTTATAAAGAACTAAATCAATTGTACAAAAAATCAAGCCATTCTCCAATTGACAAATGGGCAAGGGACATGAACAGGCAGTTCTCAGCCAAAGAAATAAAAACTATTAATAAGCACATGAAAAAGTGCTCTACATCTCTTATAATCAGAGAGATGCAAATCAAAACAACTCTGAGGTATCACCTCACACCTAGCAGATTGGCTAACATGACAGCTATGGAAAGTAATGAATGCTGGAGGGGATGCGGCAAAGTGGGGACATTAATTCATTGCTGGTGGAGTTGTGAATTGATCCAACCATTCTGGAGGGCAATTTGGAACTATGCCCAAAGGGCGATAAAAGAATGTCTACCCTTTGATCCAGCCATAGCACTGCTGGGCTTGTACCCCAAAGAGATAATGGACAAAAAGACTTGTACAAAAATATTCATAGCTGCGCTCTTTGTGGTGGCCAAAAATTGGAAAATGAGGGGATGCCCTTCAATTGGGAAATGGCTGAACAAATTGTGGTATATGTTGGTGATGGAATACTATTGTGCTAAAAGGAATAATAAAGTGGAGGAATTCCATGGAGACTGGAACAACCTCCAGGAAGTGATGCAGAGCGAAAGGAGCAGAACCAGGAAAACATTATACACAGAGACTGATACATTGTGGTGCAATCGAAGGTGATGAACTTCTCCATTAGTATCAATGCAATTTCCCTGAACAATCTGCAGGGATCTAAAAAAAATACTACCCACAAGCAGAGGATAAACTGTGGGAGTAAAAACACCGATGAAAAGCAACTGCTTGACTACAGGGTTGGAGGGGATAAGACTGAGGAGAGACTCTAAATGAACACTCTAATGCAAATTCCAACAACAGGGAAATGGGTTCGAGTCAAGAACACATGTGATAACCAGTGGAATCGCACGTTGGCTAGGGGAGAGGTGAGGGGGAGGGAAGAAAAGAAAATGATCTTTGTCTCCAATGAATAATGTTTGGAAATGACCAAATAAAATAATGTTTAAAAAAAAAGAGGGAGAAAAAGAGAGGGGGAAGGAAATTTAATAGACCCTAAAAAAATAAAAGGGAAATAAAAAGGGAAGGGGCAGAAAGGGAGGGTGGGAAGGGAAGCAATACTAGGGAAGGAGTGTGGGCGGGGAGCTTAAAAAGACCCCAAAAGAAAACTAAGAAGGGAATAAGAAGGGATGGGGATAAAGGAAATTAAAATAAAGGGGGCTGATCAAAAACAGAACACTGGTGAAGAAGGAGATAGTGAAAGAGGAAAGGGCAGGTCAAGAAGAGAAAAATCAAAATGTTGGGGAATACACAGGTAGTAATCATAATTTTGAATGTGAATGTGATGAACTCAACTGTAAAGTGGAAGCAAATAGCAGAGAGGATTAGAAACCAAAATCCTACCATATGTTTTCCACAAGAAACACACATGAGACAGGTGGACACACTCAGGTTAACAATCAAAGGCTGGAGCAAAATCTATTGGGCTTCAACTGAGAAAAAGAAGGCAGAAGTTACAATCATGATATCTGACAAAGCCAAGGAAAAATAGATCTAGTTAAGAGATGTGGAAGGTAATTACATCCTAATAAAAGGCAGTATAGACAATGAAGAAATATCAGTACTAAAAATGTATGCACCAAATGGTACAGCATCCAAATTTGTAAAGGAGAAATTAGTGGAGTTGAAGGAGGAAATAAATAGTAAAACTATACTAGTGGGAGACCTGAACCTTCCTCTATCAGATCTAGATAAATCAAACCAAAAAATAAATAAAAAACAGGTAAGATATGTGAATGAAATCTTAGAAAAATTAGAGTTAAAATATATGTGCAGAAAAATAAAGACAAAAAGGAATAAACCTTCTTTTCAGCAGGACATGGTGCCTTCACAAAGATTGACCATGTACTAGGGCATAAAAACATGAGAAACAAGTGCAAAAGAGCAGAACTAATAAATGCCACCTTTTTAGATCATAATGCAATGAAAATAATAATCAGTAAGGGTACATGGAGAGGCAAATCAAAATTTAATTGGAAATTAAATAATATGATTCTCCAAAATCGGTTAAAGAAAAAAATCATAGAAACAATTAATAATTTCATTGAAGAAAATGGCAATGAAAAAACATCCTTTCAAAATATATAGGATGCAGCCAAAGCAGTACTTAGTGGGAAATTTCTATCCTTGAGTTCATATATTAACAAATTAGGGAGGGCAGAAGTTAACAATTTGGTCATGCAAATTAGAAAACTAGAAAGTGAAAAAATTAAAAATCCCCAGATGAAAACTAAATTATCAATCCAAAAAATTAAAGGAGAAATTAATAAAATCGAAAGTGAAAGAACTATTGAATTAATAAACAAGACTTGAAGCTGGTACTTTGAGAAAACAAATAAAATAGACAAGGTACTGGTCAATCTAATTTTAAAAAAAGGAATGAAGAAAACCACATTAACAGTATCAAAAACAAAAAGGGAGACCTCACCTCTAATGAAGAGGAAATTACAGCAATCATTAAAAACTATTTTTCCTAATTATATAGCCATAAATATGGCAATCTAGATGGTATGGATGAATATTTACAAAAAATATAAATTGCTTAGATTAACAGAAAAAATAGAATACTTAAATAACCCCATATCAGCAAAAGAAATTGAACAAGCCATCAGAGAACTCCGTAAAAAAAAAATCCCCAGGACCAGATGGATTCACAAGTGAATTCTACCAAACATTCAAAGAACTAATCCCAATTCTATGCAAACTATTTGACATAATAAGCAAAGAGGGAGTTCTACCAAATTCCTTTTATGACACAAATATGGTACTGATTCCAAAGCCAGGTAGATCAAAAACAGAGAAAGAAAACTACAGACCAATCTCCTTAATGAACATAGATGCAAAAATCTTAAATAGAAAACTAGCAAAAAAGACTCCAGCAAGTGATCACGAGGGCTATTCATTATGTTCAGGTAGGATTTATACCAGAAATGAAAGGATGGTTCAATATTAGGAAAAACATTCACATAATTGACCATAACAATAAGCAACCGAACAAAAATCACATGATTATCTCAATAGATGCAGAAAAAGGTTTTGGCAAAATACAACACTCATTCCTATTGAAAATACTAGAAATTATAGGAATAGGTGGGCCTTTTCTAAAAATAATAAACAGTATATATCTAAAATCATCAGCAAACATCATCTACAATGGGAATAAATTAGAAGCATTCCCAATAAGACCAGGAGTGAAACAAGGATGTCCATAATCACCTCTCTTACGTAACATTGTACTAGAAACACTAGCTGTAGCAATTGGAGAAGAAAAAGAAATTGAAGGTATTAAAACAGGTAATGAGGAGACCAATCTATCACTCTTTGCAGATGATATCATGGTCTACTTAAAGAATACTAGAAAATCAACTAAAAAGCTAGTGGAAATAATCAACAACTTTAGCAAAGTTGCAGGATACAAAATAAAACCACATAAATCATCAGCATTTCTATATACTTCAAACTCATACCAGCAGCAAGAATTAGAAAGAGAAATTCCCTTAAAATCTAGACAATATAAAATACTTAGGAATCTATCTGCCAAGGCAAACATAGGAATTATATAAACACAACTACAAAACATTCTCTGCACAATTAAAACTAGATCTAAATAATTGGAAAAATATTAATTGCTCATGGGTAGGATGAGCTAACAATAAAAATGACAATTCTACCCAAACTAATTTATTTATTTAGTGCCATACCCATCAAACTACCAAGAAACTTTTTTAGTGAATTAGAAAAACCATAACAAAGTTCATTTGGAAGAACAAAAGATCAAGAATATCAAGGGAAATAATGAAAAAAAATGTGAAGGAAGGTGCCCTAGCAGTACTAGATCTCAAATTATACTATAAAGCAGTAGTCATCAAAACAATATGGTACTGGCTAAGAAACAGAAAGGAATATCAGTGGAATAGACTTGGGGTAAGTGACCTCAACAAGACAGTCTATGATAAATCCAAAGATCCCAGTTTTGGGGACAAAAATCCACTATTTGACAAAAACTGCTGGGAAAATTGACAGTGTGGGAGAGATTGGGTTTGAATCAATATCTCACATCCTACACTAAGATAAACTCAGAATGAGTGTCCTGAATATAAAGAAGGAAACTGAGCAAATTAGGTGAACACAGAATAGTATACCTGTCAGATCTTTCAGAAAGTAAAGATTTTAAGACCAAGCTAGAATTAGAGAAAATTACAAAATGCAAAATAAATAATTTTGATTACATTAAATTAAAAAGGGCTTGTACAAACAAAACTAATGCAATCAAAATTAGAAGGGAAGCAATAAATTTTGGGGAAAGCTTTATGACAAAAACCTCTGACAAAGGTCTAATAACTCAAATTTATAAGGAGCTAAATCAATTGTACAAAAAAATCAAGCCATTCCCCAACTGATAAATGAGCAAGGTACATACATAGACAATTTTCAGTTAAAGAAATAAAAACTATCAATAATCACATGAAAAAATGTTCTAAATCTTTGAAGACCTGAGTTTGATTTCTAATATTACCTTCCCTCCATTAGAATGTAAATTCTCTAAACTGTGTGACCCTGGGCAGATCACTTAACCCATTGCCTAGCCTTTACCACTCTTCTGCTTTAGAACTGATGCTTTTAGTATCAATTCTAAGACAGAAAGGAAGAGAGAGAGAAAAGAAGGAAGGAAGGAAGGAAGGAAGGAAGGAAGGAAGGAAGGAAGGAAGGAAGGAAGGAAGGAAGGAAGGAAGGAAGGAAGGATGGATGGAACGAACGAACGAAAGAACGAACGAATGAACGAACGAACGAACGAATGAACGAAGGAAGGAAGGAACAAAGGAAGGAACGAAGGAAGGACAAAGAAAATAAACCTAGGAGAATATAATATTATTACAGAATTCTTCAGCCTTTGAGGTCCTAAAACTCTATTAGAAAGTAATTCCTCTCATCTTTTTTACTTTTTTTGGATAGAAGTTTCCCTCAAACTCACAGTCTATTTCATCTATAAAGACTTAAGTATGTCTGAACACTGGATTTTGTCTCTATCCTGCAATATTGCTTTCTACACTCCAATTCAAAGTAATACTCCAACTCTGTTTTGTCACTTGGTATACTTTGACAACATTGAGAGTGTTTTTGCATCATATTTTTTTGTTGTCTTCAAAATAGCAAACAGCTGGGTGGCTCAGTGGATTGAGAGCCAGGCCAAGAGATGGGAGGTTCCTGGGTTCAAATCTGGCCTCAGACACTTCCCAGCTGTGTTACCCTGGGCAAGTCATTTAACCCCCCCATTGCCTAGCCCTTACCACTCTTCTACCTTGGAACCAATACATAGTATTCATTCTAAAATGGAAAGTAAGGGTTTCAAAAAGAAAAGCATAGAGAACTCCATATTTTGAACCAATACATAAAGTATATTTTGCTACTCATTTGTTGTTGTTTGTTGTTGAATCATTTTCAATCTTGTCTGACTCTTCATGACTCTGTTTGGGATTTTCTTGGTAAAGATACTAGAATAGATTGCCATTTCCTTCTCCATTTGATTTTATAGCTAAGGAAACTGAGGCAAACAGGTTTAAGTAATTTGAGTCAGATAGCTGGTAAGATCTGAGGCCAGATATGAACTCAGGAAGTTAAATCTTCCTGACTTCAAGCCTGGCATTCTATCTGCCACCTTGATGCTACTGAGATCCTATAATTTAAAAACATGGAACATGCTTCAAATTGTACAAAAAATGCAAAAGAAGTTGGGCTAGAAACATTTTTTAAACTTCCTTTTTAGTTCCTTTAGAAATATTAAGAAATTATATTTTTTTTCTCTAAAACCCATTTTAGACTCCTAGGGAAAGCCTTTTGAAATGGTAGGTGATAAATTGAGGAAAAAAAGGCCTTTCCTGGGGAAATAGATTAAGGATGATAAAGAACTTCACTCAAATCTAGATAATATCAACTGATTGATACACTGAAGGATTGTATTTGTCCTCTTTTGCATTCAGGGTTAAAATACTTTTCCCAACAAGGTTTTGCTTTTTATAATCTTTAGAGAATGACCCAGGAAAGGACTGAGTGGTAACTACTCTGAAATATTTACTCAGAATTATATTTTAATATCTTGCCCTTGTTCAAGATTCCTATAAATGTTGCTTTAATCATCTTAATCATCTTGGGGTGGAGAGTCATGTTGGAAGGCAGAGAGAACCATGCCAGTTTGGACATCTCTCTATGAACCAGAGATACCACAAAGTAATGTTAAATTGGGGCAGCCAGGTGGCACAGTGTTCTAGGTCTGAAGTCAAGAATACTCATCTTTCTCAGTTCAAATCCAGCTTCAGACACTTATTAGCTGTGTGGCCCTGGGCAAATCATTTAACTATATTTGCCTGAATTTTGTCACTATCTGTAAAATGAGCTAGAAATGGCAAACTACTCTGCAAGAAAACACCAAACGAGGGGCAGTTGGGTGGCTCAGTGGATTGAGAGTCAAGCCTAGAAACAGGAGGTCCTAGGTTCAAATCTGACCTCAGACACTTCCCAGCTGTGTGATCCTGGGCAAGTCACTTGACCCCCACTGCCTACCCCTTGCCACTCTTCTGCCTTGGAGCTAATACACAGTATTGACTCCAAGATGGAAGGTAAGGGTTTAAAAAAAAAAAAGAAAACTCCAAATGGGGTCCCATTTGGGTATGACCCAACTGAAAAATGACTGAAAAACAACAATGTTAAATTAAAATAGTTTCTGGCAGATGAGCCTAAATCAGAGATTACATTATTAGTATTAATATTTTAATAATATTAATAATTTGTATCAATATTTTTCTTCAATAAGATCAATAATCAAAGTCACACGATCATAAATTTAGAATTATAATGGATCTTAGAGGTAACTTAGACCATTCCTTGATTTTACAAATGAGGGAACTGATTTTCAAGATCACAAGAGATGAGTGGCATCTAAATGTTTTTCTTATACTTTTTTCTTTCTTTTTAAAAAAACTCAACTTCTTTCTTAGAATCAATACTAAGTATTGGTTCCAAGGCAAAAGAGCAGTAGGAGCTAGGCAATTGGAGTGAAGTGAATTGCCCAGGGTCACACAAAACTAGAAAGTGAGGTAAAATTTGAACCCAGGTCTTCTTGAATTCAGACCTAGTTCTTTATCCACTGAGCCCCTTAGCTGCCCCCTTTCCTTTTTTTCTGCTTCCCTAAATTCCTTCTATGTTAGTTTTGTCTCTCATTCCTCTGTCATTATGACTCTAAATGTCAAACTTCTTAGTGTGACGTAGAAGCAGAAGCCCTGTGTTTACCTCAGTTCCAGTCCCACCTGATGAGGAAACAGGTTCAGGAAGATGTTTGCCAAAGGTCACCTGTTTCCTCATGTATAAAATGAGAGATTCATACAAGAGGAATTCTAAATCCTATAATCTATTCACAAGAGCAAATCAACAGCTTTCTTTTAGAGATTTCTCACAAGCCAGGTGGTATCTATGGTATGGAATGCCCCTAGAGTCAGTTCCTCAAAAACTGAGCCACTCCAAAATGTACCAACACCTCAGTTCCTCTTTTAAGTTCTGATGTCTATATCTTTTAGATTCCAATGAAAATATAATTTTTCTCTCATTAAAAAAATTCAGAATATGACAAAATCTCTATTTGAGTTTCTGGTGAATAAAAAATGCTGAATTAAAGTATATATAAATGTACTTATTTGTAGTTTTAAATAAAATTTTATAAAATACATATAAATATTGTAATAATATATATAAATATTTTAAAGTACAGAATTAAAGAATATATAAGGGCAGCTAGGTAGCACAGTGGATAGAACAGGCCTGGAATCAGAAGATCTTGGGTTCAAATATGACCTCAAATGCTTCCTAGCTGTGTGAGCCTGGGCAAGTCACTTAGCTGCAGTTGCCTAGCCCTTGCTCTCTTCTATCTTGGATCTGCTACCATCAGAAGACAAGGGTTGAAAAAATATTTTTTCAATTAAAATTCTAAAAAATAAAGCCTACTCTCCTACTCTTTCTTCAAATGGGGGGTTGTACTATTTAGGACATGAAAGTATGGGGGAAGGCTGTTTACACACATCAAGAAGTTCCAATGGTTTCCTCTCCTCTCTCTTATTCAGATATTTCTAATTCAATGACTATGACAAGGTACAAGGGAGACAATGTGATACAGTAGAAAGTTTTGGAGTTAGGAAGATCCAGGTTCAAGTCTTAATCTCTTAGAGTCCCAGTTTATACTCTAAGAATGTATTTCAGACTAGTCGCCCTTGTGCATTGGTAGAAGAAGACTCCACAGCAGGAAATTTTCACATTAATGAAATCACTAGTCCAGAACCCTTAATAAATATAAAGTATTTCTTTGACCCAGTAATACCATTGCTGGGTCTGTTCCAAGGAGAGCAGGAAAAAAAGGGAAAGAAGCCATATGTTCCAAAATATTTATAGCAACGCTTTTTGTGGTAGCAAAGAATTGGAAACTGAGGGGATGCCCATCAACTGGGGAATGGATAAGCAAATTGTGGGTATAATTGTGATGGGATACTTCTGTGCCATAAGAAACAATGAGCAGTGCATTGCCTATGGGAGGGGTGGTGGGAAGGGGGGGGAAGAAAATGATCTTTATTTCTAATGAATAATGTTTGAAAATGACCAAATAAAATAAGGTTTAAAAGGAAAAAAAAGAAACAATGAGCAGGCTGATTTTTTAAAATTTGGAAAGAACTGCATGGGATGATAAACAGCAAAATGAATAGAACTAAGAAAACATCATGCCTGACTATAGAATTAATACTATAAGAATTAATGTGGGGAGCATCTGGGTGGCTCAGTGGATTGAGTCAAGCCTAGAGACAGGAGGTCCTAGGTTCAAATCTGACCTCAGACACTTCCCAGCTGTGTGACCCTGGGCAAGTCACTTGACCCCCATTGCCTAGCCCTTACCACTCTTCTGCCTTGGAGGCAATACACAGTATTGACACCAAGATGGAAGGTAAGGGTTTTAAAAAAAAAAAAGAATAAAAGTGAACTGAAATATGGAAACATGAAAGATTTCATTTGTATGAAGTGTTCCAGATGATACCTTCCCTTCTATGATGTGGGGAGGGTTGGGAGAGGTTGAGCACTTATGAATCAATTCAATAAATAAAACATATAAATGCATGAATGAATAAAATATATAAACACTCCATTTCTAGCTCAAAAAATATTAAGTATTTAATTTATCTATAGATCAATTTAGGAACAATAAATCTTAGCTTTAAAGATTTTGGTTTTGCCTTAGAGTTAATAGATAGTATAGATTAGAGATTTACAGTAATCTGCATTTTCTGGAATGGTGAGTCAACTATAACATATTCACTGTTCATGTGAAACTCCAGAATGTGGTTATTTTTAATTTATAAATGAAGGATAAATAACATGTCCTTATGTGTGCTTGCCAGACTCCTAAAGATCATGGATTTTGCCAAAGGACTTGATATCCTTTAAGGCTCCAAATATATTGGGTTTCTTTATTCCTCTATTGTATTTTCCTTGTTTTATTAGTTCTGTGTGTTATATGCCTGTTACCTAATCTATCAGTTGCTTATCACTTCTTCTTAGACTGATACTGATTTGGGAACCAAGGCTCTTCTATTATAAGTTCTCTAGGCATGGTTTGCCCATGGTGTTGATGATGAGAGAGACCCATCATGTGCTCTCTAACTACCTTTCTCATCAACAAGTTAATTCCTAGTGGAAGAAAACTGTGACAAAAGTGGGGAGAACGTTGGCAACTTTATTATCCGAACACTTGCAGATTGATTTCAAACAGCCAAAATCTACTGGTTACACATAAATTTTGGGGTGTAGAGGTCAATTGAGCCCCTGGGTAGAGGCTTTACCAGATCCTGCTAGCTAGTCATATGGACATCTAGGATGCCAAGCGCATGATCCATGCGAAGCCTGCCATGATTGATCTCAGCCCAACAGAAGCAACCCTTGATCAACTTCTGCACACAGTTCAGCTAAGAAAAGACTCATTCCCCATCTACTGTTCTAGGTTCTATACCTGGGCCCAAGCCAACTTCAAGAACTCTAGCTGATAGCAGCACCCCACACCTACACCTTGAAGTTCCAAGCTCTAGTGCAAACCTTCAGTAAGGCTCCAAGCCCCAGGGCAAGGAAGTTTGCAGTGTACCTGGCCTGTGTAAGCCTAAAATGAGTACCAGAGCCCCTGTCCAGGGTTGAAGTGTGTCCCGGAGCTTCAGCATAAGGTAGACCACTGTACTCTGATCCCTGAAAGTCATCAGGAATAACTACAGGAGACTGAATCAGTGGTGGAAGGTGACTTTCAGAGCTCACAATCAATAGGCCATCATATCACCTTGGAAGAACTGAAACCTGCAAAAACCCAAAAATAGAGCTAAGGGTAGTAAACAAGGAAAAACTGAAGTTTAAGAGAGGGCTATCTCTACTCTAAGAACAGAACCTACCTTTAAGGTAAAAGTAAAAGTTGTTTTTTTTTTTTTTAATAAGCTCAGAAAATGATTAAATAGGAAAAAACCTAACTATTGAAAATTATTGTGGAGACAAAAAACAAAACAAAACAAGGCACAGACTCAGTAGGGGATACTGAGATCAAAGAAGCCACATGCAAAATTTCAAAAGAAAATGAAAATTGGTCTCAGGGTCTGTAAGAGCTCAAAAAAGAATTCAAAAATCATATAAGAAAGACAGAAGAAAAATGGAGAAGAGGAATAAAGGTAATGCTAAATAAATAATAAATAAATAATAAATTATAATAATAAATATATTAATATTTATGAATATAAGAATAAAGAATAAAGAAATAATGCTAAAGAAAATATCTTAAAGAGTAGAATTTGCCAAATAGAAAAAGAGGTACAAAAATCCAATAAAGAAAAGACAAAATGAAAAAGGACGTTCAAAATCTCAGAAGAAAATAATTTCTTAATTATAATTGGACAAATAGAAGCTAATAACTTCATGAGACATCAAAAAACAATAAAACAAAATCAAAAGAAGAAAAATAGAAGAAAATATAAAATGTTTCACTAAAAAACAATGACTTGGAAAATAGATTCAGGAGAGACAATATAAGAATTATTGAACTACCTGAAAGTCATGATTTTTTTTTAAAGCCTAGACATCATATTACAAGAAATCATCAAAGAAAACTGCCTTGATATTCTTGAACAAGAGGGTATAGAAACTGAAAGAATAAACCCCAAATAGAGACTCCCAGGAATGTTAGAGCCAAATTCAAGAGCTCCCAGGTCAAGGAGAAAATTCTGTAAGCAACCAAAGAGAAATAATTCAAATATCATGAAGTCACAGTCAGGATTACACAGGAGTTAGAAACTTCTATATTAAAGGATCAGAAGACTTAGAATATGATTCCAATATTAGATTTACAACCAAGAATAACCTACCCAGCAAAACTGAATATATTCTTTCAGGGCCAAAACTATTCATTGGAAAAAATAGAAGATTTTCAAGCATTCTTGATAAAAAAGACCAGACTTAAACAGAAAATCTGATGTCCAAATGCAAGATTCAAGAGAAGCATAAAAAATACAAATAAGAAAGAGAAAAATTAAGGGATTCAATAAGTTCAAACTGTTTATATTCCTACATTGAAAGATAATATATGTAACTCAAATTTTTTATTATCAGAGGAATTACAAGGAGTATCCATAGAGGATGTGGGAATAAGTTTTTTAGGATAACAAGTAAAAAAAAATCAAGAGATGAAAAATAAGATTGCAATGAGAGAAAAAGAATAGAGAAAGGTAAAATGGGATAAATTATATCACCTAAAGATAGGAGAAAAAATTCTTACAGTGGAGGGGAGGATGAGAGTGGTGACAGACAATGCTTAAACCTAACTCTCATTGGAATTGGTTCAGAAAGGAAATAATGGTCATACTCATCAGGTTATAGAATTCTTCTATCTTACCCTATAGAGAATAAGGAGAGGAATAAGATAGGGTAGGATTGGGTGGGGCAGGGCTGGGAGTAATATAAGACAGGAGGAAATGGGGGTGATGATTAAAAGCAAAACATTTGTGAGGAGTTACAGAGTGAAAGGAGAGAGAAAGAGCAGGATCAAAAGGAGAAAATAAGATGTAGGGAAATCCACATATTGTAATCATAAGTGTGAATATAAATAGGATGAGCTCACCTATAAAATGGAAACAGATAGGAGAGTGGATTTAAAACCAGAATCCTATGATATGTTGTTTACAAGAAACACATCTGAGGCAAGGACACATGCTCAGAGTAAAAGTAAGAGGATGAAGCAGAAGCTATTGTGCTTCAGCTGAAGTAAAAAAAGCAGGAGTAGCAATCATGATCTCAGAAAAAGCTAAACAAAGTCAAAAATAAAGCTAATAAAAGAGATAAGGAAGACAATTACATCTTGATAAAAGGTATTATAGAGAATGAAGTAATATCAATATTAAACATATATGTTTCAAATGGTATAGCCTCAATCTTCTCCTCTCAGAGCTAAATAAATCTAACCAAGAAATAAATAAGAAAGAAGTAAAGGAAGTGAATGAAATTTTAGAAAAGTTAGATTGAATAGATCTCTGGAGAAAATTGAATGGGAATGAAAAGGAATACACCTTCTTTCAGCAGTATTTGTATTTGTATACATGTACATGACATGTATACAAATACTGTATACATATATTTGTATACATGATACTGTATACATGATATTTGTATACAGTACATGATATGTATACAAAAACTGACCATGTAGTAGGGCATAAAAACTTCACAACCAAGTACACAAAAGCAGAAATTTAGAAAAAATAGATCCTTTTCAAATCATGAGGCTATAAAAATTAGATTCAATAAAGGTCCATAGAAAGACAAATTAAAAATTGTTGAAAAGTAAATAATCTAATTATAAAATTAGAGTGAGTCAAAGAACAAATTATAGAAGCCATCAAGCATATCATTAAAGAGAAAGACAATGAGAAGAGAACATATCAAAATTCATGGGATATAGCCAAAGAAGTACTTAGGGAAATTTTCTATTTCTGAATGCTTACAGCAGTAAAAAAAAAAAAAAATTTTAAAAGCAGCTCAGTAAGTTGGGTATACAACTAAAAAACTAGAAAATGAACAAATTTTAAATCTCCAGTTGAAGACTAAATTTAAAATCTTAAAAATCAAAGGAGAAATTAATAAAACTAAAAATAAGAGAACTATTGAACTAAGAAATAAGATGAGGAGTTGGTTTTATGAAAAAAAATAAAATTGATAGAGCATTGGTTAATCTGATTTATAAAATGAAATAAGAAACTCAGATTACCAGTATCAAAAATGAAAAGGATGAATTTGCCGTCAATGAAAAGGAAATTAAAGCAAGTATTAAGAGCTATTTTGCCCAATTATATGACATTAATCTGACAATTGAGGTGAAATAGATGAATATTTCAAAAATATAAATTGCTCAGATTAACAAGATGTAATGATAATCTCATCTCAGAAAAAACAATCTATCAAAGAACTCCCTAAAAAAATTACCATGGCCAAATAGATTAAAAAATGAATTCTCTCAGACATTTAAACAATAATTAACTTCAATATTGTATAAACTATTTGGTAAAATAGGAAAAGAAAGGAGTTCTACCAAATTCTTTTCATAACACAAATATAGTAGTGATACCTAAGCCAAAAAGACCAAAAGCAGAGAAAGAAAATTACAGAACACTTTCCTTAAAGAATATTGATGCCCAAATCTTAAATAAAATACTAGCAAGGAGACTATAGCAATATATCACAAGGATCATTCACCCTGACCTGATGGGATTTATATCAGGAATGAAGGTTGGTTTAATATTAGGAAAACCATCAGCATAATTGACCATATCATTAACCAAACTAACAGAAATCAAATGATTAATTCAATAGATGCAGAAAAAGCCTTCAACAAAATATAACACCCATTCATATTAAAAACACTAGAAAACATAGGAATAAGCAGGACTTTCCTTAACATGATAACTAAAACCATCAGCATCATCTGCAATAGGGATAAGTTAGGGGTAAAAAGTCCTTGGCAATTTGGTATTTGATAAACTCAAGAATCCTAGCTTTTGGGATAAGAACTCACTATTTAACAAAAACTGCTAGGAAAACTGGAAAACAATATGACAGACACTAAATATAGACCAATATCTTTCACCCTATATCAAGATAAGGTCAAAATACATATACAGTTTAGACATAAAATGTGATACCATAAATAAATTAGGGTCAGGTCTATGGAGAAGGGGAAAATTTATGACCAAACAAGAAATAGGGAACATTATAAAATGTAAAATGTATAATCTTGACTATATTAAATTTGAAAGGCTTTGTACAAACAAAACTAATTTATCCATGATTAGAAGGGAAACAAACTAGGAAAAAATTTTATAATAAATTTCTCTGAAAGAAGTTGCATTTCTCGGGGGCAGCTGGGTAGCTCAGTGGATTGAGAACCAGGCCTAGAGATGGGAGGTCCTAGGTTCAAATCCAGCCTCAGCCACTTCCAAGCTGTGTGACCCTGGGCAAGTCACTTGACCCCCATTGCCTAGCCCTTACCACTCTTCTGCCTTGGAGCCAATACACAGTATTGACTCCAAGACGGAAGGGAAGGGTTTAAAAAAAAAAAAGAAGTTGCATTTCTCAAATAATAGAGAACAAAATGAAATTTTTAAGGATACAAGCCATTCCCTAATTGACAAATGGTCAAAGGATATGAACAAACAGTTTTCAGATGAAGAAATCAAAGTTATCAATAATCATATAAAATGTTCTAAATCACTCTTGGTTAGAGAAATACAAATTAAAGCAACTCTGCAATACCACCTTACACATCATATTGGTCAATATAATAGTAAAGGAAAGTAGTAAATAGTAAATATTGTAGGATATATGGCAAAATTGAGCACTAATGCATTGCTGATGGAGTTGTGAACTAATCCTACCATTCTGGAGGCCAATTTGGAACTGTGCCCCAAAGGCTATAAAACAGTACATATCCTGTTAGCCAGTAATACCATTACTGGGTCTGCATCTCAAAGAGATTAAAAAGGGGACAGGGCAGGAAGGAAATACTTGCACAAAAATAATTATAGCAGCTCTTTTTGTGGTGGCAAAGAATTGGAAATTAAGGTTGTGTCCATCAATTGGGGAATGGCTGAACCAAGCTGGATACATATTGGTGATGGAATACTATTGTGCTATAAGAAATGATGAACAGGTTGATTTCAGATAGAGCTGAAAAGACCTACATGAAGTAATGCAGAGTGAAATAAGCAGAACCAGGAAAACATTGCACACAGTAACAGCAATATTGTGGGATGATCAACTGTGAAAGAAAGCTACTCTCAGAAATACAAAGATCCAGGACAATTATGAAGGACTTACGACAAAGAATGCTATCCACCTCCAGAGAAAGAACTGTTAGAGCCAGAATTCAGGTCAAAGTGTACAGTTTTTCACTTTAGTTTATTTGTGTTTTTATTTTATGGTTTGGATTTTATCTGATTATTCTCTTACAAAAATGAACAATGTGGAAATATGTTTTGCAGGATAATATATGTATAATCCAGATCAAATTGCCTACCATCTCTGGGAAGGGAAAGGGAAGGGAGGGAGGAAAAGAGTTTGGAGCATATCACTTCAGAAAGCTTATGTGGAAAATTATTACATGTAATTGGTTAAATAAAATATCTTTACAAAAAAAAAGTAAAGAACAAAAGAAGCTTTGAAAGATGTAGGATTCTTGGCTCTGTAAGAAGGCAAATGAAATTCAGTTTTTACTGATAGTAACAACCAAAAGGGCTTCTATGATGACCTAAAAGTTATATTTATGGAACAAAGACCTACAATGTATCTCAGCTGCTCAGCATTGATAGAGCCACACTGATCAGTGATAAGGACATGATCTTAGGGAAATGGGTATTGTGTGGCATTGTGCCATGAGTATAGTTAGCACCAAAAGGGGGATTATTGTATAAAGTTTTTTGGCTACTTTGGCTACTTTGGTTCTGAATAACTCTGTTTTAAAACTTTGTTTAGGCTGAGTACTTGACAGTTAGCTGCAAAGAGGGCTGTGCATGTTCTCCCTAATCAGGTCTCCTCATAAATAGAGATACCAATCAAAAATACTTTTGATCTTATTTGGAAGTTGCTTATTCCTGTTTATGAAAAAGCAGCTCCCACTTTGAATTTAGGCTGTCTGCCCTGATGGTCCTACCTTAGAAAGGTAATAAATAAACTCCTTTTGTCTTACTTCTTGAGTTTGACTTGACTAGGGTGAGCCCCAAACAAGATTTTTTTCTTACAAAGACTTTCTTACAAAAGACTCACCTACGCCATTGAAGAAACTGAAGAAATCATTGAGTTCTCATTAAACAAATAGGTTTTCTTTGGATTTGAAGTTAGCTTCCTGTCTCTAGCTTTATCCCTTTGGTTTTACTGTCCAACTAATTTAGCAAGTCACTTTCCCCCAATTTCTCTGTCCCTAGAAGTGGGATAATTATATTTGCTATTTGGGCTGGCTGGGAGAATAAATTAATCCCAGGGAAATGTTCTTTGAGGTTGTGGGCTCTGACCCCACCATCCTGTCTCCTGCAAGTAATGGGGAACCAGAGAAGAGGATTTAGTAGGAGTCCCTCTCCTACTGCCCTGAAAATTAAGCCTTTTTCAGAATTTCCAAGAGAAGTTTCCAGGGTGCAGGTGACAACATAGGATTTCTAGGACTCAAAATGTACTTGGTTACATGAATATCAATGGCGGCTTACCAGGAATAAGAAGGCTTGATGTCATATAACACTGATTATGATTATTACTTTGACTTTAATGTTTCGTGGTGTATGTGTTTGCCTACAAGAGGAGTGTGCCAAAATTTCTTTTATTTATTACTTTGGGATCAGAGCCATTCCTTCTGTAATTTTTGGTCAACTTAAAGCCCATCTTCTGTTTTTAACTTCACCATATGTAAATAATAGCTATTTGACATTCCTCAAATAGAAGCCAAAGAAGCTTTCTAAAGTGACTTAGCTACTTTCCAGCTATACTAGTTAACTGGTGGTAGTATGTGGACATTCTAAATTAGCAGTTAATCTATAACCTGGCTTAGTTTACCTATAGAGTCTGTTTCACAAGATTTGTCTCCTTACAGCATGTATAAGATTATAACTATGTTTAAATGTTTGTTCAGCACTTATGACATTGAAGGAAGCATGAGATTATGCTTAGTGTGTATATGTACATGATATGGCCACATTATACTTGTTTCCTAGTGTACATTTAAGTCCCTTGTCTTATAGTCCCCAAGACTAAAAAGGTTCTTTGTCACCTCCCCAGGATAATTAATCACTGCAGCCTTTGGATCCTTGGCTACTTGGAAATGTTTAAATCCGTGGAAAAGATAAGTTCCAACGATGCCCCTAATCACATCAGGTACTGTGAATTTTAGATTTACTCTACCCTGCTTAGTCTAACAAAACAGGAATGTCTACACCCCTACTTAAGGATTAAGTATTGAGAAGGATGGCCTATGACAAATATGTGCTAGCAAATGATAAATCAGAAACAACTGACAGACCCCTGGGCTGTCCTAAGTCAAGCTTAAGATACCATTGGTACATGTGAGATGCAGGAAAGTGATGTAAAAATGGTCTATATATTTGGTGTCACTTCCTCTCTCCAGGGTCTTTTTGTGCAGAGAGGTGGCTGACAGCAGCATGCTGAGCATCTTGGCATCTTGGCGTGGCTACAGCTATTTGTCCAGATTTGGCAGTGAGCTTCTTTGATACAATGCTGGGAGAAGCTTAGTAACCTAGTTCAGGTGAGGCATCTTCTCTGAGCTCTCTCAGAGTTTAGGCTGATTCGTTTCTCCTTTACCTTCCAAAACACTATCTTCTTAGCCCCTAATCTTCTGAGAAGACCTTGTGGCAGAGGTCTTTGAACTCCCCCTGGCACAGGCTAGGCAAGAGAAGTCCTATACACTTTCCCTCTCTCTTCTTCTTAATTACTTCCTTCTATATTAATTAAACCACCGTAAAATTTCCAAACTGACTTGGGTATTTTATTTGGGATATTTCCTGGCAACCAATTAAGTTTATATAAAGTCACAACCCTAAAATTTCCCCTTACAGGCTGGTGACCATGAAGGAATGACCAGGACCCTCAAATTTCTGTGAAACCTCTTTCCTTTCTCTCTTTATTACTTCCTCAAGTCTGTCTTTTAAGCATCTAACTCAGCAGTTTTGAACACAGCTGCGACATCAGGTGAGTATAAAACTTTTTTTTTCTCTTTTCTCCTTAATTTGAATTGAACAAAGACATTTGCTTTTTTTTTTTTTTAACCTAAAAGCATCAGGATGGGGGAAGCTGTTTACATATGAATCCCCTTTCCCTTAGGGAACAAACAACCCAATTTGCCCACCCTCATTGACAATACTGCCTAGATTACTCTTAACTAACAGTGAGAGAAATCTGGAGGAAGTTTTGGCCTTGTCCTGCTCCCCATGTGTCTCTAGTTTTAAAATTAAGTGAGGATTTAAAAAAAAAAAACCCTGTGAGGCCAGCTAGGAAAAGCAGAGGCTTCTCTCAAAGAGAGAAACTGTTTTACCCTGAAGGTAAAGTAGAGGAGGCTTGTGACCCCTCCCAAATCAAACAAAAACACAGTCTTAGTCTCAAGCAAAAGGCTTTGTTTTCTGTCTCCTTTTGGAGTAGGGGACTTGATTGGATTAAAAGGTTCTTTAAAAAAAGAGGGGGGCCACAACACCCAAGTCTTTTGTTATCACTCCCTGATTTTAACCCCTAGTCAGTAGCGACATCTACTGACAAAATTTTAAATAATTAATATATATATATATATATATATGTAAATACTCCATTCTCCGACATTTGTATGGCAGATGAAGAACTAGGGCCATTAAAGATTCCAGAATACCTCCAATTTCTTATGTTATTAAGTAATTTCATTTTTATACTCCTATATACTGTGATGAGAAATGCTAACTTGAAAATTTTTGAAGCTAAAATGCAGGAAAACATGCAAAACCAATTGGATAATTTACAATGTTTCTTACAGGATCAATTGGCAAATATTGACCCCACAAAAAACATGTCTGAACCTGACAAACCTGTTTCTGAATTTCTAAATGAGTAAATTCCCTCCCCCTAAATGGAGATGGAAAACATCTCTCCTATAGCTCAGCTAACAGACTCGTTCTCTCATGGTCTGCAAATCTTGGCTGAACTTAATCCCCAAGACCCTTCTCCTGAAACCCAAACTTCTGATATCCCAGTTTCTCCTGTTTCTTCTCCTACCCAAAAACCAATTCCAGCCCCAAGGAAATCTCGTCCTTCTAAAGAAACTCATTCTAGTCAAACTGACCCACATGTAACAAATTCAACTAGAGGCCTTTTTCCTCTAAGAGAAGTACCTGAAATAGGACGCAAGGGGATGTGGTGATTCTAAGGCACAATATACCATTTACTCCCCAAGACATAAGTGAATTCACATGCAATGTTCCCACATATGAACAAGATCCCTTTCTGGTAACAAAAAAGATGACAGACATGTTTTATCAGTACATCTTACAAAAACATTGAAAACATTGAAAACTTGCTACAAACTTTTTTAACTGAATGTGAGAAAAATAAAATAATTTCTCATGTCAATAAAACCCGGGGGCACAATGCAGCATACTGGCCATCTCAGGATCCCGAATAGGGCTGTAACAACTCTGAGGATTATTTACAACTATACCGTTAAAGGGAGGCCATCTTAAAAGCCATGAGAGAATGTGCAGACAGTAAATATAAGTGGACAGAATTTGAAAGAATTAAGCAAAATGAGGAAGAGACACCGTCCAGATTCATGGACAGAATAATTGAGTTTGGGGGCCCATACCTGGATTTTGACCTTTCTAAAGAAAATTGCATAAGACAAATTAGAAGGAGCTTTGTCAATAACTCTTGCAATGTGATTAGAGAATATTTTAGAACATATCACCCAAGATAGTCACAGATGGCCCTTGAAGAATTGCGAAAAATGGCTCTTTATGTTTCAAAGGGAAACAAAGAAAAGGAGGAAGAGACTAATGATTTCATAGAGAAAATTGAGAAACAATTTACATATTTAACAGATAGGATTGTTAAACTGGAAAAAGGGCATGATACTCAGCCAATGGCAATTGCCCCTCTCCAAGAATCTAATTATCGATCCATTACCTGCCAATTCTGTGAGAAGAAGGGCCACAGAATGATAGAGTGTAGAACTTTATTCAAGGCAATCAGAAGGAATATGCAGTTTAACAACAACTACAGAAATTATAATTATAGAAATAACTATAATAATGATAATGGAAACCACAACTTTAGGAATGATAACAATAGGAATAGATATTGGGAAAATGATAATTCAAACCAAATGACTCAACAATATAACTTAAGTGGTGAGCATCCAAAAAATACTCAGGGTGCTAATGCCCCCATTGAGGGGTGCCCAAGGAACTTCCCAAATACTATGAAGGTACCTGGGGGGGCTGGGGCACAGGAATCAGAGGATACAACCTTTGATTTTCCGGACCCTGATGTCCTACTACCTCTTGTCCCTATCCACTGACCCCCCCTATACTGATGAGCCCCATATTACCTTAAAGGTGGGTAACATCTATTATGATTGTCTTTTGGACACTGGAGCTTCCAGGTCTGTCTTAAAGAGTACACCTGATTTATATTGCTATTCCATTGGCTCAGAGAATGTAATAGGAGTGTCAGGGATACCCCAAAGAATTAAAAAGCTTTCCCCTAGAATGGTGTCTGTAGGACCCCTAGAAGTACAACATTCTTTCCTTTTGATGCCTGACTCCCCTTTAAATTTGCTGAGGAGGGACCTTCTATACAAACTCAGAGCCACAATAACTTGCTCCCCAGATGGTTCCTTATCATTGGAAGTACCTGAGGAATCTTTAAAATTTCTCCCTGTACTTCTTTCAGAGAGTCAGGAGGGGAAAGAGCATCCCACCTTTGTAATACCTAAAAATATACCAGGGTCTCTTTGGGCTACATCTTCTTCTGATGTAGGCTTACTTAAGTTGGCTGTTCCAGTGCAGATAAAAACAATCTAGCCCACCTCCTCCCATTCCTCAGTATCCCCTCTCAAAAGAGGCAATTGAGGGTATTACCCCAGTAGTGAACTCATTAATTAACCAGGGAACAATAATCCCTTGTAAATCTGAATACAATTTGCCCATCCTGCCCATTAAAAAAAAAAAACAAGGGGGCAGCTGTGTAGCTCAGTGGATTGAGAGCCAGGCCTAGAGATGGGAGGTCCTAGGTTCAAATCTGGCCTCAGACACTTCTCAGCTGTGTGACCCTGGGCAAGTCACTTGACCACCATTGCCTACCCCTTACCACTCTTCTGCCTTGGAGCCAATACATGGTATTGACTCCAAGATGGAATGTAAGGGTTAAAAAAAAAAATAGGGCCCAATGGCAAATACCTCTATAGATGCGTACAGGATTTGAGGGCTGTGAAAAGCCATGTTATAAAGAGACACTCCATAGTTTCCAACATACATATGATTATTTGTTCTATTCCTAGCACAGCTACATACTTTACAGTAGTGGATATGTGCTTGGCCTTTTTTTCCATACCCATACATGAGAACTCGAGGCATATCTTTGCTTTCACCTGAAAGGGCTCTAAATTTACATGGAGTCGTCTGCCACAAGGGTTTGTGGAAAGTTTGAGTTTATTTGCGCAAATTTTGAGCCAAGACACAGATAATATAACATTTAAAAATAGTAAATTACTCAAAAACGTAGATGATTTACTCTTGACTTCAACAGACACAGAAGCATGTCAGGAAGATAATAAACATCTTCTTTTGGGACTACACAAAAGAGGGCATAAGATCTCAAAGAATACAGTTCAGTGGTGTCTCCCTAAAGTAGAATATTTGGGGTTCATCCTGATTGTGGGTGCCCGCTCTATTTCTCCCAAACAAATTGAAAATATTCAAAATTTAAGTGCTCCTACCACTAAGAAACAGTTGAGAGCAATTTTAGGAGCAACAGGGTTTTGTAGACAATGGATTCCTTGTTATGGGGAAATTACTAAACTCCTTAAAGCACTAACAAGGGATTCTGTCCCTGAACCACTTAAATTAGAGCCAGAACACCTATCAGCTCTATCAGACTTAAAACAGGCTATCCTGTCTGCCCCTGCTCTAGGCATCCCAGATTACAACAAGCCATTTACTATGTATGTACACAAGTGAAGAGGGGTAGCTTCAAGTGTTTTAACTCAGACTTTGGGACCTTCTCAGCACCCAATTGCTTATTATTCTGCCCAACTGGACCCAGTAGCATCAGGATCACCACCATGTTTTAGAGGAGTAGCTTCTACAGTGTTACTAGTGACAAAAACTGTTGATCTAGTATTGGGATTCCCATTAACAATTATGTGCCCATATGAGGTAGAAGCATTGTTGCTAAGGCATAGAAGGCATTCTCAGATCAGCGAATTACAAGGTATGAAATAACTTTGTTAAATAGAGAAAACAAAGTTTTTGGTGGGAGTCCTCTGGCTTACATACCTTTTGAGCATCTACAGATAGATTTCATAACAATGCCAAAGGTTGGGCATTATAAATTTTGTCTAGTCATAGTAGATCAACTGACCATATGGCCGGAAGCATTTCCTGCAGTCCGAGTCACAGAGGCTTTTGTTGCTAAGGTGATTTTAAAAGAGATTATTCCTTGCTTTGGCCTGCCAGCATGTATTGATTCAGATAGAGGAAGTCATTTTACTGATTCTGTTCTAAATCAGATATATTCTTGCTTGAGGATAACTCCCTAATTCCATGTTCCATATCATCCCCAGAGCTCAGGCCAAGTTGAAAGAATGAACAGAGAATTTAAAACTATGATTGGAAAATTATGCACTGAGACACATCTGAAATGGCCTGAAATTCTCCCTCTGGCCCTATTTTAACTTAGAAGCAGGCCTAGAGGACACCTACACATTTGAGAAGCTTTTTGGACATCCACCTATACAAACTAAGCCTTTCTCCCCTGCATATACATCACTATTAGGGGGAGATACTACTATTGCTTCCTATATGCAGGAATTATAGCACAAACTGCGTGAACTCCATGAATTCGGAGCTGCAGTACAAGCTGGACCACTAGACTTTTCACTTCATGACCTGAACCCAGGAGACAAGGTGTATATAAAGAATTTCCAGCATACTGGAACAACTCAGCCTTCCTGGGAAGGGCTATTCCAAATATTGTTAAGTACTCCAACATCTATAAAGTTTGGAGAGAAGGACTCTTGGATTCATTGCTCACATGGAAAGAGCATCTTCTGTTGAGACTGATTGACTGTATCCTATCACATGCATTGGAGATAATAATCCATTGATAAGTGGATGCTGTTTTTTGAGAACACATTGAATGCCTGCATTTCCCTCCCTTATTTTATTATTGCTTTTCTTTTATTTTGATTAAAATATTTGATTTTTTCCCTTTTTTCTCATTTCTTGTACTAAAGGTACATACAATTAATGTTATTTTTCTGCAGTAATATAAGTTTAATATATATGTATGTATGTATGTATGTATGTATATATATGTATATATATATATATATATATATATATATATATATACTTGCTATAATATTAATGCATACCCCAAAAGCTTTAAACTGTGGGAACCTGTCATTTATTGGTAAAATGTTATGGTACTGTGATTAATGTTTGTGTCTGATTCTAGGAAATAGGATAAAAACAAGGAGCACAGACTTAACCTGAATAGTGCCAAAAAGAGCACACAGGTCAAAAAGAAAGAAACCAATCCAGGTAGGATTGATGAGCTTCTAAGCCAATACAAAAGGACTTGAACCTTGTGTGAGACTCGAGGTTGCAACGCTTGACATATGTTAAGTTGTAGGACTTCCTTGTATCTATACTCTTTGTGAAATACTCAGAAAAATATCGAAGTTTGGCTATCATTCTGGCTCCCCATTTTCCTGAGAATGACAAAAATATCAGACCAGGGAATGACACTTCCCTATCAAAATAAAATTCTAGTTCTTTTTCTTCTCTTATTATGGCAACATCCTATAGTCTTGGCTGCAAATGGGTCAGTGAAATATTACTGCATTCTGTCCTACAGACTTATGGGATAGAAATTTATTGAATTCTAATACAAGGGCCTATTATGAGTTTATTCTTGATTACTCAACATTTTATATACATAGATTGTGATATTTTGATTCTGATTTTGAATTTTTTCCTTTCTACCAAAAGTTTAACTTTCTTCTATTTTTTTCTTTATGTTTTTCTGGGTTTTTTTTCTCTTCTTTTGATAATTGACTCATACAACCCCAAAACTCAAACAGGCATCCTGAGCTGAACTGGATGTTTCTTAACACCCACTTGGGGGGGGGGGATTATATTTTAATAAAAATTCAAGATGTTAAAATTTTTGTTCGAGAAAGATCTTCAAGGAAAGAAGCTTGCCAACTCCTAAATCCAGAGAATGAACTGTTGCAGAAAGATTCTAGAAAACCTACACTACATCAAGAAGATCCAGAATTACCTTTGGGTGTGGTTGATTGAACTGAAGTTTGATTGAACATTTATTTGAATGTATACTCCTATGCCAAAAGGGGACTGCTCCCTAATTGGTTTTTGTCAATGTGCCCAGCAAACATTGGCTTTGCTGCCTGTCTTTCTTCTCTTTCCCTATTCTATTTAACTATTGTAATTTCCTCTTAGAAGGTGAAATTTTGTATGCATCTGCAGTTAGAAAATTTGGAGGTACAGGATGATTATGTTTAGTGATCACTTGGGGAGACTAGTCTCCCAATCATCATTAGGGGGGATTGTGAATTTTAGATTTCCTCCACCCTGCTTAGTCTAACAAAACAGGAATGTCTATACCCCTACTTAAGGATTAAGTATTGAGAAGGATGGCCTATGACAGACATGTGCTAGCAAATGATAAATTAGAAACAACTGACAGACCCCTGGGCTGTCCTAAGTCAAGCTTAAGATACCATTGGTACATGTGAGATGCAGGAAAGTGATGTAAAAACGGTCTATATATTTGGTGTCACTTCCTCTCTCCAGGGTCTTTTTGTGCAGAGGGGTGGCTGGCGGCAGCATGCTGAGCATCTTGGCATCTTGGCGTGGCTACAGCTATTTGTCCAGATTTGGCAGTGAGCTTCTTTGATACAATGCTGGGAGAAGCTTAGTAACCTAGTTCAGGTGAGGCATCTTCTCTGAGCTCTCTCAGAGTTTAGGCTGATTCGTTTCTCCTTTACCTTCCAAAACACTATCTTCTTAGCCCCTAATCTTCTGAGAAGACCTTGTGGCAGAGGTCTTTGAACTCCCCCTGGCACAGGCTAGGCAAGAGAAGTCCTATACACTTTCCCTCTCTCTTCTTCTTAATTACTTCCTTCTATATTAATTAAACCACCATAAAATTTCCAAACTGACTTGGGTATTTTATTTAGGATATTCCCTGGCAACCAATTAAATTTATATAAAGTCACAACCCTAAAATTTCCCCTTACAGTACCCACTTGTCAATCCTGACCATGCCATCTGTCACCTATGAGTGTCCCCCCATTGTGTCCCCTGATCATCCTAGAAGGTGTCAATATGTCTTATTTGGCACCCCAATTGCTTAACCACAATATCTTAGGTTCAATGAACAAATAGGTATGAAGTAAGATCTTTCCCAGAGTCCTAGTGTAAAAGTTAAAATTAAATCTCAATAATAATATTATATTTTAAGAGATTTATTAATGATCATTAGAAATCAAGGAATAAAGAAGATACAAAATGAAGACCACGTGCCCATGGCTGGTTAGTCATTTTTTAGTCAACCCCACTCAACACCATCAATGCTGATTCTACATCAGAGACTGGGAGCCTCCAAAGCCCATGCCCTTTATCCTCTGTCTACAGGAACTATGTAATGACAGGAAGTCAGTGAGTGGGCTTTTGGGATATGTAGTTCTTTTTTACAGTAACAGATTTTCAATCATATACTAGAAACATATACCCATCCTCATTCCTCTCTGACTTTATAAAAACATTGTTCCCTTCCTGAATGTTCTAACCCTCTCTAAGTGAGAGAACTACCCTCACTGGTGAATTCAACAAACCTTGCTTTGGTTTAAAGCTTCTGGTCCAGCTACCTGGTTATTCCTATCTCCCCACAAGATCCCCATATGAAAGGTTCTCTAAAGAGGATTGATATACTTACTCATGGTTATTTTTGCATTGCATCCCATTTGATTTTAGATGAGGAAACCCTGGAATAATTCAGTTGTTTTATCCTATCAGGTAATTTATTTAGAATTGAGAACTTCATGAACCTTCTGACCCTCCTTTAAAATTGCTATACAGAACCAGGAGAATGTCCTACACAGAGACTGATACACTGTGGTACAATGGAACATAATGAACTTCTTTACTAGCAGCAAAACTTTTCTACTAGTTAGGATAATCCAGAAGGACCTAGGAGAAAGAACTGTGGGAGGAGAAACACCGAAGAAAAATATATGATTGATCACATGGTTCAATGAAGATATGATTAGAGATGTTTATTTTAAATGATCACTCTATTGCATAGTAATAATATGGAAATATATTTCGAACAATGACATACGTAAAACCCAGTGGTATTGCTTGTTGGCTCCAGGAGGGAGGAGAGAAAAGGGAAGGGAAAGAACATGGATCATGTAACCATGTAAAAATATTCCAAATTAATTAATTAAATGTTTTTTTAAGTGGCTATAGAATTGTTCATTATCTTTTTCTTTGTTTTTTTTTAAACCCTTACCTTCCATCTTAGAATCACTACTATGGGTTTATCGTACACTATCTTGCTAAGGACATTTACCCCAAATCTATTCTACTGATCCACCCTCCTATCTCTTAGCTAGTACCACATTGTTTTGATGACCATTACTAAAAGGAATAATGAACTGGAGGAATTCCATGTGAAATGGAACAATCTCTAGGAACTGATGCAGAGTGAAAGGAGCAGAACCAGGAGAACATTGTACACAGAGACTGTACACTGTGGTATAATTGAATGTAATGAACTTCTCTACTAGCAGCAATGCAATGATCCACGACAATTCTGGGGGACTTATGAGAAAGAACACTATCCACATCCAAGGAAGAACTGTGGGAGCAGAAATGCAGAAGAAAAACAACTGCTTGATCACATGGTTCAATGGGGATATGATTCAGGATGTAGACTCTAAAGGATCACCCTAATGCAAATATTAATAATATGGAAATAGGTCTGGATCAATTATACCTGTAAAACCCAGTGGAATTTCTCATTGGCTATGGGAGGGAGGAGGGAGAAGGGAAGGGAAAGAACATGAATCTTGGAATCATGTAAAAATATTTTTAATTAAATAAATAAATAAACTTTTTTTAAAAAAGAATCACTACTACATATTGGTTCCAAGGCAAAAGAGTGGTAAGGGCTAGGCAATAGGACTTGCCCAGGGTCACACTGTGTAAAAATGGAGATTTGAACCCCGGACTTCAATCCCCAGAAGTCCTTGCTCTAGTTCCCAAGATGCCCTCTAATCTCACTGAGATCCCTACCTGGGCGAGATCAAAATTTCTATTTAAACTGGCTATTAAGCCTACTGGGTCTCTTCTTCCTGCTTCTGCTTCCAAAGACTCTCTCCCTACTTCTGCTTCCAAGCACAGGCAGCTCCCTACCTAGCAGGCAAGATGTGAGTGGTTGTGAATGGGCTTACCAGGCCTAGACACATGCTTTCTTATTTTGTATTTTCTTTAATTCTCAATCTTTAATAAAACTTCATAAAAATATAATACTTTTAGCAGAGAAACTAACTTTAAATGCTACAACTGCTAAGAAGTATCTGAGGTCAAATTTGAACCTAGGACCTCCCATCTCTAGGCCTGGCTCTCAATCTACTAAGCCACCCAGCTGCCACCCATTATCCGTTCCAAATGCAGAGCATCTTAGATCCTAAATATATGAACCTTGTTTTAAGAAGGTATTAGACTCTCTCCTTTAATAGTATTTAAAAACCAAAGAAGAAAGCTATCCTGTACCCCTGAAAACCAAAAGAGCCAGTATGCTTCAATCAAACTGTTATTTCCTTTTAAAGGAAGAATTCAATCATACATATGGGGCCCAATCCCCAGAGGGCAGAAGGAGGCTACAGTATTTTTTAGTGTTTTAAGGAAGAGGGCAGGAAGTGTTCTGGGATTGGACAACAAGGGAGAAATTCTGTCCACCAATAAGAGATGTTCATTAGCCTCTTGGAATGTAAGCCATCATCTTAGAATGTTCATCAGGATGTAATTCCTTTAAGATAGAGGTACTTCAGGGCACTCTGATCTGTTCTTGTGCAGAAACATTTGAAGAGTCACTTCCAAGGCATGACATGCTTTATGGGATGAATCCTGATGTTCCAGGGCCAATATAAAGAACACAAAAACCATCAGGAACTTGTTAACCTTTAGACAGCAGATAATAATCAACAAGCATTTATTAAGTACCTACAAGGTGGCAAGTACTGGGCTAAACTCTGAGAATGCAAATATACACAAAGACATTCTCTGCCCTCAAGGCACTTACAATCTAATCAGAGAAGAAAATATACCCAAAAATAGCTGAAAGGGCAAGCTAAGAATCTTGAACTCCAGACATAATGTTCCTGGAATGGAAACCAAGTACTTCTGTGGATGGAATAAAAAGAGAGTCTTAATTCACAAAGAAGGGGGGGGGGGGGGGGGGAGAATAACTCATCAGCTAAACACAGAAAGCATGAGTTAAACGGAATAGACCTGAAACCCTTCCCAAACACCTGGTGATTTCTGGACAGCAACCCAAGCAGAAACCTGAAGGAACCAATGAATGCCCAGAAAAGCATTTATTAAGATTAAGCATTTACGGGGAGCCAAGAGAGAACTATGCCAAATAGTAGGGATTCAAATGGAAAAAGACAGAATTTGACCTTGCATATTAGAAGATGCACCTCAGTTCAGAAAGGTATGTGGATGGTAAGTGTGGCCATAGAATGACACACTTCATCCAGAAATAACAGCAGAGTTCATTAAATCATGGTTCTTGGGTCCCCAAATTTCCTGGTGGGGGGCGGGAGGTGGGAGGATAATAAGTGTGGGGAATAAAGAGTAACATAAAGGAAAAGGGGAGAGGGGGGTACACTGGGGAGGAAAATCATTTTTACTTTTTAAAAATGGATGTTGGGCATTATACCTCCTCTTCCTTCAATGAACAGTAGTGTCATTTTCCAAGGGATTTCAGCTGATTTTTTTCTTTCACTATAATTTCATGAAAATCATATCACAATTTTCATGATAATTTCAGGAAAGTCACATTGCAATTCTCCCTGTAATTGTCCTTTTCACATCAAAAAGTGGGAGTGGTGCTATGACCTTGAGTAGCCGGGAGAACACAAAGGATCACAATGTTTTCTAATTTCCACTGACCGGGAAGGGCCAGATTCTTTGCTTATCTCTGGTTGTTTGGGGCTCACAGCTCCCTATCTCTGAAGATCTGGCCCAGGCTCCATTTGCTTAGGCACATGAGGTGCAGGCTTTTGTTTGTTTGTTTTTTCCCCTAAATAGTAAGAATAGCCATGTCCTAAATACTTGGGAACCGAATCTAGATAAGGCAAAGGGGGGAGGGGGGGCAGTAAGAATAGCATTCACACACACACACACCCCAGAGAAAAATAAAAACAAGCAGCTTCACAATATTGAGTGTTCAGTAAATAGATATGGTTTGTGATGGTGGTCCATGACCGCTAAAGTAATCTCCCTGAAGCGTTTCCGTTTCCGTTTCCGTTTCCGGGTCTTATCCCTCCCTGGCTCTGAAAGCTTTCCCTTGCCTCGGGGAAACAGCCATCGTTAACTGCCCGCAGGACGATAACTAGCTGCCTCACCACGCAAGGACCTCCTCTGTAAATGGGGATGATAATGACCTTTCTTACCTACTTCATAGGGCTTTTTAGGAAGTTTTTTTTTTTTTTGCAAACTACTTGATTCACGGTGCCACCCAGCTGCCCCGGCTTTAAATGGGCGTTTTATAAATGCTTGTTGATTTTATTGACTAATTAGAAGTTAGAGATTGCCGCCGCCCGAGTGACTGGGCAAGTTACTGAACTTCCCTGCTTCTCAGTTCATCTGTAAATTGGGACGTTGAATAGAATGACTTATAAAAGGTTGTGTTGATGGGAAAAAACACAGAGCTATCAAATATTAAAATCACTCTTTAATCTAGGGAAAGGGATTTGATGCAATAGTAGGCCTCGGCCCAGAGCTGCGTGCCACACAACTGCACAGAGTGGCGGCTCTGGTCACTAACCCTCCGAAAGCCAACAGCGCTAGATTGAACAATTCTTCTGAGCCCTGAAAATTGGGGAGCTTAAATACCTTTCCTAGGTGAATCTGGGGGCTGAGGCTGAGAGGGATAGTTGATTGACTTTGCAATGGTAATAAAGGAAGCTGAGTCCCCGACAGGAATAACTGAGAGGCAGATGCTTCACAAAAGGGAAAGAGCCCACCTGGGGCTGCGCCACCTGGGTAAAGGACTTTAGCCTAGGGGGAGAAACCAATGGGACAAAAGAGATACTTAACATCTTAAAGTCTATTGTTAGTCTGAGACCAGTGAAGTAGGACTTTCCCTCAGGGAGGAGCTCTCACGTGACAAGGTCAGACCTGGGGTTTCTACCTCCTAGCTAAGTAAACTGGGGATCCCCAAATCTTTCTAGGCCACAAATTGGGGGCTTCTAGATTCCACGTTGACAGTTGTTTAATCCTGCCTTTCCAATGATATTTGTTTCTATTCCCTTAATTTGTGTCCTCTAATGCAGTCAATTTGTTTTACTTTCTTTTCCCTAAATACATCTTGCATTTTTGTGCTTCTGCTCCTGGGGTTCACTGGGCTTGAGAAGGCCGTGAAAACTTTAACCTAACAATACTGTGAAGTAGATATATTGGCTATGTTAAATTGGGGGGGAAATCCGAATTGTTAGATAGTCAGAAAACCCAAATCTTTAATCAGGAGGAGAGAGAGAGGTTCAATATTCAGCCCACGCTCTGGGGACTCTGGGGACGTGGCCCTGCGAGAAGGCTCCAAAGAGGGTCAGAACTTGGGGGTCTTTTCAACCCTCTGGAGAACTTGGTACCACAAGCCTGAACAGACAAACTGCAAGCAGGCTGCAAAGAGGTCTGCAGCCAGCCTCAGGGGTATCAGGGAGCACTCAGCGACAACAGTTACAAAGGCAAGGGTCAAACGAAGAGCTGGGCTTCCAGGACTTTAATGGGAGAAGCTTCTAAAATAAATAAAGGTACTCAACATTCTGACTATATCCACAGATCCCACCCACACTAGAGTCCCCAAACAGTTTAAGGTCTATAGCTCACCCTAAAACAGGTGTGCCTGGTACTCAAAGGGTTTCTCAAAGGGCAGGGGTAAAATTGAGGTGTCCAGATTTCACATTGACAACTGGTATTAAACCCATTTTTCAGATGAGAAAACTGAGACTAAGAAAAGTTGACTTGCCCAATGTCCTGCAAATAGTATTCAGAGGGCAGTCGGGATTTGAACAGACATCTTCTAATGATGGTGATGATTGATAACAATAATGATGATAATATTTATATAGTGTTTTAAGACTTGCAAAGTGCTTTACAAATATGACCTCATTTGATCCTTGCAACAACCCTGAGAAGTAGGTGCTATTATTATAATTTATCTCATAGATGAGAAAACTTAGGCAAAGGAAGACTATTAAGTCATTTGCCTAGCCAGTAAGTATCTGGAACAGGATTCAAAATTGATTCAGAGCCAAGCACTTCTATCCACTACACCCTAACTGCCTCCCACATCCAGTGTTCATTTCACTGTACATTTTGATTCTTCTTATTAATTGTAAACTCTCACAGGCAGAGAATATTTCTTACTTTTTTTAGTATCTCCCACAGTGCCTAGAATATTGGTTTACACACAGTAGATGCTCAGGTAATGTCTATTGATTGAATATATGAATGAATGAAAATTTGATTTAAGAAATGTGACATGACCCACTTACTCAGTTATTATTTTTCTGCTCTCCCACTGTTCTTAATAATTCTACAACTGGAGAAGATGCCCTGAGTAACATAACTAAAAGCTCCTGCTAAAACAAAACTGTTTTGTCTGGAAAGGGTAATATGGTACAAAAAGCAATATGGTAAAAAGGAAAGAGCAATTATAACACATAACTAATTATATATTGATATAATTATATACTATGTGTACTAATATACAATCCATACAGGCCGGCTAAACCTTGTGAGGGTAGCCATCGGGTCGTCGTCAACCCCTGGTGAACCAGGGCTTTGCTCACCCAGCATGTGAAGACTGCTTCGGCGGAACAGACGGAAGAAACCAATAAGAAGGTTCAATGGCTGAGATGGCGACGCAGCAAAGCACTGTGGAGTGCTTAGGGCGTGTTGGAGCACAAAAGACAACACGGCCATCCAATGCAGCTGAAGAAGCCTCCAGAGGTAACGACTTTTCGTGCCACTGGACCCAGGCTTCCAAAGCCGAGAGAGTGGGACTATCTCTGTGCATTGACTTTTCCACTTAAATCTTCATGCACAAGTGTCTTTGTGCACAAAAACGCACAAAGACAATAGTCATCTTCGGTTACCGAGAGACAACTACTACTAATAGTCATAATGTATAACTCATAGATGGATGGATGATAAATAGATGAATGGACAAATAGAGATAAATGGAAAGGTGGATGGTGGATGGATTAATGGATGGATAGATGGACAGATGGATGGATGAATGGATGGATGGTTGGAGAGAGAGAGAGAGAGAGAGAGAGAGAGATTGGAGTTTTAAGACTTCAATTATGAAATGTGGCTTTCCACTTCTTCCCTGTATTACTCTGAGCAAGTTATTTGGCCTGATTGAGTTTCAGTGTCTTCATTTATAAAATTGGATACTAGGGGGTAGCTAGGTGGCTCAGTGGATTGAGAGCCAGGTCTAGTGACAGGTCTAGTTGTGGGTTGAAATCTGGCCTCAGCCACTTCCTAGCTGTGTGACCCTGGGCAAGTCACTTGACCCCCCATTGCCTAGCCCTTACCACTCTTCTGCCTTGGAACCAACACAGTGTAGTGATTCCAAAATAGAAGGCAGGAGTTTAAAATAAAATAAGATTGAATACCAACATTTTCACTACTTGCCTCAAAGCACTAAAAAGAAAGGATGAAATGAGATCATAGATGTGAAATCATGCTGACTACAAAGTGCTATATAAATATATGTTTTTTATTATTATTAATAATCATCAGCATGAATTTATTACATATCAGATCAGCTCAAAGTGTCTAGTTAGACCTTGAGAAATGAGAAATAAACTAGGGAAATTTTTACATGAGTTAAGAGGAAGAGAGGTCTAGCATACTGGGCAAGTCACTTAACTTCTCTGAGCCTCAGAGTTCTCATGAGTAAAATGGGAGTAATAACAGCACCTATCTGGCAAAAAAAATTGGAAAATGAGGGGATGCCCTTCAATTGGGGAATGGCTGAACAAATTGTGGTTTCTGTTGGTGATGGAATACTATTGTGCTCAAAGGAATAATAAAGTGGAGGAATTCCATGGGAACTGGAACAACCTCCAGAAATTGATACAGAGTGAAGGGAACAGAATCAGGAGAACATTATACACAGAGATGGACATACTGTGGTACAATCAAATGTAATAGACGTCTCTACTAGCAGCAATGCAATGATCCAGGACAATTCTGAGGGACTTATGAGAAAGAATGCTATCCACACAGAGAGAAAGAACTGTGGGAGTAGAACAGAGAAGAAAAACAACTGCTTGATTACATGGGTCAATGGGGATATGATTGGAGATATAGAATCTAAAAGATTACCCTAGTGCAAGTATCAGTAATTGGAAATAGGTCCTGATCAATGATACATGTAAAATCCAGAGGAATTATGCATCGGCTGGGGGGTAATGGGGAGGAAAAGAACATGAATCATTTAACCATGGAAAAATATTCTAAATTAATTAAATACAATTTTTAAATTTAAAAAATAATAGCACCTACCAGATAGGTTGTTACAAGGATCAAATGAAATGGCGTATGTATAGCACTTTGCAAACCTTAAAGCATAACATAAGTGCTGCCTGTTATTAAGAATTGTTTAATAATTTTTTTAAATTAAATGACTAAAATACCTACCTCAATCGTCAGGATTGACATGAGGATAAAATGAGATAATACTTATATTGTAAAATACTTTACAAACTTTAAAGTGCAATATAAATACTGCCTGTTATTACTAATAGTTGTTTAATGTTTGTTACATTAAATGACTAGGATACCTGCCTCCCAGGATTGTTGTGAGGATAAAATTCGAGATGCTATTTGTATTATAAAATACTTTGCAAACTTTAAAGCTCCATATAAATGTTAGTTGCTATTATTGTTGTTGTTGTTGTCATTATTATAGTAAAAATAATTTGTACTCATTCAGACTCAGAGTTTTAACTGGATGAACTTTCCAGTAGGAACTCTAAAACCAGCAAAACTTGCCTTTGGTCGTGCCCATGGGGAATACTTGGGAAAAGGAGTCTGACCTGCTAGACTGGTGAGTTTAGCCAGATTCCCAGGTTTGGGAGAAATGTTGTGACTTTGAATCCTTGAAAGGGTTGGGGGGGGGGGGGGGGGATATGGGAAAGAAAAGGAAACCACAGAGGGAGGAAGTTGTCTTAGAAAAAAATCCATATGGCCGAACTACACATAGTCCTACAATTCTGAGACTTGGTGGATCCCTGAAGCAGGCACCAGGAAGAGGTATATAAAGGGAATGGCCCAGAGACTACCAATGGCAACTGGCAGGTTGATGAGGATTGAATTGCTTAGGCCTACTGGGGTGCTTCTTCCGTCTAGCTGCTAAAGGGTCAGCTCAAAGTTCCCAATTCCCAGTTTAACTATGAGTCAATCATTTCCAGGCCACTCTCCTTCCTGCCTAGCACAGGAGGAAGAGGGAGAGGGAGACAGACAGGAGACTTGACCCCTCCTGGGCTGCCAGCCAAAGGCAGCTAGGGCTCACACTTTTGTTACCATGACTAACCCTTTTCCTATGCTATCTTGATTGTACTCTATAAAAATGTGGCACCACCAGTCCCAGCTTGTGTGGTTATTGATAGAAGTGGGGAGATAGAGAATTTCTTTGGCCCTTATGGAGGCAGAGATATTGTATTCCCTTTGGTTAGAGCTAAAGTGAGAGAAGAAAGAGATTTTTTTTAAACAGGTGTTTCTTTAAAAATAAATTTTATTGATATATTTTACTTTTACATTATTTACATTTTCCAAAGCATCCCTTTTCCCTCCTAATCCCCCAGGAAATCAGCCTTTACAATAGAGAATCAAAAAGAGAAAGGGAAAATAATTCAGCAAAAGTAACCAATATATCCCCCAAAAGCCTGACATTTCATGGTGTTCCACACTCATAATCCTTACCCAGTTCCCCCTGCCCCATTTCTGCAAAGAAGGGGGGGAAAGTACCCTCTCCTACAATTATTTTCCTATTTTAACTTACTTTTTTATTTTATTTATTCATTTTAACTTCATTTTACAGCAATTCATATGTTTTCCCATGATTCTCTGTACTGTTCTTGGTTTGGCCCTTCTTTTAAAGAGTCATTCTGTAGCAAGCATTATCTGTAGCTGGGAAAAGAGGTTCTTTCCCCATTTCTCCAGACTGAGGAAGGAGAATGTACGTTATGCATCATCATCCCTAGCCAATAAATATAAAAAACTCCAACAAAGAAGATAAAAGCCCAGCTGAGGTAAGAAATGCAGAAGTTGACATTTGAGGCTCTGGGCAGATTTTTTAGCCCAAGAACTCAGTACTGCCTTTGCTAAAGGTTATAAAGACCATTTGGCCACACCAATCACTTGCTGAGTTTGCCCATTATTTCCAGGTGATTAACCCAGTTTCATAATTCATTTATACAGGAATATATATGTTTTCAGAAGCAGCTGGGTGGCTTAGTGGCTAGAGTACTGGACCCAGAGCCAGGAAGATCAGGTTTCAAATCTGGCCTCAGACACCTCCCAGCTGTGTGACCCTGGGCAAGTCACTTAATGTTTGATTGCCTGACAAAGGGATCCAGTGGAGAAGGAAATGCCAAATCACTCCAGGATCTTGGCCAAGAAACCTCAAAGCTGGTCACAAAGAGTCAAACACCACTAAACAATGCATCAAATATATTTTATGACATACACGAATATTTGTTGTTCTTGTTCATTTGTTTTCAGTCATGTCTGACACTCATGACCCCATTTGGGTTTTCTTGGCCAAGATACTAGAGTGATTTGCCATTTCTTTCTCCAGCTCATTTTACAGATGAGTAAATTAAGGCAATCAGGGTTAAGTGACTTGCCCAGGGTCACATAGCTAGCCAGTGTCTGAGGACAGATTTGAACTCAGGAAAATGTCTTCCTGATGCCAAGTCTATTACTCTACCCACTGCACCACCCAGCTGCCCCTTTACTGCTATGATTATCGCATATGCATACATGCTCCCCCTACAGTGCAGTAGAATGAAAGGGATCATTTCCCCAACTCTGTTTTGGAGACAAACCCCCTTTGAAAACTCTCCACTTTGGGAAGCACATGACCTTGAAATATTTTGAGTGTGTAAATTGATTTCCTTATCTCCAAAAAGAAACTTCCAATATCTCCAAATTCCCTTAATTTATGTCCAATAGAAATTGGATAAAAGAATAAAAATGTCCTCACTGAGAAGTGAGTTTCCCATCACTAGAAGAATTAACATTAAGTTAATGACTGAATCACTGACTAGCTCACATGAGGCTAAGCCCCCCCCCCCCCCCCATCACTTTCCCCCTGCCCCAAACCCAGGTCCCACCTTACGCTCTGTCCAACTACATCTGGAAGGACTGGTCTGGTTGGGGGCAAGAACTGATCCAACAATTCCTTCTCATGACTTCAGAAGTAGCTCCCCCTTTTGTAGGGTAAGCAGAAGTTCTTTTTACCAGAGTTGCTTTTTTTTCATCATAATTCCCTGGTGGGGGGCACCGTCAGGCATGGGATATGACCCAAGAGTCAGGACAATCTGAAAAGGAAGTGCTAACTCTTCTTGCTATTGATATCTGTGACTTGCCGGTCTCTGGTTACAGTGAATCTTGATATACCCAACAACAGATTAAATGAATTTGCCATAAGATCTCTTTGCAGGCACACAGCATGAGACTTGGGTTTCATCAGAGAACATGTGAACACAGCAATTATTTTGCATAATCTTCTCCTTGTAAACACCCTCTTGGGTGAGTCATGAGACTTTCTTGGCAGCCGGCTTTCGGTGACACATTTCATTAAAATAAATATAATTTCCTAAAGATTCATTTCTCCAGTAAAATAGCCTACTTAAATCATAACTGTAGCACTGTTTATTAATGTAATGTGAAGGTACTTTTCTAAAGAAATATTTATTGGTAAGATGTTGTTTTTAATTAACAGGAGTTTATATAAGCTAATGGACAATATTTTATTACTGTATGATGGATGGGCAGCTAGGTGGCCTTAGATATTTAGTAGTTGCATGACCTTGGGCAAGTCACTTAACCTTGTTGGCCTCAGTTTCCTCATTGTAAAAGGAGCTGGAGAAGAAAATGGCAAATCATTCTGGTATCTTTGCCAAGAAAACCTCAGATAGGGTCATAAAGATTCAGACATGGCTCAACAACAAGAACAAATAGGATGACTATATTTTAAAAAGTTTTATAAGCTATTAGCAGTCAAAGCTAATATTGTACATTATTGCCAAGAAAAGAACAAAATCTAAAGGATCCTAAATCACAATTAAACATGGCCTTGAAATATTTTGAGTGTGTAAATTGATTTCCTTATCTCTAAAAAGAAGCCTTCAATATCTCCAAATTCCCAATAGAAATTGAATAAAATAATGAAAATGTCCAGTAGTGGAAGGAGAAGTGAGTTTCCCATCACTAGAAGAATTGGCCTCTAGGATAAAATAAAAATTCCTCTACTTGGCATTTAAATCTCTTTATCCTCTGCTTCCAGTCTAGTTTTCCAGGCTTAGTTTACATTATTCTTCTTTGGGCACTCTCTGATTTACTTGTAGTTCCCAAACATTCCATTTTCTACCTCCTGGATGTTGCAGAGGATGACACTAAGACTTGGAATTCACTCATCTCTGCCATCTTTGCCCTTGCTTCTGTCTCTCACAAAACATGCCATCCCCCACTGATTCCCTAGGGGCAGCTAGATGGGATAGTGGATAGAGCTGGGCCTAGGGTCAGGAAGACTCATCTTCCTTAGTTCAAAATTGGTCTCAACACTTATTAACTGTGTGATCCTGGGCAACTTACTTAACCCTGTTTGCCTTAGTTTCCTCTTCTGTAAAATGAGCTGGATTAGGAAATAGAAAACTACTCCAGTATATTGGCCCAAGAAATTCCCAAGTGGGGTCACAAAGAGTCAGACACAACCGGACACTTTATTCTCTTAATTCTTTGTGTCTTTTCTCTGCCTGTATTTACTTGTGAATGAACAATAATTTACCTGTGAGTTTACTGTTGTAATCTGAGTCCTTCCCCAAATGAAATTAAGCCTAACCAACAAGTACTAGCCAACAAGTAAATCAACAAGTACTGTATTGAGTATTTATGATGCCGCAGGCTCTGTGCTAAGTGCTAGGAATACAAATAGGAGCAGAAAGACAGTTCCTGACCTTGAGAAGCCTATATTTTAACCAGAGAAGAAAATACATTAAAGGATGAAGAGGAAGAAGACATGAAGGTACCCAGGGTGGGCACATTGTAGAGAAAGTCAGGGAGAGTCAGGAGAGCAGCCCAAGAGAAATGAAGATGGCAGGGCTGACTGGAGCCTCCTCTGTGTATGGATGCTCCAGGAAGAACCAACCAATCAGAAGGAGAGACAGTAAAGTCTTCTAACAAGAGCTTCCAAAAGACTTCTGGGGTATTCTATAGAAAGTCCCAGAAGGTATCACAAAAAAAAAAAATGATATACAAGTACACAACCTGAAAAGAAATAAATGGAAGTTCCTTGAGGGCAGGAATCACCTTGCATCTCTAGGTCTAGCATTGTGCCTCGTGCAGAGTAGGGGATCAATAAATGTGTATTGGATTGATAAAAGAGCCTTCCAGGGGTTGGCAGAGAGAAGCTTAGATTCCCAAGGAGTACTGCTTTTTGTCTTTTCCCAGGTACTCTTCTCCTACTCTGTCCTCACCTCCCCTTCCTCTCCTTTCTCTCCTCTCTCTTTCTTAAAAGCTGCCTATCCAGCCCAATGCCTTCTCTCTTTAAGTATCCCATTCTGTCCTAGATGGAATATGATCTCAAAGACCTAAAGGTTTTCTTCTAATAATAAGGCTCTGTAATTTTATAATTCAAATATTTTGGAGTTTAAAACAGAATTATTTTAAACCAGCTTATGTTGTGAAATATTATAGAATTGGTGAATCTGTAAAGGGATCAATTTGGAGAATACTACCTATGATTTACCAGAGAAGTCATAGAAGCTTAGTGAGGTACACAGTGTTAAGTGACTTGCCCGTGCGTGGTCACACAGCTATAAAGTCTCAGAAAGGAGAATTTGAACTCGTCGTTCTTACTGACTTTGAAGCCAGCTCTCTAATCCCTGTGCATTGCAAACCTTAAAGCACTATATATATATATCTAGAAAGGGGAGCTCTAATAGTAATAATGCATCAGTACTCAGGGCTTACTTTCCCAAACTAGCAGGTTGGGTTCCCAGAACTAGATCTCTGTGGGGTTATGGGTGTCTTATCTCTAGCTATCTACTTGAGCTCCTTTTATGAGGTGTACCCTCCTCCACAGTTAATTGGCAGTGATTAATGCCTGGGTCCCTTTTAACTAATTAAAATCAATTAGCTTTTACAAAGATAAATATTTACTGGGAAGATCTAGCAAGAACAGAAGCTAAGAAGCAGTTCTCCCCAACATCAGAGGGCATAGTCCGATAATTCAATAAACAAATTTATTAAGTACCTACTATGTGCCAGGTCATTAAAAAAAAGGTACCAAAAAAAAAATCCCTAACCTCAAAAAGTTCATAATCTAATTGAGAAGACAACAAACAAATATGCACAAACAAACTACATGCATAGTAAAAAGAAAATAATTAAGAGAGGGAAGGCACTAGAATTAGGAGGGTTTGGGAAAGGCTTCTGGTAGAAGGTGATATATTTTGGTCTTAAAGGAAGATAGGGAAGTCAATGGGTAGAGATGAGGGGGAGCATACTCTCTACTTCAGGCTGTGGAAGAGTGGGTTCAAACTTAAAACAGTTTCTATATAGCATTCACCCCATCAAGTTCACTTTCAAATGCTGCATAGCTGATGAATGAATGAATCCAAATGTCTGCTACTGATGGACTCGGTCAGTCAGGTAGTCCAGGACTTTGATCCTCACTCTCTGGATTCTGGCCAATCCTAGAATGGACTCCAGCTCCCAGGTTTAGAATTGATACTAAGTACCAGTTCCAAGGCAGAAGAGCACTAAGGGCTAAGCAATGAGGGTTAAGTGACTTGCCCAGGGTCACACAGCTAGGAAGTGTTTGAGGTCAAATTTAAACCCAGGCTTGGCTCTCAATTCACTAAGTAACCTAGCTTCCTCTTTCCTTATCTTTCTTATTTCTTTTAATAGTCCCCCCCCCCATTACATGAAAAAAAGTTTTTTTACTTTTTTCTTAAGTTTGAGCCAAATTTTCACCTTTCTTCCCTTCCTTCCCTCCCCTCCAAACAAGCAATCTGATATAGATTTTACATGTGTAATAATAGTGTAAAACATCTTTCCATATTAATCATTTTGTGAAAGAGAACTCAAACAAAAGTAAAGAAATAAAGTGAGATAGTGTGTACTGTACTATATTATAGTCTATAACAGGGGTCACCAAACTACAGCCCAAGGGCCACATACAGCCCCCTGAGGCCATGTATCCAGCCCCCACAACACTTCCAACACTTCCGGAAAGGGTATCACTTTCATTGGTGGTCAGTGATAGGAGCACTATATGTGGCCACACCACAAAGCACAGCATCACTCACATACAGTACTACTTCCGGTGACGTAATCCTTTCTGAGAATGAGGCGCTGTGCAAAGGATTATGTGACTGCACAATGGAAGACTTCAGCATGGTAAGAGGCGATCTGGGAGAGGGGATTTCTCACTGTGTATACTGCACAAATTTAGGGTTAGGGTTAGGGTAAGGGTTAGGGTTAGGTCTGGCCCTCCAACGGTCTGAGGGACAGTGAACTGGCCCCCTGTGTAAAAAGCTTGGGGTATAGTCTGCATTCAGAGTACTATCAGTTCTTTTTCTGGAGGCAGATGGTATTTTTCATCATTCCTTTCAAAACTTACAAGGTTATAGGCATCTCCAGTACTCTTTCAACTAAAAGATGATAACAGCAAAGAAACATTATTTTCCCCCAACAAGGGAAAGAAATCAGAAAGAACTCTGAAGTGTGGCCAAAATTCCAGTAAATTCAAGAAAAATATTAAGCAACTAGGTGTTTGGTCTATCCTCTACAAAGCAATCTCTACATTGAGCCAAATTTGAGAACTTTCAGATTTCCATTCTTGTCCTATCTTCTCCTGTCTCTCTCCATGCCTTTTCTCACTCCATTCCCCATGCCAGGAGTGGACTTTCCTTTTCATTGTCTTTCTTCCTTTAAAGCCCACTTAAGATGGCACAAAGCTTTCTCTCTGAAGCTTTCTCTTATCTACTTATAATACGTACCCAAGAAGTCTTCCTTCTCAAATTTCTCCTGGTACTTGATCTGTACCCATCCTTCACTCACATATCACACTCTACTTTATATCATAGTTATCTGTTCTCATCTCAGGATATTAACTCTTTGAGGGCAGGACCAAGACCTTATTTAATCCTTGCATTCCCGATGTCCAGATCAGTGCCTTGTACATAATAGATGCTCAAGAAAATATTTGTTCAATTGAATAAAGTTGCACTGAATCAGTTGGGCTACAGTTTTGGCCAAGTTGGTTAGAAACCCTATAAAATAATTTTCATTCTAAATGAGGGAGGCAAGAAGTGTATATGTGAGTAAATGCAGAATAAATATAAAGAGAATAAAAAATAGATAAATAAAAGGTAGCCAGGTGGAGATCTGAAAGACTTCCCATAGAGAATTGAAAGAAAGATGAAAAGGAAGTATAGGTATCCCTTCTACATCCATCTCAATTTCGACATTTCCATTTTGAAATATCTCAGGTCAGCATAAAAAAAAAATTAACCCTTACCTTCCATCATGGAATCAATATTGTGTATTGATTCTAAGGCAGAAGAGCGGTAAAGGCTAGGCAATGGAGGTCAAGTGACTTACCCACAGTCACATGGCTAAACAGTATCTATTAAATGGGAATTTGGAGAAAACTCAGAAGACACTCAAAGGCCAGCAGATGCCACACACAGAAAAGTTTAGAACTTCTGAGAAGCTCAGAAATGTATAAAATATACATATATAATATTCATATATATAAATATATGAAATATATGTATGTATAAAATATAGTATTGTATAATATCAATAATTTTCTTTTAGTATCATAAATATGCACAATTTCTTTTTAAAAATTAAAATAAGTAGAAAGTTAAAGTTTGCAAAAAGGACACAAAAGTCAGTAGATGATACACAAAGGCTAGAAATGTTGACATTAGCCTACATGATGTAGCCTATGACCACATACTTAACTCAAATTTTACAATAAGGGACAGTAAACCTCCCATAAAAGAAAAAAGAAAAGATTCAAACTTCTTTTCTGGTCTGAAGGGAGGGCCAAAAAATGTTTTTCCAGATTTTCTAGATTGCAGGGGTGCTGTGCCCCTGATCCCCTCAATATGGACGGGGTACTCGTACTTTCTAGACACGAAGAAACTCCATTTTAAAGGTATGGGAGGTGAAACACCATGTGTGAGGAAAACAGAAAAAGTCAGTCTGGCTGAATCAAAGAGTATGCAGTCAGTGAATCTGGAAAGATAGTAGGGGCCAGACTGTAGAGAGATTTAAAAGCTAAACAGAGCAGTTGATATTTTATCTTAGAAGCAACAGCGAACTGCCAAAGTTTGACAAGTAGAGGAGTAACCAAGTCAGATAGTTTGTCAGGAGGGTGTCCGATGGACTAAAAAGGTGAAGGATTTCAGGTCAGGAAACCAATTAGAATGTTATTGCAATAGTTCAGGTAAGGGGTGATGAAGGCCTGAACTGGGGAGGTGGCCATGTGAGTAGAGAGAAGGGGAAGAAAGTGAGACATGAAGGTAGAAATAGAAAAATTTGGCAAGACCTGAGGAATAAAGGCAGAGGTGTACCAGTAAGTGTTTAATAACCAGCTTTCCAAAACAATAAAAGTTTGCTAGACATACTTTTAAATTCAATATGCATTAAGATTTTCCCCATCACTTAGAATACGATCAATCTGATTTGTAGCTCTTAGCAATTTCTGAGTGTAAATACTCACAATGAAAATTGAACAGTTGATTCTGTAATCTGGTTTGAGCCGGCTCCAACAACTCCCTACTAAGTGAGAGTGAAGAATTTAGGATAATACCAAAGGTACAAACCTGGGAGATGGGGAAAATAGGGTGCCTTTGACGGAAAGAAAGAAGTTTGGAAGAGAGATAGATTTGGGGGGAAACATGATGAGTTCCTTTTTGAGAATGTTAAGTTTGGTATTTTTCTGAGATATCTATTTTGAAATGTTAAATAAGCAATTGGTGATATGGGACTAGAACTTGGGGCAGAGACTAGGGCTGTATTTAATGGGAAACATATGCTTCTGAGGTCAAATTGCAAGATTCTGGGGATAGGCAGGATGATGAATTTTGCATTTATATTAAAGCATTTACTAGCCCCGAGCTTGGGTATTTTTAATATGAAAATTAGTATTTACATAAAGGAAGATACACAAAGCTATACAAAACCAAAGCATCTAATCATTCATCATTAATTACATGAATAATATGTAGTAGGTTTGTTGTGGTTGTGGTTGTGGTAGTAGATTTTTGGTCCGGGAGAAAGAAGGGAGATTCCAAGCCTGGAAATTCCTTCTAAGGAAGCAGGTGCACTCTACCTATGTAGTTATATCCAATATCCTAAGGAGTTGCCTGTGACCAACAGAGATTAAAAGACTTACCCAAGGTCAGTTTAGTAAGCATCAAAGACCAAATTACAAATTAGTCAGTCTTTCTTACTCCCAAGTCCAGCACATAAAATCAAAATTCCTCTCAACATTTATGATTCAAAAGGGAAAAAATCAGTCAAACCAATTTTGGGGTGTCATAAACTATTTTAAAAGGATGATTGCTTTTTATACTTGTTAATCAATACTTTATGTCCTGCTGACAGTCTGTTAAAAGATAAAACATTACTTGTGAAGATGAGAGACAGCTACTCAGACATTTCAATGTTCAACATTTTGTTCCCTTCAAAGGAGCTAGCCATCCTTCCTCCCAAAAATCAACTCGTGAATACAGATCTGAAAGATCACAAAGTGATTGTGTTTCATATCTAGGAATCTAAGACACTCTCACAGACAATGCAAATTCACAAGCCCATGCACACACACACACACACACACACACACACACACAGCCCAAAGCTGTGTAAAAACATAACTAGACAACAGCAATCTTTCAAGCAAAATACAAAATTCATAAAAAATTATTCAAGAATCCCTACCAGAAATAAAACACTCCACTTCCCTCAGTTGATTCAATTATCTCTCTAAAAAAAGGTTTTTTTAACACCTCCCACACAGGCAGCAGATTCAGTCAGTTGGTGAGGATAACAATGCATAATCTAGATGGAAGCATGAGGCTGTGGAGGACTGCTTAAGGTAGAAGATAAATCTGATCTTCCTAAGACCCACCCTTCCTTCCTTCCTTCCTTCCTTCCTTCCTTCCTTCCTTCCTTCCTTCCTTCCTTCCTTCCTTCCTTCCTTCCTTCCTTCCTTCCTTCCTTCCTTCCTTCCTTCCTTCCTTCCTTCCTTCCTTCCTTCCTTCCTTCCTTCCTTCCTTCCTTCCTTCCTTCCTTCCTTCCTTCCTTCCTTCCTTCCTTCCTTCCTTCCTTCCTTCCTTCCTTCCTTCCTTCCTTCCTTCCTTCCTTCCTTTCTCATGTTCCATTTTTTTCTGACCTGCACCTGTTTAGGCAGCCTGGTGGCCCTCGGCTATCTGGAGCCTCACTCCAGTACTGCAGTCTTAGTTACAACACTCAATCAGTTTTAACTCTAATGCATCTCAAAATTCTTAAATTCAAGCAATCTACCAACCTCAGTCTTCCTCAGTTGCAAGGATAACAGACCTGTACCATCCACTGGCCTTCTAGAATATTATATAATATAAAAAGAGACCCATCATCAAAGCCTTAATGAATTCCTGATTATCAGAACATTCCAGTATAATCCCTAACTTTATAGTATGGTCTATCTAGTAAGATAGTATGTCTTTAAATAGAGGCAGAAAATTAACATTTTCCCCTTAGAATGGTTAGTATTTTAACTTGGTCTTCTCTCTGCTTGAGTTCTCTCCACCTCTTTCAGATGAGCAGGTTCTATGTGCTTTTTTTCCAAGGCATTCTTATTCCAAATTCCTAGTCTTTTTTTCCCCCAATGACCTTTATAATGAGTTTTAAAATAACAATAGAGACTACTTTCTTACAGCCTATTAACTTTTTGTCTTTTCTCATTTTCTTTTAATTTTTTCTCAATTGCAAGTAAACAAAAATTTTTAACATTTAAAAAAAAATGTTGAGTTCTTTTTCCTCTCACTTTTCCCCATCCCCCTCCTTTCAAAGGTAAGCAATTTGATATTAGCTATACATGTGCAGTCATGTAAAACATTTCCATATGAGCCATGTTGCAATCAAAAACAAAGATTAAAAAAAAGAAATAAAAAATAAAAAAATAAAAGTTTTAGAAGCATGCCTTGCTGTCATGATCTGCATCATGACTCCATCAGTTATTTCTCCAGAGGTGGATAGTAGTTTTCATCCTAACTCCTTCAGAACTGTCTTGAATCATTATGAGAATAGCTAAGTCATTCACAGTTGATCATCACACAATATTGTTACACAATTTGTACAATGTTCTCCCAGTTCTACTCATTTTACATCGCATCAGTTCAGGAAAGTCTTCCTAGGTTTTTCTGAAAGCACTCTGCTTGTCATTTCTTATAGCACAATGATCTTCCATCACAATCATATACTACAATTTGTTCAGTTATTCCCCAATTGATGGGCATCCCTTCAATTTCCAATTCTTTGCTACCATAAAAAGAGCTGTGATAAAAAATTTTTGAACATGTAGATCCTTTTCCTTTGTCTTTGATCTCTTTGGAGTACAGATCTTGTAGTATTTCTGAGTCAAAATGTATACGTGGTTTTATAGCCCTTTGTAATCCATTAACTTTTTTTTTTAACCTGTAAGGATGAGTGTATGGATGGATTTTTTGGAATGCTGACATGAAAACTAGGGAAGGTCTGTGACAGTTGGAGAGAGCAAAGGATTCTGGGAGGAACCTGAGCTGGGGATGTTCTAAGCAACTGCTGGAGGCTTATGAACTGAAACTCTTGAACTGAAGAGACCTGTTTCTGAGGCCGAGGGTTTCTCTGAAAGCCGCCCACTGGAGAGGATCCTGATTCTACACTCAAATCTTCCAGAGATCTTGCTTCATGGGGCTGTTGGACTCACAAAATGAGAGCCCAGCTCCTTTGGCCTTTCTGCATTCATTCCTTTCTAGTCTTTTAGGCTTAATAGATATTTAAGTTAATAGAGGGATTATTTTATTGGGAAGGGATGGTGAAATCTGTATTAAAGGGAATTTCTTCCCATTCATACCACATAGGAACATCAGGGCAACTTATATTCCTCCTTCCTTCACCCAGCTTACCTAAGGCCTGTTATTAAAGCCTTTCATAAAGCAGTCATAAAGAGAGGCTTGTCAAGCCTCTGGAATATTGTGTGGGAGGATACACAGTGTTGAGAAAGAGAGGAAGGTGCTTTAGACCATCACCCTCTGAGGCAAGGCCCCTGCTGGGGAGTACATCAGGATCATCTTTTGAGGAAGAAACTTGAAAGCTTCCCTAGGGTGAGGTGAAAGCAGAAGCCTGTCCTCAATTCCCCTTCAGCCATTACCTCAGGGAGGCTAGGGCAGTATTTTACATCTATCTTCCTCAGGGGAAAGGAAGGGAAGAACAAAGGCTAACTCCATTCTGCCTTAGTTTTCCCTTTCATAGGTTGAACCTGCTTCACTTACTCATTAATTTCCACTGATTCATCATATTCAGTTGGGAAAACCCTCCATTTTTACAAACCCTTATCTTCCATCTTAGAATCAATATTGGGTACTGGTTCAAGGAAGAAGAGCAATAAGAGCTAAGCAACAGGGGTTAATGTCCAGGGTCACATAGCCAGAAGTGCCAAGTCACATTTTAACCCGGGACCTCCGTAGAAAAAAAAAAATTTCAGATCTCCAGAAAAGAAAAAAAAAACCATAGAAAATAGCTTTGTGAGACAGTCTTAGGATTGTTTCCTAGAAAAATATAAAACATAAAAAACATATTTTAATAGAATTTTAATACTATATTCTAGGAAGTCAAGTTAGAAAATTGCTTGAGGATATTAGAAATAGAGGACAGGATGCAAATCTTTGTTTAAATACTAAGTTTAATTCATGGGACAGAAAATATTACAAATCTGGAGGAAATCATTCATATATTGATAAATACTCATTTGAAATGCACAAGACTACTTGAGGGCATGAAATTAGAGACTTAAAGTCTGGTATAATAAAAAGTAAAGCAAATTAGTAACCTAAAATGAACCATCCCCCAAAATTCTTCAATCATGTTAGGAAATTTGTTCTGATGAGAAATCCAGAGCTGAGAATGGTCTTTGACTTGCAGGTTGACTAAATAGTTGAAGCTTTTTTTCTTTATCATAAAAATATTTTTTTTTTGCTATTTACACATAATAACTAATTTCCACACAGATTTTCCAAAGTTATATGACCCAAATTGTCTCCCTTTACTCCTTCTTCGGGAAGCTGGCAAGCAATTCAATCTGGGTTATACATGTATTATCATGCAAAACATTTCCATATTGTGTAACAAGTAATAATAATGGACTATATTGATTGTTAATTGATGACTAACAAATCAGGCTGTTACCTACTTTCTTCCTCCCTTTTCCTCCCTCCCTTCACCCTCCCTTCCTACCCCCCCCCCCTTCCTTCTTCTCTCTTCTTCTAAATCAATTCAGGGGTGAGTTTATGAGGTTTCAAATGAAATATTTTTTTCTCTTCTCTATCTTAAATAAAAGGGTTTATTGGGGAAGACAGGGAAGGATAAGGAAATGGAAGGAAAGAGGATTTTTTAGGTTTCCCTACCACTAGGATGAGTCTTAGATTGGAGAAATGACTGATAGGTCTGGAAGTTCAGTCACTATCACAACAGAGCAAGTCAGAGAGAGATATCTGGACTTTTGTCCTTCTTTCTTCAGTCTTCAAAATCAAAGAGAGGAAAAAAACTCCTTCCCTCTTTCAAGGCAATAAGGTTCAGCCCACAGTTGGTCTGGTTTCCAACTGCCTTTCCCCGTAACATTCCAAATAGAACACTCTCCTTTGCCTGACAGGTTTGACTCAGCTACTCCAAACTCCTGCCACAAAATCATTCTCAATTTCTCACTTCCACAATTGTTTATTTTTGTAAGAGAATAATCATATTTTAATAACAAATTTCCATATGTTTTCCAAAGTTATATAACCCAATGTTTCTCTCCCTTCTTCCCTCCCCACTCCCAGAACTGGTAAACAATTTAATCTGGGTTAGACATGTATTATCATGCAAAACATGTTTCCATATTAAAAGAATAATCATATAAAAACAAAACTCCAAAACAAAAGCCGGAATGAACAAGTGAAAAATTGTATGCTTTCATCTATATTCTAAATAGTTGATACTTTAAAGAAGATCATTTAAAATTCAGTGTTAGTGTCACAATAAGAGTCACTTCTAGGCCCAAGGGACTTGGGGGTCTTCATCTCCCTTTCCACTAAAGAGTCCCTCCTGGCTCTGACCTAGGCACCACTATATTCTGTCTTGGGGGAGCCTGACTACCTACAAAGGGGAAGGGAAAGGATAATAAGAGTATAGGAAGAGAATAATCATTTACATAGAACCTATTACATGCCAGATACTATGTTAAGTGTTTTTACAAATATTATCTCATTTGATCTTCACAACACCTGAGAAGTAGGGTTTTTTAATTTTTTAATTCTCAATTGTTTTTTCTTCCATGTCTGAATGTTTTTAGTCTCTCTAAGCTGATCAATTCCTTCAAGAATACATTGTTCCATTAAAATGTCCTACTGTCTTTTTCGCATTGTCAGGGTTCATATTTGTCCCTTTGATTTCTTTCTTTAGCCATCTTATTTCCAATTACAAGGAGGCTAAACCTTCCCTCATATTGTAATTATAAACCATTCTGTAGGTTCTTGCAAGCAGATATACTCTCTCTTTCATAGCTGTCATTGTGATTACATTCCTTTTCTCTTTTGGAGATTTAGTCTCACTTTCCTTCTTTTTTTTTTAAGAATCTTCTGTCTTATGTAAATTTTTCAAGTATGAAATTTCCCAATGGTGAAATTTCCAACATTTATAAGTCTAAGAAATTTTGAGGTTTACACTTAGAATCAATACTGTATATTGGTTCTAAGGAAGCAGAGTGGTAAGGGCTAGACAATGGGGGTTAAGTGACTTGCCCAGGGTCACACAGCTAGGAAGTGCCTGAGGCCAAATGTGAACCCAAGTCTTCCCATTTCCAGGCTTGGTTTTCTGTCCACTGAGCTGTTTCCTCACTTCCTTTTAAGCTCTAGTATTTCTTCATTATTTTGAAGACTTTTTTCAGTCATCCTTTCTTTTACTTTTTTCTTCTAGCTTTTTTCACAAGGTTTCCCTTTGATATATTTTCCTGAAGGTTTTCTTAGGAAGGTTTCTTCCCTTTCCTCTCCTTTAAAAAAATATGTATATTTGTCATTGTTTGGAGGTGGTGCAGGAAAAGTGGACTTAGTCACAACTACTCACTCTGTTGTCTTGCCAGAAGTCTTGACACACCCTTAGAAAGCCCTTTTTTCCTGCCTATCCAATTTTTTTCTTTTAGGCCTTTTTTTAAATTGAGTCATAGGCCTGGAATGTTCTTCCCTTTCCTCACTCCTATCACTCCAAAACTAAATTTGGTTAAACAGATATATTTATTTGGCACCTACTATGTGCTGTGTACTCTTCTAGGTAGAAAGAAGAAAAAATCTGATAGAGTCCTTTCCTTTGGAGAATTTATAACCTAGCATAAAAGGGGTGTTTTCATGTTTCTCCACCTCAATTAAGGTAAATGACAAGATGCTATAAACCTCACTGCCTTTATCTGCTGGAAATATCTCCAATTATAAAGTTAATCAAAGGTTAAAATAGGTATAAACAATTCTTAGACTTCTCTATTGGATCAATCAAAGGCATAAAATGGTATGAAATATTTGTCATCCATCTGAAGTGTTACATAGGGATTAGATAAAATGAGATGACACTACACAGGAAGCAGATTATGTTTAGTTGACAATTAGTCATGCCCCTTGGGGCTTGGGTTAAAGAGCAAGCTGGTTAGATATCTGGAATTTCTGTACCAGCTTGGCAGAGTGATTTCAGAAAAGTCATTCGGACTAAGGCCTTGAACGGTGTGTAGATAGAGTCTGATCCCCTCTGGCCCAGCTGGTTCCCACCTCCCCCATGTCACTGCATCACGTGACTGCTCCAAACAGGTCACATGTGGGTGAAGAGCCCTAGGAACATGACCCGGAAGTAAAGGTTAACAGGTTCGGGTTCAGGAAAAAGGAGAAAGGTGTGGGGCAAGACCCAACCCCCTCTATCTATTCCCTTGCAGGTGATGGGGAAGGACCATGGCTGAACTTGGCAGCCTTGTGGAGAAACACATTGTTCAGAGTTAGGTTAGATTAGGCTTAAATCTCTATATAGCTGCTTTCTCTAGTTCAAGGGATAAATTAACTCCATGGAAAATAAGAACCTGGAGTTATTAATTTTAATCTAATAGTGGGAATCACTTAAGAGAGGGGAGCCCCTTTGAACAGTAGAAAAGTGTGTGAACATCAAAGGGTTGGACGATTTGGACTTCCTGTGGGTGACCTAGCAGTGGCCTGAGCATCAACTCAAAGGGTGGCTTCAGCCCAGAGCTCTGAGCCTAGCAGAATGCTCCTCACCTAAGGGGAACCTCAAACAACTACAGGAGAAAAGATTTCCATCCTGCCGGTGAAATCTAGGCAATCTGGGCGTTTTCTCTGTCAATTCCCCCAAGTCTGGAATGATCTCTCTCCTCAGTTCCATCTTTTGACTGACTTCCTGCACTTCCTTTTAAATCACAATTAAAATTCCATCTTCTATAGGAATCCTGTAACAATTCCTCTTAATTCTAGTGTTTTCCCTCCCTTCCTAATTTCCTATTTATCCTGTATTTAGCTTGCTTTGTATATATTTGTTTGCATGTTATCTCCCCCATTGGTTTGTATCTCATTGAGAGCAAAGACTTTTGTCTCTTGTAACCCCAGCATGTAGCACAGTATCTGTCACATAAGAAGCACTTAATAAATTTTTTTTTAAACTTACCTTCTGTCTTGGAATGAATCTTGTAGATTGGTTCCAAGGCAGAAGAATGATGAGAGCTAGGCAATGGGGGGGTAAGTGACTTGCCCAGAGTCACACAGCTAGGAAGTGTCTGAGGTCAGATTTAAACCTAGGACCTCCCATTTCTAGTCCTGGCTCTCAATCCACTGAGCTACCCAGCTGCCCCCAATAAATGTTTTCTAAGTTTATAATTTATAAGTTATTTATAAAATATAGAATATAATATAATATAAATAAAAATATATGCTAAAATAATGATTTATAATCATAAAGATATACTTTGTATTTTTTTAAAACCCTTACTTTCTTACTTAGAATCAATACTATATATTGGTTCCGAGGCAGAAGAGCAATAAGAGCTAGTCAGTGGAGTCACACAGCTAGGAAAGTACCTGAGATCAGATTTGAATCCAGGACTTTTTGTCTCTGAGTCTGAAGACATATTTTTTAAAAAAAATTTTCTTTAAATAATTATCAATGAATACATAGTGATCACCTGTTTTGTTTCTACTACTGTGCTCATAATGGGAAAATCCCTCGCTAGTCAGCAAGGTCTCATTATAGATTAGTGCCTAAAGCCAACATTTTTTGGTTGTTTTTTACTCACTTTCAGTCATGTCTAACTCTTTACAACCTCTTTTTGGGGTTTTCTTGGCAAAGATACTGGGATGGTTTGCCCTTTCCTTCTCTAGCTCATTTTACAGATGAAGAACTGAGGCCAACAGGGTTAAGTGATTGCCCAGGGTCATACAACTAGTCTGAGATCAGATTTGAACTCTGATCTTCCTAACTCCCATGGCTCTATTGACTGTGTCACCTTGCTGCCCAAGCTAACTTTAAAAGTCTATTAATAATATTCATTCACTTTTATAGAGTACTTTGGGGTTTTCCAATGTACTTTATATGATCTCATTGTGTTCTCTTAACCACTCCATAAAGTAGGTATCATCTCCATTTTACAGATGGAGAATCTGAAGCTCAGGAAGGTTGTGGCTTTCCCATGGTTACAAGAGAATTGAATCAACCTAAGTTACCCACTTACACCAAATCTGGCTTCAGGTCCTTTTTCCCTGTCTGGTCCTCAGTGCAAATTACTCAAGACGTGATTGTCTAGCCCCTACCACTCTTCTCTCTTAAAATTGGTACTGATAGCAGATAAGGGATTTTTAAAAAGGAATGAGAAATGACCACAGGGAAGTCAAGGAAATTAAGGAAGGGAGTGAAACTTGGCCAGCCTGGACTATCCCCTAAAATGAAAGTTCCCTAGACAGACCAGTGGGAGAAGGAGTCCAGCATGAAAGTAGGATATCCCAGGTTAAGAAGATCCTTGGTGCTTAGGGAAGTTCTAAGTGGAAAAGGCAGCTGATTTATGGTGGCAAAGTCCAGAGAGTCAGAAGCACAGTCAAGAGGGTGTGTCAAAATGCCCTTTGATATTATGGGTTATTAAAGCAGCACCCAGGACATCCATTAATATGTTCTGCTTCACTCTAGGTACATGACCAGACCATTTCCTTATCTGGTAACTTTCCTGAATGATACCTTTTATACCATTTCTTTTGTGTAAATCATCATTATTAATATTCTGCTGCTACTTATTCCCATTATATATTTCTTTGTTGCTGTCTGGGTCACCCACATTTTTGATTGGTATTCCATGACTCATAGCCATATCGCATCAAATATGGCATAAAACAAGGAGATTTGGGCTCACCAAAGATGTTTGTCATAGAAGCAATCCAAATGTCATAGAGGAAATCCAAATGGACCATAGAGGTAAGGTCCTCTAGATGCTCCTTTTGGTGACCATTATTGTGCTGACAACCATGGGATACTACATAGCCTCCTCGATGAAATCCTCAAACATTCAAAAATATAACAATCCACTGAGAAAAAAAGTAGATAAAGGATAGAGCAGTTAGGTAGTACAGTGGATAGAGTGTGCTGGATCTGAAGTCAAGGGGACTCATCTTTCTGAGTTCAAATATGGCCTCAGGCACTTACTAGCTTCATGACCCTGGACAAGTCACTTCACCCCATTTGCCTCAGTTTCCTCCTCTGTAAAATGGGCTGGAGAAGGAAAGAGCAAATCATTCTAGTATGTTTACCAAAAGGGGGTCACAAAGAGTTCGATATAACTAAAATATTTCAACAGCAACAAGAAAGGATGCTGATTGTCTGGGAAATGTTATAAAATTGAATAAGCAGCTCATTGAGCCTATATATCATGAGCACAAAGATGATTTGTGTGAAAACAAATGATATAAAAGATATCATTCAGGAAGATGATAAGAAAAGTAATTTGGCCAGGTACCTGGAGTAACGTATTGATAGATGATCTGAGTGCTACACGCATTTATGATGGGTCTAGAATTGAAGAGGGGGAGGAAAAGCAGTCTTGAAGGGTTTTTTGGGGGGGGAGAGGGGAATTATACATCTTTTTCAAGATTTCAAATTGCCTTGTGAAGCAAAACTCAAATTCTTCTGATGTTTTCCCCATAGCCAGTGATCAGAATATTTTAAAATCTGAATTAGAAGTAAAAGATATATATATATTTACATATATATATATATATAATGCATACATATATTTTTTTTAAGGTTTAAAAAATTTTTTTTATCACAGATCTAGTCCACCAAAATCATTCTCTACTCAAGTCCTACTCTAATGCCTCCTGGTGGTGTGAAGTTGAGCCTAGGTTCCTGAAAGGATGCCATTAGAGAACAATGTCTTGCAGCCCTTGCCAAGCTGGAAAAGCTTGGAATATGTCTGCTGTTCAAGAGCTAGCCTAACAGAGTTCAGAAAGGCTCCTCACCAGCTGGGCTTTTTTAGTCACACCAACTCAGAGATCACTGACTAAGTTCCAGAGATCACGATCTTCATTAGTGGAAGGATGACCCACACTAACACAATTTTGAATACTCTGAGTATTGAAGTATGTCCTAATAGCTCTAGTAAAGCTTAAATATGATCGATGACTTATAGTTTGTTGTAGCAGAAAGAGCATTGGATGCAGGGTCAGAGGATGCTGGAACTAAGACCTACCTTGCTTCTACTACTGACTGCCTTTGAGACCCGGGCAAATTACCTCCCCTCTTCAAAATGAAGGGGGATTTAATTCAGAATTCAGTGGAATGACTTGCCCATGGTCACACAGAGAATGAGTCTAAGAAGTGGGAGTCAAACTATGAGTATGCTGGAACTTGATTGAACCTGATAGAACTGTTGGTTAAATTTTTAGTGTGAGTATTTCCATCTCTGAAATCAGCAAATGCTACAAATCAGGACCTAATTTACTGTTTGATTGTCTAGGCTAAATAAAGTGATGGAGGAAATGTTAGTGATGTAGATTGAAATTAAAAGTGTATCTTGTGAACATTTTTTTTCAAAGCTGAATTTTTTCTAAAGACTTATCTTCTGTCTTAAAATCAATACTTAGGTATCAGTTCTAAGGCAGAAGAGCAGTAAAGACTAGACAATTGAGGTTAAGTGACTTATCCAAGGTCATAGTTTAGAAGTGTTTGAGGCTAGATTTGAACCAAGGACCACCTCTCTTTAAGCCTTTCAGCTTCTCTTCAAGCTATCAGCTCTCTAGTTAAACATTTATCAGAAAACCCTTGTCAGCTGACTCTTGGTCCATTTCTCTTGTATTACTCAACCCAATCTGATGTTATTTCCATCTTTTTCTTTGAATCCTTGTTTCTGAAGAGGAAGAGACAATATGAATCATGTATCCTTGGGAAAACTTAAAAAAAAATTTAATACTTTTTTCTGAAGCCTAAAATACTCATCTAAATTGAATTTAATGCATATGATCATAAATTTAGGACTAGAAGAGATCTTATAGGCTGTCTAGCCTCAATCTCTATTTTACAAATTAAGAAACCAAGACCCAGCTATTGGGTAAGAGACTTTCCCAGAAACATATAGGTAGTAAATGTTTGAGGCTATATTTGAACTTTGGTCTTCCTGACTCTAAATTTAGTACTTTAGGTATTGGGAATAACAAAGACAAAATGTAGATTATTTTACCCTCATGGAGCTTACATTCTAAAAGGGATGAGATATATAATATGTTAGTAGATAAGTACATAAAAGATAAGTTGATCTCTGAGATCCTTCCAAGCTCTCACTATGAGGAGCCTGATATGAAAAACTGTTTTCAGTAATATAGACCTATTTAAATTTTTTTAGCAAATATAATAAGTATTTATTACATGTGGATTTTGTATAGAAGGTTATAATAGGCACCAGATGTGTGGAGAAGGAGATGGCACCCCACCCCCCTCATTCCCATTCATTCCTACTTGTCTAACAACTCTCAGGATCAGAAAATTATCCCTGGTGTATAATATAAATGTCTTATGCTGAAATGTAAGAATTCATTTCATTTCCATAGAAATGGAGAACATCATATTTTGTGTATTTGAAAACTTTTATTACATCATTGGTAGGAATCTCTTCTTGCACTTGGAGTTGGGTCAAGAAAAAAATCTAGTGGAAAGGTCATATTTTCTATAACTTCAGAAAGATTCCTGAATATCCCTTAAGGGATGTACTACAACCAGGCTCTGGAGAGCCACTTATTAAATTTTCAGTGTGAGAATTTATACTTCAGAAATGGGAAATGCTACAAATCAGGGACTGATCTTTCATTTTGTTGATGGTCTAGACTTAAGAAAGTAATGTAGAAAATGTTAATAATATAAATTTAACTTAAAAGTATATATTGTGAATATTGCATTTTTGGAGAGCTAGATGTTAAACATTTAGCAGCACACCCCTGCCTATAATTGATCAACTTATTGCTATGTGGTACATTGGATAGAGCTCTGGACCTGACGTCAGGAAAATTGGAGATGAAATCTATCCCCATATGCTTACTAGCTATGTAACTCCAAGAAAGTCACTTGACTTCTGTTTACCTCAGTTTCCTCATCTGTAAAAAGAGGGTAATAATAGCACTTACTTCCCAGGGCTTTAACAGTCAAATGAGATTTATAATTATAAAGCACTTAGCACAGTGCCAAACAGAGCACTATAGAAATGTTCCTTTTTATTATTCAAATCTGATGGTGCTAGGCTAAGCCTTTGGATTCAGAAGATCTGTGCTATGGGGATTGAGAACCAGACCTAGGTCCAAGGTTCAAATGTGACCTCAGATACTTCCTAGCTAAGTGGCCCTGGGCAAGTTGCTTAACCCCCATTGCCTAGCCCTTACTACTCTTCTGCCTTGGAACCTATACCTAGTATTGATTCCAAATGGAAGGTAGGGGTTTAAAAAAAAAAATCTTGTGGTATAGAGATCAAAGGTTCTTAATTTTATTTATTCATTTTAAATATTTATTTATTACCAGTTACATTTTATAACAAATTTCCACACAAGTTTTCCTAAGTTATATGATCAAACTTATCTAGCTGCCCTTGGCCAGCCCCAAGATTTTAGGGGCCTTTCCTAATGGTTTGGAATTTAGAACAATCTAAGGAAGACCCTAATAACTAAATAAGGATATTAGAAGTATATATTAAATAAAACATAAATAAGGTAAGTGGACATACTGTCATGGAACTTCTATTTTGTCTTATTTCTAAATAGGGAAACCTTCTGAAGTCATCTTGTCCAGAAGTGTCAAACACCTGGCCCCAAGGATACATGTGGCCTACAAAACTCCTGAGTGCAACTGGAACTGTATTAAAATATAATTGGGAAATAGTTAACAAAATAAATAAAAATACAATAAGGCATAGATAATATTGCTTTTGAAAACTAAGTCAATATGCAGTCCATGGGAATTTTTATATACTGTTTAATGCCCCTCCCATTTCTATTTGAGTTTCCCATTGCTGATCTAGTCCATTCCCCTATTTTGTCCACCTGAAATCTATAATAGTTCTGTGTTTTTTCCAAGTTAACAATTTCTAGACAGGACCATTTCTAGATCCAAAAGTCCTTTAGGTTTCTAAAGTATTTGAGGTCTTTGAATGGACATAAAATAGAGAAAAGTGTTACTTTCCCTCACTAGAGTAGTCTGGTTTTCTGTCTCTCTCTTGCCTTTTCTTTCGTCCTATCTTTTATTCATTCAGAAGGGAAATAGTCACATTCTTTTCCTAAGGGTGTGGTTTTCAGGTACTTGAGTAGGTCACATACTTTGACTTCTTTCCCTCAGCAGGGCCAAGGGGAAAGGGTAGTGTGACTTAGGGCTGTACTTTGGATCCATCCAAGTGAAGTCTCACCTTTCTCAGCCACAGATCTCTGGGTTCCAGAGTCTGCAGAAGCTCCTGGGCCAGGGCCAGCCTGTGGGGCCCAGGGCAGCTGAGCTCTGATTGGTCCCCAGTCCCTGACACACTATTTAACTCAGGCATAGCCCACACCCTGCTTAAGTGCAAAACCCATCATATTGCATAATGGCACTTTGGGGCTTGTCCCAACCTTCAGTGAAACCCGGAAGCCAGCCATAAAACAGCTCATTCAAAGATTAATCTCCCTGCCCATTTCTAGTTTGTTGGAATGGGACATGTCACTTGATGTTGTGAAATGATTAGCAGATGAGATGATTCTACTCTTGTCATCTTCCAATTTATTTGCTTGGGACAAAAGTCCACAAGTACCAGAGTAGTCAAACCTGAAGTGAGCTAACTCAGGAGCACAGGTGTTTTCAGACATAGCCTTTTGTTACAAACCCACAGAAGAGAAGCACAGAGGTGGCAAATTTAGTTGAAAGAACACTGGGTTTGGAATATGTGGGTCTGGGCTCAAATCCCAAACTCTTGCTATTTTAATAACTATGAAACCTCTCTAGCTCTCAGTTCTCTCATTTGTATATATCAGGGTGGGGGGCTGGCACATATGCAGAGTGCCTGGAACAACATCCTCCAGCTCCTCCACATGGAGAGGTTGCATTAGCAAAGCAAGCTGATGGGCTCTATGGAATTTTTCATTATCTGCAAGAAACCCCCAGTGTTGTAACATAAGATATTAGAAAGTTGCCTGCAGAACTGAGAGGTTCAATATGACTTGTAAATGGTCATGTAACTAATATATATTATTAGTTTTAGATTATTATTTATCAGAAGCAGAACTTGAACTCAAGTCTTCTTGACTCCACAACTGGCTTTTGATGTAATACAATATTCTGACTTTTTACAGCTACCTATAAGATATTGTTATGAAATTGATTTCAAAATGACAAAAGAATTTAAAGCAGAAGCTTTTAAATGACAATAATTCAATAATCTAGTGCTAACTTTGGTGGAATAGTCTAGCAATTAAATTTTTTAAGCTTTATTGATGGATTAAAGCATTTAAAACTGGTGGATATCATAGAGATCATCTAGTCCAGTGCTGGCAAACCTTTTAGAGATTGTGTGCCCAAACTGTACCCTCAATCCTCCTTGAGCCCTCTGTATTACCCCAGACAGGGGAAGGAGGAAGTGCTCACATCAGGGCCACTAGGCAATAGGGTGGGGCATGTTAAAATTGTCCTTAGATGGAATGGAAAGAGGAAACAGAGCAGCCCCCTCCAGTACATGGGGCCATTTGTGCCATGGGTTCACCAATATGGATCTAATCTGTCTGACCCCTTCACTTTATAGTTGAATAAATTGAAGCCCAAAAACATGACTTGCCTAAATTCATACCAGTTGCAAATAGCAGAAGATAACAAGAAATGTTCAATCCAAACACAGTTCTGTCTGGATTGGAAAACAACTAGTCATTTTTATAGAATATCCCTATTCAGTTTTATTGATATAAAAATAAGTTATTGACTAAGTAGGATAAGCAAGTTGTTTAGTTGATATTTTCTGAGTTCCTGACACATACCTAGAACGTACTGTGGGTCAGATGATTAAAAAAACCACAGCAATCCAACAGAAACATAAATTCTAGGGGAGCTGGGAATTTTTAAATTGCCTTAAATTTTTTTTAAAGACCTGCAGTGATAAGGATTGCCATATTATTCATTGTTTAATAGACAATATCATCAATTCAGGTCTCAGAGGTCAATAACCTTTCAGAAGTTACAAAGAAGGTGGGGAACAAGATACGAGTATTATAGGTTGTAACCCTAAATTAGCAAAGAAGAACCAGAAAGATCCTTGATCCTGTACAAAAATGTCTCCATCCTTAGTCTACCAAATAGAGATTCTTGGAAGGTTAAAAAACACAAACACACACAATTCCTCTTTTAAAAAGAAACTCTTCTCTTGTAGGATGAAGTCCAGGAGTCACTCATATCTTGTGGTGAATTAAATCAACAGAAATCCTGTTCTTACTAACACTAAGTAGATATCACTTCAACCAAGCAACAGGCAATGGAAATTTTTATAGGGGAAGAAAAAGCTATATTAGGAAATCATAGGACAATACAGTTGGAACAATCTTTAGAGATTAATCTAATCCAACTCACTTATTTTATAGATGAGAATGTACAGGCCTAGAGAGGCAGAATTTTTTCATACAGTCATATAGGTAATAAGTGACAGAAACAATATAAAAATCAAGGGCTTTTAACTTCAAATACAGTTCAGGAAAAGGCAATTTTGGAGCAGGGGTATTTCTAGGGAGGTAGATCAGGTAGAATGCTCCCAAAGGTTTAGGCAGACAGATGGAAACATGGAGGTAGATTCCTACAGGCCAAGGGAAAAAGGAAACTAGGGTACTGAGAAGCATCATTGACATACAGAAATGAGAATATAAAAATATCAAAGAAAAAAACACCTACTATGGACAAGGAAGTCTGAAAGATAACTAAAAACCACAATGAGGTAAATTATAGTGGAATGTCTTTCCTGGTCCCCTGAACAGCCTTAGTTAAGGAAATATTGCTAATTAGTTACTAATTTGGACCTCCCAAGGTTCAAGTACAGTTTCTCTGAATTTGTTGAAGGGTATTATTCTTGGGACTGCCTTTGTATTACTTGGCAGCTCATTAAAAGAGTTCTCTTCCAATCGTCCACCTTTAGATCTCTTCCAAGGAGTCTGTGGAAAAGAAAATGGTTGGGAAAAAAAAGAATTATTCTGTTGGGTGAAGGGCTGAGGGATGTGGAAAAGGAGGGTTTCCAGACCCCTCTAGTTAACCTGAGTTTCCCAAAGTTCTAAGGTCCTCAAGTTCAATGCTCTCTCTTAGGCAATCAGATTCTTATTCTTTACTGTGAGGGATAGAATCCAGGTATCATCACTGCTTTTGGTGCAGCCAAAAGCTTTATAAGGAGAGGGTGAACTCTCTCTTAATCGATCAATCAACAAGTATTTATTTATTATTTGATATGTTCAAAATTCTATCTATAGTGGGAAGACAACAATTTATGAGTTAAATACTAGCCATTATGAATTATCTCTTACCATTATAACTTGGGGGCAGGAAGCAATGTACAAAAATAGAAAGTATTTACTTTATACTAAATGCTCATCAGATGGAAAACACAAATCATTGCATTGCTGTGTTCCATTACACGTAGGATATAGATAGCTGGTTTTTGTTTGGCTCAACAGAAAGCTGGGCAGTCCATAAAGGGTTTTTTTTCCCAAACTTTTCTTTCTGTCTTAGAATCAATACTAAGTATTGTGAGAATTTATTTTTCATATACTGTTTTAATTTTTATATGTTAGGGAGAATTATTGTGTATTCCTGTGTCTGGGATCTGGGTCAGAGATACTATCTAGTCTTGCTGCTTTTTTGTATTTTCTTTGTCCTTGGGAATCTTAAAGAATGTCTTCCTTTTTTTAACAGAATTTAGTTTATAAATGAAGGAGGCAAGAATTCTTTTCCTGTGTGACCTGTCCACCTGTGGGGATGGGGAAGAGTGGATAAGTTGGTGGACCATATCTTAGTTAGCTATCACCAATTAAAGATGTCTTAGGAAGGTCAAGGGAAGGGATGAAAAATGAGTTCCTAAAAATCTATTTATTGGGTTGTCTGATACAGCTCAAGGTCATCCTCTGGTAGTGAGAGAGCCATGGAATCCTATATCATTTTATCAGTTATGCTGCTGTCCTGATCAATAAACCTGATATAACCAATAAACTTATATTCTTACCCCCAAATCAGTCTCTCGAGATAATTTTAATGGTAAAGGTTCTAAGGCAAAAGAGCATTAAGGGCTAGGCAATTGGGATTAAAGGGGGATTAATTGGGATTAAGACTTGCCCAGGATCACACAGCTAGGAAGTATCTCAGGCCATATTGAACCTCAGATCTCTGTGTCTCTAGGCCTGATTCTCTATCCATTGAGCCACCTAGCTACCCTCACAAAGGATTTTAACTTATTTACCACCATGAATCTGAAGAAAGAAGAAGGCAAAAGCAAAGAGAATTTAATTCTTGATTGGCAAAATTAACTAGGGGACAGGCCTTCATTAGGGTCCTTTTTGAAAGGAGTGGCAGCTAATGTAGTAGATAGAGAGGGTAGCCTTTGGAATTAGGGAGACCCAGATTCAAATTCTACTTCTAACATACTATTATGTGACCTTGGACAAGCTTCTCAGTGCCCCTGGAATCTCTAAGACTATGTTACTCATTTACCTAGGAGTTTCTTCACAGGGAGTTCACCATGCCAATGAAATCACAGGTTGTCAACAACAACAAAATAAATAAATGGTGGTTAGGCTAACAATAATATGTGCGGAAGAACTTCAACAGCTCAGAAGTATAATGATAAAACAGATGATTGTGAGTGAGAAAATCAGTAAGATGAAATGAACATATATATAGAAGAAACTGAAAAGCATCTTAAAAATATGGGATAGACTTTGTGTGATCGTACAGCTTCTAATCATTAGGAATTTAACAAATGGGCTTTACTAACTCTATGTAGCCAAATTCTTGGGTATGGGGCAGTGGGGTGCAGCAGAGAGTGGAGTGGAAGAGAGAAGGAGTAGAGGGTGGGGCGGAGGACAGAAGATTTTTTCATTAAAAACATTTTTTTGGAAATCTTAGAGAAGGGAGTGAGAATGAATGTGGAGATGGGGAAGGGTACTAGAAAGGGGATGATGGCTACTGATGAAGAATTTTAACCCTTTCTTCTGGTGTGAAGTGAAAATAAGATTTGCCATTACTGAAATGACTGAACTCCAAAGGGAGTGACTATTTTTGTACTTTATTTATCACTGGCATTTAACTATAATTATTACTAACAACTATAATAATAGAGGTAATGTAGTGTGGTGGATCAGGTACTGGGCTTGGAATTGGGCAGACTGGGGATTAGATTTTTTGACACAAGCTAACTCTGCGATTCTGGGCAAGTTGATTAACTTTTCTCCACCTCAGTTTCCTCATCTCTAAAATGAGGGAGTTGGAACCCTAAGATCCCTTCTCACTCTAAATCTATGATCTTATTTTTTTAGGATGGACCTGTGATTTGATTGTCCAATAGTACAATGACATTAAATATTAAAGGTACAGCCAGGTGTAGGGCAGCTAAGTGGTACAACAGATAGAGTGTCAAGTCTAGAGTCAAGAAGAAATGAGTTCAAATCCAGCATCAGACTCTTATTAGCTTGTGACTTGGGCACTTGCTTAATTCTGTGTGCCTCAGTTTCCTCATCTGTCAAATGAGATAGAGAAGGAAATGGCAAACCACTCCAGTATCTTTGCCAAGCAAAAGCCCAAATGGGGTCAAGAAGAATTGGGTAGACGTGAAAATATGAAAAGAGGCAGGTGTGGGGGCATTCTAGTACAATCTGCTTATAGAAGAGGCTGAGGCTGGTAGATCTACTTGAACATGGGAGTTCTGAGTCACATTGAGTTAAAATCTATTATAGAGGGCCACCAAATTGCTTAGGTATGTAGTAACCAATCCAGGTTGGAAATGGAACATATGAAACCTCCCATGATGATCAGAGACAAGGACTGGTTTGTGAACCTCCCCTGAACATGCAGCTTGGGCAAAATGAGACCAAGTCTCAAAATTATAATAGAAATATCAGACACCAACTTGTTCCGAGACTATTTCTTTCTCCAGTTTAGTACTTTCTCCATCAAAAAAAAATGAGAACTAAAAATGAAGGGATTTCCTGCAAACATTGCTATTAGCATATTTTCATTTTGGGTTCACTCCTGATCCTTTGACCTTTTTCTACTATACCCCTACTGCCTTCTCTTTCTGGAAATTCACTCTTCCTCTGAACTTCTCCACTAAGTCCACTGCCTCTGCAGTCCCTTCCTCTGATTTGTTGATTCTTTCCAGAACCTCCATAAAAAACTTTTAAAATTATTTAATATAATATTTATTTTTCCCAATTATATGTAATAATGATTTTTCACATTTGTTTTCCAAAATTTTGAATTCTAAATTCTCTCCTTCCTTCCCTTTCTCCTCTCCTTCCTCCCTAACTCAACAAGCAACTTGAACTAGATAATACTTGTATGATCATGCAAAACATATCTCCACATTGGTCATTCTGTGAAAGATTTGTGAAAAATCGTTTGCTTTGATTACATTAGTTCTTTCTCATCATGAGTCCTTTGGAATTAATTGTCTTGGATCATTGTAATGCTGAAAATAGTCAAGTCATTTATGGTTGATCATTGTACAATAATTGCAATTACTGTGTACAATATTTGCTTGGTTCTGTTCACTTCACTTTTATCAGTTCATGTAAGTCTTTCCAGGTTTTTCTGAAATCATCCTGCTCATCATTTTTTATAGCACATTATTAATCCATTATAATCATATACCATGACCATTCAGTCATTCCCCAGTTGATGGGAATCCCCTCAATTTCCATTTTTTTCCCACTACACAAGAAGCTGCTATAAATATTTTTGTACAAACAGATCCTCTCTCTCTCTCTCTCTCTCTCTCTCTCTCTCTCATTTCTTTTGGATACAAGCTAATAGTGATATTGCTGGATCAAAGGGTGGGCACAGTTGTATGACTAGTCAAGAGCGTCCATTTTAAAGAAAGCCCTCGATACATACATATATACAAACATTTTAAAATAAATTTTAAAAATCCCTCAAGCCAGCCAAGTCTTCATTCTTCTCCAAAAGCTCCATTCTTGACTCTTGGGGCTTTCTCTACCATGCCCCCCACACCAGGACTTTCTCCTACCACTCCCTCTAGGGTTTTATGTCTTGTCTTTTCCATTAGAATAGAAGTTCCTTGAGGACAAGGACTGTTTCTTTTTGCTTGTTCAGGCATCCCTTCCACATCATAGAGGGTTCAGGTGCCCCATTGATCTGGAAAATCTGAATAACATTTTTTGTTTTTTTCTTTTGTGCCAGAAAAGAATTCTGAATTTTTTTTCTTTCTCTTTTATGGGATGTTTACAGTACCTTATATGCATTTCTGAATTTCTAAACTTTTTCTATTATCTGCTGGCCTTCAGGCATGGCTTCCTCAAAATTCCCCCAAAATTTCCATTTATTATGCTAACTGATAACATATTAAAAAAAATCATGATGTGGAAGAGATACCTATATTTGTTTTACAGTATTTAGCACAGTGCCTGACATATAGTAAATGCTTAATAAATGCTTGTTGGCTTGACAACCTCTCAGTTTCTATCTGGTATTTCTATTATTATTATTATTTTTATTTTTAAGATTTGGTTTCCTCATTTTGACCAAGCTGCATATTCAGAGGCTGTTCACAAATTAGTTCCCCTCTCTCTATCATCAAGAAGTCTGTGGTTTAGAACTTTCTTCTTCAAACTTAATTTTTTAAAAAACCCATGAAGTCTTCTTCCTTGATTGAGCAAAGTGATAGGATGGTTTTTCCTTCCCATTAGATTTTTGTTTTCCTCAGACAAATAATTCCACACAATCCTAAATTCCTTTAAGAAACAATTTTTAAAAACCACTTACCTTCTGTCTTAGAATCTATACTAAGTATCAGTTCCAAAGTAGAAGAGCAGTAAGGGCTAGGCAATCAGGGTTAAGTGAATTGCCCAGGGTCTCATAGCTAAGAAGTGTCTACAGCCACATTTGAACCCAAGTCCTCCCAAAAATTTGTAAATTTTTAAGCCCCGTATAGCTAATAATCTTTTCACTTTTCTGTTGGCTTGCTATTCACCGGTTTATTATTTATTGAATACCTGCTATGAACAAAGCATTCTATTAGACATAGAAGGGTGATATGGTTTCTAATGACCAGTCTCTGCCCCCAAAACTATTCATTACAGCCAGAAACATGATTACATAATGAGTTAGTAACAATAGAAGATAACACAACCGAGATAAGGTAAAATTTTGCCAATTTACAAATAAAAAATAAATATTTATCAGGAAGAGTTGAGTTCAAATTCTGCCTTTGAGGTTTATTAGCTATATGATTCTGGGCATGCTCTTTAGCTTTTCTGGGCTAATTTCCTCATCTTTAAAATAGGGATAATAATACCTATTGTTGTGGTAAGATTAGGGAGGGAGGGAATATTATGAACTATAAGTAGTTAAGAAACATTTCCCTGGAGGTGAAATTTGAGAAAATCTTCAAAGACAATTTCTAGAAGTTGGAAGGAAGAAGAATGCATCAGGGAAGCATAGAGGAAACTCTGTAAGATGGAAATGTATAGGATCTCTTCTTGGACAATGAGTATAATGTGATAGGAGTAGAGAATAATGGGAGAATAATGAAAAATAAAGTTAGAGAAGTATTAGGGACAGCATTAAGAGAGTCTTAGAAGCCAGGCTAAGGGGGCAGCTAGGTGGCACAGTGGATAGAGAGCCAGGCCTAGAGTCAGGAGAATCTGGGTTCAGATCTGATTTCATAGACTGCCTTACCGTGTGACCCTGGCCAAGTCATTAACCTAGTTTGCCTAGCCCTTGCCCTTCTGTCTTAGAGTTGTTACTAGTGAGAGTTTAAAAAAAAAAAGAGGAAGAAGCCAAACTAAGAAGAATTCCCCATAGGAAATGGGGAGGCAGATGTGGGTCTAAGTTCTGCTTGTGATACATACTGTATGATTATTGATAAAATAAATAAATAAATGAGCCACTTACTGTCTCAGTGTTCCAGGCAACTTTTTAAGACTATAAATTACAAATGAGTTCTTGATAGGCTTGAATCAATGGAGGGAGTTTCCATACCAGAAGTTCCTCACAGTGATGAACCCCCATGTCCAAATCAATAAAAAGGGAGCTGTTGAAGGCTTTTTTTAAAGCAAGAGAGTGATATATAATGAAACCAGTGTTTTAAGAACTGGCTATGGTGAACAGGATAGATTAGTTGGGCAGAGACTAGAGGCACAGTGATCAGTTAGGAAGCCCTTGGGGTGAAACTGGTTTGAAATTATGAGGGCTTGAACAAGGATGGTAGAAGCTGGCAATGAAAAACATGGCAGAATTTGGGAGATATTATAAAGGAAGACTTTATAAGACCTGGTCATTAACTAAATATTATGAGAGTAGACCAGTACAAAAATCTGGAGAAAGGAAATGAGCAATCCTGTATGAGGAAAAGCAAGAAGGCCAACTTGATGGCAGGTGCCTCTGAGGGCTTTACCAAAATTATATGTAGTTCTATCTCTATGAGCCTGTAATTTCAGCAAATTCAGTCTATAGAATTCAGCAAACCAAGTCTTCCTAATTCTAATCTCTTTCCACTACACCAGAGTTTAGCATAGTGTGTGGCAAAATACTTACCTTGGCTGAACTGGGACATTCAATAAACAGTTTATGGCATCTTAGGTTTCTTCTTTTTTCTTTTTTTTTTTTCGATATTTTATGTTTCATTATAGTTATAACCCAAGTATCTCTTCCTGCCCCACTCCCAGGGAGCAAAAAAAAAAAAAGTTAGCACAACTGATGGACACCATTGAAAAAGTCTGAAAACATGTGCTATGTGTAACAGCTGTGGATCTCCCACATCCATGAAAGATTAGTTTGTGGATGTCCTCTTCTATATATTAATTAAAGTCCTTTTTGATATTTATAATTTTGTTTTTACTTTTGGTTTTTGTTGATGTTTTGATGTGTTTACATTGTTGTAAATGACTACATTGTGTATATCGGTTTCCTAGCTCTGCTCACTTCACTCTGCAGTCAGTTCATATACATCTTTTCATGCTTTTTTGTATTCATCACACACATTTCTCACTCCACAAATAAATAATTCCATTGTTTTTATGTACAACAATTTGTTTAGCCATTCTAATTAGGCATCTACTTTGTTTCCAATTCTTAGCTCTCACAAACATGCTGCTATTTTTATTTTATTTGCTATTACCTTTGGAGTATTTGTGGATTTTCTTCTTAACCATGACTTCTTTGGGAGTAGATGCATCCTAGATTTTTATTCCACCCACGGGTACTTTCCCACACCTTTCTGCCTGCAGGGGGCGCTATGACTGCTACCTGCTCCCTTCATTCCCCACCCTTCCTCCCGCTGCAGAAGGAGCGTCGCTCCTCACCCCCGCCTCCCTTAGCCGCTAAGGAGGTGGGCAGGGCCTCCAGAAGGGACCGAATCGCCCTTCGATTCGCTCCCTTAACCATCAATCCCAGGATTTCGCTCCCGCCTACGTCACATGACGCAGCCCATCATGGCGACGGCGGCAGTGGCGGCGGCAATGCTGCTGCTGGGGCTCCGTGCTCCAGGCAGTGGCTGCTGAGAGGAAGGCGGCAGCGGCGGCGGAGGTAAAAGCCGCAGCCTCAATATCGAGCGACAGACTCTGCGACGCGAACGGGAAAGATGCTGTTTCCGGAGCTGGAGCGTCGGGGGCGGACCAGGAGCCGGGCCGGGATTTGGGAACAGCGATTTGTTTTCAGGAGCCGGCGCGGGCGCCGCTGAAGCAGTCGAGGGAGGGAGGGGAGAGCGGAAAGGAGGGAGCACCCGCGGACCGACGGACCGGCACACAGCCTGACCGACAGGCCTAGGGAGCCGGGATCCAACACCTGCCGGCTCCGGCCGCAGAGACCTCGCCGCAGCTGCCGCCTTCACTTGTTCGAAGGAGATGCCGGGGCCGCTGGGTGCTCTTCGGCCGCCGACGCCTCGGCCACTGCTCCTGCTGCTGTTGTTGCTGCCGGGCGCCCGGGCCGCGCCACTTCCGCAAACAGGTGCAGGTGAGAGGAAGGGACCCCGTGGCTGGGGCCAGGGAGGGAGGGCTGAGAGAAGACAATAGTCTTGAAAAAAAAAGGGGAAATAGGATGTTTTTGTGGAGCAGGTTGAAAATTGGGGTGTCAGGGAGAAGGGGGGGAGGAGAGAGACAAATTGGAATCAGCCCGACATCTGGGGATGGAGGGAAGGAGGCTGTACTGCAGGGGAGAGGGCAGCTGGTGAGGGGAAGGAGTGAGATCTCAATAAAACGAACCTTCGATTTGTGGTGTGTTTGTTTCGGGGAGACTTGGAAGCTGCATTGATTTGGGGAGAGAATGGGGAGTTTAGTTAGGAAGATAAGGATGTGTCGAAAGGATAGCTATGCTTCCCTTCCCTCTCCCCCCGTCCCCCCCTGTTGCTTAACGGAAGCAACTGCAGTACCAGCTCTATACCTGTTGTACGTGGGTTCGGAGCCTATGTCTCTGCATGGCAATTTAGCTTCCTTGTGTTCAGAGCCTTCTCTTCTTGGCAGTTGAGCTTTTTTTTTTTTCCTGTCACCTACCTGCCTGCTGTGGGATTCTCACTTCTTTTGTAGCAGGAACGCTTTAAAATAACCACTTCATACTGCATTGTAAGCGATTAAGGGTAGCCCTGATTATTCTATAGATTCTTGAAACTTAACAATTTTAAAACAACCGTTTAAGCTTTTTGTTTTTAAAAAAATTCCTACAAAATAAATCTATTAAGGTGACAAATTTGAACCTTTTGTGTAAATTACCTATTTGTTAAAAATCATGTAGATGTTTGTGTACAATTATTGGGAATCCAGTCTAAAGAGGATTAAATTTATTTTCTTAGTAATGTCATTTGTTTTGTTTTTACCTCTTTTTCTTCCATGATCTATGTTGGGGAATTGGTTGGGGTTTTTTTCCCTAAGAGTACATCGACCCAGAAAAACATACTGCATTTGACCCCCCTCTCCTTTTTTTCTTATATTTACAGTAATTTGCCATTCTGTATGAATCGGTGCTGGTTTGAAATAAGAGAGACAGATGCTAACTATTTAGGGACCTTCTTAGGGTTTATATTTATTGAGTGTCAAATTGTTGGAAGAAGAAATTTTGGAGAGGAAAAAAAGCTTTTGTAGAATTAGTACCATTACCTGATCATATTGAAGTTAAATGTTAAATTCCTAAATTCAAGAAAACTCTAGAGAAAAATCTACAGTATTTTGAGAGAAATACCACTGAATTTGATCCAAATTGCTATTAAAAGAATGGCTTTTAATTAAGAGCCAGTTATAGGGCCAGGGATTGGACCTGTGATTTCACTGATATAGGAATCAGATGAGGAAGTCTTTCCACCAGAATAGATTACTGCAATCTGCTTGTCCAGGGTCATACAACCAGTAATTTTCCCTGAAGGAATTTGAACCCAGACCTTCCTGACTGAGACCAGCTCTCTATTCATAATGATACAACTACCTAGACCAAGTATCCTATCAGGGGAATTTTGTTTTCTGATCTAGTAGATAAAAAGAAAGGTGAATTTTACTTTTGCCCAGAGCTGATTGATAGAGTATCCTTAAAGACAGATGAAAGAATGAAAAAAGGAGGCATAAAAAAGGCATTTGAAGTCAATTCAGCAAATATTTAAATTCCTGTTATGTACCTGGTACTATATATAGACTAGACATTAGATTAAAAAAAAAACATGAACAATTTGAAAGTCTTGCCTAGTAGGAGCTTCTAGGAAGAATTGTATCAGGAATTGATTGACATAAAGAATGAACTGAAAGCTAGTAAAAAGGTTACTTGTAGGTACAATGATGGTACTATGGTCAGTTTTCAGGATGTCTGGGGACTTGTTTTTTAAAACCTTAAAAAGTCTTCTAAAGTAACAAAAACTGCTTCTGTGAACTCTATATAAATGTCAACTCCTACCCTTTAATATTTGTAAATTCATGTGGACCCTTAACACATAAAACAAAATGAAACATCCGCATTTGCCTGAATAATATAAAACAGAAAAACCTCGAATTTTCTGGATTCTTATACTAAAAATCAAGCTATAGATATAAGTAATAAATATTGCTTTATAATTTGTTGGCATCTGGGATTATCATGTCAAGTTTTGTAAAAATAAAGTTTTCCCAGTAGATGATCATCTTGTGATATACTGAATTCTATTGATTAGAGGGTTTGACTAGATAAATTTAACTAAAAATTATGAAGGTAAAATTCTGTGGAAATGACAGACTCAAAATATAAAATACATTGTCTTATGTAAGGCAGACTTCCAGTGAATATGTACACTTGATTGGAACCATTAAATGTTGTAAAAAAGGATGAATACCTCTCTTTTTATTTAATTGGTCATTCAATAAGCCCAATTTCCTATTTTGTGCCTGCCATGGTTCTAGGTTCTGGGAGTGCCGAAACAAAAATGAAATAATCCCAACTCTCAAGGATATGTCTTTCTAAAAAGGGAGACAATGTATACATATAGAAATACATGCAAATATATACAAAATAAATATAAGGTAATTTTGGGACAAGGCAGCAGCAGTGATCAAGAAGAATCAGGAGAGGTTTCATCTCAGGAGTGAACTGGTCTTCCATCTGATCTTTGAAGGAAACTAGGATTGTAAGGGAAGAAGTAGTGTATTTTATGTATGAAAATGAAGAAATGCATTTCAGCCTTTCAGGGGGACAACCTGTTAAAAAGTCAGGGAGTCATGAAATTGGAATTGGTAAGGATAGTTATGGGCACCTAGGTGGGACAGTGAATAGAGGGCCAGACCTCAAGTCAGGAATATTCATCTTCCTGAGTTCAAATCTGATCTCAAACACTTATTAGTTGTATGACCCCAGGCAAAGTCTCTTGACCCTATTTGCCTCCGTTTCCTGATCTGTCAGATGAGCTAGAAAAAGAAATGGCAAACCACTTCACCACTTCATTATCTTTGCCAAGAAAACCCCACATGGGGTCATGAAGAGTCAGACACAATTAAAAAAACGATTGAACCAAGGTCAGTTATATCTTTATCTAAATTCTTTATATTGACATTTATTGCTTCTCTTTTCCTTTTCCTCTTTTGGGGGGGAAGGGAAGGATGATTAGCATAGATTTTCTTTTACATATGCAAAAATTATAAAGCTATTAGGTATCATCTAACCTTGTTGAGATTTCTCATTATTCACTTTTGTTATTTATTACTACCCACTGGCTTCACTGAGACTTCATGTGTTAAAAAAAAGATATCGTGAGAAGTAATTTGAAATAATCAGCTAAAATCAAGCATTAGAATTTTCTTTGAATTTCAAGTATCTTTATCCATGTCTCTTTATAAATGACAATCATCATGGATAAATAAATGTCACAGAAAAGCCAGGAGTTTGATTTTACCTAATTATTTCAAATTCTGAAAGTCATTTAATTATAATGTTTCTGGATGATTATGGTAAATATATGGGTTGAGCTCACCTATCAGGCCAGAAGGAGTTTGCGCCATAAAACTCTTGGTTCTCCCTTTGTTTTTTAGAGATGCCCTTGAAGCCTGAGCTAGAGTCTTTTTTTTTCCTGCTAATCCATATTTCCTGCAGTTCCAGTGTTTTTCAGATAATCTCATCCCAGATACTTCAGAAAAACAGGAAAAAGATAAAATTCATTGTTATGATATATTTCTGAAGATAAGTTTGAAATTTTTTTCTGGACCTCCATTTTCATTAGATTTTGTTTATCTTAGAAAGCATTTATCTATATAGGCATATATCTTTTACACCTACACTATTCTCAGACCTCTTACCAAGTGGATGGACTTTAAATTGTTTTTAAAGATTGAGTACTTTCTTATAGAGAAGGCTCTCCTATAAAGTACACAGTATCTTAGTGATATTAGGGCAGTAGTTAGGCAAGGAAACCTACTTCTATTGTTCCGTGAGATATTAGGTCACAGAGTACAGAAGAAGCTTTCAGCAGTTCCAGATAAAGGACTTTATGGAAGTCTCAGTGAAGCCAGTGGGAATCAGCTACTGATTAAACTTGAATATGTGAAACTGGGCCTCTATGGTTAGACTAAACAGAGACTTGTAATTTTGAAAATGCTTTTAAATTAAAGGAAGAGTTTAGGGAAATGTAAGTTTCAACATATTGATTTTAGCAACTTCAAACTATTTCTATCACAATTTCCATATAAATGAGTTCCATCTTTGTTAGAGATATTCTCTAGATGATTTCGTTGTAATTATTGTGACTACTTTAGTATAATGAATAAGAAAAAAGATATCTTATAGAAAGCTCAGTTGTAGTATTTTGTAGTTCATCTACAAATGTATATGGAACTCCTAAGTTTTGCATGTAATGCCATTCTTTTCTTTTTTGAGTGAAAGAGTCCTTAGGTCATTAGAGGTTTGTGGGCAGAGTAGTTAAGATAATTGTTGTAGATATAATGAAAGGGCATTGCAAGTAAGCAAAAAAGGAAAATATGTTTTCTCTGGATTATATCCCAAATTCTGAAACAGTTGGGAATGAATCTTCAAAAGAAGACTGTGTAAATTTAGTTATATAAAGAAAAGCATCTGGTCAGTATTTTATTTCCTACTTGCTGAGGTGAGAGCTTATATAAAGGCTTGAGTTCAAATCTCTCCTTAGAAGCTTGTGAGTTGAGTGACCCTGGGAAGGTCACTTAATCTGTTTGCCTCATTTCCTCATCTTTAAAATGGAAAGAATGAGATAGCACCTACCTTGAAGTGTTGTTGTGAGTGAGGATCAAATGAGATAATATTTATAAAGCACAGTGCCCAGCACATAGTAGGCACTATGTAAATGTTTGGTGGTAGTGATTGTAGTTTTAGTTGAAGTCATGGTTATATTTTTTAATTCCCCTCTTCATAACCTGTGCTTGGCTAATAATAGCAAATTATATCATTTCTAAGAAGGAAAGGCCTTACCTCAGCTAAGGGAGCTACTTCTAAAAGGAACTTAAGAGGGAAGGCCTAGCATTTTTTGGATTAATTCCATTTTAAACACAAAGAAAACTTCCATGATGTATTGACAAAAGAAAACCCTTCATGACTAGTATATACAGCTTTAATAATTCTTGAAATAATTTTGAACATTGGTCATTTGTAGATGGAAAAACAAGAAGTTATTTGAGCCCTTTTTTTTTTAAACCCTAACCTTCTGACTTAGAATTTCCACGTGGGAAATAGTTGCTCCTGGTTTTTAGCTTTTTGTATTTTTTCCCCATCTTCCAACTGTCTGTAGATCTCTTTCTTTTTTTTATACAATCTAGCTCAATATCTCATTCATAAGGAGAAAAGTATTATGAAATAGGGAAAGTTAGGAAAAAATCCCTAGTCCAAAATGTCCACACTACTAATTATAAAGCTCTTGGTTATAAATTCTGTTGTTAACCTGCCCTTGAACCTTCTTTTTGACACTGCTGGAGCAAGCTAAGAAAATATGATGAAGCCAGTATATTAGAGTATAATAATGAGATAATATATTTTAAAATTGGAGTCAGTGACTAATTTGGAGCCATGTCTTGGCATTGCAATTGTAGCCATACCAACAGGCAGATCCGTGATTTCACTGATCTTTCATGGTTTAAGCAATAATATAGAAATTTTACTTTTTACATTCAGAATTAATATTTAAAGTTAAAAAAGAGATGGGGACTATTGTTAGCACAAAATCTAGATACTTAAAGCCATGATATTGAAATTGTCCTTTGTTTCCACTTCTGTTACCCTTTTCTAAGCCTACATCACTTGCAGAAGGCTAGGTATGAATAGTCTTCTATTTGCTCTCACTGTCCCTGGTCTCTTGCTTTCTGAGCTTTGAAATCTTCAGTGACTTCCTATGGCCAAAGAACACAATGCAAATTCTTTAACCTAACATTCATATTCTCTCTACAGCCTGAATTCTATCTAAGGCATCCAACTCATTTTACAGCGATCTAGAAGTATACATAATAAGCACCCTCTTTGTGATGCAAGAACATTTTTTACAATTATTTTTTATAATAGTATAAATGTGCCGAGAATCACAGTTTTTAGATTATAAACATTCATGTAGTATGGATGGTACTTTAAATGGGAAATTCTTGTCCAGTGAGCTATGGGTTGCATGCTATTAAAGTAACTGAATAAGATCAATATTGACATTCTTGCTGTAAATGAAGACAGAAAGCAAAAGGAAGTTGCAGGTAAATGGAAATGGGCTTTCAGATTTCATTGAGAGGTTTAGTTTAACTGTCCTAGTCAAACCATATCTCGAATGGTATTCAGAGCATACATTTTATTTTAGTACAATGAAGAGTTTCTAGGTTAGGGCAAATATATTGGTGAAAGGCCTTCTTCTGTGAGTCTGTTATATGAAAGTTATTTGAAGGAACTAGAAATGTTTAACTTGGATAAGTAAGATGAATTTTGCTGATTCCAGGCCCAGCACCCTAACCACTGCATCACCTAGTTACCTAGAGCTACCCCGAAATGGAATGTGTTGCCTCAGAAATTACTGGGTTGCTCCTCTTTGGAGTTCTAGCAGAGACTGGCTGACCACTTGTTAGGTATGCTATAGTGGGATTCCTTTTGTGTATGGTTTGGATCTCGTTATTTCCTTTTAATTCCAAAATTTTACAGTTCTGTGAAAGGTAGGTAATTCATAGAAAGGCAGATAAAGGAGTTGGAAGTTTTTGTTTTTAACTTTTTGAAGATGACAAAAAATACAGTTTCATGACAGTGTGAATCTTGAAATTTCTCAGACTTGTGAATGTTAAAAATTTCCCCATTGGGGAATTCTCCATTGGAACAATTCCCTACTGGAACATTCCCCATTTGGAAAGTGAGAACTCTACTTAGATCAGAAATGGGAAGACCTCTACTCCACCCATACTTAAGACTGCTTTAGAGGAGAAAACTCCTTGCTGAAACAATGAAAAAGTACTTAAACCCATACTTAAGCCATGCCTATTTTTAGAAAGGGGTGCTAAGTACCTATAAAGGTCAAGCAACTTGTGAATTTACAAGGAACAAAGAGCTGAGAAACTTACTCAGAGCTTTCCTGGTGTGAATTACTCAAAAGTTCACACCTTCTTAGGTGTGAACTAAGAATGGTCTGTCCTTTGAAAAACATCTACTGTGATTGGTAGATGTAAGAATTTAGGGGAGGTGACAAAGGAGAAAATGCCCTTTAAAAGGAGACAGGAGACAAAAAACTCTCTAAAAGAGTCAGCTGGGAAAGGCTGCCTTGAAGGGTCTCTCTCAAGACTCTCTCGGGGACAATTCAGATTGAAGATTAAGCTAGTGGAGGCAGCTGAGATGATGCTGGCCTGGTGTCACTAGATTCCTTGCTTGGACAGATCTTGTGGTGAGTGATAAAAGACTGACTGATCTCTCTCTTAAGACTCAGGTCTAGGCCATGTTGGCTTAAGGCCCTTCATACTTATTCCTTTCTTATTCTTTCTCTCTTTCTTTAATTCCTCATTGTATTATTAATTAAAATCTCTATAAAACCCAGTTGACTTGGGTATATTTCATAATTGGGAATATTTCCCTGGCGACCACCTTATATTTGATTTAAAACCAAGACACTGTAGTGAAACATATTTTCTGCGGTCACAATTTACTCACCCACTCTTATATCTATTACAATTTATATCTTCCACTATTTTAATCACTACAGTTTAAGTCCTTCAACCATTTTAACTCTTACAGTTTAAGGCATTAACTCTTTTAACTATTACAGTTTATGGCTCCACTCTTTTAAATGCCACAACAGTCACTTCATATTACAGTACTTGTGATGAGAATTTCCAAAAAGACCACCATGAAGATAATTGTATACCCTAATAACCCTTGTAAAGCCTGAAGCGGCAGAGACAATTCATGAAAAATTTAGTAAGAACCTTCAAGTTCAAACAATGTTTAATACTTTAATACTTAATGACTTCGATGCAAAGGAAGGCATAGGCAAAAATAATGGAAAATGTTGGATAATGTGGTTTGACTTCAAAAAACATAAAAGGGTAGAGGTTTGTAGAACATACACACACAAACCAGATGCTTATATATCATGAATATTTTCTTCAGGAAAAGAATCAGGACATGGCGGCACCAAGTAAAATATCAAGAAATGGAATTGATAATATCAAAATGGTTCAGAAAGAACAAATTACAGATGTGGGAGTCAGTTATCTTTGTATAGTCAAGTAGTCAACTTTTTTTAGAGCAAAGATCAAATCAAAACTGAATTATTTAAAAAAATTAATATAAAAATGATTCCAGCCTTTATGCAACTGATACTGAAAAATGGGAAATGGAATAGACTAACATAATTTCCCAAGGATGGTAACTAATTTCCTAACATATAATTCAGTCACCACAATGGTGAGAACAAAAGAGCTTCGAAACTGCCTTAATCAGCAGATAATCTCTTTGCCAAGCAAATAGATGTGGCAACTGAGGATAATACAGATCTAAAAAATAAGCTCTTATGGAACGCATATTACAGAGAAAGACGAAATAAGATTATAAATTAATTGTATTTGTGTCAGAAAATATTGATAAGTGATATAAGGAAAAATAATTTTGTAGAAAAGCTTGGCAATATTAAGCCCAGTGAATCCAGATTATCCTGAAGACATTTAGGGATGAAATTGAAAGGACCACACCAAACAGATAAAAATGGTAGGGATTTCTCAGGTTTCACCCATTTTTATTTTATTTGATTTGGTCAATTTCAAACATTATTCCTTGGTTACAAAAATCATATTCTATTCCTCCCTCCCCTTCCCCCAACCTTCCTGTTGCCAACATGCAATTCCACTGGGTATTACATGTGTCCTTGATCAGATCCTATTTCCATGCTGTTGATGTTTGCACTAGGATGTTCCTTTAGTGTCTATATTCCCAATCATATCCCCCTTGACCCATGTAATCAAGCAGTTGTTTTTCCTCTGAATATGGATAGTGTTCTTTCTCATAGATCCCTCTGGGCTGTTCAGGATCACTGCATTGCCACTAATGGAAAAGTCCATTACATTTGATTTGCCACAGTGTATCAGTCTCTGTGTACAATGTTCTCCTGGTTCTGCTCCTCTCATCACTCTGCATCAATTCCTGGAGGTTGTTCCAGTTCTCACCCATTTTTAGACCATGCTACCTGCCCTCTTACCATCCTTCTCATCCTCAAATTCCTCTGACCATAAACTCTGTCTTTAGGACCCTAGCCCCTGGAAAACCTTAAATTTTATCTTAACTGGAACCAGTCATCCTTATTGCTTCCCAGTTTGAACTGCCTTGCGCATTATTCTCTTCTCCTTTATATATTGTCTTCTCCCATTAGAATGTATGCAGCTTGAGAGAAAAGGCTTTCTTACTTGCTTGTACTTGTAGCCCCAGTGTTTGAACACAGTGCCTGACATGTAGTAAGCACTAATAAATACTTTATCATTGATTCTTTCGTTCATACTCATCATTTATTCATTATTATGACAAGTTATTTTCTCCATCAAAGACAGTGGAGGCACAGTCCTGATATCCTGCACAGGGAAATAGAAATCTGACTAAAGAAAGCAAAGGGCAGTTGAATAAGGTCTAGTTACACCCAAAGGAAGGTATATAAAGATCAATGAAGAGTTGATTCTCTGTGTTGCCCAAAGAAGATAGGCTTCTGAGTACTTGGGGGGAGAAAACTACTTTAGTTGCTACAACTGCATTTTTTTAAAGGTAATTAAGAAAACATCCTACATGCCTATTTTCCCATCTCGGGAATTTTAATGAAAATAATTTATACATAGATCAGCAACATTAATATAGATGTGAATAAGTGAATGGGTTGAATTTTGCAGAACATATTGTATAGCAGTCTACATCTTTGCAATCACAAAATGACTAACAGGTGTATTAAATACATTGTTTATTGCTTGTTGACTTAAACAGAATTTTATTTAGTAATACAAATTTTCCTTCAATAAGATATCTCTCACATTTGTTAAAATCATGCAAGGTTCCTTGAAAGATACAATAGAAAGAAATTTTTCCAACCCTTTAATTATAAATATCAAGTGAGGAATGATGCAAGGATAAGTATAATTGTTCAGATGTGTTTGCCACTCTCAAGAAAGATGCTTGGAACAGAATCCACATGGAAGAGAGTTTCCTTATAGGTGTTGAGGTCCTCCAGATGGTTCTGTTTTCTGATGCCAGTATGCTGATGGTACAAACCTTGGAATGTGGGAAAGCCTCCTAAATGAGACCCATAATTACTCTAGGGCTTGGCCAGTTGTCAACACAGGAAAATGCAAATGAATGAAGATTGTCCATTGATGAGGCTTTGTTATAAAGGCATATGGACAACTCAGTAGAGCTGATCCATCAATACATGTATCTTGAAGTGACACTTAATGAATAATGAATTGGGCCCATACTTGTATAGAAAGAAAAGAGAGGTATATTAATGCACTTTTGATGGACTTGTGAGTGGTCATAACTATTTTGGAGAGCAATTTGAAATTAGACATAGGGAATTAATAAACAATATGTTCTCTACCCAACTACCATTTTAGACTTTTGTCCAAAAGAGATTAAAAAAAAGAAGAAAAGATCCTACGGCTAAAAAAATTTTTATAGCAGCTCTTTATAATGACAAAACAATTGGAAACTAAGATGTTTAACAACTGAGCAATAACTGAATAAGTTTTGTATAGGAATATGATGGAATACTATTTTTCTGCTATTAGAAATCAAAAGATTTCAAAAAGACATGTAAAGACATATGAATGGGTAGCAAAGTGAAGTGAGAAGACCAATTTATAACATCAATATCAACACTCATAGAACAAACAACTTTGAGAGTTATAATTAGGATGAAATATTATTGATGATTCCAGAGGACCAGTGATAAAACATATTATCCATTAAAGAGAGGTAACAGATTTGAGATACAGAATGAGGTATATATGTTTTTTATATAATCATTGAAGGAACTAGTTTTGCTTGATTTTGCTTATTCATACCAAGAAATTTGGGGGTTTGGGATTTTGAGGTTTTGTATTAAACCCTTACTTTCAGTCTTAGAATCAATGCTGTGTATCAGTTCCAAGGCAAAAGAGTGGTAAGGGCAAGGCAAGGACTTGCCCAGGGTCACACAACTAGAAAGTGTCTGAGGTCACATTTGAACCTGGGACCGCCCGCCTCTAGGCTTCATTCTCAATCCATTGAGCTACCTAACTGCCCCTGATTTGTTTGTTTTTTGTTGTTTAAGTGGGATGGGGTTTACAGGGATAGAAAAGAGAGATCTGTTCATTTAAAAAATGGAGAGGTGGGGCAGGATGCTGTAGATGTAAAATGTTTCCTGCATTTTCAGATGAGGTCACTGTGTTGTACTTTGTTACAAGAAACTCATGAAATGGGAGAAACCCATAAATGTTTGTAATGCAAAAGCAAATATTCATCAACAAAGCTTAAAAGAAAATTGTACAAGAAAGAATTAGAAACTAAAGGAGTATCCATTATTTGAGAAATGTGAACAAATAATGCATAGGAATGTAATTGATACAGAGTGAAGTGAGTAGACTAGAGCAATTTATACAATAATTACAACATTGTAAAAACAAAAATAGGCTTTCCATTGCCTAACCAAAAGATGAGATACTCAAAGGACACATTGAAATAAACATTTTCAGATATGGCCAATGTGTGGATTTAATTTGTTTGGCTATGATTAATTGCTAAAAGGGGTAGACATTTTGTTTTTCAATGGGAGAGGTGTGTAGGAGAAAGAAGGGGATACAAAAAAAGGAAAGGTCATTTTAGATTTTTTTTTTTTAGTTTTACAGAGGAGGATAGGAATATAGGAAACATGGATAAGCAAGACAGCTTTAAAATTAATGATTCATTCACATTTTAAAAAAATCCAAGATGAATATAGTAGGGACTTGGGTCTTACGTACAGTCCTTTCTGTTTTATATATATTTAAATGCTCGTGTTGACTTTTTTTTAAAGTTCAAAATAACACAAAAATTAAAATTAAGATTTTTTTTAAGTGATAAAAAGAAAACTGCACAGGGACTCCACTAAGGAGCCTCTTTTTAATGTCAGTATTCTTCAGTGATGCTGTAAGGCTATATGAGTCATGGAATATCATTGTAAAGAATTATTTGTAGGTCCTCTAAAAGGCATAGGTGGGCATGAGTGTCTTTAGCATTTTACCAGCAAAGAATTTAGGAAGAGAAGCATGTAAAATTATCAATGAAATATATAACTGGAAAAGGAGGGGGGATCATGTTACAAGAATAAAGGATAATAGTGAACTGCCTGTGTGCCTCATTGGTAACCTCATGTCTAGATCTAGAGAAGGACCCCTTGTGGAAAATTAGTCAAATGACATGGTCAAGAATAGCACAGGCTGAGAAGGTGTGGATGTTATGTGGAAGGATTAACCATATCAGATTTATGTGTTGATTTATTTGAAACCTATTTTTAATGCTAGAAAACACTATTCTTCATGATACAGTATTTTGTGATAAGTCACATAAGTGAAAGCTTAAAAACCTTTAACAATATACTGTATTTTATCTTCAGGAACTCAAAAAGTTTTAGTTATAATTTCGGCCAGTTACTGGCAAACCACACCCACCAGCAGCATTCATGGACATTTTGATACTCTACTCTTTCTGTATTACCTGAGAGAGCTAACCTAAGAAGTGGAATTTTTTTGAAAATTTTTTTATTTTAATAACAAATTTCCACATAACTTTCCCAAGTTATATGATCCATACTGTCTCCTTTTCTTCCCTTCTACCTTATCCACTCCTGGAGCTGACAAGCAATTCATTCTGAGTTATACATGTATGCAATGCATGTTTGCAATGGAAATTCAAAACATTTCCATATTATTTATTTTTGTTAGCAAATAATCTTATAAAACCAAAACCTCAAAATATATACCCAAATAAATAAGTGATATATTGTTCTCATCTACATTTCTACTCAGTTCTTTCTCTGGAGGTGGATAACATTCTATTTCATAAATCCTAGATCATTGTATTGCTGTTAGTAGCAAAGTCTGTCACAATTTGATCATTCCCCAATATTGCAGTTACTGTGTATAATCTCCTGGTTCTGCTTATTTCACTCTGCATCAGTTCACATAGGTCTTTCAGAAATCATCTTGTTCATCATTCCTTATAGCACAATAGTATTCCATCACATAGGTAGAGTTTTATTTTTAAAATTTAATTAGGCAATCCTTGGTTACAAGAATCATGTTCTTTCCCTCCCCTTCCCCCAACCCCCTCCTGTAGCCAACGCACAATTCCACTGGGTTTTACATATGTCCTTGATCAAAACCCATTTCCATATTGTTGATTTGTGCACTAGGGTGATCATTTAGAGTCTATCTCCCCAATCATATTCCCATGTGATCAAGCAGTTGTTTTTCTTCCCTGTTTCTATTTACATGGTTTTTCCTTTGAACGGGATAGTGTTCTTTCTCATAAATTCCCCCGAATTCTAATAGAGAAGTCCATTACATTCAATTGTCCCACAGTTTATCACTCTCTGTGTGTATTGTTCTGGTTCTACTCCTTTCACTCTGCATCAATTCCTGAAGTTTGTTCCAGTTCACATAGAATTCCTCCAGTTCATTATTCCTTTGGGCACAATATTATTCTATCACTAACATATACCGCAATTTGTTCAGCCATTCCCCAATCAGAGGACATCCCCACATTTTCCAATGTTTTTGCCACCACAAAGAGCACAAGTCTTTTTCCTTATCTCTTTGGGGAATAAACCCAGTAATGCTATGGCTGGATCAAAGGGCAGGCAGTCTTTTAGTGCCCTTTGGGCATAGTTCCAAATTGCCCTCCAGAATGGTTGGATCAATTTACAACTCCACCAGCAATGAATTAATGTCCCAATTTTGCCACATCCCTTCCAACATTCATTATTTTCCTTTGCTGTCATGTTAGCCAATCTGCTAGGTGTGAGGTGGTACCTCAGAGTTATTTTGATTTGTTTCTCTCTGATTATCAGAGATTTAGAACACTTTTTCATGTGCTTATTAATAGTTTTGATTTCTGTATTTGAAAATTGCCCTTTCATGTCCCGTGCCCATTTATCAATTGGAGAATGGCTTGATTTTTTGTCAATTGATTTAGCTCTTTATAAATTTGAGTAATTAGACCTTTGTCAGAGGTTTTTGTTATGAAGATTGTTTCCCAATTTGTTGCTTCCCTTCTAATTTTTGTTGCATTGGTTTTGTTTGTACAAAACCTTTTTAATTTAATGTAATCAAAATTATTTTACATTTTTTAATTTTTTCTAACTCTTGCTTGGTTTTAAAATCTTTCCTTTCCCAAAGATCTGACATGTATACTATTCTGTGTATACCTAATTTATTTATAGTTTCCTTCTTTATATTCAAGACACTCATTCTGAGTTTATCTTGGTGTAGGGTGTGAGGTGTTGATCCAAACCCAATCTCTCCCATACTGTCTTCCACTTTTCCCAGCAGCTTTTGTCAAATAGTGGATTTTTGTCCCCAAAACTGGAATCTTTGGGTTTATTATAGACTGTCTTGCTGAGGTCACTTACACCAAGTCTATTCCACTGATCTTCCTTTCTGTCTCTTAGCCAGTACCATATTGTTTTGATGACCACTGCTTTATAGTGTAGTTTGAGATCTGGTACTGCTAGACCACCTTCCTTCACATATTTCCCTTGATATTCTTGATCTTTTGTTTTTCCAAATGAACTTTGTTAATGGTTTTTTTCTAATTCAGTAAAAAAGTTCCTTGGTAGTTCGATGGGTATGGCACTAAATAAGTAAATAAATTTGGGTAGGATTGTCATTTTTATTATGTTAGCTCCATAGGTGGAATTGTAGGTAATTATAGAATTGATTGTAATTAGGGATCAGAGATGGTATGACTTCTATGTCTTAAGGATTATCTAGATTTTTGGAGATCAAGTTAAATAATATTCATGAAATACTGAGTTGTTGTTCAGTTGTTTTTCAGTTGTGTTTGACTCTTCCTGACCACATTTGGAGTTTTCTTGGCAAAGATAATTTCCCTCTCTAGGAGGGAAATTTTATATACGAAGAACTGAGGAAAATAGGGATAAGTAGCTTCTCCAGGGTCACCCAGCTAATAAATGTCTGAGGTCAGATTTGAACTCAAGAAGATGAGTCTTCTGAATTCCGTACCCAGTTTTTTATCCACTATGCCACCAGCTACCCCCAAATACTGTTAGAACTGCTAAATTTCTTCAATTTGTAATAATAAATGAATTATAGTTCCTTAACGATTTCTAAAATATATAATTTAAAGAAGTAATTCTTTAGTAAAAGTTCATATTTTAATTAATCATGGTGATGTGTGCTATTATATCAGAATAGCATGTAGTATTAAAAGACCTCTATAATCTGAAGATCTTTAAGGTCTCACTAAGGGAAAAAAGTATATTCATTTCAATCTTATATATTGTAGGGAAATACTTATTAAAAATTAAGTGAAAAATAATCCTGGTTTATTTCTTCCTTTTTACTGTTTCTCTAATTTGGCATGTATGTATGTATGTATATTATATATGTACAGTAATATTACTGTATTTTATTGCCCAATGTGATCACTTGGTTTTGATTTAGAACATAAAAGCTCACATATTTGGTAAAGATACTTGAGAATGTTTATTATTTTTGCAAGAAAGACACCTAGCACAAGAAAACTAAAATAATTTTGATGGAGAGGGAGTGCTTAATAAGGATAAATACCATTGAAATTTAGCTTTAAGGAACTGATTCTACAGAATTTTGTGCTATAACATTTTTTGCTACATTACTAAAATTAAGCAATTCTGAAGGGATTCAGTTTAACATGCTGTAACTATAACTCCTAATTGTAATAGCTAAATAACCAAAATGTTTTCAAATGTAATATAGGGAGCAACTCCATGGTTCCACCTTTATACCCATCAGAAATAGCAACATTGACAAAAAAATGGAAAATGATAGATATTGGAGAAGCCCAAAGCACATGAATGCAGGGTTGATGAAGCATGCATTGGTTTAACCATTCTGGAAGGGAATTGGCAACTGTGTATACTCTAAAATTTACTAAATTGTACTTGCCCTTTTCCCCAACGATACTAGGCCTATAATCTAGAGAAATCACAGAAACAAGAAAAGGATTTGCACGCACAAAAGTATTTTCAGTAGTTCTTTTAGTGGTAAAGAACTGGAAGCTTGGGATATGCCTCTCAGTTGGAATAGCTAACTCAATTATTATGTAAATGAAATACAGTGCCACTGTACTATAAGAAATAAAGAGATAGACAATTTCAGAGAGAAACCTGGAAAGATTTCCAGGAACTGATATAGAGGGAAGCAAGTAAAACAAGAACAATTTGAACTGTCGATTTCTTTGTTGTACCTTTGTAGTTCTATTCTCTTGAATGGTGTTTCCTGGAGACTATTTTGGGTAAGCTTGTTTTTTCTTAGTGTCTCAATAGCAATCAGCGACCAGGAGTTGCATTTTAATGTTAGTCTCAAGTAGGAATAAAGTAGAGCCCTGGACAATAACTGAAAGCCTACATCTCTGGAAAGTCTTTCTTTAGAGCCTACATTGTAGTGTTAAACAATTTTGAAAGAAGAATTCTGATCAACTATGATTACAGGTCAACTGATATGTAGAATTAGACATTTTTGGATCTGACCAATGTCAGAATTTGTTTTATTCTTTGGGGAGAGGAGGGAAAGGTAGGAAGGAGAAAAATAAATGGTTGTTTTTTTGTTTTTTTTTTAATCCTGCAGTATTTAGGATTCACAAAAAAAAGTAATGTAGGACTACTTTATATTCATTTTGAGTATAGAAAAAATAGCTGTTTTAAATTAAGTAGTAAATGGTTTAAAAAGACATTTAGGATTTAAAAACTAAAAATTATTATGTACCTACCTATTATCTTGCTAGCTGCTCAATTTATAAATTACAAGGTATTTATAATACCCAACTATGATATGTTTATGATGATTTTTTTGAAAAGTCAAATCTCTTTCAGTAATTCTGGTGAAAATAGAGGCTTATTTTCAACAATGAAAAATTAGAGCATTCTAATAAGCCTTGTCCTAATTTTTAATAATACTTTTCTAGTGGCAGATAAGCAGCATAATTTACAACACGAAGGGGTTTCTTTTATTATTCAATAAGAAATAGTTGATTGATCTATAAGGTAAAGACCAACCTTTGCATCAGTAGTTTCAGATTGTGAATAGAATATATATTTGTAGATAGTGTTGGGGAAAAAAAAACCATTGGTAATTGACATTACTGGTCTATTAAGAGATCTCTAAGGTACTTTAAAATCTGATTGAATTAATTAATGAAAAGGCTATGAGACCGAAAGTCAGAAGACATGATTTCTGGTTTAATTTCTCCAGTTAACTAGATGTTTGGTATTTAGTAAATCATTTAACTTCAAGTCTCTTTCCTTCTTGTAAAATGATGAGCTATACCTAAATCCTTTCAATTCTCAAGATTCTGTGATTCTAAAATCCTGACAGTTCACTAAGAGATTACTAATTTGATAATCAGAAGTTTTTGCAATAAAGTGGATATTAATTTTTTTTAAAAAGAAAAGCATTTTCAAAGATAAAGATTTCTTTGTTGTACCCTTGCAGTACCATTCTTTTGAGTGGTGTTTCTTGGGGACTATTTTGGGCAAGTTTGTTGTTTCTCAGCATCTCAGTAGCAATCAGTGTCCTGGTGTTGCATTTTAATGATAGTCTCAAGTAGAAATAAAGAAGGGTCCTGAACAGTAACTGGAAGACTGCAGAAAGTAACATTTGCCTATATTGAGAATCTTTCCTTAGAGCGAAATTGCCAGGTTGAAAAGGGAAGAGATTTAATTTAATTTCTCTTGAGAAGAACATAGTTTGCTTTTTTTTTTTAATCAAGGAGGCATTAGTATTGTACAAAATAACATTTAAATAGACTTTGAGACCCCTTCATTTGTATGGACCATAAATTGGTTATTATTTTGAAGAGCAAATTAGCTCCTAAAATAGGATGGAAAACTAAAAGAAAATGTTTTATTGGATGTGGCAAGTTATAAAAGGAATAAATTATTAGTATTCTTAAGCAAGTATAGTAGAGACTTGTAGAAAAAGGAGTATTTCATGCCAAAACCATGATTTAATTCGCTTTTATATGCTAGAAAGACCTGTATTCATATTTACTAGTTCTGGGTTCCTGTAACTTAATTGAAATCTAGAGAGCTGAGATTTCTCTCTGTCAAAAAAAAAATAGTTTAAGAAATGTTTAAAGGAATAAAATAATCCTACACAGTAGGATTTCTGAACCTGAGATCTCTGAACTTTTTTAAAAAAGTGTTTTTGATAACTATTTCAAAATAATTGATTTTCTTAGTAATCTTAGTTATTTTTTGAAATTCATTTAGAAACATTATTCTAAGGTTCACAGATTTCACCAGACTGCCCAAAGGGGGCTCCTTGACACAGACAAAAAAGTTAAGAACTTTTGTTGTAAGGGAATATTTAAAGATTAGAGTTTTTCAAAGAGAGATGGATAGTGGGGACTTGAAAAATCTCTTAAAAGCAAGTACCATTCTAAAAGGAGAAACTTGTTTGCCATGCACAGAGAATAGGGCAAGATAAAATAAATTTAAATTATACTGAGGGAATTAAAGGTAACCAGGAAGAATTATAGGTTCAGAGACTCCAGAACAGGTTATTAAAAGGAGATTTTGTAATCATAAACTCTGCTGAGAGGCAGCATAGGATAAAGGAAGGAGTGCTAGTGTTAGTTAGACATGAGTTCAGATTTTGCCTGCTGGTGTTCAGTCATAGGTCACCTAATTCAAGAATCACTTTCCCTATCTGCAAATATTTACCTCAGCAGCATTATGAGATAATAGTTAAGTACTTTATAAACTTTACAGCCTTTATGTTAGTTTCTCTTATAATCTTTTCAGATTTTTAGAGGAAAAGGCCAAGACTTTTTGAAGGCAATATTTAATCTACTGTAAATTCTGGAAAGCAAGGGAGGATGAATTAGATAATCTGATCTTGAGAGATCCCTTTCAGCCTTGATTAAGTAAAAGTGACATTATGTTTTCTGAGATTGTTACCACCATTGAGCTATCCCAGAATTTTCCTTAAATGTTTGTAGACCAAATTTAGAGAAAATAAAATGTTTTTTGGACACTAGCTTCCTTCAACAACTTTTCTTATTAAAATAGATTTCTCAACTTGAAAATATTCTAACTAGCATAACTACATTTCTTAACCAGCCAGTAAGCATTAAAAGGAGCTAGTAGCATAGAGGTGCATTGAAATTACCAAATAATATGAAGTACTATGAATGGACAGCTTCCTTTCCTTTCCTTTCCTTTCCTTTCCTTTCCTTTCCTTTCCTTTCCTTTCCTTTCCTTTCCTTTCCTTTCCTTTCCTTTCCTTTCCTTTCCTTTCCTTTCCTTTCCTTTCCTTTCCTTTCCTTTCCTTTCCTTTCCTTTCCTTTCCTTTCCTTTCCTTTCCATTCCCATTCCCATTCCCAAAAAATATGGTAACAAAAGCAATTTGAGGGGCAGGTAGATGATTCAGTGGATTGAGAGCAGGGCCTAGAAATGGGAAGATCCTGAGTTCAAAAACTTCCTAGCCATGTGTCTCTGGGAAGGTCACTTACCTCAGATTCAGTTGCCTAACCTTCACCACTCTTTTACCGTGGAACCAATACTTAGCGTTGAAAATAGGTTTTAAAAAACTAAACAATCTGTATTCTTTGTGGTTGTGGATGTCAAAGCAGAGTCTGGTTCAGGTTTTTAAAAACTTTGACTTTTCTGGCCAAATTCTGAAAAGTACTTGTATCACATTGTTTTGGCTTTAGACTTCTTTGAATGCTATATTATAATTTTCTGATTCAGGAAAAAAAAATAGACCTCTTACTGTGCCCAAAAAGCTATAAAATTGGCCAGCAGTGCCACTTCTGTGTCTGTCCCACAAAGATAAAAGGAAAAGGACCTATATATACAAAAATAGTTATCACAACTCTTTTAATGATGGCAAAGAATTAGAAATTGAGGAATAGCAGAACAAGTTGTAGTATATTGTTGTGATAGAATACTATTATGCTAGAAGAAATGACCAGGGGATAGATTCAGGAAAACCTGAGAAGACTTATTATATGAAATGATTCAAAGGGAGGTGAGCAGAACCAGGAGACCATTGTCTATTTAAAACAGCAATATGTATTAATAATTGGCTGTGAAAGACTTGGCTATGCTGATCAATACAGTGGTTCACAGCAGTTCCAAGGACTCATGAAAAATGTTATGCACCTCTATAATAGAGGAGAACTGATGAATTCTTGAGTTAAGATTTTTTTTTTATTGCTGTCATCCCCCTTTTTGGCAACATGGCTAATATGAAAATGTTTTGCTTGACTTCACATGTATAATGGGTACCACACTGCTTGCCCTCTTGGTGGGAGAGGGATTGAAGGAAGGGAGAGTATTTGGAACACAAATTTTTAAATGAGTTTTTAAAAAATTAGACCCCCTTTTTTGGGACAGGGTATGGAATTTAATGGAAAATGTCAAGAGAAATAAGCAATTTTGCCAAAATCAAAAGGTTTTACTAACATTCTGTTGAAACAGCAATCAACTATGTAACCTTCCCCTAATATTAGCAAAAATTAGCGATCTAGTAAACCTTGAAAATGATCTTTGCACAGGTTGGACAAAATTGCCCATAATTCATGCAAGGTGCAGTTTTATTTCCCTAAGCTGTTAATGTTTAGATATGTGTCATTTTGGGATCTCTGACTCATCAGCTCTAACACCATTTACTGCATGAACAAGTATATTTAGTGAGCTTTGGCTCATTGTCTCTGCTTTTCTAATATTAGAAACTACTAAGACTTGAAATTGCTTAATGTTAACATTATAACAAATGCATTGTTACATTGAGGCACAGAAAAAACATTTTAGTGACAAGATTATGTGTGCAGGAAACTAATGATAAAATATAATCACAGTTTGTGGTTTAAAATATTTGTGATGTCATTTCAAGCCACATTCTGTCCCAAGTAGTGTTGACTTTTTCTCCTGACTTTTGTGTAGTACAATACAGCTTTCATAGGTATGCAAGAAGAAGACCTGGATGGTTTATTATTGTATGCTTGTAAATGATGTATTTTCTTCTATTTTATCCCTTTAAATTTGTCTTTGGTTGACTATTTGATAAAACAGGACTGGTTTGCAAGGCTACAAGCCTTAGTCTTTTCCCATTCATTCCATTCTCTAGTTCAGTTTATTTTGCCAGTTCAGACCAGTTTTTCTGTTTTACCCATTTAAATTTACCAGTGTATTTCCTGGAGTGAAAAGGGGTGATAGAAAAGTGGAAGGAGAGAAAGATCTTAGCATAGGCTTTTATGGGTCCTTTATGGTCCCCATTCTTCTTATTCCTGAAACCAACATGATGGGAAATGAAAGGGAATGGATCATCAGGCAACATTATTGCCAAATTTCTCCATTTGTGATGATCACCAAAATGACAGTGGTGAATGTATTAATAAGTATTCACAATATTTAGATAGGAAAAAGATACTCTTGGGTATTTCATAATTCTACATCTTCATGAAATATTCTAGCATTGAGAAAATTTTGAACATTTATATCTTAAGAAAATGACATGTGTAAACAAGTATGCACATATAGTACATAACATTTTTTTTTTCCCCTTGCTTGAGACCTTAGAAAGTGAGCCCAGACATTGTGGATAGCTCATTAGTGTCTCAAATCTTGACTTTGACAATTAATACCTGTGTTGACACTTGAACACTATTGCTAAGATTATGACAAATCATTTAGCTTCTTTGGGTTTCACTTTATTTATCTATAAAATGAGGATATTGAACTAGGTAATCTCTCAGATCCCTTTCAGTTCTAAATCATTGACTCTAAAAGGGTGAAGGGAATAATAATACTCTCCCTTCTCTCAGACATACATACCATTGGAGTCATGCTTTTTTGAGAAAACATCCTTTTACTACTCTGGCTAACATGAACTGAGATAGGTAAGAAAAGCATGAAATGTTTTATTATAAATAATGTTTCTGAAAAGTTCCTAATTTTTAAAAAGTGGGAAAGGAGAGAACTAACTAAATGCAACAAATGTAAAGAAATCTCTGACTAGTTTTGATTTGTGATGGAAATACTTACTAATTTGGATATTGAAGTCACTGAAAATTATTTTTTGTGTGTGTGCTTCTCATATATAAGAAGTGTGTGACCATGGAAAAATCACTAATCGTTAAGGTCCCAAGCATTGTAAGAGAAGTTGTTGATATTCATTGGTAGAAGAAGTTTCCATGGCTCCAGATTTTCCATCTCCATAGAGAAAAGAATTCTTGAAATTAACTTTCTAATTAAAAAAAAAAATTATTAAGAACTTAATTCTTAACATACACAAAGGCTTTAATACAAAGAACCAAAAAAATCCTAGATGAAACCATGAACTTTTGTTATATATGTACTCTTTTGAAAAAGTATATATTAAAGTCAACAAGACAGTAACAAATTACCATGTTTTGTGTGCCATTCTGAATGTTTTTAAAAGTTCTGGGCATTTTTTCAATGTTTTAGTGTCAATCCATTTTTTCTTTTGTATCACTACTGTTTTTTTTTAATTCTACTGTATTTTTCAAATAATAAATTAATTTCCTCTCCCCCCCCCCCCAAAAAAAAGAAAGAAAAGCAAGACCAGTGTCCCAGGCTTATAGTAGTATTTATATTCATATACCATGATTTCAGCCATTCTCTAATGGTTGATCTCTTTAGGTTCCATTTCCTTTCTACCGCAAAGAGTTGTAAATAATTTTGTACATATTATTCCTTTTCTTACATTTTTGATCCCTTGGAGGAGGAAGAGATCTAGTCATAGTATCAATATGGTATCCAGAGTTATAGTGACTTTGGAGAATAAGTCTGAATTGTTTTCCAAAATGACTGGATTAACAATTTTTATAAGTGTGTGTGTGTATAGTGTATAGGCTGCTTTCTAGAGTGGATGGATTAGTTTCCAGCTCTCCCAATGGAACATTAATGTTCCCGTGTTCTCACAGTCACTCTAGCATTTGTGATTTTCCTTTTTGTTGTGTTAACTTTGAAAATCTGATGAATGTTATGTGGGAACTCAGACTTGTTTTAATTTGAATTTCTCAATAGGGATTTGAAACATTTTTTATGCAAATCTTTTTTGCTTGCATTTCTTTGAAAACTGAATGTTCATATCCTTTGACTATTTATCAGTTGAAGAATGACTCTTAATTCCTAAATTTGAATCATTTTCTTTTGTATCTTAGAAACAAGACATTTTTCAAAGAAACTTACTGCTACCCTTCTAATTTTAGCTACATTGATTTTGTTTGTACAAAAAAACAATTTACATTTTTTTAATTTGGTCAATTTCAAACATTATTCCTTGGTTACAAAAATCATTTTCTATTCCTCCCTCCCCTTCCCCCACCCCTCCCATAGCTAACGCACAGTTCCACTGGGTATCTCATGTGTTCTTGATCAGAACCCATTTCTATGTTGTTGGTATTTGCACTAGAATGTTCATTTAGAGTCTTTATCTCCAATCATATCCCCTTCGACCCATGTCATTAAGCAGTTGTTTTCTTTAGTGTTTTTACTCCCACAGTTTTTCCTCTGAATGTGGATAGTGTTTTTTCTCCTGTAACCCTCTGGGTTGTTCAGGATCGATGCATTACCACCAATGGAGGAGTCGATTACATTCAATTGTACCACTGTGTATCAGTCTCTCTGTACATTGTTTTCCTGGTTCTGCTCCTCTCACTCTGCATCACTTCCTGGAGGTTGTTCCAGTTCCCATGGAATTCTTCCACTTTAGTATTCCATCACCAATATATATCACAATTTGTTCAGCCATTCCCCAATTGAAGGGCATCCCCTCATTTTCCAATTTTTTGCTACCACAAAGAGCTCAGCTATGAATATTCTTGTACAAGTCTTTTTCCTTATATTTCTTTGGGGTACAAACCCAGCAATGCTATGGCTGGATCAAAGGGCAGACAGTCTTTTAGCTTCCTTTGGGCATAGTTCCAAATTGCCCTCCAGAATGGTTGGATCAATTCACAACTCCACCAGCAATGAATTAATGTCCCCAACTTTGCCACATCCCCTCCAACATTCATTACTTTCATAGTTGTCATATTAGCCAATTTGCTAGGTGTGAGGTGGTACCTCAGAGTTGTTTTGATTTGTCTCTCTCTCTTATCAGAGATTTAGAATACTTTTTCATGTGCTTATTAATGGTTTTGATTTCTTTGACTGAGAATTGCCTATTTATGTCCCTTGCCCATTTATCAATTGGAGAATGACTTGATTTTTTGTACAATTGATTTAGCTCTTTATAAATTTGAGTAATTAGACCTTTGTCAGAGGGTTTTTTTTTTTTTAATATATTTTATTTGATCATTTCCAAGCATTATTCGTTAAAGACATAGATCATTTTCTTTTCCTCCCCCCCACCCCCCATAGCCGACGCGTAAGTCCACTGGGCATTAGATGTTTTCTTGATTTGAACCCATTGCTTTGTTGATAGTATTTGCATTAGAGTGTTCATTTAAAGTCTATCCTCTGTCATGTCCCCTCAACCTCTGTATTCAGGCAGTTGCTTTTTCTCGGTGTTTCCACTCCCATAGTTTATCCTTTGCTTATGAATGGTGTTTTTTTTCTCCTGGATCCCTGAAAGTTGTTCAGGGACATTACACCGCCACTAATGGAGAAGTCCATTACGTTCGATGATACCACAGTGTATTAGTCTCTGTGTACAATGCTCTCCTGGTTCTGCTCCTCTCGCTCTGCATCACTTCCTGGAGGTTGTTCCAGTCTCCATGGAACTTCTCCACTTTATTATTCCTTTGAGCACAATAGTATTCCATCACCAACATATACCACAGTTTGTTCAGCCATTCCCCAATTGATGGGCATCCCCTCGTTTTCCAGTTTTGGGCCACCACAAAGAGCGCAGCTATGAATATTTTTGTACAAGTCTTTGTGTCCATTATCTCTTTGGGGTACAGACCCAGCAGTGCTATGGCTGGGTCAAAGGGTAGATATTCTTTTGTCGCCCTTTGGGCATAGTTCCAAATTGCCCTCCAGAATGGTTGGATCAGTTCACAACTCCACCAGCAATGAATTAATGTCCCTACTTTGCCACATCCCCTCCAGCATTCATTACTTTCCTTTGCTGTTATGTTAGCCAATCTGCTAGGTGTGAGGTGATTTGCATCTCTCTGATTATAAGAGATGTAGAACACTTCTTCATGTGCTTGTTAATAGTTTTGATTTCTTTATCTGAGAACTGCCTATCCATTTCCCTTGCCCATTTATCAATTGGAGAATGGCTTGATTTTTTGTACAATTGATTTAGCTCATTATAAATATGAGTAATTAAACCTTTGTCAGAGGTTTCTATGAAGATTTTTTCCCAATTTGTTGTTTCCCTTCTGATTTTAGTTATATTGGTTTTGTTTGTACAAAAGCTTTTTAGTTTGATGTAGTCAAAATTATTTATTTTACATTTTGTGATTCTTTCTATATCTTGCTTGGTTTTAAAGCCTTTCCCCTCCCAAAGGTCTGACATGTATACTATTCTGTGTTTACCCAAGAGGTTTTTTTTTATGAAGATTGTTTCCCAGTTTGTTATTTCCCTTCTGATTTTGGCTACATTGGATTTTTTTATAAAAAACTTTTTAATTTGATGTAGCCAAAATTATCTTATATTTTGGGGCTCTTTCTAAGTCTTGCTTGGTTTTAAAATCTTTCCCTTCCCAAAGGTCTGACATGTATACTATTCTGTGTTCACCTAATTTACTTATAGTTTCCTTCTTTATGTTCAAGTCATTCACCCATTCTGAGAGTTTATCTTGGTGTAGGGTGTGAGGTTTTGGTCCAAGCCTAATCTCTCCCACACTGTCTTCTGCTTTTCCCAGCAGTTTTTATTGAACAGTGGATTTTAGTCCCAAAAGCTGGGATCTTTGGGCTTGTCATAGACTGTCCTGCTGAGGTCCCTTACACTAAGTCTATTCCACTGATCCTTTGTTCTGTCTCTTAGCCAGTACCAAATTGTTTTGATGACCACTGCTTTATAGTATAGTTTGAGATCTGGGACTGCAAGGCCACCTTCCTTTGCATTTTTTTTTTCATGATTTCCCTGGGTATCCTTGATCTTTTGTTCTTCCAAATGAACTTTGTTATGGTTTTTCTAATTCAGTAAAAAAGTTTTTTGGAAGTTTAATGGGTATGGCACTAAATAAATAGATAAGTTTGGGTAGGATGGTCATTTTTATTATGTTAGCTCATCCTTCCCATGAGCAGTTAATGTTTTTCCAATTGCTCAGATCTAGTCTTAGTTGTGTTTAAAGTTTTGTAGTTATGTTCATATAGTTCCTGTGTTTGTCTTGGCAGATAGATTCCTAAGTATTTTATATTGTCTAAGGTGATTTTGAATGGGATTTCTCTTTCTGATTCCTGCTGCTGCGATGTGTTGGAGATATATAGAAATGTCGATGACTTGTGTGGATTTATTTTGTATCCTGTTACTTTGCTAACGTTGTTAATTATGTCCACTAGCTTTTTAGTTGATTCTCTAGGATTCTTTAAGTAGACCATCATATCATCCACAAAGAGTGATAGCTTGGTCTCCTCATTGCCAATTTTAATACCTTCAATTTCTTTTTCTTCTCTAATTGCTACTGCTAGTGTTTCTAGTACAATGTTAAATAATAGAGGTGATAATGGGCATCCTTGTTTCACTCCTGATTTTATTGGGAATGCATCTAGTTTATCCCCATTGCAGATGATGTTGGCTGATGGTTTTAGATAGATACTGTTTATTATTTTTAGTTTAAATCCTATCTGATCATAGTGAATAACCCTTCTGATCACTTGCTGGAATCTTTTTGCTAGTATCCTATTTAAGATTTTTGCATCTATGTTCACTAGGGAGATTGGTCTATAGTTTTCTTTCTCTGTTTTTGACCTGCCTGGCTTTGGAATCAGTACCATAGTTGTGTCATAAAAGGAATTTGGTAGCACTCCCTCTTTGCTTATTTTGTCAAATAGTTTGTATAGTATTGGGATTAGCTGTTCTTTGAATGTTTGATAGCATTCACTTGTGAATCCATCAGGCCCTGGGGATTTTTTCTTAGGGAGTTCTTTTCTGATATGGGATTATATAAGAATTCTATTTCTTCTTCTGTTAATCTAGGCAATTTATATTTTTGTAAATATTCATCCATATCACCTAGATTGCCATATTTATTGCCATATAATTGGGCAAAATAGTTTTTGATGATTGCCTTAATTTCCTTTTCATTGGAGGTGAGATCCCCCTTTTCATTTTTGATATGTTAATTTGGTTTTCTTCTTTCTTTTTTTAATTAGATTGACTAGTACTTTGTCTATTTTGTTTGTTTTTTCAAAATACCATCTTCTAGTCTTATTTATTAGTTCAATAGTTCTATCACTCGATTTTATTAATTTCTCCCTTAATTTTTAGGATCGCTAATTTGGTTTTCTTCTGGGGGTTTTTAATTTGTTCGCTTTCAAAGTTTTTTGATTTGCATGTCCAATTCATTGATCTTTGCCCTCCCTAATTTGTTAATATATGAACTCAAGGATATACATTTTCTGCTGAGTACTGCTTTGGCTGCATCCCATAAGGTTTGAAAGGATGTCTCATCATTGTCATTTTCTTCAGTGAAATTATTAATTGTTTCTATGATTTGTTCTCTAACCGATTTTGGAGTATCATATTATTTAATTTCCAATTAATTTTTGATTTGGCTCTCCATGTACCCTTACTGATCATTATTTTTATTGCCTTATGATCTGAAAAGGTTGCATTTATTATTTCTGCTTTTCTGCATTTGCATGCCATGTTTTTAAGACCTAGTATGTGGTCAGTCTTTGTGAATGTGCCATCTGCTGCTGAAAAAAAGGTTTATTCCTTTTTGTCCCTATTTATTTTTCTCCATATATCTAGTAACTCTAATTTTTCAAAGATTTCATTCACATCTTTTACCTCTTATTTTTTGATTTGATTTATCTAAATTTGATAGTGGTTGGTTCAGGTCTCCCACTAATATAGTTTTACTATCTATTTCCTCCTTCAATTCTCCTAGTTTCTCCATTAGAAATTTGGGTGCTATACCATTTGGTGAATACATGTTGATTAGTGATATTTCCTCATTGTCTATACTCCCTTTTATCAGGATGTATTTACCTTCCCTATGTGAGATTTAAAATGGTTGAGGTCTTAAACTGTAGTGATTAAAATAGTGGAAGATATAAATTGTGATAGATATAAGAGAGGGTGAGTAAATTTGACCGCAGAAATATGTTTCACTACAGTGTCTTGGGTTTTAAAATCAAATATAAGGTGGTCGCCAGGGAAATATTCCCAATTATTCAAATACCCAAGTCAATTGGGTTTTATAGAGATTTTAATTAACAATACAATGAGTAATCAAAGAAAGAGAGAGAGAGAGTAAGAAAGGAATAAGTATGAAGGGCCTCAAGCCAATATGGCCTAGACCTGAGTCTTAAAAGAGAAATCAGCCAGTTTTTTAACACTCACCACAAGGTCTGACTAAACAAGGATACTAGTGACACCAGGCCAGCGTCCTTCCTCAAAAGAGTCTTCCAGCCAGAGATTGTTTCAAAGGGCCTCTCTCAAGAGCCTCCAGAGCTCCTACCCCAGAGGGACAGCGCTCCTCAGAGGAGCTCCTCAAGGAGCTCTCCTTCAGAATGAGAGTCAGAAATCGAGATCCTCTCTTTCTCTTCTCTGAGCTCTTATTTTTAACGGCAAAATCTCTTCTATCCGGAGGGACAGCGCTCCTCAGAGGAGCTCCTCAAGGAACTCTCCTTCAGAATGAGAGTCAGAAATCGAGATCCTCTCTTGCTCTTCTCTGAGCTCTTATTTTTAACGGCAAAATATCTTCTGTCCCCTCCCCTAAGTCCTTACATCTACCAATCACTGTAGATGTTTCTAAAGGACCGCCCATTTTGAATTCACAGCTGAGTAGTTTTAATCCCTTTAGTAAGTCAGGAAAAAATGCTGCTGTGTGGACAAATTTCATTAAGAAAAAACCTCTGAATAAGTTATCACCCTTTTAGGTTTAAGTAGTTTACAAGTTGCCCCACCTTTATAGGTACTTAGTATCCCATTGTATCAATTCTAAAACAGTCATGACTCAAAGAATTTCCTGTCTCTTCCATAAGCATGGATCAAAGTACTTTCATTGTTTAGCAAGCTGTTTTCTGTCCTAAAGCAGTCTTAAGTAGGGTGGAGCAGGGACACTCCCATAGCTAGGAGCCCCCACACTCAAGTAGAGTTCTCACTATCTGCTAGGGAATTCTTCCAAGTAGAAGATTCCCCAATGGGGAAATTTCCAACATTCATAAGTCTGAGAAATTTTTTTTACACCTATCCCTTTTAATCAGGTCTATTTTTGCTTTGGCTTTGTCAGATGTCATGATTGCAACTACTGCCTTCTTTCTATCAGTTGAGGCCCAGTAGGTCTTGCTCCAACTTTTAATTCTGACCTTGTGAATATCTACCCGCCTCATATGTGTTTCTTGTAGACAACGTATGGTAGGATTTGGGATTCTAATCTACTCTCCTATTCATCTACGTTTTTTGGGTGAGTTCTTCCCATTCACATTCAAAGTTATGTATGATTGTCACTTGTGAATTCCTTAGCATTTTTATATCTTCCCCTAGTTCTGTCCTTTCTTCTTTTGCTATATCATTTTAAACTACTTTTAATCAATCTCCCTAATCCCCTCCTTTGATATGCTTCCCTTTCTGTCCCCTTCATTTTTGTTCCCTAATTGTTTTTTAGGGTCTGTTAATTCCCCCCCTTCTTCCCTCCCTTTTTTCCTCCCTCCCCTCTACCCCCTCTTAGTTTTACCTTCTCCCTTACCCTGTTGAATAAGATAGACTTCAAGATCCCAATGGATCTAGATGCTCTTCCCTCAGAGTTGATTTCACTGAGAGTAAGGTTTAAGTATTACCTATTAGTACTCTCTTCCTCTGCTTCTTATGAGTATTCTTCCCCTCTCCTTCCCATGTGTATCTTTGTGTGAAAAAGATTATTCTATTTTATTTCTGTTTCTTCAAGTATCTCTTGGTACCATCATTGATTTCCCACCCCACCACCACCCTTTTTATTTTTTTCCATATCTTCTTATAGCCCTTAATGCCCCAATCTTTCCCTATGCATGATTCTTCTAATTACTGTTATAATGAATACAGTTTTGAGAGTTACAAATAACATTTTCTCCATATATTAATATAAATAATCTGATCTAATTGTAGCCTTTGTAGAAGAGAGTTTGAATTAAAAAAAATTTTTCCCCCTTTCCCTTTCTTTCACATTTACCTTTTCATGTTTCTCTTGCTTTTTGTGTTTGGATATCAAACTTTCCACTTAGTTCTGGTCTTTTCTTTACAAATACTTGGAAATCTTCTATTTTGTTGAATGCCCATACTTTCCCCTGGAAGTATATAATCAGTTTTGGTTGAAGACTCAGTTCTCTTGCCTTTCTGAATATCATATTCCAGGCCTTGCAGTCCTTTATTGTGAAAGCTGCCAGGTCTTGTATGATCCTGATTGGTGCTTCTTGGTATCTGAATTGTCTCTTTTTGGCTTCTTGTAGAATTTTCTCCTTAGCTTGAGAGCTTTGGAATTTGGCAGTTACATTCCTGGGAGTTGTCTTTTAGGGATTTAGTATAGAGGGTGTTCTATGAACTCTTTCAATGTCTATTTTTTCCCCTTATTGAAGAACATCAAGGCAATTTTCTAGGATGATTTCTTGTAGTATGGGGTCAAGATTTCTGTTTATTTCTGGTTTTTCAGGTAGAGCAATGATTCTCAAATTGTCTCTCCTTCCTCTGTTTTCTTGATCTGTCACCTTGTCAGTGAGATATTTTGTTTTCTTCTATTTTGTCAGTCTTTTGACTTTGCTTTATTATTTCTTCCTGTTTTGCAAGATCATTGTCTTCCAGTTGCCTAATTCTGGTCTTTAAAGACTGGTTTTCCTTTTCAGTTTGGTTTACCCTGCTTTCTGTGGCTTCCACTTGTTTCTCCAATTGGGAGTTCTTGTCTCTCAGACTGTTGTTCTCTCTTTGAATTATTTTCCATTTTTCTTGCCAGAAGGCTTCCATCTTTTGGATAAGCTCCAATTTGAATTCTTCCAGAGCTTGTGGACAGTTTTCCATTTTTTTTTTAATGTTTTGATTTTGTTTGAATTTCTTCCTCTTTTTACTCTGTAGCCTGGGTTTTCCTTCCGTAAAAATTTTCAAGAGTCAATGTCTTCTTCCTGTTTTTCTTGGAGGGTGTCTGTTGATCCTGGTCACAATGAGCCATCACTGTGATGGTTTTTCCTTCCCTTTTTAGTCAGAAATCTGAGTGAGATGGGCAGGTTCTCTGTTTATGGGAGCAAGACTTTTGCCTGAGGCAAGTTCTTGAATCTCCACAGCCTCTGCTGTTTGCTAGAGTACCCACTGTCGGTTCTCTCCAGTGCACGGAGGTTTCCTGTGTAACTGCTCTCAGGGGTAGATCCCCGGCAGACCTAGTCAGCTCCCAAGGGCCTTGAGGTGCCCCTTGATCACTCTAGAGGTGTCCCTTGCTCACTCACTGTTTCTGGTGTGCACTGGCTCTGACTCTGGCTCTGTAGGTGGGGGGGGGGGGAGGGTTGATCGGCTCACGTTTGAGTGGGAGCTTTTTCTCCTTATAGTGTGAAAATGCTCAAACCCCACATACCTTCAATGCTGCTCCCTACTGTAGAGTTCCTCCATTCTTCCGAAAATGGTTTTTATGTTCTTTTGAGGTAGTCTATTTCTTTGGGTTCTGGGTAGAGGAAGTGTCTTGTGTCTAGACTGCCGCCATGTTTACCCGGAAGTCCATATTTACATTTTTTTTTAAACCCTTACCTTCCATCTTGGAGTCAATACTGTGTATTGGCTCCAAGGCAGAAGAGTGGTAAGGGCTAGGCAATGGGGATCAAGTGACTTGCCCAGGGTCACACAGCTGGGAAGTGTCTGAGGCCAGATTTGAACCTAGGACCTCCCATCTCTAGGCCTGGTTCTCAATCTACTGAGCCACCCAGCTGCCCCCCATATTTACATTTTTAACAAACAAAACTGCATTTTATTCCATTTGTTTGGTCATGAATATTTCAGCACCTGTTCTCTTTCCAGGTCCCATAGAAGTCTTCCTTTGTAACAAATGTAGTCAAGCAAAACAAGTCAGCATTTTGGCTATTTGGAAATATACATCTCATTTGACACGTCTTGTCTATTATCCCTCTTGCCCAAAGGTAGGAGGCATGCATCATCATTAGTCTTCTCATGTCATGATTTGTCACTGTGGTTGAGCAGAGTTCTAAAGTCTTACAAAGTTGTTTTCCTTTACATTACTATGAATAGTGTTTCCCTCTTCTCTTATTTCATTCAGTTCAAACAAATTTTCCCGGATTTTTTCTGAACTTTTCAAAGGTCCATTTACATTTCATTATATTTGTATTGCTGTAATTTGTCTGGCCATTCTCTACTTAATGGGCTTTGCTAAAACAAAAAAATGCTATTATAAATATTTTTAAATATATACATTAGAGTTTCCTCTGCTTTGGAGCACTTTGAAGTATATATGCATAGTATTGTTATAGTTGGATGTTTTGGGTGATTTTGAAGGTGAGGGAAATACACTTCCAAAGTGTTTTCTTGAACATTTGAAAGAATAACACATTCACCATTGTAATAGACTGAAGGATTGGCATTTCGGCATACTTTCTGTTGGAGGTGGGGGGATGATTAAAAGCCTTTGGCCTTACAGTTCTTTTCCATGCCTTTCCCCTCAAGCTCTCCCTTCTTCCAAATTCTCCATTTCTGTCAAAGGTATCACCATCATTCCAGTCTCTCAGGTTTGTAGTATGGGCATTATCTTGGGCTTTTCATTCTCCCTCATTGCATCTATCTAGTCATTTACCATATCTTGCTATATTTTATCTCTATTGAGTCTCACATTCAAACTCTTCTCTCCATTCACAGTTACTACCTCAGCTCAGGCCCTTATCATGTCTTGCCCTAGGTAATTGCAACCGTTTTTAATTGTTCTCTCTGCCTCATTTCAGTTCATCTGACACACTAATACCAGTCATTTTCCTTAAGCTTAGATCTGATTGTGTGACTCTCCTACACTTGAATGATTGATAAAATTTTAGAGTCCAGTTCTCATACATGTAACTTCTTCCTGTTTTCTATCTACTGGCAGTTCTGTTTTTTATCATGTATATGGAGTTATATAATCTTATGGATATAAAGTATCAGTGATATATGTAGACAAATATCATAGATCTGTTTATGGAAATTTTATAGATTTAGATTTTATAGGATGAATCTCTGGGCATTTACCATAGACCATTAAGTACAGTGAAATCCTCCTATAAAGGTGATCTTGAAAACTGTGTTTATGTTAGCTTTTCATCAAGTTTTAGGGTATCTGTAGTATATCCAAATCTTTATAATAAATAGATATGTAATTATTGTAACATGCTGTAACAGAGCACAATTCCTGCATGTAAATAGCATATTTTTATACCTGAACTAAAATGTTGATAATAGTACCCTCTACTTGTTTATAGAGACCTGAGTCTTCAAAGCCCTTTTCCCTACATTCTCTCCCTTGCTGACCTCACCAGATTCCACAGGCTCTGGTGATAACCCTCATTCTAGGAAAAATATATTTATTCACCTCAGCCTCTTTGAATCCTTAATTTCCACTTAAATCTTAGCTTAAAAGTGCTACCTTCTACATGAACTCTTTCATGATAACCTCCCCCATGCTCTGCAGAAACTCTTTTTCCCAATGCCTAATCCTTTACTCAGGAGACACTCAGTGTTGAAATGCTGCTGAAGAAGCACCCTTTAAAAGTTCATTTAATAACCATAGGAAAGAAGAAACATATAGTCTTATTTTTTACAAGATAAATTCATATTTAGGAAAAAATTTTTCAGACATTTCCAAATGTGTCATTTTTTATTAGAACTTCAGTGCATAAACATTTTACTAGATAATTTTCTTGTGGCATTTGTTATAACTTTCAAATATTCTTTTCAAATGAATTTTTAAAAATTTTGATACTGGCTGTCTTAAAAATATTTTTAAAACAGACGCTTTGCATTCATTTTGTGCAGGATATCTATCTTGGTGAATTGTAGATTTCTACTTGTATGCCTATTTCAGGAGATGTTAATTCCTGACTAAAATTTAAAAAAAAGAAAAAGATTTAAGCAGCAGAGGTTTTTACTTAGCTAGTGAAACCTCTTTTCTTGTTACTAATAAGAAGCCAAGTATGGTCATGAATATGTACATTTCTCCAGAACAAAGAAAAATTATATATTTTCCTCAAATTCTAATTATAATAAATTAGATATAGAATGATGGCCTATGAAAACAGTTTGATATATTTGCTATTATACTTCCATTCTTAAATGGATTAGTTTTGGGGTAAATTCTGAAAAATTTTCCTTTAAAAACACCATTTTTCTCCCAACCAGTACTTTAAAAAGTTTACTATTTGAATCATTGTTTCATAGATGACTTGTAAGTAAATTACTTAGACCAGGGTTATATTTTGAGGAATTTTGAGGGCTTTATTTAATATTTGAGTTAGCGGGTTAGGGACCCGGCTGTGACTAAACTGCTGAATTACACTGAGAAACTTCCTCTTCTTTTATCTGTTTATAAAGTAGGTGCTTAATCCTTAAGTGTGTGCTTATTCTGTGTATACTCAGTACAAAATGCTCCGATATCAGTAAAATTGTTTATTATTAGAAGTATTGAAGTTAAAGCAAGTTTCATGAAAATCCTCAGTGTGATTGACCATCGATTTGTGATTTTATTTCCCTTCCTTCAGACTTCAAAACTTATCTCTGTATCTTCAACCATACTTCCATCTTTTGCTAGTCACAGAAAAGTGGCTGTTTTTCTTACCAAAGTTGCTCCCTACAGTTATGCCTCTCTCTCCTTTGGAAGCTTGCCTCTTCTATCATTCTGTCTTTTGGGATAACATATGTAAATGATTGCATGCCTTAATGAGCTATATAAATGCCAGCTATGTAAACCTATGTACATCTCATTCTTTTCAAATTTTTGATTGTGTTCAGAGAAATTGGTCCTGGGACAAATGATTAATCTGCTATTATTCCTTTATATTTAATTATATGCAGGCTATTTTTCAGGTGGGGTTTTTTTGGCAATAGGCTAACTGAATTTATAAATACAAATGGGGGATTTCTTGTAATAGTGTAAAAATATTAAGATATAAGCTCATCTTCTATGGGTGCACTAAAAGCATCCTCAATACAACTCTAATATTAGACAAATTAATAGGAATAACGTGTCCTTAGTCCTGTTCCTATGTGATATTGTTCTCTTCTGTTCTCTGTATTTTAAAGACTTTGTTCCATGTAGCATGAAGATTGAGAATTTTGATTAAAGATATCTATTAAAATGGTTGTTCTTTAGGTTTTTATGAATCAGTGTTATAGGAAATGGTTGGAAACAACTTACTCCATGATTCCAGAATGATTTATTGTTTAGTTCTCTAGGTTATTTTGAGGCCTGTGTTTGTAATGTAGAAACTTTCCATGAAAAGTAAATAATTCTAGCCGTTGGATCATGTCTTGCTAGGTGTTTACTAAGTGCTAAATTTTCATAGCCTCCAATAATGTGTTGCACTGTTTTCACCATTTCCTTGCATTATATTCATAGACCACTAAATTCAGGCTCCTTTAAGAATATGGTAGTTTCTGTTGGTAGCGTCCTGTTCCTGAATTATCATAAAAAATTGTTTCTAACAAACTATGTTATATCACTTGGGCATTTATTTGCTGTTTCTCTCTTAAATATTGAGAAATATGAAAATGTTACACATAAGAGGTCTTTGATTCCATTCTTGAATATTAGCTGTTTTATAAGCTTTATCCAGAGGCAAACCACTTTCAATTACATTTGAACTTCCTTTTCAGTGGAACCTACCTTTTACCTGCTTTGACTTTGGCTTGGTAAAATGATGTCTCTTTTTTCCAAAGATATTTGTTTAGATTCTTAACCTATCATGTTTGCCAAAAATGCCTATCAATCTTTCATTCTTTAGGTGGGAAATATTAATTTTTCTTTAGCTGCTGCTTTAGACCCTTTGTTTTATTAATATTATTAAAAATTTTGTTAGACTAACTTCCATATCTGTTCTGATCCATTTATTATTGTCTTCAAACTCTTCCTATTGTGTGACTTGTTCCATAGATTCCTCAAGTTATTTTCCTGTATCTCTTTCCTTTTATAAGAGCACCCTACATTTGATGCCTCTGCTTTCTCACAACCAGTTCCCTAAATCCCTTGTAGCAGTGTCTAGCCTCTTCCTTTTTTTGAACTGCTCTTTAAGGGTCACTAATTTCTTTTAAAATATTTTTTTCATTGACATATTTTGTTGTCACATTGCATGGGTTTCCATTATAATCCTTCTTTTCTCCTTCCATAGAGCTATCCATCATAACAAAGAATCTTTTTAAAAGAAAAAAAGAGGGGAAAAATCAGCAAGACCAATCAACATATTAAAAATCTCTAAAGCTATAAGAAATATTCTCCAGCCCTAGACACTGATCCTTGAAAGCACAGGTCTCTGGGGTAGGGAGAAAGAGGGGAAAAAGTGTCTTCTCATATTTTCTTTGTGGATAAACTTATTTTTTATAAATTAAGTGTATTTAATTTCAGTTCTGTAGGGGTTATTCTTTCTATTTGCATTGTTATATAATTGTGTGTAATTTTTCCTTGGCTCTGCTTACTTCACTTTGCAATCAGTTCATGTAAATCTTTTCATATTCCTCAGTATTTATCATGCTCATTGTTTCTTATAGCACATTAATATCACATGACATTTATATTCCACAGCTTGCTTGGCATTCTCCAGTTGACAATCAGATACTTTTTTCAAGTTCTTTACTACCAAAAAAAAGTGCTGATGTAAATTTTTTGATGTCATACCAACCCTTTGTTGGCATCAATGACTGCCTTGGAGTATATGCCTAAGAGTGGACTCTTTGAATCAACAGATAAGGACATTATAGTCACTTTATTTGGATAATTCCAAATATTATTATAACTAATGACCTCTTATTTGCTAAATCAATCACTTTTCAGTCAACATCTACCTTGACCATTTTTTTTTAAATAACAATTAACATCTTATAGATTGCTTTCTATGTGCCAGTGACTATGCTGAGTACTTCATATAGCAGCTAGTAAATGTCTAAGGCCACCAGATTTGAATTTAGGTTTTTCTGACTCCAATCCAGCACTCTATCCACTGTTCCACCTATAGTGATTGATACTATTGATTTCTTCCGTCCTGAGTATTTTCTCCTGTTTCTTCCTTTTTTTCCTGATTGTTCCATTTACGTTTCCTTCAGGGGTTAACCATTTTTCTTCTTCCTCTTTAGTATGTTTATCCCACAGGGCTTTGCAATAGGTCTTCTCCCTTAATTTTTTCCTTATTGGTTCTCCATGCCCACGGTTTTAATAATAAAGAGATAATTGCCAAATTTAAATATCCAACCTAACCTCCTTCTTGAACTTATTCTCATTAGATGTCTTGTTAGCATTCCAGATTTTATATGTTCAGTCCTGAATTCCCTATATTCTCTCCCAAACCTGTTTCTCCTAGATTCCCTTTTTCTGTAGATACCTTTATCCTACCCTCCAAGTCATCCCAACTCAAAACTTCAGTCATCTTTGACTCTTCTCCCTAATTGACTTTCCACATCTAGCCAGTTGCCAAATTATGCTAATTCTACTTATATATCATCTCTGATCTATTTCCTTTTCTATAGTTAGTCTGTTCTCTCCCCTTATCACATATCATTTGGACTGTTGCAATATAATCCTAATGTCCAGTTCTCTCCTCTCTAATACATCCTTTACATGACTGCCAAAATAATCTTTCTAAGGAAGAGATTGCATTATGTCACTTTCCTACTCAGAAACTTTAGGGGTTCTTGATCACCTTTACGATAAATAATAATTCCTTTTCATGGTATTTAAAGCCTCTTACAATCTGACTCATACCTTATTTCATATTATTTCCCTTTTTGTAATGTTCTTGTCTCCATCCCAACTCATGTAGATTTTGCTGTTTCTTGAACCTGGCATATCACCTCTTGCTTCAGTTACACATATAGATACCCTCCAAATCTGAACTACACTCTTTCCTTGTATTTCTTTTTCATAATCCTTTTTATTTTTTATTTTTTTTTGTCTTTTTTAAAAATTTGATCATTTCCAAGCATTATTCATTAAAGACATAGATCATTTTCTTCCCCCCCCCACCCCCCATAGCCGACGCGTAAATCCACTGGGCATTACATGTTTTCTTGATTTGAACCCATTGCTATGTTGATAATATTTGCATTAGAGTGTTCATTTAGTCTCTCCTCTGTCATGTCCCCTCAACCGCTGTATTCAGGCAGTTGCTTTTCCTCGGTGTTTCTACTCCCATAGTTTATCCTTTGCTTATGAATAGTGTTTTTTTCTCCTAGATCCCTGCAAATTGTTCAGGGACATTACACCGCCACTAATGGAGAAGTCCATTATGTTCGATTATACCACAGTGTATTAGTCTCTGTGTACAATATTCTCCTGGTTCTGCTCCTCTCGCTCTGCATCACTTCCTGGAGGTTGTTCCAGTCTCCATGGAACTCCTCCTCCACTTTATTATTCCTTTTAGCACAATAATATTCCATCACCAACATATACCACAATTTGCTCAGCCATTCCCCAATTGATGGGCATTCCCTTATTTTCCAGTTTTTGGCCACCACAAAGAGCGCAGCTATGAATATTTTTGTACAAGTCTTTTTGGGGTACAGACCCAGCAGTGCTATGGCTGGATCAAAGGGTAGATATTCTTTTGTCGCCCTTTGGGCATAGTTCCAAATTGCCCTCCAGAATGGTTGGATCAGTTCCACCAGCAATGAATTAATGTCCCTACTTTGCCACATCCCCTCCAGCATTCATTACTTTCCTTTGCTGTTATGTTAGCCAATCTGCTAGGTGTGAGGTCATACCTCAGAGTTGTTTTGATTTGCATCTCTCTGATTATAAGAGATTTAGAACACTTCTTCATGTGCTTATTAATAGTTTTGATTTCTTTATCTGAGAACTGCCTATCCATGTCCCTTGCCCATTTATCAATTGGAGAATGGCTTGATTTTTTTGTACAGTTGATTTAGCTCTTTATAAATTTGAGTATTAAACCTTTGTCAGAGGTTTTTATGAAGATTTTTTCCCAGATTGTTGTTTCCCTTCTGATTTTAGTTACATTGGTTTTGTTTGTGCAAAAGCTTTTTAATTTGATGTAGTCAAAAATATTTATTTTACATTTTGTGATTCTTTCTATGTCTTGCTTGGTTTTAAAGTCTTTGCCCTCCCAAAGGTCTGACATGTATACTATTCTGTGTTTACCCAATTTACTTATGGTTTCCTTCTTTATGTTTAAGTCACTCAGCCATTTTGAATTAACTTGGTGTAGGGTGTGAGGTGTTGATCTATTCCTAGTCTCTCCCACACTGTCTTCCAATTTTCCCAACAGTTTTTATCGAATAGTGGATTTTTGTCCCAAAAGCTGGGATCTTTGGGTTTGTCATATACTGTCTTGCTGAGGTCGTTTTCCCCCAGTCTATTCCACTGATCCTCCTTTCTGTCTCTTAGCCAGTACCAAATTGTTTTGATGACTGCTGCTTTGTAATATAGTTTAAGGTCAGGGACTGCAAGGCCCCCATCATATGTGGTTTTTTTTTTCATTATTTCCCTGGATATCCTTGATCTTTTGTTCTTCCAAATGAACTTTGTTATGGTTTTTTCTAAATCAGTGAAGAAGTATTTTGGTAGTTCAATGGGTATGGCACTAAATAGATAAATAAGTTTGGGTAGGATGGTCATTTTTATTATATTGGCTCGTCCTATCCATGAGCAGTTAATGTTTTTCCAATTGCTCAAGTCTAGTTTTAGTTGTGTGGAGAGTGTTTTGTAGTTGTGTTCATATAGTTCCTGTGTTTGTCTTGGGAGGTAGATTCCTAGGTATTTTATTTTGTCTAAGTTGATTTTGAATGGGATTTCTCTTTCTAGTTCTTGCTGCTGAGCTGTGTTGGAGATATATAGAAAAGCTGATGATTTATGTGGGTTTATTTTGTATCCTGCAACTTTGCTAAAGTTGTTGATTATTTCAATTAGCTTTTTGGTTGAATCTCTAGGATTCTTTAAGTAGACCATCACATCATCTGCAAAGAGTGATAACTTGGTCTCCTCCTCGCCTATTTTGATGCCTTCAATTTCTTTTTCTTCTCTAATTGCTACTGCTAGTGTTTCTAGTACAATGTCAAATAGTAGAGGTGATAATGGGCATCCTTGTTTCACTCCTGATCTTATTGGGAATGCATCTAGTTTATCCCCATTGCAGATGATATTAGCTGATGGTTTTAGATATATACTGTTTATTATTTTTAGGAACGACCCTTCTATTCCTATGCTTTCTAGTGTTTTTAATAGGAATGGGTGTTGTATTTTATCAAATGCTTTTTCTGCGTCTATTTAGATAATCATGTGGTTCTTGCTGGTTTGCTTGTTGATGTGGTCAATTATGTGGATGGTTTTCCTAATATTGAACCAGCCCTGCATCCCTGGTATAAATCCTACTTGATCATGGTGGATGATCCTTCTGATCACTTGCTGGAGTCTTTTTGCTAGTATCCTATTTAAGATTTTTGCATCTATATTCATTAGGGAGATTGGTCTATAGTTTTCTTTCTCTGTTTTTGACCTGCCTGGTTTTGGAATCAGTACCATGTTTGTGTCGTAAAAGGAGTTTGGTAGAACTCCCTCTTTGCTTATTATGTCAAATAGTTTGTATAGTATTGGGATTAACTGTTCTCTGAATGTTTGATAGCATTCACTTGTGAATCCATCAGGCCCTGGGGATTTTTTCTTAGGAAGTTCTTTGATGGCTTGTTGGATTTCATTTTCTTCATAATCCTTTTTAAAAGCTCATTTTCAGGCACAGCTAGGTAGCACAGTGGCTAGAGCATCAGGCCTGCAGTTGGGAAAACCTGGATTTAAATTTGACTTCAGAAACTTCCTAGTTGTGGGATCCTGGGCAATTCATTTAACCCTGATTCCCTAACCCTGATACTCTTCTGTCCTAGAATTGATACCAAGACAGTTTGGTTTTTTTAAAGCTTATCTCCAGTGTCACCAACTTCAATCTTGATTATCCCAGCTGACAGTGTTCTTTTTCCTCAGAATTTTCCTCAAGCAGTTTGTCTGAATATTTCTTTTGTATCTATCACACCTTACCTCTTGTCAGGTGTATCTGTTTACATGTTAATTTCTGCCCATAAGAAGAGTATAGTCATTTTTTTGCCTTCATATCCTCAGTACCAGCAATGACTCTCTAATATAGGATGGGTTTATAATAAATATACTAGACAAGTACCACATTTTTAAAGAATTCATTATTGAAATCTCAGGGAGGCAGAATGGTACACTAAAAAGAGCACTAAATTTGGAATCAGAGGGCCTGAGTTCCAGTCTCAGCTCTGCCATGTTCTTGTATAGGTATCCCTTCCACATTAAAGAAGTTAGGGGTGAGGCAACCCCCCACAATCTGTAAAATCAGTGTAAAAATTTTTTGGCACTCCCTTTGAACAGAGAAGAAGACTGAATTTTTTCTTTTCTTTTATAGAGTGTTTGTAGAATTTGGGTTAAGTTTTTGGTCATAGGCTATATAATTTCTAAACCTTTTCTATGTTGTCTATTGGCCTTTTGTATGCCATGTCTGGCTTTTGCAAAACTCCCTCCAAATTCCCATTTAATTTCTTATGCTGACCTTTGATATATTGAAACTGCAGTAGAAGGGATATCTGTATTTCCTGCTTGACCTTTGGCAAGTTACTTAATTTTCTGGGCCTCCATTTCCTTATGTGTAAAATGAGGGGTTGGACTAAGGTAACATCCAAATTGACCTGAGATATCATTTAGTCCAATCTCCACATTTTAAAAGTTTGAGTAGACAGAGTTTTAAGAGAGGTGAAATTATTTGCCCTAAGGGACAAAGCTAGACTATAAACTGAAGTCTTTTGATTCCAACACTAACACTTTCCCCAATAAATCCCTAGCTAAGATCGTGTGTTGCTTAGAGCACAGCATCCTTGTTTCAGTTTACTTTCCTGAGAAAATTGTGCCCAGTTGTATAAGTGGAGAATTTGAACCTTTGACGTAATTCCCCAGAAGTCCTTAGTATTTCCCGAAATTCCCCATAATCTCTCCTGCATCTCCATATTGGCAAGATCACATTATTTGTGTTTAACTGGTGGTAATGCTTCCCAGACACTCTTGTTCTTGTATGATGTAACATCAGCAGTGATGGTGGTAAGGTGGGGAAAATTTGAAAATGGCTAACCAGCCATGGGCATGTGGTTTTTATTTTGTATCCTCTTTATTCCTTGATTTCTAATGATCTTTAATAAACCTCATAAAATATAATATTTTTTATTAATTGAGATATAATTTTAAAATTTACACAATAGACATGTCATCCTCAGATATGTAGATAGATAGATAGATAGATAGATAGATATAGATGGATGGATAGGTAATTAAAAAGAAAACATTTATTAATTTATATTTGCCCCTATGCTGAGTGGTGGGGATACAAATATAAGTAAATGAGACAGTCTAGGGGTTGCCTATGTGCTAACCTTCAAGGAGCTTACATTTTATTTAATTTTTTAAAATTTATTTATTTTTACATATTTTTCCAAGGTTACATGATTCATGTTCTCTCCCTTCCCTCTTCCCTTCCCCCTCCCAGAGCTGACAAGTAATTCCACTGGGTTATACATGTATGTACTCAATATCCATTTCCATATTATTCATTTTTGTAATAGAATAGTCTTTTAAAACTAAAACCCCAAATCCTATCCCCATATAAACAAGTGATAAATTATATATTTTTCTTTTGTGTTTCTACTCCCACAGTTCGTTCTTTCAATGTGGATAGCATTCTTTCTCAGAATTCCCTCGGGATTGAAGGAACTTACATTTTAGAAGAGAATAAAAATTTGGAGGGTAAATTAAAAGAGATAAACAGGCCTGTGAGACCTTCTGGAAACTGTGATTGTATTTGGCAGATTGGCATAATTGTAGAGAGTTGGACTTAGAATCTGGAAGCCATTTTTTTCCAGTGGTACAAATTGATTTGAGCACTTTGCAAATCTGCATTTATAAAGAGAGTTCCTCCTACCAGGAGTTCCCTTTTAGTCATTTAAACCATCAGTCAATCATATTAAGGGCCATGAGTGCTAAATGCTAGAGATGTGTAGACAGAAGGACCTTAGCATTCTTTGATGGAAACAGTCTTTGTTTGAACAGACAAAAAAATGGAGGCAGTCCATGTTCAAACAGACAAAATATATACATAGTAAATTTTTGAAGAGGAAGGCACCTATAAAAGAAGTGGTTGTGTTGAGAAAAGACTGCCTGAAGGAAATGAGATTCTAAGAGAAGGAGGTGAATCAGGAGTGTATTTCAGGCAGTGCAAAGGCTCAGAAATTGGGAGCTGTTTGTTGATTAATAAAAACAGCAAAAAGATGCAAGTTGGCCTGATTGTTTGAAGAGGAGTACTTACTATTATTTTTTAAACCCTTACCTTTTGTCTTAGAATTAGTGCTTATCAGTTCCAAGGTAGAAGAACAGTATGGGCTAGGCAATGGGGGTTAAATGACTTGCCCAGGGTCTCACAGATAGAAAGTTTCTGAGATCAGATCTGAAACCAGAACCTTTGTGTCTCCAAACCTGGCTCTCAATCCACTGAGCCACCTGGCTGTCCTGAAGAAGAGTAATTATAATAATATGATTGGAACATTAAGTGGAGTCTAGGCTACAAAGGACTTTGCTGACTAAACAAAGAAGCATATTGTTGATTTTATAGGTAACAGAGGGCCATTGGAACTTATCGAAGAGGGAAATCACATGGTAAGGAAAACCACTTTGGCGGCAGCATGTAGAAAATGGATTGGAAAGGTTCTTAAATGTGTTTAGTCATTTTTCAGTTATGTCCAACTCTTCATGATCTCATTTGAGATTTTCTTGGCAAAAATACTGCAGTGGTTTACCACTTCCTTCTCTAACTCATTTGACAGACGAGAAAACTGAGGCAAATAGGGTGAAATAACTTGCCTACAGTCACACAGAGTATCTGGGGCTAGATTTGAACTCAGGCCTTCCTAACTCCTGGCCCAGCACTCTGTCTACTGCACCACTTAGCTACCTATAGCTAGAGAAGTAGAAGACCAATTAGAAGGCTATAGAAATAGTTTAGGTGAGAGTGGTGAGGTCCTGAACTGAGATCCTGGCTGTGAGAGTAGAAAGAAGGAGATAACTGTATGAGATATGATGAAGGTAGAGACAGTTGGATATATGGGATGACAATGAGTGAGCCAATTAAGTTATGGATCTGGGTGAGTGGAAGGATGGCTGTGTCTTCAACAAAAATAGGGAAGTTGAAAAGCGTTCTAGGTTTAGAGACAAAGATGATGATTTCCATTTTGAGCATGTTGAGTCTGATATACTTTCAGGACAGTAAGTTTGATACATCCAGTAGGCAATTGGAGGTACTTGGAACTTAGGAAAGATTAAGTTTGACTATATAGATGTAGGAGTCATTTGCAAAGCAATGACAAACCTATGGGAGATGAATTCAAGTAAGATTATAGAGGAAGAGCGCCATGGGGTACATGTAGATAGTAAGGAAACTCAAAACATGGTTAGTTGGGTGGGAAGGAAAACCCTAAGGAGAGAAGATCCAGGAGAAAAGGATTGGTCAGTGGTGTCAAATGCTGCAAAAAGATCAAGAAGGGCAAAGATTGAGGAAAAGCCATCAGATTTGGCCATTATAATATCATTATTAACTTTAGAAAGAGCATATCATTTGAAGGATAGATTCCGAAGCCATAGTGAAGAGGTCAGAGAAGTGAGTAAGAAGAGAGGAAGGAGAGAGTGGATATAGATGTCTTTTTTTTTTTTTAAGAGTTTGGCTGTGAAAGGGAGAGAGAGAAAGAGGACAGGAGATAAATGATTATGAAAGCTGATGGAGAAGAAAGATGATGTCAAGGGATTTTGAAATGTAGGCAGAAGAAGAGACTCACTGAAAATGACCTGTTTTCTCTATAAAGTAACTTCAGCTGAGAGAATGGCAGAGGTTGGAGGGTAGAGTAAAGGGAAAGATAATGTAGAAAGGTTGAAGAGAAGCTTTGGAGCAGCCTCTGAAGAGTGGGATAGAAAATCATAGAGGAGAGAGATATTGTGTTGCTGAAGAGATAATTCAATTGAGATCAGATAGCATAAATCTATAGCAGACCTAGTTGGCTTAGTTGCATGCTTTTCTCCAGTTCTACTCAACAGTATAGAGGGAGGGGAAAGGTAGATGGGAGTTATCCAGATTTAAGGTTTGCCCAGTTTTGAATGTTAGTAAGATAGAAGAGGGTAAGTCAAGTCAACAAGCATTAATTAAGTACTTTGCCATGTGCCAGGCACTGCGCTGAGCACTGGGGATCCAAATAAAAGGAAAAAAAAAAAAGAGTTTCAGCCTAGAGGAAAAGACACACGTAAAAGGAAACTGAGAGTAGGGCGAGAGGAAAGGGAAATATATCTGCTCAGGGACATGGTTCCAAAGTCCAAAAGAATAGCTCACCTGATCCTTCCCTCAAAATGGATGTTCTATAAAGAATTTACCAGTGGGAGAAGAAGGGCAGCAGTGGTCAAGGGAGAAGACAGTAAAGTGATTCCAGAGCACTCTAGAAACAAAACTAGTTACTATTGGGTCAAAATTGGAAAGAGAGAAAAGTGGTATTGCACTGCAAGAAAATTAGGAACAGAAGACTTGAAGATCTTGAATGAATACTAGGTAAAGGTAAGGTATAGGGGAAAGTAGAATGATAGTAAACTTATAATCTTACAAATCTTACAAAAAGATTTCAGGACTTTGATCATTGAAGTGGAAATTTGTGGGTGATGGCAAGATCAAGGGTATAATCATCCCTGTGTGAGACAGAAGTAGAGAAGAGAAGTAGGTCATGGGAGCTCAGTAGATTGAGGAACTGAGAGAATAAAGTATTTAAAGGGATATCCACACATATAATGAAGTCCTTCAGTACTCAGATAGATCCCAGTTGGCTGTATATTGACTTAGAAAACCACAAGTTCACATTATTTTTAATTTATTTTATTAAACATTTCCCAATTAGATTTTAGTTCAGTTTATGCATGAAATGGGACTGAGAGTTCTTCTGCTCTAGTTCAAAGGATAAGAATCTGTATGAGGAGAGCCTCATACAGTGTGAGGTGCCTAAACTTCTTGAAAAAGAAAGGAAAATGTCCTAAAAGACAATAGATAACTGCTACTGGTGGATGGGGTGAGGGTAGGGTAGTATAAGTATTTATATAATGTTTACTATGTGCTAGGCACTATGCCCAGCACTTTACAAATATTTTCTAATTTGATCCTCATAAAAACTCTGCAAAGTAGGAAGTAGGTACTATTATTATTCCTATTTTGTAGTTGCAGGCAGAAGTTGTGACTAGCCTAGAGTCACACAACCAGTAAGTTTATTGGGCTGGATTTGAACTACTGTCTTCCTGATTCCAAGTCCAGCATACTATCCATTGCACCACCTATAGCTGTCTGTAGCCAGCTAGCATCTTGTCAGGATTGAGGAAGGAGTATGACATGCATTTAGGCATCCATTATCACAGAGATTGAGAAAGAAAGAGGCAGAATGATATAACAGATCACATTGCCTCCTCAGTCCCCTTTAAAAAATTAGATTGTAGTTTACGAAGGTAGACATTTTTGTTTTTCAATTTGAAATTGCCTGTCTTTATGGTCATATTATGCTTGTGATCAAGGATACTACTAGGCATGGGGAATCTCTATGTTGAACAGCAAGAAGTTTGTTTTTTGTTATAGTATTTAATGCCTAGAATTTGTTTCTCTTTATAGTCGATACAAAACCCATCTTTCCTGTCTAACCTACCTAGATGGGCAAGAAACTGTTTTGATTTCTTTTTTCCCCCTAAAAGTCTGTACATCTCCAATTTGTAAAGTCGCATTGTGAGTTTTCAGTATTTTGAGTTTTTCAAGAGAGAAATGCTCTTATAAAAAGTGCAATAATGTAGTACTATTATAGGTCATTAGATTTTTTTATTCAGTAGTTTATATAATCCTTTTCATAAACTGAATTAATACATGTTTCCATATATTGTAGAAGTCTTGAGTAAGGTCAGGCTGAACAACCACCTTAGTTTTATGATACAAATTATGTATAAAGGCTAAATAATAAAAATATTCTTGTATCTGTAACCGATTCAGACAATAGAATTGTTATTCACATATATTTAAGACTGGTTTTCAGTTAGTATGATACTTAGGATTATAAAATCAAAGCTTCAGACTGGGAAGATATCTGACAAGGTAAACAAGTCTAAATTAATCATTTTACAGATGAGGAATCAGAGGCCTAGTGAGGTTAAGCTATTGCTCAGTCACATAAGTAACAGAACCATGTTTTCCTGTATATTTCTCAGAATCCTAACCCTTTTTCACATTTACAAAGAAGTCTCAGTGTATCAGAGGGTATGTTGATTGTCAGTAGAATTTCTCTACTCTTTAGCTTCAGAAACCTTTTGGTACATAAGCTGCCACCATCTCTTTTTTTAATTTCTCCAAGGAGTTTATATACCATACTTTCTACAATGTTCTTTTGTTCTTTTTTATACCCAGAAATGTCAAGATTGATATGATTCCTCTATAGCAGTATGTCCTTGAACAAAGAAAGAGAGAAATTGGTGGTATTAGTTTATATTTGCAAAAAGAACAACCCTGTAAATAACTGCAGCTTATGCACCAAAAGATTCCTAAGAGTGAAGAGTCAGAGAAGTTATATTAAGAGCTCAGTAAGATCTTTGTATTAAATCAGCATATTCCCTGATATTTTGGGACTTCTTTGCAAAGGTGAAAAAAGAGTATAGAGGAAAACATGGCTCAGGGAGAAGGAATAAGAGAGAACAAAGACTTGTAGACTATGCAGAAGCTTTATACTTCATTGAGAAAATAATTGATAGGTACTAGACATGGTGAACAAAATAATAAAACAAAAAATGTAAAATTGATTATATTTTAACAAACAAGAAAAAATGTATTATTGATATAGGAATCAAACTTGAATCAGTTGTGTCCAGCCGGATCACCAACTTGTTAAAACAAAGTGAGAATTAGAATTATTAAAAGGCAAGAAAAAAGAATAAGGCAAATGGATTGATACAACAAGAACGCCAAAAGAGATCCAAAAGTACCTTAGTCAGCAAACATTTTGAATACTGCCAATTAGTGATATAGGGTTTGAAATGTTTTATGTTTATAAGGTCTTATGAAGAGGAAAGATAGAAGATTATATGAAGTATCACCTTATAAAGTAGAGCAGTGAAGGGTAAAACTATTTCCATATAAGCAAATTCATCACAAGAATATTCAGAGATAAAAATGGGAAAATGACCAAAAAAGAATGGAGAAACCTGCCAAGATGACAGTTACAAAAATGTTGACTTTTCACCATCAAGGACAGTGGAAGCTCTAACACATGGACCCTAACATCACAGTTCCAGATGTAGAGTAGGTACAAATAGCACAAAATAGAACTTAAGACAGGAAAAGATTTAGTTTGGATCTCTATAAGAGAAGAAGAAAGCATGCTAGAGGCATCACAATTGTATGAGCATTGAAGAATTGATAGGCAAAGTATCTGAAAGTAAGGCTGATACTAAAGACATGGACAGAATCTTGGACCCCATCTCCAAAATTCAAATGAGAAAAAAGCATCTATAACTGTCAACCTGTATATATTCTTCCTTTTGTATGAAAGCTTTTTGAGTTATCTGCACATGAATTAAGGGCCTCTTCAAAGAGTTATATTTGTATGTAATATAATATGAGGCTTTCACAAGCAATATTAAACAGTGAACCATATCTTTGCCATTTTCTATTTGACCAAAAGGTATTAGAGAATATGAGACTCCATTATGCTTATTGTTAATTATGAAAAAGTATTTGATTCAGTATAACAGAACTCCTCTTTTATACTCTCTTCCAACAAATGTTTCTCAACCATACATCAAGTCATTTAAGATTACTTGAAAGAGAGAACAAGAGAAACAGTCCTGTTTCAGGTAAAGCATAAAACAGGGAGATGTGTACTTACCAAAAATTTGTCTGATGGGGGAAAATCCAGGCCAAATTGAAAAGGATTCTCTCTAGATTCCTATCTGTGGGTGACATTGCACTTTAAATACTATTAGTACTCAGAATTTGTAGAGCTTCCTGGAAGATATATAACCATTCAAGTTTTTGATATGACCCTCCACTCAAGAGAAACCAAATGGATAAAAAGTGTCTACTACTCAGATTATGACATGCATTTGAATGGACAACTTTTAGATCTAATCTAGTGGTGTGTCTATTGGGGACATACAGTCCAAATGGGTGAGTTGGGTCTAAAGTTGAACAGAAGGAGAATGGGCTAGACTGCCTTTGAGAAATTACAAATAGCACTTTAAAGTTTTGAAAGCACTTTATATATGATTTCATTTGACCTTCATATCAACACTGTGAGGTAGATGCTATAATATTCTCATTTACAGATGACAAATATCTATTAGAGAAGTGACTGCATCTAGGTCACACAGCTAATAATGAGACAGGTTTTGAATACATGTCTTCTAATTCTAAAGGATCACTTCACAAAGTTTCTTTACTAACTCTAGGTTTTCTACAGAAGCCAAGGCCATCTTTTAAATAATATTATTCTACTAGTCTTGCCATGAGGCAATAAAACATTGAATATCATGGTCTCTGAATTAAAAATTAACATCTCACAGAAGGGCAGTGGAAAGGCACCATGATGTTTATGAGCAAGCTATACATATCAATAAGGAATATCAAAGAAGAACCAGAGTAAAAAATATCTTCAAAGAAGTACATGATTAGAAGAGATGTGCTGCTGGTCATATTGCAGGGATGCAGGCCAGAGTGTACCAACATCTCCTGCTATTGAGAGGAAACAAAGTCTTCATCATGTTGAATTGGACTCTTTTGGTGAAGTTACAGAAAGACCTGGACAAGTCATATAGGACAGGCAGATATGGATAGGTTATAGTCATTAGAAGGAACTTTCTAATTGATGGCAATTTGGAACTGTTTAAGTAGTGAATATTTGCAGGATATGGTATGTGCTAGAGCTACAAAGAGAAAAAGAAAACAGTCCTTTCCCCAAGGAACTTAAATTCTGGAAATACACTATTAAATGCAAGCTATATACAAAAATTTATAGGTTAAGATTAATACAGTATGAATGTTAGTAATTAGGGGGGTAGTATTTTTAAAAGTCTTAAATAAGAGATGGCATGGGATTTATGCTTTGAAAGAGGCCAGGGATTCTGTGACTTCAAGGTGAGGAAGAAAATACATTTTCTAGCCTTAAGACCTCAACCTCCTTGTGCAAAGGCAAAGAGAAGGTGGAGTGTTGTCTATGGGGAACAACTAGCAGGCTAGTTACAAGGGTAGGGAGTATATGAAGGAGAGTAATACCAAGTAAGATTGGAAACATAGTCTGGAATCAGGTTTTGGTGGACCTTAAATTCCAGCCTGAGGACTTTGAATTTTATCCTAAAGTCAGTAGAGAGCCATGCAGATTTTTGAGTTGATCAATGTTAGAGTAGAATGTCATCCCATGGATAGATCTGTGTTTTAGGGTTATCAATTTGACAGATGTACAGAGAATTAATTAGAAAAATACGAGAGTTTGAAGGACAGTATTAACCTAAATGAGAATTGAGTTTAACCAAGATGATTTTAGAAGGAGCTGTTGATAGTAATTCTGGAATCTCCTTCCTAATCTTTAAACATATTGATTTCTCACCAGTTTTGCACTGCCAAGAAGATTGTACTTTGACATCCTTGAGGTTCATCAACTAACATCACTTTTACAACATTTTGTAGTATGGATTTAAGTTCTGCTATTAGCCAAAATAGTTTTATGAGACTCTTTCTTTGACAGCTTCTTATTATTGCATTGCCATCCACAGATAGGCTTTGTTCATGCAAGATTTATAGTATGAGGACTGGGAAGTATTAAAGAGATCCTCTAGTCTAGTTTCTGTATTTTACATTATTCTGAAATGTCATTCACACTTTTTTATTTTTCTGTCACTCCTTAGCAACATCTCATCCCCCAATGAACTCTTCCTTGTAGAGAAATATACTTAAACAAAATAACATATTGAGCATGCTTTAAAATGTATGCCTTCTTGTTCTTTGTATTATCTTCCCATTGCTCCTTTGCCAAGAATCAAGAGACATTCTCCACCATCTACTGTCTGAAGTCACAATTGATCCCTGGACTAACCAAAATTCTGAAGTCCTTTAGGATTGTTTTCTTTTACTTTATTGTGGTCGCATTATGTAAATTGTTCTGATTCTACTTTACTCTATTTTAGTTCATAAGTCTTCCCAAGTATCTCATGGTTTCTTTATATTTGCTGTTTCTTATGGTGCATTAATATGCCATATATAATGTAGCACAATTTGTTCAGCCATTCTCCAGTCAAAGGACACTCAATTTCCTGCTTTATTTTTTTTAACATATAAAATCCAGTCATTTTACAGCAAAGGAAACTGAAACCCAGAGAGGTGGAATAATTTACCCAAGTTCATAGAATTATCTTTGATGGGAATTTAGTGGGTTTTGTTTGTTATAGACAAACTCTGGCCTTTATTGAATGAACTAATTGTTCTGCAACAAAATTTACCCGACCATAGCTTGGACAGAACACAGCTCACAGAACAGTGTTTTTTTTTAATCTATGATTTCACCATAGATAGATGACCTGCATTAGACTAATAAGGAAAAATTCCTTATTTAGAGAAAATAATGTCTACTGCAATACCTCAATCCAAAAAATGTTCAAATCAGATTTGACATTATTCAGATAACTCATTCATTATTTAACTATTGGTATAAATGAGAGAATTTTAAATTGGCCATAGCTACATTCTAAACATTTAAACCACATTTAATACATTCAAACTGCATTTATTTAATATTTTATCTACTTTATGCCTTGGGTAATATATATTGATTCAGTGATTAAAATTTAATTTTGAATGTCTTTGTTTTTAAAAGTACTTGCTTTTTTTCTTTTTCTTTTTTTTAGGGGAAGCAGCTGCAGCAGAAGTGTCCTTACTTTTTGTGGTTCTGTCTATATGCAGTTTACTGACATTGGTAGTGCTGATTGTGAACTGTGTATCCTGCTGTAAAGATCGAGAAATAGACTTTAAGGTGAGCATTAAAAAAATAAAAACATTTTAAGTAGTCCTCTGGAAATATGGCATTAAGTAGATATAGCATCTTTTACAGTATTCACTATAGTGGATCTAAATTTTTGCTGTACAAGTAGGAAATTATGTTCATTTAATTTCTTTTGGGAAAGGTTACAATCATTCCTTCTAAAACAAAGGTGGAAAGCCCATAAGACTTTTTTAGACTAGCAAGTTTGTGTTATTTAGTTAAAATTGCTATGTAACAGATGTCTACAAACTTTGTAAAGATGAGCTATTTTCCATTTCAGGCTTGATGATCATTTGGGGATATTTTTAAAGAATATTCATCCTCTAGCTATGGGTTGGGCTAGATAACTTTTTTTTCACTTTAAACATTATTTTATTTGGTCATTTCCAAACATTATTCATTGGAAACAAAGATCATCCTCTTTTCCTCCCCCTCCTCCCCTTCCCACCACCTCTCCCATGGGCTAGATAACTTCTATGTCTAACTTCAAATGATTTTCAGAAACACTGATTTCCATAAAGATAGGATTTTCCAGGAAAATAGCTAAATATTATTATAGAGGAATTTCACAGAGAATGAAGTGTAGTAGTAGCAATTGAATTAAGCTCTGAGATCTTATGGTAGGTTATAGTGTTGTTAGAAATCATCTAATATAACAATTCATTTACAGTTGAGGAAAGTTGAGGTCCAGAAATTGAGGTCCAGTAGAGATTGATTGGGAATCTTAGCTATAAAACCTGGCTTTTTAAAAAGAAAAAATGTTGATTGGTCATTCTCTGGATTTTATTGATTATCTTATGTTTATGATGTGGAGAACTTCCCCTACTTTTATGTTACTTGTGGCTTAATATCCACATATTAACAGTAATAATAGCTAACCATATATTAGTACTTCCACAGATGGACTAAAGACTGCCAATTCAAATGCTGTAAAATCTTTATAAGTAAATATTTTCTGGACTTTGATGTTTAAAAGCAGCCTTGTAATCAAAACTGTCTGTCTGAATGGACGCTTTTCATTTATATAAACTTCTCTGCAGCTGCTACTTTGCTCCAATCTAGTGGCATAAGAAAATTAACAATTGTCTTTTTTATCATGGATTTAATCCATTCAAAGGAGGGGGAGAGAAAAGAAGGGCATAGGAAAAGAATCATATGAAACACGCTTTCCTCCTAGGTGTATAGAGGGTAGGGGGACTACTTGGATAGTGAAGTATTGTACATACTGTTACAATGTCTTCGTTTTGTCAGTTGGTTTTGGTGACCTTTTTTTGTTCTTATGAGAGGAAGATTTAATGTTATTAGTGAAGCAGATGTTTGAAATGCTAGTAGAGTTTTTAAAAATCCTAATAAAGCAGAAAATCACTAATATTGATAATTTTGTCTTTAAATATTTTATTTTGTTCATATGAATGGAATGTTGATGTCATCACATTAAAATCAATTTTGTTAATTTAGTGACTAAGTTATCTAATGTCATAGCACCAGGAATTTTCTATTCAGAGAGAAAAATCTGTATACATACAATTTCAGTATTTAAGGATGTTTTTATTACTTTTTAAATATCTTTTACATAACCTGAATTTCCCAATGTATTCCACTCACCTTCTGCCTGATCCAAGAGAGCTAATCCTTATTACTAAAAAGAAAAAAAGGAGGGGAAAAATAGTTCACTAAAATGTAACAACATATCAAAAAATTCTGTCATCATCTCTTCTGCAGGGCCAAATTTGACCATTATAATTTCAAAGCATTTTCAACTGTTTTGTTTTGTTTTTCCGTTTATACTATTCTCATGTATATTTTGTTCCTAGTTCTATTTATTATGCTTTGCATGATTTCATTTTATAAATCTCTTACTTCTGAATTCATTCTATCTTCAAGAGTACAGTAATAGTCCATTACTTTTATACATCTCTTCTTGTTTAACCATTTTGTTTTAATTTCTTTGCTGGATTACAAAAATCCCCTCAAAATTATCCTGGATCCTGGATATTACCAATAATAACTAATTCTGTCACAGTTGATCATTCTACAGTATTGCTGTTAGTGTGTATGTTTTTCTGGTTCTGCTTATTTCACTCTGCATCAGTTCATGAAGGTCTTTTCAGCTCTTTCTGAAGTCATCCTCTTCATCATTCTGTACAGCACAATAGTATTGTCTCCTGTTTATCTTTGTCCATTTTCTGAGTGTGAAGTGATATTTCAAAATTTTAATTCTCATTTCTTTTATTATTAGAGATATGTAGAGTTTTTATTTGGTTAATCCTTTTCTTCCAATAGAAATGACTTTTGACTTTGTGTTTCTTTTAATTGTCTTCATATCTTGTATAGTGGACTTTTATCAGTATAATCCATATAAAGATTTTTTCTTAGTTGACTATTAACTATCTTATTCTAGTTGTATTTATTTCATTCTTGCAAAAAGCTTTTGAATTCCATATTTTATCCTAATAATTTTATCTTTTGTAATTTTCTCTTAACATTTATTTATTAAGAATTCACTTCGGGGGCAGCTGGGTGGCTCAGTGGATTGAGGGCCAGGCCTAGAGATGGGAGGTCCTAGGTTCAAATCTGGCCTCAGACACTTCCCAGCTGTGTGACCCTGGGCAAGTCACTTAACCCCCATTGCCTAGCCCTCACCACTCTTCTGCCTTGGAGCCCATACACAGTATTGGCTCCAAGATGGAAGGTAAGGGTTTAAAAAAAAAAAAGAATTCACTTCCTAGCCTTAGCTATGAAAGGTAACCTGATCTAGTTTCTCATCTAATTTTTTCATGTTAGATATTTAATAATCTAGGTCATCTTCCTATTTTGAGTTTTTGTGTTATATAGTATATGACACTGGTCTAAATTCTAGACTGCTTTCCTATATTTCTAGCAATTTGTATCTCTAGTTCATTTATTTTTTTATATTTTTAAACTAACACTAATAGTAACACTATAACTACTTCATAATCTAATTTGAGTATTCCTTTTTCATTTCTAATTTTTTTTATTGTTTATCTTGATATTTTGTTCCTCCAGTGAATTCTGTTATATCTAGCTCCCTTTCTAACTCTTGGTAGTTTAAATAGCACTAAATCTAAAAGATAAGTTCAGTAATATTGTTATTTTTATCATATTGAAATGACTAGCCCCTGGGCATAGATTATCTTTAAATGATTTATTTCTGTTAGGAGCATTTCGTAGTTGTAACTATATAGGCGCATTGAATATGCTTTGATAGATTGACTCCCCAATAACTTATGCTCTTTTAATTATATTAACTGTTTACCTTGCATTGAATCGTCCTTGATTGGTATAATTCCAATTTGATCATTATTGATTTTTAAAAATAAAATTTTATAATCTTTTTTGCCAAGACTTTGTTTTTAAAAGTTCTTTATTTTTAAATACTTATTTTCTGTCTTAGTAATAACTCTAAAACAGAAGGACAAGGGCTAGGCGAATGGGCTTAAGTAACTTGCCCTGGGTCACGCACCTAGAAAGTATCTGAGGCTAGATTTGAAGTCAGTAACTCCCAGCTTTAGGCCTGGTTCTCAGTTCACTGTGCCACTCGGTTCCTCTCTTCCCCTTAAAAAACAATAACAACAACCCTTACTTTGAGTCTTAGTACTCTTAAGACAGATTTTTAAAATTTCAAACAGTTTTCATTAATGATATGACCCATTCTAGTATTCAAACCTAGTTTAATTATTTGAACTATATGTAGCTCATGAAAAGAATTGTCGGAATGTTTTCCCATGTAATTTTTTAGAATAATTTTTATGTATACATATTAATTGTTCTCTCAAAAGTTTCAGAGAACTCTTCTATAAGTCCATCTGGGCCAGGTTTGGTTGTTGGATTTTTCTCTTTAGTAGATGTTTCTACAGCTAGTTCAATTTTCCTTAATGAAATTTGAGATCTTTATTTAGTGTGGTTAATTTAAGAGATTTTTTGGTCTTCTTTTTAGCCTCCTTCTTTTGAATTCTCAGATTTATTGGCATATAATTGTATGCCATAATAGATTCTAATAATTTTTGTTTCTTCTGAGTTTCTTCTGATTTTATTTTATTATTATTTTGGTAATTTACTTTTCATTCCTCTTAAGTTGTCTAAAGGTTCGTTTATTAATTTTGTTAGTATTTTTCAAAGACTCAGATTTTAGCTTTGTCATTTCAGTTTTGTTGCCTGTTTTATTTCCAATTTATCTCTCCTCCAATTTTCAAGATTTTTCTCTTATATGTACTTCGGATTTGTTAGTTTTCTGTTTTACTCATTATATATCATGTTCACTTCATTAATATTGCTTAACACAGTGCCTGGTATACAAAGTAAATGTCTTATATTTATATATAATTAATTAATAAAATTAAATTAATAATAAAATTAATGACTTCATTAATCCTCTCTCAGATAACAATAATTTATTTATTAAATAATAATTATTTTCTAAGAAATAAACTTGTTATTGGTTATCTGAGTTCTTTGAATAATTCTATAATAAGAGACCTGGCCATTTGGAGACATAGCTAAAGTCTGACCTTTAACTATGGTCAGCTCTCCAATATAGTCTTCATTTCACCTTTCTTGACCTGTTTTCTTATCTGTAAAACAGAGATGATAACACCACTGACCTCCCACAGCTGTGAAGCTTGAATGAGATATTTATAAAGTGCTTAACAGTACCTGGCATATAGTATGTGCTTTATGAAAGTTAGTATTTATTATTATCTTTTTGTTGTTCCGACCCATCTGAATCACTGGTGATCTTACTATTATCCTTATCTATTTGGTCTTTTTATAATAGCAGAATTGGGAAGTTAGGAGATGGGAAGAGTTAGACTTAACATGAACAGAAGGCTTTTCCTCTTTTTTTTTGTTTGGCATTCTTTTTTTCTTACAATTTATGTCTCATTCAAATTAGTATAAGGAATCTTGTAAGGACTAAAGCATAGCCTGTGCAATAAGTTTTTATGTATTCAGAGTTCATTGAGCCATGTCAGGAACAGCCCATTTTCTTTCAGAACTTAGAGTTAGTCATATAGAACTTATTCTTTTTTTTTTTTCACTTTAAACATTATTTTATTTGGTCATTTCCAAACATTATTCATTGGAAACAAAGATCATTTTCTTTTCCTCCCCCCCACCCCCCCTTCCCACCACCTCTCCCATAGCTGGTGCACGATTCCACTGGGTATCACTTGTGTTCTTGGTTCGAACCCATTTCCATGTTGTTGGTATTTGCATTAGAGTGTTCATTTAGAGTCTCTCCTCAGTCGTATCCTCTTCCCCCCTGTAGTCAAGCAGTTGCTTTTCCTCGGTGTTTTTACTCCCATAGTTTATCCTCTGCTTGTGGATAGTGTTTTTTAGATCCCTGCAGATTGTTCAGGGACATTGCATTGCCACTAATGGAGAAGTCCATTACGTTCGATTGTACCACAATGTATCAGTCTCTGTGTACAATGTTTTCCTGGTTCTGCTCCTCTCGCTCTGCATCACTTCCTGGAGGTTGTTCCAGTCTCCATGGAATCCCTCCACTTTATTATTCCTTTGAGCACAATAGTATTCCATCACCAACATACACCACAATTTGTTCAGCCATTCCCCATTTGAAGGGCATCCCCTCATTTTCCAATTTTTGGCCACCACAAAGAGTGCAGCTATGAATATTCTTGTACAACTCTTTGTACTTATTATCTCTTTGGGGTACAAACCCAGCAGTGCTATAGCTGGATCAAAGGGCAGACAGTCTAGAACTTATTCTAAAGATGGATAGTACAAATAACTTTGTTTTCCTTTTGATCACTGTTGGCTAGCCTTCAACTCCTGAGATTGTGTCAGTTGCATATTAGTTTAAGGTGAGGTAGCATTGTGTAATGGAAAAAGCATTCACCCTGGGATTCAGAAGACCCTAGTTACAATCCCAGTTTTACTGCTAATGCATTTCATGACTGGGCAAATTGCCTAATCTCTCTTGGCCCCCGTTTACTCATCTGTAAGAATGAGTGGCGATCTTTTAAAAATTTCACTGATTCTAATTCCAATCCATAGATTATTGGATTCTTTAGAACTAATATAGAATTTTAGATATTTTAGACCTGAATAGGACCTTAGAAATCAATTAGTGAAAAATAATTGAAACCAAATGTTGCGAAATTAAAAAGAACATGCTTAGTCCCAAAGAAGAGATATGAGAAGACCTTTTCAGAGCTGGGGGTTTATGGGCAAGAAACATTGCATCTAATGCCACCAGCTTTTTTTCAATGTGTATATTTTGTTAAATTTTTTTCTTTTTTTTTTTTAACTAAAAAAAACAAAACTTTTTTCGTTAGAATAGATGGCCTTCTGGGAAGAATGAAGAAAAAGGGATAAAGAGGGAAATATAGCATCAAAAATAGTGTGCAAAACTTTTTTTATTGGAATTTTAGAGTTTGATGATTCATAAATGTCCTCAATGATTGAATTATCATATTCTACCTTTCAATCCATTTTATTTCAAATAGAAAGTGATTGCATTCTTTTCTAATTTTAGAATGATTTGATTTTGTTCTAATATTTCTTGCTGACTCATGGAGCACTAGATTTCTGTTTTGTCTCTTCTAGTTTCAGGGATTGCATTATTTGGCCTAAGTTTATCACTTCATGTTAATCTATTTCTTTTCCTAATTATTTTATCTAGAGATTTTATTTCATTTTTAATATCTTGTTTAATTTTGTTAAATTTTTTTCTTTTTTTAAACAAAAACTTTTTTTGTGTTAGAATAGATGACCTTCTGGGAAGAATGAGGAGAAAGGGATAAAGAGGGAAATATAGCTAATATGAAAATCTGTTTTGAAAAAAAGAAATCACCTTGTCAACCTCCTCATTTTTTAGTTGAAGGAAGAGAGTAAGGATTACAAAACTACTAAGTAATATAACTAAGACCAGAAGTAATATTTCCTGACTCCTATTCCAGAGCTTCTTCTTTATATGCATCTTGCTACCATTCCAAACCTTTGAAATGCGTTGTTTTTCCTACCATATTTTATGTTCATTGACTTCACTGACCCTAAGTTTTTTGTAGCATCTTTATTGTGTGAAGAAGTGGTAAACTGAGACATCATAATCATTTTAATGAAAGAATCTTTAATAGTTGCCTAGAAGGGAAATTGAGCAAATCCCTCTTACTCAAATGTTCCCACACACATACTGAAGTTGCCATAGGATTCATTTGCCCTATTACCTTATAGATGCAAATAGCAGTAGCATCCATTTTTGTCAATGTGAGCACAGAGCTGTGAGTACCCTACATTTTGTGATTTTTCTCATCATTCAGACATAGTTTTCCATTAATTCTTTGGCCCACTAAGCTTTACTTTATAAGAAAGATACACTGGGGAACCATGAACCATTTGGGTAGTGTGACATAGTGGACCATGTCATTAAAACTGAATATTCTCTAAGAGACTGGAAAAATAAAATAACTGTTATTTAAACTATTAAATGCTTTAAGCATCCAATTATGATATGGTAGTACTTAATGGATGAAGACAGGAATTTTTGTTTTATGTTTATTATTAATATTTAATTATATGATAAATATAATAAAATAATTAAGTAATTATGTTTGATCCTATCAATTACTTAACATCCTTATTAATTGTTTCCTAAATTTTAAACATGCCATCTTCATATTTATGTACTTTATCCTTGTGGTTCTAGAGAGCAAAAATTTTAAACTTGTTTATTTCTTTTTTCTCTGTGGATGCTACTTTTCAAGGTATCTTCTGTATTTTAACAAAAATCAACAATTGGAAATGGAGAGAAAACTAAAATCACTAAAATATGAGGAATCTGATTTGTCTTGCTTTATTGGGATTTGAAAAGATGTTTATTGAAAAATAATTTCTCATTTTACAGTTAATCATCATATAAATGTTTGAGTTGAATGAGGTGGTATTTTAAATGTAAAATATTTTGCTAATTTAAGTAATTTGTAAATATGAATCTTTTTGTATGCATGAAAGGCATTATGGCATAGAGGATATATAGTAGTAAAAATCCTCTTTAGAGTTAAGAAAATCTTTATTCAGATCTTGCTTCTGACATATTGAGAGACCCTGTACCTTTCAGTGCCCAGGCATAGTCTTCTATTTATTTGTTGTTTGCCTCATAGAACCACATAGTTGGAAGAAAGATCAGAAGATTTCTGCTACATATGGTTATGTAAAGGAAATCCAAGTTATGGTAAAATTTATAATTTTCTGACAGCATAGTCCATTCCTTTGGGTCCCCCCCGCCTTTAAATGGATTCTTCATTTTAGGGATCTCCCAGGATGCAAATTCTCTCCTCTAAAATAAATTAGCAAGTCCTTCATATATCACTCTTTTGGAGTTGTCTTATGTACTAAAAGCAAAAGTAAGGGGGCAGATGGGTAGCTCAGTGGATTAAGAACCAGGCCCAGGAGGTCCTGGGTTCAAATCTAGCCTCATATTTTTTTGGCTGTATGACCCTGGGCAAGTCACTTAACCCCCATTGCCTAACTACTTACCACTCTTCTGCCTTTGAACCAATACCCAGTATTGATTCTAAGATGGAAGGTAAGGGTTTAAAAATATGTAATAAAATAAAATAAAAAGTGACTTGCTCTTGGTCACACTGTTAGTATGGATCAGAGCCAGCCTTGACCTATGCCATGTTTCCTTTCTGTCCATTTCTTAACTGTGAATAGTTTTTAAAAAGAAATCAACATAACTAATATGTTTATTCTCTTCTCTTCCCACTTTTAAAAAGGAATTTGAAGATAATTTTGATGATGAAATAGATTTTACACCACCAGCAGAAGATACACCCTCTCTTCAGTCTCCTGCAGAAGTTTTTACGCTTTCAGTTCCAAATATTTCCTTACCAGTTTCATCCCAGTTTCATCCTTCTTCAGGTAATATTTGTGGTTAAATTATCGTCCTAATATCAAGATTTACTCATTCTCTTGAATGAAGTCTAAAGACTAAGAAAACTTTTATGATTAATGGAAGCCCTATTTCTAATTAATGAAATTAGAAGATAACGTTTGTTTTATAATCTCTTTCCTTTTCATGCTTTCTACTTTGCAAAGACTTCTTTGCTTTAAGGTAACCTTTCTGCTGCAAGAATTCAGAAATCAAAGGGAAGAACTTTATTCTTAGGAGAAAATGATTTCTGTTTATATAAGGAAGGCACCGACTGAGCTCTTTCTATATGCCAGACACTTTGCTTAGGTTACTTTATGCCAGACACTTTGCTGAGGTTACTTTAAAAAAAAAAAAGACAAGCAAAAACAGCCCTTTCCCTCAATAAATTTACATTCTAATGGGGAGAGATAATAAAAGATAGCTAAAAATTGAAGATGGGAATGATGGTTTCTGGTGGAGGACATGATTTTGAAGTTGAGAAGTCAGGAGCATCTGCTCCTAAGAAGGAAGGAATGAATATGACTGGCTATTTGGACCTATCCACAAAATGGAGACTCTCTCCTCTCCCCACCACCTACTTTTTCTTTTACTACTCTTTTCTCTGTTGTAATGAAAAAACATTATAGAGGTAAATTTGAAATATAATAACATTAACCACTTAAATGTTAGAGCACAACACATTTCCTTTTCTAGTTCATAAACTTAATCCTATCATCTAACTCCAGACCGTTGGAGTCACTATTCAGTTCAACAAATTCCATGAAGTAGATATTTATTAAATGCCTACTATATGTCAGGCACTGTAAGCACTGAGCACTGATGATACAGATGCAAAAAAAGACAATCCCTACCCTCAAGGAACTTCCAATCTAAAGGAGGAAGACAACACACAAAGGAAAGTTAAAAAGTGGAAGGAGAGGAAACAGGGATGTCCTGTGCAGAACTATGATATTTCATGGAGTCCAAAACAAGCAGAGCTATTAATGGAAAGCAGCTGGAGAGTTACCTAGAAAGTTTACATCTCAGACTCCTGAAAAGGCAGGCTTTTAGTACTTTACTAATTCTTAGAAACCCATATTACTTCTAGCTCCTAGGCCTAAGTTGCCCTCTTCCTTTTAATTTTTAAAAAATTAGGTCTTTTCCTTTTTGGGTCTACTCCTTTAGTTTTAGGTCAGAATTCTTCTCTTGGTCAACTAACTATCTGACCTATCAGTTTAGCCATTGTTTGGTAGATTCTAGGTTTTACCCCTAGAAAATGCTTGTAATTGTCTTGTAATCATTGGCACTCAGCCCCTTGCTGAATTTCTTATAGCTGAATTATACATTGTTACCTTGGGCTCTGTTCTTTCTGGATCAGTGCATCCTTTAATATTTTCCTTAAGTTTTAAAATGGTTTTACCAATGAGTCCCCATAGCTCTGTATTGATGCTTCCTTCTGTCACTTTATGTCATCAGCCTAGAAACCATATCCCTTCAATAAGATTCTCTGAGAATCACATAGATCAGATATTCCATTTCTGGGGGCAGGTGGGTAGCTCAGTGGATTGAGAGCCAGGCCTAGAGACGGGAGGTCCTAGGTTCAAATCTGGCCTCAGACACTTCTCAGCTGTGTGACCCTGGGCAAATCACTTAACCCCCATTGCCTAGCCCTTACCACTCTTCTGTCTTGGAGCCAATACACAGTATTGACTCCAAGACATTAGGTGAAGGTTTAAAAAAAAAAAAAGATATTCTATTTCTGTGTTTAAAAAAAAAAAACCAAACAGCTATATTTTTTGCCTTGGAAAATCCCAGTATTGCCTAAAATAATTAAGATGCTATATTTAACATTTTATCACATTTATTTCTGCTGTCAGGAAGGTAGATTCATATGCCCCCCCCCCCTCCTCTTTTCTTTGGTCTTTGTATCTCTAGACTATATCAGCCTTATATAATATGTAATAATTAATTGTTCATCGAATTTGTTGAATTGATATTGCCCCTCAGTGCACCATAGGAAATAAATGGATTTTTCAGTAAGACTGACATTTCACAGTGAACATTTTAGGATCTATTTGATTGCAAACTACTGATTTCCTATGTGTTATAAATTAGCTACAAGAACTGATCCATATTAGCTACCATATGGATGGTAGTGCATATCATTAACTGCACCTTCCACTCCTTAGAGCTCAGTGCCCCCTGTAGAGTAAATTGATGTAACAAATGGTTAGAAACCAAAAAAAAAATCTCCTGTTATAATTATATAATTTTACTGTCACAAATGTGTTACAGTGCCCCAGGCTTTTGTATTAAATGCATAATGAATGGCATTTTGATGTACAAATCCCTTTGCATTAATGGAGCCAGAAATGTTTGGTGTAACTCAGTTATTAAATTAAGTTGGTGTTAGCAGAGCTAATGCATGAAATTGGAGAGCTTCATCAAATCTATGTTTAGCTAAGTATTTCTGTGAACATTTTCTCAGTGTATGTCAAAAGCTGTTTAGCATATTATTATATTTGCGAAGTCTCTTTTAGGTGCTAGATTTTTTCCTCCTATTATAATTAAGAAGCATCATGGTATCAAGTGAATAGACAAATGAATTCAGATCCCACTTATGGCATACATTGGCTTTGTTACTACAAACAAATTACTTATCCTATCAGTGCCCTGGGTGGGTCAGTAAGAATACAAGTTGAAAAATAGATCTTTATTAGTAGAGAGTTTTCTCTTTGGGAGATTCTCATACAGTGAAGTCTCAGGTCTCTTCCAGAACAATAATTCTACTGATGCCCAAGGTGTAAATGGAAGTGTCAAGATTGTAGAATATATTCATTCACATTTATTTTGTGTCCTTTGCATAGAACCACATCTAACTCTCCCATTTTTGAGGGATTTGTGGTGTTCAGGATGCTCAGTTTATGCTAAGGATACAAAAATGAAGAATGACAGTGTCACCTTCAAAAATACAGTTTCAGTATAGTGATGGTGACAGGCTAAATTGTAGAGGATTAAGGATTGATTTGATAGTGAGGGAAGACATGCTTGCAGTAGATCAGATTACTTGTTGAGGAAGTTTAACAGTTTTGATTTTTTTTTTTAATCCTTACTTTCTGCTTCATAACAACTCTTAAGACAGAAGGGTAGGAAGGGCTAGGTAAGGAGGATTAAGTGACTTGCCCAAGGGCTAGGAAATATGGTAGGCCAGATTTGAGTGTTACCTAGCTGCTAATGGTTTTGATATTTGAAATGAAATGTACTAACATTATTATTTGCCTAATTGAGATATTTTACTAAATCCAACAAGCATTTATGTATGTATGTATGTATGTATGTATGTATGTATGTATGTATGTGTTTGTTTTTTAAAACCCTTACCTTCTGTCTTGGAGTCAATACTGTTTATTGGTTCCAAAGCGGAAGAGTGGTAAGGGCTAGGCAATGGGGATCAAGTGACTTGCCCAGGGTCACCCAGCTGGGAAGTGTCTGAGGCCAGATTTGAACCTAGGACCTCCCATCTCTAGGCCTGGTTCTCAATCCACTGAGCTACCCAGCTTTCCTCTCAAAAAGTATTAAGTATCTAATAAATATAAAACACCATATTAGACAATGAGGACGTGAAGACGAAAGAAAAATAGCCCCACTCTTCAATACTAGGAAAAGCTTGAAACAATACAGAAATAGTTTTTGTTATAAATTGTATAGTTAAAACTGATCAATGCATTGACCAGCCAATACTATATGACAAAAGATAAAGAAAGCATATTTAGCTTTAAAAGCATTTCTACCTCTTAACAGAGAGGTAATAATTAGAGATGTAGAATAGAAAGAGACATATATATTTTCAGACATGGCCACTATGTTGATCCAGTTTGTTATGCTAATTTGTTTCTGAGAAAGGTTTTTGAAATTTCTTTCATATTGGAGGGGAGAATGGGGGTAGTGATAACAATGCAAAGAAAGAAGAAAAAAAGTATGAATAAACCATTTTAACATTATTATTTTTAAATCCTTACCTTTTGTCTTAAAAGTAATCAATTCCAACGCAGAAGATCCTTAAGAACTAGATAATTGAAGTTAAGTGACTTGCCCAGGGCCATATAGCTAGGAAGTGTCTGGCATTAGATTTGAACGCAGGACTCTTCTCCAGGCCTGGCTTTCTCTATTGAGGCACCAACCTTCCCCTAGAAGTCATTTTAAAAAACACAAAGAAGAGAAAAGATGGAAGTTCAAAGAGAAACAAACAGTAAATAGAACAAAAAACAAGCTGTTGTTAGTAGATTGGTTTTTATATATATCCTTTCTCTTTGTAAATAGAAAGTTCATATTTATTGATATTTGTCAAGTTCAGAAAAAAAAAACTCTTAGGGGGCAGCTGGGTGGCTCAGTGGATTGAGAGTCAGGCCTAGAGGCGGAAGGTCCTAGGTTCAAGGAAGGTCCTAGGTTCAAATCTGGCCTCAGACACTTCCCAGCTGTGTGACTCTGGGCAAGCCACTTTACCCCCATTGCCTAGCCCTCACCACTCTTCTGCCTTGGAGCCAACTCCAAGATGGAAGGTAAGGGTTAAAAAAAAGAAAGAAAAAATTCTAAATAAATGCTTAATGTCTTTAATTTAAATTCTGATGACCTTTAAACAATTTTAATGTAATTGTGTATTGGGGGTGGGGTATTATTTCTTTTTTCCCATAACAGAGGGATTGAAGTCTCAAGTTGCACGCCAGAGTCTAAACTACATCCAGGAAATTGGAAATGGCTGGTTTGGAAAGGTGAAAATTTATTTTCTAAAGCTTTAGTAGTAAAATTTTGGTTTTATGACAGATTGATCTACATCCTTCATCATGTAGTGTTCCCATTGAATGTCATAATGTAATTGAAAATCAGAAGTCTTAGCAAAATCTATATGAATCAGATACTTTATTATATTTTAAAAGTATTTCCACAAATTATGTGTTCATATAAATATTGAGCATTTTTCTAGTTTGAACTTTGATCACTGGAGAAATTCTCATTATTCATATTTCATTATCTGATCATCTTTACTTCTCAGTGCTCCTTAACCTCAGTAGCTCCCAATCTTACTTACTTTGTATTTCTGCCTGAAAGGTGTCCAACAGGATTTTTATGTTTAACAGCTATATGACTAGGACACCAAAGTGATCATGAATTGATCACATGAGCCTTATAGTAGAGATTATGGGATGGGGAAGAAGAAAAGAAATCTTTAATCTGAAACTCTTTCCTTCAAATTTGCCCTTGTTTGCTTTTTATCATTTAAAAAAAGGTAATAATAGGTCTTAAAATCTTAGAGGTAACATCCAATCATAATAAAAATAGCTTGTTTATATAGCATGTATGAAACTTGGGAGGAATTTTAGTCCTGTGAGGTCGGCAATACAAGTATTGTTACCTATATTTTATAGAAGAAGAAAAGATTTTGAGAAGTTAATGATTTTTCCATCATTACGTATCTGGTACATGTCTGTTAGAATTGAACCCAGAGCTCCTGATTCCCAGGCACAACACTTTTCCCACTATACTACTTCTCTCTTTGTAATGATGAATGCCATTGTATAGAAGCATTCTGTATAAAAAACTTTTGATGCCTTTTTGGTTTTACATTATAGTCATTTTTGAGGAGTCCTTCCCCAGATTAATCCTTCTCTTGTGTCAAAGAAAAACATTTCAGAAAAGATATCCAATGGTGTCCACATGACATTGCATATAATATTCAGCCTTAGTATTTCTCAGCCTTTGTGCCATGAATAAGGAGGGTTTTTTTGTTTTGATTTGGTTTTCATCATCTAGTCTCTGGGACCTTCACTGGTCAGCTTTCTTTTAGTGACTTTGCTATTGTCATTGTGTAGATATACTTTTGTTTTTGCATTATGAAACAAATAGCAAAACACTAAGTTAAGCTGAATTGTGATTTAGCCTTTTAGAGTTTTCCGGTTTATTTTGTTCTTAACTATCTCAGTTATTTTTTAGATATTTCTATTTCTCACTTTTCCCTGCTTCAGTTATTTCAACTCATTTAAACTCCCATGACGCATATCAAAATAAAATAAAAGTTAAAAGAACAAAGAATATTTAATGTATAAGGGTAATATGTATATGAAAGCATTTGTGTTTTAATGCTGTTCTTTAGTTTCTCCTTTTCTATGTTATGAGAAGATTAGGCACTGGATAATGAAGTTTTTTATCACAGCAATTCAGAAAGACTCACCTAAGATGTAGAGGGTTTGCAATGTGTTTTTTGTTTGTTTTTTCAAACCTTACTTTCCACCTTAGAATCTGTACTTTGTATTTATTGGTTCCAAGGCAGAAGAGTGGTAAGGGCTAGGCAATGGGGGTTAAATGACTTGCCCAGGGTCACAAAACTAGGAAGTGTCTGAGGCCAGATTTGAGCCTGGACCTCTCTAGGCCTGGCTCTCAATCCACTGAGTTACCCAGCTGCCCACTGCAATCTGTTTTAATGAATAATATGACCACACTGCTCAAATCAGAGACCTTTGAGATAAAAGTATTTTCTCTATAGTCAATGAGCATCAGCTCTCTTTCATCTGTAGATCATATAAGTCAGGTATGCAACTTTTAGCAATATCCTTATTTTAATAAAATGTTACTATTATAAAATCATTTTAAGCACCCTAGGAATTTCTTACAATTTTATTTTGCCTGAGGCATTAATTTTTCCAAATCATAAAGAACTAGATTTTGACATGACAGTAGTTCTTCTCACTAACATGCCACTTGTTTATTTTTTTATTTTAATGTCATCTTCTGGTTCTGCTTTCTGGACCAGGAAACATAAATCTAATACGCATGACAGCCTTTTAGATATTTTTATATCTACCCTTAATCTTCTTCATGGTAAAAAAACTGTACTTCTTCAATAATTCATCAAATTGCTTATTTTCCAATCTTTTTAGTATTCTGATTGCCTTCTTCTTGCTCATTGTGATCCATCTTGTCACTGTCCTTCCTAACTTTTCCAAAAGTAAACCAGATGTGATGTTACAGAGTACAGTGGAACTACACCCTATTCTGGGGACACTAATCTTTTATCAATACAATGTGAAAATGACAGCTTTTTTATTGCTTATGTCCCATTATTGATTCATATCAGACTTGCAGTTCACTGAAATGTTCATCTCTTTTTCCCATGAACTAGTATTTATCTAGGCTTTTCTCATTTGAATTTCAATTTTTTAATAGGTGTAGAGATTCACATTTATCCTTTTTGAATTTCACCTTAGAGTGTATGTATACATACACATATACATACATTCATTCATACATACATACATCCTATTCTGTATAGTTCTTTTCAGATCTCAATGTTAGGTATTCCTTTTAGCTTAATCTTAGACAAATTTGATTTGCATGCCATCTATGCTTTTTGTTTTGTTTCATTTTTAAATAACCCTTACATTTTGTCTTAGTATCTGTTGTAAGATAGAAGAGCAGCAAGGACTAGACAATTGTGTTTAAATGACTTGCCAGAAGACACACAGCTAGAAAGTATCCGAGGCCAGATCCCAACTCCAGGCCTAGTATTCTATCTACTGTGCTACTTAACTGCCCTGACATTCATGTTTTTATAGAAGATATTATTAAGAATATTGAACAGAATGGGGTGAAGAACAAATTCTTGTAACATTCTCCAAGATACCTCCCTCCCTCTGAGTTGACATAATCCATTAATTACTGCTCTTTGGATCTGGTTTTTGAGTTCTGAACACTTTACTCTGGTAGAGTGTATTGTGATATCTCTGTCTTGCTCACAAAGATCTCATGAAAAATTTTGTCAAATGTTTTGCTGAAATCTAGATTAGTAAATCTGAAGCCTTCTTCTGGTTAACCTTTATAAAGACCACGTTAACAAACAAAAAGGAAATGTGGTTAGTCTCTGTTACTTATATTTGAAGACTACATGCTGGCTTATTGTTATCAGTTGTATTATCCCTTCCTTTCCCCCCTAAAATAGGTTAAATAGCAACAAAGTCTTTTCTCAAACGTTGATACACTCACTCATGAGTTGAAATCTCAAAGAACTGGATCAGCTTCCTTTTCTTTCTTGACATTTTTTATTTACCACATAGATGGCAGTCTTTTTTTCTAACATATTCTTATTCCTAAAAAAAAAAAAGCATAACTCAGTTCATTAGCTAAATTATGTAGTATACATTTTACTAACCCTTTTTATTTTTCCTTTCTGTTCCAATTTGATGAAATTTATATAAGGAATTATTCTTTGTTTCCAGGTTTTGCTTGGGGAAATTTACACAGGCACTAGTGTAGCAAGAGTAGTAGTGAAGGAGTTAAAAGCCAGTGCGAGTACAAAGGAGCAAGATAAATTTTTGAAAAATGGAGAGCCATACTAGTAAGTATACTTTAACTTGTACAGTGATATGGATGTATTCTGATTGAATGAAGTGTTTTGTTTGTTTTTAATATTGATGATACTTGTTCTTACCTTGTCTTTTTTTTTCATATCAGTATATATACACTGTTCAAAGAAATTTTCATAGATTATAGCAAATCACTAAAATAGTAAATTATTTGCCCTAAAAAGCTATATTAGCTATATTAAATATTGGTTTAGAAGTCTACAATTAAATTTGCCAAGTGGACTAACACTATAAAAAATGATTCAAAATTGAATTGTTCTATATACATTTGAATTACTACTCTTTATTTAAAAAATCTAGTGAAATAGAGAAATGTTCACTGCAATGGGAATTATTTTATTTAAAAGTTATGTTAGTTTCTCCTCATTAGAAGTAATATACTTATCTGATTATTTTCACTTTGCTCATTCTGTTTAAATTTAATTTAGAAGTACTTTGAGATAGTGGACTTCTTGCAATCTGTATAAATAGATGGAATTTCCACATATCTAAAATCAAAGATCCAGGACATTGACATAATTAAATTTGATTGTCATTATAAAAATATTAGAGTAAAAGCTTGTAGAAGTTTTATTGTTTTGCTTAATAAAGAACACTAATTTGAGATTTTTGTTTGTTTGTTTGTTTATTAACATAGCATTCTTCAACATCCAAATATTCTTCAGTGTGTTGGACGTTGTGTGGAAGCAATCCCCTATCTTCTGGTGTTTGAATTGTGTGACATGGTAAGTTTCAGAAGAGAAATCGAGTTTAGATTTTTAGAAGACTTAATTTGAAAGGCATATGAAATATGTGAACATATCTCTTACTTCAATTTCAAGTACTTTGCTAGTAATTTACCTAAAGATCATAAATAACCTCTTTTTGGAAGCATTTCTTTACATGTTTCTACTCAGTGAGGAATATCATGTTAGCTCTTAAACTTCTCTCCTGGACCCAATTTGGCCGTGAGGTCAAAAATAATTTAATTACTTCTTGATCTTTCATTCATTGTGTGGCCTACCAAACAAATGGATGAGGCCAAGTTCAAAGACCCAACTCAGCTTTATTAATAACTGTGGCAATGTGATCTTATTAAATATCTATTAACCCTAACCTCCTGCAAACTCTTGTATATGTTCCTATCCTTTTCTCTATCTGTGTCTTAATATGTAAACTTTTTTCCTGAGTAATTAACTATTGGGCAGCGCACTAAAGAGGATCTAAAACTTCTTCCCTCCTAATACATTTGTTCAGTTAATCTCTTTTTTTTTTCTTTTGTCTGTTTTCAGTCAAACCCAGTAATTCTGACATTTAAATCCATCTGCTTTACAAAGGATGGAGTTCTAACCTCACACTGACTACTACTTTTATACATAATCCTTAACATTAAACATTTGTGTAAATAGTCAATTCTTGGACAGAGCCCAACTTCTAATTCAGCATGTTTCTCATTGAATTCCTATATGTGACTTGTACTCCTGATTCTGGCTCCAGGGTAACATCTCTTATGTCCAAAAAAACTCTTATATCCATCAGATTCTGGTCCTAATCTAAACTCATCCTTAACATATGATTTAACATTCTAGTAGAGTGCTAAACAACTTGTGATAACTTTTTAAACAGCAATGTTGCTCTTCCTCTTAAACACCATATGTGGTTAATTCATCCATGATTTTCAGTTTTATTGGCATAGCAAATGAAGAAACGGTGTTCCTGCTTGTTACCATGGCCTTTGCCCACGAAACATGCCTAGCTTTTTAAAAGATTTACTTTTACAAGTCTTTATTATTTCTCCCTCCCTCTCCCCTCATCCCTGTTAAACAGTAACAGAAAAAGAAAACCTTCATGACATATATGTGTAGTTCATTGAAATGAACTCCCACATTCTTATTGTGCATTTTGAATCCACCACCTTTGACTGGAGGTGGTTGGCCTGTTTCATCTTTTCATTCTTTGGCTTCATAGTTTATTATTGTATTGATCAGAGTTCTAAAGCCTCTCAAAGTTTTCTTTCTTTATAGTGTTGGTTATCGTATAAATTGTTCTCCTGCTCACTTTACTTTGCCTTGGTTTATAAAGTTTCTTCAGGAACTGCATTCATTTGTTATAGTTCAATACTATTCCATTACATTTATATACCATAATTTGTTTGGCTTTTCTCCATTAGATGTATACTTCCTTAGTTTCCAGGTTAGAGCTGATACAAAAAAACCTGCTAAAAATATTTTTGGACATGTACTTTCCCTCTTTATTCGATCTCTTTGAGGCATAGTCCTGGTAGTAGTGCATTTCTCTAATTACTAGTTATTCAGAGCACTTTTTCATTTAATTGTTGATTGTTTGAATTTCTTCCTTTGAAAACTGGCTTTTCATATCCTTTGACCATTTATCAGGAATGGCTTATACATTTGGATCTATTTCCTACATACCTTGGATGAGAGATTTTCATCTTAGAAATGTCCCACAAAGATTTTCCCCAGTTAATGTGTTTCCCTTCTAATTTAAATATATTAGAAATGTCTGTGCAAAACCTTTTAAATTTTATATAATCAAAATAGCTTACTTTATCTTTTGTAATTACCTCTCAGTTATTTAGTCAGTATAAACTATTATCCTCTCTAGAGATCTGAGAAGTCATTTATTCTTTGTTCCTCAAATATATTGATGTCACTTTTTAGAAGAGACACCTTGATTGACTAATCTTTATCAAGTTGCACTACCTCAGTACTAATTTTTATTTCATAGTAGCTCTGCTTTCACATAGATTCCAATAGTTATTAGGCTTTCTGAACATAATACTAGAGTTGATGTTTTTAAAGAAGCAAGTAAATATTCCACATGTAAAACAAGTAGTTTATTTTTCTAGTATAGGAATTTTTAAAATTGCAATCTAATATAGAGAGCATTGTTATTTGTAGCCCTTTATATGTGAAAAACATTTGTTTCTTTTCTCTTGATTAAATATTGAAATTTAATAAGGACAAATGTAAAATCTTACATTTGGTTTCAAAAATTCAGCTTCTGAAGTGCAAGATGGGAGTGACATGGTTAGATAAAAACTTGTCTGAAGAAGAATATAAGAATTTAGTGCAAACTCAATATGAGTCAATTGTGGCAGCCAAAATGCTTACATTATCTTGGGCTGCATTCAGAAGGATATGGCATTAAGGCTTAACTAGATGATAGTTTCACTTTATTCTTCTCTAATAACATATTTAGCATATTATGTTTATTTCTAGATGCCACTGTTTAGAGAAGGGCCTGAATGATCTGCAGAATGGTCAGAAGAAGGGCCTTGAATTCATGACATATGAAGGTTATTTCAGAGAACTGGGCATGATCAATTAGAAAAAGAAGCCATTTAGGCCTGTTGGCTATCTTCAGATATTAGATTGTCATTTGGAATCAATCAACAGGCAGTTACTACACTAAGCACTAAGATAAAAGGAAAAGAAAAAAAGAAAAAAACCCTGAACTCAAGGAGCGTATGTTCTTTTGGAAAGACAAGTATGTGTGGAAGAGGGATTCAGTTTATACTGTCTTATCTCATTGGTCTGTTACAAATAGAAGTTACAAAGCTGCAGATTTGGATTTATGTATAGTAAGGGGAAATTTTCAAATAATTAAAACTGATCTGAAGTGGAATGGTTTATCTCATGGAGTTGATGGTTGCCTTTCATGAGACGTGTTCAAAGGCCACTTACTGTGTATATGTTCACCTTTAACTAGATAATTTTTGAGATTTTTCAACCCTGAGATTCAATGATTCTTCAGTTTGTACTGTTTAAGGGAAACAAAACATTTCACAAACAATCTTTCAGAGCCAGAAAAATCAAGAAGTAGAATGTACTTTAATGATCAGTTTGGAAGCCACAATATTCTAATTTTTAGAATTGATTAAACTTCTCTTACTTGAATAGAAAATGTGAAAAATGCTTGTCATTCTTACATTGAAGCATCAGTGATTTTAAATCATAGCATTTTCTAGCCACATTAGGCAGGATCCAATTTATTTTCACAGGTCTGATTTTCTGAGTATAAAAATTTACTTTGATTACGGCATGGAAGAGTGAACCGAAAAGGTAACAGTCATCTGTAATGCTATATAATTGGTCGATCCTGTTCCAAACTTCCCTACTTCTGTCGTGTGCTCTACCACCTTTCCAGTTACTTAGGTTTACAACTTTAGTATTATCCCTAACTATGGATTCTTCCTTACCCTACCTCAGTCAGTTGTTCATTCTTACCATTTCTACCTCTGTAACATCTCTTACATCCATCTCCTCACTATTCATAGAACTACCACTCTAGTTCAAGCCCCCATCATCTCTCTTGCTTAGACAATTTCAGTATCCTCCCAATTGGTCTTCCTGAATCCATCCTTTCCTTTCGAAATTTTATCCTCCAAACATCTGCCAATGTGTTTTTCTTTTCCCAAAGTACTTTATTCCTAAAGTACAGATCTTACCCTGTCACTCCCCTACTTATTAAATTAATTGGTTTGGCATTATCTCTCTTTCTTTTTTAAAAACCCTTACCTTCCGTCTTGGAATCAATACTGTGTGTTGGTTCCAAGGCAGAAGAGTGGTAAGGGCTAGGCAATGGGGGTCAAGTGACTTGCCCAAGGTCACATAGCTGGAAAGTGTCTGAGACCAGATTTGAACCCAGGACCTCCCATCTCTAGGCCTGGCTCACAATCCACTGAACTACCCAGCTGCTCCCTGCATTATCTCTAAAATAAAAAGTAAATTTTTGTTTGACCTTCATAGCCTTTTACAACTTAGTCCCATCCAATTTTCCCTACTTTATTCTTCTTTATGCATACTGCAGTCGAAGCAAACTAGCCATCTTACCATTCCTCATACAAAAAATTCATTCTCCCATCTGCGTCCCATTTCACTGGCTATCCCCCATTCACTCCTTCCTCATCTGCAGCTTTGAATGTCTAGCTTCCTTTCAGGTTTAACTCAAGCACCACTTTATATTTGAAGACTATCCTGATCCCCTTAGCTCTGGTAGCCTTCCTCCTCAGTATTTTTTATGAACATATATATGTACCTGCGCTAGACTCCTCAAGGGCTAACACTTTGACTTTTGTGGTTAGATCCTCATTGCCTCAGCACCATGCCTATGAAGTATTTAGGAGACACTTAGTAAGCGCTTGTTGATTGATTGATAGTTTCATTTACATTTCCTTATGAGATTTTAAATATTGTAATATCAATTTTGAAGATAATGCAATCTAAGAAAAAGTGAATTAATGAACATAATTTGTTAAAGATTCTTCCTACTCCTTTAACAAAATGATACTCTTCAATTATGTGATATTCTGGAGTAATGTTTGAGATAATTATTAAACAAATGTCATATTACTACAATATTATATATTCTATATATAGAGATTTGAGAAATAATATGAGACATTTGGAAAAGCTAAAAACTATATTAGAAGGAATTAATATGACTTTAGAACCATGGTGTGAATAGATCCGTTCAAAATAAATTCAAGTAACTTTTGATAAGGGTTTCATACCTTTTACTGAAATATCATTTAGTCTAAGTGGAATTCATTTTAATCTTAATTCTTCAGGTCATCCTAACACATGCTCTCTGCCTTTGGCAGCCATATTTTTCAGAATGTTGGTTTTCTTTTCTTCCCTCTCTCCCTTATTTGCCTGCCTACACAATAGTTTAAGCAGACTTTCATGAGGCAGAGCAATATATTTTTTAGCAACTATCAGAAACTTATATATAAAACTATCAATAATTATGATATAGTAAACTCTCAAAATTCCCAAAGTACTGGATTTCTTCTTCCTTTTTATCATTATTAAACAATGTATAATAATAACATTACATGCTTGCACCTTTAGTTCTAGATTACAAATGCAAAATTTAATTTGATCTTCACAACATCTCTGGGAAATTGGTGGTGCGAATATTACTTCTGATTTTCAGATGAGTGAACAGGCTTAAAAAGAGGTTAAGTATGTCTTGCCCTTACACTGCTAATTGTGGATCCAGGACTAAAACTAGTGCCTTCTGCTTTCTTGAAGTATGTATGTATATTTAGGCTAACTAAGCTGGCTTTCTAAGTATGTAGGGTTTTACTTAAATTTGTACTCATTTTCCATTATTTCAAAATTATTATTTTCTATTGCAGTGAACACACAAGCTGAAATTGAATCAATCAACAAGCATTTATTAAACATCTACTATGTGTTAGACTTTGTGCTAAGGAGACAAAGACAAAATAAAATTGTTCCTCTCTTCAAAGAACTTATATTCTTTTAAGGAAGGTCATGTGCACACAGTATATATAAAATAAGAAGTTATTTTAGTTTGGTGGGGGAGAGTAGTGCTAGTAATTGGGGAGATCAGAAAACTCCTATAGGAGTTGGTATTTTTTTGGACTCGGAAGGAAAATAGAGTTTCTAAGAGGGGGAAGTGAGGAGGGAATGCATTCTAGGCATTGAAGACAATCCTATGTACAGGACACCAACAGAACTTGTAATGTCATGTATGAGGAACAACAATAATTCCAGTTTGACTGAACTTAATATGACAGGAAGTAATGAGTAAAGGCTAGGAAAGGTTGGACAAAGTTTTGAAGGCCCATAAATAGGAACCAGTGGAGTTTGTATTTTTCCCTAGATCCAGTAGGGAGCCATTGGAGTTTGTTGAGCATAAGAGTTGCTTGGTCAGGCCTATGCTTTCATCTTTAGCTTATTTAGGTACCTGGGGAAGATAGATTGGGGAGTATATTGAAACTTGAGTCAAGGAAACCACCTAGGCCTCTATTGCAGCAGTTCAGGCAAGAGGCAATGAAGGACTGAATTAGGGTAGTGACTGTGACTAAGAGAAGAAAAGGGATGGGAGAAACGTTGTGGAGGTGGATTAGATATGGGGAGAAAGAGGAAAGAGCTGTATGTAGGTGGTAAACTTAGGTGACAAAAAGAATAATGGTCTGCTCAACAGAATGAGGGAAATGAGCCAGAAGTAAGGGTGTGTTTGGGGAGAGAGATGAGCTCTATTTTAGACATTTTGAATTCGAGAAGGCTACAGTTCCGGTTAGAAATATCCAGTCGACAAGTGAATAATATTGCTCAAGATAGACCATGGCAATTGGACAAATTTTCTCTAGAGATCATAATAGAGTTCATGGAAGATAATGAGGTCATCAAGAGAGTTTAGAGAGAGAAAAAGGTCCTCTATTGAGCCTGGGCTTAGACCCATAGTTACAAAGTGACTATTTTCCCGAGAATCAACTATCATACTTGTAGGAGAACCCAAAACAGGAGGATTGCAAGTTATAAGATTGTGGTGCCTTGTCACTGTTAAATCTTAGTATTGATGTGCACAAATGAGCCTTTGTAGACAGTTGTTCTTCTTACAAATACTCCAGTTTACTAAGGGGGAGGTGAGAACAAGGAGAACTCTTTTGAGTTGTATTATAGTTCTTCACTTTTAACAAAGAACAAGCACTGTTTTGACTGTGTGAGTACACACCAAAGGTGGTACAAAAAATAAACAAGTGAAATGATCTCATTAATTCACTGTTAGTAAGTAATTAAAAAAAAATTTTTTTTTAAATTTTTGTCCAAGAAAAAGCTGTTGCCCTAACTTGTAAGCTAATTCAAAGTAAGGATTTTCCACTAAATGGGTTTTCCTACTCTCCCTACCCCCCTCTTCACATTAATAGCCACTTTCTTTGTAAATACTTCTGTAGCCCTAGCATTTGTACTGTACTTAGATCCAAGTTGAGAGTGCTTATTAAAATCACTATTAATAATGAGATATCAATTTTTCTATATCTGCTAAGAATTTAGTAAAAACCTCAAAGACATAGGATCAAAGAAGGAAAATTGACTTCATTATATATTCATGTGCCTTCATTTTTGTACCTTCTTTGCTTACAAACTGAAATTCTATCAGTGGTAGAATTACTTAAGTGTAACAAGTTAACCACATATAACTAGGTAAAATGTCATTTTAATAGGGCAGTTATTACTCTTTCTACAACCAGGCATCCTAAATATTATATCACTGAGTGATTATTGATTCATATACAAACATAATATGGGCTCTGTAGTCTCAAAAAACAAATGTCACCAAGTGCCAGTTAAATAATAATAATAATTAAATAACAGTGAAAGGTTTGTCAGGGAACCATGCCACAAGTAGAATATGAACTATTCTTAAAGTAAGGTTCATAACTTCTCATTTAAGCTTCCCTGCTATAAGAAATAGAACCATGGGCTTTACTTAGCAATTATCAACAGGGAGCCCCATGTTCTAGGGGCAGTTTCATAACTCCTTCCTTTGTGTGGTATAGAATGGATCTTGGAACCTATATATATGTTATTGACAAGGTAGATGTTGTATATGTTAATCAGAAAAAAAATTCATTTCCTAATTCCTGAATACTTCAGGAAAACCCTACAGTTAGCTAAAATATTTTCATTGACAATGTAGAACTGATTTCAGTTTCATTAACAGTTCTACAATATGTATATTAGGTGCTGTGAAGATATATGAAAAATAGTGTAGTTAGTCTCTACCTTCAAGAAAGTAACTCTCCCTGGAAAGACCTCCAGGAATTGATGCAGAGTGAAATGAGCAGAATCAGGAGAACGTTGTACACAGAGATGGATACATTGTGGCACAATCAAATGTAATGGATTTCTCTACTAGCAGCAATTCAATGATCCAGGACAATTCTGAGGGACTTAAGAGAAAGAACACTATCCACATCCAGAGGAAGAACTGTGGGAGTAGAAATGCATTAGAAAAACATATGGTTCAATGGGGATATGATTGGAGTTTTGGCGTTAAAAGGTCACTGTATTGCAAATAAGAATAATATGGAAATGGATTTTGAACAATGACACATTTATAACCCAGTGGAATTGCTTGTCAGCTCAGGGAGGGGGTAGTGTAGGGGGGGAAATCGTGAATCATGTAACCATGGAAAAAGAATTCTAAATAAATAATTTTTTTAAAAAAGAAAGTCACACTCCTTATCTTAATGAGGAAGATTGCTTATCCCCATTATAGATAATGCTTTTAGATAAATCTTAAGGAAAACTCCCATTTACTCTTATGCTTTCTAGTGTTTTTAATAGAAATGAATATTGAATTTTATCAAAAGCTTTGTTTACATCTACAAAGATAATAATTTGATTTATGTTATCGATATAGTCAGTTATGCTTAGTTTTCCTAATGTTGAATCAGCCCTGCATTGTTGATGAAATCTCACAATAGTGTGTGATCTTTGTGATATATTGCTGTAATCTCCTTGCAAGTATTTTATTTAAAATTTTTGCATCAAAATTCATTGGGGAAATTTGTCTATAATTTTCGTTCTCTGTTTTCAGTCTTCCTCATTTTAGTATCAGCATCATATTTGTGGAATTTGGGAAAAACTCTTTCTTTGCCTGTTTTTCCAAATTATTTATATAGTTTTGAGATTAGTTGTTCTTTATTCATTTTTTTTACTTGTGAATCCATCTGGCCCTGAGGATTTTTCTTTGGGAATTCATTGATGACTTAGTGGATTTTTTTTTTAAACCCTTACCTTCTTTCTGTCTTAGAATCAATACTGTGTATTGGCTCCAAGGCAGAAGAGTGATAAGGGCTAGACAATGGGGATCAAGTGACTTGCCCAGGGTCACACAGCTGGGAAGTCTCTAAGGCCAGATTTGAACCTAGGGCTACCCAGCTGCCCCCTTGGATTTCTTTTTCTAAGATAGTGTTATTTAATTATTCTATTTCCTCTTCTGTTTATCTGGGCAATTTACATTTTTGTAAATATTCGTCTTTTTCACTTAAATTGTCAGATTTATTAAGATTACAATTGGGTAAAATATCTCTCAATATTTGCTTTAATTTCCTTGTTGTTTATGAGGAATTTTCCTTTACATTCAAATTAACCAAATGGTTTACCTATTTTGCTTATTTGTTGTTGTTTTTTTATAAAGCCAGCTCTTTATTTGATTTTTTTAGTTCTTTTTTTTTTTTTCAGTTTTAATAATCTCTCCTTTGAGCTTCAGGATTTCCAGTTTGGTGTTTCATTGGGAATGTGTTATGTATTCTTTTTAGTTGAATGCTCAGTTCATTGATAGATGTAAGTAAGTATTTAGAAACATAAATTTCCCCCAAGAACTGCTCTTACTGTATCCTGTTAATTTTGGTATATTTTGGCTTTCTCATTGTCCTTTATAAAATTATTTTTTCTATGATTTGTTCTTTGACCCACTTATTCTTTAGGATGAGATTATTTCGTTTCCAATTAATTTTTTATCTATCTTTCCATAGCTTTTTGTTCAATTTAATTTTTCTATCATTTAATAGTTTGGTGGTAAGGTTTTTATGACTATACATGATGAGTTTTTGTGTAGGTGCCATGTACCATTGAGAAATATTCATATTACCATTTAGTTTTCTCCCCAAGTTCTAACATGTAACTTTTCTAAAATTCTCTTCATCTCCTTAATTTTTATATATTTTATGGTTAGATTATCTAGTTCTGAAAGGAAAAAGTTGAGTTCTCCCATTAGTACCATTTTACCATCCTGTTTTACTCTTCTTTAAGAATTTAGATGATATGCCATTTGATGCATATACATTTAGTATTGATATTACTTCATTGTCTGTTACCTTTTAGCAACCTATAGATTCTTTGCTTATCTCTTTTAATTAGATTTGTTTTTCCTTTTGCTTTGTCTCAGATCATGACTACTATCCGTGCTTTTTTATTTCAGATGATTTAATTTTAATTTAAATCACATCAGATGATTTAAACTGTTATAATCCCTGAAGTATAGAAGTTATAGTAAAATAATTTTTATGGAAATATTCTAAATTAAATTAAAATTTTAATTTAATTCTACTTCTACCTTTACTCTGTGTACCTCTCTGCATCAAGTGTGCAGAGGATTCTGGTTCTTAATCTGCTCTGCTATTCGCTTAAATTTTATGGATGAGTTCATCCCATTCACATTCATAGTTATAATTATAGTTATTTCCCTCCATCCTATTTTTCCCCCCTTGTTTATCCTTCCTTCTCTCTCCCCTCCTTCACAGTTCAGTCTGACTGAACTGTTTGAAAACTAACATTAGGTAGATTAGACTGGATCAAACTGTGAATCCCAGAGACAGAAACAAAAATAACTATAAGATTTATTTGAAAATGTTCAAATCAAATTAACTGTCTTAACATGTTCAGATGATTAAATTTTAATCTCTTATTTCTGGTTAGAGGGACAACATTTTACCTCATTAGCCTTTTCATCTATGAAGAACAGTAATTTTTATTCTATTTGTGTTAGGAGTACTTGTGAAAAACCAAAATAGTAGCTTGCTTTTAAAAAACATATAATGAATGGAACTTGCATTTTTTAAAAAAATGAGTCATATTTATTCTGAGCATACTTAATGTTTGAGTCATGCCTATGCCTTTTAACATTATTAATTCTTACTTATGTTGTTCTTACTAAAATATAATGAGCTTAGAATTCATGGTATAGTTGTAGAGAAATAAAACCAAAATCTTATCTTGTTAGAGATGCAAATTGAAGTAACAAATGCAGAAAAGTAATTTAAACCATTTAATTTTTTAATTTTAAGTCCAGTAGATCGTATGCTACACAATAGCCATTTTTGTGTTTGAATCCTCAGTCTCCATTATATTGTCTTGCATAAAGTAGGTATTTACGAAACTCTTATTAGGTTAATGAATGAAATGACAAAGTACTTGGCTCACTCTAACATATCACATCCCTTCATAAAAGGTGGAAAGTTTTTTGGCTCCATTACTGATGTTCTGAACAAGATGTAATATTTTAAGATGGGCACATTTTTTTTTTGTTTTTCACTATGGTTTATTTGGATTTTTATTTTGGAGTTTTGGTTTTATATGAATATCTTCTTACAAAAATGAATACAGATGTATGTTTTGCATGATAATGCACATATGTAACCCACATCAAATTGCTTACCAGCTCTGGAAAGGGAGAGGAGAGGGAAGGGAAGGAAGGAGACAATTTAGATCATATAACTTCAGAAAACTTACATGGAATATTGTTATTATATGTAATTGGCCAATAAAATATCTTTAGAAAAAAAGAATGTTGGCTGGACTAATTTTCAGTGGTACATAAGAAAATGAATACATACATATTTTGATTTCTCTTCCATTTTCAAGTTAGTAGTTAATACACCATTAAATGCACTTCAACCCCTCACATTCCTAGATGAGCACATGATCTGTTTATAAGTTTTTGCTTGGTTAACATCACCCTTTTATTTACCAGTATGCCAGAAGGAAAAGAGAAAGAATATGGACACATTTTTAAGTTTGTCAGTTCCCTGCATGAACAATCAATTGAGAGCTGCTTTTTCCTCAAAATAATCATGTATTAGATCATGATCAAGTCCAAACTCTTCATTTCTGTCTTATATAGTTCTATTTTCTTTTCCTTTTCAGCCATCTGTTAATTTTTCTATTTGTCCTCAATGTAATTTTTATGAATTAGGATGACAAGTTATTTTCTTTTTTCCTTTTTCATGGGCTATGAGTTTTTATTATTTTTTCAAAGTATGGTAAGTTTCATCATCATTTGTATAGATCAGGTTTTTCCACAGCAATACACAAGTAGAGGATTCCTTTTTGATAAGCCATATCAAGTCTAACTGAGTTATAATGTATTCTATTAGATAAATTAGATAAACTTCAAATGTGGTAAATTAACCCTTTTTCTTAGGTATTGCATAGTTTCACTAGGTTTATTATAATCTATATAATAAAACTGTTTCCTTCATTTGTGAAAAGAACACTTTCAGAAGTTAATATCTGAGTTCATCAATTACATTTTAGCTAATACTTTATTGCTATCGGGATTCTATGTTTATATTTAATGAAATTCATCTCTGAAAATCTTACATAGTGAATTATTGGACCAAGATTTTTTCAATTCCATTGTTTATTCAGTTTTCAAATGAACATCTCAAATAATTTCTATTCTGTTTTCCCATTTAAAACTGATAAAAACTACCTGACAAGATTCTCTCCCGTTGACTTTCCAGCCTAAGGCAATTTCAAATTCTTACATTACTTTTAATGTTTTTAGGACAGTTACTATTGGGACCTTTAATACAATATTTAATATCATCTGTATGTATTATCAACTTGTGAATCTCCATTTGAATAATCTTTACATTCCCATGGGATGTAGAATCTAATGTCAGTATGAATAGTAACAGCAGAAATGGGTAGCATCCTTACCTCCTTCCTCAATTCAGTAATAAGGCACGGTGGGAGATTGTAAACCTTTGATTTGAACCATATAAATGGATTGAAAATAAACTGTATTATCTGTTTATATTTGTTCTGAAAGCCAAATTTACCTAACACATAATACAAGTAGTCCCATTCAATTGCATCAAAGGATTCTTGGCATCTAATAAAATTTCTGGTATTGGTTCCAATTCCTTTCTTGTATCCCAAATGATTATATTAACCAATGTAGATTATCTGATGCTTGTCTCCCAGGCATAAAGTTCACTTGAATCAAGGTCTATTACATTTATGATTACTTTATTTAGTCATGTGGCAAATGTTTCTGCACTATTTTATATCGAAGCACACTGTATAAGTGGAATATTTTTCATAGTATTGCTAAAAAGGGATAGCATGCAGTTGCCAGTAGAAGGTCATATGGGAAAATTCTTAATAGTCTCAAGGTCTGCAGGCCATCAGATTCCCAAAACATTGATAATATCTACTGCTGTAAAAATACAGTACAAGCTATTTAAGCGCATTGCATTTATTCACACTCGACATCTAATACTAAAGGCTTTTTAGCTTGCTGATGAGATATAGAAGTTAATGTATTGGTAAGCAACCTAAATTTCTTTAAAGCTATTCTGAAAGTGACTCGACGTCACAGAAAGTATTACCAATTATCCTTGCTTTTCAAATGACACTTGCCAAGCTGCTTGAAATTCCCATCTTTCAACTTAGCTTCTATAGAGCATAGGTGAAACGGAAACAAATACCTCCAAGAGGGAATTTTATGCATCACAATCATAAGGAAGCAAATATAGTCAACTTGCTCTAAAAATATTTCAAAGGATTTTTCAAATATTAATTAACCTTATATCCTGGAGTCAGGCAACTTCATAAAAGCGAAAAAAGAGGAAAACTACATTATGGGATATCAAGGGAAACACAGACCTATGTTTACAAAGAACACAAAATGAACTCTGTACTATTAAATATCACAGGAAACTTGTTGAAACCTAATATTTATGTATTCAGCATAGACTTGAAAATGGCTTAATAAGGGAAAGTTTATTATAAAATTCAATCTACTTCACTTTTTCATGAAAAAATATTTGCCACTAACTGATTACTACTTTTGATAGAGGACCTATATATAAGAGAATCAACAATTGTGGAGATTAAATTTAACTTTTCCCTGATTGTGAAAATTAAATTAACTCCCCTGCCCATTTTTAGATTTAACCACCAAAAGTGTAAACATACTACTTACAGCTTAGTGGGGAGATCTGCCTATTTTTAGATCTAATAACCAAAAATATAAACATTCCACTTAATTATTTAGTGGGAAGGTCTGTGACCCACCTGTGCAATAGTGGGTGATGAATCAGAATCGAATGACTGTCCCCTAGGCAGTCCTAAGCAAGGCTTAAGACTATGATTGGCCCACGTAAAAAGTGGAGGAAGGCACAGGAAGTGACACAAAAGAGTCTTTAAAAGGAATTACAACTTCCTGTGAGACTTATTTATTCATTCTTTGGAGTTGAGATTGGAGAAGAATCTGCTGACTGGACCTGAGACCCTGTTCCTGGTGAGGTTGTTCTTAAATCTCTTCCTTTGGACTGGCATGTGGTGAGTGAAAAGGCTGCCTCCATTCCTGGATTTTCTGAAGAGACTAGCCTCAGGAGAGACTTATCCTCTTGAGAGAGACTCTCTGTATCCCCAGGTCCTTGGCTACAAGAGCCAAGGCCTCTCCAGTTAAGGACTAAACTCCTCTGCCTGGTTTTGAGCCAGGGTCAGAGTAAAATACTTGATGCTTAGGCTAGATATCTTAACCTATCCTCCCTCTGATTTTCTTACTTCACTCTTTATTTTTTGTAAATAAATTGTAAATAAATCTCTTTGGAATAAATTAAATCCCTGGCAACCCTATTTTAAATATAATCCAGTTCAACCTTTTTATATAATTAACCTCTTTTTTCTCCTAACACAATCATGTATAGAAGATCATTAGTATACCTTTTTGTTTTTTTTTTTAATATATTTTATTTGATCATTTCCAAGCATTATTCGTTAAAGATCATTTTCTTTTCCTCCCCCCCACCCCCCATAGCCAACGCGTAAGTCCACTGGACATTAGATTACCTTTTTGTTTTAATTCTGATTTATACCAGACATGATCAATTTAAAGAAACTGAGACTGACTGGCCCATGGAGATGAGGAAGTATCTGTCTTGTGAGCAGTTCCTTAGGCTGAAGTTTCAGAGAAAAGTAATGTACCAAGGCTTCTTCAACATCTTGCTATATATGTTTAAAAATAATTATGTTATGAGAGATGCAATGAGATAAATTTCCAGCATTTCAATCATCACTCTTTCATGTTTCCATGATCTGAGAGGAAAAAAGTTATCTACATATATGTGTAAGACATACAAAGACAGTATCCTTTAGTCAATTTTTCAGAGAATAGCCACATTATTTCTTAATGATAGTAAAATCTGTTGGGATCTCTATAGATTTTTGAAGGGAAATGGATGTTTACTTAAAGATCTAATTCAAAACATATACATTCATAGTACTCAGATGAGAAAACTTATTTAACAAGACTTCAAAGTTTCTGTCAGTGTAATCAGCTCTTAATAGAACATTCTTTCTTGTGTATCATATATGTGACGTGAGATTCACACAATATTGTTATAATCCAGAAGTAAAAAAAGCTCTTTGAGTATAACTATGACATGATCCATTTCTGTACTGCTCATTATGACTATAATTACAAAACCAAATTCTACAAATAAGAGTTTTGTCACTTTGGTTTTGTTTTAAGTACTTACTTTACAGTCTGCTGGATAGACATTATTCTACAAGCTGAATGTTGGAAGTCAAGCATATGCATGTGAATATGTTATTTTAAGAGCTTTCTGGCTAGCATCATTTACTCTTTAAGTTGTATTTAATTAATGTGATAAAAAGGGAGAAGAAAACTGAAGTGAACAGAATTGTTGGCCTTTGGAATTAAGAGAAGATAGTCTTTAATAATAAACAAGGTGGCAAATAAGAAACCTAGCTTTCTAGAATTAGAAATAGTTCTGCTTAAGAAAATAGATACTGAATACAAATCAATTTTTAATACGAATCTAAAATACTCTATATTTTTTTTTAAAAGGGAGCAAAGAAGACACCTACTAAATAGTCAAAGTTTAAAGATTCAAAACATTAACACGTAAATGCCTTGGCCATTTTAAAAAACACAAATATGGTGCATTCTAAAGATTTCAACTCTAAAATACCACCCAAAACCACTTAAATAACTTTTAATGATATAGTTCTAAGAAAAAAACCTCAAATATAGATTTTACCTGTAGGAATACAATCTAATAAACTAAAATTCCTAACACCTAAGAAAAATATCAGCATAACCATTTATATATTCCAACATACAGATTACAAAAACAAATAGAACAATTTGTTAACATGATTTATAAAACATATGTTCAGGATACTGATTTCTTTAATTTTGCTACAAACATTGGGCCCCAGGCTTTACCTTTGTCTGGAAGCACCAACAACCCATATTCCTGTCCACTAGGAGCATGAGATGCTGCACTAGCCATTTCCTTCATGTCCACTGGGAATATGTTACTATGAGAATTTAGGACTTGACTGATTACTTCACTGTTTTCTGCCTTGGAAAGTGTGCATGTAGAATAAACCAGTAATCCTCCAGGACGCAATGCCTTGATTGCTGACCTTAATAGTTCTAGCTGTACAAGAGGCAATTCCTTCCTTTGGTTTAGCCTATAGGATGCCTTCTGGGTATCAGAAGAGAATAACCAACTTCAATCATTTGAACGTGGGGCATCGACTAACACCTTGTCAAACATTTCAGGTTGAAGATCTCCTATCTCTCGGCCATCCAATTCAGACACTTTTATTATATTCATCATGGGTTGTGGGATGAAGGATTCTAGTGTCTGTTTCAACCACTTCGATCTCAGATTATCATACTCATTGCAGTGAAAATAACCTGGATATGCACACTGTAGAAGAGCTACTGATTTACCCCCAGGAGCAGCACACATATCCAAAACTCTTTCTCCATTCTGTAATTCCAGAGCCAGCACTGGGAGAAGGGAGGCAGCATTTAGAAGATATCTTTTCAATTTACCAACTTGATGTCTCTCTGAAGGTATTCGGCCAGGAATTCTACTAACGTAGCATGTCAATGATTCAAGATAGTAGGGAAAATATCCTTGAAGAAGAGTATGATATCTCTTCAGTTGTAAATCCTTTTCTAGCTCAAAAGGATAGTTGAATCTAATAAAAAGGATTGCATGTTGCCAACATGATGGAGATGTCAAGATGTCCCTTATTGTAATCCATGAATCTCCAAGCTCTTTGACATATTGCTTCTCAAAATGATCCAACACAACTCTGCAAATCTGTTTTGTAAGTTTTCTTTCTGATTGTAGTTTCAGCTGGCTCAGCACCATTCCATCAAGGTGAGCCCTAAGCGATCGACTGCACTGGGGTCCGCGGTCGGGATCCAAAACATCTCGCAGAACAGGAGCAACTGGTCGGGCACATTCTTTAATGCCCCATACCAACTCTAGCTTCACTGTATTCATTTAGTTGACTTCCAATAAATTTCAAATATAAATTTCATGTTGCTATAACCTCTACTTATGTGCTTATGATCTCATTCACTTTTTTATAGGATTTGCCCATCTTAATTCATGTTCATCAGGTAATATAAAAAGAACTAAGAACAACAAAAGAATAAATTAAACAGATGTTTTATTCCTAACATAATTTTACTTCATATCGATAAGCTTTTTTTCTTATCTTTCTCCCATAGCTATCCATGTATTAAGAACTGAGCTTTGGTACAGGAAGTTCATCTTCTTAGGAATACCTCTTGTTGGAAGGATGGGAGGATAAAGTACAGTTTTTAAATTATGCTCTTCGCTCCTTAATTTTCTCTTTTCTATTAACTTTTTTGTTTAACAAGCATTTATTTTCTCTTTCTACACACTACCCCCACAAAAATCTTTATACCACTATAAAACTGTAATATGCAACCTAAAAGTAACCTTAATTTGCATTTCTGTAATTGTTAGCGATTTATAACATTTTTTCATGTCTGTAGATAGCTTGAATTTCTTCCTTTGATAACTGCTTTTTCAAGTGGTTTGATCACTTATTAATTGGAGAATGGCTCTATTAAATTTTTGTGGAGATGACTCCAAATACATAAAGTTTGTAAATGATGACTTTTAAAGCTGCAAAAATCTCAGAAAAAGCACCAACAGCTAGCAGAAAACCTTAGTGGCAGAAAAGGTGGTCAGATTGAATAGCCAGAATGAACCAGTTGGTTATGATTGTTATTTTTATAAAAATCTGTGCCTTATATCTCAAATTTAATACTATATACATACTATATAAGTAACTACATAATGGAAGAAAAATAAAATATCTTAAGGAACTAATATCCATTTATAAGGTTATATGCCAGCATCTCTAGTTAGCTTCATCACCTAACGTCCTGAGCATTATATACCCCCAGACCTTTTCCTTTATTTTAATGTAAAAGAAAAATAACCTGAACATCAGACAGGCAGTTTGAGATGACAAAGATCCAAGCAATTAAAATGAAATTATAATTCTTATATAGTGAAAGGCTTTCTTATTGAGATGGATTTACTACAAGGTTAACCTTGCATCTGCCCAATATCCTGGGTGTTTAACTGTCTCCATCCCATTCTGATTGTAGCTGTTTTACTAGTACCTCACAGAGAACCGTGCCCAAATTTTTTCAGTCTCTTTGCCACTTCTCCAAAACTCTCTTACATATTGTGTGTAAAATATCCCCACATGAATGTAACAGTCAATTTAACGTTTGAAACTTTGGTGCTAGGGGAGTATTTGAGCCTGGAGTTGGAAATTTGAGCTCTACAGTAGCCACAGTTCAAGACCATTTCCACTATCTCAGACAGCAAACATGACTTAGAGATAAAGCCTGCTCAGAGGGACTTAATCTAGCCCTCATGATCTCTTCCAGTTGATAGCCTTCCTTACAAAGCATACCTACTTTCTTTCTTCCTAGCAATGATCAGGGGCTAACCCTGGTACCTCCTAATTTCATCAACCCAAGTATTACCACTCATACCACCTTCCTGTTTTCTGGAACTCCAGAACTTTCATGTATACATGTTTCATTATTTTATGGAATTTTTTTTGGAATTACACTATTTAATGGAATTTTTGCCCAGGTCATTACCCCTCTCTCTCTCTCTGTCTCTCTCTTTCTCTCTCATGTCAAATGAGATTACATATGTTAATTTTTAAAAGGTTGGACTTGGTTATTTAAGAGTGTGGTAGCCAGGAATTTTATTTACAATTTATTTACAAAATATCGAAAGAGTAAAGCAAGAAATCAGAGAGAGGATAAGGTAAGATATCTAGCCTGAGCACTAAGTAATTTACTCCTGGACCCTCCGGCCAGGGAGAATTAGTTTCAACTGGCCTCGACAAAGCCGAGGACCCTGGTAGTGTCTCTCAAGAGTAGGTCTCTCCAGAGGATAGTTTTTTCAGAAAAATCCAGCAGTTAAAGAGTCAGCTTTTCACTCATCATGTATCATTTCAAAGGAACAGGGCCTCAGGTCCAGTCAGTAGATCAAAGAATGAAGAATTCCTCCACTCTCCACTTTACAAAAAATGAACTCCATCTCACAGGAAGTTACAGCTCCTTTTCAAGATGCTTCTTTTGAGTCACTTCCTGTGTCTTCCCCTAGTTTTACTTCTACCAATCACAATTGATGCTTTGTTTTAGGACAGCCCAGAAGGCAGGCAGTAGATTCTGATTCATCATCCACTATCACACACATGGGTCATAGATCTTCCCCACTCAATGTGTGAAATAGGGTGTTTGCACCCTTGGTGATTAAATCTAAAAATCTCCATATTTAACTTTTAAGTACTGTGTTCTAAAAATAGGGGTTACAATTTAATCTTCATAATCAGGGGAGAGTTAAGTATTTTCATTGTTACAATCAAGGGAGTGTTAAATTTAATCTTCACACTACCTTATTTATTGCTTACTTCCATTATTAGACTGTTAGATTGCATGAGGATAGAATCTATTTTTCATATACTTCAACCTATTATAATCCCTAGAGCATAGACATTCAAATATGTATCAAATGAATTTTTATGGAAATGTTTTTTAAATGAATCAGGGGACCCCAAACTTTTTACACAGGGGGCTAGTTCACTGTCCCTCAGACCTTTGGAGGACTGGACTATAAAAAAACTATGAACAAATCCCTATGCATACTGCACATATCTTATTTTAAAGTAAAGAAACAAAACAGGAACAAATGCAATATTTAAAATAAAGAACAAGTAAATTTAAATCAACAAACTAACAACATAATGGCAGGGACCATTATGTTATGCATCTAGGGGAGTATGAGGGCCATTGTACTACCAAGTTTCCCCCTAAATAAGACACTGTCTTATATTAATTTGATCCCCCCAAAACAGGAGGTGTCTTATAAAACACCCAGTGGCAGTGGTGGGCTTCTCACAGTAGAGGCCCACCGCTGATGTCACAGGCCAGATCACCACTATCTGATGCCTGTATACAGTACTGGAGGTGGGGCTGGGCCTGTGGCACTGTATACCGCTGTCTGGGATAGCGGAGGCTGCAGCGCTGGCTGTGATGGGCCTGTCATACCTTGCACCACTCTACTGGGCAGCAGATTACACAGTGGGGAATCCCCTCTCCTAGATCGCCGCTCATGATGCCGACGTCTTCCATTGTGCAGCCACATAATCCTTTGTGCAGTGCCTCATTCTTGTTAAGTTACTCTCAGAACAAGGTGCTGGGCAAAAGGGTTATGTCCCTGGAAGTAGTACTGGATGTGAGTGACACTGTACTTTGTGGCACCACCTTATACAGTACTCTCACTGACCACCAATGAAAGAGGTGCCTCTTCGAGAAGTTCGGTGGGGGCCAGATGAATGGCCTCTGAGTGCCACTTGTGGCCCACAGGTGGCCCATGGGCCATAGTTTGGGGACTCCTGTACTAGATAATTTTGTGCCTTCTTAAAGTATTATGCCATAGCTATAAAGTGTGTGGGATGTTGAATGGAGAGACTTTGTCACTGTCGTATTATCACAATGACAGCTAAACTATATTTGTGTTGAACTTGTCACACTGATAATCTTAGAGGCATCAATATGATACAAGCTGAGTTCCTCATCTCTGTGTCTTCTTTCAGAAACCTCTTACCTTTTTTCAGGAGCTAGGTAATTAGGGTAAGGGTTAGGGTGGCTGGCTCCTGCTGCTCCTCACTCTCCCCCACCTTCCCCTGGGAATGAAATTGTTCTACCTCTTCACCACTAGCCATCTTTTGTGCTCTTAGATAGCAGGCTATGCCTGCTCATTGCTGCTGCCATCATTCTTTCTAATATCTGCCCACTGCTGCCACTCTTTTGTTGCCATCCTTAATCTCTTGTTTATCATAGCTGCTTCTTGCAGACACTCCTGTTGTCTGTTAGTCATTGTAGTCACTCTAACCTCTGCTTCTGATCTTTGTTGCTGCTTCCCTCTGGTGTTCTCTGTTTTTTTTTCCTTTTATTTCTCCTAGATGTCTACAATTTTGATAGAAAAGACTAGTAACTTTTATATGTATCACCATCTAGCTAATGTGTCCTTTTTTAATTGCAGTGAATCATGCAATCACAGTACATCAAGACAAGTTTGGAGAGAGATGAGAGGCAGGCTGTGTTAGTGAAGAAATAGTGAAGCATTTCTCAGGATTTATTTGTTCCTTCTTACTACTTTTGATCACCCATGCGTCAGTATATCTATAATCTCATTGTTATTCCTTCCATCTCCTCCCTCTCTACTTTTACATTAGTGTACCCAAGGCCAGGAATACACATCTACTTTATCTCTCAAGTGCCATTTTTATGTCAAGTCTTTCTCCCTACCCCTAATGATTAGAGCTCACTCATATTTACTTATGTACATGTTATGTTCCTCTAGTAGAATGAGGGGATTGAATTAGATAACCTCTTAAGAACCATCTTTAAATCTCTAGACCCTGGCTCACAGCCATATAGAATCACTAGGAAAATATTTATTTCAAGTTGGAGCTTGAGGTTAATGATGGTAATGTACAGGTTCCCAGATGCATTCCATCACCAAATACCTTTTCATTTGATTACTCTGGATATGAGACAGTTTCCAGACTGCTAAGTTTTTACTATACTAGACTACTTGTGGTTACTTAAAGATAAACTGCCCTTTGTCACCTTAGTTTAAAATCTCTTATGTATCTCTGGAATATCTTCCCCTTCCCTCTCGTGCCTGCCCATTAAGTTTCTATCCTTCATGTCTCAGATTAAAAGCTACTGTTTTCACAGGGCCTTCCCTGATTCTTCCCATTGGCCTCCAAACTCCCAAAGTTGTTCAAAATGCACTTCTTAGCTGTACCTCATAACAATATAACTTCCTTTTAGCTTGATTATCTGTGTACCTTTATTATCTCTTTTAATAGATTATAAATTTCATTAGTATAGGGTCTGTACTTTATAATGTTGACATTTAAATTTAATAAAATATTTTATGCCTTTGATCTCTTTTCATCTTCACAAACTCTATGAGGTTAGGCACAGCAAGTATTATCCTTATTTTCCAAATGTGAAGTTAGTCTGAGAAGGTGTTACTATCCCAGATCATATAACTGGGAAATTCAGAGCCAGTGAAATTTGTCCTGATTCTGGGTATTATAGTAATAGATTTAATAATATCAGAAGCTTAAGGGCATTACAAGACTAGTGCTCAGGAGTCCATTCTTTATTTTTGATCATTTATTCAATTAAGCTTCTCTTTGAGAACCTAACTTGTGGAAGTCCCACTGATGAGATTATGTAACATCCCTGTTTCTAAAAGGAATAAGACTCTCAAAGAGTCTGCTGTCTAATAGAAGAAACATAACCTGCTTGTAGCTTTAGAGCTGTAGAAAAGTCCTGAAGTCAGAGGTCTTAAGAAGATCAGTATCTTAATCTGTTATTTTTCACCTGTAAGCAAATCACTTAAGGTTGGGCCTCAATTTCTTTATCTCTAAAATGAGCAAATTGGGCTAGATGATCTCTGAGGTTCTTTCTGGTTCTAAAGCTGTGATACTATGAATATAGATCCTTCAGATCTCAACTTTTGCTCTTTCTGTTATTTCTCATCTTTGTGATATAGCTATGATATAGCTTAGTGACTAATACAGATCAAGCATTCATTAAATTTTTCTTAAATTGAATCTTTAAAAACAGTTCCTAAAGATTTGAGATTTATTAAATTATAGTTTACAAAATGTGACTTGTAATTTTTTACAGCTAAATGTTTACATATCCTCATTTTATTTTATTTTTCTCAAAAGAGGCATTAGAAAGTGTTATTTCTTGAGACTTATGTTAAAAAAAATTGAATGAGTGGGGATGGCCAGTTATTGGATTTCCTAAGAAATAGCAAAGAATTTTTCATTAAGGGGGAAATATAATATACACCAGTAATAATAGTTTTATATGAGAAGATAGCATAACTTCTGTTGGATAAGAAGTAGAAAATGAGATTGCTACAGTTCCTAATTTTAAAAAAGAAAAAGATTGAAAATTTTGCTTAACAAGAACAATTTTCTCGTTATTTTATTACTTTATTTAGCATTTGATTCCTTTGCTACCTATTCTCCCATTGTTTAGTTATGTATTCTCTTGTCTTATGTTCTCAGAACTAATTGAGGATAAAGACAAAATCGGGCAGCATTTCTATTTCTAAATCACAACTTTTGAAACATTTTGTACTCTTTAAATCAATATTTGTTTATTGGAGAATAGGGTTTAAATGTTTATACTAGCAATGTTTATTAAAAATTGTAACTTCTATCTGTATAATACTTTTTTTCAAGTTGAGAAAATTCTGATCATTGAGATTGTAAATAGACTGGCACAGAACAAAGTTTCAGGGTTTTAGTCACATCTAAACCAAACATACGTTAAATCAATTGATAAATACATTACAAACTTTATTATGGGGATTTAAAAATTTTTTGTAGAAAAAATATCATGAAATCATTCTATGACTTAAAGAAATGGGGTGAGCACTTAAATAATGCTGTCCTAGTTGATTTGAGATCTAAACTTGCCTTAATTACCTTTTTGCTACTACCAATTTTTCTGCTCTCAGATTCGTTTCTTTTTTTTTTCTCCCACTCTCCCCTTTTTAGGGGCAAACCTACTCCCTACCTTGTCAGCTAGCTTAGCTCATAATTGAAATGCACAACTATATGACTAAGAAAGTGTCTTGAGGTCAGATTTGAACCTAGGACCTTTCGTTTCTGTGGCTTGCCACCTAGCTGCCCCCTTGAGCCTGAAGGAAGTCAGAGAAACCAGAAGGTAAAGGTGAGGAGAAAGAACATTCTAGGCATTAGGAACATGAAGGGTCATGTACAAGGAGCAACATGAAGATCAGTGTAGCTACATTGTGGAGCACATGGAAGAGATTAAGGTGCATGAAGATGAGAAAGATGGGAAAGGCTTTAAATGCCAGAGGATTTTATATTTGCTGCTGGAGGTAATAGGGAAACAATAAAAAACAAATAAACAACAAACAAACAAACAAAAAACATTGAGTTGGAGGGTGCCCATGGTTAGACTGCACTTGAAGAAAACATCTTTGGTCTGTCAGTAGAGGATAGATTAGAGTGGTGAGAGGATTGAGGTGATTGAGAATCTCTACCAGGTGGCAGCTGTGTGATTGGAGAGAAGGGGACATAGATGAGAGATGAAGTGAAGGTTCAAAAATCTCTCCTGGCTAATATAGACATGTCTGATAAATTCTACTCCTTCAAAAGTCTTTGGATAGTTTCTTTGGCTTATGGACCTTTAGCCCCTTCTTTGCCAAGTTCCCTAAGCATAGTTACATTTTTCTATAAGAACATTTTGGATCCTGTTCCATTGTTTCTACATGTAATTTTTTTTAAGGTTAAGTTAAAAAAAAACTTAGATCAGTATAGCATACTGTACAAATTAAAAGCCTTTCAGAACAATTTTCATCCATTTCTCCAGAATTTTTAAAAGGTATTTGAATAATTCTTTTTCAAAATATTTCAAAAATATCAAAGAAGTTAGCTCAAAAAAACTTCAGTAATAAGTTGCTACTCCTTAATATGGTAGTTTGCTGCCCTCTACAGTCAGGTATGGAAGATTGTAGCTTTGTGGGTATTTTGATTTTTCATCTAGAATATATACCATTAAATGACTATTTTATTTGATATTAAATTCAGTACAAAAAAAGTTTTTTTAATAGAATGTGTACCATTCTAAAGCCTTTTTTTTTTAGACTCAAAGACTACAGTTATGTACCATAGGTATTACATGAGGAAGTTAACATTGTTTCATTTAAATAATAATGAAAATTTATAATTGGATCACCTCGGTATTTTCCAGAAAGAAGTAAAAATCTGAATAAAGATCTACCATTTCTGGAGTTGGAACAAACCAGTATGGACTACTTGCTGCAGTGTAAAACTTACTAAAACTAAAAACTTTATGCTGAATTTTCAATTTGAATGCTTTTCAACATAGAATTGTTTCCTTCTGGATCTCATTGGTTACAAAATAATTATGAACAGTCAACCAAATTTATTATTATATATTTGAGTACTGGCAGTGTTCTAATAACGGTCATATATAATCATCCCTATATCCTGCTCAAATGTTGAATATCCTAATGTGGTACAATAAATGAAGAAAAATTATAGAACTACTAAAAGAGAAATCTATCTGGGGCTTGAGTCATTTTTCTTCTAGTTAAGGCTTACTATCACTTTCTTAACATAGTTATGTATGTTTAACATGGTTTTACTTTAATATTTAGAGTTTTAGTTGGTATAGGGAAGAAGAGGGACATTAAAAAAAAGCATTGTAGGTATGGATATACTCTCGTTACAGTTTTTAAATGACTACTGCCACCTTGCCATTTCTCCTTCCACCTTTTTTGTATAGAAGACGTTTGAAAAATATTAACTGTTTGGCAAAAACAGTTGTTTTTAGAAATAGCTGTGTATTTCAGAACATAAATCATCATGCCCATAGATTTGTGTGGCCTCTTTCTCTGATAGAACCAATAAGATGCCCTATTAGTTAAGGAGTGTGGGTAAGATTGTATTTTAATATTCCATTGGAAAATGCAGTTGTACACCTATTATTTCTTTGCTTGTTTAGTTTACAAAGAGATTACCTTTAAGTGTTCTCTTTAACCTATAAATAACCCTATAATCATTTGTCTGAATTTATATCAATTAATTTAATTCCTGTTAGTCCACCTGTATTGATTCCTACTTTTATGTATTCATTTGCATTTTTTAAAATCCTGCTTTACTGCCTTTGAGGATGTTACTCATTTGAAAAGATAGAAAGTCATAAAAGTGATAAAAAGAATTTTAAAAGACACAAAATAATATGCAGCGTAAAATATATACCAAATTCCTGAGGGAGTGGAACAGTTAGGACTTGCTTTCCTGAATATAGGATATAGTTAACATAATTAAATGTGCATAAAAATATCATTTGGCTTAAATATTTTTCATTGAAATAGCATGATTATTTAAGTCTTTACTAAGAGCCTTATTGTATTAGAGATCTTTAGAGCTAAATTAAAATTTGCTAATAAAGACCTCCATTCTTTTTTCTTGGCATTACTTTTTTTCCTTTATTTTATACCTCTCCTTTTTTTTAAAGTTAAAATTAAATTACTTTAATTTTATGAGAAGCTAAGAATATAGTTATCTTCATTTTTAATGTTTGTTAGATTTATTTATAGATCTTATTTAATCTAGTTATAAGAAACTTAAATTTAGTATCTAATCACAGTTCAGTAAAAACTTAAATGTGAATTTAAAATCATTATCAAGGGATTGAAGATTTAATAGTAGAAATATATCTTCTATTGTGTCATAAATTCCTTTTTTCTTTTAGGTGGTATATTTTGAATCTCATCAATTTTCTTCCTCATCTTTTTTTTTAACTACTTGTATTATCAGTTATTTAACTAAACTGGTAAAATGAGGTTTTGGTGAATTTGAGAAATTTTATGTTGGCAACCAAGGCATGAAACTTTAAAAAACCTTAAAACTTTTTAAAGCTTCAAACTTTAAAAATTAGGTAGTTTTAGGGGTATAAATGCACAGCCAAATTGTCTTTTTTATACCTTTTTTTTTTCATCAGAATTATTAACTTAGAGATATTTTTAATTCATGGGGACAAATAGTTACGAGAAAAATACTTGTCAGAGAATCTTGTTACTTCAAGACAGGCTATATTTTTCCCATCACCCACCAGGTGCCAGGTAACCTTTTGTTCTTGAGCCACCTGAATCAATTATTATTGACTTTCTACCTTTTCCCTCATTTTCCTCTCTTAATTCTATACATTACTCGGTGTTAGATTCATGAGGATCCTCTATGTGATAGAGAGGCAAGGAAAGTGGATTAGAATCAAAGGACCTGGGTTTGAATCAATTCTACTTACTGCTTGTGTGACCTAGAATCTTGCCTCCCTAAGTTACAATTTACTTATGTGTAAAATTAAAGAGGTTGAACTGAATAATCTATAAAGTCCTTTCCAGGTCTTGATCCTACGATCTTATTAATATGCTCATTCTGATTACTATTATAGGCTTTCTAAAGTTTTGGTATATTATGCTTTGATTTCTGAGGATGCTTAACTATAACCTTGAGAATACTTTTGAGGGAAATATCATGACACCATTACTTTTGCTCTCTGTTCTCACATGTGAATCTATAAATGTTGTAATGTAGAGCCTTGAAAATTAATTATTCTATAATTCAATAAAAACTAAAATGGCCATATTCGGTGACCCAGGGTTTCTATTGCCAGGTGTATACTCTAAAGGAGGTCAATAGTTTATTTATTTGTTCTTTTGTTTTTTAATATTTTTTTGAATTACATGTAAAACAAATTTTTAACATTTTTTTAAATTTCAAGTTCCAGATTTTTTATCTCTTGTCTTTCCTCCTCCCTAAGATGGCAAGCTTCTATTACAATCATATCCTACAACTTGTTCGACCATTTCCCAATTGATGAGCATCCCTTCAATTTCCAAATGTTTGCCACCACAAAAAGAGATACTATAAATATTTTTATATGAAATTTCCTTTTCTCTTTAGTATTCAGCTCTAGTAGTGGTATTGCTAGGTCAAAGGGTAAAACAGATTTCTATACCCAATTAAATGTATATGTTGTTATTTCTTTGAGACAATTCCAGTGAGTAAACTTCAAGCATTCCTCCATTCCTCCATCTTCCCCTACACTATAAAAGCTATTTCTCACCTCTTGTGTGAGATAACTTATCCTATTCTATAGCTATCTTCTCCCTTCTTCCAATACATTCCTTTTTTTCACCCCTTAATTTTTTTTTTAGAATCCCACCATATCTTTGCCCTTTGTCTACGTGTACTCCTGCTAATTGCCCTAATAATGCTAAAGTTCTTAGAGTTTACAAGTATCATCTTCCATGTAGAAATGTAAATAGTTTAACATTATTGAAACCCTTACAATTTCTCTCTATTTACCTTTTTGTGCTTTTCTTGAGTCTTGTATTTGAAAGTCAGATTTTCTGGGCCTCTTTTTCCATTTGACCAATTTTATTTTTTAAGCTATTATTTTCTTTTTGCCATTTTTCTCCCACCTCTCTTATTTGATTTTTGAATTTTTGAGTTCTGTCAGCACTTGAGACTAATTCACATTTTTCTTTGGAGTTTTACAACTGGTAGTTTGAATCTCTATGTCCCATACTGTGTCTTGTTCTTTGTCTCCATAGAAATTTTTTATGGTTTAAGTGTTTCTTTTGCAGTTTGTTCATTTTCCCAGCCTTTTTTTTTTTGGCCTATGGACTAGTAGTTCTGAAAGTTACTGATTCTCTCTCCCCTGTTGATGGCTTGCAGGACTCCCCACTGTGAGCTATTTTGTTCTGGGGTTAGGGGCTTCACTGCAGCATAGGCTCAAAAGGGCCAAGAGCTAACCAACTTCAGAGCCTTGCCTGGGACTTCAAGGATTGGGTGTGGTATATTCTGTTGTTAGTGTTGGCAAGGTCCTGGGATCTGGAAGTTTGCCTATACCCAAACTCAGAACCTGGTGAAGTAGGTAGGGGTTGTCAGCCCACATCTCTTACATGCAGTTTTACTTCTGGTTTCCCCTTATCCCATGAAAATTTTCCAGGGCAATTGTTTTTCCAATGAGACATTTAACATTTTTTTGCTTTTTTAAAGGAATTATTTTCTTCAGTGAGCTCTTGTACCTCCTTTTCCATTTGGCCAGTTTTGCTTTTAAGAAGGTCCTTTCAGTGGATTTTTGTGCCTTTTTTACCATTTGGCCAAGTCTGTTTAAGTTGATATTTTCTTCAGTAATTTTTATTCCTCCTTTACCAACCTGCCAACTGTTTTTTCATGATTCTCTTGCATCTGTTTTATTTCTTTTCCCAATTTTTCCTCTACTTATTGGGTTTTTTTAATCCTTTATTAGTGCTTCCAGGAATTCTTGTTGGGTCTAAGATCAATTTATATTTTTCTTTGAGGCTTTGGATATAGCAATTTTGTCTTTGTTGTCTTCTGAATTTGTGATTTAATTTTTCTTGTCACCATAGTAAGGTCAGGTTCTTTTTTTGTTTGCTCATTTTTCCAGGCTATTTCTTGACTGTTAGCTTTAAGGAATGGTGGTGTGAAAGTTGGACTTTGCTTCTGGGGTGGAGAAGGCACTGTCCCAAGCTTCAGATTTTTTGTGCAGCTACTTTCAGAGCTAATTCTGGAGATCTATAAATTTTTAGTTCTTCCAAGGTGGTATGATGTAAGGGAAAAAGTGTTTACTGCTCTCCTGTCATCCTATGCTTTTGTCTGTGAAGTACCCCAACCACTCTTCCCTACCCTCACCTCCAGAACTGTGACCTGACTTCCCTCTTCATCTGGGGCCACAAGTTTCAGTGTGATAGTAGTGCACCTTCTTGCCCTGAGACTGTGATCCAGGACTGCAACCTGGTTCCACATATAAGCAATGCAACAGAATCTTGTACCCAGTGCCAATAGAAGTACCCCTGTAATTGCCATCTGACCAGGTATTCCTTACTGTCTGTGGGTTTTAGAGCTCCAGAAGGTGATGATGATGATTCAGTTGCCCTTAGTCTTGTTGCTGGCTTGCTATGGTCAGGACCTGCCCTGGTTCAGTGAGTTTTTGTACCTTTTTCATGATTTTCTTGCATCACTCATTTCTTTTCCCAATTTTTCCTAGATGTGCTACACACCCTTTTTCTGCCAATCTTCTGAGTTGTCTTGGGAGAGATAATTGTTTTACTCTACCCTTTTGTGGGTTTTGCTGCTCCAGAATTAATTTTAAGATGTCATTTTAAATTTATTTAGAGGGCAATTTTGGAGAGTTCCAAGTGAGCCTCTACCTTTTCTCTGCCATCTTGGTTTTGCTTCATAGTGATTTTTTTTTAAGTCCTAGAGACTTAATAGGTTTGTGACCATGGGTAAGTAATTTACCTTCATTGTGTCTGTTTCCTTATCTATAAAATGAGGTTAATAATAGCATCTTTCTCATAGTATTGTTGTGAGAATCACCTAAGTTAACATTAATTCAGTGATCTGCACACCTTAAAGCTTTATATAAATGGTTGCAATTGTTGTTATTTTACACCAAAATATTTATATAGTACTACTTTTTTATAGCAGCAAAGAATTAGAAACAAAGTAGATGCATATAGATTAAGCAGTGCCTAAACAAGTTAAGGTAAATTAATATAATGGAATATTAGTGCACTGTAAGAAACAGTATAATGAAAACAGAAGCATGAGAAGATTTAGATGAACTAATAAAAAGTTAGGTTTGTAGAACCAGGAAACAACGGTATAAATAGGAGAAATAGCACCAATATAATTGAAAAATGAATGTTATAAAATTATGGCAACTAAACTTAGTCCCCCCACAATGCTATGAGAGGATACCTTCTTTGCAGAGATGATGGGAGCTTTGTATATATAGCACACTACAAATAGTGTCACCCTTTTTTTTTTTATAGTCAGTTAATTTATTTTTCCATCTTTTTTCTTTGTTATTAAGGGAAGGCAAAGGAGGAAAGGAAACACAGGTCATGTAAAAACAAAAGATCTCAACAAAAAAATTTTAATTTATATTCCTGTTTCTCTTTTCCTCATTTGCAAAATGAAGAATTGGACTAGCCACAGGTCCATAATTCTTTATTTTTGTTTTCTCTAGTATGGTTTTAAAAAGCAAAGCTAGAATGTAAGTAACACAGATCTACTTTTTTTGTTGTTGTGCCTATAATATTTCACTTGTGGTTGAATGAAGAAAGTGATCTGATGGTTGGTTGTGATATACTGGTAAGGAAAGCACTATATATTTAAGATGTATTTTGTAAGAATCATTCTGATTTGAGGCTTGATAAGTTGGAATCTGTTAAGTTCTTTAATTTAAAACTACTAATACCCTTGTTGCTTGATGTAAATCAAGTAATGTATTTAGTTGCTACTTGCATCTTGGGTTTATTTGGCATTTCAAAATAGTAATATATGTTAACAATTAATTTTTTCCAGGGTGACCTAAAAACATATTTGTGCAGTGAACAAGAACATATTAAAGGAGATTCACAAATAATGCTGCTACAGAGAATGGCCTGTGAGATTGCTGCTGGACTTGCCATAATGCACAAACATCATTTTGTGCATAGGTAAGATTTTCTGATTAAGGACTGGTTTTCAAGCATTCCTGAAATTATTTTAATTTCAAAAATTATTTTTTTAACTGAAAAACTTTAATTAATTAATTTGGAATGTTTTTCCTTTGTTACATGATACATGTCCTTTCCCTCCTCCCCTACCCCACCCTCGTAGCCAACCCTCAATTTCACTGGGTTTTACATAATTTCTTCAAATTCTTGCCAAAATACAGAAGGAGGCAGAGATGGCAAAGTATAGGATTTCTTTATCTACAAATATGGTTTGAGGGGAAAATACTTCTCTCTTTCACTGTAGACTGTTCTTGCTAATAATGACTTAATAATAGTGAAACTGAGAAACTCCAGTACAGTTGCTTGACATTATTTAATTCTTTGATAGAGCCACCATTTCATCACTGTGGTTTACTCTCTATGTTGATAAAGTTCTCATTCCTGTATAAATCATGTCCAAGTCTTTTCATAAGTCTTCCATAGAGAATCAACCCAATATACTGAAGACCTTCTTATTTAATAAATTGGCACATACATGATATTAGTTCAAGCTATCTGTTGTCTCTCATTTTTGCTTGTTGTTTCAGACCATATATATCCTCAGTAATGCATTACACATGCCATCTGTGATATACAATTGCTCTTGATAATGTACTACACATTCTGATTAAATTCAACTGTACATCTTTCCCTTTGTATTATTTTCTTTTTAATTCTTCTGAGATTGTGGTTTTTTACAACATACTTAAGTGAGTGGCTCAGGGTCACACAGCTAGGAAGTGTCTGAGGCCAGATTTTCCAGGACTGGAACACCTCCAGGCCTGGCTCTCTGTCCACTGAGCCACTTAACTGCCTTTTAAACAACAAATTTTTAAGGGAACAGATTCATATCTTTGATGATTAGCTCATATCAGTACTAACAATACTCAGATACATCTGTAATTTTATAGATATGAGTAATCTCTTCAACAGTGAAAATTATAACATTTTTGATGCAGTCACATAGCACTGTACAGAGTGCTTTAGCATTCTGTGTGCCTCAATTTCCTTATCTACTAAATAAGAATAATACCTACCTCCCAGAATGTTGTGAGGTTAAAGTGAGATGAAATTTGTAAAGCATTGTATAAACTGTAAAAATAAATGCTAGTGGCTACTCTTGTTGTACTCCTCCCCTTCTTCCTCCTCCATACTTGCTTTTCTAATACAGCTCTAATCCATATCCTCCCAGATAATCCATATTCTCTGCAGATGATCCATGAGGATGCCCATTCATTTTTCCTGTCTCTTGCCACATGAACAACTTTACATTTCCCAGAGTTAGGCTATTAAAATAGGTCAGACAAATGGAAATCTTATGTACTATTCACATATTACTCCATAATATATAGAGTTGCTCACACTGCTCCAAAACTTTTATTAACTCTCCATTGAATAATAAACTCCCAACTGAATGAAGTTCTTTCTGTGTAGCCTCCCTTATGAGACCTTCCATTATCTTGGTAACCACCTACTTCTTCATCTTGTTCTATTCCTCCTATCATACCGTATTGTACACCCAAAATTGACAACTTACCATCTCAGTCATTGTTTATAATGCTGTACTGCCACTCTTTTGTTCTTGAAAGTCTGGTGGCATGAAGGATAGATCACTGGACCTGGAGTCAGAGAGACCTGAATCAAATCCAGCCTCACAGCTTACTAGCAGCATGACCCTGAACAATTCATCTAACCTCTATTAGCTTCATTTCTTCATCTGTAAAATTGGATCAAAGTAGCACCTACCACCAGGTTGTTGTGAGGATGAGATAAGTTATAAAGTGCTTTGCAAACCTTAAAATGCTATATAAATGCAAGCTATTATTATTTATCTCTCTGGGTGGGATAACCTCTTCTCGAGATCCTTCCACTATTTCCCTTAAGTCTCCCCAGCTGACTCCTTCCTCCCTCACATCCTGTTCAAATTAATATCAATCTCTGTCTTTTGGAATGGAGTGCAGCTAGATGGCATTATGGAGAGAGCACTAGGTCTGAAGTCAGGATGTCGCAATCTTCCCGAGTTCAAATCTGACCTTAAATACTAGCTGTGTTACCTCGGGCAAATCACTTAACCCTCTTTGCCTCAGTTTCATCATCTGTAAAATAAACTGGAGAAGAAAGTGACAGACCACTCCAGTATCTTTGCCAAGAAAATCCCAAATGTGGTCATGAAGAGTCAAAAATGTCTAAACAGGAATAATTAGAATGGAAGTTTCTTAAGAACAGAATGCATTTGTATCCCTAGCTCCAGTCCCTGGTATATAGGAGGCACTTAATAAATGCTTATTAGTTGACTGATCACCACTGCTAGATAATGGATTATTAGCTCTTTTGAATCTGAATGACATATTTATATTTGTGTTTCTGGTAGCACATAGAATAGGCCCTTCCTAAGCTTTAGCTGGAGGAAGTGGGAGATGAATAAGAAACTAAAATTCAGCATACCCTAGACAGGTATCACTGTTCTGCTTGAATTTTGATGTTTGTTTGCTTCAGATGCTACTTGGTGTTAATCTGAGCAGGAAAGGAAATATGGTATATCTTAAATGCTCATAAATTGTTTATAACATTCTCATTAATGTTCTTTTAATATTAGATCAAGTTAAATGGAAAAACAAGCTTTAAAAGCTATCCTACTAGGGTTAGAGTTTTCAGGAAGGAACAATGCCTCCCAGGTCCCAGTAGCTCATCCACACATATCCATAATCTCTTGGACTTTAGGGCAAAAACATTATGAAGGCAGAGGCTTAGACCAACTTCTTAAAAAACATATCCCTGGGGATTGCTAGGTGGCTCAGGGGATTGAGAGCCAGGCTTAGAGATGGGAGGTCTCAAATGTGGCCTCAGATACTTCCAGGTTTTGTGACCCTGGGCAGGTCACTCAACAACTGTTGGCCTAGCTCTTACCACTCTTCTGCCTTGGAACTAATGCAAAATACTGATTCTATGATAGAAGATATGGGTTAAAATGTATATATGTATATATCCTCCACATTTATATGCCATAGTTTTAGAATACCATATGTGTGTGTACACATTTGTCATTCCAGTTTACTTCTGATAGCATTCCCTTGAGAGGTTGTCAGAACACAATAAAGCTCCAGGGTCCCTTATTTTCTTGGGGGTAATATATTCAAACAGGTAAAATGATACAACCTTACAGTTCTGAAATGATAAGTATATCTTTCCTCATTGGGCTGTAATGATTTTTCTTTTTTTGAAGATAGCAACATCTCAAAATGTTTCCTTCTGATTTTGTTTTTGTTTTTGTTTTTAAACCCTCACCTTCTGTAGTGGAATCAGTACTGTGTATTGGTTCCAAGGCAGAAGAGTGGTAAGGGCTAGGCAATGGGAGTTAAGTGACTTGCCCAGGGTCACACAGCTGTGAAGTGTCTGAGGCTAGATTTGAACCTGGGACCTCCCATCTCTAAATCTGGCTCTCAATCCACTGAGCTCCCCATCTGCCCCCCTCCTTCTGTTTTAGAATCAACACTAAGTACTAGTTCCAAGGAAGAAGAGTAGTGAGGGCTAGGTGATTAGAATTAAGTGACTTGCCCAAGGTCACACAGCTAGGGAGTGTCTGAGGCCAGATTGAATCCAGGACCTCCTATTATTTTGAAAATGTTTTTCTACTATTCAAAATAAAGGAGATAAGTCACTAGCTCTAATTTATCAGTGTTCTCTCTCCTTTTCTTTGCCTCCTAGCTTTCCTAACTTCATTTAAGCCCCAGCAAGTCTTGCTTCTACAGGAAGCCTTTTTCTGATGTCCTTTACTGCCAGTGCTTTCTCTCTATTGATTATCTACAAGTTACCCATTATATTCCTTGTTCATTCATAGTGGTTTGCATGTTTTTCTTTCTCGTTAGATTGTTAGCTCCTTGAGAACAGGGACTGAGCTGTGTTTTGCCTTTCTTTGTAGGAGGCTCCAGGTAAATTCCAGCTGACCAAGTAACATAGTCTGTTACCGAATCAGCTGTACTGATTTACAAAAGAATGAATTGATTTCTGCTGTCTCAATGAAATATATTTATTAAAATTTCTTAGGGTAGTTCATGGAATGCTCTGAAAATTAATATTTGAAATAGCACAGGCTTTATCATTACTTTCACTCTGATGTTTAATCAAGACTTTCTTTCTCACTCAGTAAACACTTATTGACTACCTTTCTTTGTTCCAGGCATTGTGCTAAAATATGAAAAGAAAAGTAAAACTCCATCCCTGCTCTTAAGGAGCTCACAGTCTACTGAGGGAGCTATGAACAAATAAAATATACCCACAAGATAAAATGGAAATCATAAACAGAAGAAAGACACTAACATTATGATAACAATATCGGATCATCTTTTTATGCTGATTAATTCCTTAAAAATTAGTTTGCTCTAGTGCCTGATAATGAATCTAATCACAATTTAGGCCTAATTAGCCAAGTTACTGATTTTTGTCACAGAATTGACTTTGCCCTTTCTTGCTTTTGTTTCCTTCTTCCTTTTTTGTTTTCCAGCGACTTAGCCCTGCGGAACTGTTTTCTCACATCTGATTTAAATGTAAAAATAGGAGACTATGAACTAGGACTTGGCAAGTACAAGGTAAATTAGAGGTTTTAATGTTAAATTTTCCTCCTAATTCAATTTCAAAGAATAATAACCTTTGTGTTCACAAAATATCATTCTTTGTTCAGTGCAGTTTTGCTTTTGATGTAATTTTAAAAGAGAAAATTACTGTTCTAATTATTTTAATGGTAATTTTGGCTTCTGAAAGCAGGAGGGGACAGGATAAAGCTAAAGTCCATGTCTGGTATTTCTTCCAGAATATGATGTACTTCTCTCTATACAGGAAATTTGCTATTTCCTTCTGGTAAATAAGAAATTTTAAATGAGTGAGTAGACAACAAACCTTATTGCTATTATCTTATATTTGGCTTGTACAAGAGATTTTTTTAAAGTTGAAGATCACAGAGGTTTAGAAGCAAATTGAAAGAAATAAAAATTTTCCTGTAGTGAATTATGTTGATTAATTGCCAAAGAATAAATTATATAGAAATAGAAAATGAGGGTTTTAATAAAAATAAACATATGAAGCTGTGATCTCAGCATCTATTATGTAATTCTCTGTGTGTGTATATATATAGTATTCTATATATAGTATTCTAGAGACATGATACTTTTTATAAATCTAAATAAATGACTTCTTGATATAGAAATTTATTCTAAAATAACAGCAATAGATTATTCAACATGTGTGTGTGTGTGTGTGTGTGTGTGTGTGTAAGAAAGATAACCTAGTGGAAAGGAAAGGCTGAAACTTTAGATTCCAAGGTAGTAGATTTGACTCTGGTCACACCACTTAACTCCCTGTGTAACTTTGGGTAAGTGACTTAACAGTTTCCTTATCTATAAAATGGGAGGACTAGATGGCTTCTAAGATCCCTTTCAGTTATAAATCTATGAAGATGGGGGCAGCTGGAGGGCTCAATGGATTGAGAGCCAGACCTAGAGACAGGAGATCCTGGGTTCAAATCTGGCCTCAAACACTTCCTAATTGTGCAACCTGGACAAGTCACTTAATCCGTATTGCCTAGCCCTTACCACTCTTCTGTCTTGGAAGAAATAACCGTATTGATTCTAAGAAAGAAGATATGGGTTTTAAAAATAAATAAATCTGTGAAATTGGGTCAGCTAGGTAGCACAGAGGACAGAGCTTCAGGCCTGGAGTTGGAGTTGGAAGGACCTGGGTTCATATCTGTCCTCATACTTTCCTATGACCCCAGGCAGTCACCTAACCCTGTTTGCCTATGCCTTGCCCTTCTATTTTAGAGTTGTTACTAGGATAGAAAATGAGGATTTTAATAAAAATAAACATATGAAGCTGTGATCTCAGCATCTATTATGTAATTCTGTGTGTGTGTGTATGTATACACATACATATAAATAACCTTATAAAACCAGTAAAATTATAGCTTAAATTCTATTCCCTTCCAGATATAATTATCCATTTAGATTTAACTATCAGAACATAGCCCTGAAGAAAGTTTTGTGTTTTGTTTATTTATATATAAATCATCTATGTGCAATAATATATTTATAACACTGTAAAATACCCATAAGTTCCAGTATTTATCTCCAGATAATTTTTATTCTGTAACTGTGGGTGGTTATATATCAGATGCTATGTGTCTTTGTTTTCTAGAAATTAAAAACCATTCAGAAATATTCACTAACTCACTATTCAGCTCATAGAACATTGTAGAGAATTTCATAGAAGTTTATTACTTGCCCTTCATTCTGGAAACAGGTCTTTTGTGACAGCAAAAGCAAAAAAAATATAACTTCAGCCCCACCCCCTTTTTTTACAAGGATTTTAGTTCATGTTAAGCATCTCTTAGAAATAAGTTTAAAAAATTGTTTCCATGTGTAATTTTAAATTTTTAATTAAGTTTAAAGAAAAGGAAAAAATTATAAAGTGCATTAAAAATCTAATTCTTTTTTCCATACTCTGCCTTTTTTAACACTGTAGGCGGATTATATTGAAACGGAAGATAAAAAACTTATCCCCCTTCGGTGGACTGCACCAGAATTGGTAACCAGCTTTCAAGAGAGATTACTAACTGCAGATCAAACAAAGTTTAGTAATATCTGGTATGTAACTATTTTTAGGTGTTATCTTGTCTATCTTTATTTGGCAAAAATCAGAATTGACCATTTTAAAGAAAAAGAGATGGTCATGTAAAATCATGACTGGGAAATTTTATGACAATTTTTATTCAGCACCTTCATTTTTCCAGAATACGTTTTATTGTAAAACAAAATGACAGAATTCAGAAGGTGAATATGTGAATTGAAATTAAATAATTCTGTACCAGCAAGTGAGATTTTTATGAGCATACCTGTTGCTGGTTAATGGAATATATAGTTGACTGGTGATTTCTGTTTAGTATTTATTAAAATATTAGTCTGTTAATCCTTAGGATATTCTTTCTAATTAAAGATATTTCTGTTTCAAACAAAAAAATCTAGACAGTCAAAATAATTTTCTAAGGACATACAATTAATGATTGTAATATTTATACTACTCATTTTTGCACCATATTTTATGTTTGTGACATTTAACTGTTTCATTATTGAATTTAGAAGCATTATGTAATAATGGATAGAGAATTAGCTTTGGAGTCAGGAAGACAGATTCATGTCCTTCCTCTAATAATTATAGCTGTGTCACTATGAACAAATAACTTAGCCTTTAAGTTCTCCAGACTCTAAGAGTATAAATTGTATACACATTGAGAATTCCCTAAACTAGTTTCATTACAAATCCAGGCTTCTTTCTGTTTCCTTCCCACCCATCCCAAACACTACCACCACCCCCCTACCCCATCCTACCCCACCCCTGCACATTGCTCCTAATTCTGGTCTCTGAGGTCAAGTGGAGGAAAGCATGTCCTTCATGATTGCTCTTCAGATACTTGAAGACAGCTTAAGCCTTCTTTATGCCAAACTAAAGAGCTATAGCAACTTCAACACATTTTCCAGGCCCTCCTTCATCCTTCTGTATAAACACTCTAGCTTTAGCAATACCCTTTTTTTTCACTTAGTGACTAAGTATGATGGGATTAATACCTCCCTTCTTTTGGACACCATGCTTATAAATATCCTAATTCATTAACTTGAATTAAAATCTTCATGTCTTTCACACACCGTTGTCCTCTTCCATTCTATCCTTGTATAATTGAAATTTTTAACTTGAGCATAGAACTTTGCATTAAAGTCATTTCAATTTTTTCTCCTGTCCAGATCCTGATTCCTTCATTCCTCTCAGTTTCATGTCATCTTGGCTTCAAGTCATTGATTTTAAAAAGATTTTTTAAGGCCTCAATACTTAATGGAATTAATTTGTAACTTTTTCTTCTGTGCTTTCCAACTAAAGGTAAAATGGTAAACAGTTCAAGTACTGAATAAATTAAAAAGAGTAGTATAGTAGATAGAGAGTACTGGATGTGGAGTCAGAAAGACTTGAACTCAAAATTCTTCCTCAGACACTCTGTTACCTTCTGGGCAAGTTACTTGACCTCTCATTTTGTTTCATCATCTATAAAATGGATCTATAGTAGTAATAGCCCCTACCTTAGAATTCTTGTGAGGATCAAAAGAGATAATATTGATAAGCTATCTTTTTCAGACCTTAAAGTGCTATGTAAATGTTAGCTATTATTATTTAAAATAAATCATCATATTCAGGCTTAAGTTTATAAACTCTTCCCAATAACAAATTGAATGTCTTTCATTTGGACATATATAAAATCAGAGCTTAGTAACAATTTCCTGAAATGCCAGTCAGCTTTCAGATCTCAGAAGTTAATGGAAATAACATTTTTGCTGTTGTGATAGTTACTCCTTTGTTTAGAGATAAGAATCCATAGGTCTCTGTGCATCATAAAAAGAACACATTTCTGCTCCCAGTGACCGAAGAGACGCAGAAGATAGTATATAACCCCACCTCTCGCTATCTCTTTTCCCAGGAACACCGTGTGTAGAAGTTTCATAAGAGCCAGGCAGGAGAATTTATTCACATGGTCATACTTAAGTTTTGTACATTGTTCTTTTATTTCTTCTACTTCAAGTGATTACTCATAAATCTTATAAAATATAATACTTGGAGTTATTAAACATTAATTTAAATCTAACAGTAGAAAGAATCAGAAAGCCCTTAGACACCACATACAAGTATTAATTCAGTTCTTGATATTCTCAACATAATCTTTGCCCAGGAATCAGATGAAACACCAGTGACAGAATTTGTTAGTATCTATATTGACATTCTTAGTATAAATGAAAAGAGGAAAGAAGTTGAAGCTAAATGGAAGGATGACTATAGGCTTTCCCTTTGAAGTGATAAATAAGGGTGTTAACTAGTAGCATTGATTTTGTTTTGTTCCTAAAGGCAACAGTAAATATAATTCTGTGGAACTCCTCCATCTCACTTTGTAAACTTTTCTGTAAGCATAAGCAGTTAGACTGACAAAGTCTTTAGCTTTTAGCTTGTGCTAAAATTACACATCAAGGTGAAAAAATGGAAAAATTTATGAAGAATTTGAAAATATATCCCAAAATTAATTACCATATACATTTTTACTTAATGACTTCAAAACAGGTAGGCATTGGATAAAACAGCAAAACTTATATTGGAAACAAAGATCTGGCTTCAAAAAACAAAACAGAATAAAGATTTATAAACTGCTCAGAAATCTCACAACTACAAACATCCCTGGATACCACAATAAGAAATAAAAAGTTGTTGCACCTGCAAGCTCCAAATAGCATTCATTAAAAGTAAAATTGATTATACCTTAACAGGAGATGCTTTATCACTGGCACAGTTTTTTTTAGAATCTAGTTTTCTATATGCTGTCAGATTATTGATTGGTTAGAGCAAAATCAAAACAAATACAAAAATTAAACAGTAAGAAGATCACACCATGTCTGAATATAGTACTGACTTCACAGCCTGAGAACATGGAGATTAAATAAAATGAAATAAAAATGAAAATATTAACATCCATATTGCCATTTCTTAGAGATGTTTAATTGATACATAACAGTTGCTTTGATAAGTGTTCTAAAAGAATCTAGAATACTAGAATAGGCCTTAGTCTGCAAATGTATCATTTTGGATGTTTAAAATACCGGGGGGGGGGGGGGGGGAAGAACAGCAATATGATTTTTTTGTAATCATCATTGTCTGCAGTATTTTTAAAATTAGCTTCAAAATCTGAACTGGGGATATTCTTGGTGAAAAGCATCTGAGAAGGAAAAGATCATGTAAAATTCAGTATGGAATCTAGCCAAACCAGCTTATCCAAAAAACATTTGTAGAGAAAGCCAAGAGAAAAACAAATTTATGTGAAATGGAACAGATCTATAATCATCTGTTCTCATTAGTATCAATACTAAAATCAACATATTTGTACTCATCTGCCTCTGAACCTGATATATTATAAAGCAGTGGCAAATCTCACTTAAAATCAGAAAGAATAGACCTGACTAAATATCTATAAGAAATTCATGGTAGAGCCAACAAAGTTTTTAGAAGGTTTTGGGTTGATTTTCATCATATCTCAAGAGAAGACTTTTTTCAAGGTAAAAGCCCACTCCCACTCCCAACAAAGAGAACCAAGAAAGATTGCTGTTTTAGATTCTTAGGCCTGGTTTCTTATCTCTATAAAATCCTTAAAAACCATTACTATATATACCTATATGTGTACATATCAAAATTATCCTTTATGAAACTTGGAAATAACAAGCATTGTTTTGCATACTTTTTATGACAGACTACATCTACAGAATCACCTAGAAAGGGAAGAAATTACAAGATTCTGCTGTTTTAATTTTTAAAAAGCATTTGACTTGGAAAAGACTGTTCTCAGATGAGTTATCTCTTAAATATACATTTTAATTTTATGTAATCCTATCGTGGATGTGACTAGAGTTAACAGGGCTCTGAATATTGATATCAGGAGTCATAGAGGAACTGAAAGATAAATGTTCATCTAAGGGGTGTTTACCATTGGGGTTAAAGATGTTCTGCTTATTATTCAAACAGAAGGATTCCTATTCATGTTTCTGTTCACAGATGGCATTTTACTAATTGCATTGAGCCTCATAACATTACAAATACATAACTGTACAAAAAAGATTGATCTAACCTTCCAGCTGAAAAAACCCAAAGTGGATGAAAAGTGAGGATTTCCCAGACTGAGACATTCCAGCTAGAAAGGCAAGCTGTGAAGGTAACCCACTTGTGTAGAATGTCTTTCACGGGTTCTACAAATAAACAATGAGCTGGACTGAGAATCTAGTTGAAGGCAGAGTCTTAAATAAGTCACATTTGAAAAATGAAGCAATCCTTTTTTGTGGATCCCAAATGCTTTCTGCTACAAAAGCCTTTCTCTCAAAAGTTCCTCAGCATTCTCTTAATGATAGATGACAAAGAATAATGGAAAAGACAGAATTACTAATAACATGAAGGTTTGAGGCCTGGAAGGGAACTTGGATGTATACAGTCCAACCCCATCATTTTACAGATATGAAAACAAAGCTCTAAAAGTTTGTGATTTCCCCAAAGTTGGACAGATTTGAACTCAGGTCCTCTTCAGAGCCAATACTCTCTTTTTTTCCCCCATTTATTAAGCAGCTCCTCTATAATAAAATTAAAATAGTAAATCATTAGTAATTTTAATTAATAGTAGTAGTAGTAAAATTAAAAGTAATAAGCATTTATATAAAGCACTTTAAGGTTGCAAAGCACTTTACATGATTCATTTCATCCTCACAACACCCCTATGAGGTAGATTGTTATTGTCTCCATTTTACAGATGAAGAAACTGAGACAATAGAGAGGTTAGGTGACTTGACCAGGGTCATATTGCTAGGGAATGTCTGAGACCAGATTTGAATTCGAAGTCTTGCACCTTTGCAGTAAGGCTTCTGACTGTACCACTCTACTGAAATCAAAGGTTTCTATTGATTTCTTAAATAAAATGTCTTGTTTTTTAGTCCTTCTTGACCTTTGAACTCTCTGCAGCTTTTGTTACTGGTAACCTTATCTCCTCTTCCTAGGTAATCTGTCTCTTCCCTTGGCTTCAGTCTCTTGGTTTTCTGATTACCCCTTCAGTTCATTTGGTTCCTGGCTCCCCTCCTGCCTTCCAACTTCCATAAGTTTTTGTCCTCGGCCACCTTCCCTCTCCACACTCTTGGTGGTCTCATCCATTTCCATGGGTTTAGTGATTCATTTGGATGACTTCAAAATGTATATGTCCAATTTTTATCCCTCTCTTGACCTCCATACCCACATTATCAGTTAACTTGGGCACTTCCCTTTGAATGTTCCCTTGAATCTAAATTTAGCTCAGTGTATCTAAAGTAGATCTTCTGAACTTCCTTGCCCCAAATGTGCTTCTCTTGTAATCTGCCTTATTTCTGTGGTGAGCATTCCCATCCTTCCCCCTTGCCTAGGTTAAGAATCTCAACTATTATCTCTGACTCCTCCATCTTCCTTTCCTTCTAAATCCAGTTAGTTGCCAAATCCTGTTTTATTTTACCACCACAGTTTCTTATCCCCCTGTCCCCTGTATCCTTTTCCACTCTATCCAAGCCTTACCTACCTCATGCCTGTATTATTGTAGTAATCTCTTAATGGGTCTCTGCATCTGAGTCTGCTTTTTGTTAAACTGTTCTTCATATACAGCTCCCAAAATAATCTTTCTAAAGTACAAGTCTGAGCCAGTCATTCCCTGTTGAAAAGTCTTCAGTTATTCCCTATAATATTTCTAGGATAACATTTAAATGCCTCAATTTTGCATCTTAAGTCTTCTACAGCCTAGTTGTAATTTTAATCTCAATCAATCTCTCTCCTTCCCTCTTCCTCTCACCCTCTTTCCTTCCTTTCCCATTTGGTTGTTAGTGTTCTCTTCTCCTTTCAACTCTTTCCAGCTCTAAATCTATAACTATTATATCACTATCTGTTTCCTCGGTGCCTCCCTTAGTTCCTTAAATATGATTATTTAATGAATATTCATTGAATTACATTACATAGATCCAAAATGTTACCCTCTTCAACATCTGCCTTTTTTTCCTCTTTCTGTTTACTGGGCTCAGGTAGAAAACTCTAATTCCTTCTTCCTCATAACAGTCATTCAGACATTTGAAGGCAGCCAACATTTTCCTCCTAAGTCTTTTCTCTCCTAATCTAAATATCCCTGTTTTTTTCTCTTAATCCTTTAGCTTCCTCCTTCCTTCTTCCTTATTTCTATTGTTGATATCACCATTTTCCCGGTTTAGCAGATTTGAAAGAGTCCTCTTTGATTCAACAGGCCCCTTTATCGAAAGTGCCATTAGCCATTCCTTAGAAAAACCTGTTCTTCCTACTGCTGTTTCCCCTGATCCATTAAATCTTTTTCTGTTATTATCACACATTATAATGTTTGTAAAACATCATCATCAACTCAACCAATTATTTATTAAGCCCCTACTGTGTGCTAGGCAATACCCCCCCCCCCAATAAGGGTCCCTACCCTCAAGAAATTTCTAATCTAACAGGGGAAACTGTGTGCACCTATATGTATATGCACACACATGCACATGGGATACAGGGTTACCTTGGAGTAGAAGGCCAAGGGGCCCAACAAAGCCTCCAGGCAGAAAGTAGATGTTGAAGGAAGCTGGGAAATTGCAGCAGGTGGAGATAAGGAGAGAGAGCTTTCCATGGGGGACAGACAGCCTGATGAAAAGGCACAATGACAGGTTATGGACTGTCATGATGAGAAACAAGCAAGTAGGCCAATCTGGTCTTGACTTTAGAGTATGTAGAGAGAGGAATGCAAAACAAAGCAGGAAAGGCACAATGAATGTGATGAGCTTTCAGTGCTAAACCAAAGAGTTTATCTTTGATCTTAAAGGTAATAAGAAACATGTAGGGTTTTGAGTAAGGCAGGCAATTTGGTCAGACTTGTGCCTTGGGAAATCCCTTTGACAGCTATGGGGAAAATTGTTTATAGAGTCTGGAGAAACCAATTAGGAATCAGTTGGGAGGCTATTACAGTAGTCCAAATGAGAGGTGAGGAGGGCCTAAACTAGAGAAATGGCTATGTAAATGGATGAAAGGCAGTGCTATGTGAGTGATGTTTCAGAGATAGAAATGACAAGATTTAGCGACTAGTTGGATATGTGAGAGAGTAATGGATGGGGGGGGGGAGATAACATTTTGTTTTGGATATGTTAAATTTGAAGTGCCTATGGAACATCAGGTTTGAAATATCCAAGAGGCAGTTTGTGATACAACTCAGAGCTCAGAAGAAAGGCTTAGGCTGGATATATCAATCTGAAAATTTGTCTCTGCTAGAGATGACAAACTTAAGGGAGTTGATGAGAAGACCAAGGAATAGAATATAAAGAGAAGAGGGCTCAGGACAGAGCTTTGGGGTATTACCCAGAAGTTAGTGAGCATGACATGGATGAATACAGCAAAGGAGAATGAGAAAAAGCATTCCAATAAGATGAGAAACAGAAAATAATATTCCAAAGGCTCTTGGGGTCGTCAGAAGCATTGAACATTTAATAAAGGTTAAAGAGGATGAGGATTGAGAAAAGGCTTTAAGAAATTTTGGGGTTATAGATTTAGAGCTGGAAAGACCTTAGAGGCTGTTGAATGCACCCTACAGATGGGAAAATAAGTCGCAGAGGTTGAATGACTTGCTCAGGATCTTACACTACAATGTTTCTCAGGTAGATTTTGAACACAGACCTTGATGCCAAGTCCAATGTCTTATCTGCTGTATTATGCATCCTGTATCATGTTAACTTTGGAGAGTGCAATTTCAGTTCAGTGATGAATCAGAAGCCAAACTGCAGAAAGTTAAGAAGAGAGTGAGAATTAACTGAGTGGAAATGGGAATTGTTTTGCTCAAAGGCTACTCCCTACCCATTATTTGTTTCCAATTCCCCAAATAGATCCTTCAGATCTCTCCTCATGGTCTCTAGAAGGTACCATTCCCACCTTCATATCTTTATTAATACTGAGTTTATTTCCCATTCTAATTCTGGAATTTCCACCATGCTTCTCTGCGCATATAAATCCTGCCAGTCCTAAGGTCTGTATCCTCTGTGAAGTCTTCCCCTGTCTAGTTTAACCCAAATTGATCCTTCCTACCTCCATCCTTCTTCAGTACCTTTGCTCTAAAATGGACTCATTTACAACTTAGAGTGTGTGACCTTTTACTCTTCTACCCAGTGGGATTTCAAACACCTTGCTATTAGGGATTATCATACCTATATATGTATATGTGTGTGTGTGCATATGTATATGTGTTTGTATGTTTTTCAAAGTCCTTACCTTATGGCTTAGTATCATTCTAAAACAGAAGATTGGCAAAGGCTTGGCAATTGGGGTTAAGTGACTTGCCAAGGTCACCCAGCTAGGAATTGTCTGAGTTTGGATTTGAACCGAGGTCCTCCCAACTCCAGACTTGGTATTCCAGCCATTATGTTATCTAGCTATTTCCATATATTTTTTATCTTAATCATCTTTCTCTTCCTTATAAACACCTATTGCCACATCAGTAAACATTTATTAACACTTTACCAAGTTCTAGGGATAAAAGAAGGCAAAAGGCATAAGGCAGGCACTTCTCAAGGAGCTCACAGTCTATTGGTGAGACAACGTACAAAAAGCTCATGTGTAAGATAAATGGAAGGAGTGTTTTAACAGAGGGATAGCAATAAGACTCATTGGGATCAGGAAAGGCTTCCTGTAAACAGTGAGTTTTTAACTGGGCTAGGAAAGAAGCCAGGAAGGCTATGAGGCAAAGCATTCCTCATGTGGGGAACAACCAATGCAAATGCCCAGTCAGATTAGCATATTTTGTGCTTGGAACAGCAGGGAGGCCAGAGGCACCAGATCACAGAGGATGTGAGGAGGGTAAAATACAAGAAGACTGGACACATTGCAAAGGGAAAGGAAAGATTACGTAGGGCTTTATGTTTGGCCCTGCAGGTGATAGAGAGCCAGTAGAGGTCATTGAGTCGGGCAAATGGGAGGGCATGGGCTCCATGGCCAAGCCTGCATTTTATGATCACTGCAGCTGCGTGCAAGTTAGGCTGGAGTCTTGTGGCATGGAGATAAACAGCCCCTGCCATTTGAAGTCCAAGTGTAAGGTAATGAAGGCCTGCACCAGAGTAGTAGCAGGGTCAGAAGAGAGAAGGGGACATATACAAGAGATCACAGAGAAAGCTAGGCAACTAGATGGAGCAGTGGATAAAGCTCCAGACCTGGAGAAAGAATACCTGAGTTCAAATTTGGCCTCTGAAACTACTTACTACTAGCTTGTGACTGGGCAAACCATTTAGGTTCCATTTACCTTCATTTCCTCAGCTGTAAAATGGGAACGTTGATCATAGCACCTGCCCCTCAAGGTTTTTGTAAGGATGAGATAATGATATTTATAAAGTACTTAGCACAGTGCCTGGCACATCATAAACATTATGTAAATGTAAGCTGCTGTTATTGTTATTTTGTCAAATCAGTAGGCTTTGCCATCAAATTAAAAATAGGGGAAGAAGAGGGAGCAAGAAATCAAGAATGACACCTAGATTATAAGCTTGAGTAACTGGGAAGATGGTGGTGCCCTTGACAGTAATTGGAGTGTTTGGAAATAGGAAGTTACATGATGAATTCCATTTTGTCCATGATGAATTTAAGATATCTAGTAGGTAATTGGAGAGGGCATCTGTAGGTCAGGATCGAGGTTAGGGCTGGATAAGTAGATTTGAAAATCATTAGCATAGAGATGATCATTGAATCACTGAAGCCATGGGAGCTGATGGATTTCATCCAGTAAGTGCCTATTGATTTGAATTGTGCTCTTCCCCATATGAAGCATACACTGTCAGTAGTTTTTAGCAGACATTACATGGGTATTTCTTAACCATAAGAAGCAAGCTTGTATTGAAAAATTGAAATCGATGTAAACTTTTGGTCTTCTCAAGTGCCAAGTTATTTCTGTGCCTGGTGGTTTTAATCTGTGGCTGTTTAAAGTACCATGATAATGAGACCAAGTATCCAAGTCTGTTAACAACTGCTTTGAGACTTAGGAAGTTTTTAGAAAAGCTTCTTTTAAAAAATAATAATTTTAAGTCAGTCTGGACAATGATTCTAAAAGCAACAGGCTTTTATTTGAGACTTTTTTTAAACCCTTTCCTTCTGTCTTGGAACCAATGGTACCCAGGTAGAAGAGCAATAAGGGCTATACAATGGGAGTTAAGTGACTTGTCCAGGGTCACATAACTTAGAAGTGTCTAAAGTCAAATTTGAACCCTGGACCTTCCTGTCTCCAGGCCTGGCTCTCTAGCCAGTGAACCACCTAGTTGCCCCCTTATATGGCACATTTTAACTCACACTAGGGAAGGTTGCAGGAATGATTCAAGATGGAGACAACCCCCCCTCCCCTGAAGAGGAAGCTCAGAGGCGGCAAAGGAAGAATATAGCTTTTGCAGTCACTCTATCTCAAGTATCTCTTCTTCAGACCATGGCAGCAGCAGGAGGAGGGGGTTCAATGGCTGTTCTGTGGAGAAGCTGTTCCTGGCCTTGGCATATATAGCTCTAGCTTTCTTGTTTCTACCCTAACTGGTATAGAAGATGGTAGCATCAGACTTATCTTCCTATACTAGGACAGCCTATCTTCTGGGGCAGCTCGGAAACAGAGCAAGCAAATAGGATTTGTAAGGAATGGTAGACTCAGGCCAGCACATTCAATTTGTTTCCTCCCTCTGATGTCACAGGCAGGAAGATGTCTGAGATTGGCTAGTGAGCACAGAACCATAGAAGTTTCCAGCTTAGAACATTCCAGCATAGAAAATTCCAAAAAAGGAAAGGCATGTTGGAAGAGAGGAAGGGAGCAGCATATTTAGAGCAGAAGCAACTTGCTGCCCCCCTTAAGCCTTATGAATCTCAAAAAGGCTCCTAAAACAAAAAATTACCACCCTAAGGTCTTGGGTATTTTCTTTGTGTGGCCCCAGTTAGCTTTGTTTAGTTCCGTGCTACTGACTAAACCTGACCAGTATTGATCTGACCAATCAATCATCTTATAAATGTGTCCTCTTATTCACAAAGAGGAATGAGGAAGAAAGCATAAATGGATCAATACAAATCCATCCCTGCTACTGGAAAAATACCTCAGAGAGCATGAGTCAGTAGTGTCATCTTCATATATCAAAGCACATATTAACAATGAGGAAGAAATGTGCTAAAGTCACACTCTTGTTCATGGTAATATTATTGTGATACTAGGTTCAGGATTGTCATAGGTTCTTATTCATTGTTTATAATTTAGTGTAAACCATTGAGAAACTTTGCAATGATGTTGGAATAGAGAGATTTTGATGTGTAATTTGATGGGGAAAAAGTTAAAATGGAAAATGTTCAATACCTATAGAAACTTAGGTGAAAAAAAATTGTGAAGAAATATGACAATCCTTTCATTTCTTCCCCTTTTTAGGTCACTGGGTGTAACACTTTGGGAACTCTTTGACCATGGTGCTCAGCCTTATGCACACCTTTCTGATGTCGAAGTTCTCCAGCAGGTCATAAAAGAGAGGGACACAAAGCTCCCTAAACCACAGCTGGAGCAGCCCTATTCAGAAAGATGGTAACCTTTTGTTTTACTTTGTTGGCTTTCAAATAATTAGATGGCCTGAACATGTTCCCATCATGTTCATTTAGAGGGAATTACAGTTATGAAAAGCCATTCTTTTGTGTATGGTTGTTTTTCATTGTTTTTCACCATCAGTGTCCTTAGTACTAAAAAGCTAGCTAACATTCTGTTTGCTATGTTTAACTGATTTTTTTTTCCTTAAAGCAGGATTAAGCTTTTCTTGAGAGAGCAAATCATGTTAGATTTTTAGCTAGTACTGGGTTGGTGGTGCAGTAGGAAACTTGAATCTGTAGTAATTAGAAGTAGTAACAGTGAGTAGTCTGTTTTTTCATTATCTTTTGTCTTTTTTTATAAAAATAAGACAAATGTTAAAAAAATAACAGTTATGTAGTACTTTATGAGAGTAGAAATCATTTCCCTTATGACTGAAGTAAATGTTTATTGATTGATTGAAAGAACTATCCCCATTTTACTGCTAGAAATTAAAGCTCAACAAGCTTAATTGACTTGCTGAACTAGCTACAGGATGTTGGACCTGGATTCAAAACTAGGTCTCCTCTAAGACAAGTTCTGTGTGTAATGAAAATGGAGATGAAAAAACAGATTTGTGTCAGTTAAATTGTAAAAGACATTATATGAAAAAACATTTCTTTTTCATGAAATTATTTTAATCTATGTTTTGTAACATAACTTTAGACTTGAACGACAGTTTTCTTTTCCTTTAAGGCTATTTGCTATATAATCTTAACTTATAACTTAAGCTACCAACTTGGTCAGTTAAAACCTGCAACAATTTAGTTCATGGTTTCCTTTTATTTTGGCCTTTGCATTCCCCTATGCCCCCCTCTTAATACTTCTTCCGAGTTAGACTGTATGCTTTATGCAGAGAGAATAACACATGGCAAGAAATTATGTCACTGCTAATTCTTTACTGAAAAAGTATAAGTAAAGACTCTTGTCTCTGCTAAATTGGCTTAAATAGAAATTAATTCATTTAAAATATAAAAGAACAGTGGGAAACCACAATTAAATCTAAATTTCGTTTAACCAATTTGGTTTTGGGCAATTCCCACAAAGAACTAATGATCAGGCAAACAAATTAGAAGTGTCATTTTGCCAAAAACATGGGCTAGATTTTTATGTCTGTTCTTTCACCTTGATATCTTGATCAATTTGGATCTCAAGAATTAAAGAATAAAAATTGTCCAGGGGGTTGAGGAGGCCTTGGATTGGAATAGAAATTTGTAAAGCCTTAGTTTTCTTAGTTTTTTCTATAAATACAATAATTACCTCTTATCTTTCAGGTATGAAGTCTTGCAGTTCTGCTGGTTACCACCAGACAAGAGACCAACAGCAGAAGAAGTACACAGACTACTAACTTATCTTCGTATGCAAAGCCAAAGGGACTCTGAAATTGACTTTGAGCAGCAATGGAATGCTCTTAAACCAAATACCAATAACAGAGAGACTTCAAATAATGCTGCATTCCCAATACTTGACCATTTTACCAGGGATAGGCTTGGTCGTGAAATGGAAGAAGTCCTCACAGTAACTGAAACAAGTCAGGGGCTTAGTTTTGAGTATGTCTGGGAGGCAGCTAAACACGATCACTTTGATGAACGCAATCAGGTCAATCCTGATGAGGCCATGTCATATACAAGCATCTTTTTCCCAGTTGATGTTTTTGAAAGTTCACTTTCAGATCCTGGACCAGGAAAGCAAGATGAAAGTGGCCAAGATGTGTCACTCAGGGCACCAGGGGTAGTCCCTGTTTTTGATGCCCACAACCTTTCTGTTGGAAGTGATTATTACATCCAGTTAGAAGAAAAAAGTGGTGGCAGCTTGGATCTTGATAACCAATCAGCAGTTCTCACTACAGAAGTAGATAATCCTGAAACTCTAACTGACCACAGTTCCCAATTTGTGGCACTCAGGGATCTTGATGATGGGGAATCAAATACAGATGGAGATTTTTTCCACTACACTGGAGACCCTCAAGATATTGGTATACCTGAAGATTCACATGTTGTTAGCGTCCCTGAAAGCCCTTTCAGTAATATATTTAATGAGCTTGACAAATCAGAGGATTTGCACAGTCATCAAAAAATATTTGACCTAACAGAACTAAATGGTATTCATGCTGAATTTAAACCAGCTACTTTGAGCCCAACCTTAGATGTGCCTAAAGAGACTCTAGTAACTGGCCATCTAGAGAAAAAGAATGTCCATAATATTTTTGATCATGATGCTATTTGCTTATCTGAAAGTCTTGTCCATCAAAATGATTTTGACCCACTGAATGTTCAAGAACTGTCAGAAAACTTCTTGTTTCTTCAAGAGAAAAATTTAATAAAAGACACATTGTCTAGGAAAGAACATGCATGTGATCTCCAAACTGAATTAGAAAAAGCAGGTTTTACAGGGAATGTGTTAGAAACTTCACATAGAAATTCTTTAGACATTGAGCTTAACTTCATTGAAAATAAGTCAACCTCAACTTTGTTACAGGACAGTACAAAAGCTGAAAGTAAAGAAGAGTGCATAATGCCTGTAAGAGAAAATTTGAGTATCTCATTGCAGTCTTCTCCAGAGCTGCAAATAACTTCCAACTCACCCAAAACAGAAGAAAAGGCTTGTGCTGTGCATCCAGAGTTTAATCTGTTTCAAGAAGAAGCCAAACCCCCATGTTTAGATGTTGTTACCTGTGATGTTAGCCCCCAAAAAGAAATAAATCCAGGCACTAAGACTGCCTTGATTGAAGTGCTATCCAGTGATGCTGTAGCACAGAACATTGAGGGTGAATCACATGACATTTCCCCCCAAAGCAAAGAGTCCACAGATATCACCAAAAGCAAAGCACTTCATTTTGATGAAGAAACTGATTGTAACATGGGTACAAAAGAAGGGAACCAGGATTTGGAAAACAAGTCATCTTTAAGAGACCATAATGATAGAAATTTGCTAGAGAAAGAACATGAAACTCTAGGAATTTCAAATCAGCTTACTTATAAAGAAGCACCAAAAGAAGTAGGCTTGATATCCGCTCTTTCTTCTGATTCCACAAGCCAAGACAGTCTCTTGGAAGATAGCCTCTCAACACCCATACAGACATCTGAGCAATCTGTAGAAACACCAGACTCTTTGGATTCCTTAGATGTCCATGGAGTTTTAGATTCTTTAGGTACTCAGAGTCCTCAGAAACTTGTGCCCCCTGATAAACCTGCTGACAGTGGTTATGAAACAGAGAATCTGGAATCTCCAGAATGGACTTCCCATGCCACTGTTGATGATACTTCAAATACAGATGCCACATTAATTAATGATGGCACTCTTACTGCTTTGCCTCCCAATCCAGTTATTGTAATTTCAGATGAAGCAGACAGCAACAAAGATTTTGACTTGACCTCAAAGACTTTAGTAGGCAGTATTCAAAACTCTTACAGAGACTCTGCCTATTTTTCAGATAATGATTCTGAGACTGATAAGAAAAGTGAGGATGTCACAGGAACATCAGCGGCATTGGCCTTATTTACAAAAGATCAGCCCCAAAGGGGTTTATCCAGTACTGAACAGAGTTTCAATGCCAAGCAAGGTTGTCACAAAGAGAGAGCTAACCAAAGCCCACTATCTGGTTTGCAAAACACCAATGAACCAGAGTTACAAAGCATATTGGACCCAGAACAGACTGGCACTCCAAGACAGGTTGATGCAGCTGAATTGGAGGCTGAAAATCATTTGACTCTCATCCCGAGTTCCGAGTGTAACTATAGTGAAGAATTTGACATTCTAGATGATCACTGCTGCAACCGCACTTCTACTGGCACCAATACTGATGAATTACTTGCCTATACAAATGCTACCTTTGGTTCTGGAAGCCCTTCAGCAATGGCAGGGGCCTCCTTTTCAACAGATTTGATGGGAGATAAAGCCTTGTCCTATTCTGAGGGTCCTAAATTGAAGGAGCCAGATATTGAAGGAAAATACCTGGGGAAACTTGGTGTTTCAGGAATGATTGATATTTCAGAAGATGGAATAGATGCAGATGAAGAAGATGAAAATAGTGATGATTCTGATGATGATCTGAGAGCTTTCCATCTTCACAGTCTCAGTTCCGAATCAGAGGATGAAACAGTACATCCAGTGCCAGTGATACTGAGTGATAATGATAATGGAAAACACTTAAGGAGTTTGCTGAAATTGCCTACATCTGTTGGAAGTGACAAGCCACCTGATAATTGGAGAAAAGATAAGAAGGCAGTAACATTCTTTGATGATGTCACAGTCTATCTTTTTGATCAGGTATCTATAATTTATTAAATTCTTCTTAATGGAAAAGTTCTTTTAATATCCAAAAAATGAATCTTCTTTAAAAATTCTTGCCATTTTAAAGCACTTCTAGGTTTAGTTTCATAATTTTATTCCTCTCATTTTGTAGTATCTTAATCTAGAAATGAAATCAGATTAAATTGAGAGATACAGATTTAGGTTCTTTTTTCTCAATTCACCAATGACCTAACTACCAAAGTACCTCAGTTTCATATATTAAAAGTTGCAATTAATATTTAATCCTTGTAGCAGCTAAGTATTGCAGTGGATAGAATGCTAGACCTGGAAATCAGGAAGACTCATCTTCCTGAGTTCAAATCCAGCCTTAATAAAGCACTTAATAGCTAGTGTGACTCTGAGCGAGTCACTTAGCCCTATTGGGCTCAGTGTCCTCATCTAGAAAATGAACTGGAGGAAGAAGTGGCAAACTACTCCAGTATCTTTGTCAAGAAAACTCCAAATGGAATCATGAAGAGTTAGACATAACTGAAATAACAGGATAAAAATTAATCTTTATCCAGCAGAAACATTGCAGAGATCATTTAAACCTTTTAATTTTTGTGACTCCCAGAGAGTAGCATGGATAATAAGCACAAATTAAGCTTTTATTGGCATACAGAGTAAAATATTCTCCACGGATAATGCTTTCTATATCTATGCCTTCTGAATCAGCCAAGTGACATTAGGAAAGAGCATTCTATTCTGGTTGTGATTAGAGAGCATCATGTAAATGAAACCCAGACAACAAACAAAAATAATGTGGTGAAAACAGATAATTTTTTCCAATTCCCAATATTGGGAATTTAAGGACAGGAATTTGAGCCTGCCTATTAGGGAAAGGAATCATTAATTAGCACCAGAGTAACTATTATGGTAGTGGTAATGAGCATGGCTCTAAAAAGGAAGGAAGAGTATTGATCATAAATTTAGAGACAGAAGAGACTGGAGAAGTATCATGTCTAACTCTTATTTTACAGATGAGAAAATTGAGGTCCAGGAAGGTTATAACTTGCCCAAGTCTACATAAGTGCAAAATGACAGAGTCAGGATCTGAACCCAGGTTATTCTGACTCCAAATCCAGCATTATTTCCACTGACCACTGTCATGGTTCTGTGATCATTTCAGTTCCTCAGTAACAGTATTTTAGGGTTATACCCTGTTTAAGAGTCTAGTTCAATTCAATAAGCACTAATTGAGCTCCTGTGTGCAGGAAGCATTGTGTTAAACCCTTGGAATACAACACAATCCCTGACTTAAAAGAATTTACTCTGTCCTGGGTGGATATAAGATTTAGAAAGATAAGTTATTTTTGTGGAAGGAGAGAGCCTAAAACATTTATTCAAAGCTTACAGTGTGTGAGGTATTGTGCTATGCATTGGGAATGCAAATACAAATTTTTTTTAAAGACCTCCTAACTGAGGAAGAGAATAAAGGGAGGAACTCTAGAGAGCCTTGGGCTGAGCCAGGTCTGAAGTGAGTGTGACTGTTGTAGGTACTTCCTCAAATGGAGGTTTCAGAGGAAGAGCTCTAATTGAAGGAAGAATCTGTTAGGGTCAAAAGTATTGCCAATATGAGACGGCTGCCGGCACAGCAACCGAGAAAGTAGGCCTGGGAATTATGGTCTGAGCCAATGCAGCCTAAAGACTAGGCCAGTGATGGCAAGCCTTTTAGAGACCGAGTGTCCAAACTGCACTGTCATGCAGCATGTGAGCCTCTTCCATTACCCCAGTCAGGGGAGGGAGGGAGGAAGTACTCTCATTGGGCCCAGGACAGAGAAATGTCCTCAGGCACTTGTAATTGGGGGGGGGGGGGGGCAGAAAGCAGCCTCCTTCTAGCACATGGGCCTAGGGAAATCAGAAAATAATTTCTATTCAAGGTGTAGCACTTCAGCATGAGCTGAGCTTTCAGGGAAGCCAGGGATGCTGGGAAGTGAGGTGAGGAGAGAAAATGTTCTGAGCAGAGAAGGCAGCCTATCTATGCATAGACACAGAGCCTGGAGGTGGGAAGCCAGTTCAGGAAAGACCAACTAGACCAGTTTGCCTGGAATGTATGATGGGTGAAGTAGGGAAGTGTAAGATGCAATCAATAAACCTAGAAATAGACTGGAGTCAAGTTGTGAAGGACTTTACATGCCAAACTGAGTTTTTATTTTATCCTGAAAACAACTAGAAGGGGCAGCTAGGTGGCTCAGTGGATGGAGAGCCAGGTTGAAAGACAAAAAGGGTTTGGGTTCAAATATGACCTCGGACATTTCCTAAATATATGACCCTAGGCTAGGTATTTAATCTCAATTGCCAAGTCCTTGCCGCTCATCTACCTTAGAATGATTCTTAAAATCAATTCTAAGATAGAAAGTAAGGATTAAAAGATAAACAATTAGAAACCTCCAAATGGTTTTGAGCAAGGAAATTTACACTCTTTGGAAGGCAACTTTAGTATCTTTTAGCTTAATATCACAAATAACTTGACTTTTAGATACAATGCTATTTCTAAATAGTCTTCATTTGACTTAATTTTATTTTAATAAGACTTGCCCATATGGGACAGAACTATAGAGTATCTGGAGGCATTGTCCTCCTTGGAATTCAGTCTACATCAAATTGTTTAATTTTCTTTTAACCATTTCTATAGGGACCGTGTTCTCTTTTCTCTTTCTTATACTTAATGTCTTCCTGCTGAGGGCAGGTCTTCTTCCATCTGCTTGCTACAGCCAAGGTGTCAAACTCAAACAGATCAAAACCCTGAACCAGATTAGACTATAATTGGGAACTGTTTAACAAAATCAAAATACAACATAGATAATGTTAATTTGAGGCTTTCTAAGTCATTATGCAGCCCATAGGGATCAACACCTTGGACTTGTGCTACAAAGGGATTCCTTGCATTTTCTACTTTCCTTTGCCTTTGTGATCCCACCTTTGTTGCACCTGAAGCTGACTGTAAAACTTCTTTCTAGCTTTTCATTAGGATTCATTGCCACTCTAAGCTGGTGTTCCTCTTAATTTCAACTGTTCTTTTTCTGCTGAGGTGTTACATATAGTTTAAAACCAAAGCATCTCGTCTTAATGTAGGTTTTTTAAGTGTTTTCTCCAAAACAACCCCCTGAGGTATAGGTATCCCTGGAGTTATTACAATTTACAAGTGAAGAAAAAACAGGCCCTTAGAGTTTGAGCTATTCAAGACGGTACAACTAGCAAATGTCATTCAAATCTCCCTCATAGTGCTCTTTTCACCCCACATCTGTTTTTAAAATGATTGCTGCCTTTTAAATTTTTTCTAGTTTCTGCCTGCTTCGAATGTGAATTAAAAACATGATGAACTGTTTAAAGGACAGGACCAGGGGCCTTGAATCCATATCATTTGAGGATTAGATGTGAGGCATGATAGCTGCCTTCCAGTAGGGAAAAGATCATCATGTGGAAGGCTAGACTTATTATGTCAAGCCTAGAAAACAGAGCCAAGAGCTAGTAAATGAATGGACCTTAGAGAGAAGCAAATTTAGGTTTGCTGTCAGGGAAAACTTCCCTAACGATTAAAGACTAAAAGTAGAATTGGCTCTCTTGAGAGAAGTAGCTATTTCCCTTACTCAAAGGCAAAGGCAGGACAATGATTATCTGTTATGATAGAGGCAGGATTTTTCAGATATGGTTTGGTTCCTTCCAACTTTCAAATTCTCTTTCAGTGATTCATATTTGATATTACCTTTATCAGTTTTATGGAAACCTATGTGTAACTTTTTAAATGTAAAAAAAAAACACTAATGCCATTGTGGCAAGAGAGGACCATACAAAGTACTTCACTTGAGGATGGGAATTGAAGGTTATGTTAATGTTTTTAAAATACAGAAAAATCTGTACTGTGATAGAGGAAATGAACTAGAGAGTTTAGAAATTAAGACACAAGTCAAATATTCTTTAGGTCTTTCAATTCTTTTTTTTTTCCCTGGTTTGTCTGGCCAAGAGTTCCACCTTCTTTTGCCTAATTTATTTATCTGATATTATTTATTTCACCTATTACTCCTCCCCTTTCTAGTTTTCCCTTCACTTTTGTTTTAGTTTACAAAATGAAATTCTTTTTCTGTTAAAAAATAGAAAGAAAACTTAAATTCCTGGTCTGGGGAACTCATTTCATTAGATATCTGACAAATCTTAAAATTTCTCCCCTTACACTCTTATATGTAACCATTTTTCAGGTAGGACTCAAACAAAATTCTATAAGTAAACAGTGTAATTATTTTGTCAACAAGTCTTTGTTCACCTTATATAAGCCAAGGGTTTCTACTAGATGCTATGGGGATTCAAAGCAGTGTAAAACACTATTCCTGACCTCAAGAACCTTACATTTTAGTTGGAAAGAGAAGACACATTCTATGTAGCGATGGGCAGGTAAGACAGAAAAAAAGGTTTGGAGATAGAAGGGTAAAAGACAGGGCAGAAAAGAAAACATATTAGCAAATGTTGTAGAGCACATCTTTGACCAAAACTGACATAAGCATAATTTTTTTTCTCTTTTCCATATAGTGCTTTTATCAAAATTTTTATTTTTTTAGGAAACACCAACCAAAGAGCTAGGACACCGTGGAGCAGAAGCAAATAATCCAGAATCTAATAGTCCAACACCATTATTAGGTCCAAATTACTTGAGCAGATTTACAAACTCAGAAAGTTCAACTGATGAAGAAGGTATTTTGAAAACCTAAGACAAATTTTAAAATGTAATCTTTGTGCACTCATTTGTACCCTAAAGAATACTGAACATTGCCTGACAATTTATCCTTGCTGCAGAGAATTTTCATCTCTATACAAGATTTTTTTTAAAAAATATTGTCAGTCAGCAAACTTTATTGTGTGTAATATGCAAAGTTGATGTTAGTTGTCCTTGGTTTCTGATGTGCACCAATGCCATCATGGAGTAATGTCTTGACTTACCCATGAATTGAAGTTGCGAAGCAGAGTTGCCTAGATTTGTCAGCCTTCTTCTCTCTTCCAGTCATTCATCTCAGTGGCAAGACAAAAGTCAGAATATCTAATGATGGGTTGGGGTGCAATGGATGCAGTTTGATGTCTGACCAAGCTCTAAGTACTCCATAGCACCTGCTTTAGCCACCTTCATGGCCATCAGAACAAATTGTTCTAGTCCACCATTCCCCTAACTCACTGATGGGTTTAAGGGCTGTCAGTTATTCTCAACATGGTTTAACCATCTGCTGAGACAGTTTTTCTGGGGTGTGGGCACTGCGCATGCTATAACTTTTTGAAACCACAGATGAGAGCGGGGTGAAAGGTGTATCCCAGAGGAGGATGAGCAGCCCTGGCAAGGGCCCAGCAAGCCCTCTAGTTCTCCCTGAACACCTCTTACACCCTAAAATGCAGAGTATTGTGCATTTAGATTTTCTTGTCTTATCTACTATGCATTTAGATTTTCTCATCTTGCCTTCTTAAAATTTTCTTAATCATGAAGCAAATCCAAAACCAGAAATTTTTTCTTTTAAGGTGGAGGTTTTGAATGGGATGATGACTTCTCTCAAGAGTCTTTTATGTCAAAAACAGCAGATAACCTTGGTTCCAAGCCCTCTCTTCAAACATCAAAGTACTTTTCTCCACCACCACCATCTCGAAGTATTGAACAAAGTTGGTCACATTCATCGCCTTATTCCAGGTTTTCTATCTCTCCTGCCAACATTGCAAGTTTTTCTCTTACACATCTTACAGATTCAGATATTGAACAAGGAGGTGAGTGCCCATGTGACAGTTGATACATGTGGGAACCTGTGGGTGCACAGGCATAGGGGATTTGGGGGAATGTCAACCCATCATTAAAGAAAGCAAGCCAACGGATGCAGCAGAAATTACTTTACAAATACAGGCTAATCTGAAAGTATCCTGTTTCCTAAAACCACTATAAAAAAATTCTTAATAAAATAATCGCAAGCCTTAGATCTTATCCCACAAGTTAACTTCTTCTTATCATCCATTCCACACCACAAGCTGAGTAGATTTGGTAAAGCCAGATAAGCTGAATATCTGGTGGGGATTTTTTTCCCTTCACCAGAATGAACAGAGGCCCCAGGATCTTTCTCGTATTTGATTTGAGCCCTAGAAATAGCTTTGAATCATTGCCAGACTTGGCATGATATGCTCTTGTCCTTAAAAATCCTCTTCTCCCCTCCCCACCCTTTGATTACAAAGGACTGACTTGAGCTTCTTAAAGATGGAGCATCTCTAACTCCTGTTTTTGGTCACAGACCGCACTTTTCAGTGATGGCACTTAAGGTGCCTTCCTCCTCTTAGAATTCACTTTTGCCATAAAAGTGTTTGTAAGGTTGGGAGTTTGTGTGTGTGTTTTGTTTTTAACTGTAATATCAATGTGTGGTAGGTAGAGGTAGGAATGAAGGGCCAGGGATACATATTAAGTGTAGTATCTTAGAATAAATACCACCTTCTTTCATAGCTAGATTTAAAGATAAATGTTAATAGGTGCTCTGGCAGTTGAGGTTTGCAAATCAAATAATCTAAAAGTAATATAAAGAGCTTTTATTTGTACTTGCACTATATTTTACTTCTACTGATTAGATAATCCCAGTTCCCTAGTAATCCTTTAAACAGGCAGATGTTTAGAGAACTTACCCAATTTTGTCGCATGCTCCAAACTGTGACATTGAACTAATGTGTGAGTTAAACAGATGTGTTTTTCTGAGAGCATGGCAGGTGTTTGCTTTAAATTTAAAAAAATCAGGTGTTAAGTCCTCAACTACTTATTTTTTTCTGCAATGCATTCACATTAACTTTGAGCCAGAAAATTTCTACCTTTCAAACCTTGTTTATCTTCATCTTATCTTACTGTCTTTTTATGAAATAGGAAGCAGTGAAGATGGAGAAAAAGATTAAGTGGGTAAAAGACTTTTTGTATCAGAAACTGCTCATACAAGACAGCATGCCCACACTGATGGCCTACACGGTGTAAATACTGATAAACACGGTTGTGTTCAGAGCCACTGTATGTAGGCTTCTGCCCGGAGTAGGAAGAAGAGAATCAAGAAACACAGGAAAAAAAAATGTTGAATCAGGACTTTTGATGTGTATTTGTAATGTGTGTTTTTAATCAGTGCAATTTGCTTTTCATTTGGAAGAGATGAATCTACAGCTGTTTTAAAAAAAAAACTTGAAGTATTAATTCTTCAGGCAATTGTTATTTGTAATAAACTTGTAAAGCAGTTACACAACCTTCTGGTTATGTATGGGATTGTATCATATTCTTTTTATATTTTTCCATGTAGTTTATTCTATTTGAACCTACACCTGTCATAGAATTATATATAATTGTGTCTGTACAACAGGTGGCTGTGTCACTGAAACCGTATGAATGATAGTTGGTCAGTAGTGAGCCATATTTATTCTTGGGGGAGGGGGGAAAGATCACTAAATACATATTACCTTGCTTTCTGTAATTGCACTATGGATGTATGTTCCCAGATTCCCCATTGTACAGAATCAGAATCATAAATTATTCAAGGAAAATAAAGCAGGTGGGGCTAGAGCTGTTCTCTAGTTTGATTTCTCCTGTTTTATATTTTATTTGCTATGCATGGTACTTGTAAAATTTAAATGAGTGTTATGCTGTTGTAGAATTTGCTGGTATCTTACACCCAGTACCATTTTTCAAAATGATAAATGATTCTGAATGTTACAGTGTTCATATCTTTATAGGAAATATTTTCAAGGAGTCTGAAAACACTGATCTGGGTTGCTAACTGAATAAAAATGCATTTTCCTTTCTTCTCCTAGAGCAACTTTGATATAAAATAGGCTACTTTCCAAATATTTGAAGGGGCTTTCCACTCCTGATTCTTGTTTGTTTCTGAAGGGACATGGAAATGATTTCACTCCTAATAAGCTCCCTGGGCTAAAAATTAAAGCAAGTAAGTAAAGTAAAGGCTGGCCCCAACCAAATTTCTTAGCTTGTATTCATTAGATTTGAGATCATTAAGTCAGGTACTTCATAGTAATATCATGAAGTTTTTCCAAAATTTAATTGAAAAGACCAGACTTTTATATTGACAGCTTCACTTACCTTTGCTTTTAGAAAGGCAGACATGCCAGAAATGAAAATGGGAAACATTTCGCCTAAAATCTCTCCACCCTAAAATAAGTCCAAGTTGATTGCTGCTTACCTACACTCCATTGACACTTGATGTGAGCAGCCAAATGAGTCAGCAGCCTCCCAAGATGAGCCTGGTTGACTCCAAGTAGTTCTCCTGATTAGTGTGGTAGTCAGCCCATGGAATGAGTAATATGGTGCAGTTTAGCATGACAGCTGGCTTTAAAATTTTTTTTTGCTATAACAGATCCTTCGGGTATTTCTGTTATTGACCTGGGCACAAAGAAGTCATTCTCTTCTTTCTTTCTTTTTAAAGCAGGGATTTGGGGAAATTTGCCACTAGATGGGCATGACCGTAAGCTGGCCCCAGTGCTCATGGGACTGGATATTTCCTCATGGAATAAGTCACAGTGCTGCTTTTTTGTTGTTTAAAAGCACTTGATTTTTAAGAGACTGGAATGCTTCAGAAATAGCTTTGTTGTGATTGTGCAGAGAAGGAGTAAAGGGGCTTCTAGGACTCAAAACGGACAATGTTTACTTTTGAAACTCGATAGTGGCCACAGGTAAGCCTAGTGTTCAGCTTCCCCAAATGCATTGTTTACAGTTGCCAAAAAGATGCAGTGATATTGTGCTGAGTGAAGAATCAGGTTCATGGTGAAGCCATTTATCAGAAGGGAAAGTTTGCCAAACAGTAGCTTAGTTGATGCCATAGAACATTGTTCTTTTATGTCAAGTATTCTTAAGATCCAAGTAGAAAAAGCCTTACTGTCTTTAGTAAGTGTATTTTATGGTCTCCACTACACTAATAGCTTTGAAAACATTGTAGGGCACACTCTGACTAAATGTTTAAAAACAAAAAATATATATATACATATATATATTTAAAATCAGTAGGCCAGAGCACTTTTGATCTCAATTCATTAATGCAAATTTTTACAAAATCTCTAAGTTTATATAGTAAAATTATGTACACATCAACTAATTTCTTGTTGTAGCATTAAATTTCCAGAGGGGGAAAAATTCAAAATAGAGACTGTGACCCTTTTTTAAACCACTACTTGTTGTGTACACTAGACCCTTGCAAGAGTCCTCAAAGAGCATGAAACCTTATTTCAGAAACCATATTCACGTGTGCATGCATGTGCTTGCGTGTGTGTGTGTGTGTGTGTGTGTGTGTGTGTGCGCGCGCGCGCGCTTTCTTTTAAATCACAGGGCATTACAGAATGATTATGCCAAAATTAAACCTCAACTGAATTTCTTGCTATGGAGACTCCTTGAGTATTAGTAATAAATGAAATGTTTTCTAGCGAAACACTGACCTAAAGCAAGTCCAAAATGGGAGGCTGCTCTACTTATTTTACAAACTATGAAAATTCAGCTTGAGCTGCTGACATCAGACAACTTACACAAACACTGATTAGAGCACCTGCTGACACATTGCGCTGGGTGCTGGGGATTCAAAGACCAAATAAAAAAACATGCCCCTCCCCCAACAAGGTCAGCCCAGCAAGGTTTTTCTTCAAACTTGTAGGCAATTTCTTTTTCTCCGTGTATAAAGAGCATAGCTCCTATTTAGTAGATTTTTTTTAAAAAAATAGTACTACCCTGAGCCTAAATGATATGTAACTAGTTGCCAAACATGCATTTTTCTATGATCAATTTAGATTGGAATTTTGGGGGAAATCTTATTGTCTTAGGATATGAAAGGTAGAATTTATTTACTAATTGTGTGTTAACATACATTTTTGACCTTTCAAGCAATACACAATAAATGGTTCAATAAAATAGATTTACAGTTGTCAATTCTGTATATTTGGAAATAGCAGCATGTAGTTCATTGTTCAAATTTAGTTGGGGTTTTTTTTGGTTATGAGCAGTAGGATTTTTTTAAAGAGTTACTTGTTCTAAAACAGATTATGCAATTGAAAGTTAAACCATTGGGATTCTTCAGATTATAGATAGACTTGGCTTATAATACTTGATCCACAACAAATATTTATTCCTAAACTTCCTTTTGATGGTCTAAAAAGTATCCAATTTTAGATTGCATCATAGTTTTCAGTGATTTATTGCTGAATAGCTGGATTCTATCAATTAAACCCCATAATATCTACCCTTTTAGCTTTTGTCACCTAGTTAACCGATTTTCTCAGATGACCCCATTATCAGCCTAAAATAGAAATTCGTAAAAAGTGCTTCCAAAGTCTCTAATAACCTGATTTAATGTGTATAAATTAGGCCTTCAGGGGAAATAAACTACAAATGTGTTTAATTTGAAACAGAACATTTGGTATGTTTTTTAGACATGCAGGTGGATGGGTAACCATTTCTGTAGAAATGGGCTTATCCAGGAAAGGTTGTTGTATTTCTGCTGCGCTAAAAATCCTTTCAAGCCACTTCCTTTTATCAACATTTTGAATAGTAAATTTCTAGGATTTTGTGAATCGGTTTTCGTGTGTGTGTGTGTGTGTGTGTGTGTGTGTGTGTGTGTGTGTGTGTGTGTGTGTGTGTGTGTGGAGTGGCTTGGCTAGTTTTAAACTATGTACTAAGCACTTCATTGAAAACTTCAAAAGTGAATCAAGTGTTATAATTCATTGTTTGGATATGGTAATGGGTAGCATCAAAATATATTAGCCTTATGAGAAACAGCCTTAAAATAAGAATGGGGTATACAAAATAACTTCAGCTTTAAGTCACAAAAACATATTCTAAGATTTAATGGTATTGATTCAAGTCTTTGATTTGGGGGGGGAAAGAATTGCTGTAATAAAGAGGACCTTAAAGATGTGTTGACAGTATTTGCAATACCAGCAGCCTGTTAAAGATACGTTTGAATGACTTAAAATAATTTGGTTTTGTTTAATAAGTTGTTCAGATTTGCACAGGCCTAGGTGTAACTTGATAATGGTACTGATGTATATATAATGTTGAATTCTATTTGTAAATGAAGAATTATATAATAAAATCATAGGTATGAGGGTTTTCATATTGTAATTTAATACAGGTATGGTTTATGGCAATATCATAGTTGATGAAATTTCAGATCAAATTGTCTTTAAATTGTGTACATTTTTAAATTGTAAGATTTCTACTGTATATTGATCATGCATAGTGTGATTCAATAAAATGCTTGTAATTTAAAAACTATTTAATATTCCAAATAAAAATATAGTTATATATTTATAATCTCTGTTTCTCTGGTCATTTCCTACATCTTCACCATATGAGGGGAAAAAATGTGGCCCTGTGGAATTGACAATGGTCCTGAATGGTCCCCTTAGTTAGGATAGCATCTAAAGTGTTCCCACTGAATTAGAATCAACTTTAAGTAATTGTTGCTCTATTGCAAATAATAATATGGAAATAGGTTTTGAATAATGATACATGTAAAATCAGTAGAATTGCTTGTCAGCTCCGGGAGGGAAAGAACATGAATAAAGTAACCATGGAAAAACATCCTAAATAAGTTTGAAAAAAAAAAAGAATATCGATCCCATTTTTAAGGAGCTTATTAGACGATTTCTGTAACTCCAGAGTGATTGTCATGCCTTCCAGGATGGTGATACTACCTGTGTCTTCTGTCGCCTTTTGTTGAGGCCTTACAACTCTTATACAGTGACTTCAGAAGGAAAACTCAGTGGGGATACTGTCCATGTATAAGTTGAGTTAATTACCAACTCAGAAATGAAACTAGATTTGAGGTCTCCTTGGTTTGGAACTTTCCTCCAACAATGCAGAACATGATTTAATTCACATCCTGTGCAACTCTTGTCTTTGCCCAAAAGTTTGTTCCCACGGGTCCATCCAACATGCCAGAGATCTCCCTTGCTTTCTCCTGATGTTAGAAGGATACTAAAGGGACAGGTAGGTGGTTCAGTGGAAAGAGAGCCAGTCCTGGAGGCAGGAAGGTCCTGGGTTCAAATATGACCTCAGATACTCCCTAGTTGGGTGACGTTGGATAAATCACTTAACCCCCATTGCCTACCCCTTATTGCTCTTCTGCCTTTAAACTGATAGTATTTATTCTAAAACAGAAAGGATTTAAACAACAACAAAAAGACAAGCACTCTAGCTGTCCATCTAGGATCCCTCCTCCTTGCCACATGCCCAGCCTGTCTCTTGTTCCTTTATACAATTCCTTATACCTCTTCCGCATTCCTTCCTAGGAACACGTAGCCTGCTTACACTCACCGTGCACCTCTCCTCTGGGATACTCATTTTTAGTTCAGAAACAACAATATGCCATGCCTTGCTGCCCTACAGTAATGCCAGAGGAATATTACTGTTGGAAAGATGAGCCTTTACTTTCCTAGGAAACTTGGGAAAGGGTATTTCGATTTCCTGAAAACAACCCCATCCATTCTCTTCCCATTCATCTCAAGCTTATTATCCACCTGAACTGTCCATCCCAGACAGACAAACTTGGAAAACCTCCAGAGGAGAATCCCCTCATCTCATGAACAGCCCATTTCACTTTGGACAACTCTGAAGTGTTAGGAAGCTTGTCCCAACTTCAGTCATAAATTTGCCACTTTGCAGCTTTCATCTGTTGCTCCTGCTTCTTGCCCTCCAAAGCCAAACAAAACAATTCAGGCTAACTAGACTTTATGACAATGTTGGGACTCAAGAACAGTTATCACATCCTGCTGAGGCTTCTCAAAGGCTCATTCCTTGGACTGATCCTCCTGTGATAGGCAAGACTCTTGGCCATTCTGGTTATTCCTTGGCAACATCCGGCCTATCAGTATTCACTTAGACTATGCTCCCAGGTTAGAATATGCCCTCCAGATGTGGTTGACCAAAGCCGGGTATAGAGGGATCTCCTCATTTAGATACCTCATATAGAGGTATCTCCTCGTTTCCTGGGAGATCTGTAGCCCAAGGTTGCATTAGCTTTTTTGACTGCTACTCAAATTGATCTTGCAATCCACTCAACTCCACAAATCTTTTTGAGATAAACCATCTCATTATGTTTCAGCCATCTCTTCAAACTCAACATATCCAAAGCAGAACTCATCTTCCCCCCCCCAAAAAAATAACGTCCTTAACTTCTCCAATACTATTGTGAGTGCCATAATCCTTGACTCCTCATTTTCCTTCCTCATATCCAACCATTACCAAACTTTGTAATTTCTGCTCTTTGCACAGGAAATGACAAAACAAAAATGTCTAGCAAGGAATTGGATACCCAAGAAGGGTGAGTAGATGAGAACCCCTAATTATTTTTGATGCATTCAGGTCACTTGGCCTAGATGGACCATATCCTTGGTATGGATTCTTCATCCAGAGGATGCTACTTACTCTTCTGAATCCTTCGAAATCTGCTTCCCCAAAATGTAAGGTACCAGATAAATTTTGGAGTGATTTTTTTTTTTGAAGTACAACTGAATCTTGAAACCCAGTCAATTGGTTTAGTCAATCTAATAATAGCTAGCATTTATATACCTTCAGATTTGCAAAGTGCTTTCTTTATGTGTTATTTCATCCTCAGCAATCCTGTAAGGTAGGTGCTATTATTATCCCTATTTTATTATTATTATTTTCCTTCCTTCCTTCCTTCCTTCCTTCCTTCCTTCCTTCCTTCCTTCCTTCCTTCCTTCCTTCCTTCCTCCCTTCTTTCCTTCCTCCCTTCCTTCCTTCCTCCCCTCCCTCCCTCCCTTCCTTCTTCCTTTCCTTCCTTCTTTCCTTCCTTCCTTCCTTCCTTCCTTCCTTCCTTCCTTCCTTCCTTCCTTCCTTCCTTCCTTCCTTCCTTCCTTCCTTCCTTCCTTCCTCCGTCCCTTCCTTCCTTCCTTCCTTCCTTCCTTCCTTCTTTCCTTCCTTCCTTCCTTCCTTCCTTCCTTCCTTCCTTCCTTCCTTCCTTCCTTCCTTCCTTCCTTCCTTCCTTCCTTCCTTCCTTCCTTCCTTCCTCCGTCCCTTCCTTCCTTCCTTCCTTCCTTCCTCCCTCTCTCCCTCCTCCCTTCCTTCCTTCCTTCCTCCGTCCCTTCCTTCCTTCCTTCCTTCCTTCCTTCCTTCCTTCCTTCCTTCCTTCCTTCCTTCCTTCCTCTCTCCCTCCTTCCTTCCTTCCTTCCTTCCTCCCTCCCTCCCTTCCTCCCTCCCTCTATCTTTGATGACCATGGCTTCTGTTTCTTCCCCCTCCTCTGATCTTCAACCAAACCTCTCTGGTTCTGAGATTTTCTTACACAATTCCACCTTCTTAGTATATAGTATCACTCCACCCCACTCCCCTGGACCAACTTTGTTTCTTTTGAATAAAGTAAATTCATCCAGAGTCAGTTCAGTCCAGGGTTACACTCCAGCAAGTCTCAGTGATACCTAGGAGGCCTCCCTTCTCTCCTTGCATTGGGTCATCTCATCCTTCTTCACTGCCTAAACTTTCGAGATTTACGTAAACAGATCCCAGAGCCCTGACTTAACTTCTGTCTCCTTCTCAGACATTGTGAGATTTTGTACAGACAGATAGGAAATCCATGGCAAAGGAATCTTTCAAAACTCGAGGAGGCAGAACACGTTAAATGACTATTTTCTGGCTGCCTGTGCACAGGGAGTAGTACAAAGATTGTCTTCAGTTGGGTATGTAATCTGTGGCCGTGCCACAACAAATTTGGCCATTGTAGCCGAGTCTTTTTTGTTTTCCATAGGTGGTGACTTCAGGGCACAGAATAAACTGAAAGCAATTAGTTTTCATTGTCCAAAAGCCTTTCCATCGGACTTGAAAATACCATGAAGTTTAAAACCTGGAAATGTACTCAATTTTTCCTTTTAATCAAAAAACAAACATCTTTGGTAATCGTAGACAATGGAATAAATTAGGCTTTAGCCTGTGCCTCTGTTTGCCTAAGTTAATGTTCACACAACAGACAGGTTTTTCCATGAAATATTCCCTTCTGATTCTCAGCATCGTGTTCTCAGCTAGTTAGGCTCTTCTGACGAGGAGATTTCACCAGAGGAACCCCAAGTTATTCATGGGACTCCAACATTCCCAGTGTGGGGAGGCATCGTTGCTATGAGCAAATGAAACCTATTGATTATCTGTTGATATCAATTCCTCCTTTGATATAGCTGTCTAGTACATTCTCTGGGACAGCTAAGTGGTGTAGTGGATTGAAGTCAGGAAGACTCATTTTTCTGAGTTCAAATCTGGCCTCTGCTATTTCCTAGCTGTGTGACCCTGGGCAAGTCACTTCTCTGTGTTTGCCTCAGTTACCTCATCTGTCAAAAGAGCTGAAGCAGGATATGGAAAATCACTCAATAGCTTTGTCAATAAAACTCCAAATGAGGCTGCAAAGAGCTGGGCATGACTGAAATGACTGAACAACAACCACAAACATCTCCATCATTCCTTCCAAATCCTACCCATTCCTAAGAGCACAACTCAAGCCATCTTCACTATGAAGTCTTCCATGTCCCAGTTAAGCCTCAATGACCTTTCTTTTCTTTGAATTTCTGTTTGTTTTATTTCTTTGGAACAGCTCACTTCTTTTTTTGGCCTTAACCTTACATTGTACATCATTGTACAAATATCTGTTGGTCAGTCCACAACAAACATATTAAGCCCCCACTATGTGCCAGACACTGTGCTGATGTTCAGTGAATATTTGATTGATCAATTGAAATAGCATTAATCTAAAATTCTGTTTTACAAAGAATGCCTCCCTTTCTGGGAGAGAGGAGCTTCAGAAGGAGGAGGAATGTGAAGGGAAGTTTAGATGATCACAAAAAATGAAGAATACCAATAAAATTTATCTTTGAAAAAGAAAGAGCATTAGCCACTCTAACTTCAAATCTTTTCACCTGAATTATGATCAAAGAGCAAAATTACTTGCTCAGAGATTTATCTCTTATTCCCAAGAACCCAAACTATGTTTTAAAAATCCTTACTTCTGTCTTCTATACTCCATATTAGTTCCAAGGCAAAAGAGCAGTAAGAACTAGGCATTTGGGATTAAATGATTTACTTGCCCAGAGTCCACAGCCAGGAAGTGTCTGAGACCAGATTTGAACCCCAGACATTCCTGTCTTCAGGCCTGGCTTTCTATCCACTAAACCATCTAGTTGACCTGAAACCATCTATTTCAAGAATGTCTTCTACCATTCAACACAAAATTTCATCTCCTATTTAGGGTGAATTCAACTTTTCTTCCATGATTTATACTCATCTCATTTCATTATGTGTGTGTCCTTGCATGGGGGAAGGGGGTACAGAGGTTACTTGCACTCTCTCGCTTTCCCTCTCTGTCTGTCTCTCTCTCTATCTCTGTCTCTCTGTCTGTCTGTCTCTCGCTTGGCTTGTCTAGTCTTTGTTTGAAGCCCCACTTCCTCTTAGTCATTCAGTAAATAAATATTCGTTAAGCATCAGTAATGTGCCGGACACAGGGGATATGAAGAAAAAATAGAAAAATCTTTGCCCTGAAGGAACTTTCAGTCTAATGAGGGAGACAACGCACACATATATTCACAGATATAAACAGATACAAAATAGCTCCAAGGTAAACTACTGAGGAAAACCCTCTCCAAGGCTTCCTATACTTTCTCATTTTTTCTTTAATTCACAATTATCCCCTAACTGAACCTATGGATATCCCAACTTGTTTTGCTCTCTCCTTTCTCTGGGTTTTTAAGTATATTTGTACCGTAGCTCTTGGTCTTTTACTCCTATTTCTGTGTGTGTGTGTGTAATTATAAATTGCACAATGTGTGTAACCCCCTCTAGTCCTTCACTGGAGAAGGAGATGACAAACCCACTCTAGTACCTTTACCAAGGAAACCTCATGGACAATATGGCCCATAGAGTCATGAGGAGTCGGATTAGACTAAACAACTATAGTGCCAAGCATAGACCTGGGTGTCTAATAGATCCTCAGCAAATAACTTGCTAAATAAAATGATCAAAAGTCTGAGGGAAAAAAAAGCAAAGTGAAATATGAGCAATCAAGAATTGTTTCAAAACTATTTAGGGGGACTGGACTGCTAGGCAGCCCAATGGATAGAGGGCCAGGCCTGGAGACAGAAGGTTCTGGGTTCAAATGTGGCCTCAAATATTTCCTAACCGTGTGACCCTGGGCAAGTCACCTAAAACCAAATGCTTAGCCCTTAGAATTCTTCTGCTTTGGAACCAATATTTAGGATCAATTCTAAGATATGTAATAATGAAAATTAATATTATGTTAAATGTAATATTTAAAAATTAGTTTAGAAATATAATATTAGTTTTAAAAATTGTTGTGGTCGCCATTTGTAAAATAATTAACCCTTAAGTCACGAGGATGACAATAGCTTTTAACAATTTAATTTTAATATAAATATGGTCTAAGAAAGAAATGAGGAGGGAAGGAAATAGAAAAATATTTCCTAGCCTATCACCCTAATCTTATCAGCCCATGAGAGTGTCTTCCACCAGTTCCACCAATGCCAAATTGCAGAAAGACCCCTAGGCCCCTAGGCAAAGTCTTCCAGAGAAGAGCCTGACCTCCTCTCTGGTCTCATTTTTTATAATAGTCCTCTTTCTCCATGTCCCTTCCTTTCCCTCTGCACTGGTCTACCACATCTCAGGAACCAAAGTCCCTCTGTTTGGAGCATTCCAGTCAAGCTAATGGGCTGGTTCCAACAAGCAGAAAGTTCACGGCCTGGGGAGGAAGGGGTTCCCTTAACACAGGTAGAAGATAAGAATTTTTTTAAAACTATATAAGTAAATCACATTAGAAAGGATAATGTTCTCTCAAAACTAGGAAGTAAGCTTTCTGAGGTCAATCTAGTCTATGCATTAATTACAGAAGAAGAGAGAGAGGAAGAAGGGAAGAGAGGGTTAGGGAAAGACAGAGACAGACAGAGGGAAGGAGGGAGAGACAGTGAGAGAGAGAGAGAGAGAGAGAGAGAGAGAGAGAGAGAGAGAGAGAGAGAGAGAGAGAGAGAGAGAGAGAGAGAGAGAGAGAGAGAGAGAGAGAGAGAGAGAGAGAGAGAGAGAGAGAGAGAGAGAGAGAGAGAGAGAGAGAGAGAGAGAGAGAGAGAGAGAGAGAGAGCCATTAAGGAGATAGGACATGAATAAATGGAAAGTACTTTCCCCCAAGTAATTCTTTCTCAGGGCTTTTTCCTGGGACAAATTTACTTGTTTTAAATGACTGAATAACAACAAACTACATGCCCTGGGCTGGTAAGCACTTGAAAGATATTATCTCATTTGATCCTCACAACCACCCTGGGAAGTAGGTGCTATTATCTCTCTTTTACAGTTGAGAAAACAGAAATTAGGCGGTTTTCCCAGAGTCACACAGCTAGTGAATGAATGATACTGGATTTGATCTCAGATCTTTCCTGACTCCAGAGTTATACCACCCAACCACCTCTAAGGAGGCAAAGAGAAACCTGGACATTGGACTGAGTCTAGGTCTTGGCTGGAGGAAGACCTTGCTTTGATTTGGAAGGATTCTCAGAGTGGTTTCAGCTTTTGCTGCTACTAAACTGCCATCTTGGCTCTGTCCCTCCTTCATTAAATTTTAAAAATCAAATTGTGAAAGTACAATTTATTAAAAATTAAGGACAGGCTATGGGGAATTGCCCTCCTCATACTTGATGGAATTCACATTTCCATTCAAGTCATTATACCTTTTTGATGGATGATGGCGTATATCATATTGAAGCAAAGTTAGGCACCTGAGCCAATATTATATCCTTATCAATATTTTTGAGAGGATTAATAAACATTTCTTTGCTAAAAAAATTAAGGACAGCGAAACTTGTGTTTGCATTATAGTCACCCAAACTACTCCTTGCACACTTTGAAAGATCAGGAGGGTTCTAGACTTCCCATCAGTGTCTGAGCAGCATGCTCAGATTATCTGGCAGTGGTGTCCGCCTTGGGAACCAACAATTTACTGGGTGTAGACAAATGGCTTCATTGGAAAACTAGCAAAGAAACTTTGCCATGCCCAAGGGGAACTTCTTGAGTATCTCAGTAGGAGAAGAAAAGGTATTCCAGTAGTCAGGAACTTTGGCCAGATGGCTCTAAGTCTGAAGCTACTTTCTCCTCATGGACGAAGTTGCCACAGACTTTTTCAAGATGATTTATCTCAATTGTTCTTACTCTATCACATTAATAAATGCCTCTATTTAAGCCTGGCTAACTAAAAATGATTCTCGATCAATTTTCATAAGGAAAGACATATCAGAAAAGAGGCTCAAACCCATAGCACTGGAGGGAGAGGGATCCTCTTTAACCCCTGAAATTTACCTAGAGATCCTTGAGGAGAAAGAGTAGTCAAATTTCAGGGGACTCTACTTATCAGGGTAAGTGGGAGTGGGGATAAAACCTCAGAAGATATAATACACAAGAAATACTGAATGATTTTGACACATGGATGGGAAATACCTTACTAGAAAGAGAGTCTTTTAAGACAGAATTTTGCTCAACCACATCAAATGGTTTTTTGTTTTATTTTCATAAACACCAAACTTAGTGGGATTTTATATTCTCTACCTCCTTTAGTGAGTTAGGAAATGGAAATATGTATTCCACTGTAAGGCATCATTTCTGTGTGTTTCTGACTAATATCCTGATTGAGGATTCCCTTATAAGAAAGTATCCATGCCCACTCTGTTGCCAAGAACTGCTTCACTTTGCTACCAACTCTCCTGTTTAGGCTCTAACATTGCCACTCACCTGGTGTGGGCAGACCCTCATTGCCTAGTTCCTAGTCTATTGACAGTAACCTTCTGGTTGGTCTCAGTGCTACAAGTCTCCCTCCATGCTGGGTCATCCTCCACTCAACTGTCAAAATGGTTGGGTCTCTGCTCAGTAAACTTCTGTGGCTACCCATCACCTCTGAGATCAAACATAAAATCCCATTTGGCATTCGAAGGCCGTTATAAGCTAATTCACCCCACAGAGCACACACACACACACACACACACACACACACACACACACACACACTGCTGTCTTCTTCTTACACCTTATGTTGTTGGAACAATTTTATCCAGTGGCTGTGAAGGTGGCTGAAGCAGACACTGGATGGAGCACTTAGAGCATGGTCAGACCCAGAAGAAACCAAGGTCATCCACTGAATCCCAGACCATCGTCAGCCATCATGACTGTGGTCAGGAAACCAGACTCTGGAAGAAAGAGTAAGGCTGATGATTTGGGACAACAAAGGACCACCACCACACCTTACCCCATCTCCCTCACTTACTCCTCAATCCAGTGACTCTGACCTCTTCCCTGTTCCTCAGAAAAGATGTTCCATCTCATGACTGCATTTTCTCTGGCTGTCCCACATGCATGGAATTCTGTCCCTCCTCTGCTTCATGGCTTTCCTAGCTTCCTTTACAACCTTTCTCTCCTGTTTTTTTTTTCCTTCTAAACTCTTACATTCTGTCTTGCATCCATTCTAAGGCAGTAGGGTAAGGTCTAGGCAATTGGGATTAAATCACAAATTTAGGAAGTATCCAAGGTCAGATTTGAACCCAGGTTCTCCAGACTTCAGGATTCTCTCCACTTTGCTACTTAGATGCCCCTGACTTTTCTTTGTACCCCCAGATCTTAGCACAGTGCCTTGCAAATAGTGGGCACTTAGTAGATGTTTATTGACTGACAAGTAGACATATAGGATGGTTGTTGTTGATATTTCCTTAGTCACCTTTTTTCTTTATTAAAATGACCTGAGATTTTTTTCCCCACACCATTGGTATCTTTAGCTCCTTTGGCTTCCTTGTGACTTATTCCCTTACTGTCCACACAAATGGGTCATGATTTTATGGACACAATGTAATCCAGCCATTTTTCTCATCTTTGTTCTCTTCAATGCCCTTTTCTGCCTCCTTTATAGGCATACCCACAAATTCTAGGTCAAGAGCCCAAGTGTGATGGCTTTACTGTCCATGATGGTGAAAATCACCAATAAAAATCTTTGCAGGCAAACACAATGCTACATGCCAGGCACTGGACTAAAATGCTAGGAACACAAAAGCAAAAATAAAAGAGTTCTTGCCCTTAGGGAGCTTGCATTCCACTAGGAAGATACAAGATATACACAGAAAAGTAAATATATAGTTTGTGTAACTTTTACATATCCAAAATACCTTCCAGTCTCCATTCCTACTTTATCTTCACAATACTCCTTTAAGGGAAGAAATTATTCTATTTGGGAAACAATGAGGAATTGGGTTTTTTTTCCAAAGAAAACAGCTTAATAGTAGAACTTAAGACTAAAACTCTTCTTCCCACATCTAACAATCATGTAGTTTGTTATTCAATGTGTACACACTGTTGGATAATGGAGTAGATATAACATAGGAAGTTATACTCTATGCAAATATGTCATCCATAGGATAAGAACCTACTATTGTTTTTGTTGAGTAGTTTCACTTTTTGTGACCCTTTCTGGGGTTTTCTTGGCAAGGATACTGGAGTGGCTTGCCATTTCTTTCTCCAGCTCATTTTACATGAGAGGAAACCGAGGGAAAGAGGGTGAAGTGACTTACGCAGGGTCACCCAGTTAGTAAGTATCTGAAGCCAGATTTGAACTTAGGTCTTCCTGACTCCAGGCCCAGAGCTCTATCCACTCTCCACCTAACTTCCCAACCTACTATTAGTGAGGCAAATGTTTTTCATATTTGTTTGTTTTTTCTATTAGTGCCAACCTTACTAATAAGATTGCATTATGGATATTTATGCTATCTGGAACAAATGCCCCTTGTGATTGATAGCCCATGCTAATGAGGTAGCTGGATGCTGGAAGGTTATATCTATGGTCACAAAACAGAAAAATTAATCTCAGAGACAATATTGCTTTGTAGTGAGTGGTACCTTTCAAAGAGAAAGAAAATTGAATTTTCTTTGTTAAGATAGCTTAGCTGAGCTGCTGCCTGGCAATGTCATATTAATTATCTCTTATTAGGACATGTTTGTTTTTGATAGGGAACTTTGTTGGTTTTTTTTTTTCCTTCAGGAGTCTCATATTTCTAGAATAAAAGGGAGAAAGATGATAGGAACAGATCGATAACAAAGATGTCAGACGAAAAAGATAATTTTTGTTTTCATGACTCTAGTTGTTATTTTATGTTCATAAAATCAGAATTATAAATAATTGAAAGCTTTGAAAATTAAGTTGAGGAGGCTCATGGAAGGTTGATGGAAGCTGAGAAGGTAATCCAACATGTTTGGGAATGGGCAAAAGTAGTAGTACAGAACACAGTTACCAGGAAAAGACATCTCGTGCCTCCGGGGGGACAGTCACCTTGAGGAGGAATCATGGAAGCAAGCACGCACCCTTAAATTATGGTACCTGGGGGCCTATTCCCTTTACCCAATACTAGTTGAAGCTCTGAGTAAAATAATTAAGTTCTCTTCATCAATCTGATTCCTGCAATGTGTGGTTGTTTCCCCACCTGAAAATGACATGAATTTTCATTGAACCTGGAAAAAAGATCCTTGTCCTGTGAGTTGGATAATTTAGCTTCTAATCCTTGACTAGCTGTGAAACGTTAAACAAATCATGTTATTTCTTCAATTCTGATTTCCTCATCTGTAAAATAAGGAGTCTGGACTGATTGATCTCTAACGTATCTTTCATCTCTCAGATTCTATGATATCATTAGCATACCTTACTTTTGTTGCAATATCTCTCTCTCTCTTTTTTAAAACCCTTACTTTCCATCTTAGAATCAATATTTGGTATTGGTTCCAAGGCAGAAGAATGGGTTAGGGCTTATAAATAGGGGTTAAGTGACTTGTCCAGGGAGACTCAGCTAGAAAGTGTCTGAACCTATATTTGAACCCAAGACCTCCTGTTTATAGACCTAGATCTCAGTCTACAGAGCCACCTATTTGCCCCCAGTCATCTCTTTTGATCATTTGTACTTAAGATGTTCATTTCTCTCCAATTACCACCATAGGGTATGCAAGGTGTTCAGGGAGCAGCTCTGGTGTGAGGGCTTGCTGAACCCTTTTCAGGGCTGCTCATCCACCTGTGGTGCCCAAATTGCCACCCAACTCTCACCTATGGCTCCAAGAAGCAGAATCTCCAGCAGATGGACTAAGCCAGGTAAGTAATGAGCCTCAGACCCATCAGTGAGTGAGGGGGACGTCTACCCCAAGCATGGAAAGGCTTCCCCTGGCAGAAAAGGTGAATTAGAATATTTTATTCCTGAGCCCATGAAGGTGGCTGAAGTAGACACTGTGGAGCTCTTAGAGCTTGGTCAGACATCAAAGATGCCAAGGTCATCCACTGCGTCTCAAGCCATCACCAGTCATACTGACTTTTATTTTGCCACTGAACTTGGATGACTGGAAGAGAGAGGGAGGCTGATGATGTAGTGCAACGATGCCTTGCTTAAGTCCTATTCTGGTGCAAGTCAAAGCATCACCCCTCCAACTTTATACATTCTATATGTATTTTAAATGGAATTTCCATTTCGAGTTCTTGCTGGGTTTTATTGGTACTAAAGAAGAATACTGATGATTTGTGTGGATTTGTTTTATATCCTGCAACTTTGTTAAAGTGATTGTTTCCATTAAATTTTAACTGACTTTTAGACTTTCTTAAGTAAATCATCCTATCACCAGCAAAAAATCATTCATTTTATTTCTTATTTGCCTTTCCTTGTTTGTTGAATTTTTCTTTTTTGTCTTGAAGCTACAACTAGAAGTTCTGGGACTATGTTAAATGGTAGGGGAGATAACCGGCATCCTCGCTTTACCCCTTATCTTATTGGAAAGGTCTCTAACACATCTTCATTATATTTGTTCTTGTTTTTAATGCTGTTTGTTTGTGTCCAACTTTGTGATCCTATGTGTCAGAGCTTTCCGCAGAGTTTTCTTGGCCAGATACTGTAGTGGTTTGCTATTTCCTTCTCCAGTGGATCCTTCTGCCAGGAATTCAAAGTTTAAATGACTTGCCTAAGGTCATAGAGCCAGGCAGTGTCTTGAGTTTTGACTCCAAGCCTAGTGCTTTTAACCACTAAGATACAGCTCTTCATTTTATTATTTACTATTATTAAGGAAAATTCTATTTATTTCTATGCTCTTTAATATTTAAAACATTTTTTTTATTTAATTAGATGATTTAGAATATTTTTCCATGGTTACAAGGCTCATGTTCTTTCCCTCCCCTCCCCCACCTCCTTCCCATATCTGATGCACAATTGCACTGGATTTAATATGTGTCATTGATCAACATTTATTTCCATATTATTAACATTTGCACTAGGGTGATCTTTTAGAGTCTACATCCCCAATCATGTCCCCATCAACCCATGTGATCAAGCAGTTGTTTTTTTTCTGTGTTTCTGCTCCCACAGTTCTTCCTCAGGATGTGGATAGTGTTCTTTCTCATAAGTCCTTCAGAATTGTCCTGGATCATTGCATTGTTGTTAGTATAGAAGTCTATTACATTCAATTGTACCACAGTGTATCAGTCTCTGTGTACAACGTTCTCCTGGTTCTGCTCCTCTCATTCTGCATCAATTCCTGGAGGTTGTTTCAGTTCCCATGGAATTCTTCCACTTTATTATTCCTTTGTATGTTCTCTAGTATTTTTAAAAGAAATGAGTACTGAATTTTGCCAAAAGGTGCCAAAGCATCTATTAACATAATCATGTAGTTACTTATTTATTATTTATATTTATATTATTAACATGGTTTGTGATATTTATAATCTATCTTATTTTGAACCAGTCCTGCATTTCTATTGTAAAACCAACCTGATCATCATGTATATCTTTCTTTTTTTTATTTAGTCAATTTCAAACATTATTCCTTGGTTACAAAAATCATATTCTATTCCTCCCTCTACTCCTCCCACCCCTTCCTGTAGTTGACACGCAATTCCATTGGGTATTACATGTATCCTTGATCAGAACCCATTTCCATGCTGTTGATGTTTGCACTGGGATGTTCATTTAGAGTCTACATCCCCAATCATATCCCCCTCGACCCATGCATGTATATCTTTCTAATGTGTTGTTATAGCCTATTTACTAATGTTTTATTTAAATATTTTGTATCCACATTCATCAGTGATATTGACCTGTATTTTTCTTTCTCTGCTTGCTATTTCCCTGGTTTAGGTATCATATTTATAGACATTTATATCCTGTCCTTTTTCTTCCTTATATAACATTAGAATTCATTGCTATTTGAATGTTTGATAGAATTCATTAGTAATTACATCAAATCCTGGAATTTTTCCTTTAGGAGTTCATTTATGACTTGTCCAATTTCTTTTTCTGAAATTGGGCTGTCTATATTAATTTGGTTATTTCATATTTTCAAAGAATTAGTTCATTCCCTATAAGTTATCAGGTTTTTTTAGCATGTATTTGGGTGAAATCTGATAATTTCCTTTATTTTCTCTTTGCTGGAATCTCCTTTTCCATTTTTAATGAACACTTTGATTTTCCTCTTCCTTTTTTAATAAATCAAATTAGTTAATAACTTATCTATTTGATTCATTTTTTAAAATGGTCCCTTGTTTCAGTTATCGATTCCATTTTTTTACTTTAAATTTTATAACTTTATATGTTCAAAATTTCTGCTTTGTTATTGAATTTGGGATTTTTTATTTTTGCTAATGTTCTAGTTCTTTTTAGTTCTATGCCCAATTCATTGTTTTGTTCTTTTCTTAATGAAACTAGTTAGAGACAAAAAAATTCTAAAAATGCTTTTAGTTGCTTTTAGTTTTAGTATGCTGTCTCAGTGCCATTTTCTTTTGTGAAATTTTCTATTTTTTCCATTTGTTCCTTGACACCACTTTTGTAGAAGTAAGGTAATTAGTCCATCATATACTTTTTATTCTTTCTTTACAGTCCCTTTCTTGAAACTAGTTGTTACTGTACTGTAATCAATGAGTGATATGTTTAGCATTTCTACATCTTTATATTTTGTGATGTTTTTATGCCCTAAAACATGACCAGTTTTTGTAAAGATGCCACAAACAGCTGAGAAATATGTAAATTACTTTCTATTCCCATTCAGAAATCATCAGAGATCTTTCATCTCTAATATTTCTAAGGTTCTATTCAGGTTTTTAACTTTCTTGTTTATCTTTTAATTAGATTAGTCTAAGTCTTAAAGGGATACATTAAGGTTCCCTACTATTGTAGTTTTATTGTATATTTCTCCTTCCAATTTGGTTAACATTAAAGTTAATTTGGTTAACATTGGTTAATATTGAAGTATGTAGTCGTCATGCTATTTGTTATATATATATATATGTGTTAAATATTGATGTTGATTCATTTTCTTTGGTGCTTTTAGGCATAATATTGCTACCCTGCTTATTATCACATCTGTATTTATTGTTATCTGAAATCATAATTGCTATCCTTGCTTTTTTTAGTTCATCTAAAGCATTATAGATTTTTTCTAGTTCCTCATTTTAACTCCATGTAAATCCTGACATTTCAAGTATGTTTCTTGTAAACCACATATTATTTGATTATTTTCTAATTCTGATCTAATGTCCTCTTATTTTATGCCTGAGTTTATCCCGTTCACATTCAGAGGTATCATTGTTATTTGTGTATTTCCCTCCTTTTCCTCTTGTATTTTTTCCTCTCTTTGCTCCCAATCAACTCCTTGCTTATAAATAAGAGTTTGCAAATGTATAAATTATTTTACCAATCAAAAGAAGCCAGTAAAAGAGAGGAAGTTTGCCTGACCTTTGTGGCCTATAAATGACATGGCCCATTCCCACTCTATTGCCCTTCTCTTCTGCTTGCCCCACTTTTCATTCCAGGTTTTTACACTCTCTTCTTTCCTTTTAATCCTTTCTTGACCTTTCCTTTCTCAGATATTGAAGTTTGTAAAGTAGGCTGAAAAATGTTTATGCTACATACTTCCCAGAATGTCTGTGAGAAAATCATTTTGGCAGTGTGAATTATTATAAATAAAGTGAAATTTAGTTATTTTTATGTGGATTGAGGAATCCATCAGAATATGGTTATTTTAGCATGGTTCTTAAGCAACCACTGCAGTTGTAGGGTTCTTATAGGGCAACTACAGAAATGATGTGAAAACATATTTTTTCTTTTTTTCCCAAAATTGTATTTCTTAAAACTTATTATTTATTTATTTTAACATTCTTTTAATAAATTTTTTGAGCTCCAAATGATCTCTCTCCTTCCAATCTCTCCCCTACCCACTGAGAAGGTAAGCAATATGCTATCTAGTATACATGTGAAGTCATTATGTAAAACATATTTCTTTATTAGCCAGAAAACATAAAATCTTTTCAATGTAAAATAAGATCTAGTCTGTCTTTCTCTGATGATAGCAATAAAGACAGAATATTCCTAAAGAAAACATTGTAATAATAAATGTACTTAAAGCTTTATGTGGGGGGGGGGAAGTTGCAATATATACATTGTGATGGAAGAATTTTATCTACTTTTTATTTTAATTTTCACATTGGTCATTTTGGTAAGAAAATAATCATATAAAAAGTGAAAAATCACATGCTTTTATCTGCATCTGATTCCAACCATTCTTTCTCTGGAGGTGGAGAGCATTCTTTGTCACAAGTCCAGAATGGTCCTGGATCATTTTATTGCTGAGAGTAGCCTAGCCTCTCACTTCATACATTATTGCTATTATTTTGTACAATGTTCTCTTGGTTCTGCTTATTTCACTGTGCATCAGTTCATGAAAGTCTCTCCAGCTCTTTCTGAAATCATCCTGTTCATCATTCCTTACAGCACAATAGTATTCCATCACCATCATGTACCACAATTTGTTCAACCATTCCCCAATTGCTGGAATCCCCTTAGTTTCTAATTCTTTGCCACCACAAGAAGAACTGCTATAAATATTCTTGTATAACTAGGTCCTTTCCCTTAAAAAAAACTCGTTGGATACAAGCCTAGTAGTGGTATTACTGGATATGTACAGTTTTATAGCCTTTTGGGCATAATTCCAAATTGCCCTCTAGAAAGGTAGGATCAGTTCACAACTCCACCAACAATGTATTAGTGTCCCAATTTTGCCACATCCCCTCCAACAGTTATCATTTTCCCCTACTGTCATCTTGACAAATCTAGCAGGTGTGAGGTGGTACCTCAAATCACAAGAAGTTTCTTAACTATTCTATCTTTTTGAGTTCTCAACTTCCATTCCAGCCTGGGATTAGGAAAGGGAGATGGAATAAAACAAGAGAGAAGAAATACAGAAAAGGCAGAATTTACTTGGCAGAGAACAACGAAGAGTATCAAAATAAAGTATTTCCCTAAATCCATGTGTTCTATTACTGAACACTTGTAGGGGGAGCTAGGAAAGAGGTCAATGGACAAAATACTTTGTTGGTTTAATTATTTAGAGCAGCAACACCTAATTTGCAGCTGCCGAGTGCCCCTAAAGACTGCTAAGCCTGCTGGACAGCAAACAGATGGGCATAGAGCATGTATCATTTTCAGCTCTGAGTGGAGTTGAATTTAAGTAAGATAACAGACTCAAATAATATTAAGAAGATAACGGAAGGTCTTCCTGAACTTGGCTGCCTTACAAAGACCTTGTTTTTCCAAGGAAGAACTATTTTGAAACATTTTCCTCTATGGCTTGCCCACTGGCCAACTTTCTTCCAGCTTGGGCACTTCCCATCTTTGGACTCTCTTACCAACAAGAACTTTGGAGGGAACTTAGAGGAAAACTCACTTTCCCAAATGGGGGAGTTTCCACAGAGCCAGTGTTAGCATTCGAAGGGACCTTCCTAGTGAGAAATCCAGAGCTTCCTTCGGCATTCTTGGTTCCAAACTCATTTTCCTGAAGCACTTCTTTGTCCCTTTCTTTTCAGGTTCTTTGGAGAAGGAGAAGGGAAATGGAGGGCGTCCTGTTCTGAGTATATGTGTAACTACTGCTTAGCTGGTCCATTTTTAGTCATTTCTCCATTCAGATGTCTCCAATGGAGATTCATGGCTCAGTCCTTTCAATTAGCTAAGACTCTTTGTGATCCCATTTGGGTTTGGGGGGGGGGGGGTTGGCAGATACTGGAGTGGCTTGCCTTTTTCTAGCTCATTTTACAAATGAGGAAACTGAGGTCAACAAGGTTAACTGACTTGCCCAGAGTCACACAACTAGGAAGTGGTTGAGGACTGATTTGAGTACTGGAGTGGCTTGCCTTTTTCTAGCTCATTTTACAAATGAGGAAACTGAGGTCAACAAGGTTAACTGACTTGCCCAGAATCACACAACTAGGAAGTGGTTGAGGACTGATTTGAGCTCGGGAAGATGAGTCTTCCTGCCTCCAGGTCCAGTCCTCTATCCAATGTGCCACCTAGATGCCCTTCCCTTCATGACATAGAAGACTCCTATGTATTTACTAAATTTTAAAAATAATAATAATAAAATCATCTATATAGCACTTTAAGGTTTTGTAAAGTGCTTTACAAATATTGTCTCTTTTTATCCTCACAACAACCCTGAGAGATAAATATTATGATAATGTCCATTTTATAGATGAAGAAAATGAGGCATCAGAGGTTAAGTGACTCATCTAGGGTCACACAGCTAGGAAGTTTCGGAGGCCAAATATGAACTCAGGGATGGTCCAGTTCTCTATCCACTGCATCACTGATAATGTGCAAAGTGAGTTGTTGAATTCATTTCCATATTATATCTCCTCTGGCCTCCATCACACCACCGCAGAAATCTTCTTCACCCCAGAGGTCCCAACCACAGAAATCTTAGTCTAGGCCAAAGGAGCAGGTCCTGAATTCTTGTCCCAGGGTTCCTAGGAAGGAACTTCTCACTAAATGGCCTCCAGTCAGTTCCCAGTTTCTGACCCCAGGCCAAGAGCTGTCTATAGAACCCGTCACACTGGAGAATAATAATAGCTAACATTTACCCTGCATTTACTGTATGCCAGACTCCACAATGATTATCTCATTTTATCTTTATAACAGCCCTGGAAGGCAAGTGCTTTTATTGCCTTCATTTTACAGATGAGAAAACCAGAGGTCAAGTGACTTGTCTAGGGTCACTGAGCGAGTGCCCGAGGCTCAGACTGAACTGAGATTTTCCTGACTCCAGGTCGCCTGTTCTACCTTCTGTGCCAGCGAGCTGCCAGCACCAGGATGGAGCAGCTGCTTTGACAAATATCGGTTGTGTGTGAGTGGTGTGATTCCGGGCAAAGTCGGGTAGTCAACAAGCATTTGTTAAGCATTTACCACGTTCTAGAGCCTGCCATAGACGCCACAAATGAAAAGAAAGATGCCCCTGCCCTCCAGGAGCTCACACTGCATTGTGGGGAGTGGGAAAGCCCACCCAGGGCACAGTAGTACCGACGGTCAGCTCTCCCCATGGACAGAGGCCACCGAGAAGAAAAGCTTTGGTGACCAAGTCCCATGAGTCACTGGGAGGGGAAGGAGGAATGTTCTAGTCAGAGGTCCCGGGTTACCATTGACCCCGGTTTCTGATGCTACTTCTGAGGTCTCCTTGAGCAAGTCATTTAGTCTTCCCGAGCTTCCGTTTCTTCATTTGTACAATTAAGAGGATGGACATGGACGTCCCGCTCAGCACCAGATCAAATCGTTGGGTCATTCCGGGAAGACCCGTAAATGGCAGAAGAAATGCAGCTCTGTACTGGGAGAGGGACTTTCCTCTTTGGGAGGTCCCTGCATCCATGAAGTCGCCGCCAGTCTGGTTGGTTGGTTGGTTGAAGACGCTGGTGTAGTCTCTAAAGAGGGTTTCTCTCTCCTTCGGTTTTTTCATTCCGCCCTTACAATTCAGATCCTCCCGGAATTTAGCCCACTCTCCTCTTCTTTTTCGACTCTTTACCCTCTTTTCTGGACTCTTCTCTATACTAACAGTCTCCCCCTGTGCCCAGGAGAAGAGAAAGAATCAAGCTGCGAAGCTGCCTTTTCCAGAGAGCCACACTAGCTAGGTCTCTGTTCCAGAGACCAAAGGGAGGAGAGGCGAGCCCAGGTGCCCACCAATGCCGCTCTGTAGCTGCTCTTTTTGTCTGCCAAAGGCCTGGACGCTAAGTGGAGAGGGCTGGCCCCTGTGGGGGCCTGGCTGAACAATGATGCCTGAATGGGTGGATCTGAATGTAAGGGAATAATTCCGTGCCCTAAGAAATGAAGAAAGGGATGGGGTCCGAGGACGCCTGGGAACACTCGTCTGAACTGATGGAGACTGAAAGTGAGCACAACCACGAGCTCCAATAAGAGCAACACTGGAAAGACAACCCACTCCGAAAGACCAATTACACAGCAGAAGACGGGGTCTAGCACAGTCTAGCGACCTCCAGACCCCGAGAAGAGGCACTCCCGGGGCAGAAAGGACCATCCTCGTTCCTAAGTTTGGACTCGACCGTGCTTATATTTGTTAGGAGTCCCTATTTTTACGACAGGGGAAGAGGGTGGAGAGGTGGGCGAGAGAGAAAATAAACGTTTGCGCATTGAACAATTATAAAAGAGAGTCACTGCTTGTTCCTCCCAGGGTGGCCCAGCCGGTCAGGTAACGGCTCGGGACTAGGTTTCTTCCTTAAGCTCCTGCAGACAATGCTCGTTCTGTGCCTCCCCCTGCCTCCGGGCGGCTGGACATCCCTCCCTCCCCTCCGCTCAGTGGGGAGAAGCCCGACCCACCCTGCCAGTTACTGTCTCTTCCTCTCTCCTTCCCCCAAACCCAGAGGATTTCCCACCCGCCTCCCCTTTTAAGAAAGAGATACGGGACGGACAGACACCACCCCTCACTCCGAATCCTCGAATCCAGCTCCCGCCTCCTGTCCCTCCACCCCACCCCACCCCACCAGCGGACTTCCTCCTAGTCTCCCCTTCGCTTCTCTCCAGCATCACCCCCCACACGCACGCACACACACCTTTCCCCTCCCATACCCCCACCCCTCCTGGCTCATTTACATCCCGGAGCCGCTGGCCCAGCCCTGCCCCGCCCCGCCCGGGCCCGAACTAAAGCGACGTGTCCTTGTCCCCCGTGGGCAGCCCGAGCCCGCCGGCCCCTCGCACCTGTCCCGTCTGAGCACCTGTTCTAGCCCCGCGCCTCTGATCTACAGGTAAAGGGGCGGGGAAGGGGGTCGCGCGCCGGCACCTGGGGCTGGGGGCCGGTAACTTAGCGGGGTCTGGGGTGGGGGAGCGACTCCACGTAGAAGATTGGTTGCCCTTGTCCTTCTCACACGTGTTGACGCGGGCGCCCGGGAGAAGGGTGATGGTGAGACGGGTGGGCGCTCTCGGAGTTAGAGGTGGTCCCGTAGTCGCCTCTCTCTTCCCATTCAGTCTCCCCACTGCTAATCCTTCCCATCCCCCCACCTATCGCTGTGGGTTAGAGGGAGAAGAAAGGGTCCCCCACTCGCTAGAAGCTGCCTGGGAGACTTCACTGACCGAGCCGAGTCTCCTGAGCCTTATCCTATGGGGATGGGACAGACCGAGCGGTACGTCTCGGCAGGTCCCTTGGTAGAGCCGCGGGTCCAGCTGAGCCTCTGGACGTCCTGAGTCGTCTCCCTTGTAACTTCTGCCCCCTAATGTTTAAAACCTTCTTGGCTCCCCTGCTGCTCTCAGAGCTACTTTGTATTCCCGTTCTCGTGTTCGCTCGTTAGCTGCTTCTGTGGTCCTCTAAGGAGCCGGGCTTGGGGGGTCAGTGGACCCCTTTGGGGTTTTCACGTGAGAACGTGGGGAAATGAGATGCTGTGTCCAGGGCCCGGGGCTCCCAGGGACTTCTCTCTCAGGGTAGCAGTCAGGGAACTACAGAGATGTCACCTTCTGGGGTGAAAAGTCCGGAGTTTTTAGAGTGAGAACTCAACGGCATCTAGTGAGAGCAAACGGCTGGGAGTCCCCAGGGATCCCGCAGAACTGGGCAGGGACACAAAGGCACTCGTGGGGAGCCCTGCTGATCTCCCTGAGTAAACCTAAGAAATGTCCCCGTCAATCAGTCAATCCAAGGGATTACTAATTTAGGACGCGCAGGGACTGCGAAGCAGACACAAAGATAAAGCAATTATTAGTCACGGTGGGGGAAAACGACAGAATACAGGAGAGGAGCTAGAAAGAAGATAGCCTAAAAGGCATTAGAAATGAAAGAGATCAGTTATGGCTTCTGGGTGTCTTTCTAATAACGGGGTTCAGCCCCCCTTGACAAACGTGGTCATTCAGCCCAACACTAGGAACTGCCTGTGTCTTATTGTTACCACCCATTCACGATTGGTGCCCAGAGATTTTTAAAAAGCCCTTTTATTTTTAGGAGGAAAAAACAATTGGAGATAAGCCTGGGCTGCCATTCCCCATCTTCTACTGAAATATGAAGACCAAAAACAAACCCACAAAGCGCAGGATTTTGGCGGACAAAGAGACATTTCATGGCGAGCCAACATCCAGTAAGCAGGACCTGGAGAAATGTTTGAGGAACAGGGACAGGCGGAAGGGAGAGAAGGTTGAAGGCAACAGCAAGGTAGCGACTGCCAGGAAGAAGTCCTCGTCGGGCAGCCGGGAGAGCAATCTGAGGAGGCTGGAGAGCAACGAGAGGGAGAGGCAGAGAATGCACAAACTCAACAATGCCTTCCAGGCCCTGAGGGAAGTCATCCCCCACGTCCGGGCCGAGAAGAAGCTCTCCAAAATCGAGACCCTCACTCTAGCCAAAAACTATATCAAATGCCTGACGTCCACCATCCTCAACATGTCCAACGGCTGCCTCCCTCCCCTGGAAGGAGAAGGGTCGGCTCACAACTCCAAGTTCTACCAGCACTATCAGCAGCAGCAGCGGGGAGATGAGGAAAGCGAGGACCACCTAAAGAAATATTCCACCCAGATCCACAGTTTTCGGGAAGGGAGCTAGAGGGCCTTTGTGCCTCTGGAGCAGCATCACGGGATCTTCAGGCCAGGAGGAATGGCCTCCAGAAAGGCGCAGCGATGCCTCTTCACCCTATATTTCCATTGTCTCTCCTGTTTTGGCCACCACCTCAAATTACCGCGCACAGACTACAGGGTGATTTTTTTTTTCTCATCTTCCTTCTAAAAGGTAGCCAGTTACTGAGAAAAACTTGAGCTTGCTCAATCACCATCCCCAGAGGGCATTTTCCACCCCTTAGCCCCAGGGACTGTGTGACTCTGGGCTCCCCCACGTCTCTGGACCCCTGGTGTCCTCTGACTGGCGTTCAAGGCCTGATTCTTGTATGATCCATTTGAAACGTGCCCTGAGGGGTAGGAAACGAAAACAGAGCCTGTTTTCAGTGGGCGGTGCATTGTGACCTTTGCGACTGAGATATTTCGGACCCTCTCTGGTGTGACAGATAATGTTCTAGGACACTTTTTTTTTTTTTTGTGGTAAATATCACCAACTGAAATTGAAGCCTTAGTCTACCTTTCTGCAATGAAACCTACTTTTTTTTTTTTTGGGTTGGGAACTGTGATTTATTCGATTTATGTAGGGGAACTCCACTAATGCAAATGGCAACTCTCTACCTTATAGTGTTAGTGACTTGACCACAGTCACACAGTTATATATACATCAGAAGGGAGAAATGAATCTACCTTCTTGACTCTAATCTACCCATAATGCCATGCTGCCAATTTAAATCAAATATCATTCTATGATTAATCTATAACTATTTGTTATAGTATTCAAGTACTGGAAAGGATTTTTATAATTATATGGTTCAACTTATTTTATAGATAAGGAAACTGAGGCTTAGATAGGTGAAGCAGGGTGGGAGGTTAGTTAGTTTTTTGCTTCTAGATGATCAATGATAGATCAGAAAATTCCTAAAATAAACTTCAGAGCAGGAGTTCTTCACCATTTTTATGTCATGGATCCCTTGGGTAGGCTGGCGCAGCCCACGGATAACCTCAGAAGAATTTTTAAATAATTAGAAGTGGTAATTTTATTGACTTCCATTTATTAAGAGTTTTTAATAATTGAAGAAAATGCTAGATTTTAGTTAGAAAGTAGGGAGAATAGGACAGTTTTTTTTCCTTTCCAAATTCACAGACCTCCCTTAAATCTATGAAGAGGCCCCTTAAAGTCTGTAGACACCAGATGGAAAACTCTTGTTCTAGAAGGAGCTTTGCCGGAAAAGGGGGGGGGGGAAGATTATCTTTTTTTCCTCCTCCTTTTGGTTTTCTCAAAGACCCTAATAATGTTTCTCAACAGAAGAGAGAGAGAACCAAATCCAAAGCAAAACACTGTGTTGGTGAAGTCTGTGCCTCAATTCTCTCAATCCACTAATCTAGACCCCAAAATGGGGCCCTGCCTTGGGAAGGAAGAACTTTCTGTCCTTGGTACAAACAAGCAGACTTTCTGCAGGGTTGGGGAGAAATTGTCTGGGTCCTGGGCACCAGGCCACTAGAAGTGTTAGCATACAGACTCTGAAGTGTTTGAAGGTTTCTTCTTCATGTGCATCTGTCCCTGCCGAAGAAAAATCTGTTGCTTTTCTTCTGTGGAAATGCTGGCTCTCCCTCACTGTCAGATTGCCCTGTTCTCCCCAGAAAGAAGTTTGGCCAAGCTTCATTGTGCTCCCTTTTCTGCTTGGGATGAACTCTGACAACAATTCTTCGAATAGTTGTTTGTGCTCATTGTGCATTGTTCCAGGCAAGGGATGATGGGGAAAACTGCACACTTCCCCCACCTGCAAGCTGAACACTTCCCTTGACCGCTCGAGCTGCTCTGCTTGTTCCCTCAGTTCCTGTAGAGGTCCCGGGGGGCTCCGGAGCGGAGGACCCCTAAGAATGCGGACCTACGTTCTTCCCTTAGCCACGTGCCCTGGTGTTTCAGAAAAGAGTGGGGGACTGAACTTAGATGCAGGAGGGATGTCACAGGGCTGTTTTTACCTAATGGAAACGAAGGAGAGAATAATGTAAAATCACACTTTCTACTTGGCACACAGTAGTCTCCCCAAATATTACATGCCTGTGCAGGGCAGACTGGAATCTCGTTCTGATTCCCTTTGGAAGGACAGAAGGTTTCTCCTCCAAGGAGCTGAACTGTAAAGCTTTGGGGAGCCTGGGGTGTCCCTGAGCACGAGGGGAATTGATAAATGCAAAAATGTTATTTAATTGTGTTATTATATGATTATGTAATATGATGTGATCACTGAGCTCTATGCAATCATCAGGGAAATATTGTGATGGGACTTTCTTGCAGTTTGCTCCTTAAAGTTGGAATCCTAAAACCCAGCTCTCGATCTGTTTTTTGGAGGGCAGCAAAGGGGCATCGTGGGCTGGAGTCAGGAAGACTTGGGTTCACATCCAACCTTAGACACGAGCTGTGTGACCCTGGGCAAGTCACTTAACCCTGTTGGTCTCAGTTTCCTCATCTGTCAAATGAGCCAGAGAAGGAAATGGCAAACCACTTCATTATCTCTACCAAGAAAACCCCAAATGGGGTCATGAAAAGGTGGGCATGACAGAAAGGATCTGTTTTATGATGCCGTGATGAGAGGTGGAAAGTTTGAGGAGGTGGCTAGAAACAAGAGGTCTGGGGGGTGCCCATCCCACACAGGCTCTGTTTCTAGTCCTCCACTAAAAATGCTGCATCTTCAGGTCCTCAATGACAGAAACAAATCGTTATTTGATTAGAGAACTATATAATAATTAGAGAATAAAGTAATAACTATAGAAGAGTTATAGATACATTATTCTATAACTCTTCTATAGTTATTACTTTATGCATATATCATAATTATTAAGTCAATTACTTCATCTCTTCACCTCAGACAGCGCTAGGAGACAGTTGTAGAGAGGCTGCAGACCAGCTCCTGGATGCATTGGCTCCTTTTCAGGAAGCTGCTTCACCCAGGGCCAAAATATGCCATTTGGACCCCCAGTAGGTGTTGCATGACTATTTCTAGTCAACATCCTCCTGGCTGTCTATTGCTTAGTGCTTCTTTCTTTTCTCTGGCCTAGCCCTTGGGGGGGGGGAGGGGCGGAAACTTAGCAAAGGGAATGAGGTTTGAACCCAGGACCTCCCATCTCTGGGTTGGGCTCTCCATCTACTAAGCCACCCAGCTGTCCTCTAAACTGGAAAAAAAATTCTCAGGATGGGGGGGGGGGGGTATGTTCCAGGCAGGAGAGAGAGTTCTTCATGACCCAGTGTAGACTCAAAGAGTCAGAAAAGGAAACACGATGTATGAGGAACAGAGAGAAGGCTGGCTTGTTGGACTATAGATACAGATGGGGAACTAATGTATGGTAAGGCCAGATAGATGGATTGGAGCAAGGTTGTCAAGAACTAGCTAAAAAAGCTAAAACATAGGGGTTCATATTTTAATCTTGAGGAAGTAGGGAGCTACTGAAATTTGAGTAGATATACTTAAAAGGAGGCTAGAAATCTTGATATTTGGGACCAGGAGAATTTTAATTTCTTATTTGAGTACTCAGTTGTATGAGATGTTAATATATTTTTTCACAAATCAAAAAAACTTTTTAAAAAGCCTTGAGAGAAATGAGACAGAATCCCTTAAAACATTCATCTCTTCCACTCCATTCCCCCAGTTTTAAAATTCCCTCAGGCAGTCCTGGATTCAAGTCCAGTCTCAGACACGTCCTAGCTGTGTGACCCTGGACAAGTCACTTTACCCCATCCTTGCCTAGCCCTTTACCACTCTTCTGCCTTGGAACACACTATTGATTCTAAGACAGATGGTAAAGATTTAAAAACAAAAAGTCCCTCAGGGTAGAGATTCTGGGATCTTTCTGAGCTGGGCTAATATTTTTGACACAATGCAATTTCAAGTACTGTTTACACAAATAGGAAAATGATGGTGGAAGGAGTCCAGGATAACCTCGTTGGGGTAGGGTTTCCCAGGGTGATTTCTTTAAGGTGCCACACTCGGTCTTCCTGAACTCGCCTTGCAGGGTTAGGCACAGGAGTGAGAGGCAGCTGCTGTTGTTCTAGTTAAAGCTTTTTTGGACTTGGGCAATTCTTAGGGCAAATAGAGGCATTATGAAATATCAAAGGTTTGGCGAACAGCCCTGTTTACATGAAACAGCAGTATCAGGCACCCCAAGGTACAGATAATGACTTTGAGTTTGAGTCTTAACTTTGCTGATCAAATACTGGTCACAGGAACTTGCTGTAACCAGTCCTCCTCGCCCCAACTCATATCTCTTGCAAAGCCAAATGCAGAGGTGCAACCTGTAGGCGTTTCAGAAATTCCCATAATCTTGTAGTTTAGTGAAAGAGGCAGCACAATCTGGGGTAGTTTGGGGAGATGTAGGTTCAGTCCTAGTTTCACCGTGCTTTTACTATATATAATACAGATAGATCTTATCTAGAGAGACACATGAACCAGATGGATCATTTTATTGGTTCAGGGAACTCCATCCACCCATGCCAACCAGCACCTGAGCTGCTTTTGAGAAATTGCCTGGGGCATTGAGGAATTAAATGACTCACCTAAGATATCACAGTCATTACTTCATAAGAGCATAGAGTTAGATCTGGAAGGGATTCTCACTTTACAGGTGAGGAAACTGAAGTTCAGACAAATTGTGCGAACAAGTATCTGAATTAGGATCTGATTTGAGAGCTTCCTGATGCCAACATTGGCTGCTGAGCCACACTAACCATACTGTTAAATGAGGCCAGGGAATAGTTCATCATCTTTCAAACAGGGAGAGAGAATACTTTTTCTATCTACCTCCCAGGGGGACTGAGAGGCCCAAATGAGTTAGAGAGGATGTAAAAGCACTTTGAAAACCATTAAAAGCGTTATAGATAAATAAGGTTGATAATGGAGCTCTTTTGTCCTTTGTAGAAACAAAGGTGAGCCATAAAGTTCCTTCCTTTGTCCAGTGTTTTGAAATCTCATAATTGGGTCTCAGATGAAAGGCAAGATTGCTCCATTGCCCCCTGAGGGGCAGGGTTTTCTTCCTTTGTACCATATGTGATTTATTCAAGTTACATTATAAAAATAATTCTTAGTTTCCCCATAAATAGCATCAGATAAACCTGATGTTGTGGGTGTCTAGTATGGTTCAGATTTGTATTTATCATGCTATGAGTGGGATGAGAAAGGAAGATGATCTAAATGGGATTTTAAGACTAGTGGAATTTGAGAAAACTCTTTGGAACATTGGTTTGTTTTTTGAAAATGTATTTTGGTCAATTTTGTGGGGCCACTTCTGGAAAGGGTTGGATTGCCCAGAACAAACTCGTTTCCTCGTCAGCAGCACCACTCTGTTCTGCCTGCTGAGGGGCATCCCTCCGAGGTATGTATGTACTGGATTTTGACACGGGAGGATAAAGGAAAGGCATAGTCCCCAGACATGAAATTTGAAGTCCAACACTGATGTGAAATCCAAAGGCCTGATGGATGGTGGAAAGTGCTGCTTAAATAACTGGAAAATTCTGTATTGGATGCAATAAATTCAACTACTTGTGCTCATGTTCTTTTGTATGACGTATGTAGAGGCAAACATCCCCTGGAGAACCACACAAGTTGCTTTTCCTCCTCAATTCTTTTCATCTTTTTTTTTTTAACCCTTACCTTCCATCTTGGAGCCAATACCGTGTATTGGTTCCAAGATAGAAGAGCGGTAAGGGCTAGGCAATGGAAGTCAAGTGACTTGCCCAGGGTCACACAACTGGGAAGTGTCTGAGGTCAGATTTGAATCTAGGACCTCTGGTCTTTAGGCTTGGCTCTCAATCCACTGAGCCACCCAGCTGCCCCTCTTCTCATCTTTTCTGACGAAATTTGGTAGAATTTTTTTCCTTGAGTCTGAAGTGGGTACATAGGTACAAATAACAATTTTTAAAAATTTTTTCCACAAACAAAAATGGATATTCTCTCCCTTCATTACCTATCACCTCCAATTAAGGGAAAAAATACAAATAAAATCTTTTTTTTTTTTTAAACAAATGTGCAGTCAAGCAGAACAAATCCCCAGATGGTACTCACTGGAAGTCATTTCTCCTCATTAAGTAAGACTTAAAAGATATCTTAATCCTGAAATCTGTTTTAATGTGTGTGTATGCTGGCTAAGGGGTGACAGAAGCAATCGAGGTTGATTCCATCTACTTTGCAATACGAGATGCTCAGGACATCTTTCCTGTGCCACCTGGATAAACACTGAACCTTTAGGAGATGGTAGGGGGCAATGCTAGGTGGCTCAGAGGATAGAGAGCAGACTAGAGATGGGTTCAAATGTGGCCTCAGATTTCCTGGCCATGTGGCCCTGGGCAAGTCACTTAACCTCAATTGGCCATCCTTGACCACTCTTTTGCCTTGAAGAAAGAAGGGTTTTTTAAAAAAAGGGCAGATCCATGACTTTCAACCCAATAGATATGAATTGACAAGGGAAAGTTTATGCTCAGAGTAGGGGTTTAAATGGGATAGGGGTAGGGTAATAAAAAGAATTCAATAGGTGGCTTCCATCTTTGACTTCCTATTCCCTTTCCTGAATTCAGACCAGAATATGGATTTCTTAGGCAGATACACAAGAAAAACAATCCTTGAATCCTCTGTGTACTGTGATGGAGCAACAGGGACACATTGTCTCAGAATTGGGAAGGGCCTCAAAAGATTAGTCCAGCTGATGGAGAATCCCTGCTCCCACACATCAGAGGAGAGGCTGTCCAGCCTTTGCTTCAAGAACTTGAAAGCCCACAATGGCCTGAGGTGGCCCCTCACGCTGTTAGGAGGCCTGGAGGCCCCTTTCATTTGGGGACAGTTAGGAGGCCTGGAGGCCCCTTCATTTGGGGACAGTTAGGAGGTCTGGAGGCCCCTTCATTTGGGGACACTGTTAGGAGGGCTGCCATTTTAACATGCCTAAATCTACCCATTTTGATGTTCTGCCCATTGGGGCCAAACAGAATATGCCTAATCCCTCTTCCCCATGAGGGGTCCCTTCACACACTGCCGTCTCTTTTAGGGCTAAACACCCCAGTCCCTCCACCGTCTGTGGTCACAAAGTGCTGGTTGTGGGGTGCAGGCTGTCCTTTGGGATTGCAAATATTGTCCGTAGCAGCTTTCACAGCCTGTTAAATACATGACGTATCGGACTATGAATAGCTCGATCACTCATCTGAACGATTCCCTCGTACACACAGATCACTGGCTCTTCCTTGGGTGGGTGGTGTAACGCCTGCTTGACACATTTACAGCACGAATGGACATTCCCTAAATGGTATAGACCCGTTTTCTGTGCAGCTAAAGCTACGGACTTCTTCATGCAAATAAGCAGCTATCAGTCGAGGCAAACACCTCAAATCCAAGTGGAAAATCCCCCCAGGAAAATGTTTTGTTACATGGCCCCTGGAGTCAACTTCTCTTCTGAAAATGGCTGTCAGTATGACAAAAATGGGGAAAAGGTCATTTTTCCAGCATTTCAATGATCCTCAGAGCACACAGAGGTACATGAGCTCTGAATGCTTCCTATACACACACACACATAAATAAAGGAAGTGGCCTTGATGAACAAGAGACATACGCAGCCATTTTATTCTGGAATATATTTTATGGATTCAAAGAATCTTGGAAATTGGAGAGAATTTGGTACTGTTAACATGTAAACATTCGATTCTCAAAAGGGAAAAGAACGAGTTCACCCTTTGAGAGAGTGCAGAGTGAAAGCACAAATAAAAATCAATGGCATAACCTGCAAGTCACTTTTAGGAAAAGACAGAACATAATGCCCATTTACAAGGAAATCTTGAAAGAAAACATGTAAACAAGACAGGAAATCCACCCACTGTGAAGTACAAGCATCTCTCTTCTTTTTTAAGCAAATCATCCTGAATAGTTTTCATCTGGGACATCGAAACTATACAAACACCTCCGGGTCAAAGTGCCAGGAGACACCGTGCATGCCAAAGAGCCGCTCCCTCTGGGGCTTCAGGTCTGGTTCACGAGATGGAGTCACAAAGCACATTTTTCATTCAGAATCAGGTCCGTGTGTCGTTAAACACAAAAGAGGAATAGGATCAGACCTGCGCCTGGCCTCCCCCGACAACAGAAGGAAACAGATCAAAGGAAAAGGCCGACGACTGGGCAGAGCCAAGTGTGAAGCCGCTTCTGTTCTGGAGAGAGCGAGGCCGGCGTGGGGTCCCGATTCTCAGCACATGCAAAGGGTCCCAGTTTGGAAAGGCAAACTGGAAGATGTCCCCAAGCAGACTGACCCTGGCAATAAATGACACGAGACTGCCTGCCATAAGAGAGACCTGAACTGGGGGCGATTTCACTGACTCAGGAGTCCAACAAAGTGCATTTTGATTCGGCGGATGGAACGGGCTGGGGGTTTGTCTGAGCGGAACAGCCGGCCTTATTTTCCTAGAAGCAGTTCCTGGAAGAACTCAAAATGAATATATAACAATGCTCACAGGGAGGGACAGAGGAAAGCGACCCCCCCCCAAAGGGCCGAGTCCCAACACCGATGTCGTCTTCCTTCCTCTGCCTTAGTGTTATTTGGTTACATTCATCTAAGTTAACGACTACTTAGAACAATGTCCATTCAAGTGTTCGGGACAAACTACATTTTCTAAAACTCATCTCTCCTTTTAGTCTAATGCCATAGCAAATGAATTCTTTCTAAGCGTGGCAGCACATTCTTTTATGACTCAAGTTAACGGCAACAACATGGGGAAAATTCAGTAGGATTGTCTACACACAGATGCGGATGAATTAAGTCCAACTGTTAGGTTTTTCTTAAACAACTGCTTCGGTAACTGATTGTTGTGGGATAAAATCGATCCACTTTTGTGGGATTTTGTGTTTGTTTTTATCTCGGTTTAGACGGACACACAACCTAGGTGAAAGAGAGGGACCAGGGGAGAAGAAGGCCATCGGGAGGTCCCCTCCAGCCTTGCCGCTCTCCTCCTGACCGTCCTCTGCTGAAGCCCAGGGGTAGGTCTAGGGGATGGCATGACGCTGTTGGGCAGGGGGCCTGAGGGCACCAGCAATTCCCCTGGCTTTACCTTCCTGTTCTCTGCTCCCCAGCCCTGGTCCATGGCTGGGCCTGTCTGCAGGGAGGAGGGAGGCTCCCCCAGGGGGGCTGCCCTGGGGAAGGGGGCCCGACTGACCAAGAAGTGGGGGGAGGACACTCCAGAGGCCAGGAAAGAAAAGATTAGACAGCAGATGGGAGACAAAAGTGCAATGACACCACAATTCACATTTCTGAGGTGGGGGGCGGGAAACTGACCGCCTCCCTCAAACCTGGCACAGGAATCAGGCTGACCTTCTCTCCCTGCACAAACTATAACACAAGAATAAAGGAATCGAATTGTAAAAGGCTCATGGAGCAATCTAGACCCTACAAACCCTGCTGGCCCCAGGGAGCTGGGCTGCCCGCATGGCTTCCAGTTTCAAGTTTCCCGAAGGGTGAAGTCGCCTGGACCCCTCAGCAGGTCACCGCGCTGCCGTTCGCCTCCTGCCCTGCATGCACGACGAGCATCGTCTTGTTGGAGAAGCTGCTCTCTCTGCTTTCGTCTCCTTCTTCTGGGTCTGCCGTTCTTGAGGGACTGTCTTGGGCCGTCTCTTGAGACACACTCTTTGGGGCTTTGGTAGCATTGGCCCGGACCGAAACATGGTCCCATCCTCCCTTGTAGAAAAGGGGAGCACATAAAGAGGAGTGAGGCAGCCTGGACTCAGAGGGGGGAGCAATAACAACTAGGGCCAGGAGAGTGAGCAGGAATGGGGGCCTCCCTCCCAGCGGGGCGATGGGTGTGTGTGGGGGTGAAGAGCCGGCCAAAATCAGCGAACCAAGGGCAGGCCCTCAAGCTCCTCACGGACAAGATACGGAATTCTTCTCAATTTAATAATCATTCCCTAACAGTTTTATAGACATAGCAGAACAGGAAAAAAATAGGAATCTGTTTTTATAAACAACTTGCTTTTTAAAGCCTACAGTAAATGTAATGTGCCACTTTCAAAGCTGCCACGTATGCCTCTTTTCTCCTGCACCCCCTTCTTTTGTGCCTTCTAATAAAATGTGTCAATGGCCTTCTCCCCCTCCGCCGTTCCTTCCCTTTTTTTTACTTCTAAACTACTCTGCATTTAACTACCTTGCACATGTTTGTATATAAATATATATAGGCATACACCCCTCCCTCCCAGTTTTGTCTCCACTAGAATCTAAGCTCACTGTGAGTAGGGATTGTGTCATTTGTTGTACTTGGACACCATGGGGCCAGCACACTGATTAATTGCCCACTATCATTTCCATATCGGTAAGGTTAAAATATATTTCCTTTTTGATTGATTAATTGGCCAATACTGGCTCCATATTAGAAAGGTTAAAGCACATTTCTTCTGTTAAGGAATAGAAAACTAAAATTTGAAGTTATATGAACTGTCAATATATTTTATATGGCATTGCTTAGCTTTTTAGAAAAATTATTCTGCAGTTAAACAGCTGAAGAAAAGAAGAGAATTTCCATAGAGAAAAGAAATATTATATGTGAATCTGCAAGTTTCTACTATGTACAGCTTGCTTTCAAAAAAGTATAATAAATATGAAAGGCCCTGGGTTTAAATCTGCCTTCAGACACTTCCTGGATGTGTGACCCGAAACAAGTCACTTCACCCCCACTGCCTAGTCCTTACTCCTCTTCTACCTTGGAACCAATACACAGTATTGATTCTAAGACAGAAGGTAAGGGTTTAAAAAAAAAATTCTCTATGTTGCTTTTGATACTATCCTACTTATCTCTGTATTTCCTACTAATTTCTTGTTCTAAATATAACATTTTAAATGCCTCAATGCCTTTCTTTTCTTGGGCAAAATTACTGACATTTTCCATTTTTCCCCAACTTAAAAAAAAAGAGAAACAAAACTCTTTTTAACAAATATTCACACACAAACCCCACCACATATTGTCCATGTCCAAAAATCATACATCTGTGTATTTGAGTCTATTACTGTCAGGAGGTGAATAGCCTGATTGGTAACTGAATTGAGCTGAGTTCTTAAATCTTTCAAAATCACTTTTCATTACAATGTTACTTGTTTTCAATGTGATGATGTTTACTAGGAAACAAACGATGCATCCAAACAAAATGCATCAATAAAGATGAATGTAGACTTAATTTTTTTCTTCTTTTCATAAATTTCCACCTTCAATTTCCATTTGCCAAGTACTGATTAATGTATTATGCTCTCTTCTTTTTCTTAAAAATTACCCTAATACTTAAGGCTTCCAGATCCATAAGGCACTGAGAAGCCCCCTGGCTCAGCCCACTGCCTTCAGGCAAGATGTGTAAACCTCTAGGCAAGCACTCAGGTGGCATTCAGAGCCTGCCTGCTGTCAGCCCAGCACAGAGTTTCTTGCCAGAGAGCCAGAGGGATGCGGGGCCAGGCTGCTCCCTCCTCCCCTCCTTGGCAGTTTGGGCACTTGGTCTTTCAAGGTTCGCTATCACTGCTCTGGTCCCTGGTCTTTTTCCTGACTTCATCCCCTCTCTCCAGAGCCCATTTAGTACTTCAGCAGCCCAGGGATGTTTTGGCCTTGGTTTTCATTTAAATCCATTTCTCCCTGTAGGGACCTCTGAAGACACAGAAGATAATAGCTAATCCAAAAATAAAAACTTCCTCACACGGCTAAGCTTGTCTTCTTTAGGCTAACTAGACCAATTCACACAAAATACCAAGGATTTCTGAGCCCAGATGATGATCACAAATTCTCAAGAACTATAAGTAGTGAATAGGGCTTAAATCGAGGGGCACATTTTGTGGAAATAGGGTGGCTTGTCCACAGGCAAAATTACAACTGGGACAAGCGCCAAACAATTCCATGTTCTCTTGAAATGGAATGGAGGGCTCTTCATTCTTCCTTTCTTCTCCCTCCACACTAGGCATTCCAGCCCCAAACTTGCCAGATTCTAAGACCAGGGGAAACAGGCGTGGGCCCAGGTCTTCATGGCCTTACTGACCGGCTGCCACCCATGTGTCTTAGAGTGAAGGAAGGGAAGGGTCTTGGATATGTGGTTCTTGAGCTCCAATTTGTACGAGGTGCTTCAGAGGGATTCCCCTCCCTGCCCCCCACCATCTCCCTCCAAGTTCTGTCAAGGTTTTGGCTGGGAAGGTGGCATCTGGGAACCAGAATGTCCTCTGCCCCTCCCTTCTTTGCCAGGTAAGTACGGTGAGCAAACATTCTAGAGGGCAACCCATTTTTAAAATTTCTGCCAGGTGCTCAGGGAAAATGTGTTATCATACCCAAAGCTAAGAATTCAAGTGGCTCAAGAAGCCAAATGTCCAAAAATTCCATGTGCTGAAACCATGCAGAGAGGTAGACGACTGTATTATGTCTGACAACATAACTGGGTGTCCTGGGGCTGCCTGAGTCTGGACTTCTAAGTGCCAACACTGAACAAGGTGGTGGAAGCAGCTTTGCGTCCCATTCTCTGCACGGACAACCACGTGCTACTCCTTCCTAACTCCAGAAGGCTTCCATACTCACCCCAATGCCATAATCCCAGCCTTGCCCTTTTGGCTCCCGGGGTTGCACTCCTGTTCTATGGCATACTGTCCCACAGCTCAGGCTGTGGCTTCCTTGAACTTTATTGGCAATGACCCAGACCTGAAATGTAAAAGAGGAGGTCTGAGAATGTCCTCTTCCACTGAAAGCAACAGCTACTGGAAAAGCCTTGGGAAGAGTGAAGCATTTACTCAGGGTAAAAAATGTAAAATGGAAAGGGCAAAGCTCATACAGAAATAAAAGAACCAGTGCTTGCTTTGGCAACACATATACTAAAATTGGAACAATACAGAGAAGATTAGATTGGTCCCTAAACAAGGATGGCATGCAAATTTGTGAAGCATATCATATATATATTTTATTTATATATATATATATTTTTTTTTTTAATTTAAGAAAGAAAGAGTGAGAGGAAGGAAGAGAATGAGAGGAAGGAAGAGAGAGGAAGGAAGGAACGAAGGAAAAGAAACTGTGATAAGCTCAAGGAGTAAGTAGTCTTGGGACAGCTAGGTGGGTAGCACAGAGTATAGAGCATCAGGACTAGAGTCAAGAAGTCTGGGATTCAAATATGACCTCAGACCCTTCCTAGCTGTGAGACCCTGGGCAAGTCACTTAGCTTTGATTGCCTGGCCCTTACTGCTCTTCAATCTTATCATTGATATTAAGACTGAAGGTAAGGGTTTAAAACAAACCCCCCAAATTAAATAAGTGAATAGATTCTGTGGGTATATCCTGGGCACTGAAATAAAGTAGCAGAGAGGTCATGAGCATGCAAGAGAAATTCCTATCCTCTGGATTTGGGTTTTAGCTTTCTCTAACACACCCTAGTAGCAAGAGTCCAACTGGAGGGTTTTTAAACACTTTACATCAGAGAAAACATATGCTGACCTGGTCCAGGGGGCCAACAGAAACCTTGCGGACATTATTAGAGACGTGATCCCAGCTGGAGCCCTGCGGGTAGCTGGGGGTGATTCCCTGTCGGTACCATAAGTTACCTAGGAAGAATAAGTAAGACATTAGTACAAGGACTGTGCTACTGTTCTGTTCTTTATCACCAGAGGTCAAATCTATACCCAATAGGTATGGCCAAGAAGGAAAGTTGCTTCCTCCTTCCAGCTTCATACTTGTGGCTTGGACAGACCTATCAGATATATATTTTAAACAACAGGCTACACTTTCTTTTGAGCATAACTGGATCACCCTGTGTTGCCCAAGTTGGAAGCAAAATAGCTACTCATGGACCCTGATCACCACAGAACTTTTAACCTGCTCTTTTTCCAGCTGGGTGACACTCTGCTCCCAAAGGGCTTACCCTATTGGTGTTAGATTTATTGTGGGTACCCAAATGGCTTTAGGTCTACTGCAGTTCAGAGCTCCCAATCTCAAGTGTTCTACTACCCTCCACCTCCTCTTAGTAGCAGGGATGCTAGGCATGTGCCAACACACCTGGCCAAGTATTATTATCCTTATTTTACAGGTAAAGAAACTGAGGCACAAAGAAATTAAAAGATCTGTCCAAGGTCAAACAACTTCTAAAAACAGATGTTAAACTAGGGTGTAGATCTACTGAATTTTGATCCACCAACTTTGTTTTTTTCTGTTACCATACACCATACCAAGTCACCTTACAGGGTTAGTGACAGGATCAAACTCTCTTCCTGATAGATTGTCCTAGAATTAATTTCCTGGTTTCACTGTTCTAGTACATAGAATAGAGGGGGGAAAAAATCCTAATCTCAGTTTATATGGAGATGACAAACTGGAGGGAGAATGGTCTTTGTCTTCTGCTTCCCTTTCCAAAACCCCCACTGGCTCAACCATCATGAACTACACATTGGGCTCCATATGCTCCTGTTCCCCATTGTTATTTGGCACAGTTCCAAAAATGCTAGCTACAGTCATCAGACAAGATAACAAAATCATAGGTATAACATTGGCAAAGAGGATACAAAATTATCCCTATTTATAAATAACAAGATTGTGGGAGTAAAAACACCGAAGAAAAGCAACTGCTTGACTACTGGGGTGGAGGGGATATGACTGAGGAGAGACTCTAAATGAACACTCTAATGCAAATACCAACAACATGGAAATGGGTTTGAATCAAGAACACATGTGATACCCAGTGGAATTGTGCGTGGGCTATGGGAGAGGTGGTGGGAGGGGGTGGAAGGAAGAAAAGAAAATGATCTTTGTTTCCAATGAATAATGTTTGGAAATGACCAAATAAAAATAAAAAATAACATAAACAAACAAACAAATAAATAAATAATAAGATTGTGTACTTAGAATACCTCAGAGAATCAGTAAAGAAATGGATACAATTAATAGTAATAGCAAAACTACAAAACAAATAAATCTGGGAAGATTATTAGCATTTCTTTAAAATACTAACAAAACCCTGAAAGAAATAATAAAGGAAATTCCATTCATAATAACTGCAAAGTTCTTCATATATGTGGATGTTTTTCCTATCACTGTATAGAAAAAATTTAGAATATAAAGGCTGTTATATTATTGAAGAGAAATTCACCTCTCATGGTGGGGCCATACTAATATAGTAAAAATGACAATACTCCCTAAATTAATTACATATTAAGTGCTAAACCAAATGACTAAGAGTTACAAAGCAATGATCTTCATTTGAAAGCATAAAAGGTCCAGACTGTCAAGGGAAATAAAGCTATAGCCATCAGAAAACAGAAAAGTAGATTGATGGAACAGATGTAGGCAAGAAACAAGTAAATGAACACAGTAGTCCAGTATCTGATTAACCCAAGTAAACAAATTGGAGGTAGGGAGGAACATTTTTAAAATGACTGCCAGGGAAACTAGAAAGTACTTTGGCAGAAATTACATTTAAACCAACACCTTAAATCATTTACTACTATAAATTCTATGTCGATACATTAACTGAATGTAAAAGCTCATGCCATAAAAAAATAGAAGCAAAAAAGACAGATAAAGTGCCTTTCAAAATTTAGACTAAATGGAGAATTCTTATCCAAGCAAGGAACAGAAGAAATCATAAAAAATAAGAAATAATTTTGACTGCAGAAATTTTAAAAATCTTTAATAGTAATAATTTATTGTATATTCAAGTAGAATGGGAAAATAACTGATTCCAAACCCTGACATACAAAAGTACAAGGAATTGACATTAATATACCACGAGTCCCTTCTTGATAAAGTGCCAAAGGATATGAAGAGTTCACAAATAACAAATGACCACATGAAAACATGTTCCAAATAACTAATGAGAGATATACAAATGAAAACAATCCTGAGGTCATACTTCACTCCTTGCAAGTTAGCAAAAATGAAAAAATAGGCTAATTTTTGATTAGTAATGGGGAGATAGATACATTACTGGTGAACTCTGTAATGGTCCAAATAATTTGTAAATTATGTAGGAAAAGTAACTAAATTGCCCATATCTTTAGCCCAGCAATCCTACTCTGTGTGTGTGTGTGTGTGTGTGTGTGTGTGTGTGTGTGTATCTACACCAAGAAAGTCAAAGAAAGAAGGAGAAGGTCCAAAAATACTCATTGCAGTACCCTTTGGGGAAGCACAGAACTAGAAACAAAGTAGGGATCTGTGGATCAATTAAAATTTAAAAAAAATTTTTCTTAAAGAGTGGATCTTTATATGAACTGATGCAGAGTGAAATAAGCAGAACCAGGAGATCATTACACACAAAATTGTTGATTGATCAAATGTGAAAGACTTTGTTACTAACAGCAATATAAGATCCAGAACAATTCTGAGGTCTTATGAAGAAGAATGCTATCCACCTCCAGAGAAAGAACTGTTGAAGTAGAAATGCAGGTGAAAACATATGATTTATCCCTTATTTGGGTATATGTTTGGGGGTTTTGGTTCTATAAGAGATTATTTGCTTACAAAAAAGAATAATATGGAAATAGGGTTTTTTGTGTATGTGTGTGATAATACATGTATAACCCAGATTGAATTGCTTGGAGACAACAAGTCTCCAAGAGGGGGGAGGGAAGAAAGGAGGGAGACAGCGTGGATCATATGACTTTGGAAAACTTATGTGGAAATTCATTATTAAAATAAAAAGTAAAAAAAATAGTGAGTTCCTTACTTTATCCAGGCTAAAAGTTTAGGTGGTACCCTGGGGCTTGATTTCACAACTGATTGGCATGGGAGCTTTGACTGTTTCTGACATGGGCTGGTTTACCCCTCTATAGGCAATCTGGTGGCTCATACTCTCAGCAGCAGCTCACTTTATCAATACTGGACCTAGTGTGGACAGTCCACTGAAAAGTGCATATCCACTGCTGCACACAATTCCAAAGCTCAAGAGATCCACCAGTCCCAGCCTCCCTGGTAACTGGGATCACAGATATATACCATGACAGCCAACACTTTTCTTTTAATGTCATGAATTATTATGCAGGGGAAAATGTTTGATACTAGGAATTTAGACAAATATGTGATGATCTGTATGAACTGATCATAATCATGAATTTATACTTAGAAGGGACTTTAGAGCCATCTAGTTTGATCCCTTTGATTTACAAATGAAGAAGAGATTTATCCAACGATACAAAGTGACAAAGTTGGAACAGAAATTCAAGAGTTCTGTTCCAAATTCTGTCCTCTTTTCTATATCATACGACAGAGTGAAACAAGAACCACCAAGAGAACGGTATACACAATGACTACAATGTACCTGAAAAAGATCACTAAGAAGTTAAAATTTGAGCAACAGAAAAAAAGCTAATCCCAGAGAAGAGAGAGAACATATCTTTTCTCTTATGATAAAGAAGTGAAGAACTACTAGAATAAAAGTGTCCAAAAAAGTCTTAATGCCATTTCAGCCTGTTAGAGCTTAAAGCTGCTCTAAGACAACTTGTATTATTTACACCATCAAAAGCATCTTTAATTGTTTTTCTTTGTAACAAATGGATGGTTAATGAAGTGTGTGTGTGTGTGTGTGTGTGTGTGTGTGTGTGTGTGTGTGTAAATGTGTGGAGAAGTGGAATGAAAAACAACTATGACGAAAAGACAAAAAGACTTCAATAAAATGTATTTTTTTAATTAGGCTTTTCCTCATTTACGTTGAACTTGAAGATCAGAAAAGAGCATAACATTTGTCATTGGATAATACCCTGCCAGCGAATGGGAATTTCTTAAGATTTTCTTCTAGGATTACATCTTATCAGTGATTTGATTCCTTGGTGACTCTGAGGTCACTGGAGCATTCACCAAAATTTGGGGAGTAATGATGCCATTCAGCATCACCAACATTAATTTTTCTGTAATTATGACTATTAGAAAAAGCTTACTAGTAGAATTCAACTATAATAAAATCTCCCAATCCTTTGAGTGGTTTTCCTGTCACATGGTCAATTTGGGGTACTTCTGGCTTTGTGTATCTATCAACAATATGAATAATCATAATTTCTGAAAAACCAATAATTGCTTTTTCTAACAACTATGCAGGCAGTAATAATAACATACATGAAGAGTGCTTTTAACTTTGGCAAAGCACTTTTCCATCTAAGATAAGAAGTACTTAAGGAAAAGTATTCCCATTTAAGGGAATTTAGGAAATTAGAAATTAAGAAAACTAAGATTTCATTTTCCTTACCTGTTAAATGGGAATAACACCACTTGCATGATTTGCTTACTCAAGACATCAAAGCAAGTGTGGGCAGAATAGGACCTAGAATCTCAGTCTATTAATTCCCGATCTGGGGCTTTTTACAATAGATCATGTTTCTTCTCAAATACCTGTATCACTTTGCCAAACCATAAAAGTCAAGATTAATCAAAAACAACTTACCATTTTCATCAAGTGCATATACTGATGTCTGTCCTACAGACACCTGCTTTAATTTCTGCTTCGGAGGAGAAGGGATGTGGTACCAACAATCACCTAAAACCAGAAACTCATCTTGTAAATCACAGTTAAGAAATAACACAGTCCAAGAAAGATTCAACTCTCCTACCCTGTTCTTGTCCTCACAAAACAGTATCACTAATAATTACTCAGAAAGTAGCCTTGTTAAAATGTAGAATGCCTTACAGTTGTCTCCCTTGCCTTTGATCTGAGAAAAGTGGAAAGGAGGAAAGAGAGGTACAAGTTGGTCATTAATTCCAGGGTTTTGGTATAGACTTATCTTCTGTTTTCTGTCCCAACCATTCTATTGAAACTGCTCTCTTGGGTCCCAGGGATTCCCTAATCCTGTCCTCTGAAGATCTCATTCTCCTAGTTCTCTAAGGCTTGTATTGGCTTCTAGTTCTTCCCCTTTGTTGCTGACTATTTCTGTTTCCTGTCTCCTTCACTGACTCTTCTTCCTGTTTCTTAATAAAGGCCTCTCTGAGACTCTCTCCTTAACCCTCCAGTATGCTCTCTCAATAATCTCATTTATTCATTCATAGTTTCAGCTGAGTAAGGGTGTCTAGGGCTCCAGCTCCATCCTCTTTCCTAAACTCTGGACTTGCATTCCCTACACCTCAATGTGTTGAATATTAATGCCATCACTCTTCTCCAACTTGTTCTTCCACCCAACTTCTCTATTTCCATTAACGAAGACATCAATTTAATTCAGGAAACATTGATTAGGCTCGTACTACAAAACAGGGCAGCATGCTTGATGATAATCAAAAACAAGGAATGACGGAATCCCTTCCCTCAAGGACTATAAGCATTTAACAGGGGAGGAGATCCAGGGTGCACACGTGTATGCTACCAGGAAGGGCCAGGGAGAGAGCCAGACAAAGTGCTTTATTGTTATTACTGGATGGGGAACCTGGAAATAATCAAAGATCGCTCAACCAACATTTACTAAGCTCCTCCCATGGGCCAGGCATTGGGCATGGGGTGGGGGATACAAATCATAAACAGTCCCCATTGTCAGGGACTTCTGGGAGAGAAGGAGGGACAAGGCTACACGGAGTAGAAAACAGAAAAAAAAGTTTAATAGAGGAGGGGCTCCAGTGAGCCCCTGGAAGGAGCAGGCCAATGACAGGAACTAAGTGCTGAAATGGCTGGGAAAGAGAGATTTGCATGATAGCGAGCTGGGGACGAGGTGGCTGGAACTAACAGGGCAAGGGGAATAAATACTAAGTAGAAAGAAGCTTACAGAATAAATAAACCTCAAGGTGATAACTAGAGTTTTCCCTCGTCTCCCTTCAATACCTAATTAGTTGCTAAGTCATATCAAGTTCAACCTCGCCCTGTCCCTCAGACTGATCCCCAGAGCCCCCCAAAAGAAGGCCCTCATCACTTAACTGGTCTCCCGGCCTGCCTCTCCCTTCTTCAGGTTATCTTCCACCCCACTGCCATCTGACATTCCTAAAGCCCAGAATTGACCCCAGGATTCCCCACTTTAAGAAGCTTTGGGGGTGCTCCATTGCCTTTTTGCTAAAAAGTATAAATTCCTCTTTGTGTGACATCAAAAGTTCTTCCTAACCTGGCTGCAGCCCATCCTTCCAGGCTGATTATACAGTATTCTCCACATAGCACTCTATGCTTCAGCCAGGCTGGCCTCCTTGCTATTCTCCAGACACAACATTCCCTCTGTCTCCTTTGTGCCTTTGCCCTGGCTGTTCCACGCCCCTGGAGTGCTCTCTCTCTCCCCACCTCAGCCTCTAGAATTCCCTAGCTCCCTTCATGACCCAGTTCAAGTGCTGCCTTCTTCACAAGGTCTATCATGATTCCTCCAGTTGTTTTCAGAGACAGTAATGATGCCCCCGATTATTGTGCATTTATTTTGTATATATCTTACATTTTCATATCTATGACCACGATACATCTACCCAGTTGAATATTTTTTTATCTTTTTTTTATCTTTTTTTTATCTTTGTGTTTTTATCTTTGTATGTTCAGGGCCTTTATACAGTGCCCAGCACCTAACGGATGCCTAATAAATGCTTACTGACTGACTGACTGACTGAATGTCAGTGTGAAGGTGACTTTTTAGGATTCTATCTCCCAGGTCTTCTGCTTGAACCCTCCTTGTCTTCTGCTTGAACCCTCAGAGGAGCATCACTGATATTTCTTAGCATTTCTTAGATATCCAATGAGTCCCCAAAGCCTTATAGATTTTCTCTTCACAGTATTATCCACAGTATATTAACCTTGGTTGAGGTCCTCTTTACCTTTGGATGGCTGCGATAGATTACCGATTTACCTCTGATTCTCTCCTTGGTCATCCTATCCTACACACCCTTTAATGTCAGACAAATCTTTTCAATAACTGATCACACCACTTTTCTCATCAAAAACTTTAAGTGTCTTTCAATTGCTTCCCAAAAGAGAATGGTGCAGAGGGCCTGGTCCACCACACTTTGGCTCCAGCTTCCCTTTCCAGTGTCACTAGGAGCAATACTCTACCTTCCACCCCAATGCAAGGTAAGCTAGTTTTTCCTTCATAGGCACTGATTGGCCCTGACTACTACTTTTACTAAATCGCCTTCTGGCCACCTAAATATAAAACACCAGGAGGAGTCCCAGCAGGACTTGGCTGCTGGAGCTTTCATCAACTTCATCAGCTCTGGGTGTCTTCAGGGCAGAGCCATGTTGAATATCCTGCTCTACCTAAGAACATTTTCTACTGGTGCTGGATGACCTTCAAGTGTCTCATTTCATTCAAATACAAATGACTGGGGACCGGGCCTGAGTAAATAGGTCCTTCTACACGCAACACTGCAGCCACACTGAACCACCTGCATTCTCTGCACACACCCTGCACTGTGGTCTGCATTTGTGCCTTTTTTCCTCTCGCTGCCCATCCCTCAAATTTTTGCCCATGCCCTCCAACACCGTTCTGCCATCCTGCTTTCAAAGCCCAGCTTAAATGGTACTTCCTCTAAGAAGTGTCTGGGATGACCCCCCCCCCCCCCCCCGCTAGAAATTCCTCCTCTGAAATCATGTAGTCCTTTGGACCTCTCTCATGCATTCAGGACACTACTTTGAATTCTATTTTGTTACATATAGGCATTACTTTTCTTGATTGTAAGTTTCTTGAGGAGGGGCATCATCTCTTATTCAACCTTGGATTCCCCTTTGGGGCCTACCCCACAGTGTCTGATCCTTTTAATCCACTCCATAATTACCCACTGAATTAAGACCACTCTGTCACAAGTTACTATTATCAGAATTCTGCTCTCTCTTTCTACCTTATAAAAATCCCAAACAAAATATATCCAATACAACTCAGAAGCCTGGCTTAATAGACAACTGGTGTGATCTGTGACTTTTTTCTTTGTGGGGAAATCAAAGCAAGATGCTGATTCAGGTGGTATCAGGTTTTAGAGGCTTTCCAAGCTTGTTATAAATGGTTATAACCGCAATGGTTAGGAGCAACTTTCGGATTGTAGGGAAAATATCTATATACAAAATTGGGCAGGGGCAAAGGGATTTCCAAAATCAAAAACAGAATCAATTCCAAAAAGCTTTTTGAAACTTACACAATGTCAGCATCTTGATCGAATACTTACTGCGTGGTAAGTGGGAGGATATAAGCTGTTAGCTTATTGTTCTGTGGCCCTGCTAGGGGTACTGTGGCACTTACCAGCTGGCTGCCTGGGGGACACAGAGCCCCTGTAGAATGCTGAGCCATCTCTGGCCACGGCCCAAACTTGGTAAAAAGCCCCAACAGAGACTGAAATGAAGGGCTGATCCGTGCCAACATGCAGCCAAGATGAACCCTAGACAATTAGGGAGAAAGGAATATTTTTTTTTCCAAGCATTTCTGTGACTTTATTAGTAATCTCATTTTCAATTTTTTTTTTACCTTTTAAACATCATTTTATTTGGTCATTTTCAAACATTATTTATTGGAAACAAAGATCATTTTATTTTCCTCCCCTCCCCCCAACCCCTCCTATAGCTGATGTGCGATTCCACTGGGTATCAAGAAAGGAATATTTTGAAAGGGATGAGATTCAAGGATGAGTCTGACCCATAAGGATCAAGGTTTACCAAGGCATGCAGGGGGTGGTTGAGGAAGGGAAAGAAATACCCAAGCAGAGTGGGATGGTTTCTCCCAAGGAGAAAAGGAAAATTTGCACAATGCAAGTCCACCAAGGCAGAATTTCCAGTGATTTAAATAGGACACAGTTATTCCTTTTGCCACTTAGAAAAGTATAGGTTACATCCATAGGGCGTATCCAAATTCAAAGGATTAAGAACTGTGAAATATCGCCATAAGACCATTCTTTTTTTAAAAAAACTCTTACTGTCTTTTTTAGGATCAATACTAAGTATGGGTTTCAAGGCAGAAGAGAAATCAAGGCTAGGCAATTGGGGATAAGTGATTTGCCCGGAGTCACACAGAAAGTGTCAGAGGTCAGATTTGAACTGAGGTCCTCTAGACTCCAGGCCTAGCTCTCTGTCCATTGAGTCACCTAACTGCTACCTAGCTGCCCCTAGGACTATTCTTAAACTAAGTCCTCCCTTCCAGAGAGAAATCTTATAGTTAGATGCCAAAGATTTATTTTCCCTTTCCTCCTCCATCATCCTCAGCACAAGGCCTAGGAGCAGAATTTATATGTGAGAATCTATGTGCTACTGCAAGCTCTGTCAGTTTTTTTTGTTGAAGTTACTGTTTGTCCTATTGGGTCATTTTTTAAAGTGGAATTAGTTCTCATCATACCATTCCCTTATTTACCTACTGGTGGGCTCTAGATGTATGAGCTCTGTGTGGGTTAGTAGAAACAACTCGCCTGAGAGTGGAAAGTCTGGATTCTAGTCTCACCTCTTCTACTTGCTAGCTGTGTGACCTTGGGCAAGTTCACTTAATCTCTCTGGGCTTCCAACACCTCAGCTATAGAATAAGGCCTGGACTAAATGATCTGTAAGGCACCTTTTGGCTATAACATTTTATAACTAACATGCAGGCAAAGACTAGGAGGGAGAGCTGCCACCATTCTCTGTAATTGATTTCATTCAAGAGATCTTGTCAGGGGCATCGGGGTGGCTCAGTGGACTGAGAGCCAGGTCCAGAGACGGGAGGTCCTGGGTTCAAATCTGGCCTCAGACACTTCCTAGCTGTGTGACTCTGGGCAAGTCATTTAACCCCCCATTGCCTAGCCCTTACTGCTCTTCTGCCTTGGAACCAATACATAGTATTGATTCTAAGGTGGGATGTATGGGTTTAAAAAAAAGAGAGATGGTTGTGGGAAGGACAAAGATTTCCTCTAAACCCGACACCTAGATGTCTCTGGAAGAGAGCCTTGGATTTCAGATCATTATTGCTAATAGGCACAGACCCCTGCTGTGAGAAAATTCATACAGAGAAATTAGCCAAAGGGAAGAGAAAGAACCTTACCGCTGGATTGAGCTCTGAAACGCCCAACCTACAAAGAACGTCCCCCTTGTCACTGATGGCCCAAAGGGCAATGGAGTCCTTGCTGCCTTCCTCATAACCAGGGATGATGGACACATCCCAGAGAGAGATAGGAGCAACTTCCAACCAGGGCCCACTGGTCACCAGCTTACATTTCCTAAGCAATGGAGGAAAAAGCAAACACCAAGCCCATTAAGTCCAGGTTTTCTGTCTTGCAAATACATGGCCCTCTATCAAAAAGGATTCACCAGGCTGGGTGGGAAGAAGGTCTATGACATTCTTTTACCTTGACACAAAAACCAAGAGAAGGGCAGCATGGTATAGTGAATAGGGCTGGCCCAGGAAGACCCAGGTTCAGGTCCTGCCTTTGACATATACTGGCTATGAGGCCTGGGGTAAATTACAACCTCCGAGGACACAAGGTGACTTTCTAAGACTCTAAGTTGCAGAGAAGGTACTGATTGGCACAAGCAGAAAGGTTCTTCACTCTAAAATGAAATCACAGGTCCAGTCCCTCTCCTAAAAACTATGACTCACAATGGAAGGCTCAATGTTATTGATGTGGGCTCCGTTTTTTATTAACATTTTTGACTGGAATCTAAAATCTATCAAGGAAGACAGTTTTACTTAGCCAAAGGGAATGCTCAGGCAAGTTGGTCAAACTGAGTTGTCACTTTTATTGGGTTTCCTGGCTTTTCTAATTAAGTCATACAAGGGGAGCAACAAAGAGGAAACAGGAGCTGTATCCCCTGTGCCTGGCACATTTATTGTTGTGCAGTTGTGTCTGACACTTTTTGACCTCACTTGGAGTTTTCTTGGTAAAGATATTGGAGTAGCTTGGCATTTCCTTCTCTGACTCATTTTACAGATGAGGAAACTGAGGAAAACAGGGCTAAATGACTTGTCCAGGGTCACACAACTAGGAAGTAGTTGAGGCCAAATTTGAATTTGGGAAGATAAAGCTTCCTGCCTCCAAGCCCAGTGTTCTATCACTGTGCCAGCTAGCTGCCTAGCACATAGTAGGTGTTTAATAGTTACCTGGTGACTGAGAGGTTTTATGGTTGTTCTCTAGTTTGCTCCTGCCTCACCTGAGCTCTCAACTACTCCAGGAGCCCCAGTCTGGCTCTGCCCACAAAGAACATGGCCAGATAGTGACATTCTCTTATTTGTTCTTGAAAATAAACACTTGAGAAAACAAGAGAGCACTGGGGACCTGAGGGCATTTCCTGGTTTGACATTTACTTTGATTCTCTTTCCGCCTCCAATTTGCTCTCTCTTGGTCAACAGATTTCTTCCAAAAGGTGTAAGAGGTGCCAGAGAATTCTCTAAAGAAATTCCACAGCTGGAGGGGGAGATGTCCCCCACCCTTTTATGGTTCCCCACATTACCTCGCCCATCGTCTCCGTCTGACAAAGTCCTTCATGGTTTTGTATCCGTGATAAGACCTGAGGGTAGAAGAATTTTGGATATGCTTAGCTTCAAAATCTATTTTCTCTAAACAACTCAGTGGCTGTGAGATATTGCTCCTACAAGTCAGTATTCTTTCCTCACTCCTTCAGGTAGTTGATTCATTAACAATCACTTACTGAAGGTCTACTAGGTGAGAAGAGCCATGCTAAGTCCTATGGGGAACCTTGAAATGGAAGTCATGATCCCTTGATCACCTTTGGGCCACATTCAACCCCAAGCTACCACCACTTGTAGGTTCAATGGGCTCAGTTCACTGTCTGGGGAGTCAGGGTGGCAAGGCGGACAGACAGAGCACTGGATTCAAAGTCAGAAGATGGAGGTTTGAGTCTGAACTCTGACTCTTCCCAGCTGTATGACTGTGGGCAAGTTACTTAAGTTCTATTACGCCTTGATTTTATAATCTGTAGAATGGGAATCAATCGATAAATCACCTTCTGCATGCCATACCATGCTAAGAATTGGGGATACAAAGACAAAGAGCTGCCATTTCAGTAGAGAAACAGTGTGTGCCCACAGAAAAACATTTGCCTATGTCACAGAGTTTTTGTGTGAGAAAAATGCTTTATAAACCATAAATACTCCAATGTAGAAAATGACTATTGATCAGGAATACTATTCAATTTTTCTTTCACACAAAAGTTATTCTTTGCTTTGGGACCTGTCTGCAAACCCAGAAACCCTGAGGGAGCTAGATGCACTTCAAAAGAAAATTAGCCTCTTAAGGACCTCCTACAGGTTCAATAGGAGGATCTAAGAGTCTGGGCCAGTTAGCTTAGTTGGTACGTGCATATTATTAATAAGGACCAAAGTTCTGAGCCCAGTAAGTTCAATCAGCTCCAATCTAGCCTTCAATCAATATTGCCCCCAAGATTTATATATATATATATATATATATATACACACACACACACACACACATGCACACACACAAATATGTTATATACATATATGTACATATATATACACACATACATGCATACACAAATATGTTATATACACACACATATATATATATATGTATTTGTGTATTTTAACTCCTGTTTAGCTTTTTTAAAATTATTTTTTATTTTTAAAAATCCTTAGAATTGATACTAGGCATAGGTTCTAAAGCAGAAAAGCAGTAAGGGCTAGGCAACTGAGGTTAAGTGACTTGCCCAGGGTCACACAGCTAAGAATGTCTGAAACCATATTTGAACACAGGACCTCCCATCTCCAGGCCTGGCTCTCTATCCACTGAGCCACCCAGCTGCCCCTTCCTCTGTTTAGCTTTTAAAGCCCTACACTAATCTGTTCCTAGCCTTCTTTTCCAGTCTCAATAGGAATGACTTCTCCTTAACTCTGTACACTGCACACTGCAAACTAAGCAACATGGCATCTTTTGTGTTCCTCACATTCACAATTCCATCTTGTCTCTGAGCCCTTGGTCATCTCCCATACTCAGAATATCCTCTTGAGTCCCTGCTCTTCGATCTACAGCTCAAATATCATCTTGGTTCTTCCTAATCTTTCCAATTGCCAATGCTCTCCTTCCTCAAATACCTTGCATTTAATTACTTTGGGTATATCTGCATTTATGCAGTCTCTACTTATATATGTACATGGTGTCTTTCTCATGGGCATGTTAGCTCACTGGTGCCTTACACAGAACAGATGATTAATAATACTCGATATAATTAAATTCCACAGCCATAGACTGCAACCCTGGTCCTGTACTGGCTGTCTTGGTTATAAGGAGGAACAGGCTGAGGGAACAGTGAGAGACTGAAAATAAGTCAGCCCCACTAGGGAGAAAATGCCTCAAAGAACACATTTTATGTAAGGAGTCACTGGTGTCATTACAAAGAAAAGCCCGTGTTGTTTTTGTAGAAGAGGAATTTTGGCACTGTGAATAGAGCTGCCATTAAAACCAGGGAAGACCTAAGTTCAAGTCCCAGCACTGACACATACTGTCTGGTGTGACCCTAGGCAAGTCATGACCTTAGTGTGTAAAGTCACTCTTTATAATATATTGCACTAAAGGTATTGACCTGAACTGAGGAAATCACAGGCCCTGTTCCTAATTTTTCTGTGTTAAAGATGTATATCGACTGCTCTCCAGCAATGACAGTGATAATTCTCAGGAGAAATCTCTTCTATTAAGAAACTCCTTCGTAATTTTAACCAGTCTTCTTTAAGGCAACTTTGACCATCCACAAATGGGCCTTTCTATCTACAAACCCATGTCTGTTTTTCATTTCAGTTTTACCCAGCTCTCTACCAATGAGGACTCCCCAGTAGATACTACTGTATATCAGAGAATATCAACTGACTGAGCCCATGGGATATCACAAATTCTTCTATCATAGAGGTCATCTTATACTGAGCTGTAGGGTTTCCCCCGGCTTGCTGCTAAAGCTACTGCTAATAGGTGGAAATCACTCCGGCACAGTTCTTGCTCCCTTTCCTTAGCTTATTTACAAACTATAATTGTTCACAGCTGCTCTTTTGAGGGCCTGGCTTCCCATCTAGGGAAATGAGTTTTGTTTTTTTAAATCTTAAAAGGTTAACATACATAACACTAATATATGGCATTTAAGGATGAATGTGAAAAGATTGCCACTCTCTCCCAACACTAGACCTATAGTGACTATCTGATGCCTTTATAAACATCGGAAAATTACAACTCCCATGATGGCACAGTAGAAGAATTGGATTTTGTGGGGAAGAGGTAGAAGAAATAGTGATTTAATTACTTAAATATTCAATATTTAACTACGTGAAAAGTTTTTATAAGAAATCTCAAATGAGATAATATATATTGAAAATCTTAAAGAGCTCTAGAAATGCTAGCTATTAGCTATTAAAAAGTCTGCCGACCAGGTTTGTTTTGTTTTGCTTTGTTTTTGTGTGTTCATGAAAGCATAGACAAGGAAAAATGAATTTAAATTGAAACAGGAGAAATTTGGCTAGACATGAGGAGGAAGTTCATGACAATCAGTGGGGAAAAGAATGGGATGGGCATCTGGGTATCAGTATGGAGCTTCTGTAGTCTATTCCTCCCTCCTGAGAGATCTTTAATAAGGGAAGATTTAGTCAATCAGCTGCCTGAAGACAGAAGGCAAGACCCATTAACCTCTAGAAGTTCCTTTCAGCCTTAAAAATCAGTGGTTCCCAATAACTCTTCATTATATACATCTAAAAACAGAGAATTCTCACGATGGGAAGTCACTCGCATACTGCCATCCTTCTCGATCAGTTCCACCAGAAATGTTGAAATCAATATACCAGTCAGAAACCTAGAATGAGACAGAGAGAATGCTGTTGAGCTCTTTCTTCTCCCTTCCTTCCCTGTGCAGGATATCCATCAAATGAGGAATGGCTGAACAAATTATGACAAATGAATGTAATTTTTGTGATATCATTATACCACAAGAAATGACGAAAAAGATGGTTTCAGAGAAACCTGTTCATACTTGTATGAACAGATGCAGAGTGAAGTAAGCAGAACCAGAAGAACAATTTATATAACAATTACTCTATAAAGACAAGCAACTTTTAAAGACTTGAGAACTCTAATCAATGCAAAGACCAATCATTATTTCAGAAGACAGATGCTAAAGCATGCTATCCCTGCCTCCTGACAGAGTCTTGATAGACTCAGGGAGCAAAATAAGGTGTATATTTTTTTGGCATGGCCCCTGGAGTATTTTTTTCATTTGACTATGAATATGTTATAAGAATTTTGCTTTTTGCTTTTTAAATGAGAGGAAGAAAGACAAAGTGGGAGGGAAAATAGATTCTTGTTCATTAAAATCAATTTTTTAAAATGCCTCCCTGTGCCAGCATTATTTCCCTAGATGAAATGGCACAAGGTGAAGAGCCAAAGACTCACCCAAGTCCAGTGGAGGGAGGGAGGCTTAGTGTTGGCCTTTGTGCATTCTTGCAGACCTGTCACATCACTCCACATGTAGCGGTCAGTAGGGAGACCCCTGCAATGAGCAAAAAAGAAGGAATAAGATATGTTATGGAAAACTTCAAAGGAAAACCAATAGGAAAAAACAAATTACCATACTCTTCCTAGTTCCCTATGTTACACACTTGATGTAGGAGGTCTAATGATAAGACAAATTGCCTGCAAATAAGAACACCTGGAAACAAGACTTACCTAAGTCATGACCCAGGCTGTTCTTAAATGCTGGGTGACTGCCTTTCTCAAACTACTTTAAGAAGGAAAGAAGAAGAAGAAATGATGGCTAGTAGTTTATGCCACACCAGACCATCAGTATAGTCATAGGAGTTCCTTGGAAATGATCTGCACAATGACTATAGCTAATACATTTCCAAGGGACCACTCAACTTCTTGTGTTCCTCCTAAAGCAACCAGATCATTAGAATCCCAGGCCTCATCTCCTATATGAGCTTGAAAGACAGTCAGCACCAGGGACAATTTCTTGGAAATCTCTAACCTGGTATCTATGATACTCTGAAAAGGAGTTCTAATGTATGGCTGGTCTGTGCAATAACTTTGGAGGGAGCAAAGGTATTTTACAAGCTAACAAAGCAGTTCTCACTGTCTCATCTCGTGGATTTAAAACAAAGCACAACTAAATTAATCCTTAGAAACCACAGGGTCCCTTTTTTCTTTAATGCTCATGTTGTTGACTCTATAAACAAAATGATTGAGAGGGGCAAACATCATTCTTGCCAGCACTCATGATTATAAAACTTCCACTTCAATCCAGGGTTGAACAAACAGGTGGCCATCCCAAACTCTTCCCTCAACCTTCTGTGAGGATGTATCCATCTCCCTAGAGTTACGGTCTCCTGCCACCCAATACCTCTCCCTTGTTAGAAGGGCTTTATGCTCTCTGCATAGTTAAATTATACTGTAATTATCTATTGAAGAGACTAGCAGATAAAGCTATGATGGCAGATTTTGCTACTCATTTACCTTGTGACCTTATATTACTTAAACTCTGAGCCTTAGTATGTTTCTCTTTAAAATTGGGGATAATTTAAAAATGGGGATAATAATCCCCATTCTCTTCAGGAATAAGAATTAATATTTATAGAAAAATTCTTTATGCTAACAATGAGGTGATGGACTCAGAATGCAGAAACAGATGAAGCTTTAGAAATGCCTGACGCAGGAGTTTTTTTTTTTCCTTTCTTTTTCTTTTTTTAAAATGGGGAGAGGGACAAGGGAGCTTTAAAAAAAACAACCGAAAACCCTTATAGCTGCCCAGTGGTATAAAGAGAGGACAAAAAAAGATCTCAGCTAATTGGAAAAAAAAATAAAATTGTATTTTTAAAAAAGCATCCATGATTTAAACATTTTTTTAAAAGCAATGTATTATAAAATCTAAATTACCAAAGAACCAACTTTTAAGTCTTAGGAGACTGTTGGGATCCCCTGTATGTATGAAGAGAGTATGCAGCATGGGATAGTGCAGCGATGGCAAACCTTTTAGAGACCAAGTGCCCAAACTGCAACCTCACACGGGATGTGAGCAGCACCCTTACCCCAGACAGGAGGGAGGAAGTGCTCCCATTGGGCTGTTAGGCAGAGGGGCAGGTCATGTGAGAAATGTCCTCAGGCATGTGTGGAGAGGGGGAAGGGAGTAACCTGCTCTAGTGTGTGTGCCACAGGTTTGCCAACATGGAGATAGTGGATTGAGGGCTTGTATTCAAAGAGAAGCGCTGGATTCAGGTCCTGCCTCTGACATACACTGGATGGGTAATCACAAACAAGCCACTTAACCTTTCAGAGGCTTGAGGCATCTCTCTAAAGTTATAAAGTTACAGCTCAGTTGTCTGTCTGCATCAGAGGAGGGAATTTCCCCATCAGGAAGTTCTCCATACTAATGGAATCATAGTTTTAGCAACCTCCCCACTCTTCCACCAGTCCATTTCAGGGGAAATAGTAAAAATTATGTAATTATACTTCAAAAGCAGCATGGAATAAACGATTGAGGCTTGCATTTGGGAAGACCTGGTTTCAAATCTAGTTTCAGACACATTACTAGCTATGTAAATCATTTCATCTCTGTGCCTTGGCCTCCCTGGGGCTCATCTACTAAAGCAAAAACATGTTTTAATCCATTTCAGTGAAGGGACTTCCTATACTGAAGTTCCTTATGATGATTAAGTAAGAGATCCTCAAAGGATGTGCTTAATAATACTTCTGTGTGAAATAAAAAGCCATACATTTGAGTGTGTCCTCTTTTCATCAAATTAGATCCAAGTCAACATTCTACACTGCCAGAGAACTAATACCAGAAGAATTAACTGAGAATGTTACCTCCAGAAAGTGAATAGAAAGATAAAACATGAAAGAGAATTTATATGAACACATTGGCCCTCCTGACGATATCCTATGTGATGTGGGAAGGGTGGAAAGGGACTGGGATACTTGTGGATGAGAACTATTATATAGATATGAAGAAAAGTAAGTTAAACGTAGGAGATTCATGATTTCATTTATGTAATATCTTCTTTTTCTTAACATATGGAAGTGTGTGTTTTGTTTGAATTTGTAAACATTTGGAATAATAAATTTTTTTTTAAAGAAAAGAAAAGAGATCCAAGTCCCTTTGTGACTTGGCAGATGGTCTTTGAGAGTCACAGGGATCAAAAATTGTTCCCCTTGTGGCCACGTCACGACGGCCTTTTCTATATTTACTGAGGCCTTAGAAGAAAGGTGTGGTCTGTTGCTGGGCCCATATTCAAGCCTTTCTTCTCACATATCTTGGTTATGTGATTGTGGGCACTTGGAGGTCTAGGAAACTCTAAGGCCCTGTGTTGCAGAGGAAGTATAGTTCTACCTTAGAAGAGGAGTTTTCTTCCCTGGAAGTCTCCTACCCAATTCTAAGCACAGGCTCACTCTACCTCCCAGAGGTACTAGAATCAAGGCAATCTTAAAGACCGACCCTGGGGCTCAGAGGACCACTCTCTCCCCACTGCCCCATCTCTTGGCTGACATTCCTAATTGCACTTCTGCTCTTGCTCAAAGTGTGGGGTATCTGCTTGCTCCTGGCATCTCACCTGCTGGTGTAGCCTGTGACAGGATTCCAGCGCTGGTTTTCATAGATGTAGACACATTTTACATCTGACTGCATGTAGATGTTACTGGTACTGCTGGCCAGGCCTGAAGAGGAAATATCCTCTGTGAGTCGGGTGTCACGGGAACGTTCCCTGCCCCACCTCCCCAGCTTCAGGTGTAGAGACAGGGAGCTGCCAATGGAAAACAGGCTTAACCTGCTATGGCTAAGAACATTGGGTTCTATTCTAGGCCTTTCTTCATTTCAAGGCCAGTAGAGATTACGGGCCTGCCTGTGCTTACCTGCAAACAACCTGTTCTGTTTTACATGCATTGGACTTCTCTCTGCAGCCAGTAGGGCCTGAGCCTAACATGTGTCCCAGGACCCCTCCCAGAATGCAAGGCACCTGGCAGTATCAATACCTAATAAATGCACAGCTATGTCCAGGAGCCCACCCAACTAGGCTATGTGGAATGGCAGAAACAAGAGCAGCCTGGGAGCCAGGGCCTTGGGTTTCTAGATACAGCTCAGCCACCCACTTGCTGTTCACCCTTAGGTGAGTCACCTGAGCTCTCTGCCTCTCTGAGCCCTGATCTGTTAAGGAGAAAATTTCTAGTCTTTTCCACTCTAAAATTGTGTTTTCCTATGAAGCTTACTTTTCCCCAGCATAACTGAAGTATCCAAAAGAAAATACTTGGTCAACTGGTAGTCATTCTTCTCAGTTCCTTCTAGAAAGATGCTCAATGAGGCAGGCTGGCTGCAGAGGGGGCAGAGAAGGGGCTGAGGAGAGGCCCTGAGAGGTCAGGCACCAAATGCCATGACATGGGCCGCGGGTTCCTTTCCCTTCCCTCATCTCCACCAGGACATTGGCAGCCCTGAAGGTCACCTGTCAACCAGCTGTTTGCTAGAGAGTAAACATCCCAGCAGCAGCAAGTATTCGAGCACTTGTTAGGAAAACAAAATGAGGATTAAAGCGGGGAACAAAAACACCGCAGACCAGTTAAAAGGGATGTGTGGAGGCACATGGCTTCATCAGCAGACAGGAGCCAGGGCCTTGGTGGCCACGGAAACATAGCCATGCTTACCTTGAAAAAAGCCTCCGCCATAGCCCCCCGTGTACACCCAGGCTGTGTGGTCGTAGCCGATGCCCCACACGACCCCGTGGCTGTTGCACTCCACTACCCGAAGGTGGCCCCCCATCTGACGCCAAAACCTAAAGCAAGGGTGACGAGATAATGACGTTAGCCTCCTGACATCCTTGGCCGGCCAGCCCCCAGGAGCACTTTGGGGCAGGAAATCCCTGAAGTGAATCCACGACAGAAGGCTGGCGAGAACGTGGAGTTTTAGAAGAATGATTAAGGGGCCAGGCCAGGAGTGTCAAACATGATACCATCCAATTGACTGATGGGCTAAAACTCTCCTCAGGAAAATACCATGGGATGAATGAATATTATTTCATACAACAAGGAATCAAAGCTTTTAAAAGGAATGTAAAGGTGTCACATTTTCAAAGTGCTCTGTGAACTAAGTGGTAAACTTATACGAGTCTGATGCCTTGCTGTTAAAGGCTAAACGCTGGCTCTAGAAAGTGCCAAGCAGGGTGAGGAACAAAGGCTTTTGGAAGAGGAAGAGTAGGAGGCTGCCCATTAGCTCCTAGAAACTGAACAACACTGGCCTTTCAATTTGAGGGTACTTCAATTTAATTTAACACTTTGTACATACTCACTATTTGACCAGGAGTGGCCTGGACACACGGAAGATTAGAAGCTTTTCTCTAGTGCTTGACTATGCACCAGGCACTGGGCTAATAATTTTACAGTGTTCTCATTTGATCCGCAGAATAACCCTTTAAGGTAAGTGCTGTTATTATCCCCATATGACAAGTGAGGAAACTGAGGCAAACACATGTTAAGTGACTTGCCCCAAGTCTGGCAGCTATGAAGTGTTGGAGACTGGATCTGAACTCGGGTCTTCCCAAGTCCAGGCATGGCACCCTGTCTGTGGCGTGCCACCAAGCTGACTCTCTGTGCCTCCATTTTCTGATCTATAAAATGAAGGGTTGGACCTGATGTCCTCTGGAGTGCCTTTCAACTCTAAATCTGGGACACTGGAAGGCCAAAGAGACTATAAGGCCTAACGGGCAGGGACAATGGCTTTTACTTTTCCCTCCACTGCAATAGCCAGTACTAGTGGCAAGCAGTAGATGGTTAATAATGGTATGTTTAGTTTACGAAAAGCATTACCCAACTAAGGGGTAGTATGTAAGTGTGTAGGACTTGGAGTCAAGGAGACTTGAATTCAAACCCAACCTCAGACTTGCTAGCTATATGATCCTGGGCAATTTAATACAAACTTCTATCAGTTTCAGTTTCCCCGTCTGTAAAATGGGGATAAAAATAACAGCACCAACCTCTTAGGGCTGTGGTAAGAATCAAATAAGATCCTATATGTCCATTGCTTTGCAAACCAAAAGCACTATAGGATTATAGGAATGCTATTAACCAGAAAAATAAGGAGTCTGTCCCTTGCTCTCTAGAGATTGCTGAGATCAGGAATCAGGTAAAGAGGTAATAGCTAGTCTCAGATTCTGCTGTCCCAAGGATGACCAGTCTCCAGGGGCCCTACCCACAAGCAAAGTTGGAAATTATCTGTGGGCATATTCTGGGCAAGGCACTACTCTACTCTGCCTGTGAACATGTCCTGCATATTACTGCCTCCACACTTCTTGCACATCATTCTTCCCTGCCTTCCTCACTGCCTAGTCAAGTCACTAGATCCTCTGGAGTCCAGAGAAAGACCCCCCTCTTCCACAAAACCTTTTCTAAACACCTCAAATGCCAGTGATCTGTCCTTTGAACTTTGCACTCTCTTGTTGCAGCAGTAAAGACAGGAGGTCATCTAATTTGCCTTTGTGCCCCTCACCACACTAACCACTTGCCATAGTAGATTATTGCTAATTAATCAACAACCTGATGGGATAATGCATAATCTTAAGAACATATCAGAAGGAATTAGTTTATCTGATGAATGTCTCAGCAAACATGATATGGTGGCACAAACACTGGGTTTGAAATAAGGATGGGAAACTTGGGTTTGACCCTGGCTTTATAGCAAGCATGGTACAGAGGAAAGAATCCACGGCTCTGGTGTCAGAGGACCTGCTTCCATCCTGTCCCCACCATGTAAGGCAGGGATGACACTGGGCAGGTGGCTCAGTTTCTCTGGGCTTCAGCTTCCTCATCAATAAAATGAGCAGGGTGGGCTAATAGCCTCATAATGAGAGCCCTCTCAGTCCCTCTCAGACATGATCAGGCCAATCCCTTCCCCTCTCTAAGCCTCAATGACTTCATCTGCAAAATGAGGAGGCTGAACTAGATGATCTCTAAGGCCTCTTCCAATTCTGAATCTTATAACCCAACTATGAAGCACGAAATAATCACATTTTATTTTATGTTGTATGGTTGCCAATGCACTAAATCATTTGATTCTCAGAAGCGCCCCGGGGACAGTGAGCTGGCTCAGTAGATAGAAAGCTAGGTCTGGAGAGAAGTCCTAGATTAAAATGTCACCTTGGACATTTCCTTTGACCCTGGGCAAGTTACTTGACCCCCACTGCCTAGCCCTTACCACTCTTCTGCCTTGGAACTAATACATAGTATTGATTCCAAGACGGAAGGTAAGAGTTTAAGAAAAAAATTTTTTAAAGCACCTAGGGAGGGTGTCTGCAGAGCAGTTATCATGATCCCTATTTTAAGTAGAAAGGACTAATATAATTTTAATTTAATTAAATTTAAGTATAATTGATTTGCATTATTTTAACTATTTTAATTAATTTAAATAGATTCGTGTATCTTTAATTAATATAATTTTAATTGAATTCATTTTAAGAAGGAAGGATTCATATTTTCATTTTAACTCACTGTTGGTTGTCTACAGGGTCCAGGGCTGGGTACAACACAGTTGGGCTAGTTAATTTTCTTTCTTTTTTTTTTAAACCCTTACCTTCTATCTGAGAATCAATACTGTGTATTGGTTCTAAGGCAGAAGAGCAGAAAGGGCTAGGCAAGGGGGGTTAATTGACTCTTCCAGGGTCACACAGCTAGGAAGTATCTGAGGCCAAATTTGGACCCAGGTCCTCTCATCTCTGGGCCTGGCTCTTAATCCACTGAGCTGCCCAGCTGCCCCTGGGGCTAGTTAATTTTCGAATGAACTGGCAAGTATTTGTTGAACATCTGCTATGTTATATACTGGGCACTGTCCTAGACACTGAGAATAGAAAGACAAAAATAAAACAGGCCCTTGCTCAAAGGGCTTATGTTCTATAGGGAAAGATATCATGTACGACATACACATAAATTTACCTAAGTGCATAAAAAATGAATATGTAAGGAGGATACCATATTTATTGCTTTTCTTTCCCTTGAGAAACAGGGAAGAAGCAGGGGGCAGCTTGGTACAGTGGAAAAAGCATGGGGATTTAGTCTTAGAACCTTGGTTCAATTCCCAAATCTGCAAATTAGGGCACTACCATGGTGACATTCATTTACCTTTCTGGGTCTATAAAATGAAGGGGTTAGACTAAATTGCCTTCTGAGATCCCTTCTAGCTCTACAGCTATGTTCCTATAATAGTAAGCTTTAATATAGAAAACATGAAACACTTCCTGGAATGACACCATAGAGGGACTCTTGGACAGCCATGTGACAAAGCATGGGCCCTGAATGCTTGGAAAGAGGTAGAGGACTGTAAGGATGTAGGCATTTTAAAATAAGGAGGTGGGAGGAAGGGAGAGAAGACGGATTTTTGTCAGTTGAAAAGATAAAATTAGCATTTTTCTTTTTTAAAAATGGGTGTAAGTTAAAAACAACAATGATGAGAAGGGAATCAGTTCCCTGGAATATTTTTTACAACAAGTTTCTCTGATAAAATTTCCATTTCCAAAATATATAAGGGACTTAATTCAAATTTATAAGAACAAGAGCCATTCCCCAATTTGATAAATTGTTAAGGGTTATAACAGTGTAAACCTCAAATTTCCTTAGACTTATAATTGTTGAAAATTTCACCATTGGGATATTTCATACTTGGAAAATTTCTTACTGATAGTCTATTGGAATGGGAACTCCATTGGCATGGGAGGTTCCTTCTCTTCCCTTCTTAAGATTACTTTAGGACAGAAACCCTTTGCTGAACAATGGAAAGGACTTTGATCTATGCTTAAGCATAGAACAGGAATTTCTTTGAGTCTTGATTGATTTTAGAATTGATACAATGGAGATACTTGGAATAAATCTCCACCCTATTCAGTCCTAATAGGATTGAGTAAGGGCTGCAGCCTAGATCAAAATTTAATTATTCCAATCTCTACCATACTCAAGTTAACAGGATTTAGAAAGGGCTGTAGCAAAGGAGTATAGATTTAATCATTTGAAAATATGACCTTCAACAGACATGTGCAAAAGCCAGAAACCTCTGGGCGGTCCTGGGTTAAGCGAGAGCCTCCATTGACAGGGAAATTGATGAAGAGTGATTGGTAGATGTGAGGACTGAGGGGAGGCAACTTGGATGGTGTCCTTAAAGATAGGAGGGTCTGGAGACTGGGGGTGGTTGATTTTGGTGGTCGGTGTGGTTCCTGGGTCGGGGAAACTTGCTCTGAAGGAAGCTGAAGGTGGGGGCCTCTGAGACTGTTTCTCCATTTTGGACACGTGAGTAATAGGGACTGATCTCTTTTCTTTGCCCCAGCTATCTAAGGGCTTGGGCCTTTTGGCCCAGCCTAAACAGAAGGGGTATTTAAGCCCTATTCCCTTCTCTCCCCTTTCTCTCTCTCTCTCTATCTCTAATTCCTTTCTTACTCCTATTGTAATTAAACTCCAAAAAAAGCTGCCGGCTGACTTGAGTTTTTCATTTAGGAATTACATAGCTGATTCCTTGGCGACCTTAAATTAATATATATCAGTCTTTTAAAGTGATTCCCTTGTAACATTGTGGCTGACCACACGGGAGTCTAAAGAATCCTCTCAATAAAACTTTTTCCTTGCCTTTTTACTATACTGTTTCACCACTTAGTCCTTTTTTTTTAACAAAAAACTTGGCTTAAAGACACAGCTGCTAGAACACGTGAGTATAAAAAACGTTTTCTCTTTTCTCCTTAAGTTAAATTGGAATCAGCAGTTTTTTCTTTTTCTTCCTTTTAATCTTAAGGGACAGCTGGGTAGCTCAGCGGATTGAGAGCCAGCCCTAGAGGCAGAAAGTCCTGGGTTCAAATCGGATCTCAGATACTTCCCAGCTGTGTGACTCTGATAGACAGAAAACAGCTGTTTTTAAATCTCAGCAACAGGACTCTAAAGTCCTGGCTGGAAGAACTGTTTCTAAATATCCTTTCCCTTAAGGAACAACTTCCTGCATTAAAAAAAAAAAAAACCCTGTGGAAAGTTTGTTGCTTTGCCCTGCTCCCCACGTGTTTTGTGAAATTACAAAATATATATATAAAAATGGGTACTACATTCTTTGACAATTATATGGCAGCTGAAGAAGTAGGGGCATTGAGGAATGAAGGATACCTCCAAATTTTTATATTAATAGGTACTGTCATTTTTGTACTCCTCAATACTATATTTAGAGATGAAAAAATAAAAAATATTGAGGATAAAATAAAACAAAATGAGGATAAAATAAAACAAAATGAGGATAAAATAAAACAAAATGAGGATAAAATAAAACAAAATGAGGATAAAATAGAAAATATTGAGGATAAAATAGAAAATGTTGAGGATAAAATAGAAAAAAATGAGGATAAAATAGAAAATATTGAGGATAAAATAGAAAATATTGAGGATAAAATAGAAAAAATTGAGGATACAATAGAAAAAATTGAGGATACAATAGAAAAAATTGAGGATAAAATAGGAAATATTGAGAATAAAATAGAAAAACTTGAGGATAAAATAGGAAATATTGAGAATAAAATAGGAAATATTGAGGATAAAATGGGAGATATGGAAGATAAAATAGGAAAAATTGAGGAAAAAATGCAAGCCCAATTAGAAGATCTAAAATGTTTCTTACAGGATCAATGGGCAAACACCCACTCTACCAGAAACAGACCTGTTTCTGAACCTTTGAATGAGGAAATTTCCTTCCCTGAAATAGAGATGGAAAACACCTTCCCTATAGCCCAGTTAACAGACTGCTTCTCTCGTGCAGTGCAAATCTTGTCTGAATTTAATCCCCAAAACCCTTCACCTGCAATCCCAGCTTCTCATGTTCCTTCTCCTACAGAAAACCAAATTCCAATGCAAGGGAGATCTTGTCCTCCTAGAGAAACCTGTCCTTGTCAAACTGACCCACAGGTGCAAAATTCAACTAGAGGCCTGTTTCCTCTAAGAGAAGTACCTGAAATAGGACGAAATGGGGATGTGGTGACTTTAAGACATAGGATACCGTTTACTCCCCAAGAAATAAATGAACTTACACGAAATATCCCCACATATGAACAAGATCCTTTTCTAGTAACAAAAAAGATGGGAGACATATTTTTTCAATATAATCCGTCTTACAAGGACGTTGAGAGCTTACTACAGGCTTTTTTAAGTGAACGTGAAAAAAATAAAATAATTGCTCATGTCAACAAAACCCGGGGGCGTAATGCAGCACATTGGCCATCTCAGGATCCCGAATGGGACTATAATAATCCTGAGGACTATCTACAACTATACCGTTGTAGAGAGGCCATCCTCACGGCCATGAAGGAATGTGCGGACAGTACAGATAAGTGGATGGAACTGGAAAAAATTAAGCAAAAGGAAAACGAAACACCCTCCAGATTTATGGACAGAATTATCGAGTTTGGGGACAGATACTTAGATTGGGACTTAAATAAAGAGAATAGTTTAAGACAAGTTAGAAGAATCTTTGTAAATAATTCTTGCAAAGTAATTAAAAATTATTTTAAAACACAATGCCCAAGATGGTCAGATATGGACCTTGAAGAATTGCGAAAAACAGCTATATATGTTTTTAAGGGAAACGAAGAAAAGGAGAAAGAGAATAATGATGACATGGAGGAAATGAAAAAAAAATGAGATGTGTAATAGATAGGATAACTAAATTAGAAAGTGGGCATGATAATGAACCAACGACAATTGCCCCTCTCCAGAAATCCAATTATCAATCCATTACTTGCCACTTCTGTGAGAAGAAGGGCCACAAAATGATGGAATGTAGAACCTTTCTTAAGATGTTTGGAAGGAATACACAGTTTAATAATGGTTTTAGAAATAATAACTATAGAAATTATGATAATGGTTATAGAAACCAGAATTCTAGAAATTATAATAATGACTATGGAAATAACTATAATGAATATAGAAATAAGAACTTTAGAAACCAGAATTATAGAAATAGGAATTGGGAATTTAATGACAATGCTCAAATTGAAGAAAATTTTAATGATAATACTCAACAATATATGAGAAATGGCGCTCGTCCAAAAATTACTCGAGGTACTAATGACCCTCAGAGAGGTGCCCTTCAGGAGGGTGCCCAGGGAACTTCCCAGTATAATAAAGATGATTCTTCTTAGATTGTATTGATTTTGTTGATATTAATTAACCTTTTTCAGTTTTTTTTTCTCCTCTCCAAATAGTAGGAAAGATGAATAAAGAACTTAAGACTATGATTGGAAAATTATGCACTGAGACCCATTTAAAATGGCCTGAAATTCTCCCTCTGGCCCTATTTTATCTTAGAAGCAGGCCTAGAGGAGACTTACATATTTCACCATTTGAGATGCTTTTTGGACATCCGCCTATACAGGCTAAGCCTTTCTCCCCGGCTTATACATCGCTATTAGGGGGAGATATTACTATTGCTTCCTATATACAGGAGTTACAGCACAAACTACGTGAACTTCATGAATCCGGAGCTGCAGTACAAGCTGGACCATTAGACTTTTCTCTGCATGACCTGAACCCAGGAGATAAAGTTTATATCAAGAATTTCAAGCGAACTGGAGCAACTGAACCTTCATGGGAAGGACCATTCCAAATATTATTAACTACTCCAACATCTATAAAGATTGGAGAAAGAGACTCTTGGATTCACTGCTCACATGTGAAGAAAGCATCTTCTGCTGAGACTGATTGACTCTATCCTATCATATGAATTGTGACTCTATCTTATCATAAGAATTGGAGATAATAATCCATAGACAAATAGATGTTTTTTTTTCAAGAATATATTGAATTACTGATTTTTTTCTTATTTTTTCTTATTTCTTTTCTTTTATTTTTTGATCAGAATATTTGATTTTTTTTCTCATTTTTGTACTGAAGGTACACATAATTAATATTAATATTTTTTCCCTGCAGTAATACAAGTTAATATATATACTCTTGCTATAATATCAATATATGCCTAAAGGCTTTAAACTATGGGAACCTGCCATTTATTGATAAAATATTATAGGACTGTGATTAATGTTTGTGTCTGATTCCAGGAAAAGGGATAAAAACAAGGAGCACAGACTAAACCTGAATAGTGCCAATAGAGCACACATGAAATATTAAAGTGAGACTCAAGGTTGCGACGCTTAACTTATGTTTAAGTCGTAGGACTTCCTTGTATCTACACTCCTTTTGAAGTACTCAAACAAGTACAAAGCTTGACTATCATGCTGGCTCCCTATATCTCTGAAAAAAAAAAAATCAGACAAGGGAATGACATTTCCCCATCAAAATAGAATTCTAATTCTTTCCTTCTTATATTATGGCAACTTCCTGTAGTCTTGGCTACAAATGGCTAAGTGAAATATTACTGTATTCTGTCCTACATACTTGTGGGATAGAAATTACTTTAAACTGGACCTATACAAGGCCTATTTTGAATTTTTCTTATGTTTTTGATTATTTTTCTATTCTTTTGATAATTGACACATACACCCCCATAACTGAACATTGCATTCTGAGCTAAACTTGATATTTTTTTTTACTTACTTCAGGGGGGATTGTATTTTAATTTAAAATCTAAGAATTTTTGAATTTTTTTTTTTGTTTGAGATTTTATTTTTATAAAAATCCAAGACTTTTGTTTAAGATTTTACTTTTATAAAATTTTCAAAGATTTTGATTTTGTTCGAGAAAAGATCTTCAAGAAAGAAGCTTGAAACTTTTATATCCAGAGAATGAACTGTTGCAGAAAGATGCCAAAAACCTACACTTCATCAAGAAGATCAAGAATGAACTTTGGATGTGATTGATTGGACTGAACTTTTGATTGAACATTTATTGTAACATTTATGCCAAAAGGGACTGCCCCTAATTTGGCTTTCTGTCAATGCGCCTAGCAAACATTGGTTTTGCTTTCTTTTCTTTTCTATTTCCTCTCTCACTATTCTAATTTCTCTTAGAAAATTGAATATTGTGTATATCTTTAGTTAGAAGTGAATTTAGAACTACAAAATGATTATGTTAAATGATCAATGGGGAGACTAGTCTCCCAATGATCATCAGGGGGGATTGTAAACCTCAAATTTCCTTAGACTTATAATTGTTGAAAATTTCACCATTGGGATATTTCATACTTGGAAAATTTCTTACTGATAGTCTATTGGAATGGGAACTCCATTGGCATGGGAGGTTCCTTCTCTTCCCTTCTTAAGATTACTTTAGGACAGAAACCCTTTGCTGAACAATGGAAAGGACTTTGATCTATGCTTAAGCATAGAACAGGAATTTCTTTGAGTCTTGATTGATTTTAGAATTGATACAATGGAGATACTTGGAATAAATCTCCACCCTATTCAGTCCTAATAGGATTGAGTAAGGGCTGCAGCCTAGATCAAAATTTAATTATTCCAATCTCTACCATACTCAAGTTAACAGGATTTAGAAAGGGCTGTAGCAAAGGAGTATAGATTTAATCATTTGAAAATATGACCTTCAACAGACATGTGCAAAAGCCAGAAACCTCTGGGCGGTCCTGGGTTAAGCGAGAGCCTCCATTGACAGGGAAATTGATGAAGAGTGATTGGTAGATGTGAGGACTGAGGGGAGGCAACTTGGATGGTGTCCTTAAAGATAGGAGGGTCTGGAGACTGGGGGTGGTTGATTTTGGTGGTCGGTGTGGTTCCTGGGTCGGGGAAACTTGCTCTGAAGGAAGCTGAAGGTGGGGGCCTCTGAGACTGTTTCTCCATTTTGGACACGTGAGTAATAGGGACTGATCTCTTTTCTTTGCCCCAGCTATCTAAGGGCTTGGGCCTTTTGGCCCAGCCTAAACAGAAGGGGTATTTAAGCCCTATTCCCTTCTCTCCCCTTTCTCTCTCTCTCTCTATCTCTAATTCCTTTCTTACTCCTATTGTAATTAAACTCCAAAAAAAGCTGCCGGCTGACTTGAGTTTTTCATTTAGGAATTACATAGCTGATTCCTTGGCGACCTTAAATTAATATATATCAGTCTTTTAAAGTGATTCCCTTGTAACAACAGACAGTTCTCAAAAGAAAAAATCCAAGCTATCAGTGGCCATACTTTAAAAAAAATGCTCCAAATCATTAAAATAATTAGAGAAATGAAAATTAAAGCAACCTCACATGCTTTAAATTGGCAAAGTTGACCAAAAAGGAAAATGACAAATGCTGGAGTATCTATGAGGAAGGAGAACTATGAATTATTGGGCTAGCTAATTGTGCATGTTCTTTGTCTTATTATTTTATTTTAATAACATATTTTCACATGAGTTTTCTGAAGTTATATGATCCAAATTATCTCCCTATGTTCTTCCCTCCCTACTCCCAGAGCTGGCAAGCAATTCAATCTGGGTTTTATATGTATTATCATGCAAAACGTTTCCATATAATTCATTTGATACAGTGAGTGATACTACTAGGCCTGTATACTCAAGAAGTCAAAAGAGAAAAAGGATCCATATATACAAAAATATTTACAGTGGTACTTTTTGTAACGGCAAAGAACTATAAACTGAGGGATGGTGTGGCTATCAATTGGGAATAGCTGGACAAATCATGGTATTTGAATGTAATGGAACATCCGCTTCCCCATAAGAAATGATGAAAGGAATGGTTTTAGAGAAATCTAGTAACACTTATAAAAAATGATGCAAAGTAAAAATGATTCTAGAAGAGAGATGACAAAGAAATGTCACCCACCTCCTGACTGAGGTGTGTGAATTTCAAAACTATTCCACCCTAATCAGACCATTCTTTAGAAGATCTGATTTAGCTATTTCCTGATCAATAACAATAGAGATACTTGGAATAACAGAATCAGGTCTTGGAAACTACATTTCTTCTCCCTTCTTAGTTTAACAGGTCTGCATCAAACACAAGATTTAATTATCTGAGAAAATGGCCTTCACCAGACATGTGCAAAAAAAAGGACAGACCTCTGGGCTGTCCTAAGTCAAGCTTGAGCCACTATTGGTACATGTGAGACGCAGGAAGTGAGGTAGAGGACAGCCTCTGGAATTCTCAGGACTTCCTGTGAGGAGGGCTAGAGTTCAGTTCGATCCTGGAGCTTGAGCTTGGAGGAGCCCCGAAGACAGCTTTCCTTCAGACTGGTCACATGAGTGATAAAGATTGACCCCTTTCTCTGCCTTGGGTCTCCAAGGCCTTAACACCCACTTTGGCTCAGCCTGAGTCAGAGTGGTTCTGAGTTAAACTCCTTTCCTTCTCTCCCTCTCTCTCTCTCCCTCTAATATTTTCTTCCTCCTATTGTAATTAAATCACCATAAAAATTGGCAGCTGACTTGGGTATTTTATTATTTGGGATTTCCCTTGACTACCATTTAAATTTAGATTTTTTCAGTCTCAACCATAATATTCACCCTCTACAGGTGATAGACTCAAGATGTAGAATGAGACATGCTTTTTATGACTAATGTTTTGTTTGGACTATGCGTATTTCTTATAAAACTTTTGTTTTCTTTTTTCTCTTTTTCAACTGGAGGAAGAACAGGTGGGGAGAGAAGAGAAATGCTTGCTAACTGGAAAAACAAAAGAACCAAAAACATAGGCAGGGGAAAGTCCCAAAGGGTTAGTGGAAAGAGTGAAAAAGACAAACTACCTGCTTTACCTGTCAGACATTTATAAATCTTCTTAGGGTTCTCACACAGAACAGAATCAACTCCTAAAACACCCGTCTCCTTAAGAATTACACTCCACCATTCTTCCTGAGAAATTAGCTCTAATTCAACCACTTATCAGTGGTTATAAGACTTATCAAAATGAAAACAAATCAATCTCTGGGGGTTTGATCTCTCTTTGCAAGGAAGCTCTGAGGTGTACTTATCCTTCAGGAGCCAGAAAGCAAAGCAATACATTAAAATGATGGGAAAACAGACATTTCTGACATATGGAACAAGGAGCAGTAAGGCTGGGAATTGCTTACATTTGGTCACATGGCATTGGATGCCCTGGTGCCTCTAGGTCCACACTGGGCTCACTCACAAAAATGTCTCCTTTGCAAGTGACAGACCAGATGGCCTGGGGGGAAGGGCGGCCTTGGATCCTTCGGCTTTCAGAGCAGGACGTACTGAGTAGGGCAAGCTGTGAATGGGAGACAGATGATAAGTAACTGACACAGAAGAGTAGCAGAAAAACTCTAAAGAATCCCAGAGGACAATTTTCAAGGAGTGAGGGGAATAACTCACACATTTTTATGAGGGAGAAGGTAAGGAAGGATGGCCTTTGGCCCCAGAAAGGAATCCTAATGTCGGTCTGTGATTTGGGGGGGTTTAACATCCTGATCTGGGAATGGGTCATTCAAACCCTCCCCCTTAAAGATTCACCTTGACCCAAATCACATGCCCAAGAGGTTTAACACTCACCCAGTCATACATTTCCTGCTCAGTAGCAGCAGCGAGACGGATGGGCCACCTCTGTTTGGTTTTCTCTGGGGTATAGAGGGCAAAGGAATGTTTGGCCTCATTTAGCACAGGAACCAGTACTGTCACTTCATTGAGAAATATGTGGATGTACTGTTCAAAGAAGGCAAGAAAAAACCATAAGCCTTCCATTATTCCATACCATGATTCCACCTCCTCCATTCAGGTACAATCTGTACCCTTTTGTCAACACGCAGGAGCCTAGGCACAGGTGTCTGTGCCTCACCCAATATTCTTAACTAGAGCAGCTCTTGCCTGGAAGGAGCTAAGCAGGAGGCCCCATGCTCCCTGGGGCCACAAGTTCCCCTTCTTAGCCTAACCATTTTTCTCCATCCACCACACATCCCTTCTCCCCCTTCCACCTTCAGCCTCTTTCTCTGAGAATTATAATCAAATCCCCACACTGTGACCCCTGGAATAGGTGTCTTAATGGCCTGCTTTAGTGTTCCATTCAATCATCTTAGAGAAATTGAGGTCAGGACAAGAATTTCCAGATGAAAGGGAGTCTGTCCATAGTCCCCCTATATGCCACTTCCCTTCCATGTGAAGATATAAGCTCCAGGCCAGCGGTGACTGTTTCATTTTTGCATCTCTATCCCAAGCACTTAGCACAGTGCTCGGCATATAGTAAGTGCCTGGGCTCACACAGGTAGGAAATGTCTGAGGCCAGATCTCAGTCTAGATCCTCCCATCTCCACACCTCATTCTCTACCCACTGAGCCACCTAGCTGCCTCTGTGCCCTGCTTCTTAATCAGTGCTAGCATCCTGGGCAATATGGCCCACACCTGTCAGCTACAGCCAGTAGGTTTGTCTTCTGGGAGATGAAAAGTTCCCACAGTACAGGAGCCAAGGCTTTGCTCCTGGCAAAGTTCACAATTAGTTATTTAACTTTTCTTTTAACTGGACCTATAATTTAACATTTTAAAAAACCAGACCTATAATTCCATTGATATAAGGAGTTCCCAAGGAAGAACAACTTCCTAACATAGACCAATATCTAGTCTTAAGAGTTGCCTGGGGCACTTTAAGGTCAAATGATTTGCCCAGACTCACAAAGCTAATAGATGGGGTAGAAATGGAACTAGAACCCAAGTCTTCCTGAGGACCAGATCAATTCTTATCTTCCACACCAGAGGTGCCAAAGGCAAGGCCACAAGAAGACTGCAAAACTCCAGGGCAGGAATAAGATTAAAATGCAATCAGGAAATTTTCAACAAAATAAATAAAAATACAAGATAACACAGTGTTAATTTGTGGTTTCTTAAATCAATATATAGGGATCCCTTTATATTTGAGTTTGACTATTCTCCACCATCCTATCCTCTCAAATACACACACACACACACACACACACACACACACCCTAAATTTTATAAGAGACTTTGCCCCCTATGACTATGGTGTTTGTAGTTCAAAGTCTCAGACCAGGAGTCTCTCAGATCCTTTCTTCCCAAAATAGGTTGGCCAAAGATAGCCTAATTTATTTTCATCTTGGCTTCCTTTTTTTCCCCCTTCAGGGCTTATCCTGGTCCCCATTCCCTTCCTCTCCCCAGCCATCTGCTACAGCACCTTCTTTTCCTCATGGAACATGTAGTAGATGAAGAGGATGCTGTCACGAGTCCCATCATTCCCAGTGAACTGCTCCAATGCCACCCGGACATCGATCCATTTGTGGGGCTTCCAGTCCACCCACCACTGTAGTGTGCCAGTCTTCACCCACACCGACTTAAAGATGCACCCAGGGAGGTAGAAACAAAACAGGGTTAATAGCAAAAAATCTGAGTCTCACCTGGATCTGGACAGATAGATGCCTTCTGAAGAGACCTCCATCTGGAGCACGCGTTCCTACCTTCCAGTGAGAGTCAGGTACTACCTTTTAAAACCCCTGAAAAGTCTGCTTTCTCATCTCTCACTTCTTTTTGCTCTGTTTCTATGACACAGACAGAAGCAAACTTTGGAATGCCCATATTATGGAGAGAGAGCCCAGGACTCGGAGAGCTTAATGAGGCCTCAGGTCAGGGAGTAGTAAGTCATCAGTGAAGAAGGGATCATTCTCTGGGTAGAGCTCTCTCTACAAAGGGCAGAAGGCAGCATGCTCTAGAGGAAGGCAAGGTCTGGGATTGTTCCTGCTATTGCCATTTACTGACTGGATGACCACAGCAACCCGGATTTGTCTATAAAATTGGCATTGTCATACTGCAATAACTGTATCAAAAGGGCATTTCAATGAAAGGAGCTCAGGAAGTCTTAAAGAGATGTAAGGACTGGGCCTGTGATTTCATTGCTGAAGGGAACCCTCAGATAAGGAAAGTCTCTTTACCAATGCAAATCAGCACATAAGTTTTCAGAGTTGCCAAGAGCACAGAGAAGTTCAGAGGCTTGTCCTGGTCACAGAACCAGGGAGGCAGGATGTGAACCCTGAGCTTCTTAGCTCCAAAGTCAGCCACTATTCTACGCATGCCTTAAAGTAGAATATGATCATCATCATTATTAAATGTGCTCTATTCCCTAAACTTAGAATTTAGGCCAACAAATGGTTGACTGATTAAGGGCTGGTTCCCAGAGTTTTGGTATTGGTGCCAAGATCATGCTTCAAGTGACTGATGAATCTATTGACCAGACATTCAACACTCTGCTACCTACAACTTAAAATTCAAGGCTCATCTTACGCTAAGTGTTGAATGACAGCAATACAAATTTCGTTTTCCTGAGGATGAAAAAGCAACAATGATATTAACTAGTGAGATGGGTCAAGTAATATCCATGCCTGGGCAGCTAGATAGCGTAGGAGGTAGAGCACCAGGACTAGTCAGGAGGATCTGGGTTCAAATCCAGCCTTGGACACCTCCTAGTTATGTGACTCTGGACAAGTCATGTAACCCTTACTGCCACACCCATACTGTTTTTCTGTCTTAGAATTGCTATTAGGTAAGAGTTTAGGAAAAAGAAAGAAAGAAAAGAAGTATCCATGCCCACCTGCTCCACAGCCTGTTCATAGTGTCTGAAATTCTCCAGTTCTCGCTTGGTCCTTTCAGTGAGTTGCTGGAAAATTTGCTTTCGCCACGCTGCTGTCTGAGCAGGAGTAATGGACAAGGAAAGGGTCTGCATGGAGGCAGAAAGACCTGAAAACCAGAGAGACCAGATAGTTCTGTCAATGTTGAGGGAAACTGAGGGAATAAAGACGAGTGATTTATTGGGGGAATTGAGTGAACCACATTCAGTCCATTTTGTGTCTCAATTCTGGAACTAGCTTAGTTTCTATCTAGTTAAGGGCTTAATCCAAATTCTGTCTCGTGAGAAAATTTTATTCACTTGTGGAAACTGGGAGAAAACCTAGCCTTGCATAGTTAGGAAATTGGATCATTTCTCCCTGCTATTTAGGGACCCTTCACCAAGGACCTAGGAACATAGTTAGATCCTAAAATGGATGCGAGTTTTCTCATAATTATACATCACAAGCAACTCATACTTCTTATCTGAAAACTGGCCCCATACTGGTCAATCAATTATTGTTTCCATGTTCCTTGGACAGTTTATAGATACTTGGGAGGAGTGGAACCACCTCTTTTTTTAAGTTCAGGGAACTGTATCTGTTTGCTTGTTCCTCCCAGCTTGTAAAGTCCCTAATCTTTCCTCCAATCAAAAATCAGATTATCTAATGTATTATTTCCTTTTAATTAATTGACCTTACCCAAAGCTGAGGAAGGGGCCTAGTCTTGATTTGTTTGGCAACTGACACATTGCTTAACAAATCAATATGCTCAGAGGATCAAACCTTTGTTTCCTCAGTCATTTTTTTCACCCACAACAAAATCAATGCTGATCAGCTCTGAAAGATGGGCATCAAGCCTATATGAAGCAGTTTGGCAAATAAAGCCAAACAATCCATAATTTCCTTTTTTTTTTAACTAGTCTAAGCTTTCCCTATGAATCACAAAAAGTAGAAAAAAGCAAAAAAAAAATCACTCTTCTTCACTTGTTGGAAACTATTACTCAATGGGCAAGTCCAAATTGAATTCTAGCTCTGGAGGTGGGAGAGACTTTAGAGGTCATTTAGTCCAACCTACTCTTTTTAAAAATATAAAAGGTCACATTAGGTAGTAATCATGAGAGAGAAGATTTAAATCCAAGATTTCTGACTCCAGAGTCAGAATTCTCTCCAATGTACTATACTGTCTCTGTAAAGAAAATTCAAGGTTAATGCTTTTCTTTTAACCTTGGGGAAAAATAAGCTAAAATCATCAGGAGAGTGAGAATGGATTAGGAGAACAGGGGGTTGGGGGAAAGAAAGGGAAGAGGAGGAAAAGACCTCAGGTAATTTCTGCTACCTCATACTATGGGAGATAAGTTTCCTTTTTCATGTTATTTTGTTTTTCAATTAACAAGTATCTATTCTGTCTCTCTCCCACCCTACCCTCAAACCCCTTATTAAAAATATACATAGTTTCAGTAAAACAATTTCCCAAATTGTCCATACAAAAACCATATGTCTAATTCTCCATAAAATTCATGCACACATTTGAGCTTTAGGAAATAAAAAAAAGTAGTTGGCACAAGGGGACAGCTGGGTGGTTCAGTGAATTGAGAGCCAGGCCTAGAAACAGGAGGTCCTGGGTTCAAATCTGACCGCAGACACTTCCTAGCTGTGTGACCCTGGGCAAGTCACTTAACCCCCATTGCCACTCTTCTGCCTTGGAACCAATATATAATATTGACTCTAAGACAGAAGGTAAGGGTTAAAAAAAAAGGTAGTTGGCATAGTTGGCTAGAGAAGAGTGCTAAGATTAGATCCAAAGACACGGGTAAAATGCTGACATGCACTATTTATGACATATTGGCTGTTTCCTGTTGATATTCAGGGACTGCACCTGTAATCTTGACCTGCCGTTCTGCAGGTGTGTGCAGCTGCTTACGAGGGAGCCTGGGCTAAAGAGTATGAGTGGTTTGCCCATCCCCCTACTGGGCAAACATCTCCAGGTTCTGACTGTGGCAGATCATCTTCATATCCTACTTTCAAAATCAGTAAGAAAGGGGGGAGGGAGCAGGGAAGGCACCGGAGTAATATTTACAATGAATCAAGTGCCCAACCCAGGTTTCTTTGACGATAGGGAACAACAGTTGGAGAAGAATTTGTAGTGTTGGGAAGAATAGTTAAATGGTTTTTTCTATACCATGGCAGAAAAGAATTTTTTGCCCACCAGTCTTGATCTGCCATCACTTGATGCGGTCTGAAGTTTTGTCATGCAGCACCTGCTTAGAAAGTCAAATTTCTGGCTCTTGGAGGGAGAGAAATCAGAAAAGACACGACTCTACTAATTTCGCATGTGTTCTACATGTAAGCTGCTGAAGCCAGGAAAGGGGGGGGGGGGAGAATTGCCATGTGTGGTGTTCGCTGGAAGCAAGGCCCAGAAAATCCAGCTATTCCATCTCAAAAAAAAGAGATGGCTCTCTATTCAAGGGCTCGAGGGCACTCTCCTTGTCTGAGGGAGTCACAGATAAACTCTGAGGACATCTGCAGTTAGCTGCAAGGTTCACTCCGAGGCCCCTGCAGCTGTTGCCACTGCTCCCTTGAGGAGCCTAAGACAAGGCACTCGAATTGAACAGCCAGTTCGGAATCCTGGTTTCTAAATGTTCCCTAAATGGAAACGGAGAGCCCTTCAGGGGAGTCGGCTCTACAGATGCTTCAGCCAGGGCAATCGGAGCTCCAGGCTGCAGCTGGAAGATCCCTAACTCCCTTGCCAGCAAACACCAGTCTGTTTTTAGAACTGATGCTGTCTGCCCTTTTCTTGCCTACTTGTGGTGAAAGAAATTCCCTGTCATAGCCAGAAAACTTGACCTGTTTAGATAATAACATATTTCCCCTTCCCCGAACCATCTCCCCCACATAGCACGATTCCTCCATTAAGTGACATGTATCTCTTCCAAGCCTCAACAATAACAATCTTCCTATTTTGGTTATATTAGGGATCCCAATGTTGATGTAGTACACACAGAGCAATGGACTTAAAAGTCAGAAAGACCGGAGTTCAAATCCTGCTTGAGATGGTTTTCTGGATAAGTCTAGGTTATCAGATAACCCTCTAGACTTCAACTATCTCCTACATAAAACAAGAAGGTTGTACCTGATGACCTCCAGTCTATGAACCTGACCCTTCATTGTGCTGGGACTTGGGGTTGGCCGAGGTCGGCACTCAGGTCCCCTTTCGTTCTAGGCCCGTACGTAGCCTGCTTGCCTCATCCCAATCTTTATTTCCTCTGTGGCTATTTCTGTGCTTGTGTCCCGCCACAGTTACCACCACTTAACCCTAGCCCAGCCAGAGGAGGTGAATACCTGACTGAATAGTGAACCACTTCAGAACCGTGTGTGCATCCACTGTGCATCCTCCTCCAGACACCCAGGCCCACAGCGGGTGATCGTCAGCTCCGTAGCCCTCCTCCAAGCCCATAGGGAAGAGCCCCAGGGACGAGAGGCTGGGCGTCTCAGCAAAGCAGCTGGCTGAGTGGGCGCAGGTTTTCCGAGTTTCCTTCAGGTCAATGTTAGTCCAGGGGAGTTCGGCTGGAGCCGTGCCCTGAGCTTTGCCCTCTCTGTTCACAGAGGACACGGCCTCCTCTTCACCGCGGGGCCTGCCGTGGCCCAAACATGGCTCATCCTCAGGCAGCAGCCCCGGCCTCTCGGCCTCAGAGGAAGTATCGGTGTCACTGGGGCCCAAGGAGTCACCGCTGCCTCTCACTTCATCCCCGAAGAAGCAGCCAGCACTGGGTGGGAAACAGCAAAGCGACCTTTTATGTTCACATCACCCAAGCATTTCTCAGGTGTCCCCGGCCCCCCACCCTGGGCCTGGGAGGTCTGGATGAAGACGGATTCCTCTGCAGGAACTGAAGAGCAGAGTTAGGGCCAGAGTGCAGGGGAGTCAGAGATATTCATCTTGCCCCTATTTTGTGGAAGAAGAGGGTCTCACTCTGATGGAACCAGTACAAACTGCTCAGAGAGAAATGCCAAGTGTTATCCCAGGTTAGTCAGTCACTGAGCCCAGAGTCCCATCTCTGCCCTTTATCTGACCTTGTATAGGTCACTCAACCACTCTGCACCTCAGTATCCCCATCTGCACAAAGAAGTGAGGGGATAGCTAGGTGGCACAGTAGAGTACCAGGCCTGGAGGTGGGAGGACCTCGGTTCAAATCTGATCTCCTTCCTTGCTGAGTAACCTTGGGCCAGTCACTTAACCCCATGTGCCAAGCCCTTGCCCTTCTGCTTTAGAGCTCTTGCTAAGATAGGAAGTAAAGGCTTTAAAAAAACAAACAAACCCCCCCCCCCAAAAAAAACAACACAGGGCTGGACTCTTTTGGTTCCTACATTCTGACTCCATGAGGGCTCTCCTGGCACTCAGCTCTCTCCTACTCTTCTTTCCTTCAATCCATGTTTTTCTCCTCCTTTAAAACCTGCTCAAAATTTAACCTCTTCCATGAAGTCTTTTCCAGTTATGCTCACCTAACTCCAATCTACCAGGACTTACCAAATATCTACACTGCCCAAAACTATGCCGAAGGCTGTGGAGGACAGAAGAAATGTGGAACACAGTCCCTGCTCACAAACAGAGCCAAGACCAGCCTGGAATGAAACAAGTGCTAAACTATGTGGCTCTGACTCAGTGCTTTCAGGGAAGGGGGACATCAGACATGGCTGGAGAACAGAAGAGCAAATAGGATGTGCATGAAAGATGAAAGGGCAGGACTCCCAAAGCATGGAGAAACAGTGTGAGGAAAGACAGAGATGCCGGAGAACAAGGAGACTTGCCCAACGGGAGGAAACAGTAAGTGTTGGGAAACAATGGAAAAATAGTTTTGGAGAGCCTGGAAAGTAGGAAGGGGAGAGAGAGGGAGAGGGAGAGGGAGAGGGACGTGGGGGAAAGATACATTGGAAGGGGGAGAGTCTGGAGGCAGGAGGACCAGACAAGGGCCTCTTGCAATTAGCTGTGTTCCCTCAGACACAACAAACATTCTTGTACTTTATTTCATGTGTTTATTTGGGGATTTATTTTGAATTATTTTCATATGGATGTGTCATGACCTCCCTCCAAGACTATAAACTGTCAACTCCTCCTTCTGGAGATCTCTGAAGGCCTATTCTTGTGCTTTTCTTTTCAAAATCCTTTCCCTCCATTTTTGAAGCAACACTATGTATTACTGATTGCAAGGTAGAAGAGGGGTAAGGGCTAGGGCAGCATTGGCAAACCTTTTAGATTACATGTTCAAACTACACCTCCAATCCTCCTGTGAACCCCCCAAAGGAAGGAAGTGCTCACATTGCACTGCTGGGTGGAAGGGCAGGACATGTGAAGGCACGAGGGGGAGGGGAGCAGCCCTCTCCATGCCACCCCAGCACCTGTGCTATGCTTTCACTAACATGGGGCTCAGCAATGGGGATTAAGGGACTTGTCCTGGGTCATACAATTAGGAAGTATCTGAGGCCATATTTGAGCCCAATACTTCCTGTCTCCAGGCCTGGCTCTCTATCCATTGAGCCCCAAATGACCCTGTCTCGTGCTTTTCAAATAGCAGAACCTTAGCATACCCTTCTATATACGAAGTCCAGGATTTCCTAAACTGCCAAGTATTTATCATGTACCCACCATTCTCCAGAATCAATTCATACTGCAGACACATAAACATATTACCTAAGGAGGCTGGATGAGCTGCCAGTATGAGATCGGTCATTTTCTCTGTTTGCAATGATTGCTTTCCACGTTTTTCCACTAAGTTCACTTGGTGTGACACCCTGTCGGAAATAAACTGCTCGATCATCACATCCAATTCCCCAAACCTAAAATAGGGAGGAAACAAGGTGTCTGGAGTCAAGTCAATAAACATTTATTAAACACCTCCTAGGCGTCCACCACTGGAGGATACAATGAAGGCAAATAATAGTCCCTGCTCTCAAGGAGGCTTTATCTAATGGTCTAGAAAACCTATAAACAACTATGTACAAATAAGGTATAGACAACATACACTGGAAATTATCTCAGAGGGAAGGTGGACGCCAGCATTAAGGAGGACTTGGAAAGGTTTCTGACAGAATGGAGGATGTTAGGGACAAAAGGAGGTAGAGCTGAGGAGGGACAGTTTCACACAGGGATAGCCATTAAAAAGGCAGAGTTGGGAAACAGAGCATCTCATTCAAGGGACAGCACAGAGGCAGCCAGTGTCATATCTGCTTCTGGTACACTAAAGGGAGTAAAAGTAGGAGGTCTGGAAAGGCTGAAGGGAGCCAGGTTAGGAAAAGCTTTAAAAACCAGACAGAAGACATATTTGGTCCTAGGGGTAATAGGGAACCACTGGAGTTTACTGAATAAGGGGGAGACATTTTTAGGCCCAAGCTTTGGGAATATCTTTCTGATAGTTGAGTGCAGGGTGTTCTGGAGTGGACCCAGGAGGGTTTCTATTCATAGCATCAAAGGGAAAAAGTGTGGCAGTGAGAGGGATAGAAGGGACTGTCACTGTCATATTTGAGGGACCATGGACTGGACTTGTGATTTCATTAGCATATGATTTTTTCTTGGTGATCAAACTCCCTCTACCAGTACAAAATAGCACCTCCTCTGTAAATACAGTCATAGTTACTTGGAAGCTCTAAGAAGATGAGTGAATTTCCTCAAAGTGTCATACAGCCAGTATTTGTCAGAATCAGTACCTGAACCCAGATCAAGGAGCAGCTGAGATCACCTGCTGAGGTGCTGGGAAAAACATAAATGGAAAGGGGAAACTACAAAAAACCAACATTACAATTTTGCCCAAAGCTGAACTTCCTGGTACTACTTTATTTAGAGTGTGGTGGTTGTTATATTGGAGAAGAGGAGGAGAGAATAAAGGGTAGAGCATAGTTTAATTAGGTCTTGAGTTCTGCTGCCCCTCCTGTCCTAAGTCCCTGGCCCATTGCCCTAGCTGCCCTTGAAGTGAGGCTGAAGTTGGGGAGGGCTGGATCTTGTATGCTGGACACATAAAATATAAAAGTCATGTTTAAATTTTCCTGTTTGTTTGCTTGTTTGTTTTAAAGGAATCCACCTGGCTGTAAAATGACCAAGCCAAATAGCAGACTTCCTTCTCATTTTCCAAATTTACTCAGAATGTATTGCTGCTAATGACACTGCATTTGGAACTGGTATTAATTCAACCAAAGTTGAGTACTCTCCATGAAGAATTTGTTAGACCATGAATAGCAAAAACCAAAAGGTGGCATGTTTGAGAACAAATTGGTTTGTTTTAAAATGTATTTATTTAAAAAAAATTTTTTTAACCAATTACATGTAATAAAAAATTTCCACACAAGTTTTTCAAAGTTATATAATTCAAATTGTCTCCCTTCCTCTCTTCCCTCCCTTCTCCCAGAATGGTCAAGCAATTTGATCTGGATTATACATGCATTACCATGCAAAAATCTATTGCCATATTGTTCAAACAAATTGTTTTAAAAAGGATTTTAATGTGTGAATTGCTTGCATACTAATAGCCACTGATCTGAAAAATTAGAGAACTGAAGAAGTACCACAGTATTAGAAACAGACACAAATCCTCAGTCTTTAAAAGGCAAAAGTGAATTCTCTAAACCATAGGGCAGAAGAGTCTGACTTCATTTTCTGGCAAAAGTGTAAGTATATTATTAAAAGAATGGCTTGCAAACACTTCCAAAGAGAAGCAAGAATTGCCACAAGTCACCATGAATAAGTGATATTGGTCTAAGCTTACTTATTTTTTAGATAGGGTTACTAGACTAGGGGAATGCCACAGACATTATACAATGTCTTGTTGAAATCTAAGAACACACATTCCTAACAAACACCCCTGTAGAAAGGATGGAGATATAATAGGATCTTAGATTTAGAGCTAGAAGGAACTTTATAGGTCATCTAATTCAATCCCCTCAATTTCTGAGGCAAGGAACTGAGGTCCAGTGGCAAGTGAAGTGATTTGCCTAGGGTCATGCAGCTGGTGTCTAAAAGCAGGATATGAACTTAGGTCTTTCTGACTCTAAGAAATATCCACTACATGTTGCTTCTCAATATAGGGGCTACATATGACTTAGAAGAGCAAATTTAAAGCTAAGAAAGGACCTTTGGGGTTATCTAATCCAACTCCTCTCATTTTGCAGAATAGGAAAGTGTGGCCCAAAGAAATTAAGTGACTTGCCCAAGGTCATCCAGCTAGTAAGTGATGGGGAAAAGATTTGAAACTCAGGTCCACTGTTTCTAAATCCAATATTCTTTCTAATCAGTGGGACGATCAGGATCTAGGACCTGGTAAGAATTGGTTAATGTCAATGTGGAGGGAACCTCTCATAGAACATCCACCTAGATGGAGGCCTGAGCAGTAAACTCATTGTTGCAGTCCTATCTAGGTCATTTTCTACTGTTTGTAAATTCCTACACTTAGAAATTTAAAATTTTAAAAATCAATTGTACAATTATTGATTGAGGGAGGTATGCCTAGATAATACTTTATCACATTAGAGAAATAGCATGAAGGACAGCTGGGTGGCTCAGTGGATAGAAGCCAGGCCTAGAGACAGGGTTCAAATCTGGACTCATACATTTATTAGCTATGTGACCCTGAGCAAGTCTCTTAACCCTCATTGCTTAGCCCTTAATGCTCTTCTGCCTGGGAACATGATATTACAGAAAGTAACAGTTTATGGCCAGAGCTAAGGAGGAGATTATCTGCTGTCCCCTGTTCAGAATGTATCCCTAGCATCACCCTTAAGGAAGAACATTGACAAACTGGAGTTGTGTTGGGGGTAGGGGTAGGGGGAAGCAGTATAAATAAGACAGTGAGGGGACAAAAACCTATGGCATATGAAGATTGGTAGCATGGCCTGGGAGACTGGACAAAGAGAAGGCCTGGGGAAAGGAGAGATAAACAGGAAAGCTCTTCTCAATTATTTTTAAGAGCTTTCTACTCAATCCCAATTGCTTAGCCCTTATTGCATATCTACCTTGAAACTGATACTTATTATGACTTGGTAAGTAAGAATTTTTAAATAAATTAATTTAATTTAATGCCTAAAAGACAAAGTAAATGTCAGAATTATATTTCTGTGCTCAAGAATCCATTTCACAGAGGGAGAGTGTGAAGGAGGGGAAGAATTTGGTACTGGAAATTTAAAAAGAAAAGGATGTTAAAAATTGTTTTTAAGGGGCTGGGGTCAAAAGTCACAGGAGGTTGATCAGTCATATCAGTGCTGAGGCCCGAGGAAGCACCGTAGGACTTGGGGGCCACATGCTGAGCAGCAGGGAGCTGGCATAGTCACAGGTAACTTTCTTTCATAACTATTTTTTCCAGTCTATTTGGAATATGAGGATTTTAATTTGGGGATTATATTAAGCTGGAAAAACAACCATTTTGTACAGATTACAAGTTGAAGAGGTTGTTACTTCTATTCCCAACACTGATTTCAATGTTTAGATGGTAACATATAAGAACCTTAAATTTCAAGTCTGGGATTTAGGAAGACAGACAAGTATCAGGCCATACTGGTGATATTATTATTCAAAGAGGGATGTGATCATTTATGTTGCAGACATTTATGTCAAGACAGCACTGGAGTTTCCAAGTTGGTGAGTTGCCATATTGGAGGAAGAAGACCTAAAGCAAGCAATTTTTGTGACGTTTGCAAATAAATAGGATATGAACAGGCTATGACCCTTACAGAGATGGCAAATTCACTTGGGCTCCCTATCTTGAAGGATTGAAAACAACAGATTTTCAAAACTTCAGCAACCAATGGCCCTGCCTTTGATGGGGCAATGGAATGGGTAACAGAGAGCTTCACAAGATGAAGGTGACAGCAGACATCTATTCTGAACAGTCAAAGGAGCTACACACTACTAAATTTGAATAGTTTCTGATATGTGCTAGACAGACAAAGATTCATAACATCAAAAATAAAGCTTTTGTTCAAGATTTATCTTATCTTGGAATATTCATAGCTGCGCTCTTTGTGGTGGCCAAAAATTGGAAAATGAGGGGATGCCCTTCAATTGGAAAATGGCTGAACAAATTGTGGTACCCAATGGTGATAGAATACTATTGTGCTCAAAGGATAATAAACTGGAGGAATTCCATGGGACTGGAACAACCTCCAGGAAGTGATGCAGAGTGAGAGGAGCAGAACCAGGAGAACATTGTACACAGAGATTGATACATTGTGGTACAATTGAATGTGATGGACTTCTCTAGTAATAGCAATGCAGTGATCCTGAACAATTCAGAGGGATTTATGAGAAAGATGCTATCCACATTCAAAGGAAGAACTGTGAGAAAAGAAACACAGAAGAAAAACAACTGCTTGATCACATGGGTTGATGGGGACATGACTGTGAATACAGACGCTAAATGATCATCACCCTAATGCAAACATCAACAACATGGAAATAGGTTTTGTTCAAAGACACAAATCCAGTAGAATTATGCATTGGCTATGGGAAGGGATGGGGGGAGGGGAGGGAAAGAACATGACTTGTAACCAGAGAAAAACATTCTAAATTGACTAATTAAAAAAAAAAAGATTTGTCTTGATTGAACCAACTGAATACCTATTCTGAATTATATTATAATTCTGCATTATATAAATATATAATTTTTCTTGCTTTCCTGTTTTGTCAAGATAGAGTCTGTTCATTTGTATGGAATTTCTAGATGTAAAAATGGAGATTTGAACTCTGGACTCCATTCCCCAGAAATCCTTGCTTACTTCCCAAAATGCCTTGTAACTTCACCTGGGCCCAGAGCGAGATGGGGTATTTAACCTGGTTGTAAAGGCTTCTAGGCCTCTTTACTACTTCCGCTGCGGAGCACACACGTCTCTCATGATGTGAGTGAAATTGAATTGGGCCTCTCGGCCCACCTAGTACGTGCCTTTCTTACTTGTATTTTCTTAAATTCTCAACCTTTAATAAACCTCATAAAAATATAATACTCCTTGCAGAGGTAAACTAATTTCTACCTTGCCTCAGTTTCCCCAAATTTTAACTTTTACATAGACAAGTATAATCTTTTTGAAATATGCATCCTTGTTGGAATTAAAACTTAATTTTGGAGTTAGTGGATGTCACTTGTTTATTGTAAACACTAAAAAATATTTTAATGGTCAAAAATGTTTTTATATGTAATTGGGAAAAAAATATATATATATATTCTTTAAAAAGAGCTTTTTTAGGTGAAAGAGGGATTTGATTTGTCCTGCCTGGCCCAAGAAAAGGAGTAATGGGTAGAAATTGCTGATAAGTTGATTTAGGATCAATATCAAGAAAAAGTTTTTTAACAAGTGAGCTATCTTATGGTGCAATGGCCTGTCTAAGAAGGTAAAGAGGGCTCCCATCACTAAAGGTCCCTAAGAGGAAGCTAGGTGACTACTTATTGGGAGGAAAGAGATTCACACTCCTGGTGTCATATGACCCCAACATATGCTTCAATCCAGTGACACTGGCCTCCTTGCTATTCTTTGAACACAACAATCCATCTCCTAACTCTGAGCATGCCCACTGGCTCTTCCCCAAGCTAGGAAATCTCTCCCTCCTCATCTATGCTTCCTAGCTAAGTTTCCATGGCTTTCTTCAGATCTCAGCTAAAAGCCCACCTTCTATAAGAAACTTTTCTCAGTCTTCCTTGAATTTAATGCCTTTCCCTCCAAGATGATCTCCAATTAACCTTATATATACTAAGTTTGTACATAGCCCTTTGTATGTTGTCTTCCTCGCTGAAATTTGAGTTAATTGAAGCAGGGACTATTTTTTGACTTTCTTTGTATCTCCTGGGCTTGCAGGCAATAGGGGCTTGTTGACTGATAGTGGACTGACTATGAAATCCATTCCACCTTTGAGATTCTGGGACTATACAGATATGAATAATTACAAATAAATGTCATTTCTTCATCAAGAAAGTTAAGAAGCTAGGAAATATTGCACAAGCAGTTGGATGGCCTTATCCCATGGACCAGGTCAGTGGATATTCTGCTCACTTAGTCAGATCATGATGGTCTTATGGATTTAATCTCTCTCCCATGGACACAGAATTAAACACCTAACCCTGAAAGGCATATCCAGGTAACAAAGTGGATGAGGCTTATGTTTGAGAATATATAGATAGGTCATTGTAAATCTGTCATCATATTAGAAAATACTCCAAGTGCCAACTAGCAGTATTACATCTATAATAACTACAAAAGATGACAAATCTTCAAGAAAGTAATAATAAAATTACATTAAAAAATATGCATCCTAATTCAGACTTCTCATGAATTATCGATGGGTATGAATGATATAGATGTCTTTGTACTCTTCATAACACTTTCGAGAAGTCAGAATTTAGTCAGATTTAAAGAAATCAGGTCAGAACCCTTCATTATCTACAAAAGCATCTTCTCTGTTAATCTGTACTAAAAATGTACAATTCATTCAATATCTTTCTATGATGAACAAAAATAGTACTAACCTCTTGCTAAAACTAACCAAACCTATCTATGTGCCTCAAGATGTCCACAGTGTGGCCTCTTCTAAAGGGTAATTGGGCATATGCCCCGGAGCCTAAGGGCAAGCCAAATTTGCTTGCGTACTTTTTCCCAGAGGAGGGGAGGGGGAAAATCAATGGCCTGAGATCTTAAAAATCCTGTATGGTGGCCTGGAATCTTGGCAATATTCCTGGTCTTCTCTTAAGAAGACTACCTCACCTGAAAGTCATTAGTGGAGTATTTGCCCCAGCTGTCCTCATGGTAATAAGACTGTGAGGCTGATGAACTGTATTACTGACTCAAACACCAAAGATCTAAATGTTCAAACACATTCTGCAGTCCTACCTGGTCATTTAACCCTACATTGACCATCATCATCTCTCCAACCATCTCAATCCAGCTGGTGCCACAGGGATTATGAGAATTGACACCTCTTCTGAACCAGACCTGGGGAAATCAAGGAGGAAAAAGACACCCTCAGAAAGTCACAGAAAGGCAAACTAGTTGTGTTATGCCATAAATCAGCCTGGGAAGTCATTAAAAAAATAAAAACATAAAAACCCCCACAAAGACTGCATTTTTCATTGGCCTGTGTACTTTCACTGCTATGACAAAAAGCATGACATAATAGATTGAGAAGGCAGCAAAACCCGGGCTCAAGTATTGCCTCCAACCCAAACTGGCTGGATGACTCTGGACAAATCACTTAATCTCTCAATGCTCCAGGCAACTCTCCACAACCTGATGTTCCCGAGAAAGTGCTGGATTCCATTGGTAGAGGAAGCTCCTTCTCCCCAGAGTTCCCTCTACCAGGGAACCACAGGTCCAGCTATCCCTATCTAACTGCCCAACAGCTGGCGAGGCCTCTCTGAAAAGGCAATATTTGCACTACCTACATCAAAGGGTTGTTCTGAAGATCAGACAAGAATGTCCATCACGTCCTTTGTAACCACATAGGGAAAGACTAACGTAAACTAGCATTATCTTACCCCATTTCTAATCATTGGAAGTGCTAGGAGGAGAAAAAGTATCAACTCTCCAGTAGACAAGCTAATTGAGCCACTGCTAATAATGTGGATTCTTACTATTTCTTAATATATATTTGTACAGGGACAGCTAGGTAGCACAGTAGATAGAACACCAGGCCTGGAGTCAGGAGGACCTGGGTTAAAATCTGGCCTCAGACACTTCCTAGCTCTGTTACCCTGGATAAGTACTTAACCCCAATTGCCTAGCCTAGTCCTTGCTGTTCTTCTGTCTTAGAAGTGATACTAAGACAAAAGGTAAAGATTAAAAAAAATTATACATATATCCAGTAGAGGGGTAAATGAGCCAGTAATGATAACCTCAATCTCTCTCTCTCTCTCTTTTTCTCTCTCTCTCTCTCTATATATATATATACACACGTATATGTATGTATATATGTATGTTTTGGGGTTTTTTTGTATAATGTATTTCCTAACAGGCTGCCCTGCCTCCAGCCTCTTCAGCCCCACCCCATCTATCTCTCCAAAACAGGTGCCAATTGGTATTTCTAAAGCACCAATCTCTCCAAATTGTTCTGTTCATGAAACTTTCATGGCTCCCTGTTACTTCTCAGATGAAATGTGAACTCCTCTGTTTGGCATTTGGGGCCTAGTTACATCATATTTTTCCAGATATGTCTTTCATTACTCCCCTTTGACTCCAGTCACAGCCTGTCCCCAAACCTAGAATGCCTTCCCTAGTCACTTCCTCCTCTTGGAAATTCTAGTTCCCTTCAAGGCTCTGCTCAAGGGCCACTTACTGCATGAAGTCCTTCTTGATCTCAAACCATTCCTCAAAATTACTTTGCCTAGTTTGTGTTTATCTGGGTAGAGGTTATTATCTCCCAATAGAATTTAAGCTCCTCAAGGATAGGAATGTTTTAATTTTTATTTTTCTATTCTTAGCACCTAGCACATTGGGTGTGGCACATAACAGTGCAATGAGGTAGGTACTATTATTAGATTCTTTTTACACGTGAAGAAACTGAGGCTGACAAAGGTTTAGTGTTTTAGCAGGCACTTTGCAGATACATTTTGTTGCTGTCTTTCCTCCCCAGAGCTCTGAGATGCCTGATCTCATTTATCTTTGCAGCATTCCTGTTACAGATACAGGTCCATTTTATAGCTGGAAAGTCTGAAGTTTGGGAGTTAAAGAATTCATGCAATGGTAACCAACACCAGAGCCAAATTGTACTCCAGTCTTATTCTAATGCCAATAACAGGCCGACTGACAGCTGCTCTTTCACAGCAGGCATGAAAGAAGAAGGTTGCTGTTTCTATCACCAGCCAGGACAGTGACTGCCCTTTACCCCTTGATGCTGTTTCCTGTCTATCAAATCTAGAAAGTAATCCAAGGGGCAGAGACCATGTCTATTTTTAAATTCTATGGAAAGATCATGATGTTGGAGCTCACAAATGCTTAGGCATAACAAAGAATACAGAAAACCTTCAATTGGATCCAATGCTTGGAAGTTCTGGTTAATTTTATTCTCTGGTTAAAAGAAAATATCTTTTCTATGGAAAGGCTTTCTGAAATGCATTACTCTATACTTTTGATTCTCAGGGAAGCGACAAAGGCATGTTTGCTGTAAGGCAGTGGCTCTTGACTGGTCTCCAGAATCATAACTTTAAATGAATTCTCAGTATTTGAAACTGGAAGAAAATGTGGATACACAAATATGGGATACTGACTCTTGTGCAGCTCCCGGAAGTTCTAATTAGTTGAAAGCTTATGGTCTCCATCACTTTGTACTACAGTAGTCGTTTCTCATTTTGACACCTCTCTCTGGGCTTGGGGGAAAGGTTCTGTGGCCACTGGTCAAATATGTTAAGCAAGAGGTCAGAAATCATACTACAATTAGAAGACTGTTCAATACTTCTGGGAAGTTATCACATGTCCCAAATATTACCATTTCAACAGATGATACAGGTTATTTTAATGCATATCTATGTTGTTCTACATTAAGAATGGAGTCATAAAACCAATGAAACATAATAATATATTAATATCACAAAAGAGAACAAAATTTAGGCTTCAGATTCCCTCCAGCTCTTACTTTTCTGTCTTTAGTGACTGCCCAGACTACATTGACACCAACAGAAATGTGCATGATCCCATTTTCAGGTACTGGTGGTTCCACTATTGACCAGGAACAGCCTATAAGTAGCCAAAACAAAAACAGAAGAAACCTAAGATTAGGCAAGAGTCCCCTAGGGCTCTCTGAGCTTTCAGGGGACATGGGACTCTGGGCTGGAAATCATTAGCTCATTACCTTTAGGGTTATTCCTATCAATTCCTTCTCGAACCATTGCTTGCCCTTCCCAAAGGGTGGCCCAGAGGAGATCATAAGGCCCGCAGCTGATTTGTACAGCTTCTCCAGGGGTGTCTACAAGTGACCAAGAGGAACCTTCAGGGTTAGGGTGGCAGACGTCCTCTCTGTACCATACCTAGAAAACAAGAAAATGTATCATGGAGAACTTCAGGTACACTATAGCTATAAATCATGATAGAATTTCCCCTCCAATAGAAACTATCTTCTCTGCTCCAAAAACAACATTATTTTAAAGGTTATAGATTTCCGTCAGTTCCCAAGTGGCTCTGCTTTGGATTAAGGGAGGACTAACATTTTCTTAAATTCATCTTAACTAGGTAAGCTGCCTAAGCCAGGTTCAAGATAGCTGACACTGTGACTGCTCTACTATCTAGAGAACCAATTTGGAATTAAAAAAAAAAAACTCAGCAAGAAATCCCTGACTTTCATTGAGACTTAGCTTTCTGCAGGCTTGTCTACCCCAGAAGATTTAAAATCTGTTCCTGAAGCTTTGGGAGAAGGCCAAAAGGAATCATTCTGGCTTTCACTGCTAGCTAGCTCCCACATGCAATACTGGAATTTCTAAACAGAACATGGTTCCTTGTCCCCCAGATCTGAACCTGACCATTTTGATTGCTTTTAAACTCAAAGTGTAAAGTTTTGGTACTTGACTGTATTAGCTTATATGAAGCAAAAGATATACTAAGCACTGTGTTACATATTGTTGTGTCACACACATAATCATATAGGTATAATTGCATAAACAAGTGCTTATACACAGACGTCTCAATCACCCCTACACACACACACACACACACACACACACACACAGAGCAAACAGGTTTTAAATATCCATGGTTCAAGGGCAAAGAGGGACTAGACTGCAAAAGGTGGCAACATATTTTGTCCTGCATGTCCCCCTAGTGGAGGCCTATACATAAGGCAGCCCTGAGCAATGGTCTCATCTAAATGGAAGTTGGATGCCAGAACAAGGCAAAACAATGAAGGGCAAGGGCAAAGGTGAGTGAAGAGGAAGAGACTGATCGGTACTGGGATCTTCACAATTCATTCTGGAGGGCGTTATGGAACACTGATGAGGAGTTTCTGCCACAGACCAGTACTACACACAGAGAAGGTGATCCATAAATAATGGCTTGCTGACAACAAGGCATTAGGCATCTTCACAATACCAAAGCCAACTACTGGGGAATCTAAAAGAAAATCATTTCATTACCTTTTTCAACCTATATGAGGAAATGGAATCCATCACACTATCTCAATAGGAACATGCCTGATTGGACCTCCCCTATCTCCTTCCCTAAATCTCACTCCCCACCTCAGGTTAGAGAAAGGGTAAAAATAAAAGCCACAGTTCTTCTACCTTGCCTTGCAAAGAAACTGCCCAAACAGACAGTCGACCTATAGGTTCATCTGTGATTTCCCATCCTCCAATGGAGAGATCATTGAAAGGGTCAGGCAGCTGTTTAGGGTCATCTTGGGATGGAATCTGAAACAAAGAGGGAAGAGTCCAAGAGGAAACCAAGTAATGAAACCATGAAATAGAATGAATATTCCAAAACCCTTTCCTATCCTGCAGGGGCCCACAATATATAAGGATCTCTAATTTGTTCCCCAAAGCCCATTATTTCATGTTAATTTTAAATTCTGGATCATCATCACTGCTAAAAGTTATGAAGTTTCTATCCCTCTTTGACCTTTCATTTTTCTATTAGTTATGCTTGCCCCATTCCCTCCTAGTCATAATGCAGCAGCCACATTTGCCTCAAATTCTTCAAGACTAAGACTTGGCCATTTCATTATTATGTAAGGATAACATAATATAATATGTAATAATAATATAATATAATATAATATAATAATAAAATAACATAATATAATAATACAATAAAATATATAAATATAATTCAAACATAATACTATATCTGTGTACATATATAATGTACCATATACAAGTATAATACTCTATATGTATCATAGATATAAAATGTACTTTACACAAATATAGTACTATACATACACATGCATATATAGATGATACAAGGACTGGAAAGGGGGATTAGGTCACATACAGTCTTCTGTTCCACTTTTTATTCTAAAATGTTCTTCTTGGGTGTTCATTAAATTTTGAATAATTTTTTTAAGGGACTACATCTGTGATCTCATTGGCATAAAGAACTTCTAAGTGAGGTTATTTCCTCTACCAAGGCAGGTAGAGGAATCAGGCCCTTCCCTGATTCTCTTCTTAGAGAAAGAGCACTAAGGCACTAAGGGACTTGCCCAAGATCATCCATCCAGTGAGTATCACAGGCAGGACTTGAACCCAGGTCTTCCTGGTTTCCTGGCCAACTCTCTCTCTTCTATAATTCAGCTCCTCTAGGATGCTAATTTTATTGGTGTCTTTTGTTTTTATAACCCCTCCATTTACCTCTTCCTTCTTTCCCTCCTGCACTCCCCACCATGAGTCAGCTTTAGAACAAAGAATTTAAAAGGGGGGGAGGGAAGAAAGTTTAGCAAAAATAATCAATACAATACCTGAGTCCAAAAGTAGTGTAAACCTCAAAATTTCTTAAGACTTATAAATGTTGGAAATTTCACCATTGGGAAATTTCATACTTGAAAAATTTCCTATTGATAGTGGGTCTTGACTATTGGAATGTGAACCCCATTGGCATGGGAGGTTCCTTCTCTTCCCTTCTTAAGATTACTTTAGGACAGAAACCTTTTGCTGAACAATGGAAAGGACTTTGACCTATGCTTAAGCTTAGAACAGGAATTTCTTTGAGTCATGATTGATTTTAGAATTGATACAATAGAGATACTTGGAATCAATCTCCACCCTATTCAGTCCTAACAGGATTGAGTAAGGGCTGCAGCCTAGATCAAAATTTAATTATTCCAATCTCTACCCTACTCAGGTTAACAGGATTTAGAAAGGGCTGTAGCAAAGGATCAAAGATTTAATTATTTGAAAATATGACCTACAACAGACATGTGCAAAGCCACAGACCTCTGGGCGGTCCTGGGTTAAGCTAGAGCCTCCATTGGCACAGGGAAATTGATGGACACGTGATTGGTAGATGTGAGGACTGAGGGGAGGGAACTTGGATGGTTTCCTTAAGGATAGGGGGGTCTGGAGACTCGAGGAGAGGTTGAGAAGTTGGTCGGTGTGGTTGGTGTGTGCTCTGAGAAGCTTGCTCTGAAGGAAGCTGAAGGTGGGGGCCTCTGAGACTGTTTCTCCATTTTGGTCACGTGAGTAATAGGGACTGATCTCTTTTCTCTGCCCCAGCTATCTAAGGGCTTGGGCCTTTTGGCCCAGCCTAAACAGAAGGGGTATTTAAGCCCTATTCCCTTCTCTCCCTTTTTCTCTCTCTCTATCTCTAATTCCTTTCTTCCTCCTATTGTAATTAAACTCCATAAAAGATTGACTGCTGACTTGAGTTTTCATTTAGGAATTACATAGCTGAATTCCTTGGCGACCTTAAATTAATATATATCAGTCTTTTAAAGTGATTCCCTTGTAACAGTAGGAAGTCTTACATTTTTTAAAGAGTTTTTAGATTTTTTGGGTAGTCACACAAGCAAAAGATCTTTTTTGATTCAGATCTAGGATGTCATCAGTGTTAGGAACTCCAGTTATGGAAATTCCCTCCACTGATGCAGATCAGCAACTGATGGTAGGTCGATTATTAAAATTAATTATAAAATTAAAGTTCCTTTCTCAGAATGCTTTTAAATATACAGAATAAAATATATAGAATTAAAAAAGAAACTAATTATATGAGATATAGCTATCAAATTATTTTAAGAAAAAAAGTTCTCAAACCCCAGGTTAAGAATCACTGGCCTAAGCATTGCCATGGGACACTGAAAGGTTAAGTGGCTCATGCACAGTCAGACAGCCAGGATGTGCCAGATGGAAAGCCCATAATCTCTTACTCCTCAGCTAGGGCTCTATTTGCCACCTTGGCTGCTTCTGGCTACAACAGCCTGTTTTACAGTTATTTTAAATGACAAGTACATAAACTGCTGATCCATAGAAACATGTGTATGAAATAGTGTTAAGTGAGAAGGGCTGAATGCAAAATAACATTTACACAACTATTACAATCATATGTATGAAAACGTATAGGTGTACAATGAACAAAGATGGATGGTAAGAGAATCAGATTGAAATAGTTTGAAGTTCTTTATAAATAAGCTATTTAAGTTCATAATAAAAAAGAATTCATATGTAGAATATTTTCACACATATTATCCCATGCTATGAGGTTGGAATGGAATGGCGTAATCCTCATTTTACAGATAAGAAAAATAATCATAGAATCATAAATGTAGAATCAGAAGGGACTGAGAGGCTATGAATTTAAGCTCCTCATTTTATTGATGAGAAAACTGAAGCCCTCAGAGATTAAATTACCTGACCAGGTAACATAACAGCTACGGAAAGTAGTGAATGCTGGAGGGGATGTGGCAAAGTAGGGACACTAATTCATTGCTGGTGGAGTTGTGAATGAATCCAACCATTCTGGAGGGCAATTTGGAACTATGCCCAAAGGGCAACAAAAGAATATCTACCCTTTGATCCAGCCATAGCACTGCTGGGTCTGTACCCCAAACAGATAATGGACAAAAAGACTTGTACAAGAATATTCATAGCTGCACTCTTTGTGGTGGCCAAAAATTGGAAAATGAGGGGATGCCCTTCAATTGGAGAATGGCTGAGCAAATTGTGGTATTTGTTGGTGATGGAATAGTATTGTGCTCAAAGGAATAATAAAGTGGAGGAATTCCATGGAGACTGGAACAATCTCCAGGAAGTGATGCAGAGCGAAAGGAGCAGAACCAGGAAAACATTGTACACAGAGACTGATACACTGTGGTACAATCGAAGGTAATGGACTTCTCCATTAGTCTCAATGCAGTGTCCCTGAACAATCTGCAGGAATCTAAAAAACACTATCCACAAGCAGAGGATAAACTGTGGGAGTAAAAACACCGATGAAAAGCAACTGCTTGACTACTGGGGTGGAGGGGATATGACTGAGGAGAGACTCTAAATGAACACTCTAATGCAAATTCCAACAACAGGGAAATGGGTTCAAGTCAAGAACACATGTGATACCCAGTGGAATTGCATGTCGGCTGTGGGAGAGGTGGAGGGAGTGGGGGGAGGGAAGAAAAGAAAATGATCTTTGTTTCCAATGAATAATGTTTGGAAATGACCAAATAAAAATTAAAAAATAAATAAATAAATAAATTACCTTACACACACACACACACACACACACACACACACACACACACACACACACACACAATTACTTGACCAGGCTCACACAGCTACGAAGTATCTGGTTCCAAGGTCAGTGCACTCCCCATCACAGCACACTATCTATTTGAGGGCTTGCCCAAAGTCACAGAGCTCCTTAGTGGTAAAGTCAGAATCAGAATTCAACAATCCAGATGTGGCAAATGTCTGAATGAGGGCTTTACAAGAGCTGCAGAGGATCTTTTAGGTCAAACCAGTCAATGAGCATTTATTAAGGGGCAGCTAGGTGGCACAATGGTTAGAGTGCCAAGCCTGAAGAAGAGGTCCTGGGTTCAAATTTGACCTCAGACACTTCCTAGTTGTGACTCTGGGCAAGTCATGTAATCTCATTTCTTAGCCCTTGCCACTCTTCTGTCTTACAGTTGATCCTAATACAGAAGATAAGGGCATTTATTAAGCACCCTTTATGTGGCAGGCACTGTGCTAATAATAAGCACTAGGGATACAAAGAAAAGTAAGACAGTCTCTCCTCTCAAGGAGCTCGCAATCTAATGGGGGAGACAATCTGAAGACAACTATGCACAAACAAGATATAAAGAAGATAAACCGGAGATAATTTCAGAGGGAAGGCACTAGCATTAAGGTAGATTGGGTAAAGGCTTCGTGTAGAAGGATTTTAGCCAGGGCTTAAAGGAAGCTGAGAAAGCCAGGAGATAGAGAGGTGGAGAATTCCCAGCAGGAGGGAAAAGCAGTGAAAACAGTTAGAAGGTGAATAACTTGTGTGAGGAGCAGCAAAGAAGCTTGTGACACTGGCTCACAATGTCACAATATAGGGGTGTTAAGTAGTTTTATCTTAAGTCAATCTTTTTTTTTTTGGAGAAGGGAGGGAGAAGGCAGGAAAATGTAAACTTGGCATACGAGGCTTTGTTAGGACAAGGTAAAATAAAACCTTCTCCCTGAAATCAGAGGTCTATGTGCTCAAGGAAAGAAACAAATTGATAAACTGAAGGCAGGTTAGCTTCTAAGAATTTTGGTCTTATCTCCAGAGAAAGAAAACTGTTGAAGACAGATGCAGATCAAAACATGCTATCTTCCATAATAGTTTATTTATGCTTTTATTTGGGGGTTTTGGTTTTATATGAGTATTCTCTTATAGCAATGATCAATACAGAAGTATGTTTTGCACAATAATACATGTAAAACCCAGATCAAATTGCTTACTGTCTCTGAGGGGTGAAGGGAAGGAAGTGAGGGAAATAATTTGGGTCTTATAATTTCAGAAAACGTTTAAAATTATTACATGTACCCCAAAGAGATAATAAGGAAAAAGACTTGTACAAGAATATTCATAGTTGCGCTCTTTGTGGTGGCCAAAAATTGGAAAATGAGGGGATACCCTTCAATTGGGGAATGGCTGAACAAATTGTGGTATATGTTGGTGATGGAATACTATTGTGCTCAAAGGAATAATAGAGTGGAGGAATTCCATGGGAACTGGAATAACCTCCAGGAAGTGATGCAGAGTGAGAAGAGCAGAACCAGGAAAATATTGTACACAGAGACTGACACACTGTGGTACAATCGAACGTAATGGACTTCTCCATTAGTGGCAATGCAATGATCCTGAACAATCTGCAGGGATCTAGGAGAAAAACACTATCCACAAGCAGAGGACAAACTGTGGGAGTAAAAACAACGAGGAAAAGCAACTGCTTGACTACAGGGGTTGAGGGGATATGACTGAGGAGAGACTCTAAATGAACACTCTAATGCAAATACCAACAACATGGAAATGGGTTTGAATCAAGAACACATGTGATACCCAGTGGAATCGCACGTTGGCTATGGGAGAGGTGGGGGGGGGTGGGGGGGGGAGGAAAAGAAAATGATCTTTGTCTCTAATGAATAATGTTTAGAAATGATCAAATAAAATAATGTTTAAAAAATTATTACATGTAATTGGGAAAATAAAATATCTTTGGAATTTAAAAAGTGTTTTGGTTTTATTTAACTTATCATGGGGTAACTATGACTAAATTAGTTCAGTTGCTTGGAGTACAATGTTCATAAAGCCAAAGTTATAAGTCCCCACAATGGTGTATTGGTTTTGCTCAATTCTATGGTTACACATTGTAACTCATATCCAGTCCTGCCAACTTGATAGTGAAAAGAGCTCTAGAGTTAAAGGTCCTGAGTTCAAATCCCATCTCTGATCCTTACTATCTGTGATATCTTGGACAAGCATATAACCTTAGTTAGGCATCCATTTCTTCATCTGTAAAAGGAGGGAGTTGACCTATGTGGACTCTGAATCTATTACTTGGTGATCTAAAGGGCAAAGTGGTTCAGAAAATATATTTCAAACCAATCTCCACAAATGGGAAATAACATCCCCCCACAGTCCCCTGTATACAAACATAGGAAGAGAAAAAGGACCTAGGGGAGTGAAATGAAGAAATTACCAAGCTATAGGCCTCTTCACAGTGTATAAACAGACTATATTACAAAAAATATAATCTAACTAGGAAAATGGAAAAAAGGGGAGGAGGGGGAACTTCATCCAACTGAAGAGCTCACATCCTACTAACGGGTCCATCACGTGAGCTTTGGGTGTGAATAATGACACTCAAAGGAGGCAATGAAAGTTGTGAGATGTGGAAGGCTAATATGAAGCATAAGCAATGGGCTGCATTGAAAATTTGGGAATATTTATGACATTTCCACATAGACTATCTAATATCATGCTCCTTGGCACTGGAAAGAGCTCTCTTTTCTGACTGTCACATAACTACTTCTGATCCACACAGTGATGTTAAAAAAAAAAAAAGGAACAAGGAGACCTTGGCCCAAGTGTCCCGCGATTTGTATCTCCTGTAGCGAATCCACTTCCGCCGCCGCACGCATGAGTTCCATTTCTTGTCCCTTGTGTAGGTGGCAGGGAAGTCTATGGCATATGTCCATCCCTGAAACAACAAGGGAGTTTTCCTTTATGAGGTTCAGGGGGAAGAACGTGGAGAAAGCCCTGGGATGAGTGGTCAGGATATGGGGAGGGCAGAAGCAGGAAGAAAGAGGCAACAACATCACACGCAAGCACATCAATCAGAGCAGGGCAAGCAGGGATGGCACACAGCAGCGGCCGGGTGGTGAGGGTGGGGATGGTGAATCCAAGTGGTGCAGAGGGGAGAGCAGCATTTCAGAGGAGGAGCCCAGCCAAAGACGTCAACTTCCTAAAGGGAATCTAAGTGGGTGGGTTTTCGAGTCACCTACCCCTTTCTCGGTGGGTTCCCCTCCAAAATTTTCATCCACGTACCAGTCAGACTCCCACTCCCAGTGTGGTGATGGCAGCACCAAACTATCCAGCTGTTGGTGCTTGAGCCCACTCACGTCGCTCCACTGCCAGCGGTCACTGGGCATGAGCTTCTCACAGAAACCACCAACTGGATTCCACCGCTATTTAGAAAAAAAAGGAGGAAGAAATACAATCTTCAACTGTGCTTTTGGATAAAAAAAAACTTAATGGGGCAGTTAGGTGGCTCAGTGGATTGAGAGCCAGGCCTAGGCAAATCTGGCCTCAGACAACTTCCTAGTTGTGTGACCCTGGGCAAGTCACTTCACCCTAATTACCTAGCCCCTCCCTTCTACCTTGGAATCAATATTTAGAATTGATTTTAAGACAGAAGGTAAGAGGTTTTTGTTTGTTTGTTTGTTTTTTAATGTTGAATTCAGATTGGGAGAGACTTTGGTTTCAATCTTGCCTCAACACTTACAAAATTGTGTGACAGTGGGCAAGTCACTTAACACTTTTCAGCCTAAGTTTTTTCATTTGTAAAATGGGGATGCTACCTGTAGTACTTAGACCTCAACGTTGTTACTAGGTTTAAATTGGATAATAGGTGTAAAGCAATTTATAAACTTTGAAGTCCTATATGACTAGCAGCTTTTAATGATAATAATAATCCATGGCTTAGCCAGGACTCTGGATTGAGATAGTGGGAAGAGAAGTCTATAGAGGAAGAATAAGAGAGCCTATACAGGAATACTTTTCTAAAAGAGGGAGTTACAGTATCCTAAACTTTTGGGATAATTCACTATAGCTCTATAGCTTTTTTGTTTTCCCACCATAATTCTACATATTATTATATATTAACACCAATATAGCATGCTTTATTTTAAAAAATCTTACCTTCTGTATTGGTTCTAAGGCAGAAGTAAGGGCTAGGCAACTGGAATTAAATGACCTGTCCAGGGTCACATAACTAGGAAGTATCTGAGGCCAAATCTGAACCTAGGACTTTCCATCTCCAGGCCTGACTCTCTATTCACTGAGCCACCTAGCACCTCCAATTCATTTATTTATTTTTAAAGGCAAACAGGGTCAAGTGACTTGCCCAGGATCACAAAGCTAGTAGAATACTGAGGCTAGAGCTGAAGCCCTAAGTAACATACTTTATATATTATCTCATTTAATCTTCATCATAATTCAGTGAGATAAATGTTATTATTCCTATTTTGCAGCCTTCATTTCCTCAACTGAAAGTGAATTGCCCAGGGTCACCCACCCACCAAGTGTCTAAAGTATTTGAAGTCAAGTCTTCCCAATGCCAAGTCAGGTACTATCCACCCTGCAATCTAGTTGCAACTCTTTATCCTCTCAAAAGCCCTATGAGTGAGGCAGGGGGTGATAAGTACTTCTCTGATTAAGGGCCTTGTCTAGACTCCACCAACTGTTAGTGGCAGAGCTGAGGCTAGAGCCCAGGTCTCCCAACTATCTAGTCCTATGCCTGAAAACAGTGCCTGAACTCAGAGGGAGCTTCATGGAGTCTGTCTCTCCTAGGTAGAAAAGGGTCTGGCCAAGTCCTGGTAGAGGAAATGTTTACATTTACACTGAAATGTCAGCCCCAAACATTTTATAAAGCTGACTTGCCCCCAAAGATCTGAGTAAGTTGTCTTTCTTTGAATCCCCAGCACTCAACAAAGTGTTTGGCAAACAGTAAGGCTATACAAACACCTGTAGATTGATTGATGGGAAACTCCACCCTCTGATATTTTGATTCCTATTTAGCCAGGGACATAGAAAAGGAAATTAAGTTTGGGTCTAGTGGAGATGAAGGGAAACAAGAAGAAATAAAAGAAAGGACTGTTTTCTGTACCTGCCAAAAGCATCAAGGGTTATTGCTCAATTTTGCTTTTCAGAGAAACACAGAATGTTAGCACCGGAAAGGGGCTAAGATCAAGGAGTCCAACCCCCACGTTTTTCAGAGGAGGAATCTAAAGCCTAGAAAAATGAAGTAACCTGCCCACACTCACCCAGTGCCATGAATATTATTTCTGATTTGGAGGCCTAGGATCTTCCATTACACAATGTCCTGCCTGTCTTGGATTCTCTCCTTTTTAACTTTTAAACAAACCAAGTTCAATTTAATCACACATAAGGCAAGTGAAGTTTAATCCAGCTCTCAGCTCTGCCTGGGGCTGGAGCTCCAGGTAGTCCCTACCTGGTTCTCATAGGTTTCCTCCCGGTGCCGGATGGGGACATCACTGGAGCATACATATACATAGACCTGATTGTCACAGGCAATCCCCCAGCAGCACTGCTTTACTGCGCTGACCCTCTTGAACTCCAGATGGGCATCCTTGCAGAGTTCCCAGTACTGGCCAGCTGTGGCAAGCGTGTACACTCTCCCAAAAATATCCACAGCCCACAGTAAGGAGTTTGGCATGGCTAGGCAGCAGCTAGGTGAAAGAAATACCAAATTAGCAGGTGGTCAGAGCCTCCACAGAGTCCTTTCCCACTTCACCTTGGATCCAGCTAGAAGATGTAACTTCTACATGTAAAAAGCCTGAATAACTCATGATGAGTGATAGGCTTTAAGAAATAATAAACAAGATTCACTCAGATAAAGTAAAATCTGAGGCTATTACATATATTCTCTCTACTAAATTCAACTTTAATGAGGAAAACATTGAAGAGGTGGCTGAACCAGTTCAGTGACTAAAGAACAGTGAGTCTGACTTCTGTTTCTGGAAAAATTCTAGAACACATCATTTGAGGTACAGCTAATGACCAGGAAACAGCAATCACAAGGAGCCAACATAGCTTCATCAAGATCAGGTCATTCTAAATTGACCTTATTTCCTTTCTTTGTTTTTGTTTTTAATCCTTACCTTTTGTCTTGAAATCAATACTAAGAAACAATTCCAAGGCAGATAAGCCCTAGGCAATGGGGGGAGTATCTATGGTCAAATTTGGAGCAAGGACCTGCTGTCTTTGGATCTGGATCTCTATCCACTGAGCTACTATGGCTGCTCCCTTATTTCTTTACTTGACAGAATTACTAGGTTGACAGACAAGTTTTAATAAAGCATTTGAGTCACTAATTTTCGTAAAAATGAAGGAAAATTATGGAGCAAACCATGACATAGTTAGGGAGATTCAGACCCAAAGAATCCATATTAATGTTTCAATGTCAACTAACTCATACATTTCAATTCAATTCCTTCTGCTTTCTAGCCTAGACCCAGATCTAACATGTTGCTTCCCAGGCATCTGCATTCTATGCCACTGTACAGACTCTTTCGGCATTCTTTCTACCAAATTTCTCCTCTAGCTCTAGGAGCAATAATCCAATCAACACTACTATCTCTGGAAAGAACAAGTCAATTACTTGCCTTTTGGCTCAATCCTTCATTCTTATGACATTCTAGAGCAAAATAACCATTTCCTAATCAGAACACCACTCCCTGACCACAACTCCCCTATACATTTTATTTTATTAGAATGTAAAATCCTTGAGGACTGGAACTGTTGTTTAGTCATCATTATCACCATCATCGCTAGCATCTATATTGTACAGTAAGGGTTTACAAAGTCCTTTACTAAGATTACCTCATTTTATCCACAAAACAACACTGTGAAGTAGGTGCTATTATTATCCCTATCTTATAGATGAAAAAACTGAGGCAGTCAGAGGTTAAGTGACTTGCCCATTGTCATGACTTCAAGTCCGGTGCTCTATATACACTATCTTAGTTCTTTTTCATTTTTATTTCTATTTGATGCCCAGTGTCTGCTTATGGTAAACAATGAATATTTTTTCATTCATTCGTTTAAGAAGCTCCAGTGGCTCTCTATTGCCTTTGGGGTAAAATACAAAACCCTCAGTACGGCACCTAAAGCCCTTCCTTCCCAAGTTGACTGCAGCCTACTTCTGCACTTATTATGTATTTCCAGCCAAAGTAGCTTACATGCTGTTCCTAACACATGACTGTATCTCTCTTATTTTCTAACCTTTTGCACAAGTTGTCCCCCAGGACTGAAATGTATTCCTTCACTTTTGCCTCATTTATCTCTAACTTCCTTCAAGGCTCAGTTTAAATGGCACTTTCTCTACTTGAAGTATATCCTGATCTCTTTGATAGTTAGTACCCTTCCCCCTGAAATATTTACTTTTATTTTATATTTAGTATTTTCTATGTAAAAGCTCCAAGAGAATGTAAACTCCTAGACGACAGAGACTTTTTTTTTGTTTCTGAATCCCCATCATCTAGGACAATACCTAGTATAAGGAAGGTGCTTAATAAATACTTATTCAAGGAATAAAGGCTTCCGATTTGGCCCTCTATTGCATCACATACAAGATATTTGGTGACTTCAGTGTAAAAGTGGGGAGAGAGGATGGTAGAGAGAAATAGACTGGAAAGCATAAAGCTCAGAAGTGGGCAGGCAAACCTAGCCTGAAGACAGGAGGTACTGAGTTCTAATTTGAACTCAGATACTTCTAGCTGTGTGACCCTGGGCATGTCAATTAACTCCAATTGCCTAACCTTTATGGCTCTTCAGCCTTTGAACTCATACTTAGTATAGATTATAAGGAAGAAGGTGAGGGCTTTAAAAAAGAAGAAATGAGAGGCCAAATATTTATAAACTACACAGAAATCTCAAGCTTTTACATCATGAACACTTTTTTTCCAGAAAAAATTGGCAGGCAAATAATAAATAACATGCCAAAAATTAAGTTGGTTACAATTAATGGACAGACATAAGATTTATGATTATTGTGAAGGTCTACCTTGAAACAATTATCTGTGTACTATCAAACCACCATCTTATTAAAAAAAGATCAGAATGGTAAGAAGATAGAAGAATAATAACAAAAGATATGACATACAATTAGAGCCATCAATCTCAAACTTTAAAATAAGCAATTGATAACAAAAATTAAACAATAAACCGCAGAAATTACATAGACACCGATTACAACAATTTTATATGGAAGTTTAATTGATGTAAATCAATTAGCACAAGAAGCTCAAAAGCAGCTAGAAAGCACTTGTTGCAATTTATTTGTCAAATAGAGAAAAGATATGGCACAGGACACTGTACAATGTCAACAAAGGCATCACCAATTTTGAATATGAACTCATTTTCTAAATCTTACCAAAAATGATGATTGTGAGCAATATAATGTCATAAAGCAGAGATAAGCAATGGAAGATAAAATCAGTTTAGAAAAAGTTTGACAAAATATCCAACTAAGCCAGGCCATCTAAAAAAAACGGAAAAAAGACAGATGAAAGACAATACAACAACAACAAAAAAGAAAGATATTTGCAAAGATTACTATAACAAACCATTTTCACCAGCAAGGACAGTAGAATCACTACATTTGATCTCTGACCTCACAGGCCAGGGAGAGGAGGTAGAAATGGCACTAAAGAAGATAAAGAAGGGGGGAAGTCATAATGAACTATCCAGAGAAGATTGCGCTGGAAATGACACAGTGGTGAAGATGCTAATTCACAAAGAAAGGAAGAGACTCAAGGTATAGGAATAAATCTCAGACCTTATTAATATCAAAATTTGAATGAGAAAACTACTATAAACCTATATGTCTATTTTTCCTTCTATGCAAAAATTTTGAGGCTTATTTACACATGAATCAAGACGATTCTCAGTGACAGCACTCAAGAGAAAATAAGCAAACTTTTGCCAGCAATATTCAGCAATGGACTGTATCTTTACCATTTTGCAAATGACTCAAAGATGTTGAGTGCACAGGATACCACTGTAGATAAATTTTAAACATTTTAGGAGTGTAATAAAATTCCACTTTACAGACTCTCTTCCGACAACGTGTCTCCTATAGATAAATCAAAATCATTCAAATTTCCTCGAAAGATATAATAACATGATAGTCCTGCTCAATGACTCTGACTATAAACATCAGGAGATGAGTAAAACTGAAAAATGTTTGCCAGAGGTGCTTTCTACTGTGAAGAAGGAATAGCTGAGAGTACAAATTGAAGAGATAGATGGGAAGGGCTCTTGTTAAAACATGATATTGTGCTAATTAATTAAGACCTGCAACTCCACAGGGCATTCTGGAAAAGATTCGTAACCAATCAAAAAAGCTTGATCTGATCATTCATCTAGGAAAGACTAGAATGAAGAATATCTGCTGCCCAGATTATGCCCATCACTACGTATAGCTGAGACAGAAATTAGAAATGGTCAAAGAGTTGGGTCCACAGTTGAATAGAAGAGGCTTTGTGAAACCAGTAATCTCTTTTGTTGATCCCAATATTCCTCTAAAAATAAAAAGGCCCATCTCGTTTTATGACCAAACTCTACCTGTTTGGAGGCAAGAAATATGACAGTCTCCAAAGAACTAAAAATGAGTATCACAGAAAAATGGGAAAGTAGTGGGGCAGAAATTAGAATTAGATCAGGGGTTTTTAATCTTCTTTGTTTCATTAATTTCTTTGACAATTTGGTGAAACCTATGGGCCCTTTCCCAGAATGTTTTTAAATTAATAAAAGGAAACACAAAGGAAAACACAAAGGAATACAGAAATAAAATACTTTTTTTGAGCCCATTGACCTCAGGTTAACAATTCCTGATTTAGACCAACATTGTATAACCCATAAGCTCAAAATGAACATATGCCTTGAATATCAAAAACCACACCATAAAAAAATTAGAAGAGGACCAGATCAAGTATCTTTAACAATTAAGGCTAGAGAGTGAACTCTTAACCAAACAACATATAAAGATGATCACAGAAGATGAAATAGATAACTTCAAAATCATGAAATGGAAAAAAAATCAAATGCAACCAAAATGAAGAAAGGAAATAGTCAATTTGGGGGGGGGGGTGTAAAAGATATTTCTGGTAAGACTCTGATATCCAAAATATTAAGGGAACTAAACAAATGCAAAACCCAAAAATCATTCCCCAGGGTCAAAGGGCATGGGTCAAAGAAGAAACCTGTTAGCAATAATATGAAAGACTACTCCAAATCACTAATTATAAAAGAAATGTAAATCAAAACAATTTTGAGTTTTTATCACACACCTAGAAAATATCAAACATGACAAGAGGAATACCCAGTGCTAGAGGAGTTATGGAAAGAGAAGTATACTAGCACATTGTTAGTTGAACTGTGAATTGGTCCAATAAATTTGAAAAGCAATCTGGAATATCCATAGTCTTTAGCCTACAGGTCCTACTAGCAGGCATAGACTCCAAAGAAGTCAAAGATGAAAAATACTGGTCTTTATATAAACCTAAAATATGCAGACTAGTATTTTTATGATGGCAAAGAACTGGAAACAAAACTAAATTCTCATAAATTGGGGACTAGCTAAACAAGGTACCTGAATATAATGGAGTATTACTATATTGTAAGAATCAAGTATTAACAACGAATATAGAGAAGCTTGGAATAATTTTTTTAAATTAATTACACTGATACCTTTTATGTTTATTTGAATTTCTCAATATTCTCCCCTATGCCTTCTCAGAGAGCTATCCCTGAGAACAAAAATAAAAGAGAAAGTTACGCAAAACTAATCAACCTATCAAAAAAAATCTTATATTAAAGTCAGTTACATATCTAGAGTCCCCTACCTCTACAATATAACAAACCTCTTATATTTCTTTTTTAGAGATCAAGCTTGGTTAGTACTATTCCACAATATTTAGTTCCAATTGCTTTATTGCTGTTTTTCTCAATTATATTGTTGCAGCCATTGTATATATATAGTTTCCATGGTTCTGTTTATTTCACTTCACATCAATTCATTTGAGCCTTCATGTTTTTCTGTATTGATAAAATCAATAATTTCTTATAGCTCCATAATATTCTATTATATTCACATATAAGAACTTGTTTAGATATTCTCCATCTGACAGACATCATTAAATCTTCCCATGGGGGAAAAAAAGGACCTCATGTACACCTATTACAAATGTTTTGGCATATAGGGTATTTCTTTTTATCATAAGAAGATTTACATGAATTGATACAAAGTGAAATTTAAAAAGCTGGAAAAAACATACATAATACAATATAATATAATGTAATGTAATGTAAATGGAGAAAACAAAACAAATTGAGTATGAATGCTTTAATATCCCAATAATTAAGCTTGCCCCAAAGAAAACATAAGAAAAGATGTTATTTGCTGCTTTGTTGCAGAGGTGGAGAATCATGAGTGTGAGTATGAGACTTTTTTCAGTGTGTGGTAACAATAGGTGAGATAAAAATGTAGATATTAATAAAATTGATTTTTTAAATATACTCAAGAGACCTAATTAAGAGATAACCAGGGAAACTATATTATGCTAAAAGGTACCATAAACAATGAATATAAAAATTTTTTACAGCAAGTTTCTCTGATAAAGTCTTCATTTCTCAAATATATACTGAGAATAGAACTGAGTCAGATTTATAAAAATAAGAACCATTCCCCAGTTGACAAATGGTCAAAGGATATAAACATGTAGTTTTCAGAAGAAGAAATCAGAAGAAGAAATATAACTAATATGAAAAAAATTCTCTAAATCACTATTGATTAGAGAAATGTAAGTCAGAACTGTGATACCACCTCATATCTATCAGAAATTGCTGGAGGGGATGAGGGACAAACATGTACACTAATGAATAGCTGGTAGAATAATGAACTAGTCCAACTAGTATGGAGAAAAATTTGGAATTAAGTATGAAAACTATAAACTTCATACTCTTTGACCCAGCAATATTGCTACTTGGTCTGTATCCTGAAGAAATCAAAGAAAATGGAAAAGAATACATACATACATACATACATGGAATATATATATACATATATGTTCACAAAAATTATAACTGTTCTTTTCATGATAGCAAAGCACTGGAAATGAAGGGAATGCTTCTCAAGTAGGGAATGGTTAAACAAATTGTGGAATATGATTGTGATGGAACACTGTTTTGCTATAAGAAATCCCAAGGAGGGTGGTTTCAGAAAAACATGGCAAGGCCTATATGAACTGATGCAAAGTAAAGTCTGAAGAACTGGAAGATCACTGTACACAATAACAGCAATTTTGAGATGATGATCAACTGTGAAAGACTTTGCTACTCTGATCAATACAATGATCCAAAATAATTACAAAAGAATCATAATGAAAAAATGCTATCCACTTCCAGAGAGAGAACTGATGAACTCTGAGTGCAATTTAACATATAATTTATTCACTTTTTTCTTGCTTTTTTTTTAAACATAACTAATATGGAAATATGTTTTGCATGATTTCATATGTGTAATTGACATTATATAGTACCTTACCTTTTCAATGGGTGGTGGGGAGAGGGAAGAGAATTTGGAACTCTAATTAAAAAAAAAATGCTAAAGCAAATCATTTTTTAAAAATGTACTTCATTCTTTCTCTTCATAGCAGAACACCAAGTATGTCAGACATGGTGACTGTGTTCATCAATATCGCTAATTTTTTTTTAAAAATTCTTTGTATAAAATGGCTCTCTGAGAAGAGGAAGGAATACATTGGGAAAGCAAAGTAAAATTTTTAAAAGTCACTAATGGAAATTTTAGAAAGAAAAAGTTAAAGGAAGAAGAGAAAAGGAAACAGAGAAAGGACAAAGGGAAAAGGAAAGAAAACTATACGAAATGGACAAGTATAAGGTACACAGGCTGTAAAGTATAACCAAAGAGGAATTTTAAGGAAGTAAAATATGTCAGGAGGATAATGGAAGAGGACTCTTCACATGAGAAGTGATGGACTTCACATAACAAGTTCAGTCCTGTCAGTCTACCTGAGATATCAGATGAAAGTGAGAAAAGCCTCCCATATGTTAAATAGATGGCAAACTCATGAGAACATGAACAAAAGTCACATATGAAAGGCCAGTATGAATGGGTTACAATCTTCATTGTTGAAGGGAATAAATATCCAAACTGACGAAGTCACAGAACCATTGAAATAAATGAAGTTTTAAACCTGGATTAAAAAAAATCAACTTCACAAATGCAATAGGAGAAAGGCATGGCTAGAGAGCAGTTTGTCTGAAAAAGAACTGGAGGTTTTGATGGAATGCAAATTTAAATCGGAGTCAAAAGTGTGACATGACAGCTAAGAAAATTAATACAATCTTAGGCTGTATTAAGAAAGGAATATTGTCCAAGGCAAGCAAGGTGATAAATATTCCTACTATACTCTGCCCTGACCAAACCATATCTAGAATAAAGTGCTTTGTTCTAGACACTACATTCAAGGAAAGGTACTGATAAACTGAATAGTATTGGTGGGAGGGGGTATCGAGGTAGCTTAGTAGATAGACAGCCAGCCCTGGAGTCAGGAGGACCTGGATTCAAATTTTAAAATCAAATACTTTCTAGCTGTGTGACCTACCACCTAGCCTTTGACACTCTTCTGTCTTAGAACTGACCCTAAGATAGATGGTAAGAGTTGAGGGAGAGGTGGAAGTACATAGAGGAGAGCAAGTTTGATTCATTCATTCATTCATTCATTCAATGGGCATTCAAAGTGCCTACTGTGTGCCAGGCACTGTGTTGGGTTCTGGCTGCAAAATCATGCTGAATCAGGATCAGTTGGAGGAACTGAGTATACTTAGCCTTTGAGAAAATTTATCTTTGAGTATTTCAAAGGCTGCATTAGAGAAGTGAATCTTTTTGCTTGCCTCCAAAGGGCAGAAATGGGAGTAAGCAGTGAAGTTGCAAGGAAACAAATTTAGATTTGATGTAACTTTTTAACAACCTGGGGAATTTGAAAAAGAACACTGCTCTGAAATTTGAAAATCTGGACTCAAATCCTACTTCTGATGCTTTGCTTCAGTTCAGTTTCTTCATTTATAAAAGGACTAAGTTCGACAAGATGGGCTCTGAAGGCTTTCCTAAGACTATCCTAAAGAGAACTGGCCTGGGGCAGGGGAGCCATTAGACATGAGGAATGGGGACAACCTAGGATCTTTCTCACTGGAACTCTTCAGCGTAAGTCTTGTTCAAGGACATATTGGACTAGATGGCCTCTGAGGTCCCTCCAACTATGAGAGACTGTGATTCTGTAGGGTAGAATCCGGGCTTCTGTGCCTGTCTTTTGTCTAGAAGCTAATTCACAATGCCTTGAGGTCAGGCCCCCCTCAGTTCTGCCGGGGTATATACACTCACAGATACTAATACTAACTATGGAACAGCAGGGTTACATTATACGCCCCCCTTCCTTCCTCTGACACTGTGGCCACTCAGATGCAGGCTCTCCTCACTTCATACCAGGACTACTGCAATAATCTGCTGGCTGGTTCTCTATTATTCCAGACCACTCAGTGGTCAAAGTGATCTTTCTAATGCCCAAGTCTGAATGTCACCCCAACTCCTACTCAATAAACTCCAGGAATTCAGATCTTTCAAAACCTGAGACAGATAAAAAAAGAGATTTTTCCATAAAAAAGATCTTGAAAATGTCAAAAAGGGGGAGATCTATCAAGAAGGAAACAAGCAGGAGAACCAGTAACCACCTTGAAGAAAAAGGAACTCAACATTAAGAATCAATGCAGGGAGAGGAATGGGGCAGACAGCTAAATAGTACAGTGGTTATAGAGCCAGGCATAGTCAGGAGGACCTGGGTTCAAATTAGATCTCAGACACTTCCTAGTTGTATGACCCTGAACAAGCCACCTCAATTTCAATTGCCTAACCCATACTATTCTTATACTTTACAATTAATACAAGATAGAAAGTAAGGAAAAAAGCCAATGTGTGGGAAATGCATAATAGGGCATGAACTGTAGGAGAAAATAAAAAGCAGAACGCAAAAACACAGAGGAAAAGACACCAAAAATGAAAACATCTAATTATAAAAGTATTTCATTTCTTTAAAACCAATGGGAATAAGAATGCTGTTCTTTTTAAATGTATTTTTTATGTATTTTAGAAAGTTGATATCTACTTTTAAGTTCTAAGCTAGTATACTTGAAATAAATCTAAGAGTGACCATCCTGGGATTCCAATGTAGCAACCAAAAGGTCAAAATGACAAGTCAAATCATTTGGGAAAAGAATTGTTGATTCTGCAATTCACAACCTCTTCCCCTCTGCTTCCTGCTTATTGAGAATATATTTATTGTCTATAGCACTCATTTAAGACCTAGCAGAGGTCTTAAATAAACCTTCCTTGTGCTATGTGTATGTATTTGTAAATACTTTTATATGTAGATAAATATCTGTCAAGCTGAGTAAAATAATATGTATTAAGTGCCTCCTATGGACTAGTTACTAAGTCTTTAACAAATATATCTTAAAGAAAGGCAAAAAGATGGTCCCTGATCTCAAGGAGTTTGGTATACTGGAAAGAGACAGCCTGAAAAGAACTGTGTACAAACAAAGTACAGATAGGATAAAATGGAAATTATCAACAAAGGAAAGGTACTCGACTTAAAAGGAATTGAAAAAGATTTCTTGTAGAAGGTGGGACTTTAGCTGGAACATGAAGGAAGCCCAGGAGGTAGAGATGAGAAAGGAAAAAATTCCAAGGATGCAGACAAGTCAGTGAGTCAGAAGGAGTGCAAGGAATAGTAAGGAACGTAGTATCATTGAATCACATAATAGGTAGGAAGAGTAAAGTGTAAGAAAACTGAAAAGCTAAGAGGGGATGGAGTTAAGGAGGCTTTCAATGTCAAAGGAGGATTTTATATTTCATTCTGGAGGTGGTGTGTGTGTGTGTGTGTGCGTGTGTGTGTGTGTGTCTGTCTGTCTGTCTCGTTGACAGAGGGTGGAAGATAGCATGGAATGGAGAGAGATTTGAGGAAGAGATCAACCAGCAGGATATTGCAATAATCCAGGTGTCAGGTGAGGAAGACCTATACCTAGCCTACCACGGTGTCAGAGAAAAGAAGGGGGGTGTTTTTTATACATGAGATGTTACAAAGATATGACAGGATTTAGCAATGGATTGAATATGAGGAGTTGAGAGAATGAAGTGTCAAGAGCTATACCCCAAGGAGATCCAAGAAAGAGGAAAAGAACCAATATGTACAAAAATATCTAAAGAAATTCTTTTTGTGGTGACAAAGAATTGGGAATTGAGGGGATACCCATCAGCTGAGAAATGGCTGAAACAAGAGATAGTATATGAAATGTGATGTAATATTATTGTGCTCTAAGAAATGATGAAGGGGATTGTTTTGGTAAAACCTGGGATGATTTATATGAAGTGATAAAAAGCAAAATGAATAGAACCAAGAGAACAATTTTCATAGTAAGAGCAATATTGTAAAGAAATTCAACTTTAAAAGATTTAGTAAGTGACTGACATAAAGATAACAACTCCAAAAGATTTGAGGAAATATGTTATCCACCTCCAAATAGGGAATTAATAGCTCGATGGAAGAATGAAGCAATTTTTTTCTCTTTCTTTTACCATTTTTGTTTGTTGTTGTGGTTATTATAATATTTGGAACATGGCTAATACTAATCTGTTTTGCATGACTATACATATTTGTAATAGATTTTGTTTTATTTTTTCTTGCCTCCTCATTGAGAGGGGGGAAGAAAGAGAAAGAATTTGAAACGTAAGGAATTTAAAAGTCTCTGTGCTTAAAAAAAAAAAGATTAAGATGTTGAAGGCAACATCTAGGTTTTGAGCTTGGATGACTAGGAAGATGGTGGTACCCGCAATAGTAATAAGGAAGTGTGGAAGAAGGGAGAGTTTGGTAGGAAAAATGAGTTCAGTTTGAAAAATGCTAAATTTAAAATACAGTGTGAGATGTCCAATAGGTAACTGAAGATGGAATCTGGAGGTCAGGAGAGAGATTATGGCTGGATAAGTGGATCTGAGAATTATTAGCATAGAGATGATTATTGAATTAATGGGAACTGATAACAATATGAAGCAAAATATCATACAGGAAAAAGAGAAGAAGGTCCAGGAATGGACACTGTGAATTATTGGGCCTAGATGAAGCAACAGTCAGGTAGGAAAATAAGGAAAGATTAGTGTCATGGAAAGCTAAAGAAAAAAGATTATCAAGAACAGGTTGGACACGGAATCAAGGTCTATAGAAAGGTTAAGAAGTATAAGGATTGAGAAAAGACCATTTGATTTGGCAATTAAGAAATCATTGATAACTTTGAAGAAAGCAGTTTGGTTGAACACTGAGATCTAAGCCAGACAGTCAAAAGAGTGGGGAAAAAATGAAAAAGGGAAGAGATATGAGACCATAGCTAGCTGGACAGATAAAGAGAATACAGTGAAAGACTCCCGGGAGCAGATGAGTAGCTCAGCGGATTGAGAGCCAGACCTAGAGACAGGAGGTCCTAGGCTCAAATCTGGCCTCAGATACTTCCCAGCTGTATGACCTTGGGCAAGTCACTTAACCCCCATTGCCTAGTCCTTACCACTCTTCTGCCTTGGAACCAATACACAATATCGATTCTAAAACGGAAGGTAAGGGTTTAAAAAAAAAAAAGAAAGTCTCCTGTCCCTCTGACTAGACTCCCTAAAGGGGACCTATTTAAACCTACTTTTAAGGAATGGTATTTTGAGATGGTATCATTTGAATGAAAACAGATTATAGAAAATTACAAATGTGTAAATTATTTGAATTTTTTAAAAATAACTATGTTATTTTTATATAAAAGAGCTCCAATATCTCTCCTACTTCACTATTAACTGTGCAAACAGCCAATTATGTACTTCTTGATGAAGTATTGCAGTCTATGTTTGGGTTTCTATTTTGACAAGTATTTGTTAAAACTTCATTCAGGGAAATGAATAGGCAGTAATTACCATGTAAAAACAATGGAATAATTAGGTTGACTAGAGAGAAATCCCTGGAGCCCTGAGGATTCTCAGTACTACAAGAGAAGAGTGGAAAGGAAGAAAGTCTGTAAGGAAAGAAAGACCTTGGCTACTCAGCTAAGAACAGAAAAGAACATCACCCAGTTCTTATAAAGACATCCTTTCAGGTGTTAGCTCACAACACATAAAGCAATGGTACTTTTATTTTAATAAAGAACTCTTAAAAATAAAAATACCTTCCAAAAGATGCAAAGGAATCAGTCTTTTAACTGTAAGAATTTCAGGCACTGTGCCACCCCAGAATAAGAAGGTATTTTTGATCCTGTGAAAGCATTTTAAGGGGCAGCACAGTAGATAGAGCCCTGGGCTTGGAATCAAGAAGACTCATTTTCATGAATTCAAATCTGAACTCAGATACTTACTAGCCATGTGACCCTGGGGAAGTCACTTAACCCTCTTTGCCTCAGTTTCCTCATCTCTAAGTTAAGCTGGAGAAGGAAATAGAAAACCACTCTAGGATCTCCATTAAAAAAAACCCAACTGGGTTGAAGAAGATGTGAAAAAGTTGGGACATTAATACATTGCTGGTGGAGTTGTGAATTGATCCAACCATTCTGGAGGGCAATTTGGAACTATGCCCAAAGGGCGCTAAAAGACTGTAGTAGCAAAAAATTGGAAAATGAGGGGATGCCCTTCAATTGGGGAATGGCCGAACAAATTGTGGTATATGTTGGATATGGATATAATATGGATATTGTGCTCAAAGAAATAATAAAGTGGAGGAATTCCATGGAGACTGGAACAACCTCCAGGAAGTGATGCAGAGTGAGAGGAGTAGAACCAGGAGAACATTGTACACAGAGACTGATACACTGTGGTACAATAAAATGTAATGGACTTCTCCATTAGTGGCAATGCAGTCATCCAGAACAACTGAGATTTTCGAGAAAGAACACTATCCACATTCAGAGTTTTGTGGGAGAAGAAACATAGAAGAAAAACAACTGCTTGATTACATGGGACGATGGGGATATGATTGGGAATGTAGACTCTAAATGATCATCCTAGTGCAAACACCAACAACATGGAAATAGGTTCTGATCAAGGATATGGAAATAGGTTCTGATCAAGGATACATGTAAAATTGAGTGGAATTGCCCATAGGCTACAGGAAGGGATGGGGGGGGGGGGCAGGGAAAGAATATGATTCTTGTAACCAAGGAAAAATGTTCTAAATTGACTAATTAAATAAAATTTTCAAAAAATAAAATAAAAATGAAAATAAAAAACCCACCTGGGGTTAAAAAGAGTTGGATATGATTGAACAACAAAAAAGCATTTTAAGGTCTCTTTTTTCCTTAATGAAAATATTAGGAAACAAATACTTCTACAGTCTAAAATTTCTTTCCAGACCTACCAAGAACATTTATCAAGTACATAAACTTCTAAAATAACAATTCCTTCCACTAAATTATTTTTCTAAAACCTTTCTGTTAGGAAAACTATTAAAGAAAACTCTAGGGTTCTGGAAAATGGATCAAGGTTGTTAAACATATATAGAACAGGAAATATTTTATTCTAGTGTCATTATCTATTCCTATTATAGATAAATTGAATGGTTTAAGAAAGGATGCCTTTAGAATATATCAGAAATTTTAAGTAACTATTGTTTGGTTTGAAGAAGCAAACTGTTAAATGAACTGTTATCTAAACACTGGACTTTTTCTCAGTCTCAATAAGTAAAATTTTCTTTGTTCAGATATGCTCTCTACCTCCTTGACTTTGACATGGCTTGTGTTATGAGAGATGTTATAAGGACAAAGAGACTGCTACTTTGGGTTTACCTCTTCCTAAGCAGAAAAATGCTTAGATGAGAATAATAAAAAATTAATAAAAATTATTTCTGGCAGTCTTGTGTTTAAAACTGAATACAGAATTTTCTTCCATAACCCATACCTCTCAAAATAGGTCTTATAGATCATTACTTCTCCCTGTTTCTCTCTGAGAGGACAAAAACTGGCACCCTCAGGGAATAGTCTTCCTCTGAAGATGCAGGATGCCAGATTGAACAGGTTTACTATCTGACCAACCAAAAACTCATACAGCAAAGCATTTAGTCCTTCCATCATTCCATTAAGAGTACTCTGGTTGCCAATCTGAAAACCATACACTCATAAACACTATAACAACTTCTTCCATATATATGTAACCACAAATTTTTTCAGAAGTCAAAAGATTCTGCAAAATTTCAGGAAATGGAGCTGGGGGAAAGGAGGGAGGAAGAAGACTAGCTAAACTGAATTCCCTAGATTTCATTTCTGCTAAACTCTACTCAGCTGAGAAAATGTGTTTCAGATGGTGTCTGAAAAGACACTGCACTATTTATACAATCTGCCTATCAAAAGTCTATATACTATATATCACTCAAAGAGATATGGAAAGAAAACACCATGGGAACTCTAGGACAACACAATCAATTCCAAGTATTGCTTGGAATTTCATTCAACATTTACTACCTACTATGTGCAAGGCCCATGCATAATTAGGTGGTTACATTTTAGGTACTAAAGATCCTCAGGTGAGCTGTAACAATGAAAGCTAAACCTGAATGGCAGTAGAGTCCAATTTTCTTTTTTAAATTGACCTTATTTCTTCTGTAAAAATAGCTGGCCAAGAAACTTATTTCTTTCACAGGCAAGTTAGTCCAACCTCCCAATTAAGTTTCTTTCTCTTTTGGAAACAAGTGTTTGCAGTCACTCAGAGAGAGTATCAGCATGTTTTATGGCATTGTCACAAGCAGCATATGTGAAAAGCTCCCAACCCCCTGACCATCTGCCCATAGTAAATCCCATTACAAACAGGTTTATTCTGGTGTGCCTGACACCCACTTCTCAAGACTGGCCAGGAAACACGCTGTTATTGAAGAATTGGATGTCTCCAAATTATAACAATTCTCTAATAAATTCCAGATTCTAACAAGATGACACACAAAATACAAGGTCTAAATACTTGCGTGGATCATTACAAGTTGATCTAGCAGTTACCGATGCTTATCTTATCCTAGAGATTTTTAGCATAGTGCCCGGAGCACTGTAGGCATTAAATAAATGCTAGTTGACTCTCCCAAGGTGTGAGAAGAACAAGAGCAATCTCTAACTGCAAACATGGGGAGGGGAAGGGGGAGGGGGAAGAAAAGCCTTCCTCATCATTCTGCTCTGCCCTCCCCCGAAGCAGCCAATTCAGTCCGCTAAACCATCTCAGAATAGGTCCCACTTACACCAGTTCCAGTTCCTCAGTAAATCAGATCAGCAGCCCCAGCCCTACCTCTTCAAAGTCATCCAGATGAGGAGACGAGAATGTCTTCAGCTTCCTGCTCGGCTCCACTTTCCCCCATTTAAACCAGTGCTGGCCATACTCTGGATTCCGACCTAGGCCGCCCACCTCCCCATTCTACCCCCGCCCAGAACTTCTTCAAGAACCAACACAACACACCAGGTTCTGGAGCTGCTTTGGAGCCCCGCCCCCATCCAGATGTGATTCAGCCCCCTGCCGCCCCTCCCCCAACCTCCCCCCCCCCCCAACCCCGCAGATGTGCTACCTCGGGACTCACCTCAGTAGGGGCTGCGAGCAGATGGCGGCCCATCCAGAAGTGGGCAGCGATGGAAGATCTAGAGCTGGGGGAGCTCCGGGCACCGTCAATATCCTCCCTCCCTCCGCTGTCAGCTAAGGCACAAACCCAGGACCCTCCCCTCCCACGGCCGCCGACCCGACGCACAGCCCCGGCCCGGCCCAGGCTCTCAGAGGAAGCCGCAGGAGACCCAGCAGCCAACGGATTGGTCACCCTCGGTTCCAGAGCAGCCCGCATATGCAAGGGGATTGGCTCAGTTCGCGACTGCGTCAAGGAGGCACATTTAGAAAGGAGCGCCCCGCCTCCCGAAGGGCGGAGAGGGAGACCGGAGGGGAGCCGAGCAGGAGGGGAGGAGGAGGGGCCAAAGTTGGGAGGGGGAAGTGGGAGGGGAGGGGCTATAACCGGACATGGGGTAGGGCCGGAGCTAAGGTGCGGTAGGCTGGAGGGGTTATCACTGGGAGATTCGGGAGAGAGCTGAGCTGTGAGGGAGACCGGAGTTTGAAAAGGACAGAGGGCCCCGCAGCTGAGTAAGAAAAAGTGAATCCACTCCAATGAATTTTCTGGTGTTCAGGATTTCGTCAGATTTACTAAGTGTTGCTTGCTTGCTTTTTTTTTTTTAAGTTTTAAATTAATTATTTTCAATTAACCAGTTTTTTGTTTTCTCTCCATTCCACTCACTCCCACTGAGAAGAAAAACCGGGAAAAACAAAACCCTTTCAATGAAACAAATATTCATAGTCAAACAAAATAAAACCCCACATTGGCCGTGAGGAAACATTGTATAGTATGTTCTGTATATTTGACTCCATCTTCTATCAGAGGACTTTGATCCTTTGGGAAGTGTTGCTTTCTGAATCAAATGTTTGGGCTTGGCAGGGAGGATAGGTGGCCCTGCTTCACTCAGAATAACGCATTCAGGAAAAAAGGCAAGGGAGAAGGAAATAACCGCGCGAAAACCAGAGAGCCTGAAAACATCATATGGCACACTAAGATCTAAAAAGGCTGAATGTAGCACTTAGGATAACCATCTTTGAAAATTTAATAGAATCATACAGTTTGGGTTGTTTTTTTTAATCCTTACCTTCCGTCTTAGAAGCAATTGATTCCAAAGCAGAAGAGTAATAAAGAGTAGGCAACTGAGGTTAAGTGACTTGCCCAGAGACACCATGATAGGAATTGTCTGAGACTAGATTGGAACCCAGGACCTTGAGCCATTTGCCTGCTCCAGAATCATAAACTTTTGAACTGGGGGAAAAAAACTTAGATCATCCAGGCCAGGAAGTTCTACCTTTTGTGTGTCCTTTTAGCAGTTGGGTGAAACCTGTGGAGCCCTCATCAAAGTAACGTTTTTAAACACAAAAATTATGTGGAACTGCAAAGGAAAATAATTATGTTGAAATGTAGACATCAAAAAAAATTTCTTTATACATCCCAGATTAAGAAGCCCTGATTTAATACAGCCCCTTCATTTCATAGGAAGGCAGGGGGAAAAAATTTATTGTGCCTTATGTGCTGGAATTATGCCAAAATACAAATATCTCATTTGATCCTCAATAATTCTGGAATGTTAGTGCTATTGTTATCCTCATTTTATAGTTGAGGAAACCAAGGAAAACAAAGGTTAAACAGTTTTTTCAGGTCACATGTGTCTGAGCCTAGATTTGAACTCGTTTTCCTGAGCCTTAATTCAGCAATCTATGCACCTAGATGAATATGGCAGAAAGAGAAAATTGAGTCCCCAGGCCAAACTTTTCTGTTGTGTCTTGTTGAACACTTTAACCCTTTTGTTCTGGTTTGAAGTTTCTTTTCTAAGATTTAAGAACTCTGGAGTTAACAGACTCCCTTCTCTTTTGAGGAGACACTTCTGAAATATCTCAGTAGTAAGAAGGAAAGAAAACTAGATTCTGGCTTGCATTCCTGCTGTCTCTATTTTTGCAAATTTACTTTCTGCCTTTCACTGATCTTATTTCTAAAGGCACAGACATTTTGTCAGTTGGAAAGGGTCTTGGAAACTTGGACTATTGCTAGAATCCCAGATTCCTGAAATAGGAATAGATTTTTGTACAGTTTTTTGGGTCATTTTTATCTCATAAATAAGCATTGGCTAATATGAGTCATAACTCAAAGAGTTCTCTGGAAATGTCTGTCCACCAAAGACCTCTGATTGATGCTATGGTATGTTTAAAGAGATGAATATATACAGAAGTCTTCTGTGTTCTTTGAAAATAAACAAGCTCCATGAGAGAGGCAAGAAAGAGCTTTTACAGTGAAGGGGAGGAGGAGGGTGGGGAGGGAAACACATGAACCTTATTCTCATTGGAATTGGTTCAGTTAGGGAAGAACATACCCAATCAAGTGGGTATAGAGATCTATCTTACCTTACAGGAAACTAAGAAAAAAGGAGAAGAGAAAGGAAGAGGGCTGAGATAAAAGATGGCAAATTGGGGGATGTGATGGTCAGAAACTAAACAGGGGGAAATAGGATGGAGAGTATTACACAGTAATCATAATGGTTCAAAAATGTTTACATCTCTCTAATAAAGGCCTCATTTCTCAAATACATAGAGAAATGAGTCAAATGTATGAGAATTCAAGTCATTTCCCAATTGATGAATGGCCAAAGAATATGAACAGACAGCTCTCAGATGAAGTAATTAAAGCTCTCTGTAGCCATGCAAAAAATGCTGTAAATCACTATTAATTAGAGAAATGCAAATTAAGACAACTCTGAGTACCACCCCACACCTATCAGATTGGCTATTACAACAGAAAAGGAAAATGACAACACTTGATGGAGATGTGGGAAAATTGAAACATTGAGGCACTGTTGGGGAAATTGTGAACTGATTCAACCATTCTGGTAAGAAATTTGGATCTGTGCCCAAAGAGTTATAAAACAGTACATTCCTTTGACCCAGAAATATCATTACTAGTTTTGTAGCCCAAAGAGATAAAAAAAAGGAGGGGGGAGGACTTATGTGGACAAAATATTAAAGCAGCTCTTTTTGTGGTGGCAAAGAATTGGAAAGTGAGGGGATAGCCACTGATTGGGAAATGGCTGAGTAAGTTATAGTATACGATTATAATGAAATATTATTGTGCTTTAAGAAATGACAAGCAGGAGGAGCCTAGAAAAAACCTGAAAAGATTTATACAAACTGAAGCAAAGTCAAGTAGAACCAGGAAAACATTATATACAGTGATAGGAATATTGTACAATGAACAACTATGAATAACTTAGCTATTCTCAGCGGTACATTGATCCAAAAACAATTCTGAAGAACTCATGATAAAAAAAAAAAGCCATTTATTTCCAGAGAAAGAACTAATGGTGTCTGAATCCAGACCAAAGCAAAGTCTTTTCACTTTCTTTCTTAATTTTTTTTGTTCAAGTTTCATGAAAAGATTAATATGGAAAAATGTTTTACATAATTGCACATATAAAATCTAGATCAGATTGCTTACCATCTTGGGGGGAGAGAAGGAGAAAATTTGAGACTCAAAAATGTTTTTTAATGTTGGAAACTGGTTTTACATGTAATTGGGGGAAAATTAAATTAAGTTAAAAAAAAAGAAAAGAAGCAAACTGTATAAATTCAAGAAAGGAGATGTGGTGGGTAGGTTTTGAACAATGATACATGTATAACCCAGTGGAATTGCTTGTCAGCTCCGGGAGTGGGGGAAGGAAAGGTGGAATCATAAATCATGTAACCATAGAAAAATATTTTAAATAAAAAATAAACAAAAGATGTGGTGGTAGCAGGATCTAATACAAGAGGGAAAAAAGGAAGAAGGAAGAATTTTCAGTTCAGTTCAATTTTCAGCATAGATAAGCCTCAGAATCACAAACTGAGATGGAAAGTTGAACATTATTTACTCCTTTACACTCTTAAAAATAACCAAGGATCCCCTCCCCAAAAAGTTCTTATTTTTATGGGTTATAGATATGAGTATGTTGATAAATGTTTAATAACCTTTCCCATCAAAAAAAAAAGAATGCATACTCAACACACTTTAAAGTTTAATATGTTAATAATATTTTGTTCATAACTTTCCTATATTGAAGCATTCAACAAGACAATAAATCAAGCCCCATTTCATAGTGTTTGTTAAATTTTCAGTGCTAGCATTTATATTTTAGAAATTTACAATCTACTCCAGTTCAAACTGGCTCCAGCACAACCCTGGTTAAAGCTCTTGATGTTTAATAAATAAATTATAACATCTTAGTATTCTTGTCGAAAATAATTTTGGCTTCAAGTATCCTCTGAAAGTGTCTTGAGGTCTCCTATGAGTTCCTGGATCACACTTGAGAATCAATGTGCTAGCTGACCTTCAAAGGTCAATCTCCTTATTTTGTAAATGAGGAAATGGTCCTTAGAAAGTTTGGTAACTTGCTTGAATTCAGTTCTCCTGACTCCCAGTGTAATGTTCTTTCACCCCATTTCACTGCTTTCTTGACACGTATTAAGTTCCAAATTCCCTAGCATGGTTGTAGAAAAATATTGAGAGACCAAATATGTAGAATTTAGAGAAGAACAAGTTTTTAAAAGCCAAATGGGCTTTGAGCTGCTTAGCTAATAAAGTAAATCACCAGTTTTTCAGGGCATCAGTTCAGTTTTCAAATGGGCCCATCTTTGACTTACTTTGGCCTTCTTGTATATAAGTTCCATTGGTTACAAAGACCACTTGGTGAGAAAGGGTTTCTGTCTCAGCAAAATCTATCACTACCAATGGATAAAACCAAACAATTTTCATTTCAATACAGAAAGCACATTATTTGTATTAAATAACTTTTCACATAACAGGGTGTGTTATTGTGGCTGTATCTGGTGTATATTCACATTATATTTAGCTAGTGCTAGATCATATTTCATATCCCATCTAGCCATCCATCAAGAAACCAGGTCCTTCCCAATATGAGCTTGCTATCTACTTACTTTTGCTTCTCCCCTCGACCCCAACAGAAGCAGGAACCCTCCAGAAGTGTCCATGCCCTCCTAAACTGGGGAATTAATCCACATAGCTTTGGTATTCAACCTCAAGGCTGAGCTCTTCTGTTTGGTGGGTGAGTGAGCAAAAACTGATTTAATCCTTTATACCTAGCAGGCCCCAGACTATGCTTTACATCTCATCCAGGCAACCAGCAAAATAGGGCCTACTCATTTCCTATATTTTACCAATTTCCCTGCTCCAACCCTAATCCCTTTCCACCTCTTGCTTTTGTTCTGGGAATGATAATCAAATTAATGCTGTAATTGTTACTGGAAAGAGTATAACACTTGACTGTCAACGTATATATATAATTGTTGTTCAGTTGTATCTGACTCTTGGTGACCCCATTTGGGATTTTCTTGGCAAAGATATTGGAATGGATTACCAGTTCAGAAACTGAAGCAAACAGGGTTAAGTGACTTAGGTCACATAGCTAGGAAGTTTCTGAGATTGGATTTGAATTTAGAACTTCCTGATTCCAGGTCCATCAGTTTAGCTACTGTGCCACCTGGCTGCCTATAGATGTAGATATGGCCTCCTATATATATTTAGATATAAGTATTAGCATATATATCACTAGATACATAAATCACACACATATATATATATAATCTTAACTCCGTTAAAATGTAATTTTCATTTCAGAAAGAGCTGTGTCACTTTTTTTGTATTTGTAGCTCTAGTACTTTGTATAGTGTCTAGCATATAGTAGGTGCTTAATAAATTCTTAATCATTCTGAAGGGATATTAAAAGTCCTTTGTCCTATCCTATTCACATAAAAATGTGAATGGCTAAATAACCTGATATGAAGATGGAGTCAACTAACCATGGGGTCACTCCTTTTAAGAAGAAACCATAAATACAAGATGAGTCATTTGAAATTAGAAATTAAAAATTAATTTCCAAATTTGTACTCAAGAACTGTTATGTGTAAGTTGAGTTAGGGTAAGAGAAATTAACATAGTGAACTTCTCTTGGCAACCAAAGGACTTCCTTCCCTTTGCAGAAACTGGAAAAAAAAATTTAACATCTCATTAACCTTAAGAGAGGAGATTTGAAATCCTCTCCAAAAATTTTTTCAGTAAGGCAAAAGTTCACATAGAAGAAATCAACTCTTAGGAATATTCTAAAGTTCTAAAGAAAGTTGGTAGTTTTCTTTTTTTTTCTTTTTTTTAAACCCTTACTTTCTATCTTAGAATCAAGGAAGAAGATTGGTTAGGGCTAGGCAATTGAGGTTAAATGACTTGTCCAAGATCACACAGCTAGGACTTGTCTAAGATCACATTGGAGCCCAGGTCTCTAGGTCTGGCTTCTTCTTCTGTGCTACTTGGTGCCCCTAGTTGGCAGCTTTCTGAGGAAAGATAGCTCAAACATCTATTTGGTCAATCTAGCTGAAACAGAGACATCATCAAAGGATTGGTACAATGAAACACTATAAAATTTACTCAATCATGATTTCTAGTCATTGTTTCCATATATAGACTGTGAGCTCTTTGAGGGCAGAGACTTCATATTAAGCTCCTTTATGTTCCCCTCAGTGTTTGATGTCCCACTCCTAAACCAATCAGGTGTTAAGTCTTATTGATTCTATCTACACATTCCTCAAATACTTCCTTCCCAAAATCTTCATAGAAACCTCTGACAAAGGTTTAATTACTCAAATTTATAAAGAGCTAAATCAACTGTACAAAAAATCAAGCCATTCTCCAATTGATAAATGGGCAAGGGACATGGATAGGCAGTTCTCAGATAAAGAAATCAAAACTATTAACAAGCACATGAAGAAGTGTTCTACATCTCTTATAATCAGAGAGATGCAAATCAAAACAACTCTGAGGTATCACCTCACACATAGCAAATTGGCTAACATGACAGCAAAGGAAAGTAATGAATGCTGGAGGGGATGTGGCAAAGTAGGGACATTAATTCATTGCTGGTGGAGTTGTGAACTGATCCAACCATTCTGGAGGGCAATTTGGAACTATGCCCAAAGGGTGATAAAAGACTGTCTGCCCTTTGATCCAGCCATAGCACTGCTGGGCTTGTACCCCAAAGAGATAATGGACAAAAAGACTTGTACAAAAATATTCATAGCTGCACTCCTTGTGGTGGCCAAAAACTGGAAAACGAGGGGATGCCCATCAATTGGGGAATGGCTGAGCAAATTGTGGTATATGTTGGTGATGGAATACTATTGTGCTAAAAGGAATAATAAAGTGGAGGAATTCCATGGAGACTGGAACAACCTCCAGGAAGTGATGCAGAGTGAGAGGAGCAGAACCAGGAGAACATTGTACACAGAGACTAATACACTGTGGTACAATCGAATGTAATGGACTTCTCCATTAGTGGTGGTGTAATGTCCCTGAACAACTTTCAGGGATCTAGGAGAAAAAAACACCATTCATAAGCAAAGGATAAACTATGGGAGTAGAAACACCGAGGAAAAGCAACTGCCTGAATACAGAGGTTGAGGGGACATGACAGAGGAGAGACTCTAAATGAACACTCTAATGCAAATATTATCAACAAAGCAATGGGTTCAAATCAAGAAAACATGTAATGCCCAGTGGACTTACGTGTCGGCTATGGGGGGTGGGGGGAGGAAAAGAAAATGATCTATGTATTTAATGAATAATGCTTGGAAATGATCAAATAAAATATTTAAAAAAAAATACTTCCTTCCCTTTCCAGCCTAAGAAACATCACTACCACCATCAAAGTGATACTCATTCCTAAAGCATGCTTGATGTTTCACTCTATTGCTTAATAAATTGCAGTAGTTCCCTAATTCTTCTAGGATCAAATATAGACTGTTTGGAACTTTAGATCCTTTATAACCGGTTTTAACCAACTCCTATGATTTGGGTATCCCAAAAGTCTTAGTGTAGTTTTTAGCTTTAATAGCTTAAAACATCATAGTTTAAAGCTTAAAACTACACTAAGACTTTTGGGACCACTTACTCCAACCCACATCCTATATGTTCCAACCAATCTGGCCTTTTTGAAGGAAGGAAGGAGAGAAGGAAGCAAGGAAGCAAGGAAGAATGGAGTTAGGAAGAAAAGAGGGAAAGGGAGCAGGGAGACAGGAAAGGACAGGGAGGGAGAGAAGGAAGGAAGGAAGAAAACAAGCATTTATTAAGTGTATACTATGTGGGATGCACTTTGATAAGTGTTTTGGGATACAAATATAGGCAAAAAAGAACATTTTTGTTCTCAAGGAGCTTACATTCACAGATAGAATCTTTCCAGCTCACCTCACCAAAAATCACCTTTATTTGTTTGTTATTTATAGTGTCCCCAAAAAGTGCAGTTTTCTGTTCTTAAAAGCTTAAATCTATACTAACTTTGGATACATCCTGTATATGCATGTATTGTTTCCCTCTAATAGAATATAAGATCTTTTAAAAAAGGAACCATTTCATTATGGTTTTGATGTCCCTAGCATTTAGTATAATAGCTCGTACATAGTAAGTAGTTAATAAATACTTGTTGTTTGATTACCTATATAGCACATGTATAATAAATATGATTGTGAATGGTTTAAAAAATAGCCACAGACACATCATTTCAGCATATAACATTCAGCAATTCCACAAGTCTCTCAGGCAGTCTATTCCCTAAAGTAAGACACAAATTCACTCACAGTTATAGACCAAATCATTATAAGTATAATCTATAATATGGTCCTTTGTATGTAAAGATAGCATCAGTAGAATGTGCACAGTGGTTGTGAGCTTTCACTGGCCTAGTGTCTGCAGACAGACATCTTTTCATATCCATTAACTCATTTGATCTTCACAAAAAACCTCTGAAGTAAAATAAATGTTATCTCCAGTTTATGGACTTCAAGTTAACCATTGTCAAGGGGTCATACAGTCAGTCAATAAGGGGTGAAAACCAGGGTTCCTGATGCCACCAACCTTTTTTTCCCATTACACATTACTGCCTTGAGGAGATACAATGGATTGAGAATTGTGTTCACCTAGTGAACTAGGTGAGATAGAGTCTGTGGTCACAGAGTATTCAACCCCAACCTCAGAAAATGGCTTATCCAACCAGCCAATGAAAAGGATTGTTGGTCTTTTAAACAACTAGCTGACAAACAAATATGTCTTATTCAGCTGTTAATTCAGTGAACAAATATTTATTGAATTGTTTGAAAAGTGCTTATGAGATATTCAGAATAACAAGACAGAGGTTCCAGCCATTGAGACATTATTGAGGAAAGAGAGCCTAAACATATAAGCAATATGATATGTCAATAATATATGCAAATCGACACAGATTTGTCTGTGTCAAACATAGGAGTTTGAATTGAATGGAGAAATCTCTGGCAATTCTCTCTTCAGGAGAGCAGAAGAAGATTGGATGAGGAGTTAGGAGGCTGAGGCCAATCTCGGGACTGCCATTAATTCATTTTGTGTACCCCAGGGAAGTCAATTTAGCTTATGGACCTGGGTTGTCTTATTTGGAAGACAAGAAGGTTAAACTATATTATCTTTAAAGTCCCCTTTCCATTTAAAATTCTATGACTCTAAATGTCAGATATGTATGAGACCCTCAGAGAAAGTGATTAGCTATCTGCTATCTGCTATTCATGTTATGAAAAGTGAAATGCACCAATGAAACTAACTAGTTGTTAAATAGTACCTACTATGTGCTAGGGACTGTGCTAAGCATACTTTCCAAATATTATTTATTTTGATCCTCACAACCAACCTGTGAGGGAGATGCTATTATTAACTACATTTTACAGTTGAGAAAACTGAGGCAGAGGTTAAATGCCTTGCCTAAGATTACCCAGAGAGTTAAGATTTAACCTGGTTTTTAAACTCATCTTCCTAACACTAGGATCAACATTTAATCCATGATTTCACCTCCAGGCTGTGATGTGTAATGGAAAAAATGCTGGACAGCATAAGGAGACTTGGGTTTGAATCTTAGTTTTGTTAGATTTAAATTAATAACTCCAGGTTCTTATTTTCCATAGAGTTTATTAATAACTTGAGACAAAGAAAGCAAAGAGATAGAAGTTTAAAGCCCATTTTCTAACCCAAGTCTGACCACATGCTGATCCTCCTGCACAATTCTCCATCCCTGCTCCAGTGCCCCATTCAGGGAAGTAGAGAGGGGGGCATCTCCACCCACCCCTCTTATCCTCCGACTCTCCCACACCTCCCTGTGTGCATACATCCCACACAAAATGGGATGAACCGGGCTAGCAATCCAGAGGGGGAGGAGATGAAACTCCCTCTACACAGTTTTCTCACTTACTGGCTATCTGACCCCATGGAAAATGGCTTAAAGTTTCTGACCCTCACTTTTCTCATAGGTAAATTGGGGATAATATTACTTTACCTCTGAGGAAAACTAGTGTTGAATTGGAATATTATTGAAAAATCATTTTCCCCTTTGCTCCTCTTCTTGGGGTCAGGTCAAAGAGGTATGATTTTAAAGCTGAAAATAAACAGTTTCTTCTCCCAGACTGTGAAACTGTGAAAGGTTCTCCCTTCTTTTGTTAAGATCTTTGTTATGACCATCCAAATAATTGACCATATTAACAAGCAAACCATCAAAAATCACATGATTATCTCATAGATGCAGAAAAAGCCTTTGGCAAAACACAACACTCATTCCTATTGAAAACACTAGAGAGTATAGGAATAGAAGGTCCTTTCCTAAAAATAATAAACAGTATATATCTAAAACCATCAGCAAACCTCATCTGCAATGGGGATAAACTAGAAACCTTCGCAATAAGATCAGGAGTGAAACAAGGATGCCCATTATCACCTCTATTATTTAACATTGTACTAGAAACACTAGCAGTAGCAATTAGAGAAGAAAAAGAAATTGAAGGTATTACAATAGGCAATGAAGAGACCAAGCTATCACTCTTTGCGGATGACATGATCTACTTAATGAATCCTAGAGAATCAACTAAAAAGCTAGTCAAAATAATCAACAACTTTAGCAAAGTTGCAGGATAAAAAATAAACCCATATAAGTCATCAGCATTTCTATATATTTCCAACACATCTTAGCAGCAAGAATTAGAAAGAGAAATTCCATTTAAAATCACCCTAGACAATATAAAATACTTAGGAATCTATCTGCCAAGACAAACACAAGAACTATATGAACACAACTACAAAACACTTTCCACACAATTAAAACTAGATCTAAACAATTGGAAAAACATTAATTGCTCATGAATAGGACAAGCTAAAATAATAAAAATGACCATCCTACCCAAATTTATTTACTTATTTAGTGCCATACCCATTGAACTACCAAAAAACTTTTTTACTGAATTAGAAAAAAAAAATAACAAAGTTCATTTGGAAGAACAAAAGATCAAAGATATCCAGGGAAATAATTAAAAAAAAATGTGAAGGAAGGTGGCCTTGAAGTCCCAGATCTCAAACTATACTATAAAGCAGTGGTCACCAAAACAATATGGTACTGACTAAGAGACAGAAAGGAGGATCAGTGGAATAGACTTGGGGTAAGTGATCTCAGCAAGTCTGTGATAAGCCCAAAGATCCCAACTTTTGGGACAAAAATTCACTAGTTGATAAAAACTGCTGGGAAAATTGGAAGACAGTATGGGAGAGATTATGTTTAGATCAATATCTCACACCCTACACCAAGATAAACTCAGAGTAGGTGAATGACTTGAACATAAAGAAAGAAACTATAAGTAAATTAGGTGAATACAGAATAGTACACATGTAAGATCTTTGGGAAAGGAAAGATTTTAAAACCAAGCAAGAGTTTAAAAAAATCACAAAATGTAAAATAAGTAATTTTGATTACATCAAATTAAAAGGGTTTTGTGCAAACAAAACCAATGCAACCAAAATTAGAAGGGAATCAACAAATTGGGAAACAATCTTCATAACAAAAACCTCTGACAAAGGTCTAATTACTCAAATTTATAAAAAGCTAAATCAATTGTACAGAAAAATCAAGCCATTGTCCAATTGATAAATGGGCAAGGGACATGAATAGGCAACTTTCAATTAAAGAAATCAAAACTATTAATAAGCACATGAAAAAGTGTTCTAAATCTCTTATAATCAGAGAGATGTAAATCAAAACACAACTCTGATGTATCACCTCACACATAGCAGATTGGCTAACATGACAGCAAAGGAAAGTAATGAATGCTGGAGGGGATGTGGCAAAGTCGGGACATTAATTCATTGCTGGTAGAGTTGTGAATTGATCCAACAATTCTGGAGGGCAATTTGGAACTATGCCCAAAGAGCGATAAAAGACTGTCTGCCCTTTGATCCAGCCATAGCACTGCTGGGTTTGTACCCCAAAGAGATAATAAGGAAAAAGACTTGTACAAGAATATTCATAACTGCGCTCTTTGAGGTGGCCAAAAATTGGAAAATGAGGGGATGCCCTTCAATTGGGGAATGGCTGAACAAATTGTGGTATATGTTGGTGATAGAATACTATTGTGCTCAAAGGAATAATAAAGTGGAGGAATTCCATGGAAACTGGAACATCCTCCAGGAATTGATGCAGAGTGAGAGGAGCAGATCCAGGAAAACATTATACACAGAGACTGATATACTGTGGTACAATCGAATGTAATGGACTTCTCCATTAGTGGCAATGCAATGATTCTGAACAACTTGGAGGGATCTACGAGAAAGAACACTATCCACCATTCAGAGGAAAAACTGTGGGAGTAGAAACACAGAAGAAAAACAACTGCTTGATTACATGGGTCAAGGGGGATATAATTGGGGATGTAGACTCTAAATGAACATCCTAGTGCAAACATCAACAACATGGAAATAGGTTCTGATCAAGTACGCATGTAAAACTGAGTGGAACTGTGCTATGGCTGCGGGAAGGGTGGGGAAAGGGGAGGGAGGGAAAGAATATGATTCTTGTAACCAAGGAGTAATGTTTTAAATTGACTAAATAAAATTAAAATTAATTAATTTCAAAAAATTAATTATTTTTGAAAAAGAATTAGAAAGAGAAATTCCATTTAAAATCACCCAAACAATATAAAATATTTAGGAATCTATTTGCCAAGACAAACACAGGAATTATAGAAACACAACTACAAAACACTTTCTACACAATTAAAATTAGATCTAAATTGGAAAACATTAATTGCTCATGGATAGGAAGAGCTAACATAATAAAAATGACAATCCTGCCCAAATGAATATACTTATTCAGTGCCATACCTATCAAACTACAAAGAAACTTTTTTACTGAAGTAGTAACTCTAGAGAGTCATGTTCTGGACATAGGGACATAGTCAAGTCCTATTGGCATTGCCTGGCACAGGGACAGTAGCAAAACCCATGATGGCCATGTTAAAATACAACTGAGATCCCAGTGGCAGCAGAGCGGGTCCCAAAGCTCTGGCAGAGATATAGGTACCAGCAGAAAGGGCATTCACCTAAATGCATTACTTACTAGAGTCTGGCACTGAAGAGATATCTACATTTTGCTACATTTTGCAGGGTAATAACTAGTGGGCATTGGACATCTCACTAGAGATACTTAGAGGAACATTAGATTGGTATTGTTGGGTAGTAGCTTGCTTTCTAGTAATGGGGGTGGGATGAGGAAATAATCTAACCAGCCTGTGTAGGAAAAGGGGACATTCCCTTAGAAAGGTTCCCTAGAACTGTGGGAGCAGAAACACAGAAGAAAAACAACTGCTTGATCACATGGGTTGATGCGGATATGACTGGGGATGTAGACTAAATGATTACCCTGATGCAAACATCAACAATATGGAAATAGTGTAAAGATTAAAATTTAGGGGGAAACTGAGGCAGGTAGAAAATTAGTTTCTCTCTAGAAGTATTATATTTTTAGAGGTTTATTTAAGATAAGGAATTTAGGAAAATACAAGTAAGAAAGGCACGTGCTAGGCCCAGAGAGCATATTCATGACCACTCAGATCTTTCCTGCTAGGTGGAGAGCCATGTGTACTCCGAAGTGGAAGTAGGAAAAGAGACCCAGTAGCCTTTACAGCCAGGTTAAATACCCCATCTTGCTCAAGGCCCAGGTGAGGTTACAAGGCAAGTATAAAGTGGGAAGTGAGCAAGGACTTCTGGGAAATGGAGTCCCAGGTTCAAATCTCCATTTTTACAATAGGTCTTGATCAATGACACATGTAGAACCCAGTGGAACTGCGCATCAGCTATGGGAGGAGGTTGAGGGAAGGGGAGGAAAAGAATATATAACCATGGGGAAATATTGTAAATTAACTAATTAAATAAAATTTTCTCAATATAAAAAATAATAATAATAAAAAAAGAAAGGTCCTCTAATGGAGCAAAGATTTGGTGTTAAGATCCTGACAGGTGGTCAAAGGAAGGTAACGCAATGGATAGTAATTCTTGGTATTGGGGCCACTCATAAAGTGGATAATAATTTCACAGCTACCATATTGCAGATGACCCTGACCCATAATGATGAGTGGTGACTACAGGAAAGTGTCATCATTTGAGCTCTATTTTTGATGCACTAGCTTTGCTCCTGCTCATCATTATCTCTTTACGTTGAGAACCATGAACTGCAAAGATTTGGCATTGGTCACACTGTGGACAGATTGATAAGATACAAGCCTCCATCTTTCAAAAGTGAGAAGTTAAGCCTGGGATTTCTGGACTTCTTTCCTCCGTATTTGGTGATTCCTTCTTCAGGGGCCTCTTTCCTGATTTGCCTTGGTTACTTTTCCATTGCAGTTTTTCTTTTCATTCTTCAGTACTGCTTGTGTTAGACTTCTTGCATTCCCAAGGTCAAATTTGCCTAATAACAGCTCTAAAGCCATGTAAGTGGTAGAAGGTCCTCTAGAAGACTTTTAGAACCTTACCACCTAGGAGTGGAATGTTATAGGAGTAATATGCAATTGTCCCACTCCATGCCCACTACTTAAAAGGTATTGAAATTGTCCTCAAGATTTAATTGGCTCAAGGGATTATAGTTCAGGCTACTAATGTAGCCTCCTGGTTATCCGAGTACAAAAACTACCAGAAGGAGCTAGAGCTCATGTGACCCTTAAGATTCCGACCACATAACATCAGAATGACCAATAATATTAAAAAGCTGTGCTCAGATGAATCAAAGCTATATATATTCTTAGTGACTATACCTTCTCTGTTCTGAAAGTCTTCTTTTGTTAACTGTTGAGTGACTTATAAATGGCTCATTCTATTTCAGTCTTCGAGACAAAACATCAGACTGTTCTAACATCTCTAATTTATCATATTTCTCATTGTCTTGAAGCTTATCTTTCCCTCTAGTCAAAATTCTGTTTATTTACCATTTTGACATTTTTTGGTTTTTCTTCCTGTGTGAATTATTTAAACCTGGATTTGTTATCATGTCATTCCCCTGAGAACAAACATTCAGTCATAAATGATTCATAACATATTCATTTTCATATTGCTCATAGTTACCACCTTGCTGATAAAGTTAAAAAGAATATTATTTATTCCTGAACATAGTAGCTTATAACATGCTTATGTTATTATAATTCTGAGCTTATAACATGATTATGCTATTCTATACTTCTATATTCTATATATTCTATACTATACTATTCCTTATCCCCCTTATGCTTTCCCCAAACTAACCTCCATACTACTATCACCTCAGAGGCACTTAATTCTTACACAAGCTTCATAATATATACTCACTGACTATCATGCAGCGTTAACTAATTCATTCAAACAATTTTACTTTTTCTCAAGAGTAGTACCTCAAATACTGAGTCAAATAACTGAAAAACTATGTTTTCTTACAGGGGGAAAAAAACTTGTTCAGTGCAGAAACTTGTAAATTATTCAAAGACTGAAAATTCTATATAGTTTCTGTACTAGGATTCATATGTCTCAGTGTGGCTAATGGTTCAATGCAAAAAAATAATTCACTTTGTTTCTAAGGGAAGAAAATGAAAATGAAGCCATAAATCTCTAATATCTAAAAATTATTTTTATATTTGAAAATTCTGAGCTAGTCATGGAAGTTAAGACCATAATATATATATACATGGAAGTTTCAAGGGTTTAACCTTGAAATCCAGGTACCAAAATTCTGTTGATAAAACAATTCATGGTGGATATCTGAAAAAAATGGGACACTATTTATTGATTTATTCATTCAAAATATTTTTAAGTATTTACATAGTGGTAGGCACTAAATGTGTGTGTGTGTGAATAGTGTGAACAGTACCCGTTGGGACAGTTAGGGGCTCCATAGATAGAAAGCTAGGCCTACAGTAAGGAGAACATGGGTTCAAATCTGACCTCAGACACTTCCTAGCTATGAGTCCATGGACAAGTCACTTAACCTCAATTGCCTAGCTCTTGCTCTTCTGCCTTGGAACTGATAGTTCCAAGTTCCAAAATAAAAGGTAAGGGATTTTAAAAAAAAAGAAAAAAGAAAAGAAACTCTACTAAGTTCTGTAGCAATGGAATATTTACATGAAAATAGAGAACTGACCTCTAAATTAGGAAGATTCCTAGCTGTGTGACCCTGGGCAAATCATTTAACATCAATTTTCCTACCCTTATGGCTCTTCTGTCTTGGAATCAATACTTATTATCGATTCCAAGACAAAGAATAAGGACTTCAAAACAAAACAAAACAAAACAAAACACAGCATCAGAGTCCAAAGGAAAAAAGGCATCTAATGTGATTGTCCTCAAAACTTAGGACTAGGGGCAGCTTCAAGATATGCTTCTACCATATACTTTGCCACTACGAGCAAATCACTTAACCTCCAAGTGCTCTAGGTCACTATCAACTCCTTAGACTATTAAGTTCCAACCAGTTTTCGACCAGTACCAATGTCCTCACCATTGACCCTGAACTCAAGCTCCTTCTCCTGAAATCCTGGACTTCTTATTGGTGGGCATCTACTTTTTCTTATTTCAGCCTAGTCCAAATACATCCTTTATGGACTATTTTCTATATTATATTTCTATACAAGTCACAACTCCCATTGCCTAGTCCTTACCACTCTTCTGCCTTGGAACCAATACATAGTATCGACTCTAAGACAGAAGGTAAGGGTTTAAAAAACAAAACACCAAAAAGTCTTAGTTCACTTTTAAGCTTTAATAGCAAATTAAGACTTATGGGGAGACTCTGTATATGAGTTTTACAAATCTTAAAGTGTTCTCTTTAAATAACACATATATACATATACATATATATATATATAAATGTATATATATATTAGCTCTGATGGATTAATTATAATGATATGTAAGTAATATAATTGCTAACTAATTAATAAATTATTAATAAGCATTGATTAAAATAATTATATTAATATGGTTGATAAATAATTAATAAATAATAAAATGCTATTCCTAAAAAAAAAGACATATTAGTCTCTTGTCCTATGATTCCAGTCATCATTCCTTCTGACTTCCTTATCCAAAATATTCTTTCTTGGGCCCCACTCCCTGCCAGGTGTTGTCTTTTCCTATTAGAATATAAGCTCTTTGAGGTCAAAGACTGTGTTACTTGTTTGTGTGTGCATCCCCACTATGTCCAGCACCAGCACAGTGACTAGCACATAGTAAATATTTAATAAATGCATTTTCATTCATTCATTCATTGAACAAGTCTGATGATGTAGATGAATGATTCTTCAGAAAACAATCCCTATGATCTAATGATCTATTAAGAATTTTTAGGTTGTGATTTGTAGTTCATTGAGGTTTCAAAAAATTCTCACATTGTTAGTTCTTAAGTCATTTTTTAAAAAACCTTACTTTCTATCTTAGTAGCAACTCTAAGACAAAAGAAAAAGGGCTAGGCAAATGAGATTCAGTGACCCAGATAAGAAGTATCTGAGGCCAGATGTGAAGCTTGGTCCTCCTGACTCCAGAGCTGATACTCTATCTACTACTACTACCTAACCCTTAGTCCGTAAGTATTGAGGGCAATCACATTAGATAAGTTTTATGTTTTGCTGTGTTTTGGTTTGATTTTTAAACCCTTACCTTTTGTCTTGGAATTCATAATAAGTATTGAGTCTATAAAAATTAAATCTCTATAATAATAAATTATAAAAATATATAGTATTTTTATATATTATATATTATATTATATTAAATAAATATAAATATATTATATATTAATAAATATATTTTATTTATTTTTATATTTATATATTTATGAAAATAAATATATATTATATATTAAATTAAAATATAAAAAATAAATAATAATAAAAATATTATATTTTACAGAGGTTTATTAACAATCATTAGTAATCAAGGAATAAAGAGGGTACAAAATAAAACCACATGCCCATGGCTGATTAGCCATTTTTAAAATCCCCACTCACCACCATCACCTCTGGCTGCAAGCCCACGAAGAGGTGGGACTCTCCCTGTCCTCTCATTATATCCTCTATCTACAGAAAGTACGTAATAACAGGAAGTCAGTGGGCTCTCGGAAAATGTAGTTCTTTTTTTAGGGTAACAGATTTTCAATTATACATTCCCCCTGAGAGCTGAGGAAGACTAGTTTCTCCAGTGGGTCTTGTAAACATACCAACTTTGAAATTACAAGAATTTGAGGATAAGAGGAAAAGAGAACAAAACCAAGGATTGCTAGGCACATTGACAAAAAGCCAGTAACAGGTCAGGTCAGTCCCCTTTGGCATAAGTATATGCATACAAAACAAATGCATTCAGCCCTACACAGTTCACATAACCACATCCCAAAGGTCACTCTGGATCTCCTGGTGCAGCTTGTGGACTGTGGAGGCATCTTCATGGTGCCTTCTTTGAAGAGTTCATTTCCTGGATTTGGAGAGGTAGAATGTTTTTTAATTTAAAATTACTCTCAAAAAGAATTTAAACTTTGCAATTTAAAATAATAATAATCATACATACCCCCCTGAAAAAAGTGAATGAATAACACGGGGATCACTTAGGAATGCATGGCTGAGTTATGAGGTATATGAATCAATTGGCAGAGAAATCAAAACATCAAAAAAAATCCAAATAAAAGAGAAGATAATTTGTGGATGAAATCTAGACTATCAAAGTCTTATGTGTAAAAATTTCCAACTAAAGGAAAATAAATCTATGACAGGTCCTTGAATTAGGGCCCAATTAAAGTGATTTAAGCAATTACACATTTACCCAATCAGTAGCCAGGACTATAGCAAGTTTGCCACACCATGAAAGACAGAAAAGGGATTAGATTATAGGAGCCAGGTAGCAGCCAAATTTGAGATACTTGGTAGAATGTGGGACAAGGAAGACCTGCCTTTAACACATGTTAAACAGCTGCAACCTTGAACCCCAAACAAGTTTAAGTCCTCTTGTCTTGACTCAAAATTTTCATCAATCCCATCAGGATTGGTTGGTCTCTTTGACCTTGTGCTTGATTGGCACTATGCAGTTTAGCTTTGTCCTTCCTTGGCACTGTGCAATGGCAATGGCTCTTTTTGTATTCTCTTGTCCTAGAATCAGACAGAATTATTAAGCAAAGTCCCATAAATTTTTTTTAAACATTATTTTATTTGGTCGTTTTCATACATTATTCACTGGAAACAAAGATCATTTTCTTTTCCTCCCCTCCCCTTCACCCCCCCCCCCCCCGCCTTTCCCTCTCCCATAGCAGACGCATGATTCCACTGGTTATCACATGTGTTCTTGACTCGAACCCATTTCCCTGTTGTTGGAATTTGCATTATAGTGTTCATTTAGAGTCTCTCCTCAGTCTTATCTCCTCCAACCCTGTAGTCAAGCAGTTGCTTTTCATAGGTGTTTTTACTCCCACAGTTTATCCTCTGCTTGTGGGTAGTTATTTTTTTTAGATCCCTGCAGATTGTTCAGGGAAATTGCATTGAGACTAATGGAGAAGTCCATCACCTTCGATTGTACCACAATGTATCAGTCTCTGTGTATAATGTTTTCCTAGTTCTGCTCCTTTCGCTCTGCATCACTTCCTGGAGGTTGTTCCAGTCTCCATGGAATTCCTCCACTTTATTATTCCTTTTAGCACAATAGTATTCCATCACCAACATATACCACAATTTGTTCAGCCATTCTCCAATTGAAGGGCATCCCCTTGTTTTCCAATTTTTGGCCACCACAAAGAGCGCAGCTATGAATATTTTTGTACGAGTCTTTTTGTCCATTATCTCTTTGGGGTACAAGCCCAGCAGTGCTATGGCTGGATCAAAGGGTAGACATTCTTTTATCGCCCTTTGGGCATAGTTCCAAATTGCCCTCCAGAATGGTTGGATCAATTCACAACTCCACCAGCAATGAATTAATGTCCCCACTTTGCCACATCCCCTCCAGCATTCATTACTTTCCATAGCTGTCATGTTAGCCAATCTGCTAGGTGTGAGGTGAACATAATTTTTTTAAACAATCAGTGGCATCATTTTTATAGTCTCAAGATTCTTGAGTATGCATTAATATTATAGCAAATATATTTTAAATTTATATTACTGCAAAATCAAAAAAGTTAAAAGAAAATCTCAATACTGGTGACATGTGCTTCAAATACAAAAAAGAAAGAAAAAATAAAACTGAAATAGTGCATTGCATATCCAAGCAAAAACAATAATAAAAAAATTAAAAATATATATATATATATAGCTTACAATCATTGACACTCTGTGTCAGCTAAGGAAAGGTAGAATACAAAGGTTTCTTAAAAAAATGAGATCCATTTCCTCTTCAAACCTGGCCATGATTCACTATGAGTGCAAGCAAATGATTTTCACAAAGTAACAGTTTTTTATAAAGAACAGTAGTACAGAATGTAAAGCACATTCAAAAAGTATCAGTCCCCCAAATTCACAATAGCCCAGTTAATTACAATAGCAAACAAACCCACTATCATATTTCACATAAGTTGCTGTATATCATTAAAAAAAACCCTATGAACTGATGGATATTTGTCACAATTTTTACAGACAGCAAATCTTTCAACCTTGCCAAATATATTTTTAAACAAAGTAAAACATATTTGGGTCTAGAACATCATCAATCTAGATTGTTCTGGTGGAAGTAAATTAAATTGAAGACTTTTTTCAGGAGCTCTTTTTTCAGCTTCCTGATTCATAGAAACACCTTGGTAGGAACATTTCTTTGTTTCTCTACCTTTTATACAGCATTCTTTAAAATATAAATATAAAAAACTCATTCATTCAGAAACCAATAGTTAATTTAAATTATTTCTGAAGATCCCTTAGAATCACCATTAAATTCTTATCTTATTAAATTCTTTAAAGGTTGTTAGCCAGGTTGAGTCCATCCATCATCTATGTGACAATTAGCAAATGAAAAATGGAAAAAAAAAAACCCGTTTATGGGCTTTTACAATATTTTATTTAGTAGCCACTGGAGAAAGGTAACAGAATATATCTAATATTTAAAATATAGTAGTTTAAAATGATTCAGTGTAATAGAACAATATCAAACACATTAATATATGAACTTAAAACAACAAAATTAAATATTAAAACAATCAGCAAAATAAAATACAGAGACTTTCATAAAAATAGTGGAGTCTGAAAAGGCTTAAAATCTTCACTTTGAGTCTCTTAAAATTCCTTTCTCTATCCATTCAGATTCCTTTTGTCAGTACTGTGGAATCTTCCGTTGCGAGGGAGAACATGGATTTTAGGAATCTCAAACTGGGCAGGCCCAAATGGCAAAGAGTTGCAGGGAGATGAATTTCTCCCCTGAATCTCGGGTAAGATAAGTAAAAGGATCAGTACACTCATGAATGACAGAAGCTGTTTCATAGAATACACTGTGCTTGTAATCAACTTCCTGTTTGGAAGGGTCTCTTCCTTCTTCTCGTCCCTCCCACCCTTCCAAGGTACCCTGCTACGTGGAGGCTAATTGTTGCCTAAGGGGAGTTTTTACCATCTACCATGACTCCTAGCTTCTTGGTGGCAGCAATCATCAATAGAAGTAGGGGTCAGGGTCTGGTTGGAGGATGATTTTAGAAGCAGAGCTACTGGGGGTCTGGGACTGAGAACCAGATGATCACTTGGGGACAGGGGCTGGAGGAAGCAGTATCAGCAACACCAGAGTCAGCAGCAAGGAATGAGGAATGAAGGAGGAACAAAGAATGAAGGACTCAAGCAGTTGGGTGAGAGAAGCAGCTTATCTCTTCTTCACCAAGAGTCCCCTGGCTAAAAATAGCCTGGTCAGTAGGGAGAGCAAGCAACTGGGCAAAAAGTAGGAAAAGAAAAAGAAAAAGGAAAAGGAAAAGAAAAAAAATCAGCAGCTCCAAAGAGAGTTGGAGTTTGAGAGGGTGGGTGGGGTGGGCAAAAAGCCTTGGCAAGAGAAATGTGGCTTTAAAAAATTATCTAGGCTATCTTAAAAAAAATTGAGAGAGTGGGCAGCTGGGTAGCTCAGGGTATTGAGAACTAGGCCTAGAGATGGGAGGTCCTAGGTTCAAATCTGGCTTCAGCCACTTCCCAGCTGTGTGACCCTGGACAAGTCACTTGACCATCATTGCCTAGCCCTTACCACTCTTCTGCTTTGGAGCCAATACACAGTATTGACTCCAAGATGGAAGATAAGAGTTTAAAAAAAAATGAGTGAGTTCCTTATCCCTTTTGGTTGCCAAATGTAAAAATTAAATCTCTAATAATAGAAATATTATATTTTACAGAGGTTTATTAAAGATCATTAGTAATCAAGGAATAAAATGGGTACAAAATAAAACCATGTGCCCATGGCTGGTTAGTCATTTTAAAAATCCCCACTCACCACCATCACCTCTGGCTGCAAGCCCAAGAAGAGGCAGGACTCTCTCCATCCTCACATTATATCCTCTGTCTATAGGAAGTTCATAATGACAGTGGTCTCTCGGGAAATGTAGTTCTTTTTTTAGGGTAACAGATTTTCAATTATACAAATCAAAGACAGACGAGCTATAAGGGCAGGACAATTAAAGAGGTTAAATGATTTGCTCAGGGTCACACAGCTAGGAAGTGTCTGAGATCACATCTGAACCCAGGACTTCTTGACTCCAGGCCTAGTTCTCTATCCACTGAGCTACCTAACTGCCCTTTGATGGTGTATTTCAAGAAGAAATGGAAGGGAACATTTTAAAAATGATTTCTTTATTATTTTATTATAATTGCTAAAAATAATACTTTACTAGATCAGTGGCCTTATTAAAATTTTAAATCATTAATCAAATTATCAATATCTCCTTCAGATACAAAAATTACAACCCATATACACCTTTTTACCCAAGTGATGATTGTACATATTTTCCCACATATATTTAATATAACATCTTCACAATGTGCTGGAGGTCTTCTTCTATACTTTAGAGCATTATATGTATAACAATGCAGCTCATGAGAATATCCTTTAAAGATGCATTTATTTGAGAGAATATTTGGTCAGGTTCTCCCACACTAAGATATCTCTTTGCTACTTATCTTTTAGAATGCCTACTTTAAGTTCTCTATCCAAACATATCAAAGAAAGAGAAGGATCTATTTTTACAAAAAAATCAGAGTAGCTAAAAGATAAAAATCAGAAGAGGCTTTTCAGTCTATTGGGTAATGACTAAACAAATTATGGAATGTAATGGAATATTAATGCACAATAATAAATTATGAAATGGACAATTCCAGAGGAAACCGGGAAGACATTTAAGAAATGATGCTGAGGGGGCAGCTGGGTAGCTCAGTGGATTGAAAGCCAGGCCTAATGACAGGAGGTCCTGGGTTCAAACCTGGCCTCAGACACTTCCCAGCTGTGTGACCCTAGGCAAGTCACTTAACCCTCATTGCCTAGCCCTTACCACTCTTCTGCCTTGGAACCAAAACACAATATTGATTCTAAGACAGAAGGTAAGGGTTTTTATCAATAAAAAAATAAATAAAAAGAAATGATGTTGAGTAAAATGAGCAGAACTAGGTGAACAATTTATATGATTAAAAACTTTGAAAGACTTTAAGATTCTGAGAAATGCAATGATAAACCAAAAATGAGAATGTAACAGCTCATTCACCTTCTACTAGAGAGATGAACTTAAAATGCACAGAGGGAGGGATATATTTTTGTACTTTGCTAAGTTTGTGGGAATTTGTTTTGCCAGTAAATACATAATGAGGTATTTGTCAGTATTTTTTTTTCCTTAATGAGCAAGGGGAAATTGAGGACAAATTAATTTTTCAAAACTTGTTATTTGAAAAATAAAAATAATAAACTGTAATTTTTTCATGTATAAACTGTGAGTTTGAGCTCTATCACAAGCCAGTATTTCCATAAGAACACAGGAAATGACACAGTAGGTCAGACCCTTGGTCCTTCCATCTCAGTATTGCCAGTGATGGTGACACCAAAGGTTGCTTTATGGGAAACAAAATAGTTGTCTTATGTGATCAAAAAAGATTATAGAAAAAATATCTTTCTTGTTTTCTTCTTTCCATTAAGTTGATTATTCTTGTGCTGAGATGGGAGGACATAGTATAAACAACAGTTTCCACACCCCTTGCTTTGTTAGTGGAGCTAATGTCTTATTAAACAGAAACCACTTCCTTTGGTTATCTGATCTTTTTTTCTGCTTAACCCCTTGGGGCTCTAAAAGGCTGAAGGTCTACATTTACAAAGATTGCCTCAAGTGAATATAAACTGGGGTAATAGCTGTGGAGAAAAGTGTCAGATGGTTGAATAATTTATGGCCAAAGAATAGCAGCTGCATATCTTGACTTTGAGTTCACATAAGTTCCTTAATGCCTTTCTCATGCTTCTCATGTTTAATATGTTTAAGTGTTAAATAGGCACAACTATATTTACCTGTATTTAGGGATGAAGTGGTCCAAGAAATGCCCCCACTTCCCAATTTATGCTGTGTATTTTTTGCCATTGCCATTCCTTCTCTACATAGAAAAGATTATTAATATAAAGGAGGTTTGAGAAATGAGAACATCATGACTGGTTGACTTTCATTGCACTTAACTTTCTTTTATGTGTTGGATATTATAACTGTTTGTAGAAAGGATAACTATTGAATTGATAATTTAATTATTAAATTGGGGGCAGGCATAATCATTTCTTTGGGTTCTTGCCAGGAAAGACCACGATTGGCCATGGGAAACAAAGAAGCAACCCCATTTTGATTAGACATACAGTTATTAGTAGTAGTCTCTTGGTAACCGAGATGATTGTCTTTGTGCGTTTTCATCTATGGTGTATAGATGAGTGTGCACAAAGACACTTGTGCATGAGGAGATTTAAGTGGAAAAGTCGATGCACAGAGAGTGTCTCTCAGCGTTGGAAGCCTGGGTCCAGTGGCACGAAAAATCGTTACACCTGGAGACTTCCTCAGCTGCATTGGATGGCCGTGTTGTCTTTTGTGCTCCAACACGCCCTGAGCACTCCACAGTGCTTTGCTGCGTTGCCCTCTCAGTCGTTGAACTTATTGGTTTCTTCCGTCTGTTCCGCTGAAGCAGTCTTCACATGCTGGGTGAGCAAAGCCCTGGTTCACCAGGGGTCGATGACTACCCTCACAAGGTTTAGCTGGCCTGTCGAAGCTGTTGCCCGGGGTGTGGCCAGCTACTAGGAGCTATAGGCACAAAAAGGCCATAAAGACAGACACGTGGCAAAAAGCAGTACAGGAACACAAAGCTGCACAGGAAGATGGAATAGATGGTGAAGGTAGGCAAACAGCATAGACAAATGGATGGGGAAGAGAGGTAGAGTATATTAGTCACGTTATGAAGGATTAGAAATGGGAGCACTTGGCAGCATGGACCTAAAGGAGATGAAGGTGTACTAGAGGCAGGAGTTCAAAATCTCATGTTTATAGTTTTTTTGGGGGGGAAACAGACCAACTCCTGTCTGTGCTCACCTTGGGGTTAGTTCATAAGTACATCCAAACAATCTCAAAGTTATTGGTAAACCTTTGCCATTTCAAATTATCATCTTTTTGATATTCTTCTGGTCTGGAGCTTTGGATTTTGCCTAGAATTTACATGGCATAGGACCAGAACCATGACAAGATAGTTTCCCCTTATTTGACACATATTATGAATTTTAGCTATATATTGTGAATTTTAATTAAGGTATGATTTAATGTAAATTTTAGTTAACATATAATACAATTCATAACTTATGCTCCTTTGATTTTTGGGATAGTTTGTACATGACTTCTAGGTTTCCTTTGCAGTCTTATTTCCAGCTTTTGTCCCTTTGCACTGGCTACTTATTAATGTGTTAATACTAACTAACTAACAAGATACAATTTTAATATAATTATCCATGGGATTGGGGATAGGGATAAAGGAAAAGGTCATCTGTGATATGAAGAGGCAATTGTCTGATGAAGAATTTAAAATGATCTTTAGTTATATGAAAAAATGTACCAAATTTCTATTAATTAGAAAAATGCAAATAAAAGCAACTCTTAGGATACCATCTCACACCTCAGACTCTCTAATATGACAAAAAAGGAAAATGATAAATGCTGGAAGGGATATTGGAAAACCAGAACATTAATACACCATTGGTGGAGCTGTGAACTGATACAACCATTCTGGAGAGCAATTTGGAACCAGTCTCAAAGGGCCATAAAACTGTGCAGAGCCTTTGACTCAACAATACCACTACTGGCTTGTATCCCAAAGGGGTCAAAGATAGGGGAAAAGAACCTACTTGTACAAAAATATTTATAGCGGTTCTCTAGGTGATGGCAAAGAACTGGAAACTGAAAGGATATCTATCAATTGGTGAATGACTAAACAGGTTGTGACAAATAGTTGTAAAGGAATACTATTGTGCCAGAAGAAATGACAAGATAATCACAAAAAAAAAATCACCTGGAAAGACATATATGAAGTGATATAAAGTGAAGTGAGCAGAACCAGAAGAATGTTTTACACAATAACAGCAATACAGTATGATGATCAATTATATATTATCAGCAATGCAAACATTCAGGACAACTCCAAGAGATTAATGATGAAAAAGTTTCTCCACTGCCATAGAGGGAACTTATGGAGTCTGAATGCAAACTGAAGCATACCGTTATTCCCTTTATTTCCTCCATGTTTTTTCTCTATTGTAAGCCATATGTCTTCTTTCACAAAATGAGGAACATGTATTATGTATTACATGTATATAGTACATGTAATATGTATTATATGATAATATATGTACAACCTACACCATATTCCCTGCCCTTTTGGGTGGGGGAGAAGGTTGGGAGGGGGAGAGAGAAAACATGGATTATAAACTATCAGAAAACAATTATTGAAAATTGAATTTACATGTAATCTGGAAAAAATAGTTTTTTTTTTTAAGAAAAAAAATCATTTGTTTTTTCAGGGGCCCACGAACTATGTTCCATAGACCACATATGCCTGACCCACTGGTTTACTAAAAATTGGGAGAGGAGGGAGAGAGAGAGAGAGAGAGAGAGAGAGAGAGAGAGAGAGAGAGAGAGAGAGAGAGAGAGAGAGAGATGGTTGGATCTAGGTTGGGAGGGGCTACTATGCACAGCTAGAAAGGAATCCATTACCTGAGCAGAAGTAAGGTAATTTAGGAAAAAGCTGAAGATTGAAAGTAAATGCCTAGTAGAATTTTTGAAGGGATGTTACAAGGCAAGAAGAAACCTTGAGTCATGATGGTCAAGCCCAGAGTCAGAAACACTCCCAGGAGGGGAATGAAGGAGAGTTTCTGCAGGCATGCTTATAACTTACCTACATGTATATTTATATTATTTTACACTGATGTTTCCTTAAATTGTAGGACAATAGTGTTATTTTTCTTTTGAGTTATAAGCCACTATGGAGGAGGGAGGGCTGCTGGAGAAAAGAAGAGGAAGGTTTTGGTTCCAAGGAGGTGGTCTTGAAAAAGTTGGTCTTTGATCAAAAGTGGTAGGAGTGGAAAGTTACCTGAAATAATCATCAGGGTACAGAACTGTCTATGAACAAAATTATGGAGGAAAAGAAATTTATCTTTGGTGTCCCTGGGTTTTTGTTTCCTTGCACTCTCAGCATTTTAGGATTTCCCTTCCTACTCTTCAGCTGTCTAGTGCTGTTAGCGCTATTATCTCCCTTCTTCCAACCTGAAGGCCAATCAAAACCTATTCTTGTTAAAAAATATTTCCCATCTATCTCATAATTTATACTAAGTATTGGTTCTGTTATGGTAGGATTTGGGGTGAGGAAAGAACAAGAGGAAAACATACAAATAAATTCTGATTTTTTGTTTGGGAAGGGTAGGAAGGAATAAGGGTTTAGGAATAAACTTATTCTTATATTAATCTAAAAGATAATATCTATAACTAAACTATATTACTAAGCTAAAACATTATCTTCCCAAATATCCCAATCTCACACCAGGAGTTCAAATCAAATAGGGCCAGGATCTTAAGTTGGTAGATGTCCAAGTAGATCCAGAGATCTCACTGATGCTGCCAGCAGCCAGATCCAGAAAACCTCCTTCCTCTGTTGATCATAGGGAAAATCCTCTTCAAGCCTTAGGTCCTTCCAGGAGAGCAGATTCTGAGAAGAAGCAACCGTTGGGCTTAGAATTTTGCCAGATCCCAAGGCTCAGGCTCCCATGTGACCCTTGGTCACATGCTACTGTCAATCATCCTCTAAGATTTGTATTTCTCAGTTTTCACAACAGTTTTTGCAGATTGCAAACCTTTTCATCCTTTATCACAGTTCCAAGGCAGAAGAGCAGTAAGGGCTCGCCAATAGAGGTTAAGTGACTTGTCCAGGATCACACAAGTAGGAAGTGATTGAGGTCATATTTGAACCCAGGACCTCCTGTCTTTAGTCCTGGCTCTCAATCCACTGAACCACCTAGCTGCCCCAGTACCTTATAATTTATAAAACACTTTCTTTTTTTAAAAAAAATCAAAACATGTTATGAAGGTACAAGCAGTACAAGTATCAGTAGGAAGCTGGCTCAGGGCCTACAGAATTGGAGTCAGAAGCCCTAAGTCCTAATCCTCCCTTAAATATTTACTAGCTGGGTGACTCTGGGAAATTTAAATTTATTTTTCAGTCTGTTTCCTTAATATAATAGCATCTACCTCACTGGGTGGTTGTGAAGATCAGAAGAGATAACAATAAGTACAGTATTTTTGCAAACCTTTAAGTGATATATAAATGCTATCAATGATCATGATTGTTGTTATTATTATCATCATCACAATGTTATAGGTGAGCCTCTATTGAAGTTTTCCTTTGATGCCACATTATGATGTGATGATCTTTCCTTCTCAATGGATATGCCAGTGGAACACTTTGGCAGGTCTTACTGAGCTGCAAATCTTGTCATTCTCAGTCTAGTCAGAGAGCTGGCCACCAGAGGCTCAATATTTTTGACCACAACAACTCATAAAGATCTCTATGAAGGCACAGAGAAGACTTCAGTCCTCATTGCTTGGAGGAAGTACTCATACAAATAAAATCCAAGAATCTGAAATATTAAAATAAGTTTGATGTGAGGAAACTGAAGTCAAAATATCAACTGCCCTAAGAATATTTGTACTTTTAAGCGTTGCCTCACTGTAAAATGAAAGTAGTAGTTAACTTTTTATGTGAAACCTTTGGCAATTTGGGAAAGCCTGTGGACTCCTTTTCAGAAAAAAATATTTCTAAATGCATCAATTACATATGATTAAAAAAAAAGAAACCATAGACTAATGAAAATGCAGATATAATAATAATTATTTTTTATTTAAATTCTTAAATTAAATTAAATAAATTTAAATTTATTTAAAAGTTCATTGTCTCCCTAAAATAGACCCCATGTTAAGACCCCCTATTGTAAAGGAATTTCAGGCATTCAAAGGTGAGGTAGGTGGAGGGAATATTTTTAAGGATAGTAGGGAACATTGTAGTTGCCCATGAAATCATATTACGTGGGTGGTCGATTTTTCAGTCTATACATAAAATTAATTCTATTTGGGGAGCCTTGTATTTGGGGGTTCCCTGAATTTCTTTTTAAATCATATCCTACCCTTTTAAGCCTTATGCTTATACTGCCAAACTGTAGAGAGGAAGAAATGCCCTTGTTTGGGGTAAGCATTTTCCTAAGTTCCTCTGGTACTCCATGCTCCCAGGCTCTCTTTTGTGGTTCTCATCCTCTGTGGAATGGCTCATAGCTCCCTTCTCAAATCCTTTGTGGAGTGAAACAGTCCCACATTTAACTTCATATTTACTTCATTTTCTCTCTACTTTTCCTGGTCCTTTGGAGATTAGAAACATTCTATAACAATCCTTTATTATTTGCCCCCAAATGTTTCCTAATCTGTTTCATCATCCTTTGTTTAAATGTACCTGAAAGAAAATTTAGAGAAAATATTTTATTGGTCCCAACCTCTCCTGTCTCCCAACAATCCTGAGATTCATAAATTAATAATTTATGGCATGTGGTTGGCAAAAGTCCCAATCATAAATTGTGTTTCAGAATCAGATACCACAACACAAAAAACTAGGATTTCATTAGAATAGTCTTTTTTCAATTAAGTATAACTTCTAGGAACTATTCATTCAACAAACATTTATTGAATAGACAGCATGAGCAAGATACAGTGCCAGGTGTTGCTACAGGGGATAGAAAGAAGTCCAAGATAGTCTCTAACCTTCAGGGCCTTATAATCTGGGTAGGAGATAAGACAAGTACACAGTGAACAAGACAAGGTAATAAATGAGCGTCACATGAGTGGTACAGATGATAAGTACTATAAGAGTTCAGAGAAAGTTGAGATGATCAAGATCAAGAAAGATTTCATAGAGGGAGAGGAATTAAGTGGATATATATAAATACTCATTAAGAAAATAAGTATATGTGTGTATATGTGTGTATATTGTTGTTTAGTTGTGTCCAATTCTTTGTGACTCCATTTTTAGAGCTTTTTTGGCAAAGATTCTAGAGTAGTTAGGCATTTCCTTCTCTAGATTATTTACAGTAGAGGAAACTGAGGCAAACAGAAGTTAAATGGCTTTCCCAGAGTCACACGGATGGTAAGTACCTGAGGCCAGCAATTAACTTATTCCAGGCCCACCTAGGCAGTCAACAGAGGGCCACTGACTATTTTTGAACATGGTGGTAATGTGACTAAATATATACATAGGTATTGTGGGGGCAGCTAGGTAGCTCTGTGGATAGTCAGGCCTGAAGATGGAAGGTCAAATTTGAATTCACTCAAACATGAATTAAACAAATTCAAAAATGAACTTCCTAGCTTATTGCCTAGCCCTTATTATCCCTCTTCTACCTTAAAACCAATATATAGTATTAATTTTAAGATGGAAGATAAAGGTTAAAAAAAAAGCATTATTCTAGTAACAGTATGAAGATATGATGGATAAATTTTAGAGGAGAAAAGAGTAGAATTTGGAGAACTCATTAGCAATGTATTGCAGTAGTCTTGGGGAAGTGATAATGAAAACCTGTAGAATGGATGGTATCCATGGGAATTGGAAGGAGGAGAAGAATGCAGAGAATGTTACAGAGGTTAAATTAGCCATTTGTGATACTGACTGGACATTCACAGGTAATCTGGAGCTCAGAAAGAAATTCAGAATAGTAGAAATCATATGTATAGAGTTGGTATTTGAACCCTTGGGAATGAATAAGCCTCCCAAGGGAGAAAACATGGAAAGAGAAGCAGGCCAAGGACAGATCTTTGGTAAACATTCACTTTTTAGAAAGTGGGAAGAGGATGAGAAGGAAGTCAGTTAAGGAAAAACATTACAAAATATTGAGGAGCTAAAGCCTAGCATCAATTCAGCAGCTTCCTTTACATGGAAAAGCTTAGGGAAATATTTAGAAGTACTATAGGCTGGAATGAATTTATTGGTTGGCTGACTATGCTCTGTAGTGAATCTGAAGGTTCCAAGAAGGAAATGGGCATAGTAGAAAGAACTCTGGATTTGGCATCAGAAAACATGGGTCCAAACTCAGGGTGAGCTTGTTTAAGTGATTTCATCTCTCATCTCAGCTTTTTTAACTATAAAAAAGAGCAGGTTGGACTAGATGATCTTTAAAGTTCTGTTCAGCTCTAAACTCTGATTTATCTTTTAAGTTATAAGATGTAAACAAGCCAAGTTTTGATAAATCTAAACATTCCCTAAACCTTTTTTTCCCTCTATCATAACAATTTCAGTTTGTTTGTTTTTTAATTCTGGCTTCACAGTTTCAAAATAGAAGGTTTGAAAAGTTGTCTCATTATTTTTAGAGAGAGAATCTGATAACTGAGAGGGCTGAGGAGGGCAAGGATTTTTCTGAATTTTGGAATACACTTGAAAAGATTTAGTGTTCTGAACCAATTCATGTTTTCTTTCCTTCCTTCCTTCCTTCCTTCCTTCCTTCCTTCCTTCCTTCCTTCCTTCCTTCCTTCCTTCCTTCCTTCCTTCCTTCCTTCCTTCCTTCCTTCCTTCCTTCTTCCTCTTTTTCTTTCTCTCTTTCTTTCTCTCTTTCTTTCTCTTTCTCTCTCTTTCTTTCTTTCTTTCTTTCTTTCTTTCTTTCTCTCTCTCTCTTTCTTTCTTTCTTTCTCTCTCTCTCTCTCTCTCTTTCTTTCTTTCTTTCTTTCTTTCTTTCTTTCTTTCTTTCTTTCTTTCTTTCTTTCTTTCTTTCTTTCTTTCTTTCTTTCTTTCTTTCTTTCTTTCTTTCTTTCTTTCTTTCTTTCTTTCTTTCTTTCTTTCTTTTCTTTTCTTTTTTCCTTCCTTCCTCCCCCACCCTTTCTTAAAAATATAAATAGTCTGCCAGAGAGTATAAGTAGAAATGAGTCAGATGGAGTCAGGAGGGCAGTTGCCCAAGAAGAAGCAGGAAGATGGAAGAGGGGGAGGGAGAAAGTTGATGGTCCTTGCATGTCTATCCTGACTGATCTCTAAAGAGTATTTCCTAGGGAACCAGGAAGTGCTGGTAAGTCAATTTCATTCAGCAGCAGAGCTGATCTGATAGAGAAAGAAGGAGAAAGAGGAGAAGGAAGAAGAGGAGGAGGAGGAGAAGGAGGAGAAGGAAGAGGAGAAGGAAGAGGAGAGGAGAAAGAGGAGAGAGAAAAAGGAGAAGGAAGAGGAGAAGGAAGATGAAGTTGTATTTGGAAGCATAAATTCACTGGTAAACAACAAGCCCTAGTGTGCTTCTTTTGGATTTAATAGGCATTATCCTGTAGTAGTATCCATTTGCCAAAAACACTATCCTCAAGAGGCAAAATCATGTGGATATGAATACTGCTTCATATAAGCCAGTGGTTGGGTCAAGGAAGTAGTCACTATATATGTCAAAGGTCACCGGAGCTATTTTTTCAGAATAGTTACTTTTGGCTTTTTTCCCTGTCTTATGGGCTGGTTCCCAAGAATCCCCAGCTTGACCACAAAGAATTTTCAAGTCCAGTTAGCTTATGAAACAGCGTTCTATTCACTAGAATCCCTGCTGGCCCTGCCCCCAACGTCTCCATAATCTCTTATCTACCCTAGTCTTAATTCTCTTAATTATTGCTTTCCTTGCTGATCTTCGTATATGTCACAGTCTACTTTCTGCTGGAACTTGAGGGAGCTTTTCCTCAAAACATCCTTTTACTTCCTTCTTCGGTGAATGAGAATCATGTCTGTAGTTATAGATGTCCTTAGTGCAAGGAGCAGGGAGGCTAGGAAAGAGAAAGGAAGGGGATGAGTGAAAGGGATTGAGGGACAAGAAAGGGTTCTGAGGAGCTAGGAATAGAAGAAAGAAATTAGGAAAGGAGAAAGTTAAAGTGTAGGATGACTATTCTGGGAGAATAGAGCAGTTTTGACAAAAGAATGATTTTGGAAAGTTTCTGGTATCCTACTTACTTTCTAGTTCTATCAATCCCTTGTTCATTATTAATAATACTTTGTTTTCTTGCTTCTTTCCTTTTTAAAAAATTTCCCTTACTATTTCTACTCTAATTGCAAGCAGGGGTAGTTCTTTGAATTTTGGGTAAAATAAAGATATGATGATAAAATCATAGGCATCCCAGATAGGTGGCTAGGCCTGGAGTTGGGAGGAGGCTAGGTTCAACTCTAACTTCAGATACTAACTGTGTGACCCTGGACAAGTCAATTAACCCCAATTGACTAGCCCTTACTGTTCTTCTGCCTTAGAATCTAAAGGGCTTAAAAAAAAATAACCGAACAGCAAAGAATGGTGATAAAATAGATAAAAACAGATAAAAATCTGGAAAGGACCTTTGAGATAATCTAATAAATTCTTCCTTTTTTCTATACATAAGAAAACTGAGAAAGTGACATGCTTACTAAGGTTGCTCAGAGAGGCATCCATGAAATAGTTTAACCAAATAGGCTCTGTTCCTGTTGTCTTACATTATTACATGAAATGCTTGGGGGGAAGGTCTAAGTATTATTATTACAAATACCCTGAAATGAAAAGAAACAAGGACTGGATACAAAAATACCCATATTTTCTAACAAAATTACAGAAGTATTTGATTATATCAAAGGGAATCTTTCCTTTTGACATTTCCCTTTGGTCTGGCTACCTCTGGTTCCATGAAAACTTTGGAAGTTGACTAGTTTCGGATGGAAAACAAGGTGGGAGTTAGGTGTGATTTGTGCTTAGCTTGTCCGTCTTGAAGCAGGAAGAGACTGATAAAAGATTTCAAATTAGACTTATCTCATGGAATTTAAAATACATTGCAATGAAATTCCATCCATAAGTATAGTTTACACAGGTATAAGAATGATGGTATTGAAGCCTTTAGTACATAGAAACACTAGCTGGCTCTGTAGACTTTTCCTCCCAAGTACAGAGTCAGTCTTCCTTTCTAGCTAAAGCCTTCACGTTCTACATGGATTATCTCGTTTTGATCAGGATTTTTCCGTCCTTGTGATAGTTTCAGGGTATTTCAGGCCAAGGCAGAAGCACATGTTAGATGATCACTGGAAGTTCCAATTCCAGGAGTCTCTGATTCGGAGTGTCGGCTGGGGTGGAGGGAACAAGGAGGGAGAGAAGGGACATGTCTCTAAAAGAAAAGTGACCAATTTCTTTTCCATACAAATGTCCTGATTTATGGTCTTCTGAGACTAAAGGGTTTGTACTCCCTACTCTGGTGATGGGGTTGGGGTGGAGTTCTTCTGAGATAACGGTCCCAAGAATTAAGAAATGAGGAGCATAGCTAAAGTGTACTGTTTTAATTCTGTTCACAAAGCCCATTCATCTCTGCTTCAACATACCCAGTTGAGGGAAATTGGTGCAGCTACTCTCATTGGAGTAAGCTTTTCAGATGGAAACAGTACAGCTGCTTGAAAGCATATTTGGCCAGAAATTTAGTATTCAAAGACTTTATTCTTCTGAGAATTGCTGTGTTTTGCAAAATGTTGGCTTAGATCGATGCTTATTATGTTGTTATGTTGTAGTATGGGTAAATGTGCTGTAGTGTGGGCAAATGCATAGACAGGAGCTGTTGGGGTTCACAACTTAGATGTTGACAATGTTACATTAAGAATGCTATGAATAACAAATACATAAAGCAAAACACAAGTCATGGTTGATAAAATTTATCATGTGTCTGTTTTCGTTGGCATAAAGAAGGATATTTTCTTTGTACACATATGCCTAATTCACAAAGTTTTTCCATAACAGATGCCTAATAAATATATAGGTTACCACAGAAGTCAAACACTTGACTAGATTGAAGTGAACAATTCTAGATTAACATTGGTATGTGTAGAGCAGATTTTGGGGGAGCTCTATGCCCCTGTCTCATGAAACAAAAGTGCCCTGGGTAAAAATCATAATTTAGTAATAGCCTTAGATCTTGATATAATGGAAATAGTACTGACTTGGGAGACAGAGGACCTGAATTCAAATGCTACTTTCTGTTATTGCCTGTGTGACCTAGGGCAAATCATTTAACCTCTCTGGGTCTAAGTTTTCTTAACTATAAAAAGAGGGAGGCCAGATCACATATGGCTTCTAAACTCTCAGTCCTGTGATTCTAGATTGTATTTCCTCTGCAGCAAATACAATTACAATCATGTGATGGAAACTTCTTGATTTGTGCCCAAGAAACTCACATGATAGGTCACCAGCAATTCACAGAAATAGGCAAGAAAAGAAATGATCCCTTTTACTTTCTTCCAACTGAACTTGAGAAGATTCAAAACTGGTCCGTATTATTTAGGACTTGAGAATAATGCCAAGCCATTTTCCCATAGTTTTCATAGCTTGAATGCAAATTGGCTGGATTTGACAAATGTCAAAATTCATTATAATATCCTTGTAAGATTCCTTATTGCTGAGACTTGTGTATAAAAAGTAGTCCATTTTTTTGAACACTTTAAAACATTTTTGCGTTCCAGATTATTTTCCTCCCCTCTCCACTTCTTTCTCCTTTCTGAGACAGTAAGCAATCTGAGATAGATTTTACATGTGCAATCATGTAGTAATTGTATGGAAGATATCTCAAACAAAAAAAAATAAGAAAAAGAAAAAAGTAAAAAAGAAAGTAAAATATAATATGTTCCAGTTTGTATTTAGATTTAATCAGTTCTTTCTCTGGAAGTGAATGGCATTTTCCATCATGTGTCTCTGGGATTGTCTTGGATCACTGTATTGCTTAGAACCACTATGTAATTCACAATTGTTCATCAAAAAATATTGTTGTTACTCTGTATGATATCCCAGTTTTGCTCACCTCATTTTGCATCAGTTCATGTAAGTCTTTCCAGGTTTTTCTGAAATCCCCCTGCTCCTCATTTCTTAAAGCACAGTACTATTTCATTCTAGACATATACCACAATTTGCTCAGCCATTCCCCAATTGATGGACAGTCCTCCAATTTCCAATTCTTTGTTACCACAAAAAGAACTGCAATAAATATTTCCATCCAAATAGTCCCCCCCCCCTTAAAATCTCTTTTGGATATAGACCTAGTAGTGATATTGCTGGCTCAAAGGACATATATAGTTTTAGAGTCATTTGGGTGTAGTTCCAAATTGCTCTCAGGATCAGATCATAACTCTACCAACCGTACATTAGTGTTGCAATCTTCCCACATCCCCTACAACATTTTGTTTAAGTGTTTCTTAAACAGATCTCTGAGCATTGAAAGCTCTACCTCCTCCTTCTCCTATTTATGCTATGACTGTTTTGGAGCGTCATAAACTCTTTGAAGGATAGGAGCATAGAAAGGAACCCCAAACTGAACATTCTTTAGGGCTTTTAATGGAAAGGGGAGGGGAGAATAAAAGTAAAAATAATAATTTATGCAGGAATTGAAATACTGACTTTTGAAAAAGGAAGAACTAAGTAAGAAATTGAAAGAACGTTTATGAAATTTGGGGTCGTGAGGGGGTTCATGATTGAAAATGTTTGGGTATCAATAATCTACTATTGACTTTTGAAAACAGGAAAAAAAAAGAAAAAAAAGAGCCTGGAGAAGTGTGAGTAGATAAGATAGAACTTGGGCCCCAACTCCTTTGTTTGTTAGGGAGGGGAATATGGTGGAGGCCCCAAGCACCTTCCTAATCAATGTGTTTCCTATACTTTTACCCTTTGAATTTTTAATTATTAGTTCACGGAATTACATAGATTTAGAAGGAACCTTAGAGGTCATCTAGCCTAACATTATCATTTTACAAATGAGAAAACTGAGGCTCAGCTCAGAAATTCAGTAAATTGTCTTATAAGAGTAATTTGGATTGGAAGGGGTGGGGAATTCAGACTTCAAAGAGTACATTCTTTCCATTATATTGTCAATCCCTGATCAATTATTATTAATTACCTACAATGTGCAAGACTCTGTGTTGGTCCTAGGCATAAAAAGATCCAAAGGAAACTGTCTTGATTCTCAAGAATGTTGGAGTAAGGTGGTGGAGGGCTTTACAGGCCAAAGAGAGGAACTTATATTTGATCCCAGAGACAATAGGGAGCCACTGAGGTTTACTGCTAGGACAAAATTTGCACTTTAGGAAAATTATTGGTAGCTATCTCTCTGTAGGATGGATTGGAGAGAAAAGAGTTTTGAGGCAGAGATAGAATAGGAAGTTACTGTAGTAGTGAGGAGGGGGGTTAATCCCTGAACTAGGGATGTGGCTTGGGAGGGGATGATATGAAGGGATGGATTTGAGAGATATTTCAGAGTTAGGAATGTTTGTTGCCATTCAGTCATTTTCAGTTGTGTCTGACTCTTCATGACCCCTTTTGGGCTTTTCTTGGTAAAGATACTAAAGTTGTTTGCCATTTCTTTCTCTGGCTCCTTTTACAGATGGGGAAATTGAAGCAAAGAAGGTTAAGTGATTTGCCCAGGATCAGACCACTGAGGCCAGATTTACATTTAGGATGATGAATCTTCCTAATTTCAGGCCCCGTACCCTATCCACTGAACCATCTTTTAACTTTGTTGTTGCTCAGTTGTTTCTGCCTTTTAGTGATCTCATTTGGAGTTTTCTTGGCAAAGACACTGGAGTGGTTTGCCATTTCCTATTTGACAGATGAAGAACTGAGGTAAACAGGGCTAAGTGACTAGCCCAGGGTCACACAACTAGTGTCTGGGGCCAGATTTGAACTCAGGAAGATGAGTAGTCTTCTTGGCCTCTGTGCTCTACCCACTGCACCACCTAGCTGCGCAGGAGAAATGATGAAATTTGCCAATTGATGAAATATGTTGGTTGAAGGAGAGTCAAAGATAACACCTGGGTGTCTGAAGAATGGTAATGCCCTTTTCCTTGGAAGTCCTTAGTGGCCTAGGTTTTAGCTCTGACTCTTCCACTACTATCACTTTAGGTATTTTTTTTAAACTCTTATTTTCTGTCTTAGACTCTAAGACAGAAGGGCAAGGGCTAGGCAAATGGGAGTTAAATGACTTGTCCAGTGTCACAGAGGTCAGTTTTGAGTCCAGCCCTCCTGACTCCAGGCCCATTTCTTTATTCTGCTGCTACCTAGCTTGCCCCTTCTAAGGTATCTTTTAAAAAGCATGAAATTATCAGGGGAGAAAGTTTAGTCCAGCAGAAATTACACTGGCTTTGGATTCAGAAAAGTCAAGTTGAAGTCACTGATCTCATATTACTTGTGTGACCCTGGGCAAGTCATTTATGTTCCTTGGGCCTCACTGTTCTCATCTGTAAAATGAGAGGGTTGGATCTCATTTTGTTGGTGTTTATGGGGTATTGGGTAGACAGGAATGGAACCTTGGGGAACCACAAGTTAAGATGGCCTTAGATAAAACCTACACACAAAAAAAGGTGGCTGGTGTAGCTGCTGAGACTGATTAGCTTTTGCTCTAGTTGGGCAATCACTAAATACATATATAATCATATGCAGAATAAATATAAAAAATAAATCCAAAGTTAGTTAAAAACAAAGTCCACTGGGATAGAGGGCACTAGCATTTGGGAGGGATCAGAGAAAGCTTCCATTTCTTACATTACTTTCTTGAGAGGTTTGTTCATTCTTTTTTATTTTTTTTAATATTTGTTCATTCTAAAATGAAATGAGTAATAGTTTGTTGTCACAAGGTGTTTAGATTATTTAAAATTAAAAAAAATTTTAATGACAAATTTCCACATAAGTTTTCTGAAGTTATATGATCCATATTGTCGCCCTCCCAGTCTTCCTTTCTTCCCTTCCTCTCCCGTAGATAACAAGCAATTCAATGCAGCTTATACATGCATTATCACACAAAATATTTTTTTCCATATTGTTCATTTTTGAAAGTGACTAATGTTATAAAACCAAAACCTCCAAACATATACCCAAGTAAACAAGTGGTAAATCACATGTTTTCCTTTGCATTTCCACTCCCACAGTTCTTTCTCTGGAGGTGAATAACAGTCTTTTTCATAAGTCCATCAGAATTGTCCTGGATCACCGTATTGCAAAGAATAACAAAGTCTATCAAGTTGATCACTCCACAATATTGACATTTCTGTGTGTAATTTGACATTTCTGTGTGTAATGATCTCCTGGTTCTGCTTATTTCACTCTGCATCAGTTCATGTAGGTCTTTCCAGCTCTTTCTGAAATCATCCTGTTCATCATTTCTTATAGCACAATAGGATTACATCACCATCACATACCACAATTTGTTCAGCCGTTCCCCAATTGAGGGACACCCCTTTAGATTCTGTAAAGATTATGTTAGGGATGGTATTTAATGGACCAGAGGAGCTAGAGGAGGTGATTATTTTTTTCTTTTTTTTCTTTTCATTTTTTTAAGTTTTTAAAACATTATTTTATTTGGTCATTTTCATACATTGTTCATTGGAAACAGATCATTTTCTTTTCCTCCCCCCCAACCCCCTCCACCCCTTCCCTAGCCGACTCGAGATTTGTCTGGGTATCACATATGTCCTTGCTCTGAACCCATTTCTTTGTTGTTGGTATTTGCATTAGGGCACTCATTTAGCGTCTCTCCTCGATCATGTCCCCTCAACCTCTGTAGTCAAGCAGTTGCTTTTCCTCAGTGTTTTTACTCCCTCAGTTTGTCCTCTGCTTGAGGATAGTTTTTTTTTTCTTCTAGTAGATCGCTGCAGGTTGTTCAGGGACATTGTAAAACCATTACTGGAGAAGTCCATTATGTTCTCTTGTACCACAATGTGTCAGTCTCTGTGTACAAAGTTCTCCTGGTTCTGCTCCTCTCGCTCTGCATCACTTCCTGAAGGTTGTTCCAGTCTCCACTTTATTATTCCTTTTAGCACAATAGTATTCCATCACCAACATATACCACAATTTGTTCAGCCATTCCCCAATTGAAGGGCATCCCCTCATTTTCCAATTTTGGCCACCACAAAGAGTGCAGCTATGAATATTCTTGTACAGGTCTTTTTCCTTATTATCTCTTTGGGGTACAAAACCAGCAGTGCTATGGCTGGATCAAAGGGCAGACAGTCTTTTATCGCCCTTTGGGCATAGTTCCAAATTGCCTAGAGGAGGTGATTATTGATGAGCAGGTGAGGTGAAGAAAGGTAGAAGTCTAGATGGATTGACTCCTACTGTGCTCACTCTCACTCTAGCACAAGGGGTGCTACTTAGGAATATGTGGTTCCCTGGTGATACATAGGTAATGGGGAGTTGAAGGGAAGTCTCCCCAATCTGCTAATGGAAAGGGTACCCCCAAATTGTTGCTTCCTCCAAGCTCCTTTGAATAATTCCTCTTTGCTGATATCTGTCTGCGGTCAAATAGTTTAATAAGTATTGGATATTATGATAGCGGGAAGTTGGATAGAGAGTAGAGGGGTTCCTTTGCTCTGTCAGCTTCAAAGTCAGGCAGAGTTTCACCTTCTCTTCCTGCTATTTCTCACACTAAATTAAATATTAGAAGGGGTCAAGGAATAGTAGAGTAGATGCAATAGGCAAGGGAGAGACAGTTTGGCTCTCTGGTCGAGAGTTCCAGACCCTCATAGGTCTGAAGAAACCAAAAATCTCTTTCTAGATGTTGTTAGAGGTATAAGATGTAGAATCACTCTTCTGGTGAAATCCCAGGGCAATCCTTGGTTGGCTCTTGACAAGATCTCCAGCAAGGAAAAGTACTTCCTACCACCTTGAGATCCCAGCTCAAAAAGCCCAGAGTTCCTTTTGGAGTTCTCCCAGGTCCGTTCTCTCCCAGGATCCTCTGCTACCAAGGGTCATTGTCTGTCAATCATCTCTTCTTCCATGTTCCATCTTTTCCTTTGCAACTCAATCTTACAGTTTCCAATTCTTTGCCACTACAAAAAGAGCAGCTATAAATATTTTTGTACAAAGAGGTCCTTTCCCCTTTTTTTTTATCTTTTTAGGATACAGACGTAAATTATTTTTTAAAATGATGAAATAGTTTACAACATAATCAAAATATCTGGCTACCAAAACATTATTACCCTCTTCTCCAAACATCAGGTAGACAACATAAACTTTCAGTTTTATAAGATAAGGACTTGTATAGTGAGTTTTTATAAGAATCCAGTTTGCAGAGATGTACTTACTGTATATAGTGTCAACTTGTAATCTGGGTGACCCCAAATCTGTTTATTTGGGATCTAGCAACCCCAAGTTTAGTTAGCTTGAAAGAAAGTTTTTGGTGCTGGGCTCCAGTCAGGTTGAAATATTGGACATATCCCTTTCCTGATTAAAGATTTGGGTTTTTCTGACTGCTTTAGTAGTTCTGTGTTATTTCCAAGTAAACAACAGTTTTTCAAAAAGTGGGAATTATCTGTTGTAAATTTAATTGAATTCAATGTATAGATTATATATAATCATATATGTAATATATAAATATGGAATTCAATGTATGTTTATAAAATTATTTTTTATCAAATAAACATTTTATAGTGTTAAAGTGGAAAAAACACAGAACTATTAAATAGTCAGAAAAACCACTCTTTAATTATGGATAGGAGTTCAGCACTAAATTAGGCCTCCTGCAGAGCTGTGCGCTATTAACCCATGCAAAGTCCCCATACTCTGGCAGCTCTAGTCACAGAACTGGCAGAAGGACTGCCAGGCAAGATGACAACTTCTAGGAACAAAAGATTTTGGGGAACTTATATAACCCTTTTAGGGGAACTGAGGCCTGAGGATGGGAGAATATAATTGATTTTACAATGGTAACAAAGAAAATGAGGAGTCCTAGATAGGAATAACAGTGAGAGGCTGACACTTTACAAAGGACACAAATGGGAAAGATCCAGTCAAAGGTCTGGGTGACCTAGGTAAAGGACTTTGGCCTAAGCACTTAACACCTGATGGGATTAGCCATTTCTACTTAAACTACTTTAAGGTTTATTGTTAGTCTGAGACTTGTGTAGTTGGGCTTTCTCTCAGGGAGGAACTCTCACATGACAAGGAAAAGCTTGACGTTTTCACTTTCCAGCTAACAAGACTGGGAGGTCAGTAGGTCTCACTAGGCTACCAGTTTGGGGGTTTCTAGATTCCATGTTAACAATAGTGAATAAAAAAAGGTGGTGTTTGATTTGCCTCTGGTAAGGCATGTAGAGCAGGCCTGCTTGGAGTTAGGGTGGGTGAGCAGAGTTGTTAAGCTAAACAGAAGACAAACACTCAGGACCCAAAGAGTGGAGCATCCGTGTGTAGGGCTTCTCAGGGAGCCAATCTCCCTACTGAGTGAATACGTGCATGCAACTTGAATGGAGATCCTTTGGAAGTCAGCCACCACATGGGGTGTGGATAGCCTGCACAGCCCTGGGGTGGGGTGTTGTTTGGTTACCATAAAGTGTGTGTGTATGGTGTCCCCATAGAATTCTAAAGGAATAAGAGATGGATGAAGGACAACTTGGGTACTTAGGAATGAGGACTTTCTTGGAGTCAGCCTCAACACAGTCCCAGAGGGCCGGTGAAATATGTATTTTTGTTTTTGGAAAGTTTTATTTAATTAGTTAATTTCGAATATTTTCCCATGGTTATAAGATTCATGTTCTTTCCCTCCCCTCCCACTATTCCCCCCCTCCCCCCCCAGCCAAGGAGCAATTTCACTGGGTTTTACATGTGTCATTGATCAAGACCTATTTCCATATTATTGATATTTGCACTTGGGTGATCCTTTAGAGTCTGATATATGTATTTTGTATTCATCCATGTATGGGGTGAATGAAAATATGAAACTCCAGGGACACTTTCATGGGCTTGGGGTGGGAATGGAGATTGGGGGAGGGCTAGCCTTAAGAGTCTGATTGGGTTTGTATGTGGAGTGGTAGGGAGAGGGAATGCAGACTGGGAGTCAGTCACCCATGGAGTGTGTCTTGTGCTTTGTAGGGCATGTCTCTGTAGGGAGGGTGGGTATAGGGATCCTCGGAGAGCTTCCACACTGGCCCAGGAAGGTGATTGTGTGTGGGGAAAGAATGGAACTCCTCTGGGAGTCAGCCACCTAGAGTTTTTTTTTTTAATCTGTATGCGGTGAGATTGGGATTCTCTAAAGAGATATCCTCAGCCCTCGACAGGGAATGGTGTGTGTGTGTGTGTGTGTGTGTATTTGTGTGGAGGGAATGGAGCTTCTCTGGGAGTTAGCCATCACTTGGGATGTTTGTGTGTGTGCAAGTGTGCATACTTGTTGAGGATGGGAACCCTATAAGGAGTCTACTTATGGTTGGGTGGAGGATGACTGAGTGCAATGCTTTGCAATGTATGTAAGGAGTTTTTTGGGTAATAGGAAAATATGGAGCTTTAATTTAAAACTGACACTTTGAAAACAATCTATTAAAAAATCTGAAATGGGAAAAATTCAGCAAGCTTTTTCTTTGAAGTTTACAATAGGAGAGCACATTAATAATCACAATCCAATTACACAACTGCTTCAGAAGACATACAGGGTAATAGTTGCATGCAATATTATCCTAAAATATTATGTTGAAAGTTCTACTTAATAAAAGGACCTAAGTTTTCTATAGAACAAAGCCAGTATAGATGTAGGGCTAGGTGGGATGTGGTGGAAGGAAGGGCACGGCCTCATCTTAGGCCTAGGGATGAACTTGTTTCCACATGGCAAGAGAATGGAATGGTGCCCCTCTGGAAGCAGGCTTCTGAGTGGGTTGCAGCATGTGTAAGGACTGGCCCGGGATGCCAGTCTATGTGGATAGGAAGGGTGTGGGGGTCTGTCTGTGTAGTAGTTACTTTTAGGATTGTAATAATTTCACTAACTGGCATCTTTATCAAAAGCGTGAATAAGTATAAAGATTGGTATAGAAAAAAAAGCACGTGGGGGACCCCTAAAGGCAGTAGTCCCACCCCGAGTCTGGGAATCCACTTATCTATGTGGGGAGAGAATGGAATGGAGGTCCTCTAGGAGTTGGCCTCCACGTGGAGTATTCAGGGACCAGAATGGGGATACAACTTCTCCACTGGCCGGGAGGTGGGTAGGATTGTATGCAGGATTAACCCACACAGGTGCTTAGGTTAGGCGTACCTGAAGACTGCCCTCCCCCTCCTCCCCCCCAACCCCCCCAAGGAGCTGCAGAGGGCATAGGCAGATAATTTGAGGTTTGAGTTGAATGAAAGGCTAGGTGGGTCCAGCGGGAGAAAGTGAATGTGTATATTCCCAGCGGCCGGAGTGGTGATCTGAGGATGACCCCCTTCCCCCTCCCCCTCTGTCCCCCTATTACAGAGCAAAGCAACAGGTGGAGGGGGTCAGAGGTAGTGGCTGGCAGAAGGTTCGGCTCCTTTAAGACTCTCCTTCTTTGCTCCCGCCCCCATTCCCCCTCCCCCCCTCGGCGGGCGAGTCACCGCGGCGGGGAGCAGCGCCACGTGACCCTCAGTCTTGTGACCCGCTCGGGAAGCGGGAGCGGTAGAGGCAGATCGAGCACTTCGACTCTGGGGTGGGAGGGGTGGGAGCGAGCACCTCGCGCGCACTCCAGCTCTGCCTATCCTAACCCGGGCGAGAGAGCACGCGCTCACGCGCGCGCCACTCCCCCTCCTCTCTGCACCCTCTGCTACCCCTCACCCCGGCCTCCGGAGTTCGAAGGGCTCGGGTCCTCTCCGCCCTCTCCGCCTCAGCCCCCGCGCCCCGCGCGCCACGCCTGCTCTTGCGCGCGTGCCTGCCTAGCCACTAGGCTTTGCCCCTGGCAGCACTGCTTCGTTGTGGGGAGGGCGACCAAAGAACAGGAGGAGGGAATCCCCTGCTCTGGCCTGGGGGCAGGGGACGGGGGGAGTGGCGTCCGGGCTTTCCCTTTGCAGCTGCCTCCGGCCGCTTCGAAGTTAAGAGGTTCGAACCCAGGAGGAGGAGGAAGAAGCCGAGGGGCTTGCTGGCCGCTTCTGCACTTTTTTGCCACCTCTTTCCCCTTCATTGCTCTGTTTCCGCACCCCCTCCCCTTATCTCACCATGGATGATAAGCCTCTGCTGCAGGAGAGACCCCCTGCCTACAACCTGGAGGCCAGCCAGAGCGACTACGCTTACGGGCGGCATAACTACGGGGCCATCCCGGTCGCCCCTACCCAGCCTGGACTCCAGCCAGGCTTCCAACCCGGCTTCCAGCCCCCGCCGCCCTACCCTTACAACGTTGCAGGTGGGTTCCTTTCCTTGCAATGCCAGGGATGTAGCCCCGGGCTTTGGGTGCGGGGCAGCAAAGTTTTCGATCTTCCGAGCCCCCCCTTCCTCTAGAATGGGTGGGGTCCTAGTTGGGCGTCGAGGGATGCCGAGGGGTCTCTGGGAGGAGGAGGAGAGTGTGATTTATTTTATACTGGTGGTGTTAGGCGTCTGCCTGGAAGCCCAGGGACGCATGAAAAATCGGAAATATGTGTTTTTTTTAAAAGGTAACTTCAACCCCTCTCTTCTCTTTTTCTTCCCTTCGGAGATATTGAGGCTTCAAAGTTTCCTCTTTTGATTCTTCTTAAGTTGCTAGTCCTCTCTGCCTCCCAGCAGCATTTGTCCCTGTCCTCACAGAACTGCTGGGAGCTTGGGTGCCTGAGGCCAGAACTCCTTGCCTGGAAGCTTTCCACACCGGGGGACAGGCTGTTTAGGGAAGAAACTTTGAAACATTTTGGGGATGATACAAACAAGCCCTTGGAATTATGCTCCTTATTCCTGAGTAGGTAGCAGCTGCCCAGTCACCAGTGCCTAGAATGCACCCTCATCTTACCAGAGCTGACTTATTTTTGGTTTGTGGTGTGCTCACTTCTATGTATTGAGGTGGCAAAAGATAGTTTAATTTGATTAAAGATTGCAGACCTCGTTCAGTGCTAGTAACGAATTCTGGATTGCTGAAGTCATTTGTTTCGGGTGGGAATTATTTATTAGCAAATATGAATAACACCATTGGCTTGTAGAAAGAATATCTGCCTCCTTTGCTAGTGCAGGAATTATTCATAACAGTTCTAAAGAAATATTGAGAAACCAGCCTGGGTCCTTGGGTTTAGGATGAGGTGTTTCACTTTTGAAACACTTGGAATTAGATTAGAGTTAACAACTATTTCCTCCTTAACGTGGTTTTGGCCTGTGCCTTCTGTTTTCCTTCCCTCTTTGTCTCTGGGACTGGGAGTCCCGGAGCTCTTGGAAAAACTCCTCCAGTATGGTGAACTCTCTAAGGGACAGATCCAGGTTGTGGGTTCTCCTTGTTATTTGTTCGCTCTGCCACCAATCTACTCCTGCTTCACTTCACAGAAAAGGAGGGAAGCCCCATTCAGTTCTTTGCACTTTATCTTCCTTTGCACTTCTAGCATACTGTTTTGGTGGAGAGGAGGATGAAATTGTTGTTTGGAGTTAAGTTTATTGGCTTCTGGGGATTTTAGTTAGTATTTGTGTTGGTTCTGATCTGTGTGGTGGGTCATTGAAAGCTGGCATTTGCCAGGTACAAGAATCTCCAGTGTCTTTTGTGCAGGTACTTGCTCCACTTGCAGCAGATTTCATCTTTATGTCCTGGTGTAGTTGATGGCCTTTATAAGCTGCTGTGACTGGAAAAAAATTTTACCTAGTGGCCAATCTTCTGATGATAAGCCATTCCAAACTTAGCTGGGCTGTTCCTTCGAGGACAGCCTGTTAACCCAGCCTTTCCAGCTTGGAAGGACCTGCCAGACAGAGCTTGTGCTCTCCTGGCAGCCTTAGATAACCAAGGTCACTTCCCATGCCACTCTCAGAGCAGGGCTTTAGTAGAAGCTTTGCTTAATATGGTAACTGTTTTAAAGGATTAGAAAGCATGCTAACTTTATTTGAGTATTGGGTTTGTAATTTCAGCATGGTTGTATGACCTGATGCTTTGGTTCTGTCTCTCTTTGGTGAGAAGGGAATAAATACTTGTTCTTTTCTGGCATGTGTTCTTCTATAAGAATATTTATTTAACTTTCTACCTCCCTTTCTTTACTCTGCCTAGAGAATTTGGGTACATTTTCAAGTCCTCTAAGGTGAGTGAGTTAGCTAGTGAAATTACTAGTGTTGTCTCAGTCCAAGGCTTTTAACTAAAGTGCTCTTTTGGAGGTGGCTCCCTTCCTCTTTCTTCACCTTGTTTTTAATACTCAGGTTACTGTTTAACTTGAAAAGTGAACCTGAAGTCGAACTGGTAAGCTCTACTGACACATCCTATCACCATTTGAATGCAAATATAAGCTAATTGTCAGGCTACTGGTTAAAATTGTGATAAATGGTTTTTGAAGCTAACTAAAGTGAACCTTTTTTAAAAAACAGTACCTAGGGGGATTCAGTTGTGCTTCAGTAACTCGGATATACTTTATTATTTTTTTATTCTTAAAACCCTTACCTTATGTTTTAGAATCTAGTCTAGACTCTGAGGTTGAAGAGCAGTAAGGATGAGGCAGTTAAGTGACTTGCCCAGGGTCACACAGCAAGGAGGAGGTGTCTAGGTTCAGATTTGAACCTAGGTCCTCCCAACCACAGGCCTGGTACTCTATACTGTGCTAGCTAGCTGTCCTTTTTACATATACTTTTAAAAAAATGAGTTAGCCAGCTCAAAGAAAGCTGGTTACTGGTTCAGATGCATATGCTGGAGTGCACCTGAAACTTAGGTCATTCTTTTTTTTTGTACTAATTAGTGGAATGATCTTTGTACCATCTTATCCAGAAATGTGAGGGAAATGGTTTCATACATCTTAAATCAAGATACAAATTTAAGTTATTACCATTTTGTTTTAGATTCTTTTCCTTACAATTAAATATTAATTATTACAGACTTAAACTCAGCTATCTTTAGATTTGGTGATGAATATTATAAAAAGACAGGTGATTTCTACCTGTGGTTTTAGTTTTTTATTAGTGAGATATTGTACCATGTGTATGTTGTAAGACATCTTTCTTTGGGAAACTTGTCTTTTTTTTCCCTCAAATAAGGGTAGGAGAATTTTTTTTTTGGTTCTTTGTATTTGAGTTTTATGAAATAATCATTTTTCCCCCTTTCCTCTTCCCTTTCTTTGGATGTGATGCTTGTTCCTGGACAGGTCGGGCTTCATATGCACCTCGGCCCTACAACATTCCACAACAAGGTATGGTTCAGCCTGTCAGTACCATAGTAGTCGTCGGAGGCTGTCCAGCATGCAGGTATGGTAGCTCTATCTACACCGAATTATTGTTATTATTTTTTAAAGAGAGTGACTTCTTGTTTTACATAAGTCTCCTTCCTACCTGTCTAGCTTTCTTACACTTTTCTTCCTTCTGTGTAATTTGTGATCCAGTGGCACTGGTTTTCTTGCTAGTCTTTGAAAATGATGTTCTATCTCTGGACCCTAAAGAGTCCTCCATTCCTGAAATGCTTTTCCTATTTATCTCCACCTTTTTCTTCTTTCAGAACTTTGCTCAAATCCCACTTAAAAAAACCAACAACACCCTTCTGCCTTATTATTGATACTAAATATTGATTCCAAGGCAAAAGAATAGTAAGTGCTAGGCAATTGGTGACTTGCTCAGGGTCACCCAGATAGGAAGTGTTTGAGGCCAGATTTGAATGTATTACCTCTCATCTATAGGTCTGGCTCTGAATCCACCTAGCTACCTGGCTCCCCCTTATTGATGTATTGTTGGCTAAACCTAATTAAAACACTGTGCAGGAAACCTAAAAGACCAAATTTGAGGCATAGGAGGATAAATGCAATTAGACATCTTAATTTTTTTTGGAAATTATTAGTAGAAGAGGTTATAATTAATTTGTAGTCCAAGGAACAGTTGAGATGGTTACTTTCTTCCATGCCTACCCCTATTCTCTTAATTTCACTTGATGATCTGGCCTTTTTTGAGAAGATACAGATCATCTAATATAAGCTCCTTTAAGTTCTTTCTCTTCATCTCAACATTACATTTTCTACATCCATCTTTTAAGTGCCACTCTTCCTTTCCAAGGTTTACTCATTTGCATGTTGTTAATCCATCTTTTCTTTGGAATTTCGATCCTTTCTCTTTATTGCAAAATGCCTCTCACTCCACTGACTTCTCTGCCTAAAAATATACTCAGGTGATTGTTATTTTCTTCCCTTTTCAAATATTCTTCTTGACTTTCCATTAATTTTCTAACTTACGTAGAGTTTCTGTTGCTGCTTCCTCAACACCCATTCCTTCCACCACTTGCATTTGTTCTTCTTACCCTCAACAATCTAGTGAAACAACTCTTTTAGAAGTAGGCATTGCTCTCCTTTTCACCAAGGCTAACAGGACTTTCTCAGGCCTTATTTGATTTGATTTCCCTTTCCTTGAATTTTTTTTTTTATATATCTCTGTGATTTATTCTTAATAATATTTCCCATGAAGATAAACTTTCAAGGTTGACAGTGCTTTCTTCCCCATACCCCTGAGAGGCAAGCAGTGCTAGATCATGTGTATTCTACAGAGAAAAGAACAGAATCAGACAAGTCCAAGTGACTTGTGTAGGGTGATATGTTAGTAAGTATAGGAACTGGTACTCAAACTCAAACTCCTGATTTCAGGTTCTACCATTCACTCCCTGTGTGATACTGGAAAAGTCATTTAAGCTCACTGGGCCTCAATATCCTCCTCTGTAAAATGAAGGAGCTAGATCCAATGACTTCTCAGGTGCCTTCTAGCTTGAAGTCTAGGGTCCTCTAAGACCCTTTCTTTGAATTTTTATCCCTTGTCTTCTTTGACACCCCTTGGATCTTTTTCCTTTTGCATTTCTGACTGTTACTCTAGTCTCCCTTTAATGATTCCTCTTATACTTCCTTTAATTTTGTCCTGTCTTTTCATCTCTTTGTTTTTTCCCCCTAGAAAAACTCATCTGCTTAGTTATTGATTACAGCTATAACTAGTAGGTATGAGGTTCACACACACATTTCTGATGCTTGACAGAATAGCCAGGTAGAAATAGCCAGGGGGCATCTTGGCATTTTTCAAAGGGTGCTCATCTTCTTTCCTTGCCTCCATCAATTTGTTCTCTTGAATTTCTTATATTTGTTGATACCACCACTTTTTCAATGAATTTTGCCATTGCCATATCTCTTTCCTCCTTTATGTCTTCATTGCTTTCTCAATCGAGACTTTTGTTAATCTTTTGCAATTAAATTATTCTCCTAACTGGTCTTTCCAAGTCCCAATCCCTATCCCATAATCCATTCTATATGGTAACCTTTCTAAAGCATGATTATGATCACGTTACTCCTTCGCTCAAAAACCTCCAATTACTTTCCTTCCTTATAGAAATCATTTCCAAATTCTTCAGTGCCAGATTTGAGGCTCTATCAACTGTTTATTAATTGACAGCCTTATCTTCCATTCTTTTCCTAAACACATATAACCTATATGTTAGACAAATATCTTTTGTCTAGCATGCTTACTTGAACATGCTTACATTGTTCTGTCTTCATTTGTATGTACTTTTCCTCTCTCTGGATTATCTTTTTTCTTCTGCTCTGATGCTGTATCTTTTATTTACCTTCTTAGTATGGATGCTACTTCTATAAAGTCTTTTGTGTACCAGTTGGAATTAAGTCTTTACTTCTTTGAATACTTTTTATCTTTAAAATTTATTTTCAGTTAAAGTATTTATTTTCTTAACTCATTCATCAAATTCCACCCCCTCCTCTAAATTATGGAGGAAAAAAAGGAAAACAAAATCAAATGAGGCAAATAGGGTAAAGTGACTTGCCCAGGTTCAAATAGTAAGTGTTTGAGATCAGATTTGAACCCAGGTCTTTTTTTTTTTTTTAAACTCTTACCTTCTGTCTTGGAACCGATTATTGGTTCCAAGGCAGAAGAGTGGTATGGGCTAGGCAATGGGGGTCAAATGACTTGCCCAGTTGAGGTCAGATTTGAACCTATGACCTCCTGTCTCTAGGCCTGGCTCTCAATCCACTGATCTACCCAGCTGCCACCTGAACCCAGGTCTTCTTGACTCCAGTCCTGGAAATCTATTCACTGTGCCACCTAGCTGCAAAGATGTTGAAGTGGTTTGTCATTTTTCCCCCAAGTTCATTTTACAAATGAAGAAACTAAGAAAACAGAATTAAATGACTTCCTTAGTAATTGTCATCATTGTCTGAGACTGGATTTGAACTTTGGTCTTCCTTCCTCCAGACCTGGCACTCTGTTTACTGTGACACCTAGATTCCTAGTTCTCACATTGGTTACATCCAAAAATTTGTTTCTGCATCTAAGAGTCCATTACTTCTTTGTCAAGAGATGGATAACATGTGTAATCTGTTGATCCCCTTGACCAGAGTTCTTAAGTTGTTCAAAGTAGCTTGTCTTTACCACATTGTTTTTCTGGAAATTGTTTATTTGATTTGATTTGATTTGATTTTGCTCCCTTTACTCTGTATCAGTTTTTACAAGTTTTCCTCAGGTTTTTGTTACTATCTTTCATAATTTCTTATGGTATAATAGCATTCCATTTAATAATATACCATAGTTTAAATGTTCAGTCATTTCCCAGATGATATATGATACCCCCTTAGTTTTCAGTTCTTTGCTACCACAAAAAGAACTTCTATAAAAATATTTTTGTATTTGTGGATTCTTTTTCTCTTTCTTTGATCTCTTTGGTGTATGGACCTAGCAGTGGTATAGCTGAATCAGGGCACAATTTAGTGACTTTTGGGGTATAGTTCCAAATTGTTTCCCAGAATGACTGGAGTACAGCTCCACCAACAATACATTAAAATATGCTTATTTTTAATGTATCTCCTCTAACATTTATCTTATTCCTTTTATGTTAACTTTGCCAGTAAGATAGGTATGTTAAAGATTTTTTTCCTGAATTATTTTATATTTATTTATGTTTCTATCTTATTTTTCTTCTCTTCTCTTTCTTTTTTTTTTATTAAACCCTTACCATCTGTCTTAATATCACTTCCAAGACAGAAGAATGGCAACAGCTAGGCAAATGAAGTTAATTGACATATCCAGGATCATACAACCAAGATGTGTCTGAGCTTAAATTTGAACCCAAGTCCTCTCAACTTCAGGCCTGGAGCTCTATCCATTGTGTCCCTCCCCTTCTTGAAGGCAGGAACCATGTATTTTTGTATTTCCAAAGTATCTAGCACAGTGTCTCATGTATAGTGTGCAAATACCCATTCCATTTATTTGAAATTATCAATGCCTTCCAGGAATATTTTAATCATTGTTCCCACCTAATATTTTTTTTGGTTGAGCTCAGTATGTTTCTTAGATTGTACTAGGAATCATTGTATGATTCTAGTTATTTGCACTTTATTGTAGAGAATTTAATAGATGTTAATATTTTAGTCAAAACTATATGTTCTTTCTTTCAGATTCACCTAGACATCTCAGAAAGCTCTAGAATACTCTGTAGAAAATAGTTCTCATTCTCTTCAAAACATCATAAGTTTTTGATTGAAATGTAAATTTTTGATTAAAATGAGGAAATATATTCTGGTGAGCTGTGTTTAGGAAATATTCCTGACCCATTTCCAATTGAATGCAAAAGGGAATCTAAATGTTGTGGTTGAGGAAAGTTACCTATCTATCACAATGGGTGTTGATGACTTTTGGAAAGAAACTATTCTATTCATTTGGAGAAAAATGGGAAATCCCACATCACTTTATATTGTAGCCTGTGACATCTTTCATTCTCTTGAACAAATCCTAAAAATATGTTGTTGATAAGAAATCTCTATCTCCCTGGCTCTTTTTTTGCAGTACTAATGGTAGATAATGTTATTCAATCAGAAATCAGATGCAACATTATGGAGGCATCTTTTAAAAAAAACTATCTAGTATGTCAGGTATTATTAGTAAATACAGATACAGAGTTAAAAAGTATTTATGGTAGCACCTAATATTTAAGGGAGGTAGGCAAATTGCTTTTTTAAATTTTTTCTTTTTTTCTTAAAATTTATTTACTTTAAAAAATTTTATTTAGATGATTTTGAATATTTTCCCATGGTTACAAGACTCATGTTCTTTCCCTCCCCTTACCCCACCCCCTTCCTGTATCCTGTACAATTCCATTGGGTTTATTGATCAAGATCCATTTCCATATTATTAATATTTGCATTAGGGTGATCCTTTAGAGTCTACTTTCCAGTCAGCCCTATCAACCAATGTGATCAAGCAGTTGTTTTTCTTCTGTGTTTCTACTCCCACAGTTCTTCCTCTGGATGTGGATAGCGTTCTTTCTCATTAGTCCCTCTGATTAGTCCTGGATCATTGAATCCCTACTAGTAGAGAAGTCCATTACATTCGATTGTACCACAGTGTATCGGTCTCTATCATCAGTGTTCTCCTGGTTCTGCTCCTCTCACTCTGCATCACTTCCTGGAGGTCATTCTAGTTCCCATGGAATTCCCCCACTTTATTATTCCTTTTTGCACAATAGTATACATAGTATACTATAGTGTGTGTGTGTGTATATATATAATAGTATATAATATATACACAACATATACCACAATTTGCTCAGCCATTCCCCAATTGAAGGGCATCCCCTCATTTTCCAATTTTTTGCCACCACAAAGAGCGCAGCTATGAATATTTTTGTACATGTAATTTTCCTTATTATCTCTTTGGAGTACAAACCCAGCAGTGCTATGGCTGGATCAAAGGGCAGACAGTCTTTTATCACCCTTTGGGCATAGTTCCAAATTGCCCTCCAGAATGGTTGGATCAATTCACAACTCCACCAGCAATACATTAGTGTCCCCACTTTGCCATCCCCTCCAGCATTCATTACTTTCCTTTGCTATCATGTTAGCCAATCTGCTAGGTGTGAGGTGATACCTCAGAGTTGTTTTTATTTGCATCTCTCTGATTATAAGAGATTTAGAACACTTTTTCATGTGCTTATTAATAGTTTGGATTTCTTTTTCTGAAAATGACGTATTCATGTCCCTTGCCCATTTATCAATTGGGGAATGACTTGATTTTTTGTACAGTTGATTTAGTTCCTTATAAAGCAAATTGCTTTTGATTAAGGTGATTGTGTGGGTTAAGAACTTGGCTTTGTGTACCCAGGAGACTTGATGTAGGTGCCAATTGCAATGAGGAGGACCACAGTGTGTTTCTGTTGTGTGATAAGATATTAATTTCTTTAAGTTTTCTATATGCTTGAGTCAAAAAGGGGCATTGAATTGTTGGCAATTATATTTTAATGGGTCTGTGTATCTTATTAATGCAATTACTCTCTCCATGGGTTTGTATCTAAATCTGTCCACACCTATGTGGGTTTAGAAGTAGCTGGAAACCTAGTTGGTAGAATCCCAGGCCTGGAGTCAGGGAGACCTGAGTTCAAATTCAGCCTCAAACACTTACTAGCTGGTTATCTTGGGCTAGTTACCTAACCTCTGTCTGCCTCAGTTTCCTCAGACTCAAAACCTAGGTGTTGTCTTTGACTCTCTCCACTGTCTGTCACCTCCCTTCTCCATCCCCCAAATATCCAATCTGTTACAAGGCCTGTAATTTTCACCTTTGCATCTTCTCTCCAATCCCCCTTTCCCCAGGTGTCCTCAGTGCTACCACTCTGGTGTCGGCCCTCATCTCTTTACTACTGGACTATTGTAATAATCTGCTGATGGGTCTGTCGGCCTTAGTTCTCTGCCCACTCCAGTCCATCCTCCATTCTACCAGAATGATTTTCCTAGAGTATAGGTCCCATTGTGACATTCCCTACTCAGTAAACTTCAGTGGCTCCCTCTTGCCCCAGGATTAAATAAAGGCTTATGTTTAGTGTTAAGTCCTTCATAACCTCGCCCCTTCTTGTTTTTCCAGTCTTACAAACTTATTCCACCCCCTGCCTCTCCCCCCCAAAATGCTCTTTAATCCAGTAACTCTGGTCTCCTCCTGTTCCATGAGAGACATCTATCTCTCAGCTCTGGACATTTTACTGGCTGCCATCCCTGCCTGGAATTTTCCTCCTTATCTCCTTTACTGGCATCTTTGGCTTCATTTAAGTGTGATACTGTTCATCCTCCAGAACAAAATCCTAAAAATATGTTGTTGATTAGAAATACTTATCTACCTGATTCTTTTTTGTAGTAGTAATAGGAAACATTATTCAGCCAGAAATCAGATGCAAAGTCTCATTTTCTATAGGAAGCCTTCCTTAACCCCTTTTAATTCTAGTGCTTTCCCTATCTTTATTATTTCCAATTTTACTTATAGCTAGCTTGTTTGTATATACAGTATTGTTTGTTGTCCCCTCTATTATTTTGTGAGCTCCTTGAGGGCAGGAATGGACTTTTGCTTTTTTGTATCTCTAGCACTTGGCACCATAGTTGGCACTTCTGTATTGGACTGATTGCTGGAAAATAGTAATAGTATCTCTCCATTAGTATTTAAAGATTATCAGTCAATAAATGTTTAGTAAGTGTAAATAACTTTCCAGGCTAGATGTGACTAGAGCATCCTTCCTGGAATCAGGAAGACCCAAGTTCAAATCTAGCACCAGACACTTCATAGCTGTGTGATCCTGGGCAAGTCACTTAACCCAGTTTGCCTCAGTGTCTTCATCTGTAAAATGAACTGGAAAAGGAAATGGCAAACCACTCCCAAGATCTTTGCAAAGAAAACCCCAAGTGGGGTCATGAAGCTGGATATGATTGAATAAAGACACCAAAATCAGGGTCTTCATGAGAGTAAAATGAGAGAATAAGTATGAAGTGCTTGGCATGCTACCTGGCACATAGTAGGAGCTTAATACACGTGACTTTTTTTATAAGTCTTTCAAAGAAGGAAGGCCTGCCCTATCTTTCTCTTGTTCTTTTTAATGTGTGGAGGCCAGGGTCTCAGGAGATTGTCCATGTATTCACTGCCTCCTTTTCCAAACCTACAATTCCAGTATATCCCTTTATGAGTTGATATTATTGGGAGCCATACTTCTGCATTATCTAGTCACAGACTAGTTCTGACTGTTCTTTTTATATTGAGACGTTAGAGAAGTTTGAAATTAAAGTCATCAGGAAGAGAAATCTTCAGGTGAATGGATAGTCCTGGGGAAGTGGCATCCCTTGTTCTGGAGAGCTTTCTGGGGAATATTTATTTACTGAATGCTTTTAGGAGGGTGAACTTGAATAAATTGATTTTGTTGTTGTTGTTGTTAATGTCCTGGCATTTGCCCTCAGGGAGAATATGCTCTAAAGTAGAATAAAGATGATTAATGAACAGTCATTATGAGTATAGATGGTTACATTATATTAGCCAAGCCTTATTTGCACAATAATGGAGAAAATCTTAGGTGATGAGAATTTGAAATTGTGTAATCCAATTATAGTCTCGATTGGCTTTGAAATGGAATTGGAAACATTCAGGCATGCACCCATTTTGACTATAGACCTTTTAGTATTGGTGAAGAGTCTAGAGACAACTGAGGTTGCTAGCTGGGGTGTCTGGGAGGTTGGTGATGGTAGTATGTTCAGAAAGTTCAGAAGAGGGGATGAGGAATACAGGAACTCTGTTTTAGAGACCTTGAATTTGGGATATCTATGGTACATTCAGTGTAAGATATCTGAGAGGCAGTTATTGATATGAATCTCAGGAGAGAGAGAGATACTAGGGCTGGAGGTATAGATCTGGGAATCATCTGCAGAGATGATCATTGAACCCAGGCTAGCTGATGAGGTAACCAGGTGTCATAGTATAAAATGAAGAGGGAAGAGAGCCTAGGAGAGCCTTGAAGGTGTTTGTCGCTGGGGATAGCCACTAGTAGTGGGATTGGTCTAGATCAAGAACTGGAGGAAGAAGCTTGATAGAGGGAGGCTAGAGAGTGGGGAAGAACTCGGTTCAGATTCTTTGACATATACAGGTTTTGCCATCCTGGGACAGGGGGCAGCTAACTGGTACAGTGGATAGAGTGCCAGGCCTGTAGAAGGGAAAACCCAACTTCCTGAATTCAAATCTGACCCAAGACACTGGCTGTGTGACCCTGGGCTTCCTCATTTATCAGATGAGTTGAAGAAAGGAATGAAACAATTGAACACTCCTGGGCTAGTCACTTTCGTGGAAGCTGAAATAAAAATATTTATTGAATTCAACTGAAAATCTTTAATAAATATTTCTCTAGCCTAAAGTTTCTTTCAGACTTTTCCCTTTAGAAGGAAATATGTTTCTGGGTAATCCAAGTAATAACAAGAATACCTCTTGCTTGTGTAGTTAAGGTCCATTGTCTTCCTCATCCCTTAAAGGGATGAGAGTTCTGATCTACCTTAGGTTGTATAGTAACTAACTGAGCCTTTTTCCTCCATTCTTAAGGGATTAGTGTATTGATTTCTGGGATCTTTGGGGGAGACATCTGAGCAGAAATTTTTGAGTAGTTTTAGGATATTAAGTGACTCCTTATTCTATTAAGAGTTGCATGTCAATACCATACTTTGTTTTTAACCTATTTTGACCATTTCCTTTTTGTTTTTTAAGATTTCTGAAGTTCAACCCATAGCTTTCAAAGTTGCCCTGCTTGTCTGCTTTTTTCTTCTTTACTCTTTTTTTATTTGAAAAAAAAAGAAAAAATTCCTCAATGACTTTTTTTTCTTTTTGTTGCCGTAACCATCTCATTTTCCTACCTTCTCTCATTAGAAAGAAAAGAAAAAGAAAGCCTTTAAAACAAATATGCATAGTCCAGCAGTACAGATCCCCACATTGGCTATGAACAAAAATGTATATCTTATTTTGCATCTTGAGTTCATCACCTTTCTGTGAAGAGGTGAGGAAGCATGTGTATTCATTAGTCCTTTATTATTATTTTAAAAGGTCATTGTATTGAACAGAAGAATTCTGAAGTCTTTCAAAGTTGTTTTTCTTTATACTGTTAATAGTATAAATTGTTTTCTTGGTTCTGCTCACTCTGTATCCATTTATGTCTTTCCATTTCTCTGAAACTTTACCTTTTGTCATCTTCTGGTGCAGTTATATAATGCATTATATTTATATATATTGCATTACATTTACAAACACCATAATTAGTTCAGCTATTCTCCAGTTGATGGGCACCCTCTTGGTTTCCCAGTCTTTGCTTCTATAAAAAGAACTGCTATAAGTATTTTTATGCATATAGGTCCTTTTCCCCTTTTTATCTCTCTCTCTCTCTTTTTTAATAAAACTGTTATCTTCCACCTTAGAATCATTATCAAGAATTGGTTCTGAGGCAGGAGAGCAGCAAGGGCTAGGCAATTGTGGTTAAGTGACTTGCCCAGGGTCATAGAGCTGGGAAATGTTTGAACCCAGGACCTCCTGATTCTACGCACTAAGCCAACTAGTTGCCCCCTCTTTGATCTCTTGAGACAAAGACCTAGTAGTGGTATAGCTGGATCAAAGATGATTCATAGTTTATGAACTTTTTGGTCATAGTTCCAAATTGTTTTAGATTGTAGCATTTTACAATTTCATCAATGTTTTTTATATTATTGTTCCTGTTTTCCCAGAACCTATTCAACAGTTGTTTTCCTTTTTGGTGTGAGGTGGAATCTTGGTTCCTTTAACTTTTATTTCTCTAATTTTTAGTGATTTGGTGCATTTTTATATGATTGTTGGAACTGTGGTTTCTTCCGTTGAAACTGCCTGTTCATAGCCTTTTCTCATTTATTTGTTGAGGAATAACTCACATTCTTATAAATTTGTTGAGGAATAACTCACATTCTTCTTATAAATTTGATTCAGTTTCTTGAATGAGACTATTTATATTATATAATTTACCCCAATAACCAGTTTTTCCCTTCTAATTTTAGCTGCATTGATTTGAACAGGTTAATTCTTATTTTATTTATTTATTTTTAAGATAAACTCTTACCTTCTATCTTACCTTCAATACTATGTATTGGTTCTAAGGCAGAAGAGTGGTAAGAGCTAGGCAATGGGGGTTAAGTGACTTGCCCAGGGTCACACAATTAGGAAGTGTCTGAGGCCAGATTTGAACCTAGGACCTCCCATCTCTACGTCTGACTCTTAATCCACTGAGCCACCTAGCTGCCCCCTGAACAGGTTAATTCTTAGAGAATTTTGAAAGCTTTGTTTGTGTTGGTTAGCTCCTCTATTGTTGGAGATAGAAAGCACTACTTGTACTTTTCCTCCAGATGGCACTGGATTATATAATCATAGAATAATGAGCATTTATTAAGGATCTGGTTTTATTTGATGAGAGATTAAGTTAAAAAATTCTGTAGATTCTAAGAAGGCATGATCCATGCAGATACTCAAAGGTAATATCTTCTAGGAAGGCATCTCCAATCCCTACATGGGGCTTATACAGCTCACAGGGTATATGTTCTTTTAGTCAGATTAATGTGTAATTGGATTAAGAGGTTCTTCTGAAGAGAGATTTTGATATTGGCATTGAAAATTCATGCAATATATTTAAGGCAAGAATTTGAGACCTTTGTTGAAGGTAATCAGACTCTGAATTGCTCTCTATCTTAAGCTTAAGTAAGTAAGCTTAAGCCCAAGAGCCAATTTAGAAGTGGAAGGTCAAAGATTGCTTTCCCCTTTCCTTCCCTTGTTTCTTCATTTTTAACAGGTTATTTGAGTAGAGTTAGCTCTTGATTAAAACATGTATGTAGAGGAGGGGACTGCTAAGAGGGTTGGTATTCTGGTAGAGGACCCAAAATATTAAGTAAAAAGAAATAATTCCTTGTTTTTGGTTGTTTTGTATCCCTTTCCCCATTCTGAGTATTATTTATTTTTAATGGTTTGGAGAGGCTATTTCTCAAGTTTTGAGGAGGATATGTAATATTTCAAATTCTTAGACCACTGTATTTCCTGTTTTTTTTTTTAACCTGGATTGAGTCTCAGTTGATAGAGATGTCATTCCTCTGCAGATAATTTTTCCTGCTCACCTTTGTCAAAAATTGAATGCAATTCTAGTATAGTAATTCCTTGGTATGATAATGGAGTTGAATACTAGTATTTTAAAGTTTGCAAAGCATTGTACATATTTGCTATAAAGTGTAAGGATACGATCTGTTCTTGGACTTGGAAAATTTGATTAGTGGTGTGGGGATGAGAGCAGTGTTGGGTAAGCTTTCTTCTAACCTAAGAGTAAATAGCATTAATTTTGGGTCATATAACCATGCCTGCTTATAAGATTGCTCAGAGTTTTACTGCCTGTACTTTTTTCATTACTGGCTGCTATTCAGTCTTTTTCTTATGACTGAATGCATAGAAAAGATAATTGGGTATTGTAAACCTTAAAATTTCTTAGACTTATAAATGTTGGAAATTTCACCATTGGGAAATTTCATACTTGGAAAATTTCTTACTGATAGTTTATTGGAATGTGAACCCCATTGGCATGGGAGGTTCCTCCTCCTCCCTTCTTAAGATTACTTTAGGACAGAAACCTTTTACTGAACAATGGAAAGGGCTTTGACCTATGCTTAAGCACAGAACAGGAATTTCTTTGAGTCATGATTGATTTTAGAATTGATACAATAGAGATACTTGGAATGACAGAATCAGGTCTTGGAAAATACAATTTCCACCCCACTCAGTCCTAACAGGATTTAGGAAGGGCTGCAGCATAGATCAAAATTTAATTATTCCAATCTCTACCCTACTCAGGGTAACAGGATTTAGGAAGGGCTGTAGCAAAGGATCAAAGATTTAATTATTTGAGAATATGACCTTCAACAGACATGTGCAAAGCCACAGACCTCTGGGCGGTCCTGGGTTAAGCTAGAGCCTCCATTGGCACAGGGAAAATGATGGACAGTGATTGGTAGATGTGAGAACTGAGGGGAGGGAACTTGGATGGTTTCCTTAAAGATAGAGGGGTCTGAGGACTGAGGGAGGGGTTGGGAGAATTTGGCTCTGAGTGGTTGGAGAGGTGCTCTGAGAAGCTTGCTCTGAAGGAAGCTGGAGGTGGGGGCCCCGAGACTGTTTCTCCATTTTGGTCACGTGAGTGATAGGGACTGATCTCCTTTCTTTGCCCCAGCTATCTAAGGGCTTGGGCCTTTTGGCCCAGCCTAAACAGAAGGGGTATTTAAGCCCTATTCCCTTCTCCCCCCTTTCTCTCTCCCTCTCCCTCTCTTTCTCCCTCCCTCTCTCTCCCTCTCTCCCTCTCTCTCTCTCTCTCCCTCTCCCCTCTCCCTCTCCCTCTCCCTCTCCCTCTCCCTCTCCCTCTCCCTCTCCCTCTCTCTCTCTCTTACCTTTCTTCCTCCTGTTTGTAATTAAACTCCATAAAAGGAGTTTATATATATATATATATATATATACATATATATATATAAAAGGTTGACTGCTGACTTGAGTTTTCATTTAGGAATTACATAGCTGAATTCCTTGGTGACCTTAAATTAATATATATCAGTCTTTTAAAGTGATTTGCTTGTCACAGTATTCCTAACCTTGTCCTACCAGCACCTGAAATTAGTAGGTTTTCAGTTGAGAGGCATTATAGGGACAAGTTGATCATTCCAGAGTTCTGAATCCCTTAGTTAGATCTGGTATTGGTTCCAGCTGTGTTTCCTTCCTCTTTCCAGGTTGTAGCCCAGGATCAACATGGTGTTATTTTTGGCTCTTGAGGTCATAGCATCAATAACTCTTGTGTCAGCTGGCCTGGTATTTATGTGCATGTAGGTTATGGGTCTTTTATTTGAGTTGGATATAATTTACATATAGATTGTTGATGAGTCTTTTCATTTATGTCTGACTCTGTGACCCCATTTGGGGTTTTCTTGGTAAAGATACTGGGGTGGGTTTTACAGGTGAAGAAACTGAGGCAACTAGGTTTTAATGACTTTTTTAGGGTCACACAGATAGTAAGTGGCTTGAGTTCAGATTTGAACTCAGGAAGACGCTTGGTGCTCTATCCATTGTACCTCTTAGCTACCCCATAGAGATAAAGATTGAGATATTTGGGTCTGGTGTTTGAGCCCATCCTCTATTCTTGACTACTCTAGCTTCATTTGGTCTACCTGAGCATACTTCTTACTTTTTTGTGCTGGTATCCTATGGGAATTGCTTTCTCTAGGTTCATGTTGATGAACCTATGGCATGCATGCTGAAGGGGGCTGCTCCTTTCCCCCTCTTCACACATGCCTGAGGACATATATCCCATCACCTGCCCAGGCAGAGGCCCAGCAGCCCACTGGGAGCGTTTCTTCTCTCCCCTGTCTAAGGAAAGGAGGTGGTTGACATGTGGTATGAGGTGCAGTTTGGGCACTTAGGTCTCTAAAAGTTTTGCAATCACTGCTCTAGGACTATATACTTGACAGTTAAGTCCTAAGCAAGACCCTGCTCCCATGTAGCTAAGCTTTGACTTTACTAAAACAGCTTATTGATTTAAATCCATGATTTGACCTAAGTAAAAATTTTGAAATAAATAGCATAACCTAGCATATTTTGTATTTGCTAGGGAATATATATAGTGTATAGCTGTTAAACAGTACTTCTTGAATTTCATTTTACTTTAATGCTTTTTTTTGCAATCATTTGTATCTAAACTGGGCACTTTACATATGGTCTTGTTTTTAATTTGTAAAGTATTGTTTAAGCATAAATTCTAAAAGTATAATTAAAAATATCACTAATTTGGACAGTATTTCCTTTTACCCTTTCCAAATTGAGTGATACTTTCATTTAATTTTAGTTATAGACTCTTTCTGGCATTCACCAAACAGAATGATAATATACTAGGAATAAAGAATCTTGGTATTTAGGATATAGGCTTTGTAACTTCAGGTGTAGGAGGGTAGGTAAGATTTCCAATTTTTTTCTTCTTCAAGTCTAAAACAGACTTTTAATTTTATCTTAAGCCTATTATTCATAAAAAATGTTTTTCCCCCAATTGATTAGTTAAGTAACAGTTAAATAAAGACCTTACATGAGATAATAACTCTAGTGCTTGAAAGGACCTCAGAAGCCATTCAGTCTGTTTCTTCCCTGTCCCTCATTTTACAATTGATTGAGGAAACTAAGGCCCAGAGAGTCTTGAGTGACTTTTGCCTGTAAGAGGACCCAGCTAATAAATGTCAAAGGTAAGATTCCGACAGTTTGGTCTGTCTCTATTCACCACATTCTGTAGTTTCCAATTTGTAACTAACCACTTGTTAACAGAAAGGAAGGAGGTGTAACTTTGACATGAATGATTTGATGTCAGCATTATCAAAGTACTGGACTTAAATGACCAAAATATATATATAGATTATAAGCCTTTTTTCTTGAGATTGGAATTTAATTAGTATAGAGATGTGATTATTTGGTATTTAAATGTGTTTCTTGTCAAGTCTCTTGGGAATTAGCAGAATAACTTAATCCTATCACTACCCCAGGAATTAGACAAATCAGTGAGAAAAATCTCTGAGGGATTCCCCTCTTCCCCATTTCTTCCTCTCCTTTCTCACTCTATTTTCATTTGTTTTTCTCACCTTCTCTTTCTCCTCCCTCTCGTCTTTTCCTCTCCCCCTCCTTTCCTCTCCTTCTCTTCCTTCCCCCCCAACCCCCCCTCTCCCCTTAATTGAGGATACCTTGGTTTTTAGTTGTGATTTGAGGATTTGATGTTACCTTCAAAAGATGTCCTTGTAGCAAACCTTTTGGGATCTGTTTGTACTGTTTCAAAAGCTTACCAAGCTAAGATGATGTTTTCTTAAACAAAATGTTTTTAAGTTGGTGATGGTTAGAGATTGTGTCTGCATTTGCACATTGATAGTCTTCAGATTTCTTTGGAGTAAAGGTTTTTTTACTAGAATTAGCCTGCATCTAAGTCATTGGATTTATGAAAATGTAGCACTTGTGTTTACAACAGTATAATTGGACTATTTCCTTTTACCAGCCTTATAAGAAAACTCATTATAGTTATATGTCAGTTATATATCAGTATCTATCTATTAATGTGTATTCATATAACCTTCCATTTGCAAGGATTCATTTTCAAATGACTGGGTCTGCTCTGTCCTAAATTGGGTGAAAAATCTTCTCATTTGAATATGTATTTTTTCCAGATGGGTAGAGCAGGTCTACCTGAACATAAATTCATTCCTTCTGTCTTTCTTTGGCCCATTCAATTCAAGACCAGGTTAAAAAGTTTTTTACTGTTAACAAGTTAGTTAATTTCCTATTTTTTTCCACATCCTGTTTTCACAAGTTAATTTGGCTCCTTGCTTCCCCATTGCAAGAGTGAGAAACGTATTCTCCTTTAAGAAGATTCTGATATTTGAAATCTCCTAGGAGTGTTTTAGTTCACATAGTTAAAGTTTAAATTAGAGTTTTATGTTTATGGAAGAGTTGCCTTTTCTCTCTCCAATCCTTCTACCCTTCAGTTTTTTTGTTCACCTTCCTCACAGATTGGTTGTGATGGTCAGATATTTGTAATGTGTTTAGCATAGAATCTGGAATATAGTAGGTGCTTAAATCTCCTTCCCTTTCCTTTACCTTTCCCTCAGTTTATGTACTTTAAAAGAATTTTTTTTGGGGTGGTGGTTGAGTAGATCTCTGACTCTACCTGTGTTAAAATTTTATCATTTGGAGGTATGAGAGCTACCCTAAGGTATATAGATAAAAATGATTTCTTCTCTGGGAACAAGCTTTGAACTTGTAAATTTAGACTTAACCTAGAGATATGTTCATCACCTGAACACCTATAGGTAGCTGTCAAATAATTGTCTTCCTTCATTCATTTTTTTTGTTCCTTCTTTCCTTCCTTGTTCTTAAACCAATACACATAACTGTGTATTGGGTCCAAGGACATTTTTTTGTCCTGGATGATTGCTTGCACAAATTGTCCATTTGTGACTGATAATGAGGGGTGGGTAAGGGGCTAGTTGTGCCTGTGACTTTCCTTGGGAACAAAAAGCTCAGACTCTCTCAAAAACTTGGTCCCTTAAAGGCCTAAAAGACATTTAGTGCTTTGTGAGGATCTGCCCAGTTTCTAGATTGTAGATAAGACTTTGAATTATGAGTAGTCATGTGTTTGATTGCCTTTTGAAAGCTGCCTTGACTAGCTGTTTGTTTCAGGCAGAGGAAAAGATTTACTATAATATTAAGGATAGGGACTAGACTAGTGATTTCACTGATATAGGGTACTCCTAGGAAACTCTTTATCTGTTCAGATACAACTCTACAAGCCTATAATATTATGTATTTTTAAAATCTATTTAAAAAAGAGCATTAGCATTCACATGATAGCAAGAAGCATTTGATCCTGGATTATGGACTAAAAGCTCTAAATTTGGTCTTGGAGTGAGCATTGATTTATGTTAAGACAAGGCTGTACTCTTGTTAGTTATTATGTATCTCTGGAGTAGGGGGCAAATTCCTTTGTAGTTTGACACTTCTTATCAAAATAGTTTTCCCTCTTCAGTCTGTTTCCTATTTACTTTTCAGAATGAACATAAAGTCTACCCTCCTGCTACATCCTTCTGCCTTTTAGCACACAAATCATCCCTGGAATTCTTTGTAGGGGAGTTCAGCCAAAAAAACTCAAATAGGAAAATAAAAATTTCTGAGTAGATTCAGGCTGACGTTTGTATCCTAGAATGACTCCTGGGGATTTGAAGGGATGATTTTTGTATTTGATCATCCCATGAACTTTTCTGCTACTTACTATTTTTATATTATTTTAGTTGTTGCCACTGTCTTCAACTGAAGTTTAGGTCACTTGGAGAGATTTGCAAAAGCTCAGGTTAGGAAGAAAGTGTCCTTTGGCTCCTGCCTGCCACTGTGAGTTGGAAGACTGCAGTGACAATGTCTGTCCTGATATTTGACTTTTTGCATTGGTGCTAGATCTAGGAAGAAAAGAATCTCAGAAATGATTAGTTTTGGAAGGAAATAGAGTGAAGTCTGTTAAGTCCCAATAGCAAAGCCTGCCACTCTTAAAGCTTTATGAGGGGCATCCTGTGATTTAATGGTTGAATTTAGAAGGATTAGGTGACCAGCCTTTACTCAAAACTGTAATTTTTTGGGGAAAAAATGACTGAATCACTAATAGTTTATGTATGTGTATATATACATTTATATACATAATATTTGAAAATAACCATAGTTACTTGGAAGAAATTGATAATGCAGGAGGCAAAATGCTTTGGAGGGAAGGAAAGAAAAACAGAATGCTTTTGTATAGCCTGGTGCTTCATAAATAAAAAGGAATCATATGTGGTGGAAAATGTTATGGCCCCTGATATCTAGGAATTTTCATTTTCAATGAGGGGGATTTGATTTATTTTGATATTTGGGATGAATGACATAAACGTGAAAAGAAATGTATCCAGAGGGCCAAATATTGACTTGGAAAGCCACAAATGAACATTATCTATATTGTGTTATAGTTTTATTTATTTTGTTATTCATTTTCCAATCATGTTTTAATCTGGTGGTAGGGGTTTGACGTAGTTTGACATCTTTGACCTAAATAACCCAAATCCTTCCCTACGCCCCTTATGGCCTCTTAGCAAAAGATTTTGGGCGTGTTTTTACTTCTCTGCTTCTAGGGGGCTTCATATACTTTACTGTAAATTCAGGTGGTTATTAACCTTTTTTTTTTTAATGTTATGGACTCCTTTGGCAGTTTGGTGTAACTTTTGGGTCCTTTCTCAGAAGAATGCAGAAAATAAAATAAAAAATAACAAAAAAAACCTCATTTTATGAAAATCTACCTATCAAAAATTTGAGGGTGGGGAGGAAATCAAGTTCATGGACTCCAGGTTATGAATCTTTGCTCCAAAGAAAACTTATCATTTAATGTGATAATTCTCCTTTTGTGTTCTGACTTGGGGAAAGGGAGAGAAGTAGGCTCAGGATGTGTTCTATGTGTGGGAGAAGCCCTATTTTTAGTCATCTTGTGGGATAGTAGCAGCATAGACTTGGTGGGAAGACTGAAGTAATAGAAACACTGTCCTTATCTTTAAGATGCTTACAGAGTATTGGGTAAGACAGGACAGACCCAGATTGAGGAAGCTTATTATAGTGGAAAAAATGCTTTTCTCATTGCTGTCTATTGAAGTTCTGTTCATCCTTCAGTGGCATTCAAATGTTGACTTTATGAAACTGTCTTGGATCCATTTAGGACATATGTTCTTCCTATGAACTCTTTCAGCCCCTTTCTATGTGCCATTTAAATATCAGAACTCCTTCAATTCCTTCTTGGGTTTATTGGTTTCTCTAGCTGCTATTTCCTTTTTATTCTTATTTGCATTAATCTATTTTGTTAGTTTCATTTACATTTTTCTTTTATTAGAAATGTTTAACAAAATTGAATATTTCATGAATAAATGCGGTCATTTCATTATACAGAAGAGGATTTTCTGTGAAACTTAAGCTCTATTATGTACAGTTTATTTTAAAAGTATATTAAATTGGGGGCAGCTGGGTGGCACAGTGGCTTGAGAGCCAGGTCTACAGGGAGGTCCTGGGTTCAAATGTGGCCTCAGACATTCTCTAATTATGTGACCCTGGGCAAGTCACTTAACCCCCACTGCCTAGCCTTTACTGCTCTTCTGCCTTAGAACCAATACACAGTATTAATTCTAAGAAGGATGGTAAGGGTTAAAAAAAAAGTATATTAAATCTGGCCTGATAGTAACGACTCCTATATCTCCCCTGAATGTTCTTTTACCCTTTCTAGTGTGTTTTTAATGTTTCATTTAATTAATTTAATTAATTAATTTCATTTAATGTTTCAATGGTCCTCCCTCCCCCTTTTTTGTATCACTAACACTACCCACTAACTCAATAGAGTCCCTCTTTGGAAAGAAATAAAAATCAGCACATTGACTAAGTCTGAAAATATATCTCATTCTAGTCTGTTACCTCTGCCAAGGGCAGGAAGGCAGGTTTCATCATCAGCCTTCTGAAGTCATGGAGCACTGCACTGGAGAGAGTACTCAAATCTTTCACTTGTTTTCCTTTAAAGTGATCATTGTATAACTTGTTCTCATGCTTGCTCACTGTACTGTGCATCATCAGTTTACACCCTTTCCCCCATTGCCCCCAAGTTTCTGTTTTTACCTTGAATATTTCTTTACAGTATAGTTATATTATATTATATTTATGTACTATAACTTGGTGTAGGGTGTGAGGTGTTGATCCAAACCTAATCTCTCCCACACTGTCTTCCAATTTTCCCAGCAGTTTTTATCAAATAGTGGATTTTTGTCCCAAAAGCTGGGGTCTTTGGGTTTGTCATAGACTGTCTTGCTGAGGTAACTTACCCCAAGTCTATTCCATTGGTCCTTCTTTCTGTCTCCTAACCAGTACCAAATTGTTTTGATGATCACTGCTTTATAATACAGTTTGAGATCTGGGACTGCAAGGCCACCTTTCTTTGCATTTTTTTTTTTCATTACTTCCCTAGGATATCCTTGATCCTTTGTTCTTCCAAATGAACTTTGTTATGGTTTTTTCCTAATTCAGTAAAAAAGTTTTTTGGAAATTCAATGGGTATGGCACTAAATAGATAAGTTTGGGTAGGATAGTCATTTTTATTATATTAGCTCGTCCTACCCATGAGCAGTTAATGTTTTTCCAATTGCTCAAGTCTAGTTTTAGTTGTGTGGAGAGTGTTTTGTAGTTGTACTCATATAGTTCCTGTGTTTGTCTTGGCAGATAGATTCCTAAGTATTTTATATTGTCTAGGGTGATTTTAAATGGAATTTCTCTTTCTAATTCCTGCTGCTGAGATAGGTTGGAGATATATAGAAATGCTGATGACATGTGGGTTTATTCTGTATCCTGCTACTTTGCTAAAGTTGTTGATTATTTCCACTAGCTTTTTAGTTGATTCTCTAGGATTCTTTAAGTAGACCATCATATCATTCGCAAAGAGTGACAGCTTGGTCTTCTCCTTGCCAATTTTAATACCTTCAATTTCTTTTTCTTCTCTAATTGCTACTGCTAGTGTTTCTAGTACAATGTTAAATAATAGCAGTGATAATGGGCATCCTTGTTTCACTCCTGATCTTATTGGGAATGCATCTAGTTTATTCCCATTGCAGATGATGTTTGCTGATGGTTTTAGAAATATACTGTTTATTATTTTTAGGAAAGACCCTTCTATTCCTATGCTTTCTAGTGTTTTAAAAAGGAATAGGTGTTGTATTTTATCAAAGGCTTTTTCTGCGTCTATTGAGATAATGTGGTTTTTGTTGGTTTGCTTGTTGATATGGTCAGTTATGTGGATGGTTTTCCTAATATTGAACCATCCTTGCATTCCTGCTATAAATCCTACTTGATCATAGTGAATGACCCTCCTGATCACTTGCTGGAGTCTTTTTGCTAGTATCCTGTTTGATTTTTGCATCTGTGTTCATTAGGGAGATTGGTCTATAGTTTTCTTACTCTGTTTTTGACCTGCCTGGCTTTGGACCATATTTGTGTCATAGAAGGAATTTGGTAGCACTCCCTCTTTGCTTATTATGTCAAATAGTTTGTATTGTATTGGGATTAGCTGTTATTTGAATGTTTGATAGAATTCACTTGTGAATCCCATCAGGTCCTGGGGATTTTTTTCTTAGGGAGTTCTTTGATGGCCTGTTGGATTTCTTCTTCTGATATAGGATTATTTAAGAATTCTATTTCTTCTTCTGTTAGTTTAGGCAATTTATATTTTTGTAAATATTTGTCCATATTGCCTAGATTGGCATATTTATTGCCATATAATTGGGCAAAGAAGTTTTTGATGATTGCCTTAATTTCCTCTTCATTGGAGGTAAGGTCCCCCTTTTCATCTATGATACTGTTAATTTGCTTTTCTTCATATCTTTTTAAAATTAGATTGACCAGTACTTTGTCTATTTTGTTTGTTTTTTCAAAGTACCAGCTTCTAGTCTTATTTATTAGTTCAATAGTTCTATCACTTTTGATTTTATTAATTTCTCCCTTAGTTTTTAGGATCTCTAATTTGGTTTTCTTCTGGAGGTTTTTAATTTGTTCATTTTCAAGTTTTTTGATTTGCATGTCCAATTCATTGATCTCTGCCCTCCTTGTACTATAATTTGGGCCTAACTCTTACACAATTTTATTTTTCACATTTCCTTGGCAACCACTTTGTTTTCAGTTCTTTGCTACAATACAAGTTCTACTCTATTTTTGTACGTAAGAGTCCTTTTCCATTTTTTTGGACATCTTCTGAGAAGGTATGCCTTGTGAGTACCACTTTGGGGCCAAGGGGCAGGTAGGTGGTGCTGTGAGTAGAGCTCTGGATCTGGAATCAGGAATACCTCAGTTCTAATCCTGTCTCATACATTCATTGTCAATGTGACCTGTTCAAAGTATCCTTATCTTCTTAGGGTTGTTGTAAGAACCAATTGAGATAATATTTATAAAGCTCTTTGCAAACCTTAAAGCACTATATGACTGCTAGTTATCATCATCATCATCAGCATTAAGGAGTATTATAACAGTTTAGTGAACTTCTGGGTATCTTTTGACAATTTAATTTCATGCCATGTTTTTATGCCTAGCTTTTCTCAGAACTTTTTGAAATTTGAATTTTTCTTTAAGTTCAGGGTAGACCAAGAAACTCTGGACCAGCAATGACCTCTTTGGTTATTAAAAGCAACAGTATGACATAGCCATTTTCTTCTTAGGTTCTGTTATGTAAGCTCTTTCTTATTGACTGGAATCAGATCCAAAGGAACACTTCCCCTGATTACTTCCTCATCTTTCTAAGAGATGAATTTGTCAGTTTTCTGCTTGTATAAGAATGAGACTTGTAGCAATTGCCTGGAAGTTGAAGTTCCTCATCACTGATATATTTTGCTTCTTCCAGTTTTGTGATCTCAGAACTTATCCACCATTTTCTCTACTGGGGCAGGCAATTTGTATTTATAAACTACATTTATATACTACATCACTTTGGTTTCTGTCTCTTTGGAATCTTAACAAAAGATCTCCATATTTCTTCCTCTTCTCAAATTCATAGATTTCCACTCATTTATATGTAATTTCTTATCACACACAGAAAGGCCAGAAAATGGGATTGTACATGAAACTGTGAGTCCATTATATAGTCTAGCCCTTTAAGTATACTTAAGTATATATATAATTAATATGATTAATACCAACACTGTCCTGCTTTGCCCTCTGCTCTGAGTCCCATTGTAGTCTCCTTTGTATTTGAATAATATTTCATTGATGCTTTTTCCTCTGTTACTTTTGGCATCACTGTCATTACCTTCTTCCACTCTTTCCTCAATTTTTCTCCTTTATACCCCTCCCTCCAAAGTTTTCATTGTAATGAGAGTTTAGTCAAGCAAAACAAATTTGTGTTGTGATTGTGTTTGGAAACATATGTCTTATTCTCCCCACCTGAATGTTTTATTCTCTGTACTTGTAGTCCATCACTTCTAGGCCAAGAAATGGGAGGAATCATCAGTCTTCTGGAGTTGTAGTTGTTTTTCTTTACAGTTTTGTTACTGTAGAAAATAGTTCTCCTGGGTCTGATCATTTTACTGCATCAGTTGATTCCAAGGTTCTTGGAATTTGTCCCATTTTGTCATTTATATATTTCCTGGACATAGACTTTTAGAATATTAGGGTTAGGGATGTGGGGAGGGGAGTAATCATGGAGAAATATTCTAAATCATCTAATTAAATAAAATAAAAAAAAGAATATTAGGGTTAGTCAAGTATAATCTCTCGTATTTTTTATAGATGAGGAAATGATAGTTCTGTTTATGAGTTGTTCCTTCTATCAGCTCAATTTCTTTTGTAAATTAAATTTTTTTTCAAAGCTTTTTGTTTTTGATTTTTGGATTGGGCATGTGACTATTGGTTTTTGTTTTGTTTTGATTTTGGAGGAGGGAACCTGTGATTTTATGGGTATATGGAGCTCCCTGTGAAAAAAATTTCTCTACTCTTACAGATTAGTGTATTACAGAGTACTATGTTTTGGTTCCAAGGCAGAAGGTAAAAGTTTGAAAAAAACAAACAAACAAATCCGAATATGGTATGTATGAATCTCCTAGAGCAAAAAGGTTCTTGTTGGGGAATAGTTTGGAATTTGAGTTCTAAAGCTAACAACAGGGCTTTTAGGAATCTATCATCTAGGGTTGGGCTATTATAGGATGATGGTATTATTTTAATCAAATATTTGGGACAATCTGGAATGTTGGGCATTGTTTTGGGATGCTTGGATAGCATCCTGTTGGGGGTGGGGAAAGGGTTAGGTCTTTGAGGAAAGTCTTCTTAATTGCATGTTCCTGTTGGAGAGCTGGAAATTCCTAGTTTGTTGTGCTTGACTTTTCATCCTTCTGAATCTTATAAGCTCATAACCATGAATCTTTTGTTCAGGGGAATAATTTGACTAAATTTTAATTGTGAAGCAGTTAATTTTTGTAGGGAGTTGGCCAGTCCTTTGACTCATCTTCCAGGGCAGATTTATTTGAATAATACTTCTTTTAGCTGACTGTGCAATAGGTACTCAAATGTTTATTGAATTTATATTGGTTCATATCATTGCTGATAAGAAGGATAGACAGTGAAACTAGATTAGCATGATATTTTGAGTGTCCTGCTTTTTTATACTTGACTTCTATTTTGCCCTATCAAGAGTAATTTCTACTCTAATTGAACCTTCAACTTTTGTTCATATCTATATCAAGCTTGTGAAAAGCTTGCTAACACAAGTTAATAAGTACCAATTCCTTATTATTTATTAAAAGTACTGGATCAAGTAAAGTGTACCAAAAAAAATTAATTAAAATCTTCAATTCCCTAGTTTCCTGCCCCTCCCCAAAAGGCTAAAGCAGCTCCTACCCCTTTGACTTGAGGGAATAATTCTTAAAGGAAATGGGGAGAAAATGCTAAACAGATTCTTTAGAAAGCTTTTACGAGAAGAACTTCATGTGAAGATTGGCTTCTTAGCTTCTTAGCCCAGGGATAAATAGCTAGGACTTGCCCAGTCTCGACTTAGATTTTGTCTCCTTGCATTTGTAGTCTCCTTGCATTTGTAGGGGACAAAGAAGTAAGGCGTGTAAGAACAGGTTGAGATGGAGATCAGTAGTTGGCTTCTTCAGGGCAAAGGTATTTTTCATGGCTTGATATTTTTCAAGCCTGCTTTTCAAAGTTTATAGTTAAAAGTTGGTAATAATAGAGGGGGATGGGCTAAGGTATTTCCAAGTTCTATTCCAGCTTTAAAATTCTGATTTTTTTTTTTTTAGAGAGAACAGTATTCAAAGTTCAAATATATTTGAATAAAGAGCAAAAGGACTGTTCTTTCCCTTCAGTAGAATTTGGTTGTATGTATGGGCTAAGTGGAAAGTTAATATTCTTTTGACTGTCTACTTTTCCACCTACAAATTCTGTTTACTAGTATCATTATGCAATTTTGTCATATAAGTATTGAACCTGAGAGCACTTAACCTTTCAACCTTTGCTTTAGGACTTAAATTTGTTACACACATTTGTTCCCATCTTCCTTTTGGTTTCTAAATTGGAATAAACCTTAGAGACCATCTAGTTTCACTATTTTAATTTACGAAACAAAATAAGGCTTTAGAGAACTCAAGTAACTTGTACAAGGTCAAGAAAGAACCTGAGACACTAGAACCCAGAGTCTTCTGACCTCTCAATCTGTTATTTTTGTTACAGATTCGACTTTTTCTTTTTTTAAACAAAACCTTTTTTTTTTAACCCATCTTTCTTAGTATCAATTCTAAGGAAAGAGTGGCAAGGACTAAGCAATTGGGGTTAAGTGACTTGCCCAGGGTCATACAGCTAGGAAGGTCTGAGTTTACTTTTTGACTCTAGGTCCTCTAGGTTTACCCCCTAGCTTCCACTCTCAGTTACATTTTCCCATGAATATAGATAGCTTCATACTCCCAGAAGTATCATTCCAGAATGATTGTGTCAGTCATAGCTCAATAAAAGTAGGAAAATGATAAATGGTTAAGAATTCTGTGCAGAGGGCTATAGATCTAGATTTGGAAGGGTCCTTAGAGGTTATCTGGCCCAAATCTCTCATTATACCGATGTGGAAATTGAGGTCCAGAGAAGTCAGTAGCCTTTAAGTTTCATGCTGGCAGTGACAAAGGGACTTGATCCCAGGTTCTCTAATCCAAAGTGTTTCCTTTCCGATTTCCGGTGCTGCAATGTAACAAGCACCTCATGCCAGGTAAGCCCTGGGTTTGGGACTAGGCATACAAAGGAGAAAAAAAAAGGACCCTCCTTCCCCTCCAGGAGCTAACATTCTTTTGTGAAGATTGCAAAGGAAACTGAACTCAGTGTCAAGGGTTTTCAGAATACCATGTATGGGAGAAAGTGAGATTAGAAAAATCCTACTTGATTACATGGTTAGTGTCTCAGTCATCCTGTGGAAAACCCCAAATTTTACTTGATGTAGACGGCATGGTGACTTGCTTTTCTGGGGTATTCTAAGTACTGTTTATCTGCCAGAAAGTAGTAAAACTTAGAATGTAGGCTGGAGCTGGAGGCTTATGGATGCTTACTTAAAATAATCCTCGAAGTATTCAGTGATGGGAAGACAGAAAGAGACTTAATTTATAAGTCTGTTTTAGGGTTAGGATTGGAGTGTTTTTTTTTTAAATCCTCATAAGTGTGGATTAATTTTTAAAAATGCACATTATAAACCAACTTTAGGGAGAACTTATAACAAAGGAACCTGATTTAGTGTCCTCTACACCTCTTTTCAGGCTAGTTTGAAACCTAATTTCTGGTGGCCTCTTTTAGGTAAAGACTAGAATGGTTGGCATTAATTGCAATTGGTCATGATAGACTTTCAAGTTTGTGGGGAAGGATATCCTCGTAGTTTTAATGTAAAGTGATTTGGCAGGCTTAAGCAGTTCTTTTTTTTAATTCAATTTTTTTTAGTCAACCTGGGTTTTTTCCAGGGAGACCTTTGTGAATCACCATATCTAAGCTTAGACAGTTTGCATGATGACACTACTTCATTAAACTGAAGCTTTTTTCCGTCTTTGTATACCTGGTGCCTTTAACAGTACATTCACAAACTAGGTACTTGATAATTATTTGCTGGGGGAAATTTTTATATAGGTTTTAGGGTTTGCAAAATTCTTTACATACATTCTCTAATTTGATCCTCATATAAATTTGTGAAGTAATAGGCTGCTTCCCTCATTTTACAAAAGGAGAAACTGATGTCTGAGGTAAGATTCAAACCCATGTCTTCCCACTCTGTCTGTGTCCATAGGTCAAGGAGTGCTCAATGCATCTATCAGTGGATAGAATTGAATATCAGATAGATTGAAGGGAGTGAAGGCAGACCCTTTGGTTTGCCTAGACCTTTTCTGCCTGTCTATATCTATATCTGCATTGTTGTGAAGTGATGCCATTTAAACCAGAATATAGTTCTTGTGTCAAGACACATTAGCAAGAAAAAACTGAATTCTTCTCCCTTTCAGTAAGCTATTATTATTTGAGACCCGGTGATGGGAGTATTACTACCCCCCCCCCCCCCACTATTACTTTCTGTTTTAAAATCAATACTGTGTATTGGTTCCAAGGCAGAAGAACCCTAAGGGCTGGGCTATGGGGGTTAATTAAGTGACTCCTTCAGGGTCACATAACTAGAAAGTGTCTGAAGACAGTTTTGAACTCAGGACCAGCTGTCTCCAGGTCAGCCCCCTCCCCTTGGCATTAAGTTTTGAAGGCTCTTGCCAGGTCATGACTGAATTTGTGTTTTCCTGTTGCTGAATGCTCACACAATGAGTCAGTCAGTTAACATGATTAAGTGTCTGTATGCTCTATACTGTATGCCAGGCACCGTGCTAAGTGTCCAGGATACAAAAAGAGGAGCTCACAGTCTAGTGCTGTTACCCGATTCGAATTCAAAATAGGACTGACTTGTTTGGGGATTGAACCCATAAAACGTGGGTTGGTGTTTGGAACAGTAGATCAGATAGTCACTACATAGGAAAAGTCTGAGGCACTCCTCTCGGGTCATGTGGTTTTCATAATGGCTCCGGAGAGGACGATGTCCACATCTCCTCTCTGTCACCCAGGCTAATGACTGGTTTCTGTAGGCAGTGGCTGAGGTCAGAGACTTCTGGTGCAATATTTCACTAGTGAAATCAGGGAGTAGTTGTCCCAAGGGCTTTTTGCTTCTGGGCTTATCCAGCTTTACCTGCCCGCCCCCCCCCCCTTCTTTCCCTGAGGGGAGAACTTGACCTTTGCAATTGCCTCATTGTAGAGCTTTACTGGAGATAGCGTTTGTTCCTTCCAGAGCCTTAAGCCACAGCAACTTGAGGAAAAGTTGAATGGAAAGCACATGACTTTTGTGCCCTCCTTTCCTCTGTCACTAAACCCAGGATCAGGAGGCCTGGGTTTAGTCTTTACTTGGGCTATTACTTTGTTTCTGTTGACCAACCTCCTCATTTTGCAGATAGGGAAACTGAGGCATGGGGACAAATGACAGTGACTTGCTTGTGGTTTCATAGCTAGTTTGGGTATAGCTGAGACTAGAACACAAATGACCACCAATAGAATCTAGGTGTTATATACCTTAATATGCATGATAGAATGTCCATAGCATGTTAGATTTCAATGAATTGTAGTGGACAAAAAAAATAAAATAAATCACTGACTAGATCCGGGACTTGTTATCTGGGTTCCACAGACTTCCAAGGGTTCTGTGAATAGATTTGGGAGGGAGTTGGTCTGTGAACTTGCATGGGGAAAAAATTATATATTTATCTTAGTATAATTGTTTCCTTTGCAATTTTAGTTTTTACATTTTATGCATTTAAAAATATTATTCTGGAAAGCCTACTAGTTTCATCAGATTGCCTAAGAAGGGGGTCTATGATGCACAGAAGATTAAACAACCTTTGATTTCAACTAACCTTTTCTTTGTGGGTAGAACATCTGTTTCTTCCTAGTGAGGTGGTAGAACTTAACTTACTCAATTAACTTAATGTACTCAATTCTAAAATGGGGCATCTGATATCACTCTCATGTTAAAAAAAATTCCTTGTTGAATGAAATCCACATGAGTTTTATACCATCAAGTGTGAAGGTGTAGAAACTATGAAACCATTTAAGACAAACTTGGCTGGTTTGAACTTTGAAAGCAATGAGAAAATTTGAATAAAATTTTATGTTCTCTCATCTTCCTCATGCAAAAAAACCACTACCAAAGTATAGTAATTATCAGTTTGGTGTCTGTCTGGGAGGCAACTAATATGTATAACTTCAACCAGGGGCTAGGTATTCCCTATCCCTTTTAATGTCTGGGGTCATTACTTATTTGCCAACACAAATATGAATTTGTTTCACCACACCCTTTGGGTGGCAGCAGTTAAAAAAATGAATTGGCAGTTGTCCAAGCTCTTTCCAGTAATAGTTAAATTGGTCTGACATTCTTTTTGGGTGTCCTCATGTTCCCTCCCCCCAGTAAGATACCAGTCATGCTATGGATCCATCCATACAAGCCACTATCAACTAAGACTTCCAGGTTTGAAGTTGAGATTCTGCCCTGGATTTATCCTGGGTTATTTTCCTCACGAGGTAGTGTTTATTTAAACCTCTGGAAATAATGTGCCATCTTATATGTACTATGTGAAACTAGTGACTTGATTTAAGTCCACTTCCAAGATTTCTTTATTACTCAGTATTACAGATTCTTTTTTTTTTTAAATCAACCAGACTTGGGATAATTGAACAAAATTGGTTTTATAATGCTCAGATATGCATAGCATTTTTTCTTATCATCTTTCATTGTTTTTTTATTGGAATATTTAATCCATTAATAATTAAAAGTTATAAAAGTTGGGTTTATATTTTGCTCCATTTATCTCTTTTTTAGCATTAACCTCCCTCCTCCCTCTTTCCTTCAGTCTTAGAATTGATACTAAGGGCTAGGCAGTTGAGATTAAGTGGTCATACAGTGAGAGGGCTAGAACTGAACCTCGGTCCGCCTGACTCTAGAACTGGTGCTCTTTCTATTCGTTGTGCTACCTAGTTGCCCCATAACATTAAAAAACAAAACAAAACCCTTTCCTTACTGTCTTAGAATCAGTATTGTGTATTAGTTCTAAGGAAGAAAAGTAGTAAGGGGCTAGGCAATAGGGGTTAAGTGACTTGCCCCGGATCACACAGCTAGGAACTGTTTGAAGCTACATTTGAACCCAGGACCTCCTGGCTCTAGGACTGTCTTTCAATCTACTTAGTCATCTAGCTGCCCCCAACATTCTTTTTAAAAAATATACATTTTAATATTTTGAGTTTTACATTCTCTCCTTCCTGACTGAAACTTTGATATAGGTTATACCTGTGCAATCAAAACATTTCCACATTAGTTATATTGTGAAAAAAAACAGACCCCCCCCCCCCAATCCCAAGAAAAACAAAATTTAAACTGCATTGATTTGCATTCAGATTTTATCATTCTTTGGAAGTAGAGAGCTTTTTTATCTTAAGTCCTTTGTAATTGTCTTGGATCATTGTATTGCTGAGAATCGCTTTTATTCTCAGTTGATCATCGTGTACTATACTGGCTATTTCTGTGTATATTCTTTTCTTGGTACTATTTACTTTGCATTAGTTCATGTTGTCTTTCCAGGTTTTTCTAAAACCATCTTGAAGGCAAGCAATATAATATAGATAGTACATATATAATCATGCAAAAACATTTCCATATTAGCCATGTTCCAAAAGAAAAACATAGACCAAAAAAAAAAATCAAGATTAATTAAAAAAAGTTAAAAAAAACAACAACATCATCAGTTCTTTTCTCTGGCAGTGAATAGTATTTTTCATCATAAGTCCTTCAGAGTTTTGGATCATTGTATTGCTGAGAATAGTTCACAGTTGATCATTGTATGTATGGTATTGCCATTTCCCATCCTGGCTTTTCTCACTTTACTTTCTATCAGTTCATGTAAGTCTTCAAGGTTTTTCTGGAACCACTTCATCATTTCTTATAGCACAATAGTCTTCCATCACAATCTTATATCACAGCTTTTTCAGCCATTCTCCAGTACATCTCAATTTCCAAATTCTTTGCTACTAAAATTTTTTTTTTTTGTACATAAGAGATCCTTTTCCTTTGATCTCTTTGGGGGTACAGGCCTAGTGGTGATTTTGCTAGATCAAAGGGTGTGCAGTTTTTATAGCCTTTGGGGTATAGTTCCAAATTGCTGATTGTATGGTTGCTTAAAATGGTTGGATTGGTTCACAACTCCACCAACAGTGCATTGGTGCCCTTATTTTTTCACATCCCCTCCAACATTTGTAAGTTTCCTTTTCTGTGCCAATCTGATAGATAATAGAACAACCTCAGGGTTATTCTAATTTTATGCATAGCATTTTACAGTTCACAAGTTCTTTGATGTGTCTGCCATTTTATTTGAGTCTCACGACTGTGAGGTTTGTCAAAGCAGGAGTGTCAGAGAAGTAAAAGAACTTAGTAACTTGCTTAGTCTCACTCTTCCTCATGAAGACAGAATAGATATCTACTTTAGGGGGGTATCAAAAGGTAAGTCAATCAGTAAACATCTGTGTCTATTTCCCTAGTTCGAGGACAAACTTTATTACACTGAGGAATCAGGAGAATATCATAAGATGTATTTTAAGCTCTTTTAAGGTTCTATTCAAGCTAGGTAGATTAGAATGAGGTTGCTTTTCTGCCCCCTCTGAGTGGGGCCCATGGAGTTTTTCCCCAAACTGACAACATCAAGTCTTGGTTTGACCCAAGTCAGGGAAGGGTTCTTTTGCATAATTATACCATTTTAGCCTGTGAAGACAGTGAGGGTCTCTTACTTTTTTAGTGGACTTTGAGGTAAACTTAAATCTGGGCCCAGGCAAGAATATGAGTGATAATAGCTTTATTAAATAAGGAAAGGGGTGGGTTGGTGGGGGGTGAATAAGAGAAATGGCAGTCATAACATTTATTTCTTCAGAGACAACTTTTTTTGTTTATATTTTTTCTTTCTTGTTTATTAATTCACAATTCTTCTTGCAGGTGACTGTTATAGCAGAACAATAATAGAAGTAGTTGTAGGCTGAGGATGTCAGTTAATCTCGTTTCTCATGTCTACCTTTTTGTTGCCTTGTCCAAGAAGTCTGGTTGTCAACTATTGGATAGTAATTGATTTGCAATAAGTTTGAACTCTGTCTTAGAAACTGTTTTGAGAGCAGCTGCAGTTAGTGGCATTCATCTACTTAGCCTATGGAAAGAAGTGGCTCTTTAGAGTATAACTTCCATCAGTTCACTATAGACCTACAAGTTGTTGCTCAATTTGTAGCTGAAATTCTTGCAGGAAATCTCAGGGTACCCCACACAGTAAAAATGCAGCTAAGCTAGCTTTCCAGATGTAGTGACTGCTGCGGTCATAACATTTGACTGTGGGAAGAAGCCATGTAAAATGCTTACAAGAAACTAGACAGTTTAAATTTCCTCTGTATGTAAAGTCTATAACAAAGCCTATCTAACAATGAAAGAAGGAAAGATTTTAAAGGTTTTTTTTTTTTTAAACTGCCCCTTTTGTATTTGTATGTAAAACTTGTGCATGATCTGTGTGAAATACTGAATGGGCTTCATTGGGACTTAATTGGTAGTCTCTGGATTATGTGGAAGGGTCAGCTTTATTTTTAGTTCAGTTATCCTTCAACATTTGTGGGTTGGCCATTAATAAATGGGAATTTTTGGAGATTTGTGGTGGGAAATTATAGATGGTGCACATATGCAAGGAAAATGTAAAGAAAATTTAGTAAGCCATAAATGAAGATTCTTTATTATTGATCTGTTTTTATCATTTAATCTAGTATTATCATTTTATCATCTTATCAGATATAAGTATACATATGTAAGTTTATTATAAAAATTTAAATTTGGTTAAAAGTTTCAGTGTATTATGGGCTTCATACTCTTTGGGAACATATCCAGACTGTCACATTTTTCTTCTGCAGTGATCATTGTATTTTGTACTTTTTGTGGATGGTAATCCTTGAAGCAGTTTCTGTAGTTGCATTAGTAGTAGTCTCTAGGTAACCGAGGATGATGATTGTCTTTATGGGTTTTCATCTATGGTGTATAGATGCATTAGCAACTTCGAAGACTCTCCATAGCATGCAAGATACTGATCTCTTTCACATAGAAACAGCATCTTTTTTATGGGTGCATTGTGTTGTTTTATGGGTTAAGTAAATAGATCAGAATTCTTAACCTATGGTTATGGTTTTTCATATTTGTAGGGTCCTGCACCCCTAACTCCATGACTGATATTTACTTTATGTCCAACTACTTGCCTTTTCTTTCTTCTTATGCACCTTGGTTTATCCAGAGGAGTGAGAAAGTATATGAAGCAAGTCAAATAAGTGACCTGAGTCTTAGTTCTTCATCCGTAAAATGGTTATGTTTATCCAGGAAGTTTTATAGCAAGTTGTCAACAATATTTTTAAATCAAACTGTCTTGTAATGTCTAACTTTTTTTTTTCTTTTTGACAGAGTTGGTGTTTTGGAAGAGTCCTTTACCTGCCTAGGTATCATCTTGGCCATTCTCTTCTTTCCTATTGGAATTATCTGCTGTTTTGCTTTAAGGAGGCAAAAATGCCCTAACTGTGGAGTAGTTTATCTTTAAGTGGAACAACGAAACCCAGCTTTCCTATCCCTCCTTTTCTTTTTCTAATGTAAATGTCTTGTATAATAGCTTTATTTGATCAAGTATCTGAACTGCTTTGTAAAGTGTGATGGGATAGCCAATGTTTCTTGGGCTTGTGGTTTGAAAAATATGGAAAAAAAGCAATTTTGCTTTCAAGGTTAATGAAAACTGATTTCAAACATGGCTTCTTTGTTTTTGCAGTTTTCACTTTGTGAAAATTGAGAAATGCTGTTTTTATAAATGAGGTTTATACCGTTTTAACTGGTCTTGCTTAATTTGATGTTTGCACATTGTCACTTCTGTATATTTTTAAAAAATAAAGTTAACTCACTTCAACTCTGACTTCAGTCATTACATTGCCATCCGGTGTGGTACTCCATGTAAATTTTGATGTATGGCCTGAATGTTGGACAGGCTTTGTTATGAAAAATAGATTGATAAATTCCTTTGTCTCTAAATAAAATGTCTTTAAATATGTAAAATATATAAGTCCAGAGAAAGCACTCCTTTGCTTATTTAGCTTGGTTTTCTAAGAACAAAGCTATCTGCCATTTGGTTATTTCACTTATCCAAAAACGCCTACTGGTTTTTTAACAGTATTAACATATACATTTTAAGTGCATATATTGTTGTATCTCCTGGAACACATGAATTATGCTTTTTGTACATGGTTAGTTTTAAAATATATTTAATTTTGGATAGACATGTTATTTCACAGATTATCTATCATTGATGGACAGCAAGAAGAAACCTCAAAAGTCATGTAGTACAATCTCCCTGCACAGATGAGGAAATTAAGGCTTTGGGAGAGTTCTATTTACTAATATCATTAAGGAAGTACATGGCAGAATCAGGATTTGAACCTGGTCCTACCTCCCAAGAGTGAGCTTATAATATGCATTTGGAATGGTAGTAAGATAATTCAGAAAAGCCGCTGGACAAAAATGAGTGTTTAAATTATTATTTTTTTATTAAACTGCAATATCTTGAAATTTCTGTGGCATGTAACCTCACTCAGAATGTCATGTACTTTACAGAATTAAAAAATCCAAACTGAGCAAATTCCTCACAACATCCTTGTGAGGTAGGTAGGTAGTTAAGGTGACAGGTGGCAGGCATCTTCTCAGATATAGCAAGGATAGTAGTAGACTGGAACTTTGGGGCCTGTAAGCTGAAGATTGACTGGTTGTAGATTACAGGGAGTAGAAACAAAATTGAACCAATTGGGGTTTTTCTTCCCTGTCTCTCCTGTCCTCTAAAGTCTCAGTTCCCTTTTGTTTGTATCTGTGGTTTATAAAATGTTTAAAGGTAAATATTTCTAAATTCACTTTGATTTCCTTCCATCTGGTACAGAATGGATGTCCCCTGGGCTGGTGAGAGTTTGTGGCAATGAAGCATCCATAGTGTTGCTTATTCATGTGACAGTTAATTTGTATCCAAGATAACTAACTGCTCAAGGAAGAACAAAGGCTGCCTGCCATTCCAGGCTCACATACCAGAAGTCCTAAAGCTACATCAACAGCCCTAAGGATGAAGTCCTTGTTTGGTCCCGGGGAAAGACACAAGACTAGCTATTCTCTGCCAAAAGCTACAGGTTGAACAGAAGCTTTTCTCTAGTAGTAGCCAGCCAGGTTCCAAAGCTGTTGCATGTGAGGAGCTGTTGGGAGGAGGCCGACTTGCATAAAACATACAAGAGACTGGGGTAGCTTATCTTTAGACTGACATTTTCTACATGCACCTGCTTGCACTTGACCTTCAGTAAGTGAGTATGTCCAAGAAAAGGAAGGTTTCTTTTGTGTTTTATAAATTTGTGTTTCTTCAACTTGGAAAAATAAAAACAGGGCAAAAACTTAGGTTTAAATAGTTTTATTCCTGATGTGTGTATGTCTTAGACACACATAACACTCAGAAGGGCAGAGTGTCATTCTACAGGCTCCCCTGAGATGTGGTTAGCTTTGGGAAACTGAGGAAGAGGAATATGAACTTTGGTTGTGTATACCAGTGCAACTAGAACTTCATCTCTATATAAAGATTCCTGCAGGCCATAATGACATACTGATTGATTTTAAAATGTTTTATAGTATTACTTCCCAATTACATATCAATACTATTTAAGGCAGAAGAGCAGTAAGGGTTAGGCATTGGGGATTGAGGGACTTTGTCCAGGGTCACACAGCTAGGAAGTATCTGAGGCCACATTTGAACCCAGGTCCTCCTGGCTCTCCTCAGCTACCTAAGCTGCCCTCTTTCCAGTTACATTTTAATCTGGTTTGGGCTTGGGGAGTGTTTTGGACTGCCATGTGGGCCTTGTGTTTGAAACTAATTGCAGTGGCATATGACTAGCTTCCTAAGGCATAGAATATGGAGATTCTAATTATTATCTCGGATGAAGTACACCCAACACAAGAGAATCTCATTATCGAAAGACTGGCCAAAGCAGTAATCTATTCTCAATAAATCCTATTTGGGGGCAATCATACTATTATTTCTCCCAAGGAGAAACCCTCATTCAAACTTCATGGTCGAATATTCTGTAGAATAGAAGTTTGATCATTAATGAATATCTGTATTTAGAAGTCTTAAATTGTGACAATTGTTTTGTGTGTCATAGGTTTATTTGCCTTGGAATAGTACAAGAATCCTGACATGCATCCTACAGTTTGAAATTTTATTTTGTGTACAACCCCCAATATTCAATAGTTTTTACAAGTGATTTCTTAGGAAGAAGAAAAATTCTACAAATTACATGAGGGAGGAGGTTGATTTCTCCTAAGATTGATTATAACTAACTTTAAGGGAAAGGGAGGTGAAGGATTGTCCTTTACAGTTCTGCATTTGGGGTTGATATGCTTTAATTTTAAAAAATAAAAATTTAAGTTAGAAAAAGAAACTTTACAATTTGAAATGGTACCTTTTAATAATCTATGTCAGCACAAATAATTTATGGTCTGTGCCTGACGCAAACCTATGAAATATGACAGTGCTATTGCTTATATAGAATAGCACATATTTAACCTCAAAGCAAAAGAATCAATTTTGCATCTGGGTGTAGAGAACAAAGACAATTGCTTATTTCTATAAAATTATACATTTAAAAAACAGATTACTATAACCTCCAAAGAGAATCAATGGAACAGAACAATCTATTGGCTTATCAAACACGAGGAAGAAAACATTTAAGAATTGTGGTGGTTATTACAATATATTCATTTAAAGGCAGAAGTGAATTCATTCACTCTCAAATCTTATGAGCATTTGATTTCTTTAACATTCATTGAAAACTGGAAAACCTTTCTTATGTTCCATTCCTCTATAATGATAGCAGATGTTAACAAGAAAATCATAATGTTGAACATGTAGTTTACAGGATGAAAAAAAATGGTCAGTGTTACTTTTTTGACTCATTCATCGAATTATCGGTGCTGACCTGTCATTTGTCACTGTTGGTCGGAGTTTCACAGTAGCAAAAGGATTTTCTCCACTGTGGACCAAGAGAAAAACACAAAGCTGTTATTGTAGAAAAGCTTCAGAGATGGTTATGGCTAACTCTGCCGAATTTGAACAAAATTTAATTTAAGAAATTAATTTCTAATTCCCTTGCATTTAATGTAAATTCTGCATGTAAAGAAAGTTGAAAATTTGTAAACAGTGAATCCTCTGACATCTAATGATACTTTATTTTGATCTCCCCAAAGAAACTATAATTTACATCCATGTTAAGATGAAATTATTTTGATAGAACTGAAACAAAAGTTTATCATGCTCCTTTTCCTTGGGTTTCACATAAAGATTTCATTGTGGGGGAAAACTTGAAATAGATTCACCAAGGGGCAAATTGTGGTACAGGAGAGCTCTCAGGAACAGCGGTGGTCAGAGTGGGAATCAAGATGTAGCTTATGTAATTCAAGAAATAAAAATAAACCAGCCTCTTGCATCCAGATTTTCTTTGTTATTGTTATACTAAGCAATCTAATGAAACTATATATCTTAGGCCATGAAGAGAATAGCCAATGATTTATATAACCAGTAGGATTTGCAAAGTCCTAATTATTTCACATAATTGCCTTTTTAAAAAAAAAATAAACCCTTACCTTCTGTCTTGGAGTCAATACTGTGTATAGGTTCCAAGGCAGAAGAGTGGTAAGGACTAGGCAATGGGGGTCAAGTGACTTGCCCAGGGTCACACAGCTAGGAAGTGTCTGAGGTCAAATTTGAACCCAGGACCTCTGGTCTCTAGGCCTGACATCCACTGAGCTACCCAGCTGCTCCTTAATTGTCTTTTAAAAGTTAACAAAACATTCTCCTACCTTTACCCCCTGCCCAATTAAAAAAAAAGGGAAAACCTCCTACAACTTTGTAACAAATATATACTTAAGCAAAACTTCCAGTAATGGTATGCCCAATAAATGTCTCATTCTCTACCTTGAGTTCACTGTCTAGAACTTTTTTGGTTACATTTTAAATTCTAAGCTGTCTCCGTCCTCATACTGCACTTAAGAAGGCATTGTTTGACAAAGACACACACACAAATAAAAATAAATCTGGGGATGTGGGTTTACAGTTATTAAAGCAATATTGCTTTTGCTGTATACAATGTTCTCTTGCTTGTGCTCATTTTACTCTTCAAAATTTCATGTAGGTCTTTCCACGTTTTTCTAAAAAATAAACCTGTTCACAATCATATGTCACAACTTGTTTAGCTTTCCCCATTTGATTGACATTCCCTCAACTTCCAGTTCCGTGTCACCATAGAGCTGCCATCAATGTTTTAAAGCATAGAGGTTCTTTCCCACCTTCCCCCCAATCCTGATTTCGCTTTGGGAAACAGACCTAATAGTGACATTCCTGGTCCAAAGTTGAAATACATATGAGAAATTAAAAAAAAAAAAAGCTGCTTGCTCCAGACCTGATTAAAATGTATAGGAATACAAAGGAAACCAATTTACTGAAATCCAGTTATCAAAACATTTAAAAAATAAGTTCATATAGGCACTAGGAACTGCTATAAATTAATAGACTTCGAATTGCTTGGGGGCAATCAGTTAAGGCACTGTCTAATAGTCAATCAGTAAATGCCAGAAGCAAGACGTGAAATTGATTTTCTGACTAAAGCCAACCCACAGTTATGTCTTGTCTTGGAATAAATGCAGCAGGGATCCTGGTTCAAATCCTGACTCTCCTAGCTGGGTAAAAAGCCATTTCAGCCTCTAATTCCTCTGGTGCTTAAGTTTTCTTATCTGTAGAGTTCAAGTTGGACCAGGTGACCTCTGCCTGAGGTCCTTCCCAATGAAGTTAACACTAAAAATGTTTTGATAATGAATTAAATGACTTGGCTGCAGGTCTGCCCTGTCAGAACTGAGGTTTTTCCTGACTTGAAAAACAGAACTCCTTCTCCTATACTCTTCTAAGAATGCAGAAGGCACCTTCTTTCTTGATTAACAGCAATACCCTAGGATTGTCCTTGGCATTCATGCATTAAGTGGAGTTTCCCAATAACAATTTTTTTGTAGCCCTGTTTTGAGGGGGATCTAAGACTAAATTCTGTTCCATAGAAAATATTACATGTATTATGCCATTATCTGACACTATACCAGTAAGAAAACATTTGTATGTAGTGTTTACAAAATTAAGTTCAATTAAATCTAAAATAAGATTCCCCTTTTTTAAACTGTTACCTTAAGTCTTGGAATCAATACTGTGTATTGGTTCCAGGGCAGAAGAATGGTAAGGGCTAGGCAATGGGGGTCAAGTGACTTGCCTGGGGTCAGAGATAGGAAGATTTGAACCTAGGACCTCCCACATCTGGGCGAGGCTCAATCCACTGAGCCACCCAGCTGACTCTGAGACTCCCTATGTTGAAGCTTTCATTCATTCTCCTGGGGAGATGTAACATAGGGGAGTAGTGGCACATAAAGAAAAAGATTCACTGGTCTGGCATATGTGCTTTAGAGTTTTTCCACTAGCAAGGACAGCTGTTGGTTGAATCACGGATACTTTTGTGCATGACCCCTGGTACCTAATATTTGCAAGGGAGATGTCTAGGCAAGGGGCATAAATTTGTAACCACTGAATAAAAAGCCTGTGGGCACAGTGGGAAATCACAGCAAAGTGGGGTGTAGAGATAAAATTACCTTAGGAAAGGAGGCTTTGCTATTCCATTTGTATCTGGCTTCTGCAAAGAGAGAAGAGGAAAGTTATTAATATTACAAGAATTAAAAATTTATTCTGAATTTAACACATGCTAAAAGGGAATATTCTATATACGCACAACAGAAGCACAACAGAAAATAGATATGTGGAACCATGAATCTAGTATGTATAATAGCGTGCTTTCTAAAAATATTATGTAATTCAGCATTTTGGTTTCAGAGCTGTCTTGTCTGTTTTCTGAATTTCCTTGTGTTTTTTTCTTCTGTGCATACTCTTTTCTTTTTTGTCCACTATTACTAGGACTCCTTTTTCCCCCACCAAAAAGAGAAAACCATGATCCTTCTCTCAAATAAGCATATTTAATTAAGCAAATCAAATCCACACATTTGAAAAGCCAAAAGGTTTGTCTCATTTAAGGACAATTTTAAGAGTAAAAGTAAACACAGTTAAGAAGCTTTATATGTTCCAAACTGAGGCGCCAACATTCATAGCAAGATCTAGTTGCAATTTTAAATTATGACAATAATTGACAAATACATAATCTGAGAGTTTGTAAAGTGATTTACATAGTATTTGGGGGCAGCGAGGTGGTGCAATGGATAGATTACTGGGCCTAAAGTCAGAAAAACTCATCTTTATGAGTTCAAGTCTGGCTTCAGACACTTAAAAGCTCTATGACCCCTGGCAAGTCGCTTAACCTTTTCTACCTCAGTTTCCTTATCTGTAAAATAAGCTGGAGAAGGAAATGTCAAATAATTCCAGTATCTGCTAAGAAAACCCCAAATAGGGTCAGGAAAAGTCATTTGAACCTCACAACAAACCTCTTAAGTAAATCTTAGAGGGACTAACTAGTTCTATTTTACAAATAATTTCTCTGGCTTTACTAAAGCGACTTGTCCATGGCTGCATAGATAGTAAGTGTAAGAAGTAGAATTTGAACCAATGTCCCTCTGATTTAGAGTTCCTGTGGCCAACTCAATCAGAGTTGAGTTAAAGAACTTATTTTTTCCCCCCAGTAGATTTTGTTTTGATAATACTAGAGTGACAAGATTAGGTTCTTTCCTTCCATAGCTTCCAACGGGAAGATTTAATGCTCTGTGAGCAGTAAAATTTGAGGACAATTAATCCATTTTCAAATACCTTACTCCTCCTTCCAGTGCAGAGATTTGTAAATTGTAGTTGTATGTAGAAATTCTAGGGCTTAAAAAAATCTTTATCAAAGTAAACATTAAGCTAACCAAAAGAATGACATCTTTTCAAGAGGGCACAAAAAAGACAACTTGCAGCAGCAGCAGAGCAGCAGTATGAATGACTGAGGCTTAGGACTGGCTTTATAAGGAGTTAGGAAGGTAGAAGATAGAAAGTTACTTTTTGAAAAGATGATCCAGAGGTCAGAGTGGATTTGTGTTAATCCCACACAGCAGGCACTGGGTATATTTTCAGTCTTCATTCTGAAGGGGACCTGGATTTGAGACCCAACTTTGCCAATTATAAACTAATTTGGCCTTGAACAAATGACTGCATATTGGTACTTAAATTTCCTTATCTGTAAAATGAGGGGATTGTATATGAATCTAATGGAACATTATGGAAGTGATAACTGAAGAAATCAGAAAAATAAGATGGATCTGAAATAAGGTAAATAATAAAACCAAGAGAATATTAAAAAGACTACAAAAATATCAAATGAAAGCATCCCATGGCATCTGAATTCAGAAGAATAGCAATGAATAATCTTGGTTCAGAGAAAAAGCATATAACACACATTCCTTATTTTTCAGAGAGCTTGGGAACAAAATCTCTCATTCCTTTTTCTTGGAATGTTATCAGGAAAGGATGACCTGGTGGTAGGGTACGGCATGAGCCAATGGAGGAGCAGTTTGATGGTCTTATTGAATTCTTTAGGCAAGAGCCAAGGCAGGTAGGTCTAGCCTAGGAATGGGAGGGTGATAGAACTATGGCTCTAAGCATTTCCCCTGTGGGCAGATAATTCTTTAATGGCCCCCTAGTATATTTTGCCACCTCTAGAGAAGTGGCAGGTTAGGGATCATCAGTGAGATTGGAATTCATCACTTTGGCCAAGGCAGAAGATAGTGATTTTGCCCCCTCTAGAGGGCTGTGCCTTTTCCGGGATAAAGAGAGAAAACTCAGTTTTTGGGCTGCCCAGCTTCTTCAACTTTTGTGAAGGTTTGGACCTTGCATTTATAGACCGCAGGTTTAGTCTGATACTACAGTGTGGTCACCTTGAAAAGGGAAAGAGGGATGCCCCAAGGGAGGAGAAACACTTCCCTAGGCCCAGGAATTTTCCTTGTTTGTCATCTTGGTCTAATGTAGCTGAAGGGCAGAAAGGGGATGCAGCCAGACCCTAAGCCTGGGATGGGACAGATCTTTCTGGAAATTCCTCTGCACTCCTTATCACCCAGGACTTTCCCAGGACCAGCCTTCCCAATCTACATAAACTTTCCCTGAGGGTGGGAAAAAAGACAGTGTAAAAGACTAAGAGGGCCTTCTTTGACCAGGGACCTGAAAGATCAATTCCTCTCTGAAGAATACCACATTTCTAGGACTTAGTGAAATATATTTAGAGTGGGAGTGCAGAGAACTAGAAAAACATGCTAATGTCAGAAGGAACCAGTTACCAATGGTTATGAAGTGTTGGGCAAGAAACTAAAGGACATTAGTGGTACAGGTTCTGTTTTCCTAACTCTTAGCCCCTAAAAGGAAGGAATGGAGGAGGAAAAATTAATCTGGAAAGTGAATAAGTTAAGAAGATGGTCCCTGACAAAGGATTCTGGACTTAGACCATGGCTAAAATAGGAGGATGCTAGATGCCTGGTCAGAGATGGAGTACATGTAAGATAAGAATGTTTGCATAGTATCTTGCAATCAAAAGAACTCTGAAGTCATGGGAAAGGGACAAGAATAAGTACCATACAGAGCAGCTACAAGAAGTTAACTGGAGACAAAGTTCTAAGAAAAGAGTCAGTTGTAAAACTTATAAGCCTCAAATACGTATCCAAATGCCCAAATATAGAACATGTGAAAGGGGAACAAGAGATCCTAATTTAGGTGTTCTTAACCTCTTTTGTGTCAAACTCATTTTCAGAATTAAAAAAAGAATCACAATCGAAGGTAATGTTAAACTTCAGTTAGTTTAGTGAAAATAATAAAGGTGGAAATTCTTCCCCCCTCCAAATTTAGAGATGCTCTGAAATCTCTTTATCGACCCCCTTGGGAACTCCAAGTTAAGGACCCCTGTTCTAACCCAGGAAGGCAAATTTAAACTCATATGTATTTCTGAGACTTGGGAAGAATCCTGTGACTGAGATAGACAGGAAAGCTAAATGGGACATGGAACAAGGCAACATGGTATATTAGGAAGTATACTCATACAAAAATCTAGGAATAGGGAGAAGCTTGACGAAAAGCATTTGGGTGAAGGGCAAATAGAGAGAAGTGGGTTTTTTTTGGGGGCAGCTGAAGGGAGGGGGGGTCATTAGAGTATAATGCAGATCACCTTGAGGAAGAAACAGATATATTTGGGAAAAGTATCACAAGTCTGGAATGATAAGAGGACAGATTGGGGGTTTCAATTAATCCAGATATCTGCTGGAGTTTTCTCTGTGCTAAAAGAAGAATAGCTTATAATACTTTGACTGGAGGGGAAAGTCAATTGTGGATTTTCACTAAAAAAGGACTGATTACTGGGGTGGAAATGATGTGAACCCTTGGGGGAAGTGGTCACTCTCTCTTCAACCTTGTGATAGAGGGGAAGAAATGTGGACATAATCAGACTTGCAATCTAGGTGTTGGGAAATCAGATTTCAAAGTGTTCAGTGGAAAAATAGGTAGGATTTCCATAGAATGAAATGCTTCTGGGGAAGTCAAGTCTTGGAGGGATGGGAGATACCCTTGAGAATGAAATTATGAAGACAGGGAAACAATTCTAATGGAGAAAAAATGGGATTTGTCTAGAGACATTTTCCCCTAATGATGTGAAATTCAACCTCAGACTCATCAGAGTCTGGCAAAGATGATTTTTTTTTTTAAAGGGAAAAGATAAATATTAAAGAGGCTATAGAAAAATAGGCACATTGATGATACATTATTGATGGGCATGTGAATGGGTACAGAACCATTCTTTGAAAGTGATCTGGAATTACACATAAAGTTACTAAGCTTTGATCCAACTATTAATAGGTCTATACCCCCAAAGAGGGAAAAGTTCCTTTATATACAAAAATATTCATTGTAGCTCTTTTTGTGGTTGTAGAAAAGAAGAAACTCAGGGAATGTCCAACAATAGAGGAATGGCTGAATAACATGGCTATATGAGTGTGAAGTACTATAATAAGATGCTTTAAAATAAGACATGGAAAAACTTAAATAAACTGATGCATACTGAAGGAGAAACGAGCAATTTATACTATATAACATATTTTTTGAAGATTTCTATAAACTAATAAAGAATGAAATTAGCAGAACTAGGATAATTCATATAACACTAAAAACAAATAAACGTTGAAAACTTTAAGTAGTAAGGTAAATTCAAGGACCATTCATGATTACAGAGAATTAATAATGAAGTACTATTTTTTAGACAGAGGTGATGGATTTAGGGCTTGGAATGAGACATCTTTTTGAGTATAGCCTTTGGGGGAAATTGTTTTGCTTAATCATACATATATTACAAGAAATCTATTAAAAAAATTTTCCCCCCTCCTCACTGCCATGGGATGGGGGATATGAGGAAGAGAAAATAGATTTCTGTTAACTAAAAAAAAATGGGTGAGGGTGAGGTGTTATAGATATAAAAGGTTGTACTAATGTTCAGATGAGGTCACTATTATTTTTTTTCTTAATAATTTTATTTTGTTACAATATCTCTCATGAAGCAGTATTAATTTGCAAATGCTTGTAACAAAAAGCAAAAGAAATCAATTCTGAAAGTGGAAAAAAAACTGATGTGGATGCACAGGAGACTCACCAACTTGGATTTTCAAAAACAATTCACAGAAGATGGAAACAAGGCCAGGTAAGGGGATGAATATAAAAGTGTAACATGGTCCTGTAAAAATAACACCAAGAACTCTAAAATTCATAATGAACTAAGACAGGTGAGAGAAGTTAAGGAGAGCAAAAGTAATTTTTTTTTTTAATTTAAAAGTTATACTGGAAGAAAGGATGAAAGGATAGGATAGGAACTTAATGGGGTGGGGGATGTGAAAATAACTGACCACAAACAGGAGGTCTACTGCTTCTCCCACTTCCCTTCTGGAATCGAGAATCAATATGAAGTATCACTTTCAAAGAAGAAGTGACTGGGGCTAAGTACCATATTCAGGGTCACATAGCTAGCTAGGTGGTTATCTGAGGCCAAATTTGAACCCAAGACCTCCTGTCTCTAGGCCTGGCTTTCTATCCACTGAGCCACCTAGCTGCCCCAATTTCTCTTTCAAAAATGACCTTTGTACTGGGAATGGCAGAACAAAAATGACTAATAGGTTATTGAAACCCAAGATAAGTAAGGAGATTGTTAGAAAGCACCTCCCTGTTTCTCCTGATGAACTCAAGCTACTACATCCTCTGGCATCATCAAATGGCAGATAGGATTGCAGTGCCATTTCTGGTCAAATATGAAAGCTCGTGGAACATGGGCTCATGTCTCACCAAATTGAAGAGCAAAAGTCCTGCTTTTAAGAAAGGGAAGAAAATGGTTGGCTTGACTTGGATCACCGGGAAAATTTTTAGAACAGAGCATTAAAAAGATGGTGAATATCTACCTAGAAAGGAAGCAGGGATTACAGAACCCCAGCATGGCTTCATCAAGAACAGATCGTGCTAGAATAGCCTCATTTCCTTTTTTGGTGGGATTACTGAATCTGCTGATGAAGGAAATGCCGTGGATACAGTTGACCTAGATTTTAGCAAGGCTTATAATAAAGTATCCCATGTTCTTGTCGAGTAGATTGAGAGATGTGGACAATTAGCACAATTTGATTACAAACAGTATAATGAGATGGATGCAGAATGGGTTGGATGGCTGTACTCACAGAGTAGTCACTAATGGTTCAATGTCAACATGGCAATTTTCCAGTGGTGTATCCTAAGGAACTATATGCTTGATCTAGCACCATCTAACATTTTTACCTGGATGACCTGGATACAGGCAGAGGGAGGCCTTAGAGTCTGGAAGATCTGGGTTCAAGTTTTGCCTCTGATGCATATGGATTGTGTGATAATTCAGGTATGTGACAGTAAAGATTAAAAAAAAGTGAAAGATAATAAAAAAATAACTCTCTATAAAAGTCACTTAAACTTAGGGAGAGTTTCCTTATCTGGTAACAACCTGGATACAGGCACAGATTTTTAGATGACACACCTGGGAGGGCTAGCCAAGTCAGGTTCTATAAAATTATTGATAGATTAGAGGCTGAATTATTATATGCTGGCCATGTTATAGTGGGCGTTCCTTTTCAGTATAGGTTGGACTAGATAGCTGTTGAGGTCCCTTCCAACTCAAATGCTCTCTTTCTCCTCCCCTCTTGGCCCCCACCTAAACCAAGGGGAGGACCAGATGTGCTAAATGTGCTTTCTGTCTCAAACACAGAGGTGGATTTTGGTTTGTTTGTTTGTTTGTAGTGGGGAGTGTTTAGCTGATACTCAAACTTCCAAGAGGACAAATTCCTGTTAAGAGAGATGGATGGACTATTTTAATAGCTTCCTATTTGGTATCTTGGTGGCTAGTCTTTTCTTCTCCTATCTGTCCTTTCATACAACTTCCAAAGTAATCATCCCAAAGCATACATTTGCCCCATTGTTCTTTTCTACTCCAAATTCTTGCACGAAAAGTGCAACATGAATATCAAAAAGTTTATAGATTTAATTCCTAAGGCACGTGTCATTCTCCTACTTAAAAATCTTTAGTGATTTCCTATTGCCTCAATGATAAAATATGGAATTCTTATAAATATAGAAAGTAATATCTAAAGCTTTGCATAATTTATTTTCAATAAGTTCCAAGTTAAAATGGCCTTAAACAGAAAGCTACCAAGTGACCCTTTTTTCCCTCGTGGTCAGAGGGTGGCTCCCTGAGCTGAGTAGCTTCAGTGGTATGCTGGAATTTGTCTTCCCCTAAGGATGAAGATGGGGTTCTCCATTTCCCTCAACATTCCAACTAAGCATTTCTTTTTATGCCTTTCAGAGCAGATATAAAATTCCTAGTTATAGCTCTACTATATTTTTATAAAGCACAAAACATTTTTTTAAAAAAAGGATCTTTAGGGGGCAGCTGGGTGGCTCAGTGGATTGAGAGTCAGACCCAAAGATGGGAGGTCCTGGGTTCCAATCTGACCTCAGACACTTCCCAGCTGTGTGACCCTGGGCAAGTCACTTAATCCCCATTGCCTAGCCCTTACTGCTCTTATGCCTTAGAACCAATACACAGTCTTGTAATTCAAAATGACATTCAAAAGCTTAGTAGTGACAAACTCATACCAATACAATGATGAGGATGTCCTTAATCAAAATGAGGATTATTAGGGTTTGGGAAGTCACAACTGTGACAGAAGAGACAGTCAGAGATGGAGGACAATAACCTTTTAAAATCTTTCTTCTCCTTCTTCAAAATCAGCAAGTTATCTCAGCTTAACCCCAGAGAGAAACAAAGTTCAAAATCTCTCTTTCAGCCTGGTGGGTCTCCTTTCTCAGCTTAAACCCCAGAGAGAAAAACAAAGTTCAAAGTCTCTCAGTTTCTCCTGGCCAGCTCAACTCTCATATAGACCACCAACTCAAAAGCCAAGTTTCTCCTTCTTGTCAATTTCAACTGTCCAAAGCCAGAGAACCTCCAAAACCAAGTCAGCCCCACCAGGGTCTTTCAGCCAGGTTTCAACCTCCAGGGAGAGTCACTCCCCCTGTCAGCTCAACTACCAACTCCTGGGAACATTCTGTTTTGGAAACTCCTTCTTTTGATTGACAGGTCTTCATTTTTTTTTTTTTTTTGCATCTTGGTTTACAAGTTCTCTCTTTCTCCAGGCTCTACCACAGATGGAAGGTGAGGGATTAAAAAAAAAAAAGATACTAAATGAAACAAGGATATTGGCCTTGATGATCTATAAGATCTTTTCAATTCTAAATTTATGTTTATGCTAAAATATAGTTAATTAGTTACACACTTTCACATACACACATTTTTATTTAGCTGTTCTTTCTCTGGAGGTAGACATTCATTTTATTTTATTTTCAGATCCAAATTCTCTCTATTCTACTACTACTCTGCCCCCATTCTAAGAAAGTAAAACAACCAAAAACCATCACAAAAATTTCTACATTTCTACCCCACTCCCATTCTGATATATGGACATATGTGCATATACACATATATATCCACATTATATATAATTTTTTAAAAATTACATTTTTTGCCCTTTTAAAAAACAAATACTTGCTCAGGAGTCCTTATGCTATTTAGATAGTTGTCCAGCAGATGGCGGTGTTGCACTGTCACATAGGACTTGGACTCTTATTTGGGGATAGACTAGACTTTCATAGACAATAAATTAAAAATCTTAGCGGCTCCCCAACAACTCTGATAAAAGAAAAACTAATGCTTAAAGTGCTTCCCAATTTAGCTACAACTGCATATATATTCCAGATATTTCCTATTACTTCTCATGTGTTCTTCCTTCTGGTCAAATTGGCATGCCAGGTTCTCCTCCCAAAGGGACCTTCTCTTTTTCACCTTTGTCTCTGCAGAGAGGTAACCCCCACCCACAGCCAGTGTCTGAGATGTACTTCCTGGTTATCTCAATCTCATAGAAATCAACATGTTAGAAATCAACAAGGGTTTACTAAGGGCTCGTATGAATGTGCCTGGCCTGGCAATGAGCTAACGGCTAGAAAGGCAAAAATAGTCTCTGTCCTCAAGGAGCTGACAGTCTAAAAGGGGAGGTGAAGGGTCAAAAATTATATGCAAACAAGAAATAACAGGAAAAATTGGAAGTAACCTCAGAGGGAAGACATCAGCATGAAGGATCAGCTCAAGTGATGACACCTACAGAAGCCTTTACTGATTTCTCAGTTGTTCACTCTTACTCTAGTCTTCCTCAAATGATTTTATATTGACTTATCTGTGTACTCCCTACCCTTTGATACTTAATAACTGTGAGACCAGAGGCCTTGGTGAACCTCAGTTTTCTCCTCTATGAAAGGGAAATAATATCCATCCTACTAACTTTCACAGATGGTTGTGAAGATTAAATGAGAATTTATGTAAAGCATTTTAATGAGCTTTCGAGTATTTTAAAAATGTTAGCTATTATTGCTATTATTATTATTAATTATATGGGCCATTTTATTTTTAGCACTTTGGGCAAAATGTGTGGTTAAATGTTTGTGGAACTGAATGCCAAGGAAAGGTAGGAGAGTTCAGTGGAGGGAGATTGCTGAGACTGCTTTTTAGCAGTACCTTCCAAAGGCAGGTGGGCAGAGTTTTAGCTGGGCTTTGACCAGTGGGTAAAATTTTACCAGATGAGATGTGGGCAAAAGCAGTGATGGGGGAAGGACATTTGTCTTTGTGGATGGCAACTATTCTACTCTGGCCACAGTACAAAGAATGTAGTGTGAGATAGGGCTACAGAGGCAGAGTAGAACTAGCTTTAGAAATGTCTAGAATGACAAAACGAAGAAGTTTATATTTTATGTTTGTCTTTTTCCCCAATTAAAAAAATTATAAATTTAATACCTCCACCACCACCACCACCACCAAACATTTAACTAAGCAAATGCATAAAAAAGATTATGTGCAAACCCACAAACTCCATATTGTTTATCATTTGTTTAAGAATATGTAAATTATGTGTGCTAATATAAACATCTGCTTTTGAATGGTCTTTTGGATTTGTTTTACTTTGATACTTTTTTCTCTTGATTTTGTAGCTATTTAAAAAATGTAACAAGATTATATATTATTCTTATTATCTTTTCATCTCTTTATATTTCCAATATTTGTCATTTCTAATAACATAATATAATCCATTACATTCATATATCAAAATTTATCCAGATATTTCTTCCAATCATTGCATTTGTGTTTTTTCCAGTTATTTTGTCATTATAAACAAAACCACCACAAATATTTTCATAAACACAAAGTTTTTTACCCTCTCAATAATGTCCTTAGGGCCTAATCCTAGTAATGGGATCCTAAAGTCAATGAGCATGAACAGCTTTACAGCTCTTAATGTATATTTTATCTTGTTTTCTAAAAAACAATGAACAGTTGCACAATGTAATATTGGGCTTCTTTCTCTATGTTCTTATCAGTATTTAATTCGATCAACTTAACCTGTCTAGCTCTCAGTTATCATACATTACCAGGACCATATTTAGCTAGATTGGTCTTTAAGCAGTAGCCACAGGCTCTTTGCAAAATCAAGTCTTTCCAGCTTGGCCATATCCAATGGAATTTTGGTTTCAATGCTACAATCCCTCAAGTGTGTAATTGGAAATGCCTTTGAACTACATTTCCCAGGAGCCCACTGACTTCCTGTCATTACATGCTGATGTAGATAGGAGATAAATTGGGTAGTCTTCTGTGGCTAGTGCTCTTTCCTTCCTAGGTCAGGACATTGGTGTAGTGGGCTGTTTGAGCGGGTAAATTGGCCGTGGGCATGTGGTTTTATTTTGTTACTTCTAGTGATCATTAAATATGTATCATTTAACTTGTCTAAGGTTCTCTTCATCTCTTTATTTTATCTATCTATCTATCTATCTATCTATCTATCTATCTATCTATCTATCTATCTGGGTTAGATTTATCTGGTTCTGAGAAAGGAAAATTAAAGTCCCCCCTTCTATTATTTTTTATTATCTATTTTCATCTGTATCTCATTTAGTTTTTCCTTTACAATACATATGCTATAATTCTTGGTACATACAGGGCCAATATTGCTAATGCTTCATTATTCATAGCATCCCTCAACGTAATAGTTCCCCTGTTTATCTATTTAAATTATATATTTTAACCCCAACTATGTCAGAGATCATGACCACTACCCCTGCCTTCTCTGGATCTGCTGAGGCACAGTATATTCTACTCTAGCCCCCACTTTTATGCTACCATTTTATTTGGTAGGCAATAGGGAACTACCCCAAATTAATAAGGGCCTGACAAGGGTGGTGATAATAAGAGGGGATAAATGTGAGACATAATGAAACTGAGTTAACTTAAAATACACAAACTGTGACGTAAGCTGTTGTCGTTCAGTTGTATCTGATTTTTTGGCGACCCCATTTGGGTTTTTGTGCAAAAAAAGAAAATACCGGAGTGGCTCCCAATTTCCTTCTCTAACTCATTTGATAGATGAGGAAACTCAGGCAAACAGGATTAAGTGACTTGCCTGGGGTCATACAGCTATTAAGTGTCTGAGGTAAAATCTTTTGACTCCAGGCCCAGCGCTCTATCCACTGAGCTAACTGCCCTAATACATAAAGTATATAAATCTCAAGTAACTAAGGAATAAAGATTAAATGACTTATATAGGATCCTACAGCTATTAAATGCTGACAAGCGGCATTTGAACCCAGGGCTTCCTAATAAGTCTAGCATAGACTCCTAAGTTCTTACTATCTTCAGGAGTTCCCACATTTTTAAATTCATCCTTCCAAAAGCAGGGAGGGGAGAGGAAAAGTACTTCATTCACTTAATTGAAGTTTTTGTGTGTTTAGTTGCTGAGTCTTTGTGACCCCAACATTACTGAAGTGGTTTGCCATTTCCTTCTCTGGTGGATTAAAGTTTAGATAGCTGATAAATCGAGTGAAGGAAGACAGAAAGCTCACAACAGATCACACTGTCTAGGATGAGTCACCTTCTAGTTAAACTCCTCAAGTTAAGAAACTTCCTTCATTTCACTCCCTTTGACCAGTAGGAAGTTTGCTCTTGTATCCTGGGGTTTGAAAAGCGGACTCCAGGCCAAATCAAACTCTTAGAAGAGCAAAGAGATTTCAAGAAGGCATGTGGTTCAGGTCATGGCAAATTTTACATCATGCCCAGTCCTTCAGATGCAAAATGCCTTTTATTTCCTTTTGCTCTGCTCCTGAAGAGGAACCCAATTTATTTCTTTTTTGGAAATCATTTGGCTTAAAAAAAAAAAAGTCTTAGACAGTATTTCTGTCCTTACATATTTGTTCTCAAGTTTAAAGAAAGCAGCTTGTCCAGGCTGGAGGTACAAGGGACATTCATGGGTCTGATCCCCAATACCGATAGGCACACCAAGGCTTTATTTAACCAGCTTCTTTGTTAGGCAGCTTGGAGGTCCCTTGCTCACTCCAAAGGGCCAATAATCAGGATGTGGCTGGGCTTTCTTTGGACACCTAATTAAGACTATTCCTTTAGCTGCTCAGAACTCCAAAACAACAGATTCATCAAATTCAGCCTCCTCATTATCAAGGACTAACAGTATTGCCTTTTGTTTCCACACCTCATTTATCCAGAACACAGCTGAAAAGTAGAGGGGAACAACTTAAAAAAAAAAAAGCCTTTACATGGCCAAAAAGAAATCATATTAGCTCCAGGATTTGTTGAGCCTAATTTGGAGTTAACTTACTCAAATTTTATTTTAGGTACTAGGTTTTTCGATCCATGGCTCACAAAAGCAAGAAGTTAAATGGGGGGGGGGAGGGGTAGTATAAGGTAAGAAACACTAATGGCAGGGAGAAATAAAGATTAATAGTGATCCTGGACTAAGCACAGCAAGGTGAGGCAGAGACAGAGCTAACCCAACAGCTTCTTCTGTCATAAACATCGTTTCTGCACAGAAAACAAATAATACTCATTATAATGACCCTCAGCCATCTCTATGTAGTCAAAGTGTTCTCAGAATCTTCTGTTCAGGAAGTCAGAAAAGTATATAATTGGCACATTTAAATAATTATTTTATACACAAAATGGCTAAAAATAGAAGTTTCTGTGTTTTAAAGGAGAAGGTTCAATTATCTGGAAAATTCAGTTATTTGAAAGACCTTATTTCCTAACTATGTATTCTAATCTCTCCTCTATGTCCGCTTTCTTATATTTTACCATGGCTCTTTGGAATATCAAAGAACCTGAAGCTAGGAAGGCATGAGTTGTCAAATTCAGTCCCAGAACTTACGAGCTGTGTGTGATCCTGGGCAAGTAATTTATAACCTCTGGCTCAGTTTTCTCAACTCTGAAATGGGAATAATAATAATTCCCTCATAAGGTTGTGAGGATCAAATGAGATAATATTTGTAAAGTGCTTGGCACATAGTAGGCATTTAAGAAGTGTTTATTCTATTTTCTATCTAGCCCAACCTATACATGAAAAGAATCCCTGCTGTATCATATGCCCATGTACTTAGATACTTCAAGGAGGTGGAAGCACCTCCACTTCTTAGAGCTGTCCATTCCACTTCAGGACAATTCTGATTCCCACCACTGCTCCTGATTCAGCTCTCTGAAGCCAAAGAGAAAGAAGGCTAAAATCCCTCTTCCATGTGTCAGTCTCCATTTCTCTGGCCAAATATCTCAAGTTTCTCCAACCTATCTCCATATCATATGGGTTCAGCAGGGCCCTTTGCCATCCTGGTTATCCTCCCCTGGGCTCCCAGACGATTGATATCCTTTCTTAAGTTAAATCAAACACAGAACTCCAGATGCAGTCTGATCAGGGCAGAGTAGGGTGAGATCTCTTCAGTATGGGTATTCCCTCCAATGAAGCACACTGGGGACCTTCACCCCTCTCCCCCCCCACCCCAACCCGTTCCAGCTTCCTTTTGTTTGCTATCTTCCCTCATTTTAATGTAGTCTCCTTGAGGACAAGTATTGCCTTTCTTTTTTGCTTGCATCTGTATCCTCAGCACCTAGCTCCTCCTAAGCACTTCATAAATGCCAGTTTTCTTTTTTTTCTTCCATAACCTACCCCATGCTACATCATTAGACTTCCTTAAACCAATAAATAATAATAACACTTTGCATTTATGGAGTGTCTTTCATCTGGGTGATCTCAAAGTACTTTGGGCATATTCTCACAACATCCCTGTTGGAAGGGTATCATTATGTCCAGTCCCTCAGGCAAGCCTACAAGAAGACTAGGTGACCTGCCCATATCTACTTAGTCCCTGAAAACCATTTTTGTATTTTATGTTCATTACCTGCCCCTTCAATTCTGAAGAGACTCAGATATATATATATATAGGCTTATGTCTTATACTCCAAGAAGCTCAGTGATAAAAAGAAATGTCCCATATACCAAAATATTTAGAGCAGTGCTTTTTATAATAGGAAAGAACAAAGCAGGTGACTATTATTGATTGGAGAATGACTATAAAAATAGAATATAGGAATGTGACGGAGTATTACAATGCCATGAGGAATGATAATTATAAAGAATATGGTAAAGCATAAGAAGAATTATATGAATCGATGTAAAATGAAATATGTAGAACCAAGAAAATAACACACACAATAACAACACGAATGAAAAAGATATCAATAAAATAATTGTAACAGAATACTGTAGAATAAAATTAAACAAAGAATGGATACAAAAAGCCACCCCCCTACCCCTTTCCATTTTTGCAGAGGTGGGTAACCATGGGGATTGGATCACTGAATACAATGTTAGACTTGAGTATTTAAAAACCTCACCTTCTGTCTTAGGATCCATATAAATATTGATTTCAAGGTAGAAAAGTGGTAAGGACTAGGCAGATGGGGTTAAGTGACTTGTACAGGGTCACACAGGTAGGAAGTATCTGAGGCCATATTTGAAACCAGATCATTCTGACCCCAGACTTGGTAGTCTATCCATTGTGCTAGGTAGCTGCCCCAGATATATTTTTTAGTTTTCTTGAACAGTTTTCCCCATTCCCCATTTTTACTGTTAGTTATGAGGATCATTCTCTGGGAAGTAGAGGAATATATCAGGACATCGTGTGTGTGTGTGTGTGTGTGTGTGTGTGTGTGTGTGTGTGTGTGTGTGTGTAAATAGAATCTGTATCCCACGACTCTGATTCCCAGCATCCCACTTTCCTTCTCACCTTACGTGCCAACATAGAGAGGATATAACTTTTGTGTAGCTCCTCCCTTCCCTCTCTTCCTGTGATCTTGGCTGCTGAAGCAGGCTGGAGGCTTTACTCACCTGGGTTTACTTTTTGTTAGATAATTAGGTTTGAACTTCTATTTCTTTTTTGTTCATTTTCTTTCTGCCTTGTGATTATTACTAAACTTTATAAAATATAGTACCTGGAGTTATTGATATTAATTTAAAATCTTACATATATCTATATGATTTATTAGGATATGATATTACATTTTAAATTATATTCTGTTTTCTATTTTTATAATATAAAATATATGCATGTAAAAATATATTAGATATACTATAAAAACAAAACATTTAAAAAGGCTTTTGCCTTATGTAAAAGCTGTATCAGATTGCTTAACTGTTTTAGGGAGGGGGAAGAGGAGGAAGGGAGAGAATTTGGAATCAAAATTAAAAAAAAGAATGTTAAAAATGTTTTTAAATGTAATTGGGGAAAAGTAAAATTAAAATGTCTTAGGCTCACCTTCATACTTTATAAAAGTACCATTTTAAGGCAGTATTTGCTAAGTCTATACAAACTGGGTGACTCAAACAAGTTTTATTTTTCACAAACATGAAGCTGTTACTATCTACTTACCAGCATGGACTGGCTGCGTGCATGGCACCAGCTGACATTTTTTTCCAACCCCCAAAGGCATTCACAGTCCAAGCAAACATGTCCTTTGAAATATTGACCTTCTGTAAGAGTGCTATCAGGATAATTTTTATTTTTTAAGGAAAAAAACCTCAAGAGCTATTGAGGTGACTGTATAGGACCAGTAAAAAGTACTGACTGTGAGGTCAGAGGAGGAGGGTTCAATGCTTACCTCTGATGCTTTGCAACCTATGACATGAGACAGGTCATAAAAATCCTTGGGTTTCAGTTTCCTTATTTATGAAACAAGGGAATTAAGACTAGAGGGTTCCTGAGATCTTTCTTTCTTTAAAAAAAAAAACTTCCGTCTTAAAACTGATACCAAGTATTAATTCTGAGGCAAAAGAGCAACAAGGGCTTAGCAATTGGGGATAAATGACTTGCCCACGGCCACAAAGCTAGGCAGTATCTGAGGCAAGATTTGAACCTAGATCCTCTTGACTGCAGGCCCAGTGCTCTGTCCACTGTGCTATCTAGCTGCCCATGAAATTTCTCGCTGTTCTGGATCTATGATCTTATGAATGAACCTTTTCTTAGTTCCAGCTACTAGGGGAAAAACAGTTATCCTGCTTACTTGGTCTCCCCTCTGTTCTACTTCTTCAATTGATTCTAATGTCCCTTCTCTGCATCCCTTACACTTACTTTGAAAGAGAGGGAGAGATCTAGCGAGAGAGGGAGGGAGGGAAAGTGGAGAGGAAAGAAAAAAAGAGAGAGAGATGGGGAAGGGAGGGAGGAATGAGAAAAGGGAGAGAGGAAAAGGGAGAGGAGAGAAGGAGAAAGAGGGAGAGAAAGACAGACAGAGGGAGAGAGACAGAGAGAATTTTTGAGATTCAGTCATATTTTAGCCTTGGTGGCACAACTTCCCTCAGGGCAGGTGACAATATTTTCCAGGTGAACAGGTTTAAGAACAAACATTCTAACAGGTACGGTGGAAAGAATGCTAGATTTTGAATCAGAAGACTCAGGTTCTTCTACATCTTGACTGCGTGACCATGGGCAGATCTCTTAAGATCCTTATGCCTCAGTTTCCTCAAGGAGAATATGAAGGGATTGGATTAAAAGCTGTCTAAGGTCCCTTCCAGCTCTAAATTTCTGAACCCATACTTGGAAATAGAGACCTCTCCTAATTCATGAAGGATCTGTTTTGGTGATTCCTTCCATTCCATAGCATTTCTGTGAATTTAGGAGTTTGAACGGTTGCCTGTGTGTGCAGGGAGAAGTAAATTGTGTTAGTTTTTTGGAGAATATAAGGCTTTGAAAGTTTTCTAGAGAATTGTAAAGTTCTTGGCCTGATTCTGACCTATCTTTCCAGCATCCTCAGTTGATCGATAGGCTGTGGCTTAAAAAGGGGGAGATGCCAAAATTAAAAAAAAGAAAGTTCCTCTAATTTTGGCATTTCCCTCCAGCCCATCCTCATTCTGACAAAGTTGAACACTTCCTCTCTTCAACACTACCGGCCTTGGAAGACTGCTCTCCAGGTAATTTATGTATTGTCTTTATCTATATAACAAGTGTTCCTTGACCGTTAAATTCTGGCTCAGCCCTTTGAATGGCTCATTGTTCTACTTTGTATGATCTGTACTTTCCCTGCTTTCATTTCTTTAAGCACACCCAATTCTTCCCCAGGCTTCCAGAGACAAAGATAGCTAGATCATGTGCCTCCTGCTGTCTCTGCCAGAGGCGGGTTATTATAAATAGCAGTCATTTCACCTGTTGGAGTTATTTCCTTTGGACTAACTCTTGTTTTCTTTCTGTCCTCTATTGCTGACAGCTACATCCTCAGAACATTTCATTTAACCGGATAGCAACGAAAATACTGTATTAAGAGTTACCTCTTGAGCATGAAGACAACAGCCGAATAAATAACAAATGTAGACTGACTCACAAAAGCTCCCATGGATAGTTTTCCCCCCTAAAACTTTGCATTAAATGCACAAATCATTTTGTAAATTAGTGAAAGGAAGTTAGCTCAAAGTAATTTTTATAAAAGGAATAATTTATCTCCAATGGCAAAGTATTTTAGTTTTATGTGATTATTTCCAATTGAAAAACACAATTATTGCTCTCCCATTCTGGGGACAGATTAGTTATTATTTTCCTTCTTCTGTATGTGGAAAACAAGAGAAATAGAAACAGAGGCAAAGTCACAGATTAAATAAGCCTTTAAGGAACAGTTATTAGCATTCAGAAACGATGAAATCTTGGAGTATTTCTTGGTCCTTTTGGGCAGAAAAGGGGCTGATGATGGGCAGCTGTAAAGCATGCAAAGGAAGAAGCAGCATAATGAAGCTCACCATGTAAATGCTAGGTTTTAAAAACTTAATGTGCATATTATTTTAAGTGCCCCAAATTCTGTGGTACATTAAGTATTATTTGTGATAAAAGTGATGGCTCAAATTAATAGATAGGTTTAAGGTTTTTTTAAGCACTTTACATTATTTACAATATTTACGTTATTCTCATGTTTGAGATTGAGAACAACTCTGCAAATTAGGTACTATTATCCCCATTTTAAAAATGGAGAAACTGAGGCTCAGAGACTTAAATAGTCTGCTTAAGGTCAATATGGTTAATAAGTTAACTGAAGTGAGATGGCACTCCAGGCCTTTCAGACTCTCAAGTCCAGTGTTCCATTCAGTAGGCTATTATGCCCTGGTTTTATGTTATAGTGAGGACCCAATTTTTAAGCCTTGCTTAGGCCACTGTGAACCTTCATGGATGATATATATATATATATTTTTTTTTTTTAAAGGAGCTATTAAATTGACTAACCATTTATTCTTCCAAAGGAATATAATCTCTCTCTCTCTCTCTCTCTCTCTCCTCACCCCAAACCTTAAACCCTACACTCTCCTCTTTATCTTCTGCCTTGGTATCAATTCTAAAACAGAATAATTAAGGTTAGGTCTCAATTTAGTTTCTTATTTTCACAGTTGTATGTTATAATTATTAACTTATGTGTTCCAAAATTATAAGATCCAAACCATCTCCTTCCCTCCCCTTGTGCTGAGATGGTAAGCAATTTGATCTGGACCATACACTTAATTTCATGCACAACACATGTCCATAGTGGTCATTGTTGTAAGAGCACACACATACACACCAAAACCCCAAGTAAACTGTAAATACAAAATATGTGAAAGATAGTCTGCTTTGATCTGTATTTATCCAAGTCCACCAATTCTTTCTCTGGAGGTGAATAGCATTCCCTGTCATAAGTTTTTCAGAATTATCCCAGATCATTGCAATCAATTTAGATTCTTGATGGAATGAATGTCTGACTAAAATAATTTCAGTTTTTAACCCCCCCCTCCCAACGATTAAGGTTCTAATATACACAAGTGGTAAGTAACAGGGCTGGGATTTGAATTTGGGAATCTGTTGCTTTTTCCACTATATGAGTCATTTCCCCATTTGATATAACAAACAGAATCTGCCTTGTGGGGAAAAAAAAAGGCAGCAAGCAGCAGAGGAGTAGAATTTTAAAGATGACCAACCAACACAGAGATTTCTGATGCCCCCAGGACAGGAAGGATTTACTAGATATTCCTCATCTTCTTTGAAAGTTTAGTTTTTTTCCCAGTCAGAAAAGGATAACAGACACGTTGGGGCAGGTAGGTGGCATAGTGGATACAGCACTGGAGTCAGGAAGACTTATTTTCATGAGTTCCAATCTGGCTGCAGATATATACTAGCTGTGCGACTTGGGGGGAGGGGGGGGAGAGACCCTGTTTGTCTCAGTTTCCTCATCTGTAAAATGAACTGGAGAAGGAAACAGTAAACCATTCCACTAGCTTCACCAAGAAAATCCCAAATGGGGTCAACAAAATTGGGTCCAACTAAAAAACGACTGCTAAAAAGATACTTTAAAGGGCCAATGCAAAGAACAATAAAAATGATTTCATGTAGGTAAAAGTGACATGGGTAGACCTAAATTTTAACAAGATGTACAAATAAAGTAGCTCTACAGAAAAATAAGGTTGGAAAAGGGAGGAACAGCCAAAGAAAGATAACTAGATAGTCAAAGGATCAGAGTACATGCATGGCCTACAACAAGAACAGATGAAGAGCTTTGATATGTTGATGCATACATGAAATCTGGCAAGCAGGAGAATAATGGTGTAAAAAAAAATTAAAGATAACACAAAATTTAACAAATTTAACAAAATTTAAAAGATAAGAGGGGCAGCTGAGTGGCTCAGTGGATTGAGATCCAGGCCCAGAGATGGGAGGTCCTGGTTCAAATGTGGCCTCAGACACTTCCTAGCTGTGTGACCCTGGGCGAGTCACTTAACCCCCATTGCCTAGCCCTTACCACTCTTCTGCCTTGGAACTACTACTTAGAAATGATTCTAAGACAGAAGGTGAGGGATTAAAAAAAGATAACAGAAGAATTATTTAAGTGAAAGCTTGTAGGACAAAGAAGGATTTGGAAGGTAGGTATTGAGAAAACATTCCTCCTGATTAGATATCACTGAAAAGTTCTGCAATAGAATAAAATCTAGGTAAGAATGACTTCATTGTGTTAAGAGGTGAAATTCTCGTTGGGCTTTAGGGAATACTTTTTTTTTTGCTGTTCAAATGGGTGTTAGTTTTACTCACAGGAGATGTGATTTCTGGTTTGGGTGCTGGTGGCTTAAATGTAGAACTTTTCAAAGAAGAATCTATCCTTTTATCTGCAGCAGCAACTCCAGACAAACATTCTAGATAATCGGGAGGTGGGATGACAACATTACTTTTTTCTGCTAAGTTCACTGTACTGATGCTTCTAACAGGTGCAGGGCTATAAACCAAAAACAAAAGGGGAGAGACATATATTAAATCATCTTTGTTTTAACATCAACATTTTTGTTGATGTTAAATTTAACATTTTATACCTAGTGACTAGAATCTGCACTAAATGTATATGCAAAGTAAAAAGGAAAGGACTGTACATTGAGAGAACTTGTAAGGAGACATTTAAGAAATCCTGTAAAAGCATTATGGATAAGAATGTTCTCTTAACAGCCTGTAATATCTGGAGGATTTCTAGAAAGACAATTTTAGAGCAGCTGATGAATGATGAACAACAGTTGTATGTAATGCTGCCAGTATCAAATTGCCCTACTTTGTTCGTTTTTTAACCTAGTAGCACCATCCTTAGAAGCAAAATAGTTTTATTATTTTCAATGATGCTTATTATCCTTCTAATCTGTTTTGTTAAGGGCATCTTCAGAACATAGTATGTGTTGAAGAAATCTGTGAGGGAAATCAATAATTAAGATGAATTTTAAAAAAATTTCCCAGATATTAGGCATTACTATGTACCTTCCTTCTAATGTCTTGATCTATGATTGACTTCCTCTCCTATTTAGGGAATCTGGACTTGAGGTGCTATTTCATGTTGTGGAAGGATTAAGGAAAAGAATTATATAAATGCAAGGTAAAAAAAATGCAGAATAGTAATAACAACTTAAAAGCTGATTTTTATTACTATTTAACATGCAATGAGTTTCTATGTGGTAGTGAATAATGAATATGCCAGGAGAAATAATGGATAATAAAGCTTTCAGGCAAAGAGGGTATTTTGCATAGTGAAATACAATTCAAATGATTACCTGGGAGTTGGCACATTTGGTGTAAATTCTTCATTTTCTTCTAGTGGCTTTGTATATGATAATGGAAACCAGCCCCTCCTACAGCAAAAGAGAAAATGACTTATATTTTCATTTGAATTTTATTTTATTTATAATCAAATAATTTACCATAAGCCTTAATTATTGGGGAAAAAAAAGATCTGAAGTGAAAAATAATGAGTAACATTGCTCTTTGGTAACAGATTTTTATGTAGTCCTTTAAAAGGCTTACAAAGCACTTTATATATTTGATTCTGACAATATCCCTGTGAATTAAGTATTGAAGTTATTATTAACTCCTTTTACAGAGGAGGAAAACTGAGAGGCAAGTCTGAGGTGGAATTTGGACACATTCTCCTGACTTTATTGACTGTGGTAGTTATCTTAGAAGATAAACAGAGTATTGTGGTCCTCTTTGTTGAAATCCTAGATATATCTGGTGGACAAATACACAGTTCTGATCATGCTCTACTCAAAAACTTGGAAATTGTTTCCAACTCCTTACCTAATAAACCCTAAATTCCTCAATTTGGCAATTAAGGCCTTCCATAGTATGACTCAATTTATCTTTACAATCTTCATTTGTCAGTGCTCCCCAGCTGAATCTACTTTCTGGCTTTACTTGAATTATTCAATATGCTCAGTTTTCTGCCTTTATGCCTCTTCTTGTGAAGTTTCTTTGTCTGAAATACCCTTCCCTTAAATGCGTCCCTGTCAAAAATCTACCTCCCTATCCTTCAGGGCACATCTGAAATGTCACCTCCTCCATGGTCCTCTATCAATTCTCCCTTCTTTTTTTTCTGAGAACTTAAATAATGTTAACATTTGTTAAAAGAAAAAATATTTTTTTTGAGTCCTGAATTTTCTCCCTCCTTTCTGAGATGGTAAGCATTCTAATATAATTCTTACTCTTCTTAACTCTCGTAACACCTTGTGTCTCTTTTTCTAGGACCTAACATTTTGCCTTGTATTATATTTAGGAGATAAAATTATTATCCTTATATATATATATATATATGCATGCATCTATGTATAAAATGCTTTGTCATCTTGAAAGGGATAATCCATCATTGGAAACCTGTCTTATTCTGCAAATAGATTGTGAACTCCTCAAAGAAAGCCATTGTCTTTATCTCATCAATGTTGTGCCTAGCCTCCTGTCTTGGACACAATAGACCTCAAATAAGTATTATCAATGATCAGTTGAGGGGGAAGCTAGGTGGTTAAGTAGACAGAACACCAGAACTGGAGGCTGGAGGTCCTGGGTTCAAATTTGGTCTCAGACACTTCCTAGCTAGGTGACCTAGAAGTCACTTGACTCCCGTTGCCTAGCCCTTATTGCTCTTCTGCCTTGGAATCAATACTGAGTATTGATTCTAAAACAGAAGGTATAGGATAAAAAAAAAAACAACTGAGTTTGGGGAGTACTTTGCAAAATACTGAGAGAAATAGGAAAGACTCAGAATGAAAAGAACTGGGAGGTGGGGGGGGTTAGTAGCACGTAATTTAATTTCTTCATTTTACAGATAAAGCTTGGTCTAGAAGAGACTAAATAATTTGCTCAGGGTCACACAGACAGTAAATCACAGAGCTGGGATTTGAATTAAGGAGCCTCTTGACCCAACAAACTCCCCACACTGACTTTGGAATAAATTTTAGTTTATTCATTTATATAGGGCAATATAGGGATGACAATATCACTGCTACCGAAGAGTACCAGGTCTCTGATATAATGACACTCATGAACAAAGCCACTAAAATGCTACTGTTGACTATAAGTACTGCCTCTGTTGCACTGGGACAGTTTAATGCTTCATAGGACACAATTTAGAAGAAATAACGGTTAGTAAGATTGGCATTCTCATGAAGTTTTTTTAAAAAGAGCTTCAGAATTTAAAGAGAATCAGGCCCAGAGCAATTACTTTTCTTGGAGACCTTCTGCTTCCTCCTTAGATTAGAAATTGGGGGGGGTGCTTCTAGAGTTCTCAGGGAATTGTTTACCCTGCTGCTGTTGAAACCACTGCTTGGAACTATATGGCTTTTCTTCTGTCAGTCAACATTTATTAAGTGCTAGGCATTGTGATAAATTCTGGGGATATAAAGAATCCTAGAATATGCACCTTCCCTGCCTGTCTGCCCTCAAGCTCACTCTAATGAGGCAGACAACCTGATAATAATTACATAAATACAAGGTATACACAGATGGCTTCTGTTGACTTAAAAAAACCAAAAACTTACTTTTTGTTTTAGTAAAAACCCTAAGTCAGAAGGAAAAGGGCTAGGCAAATGGGGATAAGTGACTTGACCAGGGTCACACAACTAGGAAGTATCTGAGGCTATATTTGAACCCAGTTCCTTCTGCCTCCAGGCTTGGAGCTCTCTCCTTTATCCTCTTGTGTGCATGTTTTGTTGATGTATTACAGGACATAAGTTTAGGGACTAGACCTGGAATTTTCTTAGTATACAACTCTTAGATGAGGAAACCCTTTCTGATAATTTATATTAGCCCAACTTTGCAGAAAGTTATTGTAGTCCAAAGGGTTTCCTAGAGCATTCAAGGTTAAGTGAATTTTCCAAAATCTTACTTTTGATTGCTAAATTTCTCTCCAGCAGTCATCTAACAGGACTTTTCCAGATGATATCACAATTACTTTAGGATACATTTATTCTAAATTCCTGAGTAACTGCACTTACACTTTAGTTTGGTCATGTTCTCCATACAACCAGCCGTCTTTTTCCTCTGGAATGAGCAATGTGATGATGTCTCCCTGTGCAAAGCTAAGCAATGTCTTGTTACTTCCAGCAGTATGCGGGAAGATTGTTCTCACTTTTTGCCTTTTAATCATGTTTAATCCTGTTGCCACAGAAATAGATCGCTGTAAACTGGGATCCTCTGAATTATCTGTTAAAATGAATTTAACATTGATGGCTAATAAGTACAATAAAACATTAAATTGTTTTAAACATAATATAGGCCAGGTTCAAATCAGTGGAATCCCCACACCGCTTATTGTAACCCTTGCCAACGATCCTAAGCTATCCAAGTGAATTGGCTTTTCACAATAGTTCTGATCAGTATCAGCCTTAAGGTATGAGGGAAAAAAAGAAATATGGCCAGAGGAATTTTTTCCCCCAGACCACAAATATTTTCCCCTGGTCATTAAAGCAAACCCAAACCTTCTAGTTCAGTTTGCCAATCTGATTTTGCTCATGGTCATTCTTTTTGTAACCCAAACTACTTTATTACCAGATGGCAAAGTTTTCTTGACTCCATGCTCCCTGTACTTTAAGCATATTTAAGGACACAACACATGCTAAATTTGAAAACTACAATGCAAATCTCAATGACAGATTTATTGTTCTTTTACTCTTCCTCAAAAAAAAAAGGAAAAAAAGAAAAAAGGAGGGGGAAATAGGGTTGGAAAATCTAAAAAATATGAAAGTTTCCCAAACTTTACCTAATGGGTTTACCCCAAAAACAAGTATATGGAAACAAAGAGTAAAGAAAATACTTAAAAAGTTCCAGTCCAGATACATTATGCCACTTTGAAAAGAAAATATGAAAGGATGTAGAAATTTGCTTCTTTCTAGATATCATAGCTATTATTCCAACTTTTAAACCTGTGTTGCATTTTAGTGCATTTATTTTTAAAAGCTATTTTTATTCTTCTTCAGTACTGTCATAGACAGAAATAGTCAAAATTTTAAATATAGCAATCTTTCCAAACTCTAATTTCCTAAGTAATGATCTAACAACTAGAAGTTTTCCATAAGAATACTTATATAAACCAGAAAATCAAAGTCATATGAACATGAATCCTATAATATAATATTTTAATTATTCATTCTAACCTATTACTGTTTGTAGCATTTCTCAAAGGCAAAAGACTAGAGAATATTTTTGGCATACAGATTTCTCTTAATCAATAGTCATTTTAAAGATTTCCTATGCAACTGCTTCAAAGTCCAAATCTTGTGCTATTGCTTACATAGTTGGTTTTCGTCAATTGGATTTGGGGTAGGTCTCCAAAAGTGGATTGAGGGCAGAGGAAAAGGAAAGGGATCATGACCTTCTAGGAAGTTTAGTAATCTTCATGCAACAATGAATTCTTGTATGCTTAGAGCTGAAAATGCAAGTTAACATTTTGGTTTTTCATTTTCAGAACTGTTTAATAATCTTGGCTGCAGTGAATTAATCATTTGGGAAATCCACCTAATATAATAGTATTGATTCTTCCCCTAGAGCACGCATGATTCTTAGCTCAAAAAGATGAAAAACACTTATTTGGATTCTGAGTCTACTGGTGAAAGGAATACTGGTCTGTGAATTTGTAATCCGGAACCTGCCTTAGAATGCTTCATTGTAAATACAATATCATTATATCATTGGCTATAGTTGATGTTCCCAGAATGTGAATCCCTCCAATAGAAAGCAAGTTCCTTGAGGGCAAGGAACCTGTTTTGTTTTGATCTTTGTTTGCCGCAGTGCCCAGGACATAGCAGAAACTTAAGGAATGTTTAGTTCAATGAATGTTTAGAATATAAGGTTACTGAATACAGAGTAATGGATGGGGCAGTCCAGTGTGTGAGATTTAAAATGGTTGAGGTCTTAAACTATAGTGGTTAAAATAGTGGAAGATATAAATTGTGATAGATATAAGAGAGGGTGAGTAAGTTTGACCGCAGAAATATGTTTCACTACAGTGTCTTGGGTTTAAAATCAAATATAAGGTGGTCGCCAGGGAAATATTCCCAATTATTCAAATACCCAAGTCAATTGGGTTTTATAGAGATTTTAATTAACAATACAATGAGTAATCAAAGAAAGAAAGAGAGAGAGTAAGAAAGGAATAAGTATGAAGGGCCTCAAGCCAATATGGCCTAGATCTGAGTCTTAAAAGAGAAATCAGTCAGTTTTTTATAACTCACCATAAGATCTGTCTAAGTAAGGATTTCTAATGACACCAGGCCAGCAGCATCTCAGCTGCTTTCACCAGCTCCCTCCTCCATCTGAATGTTTCAGAATGACTTTCCAGTTCTTCCCTGAGCTCTTATTTTTAAGGGCAAAATCTCCTATGTCACCTCCCCTAAGTCCTTACATCTACCAATCACTGTAGATGTTTCTAAAGGACTGCCTATTTTGAATTCACAGCTGAGTAGTTTTAATCTCTTTAGTACGTCAGAAAAAAATGCTGCTGTGTCGACAAATTTCATTAAGAAAAAAAACCTCTGAATAAGTTATCACCCTTTTAGGTTTAAGTAGTTTACAAGTTGCCCCACCTTTATAGGTACTTAGTATCCCATTGTATCAATTCTAAAACAGTCATGACTCAAAGGACTTCCTGTCCTTTCCATAAGCATGGATCAAAGTACTTTTCATTGTTCTCAAGGAGCTCTCTGTCCTAAAGCAGTCCTAAGTAGGGTGGAGTAGGGATATTCCCAAGGCAGGGAGCCCCCACACTCAAGTAGAGTTCTCACCATCTGCTAGGGAATTTTTTTTAAAGAAGATTCCCCAATGGGGGAAACCCCTAACATTCATAAGTCTGAGAAATTTTGAGGTTTACAAGTGCTTGGCTTTAAAAACATTAAGTGTTTTTAAAAATGTTTGTTCATTTCTTCCCAGCCCTTAAGCATCGATCGGTGCGTAAATTTAGTGTATATCACAAAGCAACCATCGTGGCACTAATCAGAACGTTTTTTATGAACGGCCCTGGACCTATTTTTGAAGGATTAATTCTCTAAATCCAATTTTCATTGTCGGCATTAGATACATTTCTACTTTTCACTGCAACTCTTACCTATTTTGTTGGCAGTACTCATGGAATAGAATTACAAATTAAATATTGTTTCAAAAAGACTACAATCAAATTCCTTACCAGCTGTATTATTTAACCTTTCTGAAGTCTTCGGGACGGTGGCTGGGTTGGTAAACATGTCAACTAGAGGACTGGCATAGGCTCTGGCTGAAGAAACGGGGGGCATCTTTGGCGAATACTTAGGGATAGTGTCATAATGTTCCCCAACCTGTGAATAATAATTAAATGACATTAATTGATGAAGAGTAGTGATACTGAATTAACTGCCCTGAATAGAGCACGGATGTTATTTCTGCATTACAGTCAAGTTCTATTAGTTTTGGACATGACCAGGTTGCTTAAGGTAAAGCTGCAAGCCACCCACAGGTAATCCCCAAAGCCAGAACATGACCCTTTATCCTGGACTCATACAACATGTGAAGATGTTAACGGTGTAAGCAATACATTCACGTTTGCAAAAGTACTTGGAATTTGAACACAAAGAAGTTATACTGAAAAGAATGAACTGAATGGTGATGGTTTCTTTGTGTTTGTACCCCTAAGACCTGGCACATAGTAGGAATTTAATATGTGCTTCTTGGCTGAGCAAATGCTATTTAAGTCTTTATTGGAACATCTGACTTGAACCCAGAGCATTATTGTCATTACTTTGATTTGGACCAGACAACTGTGATTTCATTGATACTGGAAACTTCTAGTGAGGAAGTTCCCTTTTTCAATGAAGAGACTGGTAACTTAAAACATAGATTATTTAATAGACTTGGGCCATTTAGTCAATACATGTAAGAAGCAGGACTTGATTAAATTGTTAAATGTTGGGGGTAGTTAGATGCTCTCAATATAGAGGATTGATTTTAAGGCAGAAGGTAAGGGTTTAAAAAAGATAAACAGGGGGCAGCTGGGTAGCTCAGTGGATTGAGAGCCAGGCTTAGATCTTGGGTTCAACTCTGGCCTCAGACTCTACCAAGTTGTGTGACCTTGCACAAGTCACTTAACCTCCATTCCTTAACCCTTATTGCTCTTCTGTCTTGAAGTCAATAGATAGTATTGACTCCACGACGAAAGGTAAGGGTTAAAAAAAAAAAAGAAAAACAAAACTTAGGTTAAAGGAAGAGGCAGAAGGAATGAATGGGTACTTTCAGAAAGAGCAGTTTTTTAAAAATTTTTAAAAATTTTAATTAAAAAAAATTTCTCATAGTTACATGATTCTTGTTGTCTCCTTCCCCTCTTCCCTCTTCCTTCCAGGAGCTGACAAGTAATTTCACTGGGCTATACATATATTATCACTTAAAATCCATTTCCATATTATTAATTTTTATCATAGTCATCTTTTAAAACCAAAACCCCAAATCTTATACCCATATAAACGAGTGACAAATCATTTGTTTTCTACTCCCACCTTTCTTTCTCTAGATGTGGATAGCCTTCCAGAAAGAGCAATTGTTTAAAAAAAAATTATCTGAGGCTGAATTTGAACCCAGATGCTCCTGATTCCAGGTCTGGCTCTCTATCCACTGAATATCCATGATCAGGCAGAGAAGAATTTGAACAGAGCAGGAAAGAACCCGAGAGACCCTCGAGTCCAACCTGCCCATTTTCCAGTTAAGGCAGCCGAGGTTAAGTGGCTTGCTCGACATCACACAGCGCCCACGTATGAGAAGCAGGACCCGTGTTCTGTGTGATGCCTGCATACCTCTTGGGTTAGAGACTGGCTTCTAGAAAACAGGCACGTCCTGCTGCAAGAAAGGGAAGTCAAGTACCCACCAGGTGGCTTCTCTCTACCATCGGCGAAGGCTGTGGAGTTCCAGATACGGGGGTGGAGCCCGGCGTCTTTATCTCTTCGATCATACTCATGATCTTCTCTGGCACTTTGGTGGCATCACTGCACGTCTCCTGCCACTTGGGCAGCTTAGCATCGAGTAATTCTGCAGACTGCAAACCAAACAAGGAGCCAAGCGTTAAGGGGAAAATCCGAGCGCCCATCCCGGGTCAGATAGAGCTGGACGGGCACGTGGACATCATTTAAGGCCAAGAGATGACAGCTCAGAGAGCCGGAGAGATCAGACCATGGCCACAGAGTTGCCTGCCTACTAGCTCTGGTTCCGTATTCTTCTTGATGCTGCCTGTATCACACACACACATGACGATACCCTCCCTCACCCAAAGGGACATCCGCATTGAATTTACTGATGGCAAAGTGGATAGAGCATAAAAGACCTGAGTTCAAATCTACCCAGGGCAAGTTACTTAAGACCTGCTTGCCTTAGTTTCACCACCTGTATCAATGGCAAACCACTTCAGTATCTTGCCTGATAAAACCTTAAATGGAGTCACTTAAGAGTCAAATAAGACTGAATCGACTCTGTCTTCAGTACAGTACAAATATAAACATATTTTCTAAAGTTTTTCTCTCCCCTCAACTCTTCCCCTCCATCTTAGAATCCATACTGAGTATTGGTTTCAAGGCTGAAGAGCTATAAGGGCCAGGCAATGGAACTTAAGTGGCTTGTCTAGGATCACCAAACTAGATTTGAACCCATAACTTCTTAACTCTGGGTCTGGCTCTCAATCCTTTGAACCCCCTAAGCTGCCCCCAAGGATGGGCTCTTGAGTCAGAGGACTGAGTTCAAGTCTACCCTTACTGCCTATTTTTTGGGGTAGGACCTTGATAATGGCATGCAACATTCCAAGGTCTCAGTTTCCCCAGGGATAAAAAAAGGGGCTAGACTGGATGACTTGGCTTCTAAAGTCCCTTCAAACCCCCAATACATAATGTTATAGTATGCAAATTGAAAAGCAAGATTGCTAGCACTGTCAGTCTTATTTGCCTTTTATACTTACCTGTAGATGATAGTGATTTATGTGACTGGCAAAAGAGCAGTGTTTGTCCACCAGAAAGCAGAATCGTCTTTTCTCTTCAAGGAGGGCTTCTTTGCAGCCATCCGCGATAAATTTCTGGATATCACTCTGACGGGAAGTGACAGTTTCTACATACTAAGGAAATAAAGGACAATTATACACAGATGATAATGATAATAATTAAGCTAGCCAGACCATAGGATCCAAATTCACAATACGAGCTCAACATGTACAGTTTGACATTTGGTAATGCTGGTTATTTATTTTTAATTTAAAGTTTGAAAACAGTGAATGTTAAATGTAGATGCCCTTTGGATCACAGAACAACAAGGCCATTTAAGAGCCTATTTTGAGGCATTTCATTGTGAAGCTTGGTGTCACATAGGTTCAGGAGAAAATGCCAATTGCTTTTCTTTTTAAAACCTTTACCATTTGTTTGAGAATTAATACTGTGTATGGTTCCAAGGTGGAAGAGTGGTAAAGGCTAGGCAATTGGGGTTAAGTGACTCATCCAGGGTCATACAGCTAGGAAGTATCTTAAGATAGATTTGAACCTAGGACCTCCCATCTCTGGACCTGGTTCTCAATCCACTGAACCACCCAGCTGCCCCTCCAAATGCTAACATTTTTAGGGTTTATTTATGAAATGTCCTTAAATATAGAAAATTCAACAGCCTGTAGGCGTTTGGTTACTAATTGCTCTAAACAATGATGAATTAGTACATCATTTATCCTATGAGGTAGAATATTTATCTTGAGACGGTCAAAGCTACCATTTACTAGTAATCATCTGCTGGCCAAAAAACCCAAAGAAAGAAAATCAAAGGGTGAAATTGGAAAAACAAGATAAAAAGCTTATATTTACCTCGATTTCTTTATGTTCATACTTGAGTGCATTTTTTCCACCTTGACTTTTCCTTCTAATCTTTTTCAACTCTGCCTGAGATTTCTCCAAAGAATCTAATTTACTTCTGTGTTCTGTTTGGTATCTCTTTAGAGTTGCCTGTAATTAAAACATTATGCCAAAACACCATGTAAACGGTTATCCAATTATCACTGCCAATTAACATTTAATGAAGGGCCAGGTCCTCTACTTTGCATCTCTGCAGCACCTTATAATTATAGTGGGGAGCTAAAGAATTGCTTCTTGGAATGGAAAAACTGCTTTGAGGAGACCTGAGTTCTGGCTCTACCACTTGTTAGATGGCCACAGGGCAAGTCAATTAACCTTTGGAAAACTCAACTTTCTCATCAGTAAAAAGGGTAGAAAAATATCTATAGTTGTGAGGAAAGCATTTTGTATGTTATAAAGTGCTATGTAAATGTCGTCTATAAGTTATTCTGTATCTAAAGATTAATTTGTATGTTTTAAAACCTCAACTAGATAGAAAACTCTGAAAGTAAGAATAAATGTCTTTTTTCATCTTTAATGCTACCTTCAAAACACACACACACAGAAATTTTTTTTTTTAAGAAAACCCTTACTTTCTTTCTTAATATCAATTCTGAGAGGAGCAGCAACAACTAAGTAATCAAGATTTTAAATGATTTGCCCAGGGTCAGTCTGGAAAGTGTCTGAGGTCACATTTGAACCCAGATCCTCCTGACTCCAGGTCTAGTGCTCTGTCCACTGTACAAATATATATTAAGAAATAGTAAGAATCCACATTATTAGCAGTGGATCAATTAGCTTGTCTACTGGAGAGTTGATACTTTTTCTCCTCCTAGCACTTCCAATGATTAGAAATGGGGTAAGATAATGCTAGTTTACGTTAGTCTTGCCCTATGTGGTTACAAAGGACGTGATGGACATTCTTGTCTGATCTTCAGAACAACCCTTTGATGTAGGTAGTGCAAATATTGCCTTTTCAGAGAGGCCTCGCCAGCTGTTGGGCAGTTAGATAGGGATAGCTGGACCTGTGGTTCCCTGGTAGAGGGAACTCTGGGGAGAAGGAGCTTCCTCTACCAATGGAATCCAGCACTTTCTCCGGAACATCAGGTTGTGGAGAGTTGCCTGGAGCATTGAGAGATTAAGTGATTTGTCCAGAGTCATCCAGCCAGTTTGGGTTGGAGGCAATACTTGAGCCCGGGTTTTGCTGCCTTCTCAATCTATTATGCCATGCTTTTTGTCATAGCAATGAAAGTACACAAGCCAATGAAAAACGTAGCCACCCTCCCAGTATTAATAGAAAAAGATGGCAAAGTCCGTCTTATCCTGTTTCTTTTTTTTGGGGGGGGGGGGGGAGGGGAGTATGCAATATATTCCACATATTATTTTCAAAACTGTCCTCCTTGTTTTTGCCTCCTTCAGAATTTCTTTCTCTTCTTTTCTACTTAAAAAAAGTTTCAGCAACCTTGTTTTTTGTTTTGCATCATTATTTCCCTTTACTGTACCCCAATTAAAAACCAAGAGAAAGAAAAGAAAAAGCCTGAGCTTATATTTTAAAGAAATAATAGGATCATGGTTTAGTCTAGTTATACTTTTGTCTTTATGTGCAGATTTATACATGTGTTTGGCATTTGCATATGTCCTTGGTTTAAGGGTGCTGTGATGGAGGACAATTGTTTTCAGTGATAAGTAACCCTAACTTATTATTATTTTGGATGGAAAGGGAAAGTGACTTTTAAAGCATTCTTTATTGAAAGTCTCCATAAATAAAGAAGTGGGAGGAGTCAAATCAAGACAAGTTAAGCAGACAAGCGTTTATTGAGCACTTACATTCTGGGTACTGGGCTAAGTGCTGGAAATAAGAAAAAAAAAGGAAGGAAGGAAGGAAACAGTTCTTGCCTTAGAATGTAATTACATTAGTGTAATGAGACAAGATATAAACAATCCTTATTTTTATAATAATATAATATGCAACATAATGATATATAATACAATAATAATATTAATTACAATCTAGAGGAGATGGGAGGCCCTCCAAGTCAGGTAGGGGAAATGGGATAAACTGGAAAGGGATGACTGAGTTTGAAGAATAAGGAAAATTAAGAGGCTGAGTTGAGGATGAGACTCTTCCAGTTGGTTCAAAGGCATGGAGATGGGAGATAGTGCATAATGTTTGAGGAATATTAAATAGGGAAGTGTTCCTGAATCATAAAGAGTGTGCAGGAGAGTAAGGTATTAAAAACTCTGGAAATGTATCAAGTTACGAAACACTTTGAATGCCCAAAGCATTTCTATCAGATCCTGAAGTTAACAGGAAGCCAGTTAAGCTCATTGAGCAGTGGGTGACAGTAGTCAGACTTATACTTTTGAAAAATCACCCTGGCAGCTGCACGAAAGACTTATTGGAGTCCAGACAGAAATAGGGGTGGGAGTGGCGGGGGGGAGATCATTTAGAACTGAAGAGTAGGGAAAGCTAGGTGGCTCAGTGGATAAAGAGCCAGTTCTAAAGATTGGGTACAAATCTGGCCTCAGATTCTTCCTAGCTGTGTGATCTTGGACAAGTCACTTAACTCCAATGGTTTAGCTCTTGTTACTCTTCTCTTTTGGAACTGATACTATGAATAAAGCATAGGGAAAGATGGAATGATAAAAAGATGTGATCCATTTCAGTTTGAAAAGTTGGAAGTGGATCCCTTGTGGATGACAGCAAGACCAAGAGTATGATCATTTGTGTATAGCTGAGGGAGAGTGGAGGAACAAGCCATAAGAAAGGAGTAGCTTGAGGAAGCATTGTCCAGGGTGAGGTCTTCTAGTATGGTAAAAGTGATTGAGAGGAGAGAAAGACTATGAGCATAGCACAGGGCTCTTTGAGGAAGAAAGGAGAATTTATATTTATGTGAAGGAAGAGTGGGAGTCTTTATAATAGTGACCAGTGAAGGTCACAGAGCAAATCCAGAAATAGCAAGGATGTGTAAAAAGAATTTAGACCAGTGAAGGTGGAGAATGAGAGAAAGAGTAGTTAATATTAGAAAGGAAGGGAGGGTTATTTGGAAGGAACCTGGTCTCAAAGAAAAGCCAGGAGATGGAAGGAATAAGGAAGAGATTTAACAAAAGAAGCCCTTTGCTTTTTAGGAAACAAAAGGATTGCAAAAAATCTTTAGTGAATAACTGAATTAAATAAAAAACCTTGGGCAGTGGAACTGGTGGGTACTGGAAAGGTAATGTAAGGGCAATGCTAGAAAGGGCTCAGATAAGGGGACTGGGAACCCAAAGGCCACAAAGTAAAAGACAAATTTTTTGTACTACAGAAAAGAGGAAGGGCTAAATATGGAGAGCTTGGCTTGGCGGCCGGCATAGGATAATTATAGGAGCATAAAGGACACATGTTTGGGATGGAATGGGAATGTCCAGTTCTAGGAATGCCAAGTTCCTTGTGAAAGCCTGGACATTGTGACCAAAGGTAAAAGGTTAAAAGTGTTTCTTTAGATTGATGAAAGGGAAAAGGGGAAGCACTGTACTAAGCACTTTAAAAACATCCCAATAAATATCTCATCTGATCCAGGTTGATTGTTATCCTTTCTACTCAGTGAGGACCAAAATGATATGACTGGTGATCTTTTGACTGGAGCATAAATTTAAATTTAAATGAGGATTTAAATTAGGTCGTCACCAGTCTTACTCTCCTTTCCAGAGTCATCAAAGTCCAGTGGCAAGACAATAGTCAAGTCTGGTGATGGCTCAGGATGCAGTGAATGCCCTTGGCTTCTTCAACGCCTAACCAAGTTCTAATCACTACATAGTACCTGCTTCTTAGCTATTGGAACACGCTGTTTTCACCTGCTCCTTCCAAGGGGTGGTGGTGGTGGGTGTCTATTGGATCCTAACAATAATATTAATATTCATTTTACAATTGAGAAAAGTAAGGAAAATTGAAATTAAATGATTTTCCCAGGGTTATGAAGCCAGACAGATGATTCTTGGAAAAATTTTAGAGATCCTATTGGAAATCAGATCTTGATTCTAAGTCCTGTGCTGTATCCAATGGGCTTCCAGCTGCCCACCAGGAAAGGAAAGACAAGAAAAGAAACAGAAGAAATATACTTCCTTCTCGTTTCTGCCTCTTAGAATATCTACTTTCCTTCAAGTGTCAGCTCCTGGGCCATCTCCAACAGGAAGTCTTTCCTGAGGCCCCTAATTGTGCACAATCCCTTTTGAAATTATCCTGGATATACTTCTGTGCTCCTGGAGAGTGCAGAAGAGGCACTTAACAAATGTCTGCTGTATTTGGATTAGAGCAGAATTTTGGGGATGATTGAAATGATCTCTTATTAAGTTATTCTGAAGTGTTTCGCTATAATGTTTTAATTCATTTAAATACTAATTTCTAAAATTTAATATCTGCTTTATTAAAAAGGAAAATGCTACAGTCAATATACAGTCTTCTATCTCATTTAATTTTCACAACACTGTGAGGTAGGTGCTATTATTATCTCTATTTTATAGATGAGGAAATTGAGGCAAACAGGCTGAGTGACTTACCCAAGGTCACATGACTAATGAATGTCTGGATTTCAACCTAAGTCTGCCTGATTCCAGGCCCAGTACTCTATCTACTGTGATACCTACTTGCCCAAGTTAAATATTTAAATAAATTAATTGATTAAATGAGATACGATTTTTAGAAATTGCTTAGCATGGTGTTTAATGGGCACTATGTAAATGTTAGGTGTTAAATCTGCAAAAACATTAGTGATTTCTTACAATATTTCTTCTATCCATTTTTGAGCAGGAATCTGAATATTCGCACAGTGGATAGAGTACTGGGTTTGGAAGACTTAGGTTCAAATCTGACCTCAGATACTTCCTAACTATGTGAACCTAGGCAAGTCACTTAACCCTGTTTGCTTAGCCCTTTCCCTTCCAAATTAAGAGTTTTTACTAGGATAGAAAGTAAGAGTTAAAAAAAAAACAAGGAAAAACAGGCAAACAAACAAAAATGAGCCCAGAAGCAAGAAAAGGAAAAAAAGGGAAGAAAGAAAAGGAGGAAGAAAGATGAAAGAGAGTAAGGAAGAAAAAAAGAAACTCCATACAGGTTTTAGGGTTGGGGAAACTGGGAAGCTGATTGGAAAGATCCCTGTAGAGCTAGTGGTAGGGCTGGTTTCAAACTTAAAAACTGACCCAGGATTGAATGCAGTAAGGAATGAGGAAGGGAGGTTACTACTCGGTGACATTGAGCAGGGATAGCCTGGGGACTCTCATGATTGAAATACACCAGTGTACTCACATTCATGTATTTGACATCAAGTTCTGTCTTCTTCTCCAGTTCACGTATAATTTCTTTATGGAATTTTTTGAACTACAAGGGAGAAAAATACCACACAGCATATTTTAAAATAGTTGTTGAAAATTCTAAAGTAAAGTTGAATGAATTCAGAAAGGGAAATATGAAAAAAGTTCTCCTACATTTTCATCAAGACTGTCATTGAGTTTCTTGTGGGTATTTGAGATCTCAATAAGGACGTGTCCTGCAAAAACAAAAACAAAAACAAAACAAAACCAAGTTTGTTGAAAAACAGCATCTCCATTTCAGAATTTGATTTAAAAACACCATAGTTGTATAAAAAAAAACTCTACTGTCTTTATGAAATTATCTTCTAAGAAGAATCTTTGCAGATATATTTATAGCTATCTCCCTCAGATAGTTCAGAGAAATACTTTTGAAAAAAGTATCTGCTGTCTTTAAAATACAGTAGTATAGAGATTATAGTATATATAACAAAGTAGCTTCTTAAAATGTATGTTGCCCTTTATCTTTTTAACATAAGTTCACCATACTTTGTCCCAGATGTTGTGTCTGACAAAATGATTACTTGGATGATTACAGTAACTAATAATAGGAGCAGATTATAGTTTTTAAAAAAGTATAATCCTCATGGATAATCTGATTATTTGTCTGGGTTAAAGGAAGATGTCACTTCCTTTTTCTAACATTTGCAATTTCTTCATCCTTATTCTAAAAGTAGCATTGCTGTGATAAGCAGCATGAATACTATTTGAACATGTAGTTCATAAGACAAAAGGAGAACCAATTTACTGAAACCACTGAAAAACTTGTCAGAAGCTATTCAGGTAGAAAGAAAAGATTGTTTAAAAACAAAGTACAGGGATGTCCAGATTAGTTCAAATAATGAATCCTGTGAAGTGGTTGCATGTATTTGAATTTGGACTATTTGAAGATATGATTACATAAAATATGGCAACTGGTTCCAGTTCAATGGAAATATGTAGTGTAAATTCAAATAATGTGACCACTTTATGGGACTCATTATTTGTACTAATTGGGAGTGAGCTGTAGTTCACTGAATGCTGAAACTGCAAGGAAGTATAGATAGTTTGGTATCACCAATTTCTGACTTTATATTAAGATATTGTTCTGTCATTGGGACGTATGTCTTTTTGCTGTGCTATTCTAGCATAGTTAAATATGACCAACTTCCCATCAAATGTCCTCAATAGGAGACAATGATTTGATGTAAGAAAAATATCGATAAGAATTTGACAAAATAAAAGAGACACAAGTAATTGAACTTACAGAGTAGAGAAGCAAACACATATGTATAATAGCAAATAAAAATAAGGGGAGACAAAAGAATAGGTATTGATTCCCAACTACCATTGACTGAAAGTTGACCTAGTTCATTTAGCAAGTGAGAAAAAAACAAGAGAAGACAGCTAAAAGAACAAATAAAGGGGAAGAATGGTAAATTTAAGGATAAAAATAATAGGTAGTAAGTGGCAGAGCCTGCATATAGACCCATGCCCCTTCATTCTAAAGCCAGCACTTTCCCCATTCATTAAAAACAATGAGGGAGAGTGCGCAGCCTAAATGATTACTAGGTGTTCTCGAATTTCCTTTGCAAAAGTTCCTAGCTTCATGCTTATGATCTGATTCTTGAACTTTGAGAATTGGAAGGGACCTCAGTGACCACCTGGCCCAATACATACATAGAAGGACACCTCTGTATAACAAAGTCAAGAAGTGGCTGTCCAGACCTTTTTTGAAAACCTTCAAGGATAAGGAGTGTACTCTTGAGGTGTCCCATTACACCTTCAGATAATTCTAATTGATAGGAAGTTGTTTTTTTTTTTTTATAAAAAGATCAAGCCTAAATTCAAATTTACATCTCTCTCTCTCTCCCCCCCTCCTTCCTCTCTCTGTCTCTCTCTCATGAAAATACCCAGCAGATCCTCATAACCTAGATTCAAGGCCTTTCACAATACAGGTTGTCCTCAGATTACAAAATAAATAAATGAAACATACAGATTTTTAAAATCTGCTTTTCAGTAAATGTTTAGTAAAGTAGTAATTTAATTTTTTTAAGTATGGCAGAGAGGATAGGGCACTGGACTTGGAGTCAGAAAGAGCTAGGTTCAAAATCTACCCCAGACACTTCTTTATTAGCTATGTGACCTTAAGCAAGCCCTTAAAATATCTGTGTTTGCTTCAAGTTCACTCAGCTGTAAAATGAGAGGAGCTGGACTTCATGGATTCTAAGGTACCATTAAGCTTTATCTTTATGATCTATGGAAAGAAATATGTTAGCTATTAGAGGGAGCATGGCACAGTGGGGAAAAAAGCTAGACAGTCAGAGGGATATGGGTTCAAATATTGCTTGTGACACTTAGCTACATGACAAAAGTTGTCATGTAACTTCTCTGAAACTCAGGTAACTTCCTAGGATGTACCAATGCATCTAAGTTACAGAAAGATTGCTATATGCATTCGTGCCAAAATCACAGATCCTTGATATATGCTAGATAGAGTGAAAATATGTATGTTATAGGCAGAATGAATAAATATGTAATACATATTCTGGGAACATTTGATGTGTGGGATTCTTGATGTTAAATATAGCACAAATATGTTATATTCAGTATGTATATGCTATACAAAGTAAGGAACATTTTTCTTAGACTAGCTGGGGGATCTTCCCTCAACTAAGTATGGATCAGGAAGGAATAGCAAAGGCACAAAACCATAAATTTAAAAGATCATTTTTTATTTCATACTTAAGTTCCAGCTAATTTGTTTAAGATTGTATAGAAAATATCTTTGCATTTTCACAATTATCTGAATTTAAAAATACCAAGGAACCAAACTATAAAATTTTCTCTGGGTCTGATTTTCAAAAAATTTTAAATCGATGCCTTGTTTTTATATCACTTTTAAAGAATAAGTTTTTATTGATGTCTCCTATCATTTACATCCTTAAACTTATCCTCAGTATCCCATTTTCTCTTCTTCTCAGAGAGCCATTCTATATAAGAAACAGTATTTTCTGGGTAGCTCCATGGACTGAGAGTCAGGCCTAGAGATGGGAGGTCCTAGGTTCAAATCTGGCCTCAGACACTTCCCAGCTGTGTGACCCTGGGCAAGTCACTTGACCCCCATTGCCTAGCCCTTACCACTCTTCTGCCTTGGAGCCAATACACAATATTGACTCCAAGATGGAAGATAAGGGTTAAAAAAAAAAAGGAACAGTATTTTTTAAAGACAAGAAAAAGCAGAAATTAGCACAATTGATCAATTTTTTGAAAAAGTCCCAAAACATGTGCAATATGCAACCTATATACCTTCCACTTCCACAAAGAGTAGGTTAGAAATCTTCTCATATTTCTTTATTCAAATCATCACATTTATCTTTGAATATATTTCTTTTCCCTTCCCACCCAGAGTTATGTTTGGTAACAGAAAGTTAAAAAAGAAAAGAAAAAGAAACCAATAAAGAGGAAAAAATGGCAGTTCAGTAAAATTAACCAAATATATCAGCTGTAAATGCTGATAATAAAGGCTATTATCTAGGACTAATATCTATGATCAGGGCAGATCATTAGATATGTAAATAGGAGCACAATGTCAGACATCTGCTCACTGCATCTGCTAGGGACTGTTAGCTAGCTGGTCCCTCATCCTTAGCTACACAATGTATATCCACAGTTACACACACACACTCCTTCCCTCTCACTCTGTACCAGAACTGTTTTGCTCATTCTAACTCCAGAATGAATATCCAAACAACAGTGGCTTATTTACACAGTGATTACTGAATTTGAAGGCTATCAGTAGAAAGACAATTTATACAATCTGCTTTTAAATTAAACTTGCAGGTAGATTTATGAGACAGCTAAGTAGCACCATGGAGAGAGCCTGAGGTGCCGAGTCAGGAAGATAGATATTAAAAAATCTATCCTCAGGCACTTACTAGCTGTGACCCTGGGCAAATCAACTTAACCTCTATTTGCCTGTTTCCTCAACTGTAAAATGAGGATAATAAAAGTACCTGTCTTACAGAGTTGTTATACAGATCAAATAAGATATTTATAAATCACTTAGTACAGCCCCTGGAACGTAGTAGGTGCTTTATAAATGCTTATAAAATGCCCTAGAGACAGTTGGGGTTTTATGGTTAGAGTTCTGGGCCTGGAGTCAGGAAGACCTGAGTTCAAATCCAACCTCAGACACTTTCTAACCATGTGATCTTGGGCAAGTCACAATCTCTTCCAAACTAAATGATTCACTGGAGAAGGAAATGGAAAACCACTTCAGTATCCTTGCTCAGAAAACTCCATGGATAGTCATGGTCCATGGGATGACAAAGAGTTGGACATGACTGAACAACATCCCTGCCATCCCTTGCCCTCAGAATTAACATGTACAAATTTCTCCTTTTTTTTCATATTGTATATTACAGTCGTTGGCTGAAGCAGCCAGAATACCCAGAATATAAAAACCTTTGAAAACATTTTTCTTCAATGTAGATGGACTTCTACATAAATATGTTTGTTTCTTATCCAGTTTTTACAGAAGCTTAGAATCAGAAGTACACTCTGATGGCATCTAATATACTCTCTCCTTTAACAGGAAACTCCTCCAGAACATTCTGCATAATACAATGGAAATATCACTGGCCTGGGAGTCTCAGAGAACCTAGGTTTAAACCCTGACTTTTTGTTTACTTTATATGACCATATCAAGTCATTTAAACTCCCCTGTGTCTCAGTTTCTTCATCTTAAAAATAAAAAAGAGCCTAGCTGTTTGACCCTGGGAAACTAATTTAACCCCAATTGCCCAATTTAACTTTTATTTCTCTTCTGCCCTGGAACCAATACTTGGCATACATTCTAAAACAGAGGGTGAGATTAAAAAAAAAAAAGAAATTAAAAAAAGAGGTTTCAACTGGATGACTTCTGAGGTTCCCTCTAGATTTCAATCTGATTCTTGACAAATGCTGAGTCTTCATTTGAGGAGCTACTCCTGTGGCTCCCTACCTCTAGGATAAAATAAAATCCTCTGGTGTTCAAAGCCCTTTATACTCTGTCCTTTTCCTGCCTTGCCAGACTTCTTACACCTTACTCATTTTCATGTATGCTATGATCCAGTGATCCTTGCTGTTCCTCTCACAAGACATATCATTTCCTAACTCTGGGCATTTTCAATGGCTGTCCCTCATGCTTGAAATTCTCTCTGTCCTCATCCCCATCTTCTATCCATCCTGGTTTCCTTCAAGTCCAAGTTAAAATCACAGTTTCTACAAGAAACCTTTCTTGATTGCCTTCAATAGCAGTGTTTTCCCTCTGTTGATTTCTCTTCAATTTATTGAACATCTCATCTGTACCTTGTTATTTGCATGTCATCTGCCCCACTAGACTGAGTTCCTAAAGAGCACACTAATAGTCTTCATATATTTTATGCTTAATATTTGACACATCGTTTGCCTAATAAATACTAGCTGACTGTTTGTGAATCTCTATTACTTCCATTTCACTTTTGGATAAATTTTAATGATTGGGAAGTTTCTCTCCATGTGGATTGAAGTTTGTCTCCCTGAAGCTTCCATTCTCTGCTCTAAGAGTTAGGCCCTATGAGGCCAACCAGAACAAATGTAAACCTGCTTCTAAATGTCAGCCTTCAACTCTCTCCCAGAAGTTTTCCCTTCTCTTCTCCAGGGTAAGTACCTCTAATTCCATCAAGTGATACTCACATGACAACACTCCAGCTCACACTGGTTGCATTCCTTTGGATGCTCAGTGGTAGGTCCTCAACACAATGCTTGGAATTAAAAACACAATATTACATAGGTGCTGCACCCTTAGGACTCCCAGGCCTTTCAATCTGCCTAGCAGATGAACTTTGTTTTATGTGTTGACTCCTTCAATTAGAGTTTAAGCTCCCTGATAGCACAAACTGTCCAGCCTTTTTATATTTGTATTCCTAGCACTCAATACACAATAAAATCAATCCATTCCTTTCTTCCCTCTCTCCCATAGCTAGTCTAATAACAGGAATAAGTCTGGAATAATTTTTGTTATTCAAAATACAAATAGTTAATTTATGGGAAGACCTGGACAGGCAGGAATGAATGAGTTGTGATGATAATAATATCTAGAATTTATACAGCACTTTTAAGGTTTGCAAAACAATTTACATTTATTATCTTACTTAATCCCGTCATCATAGATCCATTTGAGTGTAACACACCACACTTTTTCTTCTTATATATTCTCCTCAGCTGTCCTAGTAGAAACATTCATATCACTTATAGTTGAAAGTTGACAGAATGTATTCTTATTACTGTATCTGCTGAACGAATGTAAACTCTTTGAAAACAGAGACAGCTCCATTTGGGGTGTGTGTGTGTGTTAATTCCAGCACCTAGAGCAGGGCCTGGTATAAAGTAAGAACTTAATATTATCTGCTGTGTGATTTCTAGCTTATTGAACATTAATAAATTATTGAACTATATTGAGGGGTTAATTTTGTAGTTCATTTTATAGGAATTAAACATGCACCTGTGGATGGAACTTGATTTATAGTGCAGCAGTCATGCTCATTTGGCAGCTGCTTTAGGTGGCTGTGCCTGGGATATGTGTGGGGCATGTGAGCCCCGGGACCATCACCGGGGAGCCTTAGCTGCTTCCCTAGCCTCTCACTCTCTTATTCTTTTTAACACTGCCTACCACTTTACATAATAGTGGGGAAAAAAACAACACACTGAGCTGATTCTTTAATGATGGGGTTGGGGGCCGACTATTTGACTACCTTGAGTGAGAAGTCAGGTGGAGAATAGGGTTTTATTTTGATTCTGGATCTTTTTAAATTACCCCTTTAATAACTTTTTAGTAAAGTTGACTTTAATTTTACTTTATGATCCACAGATACTTTATTGCCTGCATTTTTCTTTTTCAACTGTTACCTTCTGTCTTAGAATCAATATTACATTTTTGTTCCAAAGCAGAAGAGTTGTAAGGGCTAAATAATTGGGATTAAGTGACTTGCCCAGGGTCATACAGCTAGGAAGGGTCTGAGGTCACATTTGAATTGAAGACCTCTGGTCTCTGGACCTGACTCTCAACCCACTGAACCACCCAGCTACCCCTATTGCATGCATTCTTATTCTCAAGTCTGAATTATTGGACTGACCTAGGTTAGGCATGGTGTACAATATGAGAGCTCTGTCTGTGGTGAGGACAGGCTATAAAGCTGCATTTTGCTTTAAGCTAAACACTTAAAAAAATGGTCAATGGATAATTAACAAATAATAAACTGGAATTTCCTATTTCAGTATCTTAGTCAATTATATTATTGTAAAGATAGTCTGCTATAGAGAACCATCTGCAAAAGCATGTCGATTCCTTTGTCATCAAGAATACTTTCAATATTGAAGCATTCTCAAAGACTTCATGAAGGTAGTACAAATGTCTCTGCTGTGAACAAATGAAATCTATATTATGAATCCATAGGAAACACCCTGGCAGAGACTGAAAAGAAAGACACTTCAAATATCTAAAAATCAAGTAAATTGGTAGAGGAACTTGTTTTAAAACATTCTTAAACTATAATGTTTTTGCTCAAATAACAATTTTAAACATGCCATTCACATGTTTTCTCATTAAATAGATTTCTCCAGCTTTACATAATATGTAGTTCTGAAAATATGCTGAGAAAATTATCTGCTAGTGCTGAAAGTAGTAGGGCACAAAACAGAAGAGAATACAGCTGTGTCTTTGAACTCTCATCACTAACACACCCTTCCTATGGTTTCTTGTTCACACCCTGGTGCAAAAGCTTAATAAAATAAGCCATTTACTCTGTGGGCCAGGAATGGAAAACCTAACCTTACACAGCTTGTTATTCTTGTCCCTCACAGTGCATGGAATTTAAAAGTAGACCTCAAAGCATCAGACACTAAATCCTTGGTCAGAAGGATTTAGTAAGCCAACAACAAAAAAGCCCTCATCATTACTATGATGCTGCCAAAGATTTATCTTGAAATAGAAAAGGAAAATATCTTGTATGTTATTTTAAGCATTTAGAGTGGCTTAATATTAATATCAAATGTAACTTTATGTTTGAATGTTCGTACCACACTCCTCTGTTTATTTTTATTGCTGTGACCTCCTCTTACATAAATTATTTTGAAAGGGGAAAGAAAAAACTTGGAAAAAGACTAGTCCAGATCACAAGAGTAGATCTGAAGGCATGTCTAAGCTCAAATTAACTAGATGCTATCAGAACCTCAGAGGTACTATAATGTACAGATTTAATCATTTTTCCCTTTAGACTTTTGAGTCAATATTTGAAGAAGGAACCTGGAGTACATAAGCCTACTGTGATTTGGTAAGAGTCATTGATATTGTTGTATGGACATACTAAAGAATTGGAATTACATATATTAAAAAAAATTAAATATGATTTATAAGAAATCTCTCCCAATAGTTCCACACTTAAATTCATATAAATGAAGTTGAGATATTGATATAAATTTAATTTGGGGCCTACAAGCAATATTTTGCAAGTGTTTCTTTATTTGTTCATTGTAAGTTTTACTGTATACCCTAGGAACCTCTAGGACTCTCCATCCCAGTTGGGGTTATTTGGGCAGTAATTATACCTAAGTTGTGAGGCAAAGATAATAACTATTATTGCTCTCATTTATATAGTGTGTTAAGGTTTGCATTGAATTTTATATAAAATTCTTAGTGCATACTATTTAACAAACAAATAAATAATCTGACAGCTTTAAAGAACTCTATGATTTTTTGGATATCCTATACAGATTCTCTAGGAGAAATTATATAGGCAGATATAGAATAATAACATTTAATAATAACTTAACTTTTGGGACATCCCACCTGAAGAAAAATTTAAATGTGTTAAAAAATCTTATTTCTCTCTTTAAAAAAATAGTAAAGAGGGGGCAGCTGGGTAGCTCAGTGGATTGAGAACCAAGCCTAGAGATGGGAGGTCCTAGGTTCAAATCTGGCCTCAGCCACTTCCTAGCTGTGTGACCCTGGGCAAGTCACTTGACCCCCATTGCCTAGCCCTTACCACTCTTCTGCCTTGGAGCCAATACACAGTATTGACTCCAAGATGGAAGGTAAGGGTTTATAAAAAAAATAGTAAAGAAAACTAAGAATTTATTAAAATATAATCTCTCCTAACATGTAAACAAGGTTTGACTTCATAATTTAGATGGACCTTCAGCTCTTTTATATAAAGTAGAGTCTTTGTAATTACCTCAAAAGGGAAATAAGAGGAGTCAAGATGGTGGAGTGCATGCAGAATTCCAGCTAATCTCTCTCAATATTCCTCTCCAAAAATTTTTAAAATAACTTCAAGTCAAAATTTGGAGCAATAGAGCAAATAAGAAGTCACAGTGAGATATTTTTCCAGCCTAAGACAACTTAGGAGGTAATGAGGAGAAATCTGTGTCTGTGTGTGCGCAGAATGACAACACCAGTGGTGGGCATTGAAGGAATCCTTCATAGTAGTAGCAGTAATACCAGCAGCTTTCAGAACTCAGTCCAGGGACAATAAGGGGGTTGAACAACTGGTCAAAAAAAGACCCTTTGCTAACTCTGGGACCCTTTGCTAACTCTGGATTTAACTGGTGCTGACTGGAAATTCTATTGCCCATATACAGTTCTGGGTTACAGCTCCAGGGCAGAGAGGAGTGCTTGTGGTCTGTCACAAGGGATCAGGGGTCCTAGTCACAGTTCCATGTTAAAGAGGTAACATTTGTCACTACAGGACATCACAGGACTTGGTCACAGTTCCTGACCCAAGAAGAGCAATAGCACTTGTGGCTACATGGGAACAGGTAAGACCAAAGTGTAGACCAGGAGAGTAGGAGACAGACAATCTCTCTCCCAGGATCACATCATCTTGGAAGCACTGAAAACTTGCAGACTAGCTTTGAAGAGAGAGGCACAAAAAAGCCTGAAGCTTGACAAAGAGCTTCTCTATCCCATGCTAAGGTAATTCAACTTTGACATAAACTTCAAAGTCAAGAAACAGGGAAAATGAACAAACAAGAAAAAAAGAACTTGACCATAAAAAGATACTATGATCGCAGGGAGGACCAAGGCATAAACTCAGAGGAAAACACCAATGTGAAAATAGCAACAATTAAAGCCTCAAAGAAAATGCTAATTGAATTCAAACTCAATAATAATTGTTGGAAGTGTTAGAGACAAGAGTAGTAGAGGAAGAATTGGTCAAAAAAATCAGAATGATGCAAGAAAATTATGAAAACAATTGATAGCCTGGTAAAAGAGGCACAAAATTCCAGTGGAGAAAAGAACTTATAAAGTGGAATTTTGCCTAAATGGAAATATATACAAAGGGCCCTGAGGAAATCTAGGAGACATCAAGAAACAATAAAACAAAATCAAAAGAATGAAAAAAAAAAGTGAAACAACTGACTTGGAAAACAGACTGAGGAGAGATAATGTAAATATTGGACCACCTGAAATCTATGATCAAAAAAAGGGCCTAGACATATTTCAAAAAATTATAAAGGAAAAGTGACCTGATATCATAGGTGCAGAGAATAAAATAGAAAATTAAAGAATCTGTTGATGGTTTCCTGAAAGTTTCTTAAATGTAAATTCCCAAAGAATATTATAGCCAAATTTCAGAGCTTCTCGGTCATATGAGCATGCAGGAAGAAACAATTCAATTATTGTAGAGTCACAGTCATGATCACATGAGATTTTAGTGGCTTCTCTGTTAAAAGAGTAGAGAGCCTATCATATGATATTCTATACACCAAATGTGCTAGAATTACAAACAAAAATAATCCACCCAGCAAAACTAATTGTAATCCTTCAAGTGTAAATCTTGAAGTTTCTCAGACTTGTGAATGTTAAAAAATTTCCCTATGGGGAAAATTTCAATTGGAACAATTCTCTACTGGGAACATTCCACAGTGGATGTGAGAACTCTACTTGGATCAGAAATGGGAGGACCTCTGCTCCACCTGTACTTGGGACTGCTTTGGGGGAGAGAACTCCTTGCTAAACAATGAAAGTACTTTAACCCATACTTATAATGAGGCAAAAAGTTCTTTAAGCCATGCCTATTTTTAGAAGTAATACAAAGGGGGTGCTAAGTACCTATTAAAGGTCAGGCAACTTGTAAACTTGCCAGGAGCAAAGAGGTGAAAACTTATTCAGAAGTTTTTCTGGTTCAAATGTACTAAAGGGATTAGTCCACCCAGCAGTAATGGGCTGTCCTTTAGAAAAGGTCTACTGTGATTGGTAGATGGAAGAACTTAGGGGAGGTGACATAGGAGAAAACCCCCTATATGAGAAAAAGCAGAATCTCTTATGAGGATCCTTTTGGGAAAATCCTTTTGGAAAACCTCTTGAGAGAGGCTCTGGAGAAGGGAAGCTCTTGGAGGACAATCTCTAAGGAGGTCTTGATGGAGCTCCTCTGAGGGGACTCTGTCCCTCTGGAGGCCCTTTGAAACAGTCTCTGGCTGGAAGGCTCTTTGAGAAGGACTCTGGCTGGAACTCTCTCTGAGGAGACTCTGTCACTAGAATCCTTGCTTAGACAGACCTTGTGGTGAGTGATAAAAGACTGACTACTCTCTCTCTCTTAAGACTCAGGTCTAGGCCATGTTGCTTAAGGCCCTTCATACTTATTCCTTTCTTACTCTTTCTCTCTTTCTTTAATTCCTCATTGTATTATTAATTAAAGTCTCTATAAAACCCAGTTGACTTGGGTATATTAATAATTGGGAATATTTCCCTTGCGACCACCTCATATTTGATTTTAAACAAGACACTGTAGTGAAAACATATTTTCTATGGTCACAATTTACTCACTCACTCTTATATCTATTACAATTTAAGTCTTCCACCATTTTAATCACTACAGTTTATGACACCCAACCATTTTAACTCTTACAGTTTGTGGCTCCCACTATTTTAATTATTACAGTTTATGGCTCTCAACCCTTTAAATGTTACACAAGAGATACTTAAAAGAAATAGAGGAATGCATTTGTGATGAGAAGACCAGAACTGAATAGAAAATTGACAGTGAAAAAACAATACTCAAGAGAAGCCTGAAAAGGTAAACATGAAAAGAGGAATAACAAGGGACTCAAAATTAAACTGTTCATATTCCTATGTGGGAAGATGATAAATGTAACTCTTAACTTTATCATTTGTAGGGCAGTTAGAAGTCTACATAGAAAAAAGTACAAATGTAAATCAATTATGTTGGAAATATTAAAAAAGAAGAAAAGGTAAGAGAGATGTAATGGGAGAAAATGAAATGGAGAGGTAGAATGGGGAAAACTTTTCATATAAAAGAGGTGTTCAAGGAAGAGTTTTTAGAGAGGAGGAAGGGATGGATGGTGGTAAGCAATGCTTGAATTTCACTCTTCATTGGAATTGGTTAAATGAGGGAAATACACACACACACACACACACACACACACACACACACACTCAGTTGGGTACAGAAATCTATTTTATCCAATAAGGAAACAGAAGGGAAAGGAGATAAGAGACATGAAATGGGAGGAAGATAATAAAAGGGAGAGTGGATTAAAGGAGGTAATGGTCAGATGCAAAACAAAATTTTGAGGAGGGACAGAATAAAGAGTGAAGGATAAAGAGACAAAAATAGGTTAGAGGGAAATGCATCATTAGTAAACATAACTGTGAATGTGAATGGGACAAGCTCATTCGTAAAATGGAAGTAGAAGGCAGAATGAATTAGAAAATCAGACTCCAACAATATGTTGATTATAGGACACACACACTTGGAAGAGAAACACATATAAAGAATTAAAATGAAGGGTTGAAGCAGAATCTATTATGCTTCATCTGAAGTAAGAGGCAGGGGTAGCAATCATAAATTCATAGCAAAAGCAAAACCAGACTGAATTATCAGAGATAATCAGTGAAACTATACTTTGCTAAAAAGGTAACATAGATAATAAAGCAACTAAAAAACTTTTTAAAGCAAGATTCTGATAAATGCTCCATTCTCAAATATAGAAGGGAATCAACTCAGATTAATAGAAATAAAGACATCTTCCCCAATTCATAAATGTTCAAAGATTTGAGCATACAGTTTTCAGAAGAAGAAAAAGCTCTCTATAGTGATGGGAATAAGTGCTCTAAATTACTATTGATTAGAGAAAGGTATATTAAAACACTTCCAAAGTATCATCTGACACCTACCAAAAACACTGAGAGGGGATGAGGGAAAAATTTGGTGCGCTAGTGAACTGTTGGTAGAGATGTAAACAGGTTCAAACATTCTGAACAATTTGGAACTTTGTGCAAGAGATTATAAAACTTTGCATACATTTTGATCCAGCAATACCATTATTATGCCTGTAACTCAAGAGAATTTAGAAAAAGGAAAAGGACCCATATGTATGAAATTATTTATAGCAGCTCTTTTTGTGGCAAAGAATTGGAAATTGAAAGGATGTTCATCAACTGTGGAATGACTGAACAAGTTGGGACATATGACAGTGATGGAGTACTATTGTACTATAAATGTTATAATAAATTCTGAGGAGATGGTTTCAGAATAAGACCTATATGAGAAAAACCAGGAGATCATTGTGTATGGTCATGACAATGTTGTAATTATGATCAACTGTGAAAGACTTGGCTACTCTGAACATTACAGAGATCCAAGATCATTCCAAAGGACTCATGATGAAAAATGGTATCCACCTTCAGAGAGAGAACTGATGAACTATGAGTGGAAATTGAAGTATAATTTTCTCAATTTTTTGTAATATGAACATATGTTTTGCATGAGTTCACATGTATAATTTATATCATTTATTTGCCTTCTCAGTGTGTGAAGGATGGGTTAGAAAGGAGAGAATTTGGAATTCAAAATTTTAAAAAAGAATGCTAAAAATAAATAATAATTCATTTTTGAAAAAAGGAAATAAAATAATTTTTCATTAAGTTTGTTCATTAAAATGTCATAATTTTGGTAAAGTAGAAAGGGGACTGTATTAGAAGTCAAAGGATTCAAATCTCACCTTTATTATATATCAGCTGTGTCATCTTGGGTCAGTTATTTAAATTCTCTAGGCCTTAATTCCACATCTGCAAAATTTGGGGGGAGGGGAAAAAGGGGAGAGAAAGGTTTGTGTTGGACAAGCTCTATCATCTTTTGTTGACCTAGTTTACTCTTTTTTTTTTTATCCAAGGTGACAAGTGTAGAATATATCAATAGTAGAATTCTAAATATTAAAATCCCAAATTTTAAAAGCTGTCAATACCAAAAGTTATCATTAAACAAAGAGATTAGGAAATTTGGACCTGGAAGGGTCTTAAGAGGTCATCTAGTTCAACTGCCCCCTCCCTCCCATTTTATAGATTAGGAAACTGAAACGAAAAGATAAATGATTTGTCTGAGATTGCATAATTAGTATGGGGCAAAACTTGAGGTATGATCCTAGCTAGTAGGTAACAGAGATCAGACTCCAAACTCAGGTCTTCTAACTAAATCAAGTACTTTTTCAACTATGCCACAAGTCCTTGTTTCATCAACACTCAATGATTACTTCCCAAGGAAACCAAATTACAAAGTAAATAATAGTAATAATGAATATTTAAAGGATGTAGGTAAGAGCTCAAAGCAGGGGTATTTATTACTTTTGAAAATGGAAGTGAAAAGCATATACTAAAAATATAAGCAGACAAGTACATACATGCAAATAACATTTGTTTTTATGGTATATACACAAGTGCATACATAATTACGATTATGTGATTAAAGCTAAATTACTGCCTATACTTTATTATAGTTAAAAGGAACAGTAACTCCTTCCCCACTTCCCAAAAACAGTAACAAAGAGTGAGAGTAGAAATATATCTTATGTTGAAAAGAAGTCACTAGAGACAGGATGTCTTGAGGCATGGAATATTTTTATATTCCCCCCTACATTTTGAATGATTTTGCTTATTTTTCTTTTCTTTCTCTTTTTCTTAAAATTTTAAAATATGTAATGATTCTTTGAAAGGGGAGGAGGGAAAAGACACTGAAGGCATATAAATAATTTATAAACAAGATATCAATAAATATTAAAAAAGAAAAGAAGCAAGTTACTGGAGATAGCCAAGTGTGAAAATAATAGAAAAAAAAAAGAACTCTGTTAACTAGAAAAAGTATGTTCTACTTGACCATCTAATGCAACAAATGTTGCTCTGCCCTCAAAAACTTCCAAAGGACCTAGGATCAGAAATTTGGGGAAGCCATCAAGAAACTAAGTCCAAACTATACCCAAAGGGTGATATAAAAGACTGCTTGCCCTTTGATCCAGCCATAGCATTGATGGATTTGAACTCCAAAGAAATAATAGGAAAAAAGACTTGTGCCAAAATATTCATAGCTGCACTCTTTGTGGTGGCAAAAAATTAGAAAATGAAGGGATGTCCTTCAATTGGGGAATGGCAGAACACATTGTGGCAGTTTCTCTGTGGGAGTAGCAGTTTATCTCTTGGAGAGCTGGGAAGAGGTGACATTTCTCCTCACTGTCTGAGGTAGAAGGAAAGAAGGGAAAAACCTGAAGGAGCTAAGTGATTTTCCTTTTCCAACTTGGGAAAACACTATTGACTTTCTATTGCTGCTAGATAAATTATTTTTATATCTGAGAAGACCAAGGAAAGACCTGGTCTTTGGTTTGGACTCTGAATATGTTAAGTCTCAGAGTTCTAACTTGGTTCTTGCTGAGGCTCAGCCAGCTAGTCTTTGTTATTTTTATAAGTTGGAGACAAAATTAAGAAGTATAAGGATAATAGTGTTTAGTTTATCGTAGAATAGTGAAAGTTTGGGTTAGTCAGATCAGGAAGGATGAGTGTAGCCTGTGGAAATAAATTCTCAATAAATAGTTTATTTTTATATAACAAGAGTCTCCTTAGAGTCCTTGTGCCTGGCCTTGAAGAGAAGCTCACTTATGAGCTCCACTTCATTGATATAAACTGAAGATACTTGGTAAGCACAGCAAGCAGAGTATCAAATCAATCATACCAATAATCAATAACCAATTCATTGCCTATTATTTTTTTTACCTATGACTTGAGTTTTATTAAGTATAAACATTGTCATGAGATTATAAGAATGTATTTTCTGTGATAAATTTTACTCATTTATTTATGAGAGAAAATAAAATGAAAAACTTAGAGGGATTAATAAATATACAAAATGTAGGGCTATTTATTTCAAAATATAAAAACTCAATTAAATCTACTTTAAAGAAACAAACACATAAATATATGACTTGACAAATGTTAGGTAATTATTAACATAATACATTAAGGCTTGTGAAATGTTTTACATAGACATATTATCTCATTTGATCCACAATCCCATCAGATAGGTGCTATTATCACCATATTTTACAGATGTGGGACCTGAGGCCAACAGAAATTACATGATTTGAAGTCTAGTACTCTATCTATGACACCACCTAGATGCTTCAATGTTAAAATGGAAATAGATAAAACTAAAAACAAAAAAAAATTTAAAATAACACAGACTTTAAAAATAAGATACATTTGGCTGCATTAGAACTCTCCTAGCACCCTCTAGGTCATGCAGGTGTATATTCTATTTATTTGTACATATATGTTTCCTCCTCTTCCTTACTACATTAGACTGTAAGCTCTTGAGACAGAATCCATATTTATTTCATCTCTCCCTAGCCCCTGCGCATAGTGCTTCAAACATATACTTTGCCCTGAACAAATGTTTGCTCAACTGATAAATACCTATGCACACCTCTCCAGGTACATTGCTTTGCCAGGTCGATAATATTAATATTGTACATGTAACAGCAAAATAGAAGTTTAAAATCAATGATCAAATGCAGCAATGCAATACCATTAAACAGGTTTATAGAGTAAGTGCAAAAAGATTTTTACACATAGAAATACACCATAGAAACAACTGGTAGTGTTTCTTCCGGGAGCAAAGCAGGTAAAGAAGGTGTTGTCATCTTGCCAGGCTTTAAATACTTGCACTGCCAGACAAAACTAGCCTTGTTTCTATTCTTCACAACAACTTTTGCACAGGTTGTCCTTGTTCCTAAAACAAGCTCCTTAACTTCCTTCAGAGGTAAGTTCCAAGGTTCCTTCCTACATGAAGTCAGCTGGCACATTGCCAAGAGAGCATTGGATATGGAATCAGAAAGACCTGAATTCAAATCTTGCCCTAAACATTTGCTAGTTATGTGGCTCTGGGAGAGTCACAGTCTCTATTTTGTCTCAGTTTTCTCACCTGTAAAGTGGGGATGATAATAACAGAGTTGCTGTGAAGGACAAAATGAGGTATTTGTAAAAGCATTTTGTTTACAAAGTACATGCATGTGTATTTGTATATCTTTATTTATATCTATATGTGTGTATATTTATATCCATATACTAGCTAGAGGCTCCTGGGGAAAAAACACAAAATGACTTTGTATTTATTTTATACATATTTTATATGTGTTCTTATGTTTACATGTTGCTTCTCTCATGAGAAGGGAATTTCACTTTGTCTTTGTGTCCCCAACAACTGGAACAATGGCTGGTACATAGCAGGGACTTAATAAATATTTGTTGGCTGAATTAATTGAATATATTTAAAAATTAAAGGCTACTGCCAGAAACGATTGAATTCAACAAAACATGTGAAAAATCTTATCCCCAATCCTAGATTTTTCATCAGAAAGAACCAAATGAATTATATCAAATATCAAGTTAACAACAACAACAAAATCACATTTATTCTGTGTTCTCTTTCATGATATCAGTTCTATCACCTTTACCATTATTTTCTTGTCTTACCTTTAAAAAAAACTTATTGCTACATGACCAACATAATTGTGATTAGTGGGTATACAGTTTTGGTTATACTGATCTGTTTTTTTTCATTGCTTTATCTAAAGATGATCACAAGTTTAGAGAAAGATGAGAATTTAGAAGTCATCTAATTCAACAACCTCAGTTTGAAGATCCTCTAGAAACATTGAGTTTGGGTTCTCCAATGGAGCTTTATCATTTGGAGGACTTGGATGTATTAAGATTCTTGACAAAAAGGAAGCCAGTTTCAAATTCATCCTATTTTACCTTCCCTCACTGTGCTTGACCTCAGTCCTCCACTTTCCCCCAATTTGGCCCTTAATTGGAGTAGCAACATGGAAAGTAATCCCAGTAGTGTGGAGGGGAAGGTATTCTAGAAGTGATATGGGGAGATAGCCCTGGAGCCAACTGGAAGGCAGGAGAGAGGAGACTCACCCCCAACTGAGGGGCTGGTGGTCAGGAGTGGGGGGGGGGGAAGAGAACCTTCCCCCAACTAATCCACAAAGCAGATAATTGAGAGTAAATTAGTTCTATGCTGTAAATGACCAATCCTGTTGGACTATGTAGCATCTTTAAAAGATTAAAAAAAATTAAATAAAGCCCCAAAATTAAAAAAAAAAAAAAGAGATTCCTAATTCACATATGCTACCTTGTCCTGGCTTGTTAGAATGACTTCCTAATTAGATTTCTGGTTTCTAATCTGTTTTCTAACATATCTTCTACCAAATTAGTATTTCTAAACCATACGTATGACTTACTTCTCATACTCGGGAAAAGTTCAGTGACTTTCTATTGTTACTAGGACAAAATAAACTGTCTGGCATTTAAAGCCCTTCATTCTAGTTCTTACATATCTTTCTAGATTATTTTCATTTTATTCCTTTTACACTATTTTGAGGGAAATCAAGCTATTTGAGGTTCCCTGTGCATAATAGTTCATCATCTGCCTCCATGACTTTATAGTTTGTTCCTTATGTCAAGAATTTTCTTTCTTCACATTCACCTGTGGGAATCCCTAGTCCCTCAAGGCTTAGCTGGGTTGTTACCTCCCATTAGAAGTCTTTTATGTCATTATTTTTCTCTTTCCCCTCATTACTTTTTATTTATTGTATATAGTAGGACCTTATTTTACACGAACAACATATGCAAATTCAGGTATATGCAACTGGCCATTGGAAGAAAATAAAAGCAGAAAAATATGTACAACAAAAAATTTAATTACACACTAAATCCAAGCCATTTCCCCCCAAGCAGTGTAAAGTCTCCCAGCAGTTCATCCAATCACACTCATTCTTGCTCTAAGAAGTGTTAGTGTGAGTCATTACATTGTTTTGCATCAAACATTAGCTCTTGGGTTACAATCTGAGCTGTGCTTCTCTTTATTTCATTAACACTATTTAAGTTATTAGTAATGGCCCCAAATTATAAGAGGAGTGATACTGGTAGCTCTGATAAGCCTAAGAAAAGCAATAAAGTTCCTAGGTATGTTTGTATAATGCTTATTAAAAAATGGGGTTAGTTATTATGCATGATTTTCAACTTACAGGAAGGGTCTTAGAATGTATTGGTCAGGTAAAATGAGGTCCTACTTTATATATATTTTATATTTATGTATATGTTGTCCTCTTCATATAATAGAATGCTGAGGGCAGATGTTCTTTAATTTTTCTTTTTATACCCTTAAGGACCCCCAACAGGCCTTGCATATGAATTGCTTAATAAGAGCTTGTTGAATTAAACAGAATAAGGTGGAATGTAGGCTCTTTGAACCTCCTTGCTGTATTTTACAATTGGTTAATTATTTTCTGTAGGAAGTTCACTTTATCCATTTCTATTTTTTGGGGGGAATCTGTCTTTATTTTGCTATTTCCTTTTTTTTTCCCAGCAACAACTTAACTGAATAGGTCAGGTGGAGCTATTTTATCTATGCATAGTATTGTCTTCTCAGCTTTTTTTTTTTTTTAATTTTCCTTCTAATTGGTGTTAGCTTTGGCTTTGAATTCACTGACGGTCTGATTGCACACAGCCAGGTGATTTTAAAATAATTTCGGTTGCCAACTAATTGCTTTCAGTAAGCTAAATTCTAATCATAATGTCTAGTGCCTTCCAACTATGCCCCTGAAGAAAGTATTCATGAGGTACATGAATGAGGCTTCTGAGTGGTACACAAATCTCTGACCTTTTTTATTTAATTCCAAAATATATTTCCCAACATCTTTTTCACTGACCTATTGTCTACTTTGAAGCCATTCAGTATTAAGATAGAGGCTTGACTTGGTTTTGAGCATCATGTCAAGTTCTTGACAGAACATTTACTTTATGTTCTTTACCATGTTAGTACTTAAGCTTCAGTTATGTTTTAACTGACATTTTGCTCATGAGGGCTACAAAGGAAAACAACCAAATGCCCTGTGAAATAATGTTTTGTATTGCTTTTGGACTTATGATTAAACCAATTCTGGCCACTCTTTTTATTTTCCCCTCTTAGAACTAGAGAACTACCTTCCATTCAGTTATATCTTTATATCTTCTGGTTTCATTTATAGCAAGTATGCCAATCTTGAAGTACGTCACATCTTCTTGTGGTATATCAACTTGATGGTCATTGAACAAGAACAATTTTTAGAATTTAGAATACTAAAAAACTACTGGAAAATTGGAAGACAGTATGGGAGAGATTAGGTTTGGATCACCTCACACTCTACACCAAGATAAACTCAGAATGGGTTAATAACTTGAATATAAAGAAGGAAATTATAAATATAAAGAATACAAATTATAAATATAAAGAATATAAAGAAGGAAAATGAACACAGAATAGTATACATGTCAGATTTTTGGGAAAGGGAAGATTTTAAAACCAAAGAGTTAGAAAAAAAAATCACAAGTGTAAAATAAATAATTGATTACATCAAATTAAAAAGATTTTATACAAACAAAACCAATGCAACCAAAATTAGAAGGGAAGTAAATGGGAAAAAAATTCATAACAAAAACCTCTGACAAAGGTCTAATTACTCAAATTTATAAAAAGCTAAATCAATTGTACAAAAAAAATCAAGCCATTCTCTAATTGATAAATGGGCAAGGGACATGGATAGGCAATTTTCAGTTAAAGAAATTAAAACTCTTAATAAGCACATGAAAGTGTTTTAAATCTCTTATAATCAGAGAGATGTAAATAGGTATCACCTCACACCTAGCAGATTGGCTAACATGACCGTAAAGGAAAGTAATGAATGCTGGAGGGGATGTGGCAAAGTTGGGACATTAATGCATTGCTTGTGGAGTTGTGAACTGATCCAACCATTCTGGAGGACAATTTGGAACTATGCCCAAAGGGTGCTAAAAGACTGTCTGCCCTTTGATCTAGCCATAGCACTCCTGGGTTTGTACCCCAAAGAGATAATAAGGAAAAAACATGTACAAAAATATTCATAGCTGTGCTCTTTGTGGTGGCAAAAAAATTGGAAAATGAGGGGATGCTCTTCAATTGGGGAATGGCTGAACAAATTGTGGTATATGTTGGCGATAGAATACTATTGTGCTCAAAGGAATAATAAAGTGGAGGAATTCCATGGGAACTGGAACATCCTCCAGGAATTGATGCAGAGTGAGAGGAGCAGAACCAGGAAAACATTGTACACAGAAACTGATACACTGTGGTACAATAAAATGTAATGGACTTCTCCATTAGTGGCAATGAAGTGATCATGAACAACTTGGAGGAATCTATGAGAAAAACCACTATCAACATTCAGAGGAAACACTGTGGGAGTAAAAACACAGAAGAAAAACAACTGCTTGAATACATGGGTTGAGGGGATATAGTTGGGGATGTAGACTCTAAATGAACATCCTAGTGCAAATATCAACAGCATGGAAATAGGTTCTGATCAAGGACACATGTAAAACCCAATGAAATTGTGCACTGGCTATGGGAATGGGTGGGGGGGAAGGGAGGGAGGGAAAGAATATGATTCTTGTAACCAAGGAATAATCTTCTAAATTGACTAAATAAAATAAAAAAAAAAGAATTTAGAATACTAAAAGTTAATGTTTATCAGTGGTCTAAAATGTGTGCTTTTTTATGAATGAAATGGAATTTCATTGTCTTAGAAATTAGGAATATGACATTTATATAATTGTAGAATTGTATGAGCTGATACAGAATAAAATAAAAAATTATAGGCAATGAACATAAGTCAAACAAAGAGAAACAAATTTAAAAGACTTCAGAACTCTGTCCAAAGCAGCAACCAATCACGACTTCAAAAGATTTCTGATGAGACAGCCTCCAAATCCTGACAGAATGGTAAGGAACTATTGGGATAAAATGAAACAAGCATTGCAGGATATATACTATATAGTGATTAATCTTGCTTGGCTATATATATATATATATATATAAAATGTTATTCTTAAGAACTTTCTTCCCTATTTTCCACAACTACACCACAAAATCCTGTTCTAAACCTCGATGTGGTATGGAGGTAGCCCAGGATTCCTGAAAGTTATGCCAGTGAAGAACATGCTCTGGTGGTTTTTACCAAATTGGAAGGATTTTGACCCAAATCCCAACAACACTATCTTCCATCCAAGGACCATTCTAAGAACAGAGAGGCTTATCATCAATAAATTTTGCCTGTAGTAAATGGATTTTTTGGTTATGGTGACCCATAAAATGCAGTCCAGAGTTATCTGTCATTGCATGGGGCATCTAGATGGTACAATGGATAGAATGCCAGCCCTGGAATAAAAAAGACTCCTTTTCTTGAATTCAAAGCTGGCCTCAGATACTTATTATTTGTGTGGCCCTGAGCAAATCACTTAACAATATTTTTCTCAGTTTCCTATTTATAAAATGAGCAAGAGAAGGAAATGACACTCCAGTTCAGTATCTTTGCTAAGAGAATTCGAAATGAGGTCATAAAGAGTTGGATGTGCCTGAAAAGCAACCAAACACCAAAACCTAGAAAATGAAAATATAAGATGGCATTCAGTCCCATACATCATTTTTGCTTTTGCAGTTTGTTGGGAGGGAGTATACTATACAAGATAAAACAGTAGTTTTGGAGTTAATGGACCTAGGTTGAATCCTAGTTTTGCTGCTTACTATTTGTATGCATTTGAGGAAATCATCTTTTTCCCCCTTTTTAAAAAAATTGCCATAGACATCAATTTCTTTGACTATAATGAGAGTATTATACTGAAAATTCTTTAATATTCCTTTTTGCTTTAAATTGATGGCCCTTTGTTTCTTAAGTTTAACATAGATTTTCTCTAAAAATTACAGGACCAAATTTCTCTAAGGAATATCTTTCTTACAAATGGAACATAATTATCTTGCCATTGATTATTGATCTTTCTCTCATTTTTACAAGGAAAATGTTTAATAAGACTAAATTTGGTAAACAAGAATTGTCTATGAGCTAAACTCTACAAACTCATCATGGATTAGAATAAGAAAAGTAAATTTTGCAAAATCAGAAAGAACCAGCAATGGTTCTTGATGGCATTTCTTCAAAGTGTAAAATAGTACTCTCTCTCTCTCTCTCTCTCTCTCTCTCTCTTTTTTTTTTGAAATTTTATGGTGATTTAATTGATATAGTGGAGGAAATTAAGAAGAAGGAAGAAGGAAGGGGCTAGTACCGGGTGGGAAGATTTGGAGATCTAGAAAGTAAGATTTTTGAGTGTGGAGGAAGGAATCAGCCTGACCTCCAAAGGGGCTCAGCTAAGATACTGGAACCTGAATCAGCTCAAGGGCAAAACTTACCACACAATACTTCAAGATGTCGAAATACCTAGCACACTCTCAGCCAGAGTTGCCTCTCCAGGGAAAGAGGAGGAGACAGGAAGTGAGGTGCCTTATATAGACATAAAATAGTATCTCTTATATGAACAGTTTGTTGAAAAAAGAAAAAGAACTTTTGTATAAGGAAAAAGGGATGGAAACAGAGCTTATGAAGAAACAGTCTTTCAAATAAAATGTAAAGGAGAGGCAACACAGACTGTTGGGATCATCAAAGGCAGAACTGCCCCACAGACTGTTGGGATTAGCAAAGAGAGAAGAGAACTGCCCCTACAGTGAATGTAGAGAAAGCATAAGTCTTATCTGAAGAAAGAGAAATGACTGAGCTAATGATGGCTGCAGGGAATTATGGTTCATCAGATCATTTGCATCTGACTGGAGTTTTAAAGATTATAACTAATGTAACTATAGGTTAACAACTGTTTGGAGATATTAAATAAAAACTTTTAGGTTCATACCTGTTAGAAATGTGCATATGGTAAAAATAAGGAGGCTCTGATTTGAGGCATAGTAAGTAGTGTTTAAAAAAAAAAAGCAAGTGAAAAGTAAAAACTGAGGTGAAGGCTTTAGGTGCTTTGCTGGGAGCCTACTATTAGGAAAAAATATTGTTTTTCTCATTGACTGAAGAAAAGGCCTGGAAGCTTAGTTTGAAAGCTCGTTGAATTATGGTGCTCTTTGAGGCTATTGACTTTCTATGCCCTCCACAACTTGAGAAAAGGGAAACCTCTGAGGAGGTTCTTAGTTGCTCTGTAATAAGAGAGAGACAAACAGGGGAAAGATAGCCTTTGTATTTGCTTTAGTGTAAGAAGTGGCTTGAGTGACTGAGTGTTGATTGAACAAAGCAGAATTCTTTTGAGTGAAGAGCTGACTGTGTTTGTCTGCACTGCTTAAAAAGCCAGTCTCAGAAGTTTAGGAAAGAAAAGCATTGCCACTAAATCATGTACAATTCAAGGATGCTTATTTCCAACACTTTTATTTGAAATGATATTGAAATTCTAGTAACTACAATAAAATAGAAAATTAGATTAGAGGAATTAATAAGGTAAATAGATAAAAAGATCATTTGTGTACAAAGTTTTCTTTAGGTAGGAACAGTAAAAAACAAACAAACCCTAGGGACTAACCATTTAAAGAATCCAGGGTTTACTAAAGGCTTATTCTAACAAGGAAGGCAAATAGCATTAAAAATTAATCTTGTTTTTGAGGCAAATGGTAAATTAAGGTTCAAGAACTACCACTTAAGGTTAATGACAATGATAACAATAACAACAAAACCTAAACAGGCGTGTACTATAAATAATGAACGATGATGACAAACTTACCTTTTTCATTTCACAGTACTAATAAACTTTAGGAGACCTGTAGACATTTTGATCATGACTAACAAACTTAAAGAGCAAAACAGTGCCTCTTCTTTTACAAAGAAATGGCTTTCTCTGCTTCACATACAAAGAAAGCTTTATGAGACAAATGCAGACCTCAACAAATAAATATATTCTTAAAGGTTAAGGAGAAGGTTATCATATAAATTAATGTGTATTGAATTATTTCCTAGTCAGGAAAGTTTAAAAATTTTCAAAGAGCTTCCAAAAATTTTCAGATCATAGATTTAGATTCAGAAAGGATCTATTTGAAACTGGGGCTAAATGACTTGCCCCAAGTCACACAGCTAGGAAGTATCTAAACCAAATTTGAATCCAGGACTTCCCAGCTCTCTCTCCACAGAGCCTCTGTTGGCTAATTTCTGAATGCTTCTAATGCTTCTGAACAGGGGCTTCAAAGACCTTAAAAAAAAAAATCCCTAGGAGGTTGGTAACCCAGGTATTATTTTCTCAGTTTTACAGATGAGAAAATGGAGGCTTAAGAGGTAACTTTTTCATGGGGCAAATGTGAGAACCAGGAATCAAATATGGGTTTCTTGACTCCCACAATTTATTACTTATTCCATCATACCATGTTGCCACTAGTAGACACTGGTAACTCATAATCACTGGAATGAAAGAACATTTTCTCTTGGAATGATACCTACATTCTCTTCTGCCATTTCTCCTTGTCCCCCCCCCCCCCCCCATGTCCTCAAAAGGAACCTCTGATGATTTTGGGGGGTGGTAATACCATGTTCTTGGAGTACTAAGTAAAATAAAAAGCCTAATTTTCCTATAGAATTAATATCATATGTGATCTTAAATTATAGATGAACTAAATTTATTAGTATGGTAATATATTTCCTGAAAACTACAAGTTAAACATCGGCAACAAAAGTAGGTTATTGTGGTTGACAAAGGAAACTTCTTTTCTCCCACAGTGATGGACAATTTAGATTTTCTTTAATACCAATAAATAATAATGAACTACCGAAACCCCTGTGTGTTCTGAAATATAACAATTAAAGAGATTATTTGCTTCAGTCCCTACCCCGTTCTCCATCTCTTATGCTAAGGAGGTAGAAAGTGTAGTAGCCAGACTGTAGGACCTGGAGCCAGGAAGCTCTGACTTCAAATCCTGCTTTGCCCATGTGACCCTGGCCAAGTCACTTAACCTCTATTTGCCTCAATCTTCCCATTTGTAAGATGGAGATAATAATACCTCCAGAGTGTTGTGAGGATTAAAGGACATAATTAAAGGGTTATAGAAATGTTAGCTATTGCTATTAATTATTACTCTATCCTGAGTTGCTGTGCCTGGGAAAAAAGTCACCTACTGGTCAAACTTGAAAATGAGCCTCCCTGGAACTTCATTAGCCTGGTCTTTCAACAAATTACACAGGGTGGTCCTGAAAACATTTCCAGCCTGATTGAATCCCACCAGAGGCTTATGTTCTTCTGGCATAGACGTTGAGAACCTAAATTCACCTGCATATCTCCATGGGGCATTAATACAGGACTTTAATGGATGTAAAGGAGGGAAAATTATCCTTTTTTTTAGTTTTATAGACAAGTGGTTAACATTATCTCTTAGGAAAAAGGAAATCAATGACTCACAAATTTATAGAACTTCCTTTTTAAAAAAATAGTATCTTATTCATTTCTGAATACATCCCTGCCTTCACTGATACCCATGGAGGCTTCTCTCTTAACAAAGATTAAAAAAGATAAACCAGTCAAGCTAAACCCATTGATGGACTGGATCCACCTTCAACATTCCACATCCACAGTCCATCTCCCCAGTCTCTCCAGTGAAAGGAGGGAAGTATATTTGATGCAGAACTTTCTTTACAACACCTTTGTGAGGTAAATAATATAGACTGTATGTCCTTTTCACAGATAAGAAAATTGAAACTCAGATTGCTTTATTCATTCACCTAAGACTCACTGCCATTATTTGGAGATGAGTCTTGAACCTAGGTCTTCTGTCCCAAGTCTTTCTTTTTTAAAGACTCTCTTTTTAAAATAGCCCTTACCTTGTATCTTAGAACCAATTCTGTGTATTGGTTCCAAGGCAGAAGAGTGGTAAGGGCTAGGCAATGGTTAAGTGACTTACCCAGGGTCACACAGCTAGTAAGTGTCTGAGGCCATATTTGAACCTAGGACCTTCCATTTCTGGTCATGGCTCTCAATACCAGCTGAGCCACCCAGCTGTAAAATCCCCCATGCCATTCTCTTTTTAATATATCTAGTCATAGTTAGAGGCATATAGATAAAAAAGAAAGGAAAAGGGTATTTGAGTGCCTATTATGTGTCACACATTGGGCTATACACTTTACAAATATTATCTCATTTGAATATTACAACAATCCTGGGAGATAAAGGCTATTATTACTTCTATTTACTAAAGCAACCAGGGATCTGTAGACTTGCCTAGGGTCATCTATCTAGTCATGTGTAATATATGACCAGAAGGAGGAGACACACACACACACACACACACACACACACACACACACACACACACACGAACTGGAGAGAGGGTGATTGAACTGAAGAAATGGAGAGAGGTAAGAGATTGATCTTCCCCTCTCTTCCCCTTGGGAAAGATAGCACAATTTGTCTTCCAGAGGGACAGAATATGTCTCCTTAGAGATTGGGTTTAGGAGGTGGAGGTTAAGGATTGGAGGAGAAAGTCTTAGAGAAAAGACCCTTCTTGATCTTAGTTGTTGCTGAGTGGCAGGTAAATTTCCTACCTCTGGATCCTCCCAATATCCCAACTGCCACCCTTCCCATTAAGACTTAGTTCACTCCTCACCCCTGGTCTTGAACTAGTTGATTCTCCCCAAATCTTCAGTCTCCTTCTTTGATATCAGCAAGCAGGCAGACTTGATCTAACTGGCAACACTTTATTCTTGAGAACACACAGGGCAGGGAGAGTGAGGGTGTTGGGTGAGGAAAGTGGGAGATAGGAATCCTTACAGATTTTTGGTCAGTTGTTGGGTTTGTCCTTCCTCCTAAGCCAATCTGGCTATGAGTTGAAGTTCAGGACAATTTGGGGAAAGAGATATTCTCAGTAGACGGCTTCCTATAATGTTCCAGTATACTTTTGTCTTCAGCTAGAACCAGAGATATTTAGGGGTTCACTGGAAGGTAGTCAGTGTCTAGAGGATCTCAGAGGTCCTCCTCTCAGACCATCCAATCCAGGAGAGAGCTGACCAGAAATAAGCTGGCCTTCCCCAACTTGAGCTGTTCCTTTGCAATGCTGGATCTACTTTTTTTCCTCTCCTTTTGCAACTTCTCTTACACATGTCTGAGGTTGCATTTGAATTCAGGTCTTCCTGACTCTAGACCTAGTGTGCTACCTACTGTATCACCTAGTTTTCTTTCAAAGAGTTATAACTCAAGATCAGAGTATTAACAGACAACCCCAGAATACTATCAGGGCTCACAGGGGTTAGGTGATATTAAAATATGGAGATGACCTTTATCTAGTAACTTGAGATTGCTATTTTAACATGCAATCTTTATAGTTCCTTGGTTAGCGGGAAGCATTGAAGCTCCATAAACATATCTACATACACAAATATCTACACACACATCTATATACACCTATAACCTACCAAAATTTGTTTATGACACTTTTTTCTAAAGACGATCATTTGGTGATGCCAGTGAGGTATTTATGGCAGTAGTTTGCATTAGAAAATGCAAAAATCATATTTAGAGTGGGAGGGGGCTTTAGATATCACCAATTCCAACCACTTTGACAAATGATGAAACCGAATCCCTAAGAGTGTGAGAGATTTGCCCCAAATCACATAGGTAGTAAGTGGCTGTATCAGGATTTAAATCCTGATCTTCTGATGTCAGTCTTCACTCCATTGGCTCCTTCTAGTTTTCTCAAGATTAGCTTAAAATAATCATGTATTTATGGTAATCCCTACAAGTCTAATTACATTAAAAGAAATCTAAAACCAATTACATTTTTTTGAAGAGGGAAAATGGCACTGAAAACTTGAAGTTTGCAAAACATACAGCTATTAGAATTATCCAAATATCACAAATTATAAAAAACCCAATTATACTTTAAAGGACGTACTTTGTACAACACATGCAATTAAGAATGACTTTATGGCAACTGTAATATTTATCTGCTTCTAGACTCAAATAAACTAATTTACTAATGTTATTTTGTAACTATAGCAACAGGAGGTTAACAATCATCAGACAAGAGGTTTTCTTTTATAAAAGCACCTTCATGCTCACTCGATTGGAATAAAAGTCAGATGTATATGTTGTCATGAATGGTTGTTAAAATTATAAAATATTAATAGGCTTCATAGGATAACAAAATTCTGAACTATTATGAAAAAGAACTAAGAAGAATGTCTTTGGATGTAGTAAACACCTAGCCAGGGTATATGATCCAATTGCAGTCAAGATTTTTAGAAATAAGTTAAAAAGTATATAAAGAGTCCAGGTTTTAAGTGTGCTAGGTACTTTGCCATAAATGGCAGGATGTTTGGTTTAACTTGCCCCATTAGTCACCTAGTGATTGCCTATTTTATCCCTGAACTGTTTCTGAAACACTGGTCAGTTTTCTGGGGGAAGAAAGGTTCTTTTTATCCTAAGTAGCTTCTCATAGTGTGGAGATGCCATGTTTTTGTATTTTTCCTCACTGAAAAATAAGCTGAAACATGTGAAATTCACACTTGAACCAGTTATAGGCAATTCTCAAAGCAGGTATAGGAGGCGGACAGGTGGGCTGGTGAGTAGAATACTGGACTTGGGAGTCAAGAATACATGGGATCCTGAGCAAGTCACAACCTGTGTATCAGTTTTTTTCATGTGACATATGAGTAAAGTGGGGCAGTAAGTGGCCTAGTGGATAGAGCACTGGGCTTGGAATCAGGACAACCCATCTTCCCGACTTCAAATCTGGCCTCAGATATTTACTGGCTGTATGACCTTGGGCAAGTCACTTAACCTTGCTTGCCTCAGTTTCTCATCAGTAAAATGCCCTGGAAAAAGAAATAGCAAACTCCAAATGGGTTCACAAAGAGTCTGACTTGATTGAAACAGCCCAACAATATTAACAACAAAAATAATGTTGGACTTGATGGACTCTTAAAGTCTAGTTCTAAATCTATGTAAATCTATGATCCTCCGATTCTACATCCATGAAAGGCAGCATCGAATAGTCAGTTAAGTATCATTTATTTAGTGCTTACCATGTGCCAAATACCTTTGTTAGGTACTAAAGACACAAAGAAAGTCCAAAAAAAAAAGCTTATATATTCTAATGGTTAAGACAACATCAAAATAATTAGATAAAGCAGATAGAAAATAATAAGAAATAGCTTATAATTCAATATAACAAATATTAAGTAGAAGCTAGGGGAACTGGGAAAAGACTTCTGCAAAAGGTGGGCTTCGAGCTGAGTCTTGAAGGAAGCAAAGGAACCTAATGGGTAGAGCATTCTAGGTATGGAGGAAAGTTAGTGCAAAATTATGGAGATGGAGTATTATGTCTGAGGGACAGAAAGTAAGCCAGGGTTGCTGCTGGATCTTTGATTTGTGATGAAGAGTGAGGTGTGTAAGAAGTCCTATGCATGGAAACATAGGAAGAGATCAGGCTGGAAAAAGTGCTAAATGTCAAATAGACAAGTTTATATGATCCCCTTAGCAATAAGGAGCCAGGAGAATTTGTTGGGAATGGTGGTGGTGGCATGATCAGACCTGTCCGCATTAAGTGAATTCACTTTTTTTGGCAGCTTTGTGAAATATATTGAAGAGAGGAAACTTGAGGCAGGAGCTAAATAGAAGGCTATTGCAGCAGTGGAGTTTAGGGTGTAGATTAGAGCTTGGACTGTGGTTAAAGATGACACTGAAGTTGTTGGCCCATCAAGAGCAATAGGAAGTTGGGAAGAGGGTAGAGTTTGGGATTTCCTTCCATAACCAATTCTCAGGTGGAAGCCGGCGAGGGGGCAAATTCTCCTTCCCTTTTTTAAAGATGGATTTGGTTGATTAAATGTATGCTCTTTCTCCATGACCTTTTCCTACTCTTTATGATCAGACAATTTAGGGTCTAATTAGGTCCCACTTTCTGTGCAGAATCTTACTTGAATAGCACCGAGCCTTAGCATGGATATTCACTGCTAGACCACTATACGGGTCTGGGCAAGTCAATTAGTTTATTCTGAGAAGGAGACTAGGGTAGCTCCAACAGGTCTGGACAAATAGGTGCTCTGTGAATGATGTGAGGAAGCATAATGTCTGCTGCCACATTACAAAGGCAGAAGGTGATGACCTTCTTTCTTGTATAGAGCTTTAGAATGACTTTTTAATACTGAAGATGGGCAAGATAATTGGTGGCAAGCCTATGGTGATGTTAGTAAATTTGTATTGGGAAAAATCTGTAACAAGAGTAGTAAGGGTACTTCTGACCCATCCAATTTTAGGATATGCCTAAAACAGCATCTACTTGGTCATCCTACCTAGTTTTTCAAAGCTACCCAAGTCTTAGTATCTAGATTTGGGGGAAGCTGGAATGAGTTGCCTTAGAGTGAGGACTAAGGTTCCCTCAAACCCAGGCAATTTTAATTGCAAGACCACTGGCAGGGAATGAAAAGCTATATATTATAAGTTGTTCTTTTTGTTGTTGTTGGTATTATGGAACCCATTGGCAGTCTGGTGAAGTCTAGGTATTCCTCAGAACAATGTTTTTAAATGCATAAAAAAACAACAATTACAAAGGAAATACATTTTATTGAAATGCAGTTACCAAATAATTAATGCCTCCCACAAGCACATACAGAAACTCAACACACAAAAGTTCATGGATCCCAAGTTAAGAACTTATAATAACCCTTTGTGGTCAGTGAAATTGGATGGTACCTGGTCTTTTATTTAGGAAAAGAATCAGTGTTTTTTGCCATTTTTTCCTTCCTCAACATCCTCTTCTCCCCCCCCCCCAAAAAAAAACTCTTTTCTACTTCCCTTTCTTTATGTGTGGTCTTCTTCTATTAATGAATACATATTCTCTGAGGTCAAGGATTGTTTTAGGAAATACAGTAGATGGAGATTTGAGTATATTTTCGTAGGCTGAAGGTAAAGTCTATAAAGAATGAATAATTTGATGGAGTAGGGTCAGGGAGATACTATTAAATAATCTACTAAATGAAGGGATTAGCTTTGGAAGGAGAAGAGGTATATTTTCCTTAATAATGGAAGGAGGGCAATTGATACATAAAAAGAACATAGACTTAGAACTAAAAAGGACCTCAGAGATTATCTAATCCAACCCAATAATTTAATGGATGAGGATACTAAGGCCCAGAAAAAACAAGTGAGTTATCCAAGGTAGTAAGTAATAGAACTCAGGTTCTCTTCAAATTCAACCCACTTTTCATTGTACCACAAGCCATTTTAAAGAAAGCACCAAGGAGGCTGAATGTCTCTGTGCTGGTAATCCACAGTGGGCATTCAGTGCTCTTCATAAAAACAAAGTCTGTCTGATCAGTGGGTAGGGAGGGTACTGGGCTTGATGTCAAGAAGACTTGAGTTTATCTTGGTGTAGGGTGTGAGATATTGATCCAAAACTAATCTCTCCCATACTGTCTTCCAATTTTCCCAGCAGTTTTTTTTTAATCAAGTAGTGGGTTTTGGTCCCCAAAACTGGGATCTTTGGGTTTATCATAGACTGTCTTGCTGAGGTCACTTACCCCAAGTCTATTCCACTGTTCCTCCTTTCTGTCTCTTAGCCAGTACCAAATTGTTTTGATGACCACTGCTTTATAGTATAGTTTGAGATCTGGGACTGCAAGTCCTCCTTCCTTTGCATTTTTTTTTCATGATTTTCCTGGATATCCTTTATCTTTTGTTCTTCCAAATGAACTTTGTTATTTTTTTCCTAATTCAGTAAAAAAGTTTTTTGGTAGTTCAATGGGTATGGCACTAAGTAAGTAAATTAATTTGGGTAGGATTGTAATTTTTATTATGTTAGCTTGTTCCACCCATGAGCAATCAATGTTTTTCCAATTGTTTAGATCTAGTTTTAATTGTGTGGAGAGTGTTTTGTAGTTGTGTTCATATAGTTCCTGTGTTTGTCTTGGCATAAAGATTCCTAAGTATTTTATATTGTCTAGGATGGTTTTAAATGGAATTTCTCTTTCTAATTCTTGCTGCTGAAATGGGTTGGAGATATATAGAAATGCTGATGTTTTATGTAGGTTTATTTTGTATCCTGCAACTTTGCTAAAGTTGTTGATTATTTCGACTAGCTTTTTGGTTGATTCTCTAGGATTCTTTAAGTTGACCATCATATCATCTGCAAAAAGTGATAGCTTGGTCTCCTCAATGCCAATTTTAATACCTTCAATTTCTTTTTCTTCTCTAATTGCTACCACTAGTGTTTCTAGCACAATGTTAAATAATAGAGGTGATAATGGGCATCCTTGTTTCACTCCTGATCTTATTGGGAAGGCTTCTAATTTATCCCCATTTCAGATGATGTTGGCTGATGGTTTTAGATATATACTGTCTATTATTTTTAGGAAAGGCCCTTCTATTCCTATACTTTCTAGTGTTTTCAATAGGAATGGGTGTTGTATTTTATCAAAGGCTTTTTCTGCAACTATTGAGATAATCATGTGATTTTTGTCAGTTTGCTGGTTAATATCAATTATGTGGATGGTTTTCCTAATATTGAACCATCCTTGCATTCCTGGTATGAATCCTACCTGGTCATAGTGAATAACCCTTGTGATGACTTGCTGGAGTCTTTTTGCTAGTATCCTATTTAAGATTTCTGCATCTATATTCATTAAGGAGATTGGTCTATAGTTTTCTTTCTCTGTTTTTGACCTGTCTGGTTTTGGGATCAGTACCATATTTGTATCATAAAATGAATTTGGTAGAACTCCTTCTTTGCTTATTCTGTCAAAAAGTTTGTATAGTATTGGGATTAGTTGTTCTTTGAATGTTTGATAGAATTCTTTTGTGAATCCATCTGGACCTGGGGATTTTTTCTTAGAGAATGACCTGATTATAAAGACCTGAATATATGACCTGAATATAAAGAAGGAATTAGGCAAACATATATTATAATAGTATATTCTCCATTAGTGGCAATGCAGTGATCCTGAACAACTAGGAGGAATCTATGAGAAAAACCACTATTCACAATCAGAGGAAACACTGTGGGAGTAACAACACTGAAGGAAAACAACTGCTTGAATACATGGATCTAAGGGATATGGTTGGGGATGTAGACTCTAAATGAACATCCTAGTGAAAACAATAACATGGAAATAGGTTCTGATCAAAGACACAAGTAATACCCAATGAAATTGTGAGTTGGCTGCGGGATGGGTGGATGGAGGGGAGGGAGGGAAATAATGTGATTATCGTAACCAAGGAATAATGTTCTAAATTGATTAAATAAACTAATTCAAATGGAAAATAAAAAAGAAGTCTTGAGTATAATTTATAACTAGAATAAAGTTTTATCCCTTTAAAAAGAAGTTTTTCAAACTATAAATGGCCAAATAAAAACATGTTTTGAGTCATTTATAGAAAAATAGAAATCAAAACAATTCTGAAATTTTACTTTGCTCAATGCAAATCAGCAAAAATGGGAAAAGATGACAACAGTTCATGTTTGAGGTGTTTTGGGAAGGCAGGAACACTGATGCCCTGTAGGTGGAGCTGTGAAGTGATGTGCTCATTCTAGATTTCTATTTGGAATTATGCAAGTAAAGTGCCTAAATAGTCCATTCCCTTTGAGATGCAACAATCTTGAAGGAAACCAAAGACAGAAACCAAAGTCCAATATTACATGTAACAAGACAGTCATTGCAGGGCTGTGGTAGGAAAAGATTTGAAACAAAAGTGAGTGTCCATTGATTGGAGATTGGCATATGAATAAAATAGGCTATTTTGTGCAGCATGAAATGATAAATGTGAGAATTTAGTGAAACTTAAGAAAATATATTTGAACTGACACAAAGCAAAATAAGTAGCATCCAGAAAATAGTATTTCCAACGACTACAATGTTATAAATGAAAAAATCCCCAAAAGGAAGTTGAATCTTGAATAATGGAAAAGTAAAGAAGATTCCAAAGGACAGAAAGGGGCATATACCTTTACAACAAGGTGGAGTAGATCACTAATGTGACAATAGCATCCACCTTGTTAGACTAGGTTTCTGTATCAGCTAATTTGGTTTAAGAAAGAGGGAAGACAGAAAGGATAGGGACATCTTTAAATTTAAAAGAAAAGTTGAAGGAGTTCACATCACTCAGGGTCTATTTCATTAAGATGGGAAATTAAATTATTTGAGAACAAAGAGGGAGTTGTAAAGGGATTTATCATATAACAGGCTGAGATTTAGAAAATACTTCAAAGACCATCCAGTTCTGCCTGTCAGGTGGGGAATGACTGTACAAATTGTAGTATATGATGGTGATGGAATACTATTGTCATATAAGAAATGATGAATAGGATGATTTTAAGAAAAAGCTGAAAAGACCTACATGAACTGATACAGAATTAAATAAGAACCTGGAGAATATTGTACATAGTAATAACAATATTGTATGATAATCAACTGGGAAAGAAAGTTATATTATATAAATAGGACAAGTCTGAAGGGCTTAAGACAAAAAATGTTATCCACTTTCAGAGAAAGAACTATTGGTATCGGAATACAGACCAAAGCATACTATTTTTCATTTTAGTTCATTTTTTATTTGGGAGTCTTGGCTTTAAAGGAGTATTCAGTTACAATGACCAATATGGAGGTAGATTTTGCATGATAATATATTATTAAAAAACCTAGATAAATTGCTTACCAGATCCAGGAAGGGGAAGGAAGAGACTAAGGGGGACCCTTCCATTTTAGCTTAAATACTGTGTTTTGGTATAAGGCAGAAGAGTGGTAAGGGCTAGGCAGTAGGGGTTAAGTGACTTGCCCAGGGTCAGATAAGAAGTGTCTGAGGCCACATTTGAACCTAGGACCTCTCATCTCTCGGTCTGGCTCTCAACCCACTGACCCACCGAGCTATTCCCTAAGGGAGACAATTTGGATCTTGTAATTTCAGAAAACATATGATGAAAATTATTATTACATACACTTGGGAAAATAAAACCTTTTATTTAAAAAATAATAAAACATCAGCAAAATAAAATTTGATATAAATGTAAAAGTAAAAAGATCATCTAGTTGTTAAACTTTACTTAAATCATGAATCCCATTTCTAATAACTTCACAAGTAGTGTTGTAATTGAAGACCTCCATTCCCAGGCAACACTTTCAAAACATTTCCATTAACTGGACAACAATAATTGTTGATCCAAAATCTTCCTTCCTTTACCTTCTACTACTAGATCATCAGGTCATAAATAACAATTTTCCAGAATTTATGTGGTAACTGATATTAAGCATTTGTAGGCTAGAGTAGGAATTGATTTATTTCTCAAGTATAAAAGTAGCTAAAGTAGAATGTATTCCAAGAATCTTTCCACAGAACATTCATTCATTCTTTTTGAAGTCTGCTATATTAGTCAACAGCATTTATTAAGCCCCCACAAGAAGAATAAGTCTAATACCTTTTCCAAATGAAAACCTTAAATTATCTGAAGACTATCCTATCTTCCCCAAGGCTTCTCTTCTCCAGACTAAACACTCCTTAGTTCTCATATTTTGGCTTTCAGTTCCTCTCACCATCATGGATCCCCTTATTCTGAATGAGCTACTAGTATCACTGTTTAAAGCTTCCTAATCTCCACAACCCACCACCATCAAGTAAAACTTCATAGGATTAATAGAAAGAAAAGAATTGTCATTGATGTAACTAACAATAGTTTTTAAAAAGCCAAGTCAGAAATAAGAAAGTCTAATCTTGAACTGGACTTATTAAAATCTAGATATGTAGGAATACACAATTTAGAGATTGCTCCTCTTCTCTTGAATCAGATAGAGGAGGCAGTAGGGGAGATATTGGAACTGTGTAAATTGACACAGTGAATAATGTATTCTAGCATGCAGAATAGGCTTAAGCAATTTGCTGACAAAACAATCTTGATGATTAAGAGCTATAGATAGCCAAGGGTTAGATGAGTTTGTACTGAACAATACATATTCTCTAAAAGATATTTTGATTTATCAAGATTAGTTGAAGCATTGAGGTCTATCTCTTTCCTCTTAAACAGTTGAAAAAAGTAATGTAACTAGATGATAATAATTATATCTGGCATTTATATAGCCCATCGGGGTTTGTAAAGTTTACACATATTATTTCATTTGACTTTCAATTTTCATTTAATTCTAACAACCTTATGCATTATTATTATGCACATTTTTACAGATGAAGAATCAGAGAGAGAGGTAAGTGACTTGCCCAGACTCATAAATCTATTAAGTGTTCCATGGAAGAATCAAGTCTTCCTGACTCCAAGTTGAGATTCTCTACCATTGTACCACCTAGCTGCCTCCTAAAAGGTTTTATAGCCAAGGTTGGGCATGCCATTTTTGTGAAAGGGACCCCAAAACATGGTCTTCAACTACTGTGTATAATAATGCTTGTAAATATTTGTAAATCTTGCCAAGGAGAATTCGTGAGCTCCAAACTTGAAAAAAAAAAAGCCAACATTTGTGAGAAATTTGAAAGTAAATTGATAGTTCAAAGTACTAAGACATTTGGTTCTCATTTTGCACTAGAAAAACTATCAAATGTCAATGGGAAAAACATGAGAAAAAAACTGGAATGGAGTGTTAATTACATGTTATTTATTCTCTATAGGGTACTTGTCCGGTCATTTCAGGCTCTTTCTAACCTCTTATTTGGGGCTTTCTTGGCAAAGATATTGGAGTGGCTTGCTATTTCCTTAATAAGTGACTTGTCCAGGGTCACACAGCCAGTAAGTGCCTGTAGCTGGATTTGAACCCATGGAGATGAGTCTTCATTACTCCAGGATGCCTGTTCTTTTCTTTGTACCACCTCAATGCTTCCCCCCCATAGGGTAAATAGACCCTTTAATATCCCTGAAAAATGCCAACTGAAAAAGATTATTTAAAAAATTTTAAGATAATTTACAATCAGTTCTCAAAAGACCTCAGACTCTCCAATTATTTTATATAATCACTTATCTTACTCAATTAGAAAAAGGACAACAGAACTCTGTTAATTATGCCTTGACTTTTGTCAGCATGTTATTCTGGTATCTTGAATTTGGAAGAAGAGGACCAGGGTTTGAATCCTACCTCCTACTTACTACGTATGGGATCATGTCTTTATCTTTCTGGGCTCCCATTTCTCCAACTGTAAAATGGGAGGGTGGACTAAATGATCTTAAGTCAGTAGTTCTTAACATCGGGCTTGTGAAAGGAGGCGGGGGGGGAGGTGGATTTTGATAACCATATTTCAATATGATTGGTTTCCTTAGCAGTTCTATATATTTTATACCCATAAAAACATTACCCTGAGAAGGAGTCGATAGGTTTCACTAGACTAACTTTTCACCAAAAGAGACTAGGCTTTCACTAGGAGAGCCCAGGACCTAGTCAAAGTTAGGAACCTTCTCAAGGTAAGTCTCTTTTTCTGCCAGAAATTTTGGATTCCTAAATAAATTAGGAAAATACAAGCTGACTTTAAAAATGAAATCTGACTGTTTCATGCATAAAAGTTAAAATTCTCAATAGTTTCTCTGTGCTACTTTTAAATTATTATTATTAATTAAAAACCCTTACCTTCCATTTTGGAGTCAATACTGTGTATTAGTTCCAAGGCAGAAGAGTCGTAAGGGTTAGGAAATGTGGGTTAAGTGACTTGCCCAGGGTCAAACAGCTAGAAAATGTCTGAGGCCAGATTTGAACCTAGGACCTCCCATCTCGAAGCCTGATCTCAATCCACTGAGTCACTCTGTGCCACTTTTGGGAAAGATTTTAATTTCTCTAAGGTACCTGCAAATGTGTTTGACAAATTATTTATTAAATGCAAGTTAATTTTGGCTAATGGGAGAGGAGTAGTAGGAAGAGTGCTGAACTTGGAATCAAGAAGACCTGAGTTCTAAATTTGACTTCAGACACTTACTAGCTATGTGTCCTAGGGCAAAGTATTTAACCTCTCAATCTCTCTGTATCTGTTATCTGTAAAATGAAGATAATAGGGCTGGTATGAGGTTAAATGAGAAAATATCTGTAAAGTGTTTTGCAAACTTATTAAGTGCTGTATAAATGTTATGGCTGTTATTATTACTAACCACCTTTTGGTTATGCTCTAGTCAAAATAGTTGATGAGGCGATAGAGATCATTTCTTCCAATGATGAGGGAGTTGGAGGCAGGGGATTTGAACACAATTCTCCTGATTCTAAATGTAGTGCACTTCTCTCCATTATAGCACTCTTTTGGTATATATTTATTCAGACTTTGTATAACTTAGAATTTAAAAGCGACTCTAAAGTCTTTTCATGACTGAGTAACCTTTCATAGAAAAATTGTCTCATGAAAATGTCTCCATTCCCATTCTTCCCATGGAAAAAAAAAGGAACTTTTAAGACTGGCTTTGAGTAATATGAAATATAGAAACAAATATAAATATACAGAAAATTACTGAAAGAGCTCATTAGTTAAAAATTTTAAGTAACCAGTTCTCCTTCCTTTAAAACATCTACAACTTTTTTTTTTAAAAGAAGCAGGTAATTTTAACACATAAATTTTTATAATAGCCAACTGTAAGGATCTCGAAGCAATGTACAGATTACCTGAAAAAATTACCCCATTCTTGTGAAACTGACAAAAGCAAATATTATTTCTTCATGGAACACAGGTAGAAACATTGATATTCAGAGGTATTTTTCTTTGGGGAAAAGTCTTTTTTAAAAAAGTTGTACTTTTTTCTTTAGTTTTTGCACTATAATTATTTTCTTCAAAGAAAAGCTTTGATTCCATTTAGCTCTTCTTGAAAATAAAAAAAATGACACAAATAAAGCCAACAAATACAACGATTGAATCTGACTATGTTTTCACCAAATGTGTATTGTGCTTTGAGATATTAGCTAATAATAATATGAGGAGAGTAAAACTAAGAATTTTTAAAAAAGAACTTTTGTTGCTAGAAACAATGGTGTTGCCTTTAAAGATGTTCACACATGTATGCTTTAAAAATTTACAAAGGAAATTTTATAACCAGCTTAAAATATTCCAAATGAATAAGTTTCAGTGGGGTTTGAATCCAATCTTTAAACACATATTAAAAAATACAAGTCCTTTTAATGTTTGTAAGAACTGGTTGACATTAGGGAAGTTGGAAATTTGCTAGTCAGATCTCAACTAAATCTTTTTCATTGATGGATGATATATGTATGTATAAAATGATATTTATAATTTAGTAAATGAAATGAATGTATTTTTTCCATTGGATCTATAGCAAAGTTTTGGTACAGTTTTATGGAAAGAAAGGGAATAATTATTTGTGCTTCTTACTCTGTGCCCAGGCACTGTTCTAAATACTTTACAATTATGATCTCACTTGATCCTTTTTCATCCATATTTTACAGATGAGGAAAGCGAAGCTGATAGAGGTTAAATAATTTGCTTAGTCCCACTGCTAGAAAGTGTCTGAGGTTTGAACTTATCTTTGTGATTTCAGGCCTGGTGCTCTATCCACTGTATCATCTAGCTGTCTTGTATATTTTTGTGAGGTATCTTGTTCAGGTTATTATAGCCACTAAAAACAAGCATTTAAACTGAACTTAGAACTAGAACTTTAAATCTGTATCACAAAATGTCAAATCAAGACTTTAAAAACGATGAAGCATTCGATGATACAGCTTTTGCTAAGCTAATTAACTAATAATGATAATTTTGGTGAGAAAAAAAGGATTTTTGAACAACTAACAAAATAAAAAATAATTTAAGATACCATTTCATAATATATGAGAGCAGAATTTGGATTTCTAGACCCAGACTTTAAAATACAGGGATGTAATGAACTTCAATATTAAAGAAAAAACTTTTCTTGCAAATATAGGAGGCTTTGAAACTGAAAAGAGAAGGAAGAAAATTATATGACTGTATCAACAGATTTCTACTTTGTATCGGCTTTGTCTAGTTTCAACTCTATGGAATGAGATTGCCTTCTGGAACTATCCCGCCCCCCCCCCCCCCCCCCCGACTTGTGTGCTGTCTTCTCCATTAGACTGTAAGCTGTTTGAGGGCAAGAACTGCCTTATCTTTTTATTAATTAATTAATTTAGCACAGAGCTTGGCACTTGGTGTTTAATATATGTTTATTGGATTAGATTTATTGGATATACATATGTACACAAACACAGTTTATATCTATGTACACATGCATGCATACAAGTATGCAGACACCCTAGATACCTAGATACACCCTAGAGTACCAGTCATAACACAGGAATACACAGTAATTAATATCAAAGAAAGGAGGGCAATAAAACCTGTGCTTCCACATATCTATACACAAATACAGAAAATATGGAGAACTAGAATGAATGAAAATCAAAGTCCTTAAAACAAAGAGGAAATGCTGATCTCCTAAGCATCACAGGAGACTTAAAGGGATGAAACTCATGATTACAAGCTGGTTCTAAAAAGGATATACTTTACTGAAGAGGAACAGAACAGATATAAAGGAGTGGGGAGGGGAGTGGAGCTGATAGGAGTATTGTAGTAATATGATATCCTAATGTAAAGAAATGCAGAAACTAGAGTGAGGAATCACTCCAGGGAATATTTGGGGAATAAAACAGAAGTGATATTGATATGGGACTACTCAATAGACCAATTGTACCAAAAGAAGTAGATAAAGAAAGAGAAATGATAGGAACTGTGGCAGGTAATGAACTTTCCAACTCAAAATTTAAAAAAAAATGTGAGACAGGAGTAGAAAGCTTAGATGGTCTTGACAAGGACCTAGAGAGAAAGATTTCAAGGGATTCAGAGGAAGGACAGATAGGACTCCAAGGATTAAGATTCTACAGGCTCAGTCCAAGGCTGGGAAGAGAGGCACCTTATTAGTAGGTAGTGGATCTAAGGATTGGCTCACACATTCTGGAAAACAATTCAGAATCATGTGAGAGAATGGACTAAATTGCTCATACTCTTTGATTTAAAGTTTTCACTGTTGATCATACCTGAAAGGAGGTAGAAGAGAGGAAGGTCCATACATACCAAAATATTCATAGCAGCATTTTGTTGTAAGGAACTTTAAATAAAATGGCTTCATTCAATGGGTTATGATTCAGCAAACTGAAGCATATGAATGTGACAGAGTATTATTCTGCCATTATCAAAGATTAAATTGAGGAATTCAAGAGAAACTTGGGAAGACTTGCATGAACCAATAGAGAACTAAGTAGGCAGAACCAGCAAAATAATGTACACAATGACAACAAAAAGAAAATTAACATGAAACAGAATGCTATATAATTATAGTGACCAATTTGTTCTTGGAGGAGAAATGAGGAAATTAATCTCTTCCCTTTTTGTTAGAGGTGGGGGGAATAGATATGAAATGTTGCAGATACTATCAGTTAATAGGTAGACTGCTGATTTGCCTCAATTGTTTTGTGAGGGGGATGGGAGTGGAAGGAATAAATACAGGCATGACTATAATGTAAAACTAGAAGTCATCCACACAACTTAAAAAAAAAAAAGAAGAAAATGAAGCTACCCACCCCCCCAAAAGGATGTGGAAATTCTTAGCACTCAAACACAAATGATTTAGGAAAAAAGGGGCCAGGGTAAATATATCAGTAACTTATAGACTAATATTGGTTTTAAAACAACACACAAAAAAGATGGAAGAAGCAAGAACAGGTAGCAAAAATGGAAACAAAAACAGTATGCTCTTTTTAAGATGGGTGTTAATTAACAGTAAGAACAACAAAACAATATTGAAGGGAAGGAGAGGGTTAAAAAAAAACCAAACAAACAAACCCAAGCTAAGAAAGAAGGCAGTAAGAGAATATCACTAGCTACCTTTGATAAACTTAAATCACTAGGTCTAGATTAACTATATTCCAACATCTGGAAAATAGGCAGAAGTGATTGCAGAGCAATCAGATCTAAGTTGGCTCCAGACTGGAGAAGGGTAAATATTATTCTGACTTTTTAAAAAGGGGGAGGAGGAGAAGGAAGAAAATATGATTGCAAATCACTCACCTTGACTTTAATTCTTGGTAAAAGCTTGACTTCAATTTTTAGTAAAAACAAAACTATCCAAATTTTCTCATAAGCAATTAATTAGATGACTTTTTATTAAGAATAAATTCCCTTTTTTGAGTCTAAGTTTTTCTTTTCTGCAATTCTCTGGCTATATTTCAGAAGAATAAGACTAATGGTGGATTCAAATTCATTACTCCCCAATGAACAGTAGCATACCAATTGTTTTCCAAACCCAAAATGCAGAAAGGGGAATCCAAAGATAGATGGAGAGATCTGACCTAACTGGGAAATAGAAACACTAATTTTTTTTTTTTGGTGGTAATAATGTAAACCAATTTCTAAGGAAGCTCTCTAGGAAATTTCAGGGGGAAACCTGTTCCCAGCAGACAAATTAGAATCACCAGAAGTTCCTTACTTAAAAAAAAAATTATATACATATATATATGTGTATATATATATATATATTTGGAATAATGAAATTGTTTCTTCCCTTAGAAAATATTCATGTGAATGTAGTTCACTTAATTTCTAAAGCTAAAATTTCACCCCAAACTTCTGTTAATTTAAGAAAAGTTTCCTGCAGAGTACACTTTTCCTACTAAAAATTTACAAATAAAAATAGCATAAGAAATTTTAACATAAAGTATGAAAATGAAGAAGCAGTGAGAAGTGAATTACAAGGAAGCTAACAAAAAAGTCACTAAGTATTATGTAAACTAAAATAACTTCAGCTTATGACTCAAGAGCTACATGATTTAGAGTTACTAGGCCTTTTCGATACAACCCACAGAAAAAAGTTCTGTCAGAGATATTTTTGATTCTGGGGGCCAATCCTGAAATACAATTGTCTCACATGATATTCTTCTTTATTTCTTCATTGAGGATTCATTCTCATTGGGACAAATTTAATTGTACATTCCAAAATATCACAGAAAGCTAGTCAACATACTAAAAACATATTAGTTCTAGACACAAATATACACATAAAACCCAAAGCAGAATAATATCTAGACTATGCACCCAAGTAGCAGGGAAAAAACCACAGACTGTTTCTAATTGTTTGCTCTCTTTTATTTACTGTTCTTTCCATAGGAAGACAGAATGTGAAAAGTCATATGATGTTGATGTAGTTTAAGTTAAAAAAAAAACATGTAAGGAAAAAGGAATATTAATCTTTCAAGGGCAACTCCTCTTTGGATGTTATTCCCTCATAAAAGCTGCTTGAGATCCTTGTAATTTTAGTTATTTTTCTGCATCACCTATCATTTAGGGGCTGTACATGAAAGGGGAAGCTTGAAGCAAAAAAGAAAAAGAAAAGAGACAATAAAGCAATATCACTATTTATGTCATTTATATCTATTTAGAAGTAGGAAGGAAAGACTTCACCTTCATAACACATTTTTTCTTATGGAACTGAAGTTTTAATCCAGTGTTTATAACAACATTGTTGCTGTGGAAATAGTTGATTCAGTATTATGAACGCACTGTTGTATAAAGTTAAGGTGTGGAAGAGAAAAGTCTTATTCAAACAGTGGCAAGACCTATAAAATGTAAAAATAGCAAACTGATGACTGATGTTTAAGCATATAACCATATGTTTCAACAGGAAGATATTTCCTTTTTTTCAGATGTCAAAGAAATATACTTTTTATTCCAATTTCATCATATTTTGGGAACATTATCAACTCAAGTCACTCCAATCCTCCAACACTTTTTAGTGGTGCCTCAAATTGTTACCCATTTCCTTCTCTATGTACTCTAGATTTTATTACTGTGATGCTTAAAAGATTATCTTATAATTCAGAACTTGGTAAAAACATAGAAAAACTGCTAAAGATAACCAAAGGAAACAGAGCATTTTGAAAAATGTCCTATAATGATTAACTCGATTAAATATGGCAGTGCTTATTATTCCATTCTGATCTTACTCTTGAATTCTATCTTTAATTCACGAAGCTCAAGGTTTCCTAGAAGCTGTCAATATAAAAGCCAATTTTACTAAGATACAGTACTTCACAGATACATTTAGTCCTTTTCTTAGGCTTGACTTGTATGGGCTATTTCAATGATCATATCTGATAAACCATAAAATAACTTACCCTGAAGTTTAAAAGTTTTTTACCTCTTAAATCTAACATACCGCGACTCCCTCTGCATTGTTTTCTCTTCCTTACCCCTCAAAAACTTCCTTAAACACAAAAGATTTTGTTTTTTTTCTCAGCTATGGTTCTATATGGCACAGGATTTTCTCTTTGAAATGATCGCCAATGATCATTTTCACCCAATTTAAGTCACACTGATCAAGTTTTCTTAAAAGTATCTATGGGGTGAAGAAATTGTTTTCAATAGAAGAAAAGAAATAGAATTGTCTAAGCAGAAATTGAAAAGAAAATCTTGGAGAGATCCAAATTTTCCTTACTTTTTGGTGATTTGAGATTGCATTAAGTAGGTTGTTTTCTTTTATGGATGACTCTGTAAAGTAGATCAATTTATACAATCTAAAAGCAACCCTGAGAGAAAAAGGGAGGGTCATATAAAGTAAAATAAATGAGTCTCTAATTTTCAACTAGGTGAGTCACAGGAGATATTCATACCACAAAGTAAAATCTGAAGGCCTAGTTTGCCCATCCCTCTCAGATAAAATATAAGTCAGAGTCACACTAACTTGTTATATAAATCAGGAGTTATAAATCTGAAATGAAAATCTTTCCTATACCATACCTGTATTGCTAACCAACTGGGGGTGGAAATGATTGAAGTTTTTACTACAGAATCCCAAGAAGGCCAACGAGACTCAAATTATAGCCTTCTTCCTCGGACCCTAAACCAGGACTACTGGTGAATCCTGTTCTCAGTTTTTTCCTGTTAAGCAATTGTTCTCTAGTAATTTTTCTTAATCATCACTTCCTCTTTATCCAGTCTCACTTTTAGGACCATAGTTTGGGGGTGGGGTAAGAATATCAGAGGTTAGGAGTCTAATTTATTTTATTTTTTAAGAATCAATCAAGAAAGAAGGAACAAATTAAAAGCCTCCTAAGTGCCAAGAACTGGGATAAGAGTTTTATAAATATGTTATTTGATGCTCACAATAATCCTGGGAGGAAGTACTATCCTCATTTTGCAGTTAAGGAAATTAAGGCAGACAGGTTTATTTATTTGACTTTTAAAAATCTAACTCCCCACCCCAATTACATGAAAAGGTTTTTAACATTTCCAAAATTTTTTTTTGAGTCTCAAATTCTTTCTTTCCCTACCCTCTCCTAGATGGTAAGCAATCTGACACAGATTTCACATGTGAAATCATGTAAAAACATGTCCACATGTTAATCCTTTTGTGGAAGGAAATTTGAACAAAAAAATTAAGAAAGTGAAAAAAGTTCTCTTGGTCTGGATTCAGCCTCTATCAATTCTTTCTCTGGAAGCAGATGCGAATTTTCTTATCAAGAGTCCCTTAGGATTGCTGATTATAGCCAAGTTATTTGTAGTTGTTTGTTCACCTCAGAATTGTTTTAATTAGCATTTCTAATAATTATTTAGAGCATTTCTTTTGCATAACTAAGAAAGCTTTAATAAATTTATCTGAGAACTACCTGTTTGTGTCCTTTGACCATTTATCAATTGGGGAATGACTTGTATTCTTATATATTTGACTCATTCCTATATTTATTTGAGAAAGTAAGCTTTTATTAGACTTATAAATTCCTACACCCCCACCATTATGATTCCTGGGTATTATTCTCCATACTATTTCCCTCTATTCAGTTTCTGACCACCACATCCCCACAATTTGCTCACTTTTCTATCAGTCCTACCCTTCTTCTCTCATTCTTTTACCTTCATACCTCTCATTACTTTCCTGTAGGGTAAGATAGATTTGTATGCCCAATTGATTATGTTCTTCCCTCATTGGGTCAATTTCATTGAGTAAGGCTTATGTTTTCCTCCCCTCCCCAATAAAAGCTCTTTTGTGCTTCTTATATGTGAGATAATTTACTCTAATCCATTTTCCCCTTCCCTCTTCTCCCAATGCTTTCCCTTTTCTCATGATACGATTTTTTTGCTTAGATATCATCTAATCACATTCAATCATATCCTTGCTCTCTGTCTATGTATACAATGTCTAACTTTCCTAATAATGAAAAAAGTTCTTAGAAGTTATAAGAATCAAGTTCTTAAAAATTATAAGAATCATCTTCCCATGTAGGCATGTACACAGTTTAAACTTATTGAATGTCTTTTGATTTCTCTTTCTTGTTTACATTTTTATCCTTAACTTGAGTCTTCTATTTGAGAGTAAAATTTTCCATTCATATCTGGTCTTTTCAACAGGAATATTTGAAAGTCCTCTATTTAATTGAATGTCCATTTCCTCCTCTGAAGGATTATGCTCAATTTTGTTGGGTAAGTGATCCTTGAACCTAGCTCCTTTGACCTCTGGAATTTCATATTTCAGGCCCTCCAGCCCTTTAATGTAGAAGCTGCTAAGTCTAGCATTACTCTGACTGTGGTGCCACAAGATTTCAACTGCTTCTTTTTAGATACTTGTAATAATTTCTCTTTGACCTGGGAGTTCTAGAATTTGTCTATAATATACTTGGGAGTTATTCTTTTGGAATCTCTTTCAGGAGGTGATCAGTGGATTCTTTAGATTTCTATTTTGCTTTCTGGATCTAGATTATCAGAGCAGTTTTCCTTGATTATTTCTTGAAAGATGATATCGAAGCTCTTTTTTTGATCAAGGCTTTCAGGTAGTGAAATAATTCTTAAACTATTTTTCCTGGATTGATTTTTCAGGTCAGTTGTTTTTCTTTTTTTTCTTCAATTATTTCATAGCTTTATTGCACACACACACACATAACAATACAATAAACTATCTGGTGGTACAGAAAATTTCTCCTAAAATCACAAAAGATTCACTTACACGTTCATTTCTAGGAAAAATGGCTCCTTCTATTTCTAGATCATCCTTCAGCTTATCTTGACTTTTGTTTTTGTTTTGCTTTTTTAACTCAAGAGCAATTTGATGAGTCAGTCATCTAGGTGTCCAATCTCTTTCCCTCATCTCTTGATAAAAAGAAATGGATGTCATGATGAAAGTGTTTTGTATTTTCCATTTCACCTACAATCTATTATAAAAGTGTTATTCTGCAAGCATTTAGTTAAGAAAAAAGGTAAACAATAAAACACAATTTTTCTAAAAAAAAAAAAAAATCCAAGCTTACCATAAGGGCGTTTATCAATCAGTATGCAAGGATTCACAATGGTTTTTTAGAAGAAAAATTGCTTTTTCTTCTAATTGACAAATGCTTTTTAAGGTCAGTAGACAAGTAAATAGCAAGTGAGTTTTAAAACCCCCTTATGTTCTTAGAGTAAGCGTTTTTGATATAACTAAAGACTGAAGTGTTATACCACAAGAAATTCCAATCAGTGAATGCAATGCATCTTTATACATTATTTTCTGTCCTTGTTATTTGAGAGGAACTGAGATGCTATTGTCACTATCCAAATCTTCTAGTGTATTAAAATGTGGCAGTAGTTACAATCATTCAATTTCAGCTCCTTTCTGGGGCTTTTCACAGTAGATTCTTAGGTATAGTTCTCAATCATGACACAAATACAAAATGCTCATTTTTTTTCCTGCCTTAAAAATATGGTCAACATACCATTTATTTGTTATTAGTACAACACTAATTTTGTGTTAAGAATTACAAACTGTTGACTCTAGATTCTTCAGTTCACAAATAGAATCTTATAAGAGTTGAAAAAATTAATACATTTCTTAAAAAAAACCAACCTCGTATTGATTTGTTATTAAACTGAAATTACTACAAAAGGACTGACAAATGACGGGACAAAAATTGAACTAAAATTTTTTAAAAATTAGCTGAGTAGTCAGAATTTAGTTTACTAATATTTACACATTTTATGTCATATAGTTGAAGCTACCACATACAAGAAATAAAAAATTTAATCACCTTGAAACCTAACTAAACTTCATATTCTAGGAATACAAGCTTCATAATTTAAAAAAATGTCTGCACACAGTAATTAGTTGAGAAAATCTGTTCCTTCACCTCTTCACTTGTGAAAAATATTTTCAAGAGTTAACTCTAAATGATTAACAAAATCTTAAACTATTATGTGTAATTGGTATTTTGTTTTCCCCTTCTATTTCTTCTACCCCTGCTTGGTCAGTGATGTTTTTCTCCAGATCATCAATGCAACTGCTCATATCATCAATTCAGCCAATTATCAAATATGATATGGTCTGAAATTTGTCCTACATCTGCTAGAGAAGTGTATGAAGAGTTTTTGGGTCTGTCTCCACCATTGCTTCGGCTTCGGATGTCTTTTGGTTTTCCAACTCATTTCTATCGTCAGTTGGTTTCCATAAAGTGGAGGAAGGGACAGGAAGGGAGGTGGAAAAAGGACTATAAAAAGTCCTGAACTTCCTGTCAGGAAGACTTTGGCTGGTGACTTGGCTTTTGGAGATGGACTGGAGCTTTGGACTGGAGTTTATGCTTGGACTTTGACTTTGGTTCTTGGATTCCTTCTTGGAGAACTGCTCCTGGATCTCCTTTGAATGTTGTCTTGGGTGATTAGCTGGCCTTCCTTTCTTGGCTTCTGGAGATACTAGTTTCTGAGAAGCTTTGGAGGTTGTGTAGGTGGAACCCTTGCATAAGACACCAACAGGTCCTCTAGCTGAGGGTTAACAAAACTTGCCGGGGCTGAGCTGGACACTGGAGCAACATTTAGTGTGATAGGCTAGACATTTTCTCTAACCTCTTCTTACATTTCTTTACTTTCACTCTTTCCACCTCTGTGTAAATAAATGCTACTAAAAGGTCATTTTGACTTGAGCTATAATATTTTAAATAGGCGACCATAATATTATCTTAAAAGCCTCATATTTAGTCAAACCCTAAATTTAATTTCTTACATTTCCAATTGCCCAATTCCACTTTTTTAAGGCATGATTTTATTGAGTGAGGTTCTGTACACCTCCTTTTCCATTTGGTCAATTCTACTCCTTAAAAATTTTTTCCTTAGTGAATTTTTGTACCTCTTTTTCCAAATGGTCTATTCTGCCCTTTTAAGAAGTTCTTGTCTTCAGTGCATTTTTTTTGGGTGTGTGTGTGCTTCTTTTACCAGTTGGCCTATTCTGATTTTTAAGATATTAAATTTCTCCAGTATTTTTTGTGCCTCCTTTACTGAGCTGTGAATTCTTTTTTCATGTTTTTCCTGTATCACTTTCATTGTTTTTTTCTCATTTTTCTTCTAGCTCTCTTATTTGATTTTTACAATCCTTTTTAAGTCCCTCCATTAATTCTTTTTGGGCTTGAGACCAATTCACATTTTTTTGCATCTTTGGATGCAGTGGTCTTGACTTTGTTGTCTTCTGAATTTGTGTTTTGGTCTTCCCTGTCATTAAAACAACTTTCTATGTTGTTTCTTTCTTTCTTTTTTTTGTTTCCTCATTTTCAAACATTTTGTTTTCTTTTCATTTAAATAACTGATAAATTATAACTGTGGTGAAGGCAGTATTATTTTAAGCTTCAGGTTCTTTGTGCAGATGCCTTCAGTTAGCTCTGAGGATCTATAAACTTTCATTTCTTCCAAAGTGGTATGATATAAGCAGGGGTATGTTCAATACTCTCCCAATGTGGTCTCTGGTCTGTAAATAAACCATGAGCATTCTTTTCCACTTTGGAACTGTGATCAGGGTATGAAGACTGGATTTAGCTATCTCCTGTTGTAACAATGAAGATACTTAGTCTAACAAAATCAGGAATATCTTGTGAACTTTACATTACTCCACCCTATTTAGCCTAACAAAATCAGTAATATCTACACCCATACTTAAGGATTAAGTATCTAGGAGGATGGCCTTTGATAGACATGTGCAGAAACAACTGACAGACCCTTGGGCTGTCCTAAGTCAAGCTTAAACTTACATTGGTACAGATGAGACACAGGAAAGTAATGTAAAACCGTCTATATATTTGGCATCACTTCCTCTCTTCAGCCTCTTTTCCCCAGAGAGGTGGCTCTGGCTGGCAGCATGCTAAGTGTTCCGACATCTTGGCTTGGTTGAAGCTATTGTCCAGTTTGGCAGTAAGTTTTCCCTTGATACTATACTAGGAGAAGCTGAGTAGCTAGTTCAGGTTCAGGCATCTTAGCTGAGCCCTCTTGGAGTTTTAGGCTGATTCCTTTCTCCTTTACAACACTATCCTCTTAAAAGCCTCTAATCTTCCCCCTGGCACAGGCCAGGCAGGAGAAATTCTACACCCTTTCCCTTTCCCTTAATTTCTTTCCTCTATATTAATTAAAATCACCATAAATTTCTAGCTGACTTGGGTATTTTATTTGGGATATCCCCTAGCGACCAATAAATAATTTAGATTTAGGTCACAACCCTAAAATTATCCTTATAAGGGTTACCTATTCCCCTATGATTGCAAGTGCTATTCTTCCTCCTCACCCTGAGACTGTGACTTGGATCTGTGGATGGGCAATGTGACAAGAATCTTGTACCCAGAGCTAGCAAAGGGACCCCTGTAATTTCCTCAGCAGTTGTCTGATCCCCTCCTCACCCTTGATTATCTGTAGCTGAGATTGCTGGGAGCCTTTGCTTCTGATTCAGTTGTACCTAAGACCCGTTGTGTGCTACTTTGCATTCCACTTTCACTCCAGTGCAACAGATCTTTCATGCCAGCTTTCAAAATTGTTTTGGTCTGAAAAATTATTTTACTGTCTTTTTGTGGGTCTTAATTGCAATGAAGAAATTTTAATATAACAATTTTCTGAGTAGAATGCCACTAAATATAAAGTATTCCAATTATTAAATTGTCCAAACAGACAGGCATTATGTTTGGAAATAAAAAGTCAAAATCACTGTGAAGGAAAAGACCTCCATCCCCCATATGTTAAATAGATTGATTTTAGGATTATTTGCACAATAAGCATATTAATTATTATCTTGACTGTCTTAAGTATCTTGATTCTCCCTTGGTTTAAAGCTCAATTCTAGATATATTACTGGCATCCATTCCAAAATTAAATTAAAATTTTCTATCTACTCATTTTTCTACTTAAGGCTTTATAGCCAGAGGATGTTCTAGCTCCAGAATTTGTTTTGAGGCATTATACCATAGTTTTTTGGAGGGTACTTTGGTAGAGATCAGATAGGTCTGTGTACCTTTTCTTCTGTGCAGTTTAAATAATTTGCTGAGTCACACAGGTAGTGTCTGGCAATGGATTTGAACTCAAGACTTCCTTACTCCAAGACTAGCACCATACCTTTTAATTAACAAGCAGTTATTAAGTAATAATTAATAATAGCTAACACTTATAGAGAGCTAATTATATGCCAGGCACTGTGCTAAGCACTTTACAATCTTTTTCTCATTTGATCCTCATACTAATTCTGAAAGGTAGGTGCTATTATCATTCTCATTTTAAAAATGAGAAAACTGGGGGTAGCTGGGTAGCTCAATGGATTGAGAGTCACTTCTAGAGATGGGAAGTCCTAGGTTCAAGTCTGGCCTCAGACACTTCCCAGCTGTGTGACCATGGGCAAGTCACTTAACTCCAATTGCCTAGCCCTTACTACTCTTCTGCCTTGGAACCAATCCACATATTGATTCCAAGATGGAAGGTAAGGTTTTAATAATAAAATAAAATAAAAAAACAAAAAAGAGAAAACCTAGAGGCAAACATGTTATGGTCATAAAGTGAGAAAGTGTCTGAGGATGGAACTGAACTCCAGGACTGGTGCTCTGTCTCTTAAAAGTAATTTCTATGTCAGGCTTTTCTAATACTTAGAAAGAAATATCAAAAACAATTCCTCAGCTCAAGGAGCTCACTTTCCAAAGGGGAAGTCCATGAGCACCTAAAAAAGATAAATATAGAGTAGATGTATCTAGAGCAAGTTTATAAGTCCTTTAGTACAGAGGCATCAAACTCCTGGCCTGTAACACTCCCCAGGGCATTTCCTCCTCCCCCTTAATCAATCAGGTTGGTTCAATCGGATACATAATATGTTATTCTAAGCACCTTGACAAGCATCAAGAATGTCTTCTTGCACAGTCCTGGAGACAAGATCTTTTTCTGGTTATATGCCTTGTCACGGTTGTTACCAGAGCTAGCACCATAATAATGGAGACTGGTATTCTCTTTGCAACTGCAAAGGCAGAAAAAGATGGTGTGTTCTTTTTAGTCCAAAATATTGCTGCCATAGCCAGTTTAATTGCTTCAGAGTGCCTCAGAGCCCCTGCAAACTCAAACCCAAGTGCCCAATTTTCTTTTAATGTTTTCCTCTGTCTCAAGAAATTTCTATATCACCACTGCTGGGTTTGTACCCCAAAGAGATAATAAGGAAAAAGACTTGTATAAAAATATTCATAGCTACGTTCTTTGTGGTGGCAAAAAATTGGAAAATGAGGGAATGTCCTTCAATTGGGGAATGGCTGAACAAATTGTGGTATATGTTGGTGATGGAATACTATTGTGCTCAAAGGAATAATAAAGTGGAGGAATTCCATGGAGACTGGAACAACCTCCAGGAAGTGATGTAGAGGGAAAGGAACAGAACCAGGAGAACATTGTACACAGAGACTGATATACTGTGGTACAATCGAATGTAATGGACTTCTCCATTAGTGGCAATGCAATGATCCTGAACAACTCGGAGGAACCTACGAGAAAAACTACTATCCACACCCAGAAGGAACACTGTGGGAGTAAAAACACCAAAGAAAAACAACTGCTTGAATACATGGGTTGAAGACATATTGTTGGGGATATAGACTCTAAATGAACATCCTAGTGTAAATAACAACATGGAAATGGGTTCTGATCAGGGACACATGTAATACCCAATGAAATTGCGTATTGGCTGCGGGGAGAGTGGGTGGAGGGGAAGGAGGGAAATAATGTGATTATTGTATCCAAGGAATAATGTTCTAAATTGACTAAATAAACTTATTCAAATGGAAAAAAAAAAAGAAATTTCTATATCCATAGCCATGGGTGTGAGATGAATAGTTCCATCCATACACCATTCCCAATAACCTTTTCTAGTTGCATATGTAGTGAGGACTGAGCCTCTGGCAGCCATTTATACTTATTCCATTAGTTTTTTCCCAGGTGAAGAGAATGTTGTGGAGAACAATTTGAGTAAAAATGCTCCAAGCCATGGTTGACTGTTAATCCAGTTGATTGTGTATCCTGGCTGAAATCTGAGATTTGATGTATTCAACTCTGGACTACTAATAGATGTGACAAAATTGTGGAACTTCCTCTTGCCTTTGCTCTAATTTTTGTTGGTGACCCACTCAAACACCAATGATTATATCACACACAACCTTGTAGACAGAGGTGACTTTTGTGGCATTAAAATCAGGTTCTGTGCCCACTGGGGATGAGGGTAGAGTGTAGACCTTTGGGTGGTCATAGGTGGCATTTTCTCCATCATTTGAATACTAGCTTGTGTGGACCCCAGTGGATAGAAACTCTTCATGCAGACCCTCTGAACAGAAAGTGTAGGAAGATTAAACTGCTGTTGCCTCCATCCATGATAAAATGCTCTTTGTATTGGGAGAGGTGTCTGCAGGCTCATCAAACACAGTAGTCATAGATACTTGATAGTCTCTCCTGTTAGGGTATTGATTTGGGGATTTTGGGTGTGGGGGTGTGTGTGTGGGGGAGGGGCTGATTACTTTCCATTTTTTGGGTCAGTTTAGATTTGGTTCCCCCAGGGTCTTCAGAATCAGATGAAAATGTCACATTGGGAAATTTTTTACAAAATAAACAAAAACACCTACAACATAATGTTAATCTGTGATTTTCTAAGTCACCAGGCATAGTCCAGCAGAGATCTGTTTCTACTTGCAATGAACACCACTGATATAGTCCACATAACCACTGTTTTCCCTTTAATTTTCTTTCCCACCCCCAGATGAGTCTTCCCATCTTGCTAAACCTGGAAGAACAGCCACCAGTCACAGGCTCCATATCACTATTGATCCATACAGTAAACTTTGACCTATTCTGTTTCTGCCATGGGCTAAATCACCTCTCCTTGTGCAGGCTGGCTTCTCCCCAGCCTGGGGACTCATTCACCATAGTAGTGTCAGGTGAACTGGGGACACTTGAATGACTTAGCCTATTCCAACTCAGACCTCTCTGGGCTCAATAGATCCATCTCATTTAGCCTAATAATAGGGATTATAGGTGTGTATCACCATACTTGGCACACCCTTCATTTAAAAATTTAAAAGAAAAAAGAGGCCCAGGGAAGTTAAATAGCCCATGGTCATATGGATAATAAACAAACTCCATGATTTTACAGATGAAGACACTAAGGCCTTGAAAGATGAACTAATTTGCCCATAGTTAAATGAGTGATTACTGATAGGGCCAGGATTTGAACTTAGGACCTCTGACTACCCATTCCAGAGTTAAGGCTTCATGGCTTTCCTGAGCTGTGAATTCTATCCCATTCAAGGCATCCTCTCCAGCCACTTCCATCTCCCACCATCAGGGACCATCCCATCCCCTTCCAACTACATAAGTGAATGACACCTGGGACTGACCCTCTGGGGCAACTCCATCTCCAGACCAAAGCCTTTTGGACAATGATAATCTATTTAAACTCATTATATTTCCACTCCATTGTTCTTTCCCTGTCCCAGGGATTCTGAAATCCCATTCCCCAATGTAAACTCTGTTCCCAGTTCCCCACATTCCCCTCAACCTAATCCCACCTGATGTTCCACTTTGAAGCTACTCACTCCTTTCCACTCTACTCTCTAGAATTCCTACTCCCTAGGTAACAAATTTGCTTTCATCTTAAACCTTTGCTTTTAATCTAACTCTACACCTTCTTGGACCCCTTGAGACCAGGCTCACTCCTGTTGACACAGCTTCTGAAGTGCCCCCCCAACACTGATGGTTATGGTGGGGATGTTGGGAAGACTCCTCATTCCTCAATGTCACTTCCAGGTTCTCATTCTAGGATGATCACTCCATATCACTCCTTAGAGGTTCACCGAATCTGTATTTATCACCCAATCAAGATTCTGCTAGTGGTTTACTGCTTGGACCCAGGGCTTCCATCTTTTCCCCACTCCAGGCCATCCTCTATCCAACTGATCTTTCTGAAGTCCAAGACTGACCAGGTGTGAGTGAAAAATCCCCTGCCCCCTTCTAGGACGATTAGATTTTAATGTTAGCAGTAGTCTTTAGATAATCATCATTGTAATTCCAGGACAGTTAAATAATGATAGCATAAGTAGTAATGATCTGAGTAGGCCTTTTGTGATTATTTTAGTATAAGTTGTAAAGTGTAAAAATGGAGATTTGAATCCAGGACTTCAATCCCCAGAAGTCCTTGCTCCACTTCCCCAGAATGCTTTGTAATCTCACTGAATTCTCACCTGGGCTGAGAGCAAATTATGATATAAAGGGTCTCCGCCATAGGCGGGGTCTCTTCTCTTCCTGTCTCTGCTGGCAAGTAGACGTATCTCATGATGTGAGTTAAAATTGAATGGGCCTTTTGGCACACCTAGCATGTGCTTCTCTAACTTGTATTTTCTTTAATCCTTAACCTTTAATAAACCTCATAAAATATAATACTCCTTGCAGAAAGAAACTAATTTATACCTGCCTCAGTTTCCCTAAATTTTAACTGTTACGAAAGTATGACACCTACTTGAAAATAGTTAATAATTGTTGCAAAGCACTTTTAGCCTTAGTCTTCAAAATTGCTATATTGTGCACACTCAGCAATCATGGTCTTGAACTCGTGACTTGGCCTTCACTAGCATACAGGCTTTTGCCCAAGTTAGAAGCCTGGTGACACCTCTTCACCTTTGTATAAACCCATTATACATCATCAGGTTTTTTCCCCGCCTGGCGGCCTGGCACCTCCTCCCTGATCATCTTAGTATATACATTATCCTTGACATCATCAGGCTTAGAAAGTAGGGTTCAGGCTCCTTCACTCCCACCTTGTTTATCAAGTGACGACTTCTACTAAAGAAAAGCATTTCGTGATTACTTCAATCAATCAGCATCTCTCTATTTTTATCACTGTCTTGAATAATTTTTATACTGGTATAGAAGTTTTCTAATTCTTTGAAGTATATCGGAAAGTCTCTCATAGTGGTCTGGGTCTTTTGATCTTGACAAGATGTCCAGCTTTATTGTGAGACCAGCCCTCTTGCAATAAACCTACTTCTTTATGGCTTGGAGACTTTGTTTATCATTTGCGTTCCTGTACTTAGAAATTACACAAGGTCATTTTTCTTCAATCAACTCTAGTGTCTCCCTTTTGTCTCCAGAAAAAAACCCATAATATCCTTTGTCTTTTTAAATTCTTCATAAAATTATATTCTGTATGAAATACATGTATAACCCAGATCAAATTGCTTACCATCTCCAGGAAGGGGGAGACAGGGAGACAACGTGGATCTACGTTGGTTACTTCAATCAACGTAATCAACGTGGATATAATTTTAGAAAACAGATACTGAAAATTGTTATTGGAAAATAAAATTTAAAAAATTAAAACCTTCATAATCCATAATAAAACCTTCCTCTTTTTGTAAGGTCTTCTTAGATATTACTTACTTCCATGTTCTTCCTCATATAAGACAAAAATTAAAACCTTCATAATCCATAATAAAACCTTCCTCTTTTTGTAAGGTCTTAGATATTACTTCCATGTTCTTCCTCATATAAGACATCTCCCAACTAAAGCACTTTAATTGGCTAACTCCTAAGTCATCTTTGCCTCCTGGCTTCTCCCAAATTTCAGCTAAAATCCCCACTTTCTAAAGAAGTCTTTCCTTATCTTCCTCATTGCTGGGCAGTACTAGATAATTTGAAAGCTGTGATTGGTCCCTGCAAAGAGGGGAAGGGACAAGAAGTCACTATAAAAGCCCTGAATTTCTGGGGCTAGAGTTGGCTTCAGTTGTCCTCGACAGTTTGTCTCTTCAGCTCAAATTGCCTCTTGGAAGAAAGTTGGATGAGTGAATAGCTGACTTTCCTTTCCTGAATTCTGGAGAGATTAATTCTGATCGAGGGTTAACAAGTTGTGCCTGGCTGAGTGGAGCACTGGAGCAATATTTAGCGTGATAGGCTAAATATCTTCTCTACCCACTTTTTTGTATTTCTCAACTTTCCCACTCTCTACCTATTTTGTAAATAAAAACTATTGAAAGTATTTTGACTTGAGCTATAATATTTTAAATCAGTGACCACCATATTATTTTAGAATTTTCACATATTTAGTCCAAACCCTTAATTTAATTCCTTACACACTGTACCATGTTTTCTCTCAAAATGAACTTGGTACTTTCTCAAGAGGGCTAAAGGAAGATGGGGTATCATTATTCCTTTTCTTTTAGAAGCATGAGAAGTTACAAACCAAAAGGGGGCTTAGAGAGAGCCTTAAGAGGAATCAAAGGAAGATCTGAGGACCCCTGTTATGTATGTAGTTTGGGTGTGATTTGTTGTTCAACTTACCCAACTCTATGGATACAGGAGAAGTGGTAGCTATTTCTCCAATTTTTGCTACACCATCATAGTAGGCTCGTCCTGCCATTATCATAGCTAGAGGGGAAAAAAAAGACATATTCAAAATAATTAATAGAAAGAAAAAACAACAATGCAGATTTCCCCTTAAAACATAAATCAGTCACCCTTTTAAGAATGGATATGAATTGAATGAAAATCTCTTTTGATAGTTCACTTGACAAGCAGTCCCTGACTTCCCAGTGCCTCAACTTAGGTACCATCGACATATGTGAACACCTAGGCTGCTGTGGAGGGGAACTCCTGTTACTGAAGTAAAAGGCTTTAGAAATCCCTAGAGCTGGCAGGGAGCTAGGTGGCACAGTGTTAAGAGCCAAGCCTGGAGTTGGGAGGACCTGGGTTCAAATCTGGAATAAGGCACTTTCTAGGTGTCTAGACCCTGGGCAAGTTACTTAACCCTGTTTGCCTAGCCCTTGTCATTCTTCTGTCCTAGAGTTATTACTAGGACAGAAAGTAAGGGTTTTAATGAAAAAAAAAATCCCTGGAGTTGTTACTATTAAAACCGTCCAGACCCTGAGTCATAGAAAAAAAAGGCTACTGTAAGGAGCTGGTTAGTACAGCACTATAGTTCCAGTTTTTTAATGGGCCAAAATAAGCTTTTGTGGGTGGACTGGGAAAGTGAGCCATTATTGGCTGATCCCCAGTGAGTCACTGCTTCTATGAGGAAATAGATTCCAATTTCCAAAGTTCATAAGTGAACTTTGTGACAGTTGCCTATGCCTTTAGAGTGGTCTTGCTTCTGAATAAGTGTAAATCCTGTTCAATTGCAACAAGAAAACTGTAAGAAAGCTTTGAAAGAGTTAATCCTCTCCCTTCCAAAAACAAAAGAAAAGAAAACAAAAAACACCACTACCAAAAAACATGCCTTGATCAAAGCCAACATCTTCTTTTCAGAAAGTGAAGACAAAATTATGTGGGTTGTATTCAAATTTCTTCAAAATAGAATTATTTTATTCTCATTCCAAATTTCAAGTCTATAGATTTAATTGTTTTTAGAGATTTAATTCTGAGGGGTGGAAACTGGATAGTTTTACATATTTGAATTTCCTTTCTTTGAAAATAAGGTTCATTTTGAAAACTTTGAGAATGAATAACAGGTATTTTTCTTATGAGTTGCTTATTTACATATAGTAATATAGTTATGCAGTTTAAAATTTGCAGTATTTATGTTTTTGGTGTATATATATTCCCAAATTAGAAAAAATTGAATTAGGTTTACTTAGCAGCTTTTGAGATAAATTTATAGTGAATATTATAAATGTAAATAAGAAGTCATTGATTTTGATTATAGGCATGATAAGAACTTTGGGCAGGGGTAATGATGAAGATTTTATAGGAAAAATATTCAGTATTTTTCATTATGTAACTATTTTATCACTACTTATTTTACATATGATAGAAAATAGATTAATATATAATTTAAATTCTTTAAAAAAAAAAGGATTCAAATCCTTAAAAAAAATCCTTTCAATTCTTTCTTCAAAGTTATTACAACCCAGAGATATGTCTTTTACAAATACAATGCTCTCAAAACACTGCTGCAATTTATAGTAGTCTGGGAATAACTTTGCAATGCAATTATATGAAGAAGAATAATCTGCATCTGCGGAATACTTTGGGATTATTAACTAGCTGATTTACCCAACTGTCTTCAGATGTCAACAATACCATTCATGTTTCACTAATAGGCACAGAGTTGAAAGAGAAATGGTGGATGGAGAGTGGAGCTCAAAGTAAGAAAGTTTTGTTTTCAAGTTCTGCCTCTAATATATACTCACTATGGGCAAATCTCAAACTTCTAGGCAAGTCCTAGGCAAGACTCTAATGCAATAATGTAGCTAAACAGTTGATGATTGATAGAGAATCCTCAAAGGGAATCCCAAATATAGATTAAGAAAAGAGGTATAGTTAGTTCAATAAATGCTCATGGTCATACGGTAGGCAAATTTGGGGCAGAAGAGAATCCGATTAACTCAGGCAGAGCTAAGGTTGCTTCCAGTTTTAAAATCCTATGACAGTCTTGATTCCTGGACTTGTAAACATTAAAAAATTCCTTTTGAGAACATGTACATATAAGCAGAGGTGTGCTGGAGCCAACCTGAACTGGCTTAAGAGCCAAGTGTTAGTTAGATTTTCAGTGTGAGCATTTCTCACATCTCATAAATTGACAAATACTAAGAATCAATGTTTGATTTATTATTTTGAGGATTGTCTAATCTTAAAAAAATGAAGGAGAAAAATGTTAATGATTCAGAAGAAACCTAAATGCGTCATGCATATATTTTTCCTGGAGAGTTGGTTGTTAAAAATTTACCAATAGCCTCCTGGCATATAGGTGTGTATATATAAATATATATATTTAAAGTATATATTCATTATACATCTATGCCTATACACATAAAGTAATATTTTACTGTGGGAATTAAACATTAATAGTTACCAATTAGCTGAAAGGCAAATCTGTGGGATACAATGTCATACTGAAGGTAAACCATACAAATGATATTATCCTAAGTATTTTATATCTCTACTATCTCATTATAAAAATTGAATTTCTTGAACATTATATTGGTTTATCTATTTACTCTCATTAGACAAATTCCATTGAAAACTTTCATTAAGTATTTATTTTACCTTTATTTTAAAATATTAATGCTTTTGTTTTTCACATAATCTTCATTTCCAAATATTTCCCATCACTCTCCCATTCATCAAACAAGGAACATTTGCTAAGCTTTTACTATATGTGAAGCAAAGTCCTGGGGATTCAAAGGAAAAAAAAAAGCCCTGAAGGCTGGCACTCAAAAAGGAGGAGACAATAGGGACATACACAAGTGTAGGCAGAATACATGCATAATGGATGGAAGGTAGTTTTGGGAGGTGGATTAGCAGCTAGGGGAGTCGTGTTGAAACTTTTTAGGAAGAAGGTGGTGCTAGAGCTAAATTTAGAGGGATACCAGGGATTCCAAAAGGTGGATGAAGAGGGAATGAATTCCAGGCAGAGAATGAAGTTCAAGGAAGGGATTAGAATGTAGAAAAGCTGGAAAGTATTAGAGAGGGGCCAAGTTGTGGAAAGATTTAAGTGTCCAACAGAAGAATTGACATATGATTTTCTAGGCAATTGGAGGCCACTGAATTTTGCTGAGTGGAGATTTGGGTGAAGGGAGAAACCGACATGATTGGATTTGTACTTTAGGAAAATCACTTTGGCAACTATGTAAGAAGATGGACTGGAATGGAGAGACAAGGCAGGAAATTATCTAGTGTACAGCTGGAAATTCTATCTCTTCACAGTTGCCAAAAATGTAAAGATTAAAACGAATATCCAACAACTATTATATTTTTAAAGTTTTATTAATAATAACTAAAATAAAAGCACTACCTAACTCAGAGGGAGGAGTCACAGCCAACTTAAATACAATCACATAAATGTGAGGATGTAGGAAAAGGGAAAAGGATTCTAGGTAACACAGAAAGGAATTTTGAGTAATGTAGTTTTTAGGGGTTCAAGATATTGTAGTAATCTAGCTATGGGGTGATGAGGGTCTGTATTATGGTGGGGATTCTGTGTGTAGAGACTCAACATATCCAAGAAATGTTGTAGAGATAAGATTGAGCAAATGCTTGGATATGTGGAGTGAGATTGGAATCAAGGAAGATGCTGAGACTGGGAACTTGAGTGATTGGAAAGATGGTGGTACAGTAATAGGGACTTTTAGAAGAAGAGTGTTTTGAGGGAGGTATGAGTTCCATTTTGGACATACTATGTATGAGCTGCTTTTGGGTGTATTTAGTTTGAAATTTTCAATTGGCAGTTGGTGATTATAAGAGCTCAGAAGAAACACTCCATTCACACATATTTGGGAGTTGCCTGCATAGAGACAATAAATGAACCCATGAGATCTCATGAGGTCACCAAGTGAGATGGCATATGGTAGGACTCATGACATAACCTTGAGATAGATCCACAGTCAGTGTGAGTAACATGGAAGATGACTCAGTAAAGGAAACTGAAAAGTGGTTGGACAAGTAGGAGGATCAGGAGAGAGTAGAGTCTAAAAGAGGAGAAAATATCCAGGAAGAGAGAGTGGTCAGCTGTGTCACATGCAGCATCAAAATCAAGGAGGCTTCGGATTGAGGAGGGACCATTAGACTTGGTGAGAAAGAGATCATGAGTAACTTCAGAGAAAGCAGCTTGAGTTGAGTGTTGAGGTGGGAAGTCAGACTTTTGGAAGTTAAGAGTAAGAGGAGAGGAAGGGGAGGGAATGAATATAGAGAGTTTTTCAAGGTGTTAATTAATACAGGGAGGAAATATAGGATGATAGCATGGTAGGATATGCTGAGGATTTTTGAGGATGAAGGAGCCTTGGACAAGAGATGAAAATAATGGATAAGAAGGGAGAAGAGAAAGGGAGAAGAGGGAGTTCTCAGTGGATAGTTTTATTTTTTGGGTTAATAATAATAACTAGTAATTATATAGCACTTTAAAGTTTGCAAAAAATTAACTTAGTTGATGTTCAATGAACCTAGAAAGATGCTTTTATCATCTCTGTTTTACAGATGAAGAAACTGAGGCAGAAATTAGTTAAGTGGCTTGTTTAGGATTGTATAGTTAAGGGTCTGGCAGGATTCCAACTCAGATCTTCCTATGTCAAGTGCAGAATTCTATGTACTTTGCCATCTAGCAATCTTGTTACTGCCTAAATATGAGGCAAGGACATTACCTGGGAAGGTGCATCAATTTGTTTAAGTCTTTCTTTGTTTCACTGAATTCTTTGTATTCACTTTAAAAAAATACAGTAAAATTCCATTATATTCCTCTAACACAATTTGTTTCCTATTCTTTGCTTTCACAAAAAGATGCAATGGATATTTTAGCAAACATGGGACCTTTATTTCTGTCTTTGACTCTCTTGGGGTATAAACTTTGCAATGGGAGCCTGAGGCCAAAGAATAGGAACCGTTTAGTATTTTTTTTTTAAAGCATGAGTCTAAATTATATGTTTGTAAAAGCTCATAGCAACAACAGTATATTAATGTGCCTGTCTTCCTGTAGACCTTCTAGCACTGACTAGTGCCTTTTATTTTACCTATAAAGTTGACTTGAGTACTTCTTGCTCTACAGAAAAATAGCAATTATTTACACAGTTCCATTCACATTCACTGTTTGGCACTTAGTCATTTGCTGCCATCCAAGTCTAGTCTTCCCAATTAGATTCTAAGTGTCTGGAGTAAGGCCATGTCTTGAATTGTTCTTTGTAGACATACATCTTATACAAATATTAAGTATTAAAAGGCTACCCTCCCTGAAAACAATGCATTTTCCTTTTTTTTTTAAACCCTTATCTTCCATCTTGGAATCAATACTGTGTATTGGTTCCAAGGCAGAAGAGTGATAAGGGCTAGGCAATAGGGGTTAAGTGACTTGCCCAGGGTCACACAGCTGGGAAGTGTCTGCGGTCATATTTGAACCTAGGACCTCCTGTCTCTGGGCCTGGTTTTCAATCTACTGAGCTACCCAGCTGCCCCCTGCATTTGCCTTTTTAAAAATTTAAATGATTTAACCTTTAACAAAGCATTCCCACAAATAAAGTAAAAGAAGATTGTACACAAATGAAATCACAAATCTCCTATGTGTTTAGCTTACTTTTCTTTATATCTACAAAATAAATCCCATCCACAAGTGTTCCACAAGTTCTGGGGCACTTGTGAACAGTGCACGTCCAAAGGCTTGCCAGACCAAACTTTCTTGTGCTCAGATTTAGGCATGCCACTTTTCTAGTCAAAACCTTTGGTGGAATCTTCCTTCCTTCAGAGAAGATTTAAAATTCCCTTGCCTGGTATTTGAGTGCTTCTGTAATATGTGGCCATCTTACTTTTTCAGCCATATCTCATCTTACTTTTTCTCTTTCCTTACTCATTAGCCCCTGAATGTGCCTTAAATTGCACCTTGCCCATGCCACCCCCATTCTTTGTTAATACTATTTAATTTGCCTGAAATTAGGGAACTTCCTCAATTTCTCTTACTTCACCCTCTGTAGTCTGAATTCCAAACCATCTTTTAAAGCTGAACTAAATGGTAAGAATATAGATGAAACTAGGCCAAACTGTCATGAGTAATGACCCTAAGGGAGTTTAGAAAATGTCAAAGACCAAAAAAAGGGGGAGAGACAAAGATCTAGAGAAACTAAGTCACATCTAATTGGAGGACTAGGTATGAAAGCTGTCTGTACACCTCAGTAAATCACCTTGAAATGTTTTTTTTCCCACTTCAGTAAAGCAATTTAGTTGTAAAAGAGAAAAAAAAAACCTTTTCAGATTACTGTGACCCCTCTCCCCCTTTTAAAAAATGTGATTTTTCAACAGATGAACTCTTAAAAACAATGGTTTTTAGGATTAAATAACCTGGAAAGGAATAATAGCCAAGAAGAATAACTTTTCTAAATCAAGACTCCTGAGGGATGGGAGGAAAAGTTCTGGATTCAGATTCTCAGCTCTGTCACTTCTTATAGGATATTGGGCAATTCATTTAATTTCTCTGAGCTTCAGTTTCCTTATTTGTAACATATCATATTACAAACTACCTATCCTACAGGGATGTTGTGAGAATGAAAAGAGATCAATATGTGAAAAAGCTCTCTATAAAACATAAAAATGCTCTCGCTCCATTTCTCTTTCATATATGAAATATGCTATATATAAAATATGCCAACAGATACATAAATACAACATTTTATAGTCTGCTTCACCTGTAAAATTAGGGAATTGAACTAGATGATCACTGAAGGTCCCTTTCAGCTATTAAACTAAATGGTTCCTTCTCTAATGATGAACTTCTCTACCAGGGCTACCCTTTGTATAATAGCTGGTAGTAATCCTGGGAGAAGTCATAGAACTATTAACTTAATAGCTGAAAAGGACTTGCAGGGATCATCTAGTCCAACTCCCTAATTTTATACGATGGAGCAAACAGAATCTCAGCTGAAACACAACCAGAATCCAAGTTTCTTGACACTCAATGCAGGGTCCTGTCCACAATACAACCTTGATGGTAAAGTGACTTGCTCTGGGTATCTCAGAAGTGTCCTGAGGCCAGATTCAAACAGTTCAATTCAATTTAACAAGCCTTTACCAAGTTACTTGTTAAACACTGGAGATAGTCATAAAAATAAGTGCTTTCTTAAATGAGTTTTATACTATTTGGATGTATGAGATATTTATAATATGTGCAAAATATGCACAAAGTAATGTTATTTTGGGGAATATTAATACCTTAGGGAATAAGGAAAGACTTCATGTATAGGATAGTCCAGGATTTTATGAGGCAGTGCATTTCAAAGTGATTTTTCCTTAAGCACAGTTCTTAACATGTCCATGACTCAATGAGTAACTATCAATAAAGACCCTAGTTGGGTCTCTGTGAGCTCTAGTATAAAACATAAACTGTTTGAATTTTATATAATTTGATCCTGACCTTAGTCTCCTCCTTACATTCCATGATCCAGGCAAACTGGACTTGAATATGTTATTTATAACATTTCATTTCTCACCTCTGGGTCTTAGCACTAACTACCCTCCAATGCCTAGGATATACCCCTGTATCACCTTTACTTCAAAGACTCCCTAATTTCTTTGAGGAAGCTGCCTAAATGTCCTTTTCCTAATCCTCAACTTCTAGGGACCTCCCTCCCTTCACTACCTTATATATATTCATTAGTGGTAGTTTCTTGGTGACTGAGAATGATGATATATATATATATATATATATATATATATATATATATATATACATTATGTATATTTATATAGCAGGACTTCAGGGTTGAGCACACTTCTGTAGTCTAGTTAGGTTGCTCATTCTCATTTATTCATATTCTCTTATTCTCCCCCATGTCCCACTCCCCTTTCCTTCTCCCTCCCTCCTGACTTTTAACTTATTCATTCTTTGATTCTCTAAAGGTAATAAAGGGGCATATGATACATTAATTATTAAATTACAACATCTTTCTCATTACACATTTAGCTCTGAGTAACTCTCTTTTCCCATAAACATTTGCTCATCTTTCCATATCAAACCCCCTAATTGGCTTGGCTTAAATAAACATCAAGGTTACTGGCTGTACTATTTATTAACAGCGCTAGACACAATTAAACAAAGACATGAATAATTCTTTATAATATATCAACTATGAGAAAGATCACAAAGTTATCTTTACCATCACTATAACTGCATACTTTTCAATTCTGGGCACAAAGCCCTACCATTCAGTTCTCTCAGGATATTAATTAAAGTCTTCCTCCCCCCAATAATTCTCTTCATGTTTATTGACAAGATAATAATTTTTTTCAGAATAAAATTAGAATAATAGCTAATTCCTGCTCAAAATTTAATGCCTCTTAATGATATAGTGACAGTATCTATAGTCTCTGTGGGAAAGGGTATTGAGGCTGTTATTGCATAAATATTCATCTCTCTCAATAAAATGTAAGTTCCTTGAGAACTGAGATTGTTTCATTTTTCATCTTTGTCTAGTGCCTAGCACAAGTTTGGTTTTATCTTTTATTCCAGTGCCTAGCATAGACCTGGTATACTGAAGGCTTTTAATAAATGCTCACTGACTGATTGATTTCAGGCATGGAATATAGCTTGTCCAGATGAAAACATCTCTAATATGGAACAGCAAGCAAACAGGTCAATTTGTTTGTAGCACAGAATGTGTTGAGAGGAATAATGTGAAATACATCTGGTAATAGAACCTGGAATTAGTCAGCAAAGATGGCAGTTTAAATTTGGGCAGAGTTTAAATTTTAGTCTGTAGGCTACCATCCAATTCCCTCATATTACAGAGAAGAAAGCAGGGGTCAAGGGAGGTTAAATGATTTTCCCAGGGGTCATTGAGATAATAAGCATCAGAGATAATATTTGAACTCCAGTCTTCTGGCTCCAGAGCCAGTATTCTCTCTCAATTGAAACTTCCTGAGTGACATAATCAAATAAATCATTTGGAAATGTCACTTTGTCAGCTGTCTGGAGGTTGGAATAGAAAGGGGAGCCTGGAGGCAGGGGGAACAATGAGGAAGCTATTACAATAATGATGATGAAGTCCTGAGTTAAAGTAAGTAGAGAAGGGATGGATATTGTCAAGGAAGAATAGACAAAGACTGGAAACTGAATGGAAGCAAGTTCAGGAGAGTGAAGAATCAAGTATTATTGAAATTGTGAACCTGCGTAACTGGAAGGTTGATGATACTCTGCCCAGAAATAAGGAAGTTAGGAGAAGGGATGTGCTTGAGGAGAAAGTCAATGACTTCTGTTTTGGGTATGTTGAGCTTGAGATATTTATGGGATGTCTAAGTAGAGATGTCATGCAGGGTACTAGAGATGTGAGACTGGAGCTTAGAAGGATGAAGACTGACACATGTAGATTAGGGAGTCTTCTGGATAGACATAGCTGAACTGGAAATAACAGGTGAGATCACTTTTAAGCAAATAGAGCCCAGGACAAAGTAGAACATGCTTGGCAATCCAAAAAAGGAGACCAAGGAGAAATGATATGAACTAGTAGAGAGCAGTGTCATGAAAACTATGGGAAGAAAGACAATCAAGGAAGGAGAGTGTGTCAACAATAACAAGTCCAGAAAGGTTGAGAAAGATTAGAACTATGAAAAGGTCACGGGGATGAGCAATTAAGAGAGATTATTGATAACCTCAGAGAGAATAGTTTCAGTCAAGTGGTGAGATCAGAAGCTGGTCAGAAATGGGTTGAGAAGTAATTAGAAAGGGAAGAAGTATATACAACAAATGGAGGCAGCTTTTTCGAAGAGCTTGACTGTGAAAGGAATGAGATATAGAATGGGGAAAATCTAAACTGGGATCAAGGGCCCAAAATAGAAAGCTTAGCCTTAATAAGGGGAATGAACGCTTCTTTCTCAGGGACAAGGACAAAGGAGAAGAGAATTTTGAGGAATTTGAGGTGTAAAACTAAGAAGGAGCTTTTAAATGGTCAAATTATTTTTTTAGCAAAGTGAGGTGAGCCCCACTGAAGAGGGTGTGAGGGGATAAAGGGTATGGTACAGTTTAGGGTTGAGAGGAGAAGAAAAGTTTTGGAAGAATAAAAGGATTGCCATGTAGTCAATAGTGAAGGCTCAGTTGAGATACAACAATGATAGTTTGTAATGGTCCCAGCTGACAAGGTTCTAAAGCTTTTTCTAATGGCATTTAGCAGTATACTGTGAAAATGAAAGGAATACTGACTAATAAACAGCTGAATTTGTTCAAGCTTCCATTTTTCCAGAGGTCTCTGATCCTATGGAAACTTGACATCAACAATACTTTTGTGATTGTATCTAAGCATGAGAAATGGTGACCATCAACTGATTGCTGGCAAGATGCCAACTTAATCCAGACCAGAAGGTTCCAAAGAAACCAAGCCTGGGAGTGGCCCTAGGGACTATTATAGATAAAGGAATCATCAATACCTGGACTAGGAACAGGCTCAAGGATTTTCCTAGACAAAACAACTGTCATCATAAAACAACCAATAGAGCCTGTCCACTTCATTCAGAGTCCCTCCATAATGGTTTAGAGCAATAAAAAGTTAGGAAGCCTGGAAGCTGGAGAGCTCCTTTCTTAGGAGAAGAGTTCCACCTATACACATGGAGTTGGTTCTGAGAATTTAATAAAATAAAGCCTGTGCCTGCCTTTTTGGTTCTCCATGTATTTCTCTCACTTAGTTCAACTCTGGTTTGTGGGGACAGGTATTGGGTCGACAATACCAGTGGAAGTAGAAAAGGCAGATAGAGGTGGAAAGCTCAGGCATGAGATTCAATAAGGCACAGGATCAAGGGATCCTAGGATAGAGAATAATATCAAGTTGAATTGGTTGCCCTTAGGGTCAAGATGCTAAATAGAAGAAAGGAAGGCTAGACCAAGATTGATATTCTGAGAAAGAAGAGAAGGGTGAAAGTGAATATAGGTTAAGAAAAGGGTGAAGCAGAGAGACATGGAAAGATTAGAGGCTATACTCTGAGAAAGGATCTGGATTATGGAGGCCACACAATCATGGGTGATAGCAAGATCAAGGGTCTTACTTCTTATATGTGGCTGAAAGTTTGAAAGTATAGGAAGTTGAGGAGCCAAGAGGCCCAACTGTGTGAGGAAACATCAAAATGCACAATTTAGCATTGCAAGTATAAAGCTTCTGACTGTATTGGAAAAGAAAACTATTACTCAGGTAATGAATTCCTTGAGAAAGGAGACTTCATCATGTGATCAACAAGATAGAGGACTAGACTCTCTCTGATCCTTATAATCATTCAGATTCAAAACAGAAATTATGTACCAAAGTTAAATCAATCTTAGCAGTCTCCCTGATCTAGTACACCAAGAATCCACAAGAAGGTTTAAAAAAAAAATACACAAACGAATAATGCCTATCTTGAGTTCATTCAAGTGCTCCCACCATACTACTGGCAGTAAAGCTTCACTAGTTTATTTAACACACAGACTTGTAGCAAAACCCAATTACACATTTCTGTGCTATGTCCCACCCCCATCCCTTTTGATTGCTTTGGAGCCAGGCTGTGAAAATTTGCTGGAACTTCAGTACTCAGAACTACAGCAGAGTAGCAATGGCTCTCAGTCCAAGAATGAAGGAACAAAGGGAACTAGGGAATGAGGGTGGGTGGGTTTGGAATTACATCTCTGGGCTTATAATTGAGTTCCCACTCCTTGATTCTACCCATTTACCCCACCATTTCTCAGAGTCTTAAAGATCTTAACTCTGAATGACAGAAGTCATCTCAAGATGCAAAAGCATTCAAGGGATAGCACTTTGATTAAGTCTGGCCCCAAAGCTGGGGAACAGAGGAAATGTGTGAGGGTTACATGGCATTCTAATAAGCCTTGGGGAAAGAGTTCAGCATTCATCTGGAGCCAGTTCTGCAGTTAAATCTAGGTGTGGTGAATTGTGAATTACTTATTATGGGAGGAGACTAAGATGCTTTAAGGGCCCTGGGAAATCACCACCAGAGGGGAGGGAGTCAGAAACTGAGCAATAGGGGAAAATAAGAGAGAGAGAAAAAAGAACTGAAGGAAGAAAACCCAAGGACCTAGAACAAAAGCAGATAAATCAAAAGGGAAAATATTAATAGAAGGCAATACAGCAGTCAATAAATAAGTTTAGGTATCTACAAGTAAATATTGTAAAACTAAGAAATATGTCAACATTTGATGAGACAGAAGACCCTGTGGAATTTGAAGAGAATGGGGAACTACACCATGTTTTTCTTGAATGGATTAAAGGAGACATGAGAATTATGAGAGCAGAATTTATGGTATGAACAGCAGAAATAACTGGTAGAATAAACAAAAAACTTGAATTTTGAGATGGCAAGTCTCAGCAAAGAAACAATGAAATAACAACTGGGAATGCAAACACAAAGAAGTGAAGGATGATCTAGAAGAAGAAAAAAAGCAAAATGCCATAACATTAAAAGAAAATGTTCTCAATAAGTAAAATGTAAGAAACTTAAAAACAGTATATGTAGAACCAAACTAAAAATTATAGGTCTCCAAGAAGAAAATGACAAGTCAAAAAAAAATATCTGAACACCATAATGCAAGAATTAATATTAGAAAGCATCTTAGAACTTCTGAAGAGAGAGAAAGAAAAGACCAAATGAAAGAGTTCCCAGGGAGGGGAAACTCAAGGCTACAAACAGTGACACAAAACTATAACATTTAACAATTCCATTCAAATGGAAAAAAATTTCTTAAATGACCAGGAGAAAGACTTTCAAATACAATGAAAGGAAATTTGAATAACACAAGACTATCCTAAGGGTCAATAGAAAATGCAGTAGGAGGCATAGAATGTGTTTAGAAGAGCCAGGGCCCTTGGGATGCAGTTCAAGTAAATTAGAAATTTGAAATTATCCATAAAATGGATTCTCAATAATAAAGAGGAATTTATAACATTCTTTGAAGGGAAACTAGGCAAGAAAAGATTATTTGCTTCTTGAATACCAGAGAAAACAAACTGCTTTATCTATAGTCACTAATTTGTCTCAGAGTCAGAGCTTGAACTCAGTTTTCTGATCTCCACAGTTGGCCTTTGCATGCCTCCCTGCTTAAGTGATCAATGGGAAATAATGTAGAAAGGAAAGAAATTGGAAATAAAAATATATACACATACAAATGAGAAAAAGCTGAGAATACAAAAATATTTTCAAATCTAACGTATTATATATTGTCTTATAAAACTTAAATGAGGGGAGGAAGAATGGGAAAAAGGGGGTTCTGGCTAGTTTGGGAAAAGCATTTTCCGGGGAAGGAGAATTTTTTGATCACATCTTAATACGTTATTTCAAGTTGAAGCTTCCTTTGTTAATTTCTGATTAGAAGTATGTAATTTTTTAAAAAGGCATAGTAATTTTTAAAAGAAAGAATATATCTACTGAGGAAGTTGTCAAGTTCCTTATAAAACCTCTTTAGAAGAGACTTGAATGTAGCAAGCAAGATAAACACATGAAACTCAAATTAATTTAAAATTAAAACTCACTTTGTTTTGCTAAAGAAAATCTAGATTCTGTTTATTCTAGTAAACAATGTCAAGATAATGATATGAAAATAACTATTGATTCACTTGTTTTGATTCAGGTTAAAAATAAAACTTCATATGGGGTCATTTCTAAAGACAAGAAATTGCTCATATAACCATAAGAATAACATTTAAAAAAAATAAACCACCAAACAAACCATGCCTTCTGTCTCATATCAGCTCCAAGGCAGAAGAGCAATAAGGACTAGGAAATGTCTACCTAGCTGCCCAAAGAACAACATATTATAGTTAAAAGACCACTGGACTGAAAGCTAAGGAACCTGAGTTCTAGTCCCAGTTCTAGCACTAAATAGTTTTTAGCTCTCAGGGGCTAACTTTCCTCATTTGCAAAGTAAGATGAATAAGCTAGCTGTCTGCTAAGCTCTCTTCCAATTCTTTATAATCCTATAATTTTTATTTCCCAGAGAGAATATAAATTCCTAAGGGGTCAGGACTGTTTTGTATTTGTCTTTGGTATCTCTGATGTCTAAAACAGGGGTTTCTATACCTTTGGTGCTTAATAAATGTTGCTGGTTTGAGAAGCTTCTTCCAGTTCCATTACTGTGAAAAATCTAATAATTTCCAGAGTGCAAAATTTTATATGTAAATATGTGTGTAATGGGGTGTAATATTAGGTATATATAAATATTTAACGTGGGGAAAAAAAGAATAAAGGAATGTGTAAAAATTTAAAGTGAGAAAAGATAGCTTTGGGAGCTAATGTAATTTGAAAATTTCCAAAGTTAATATAATTTTTGGCAAAGATAAAAAACCTCATCAAGTTAGCATTGTTATAGCTATAACTTCCTTATTTCAAAAGAAATTGTTTTCTAATAATACTGAACACATAGCAGAAATCAACTCAGCCTTTTAGCAGATATTACACCAACTAAATATGACTATTTAAAAACAAACACAACCATGTTGCCATAATTAAATAAGAAATATTTATTGCTCACCTATTATGTGAAAGTCATGTATCTTTTTTAAAAAAATCCTTACCTTTTGTCTTAGAATCAATACTAAGTACTGGTTTCAAGGCAAGTGGTAAGGGCTAAGCAAATAGGGTTAAATGACTTGCCCAGGGTAACACAGCTAGGAAGTGTTTGAGGCCAAATTTGAACCAAGGACTTCCTTTATCTAGGGCTGGCACTCCAAGGCATTGTATCTTAAATATAAAGTTAGAAAGTCATAAACACTTACCACTAACAGCCTTCTCATAGTTTTTCCCTAGGTTTATTAAGTTCCGGAGTCCAGGATTGAATTGTTCCATGACATTCTGATAAACAAATAAAAAAAAACAGTTAAAAAGTAAACTCAGTACATCCATAGTTTTTTATGCATGAACTGATTGAGTGTAACCAAAGACCCTAGACTGGGAATATATAAATGTAGCTAATATCAGTTTAAAAATAATTAATAGCATTTATTTCCTCACCTGGTTGAATAAGGGCACCGATCTGTCAGGCTGGATGTAGCACTGGCACACTTCCAGGTGCCTGAGGGCTGGGTATGACCTCCTAACTGTAAATGGTGTGCTTTGCAGATACTCAAGTCATTAAATGTGAAAGTCCAATTCATGTGGAGTATGGGGCCCCTGAGGTTAAGGTTCTGTCTTGTGTTTGAGCAAGTCAGGGGATATAGTTTTAGTGTTTAAAAAGGAAAAAAAGACAAATCATCAGCTACCTGTCTAATTTATTTGTTTGGGTGTGTTTAGTTCCACTGCCATAGAAACTTCTAAAAAGATTGGAAAAATGAAAACGAAAACAAAACAAAACAAAACGATGTCTTTTTTCACCCTTTGAAACATATGCCATCATGAAATGGTACCATTTTTCCCAAGGTTATCATTGGTATTTTTTTGCCCTCTTCTAACACAGCCAACACAGATGTTGTAAGTATATGAAATGTCCATATTGGTAACATCAGAATATCACAAATGGAGGTGGAGATGAGAAGTATTATTTTAAATATGTAAAAGTTATCTAAAATATTTAAATAAATATATTGAAGAGTGAATTCAATTGGAGTGAAGTGACTTGCCCAGGGTTCCACAGTTAGGAAGTTCCTGAGATCACATTTGAACCCAGGACCTCCGGTCTCCAGGTTTGGTGCTCTATCTACTGAGCTTGCCCCCTTCCTTAAAGTATTTTGAAGACCACCTTCTTGACTAACCCTTATAATTTCTCCTAACAAGACTGCTTGCGCTGGAGAATTCTGAGCCACAGTGGGCTAAGGGGATGGGGTGTCTGCATAAGTCTAGTAATAATATGCAGAGCCCCCAGGAGAAGCAGGACTACAAGGCAGCCTAAGGAAGGGCAAATCACAGAAAATAGAGCAGGGCAGGTCAAAGTACCCATGTCATTCAGTAGTGGAATCAGCCAGAGAACAGATCTCAAAAGGAAAAGCACCACCACATTGCCCCCAGTGCATTGCTCTGTGTTCTGCACACAGCTTAACCCATCATTATTTAGTATTAGATCAATTAGTACTTCTTTGGTTACACAATGTAGTCAGGCTGCTTTTTAAATGACTTTCCAAATAAGGGAAAGATTGTTACTTGAAGCTTTTATATTTTTGTGGAAATGGTACTTTCAGGCAGATTGATGCCATGGAAGAAGCATTAGCTGGATTGGGAGCCAAAAGACCTGGGCATTCTACTCACTTATGATGCAATCTTCAGCAAGAAAATTAATTTTATTTTTAATTTTTAAATATTTTAAAAATAACTCCTTACCTTTTTTCTGTCTTAGAACCAATACTATCAATTCCAAGGCAGAAGAGCAGAATGGGCTAGGCAACTGGGGTTAAATGACTTGCTCAGGGTCGCACAACTAGGAAATGTCTGAGATCACATTTGAATGCAGGACCTCTGGTCTCAAGGAGTGACTATTAGACCAATTCTTTTTACTGGGCCTTAGTTTCTTTATCTATGAAATGATACAGGATGGTTCCCTTCTAGTACTAAGATTCTCTAGTTATCTGAAGTTTTTAACTCAAATCAAATCATTGAAAACTTCTTCAAGTAAAATAACCCACCAATTGAGATTGGATGATTTTTTCCCCAATAAAATTAGTCTAAACATTTTTTTTTCAGAATAGCACTGTGATGGACTTGAAAGAAAACAGTTTATATGGATCTGAATGTTCAGTATGTATACTTTACACTGTCATTATTTAAGGTATAGTTATAGAATCACTTTCAAAATGAAAGTCAGTAGTGTTGGCCTCTTTGAGAGGAAAATCCATTTCTTCAGCTACTCTTGGCTATTAATCCAATTACTTTGGTGGCAGCAATGCAGTTGGAACTCAGCAACAACCTGCTCTTGTAACCCACAGAACTCTCCAGTTCTAATATACTTATGAACTCTAAAGTTGAAAGAGACATAAATACCAGAAAAAACAGTATATTGAACAGGAGAAACTCCTATTTCAGTGTTCAGCTTCTAAATAGTATCAGTCATATGGCTTGCAAAGTTTAAATTATTGACATTTTACAGTTTAGTGGTATATTAAGTCACAGAAAACAAACTGTTTTTAAGAAAGAAATTTTCCTCAAAGATTAAAGTGATCATGAGATATTGGTAAATTTAAGGAGGATTGTATTATTTTTAAATATAGGGTACCCAAATCATTTTGATTCAATGATAACTAATTGCTACACATGCTACCATCCATTGCTTGGTGAAGAATTCCATTTGCTGTGCCAGTTTAAACCAGAATAGTTACACACCCTCTTGGAGGAGAACATGGGGCATGGTGTATGTAGCCGTGGTTACAAAACAACAAATTCTAGTGTTGGTTGATGTTGGAGAAAAGCAGGATATTCATGTATTCTACCTGGAACTTTTCCCTCTACTCAAAGGATGTCTACCCCACCCCTCGAAATTTAAGAAAAAAAGAAGTTTCAATGCCTGAAATGGTTTTTGTGTTAAATTTTACATTATCTCCTGTAGAGCTTAGTCTTTTAAAGCAGAATAAATACAACCTTCTGAGTTTTCTTAGCTTTATTTCTGTTCAAATAAAAGCTTTTTTCTACTACATGAAACTACTGAAATATAAAATATGTATTTTACCACTTGAAATTATGCTAGAGAATTCAATTTAATAAATATAGGGCTCACTTTCTTAGGTTCTGTGGCAGGACTAACATATTCGAAGGCCCCTGCTGTGTAACCTAGGCTAGACTAGTTTTTCCTTCAAAAAGAAAAAGAGGAAAAAAAAGAAAGAAAAAAAGATTGTATCCAAGAGAGTTCATTGTTCTGGGGACTAAGGCTGTGTTCACTGAGGTACTTCCTGTTGGTCTAAGTGCAAAAGCCATCTCAAGAAGAATCAAGAGCTCCTCTGTTTTGCCAGCATGGCCCAAAGCAGGGAAACTGAGGTCAACTGACAATTTGGTAGCCTTGCTGAAAATCTTTCCCATACTATGGTTAAGTAAATTTCCTTTAGTTAACTGCTGGATGGTTTATGAATATCTTGCTTCATTTCATGAAGCTTCAGACTAGCCTCAGTCCTGACCTACATTTTCTATACCTTTCCTTTTCTAATGTTAACTCTCTAAGACTAACATTTTACTTGATGTCAGTGTTTTCCCATAAATAAAATGGGTATAATACATAATTATATCTGACTAAGGCTATCAAAATGATTTCGAGCATTTATAGTGAATTCGCCACTTCTGAACATGATCTTATGACTTTTGCTTTTCTTTCCAATTTTTAAATCAGTTTAAAGCTCTAATTTGCTGTTAATTTATAGCTGAGGTAATCTCCTTAGTTATTTTATAGTAAGGCTAATTTCAGATAGATAAGAAAGTAGGAGAGGCAGCTGGAAGGTAATAGCCTCTCTTTCATTCATAATAACTTATTAAGTACCTAAAACATGCCAGGAGCTGGAGACACAAAGACAAAAAGGAAATAATTTTTGCCCTCAAGATGCTTACTGATAAGAAATAGTACATATTTAGATAAGCAAATACAAAATATATAAAGGAGGGGCCAGCTAGGTGGCATATATTTTGGGGCTTTTTCAACAGCTCAAAAGACAACTCCACACATGGATATCACCAGATAGTAAAAATAAAAATCAGACAGATTATATACTTTGCAGCTATGTGAAGGAAATCACTGAGTGGATTGGGGCATGAAGACAGAATGGCAGCCAGAAAAAGGAACAACAGAGTCAAGAGATGAGGAGACAAGGGGCAAGATGGATGTGCCCTACACTGATCCCTTAATGGCCCAGGCAAAACAGAAAGCCACAGCTGGCTTTAGAGATGTGATGTGTGAGAGTTAGCGGGCAGGGAAAAAACTTGATAAACTGAGGCAAGAGTGGGTTTTGCTCTCTTCCGAGTTTATTGCTGTCTAGATAGATTGCCTTGTGAGCATAGCTAGGGGGCCCTAATGGTGGCCATAGACTAGCAAGCTAAATGGAGAAGCAAGGAAAGCAACCTACATCTCTCTCTCCTATTTTTCCACCTTTCCCCCCTACTACTTTTGAATTAATAAAATGATTAATTATGAACAGTTGCCTAATTTTCCCTTTTATATAGTCAAAAGTGGAGAAGCTCTATACCTTCAGTTAAAACAAGACTTGGACCTGACTGTGGCTCAGATGTGAGGGTTTTTATTGCAAAATTCATACTTAAATTGAAGAAAGTAGGAAAACCATCAAACCATAGACCATGACTTAAGTAACATTCCTCATTAATATGAAAAAGAACTGATGAATAAATTTAAGGAACTAAATCTGTCTGAAAAACTATAGATAGAAGTTGGAAACAAAGTACAGGAAGAAGCAAAACAAACAAAAAAACCATTCCATAGAAAAAGAAGGGCAAGAAAGCAAAATGGTTGTCTGATGAGTAGTTACAAACAGCTGAAGAAAGAAGGACTTGTATAAATGGAGATTTTGAACCAAGGACTTCTGGGGAATGAAGTCTAGGGTTCAAAAATCTCCATTTATATACACGCTGAAAGATAAAAGAGAAAGGGAAATATATTCCCAACTGAATGCATAATTCCAGAGAAGAGCAAAGATAATAAGGTTTTCTTAAATGAAGAATACAAAGAAATAGAAGAAAATAATATAATGGGAGAGACAAGCTATCCCTTTAAAAAGGGAGGAAATATCAAGGGAATGTTTCATACAAAAATGGACAAGATAAGAGACATAACAGAAGCAGAAGAGATTAAGAAGTGGCAAGAATATACAGAAGAACTATACAAGAAAGATCTAAACATCACTCATAACCATGATGGTATAGCTACTGATCTAGGGCCATACATATATCCTAAAGAATGAAGTCAAGTGGGCCTTAGGAAGTATTGCTAACAATAAAGCAAGTGGATCTGATGGAAATTTAGGTGAATTATTTATATAACAATATATAATTTATATAAAATATAACAGTGGCCATTGGATTGGAAAAGATTAATTTGCATTCCAATTTTAAAAGAAGGGCAATATTGAAGAATGTTCAAATTACTGAACAATTGTGTTCATTTCACATGTCAGAAAGGTTATTCTTAAGACCTTGAAAGCTAGGCTTTAGCAATATATAAACTGATAATTACTAGAACAGACTGATTTTTGAAGAGGCAGAGGAAGAAGTAACCAAAATGTCAACATTTTTTGGATTATGAAGAAATCAAGGGTGTTTCAGAAAAAAAAAAGCACGTACTTTTTTTTTGTTTATACCAGTGCTTTTGACTGTGTGGATCATTATAAAATGTGAAGTCCTTCAAGAGAAAGAAGTACCAGATCATCTTACTAGCCTCCTGAGGAACTGGTATGTGGGTTGAGATGTAACAATTAGAAATTAACACGGATCAATTAATTGGTTTAAGATTGGGAAAGAAGCATGAGAAGGCCTTATATTGTTACCTTATTTATTTAACTTATATGTACAGTACATCATGTGAAATGAAGAGCTGGATGAATCAAAAGCTGGAATTATGAAACATCAACAATCTCACAAATGCAGATGATACCACTCTGAAGGCAGAAAGTGAAGAAGAATTAAGAAGTCTCTTGATGAAGTTAAAAGAGGAGAGTGTAAAAGCTGGCTTAAAGCATAACATCAAAAACCACCTAAAATTGTGGCAAGTGGTCCTGGCAAATAGGGGGAGAAGAAATGGAAGTGGTGTTATATTTGATATTCTTGGGTTTAAAGATCACTGCAAATGGCAACTGTAGCCATGAAATTAAAAGATAGTTTGCTCAGGGCAGTGAGGTGGCTCAGTGAATAGAGATCCAGACCCGGAATTGGGAGGACTTGGGTTCAAATTTGGCCTTAGATGATTCCTAGCTATGTGGCTCAGAGAAAGTCACTTACTACCAATTGCCTTATCTCTTACTGTTCTGTGTTAGAACTGATACTTATAATTGATTCTAAGTCAGAAGAGAAAGATTAAAAAAAAACAACCAAAACTAAAAATAAAGATGCTTGCCTTTTAGAAAGAAAGTTATGGCAAATCTGGGCAGCATATCACAAAAGCAGAGACATCAATCTTGCCAACAAAAGGCCCATATAAGCAAAACTTTGGTTTTTCCTATAACAATGTATAGCTTTGAGAGTTGGACTATTAGGAAATTTGAAAGCCTCAAAATTGACACTTTCAAATTGTAGTGCTGGAGAAGACTTTTGAGAGCCTCTTGGACAGCAAGAGACCAGTTAGTATTTAAAGAAATTAATTCAGAATATTCATTGGAAGAGTAAATACTGAAGCTGAATTTAGCCATGTAATAAGAAGTCAGGATCCACTGGGCAAAATTTAAGGCAAAAGGAGAAGGGGTGGCAGAAGGTAGATGGATATAGTGTCACAGAAGCAAAGAGCATGAGCTTAGGAGATAGTGGAGGACAGAAGGGCCTGGAGGGCTACAGTTTGTGGGGTCATAAAGAATCAGATATGACTGAACAACAATTTTTCAGGCACAAGAAGCTAAGGATTTTAAGAGGTGGAAAGGAGGAGGAAGACTATGTCAAGCATGAAGGAACAACCTGTGCACTGGTGTGGAGGTGGACAACAGAATGTCATACTGGAAACAAAAAATGGCTGGTTTGGCTGGAATAGAGAAGATCTGGGGTGACAGAAGACTAATGTGAAATCAGTCTGTTGGAGCTAAACTGACTTTAAATGCTGAACAGGAACTTGTATTTTATTCTAGAAGAAATAAATAGGCAGTACAGGGCAATGGAAGAAGCATTAGATCTTGGATCAAAAGATCTAAAGTTTGATTCCTGGCACTACCATTTAATTACCTGTGTCATCTTCAGTAAATTTTGTTGAATTACTCTTGAGCTCATTTTCCTCACTTGTAAAATGAAGGGGTGGGTTTATGTGACCTGTAAAGTCCCTTTAAACTCTAAATCTATGATTTTATAAAAATGGATATTATCTGATTCTAGAGAGTAGTTCTTAATTCATTAGTCTTATTGTGAGAGTAACTAACTAATTACTTAGCAATAGGGCCATACTGAAGTTTCTTAAACAAAATACTGATATGGTCAGGCCTTTCCTTTAGGAATAGCAGTTTGGCAGCTGTGTGGAAGGTGCATTTTAAGGGGAGAGAGATTTGAGGCAAGAAGATCATAGTGTGGGGCCAGGAGATAGTTAACCATGCAGTAAAGAGAGTTAGAAGGGGTGGAGAGTCTTTTTGTGGTAGTAAAAAATTGTAAACCAAGTAAGTCCTCATTATTTGGAGAATGGCTACTCATCAACCATGGCACCTGATTATCATAGGTCCAAGCCAAAAAAAATTATTTTAAAATGTACATTAAGAATACTAAACATTTTTCGGTTCAGCCAACTAGCATAGAGATAATTTCCTATTAGCTACATGGTACAGTAGATGAAATATCAGGCATGGAGTCAGGAAAATTTCTCTTCCTGAGTTCAAATCTGGCCTCACACAATGACTAGTTATTTGACCTTGGGTAAATCATTTAACCCCTTTTGACTCAAGTTTCCTCATCTGTATGATCTGGAAAAGAAAATAGCAAACCACTCCCAACATCTTTGCCAAGAAAACCCCATCTAGAGTCACAAACAGTTGGACATGCCTGATATGACTGAACAATAGCAGATTTTCCTAAACTAATTTTGCTCCCATCTTCTTACAAGTGAAATGATTATTAAGATCCTACTCTGTAAAAAGTAGAGTAAGCTAGGTATTAATGGAAATAGGACATGAATAAAATGTTTTTCACCCTCCAAAGAATTTACAATCCAGCAGAGGATGTAAGATACATTCAAAAGTATAATCCAATAGAAATGAATTTGCAGTAAAGGTATAAAGAAAGCACTGGTCATTAAAAATATGAAAGACAATAACAATTTTTAAAGCTGTAGGCTTATGTAAGATTAGGTACTTTTACACTCATAGATCAATGGTTTTCAGATAACTTAAATATTAAAGATCTTCATACAGTATTACATATAATTGTTTTTAAACTAAAGAAATGAGTTAATGATCTAGTGCTGCAATAAGCATTCTTTTCCTTTTAATATTCTCCATTATGACATTCATGTATTTTATCATTTTCAATTCTACATTCTCTCCTTTCCTACACCCCTTTTCTACCCATGGAGAAGGCAAGAAATACAATACTCAATTATATACATAGTTGTGCAATACATAATTCCACATTAGTCATGTTCTGAATAAAAAAGCAAGAAAAATAAAGGAAAAAATATGCTTAAATCTAAATGAATCTCTCAGTTCTCTACCTGGAGGTGGACAGCATTTCCTATTATGAGTATTTTGGAGTTATGATGGATCATCGTAGATCAGAATTACTAGGTTTTTCACAGTTGATTATCCTTACAACATTGCTATTACTATGTAGATTCTTCTGGTTCTGCTAATTCTACTTTGTATTAGTTCATATTCCCAGGTTTTTCTGAAACGATCCCCTCATTTCTTATAGCACAATAATATTCCATCACATCCATATGCCATAATTTGTTCATCCATTCCCAAATTGATAAGGCAACACTCCCCCCAGTTTCCAATTCTTTGCCACTATAAGTATTTTTGTACATATAATTCCTTAAGGTCCATTTTCTTTGATTTCCTTGGAGTATAGATTTACTAGTTGTATTTCTGAGTCAAAGGGTATGTATAGTTTTATAGCCCCTTGGACAAAGTTCCAAATTGTTCTCCAGAATGGTTGAACTAATTCACAACTACACCAAGAGTGCATTTGCATACCTATTTTCCAAAATCCCTCTAGCATTTGTCATTGTCTTTTTCTGTCAGCCAATTGGATGAGTGTGAGGTGCAGAGAGTGGTTTTAATTTGTATTCTCTAATTATTTGTGATTTAGAGTACTTTTTTCATTTAACTATTGATAGCTTTGATGTCTTCCTCTTGAAAACTGCCAAAATCTTTGGACAATTTATCAATTGGGGAATGCCTCCTATTTTTTACAAATTCTATTCTGATCAGAGAAACTTGCTGCAATCTCCCTCCCTAGCACAATTTTTACTTTCCCCATCCTAATTTTGGTCACATTGGGTTTTGTTTGTGCAAAATCTTTTTAAGTTTATATCAAAATTACATTGTATTGAGAGCTAAGTGATAATCAGTGATAATCTCATCTCAATTCCTCATTTTACAGGGTAGAAGCTGACCTCCCCTTGTTCTTTCTTATTACTTCCTGTCCTAAAAAAAAGATTAGTTTAAACTGATTATATTGTATGGGGTAAATGAAAGTCTTTCACAAATCTTCTCCCTCACATTTCTAGAAAGAGAACATTCTGAAAAGCAATTAGGAATTTCGCAAATAAAAGGATTAAAATATCTATTCTCTTTGACTCAGATTCTATTGCTAGGCTTGTAGCCTGAGAAAATGGTTGAAAAAACCATACCAAAACAAAACAAAGGCTTTATGCCCACCAAAATATCTATAGCATGTATATACCACTTTTTGTGGTAGCAAAATACTGGAAATAAAGTAGACTTCCATTGATGAGAAAAGTTAAGTTGTAGTTCTTGATTGCAAAGGAATATACAATGTTTTAAGAAAAGATGATCCTGCTTAATATTGAGAAGCCTATAAAAACTTTCATCAATTAATGAAAAGTAAAGGAAGCAAAGCCAGAAAAACAATATATACAATGTAATTAGAAAGAATAAATAACAGTTAAAATTGAATGTTGCAAAATTATAAAAGGCAAGTTTAGCCCTAAAGAAGAAACAGGAGATGATAGATACTATCTTCCTCTCTCCCTCTACATACCACCAATTTTTTTTTCAGTGTACTGACTGAATTTGTTACATTTACTTTTGATCTTCCTCTCTTGGTTATAGGAATGATTCTCTGGGAGATATTTAAGGATAAATGTGGATAAAAACAAAAAATAATCAATAAAAACCCATTTTAAAAGAAGGGAAATGAAAAAGCATCTGGTCAGTTAAGGATAAAATAAACAAGCAATTAACAATAGTATAGCTGGAGTACAAATATACATTTAAAAGATCTTTGAGCAAAATCTAGATGACCATGTTACACTATTGTAGACTGAATACTTAATTCCTTAAAAAAATTTTTTTTTTCATGTTTTAAAAACTTAACTTCTGCTTAGAATTGACACTGTGTATTAGTTCTAAGGCAGAAGAGTGGTAAGGGCTAGGCAATGGGGGTTAAGTGACTTGGCCAGGGTCACATAGCTAGAAAGGGTCTGAGGCCAGATTTGAACCCAGGACCTTTTCTTAGGCTCAATCCACTGAGCCACCTAACTGGCCCTTGAATACTTATTTCAATATTCGGAGGTCCCAATCAACTCTAGGACTTTGAACTAAGAAACACGTTATCAGAATCATAGGACTTGGAGCAGGAAGGGATCTCAGATTATCTATGCTAACCTATCCCTCTCTCTTTTTACAGATGAGGAAACTGAAGCACAGAGATGTGAATCAACTTGCTCAAGATCACAAAGGCAGTAAGATACATGACTGAGATTCAGAACCAAATCCCACAGTCATTCCAATTTTTGTCTTGCCACTAGACTTTAAGGACTCTGCCTCACTTAAATCCAATTCACAAGCATGTTAAGACATCACTGGTTATGCCACTGATTCTCTTCAAAAAACAGGACAACTTTTTCATTGCACCTCCATTGCGGCATGTTGATATAATCTATTTTCTTTATTTCACTTTCCTTTAATTGAGGTATTAGATAGTAAAGTTATGAAGGGAAACACTACTTGTAAACACCCTTTCCCCCCTGCAATGTGATCTCTGCAACATGGAATGGGGAACATGGAAAAATTAGAATTTGATAAAGAAGACAAACAAAATAATTTAAGCTAAAGTTTTTGAATTTTAAAATTAGAAATGTCCATATAAATATGTAAAAGTTAAAATATATTCCAAAGCAAAATATGATTTTTGATTATCCACCAATCTGAACTATCATGTCTTTTGAATAACAATATGTTAATGAACTATCTCTAATATGTATTTGATACCATAGTATCTAGAGTCAGATCTTAGAGACCTTTCAATGGTCATATAGGGATTGAGACTTTGCCATCTGTAAAATTAGATCTTTTTATAACTTATTCTACCTACTTTAGAGGATGCTTATAAAACATCAAATGAGGTAATATGAAAAGTTTCTAACATGCCAAAATATCAATAAGATTGTAAAATTCAACAGGTGCAACAAAAAATTCTCAAGTACACAAATTGATTCAGAAGATAACAGAAAGAATTCCAAGACAGAAGGTAAGGGTTTTTTAAAAATCCTCAAAAACCTCAATGTAATTTGTTAGAATCTACTTTATAGGCTTACTGTTCAGATGATATACTTAAAAAAAGATGAAAGTAGTATACAAATGAAGGATAAATGTTACAGAGAAAAGAGTCCTAAACTGACTGATTTGCTGACCATGTCTATTTCAGCAAGTTACCTTTTCTTAGCCTCAGGTTTCCTTATGCATACAATGGAAATGATATGAACTACCTATACCTTATAAAGTTACTATGGAGAACAAGTGCCTGGTAAATCTTCAGATGCTAAATAAAGATAAACTATTATTCCTAGTTTGCTTGAAATATTTCCTTTTTCATTGGAAGGCTGTTTAAATTGACATTTTTACTGCCAAATAATCTTATTTCTCATTCTGAAAGAGAACACTTTTATTTCCTTTTAAAAATATGATAAATACAGGATTAGAGTTCTTTAAAGAACACAATGAATTTTCTATTTTCTTTCAGGCAAGGCCATTCTTATTTAGACAGATAGGAGAAACAACTTTCTTAAAACAGTGTGATCACTAACTTTTGTGTATTAGCTTTCAAAAATGCATTTGATTGATAATCTCTCTAAAGAGTTTGGAAAAAAATTAATCTTCTCAAGAATCAAATTGATGATTTCATTTTTAGCATTCACTTACACCACAAATTAATGTCATCATTGGTGCCTTTTCATCATTTAAATCATGGTTTACATTGAGTGCACAATGCTATATGACATTGCACATATCAGTACCATTTAAAAATAATGTATCTGGATCATCCTAGAGATGTATAGCTTCACAGATAAGTCAGCTATATTTGGCTGTTCTTTATCTTAGCTAACACATTTGAAAGCACTGCTGACATATCCTATGGCCCAGTGGGCCAATTAGGCAAGAAAATTAAGTATGTAGCAACAAGGCCACTGCCTCTAGCTTCATTAGATCATATTAATAACTCTCCAATCCATAATCACTAGACTCAGCTTCTACCAAGTGAACCATAAGAGGCCAAAGAGAAATGTTAAGAGTTCTCCCTAAAGATTATGGAACACCACAACTGTTTTTCCATGAGGTCATTTTCTTAGATTCTGCCTTGTGTATTTGATTAGATATTTCCCTTTTCTGTGTAAAGTTCCAAATATGGATTTTTTACTTCCCGGGCCACTAAGGAACATGGGATACATACATATTTATAGAAATAAAAAATCTACAGAAAAACTTAAATCATCCAAAGAAATTAGTGATATGTTTCCCTTTATGAACACTAGAATCATCCCAGAAAATTAAAAAAGCATCCATACTCAACATTTTGTTGATTTTTCCTATTATTTGAAAACAGGCCATTAATAAACTACAAATCCACTAGCCAGACTGTCAAGTTTGAAGCTATTTTAATAGATATTCTCAGGAAAAAGAGACCTGGTTTCAAGGTAAAAATATGGTGTCAGATTCTTAGTAAGTTTTCATGAAAAATTCTCAGTTGTAGACAAAGAATAGAATTTTCTTACTGCCCTGAATGTCCTCTTGAACATTTAATTTTTTTCTGCTACATATAGGGTTTTCTGATTATTAAGAAATTATTTTATGGCAAAAGTTTCTCCTCCTTTCAATGCAGGAAGGCCACAATGGGGAAGAGGACTTGGTGGTAAATGTTAAGGGAAATAATGTCAGACATGACTGGCCCATATGTTGGCTTATTTTTTTGAAAAATACTTCTCTGATAAAATTGAGGATACTATTGCTGGATAGTGGTGGAGGAAAATTGTTGTAATCAAAAGAATCAGTTGTTCTGGCATCAGCTCTGGAAGTTTTATCAGAAACTGTTGCCTCGTCCATATCTCAAAATCATGATCCTGAACAACATCCGTTCAGTATCAAAGAGGAGATATGCTGCCTATGCTCTTTGTTACTTTTTATATTTTTAAATTATTTTTTATCTTTTCAGTTTATGTAAAACAATTTTAGATAATTGTTTTCTGAAATGTTATGATTCAGATTTTTTCCATCTCTGTCCTCTCGCCTTTCCTGAGGCAATAAATAGGCTCATATAGGTTATAGCTATACTTTCACACATTTACATATTTCCCTATTATTGTTCATGTCATGATAGAAATGCTTATTATTTGTACAATAAGAATCTCATAAAGGAAATAAAGTGGAAAATGGCAAGCTTTGATCTGCATTCAAGACTAACTTCTTTGGTTGTGGATAGCATTTTCAGCATGGTTTAGTCCTTCACAGTTGATCATTGTATAATATTTCTGTTACTGTATACATTGTTTTCCTGGTTCTGCTCATTGAATCAGTTCAGATAATTTTTTCTAAGGTTTTTCTGAACTCATCCTGTTTGTCCTAATTTTCTCACACCCCTTCCAATATTTATCATTTTCCTTTTTGGGCATGTTAGCCAATTTGATAGGTATGAGGTGGTATCTGAGAGTTGTTTTAATTTACATTTTTCTAATCAATAATGATTTAGAGCATTTTTATATGATTATGGATAGTTTTAATTTCGTCCTCTGACACTGCCTGCTCATATCCTCTGACAATTTTTCAATTGGATGCTTTGTACTCTTAAAAAGTTGATTCAATTCTCTATATATTTGAGAAATGAGGTTCTTGTTAGAGATATAAGCTATAATTTACCCCCCAAATTTGTTATTTATCTTCTAATCTTGGTTGCATTGGGTTTGTTTGCACAAAAGTTTTTAATTAAGTATTATTGAAGCTATCAATTTCATTTTTCATAATATTTTCTATGTCTTATTTGGTCAAAAATTCTTCCCGTATCCAAAATAAACCCACATGAATCACCAGCATTTCTATTTACTAACAAAGCACAATAGCAGGAGATAGAAAAGGAAATTACATTCAAAATAGTTCTAGACAATATAAAATACCTGGTGGTATACCTACCAAAATAAACCCAGCAATTATATGAACACAATCGCAAAACACTCCACACAAAGTCAAACCTAAACAATTGGAAAAGCATTGATTGCTTATAGATAGGCAAGCCAATATAATGAAAATGACAGCCCTGCCTAAATTACTTTTTCAGTGCCATACCAATCAAACTACCCAAAAATTATTTCATAGAACTATAAAAAAAAAAAACAAGAGTTCATTTAGAAGAACAAAAGACCAAGAATATCAAAGAAATTAATGAAAGAAAAAGAAAGGTAGTAGGACTGGCCATACCAAACCTCAAACTCTACTATAAAATGATAATCATCAAAATGATCTGGTACTGGCTATGAAATAGAATGGTGGCTCAATGGCAGTTAATGTTTGTAGCAATTTAATGTTTGATAAACCCAAATATCCAAGCTTTTGAAGAAAGAACTCACTATTTGACAAAAACTTTTTGGAAATCTGGAAAGCAGTATGGCAGAAATTAGACAGGGACCAACATCTCACATCATTCACCAGGATTATGTCAAAATGGATATTTCATCTAGAAATAAAGGGGTGACCTCATGAACAAATTAGGGGAATATTTAACTATTTTTTTCTTCATAAAACCAACTCCTTGTCTGATTTATTAGTTAAATGTTTTCTTACTTTCAGTTTTATTACTCTCTCCCTAGGTTTTTGAGATTTCCAATTTCGTGTTTCACTGGCAATTTTAAATTTGTTCTTTTTCTAGTTTTTTTTTGTTGTTGTATACACAATTTATTGATTTGCTCTTTATTTTATTGAGGCATTTAGAGATAGAATTTCCCCCTAAGTACTGAATTGGCTGCATCCCATAAATTTTGATGTGTTGTCTCCTCACTGTTATTTTACTTAATGAAATTGTTGATTGTTTCTATGATTTGTTCTTTGACCCATTTGTTCTTTAGGATAAGATTTGTTTCCAATTAATTTTTATAGTCTTTCTGCTACCCTTTGTTGAGTATAATTCTTATTGTATTATGGTCCGAAAAGCAAATATTTAATATTTCTAATTTTCTACATCTGGTTGTGAGGTTTTTATGATGTTGTATACATTCTAAAATTATGCTGTGCCTATTGATACTCTTTCCCATTTTGAGGGCAATTGGAATGGTCCAAGACAGTCCTGGAAGGATTTGGCAGTTTAGAGTTCCTCTGGAATAGATTGGAGCTCTCAGAAGTAGTTACTCAGTCAGTAAATATTTATTAAACTTCTACTTTCTGCAAGGGATTGTGCTAAGTGCTAGGGACACAAATATGAAAAAAGACAGTCCTTGCCCCCAAGGAGTTTACATAATGGAGGAAGATATTGCATAAAAGGAAGTAGAAAAGTTGGGAAAGGGCAAAGGGTGGGGAGGTACCTGACTCCAGTGCCTGGTGGAAAAGTTAGAGAAGTCCCAAAGTAGTGCAGCCAGGTGAGAAACAAGGAGCAATCTAGTTTGGTTTTATTCTAGGACAGCTTAGATTCTCTTACCAAAAATTGCTAAGCCAATACTAAACTAGATCTTTCAGGGAGTCACTGTGGTTAGAGAAAGAGGTAGTCTATGCTGTCATATCTATTCACAATAAAATGACTCCCCAAATGTTTCAAGACTAAATAGATTTTGAAAAATTTAGTACCAAAGTATCAAATTCCCCACTTCTTACTTGTCAAAGCAATAGGAGATTTTCTGAGGCTTGGGCTATATAGTGAAAACAAAATACACTAGACATCCTATTTGCCAAACATAAAGGAAAGAATGTTTGACCCCTGTTAAGGATAGCCATTTCCTATCCACTAGGAAGATAAATAATGTGGATGTTTTATTTGCTACAAAAGAACTGGGTTCTAGCTCTGCTAACTCCAGAATTAATGAACATTGAACAAAATAAGTGAATTAACTCAGATCAATGCAATATCCAGTCCAGATTCTACAATACTGATGAAGCAGTCAAGAAAGTAAACATTTCTTAAGAATTTATTACATGTCAGGCCCTGTGCAAGACTCTGTGGATACAAAGAAAGGGAAAAAACAAATAAACCAAATAATAAATAGCTTGACGCCCTTCTACTGTTCCAGAGTTCTTACACTTTACCTATCCCACTGAATTCTTCAGTCTAGTAACAATGGCTTCCTTGCTATTCCTTGCATAAGACAAAGCATCTCTAGTTCCTGCTCTCAAGTAGTTCACATTGTAATGGAGACAACATGTAAGTAACTATGTATAATCAGGATATATACAGGGTAAGTTGGATAAAGTCTCAGAGGGAAGGCACTAGAAATCCAGGGAAGCAGGGAGACAGAAGTAAGGGGAGAGAATTCAAAGCATGGGAAAAAGCCAGCCAGGGAAAATACCCAAATTTAGGAAATGAATGTTATTTGAGGAACAGCAAGGGGGCCAGTGTCAGTGGAACAAATAGATGGGGATATGGTATAAGAAGGTTTGAAAGATAGGAAGGGGTAGATTATGAAGGGCTTTGAAGGCCAATTAGAGGATTTCATATTTGATCCAACAGTAGAGAGGTGGAAGACACCACATGTAGAATGAAGCATCCTCTATCAGTCTGAATCAATGTACCAATTTATTTTTGCTTAATTGTGTTTCTTTGTTACAGAGGAAGGCTGGGGGGGGGGGAGGAAGGAGGTTATAGGAGGGTTATAGGGAAGTGACACTGATGGAGAAAAGCATCAATAAAACATTAAAAATAAAGCAACCGAATCAAAGAAAATGCAACGGCAGTTGAAAGGATCCAATTTCACTACTGGGTTGCAAAATGTGATTCTATTTTAAATACTAGAAAAAAGGTTTTACATTTGGTTATAGGGTAAGATCATTAATTTTTTTTTTAACCTGGAGCTTAAAGGCATAAAATTATACTGGTTCATAATCCATAGGCCCATAGTTATGGGCCAGTGCCAAAAAAGCTTTCAAATGGTAAAAATTGGGTATTTTTGCTCTTGGCAGTTAGCAACTTTCAGACTTGTAAGGATGTCAGGGCTACACTAGTTTTTTACTTAGGCAATAATTTGGTGGTACTGTTTCATTTAGATCTTGGACTTCATTTGAGAAGGACAAGTTATGTATAAGTGACAAATATTCTTCCTTAATTCTACAGATTAAAAAAATTTCCCAGTAGTTTTTTTCACAGTCTATTTAAATTTCTGCATTTGTAGCATTGATTTAGGGTCTCAAACAAAAGGAAACAAGAAAAGGATAAAATAACAATACAAATTAGGATATAAATGAGAGATAGAGTGAGAAAAAATGTTATGAGAGATTCAAAAGGGGGAAAAAATCACTTTTGACTTTTGAGTGGAAAGGGAAGATTAAAGAGGGCTTCATTAAGGAAGTCGTACCTAAGTTGGGTCTTAAAGAATAAGGAAAAATTTAACAGAGATTGGTGGGGATTACAGGAGAAAAGGTAATGGTGTTGGGGGTGGGTGGGAAATAGGGTTTTGTGAATTTTAGATAAATTGGATGATATGAATGCAGATACAGAATAGAATAGGAGGAATTTGGGCAGCCACGAAGTGACCTTACAGTATTTGCAGGAGTATAGAGTACATTAACAGGATATAATTTAAGATGAGACTGAAAAGGTATGTTGGAGTCTTGAGTGTCAGGCAAAGGATTGCAATATTGTATTTAAGAACTATGATGGGTTTGAGCTGAGGAACGATAATTGGATTTGCACATTGAGAAAATTAATGGAGTATGGCAGTATGGGAAAGAATGGAGCTCAGAGACTCTAGGAAGTAGGAAAGTGAGTGATATTGTAGTAGTAGTATTCATCATCGTCTAAACATTTATTTCAAAAAACAAAACAAAACAACAGTTTGTCAACTGATTAGAATGAGGAGTATGGGATGATTCCAAGGTTTTGAGCCTAGATAACATAGATGATAAGGAGAAGCTGCATGGTGCTTTGGAGAACAGACTTCATGGTCCAGAAGACCTGTGATCAAGTCCTTCCTCTAACACATATTGGCTGCATGGTCCTGAGCAGATTATTTAATCTCAAATGCCACCAAGCAGCATTCTGTAAGTTTATAAATTCCAGAGCAGTCACTAACCTACATTTCTACAGGAAATTTCCTCACTAAGAATCATCTGTACCAATGAAATTACAGGTCTATACCATCTTCTCCAAACAAAATCAAAAAGGACTGTATAAGACAAAAAAGAGGGGAAAAAAAGATGTCTTACTGATCTAAGATAATCTGCTAGTTCATAGCTTTCCAAAACCACTTACTTAATACAAAACAATGTGTGGAAAAGGTTACCAGTTTCATTATTAACTATTTTTAAAGAGAGGTGGTTTTGATACTTAGGATAAAAACTCTAAGTCCTTCACTTAAAATATAAGCATCAGGAAATCTATTTTGCTTATTGTTTGATTTGTGAGAGGCAGCTAGGCATCTCAGTGGATAGACAGCCAGGCTAGGAGATGGGAGGTCCTTGGTTCAAATCTAGTTCCCAGTTGTGTGACCCTGGGTAAGTCATTTAATCCCCAATTGCCTAGCCAATATTTAGTATTGATCCTAAGACAGAAAGTAGTGGTTTAAAAAAATGAATAGTGAAAAGCTCAAAAATGTTTTCAAAAGTTTCACTATATGTATTAGATTAGCCTTTAAAAATCTCGACCATAATGATTACATTGAGTAAGCTCAGTGTTTTTTTTAAATAGTAACTCTAATCAAATATTCTTATTCCTATCTTTTTTAGCATCATGTCCTTTATTTTTAGCACCACACATTAAATTATCTCAACAAATTGATCTATCATCCAAGAAGCCTTAAATTTAACAAGCAGCATTAATGTAACATAATGACAAGTATAAATGGAACTTAACTTAGACAATACAGAAAAGGATATGGAAGCCTGTTTAAAAAAAAAATAGAATCAGCCACAGAAAATTAGGTAAAAAAAACCCCACCCATTAATGTCAAGCATTATGTATGAAGGCCAGTGTACCAAGTATTGTGCTTGGTGTTGGGAGAGTCCAAAGTTTAGATAAGGGACAGCCTGTGGAGCTTACAGTCTAGAAGAATAAAATACCAAGAGATATTTTATTATGTGCAATATCCCTGGGCGCATATTTGAGAGCTGCAAAAACAAGAGCTATGTAGTGAGAAAGAGGGTGGTAAGAATCAGGGAAGACTTCATAGAAGAGATGGCAGCTGAGGTGGGACTTACAGGATGGACAGAAACACAACAGGTTTGGGGAGGGAGAAGGAAGGCATTTGAGACTCAGGGAATAGCCTGAGGAGAGGTATAGTAATAACAAGGCTCAGGACATATTCAGGAACTTGGCTGAAGACAAGTACAAGAAAAGATGAGGAATAGTCCATATTTATTTAACTATTAAAAAAGTTTCCCCAGTATCTGTGAGGAAAAAAAATAATATTTATTAAAACACTTAGCAGGGTGGTGGGCACATAGTAGGCATTTAATAAATGCTTGGACTGGCACCTTAGTGATTGTCTAGTGACTAAGGAATCTTTTCCTGGGGATCACTAATTTAAAAACAACAACAACAAGGACAACACAAAAGAAACCTCTTACTTTCTGTCTTAGAATCAATACAAATATCAATTCCAAGCAGAAGAGTGGTAAGGGGGAGGCAATTATGGTTAAGTGACTTGCCCAGAGACACATAGCTAGGAAGTGTCTGAAGTCAAATTTGAATCAAGGACCTCCTGTCTCTAAAGCATGGCACTCTATCCACCGAGCTGCCTCTGGCATTTATTGACTTTTTAAAAGTTTAATAATTGTATTTCAATGTAGTTTTCTTTATAATCCTGCATATTTTGTTTTATGCATTTAAAAACATTCTTCTGGGCAAAAACCTATAGATTTCACCCCAAACTGGCAAAAAGTTCTGTTTGCAAAGCAAAAATTAAGAACCCTTGATGTAGTCTAAATCCCTTATTTTGGAAATGAGCAAACTGAGGATCACAGTGGAGGTAACCCATATAAAGTGCTTTACAAATTTTAAAGCACTACATAAATGCTGGCTATTATTGAAGTGGCTTGAAGATTATTCAGGTAGCAATTATTGGGCCATGATTTAAACCTAAATCCTCTAACTCTAACCTACCTGGTAGAATTGCTGCAAAGATCAAATGAGATATGTTTGTAAAACTGCTTAGTACAATGGCTGGCACAGGGGATGTTATCTATGTAAATGCTTATTCACTTCTCTCTTGCCTCTGTCCTACTAATCTGATGTAATTAACTTTTCTCAAACTGAACTGAGAACAGATAAGAGGGGGGAAGGCAGTGAGGTGGCACAGTATCCTGCCTAAAAGCTGGATGGTTCATCGTGCTCAGTTCAGACATTTACTAGCTAAGCAACTTTGAGCAAATCATTTCACCCTGTTGGTCTCAGTTTCCTCATCTGCAAAGTGAGCTGGAGAAGGAAATGGCAAACCACTCCAATATCTCTGCCAAGAAAATCCCAAATGAAGTCATGAAGAGTCAGACATGATTCAAAGGACTAAACAACAGGTGGGGAGGAACCCGGTTGTAGAAGCCTTTGAATATCAAACAAAACAGTTTGAAAATTACTGCAGGCAATAAGGAACTACTGAAAATTTTTGAGCAGGAGTGATGCAATCAGAGTTAGGTGTTATCAAGATTGTTCTGGGCTTGGAATGAAGGACAGATTGAGAAGGGAGAATGAGGAAGTATAAAGACCAGTCAGAAGGCCATTTTAGTAATAGTTCAGGTACTGAGGGTCTTAATTTTCTTTGTAAAATTTTAATGAATAAAAATTCATCCTTATCTTCCCATTTGAAAGTAAAAACAAAAATCTTTTAGCAAAATATATAGTCAAGCAGAACAAATCCCCACATTGGTCATGTCCAAAAATATGTCTTATTCTGTGTGCACTTCTTTATTAGAGGAAGGGTAGCATGTATCATTATCAATCCTCTGGAATTGTGACTGATCATTGCATTGATCAAAGTTCTTAAGCCTTTTAAATTTGTCTTTATGATTTTGTTATTATATAAATTATTCTCCTAGTTGTGCTCACTTCACTCTGTACCAGTACATATCTCCCTAGGTTTCTCTGAAACCACTCTCTTCTTCATTCTTAAAGTACAATAGTGTTCCTTTACATTTATGTACCATAATTTGTCCTGTCATTCCCCGATTGGTAGGTCTCTCCTTTAGTTTCTAGTTTCTACTACAAAAAAGCTGCTATAAAGAACTGAGGGCCTTTATTTAAATATATGTATGTATGTATTAAAGAGTGGGTAGGTGGCATAATCAATAGAGCACAAGGTCTAAAATCAGGGGAACCTGAGTTGAAATCCATACACCGGATTAGCTGTGTTGCCCTGGGCAAGTCATTTAACTGGATTTGCCTCAGTTTCCTTATCTATAAGATGAAATGGCGAAGGAAATGGTAAACTGCTCCAATATCTTTGCTATGAAAACCCAAAATGGAGTTACAAAGAGCCAAACACAATTGAAATGACTCAACAACAACAGCATTTAATTAAGGTAGAGATAGAGGGACCTGAAAGGAGAGAATAGATGATCAAGGTTTTAGAAATGGAACAAATTGGCGATTATAAGTGATATGGGACATGAAAAAAAACCAAACCCAACAAAGATAATTTCAGGACTTCAAACATGAGTTCTGGTAAATGTGATCTCAGAGAGAAACAGTGAAATCATAAGGAGGAACAAGAGGGGGGTTAGGGAGAAAGATAATCAGTGTAGGCTTCTATGTTGAATTTGAGAGACTGGGCAGACTAACCAGGAGGAAATAACTTGTGGATGGTAGGAGACAAGGGTTTAGAGCTCAGAGGAAATATCAGAACTGGAGATAAAAATTTAAAAGTAATGTTCATAATAACAGCAGTTGAACCTGTGGAAGCAAATGTGACTAACAGAGGAAGGATATATAGAGAAGAAACAGAAGAAACGAGGACAGAAATTTGAGGAATAGTACAAGAAAAAATTATGGCAAAAGATAAAAAAACTGATAAGTCAGAGGAAATTCAGGAAAGTGGGATGTTTCTGAAACTGAGGAAAGAATATTCAGTATGGCAGTATCAAAAGTTAAAGAGAGTACATGGAGAATGACTTCTGATTTCTTGATTGGGAAGTTATAGGTGACATTGGGAATTTCAGTAAAGTAGTAAGATACATGATTGAAGGGAAAATGAAGAGAACTGACAGTGAGGAAGTGGAGGCAGCTTCTCTAAGAATTTTAGAAGTAGCAGGGGAAAAAAGAGATGGACTGATATCTAAATGGAGAAGAAGGATCATGGGAAAGCATTATTAGGACTGAGGAGATTTAAGTAAATTTCTAGGCATATGGGATGAAACTCTTGAGTAGAAGGAATGATTGTTAGATCACCATCTGAGAGATGTAGGAAAGAATGGGATCAAGGGGAGAAGGTAGGATTAATTTTAGTGAAAATAAGAATATCTCTTCTATGCCTAGAAGAAAGGAGTAAGATAATTAGCGTTTTATTAAGCACCTACTTTGTGCTAGGCACAGTACCATGTTCAGGGGACACAAAGAAAGTTTTTAAAAAGTAAAACCAACAAAAATCCCTTCTTTTAAGGGAGCTCAAGATCTGAAGGGGGATATAAACATGCAAACAACTACAATAAAATAATTTATAGGATAAATTGGGGTAGTCTAAGAAGGTAAGGAACTAAGATTAAGGTTGACTGGGAAAGGCTTCTTTCAAAAGGGATATTAGTTGAGACTTGAAGGAAACCAGAGAAGTTAAGAGGCAGAGATGAATGAAGAAGGGAGAGCATTGGGGCTAGCCAATGAAAATGTTTGGTAGTTAGAAGATGAAGGATCATATGTGAAGAACAACAAGGACGTTAATGTCATATGATAAAGTAAGAGTTGCCTTCTAGGAAGATCAGTCTGATAGTTGAGTGGATAAAGGTTTAGAGTTGGAGAGAGGTCAAGCAGGAAGATTAACCAGCAGGTTATCTCAATGTTCTATCTGTGAGGTAGATAAAGATCTGCACCAGGGAAGCTGCAGTATCAGGAGGAGGATGTATATGAGAGATGTTTCAAAGGCAGAAATGATAGGACTTAGAAACTGATTGGAGATGGGGTAGGGAGGTGAGACTGAAGAATTCAGCCAAGGCTGCAAGCCCGAGTGACTAAAAGAATCATGGCAACCTCAACAGTAATAGAGAAGCTAGGAAGAGGGGAGGTTTTCAGAGTTGGGAGATGGAATGAAGAGATGAGTTCACCAGTTTTACCTTTGTAACATCTCTTGAATATGCCCCTTCTCTGCTCTGTCAATTCTGCACTCTGGTGCAGGCTCTCATCATGTCATGCTTAGATAATTGCAATGATTGGCTGAATGGTGTCCTTGCCCACTCTAGTTCATCCTCTACTTCTATGACACTGATAGTTCCTTCTCAGTTGACGGCATTTTCATCCTCCTAAGTACTCAGGCTTAAAATCTGTTATTTTAGACTCTTCCTTAGCTCCCACTCCAATACTCAACCGGTTGCCAAATTCTGCTGATTTTAAACATTTTGTGTCCAGCATCTATCTTCTTCTCTCCACACACATATCATTAATTATTATTGTTCAGGTTTTCATCACCAATTTCCTGAACAATCAAAATAGCTTCCTATCTGGTTTCTTTTCTTTCTATTCTATCCTTCATATCTATCTAGAGCAAAACAGACTTCTTAATGCTTAAAAATCTCCCTCTTGCCTAATGGATAAAACACCAACTCCTCAGCTTGCAGTTCAAGGTCCTCCACACTCTGACTTCAGCCTTCTTTTCCATGTCTTTTTTCACAGTATTCTCCTTTATGTAATCTAGGCCCTGGGTAAACAGGACTATACTCAATGTTCCAAAAAGAATTGAGGGTATTTTGAGATAGCAAACAAAATTGTTTTATTGCTTTCCTTTCTTTTCTCATTTCCCTTTTTCAGAAGTTTTCTTCTTTTTCCTGGGATGCAGTAGGAAGAGTGATGAATTTGAATTAGAATCCTGGATCTAACACTCATTATCTGTGTGAACTTTGGCAAGTCATTTACCATTAAAGGCCTTCCAACTTTTAAAAGTCAATCCATGGTCCTATGCTATCATTTCCTTCATGAAATCTTCACTGAGGTCCTAGCTTCAAAATGTTCCCTTGGTTTATTTAATAACTCTTGCCTTTCTTCAAGTCTCAGCAAAAATCCCACCTTTAGCAGAAAACCTTTCCCAGGCCTTAATGCTAATTCCCTCTAATTTATCTGGTATTGTTGGTACACAGCTGTTTGCAAGCAGTTTCCCTCATATGATGGAGAACTCACTGAAAGGATCTTTTTGGTATCTTCAGTACTTAGCACAAGGCTTAGTACCTAGTTAGCATTGAAAAAATGCTGGTCGATTCAGTCTTCAAATATCCCTCTGGAATATTGTCTGGATCTCTATGCTTCTCTTCTACCTGGTGTCATACCCATGTATATCATATCCTTTCCAAAATACCATAATCACCTAGAGGAAATGGGCATGTATTAGCACCTAATGATGCCTTGTGTAAAACTGACATTTAATAAATGAGAGAAAACATAATGTAGGTTCAATAACCATTTCAATAGCCCTGGAACAAGAAGGAAGAAGTCACATGGTATGGGTAGAGGCTAGCAGAGGGTATGGCAGAAGGTTGACAGTGAGGGAGCACAGGAATTCTAGGTTGGCAGTCAGTCAATAAACATTTATGAGGCACCTACTATGTACCACAGCCAAATCAGGAAAGGACATCTCTAAGGGAAATATTAAGATGACAAACTAAGGGATAGCTATGAAGGTAAGTAAAGCCAGAAAGGAGATTACCTAGGATAATTAAGGATGAAGAAATTCCATAATAATAGCTACATTTACATATCCTTTTAGTTTGGTAAAGTACTTTACATGTATTCTTATTCAAGCCTCACAAAGACTGTAGGAGGTTCTTTGTATTTCAGTCATTTTTTTCTCGAGGTGACATTTTTTCAGATACTAGTGGTTGGCCATTTCCATCTCCAGCTTATTTAACAGATGAGGAAATTGAGGATTAAGCCACTTGCCCAAGGTCACAAAACTAGTAAGTTTCTGAGACTAGATTTGAACTCAGGTCTTCCTGACCCCAGGGCCAGCACTCTATCCACTGGGCTACCTAGGTGCCAGTAGATACTATTATTATCCCCATATTATACAGATTAGGAAAAGAAGTTAAAGGTAATGATTAGGACAGAGAATAGCTTTCACTGGAGAGCAGGAGAGGGAGAGAGGAACTCTAAAATTCTGAACCTTTAGAAGTGGTGCATCTCTAAGGGAGGATGAAATTGGTTTGTGGCTGAAATGAGGGGTGGAGGAGGGGGCAAACAAGAACAATGCTATCTCAGAGGGCAGGATTAGTAGAAGGGCCACTAGAGTATATACATCTCTATCTGTCCAAAGCTGTCTCTCCCATGGAGAGGCTGACTGTGCCATAGAGCAAAAAGAGACAGGAAACTTCTTTCTCTTTCCTATCTAGGACAGGGAATAAGGGCAGAGAGTAATCTATGGATAAAGACTCATGTTTATGCCGTTCTATTCCTTTGAATAAATATCTAGAAGAGACCAATTTGGAAGAGTGAGTCTTGCATCAAATGTGCAACAGAGCACATTTTAAAAAACTTTGAAAGATGGGGCAGTTAGGTGGCTCAGTAGAGAGTAGAGAGCCAAGCCTAGAGATAGGAGGATCCTGGGTTCAATTCTTATCATAGGACATTTTTTAGCCCTGTGACCCTGGACAAGTCATTTAACCCTGATCTTTTAGCTGGGTGATAGTGAACCTTTTAGAGATGGAGTGCTGGGCTCCATATCCCCAAGACTGAGTACTGTGCCCTGCCCCAACTTACCCCACAGAGGGGAGGGATAAAGCACTCCCATTGGGCTGCTGGGCAGGAGCAGGTGAAGTGAGGAATGTCCTCAGTGAGTATAGAGGGGGAGGGGAGTGGCCCAAGTGTCCCTCTCCCCTCCATCTCTGCAGCCTATGAGCTGCCCACCTCATCCACTGTGTGCTCCCATAGGCAGCTGGGCAGAGGGACAGGTGAAGTGAAAAAATATCATTAGGCCAGATGGAGAGGGGAAGGGGAGCAGCTCAGAATCCCTCTGCCTTTCTAGTAACAAATTGGGGGGGGGGCAGCCTCATGCCCACAGTAAATGCTCTGTATGCCATTTTTGACACCTGTGCCATAGGTTTGCCCTCACTGGCATAGCTCTTACTGCTCTTCTCTCTTGGAAATGACAGAAGGTAAGTTTGTTGGGTTTTTTTAAAGTCAGTCTAAGAGAAAGTACACTTAAAAAACTTCCATGTATTATAAATAGTAAACAAATTGTGATGGAATACTATTACACAGTAAGAAATAAGGAGGAAATCAGTTTTGGAAAAACATGGAAAGACCTACATGAAGTTCTGAAAAGTGAAATGAGTAGAATTGAGAACATTATATACAGCAATGAAAATATTCTTTGAAGAATGATTTGTGTATATCCAACTCCAGATAAAGAACCAATAAAGAGAATAAAGACAGTTTTATATATGAATATAACTTTTTCTCTACTGTGGAGAAAGAAGAGGAGAGATACCAGGGGATTTTAATATAACAAATAAATTAATATTTAAAAAACCAATGGAGTGCTTTGCTCATTCTGCAAAATTATGCTCAGTAATAATAGAAACCACCCAGAGGTTGTAGCCATACTTTTCTTCTAAAGAGACATAATCTTGCATTAATTAAGCTTTGCAAAAACTACCTTTCACCCCATTTAAATCACACTTGTGGGTTAAAAAAAAGAATTTTTAATAGAGAATGCATAATGTGAATTTGACTCCCCGTTTCATCAGCAATGAAAACTAAAGGGTTAAAAAAAATCAACCAAAAGAAATCACATGACACTTTTAAAATGCAAAGTATTGAAGGAAAATATAATACTATACACATGGAGTTTTTATACAAAGACAATTCATGAGAATTATTCCAGAAATTATTATGAGAGGTATTTGTAAAGAGCTAGTGAACTCAAAAGAAATGGTAGTTCATAAGAAATCACTGTCCTTTCATCTGTTAAAGCTAGTCTCCAGTTCCTGTTCCGGTTACCTGTTAAGCAATTTTAGGCTTCTTAAATGCGGTCCATTTCAGGAAAAAAGGACTTTCCTGTAAAGTTCTTTGATTTTTATTTCATGACACACCTTTTCAAAACAATAGACAAGGCAAGCATGAAAACTTAACCAAATAATATGTATATTCTCAGTAGCTTCAGGTTTTATACACTTTAAAGTAGTAACTTATGATTAACGGTGAAATTCAAAATAAAAAAAGATTAATATTAAAGACATTCACATTTTTGCTTTTACTAAGTCATGCTGGGTTGCACAATATTTCAAGTTATTATGTTAGTTTGTAATGTATATTTTATATTCAAGGGAGCAGATGTAAAAGGAACTTCTATGTGATAAGCTATTTTTATTGTCTCATAACTGCTATAACTTCTGGCATAAATGAGATAAAACCTCAAAGGAGGAACATTTTTTCAAATGGTTAAGATGCTGCATATTAATATAAAATACCATTTATTTAAGAAAAGTGAATATCAATATTAAATGTTACTAAAATATTATGTTAATATTAAACACCAGTTGTTTAAAAATATCATGTATTAAGATCAAATGTTGCCTAATTGAACAAATTCCTTATTGAAGTGATTTAAGTGACAACTAAACTGGGATATAGAAGAGATGGATTCTAATATCATGTAATATTTTGGTTTACTCAATAGCTCTGTAGCTCCTTTTCCACTTGTCAAATAGTACTTATCCCCTATAAGACTCACAAAAAAGTTAAATAAATTGATACAGTGTTAGTCTTTAGGGTATTTATGAAAATGGAACTAGAAGTCAGGCTATCTTAGTTCTAGGACATTGAGTTTGTTATGAAATATCGTCCTTTTCAGGCTTAAATCATGAAAAGACTCTGGAAAAGTCTATTTAACCTTCTGGGCCTCAGTTAACTCAGATGTCAAATGAGGGGGTTGAACCTAGCTAAAACAAATACATTTTTAAAAGTTGGATGTCTTTCCAAAAAAGAAAAAAAGGTCTTTCCCACCGATTCTAAATTAACTAGGAAATTCCCAAACATTATGATTAAAAGAATTCTTTTATAGTAAAATTAAATAAGGACGTCTCTTCTGAAAAACCCTTCACCATTAACTGAATTTGATTCTAAAAGCTTACATTGGTTTTGGGTACTAATGAAGTATTTAGGCAGCCATTCTATGAAACCTCAAGGGAAGCCAAGGGAAGGCCTATGCATAACACTGGTGGACCTTGTATGGAGAATTTATAGGATGGCATGGACAAGTTACAAAGGAAGGGCAGCCATCGATAGGATGTATCACTGCAGAATTCTCTAAATCGAGGAAATTATAGATCCATTAAAACAAAATTATTTTCCTCTTAGTACTTTTAACAGAAGGCTGCTGTCTTGGGTTTTTGCTTACTTCACAGGCAGGAATCTACCTAGTTTCTGATTTATTTAGGGCCAATAGAGATATGGGAGCAGGGTTATTGATACAAATAACTTCTCTCTGAAACTCTCTTCCTTTCCCTTTATAGTCACCATGAGGCCCCCAAATAGGGGCGCCTTGGGCTGTTAAGTCCTCTTTTATCTTATGACCTAAGTCCCTTTCAGTAAACCTGATGAAAGCACATATTTCTGGGGAAAACTAACTAGCTTTTTTAAAAAAGAGAGGAATTTCAAATATTTTTTAGCCAGAATAATAAGCATTGCTAGTAATTGGGAAGGTAGAGGCAATTTGAAACTTCAAATAAATATCTTGCACCTGTGTATTACAGTTCTAGATGTGTTACATGATTAATGGAAATTGGGCATTGGTTTTCACTTACAAATCACAGAATAAGTTTCAAGGGAGAAAAGAATCAAAATAAGAAAATAATATGCCTATTTACCCTTATTTGGGTTATAAGAGAACAAAAAAGAACCTCCACTTTAAAAAACAACAACCTATAAAGGCAGGTGCTATGCAATGCACCTACCTAGAAATGCAGTGATGAGATTTAAAGTGATTAAAATGACACAAAATGTTATGTTTTCATAAACGACCATGATGCATACAGTAGTTGATTGAATTTTCACATTAGTTAGAAGCAAGAAACTAAATACCTCACAGGTAAAGGTTTATTCCTTAAAAATTTTTTATTGCAGGTATAATTGGCAGTTTTTCTTCATCACTGTCACCATATGAACCTTTAAATGCCTGCATTCACACAGCAAAAGTTTGGAAAGGAAAATGGCATAGTGTATGGGTGGGATATCATTAAAAATGGTGGCTAAGTGATGTCACACCCATGAATTATCAAAGACTTCCTCAACACCTAATTTCTAGAAGGTTATGGCTCAGTTTAATTATATGCTTCTTTGCCCTCAAGCTTTGTTTCCTATAAGTGTCACTAAGGTATGTATATTCATCAGGAAACCATGCCATACAGCAAGTATGTTAGGGCAAATTTAGGGTATGGTAGAGAATTTAACTTATTAAATTTCCCAAGCATTTGACCTGGCAAAACACTTGAATTCTTTTCTAACAACACATTTGAAAAAAAAATCATTATTTTGGTGTGCTTATTAATTTCTATTTGTCTTTAGAGTATTAATACAAATTCTCCTGAGAGTGAATATACAGCAAGGTGTAGTGGTTAAAGTGCTAGGCTTGAAGATTTGGGTTCAAATCTTTCCTCTGAAACTTATTAGCTATGGCCATAGTAAAGTCTCTGTTTCATAGATGGTCTCTAAGTCCCCTTCTAACACTAAATCTGTGAGAATGTCATCTTAAATATTGCGTAGACACATTTGAAAAACCCAAATAGATAAATGTGCAAATAAATAAAGATATCTGATAGCTAGACAAACAAAGAAGGGACATTTTAATCTTCCTTTTCCTCTAAAGTGTGTGTCCCTTTAAAGTTACAGAAATTTGAGCATTTTAAAACATAAAGAAATTGAAACTCATTTCTGCAAACCACACATTCTTTTCTGGAGCTGGCTTTGGTAAATGCACCTGGTTATTTGGTGTTTTGCATTATAAAGATATAGTAGCTTGGCAGGTAATGCAAAGGACACAGAAAACACTTAAAAAGAATTATAATAAGCACTCCCACTGATTCCAGGCCATAGAAATTTTCATTTCAATAGGGGTTAGCTTCTAATTTGTTTAGAGTTAATGTAGGGGAGGAGATGTGGAGGTTTTCAAGGCTTCCAATCTCTACATGCAAAAAAGTGAGGAACAGTTTTGGTTCAATGATCAGCTTTAGTTTTATACAGTATGATTTATGTCATCTTGTTTTTTAACATGGTAAATTTAGTCTTCCATTCCCAAATTTTGGATAAAATGTAGACTCAAAATATTGGGGAAAAAAAGACTAAAATTCACCATCATCAAACATTTATTGAGCATGGATAAGTGCAAAGTCCTAGAGAGATAAAGCAATATAAAGGTAATACAGTATAAAGTGCTGGGCTTGAAGTCAGAAAGATCCCAGTTTAAATCCTGCCTCACATATTAGTTTTGGGACTCTGGGAAAGTCAGTTAATTCCTGCCTCAGTTTCCTCAACTGTAAAATGGGGATAACAGCGCTTATTTCATAGGATTGTTGTAAGGATCTAATGACTTAATATTTTAAAATGTTTAGCACAGTGTTGCACATATTAAATACTATATAAGCAAGTACTTATTCCTTTCCTTCTTCTACCCTTTGGGAAAATTATAACTTTTAAAAATTTAATTCAAAGAGTTTTGTACATGTACAAATTTCACATAGCTAGTATCTGAAGCAAGATTTAAGTCTTCCTGACTTCAGGCCCAGGGTTGTCTAGATGTCAGTCTTTAAAAACACTTTATTGACACCTTTGGCATTTTACATCACCTAGATTTCCCAGTGAAGGGATGAAAAAAACAAGTAAGAGTTTACTATGTGCAAAACACAGGAAATACAACGTGTCCCTCACCTTCCTGGTAATGAATAAAAAAAGAAGAGAAAAAACCTAACCAACACAATGGAAAAGTCTGACATTTTGTAAGATTCATATTCATAGTCCCTCTATTTGTGTATAGTGTGAAGGAATCCTTAAAACTGTCTTCCCAGGCTGAGTGGAGACAGTAGACTGGCTGAGTGGAAACCATCCCCTGCTTCCAGAGGGATGAGTTATTTCATAGAATCATAAATCATAGCCTGAGAAAGGGAAGGAACCTCAGATGTTACCTAATCCAACCCCTCATTTAACAAATGCAAAAACTCATGTCCAAAGAGGTTAAGTGACTTGCCCAGAATGACACTAATAAGCATTTAAGGTGGGATTTGAACCCAAAGTTTTTCTGATACCAGATCCAGCACTCTACCATACCAAATGTACGTCTGCAGTTGCATCCTTGTTCATGTATATTTCAGAATCACTGAAATGTGGATCCAATATAAAATATTTTCTCTATTTAAGTATAAAATATTATCATTCAAGTCTGAAAATTTAAAAATCTGTCAACTATGAAAAGGTATAAGTTTAAGGGAAGCAATTTGGTCAAGGTAAATGGGTCCCATAGCATTACCTTGTTAAACCCATCAGCCTTAGGTATTTGTCTCTATGGCATATATAATATATATATGCATATATATGTATATATAAAATGTACACATACATATATTTATACATATACATATACATACAAATATACATATATATACATACACACATGCTGTATTTTCTCAAATGAGCCTTTACATTTGATAACAACAGCATCTGAGTTAGGGACAGTACTGTTTAGAATCTATGTGTCCTAAAGGTTTATTAAAAAAAGAAAAGATTTAAAATGATCAGTGGGATACATCTTGTGCACATATAAGAAAATGCAGTTTAGTCTTTTGGAATCCAAGAGGTTAGATTATAGAAATATTTTTAGTCTCTCAAATTACCCCAGAAAAAGGACTACAGTTCCTCTTCACTTTGAGAATACAGTTTAGGCAACATAAACTAAGTTTTGGGGTAAAAAAAATCATATAGGCCTCAAAAAAAAATCTTTGGAATTTAGGGAAGTCAAATGTAGGAGTTCAATAGATATTAAAAAGTTATTACATTCATACCCAGAATTAAAACAAAAGTTGCTTTGGAGTCTATAAATAAGTATATATCCTATTTCTAAAGGAATTCACTTACAAATAATTAAACTTAGAAGTATCTAATTATTGAATAGATCACTAATCACAAGGTCCCAGTTTCTGGAAAAAATGCTCATACAAATGTAAAATACATTATTGAATATAAGAAATATAAATGTTAGTCATGGGTAAAAAAGGAACATCCACTTATTAAAACCTTGAGTTTTTGTTGACTCAAAATGTTTCACAATCATAATCGGCATATATCAAAGACCAGTCTAACATAAGAGAAGGTATAAAAAGAAAAGGGTGTTTCAAGATCCACTGAAAAGTAGACCAACTGCCACTTTGGTAAAATCCAGCAAGATGAGTGTACTACAATAAAGCCTTTTCAGCTGCAGGAACTACAAATGAGCTATTGCTCACCTGGCAATTCTTAATTAAATGGGGAGTTTCTCTTTCACATTCTTGAGAGTATTATTTTCTTAAGACTAGACACTGGATGCCTTTTTCGGCTTCTGAAAAACATGTAATAGTAATACCACTGCTACCTTCATGTGTTTTAACTATAATTTTGGATGTGGTTTGATGAAAAATGGGGAAGTTTTCAAGGGAAGCTCCTTTTCCCAGAGTTGAAGTTTTTTACAGCAAATTTATTTTTTTTCAAAAAAGGACTGGCTTTATGTTCCTAAAAGCCAAAGAGTTATTATAAATGTTTATGTAGAAAAAAAATCTTGCTGGAAAGCACCTCGTTGCCTTGATCAATATTTGCCTCTTGGGACAATAAATCTGGCTATTTACCTCAATACAAGTCAACCTCAGACTACTTCGACTAATGTAAGGTAGTTTGATTCTCTTGGATCGTGTCCCTTAATTAAGTAATAGAAGTGGGAGAAATTTCTGCCACAAAACCCATCCGTGGAGATGAAAGAGTTGAGTTTTTCCTAGCAAAGCTTCTAGGAGATAGGTAAAGGTTTCCTTCACCTGACAACAACGTTCCCCCAGCCGCCCCAATCTCTCCTTTTCAATCCTTATTACCCTTAGCCCAGACCCTAGAGAACAAGCGACGTTGGACTGGGAGGAAATGTTTTCCGTTCTTCCTCCCCAAACCCGGGACACAAAAGGTGGTCTTGCATCAATCTATATATCTCAGGAAGATTCTCTGCCTTCTTACTTCCCCCCACCCCTCAACCCCCAAAAGCAAAAACTCTTCTCCGCATCCTTGGAGTGCTCCAAAACACTGAAGCTTCAGGATATCTCTCCAATCCTCCGGATCCGCTCCCCCGCCCTCCCCAACAGTTCCCTCCCACCACTCTTAGCCCCTTCCCCAGCCATAGCTTACTCGGTAAGTATTTTCCGTGAGCTTGTTCACTTCCTCCGGACCCCGAGACATGGTGCCGGTGTTTCTGCGCCTTAGTCGGGAGTCTTAGTGCCTGCTTCTGGGACAGAGAGGAGGAAGGAGGCGGTGCCGTCCTCTGCTCCGGGGCCACGCTGCCTTCCTGAGGAGCTCAATCGGAGGCCGAGGGCCCGGGGGTGCTCCCGGTCTCCGGGGGACGGCGTGCCCCGGGGAGGTGAGCCGCGGGCAGGGAACTGCGTAAGGGTGTGGGCAAGGAGGAGCTAGGCAAGGTCCGCGCAGTTCCGGAGTGCCCCTCCCTCCCGCCAGAACCCCCAACGAAACTGTCAAAACTTAGGGAGCCGCAGCCACCGCCACCACCGCTACCACCAGCAGCCGGGGAGGAGGAGGAGGAGGAAGAGGGAGCACCAAGGAGGGCGGAGCAGCCTGACGCTGCGGCCAGGAGAGGAGGAGGGGCGGGGTGGGGCGGGGCCCGGTTTGGCCCTACCTGCGCGGGGGTTGGGACTGCGCCCAGCTGGGCCGGGGCCCCTCCGGCTCGGGAGGGGCAGCCCGTTCCCGGAGGTACCGGTGCGCTCTGTTGAGCACAGGGCGCCCTCTCCCGGGGCCTGCACCCCAACCCCCTTTGCACAGGCCCCCTCCCGTTGGTCTGTGGACCCTCGGGATCCCGAGGAACACCTGGGGGCAGACGGCCGGGGGGAGGATCCCTCAGAGGGCGGGAGCAAAGGCGGCTGGCTCGTCCCTTTTTTCCCGCGCCAACTCCGTCTAAAAGGGAGTGACTTGGAGCCTGGTGGTGCCAGGTTCTCTCTCTTCCAAGTTTCCCAAAGTGCGGAATGCGCTTTCTCCAGACTCCTGCTCTGGAAGACTGGGCACTTTTTGGGGGGAGGAGGAGTGTTGTAAAAGGGTCTTGAGTTCTTTTCATAGGGGTCTCTTGTTGGTGAGGGTGCTGACTCACCCCTCTACCTCCCTACCACTCTTCGAGCTCAACTCAAAAGCACAGAGATGCAGTGGGGTATGACAATGTCAGTTGGAGAGCAGGGCTCCTGACCAGAGAGCTGGCTGCCCTTTTTTTTTTTTTTAAAAGCTCTCTAGTTCTGGAAGACTATGTACTCAGGCAGAGAGGAGTTATGATCCGCATGGGTGTACCCACGATAATGATATCATTATTCTGTCTGGAAAGGCTGAATGGTTCATTGGAAAGAAGTGGATTTAGAGGGCTTGCGCTCAAACTTCAACTCTCTCACTGAACTATAGTGTGACAATCTGGGAATCTCTAGCCCTCAGTTTCCTTATCTGTAAAACAAAGAGATTGGACTATATGATCTCTAAGGTTCCAATCAGCTCTAAATCAGTAACAAGATGCTCTCACTAGGTGTATTTCTCTTGTTTCCAGTACTTATTTAGGGGTGGAGGCATGGCCTTAGCAACTATGAAGTTAGACTCAATATTTTTCTCTTTTTGGTGTCTATTTGAAAAAATCGAATGCAGAAGGATTAAAGGTGATGAGATTTTCCTCATTTTCTCTTAAGTGTTCAATATAAGAAAGGCATTCCTGAACACACAAGCTTGGCTTTAGATCCTGGAAGAACTCTTTGGAGGTGGAACGAAGAAGTAAGGGGAGGAATGGAATTAGGTGGTCACCATATTATGTTCTAGTTGGAACTGGCAAGTGATTATCCCTGGGCAGGTACTCAGTCAGTCAGTCAGTCAACAATTTTTGCTATAGCACATTTTTAAGCTCTGAGGATGAAAAGGAGGCAAAAGATACTCCTTACCCTCAAGGAACTCAAAATCTACCGAAAAAGACAACAAGCAAACAAATGTGAACAAACAAGTTACACAACAGAATAAATAGAAAATAAAGAAGAGAAGTCGAATTAAGGATGGGGAAAAGTTTCTAGTAAAAGATGGGATATTAGTTGGGATAAAGGAAGTTAGGGAAGTTAGTAGGCAGACAAAAGGAGGAAGAGCATTCTCCATATAGAAGACAGCTAGAAAAAATGACTAGCTTGGGAGATTGTCAGTGGAACAGCAAAGAGGCCAGAGTCATTGAATTAAATAGTAAGTAGGGAATATGAAGACTGAAAAGTAGGGGAGGGCTTTGAATGCAAGAGGATTTTGTTATTGTTCCTCAAGGCAATAAGCGGGTACTCCTCTTTTTCCTCCTTTTCCCAACCAAGAAAACAAAATCCAACAACAAGAGTTCTTTAAATTAAAATAGAAATTTTAAAAGCAAGAAAGACAAAGAATGGTAGGAGATCTTATTGGAGAGATTTCTTCCTTTTAAATTTCTGAATATAGTAGGTATTGAAATTACTCCTAAGTATTTACAGTGCACTAGGGAAAGTCACACTGTGACTACTTTATTTGCAATGCTGAGGTCAGATTTGAAAGGTGTCAGACACTGAACTTAGAATAAAAACACAGTTTGGACTCTTGCATAGAAAGGACCCTGTTATCAAGTTCTAGAAGCTGTAAAATGAATTGAGTTTAGAAATGGAAAGGTGTCCTTAGAACCTAGAAACAGCACTTAGTCTGTTAAGTAAAATATATTATACCTTAATGGTGACAACCTAGTTTTATGAAATCCTTAATCATATTTTGATCACTAGATAGGATTAGCAGATAGGATGAAATTATAAGTACCCTTTTTGTTTAGTTTTTCCTCTTGTATCTAAGCTGCTCCCAGGCATGATAACCTGGCTACATCCTCTTTTCAAATCCTTTAGTAACTAATCAGTTGTCCTTCCTTTCATATACTCCCTAAAGTATGTGTAAGAACCTGAGTTCCACAGTTCAGTGGAAATTCCCATTATTGCTGTCTTTGCTGAGATAGTGCTTTCAGAGCAGGGGCTCTGTGTGGTGTCTTTTGAGCACTGTCTCCTTTGTTTTGATTAAAGATGTGTCTTATTGTAACTTCTCTGGTAGTTATAAGTTATTTTTTAGGTTGACAATGGAAAGGTGATTTTAAGCTGTTGAAGCTATTTCCCCTCCCTCCCTTCCTTCACCTGATTTATGGTATTAAGAAAGTCTGATTATAAATATATGCTGTAGAATATAGTTGTATATATGTATTTTATATATAGCAAGAGAAGTAGTATGGCATACTACTAGATGGTTGATCTTGGAATCAGGAAGGCCAGATTCAAGTCATATCTCTAACACATATTATTAGATTATTGAACCTCTTATTTCCCTAGACATCTTGCTAAGACTACAAAGTACACATTTTCACATTTCTATCAGTGCAATATGTACATTATTCATTCCCTTCAGCAGTGAAGTCATAGATCCATCTAGATATAGATGTAGATAGGGCCATGATGGTTAACCTATGGCACATGTGCCACAGACAGTACACAGAGACCTCTCAGTGGGCACACCTGCCTGCCATCCCCATAGCTCAGAGCTTGCCAGAGTTTGGTACTAGAAAGCCAGAGGGAAGTAGGGTCAGGCTTCTCCTCTACCCCTCTCCATGTGCATCTGAGGACATCACCCACTCCTCTGCCTAGCAGCCCAATGGGAGTACTTTCTCCCTCCCCTGTCTAGGATAAGGGGTGGGGAATGAAATTTAGTCTGGGTGGGGCACAGCACTCTATCTCTAAAAGGTTTGCCATCATCAAGATAGAATGTCCCCAAACTCTTAGTTTAGTTAAGTCTCAAGCTTCTCCTCTTCTGCTCTCATTTTCAATCATCTATACATATACATTCAAATATCATATAGTATAAAATTTATGTAATATGTGAAATATTATAATTAGTATAATATCTCTTTAGTTAACATCTTAGTTTCATTGGCAATATGTGAGTTATATTTAGGACCTTATAATTCTACTATTATTACAACTAATGATTTTTTTAAAAAAGCTCTTTCTCTCTCCCTCCTTCCCTTTCCTTCTCCTCTCCTTCCTCCCTTTCTTTCTCCTCCTCTCCCTCCCTCTCTCCTCTCTCTTTTTTCCTTGAAACCACAATACACAAGCATACTTTCTCTGGTTCTGTCATCTATTCATAAATATATAGATATTCAAATATAATATAGTGTTTCAGTTATGTCCAACTCTTTGTTATCTTATTTGTCCTTTTCTTGGAAAAGATAAGAGTGGCTTGCTATTTCCATCTCCAGATCATTTTATAGATGAAGAAACTGAGGCGAACATGGTTAGGTGACTTGCCTAGAATTACATAGGTAGTGTCTGAAGGCAGATTTGAACTGAAGAAGATGAATCTTCCTGACTTCAGGCCCAGCATTTTATCTACTGCAACACCTACCTGCCCTGCCATATATGAGTATAGTGTCCATGTAAAATATGATATATTCTAATTAGTATAATCCTTTAGTTAACATCTTGATTTCATATACAATATATGAGTTATGACTTTATAATTACTGCCACCATTACAAGTAATGATGATAACAAATGGCATTCTCTCTCCTATAGATAGATCTGCATCTATCTATACATCACTTTTCATCTTGGAACGTCCTACAATGTCTTGTAAGTGAATGGGAATCATTTCATGCACCACTGAAATGCAGTCAACTGAGCAGTAGAATAAGTATTAGAAATTTTAACCTTTATCCATAGTACAGCAATATTATTTAAATCCAATAAGGATAAAGAATAACACACCCTGATAAAAACTATAGTGAGTTTCTTAGATAGTCAATATAATTAGACTAGTTGGAATTTGATCACCAGGTAATGTTATCAAAATAACATTGTACAGATTCTCTTTTAACAGTACTGTCACTGTGAAACAGAAAGCATTTTTGTATTTAACTATGAATATTGTTCTGGGAATTCACAGTACCCTTATGATAAAACCACACTATTAAGAATTAACTTGGGAGAAACTAGAGAACCGTCAGCTTGCCTTTGTTCAACATCCCTAGTTCAGGTCCTTACCACATCTTATGTGGACAATTGCAGTAGGCCTACTTATTGGATTTGTATAAATTTCCCACCCCTCTTTAATCTAACTTCCTCCAAAAGAGTTGGAATTGATATCACTAAAATAGAGATTTAACCGGAGTCATTCTTCTGCTCAAGAAACTTCAGTAGTTCCTTATAGTTGGTACGGCATCTACTTAGCATTTAAAGCCTTTCAAAATCTGGCTCCAAACAATATTTTCAGGTTTGATTATAAATTATTACCCCAACCCAGTTTACTCCAGCCACAGGAGCCTAATTGCAGTTTCCAATGAGGCAAATTCCATCGCCTGGTTTTATGTTTTTGGCCAGGTCATCATCCATTCCTGATGTGCTTGCTTCTGTTTGTTAGAACATGTAGCTCCCTTCAAGGCTCAAGTGCCATATAACTCCTTTAAGAGCCCTTTCCTTATTCCTGTCCAACCTTCCTCAGCAGGAGTGCATGCCCTCCTCTCCTATCTCCTTGTATCAATTTTGTTTATATCTATAAATGTATAGTATTTGCTGTGTCACCTGATAAAATGCAAACACCCTTGGGGCAAGGACAATTTGACCTTTTTTCTCTTTGTGATCCCATTGCCTATCAAAATATCTTGCACATAGATGCACATAAGTGATTGTTTTTTTAATTGACTAATCTTGTATATATCCACACCATTCCCTTTTCTATTTACATGTTCTCTTTCCTGGTATAATGAAACCAGGGACTGACTAATTCTGTGTGTGTGTGTGTGTGTATATATATCTCAATATATATCAATATATATATCAATATCACCAGTGCTTAGCACAGTGCCTGATGCATAGTAAGTACTTACATGTATAGATGATTGATTCCCTTTACCTTTCCCATCATGCTTGGAATAGCCTACATCACTTCTCATTTTTAACATAAGTCTAGAAAGGAGCAATTTGACCTCTTTTCTGCAAACACTTTACCTAAGGCAGGTTGGTAAGTATTTTAGTTTATAAACCTTTTTCTTTCTTTTTCTGCTGGTTTTCAAGAAACAAAGTTACTGTTTATGTCAAACAAGAATAATACTTAAGATTAGGTGACAAAGCCTGTATGAATTTGAAAACAGAAATTTCTTTGCTCGTATGTGGTATATATGTATATATGAATCCATTTCAAATTTACAATAAAACCTGCGTTCTAAATGAAATTTTTAACACTTCACAAACCTGTTTGTTTTAGTAGTACTGATTCCTACTTTTATAGGAGAAAAGGCTTTTCATCCAAACTGCATTAGGGAAGAGTAACTAAAGAAGTCCATACAGATACCAATAGTTTTTTATATATACAAACAAAACTCTTATCTTCTTAGAATCAATACTAAGTGTAAAAGTTCCAAGGCAGAAAATTGGAAAGGACTAGACAATTTGGCTTAAGTGACTTGCCCAGGGTCACACAGCAAAGAAGTATCTGAGGCCAGATTTGAACCCAGTGTCTTGAGACCTGGCTCTTTATCCACTGAGTCACCTGATAATAGTTTGAAAAAATATTCATGAGTGGCTTAAAATATTTTGATTTACTACACGGATAAATGAAATATGTTTCGAAAAGGTGCTTGCAGTTGAGGGAATTTCTTCTAGTTATTCAGCATTCACTTCCAAAGTCTTAAAAATATTCACAATCATTTAAGAAGTAATCTCATCTGATTAGTAACTTCCAGAAGAATGAAACAAAGAGATAATTTGTTCAAAGTCTTTAAAGGGAATATAAACATTTTGTGACAATAAATATAAAAATAGAAAAGACAAGTGAGCTCAGAGGGGAGGATAATAATTTAGTGTGAAAAAAGAACTCTTTAAGTTTATAGATTTAGAAAAAACCTCTGAGGTCACAGAAGTCAGACTCCTCATTTTATAGGTGAGGAAAATGAGGTAGGGATTAATGAAGTGATTAACTCAAGGTCACAAATTAATAACAAACTACGATTGGAAAACAGGGACTATGAATATTTCCATCCATCCAAATGACCCTCTACCATAGTGCCTCCCACTTGAGGTGAAAATATACAGGTTCAAAACATTAATAATTTAGAAATACTGAATATTCTTCAATATGTTTTATAAAAAGAGACATGTACCTGGAAGGATGAATTTTCATTCAATTGAAAATATTTTTATTACAAAGTGACCTTGTACAAGTCAACTTCTCAACTTCAATTTCCTCATGTATTAGTGGAAGAATCAAATGACAAGTATTTTAAATACTTTGTAAACCTTAAAATGCTATATAGGTGTATACTATTATTACTTTAGCTATAAATTCTTCTAGGAGTAGTAGCAGTTAAATGTGATAGTAAAACTGAGAAGCCAAATGTAAATGTGTGGTAGCACAGTAATGATACAAATTTCACAAGCTGCACATAAAAAGCAATCTTGTTACTTTATACAAGCCAGTTCAGTGAATAGTTTTGGCCTGGAAATCAATAATACTTGAATTCAAATCCAATTGTTCAGACTTGAGAGAGGTGTGTGTGACCCTGAGTAAGTCACTTAACTTATACCTGTCTCAGTTTCTCATCTGTAAAATGGGGATGATAATAATAGCATCTTCCTCCCAGGGTTATTGTGAAGATCTAATGAGATAATATCTGTAAAGGATCTGGAACACAATCCTGTGCAGATGTTTCTTTCCTTTCTTTCCAGACTCCTTAAACACATTAACTTTATATTGTGACAAAAAGTCTCCATTTTTTCTGCCCTCATTCATTCATTACAAAAATACATAGAAACTCTTTGACATTCTTTCCCCTCCCACTGGACATTTGACCATGGGTAAATCATTTCATCTCTTCCTGCCTCAGGTTCTTGGTCCTTTCCAGCTCTAAATCCGGGATCCTATGAAATATTATTCAATTAATCAAGTATTTGTTAATCATCTACTTGGTGACAGACCTTGTGCTAGGTGCTGGGAAAATGAAGACAAAAATGAGACAGTTTTTGCCCTCACGAAGTGTATGTTCTTATCAGGGATAAGTATGCACATATAAATGTATAGGGATGTGCAAGCAAATATTTAAGAATTCAAAAAAATGCCCACACAACTCACTTTTAAATTTATTATGTATTATTAATTTTTCCTCCTTTATTTTCCAAAGTCTAGGCAATCAACAAAACAATAAATCAAGCAGAGGTATAAATGCTCACACTGAAACATTAAGAATCAACTCTGGCAGCCTATTAGATCTGATTCCAGCACACTTCTTATTCAACTGAAATTATAAACAAAATAAACACAAGGAAACTTTTTGTTGGAGACACACTAGCAGGTGGAAAGATGATTCTTATAATACAACTTTTTTTCTAAAATAAGCATTTTAATTTCTATTGGATTCATACAGATTCAAGTTTGTCCTGAAAAAAATATAACTACAGATTTTGAAAGGATATTTACAATTTTCATTTGTGGTGGTTTAGTGTAGTAAAAGAGAGACAACTAGGTACATAGTTCAAATCAGAAAAGGAATGAATTCTGCCTTAGATTCTTACTGTGTGGCTCTGGGAAAATCACTTAAAATTGTTGGACCTCAATTTCCTCACCTGTAAATGGGAGGGGATTCAACTTGATGACTTTTAAGGTCCTTTTCTGCACTCAATCAGTGATCTCATGAAAAGGTATGCTCTAGAAGAAGACTTGAGTTCTAGTCCCAGCTCTGTCATTAATTTACTAGATATTATTATTCCCCAGTTTTCTGATCTTCAAAATAAGAAATTGATTATATTATCTCTAATTTCTTTTTTTTTTTCAAAGTTAAGATTCTTTTGGTTTGGCTAGGACTGATTTTCAAGCTTTCCTTCATCTCAGTTTATATAACTACAAAACTGGCCTGAGGGCTCTTTTCAAATGGCTCCAGTGAAGACCATTTTTACATTTGTGATTTCAAAGGTACAGGGAATTCCTAGATAAAGAAGCTCCCTTTAGCTATACAAATTGGCACCTTTCCTCCAAGTGTGGTTAATTGACTTGTTTGGGATCATAAAATCATTATGTGTAAATGACAAAACTTGAACCCACTTTTCCCTGGCTTAAGGCTAGCCTTTTATAGATTCTTTTGGGTAGCTAGGTGGCTCAGTGACTAGAGTGAGAGACCTTGACTCATTTTCCCGAGTTCAAATTTGGCCTCGGACCCTAGCTGTGTGACCTTGGACAAGCCATTTAACCTCATTGTCTCAGTTTCCTCATCTAGAAAATAAGCTGGAGGAAGAAAAAACAAGTCACTCCTATATCATTGCCAAGAAAACCCCAAATAGGGACATGAACTGTCAAACTTGACTGAAAAATGACCGAACAACCAAATTCTTTGGATTATATCAAGGCACCTCTTAACTGCTCATATGAGAAGCTAAATGCTTTTTATTTTTCCAGAGGTCAGACATAAAGAAATAGTGGTCTGCCACTCTAGAAATCCATTTATTTTCCTTGACTTGATAGATATTTGTTTACTTTGCTTTTGATGGTTATCCAGTCATGCCTATTACACTCATTTGTGTCTGGAGGAAAAAAATAACAAAAATGTCTTTGGAGTGGAGAAAGAAAGGTTTTAATCTTTTTATTCTCTTCTAAATAAATTTATTTTCTTCTCTTGCCAAATAACCAAACTATAGTTATGTCTGCAAAGCTGTCTCATCAAGGCTTTGCTCTTCAGCTGCAATACTTTCCTTTTTTAGGTGAAGTTAGTCAAAATGGGAAAATTTTTGTCTTTGTTTGGTATTGGTCTGGAACTGAAAGCACTGGGAGGAGAGGTAGTATTCCTTTCAGGATCTTTCTTGACTTACTTTGCAGAGATGCATTGTGTTTGCTGACCACATCTGAAATTCCTTTGCCTACCTGATCATATTGCTGTCACTGAACTGAAAACATGAGAACTCTCTAGATTTCTAACCTTTTTCCCACAGTTGCTGAAGTAGAATACAACAGCATTCCTTGGCACGAAGAAGACTCACGCTTCTACACTTTAGATCCTTTTCAATGTGATCCCTTCCTACCTTTTCAGGTTTCTTTTACCTTACTCCCTTCCATATATTCTGACATCCAGGGATACTGACTTTCTTGCTCTTCTTCAAATAAGACTTCATTTCCCAACTCGAAACATTTTCATTGGCTGTCCCCCAAGCCCAGAATTCTCTCTTTCCTCATTTCCAACTCTTGGTACTCTTTTCTTTCAGATTCCAGCTAACATCCCTGTGGTAGGAAGCCTTTCCTAGCCCTTCTTAATCTTGGTGACTATGTGCAATTTACCTTGGTTATATGTGGCTGTTTGCATGTTGTTTCTGCCACCAGGCTGTGAGCTCCTTGAGAGCAAGGATTGGTTTTTTGTTTCCCTTTCTTCATATCCCCAGTGCCTAGCACTGTGGTTGGTATACAGTATATGTTTAATAAATACCTGTTAACTGACCAAGACTCAAGATTATAACTCATTAGTCTTTTTGCCCTTCAGCTATTTCACATAGCCCAAGCTCCTAATGTTAAGTCACTCCGCTGGTCCCTTTAATATTCTCTCCTGGTATTTAAAAAAAAATGAACCTCACAGCCTCATTTGTTTCTAGTACAGGTGTAGGTCAGGCATATAATAATCTTCTCATTCTTCCTTGCTGTTCTGAATTTCTCATTTTTAATTTCCATGGATTTATGAGTCTAATGAGTTATCAGAGAATGTAATTGTTTCATTAGAAGGGGAAGCACTAGATCCATGGATTTAAAAAATCAGCATAAAAGAAAAATTTCCATTAAGGGAATGCATGAAATTATAAATAATTGATCAATAACTTCTGGTTATCAATAGTAATTTATGTATTACTTTTAAAATGTCCCCAACATATTGACTTTGACCAATAAGAAGTCTGCTTAAGAATCAATGGGAGCTCTGCTGAGTAAGGAGGCCAGACTTTGCCTATTAAGCTTGTTGTAATGTCCCATTATTTTCTGATCACTATAAAACTTTTAGCATGTATTTTACCAAGCCAAATTGTACTGTTGGCAATTTAAGTTGCTCTTAAGCAGTGATAAATTCACCATAGAGCTGGCCTTGCTATTTAAAGTGCATTTATCAATTAAAAACGCGTATTCTATGCATTATTTGACATAACTATTCAGGGATATTCAGAGTCTGTGGTGCTTGTTGTTGTTCAGTCATGTCCTACTCTTCATGACCCCATTTGGAGTTTTCTTGGCAGAGATACCAGAGTGGTTTGCCATTTCCTTCTCTAGCTCATTTTATAGATAAGGAAACTGAGGCAAACAGGGTTAAGTGAATTGCCTGGGTTTGCAGAGCTATTAAATTACTTGAGGCCAGATTTGAATTCAGGATGATGGCACTCTATCTTTTGGACCATCTCATTCCTCAGAGTCTGTAGTTGCTACAGTACAGTGATGGCAAACCCATGGTACAGGTGCTCTCTATGGGCATATGACTGCTCCCCCTGAGTTTGTTACTAGAAAGGCAGAGGAACTCAGGAGGAGCTATTCCTCTCCCTCTCTACCAAGCCTGACAACATTTTTTTTTCACATCCCTTGCCCCTCTGCCCAACAGCCCAATGGGAGTGCACAGAGGGTAAGGTGGGCAACCCACAGGTGGCAGAGCTGGAGGGGAGTGCTCATGACACTCCCTTTCCCCTCTCTATATTTCACCTGAAGACATTCATCTCCAACCCCCCCTCCCACCTCCCCACAGCAGCAGAGTGCTTTCTCTATCCCTTGTGGGGGGTAAGGGGTGGGGTAGGGTGTGCCCAGCACTCAGTGATAGGGGAGGGGCATGGCACAGCACTCTATTTCTAAAAGGTTCACTATCACTGCTATAGTACAAGTTTGATTTGTTAATAAAACCAAATAGAAAGTTGGTAAGGGATTCAGGAGACTATGAGTTTTACCACCGTCTTCTATGTGACCTTGGGTAAGTAGCATTTCACTACTCAGTTTCCTCATGTGTAAAATGAGACAGTTGGACTAAATGATCTCTGAGGTCCCTCCAAATCTCAGATTCTATAACTCCATAAGAGGATTAAAATGTTGGAGAAAGGGATATTGAGTATTTAATTCAACATATGTAAACAAGAAAAAAAATACTGGTTTGGGGGAGATGTGTGCTTTGACACTTTCATTCCTTTATTGTTTGTTGGATTATATTGTTAATGTGCCCACATCTTTCTGTTGCTTTCAAAAGGAAATTACATCTCTAAGTTCCACTTTAACTGGAAAACATAATTATAAAGTTCCCTCATATGGGGGGCTCTGGTCAGCTACCAGGCCTGTTTCACTATCCTGCTAGTCAACTTTTTTCCAGATGGGCTAGAGATCATGCCCCAGAGGACTTAACTCTTTCATTATTGGAACTTCTGCTCTGAGGCCTCAGTATCCTGACTGGGGACTTTCATGGGGCCTATTTAATCCAAACTGGCCTTAGTCATGTTTTATTTTAATTCTGCCTTTTTTACTCTTCTTGAATATGCTCTACACCTCTCTCCCCCTCACTGCTTTCTAGTTCTGCAACCATATTAGTACTGCCATTTCTACTAGAAAGGATGTATCAACCTACTTCCCATTAGCTATATTCATCATCCCCTTAACTTTCCAACCCAAAATATCCCTCCTAGAACACCATTCCCTTATATGTGTTTTCTCTGCTTACTAGAATAGAAATTCCTCAAAGGTTATACTACATCAGAGTTTGGGTTTAATAAAGAATTTGTCACATAGAGGACTTAAAAATGTTTTTTTTTTCACTTACTCATTCATTCATTCATTCATTCATTCATCTTTTTTCCCCCAAGAAATAACTTTCTGAAACATTTTTCAGAGTTGGCAAATAAATAAATTGTTTTTAATAAATAGTTCATCAGGGCTTTAAATTGCTAGTAGTTATTTATATAATACACTGAGCAAAAAAATGAAACTAACAAAAATATCATCTGACTAGAATGAACTGGAGAAAAACAAAAGTTTTTGCATTCATTTTGAAAATTGCTTAATAAACATATACTCTAGAATTTGTATAATTCTTGGTAGAATCCTATAGAAGAATGGCTTCCCCCCCCTACAATATAAAAGGATATTTTGGCATAATAAACAAAAATCAGTTAATTATTGCGATGTTTAGAAATTTTGTTATTTGAAAAAATCAAACAAAATAGTTGTATGAAAGCTGATATATATATTTTTATTTTTAACTTTGTATTTTGGCATTGTATAGACTTTTGACCTAATAAACTTTCCTTCCATTTTGGTATATGATCTAGGAAAATGGAGCAATTCTTATTGTCTTTAGATCTTTTTAGGTTGAGGTAAATTTATAGTAGTACTCTGTACAATGAACCTCCTTATCTGAAGTAACCTTGGAACTTATTTCACAAGTATACATGCTTAAAGAGTATTAAGCATATATTACACAAGTATAAAGAATATAAGTAAATTATAATTTTCCTCTGGTTCCAGTGCGACATTTTGAAAAGTAAATTTTTATAATTTTTAACATAAATATAATTTCCTCCATCTTTTACTCTCCCATTCCAGAGACCCTGAAACATTTAAAAATCCTATTTAATATTTTTAAAGACAAAAAATAAAAAAGAAGAGGAAAAAAGTAAACTATCAACACATGAGGAAACACATTAAAAGAAATCTGAGGAGGCAGCTGTGGGGCTCAGTGGATTGAGAGCCAGGCCTAGAGACTGGTAGGTGCTGAGTTCAAATCTAGCCTCAGAAACTTCTTAGGTGTATGACTCTGGGCAAGTCACTTAACCCTGTTTGCTTCAGTTTTCTAATCCATAAAATGAGCTGGAGAAGGAAATGGCAAATTATTCTAGTATTTTTGCCAGGAGAACCCCAAATGGGGTCATGTAAAGTCTGACGTGATTGAGACAAACTGAAAAAACAAAAACAAAAACAAAAACAAAAACAAACCCTTTTAAGTGTCCCAGAAGTCTTAGTATAGGTTAGAGTTCTGATAGCCTTAAACTACATTGATTTCAGGGCACACTGTATACATTCTTATTATTATCATTATTTCCCTAGACTTTTGTGAGTCTCAGATGAAAATGTATGTAAAATGCTTTGTGAGCTTTAAAGTACTATATAAATTTTTCCTCTTTCTCTTACTCAAAGCCAAATTGTTAAGAGTAGAGAAAGTATTCCACTTGATCTGAAACAAGATGAAAAACATGATGACTTTCCTTTGGAAATAACAAAATATAATAAAAAATAGCTTATTGATCATATCAATACTTTCCTAAATGACTGTAAATTTCTATGATCCAATTATTTAAACATTTCTGAATAATAATAAAGAATGATAATAATAAAATTAGCATGTATATAGCATCTAATATGTGCTAGACACTTGTGCTAAACACTGCAAATATTATTTCATTTGATTCTCATCATAACCCTAGAAGGGAGGTGCTATGATTATCCCCATTTTAAGTTAAAGAAGCTGAAGCACACTGAAGTTAAAGGTTTTGGCCCAAATTACAAAGCTGTTAAATGTCTAAGGTTAAATTTGAACACAGGTCTTCCTGATCCCAGTCCCAGCACTCTGTCCACTGTGTCATCTAGTGATCATCTGTACATTTGGCATCGAGTAAATTAAATATCCAGATTTAAAACTAAATTCTTAATTTTTTTTCATCTAGTTTGGGTAATACTTTCTTAAAAACAACTCATGAAAAGAACATTATGTAATGACTTGTATTTCTATGATAAATATCAAACAGGGATTTCCTAGCCCATTTCCATATTGAGTCCACCCTGATGATCCTGAAACATTTTCATTTAGGTCCTCACTGAAAACATATTGCAGCTTGCTTGTACTCATATTGTGTCTCTCCATTATTCTCTGGACTATTTATAACTTTGAATCCTTGGAAACTGTGGTGGACTCAAATTTATAAACATATACAATTTGAAATATTTGATTGGAAAAGGAGGACATTTGATCATATAGGTATAACAAAGAATAATAGATAAATGGACAGTTTATGTATCCATAAAATCAATCAATGAACTAAAAATCATTTTTTTAGAAGAAGGACTGGATATGGAACAAGCTTGAACTGGTTTGCTACAGATAGTTAAAATTTTGGTATGAACATTTACATCTTGAAAATCAGCAAATGCTACAAACCAGAGCTTGATTTATTATGTTGATTGTCTGGACTTTAAAAAGTGATGGAGAAAATGTTAACAATGCAAATTAAATTTAAAAGTGTCTTTATTTCAGAGGAGTATTGTTAAAAATTTACAGCACACTACTGGAGGAAGACCATGTTAAGAAAGATTGATTCAGAGAATGGCACAGAATAAGAAGGCTTGAATGGGCTAGGTCCATGGTGGTGAACAAATGGAACATATGCCAGAAGAGGCACTGAAAGTCCCTCTCTGTGGGCATGAGCAACATTGCCCCCAGCATAGAGTTTGCCAGAGTTTGTTACTAGAAAGCCAGAGGGACATAGGGCCAGGCTGCACTCTTTCCCCTTTCCATGAGTGTCTGAGGACATTTCTTATATCACCTGCCCCTCTAAAAGATTCACCATCACTGGGCTAGGTTCTGCACTGATAAAGGGAAGACCAAAAAGGCTATCCACTACTATAGAAAGAAAAGATGGAGTCTAAATACTGATTGAAATATACCATTCTTTACTTTATTTCCTCTATAAATTTTTCTTTAGTATAAGCAATATGTATCTTATTTCACAACACCACATACAGGGAAATACATATTATATGATTTTATATACACACATATATATTGATATATCATATTCCCTGCCTCCTTGGGGTAGGGTGGGGTAGAAGAAAGGGATAAAATTTTGGATAACAATAAAAAAAATAAAGAAAAGATATACATTGATGAGATCACAGTTCTAATGAAACATCAACATACTTGTGATCCCAAGTGTTATGTAGTTTAACTTTAAATTTTATTAACAGATTAAGGAGCAAAAACACTCAGGAGAAAAAGGACTGGTATGGGATAACCCTGTTGAAATTTCCCTTTCAACAACGTTGATGTGAAATAAGACTTCCAGGCTTGATCTGGAAGTCAGAACTTAAATGTTCCTGTCCCTTCCTTATTTTTCCTGAACTTCAAATGGCCTCAGTCTATCTATCTATCTATCTATCTAAGAATTGCTTGGGTTCTATTTTTTCCATTCACCTAAACTTTTAGAATGTCCATAAACGAACCAGATAATGAAATTATACATGTAAAATGCTTTGCAATAAAAGTACCAGAGAAGTTTTTGGTCTATTTTAGTTTATTTTTCTAATGTTGGCCACTAGATGGCAAGCATGCCATATGGAATTGAATCTAGTAGGCTCAGTTTTATTTATTGAAAAAAAATTATAAAAAAAAAGTTCCTTCATACAGTAGGTAGCCCATAGTGGGTTACCAAGATTTAATCAGTTCTTTGGTATGTTAGTAGTTGTGTGAGATGTGTACTGTTTTACAGTGTGAGATTATATTGTTCAGAACCATACTATAGTCCAGGGTCATATAATAGAAGGACCACTGGATCTGGAGTCTGAAGATCTCCATTTGAGCTTTTGCTCTACTATATCTGGCTGAATAATAATCTTTCCTTCCTTCCTTCCTTCCTTCCTTCCTTCCTTCCTTCCTTCCTTCCTTCCTTCCTTCCTTCCTTCCTTCCTTCCTTCCTTCCTTCCTTCCTTCCTTCCTTCCTTCCTTCCTTCCTTCCTTCCTTCCTTCCTTCCTCCCTTTCTCCCTTCCCTTCCTTCCTTCCTCCCTTTCTCCCTTTCTTTCTTTCTTTCTTTCTTTCTTTCTTTCTTTCTTTCTTTCTTTCTTTCTTTCTTTCTTTCTTTCTTTCTTTCTTTCTTTCTTTCTTTCTCTCTTTCTCTCTTTCTCTCTTTCTCTCTTTCTCTCTTTCTCTCTTTCTCTCTTTCTCTCTTTCTCTCTTTCTCTCTCTCTCTCTCTCTCTCTCTCTCTCTCTCTCTCTCTCTCTCTCTCTCTCTCTCTCTCTCTCTCTCTCTCTCTCTCTCTCTCTCTCTCTCTCCCCATCCCTCTCTCCCTCCCTCCCTCTTTGATGACCAAATAGGGGGTAAAGAGGGTAAGCATAATTTAGCAACTTTTGGGACATAGTACAAAATTGTTTTCCAGAATGGTTGGACTAGTTCACTGCTCCACGAGCAGTGCATTAATGTGCCTGTTTTTTTTTTGCAACCAGTCCAACATTTGTCATTCTCCTTTTTTTGTTAGCTTCACTGACCTAATGAGTTAGGCAGAAACCCAGTTGCTTTAATGATCATTATTACAATTATTGATGATTTCTACCCTTTCTTTCTTTATCTTGGCTTCTGGTGATAATTCTCACTATTCTACTTTTATGTTTCCAGTCCAGGGTATGGTAACCTTATTTATTTATTATTATTTTAGTATTTGTTATATTATTATTTATTATTTGTATATTTATATAATATATATTATTTATTAATATTTTTAACATTATTTTTTTATTTGGTCAATTTCAAACATTATTCCTTGGTTGCAAAAATAATTTTCTATTCTTCCCTCCCTGCTCCCCACTCCTCCAATAGCTGATGCACAATTCCACTGGGTATTACATGTGTCCTTGATCAGAACCCATTTCCATGTTGTTGGAGTTTGCATTAGGATGTTCATTTAGAGTCTACATCCACAGTCATATCTCCCTCGACCCATGTAGTCAAGCAGTTGTTTTTCTTTGGTGTTTTTACTCCCACAGTTTTTCCTCTGGATGTGGAGAGTGTTCTTTCTTGTAGATCCCTTCAAGTTGTTCAGGGACATTGCATTGCCACTAATGGAGAAGTCCATTAACAGTCGATTGTACCACAGTGACTCAGTCTCTGTGTACAATGTTTTCCTGGTTCTGCTCCTCTCACTCTGCATCAATTCCTGGAGGTTGTTCCAGTCCCCATGGAATTCCTCCACTTTATTATTCCTTTGAGCACAATAGTATTCTATCACCAACAGATACCACAATTTGTTCAGCCATTCCCCAAGTGAAGGGCAGCCCCCCATTTTCCAATTTTTGGCCACCACAAAGAGCACAGCTATGAATATTCTTGTACAAGGCTTTTTCCTTATTATCGCTTTGGGGTACAAACCCAGCAGTGCTATGGCTGGATCAAAGGGCAGACAGTCTTTTATCGCCCTTTGGGCATAGTTCCAAATTGCCCTCCAGAATGGCTGGATCAATTCACAACTCCACCAGCAATGCATTAATGTCCCAACTTTGCCACATCCCCTCCAGCATTCATTACTTTCCTTTGCTGTCATGTTAGCCAAGCAGCTAGGTGTGAGGTGATACCTCAGAGTTGTTTTGATTTGCATCTCTCTAATTATAAGAGATTTAGAACACTTTTTCATGTGCTTATTAATGGTTTTAATTTCTTTGACTGAAAATGCCTATTCATGTCCCTTGCCCATTTATCAAATGCAGAATGGCTTGATTTTTTGTACAATTGATTTAGCTCTTTATAAATTTGAGTAATTAGACATTTGTCAGAGGTTTTTTTTTATGAAGATTGTTTCCCAGTTTGTTATTTCCCTTCTAATTTTGGTTACATTGGTTTTGTTTGTACAAAAAACTTTTTAATTTGATGTAATCAAAATGATTGATTTTACATTTTGTGACTCTTTCTATGTCTTGCTTGGTTGTAAAATCTTTCCCTTCCCAAAGGTCTGACATGTATACTATTCTGTGTTCACATAGTTTATTTATAGTTTCCTTCTTTATGTTCAAGTCATTCACCCATTCTGAGTTTATCTTGGTGTAGGGTGTGAGATGTTGATCCAAACCTAATCTCTCCCATACTGTCTTCCAATTTTCCCAGCAGTTTTTTATCAAATAGTGGATTTTTGTCGCAAAAGCTGGGATCTTTGGGCTTGTCATAGACTGTCTTGCTGAGGTCACTTACCCCAAGTTTATTCCATTGATTCTCCTTTCTGTCTCTTAGCCAGTACAAAATTGTTTTGATGACCACTGCTTTATAATATAGTTTGAGATCTGGAACTACAAGGCCACCTTCCTTTGCATTTCCCCCCCCCATTATTTCCCTGGATATACTTGATCTTTTGTTCTTCCAAAGAACTTTGTTATGTTTTTTTCTAATTCAGTAAAAAAGTTTTTTGGAAGTTTGATGGATATGGCACTAAATAAATAGATAAGTTTGGGAAGGATGGTCATTTTTATTATGTTAGCTCATCCTACCCATGAGCAGTTAATGTTTTTCTAATTGCTCAGATCTAGTTTTAGTTGTGTGCAAAGTGTTTTGTATTTATATTCATATAGTTCCTATGTTTGGCTTAGCAGATAGATTCCCAAGTATTTTATATTGTCTAGGGTGATTTTCAATGGAATTTCTCTTTCTAATTCCTGCTGCTGAGATGTGTTGGAGATATATATAAATGCTGATGACTTATGTGGGTTTATTTTGTATCCTGCAACTTTGTTAAAGTTATTGATTATTTCCACTAGCTTTTTAGTTGATTCTCTAGGATTCTTTAAGTAGACCATCATATCATCCTCAAAGAGTGATAGCTTGGTCTCTTCATTGCCAATTTTAATACCTTCAATTTCTTTTCCTTCTCTAATTGCTACTGCTTGTGTTTCTAGTACAATGTTAAATAGTAAAGGTAATAATGGGCATCTTTGTATCACTTCTGATCTTATTGGGAATGTATCTAGTTTATCCCAATTATAGATGATGCTGACTGATGGTTTTAGATAGCTATTGTTTATTATTTTTAGGAAAGACCCTTCTATTTCCTAAACTTTCTAGTGTTTTCAATAGGAATGAGTGTTGTATTTTGTCAAAGGCCTTTTCTGCATCTAGTGAGATAATCATGTGATTTTTTTTGGTTTGCTTGTTGATATGGTCAATTATGCGGATGGTTTTCCTGATATTGAACCATCCTTGCATTCCTGGTATAAATCCTACCTGATCACTGGCTGGAGTCTTCTTGCTAGTATCCTATTTAAGATTTTTGCATCTATGTTCATTAAGGAGATTGGTCTGTAGTTTTATTTCTCCATTTTTGACCTGCCTAGCTTTGGAATCGGTACCATATTTGTGTCATGAAAGGAGTTTGGTAGAACTCCCTCTTTGCTTATTTTGTCAAATAGTTTGTGTGGTATTGGGATTAGCTGTTCTTTGAATGTTTGATAGAATTCACTTGTGAATCCATCAGGCCCTGGGGATTTTTTCTTAGGGAGCTCTTTGATGGCCTGTTGGATTTCTTTTTCTGATATGGGATTATTTAAGAATTCTATTTCTTCTGTTAATCTAGGCAATTTATATTTTTGTAAATATTCATCCATATCACCTAGATTGGTATATTTTTAGCCATATAATTGGGCAAAATAGTTTTTAATGATTGCCTTAATTTCCTCATCATTGGAGGTGAGCTCTCCCTTTTCATCTATGATACTGTTATTTTGGTTTTCTTCTTTCCTTTTTTTAAAATTAGATCGACCAGTACTTTGTCTATTTTGTTTGTTTTTTCAAAATACCAGTTTATAGTCTTATTTATTAGTTCAATAGTTCTGTCACTTTTGATTTTATTAATTTCTCCCTTAATTTTTAGGATCTCTAATTTAGTTTTCTTCTGGGGGTTTTTAATTTGTTTGCTTTCAAGTTTTTGATTTGCATGTCCAATTCATTGACCTCTGCCCTCCCTAACTAGTTACTATATGAACTCAAGGATATAAATTTCCCTCTGAGTACTGCTTTGGCTGCATCCCATAGAGTTTGAAAGGATGTCTCATCATTGTCATTTTCTTCAATGAAATTATTAATTGTTTCTATGATTTGTTCTCTAACTAGCATATTTTGGAGAATCATATTATTTAATTTCCAATTAATTTTGCATTTGCCTGTCCATGTTCCCTTACTGATTATTATTTTTATTGCCTTATGATCTTAAAAGGTTGCATTTATTATTTCTGCTTTTCTGCATTTGTTTGCCATGTTTTTATGCCCTAGTATATGGTCAATCTTTGTGAATGTACCATGTACTGCTGAAAAGAAGGTGTATTCCTTTTGGTTCCTATTTATTTTTCTCCATATATCTATTAACTCTAATTTTTCTAGGATTTCATTCACATCTTTTACCTCTTTCTTATTTATTTTTTGATTTGATTTATCTAAATTTGATAGTGGTAGGTTCAGATCTCCCACTAGTATAGTTTTACTATCTATTTCCTCCTTCAATTCTACTAGTTTCTCCTTTAGAAATTTGGATGCTATACCATTTGGTGCATACGTGTTGATTAGTGATATTTCCTCATTGTTTGTGCTCCCTTTTATCAGGATGTATTTACCTTCACTATCCCTTTTAATCAAGCCTATTTTTAATTTGGCTTTGTCAGATATCATGATTGCAACTCCTGCCTTCTTTCTATCAGTTGAGACCCAATAGGTTTTGCTCCAACCTTTAATTCTGACCTTGTGAGTATCTACCTGCCTCAGGTGTGTTCCTTGTAGACAACATATGGTAGGATTTTGGATTCTAATCCATTCTCCTATTTGTTCATGATTTATGGGTGAGTTTATCCTATTCACATTCAAAGTTATGATTGACAGTTGTGAATTCCCTAGCATTTTGATATCCTTTCCTTGTTCTGTACTTTCTTCTTTTGTTATATTCTTTTAAACCAGTAGTTTACTTTTAATCAATCTTCCTAATTCCCTCCCTTAATATGCTTCCCTTTCTGGTCCCTCCCTTTTTGTTCCCTTCCTTTTTTAAGAATCTGTTAAGTTCCCTCCCCCCAATCCTTCCCTCCCTTTTTGTACTCCCCTCTATCCCCCTTAGTTTTGTCTTCTAATTTACCCTGTAGGATAAGATAGAATTCAAAATCTCAATGGACCTAAATGCTCTTCCCTCTCAGAATTGATTTCACTGAGAGTAAGGTTTAAGTATTACCTATTAGCACTCTCTTTCTCTCCTTCTTATAAGAGTATTCTTCCCCTCTTCTTCCCATGGGTATCTTTGTGTGATAAAGATTATCCTATTTATTTTATTTCTTCAAGTATCTCTTGGTACCATATTTGATTCCCCCAACCCTTTTTCTTTTTTTGCATATCAACTTGTAGCCCTTAATGCCCCAATCTTTTTCTATGAGTGATTATTCTAGTTACTCTAATAATGAATACAATTTTTGAGAGTTACAAATAATATTTCCCCCCTATATTAATATATATAAGTTGATCTAATTGTAGCCCTTAAAGAAGAGAGTTTGAATGAAAAAAAAAAAGAAAACATTTCCCCCCTTTTCCCTCTCTTTCTTATTTACCTTTTCATGTTTCTCTTGCTCTCTGTGTTTGGATATCAAACTTTCCACTTAGTTCTGGTCTTTTCTTTATAAATACTTGAAAATCTTTCTATTTTGTTGAATGCCCATACTTTTCCCTGTCAGTTTTGATGAATAGGTGATCCTTGGTTGAAGACCCAGTTCTCTTGCCTTTCTGAAAATTATGATCAAGGCCTTGCAGTCCTTTAGTGTGAAAGCTGCCAGGTCTTGTGTGATCCTGATTTGTGCTCCTGGGTATCTGAATTATCTCTTTTTGGCTTCTTGTAGAATTTTCTCCTTAGCTTGAAAGCTTTGGAATTTGGCAATTGCATTGTAGAGAGTGTTCTATGAACTCTTTCAATGTCTATTTTGCCCCCTTGTTCAAGAACATCAGGGTAGTTTTCTTGGATGATTTCTTGTAGCATGATGTCAAGATTTCTGTTTATTTCTGACTTTTCAGGTAGACCAATGATTCTCAAATTGTCTCGCTGTGATCTGTTTTCTTGATCTGTCATCTTGTCAGTGAAATAGTTTATGTTTTCTTCTGTTTTGTCAGTCTTTTGACTTTGCTTTATTGATTCTTGCTGTTTTGCAAGATCATTGGTTTCCAGTTGCCCAAATCTGGTCCTTAAGGCCTGGTTTTCTTTTATATTCTTTTGGTTTTCTGCTTTAATCTTTTGAATTTCTTTTTTGGTTTGGCCTATCCTGCTTTTTGTAGGTTTCAGCTGTTTCTCCAATTGGGAGTTCTTGTCCCTCAAACTGTTGTTTTCTCTTTGAACTATTTCCCATTTTCCTTGCCAGAAGGATTCCATTTTTTGGATAAACTCCAATTTAAATTCTTCAAGAGTTTGTGGACAATTTCCATTTTTTGAAGGTTTTGGCATTGTTTGAATTTCCTCCTGTATTTCCTTTGTAGCCTGGGTTTTTCCTACATAAAAATTTTCAAGGTTTAATGCCCCCCCCCTTTTTTTGTGGTGGATGGAGGTTGTGGCTCCTGGGCGCAATTTGCCATCACTGTGGGAGTTTTTCCTTCCCTTTTTAGTCAGAGATCTGGGTGAGATGGGCAGGCTCTCTGTATATGGAGTCAAGGAGCAAAGATTTTGCCTGACACAAGCCCTCGAATCTCAGCAGCTTCTGCTGTTTGCTGCCCTTCTCTGCGCCTCTTTGCTGATAGCGTCCATGGTCTGAGCTCCCCAGTCCACCAGATTTTCAGGTATAGCTGCTCTCAGGGTTATGTTCTCGGTATATTTAGTCAGCTCTCAAGGACCTAGAGGTGCCCCTTGCTCACTCCAGAGGTGTCCCTCACTCACTTGCTGATTCTGGCACATGCTCACTCTGACTCTGGCTCCGTAGGTGGGGTGGAGGAGGGTAGATCAGCTCATGTTTGGGTGGGAGCTTTTTCATCCCCAATCTCCCATACCTTCAGTGCTGCACCCTACTGTAGAGTCCCTTTGTTCTTATGAAAGTGGTTTTTTGGATCTTTTGAGGTAGTCTGTATCAGTGGGTCTGAGGAGAGGAAGCATCCCTCATCTAGACTGCCACCATGCTTACCCGGAAGTCGGTAACCTTATTTATAAAGGATTATTTACAAATTATATTTCTAGTCTAAAACATTTTGGAGAGTTGGGTGACATATATACATATATGTATATATCTATATATATATTGTGTGTATATATGCTTTCAATTGATGTCAGAAGGATATTAAAACAACCTAAACTTTTAAATAGTTTTATTTAACAGATATGAACTAATACCATATAGTTGAAACAGAAATAATCATATATTTAGGCCAGAAGATCCTGTTATAATGTACATATATGACATAGGAATTAAGGTATATGCTTTGGGAATTCCTATATTCTCGTAACATTTTGACTGTGTACTACCCCCCTTATTTTTATAAGGAGCCAAGAGTAGCTATGTTAAGAAGTCCAGTCAACAAATATTTATTAAGCATGTAGGTGGTCCAGTGGTTAGAGTGCCATCCCTAGAGTCAAGAAGATTCATCTTCCTTAGTTAAAATCTGGCCTCGACACTTACTAGCTATGTGACCCTGGGCAAGTCACTTAACTCTTGTTTGCCTCAGTTTCCTTATCTATAAAATTATCTGGAGAAAGAAGTGAGAAGCCACTACATTATCTTTGCTGAGAAAACTCCAAATGGGGTTATGCAGAGTCAGACTTAAACAACCAAACAACAAAAAAATGTGTCAGGCACTGCACTAATCTAGCCACATGTGTTTAAATGAACTAAGTGCAATATCTGAGGTAGTCACCAGTTGGTGCTCAAAACCCATAAACACCTGAATTTTGGGAACTGCCTGTCTATACTCTGGCTGGTCACTTTCTGGCAGGGTGGCAGCCTCAGCCAACTAGAGGCCATCCCTATCCTTAACATTGAAGCCTTCCTTGGCTTGGAAACAGCTTTTATTTTGAACCCTAGTGGGCTGAACTTCAGTTTAGTCTAGGAAATGAAACGAGATATTGTTGATATACACATGAAAATACAAAGCACAGTTTATTACTGAATAAGAGTACCCTTCTTGTAGGAGTTTGCAATTCTTTCAGGTCACTGCCTATGAAATTCAGAGATTCAAATGGTATGTATGGTGTGTTCATATAGTTTTTAATAATATAGAATAGAATGAAAAATCATGTAAATAAATGATTTCCTTCATATCTGAAACCTCTCATAACCTTCCAGATATTGAGTGTAGATAGGAAAGACCTTGATACCCATTCGTCTGGCTCATGGAAAAGGAATTGGGTTAGGGTGGGGTGTCCAAGAGGCAAAATAATTCTGGGGAGCCAACAGGAGGGAAACAGAAGGAGCGTGATCACTACTGGTATTCTAGAATCAAGGTGGTCTACTTTTACTCCATTGCCCCATCTCTTGTCATTTTGCCCAGATGCAGATTACTGGTTTTTTCTTTTTCTTCCTTTTAATTCTCCCTCAAGATCCACTCTTGGTAGTTTCTCTCTTTTCATTTACTCTCCCTATTTAAATCTTCTCCCTTTTCCCTGTCTCTATCTGTGTTGTTTTGGGGTTTAATATTTCTTCTTTTCTAGTTTTTTAAACCTTTACCTTCTGTTTTAGAGTCAAACTGAGCCACCTAACTGCCCTGGGTTTAATATATTTCTAAACTAGAGCCTTTCTCTGTGAGTGTAAAATGTACATGCCTGTCATATGAGTAAAGTTTATCTGCTCCCTTGCCCTCTTGGTGTGTGTATACTTCTCATGTCCTTTGAGTATTAGGTAGTGTAAACTCCTTCCCCTTCTTCCTCATTTCTTTCTTGTTGTATGCTTTTTCCTTCCTTTTTTCTTTTCTCTCTTAAAGCCATAAAAATAGAACTAAACCACCCTCAGTTTCAGCATTTTTCTGATTCAACTTCCTCTGTGATTCTTGAAGATATAAGAATTCTTCTCTCCCCACTAGAATAGAAATATTTCATCACTGTTTAATAATAGCAATAGTTAACATTTATATGTGTCAGGCATTGTGTTAAGCACTTTACAAATGTTATCTTATTTGATCCTTATAACTCTGCAAGGTTTGAAACGATTACAGTCATTTCACTTTATAGATGTGGAAACTGAGGTTAAATGACTCGATCAGGATCACCTAGCTAGTAAGTATGTGTGATCAGATTTGATTCTGACTCCAGGTGTAGAGTTCTGTCCACTGTGGCACCTAGCTGTCCCTTTCTTTTTTAGCCCCTTTTATTTGCTCAAATGTATTTACTTTTCTAGGTTTCTCCTGACTACAGTGTTTGAATTTTAAAGTTTCTATCTACCTCTGGTCTTTTCATCAAGAATATTTGAAGGAAGGGGCAGCTAAGTGGCTCAGTGAATAGAGAGCCAGGCCTAGAGCTGGGAGATCCTGGGTTCAGATCTGACCTCAGATACTTCCTAGCTGTGTGACCCTGGGCAAGTCACTTAATTCTCATTGCTTAACCCTTACTGCTCTTCTACCTTAGAATCAATAAGATGGAAGATAAGGGTGATGAAAAAAAATTCTTCAAAGTCTTCCATTTCTCTTAAAGATCTATTCCTTTCCTGCCTCACCTTAGAATTCTACTTAGATTTGTAAATTAGCCCTGTTTGTGAGGTTTTTAATCTTTTTGTCCTTTGGAATATTTTAATAAATGATTTTTTTCTCTCTCTTTTTAAAACCCTTACCTTCTGTCTTGGAATCAATACTGTGTATTGGTTCCAAGGCAGAAGAATGATAAGGGCTAGGCAATGGGATTCAAGTGACTTACCCAGGGTCACACAGCTGGGAAGTGTCTGAGGCCAGATTTGAACCTAGGACCTCCAGTCTCTAGACCTGGCTCTCAATCCACTGAGCCACCCAGCTGCCCCCAAGATTTTATCTCTTAAAGTTGTTGCAACCAGAGTCTTGAGTGATGTTGAGTTGGTTGCTCAGTACCAGGTATTTTTCTTTGATCTTGAAATTCTGGATTTAGGCCATGACATTCCTAGAAATTTTCAATTCAAGGTTAGTCTCAGGAGATAAGCAGAACCTTCTTTCTATTTTCACTTTGTCCTCTAATAAATATGAGTAGTTTTCATTTATTATTTCTTACAATATAGCATCTACTTTTTTAAAAATTTGATTTATCAGAGTTTTAGGGAGTTTAAATGGTTTGAAAATTATCTCTTCTTGAAGTGTATTACCAGTCAATGATTTTTAATACTTTGCATTTTTTCAGTCTTTTAATTTTGTTCTAATTTAATGTATATGTTATTCTTCAATTGTTTCAGTCATGTCTGACTCTTGGTGATTTCATTTGGGGTTTTCTTGACAAAGATACAGGAGTGGTTTACCATTTCCTCTTCAGATGAGAAACGGAGGCAAGCAGGATTAAGTGACTTGCTGCGGGTCACACAGCTAGTAAGTGTCTGAAGTAGAATTTAAATCCAAGTCTTCCTAACTCCATGCCTGACACTCTATTCACTGCACCACCTGGCTGCCCTTAATTTTCTCCTAATATTTCCTGTCTCTTGGAGTCTCTGAGTTTTGCTTCATTCTATTTTTTAAAGACATTTACTATTTGGATACATTTTTCCATTTTCTATTTTAAGCTAATAATTCTCTTTCCAATTTTTCCTCCAGAGCTTTTATTACACTTTTTAATCTTTTGCTTCATCTTACCCAGGTAGCTATTGTGCTCAGGCCATCCCCCCTCCCCCCCTCCCACAGACTCTTCTTGAAGCTGTGGAATTAATGTCTTCTGTGTTTTTCTTTCGGGAAAATTGACAGTATTATTTCATTATGTTCAGTATCTTCTTATGTTTATATGTATTCCTAGCTTCAGTTCCTAATTTGGGACTTTATGCCAGGGCCAAACCTTCCTGTACTCTTGGATAGGGTGGTCAGACCCTATTTGGTCATGACTTTCTTTTTTTTTTTTCTGGGTTCCATCACTGACTTCCTACCCCTTCCCATGCCAACTGGCGTGTCCGTGTTTAGAGCACTGGCAGGTTTTAAGTTCCCCCTTGACTGTCCTGAGGGAAAGCTTTGTGGTCTTCAGGATCCCCTGTATCATCCTGGTCAGAATACTCTGACTTTCTTCTGGCACCCCAGAACCTTCCTCATCAAACTGCTGGCTGGCTTTCCTGTAGCTTGCCTCTATTTATGTTGGCTTCTCTAGTGGAATCCCTTTCCCAAAGCCTGAAAATCAGGGCTGGTTTTTGGTCTAGTCCTGAGATGAATGAAGGTTGTTATTGTTCTCTTTGGATTGCTTGACCATTATTTGATTTATCTTCCTTTTAAAACGTTTTTTGTATTATATATGGGAGAGCCATGTTCTTCTAAGGCCTTCATGTTGCCATCTATACTAGAGGTCCCATCTTATTTATTTTGTGTTATCCTACAGTGCCTAGCACTTCTCATTTGGTAGACACTCAGTAACGCTTACTTGAATTGTATTCTAGTTTGATGTTCATTCTATTATACTATATAAAGTTGAAGAACCATTTATTACAAAAAATCTTCCCAGGTTTCTCTGAATTCTTTATAGTCACTAGTCTTTACAGCATAAAAATATTTTAGCACATTCACATGCCATAGTTTGTTCTGCACTCTCCAATCCTTGTGTACTTAACTTACATTCTTCCCTTTTTTTTTTTTTGCTATCACAAACAATGCTGCTAGGAACATTTTCTAACCTATATGTACTGTTTTTTTCTTTCTCCACTAACTTCCTTGAAGTATAGTTCAGGAAATGAGTCCTCTGGGTTAAAGGATAGAAATAATTTATTCACTTTTCTTATACAATTCCAAATTATTTTTAGAAATTGTTGAACCAATTTACAACTACATCATGGAGGCAAGCTCAATGAGATACAGTGAAGCATGGCTAGAGAGCCAGCTTCAGAGTCAGTAAGACCTGGAGTCCAGTCTCACCTTTGACACGTACTAACTGTGTGTGAGTCGGGCAAATTATTGACCCTTTCTGGGACTATAATAGAATAGGCATTGATCTGTACTGAACTTATTTTGTTGTTATTGCCTGTGGTTACTTGTAGTATGCCTTTCTCCTTTGGAAAACCATTTTTGTTCTTTGCCATTTTTCTGTCATGGAATGGTATAGTGAAAAGTATGCAGAATTTTTAGTGAAAGAATTAGGATTCAAATTGTGATTCTTCTACTCCTCTTCCTCCTCTACTCTGATACTACTACTTACTACTCTGCCCCTCTCAGTCAGTCATTTAACTTCTCCAGGTCTTAGTTTCTCATATGTAAAATGAGGGTGTTAGACTAGATGCCTTCTAATGTTTTTTATCAGCAGTATATCTATAGTCCTATAGTCCTTGTCCATTTTAAATGTTAGTATTTTATTGGCGATAGTTATTAAAACATGTTTTTCCCAAATCTAAATAATTTCTTTTGGTTTAACTGTAGCTGCATTGTTTTTATTTGTGCAAAGTTTAATTAATTATTATTTTTTTTTGTTAAACAAAGTGGACTATTATATCTTTTATGATATTTTCTCCCTCTTTTTTTTATTTAGGATTTTCTTCCCAGTTATAATGATGAGCTCTTATTCTCATTTTTAAACCCTTCTGTCTTAGGATCAATACTATGTATTGGTTCCAAGGCAGAAAAGTGGTAAGGACTAGGCAATGGGGGTTAAGTGACTTGCCCAGGGTCACATAGCTAGGAAGTGTCTGATGTCAGATTTGAGCCCAGGACTTCCCATCTCCAGGCCTGGCTCTCAGGCCACTGTGCCACTTGGCTGCTCCTGTTGTACTTGGATGAGACTCCTTACTGGTGCTTTTATTTTCTCTTATTGAGTCATTTGGGTGAAGGAGAAAGGAATAACTTGATCAGGACCGTACTGATCAATTCTTCTTCCCCATTAGATAATGGTTCATTTATTTTATTGGTTTTTTAAAAAAATAGCTTTTAGGGTTTCTGAAAAGTCCATTTGATAGTCATTTTTTCTTTTATTTCTTTTTTTTTAAAAGCAGGCTTTTTGATCATCTTAGTATAAACATCTTAGTATCATTGAAAGCACTTTACAATTTTGTAGATGCAATACAGACAAATCCCTTGTTCTTGTTCATTTTGGACTCAGCTCTATCCATCTTCAGTGCTTCTCTCTCTCTCTCTTTCTCTCTCTCTCTCTCATACACACACACACACATGCACACGCACACACACACAAACTAACTCAAAGAACTATCCATCTAATAGTATATTGAAATCTATGTAATAGGTGTTTTTCACCTGCTGTTATTTTCTTTTTTGAAAATTAAATTTATTTATTTATTTTTAGTTAATAAGCACTTACCTTCTTTCCTTCCCACCCTTATTCTTCCTGCCTTAGCAAAAGAAAAAAAAAGGAAAACCAACTTTACACAGTCAAACAAAATACATTCTCACATTGTCCATGTCCAAAAACATGTTTCACTCTATATGTCTATGTAGATAATTCCATTGCTTTTCTGTCAAGAGAAATGTTGCATTCTTTTTTTTTAACCCTTTACCTTCCATCTTAGAATCATTGTTAAGTATTAATTCCAAGGCAGAATTGTGGTAAAAGCTAGGCAGTGGGGATTAAGTGACTTGCCCAAGGCCACACAGCTAGGAAGTGTCTGAGACCAGATTTGAACCCAGGACCTCCTGTATCCATGCCTGGATCTCAATTCACTGAGCCATCCAGCTGCCTCCTGGAATGTTGGTTACATTCTTAATTATCAGACCTTTTGAATCATGACTGATCAATGTGTTGATAAGTGTTTTTAAACCTTTCAAAATTGTTCAGTTTTACAATGTTGTAGTATAAATTGTTCTCCTAGTTCTCTTACTTCACTTTGTAAAGGGACACCCTTCACCCTTGCCTTGTTTGTATATACTTCTACCTGAACCCATGATTATTGAAATAAGTCCCTCCCTCATACCCCCACCTACCTTTTTTTACTTAATTTTACCTTTCCTTCTCATTTTTCTTTCTACTTTTAAGAACATCAAAACAAAACAAAAACCAGTCTTTGGTTCCCTATTTATTTTGTTCCCTTTATGATCCCTGCTGACATACACCCCCCCCCCCCCCCCCCGGGTATGTTTGTAGCATCTCTTTGCTCCATTAGAATGCAAATACTTCATTCTTATGAAATCTTTTCTCGTTGCTCACTTGTGTCAGAAGATTAGTTCCAGACATAGGACTAGCTTGGAGCTCAGGATTCTGAGTCTGAGTTTCCCTCTCACTGTTGGCTTGGTTCTGGATTTGAATAATCAACTCTTGGCATCCTTGGGCTTCTGGAAGAGCTTGGAATTCTCAAATGGCTAATATGGCTGAAAGTCTTTTATACCATTTTGTATATGTTGACCATGAAAGGAGCAATTCTTGGTCATTTTTATGAGAGTTCCTCTCTCTTCTTATTTGATGTTTGGTTGTGGAATCCTTTTTTTGTAGAAATCTTTGAACCTACAAATGTGGATGAGGCATTGTGAGATTTAAAATGTTTGAGGTCTTAAACTGTAGTGAGTTAAAACGGTGGAAAATATAAATTGTGATAGATATAAGAGAGGGTGAGTAAATTTGACTGCAGAAATATGTTTCACTACAGTGTCTTGGTTTTTAAATCAAATATAAGGTGGTCGACAGGGAAATATTCCCAATTATTCAAATACCCAAGTCAATTGGGTTTTATACAGATTTTAATTAACAATACAATGAGTAATCAAAGAAAAGAGAGAGAGAGTAAGAAAGGAATAAGTATGAAGGGCCTCAAGCCAATATGGCCTAGACCTGAGTCTTAAGAGAGAAATCAGTCAGTTTTTTAAGTCACCACAAGGTCTGACTAAACACGGATTCTAGTGACATCAGGCCAGCTCCATCTAAGCTGACTTCACCAGAGAGCCTTCCAGCCAAAGACTGTTCCAAAAGGCCTCTCTCAAGAGATTCTTCCCAAGCGGTCCTCATCAGAGATCCTCCCAAAGGCTTTCTCCAAAAGGATATATCTCCTCAAGAGATTCTGCTTTTTCTTATGTAGGGGTTTTTCTCCCATGTCACCTTCCCTAAGTCCCTACATCTACCAATCACTGTAGACGCTTTCCAAAGGACTGCCCATCTGAATTCCTGCTAAGTCGACAAATCTCCTCAGTAAGTCTGAACCAGTGAAAACACAGCTGAGTCAACTAATCTCATTAAGACAAAACTTTCCTGACCCTTTTAGGTACCTAGCATCTCATTGTATCAATTCTAAAAACAGGCCTGGCTCAAAGAACTCCTTGCCCCACCATAAGCATGGATCCAAGTACTTTCTTTGTTTAGCAATGAGTTTTCTCCCCTAAAGCAGTCTTAAGTACGGGTGGAGTAGAGGTCCTCCCATTTCTGATCCTGGCAAGTTCTCACATCAAAATGGGGAATGTTTCTCAGTAGGGAATTTGAGGATTCCTCAATGTAGAGTAAAATTTTTAATATTCATAAGTCTGTGAAATTTTAAGGTTTACAGCATGAGGATCTTGAGAGTCTAGAAAAGCCAGGGAAGAAACAACTGTAAAGAGTAAAACAGAGAGGAATGAAGGAAGAAAGAGAGGAAAGGAGAAAAAAGGAAGTAGGGAGGGAGAGGAAACTCCCTGAATATCTAATAACTTTTTTGGATGATACTTAAGATTTTACTTTCCCATAATTATTTACTAAGAGAATATTAGTACAGTAAAGACCTCCCTAATTAACACTTCACCTATACTCACAAAAAGCCTGGCAGACTCATCCCACTTACAAACAAATATTTAATGGCAAAATGCAGAGATGAGGACTTATATTACCAAGACTTCATTATTATCACAAAGCATATATTCCCCACAGTAATATTTACTAGTTTGTAGTGAAGTGCTAGTATAAATAATTAAAACCAAATAATACTTGCCATAATAAATCAACAGAGTATATTTGCTACAGTAATAGACTTTGGTCTATTTAAGTCAAGTTTTTTCACTAATTCACAAAATTTAGTTCTGTTCAAGAGGTTCTTTGGACATATATGTTTTACTTTTGGAAATAGACCATGACATGGTTTTAAGAATACTGGATTTGGCATCAGATAATCTGGGTCAATTATAGCTGGATCATTTATTTCTTATGTTACATTGGGCTTTATGCAACTCCACCTCACTTAAATCCAATTTATGTGCAAGTCAAAAGATGTCACCAGTGATGTTATTTTGGACCTCTTAGAGTAAGAAGGACACCATCCAATAAGGGTCTACTATTTGCAAAGCTCTGTCTCTGTCTCAAATATCACTTTCTGCAGGAAGTCCTTCCTGGTCCCTCTCCTTCCTTTAATGCCTTCCCTCAGATTACCTTCAATTTAATGCTATATATATTTTATATTTATGAAATTGTTTGCATGTTGACCTTCTTTCAAGAATGTGAACTCCTTGAGGGCAGAGACTGAGTTTTTGCTTATTTCCTCAGAATTTAGCATAGTACCTATAGAAAGCACTTAATAAAATGCTTATTGACTGACTGACATAGAGAAGTTAGTACAAATAAGCAAACAAAATCCCCTTTTTCAAGGAGCTGACATTCTACTGGGGATATACAACATGTAACCTGATTATGTCTTTGAATTTTACAGGATAGTTTGAGGAAAGGAAAACAGCATTAACAATGAGGAAGACAGGAAAAGGTTTCCTGTAGGACAATGGTGTCAAACTCAAATAGAAATGGGGGTCATTAAATTGTACAGAAGGATCCCTGCCAGCTGCATATTGCCTTAGAAAACCATATATCAATATGTTCTATTGAAGTTTTAGATATTTTAAAATTTATTTTCTTTTAATTTTAAAATTATGTAATTTAATTTTAATTTGTTATTTATTTTATTATTATTTATTTTGTTAAATATTGCATCCATGATCTATTTAATCTAATTACATTTAATCCTGGGCAGCTAGGGTGTTCAGTAAATAGAGTCTTGGTGTCAGGGAGATTCATCTTCCTGAGTTCAATCTCAGACACTTTCTAGCTATTTGATCCTGTTTGACTGAGTTTCCTCAGCTGTAAAATTATCTGGAAAAGGAAATGGCAACCCACTCCAGGATCTTTGCCAAGAAAATCCTATCTGGGGTCACCAAGAGTCAGACATGACTGAAATGAACAACAACAAAAAACATTTAATCCTTAATTTAATTTAATTCTTAGGACACATCTGTGTTTTAGGGGTGAGGCATGGTTGATAATTTCACAAAGAAGACTTAGAAGGAATGTGCAGACAGGGTAGGAAGAGCACAAGAAGGTAGCAGTATGGATCACAAAAAGTGATGGAGATAAGAGTATCTAGGAAAAGGGGGGAAGAGCAACACAATTAAAAGCTGCACAGAGATCAAGGATGAAGCCTGAGAAAAGTCTATTACATTTAGCAGTTAAGGGATTGTAGGTAACCTTGGAGGGAAAAGTCTGAGTTAGTTGTAGGTTAAAAGATTAGAGTTTGAGAAAGTTAATTAGAAAAATTAGAGTTTGACAGTTTGACTGTTAAAGGAAAAAGAGATATGGGATGAATGCTACTTATTTTAACTAATTATTTCTAATGAGATGCTAGTTAGATCATGCTGGAAGGTCCAAGGTAGAAGATGTAGTCAGATAACATTCTGCTTCCCTCACCTGCCTATCCTTGCCATTCCTGTTGGTGTACAGATGTGATTCCAGCAGCCATCTTTCCCTTTTTGTGTTGATAATAGAGGAAGTCAGGTCTCTGCATTCCACCCTTCTATATATCACTAGGTGAATGGATGAGGGAGGAAGTCTTAGCTTTGTTTTCAAGACTGAGGTAAGGTGACTTTTAATTCTCTTTAAAAAATTCTCTCTGGCATTTCCATCTTCTTGCCTTCCCACTTGGCCTCTGATTGTTTGGGCTTCAATACCAAAAATTCTGAAGCTAAGGAGACCTACAAGAAGAAGGGATTCCCAGATTCTATTTGCCCAGACCCTGGTGGAGGGGGTTAGTGGTGGATAGAAGAAAAGAGGCACCTGTAGTATTGTCAATTCTCACTTCTAGAAATAATTCTCTTTTTCTGACCTGTGTAGATGCTCTCCCCTTAATCCCTACTCCCTTGCCACAAGCTCAAGGTACCAATTTTGAGCCTTTTGGGCAACTTCCTGTCCACCCTTCACTAGTTATAATTTAGTTGTTTGAGACATTATCAAATGCTTTACTGAAATTCAGGTATACCATGTGTTTAGTATTATTATGATTGGATCCAGTCAAGCTTACCTATCAAAAAAGGAAATAAAATTTGTCTGTTGTGGTCTCTTGAATCTATGCTAGTTCTTTGTGATCACTGCTTCCTTTTTCTATTTCTATTTGCTTCCTATGAAGTTTCCTTTAATAATATGTCCTAGACTTATGAGAAAGAACACTATCCACATCCAGAGAAAGAACTGTGGGAGCAGAAACACAGAAGAAAAACAACTGCTTGATCACATGGGTCAATGGGGATATGATTGGGGATGTAGACTCTAAATGATCACCCTAATGCAAATATTAATAATATGGAAATAGGTCTTGATGAATGACACATATAAAACCCAGTGGAATTGATCATTGGCTACAGGAGGGGGCTAGGGGGAGGGGAGGGAAAGGACATGAATCATGTAACCATGGAAAAATATTTTAAATTAATTAATTATATAAAAAATTTCAATTAAAAAATATGCCCTAGAATTTTGCTATCAATCCAAATGAAGTTCTCTAGACCACAGTGTTTCTCTCCCCCCCCCATAAACCCTTATCTTCTTTTTTTTTTTTTTTTTTACTAAAGAAGACTTTATTTCACTCACCATAGAAAATGTATAAGATGTAAAGAACTCCCAGGAACCCACAAACAATTTCAGAAACATAAAGCATTCAAATAGCCCATTAGATTCTATTAAAGGTATATACACTTTGGGGGCTACTTAAAAGTATGCCCCATGCACGTTGGACCTGTACTGTCTCAGTAACTCATAGCATTGGGATGCAAAGGCTGGCAATCTTTTGTGCACCCCACTATGACATGGCTCCAATCCTCTGGTTGCACTGGTAAACCCTCATCTTCTGTCTTAGAATCAATTTTAAAACAGAAGAAACAGTAAGGGCTAGGCAATCGAAGTTAAATGACTTGGCCAGGAGCACACAGCTAGGAAGTGTCTGTGGCCAGATTTTGAACCCAGATCCTCCACACTTTAGGCCTGATACTCTATCCACTGTGCTACCTTGTTGGCCCTGGACTATGGGTTTGAAGAATTCATCTCCCTCTCCCCTATTTTTTTATTTTTTTAGAATTGGAACTTCTTATAGCTTGCTATTCATAGGTAGATGGCACAGTGAATAGAGCACTGGGCCTGGAATCAGGGAGACCTGAGTTCAAATATGGTGCCAGAGACATTTCTATGTGACTCTGGTCAAGTCACTTACCTTCTTTTTGTCTCAGTTTCCTCAACCATAAAATGGAACTCATTAAGCATCTACTTCTCAGGAGTTGTTGTGAGGATCCAAATGAGATAATATCTGCAAAGTACATATATAGTGCATTTGGACTTATAGAATTGAATTTGCTGCAGGCTGCTAGATGCTATATGACTAACCTCTTAGCTTGAGTTTCAATTCCTGGTTAATAGGAATGCAAAAAACTAGACTCTTTGAAGATCTTACCAAGTATCTTGTGTAGCTTCGGGCAGTCATGAAGAGAACTACTGATTCATGCACTAAATATTGGAAAATCAGGAAACTTATTGCAGCTTTCAAAGGTACCTAACTTCCTTCTAGGGTGTAGTTTAACCTTATGGAAAAGGAGAATAAAGTATTTTTTCAGGGTTATTAAAGTCATAGAATTGATGGTGTTTTAAAAGACCATTAAGTCTCCATCACAATGGGAAAACTAAGGTTTAGAAAATTAGGTCCAGAGTGAGAAGAGGCTAGAGAGGGCTTTTTGTATTGTTATTTCAGTTATTTTTTTCAGTCATGTCTAACTCTTATTGACTCCATTTGGTGTTTTCTTGGCAAAGATACTGTAGTGGTTTGCCATTTTCTCTTCAGATGAGAAACTGAGGTAAAGAGGGTTAAGTGACTTGCCCAGGGTCACACAACTAAGAAGCATCTGAGGCCAGATTTGAACTTAGGAAAATGAGTCTTTCTGACTTTAGGCGAGGCACACTCTCCACTCTGCCACCTAGCTGCACCCTTTTAATGTTAGTCTTTCATTTTACATATGAGAAGTCCCAGGTAGTTTAAATGTCTTGTGCAAGGTGACTTAGGTAGTAAGATTCAGAGATGAAATTTGAACTGAAGTCCTCTCACTGCAGAGACTGCATTTTGAGGCAGCTAAATGGCATCATGGGTAAGTGCTATCTTTGGAATCAGCTTAGTCCTTAGTTCAAATTTTGCCTCAGACACTTACTAGTGTGATCCTGGGCAAGTCAATTAATCTCTTTCAGCACCAATTCTGCAAAATGAGGATAACAGCACCTACCTCACAGGGTTGTTGTGAGGATCAAATGACATGTAGTGCATATAAAGTGTTTTGGTAATCTTACAAAGCTATATAAATGCCAGTTATTCTATTCTACCACTTCTAAAATGAAATGACTTATCTAAGGGTATACAGCTAACTAGTCTTAAAGGTAACAAGAGAACCCTAGTCTCTTGGGACATAGTTTATTCTCCCCAATTCTCTGTGCCTCCTTTCAGGGAACTACTCTATAATTTAAAAGTCAAAGGACTTTATTTTTCCATCCAAAAGTTCTTGCAATCTTTTATGATGCTAATGCTCATATGCCCAAGTATCTGAGTGAAATTAGAATCATTAAGATATACGAGTGTACCCAGTGCCATGGCTTTCTGTTTTTTCTAGGATGTTAAGCACCAAATATAAATATTGAATGAGCCTGGGTTGTTTTGGTTACTGGAATCTATATTCTCATTTGCAGCAATTCATCTGATTTAGATTGCATCCTGCAGTCTTTATGCAGGCAAATTTCTCCAGAATCAGCCCCTCTTGTACCTGCTATAAATGTAAGGAAATGAAAGGAGTTCATCAGTAAGGGAATATATCTTGGTCTCTGTCTCTTAGACTCATAGGAAACTATTCTCATGACTCTAACCATTTCCCTAGTATAGAAATTTTCATTTAAATCAAATCTGAGGGGGAACAAAAATGGAGTATTAATTCCCCTACAAAAGATTTAGCTTTTCTCTAACATCCTAGTGAAAAACCTGGGGATTCATTGAACTAAACAACTGAAATGTTGCTTAAATAACAGGAAAAAAACTTTGATCTGCTATATTGATACTTTAACTCTAGTTGTTCCAGTTGGCAAATTAATCGAACTTCTCCCCCTACTGAATCAAACTGAAATAAATTTGAAAACATGCTCATTTTTTGAGAAAAATAAGTATATTCTGGCAAAATGTGTTTAGTTCTTCCTATAGAGTCTTTTTGGGAAAAAGATAGGCAAAAAGTTCTTGCAAAGATATTTACAATGAATTGGAGAGGTAGAGTCTGTTGGTTAGGAAAAGATATTCTGTATGTTTACTGAAAACCAAAAAAACACTGTTTTGGAAAAGAAAGAATGGTTGATGAAAAATCGCTAAAACACATACTGACATCTAATTGGTCCCAGGTGATTCTTATAGTTCTTTGTGGTACTTCAACCCTGCTGCTATGTCATCTTTGGATTCATAGTTCACAGATATATTTGAAAAATAGTAACATAAGCACAGAAAGTCCCTAAACACAATATCCCCAAAGAAAAATTGCATGAACTGATTTTTTAATTGTTCTGCTTGTTGAACAGCATTAGTCAAATTCATGTTGCTCAGTGGTTCTATGGATGAAATGTTATTTCACTCCTTTGCTTGTTGAAAGAATTCATATAAGCTTGGGGAACACCTAGTCATCTACTCATTGACTATGTAAAGTAGAATACTGTGAAATGGGGCAGGAAGAGTAGACTGGGAGCAGATTGTGCTTTTATCCTGGAGGCAAAAGGGCATCTCTGAAGATTTGTGAGCATGGGAGGGATTTGGTTAAAACTGTGTCTTAGGAAGATTATTTTGAAAACTGTGTGGTGTGGAGGATGGATTGGAGAGAAGAGGGACTGGAAATATGAAGCCCTATTAGGAGGCTGTTATAATAATCCAGCAGAGAAGTGATTAGGGCTTGTAGTCCTTGGGGACCTTATTTTTTTTTGAAAATTTTATTTATTCAGATGATTTAGAATATTTTTCCATGGTTACAAAACTGATGTTCTTTCTCTCCCCTCCCCCTAATCCCCTCTTATGCATGCTGGCATGCAATTCCACTGGGTTTAACATGTGTCATTAATCAAGACCTATTTCCATATTATTAATATTTGCATTAGGGTGATCATTTAGAGTCTACATCCTCAGTTATGTCCCCATTGACCCATGTGATCAAGCAGTTGTTTTTCTTCTGTGTTTCTTTTCCCACTGTTCTTTCTCTGGATGTGGTTAGTGTTCTTTCTCATAAGTCTCTGCAAATAGTTCTGGATCATTGCATTGCTACTAATAGAGAAGTCCATTACATTCAATCTTACTACAGTATATCAGTCTCTGTGTACATTGTTCTCTTGGTTCTGCTCCTTTTACTCTGCATGAATTCCTGGAGGTTGTTCCAGTTCACATGGAATTCCTCCAGTTTATTTAAAATCATATGAAACAAAAGAAGAGGAAAGAAAGAAGGAGGGGGGGAGATAGAAGATGGCACCAAGAGAAACTTGAAGGAATAAGAAAATTAGGATAATCTATACTACATAAAAAGGCACATGAGAGTGGGAGGGGAAGAATACAACTATAAGAATGAGATGAAGAGAGTGCTAAAAGGTAATACTCAAACCTTACTCTCAATGGAATCAATTTCAAGAGGGAAGAACATCTAGATCCATTGGGGTATTGAATTCTATCTTACCCATAAGGAAGTTGAGAGGGGAAAACTAAGGGGGGGAGTGGGATGTGGGGAAAAAGGGAGGGAAAGAGAGGGGAACGGGAATTTAATAGATCCTAAAAAAAATCAAAGGGTAATAAAAAGGGAGGGGGCAGAAAAGGAGCATGGGGAGGGAAGCAATACTAGGGAGGGAGAGTGTGTGTATGGTAGCTTAAAAAGAACCCAAAAGAAAAATAAGAGGGGAATAAAAAGGGAGGGGGAGGAGAAAAGAAAGCAAAATAAGGGTGGGGATTAGGGGGACTGATTAAAAACAGAACAAATAGTGAAAGAGGAAAGGGCAGGACAAGGAGAGAAAATCAAAATGTTGGAGAATACACAGGTAGTAGTCATAACTTTGAATGTTAATGGAATGAATTCTCCCATAAAGTGGAAGCAAATAGCAGAGTGGATTAGAAACCAAATCCTACCATATGTCATTTGCAAGAAACACACATGAGGCAGGTAGACACACACAGGTTAAGGGTCAAAGGCTGGAGCAAAATCTATTGGGTTTCAAATGAGAAAAATAAGGCAGGAGTTGCAATCATGGTATCTGACAAAGCCAAAGTAAAAATAGATCTGATTAAAAGAGATAGGGAATGTAATTACATACTGATAAAAGGCAGTATAGACAATGAGAAAATATCAGTACTAAACATGTATGCACCAAATTGTATAGCATCCAAATTGCTAAAAGGAGAAACTAGTGGAGTTGGAGGAGGAAATAGATAGAAAAACTATACTAGTGGGAGACCTTCCTCTATCAGATCTAGATAAATCAAACCAAAAAATAAATAAGAAACAGGTAAGAGATGTGAATGAAATCTTAGAAAAATTAGAGTTAATAGATATATGGAGAAAAATAAATAGGGACAAAAAGGAATACATGTTCTTTTCAGCAGCACATGGTACATTCACAAAGATTGACCATGTACTAGGGCATAAAAACATGACAAACAAGTGCAAAAAAGCAGAAATAATAAATGTAACCTTGGGGACTTTAGATTCATATTGATGGTTCAGTTAAATTTGACAAGCATTTTTAGGCACCAATTATGTGCAATGTACTGTCAATAGGCACAAGAGCCAGGGAGAGTAAGTCATAAAGGTTCTAGTTACCCTTAAAGGAAAAAGAAAGACCGTGATCTCATCCACAGAATACCTTGATCCTAGCATAGTCATCTCCTGGGGAGCCCAACCAGTGAATGTGAGCTGGGGCCATTGCCCAGAGGAATGAAATAACTTGCCTAAGCTTATATAGTGAATAGAAGACCTAGGATTCCAAATGAGATCTCCTGCCTTCAGATCCAATTGTCTTACCAGTCTGCCTTATCTACTTTAAGTTAAAAAACCTTTGGCCTGGGGTGTGCATATATAGATAATTCTCATTAAAGGAAATATTTGAAATTGTATAGAATGTCATTTCCATTTTCACCTAAAAGTCCTCAATTAGAACTTGTTGCTTTTCAAACTTAGTAGAATGCATATCTTTACTTATTTATTTTTACCCCATTATGGATTTGAAAAATAAAGTGATTTTTAAATCTCTAAAAAAATGACCATGACCCCAGGGAACTTTCAGTCTTCTAAGATCTCTATATAGAAAAGAAAGTACAAGACAATTTGTGGAGAAATAGAGAACACAAACAATTTGAAGGATCCGGAAAAGCTTTCTTTGATTATCGGCTCAATGTGAACCTAGAAGGAAGCTAAGGATTTGCAGAAGTTAAAGTGAGAAAGGAATACATTCCAGGCACAGAGGAGGGGGACAGCCTATACAAAAGCATAGAGACAGGCAAAAGAATGCCAAAGTTGGAGAACTGCTTTATTTGGCCTCATTGATTGGATCAAAGCAAAGACCTGGGTTTGGGAATTTATAGGAAAGTGGCACTTGGGAAGCTGGTACAAACTAGTGCTTTATCATTATTCAGTACAGTAAGTAGGCAAAACCAAAAGCACCCACACTTTAAATAGTAGTATTAACAGACAGAAATTTGTTTCCACAGACAAAGAAATCCATTCACTATGAGGGAGAGGGAGTCATGTTGAAGAGAACATGTTCAAAGTTTGAGTTCAAGCAAAGAAGTTCTATACCCTAAAATGGATTTGGTGGAGAACAGGTAATTGGTACCAGATGTGGGACACTCCTAATCAGATTCAGATGTGGTATAGAAGCTTTCAGGGTCACTTATTGATAACAGACTTTGGTGAGGCTTGGGTAGGAGAGTTTCTTCATTGGGATCAGAAAGAATACTCCTTGGTGGAGTAAATCATAAAACTGAGTTGATTTCACTTATAAGTTCATGGCACATAATATCATTGCTGCTCAATAATCTTCCTACTCTGCTTTTATTAAATAATTACCTAATTTCCCAAACCCTTTCTCTTTAACTTTTTTCCTTCTAACTTCCCTTCTCAGCTGGCAATCTAGCTTCCTATTTCACTAAAAAGATTGAAACTACTTTATATAGTTCCTTGATCTTTCTTCCTCTACCCCCCCAAACAACTATTTGGTTCCTGGGAGGATGTAATACAAAGCATCTTTTAGGTTTTGCCTAATCCTTGTGATTTTCATTAATCATGTTACCGTAGAATGGGAAAGGTTGAAAGGACTTCATCCACTGAGTTAAATTAGAGTTTAGATTGAAAGACAATGAAAGAAGAAGAAATAAAAGTAATACTTAAATGAATAGAGACTTTATAGATAGCTGGCTAGGTATGACTGGTAGGGATGGGATCTGAATATTAAAAGAACTAAAATATTCCAAGGTTGTAAGCTTTTTAGAGCTATTATCTTAGCAATTTAAATAGCAGATCAGAATAGAAATCACATTCCAGATGAAGACCAACAGAGTGTAGCAGAGAGTCCCTCTTTCATATAATGTGTTTTAAATATATATATAATAAATTCCACACATTATACTTTCAAACACACATTAACAGTCAGAGACAGAGAGATAGTGAGGAACAGCTATACATAGACAGATAGACACAGAAAGAGAGACAAAGACACAGAGAGACATACAGAGAGAGATGAAAGAAGTATGAAAAGATAACTAGGAACTGTAACACTAAGCTTGAGCTCTGGAAGTGATGAATGCTCTAGTTACTGTTGAGAAGTAAGTTAAGTTGAAAAGGAAAAGCTTGGAATCAGAGAAGTTTCCCAGTAGGTAGATTAGTTTGGTTTAAATGTTGTGGCTAGTAAGTTAAACACAGCATGGATTAATCTCATTTAGTAGTTATTAACCCAGCATTAAAGTTATGTTCAAGGAACTTTATGAATATTGCCTGAGACAGAAGAAAGACATTGAAGTTTGTAGTTCCAGAATTTTGGGTTACTCCAAACACATGGATTTCCTTCACCCAAATTCTGGCAAGTTTCCATATGTATATATCTATTCTTCCCCAGAGATCTTGGGTTTATAATAGGAGAGTGTGACTCAGGTTTATATGTAGATTATGGTATATTTATTATCCTAGATTTGTTTTCTTCTTGGATTTGCTTTGATATATGAATATCTGTGATGTTATTATTTACTTGCTTAAGATCTAAAAGTGTTATTACTGTGAATAAGTGGTTTTAAGTAAATGGAAGCACATTGATGGGGCTTGAGAGTTCTGGTAATGAGTAGGAGGAGGATAATCACCCATAATAATGTTACACCTAAACATTTCAGAGAATTTAAGTGTAACTGAGATCCTTTTCTGGGAATGTAGTCTTGCCAGTGTGAAAGCTGGTTGAATAAAATACAAACTCAGAGTGATATGTTGTCTGAGGGGTGTAGACTCCCCAACTCATTTATTACATTTATATATGCAGATGCTGTTTCCTCCAGTAAAATTTATAAGCTTCTTGAGGACAAGGAATATTTTATTTTTGTCTTTAGCCTGTTATGCTACCTGACACAGAGATGCTTATTGGTGGATGGAATATAGCAGAGACAGTGCTTCCTCAGAGTTCTAGGAAAAATGGATATGGGAAAAGATATGCTTTATAGCCCCCAGTGTTGGTATTGAGCCTCATTGCACTGATTATCATTGTACTGCGATGGTGATCATGAGTATCTGTGTTGGTCTGGATTCAGGAACTGACTGCTTCAGTAACTTCCTATAGAATGCAGCAGTGCAGCTTGTAGATGATGAAGCTGTGACATCAGAACCAATCTAGTACTATTTATTTGAACTCCATCAACTGAGCTTATTCCTGGACATCATGTATAGAAAAAATTTTTGCCAATTATTGAGCAAACCCAACACAATTTGAACACAGTTCAAACATGCTTTAGAGACAAATAGTGGAGTATAATAACTCACATATAAAAATTCACAGTTTGTAAAATACTTTTCTCAAAATAACCTTGCGGCATAGATAAAGTATCATAATTGCCTACTTAACATGTGACCAAGATAGCTAGGTGTCTCAGTGGATAGAGCAGTGGACCTGGAGTCAGGAAAGCCTGAGTTCAAATTTGGGTTTATACATGTACCAGCTGTATGATCCTGGGCAAGTCACATAACCTCTATTTGCCTCAATCCACTGGAAAAAGAAATAGCAAACCATTCCAATGTTTTTGCCAAGAAATCCTCATGGACTGTATTAGCATGCTATAGTTTATGAAGTCATAGAGAGTCAGGTATGACTGGCTGAATGACTGAACAACAATTTAACATATGAGGAACCATGCTCAGAGTGGTTACATGATAGTAAGTGGCAGAGTCACAATTCAAATCCAGGTCAAGTTCAAGTCCATTGAATTTTCTGTTTATGTCACACTGTCTTTTATGGCTAGAGAGTGCTGCTTCCCCCCCTCCCCCCTTAGTTATCTTGGTTTATCCTTTATAATGGTATAGGATAGATATTGCCTCTTATTCCCCATTTACAGAGATCTGGACTATAATAAGGTGCTCTACAAAGATGAAAGAAGTATTTTTTGGGGGACCTACAAAATTATGAAATTAGGTAATGAGTCCTGACATACACCTTTTGATTATTTAGAGCTCATTATTAGACCACTTGCTTTATCTTCTATTTTTTGTCATCAACCTTTTTATTATTTTGGGGTTCATTAGTGCCTCTTTTTAAAGGGTGGGCTGGAGAAATTCAAAGAAATAAAACGAGGTCATGTATTTTTTTAAACTAATTATTATCACCTATTACAAAAGGTTCTGCTTGGAAAAGAGTTTGAACCTCTTGACTGTATTGAGACTTAGGTATTATCAGTGGATTTCAATTCATGTTATTCCTGTATTGAATTGGCTCAGATAATTATGACAGCACTTCCCATTTCCCTGGGTGCTAGATTGGTAAGGTAGATATGAGAAGCACTTTACAGTTACAATTTCATAGAAGAGGTAGTTGATATGGAATGAATCTAGTGTCATTTGTAATGACTCCTTTTCCCAGCTGAGAACAACTCCCCATTTTTTGCTATCAAAACGCAGAGGAGAAAAAAAAAATGTAAATTCTTCATCTAGAGGAAAAAAAAACACCAAAAATTTTACCTAATAGCTCTTCATTCCCAGGAAATGGCAGCAAGTGAGTGGAAATGGATACTTTAGAGAAGACTAGCCACTGAGCTAGGAAAAGTTGTTCAATAAGTAGACATTAAAGGGAATGATCCTGTCCTCTAGATTGCTATGTCTTGTCAATCATCTTAGAAATTTTGACCCTTTCTCCAGAAGTGTGGAGAAATGGCGTCCTCTCTAAGTTAACTTAGCTTTCTTTCTTTTTCTTTTCTTTTCTTTTTTTTTTTAAGACCCTTACATTCTGTCTTAGAATGTATTGGTACTAGGCAGAAAAGTGGTAAGGGCTAGGCATTGAGGGTTAAGTGAGAGCTAGGATGTATCTGGGGTCAGATTTGAGCCCAGGACTTCCCATCTTTAGAACTGGCTCTCAATCTACTGAGCCACCTAGTTGCTCCTCCTATATAGCTTTTTGATAATAATACTAGGTTTCTCCTGCAAAACTTCCAGTAATCTAGCTATTTGTATCAATGCAACACCAATAAGAAGCCACTAGCAGGACTTGGTGCAATGTCAAATCATAACTGCCTTCTACTTAAGGATATTCTTTCCTGGTAATGATATACTCCATTTGCTAGAAATACATATTTATAGGTATTTAGAACTTTACATAGCTAATTGGAACATATTATGAGCATTTCTAAAGTTACGTACATTATCTCTAGTTGGTGATCTAGCTTTCTACTAGTAATATTGGATTTCTCCAACTAAATTTCCAGTAGTCTAGTTATTTTCATTATCTAAAAATCCACAGGGAGTACCTGTTAGATCTAGGTGCAGTGTCAATCCATATGTGTAAGAGACATACGTTTGTTTTTCCAAGAATAACGTTACATGCTATTAGCTGGAAACATAATCTCATAGCACTGCAGATTATAGACTAATGACTTCTACCTCTACTCTAGTTATCTATTTAATCTCCAGTTTGCAATTGGGCTTACTAATGACGATAGTAGGTTTATCCACATTTTAAAAAGTATTCTAGATATTTGCAGCATTCCAACATGAAAAAGAAGTTGCTAGGGGGACTTTGCAGCACCATGTTAGTTTATAACTATGATCTATTCAAGATTCTTCTTTCTTGGGGATAACATTACCTTCTTCCCCAATAGGTACAAAGAAATATTTAATGCCATTTGAATCACCTCAAGGCAAATGTAAACATTTCCTATTGATTATTAAGTAAAATTATTGCCCTGTGGTTCCACTCATGATCCCTATTCTTCCTCAAACCAAAATTACCTTCCCTGGCTATCACTCCTCTATATTTATTATCTCCAACTACTCCTTTTTATTTTGCTTTACTTTATTTTGAAATATTTAATTTTTTTCCAAGTACATATAAAAACATTTTTAATTAAAAATTTTGATATCCAAATTCCCTCTCTCCCTAGACCCCTCACTGAGAAGGCAAGCACTTTGATGTAGATTATTCATGTATAGTCATGCAAAACACATTTTTATATTAGTCATGTTGTGTAAGAAAACATAGACTTCCTTCTCAAAAAAAAAAAAACCCTCAAGAAAAATAAAGTAAAAAAAAAGTAGGCTTTGATCTGTATTCAGATACTATCAGTTCTTTTTCTAGAGGTAGATAGCATTTTTCATCATAAATCCTTTGGAATTATCTTGGATCATTGTATTGCTTAGAATAGCTTAGTTATTCACAACTGCTCATTGTGCAATATTGCTGTTAATATATACAATGTTTTCTTACATTTTGTCTTAGTTCTGCTCATTTCATTTTCTATCAGTTCATAGAAGTCTTTCCAGGTTTTTCTAAAAGTATTTTGCTTGTCATTTCTTATCACAATTTGTTTAGCCATTCTCCAATTGATTTGCATCCCGGCAATTTCCAGTTCTTTGCTACCACAAAAAGAGCTACTATAAATATTTTTGCACATATAGACCTTTTTTTAAAAATTTGTTTGGGTTTTTTTGGGATACAGACCTAATAATGATTGTTCTTTGTTTTTAAAGAGGACCAGTGGCAGTATTCAGTAATGTCTTGACTTGGACTGAATTACACAAAATTATCAGCCTCATTTTCTCTCCCAGTCATTGAAATCCAGTGGAAAGACAAAAGTCAGGACAACTGGTGATGGTCCAAGATATGCAGTGGATGACCTTGGCATCATCTTCAATGTCTGACCAAGCTCTAAGCCCTCCACAGCCACTGTTTCAGCTGCCTTCATGGCTGTTGGAACAAATTGTTCTTTTTCACAAATTCCATTGAGGAAAGGCTTCAAATACACGACTTGAGACCTGCTGGTTATTCTCAATGTGGTTTAGCCCATCTGCCAGGATGGTTTAATCTGGATGTGGCTACTGCCAATATTTCATCTTCTTGGAGCCATAGGGGAGAGTTGGGTGAAAGGTGCACTCCCAAGCGGATGAGCAGCCCTGAAAAAGCCTTGGCAGGTCTTCCCACCAGTGATGCTGGTCTTTCCTGAACATCTCTAGTAATTGTATTGCTGGGTCAAAGAGTATGAACAGTTTTAAAGCCCTTTGGGTATAATTCTAAATTGCCCTTCAGAATAGTTGGATCAGTTCACAACTCCTCCAACAGTGCATACGGGTCTCAGTTTTTGTCTCCAAGTTTTGTCATTTCCCTTTTCTGTTATATTGACCAATTTGATAGGTGAGAGGTGGTACCTCTTAGCTATTTAATTTGTATTTTTCTAATCAAGAATGATTTAGAACACGTTTTATTTTAATTTTTAATTTATTTTTTAAACATTATTTTATTTGGTCATTTTCAAACGTTATTCATTAGGAACAAAGATCACCTTTTTTTTCCCTCCCCCCTCCCCCCACCCCTCCCATTGGCTATGCATGATTCCTCTGGGTGTCACATGGGTCCTCAACCCAAGCCCATTTCCATGCTATTGGTTTCCGTAGTAGGGTGTTTATTCAGAGTCTCTCCTTGATCATATCCCCTCCACCCCTGTAGTCAAACTGTTGTCCTTTTTTTTTTTACTCCCACTGTTTGTCCTCTGCTTGTGGGTAGTGTTTTTTTCTCCTTGGTCCCTGCAGGTTGTAGAACATGTTTTATATAACTATAGATAGCCTTAATTTCTTCTTCTTAAAATTGCCTATTCATATCCTTTGACCATTTATCAATTAGGGAATGATTTTTATTCATATAAATTTGACTCAGTTCTTAATATATTTTAGAAATAAGACCTCTAGTAGAGAAACTTGCTATAAAAAATTTCCCCTCAACCCCCCCCCCCCAGTTTTCTGCTTTTCTTTTAGGTTGTATTGTGTATGTGTATGTGCATATATGCAAAACTTTTCTAATTTAATATAATTAAAATTATTCATTTTATATCTAGTAGTACTCTCTGTTTTTCATATGGTCATAAATTCTTTCCTTATATGAGTAAGGATCTTACAGATAAGATGTAATAGGTAAACTTACTTTCTTTTTTTACATTTTATTTTATTTCCCTCCCCAATAACATGTAAAAAGTTTCCTACATTTTTTCAAAGAATTTTGAGGCACAAATTCTCTCTTTGATTCTTTTTCCACCCCAATCCCCACCTGCTGGGATGTTAAACAATCTAATGCAGATTTTGCATGTGCAAACATGTAAAATATTTTTCCATATTGATCCTTTTGGGGAAGGAAATTTGTACTAAAAAGAAAACTAAGAAAGAAAGTGAAAAAATTTTGCTTTGGTATGGATTCAGACTTTATCAGTTCTTTCTCTGGAAGTAGATGGCATTTTTTTTATCATGAATCCTTTGGGATTGTTTTGGATCATTATATTGCTGAGTATAGCTAAGTTATTCACAGTTGTTTATTGCACAGTATTCCTGTCACTGTGTACAGTGTTCTTCTGGTTAAGCTTATTTTACTTTGCTACAGTTCATGTAAGTCTTTTCAGGTTTTTCTGAGCTCCTCTTGTTTGTCATTTCTTACAGTACAAAAGTATTCCATTAAAATTATATCCTATAACTTACTTAGCCATTCCCCATTTTATGGATATTCCCTCACTTTCTAATTCTTTGCCCCCACAAAACAACTGCTTTAAATATATTTTTACCTATAGGTCCTTCCCTTTTTTGTTTTTTATCTCTTTGGAATACAAACATAGTAATGGTATTGCTGGGTCAAAAAGTATGTATTGTTTTGTACCCCTTTGGGTATAGGTCCAAATTGTTTTCTAGAATGGTTGAATCAGTTCACAACTCCCCCAACAATGCATTTCCATATTTCCTCCAAGTTTTGTCATTTTCTCTTTTTGTCATAATAGCCAATCTGATAGGCATGAGGTGGTATCTCAGCGTTGTTTTAAGTTTTATTTCTTTAATTAATAGTGACTTAGAGCATTTTTGCATGACTATAGGGAGCTTTAATCACTTCGTATAAGAACTGCCTATTCATATCCTTTGCACACCTAACAATTGGAGAATGACATGTATTCTTATACATTTGACTCATTTTGTTATGCATTTAGAAATCAGGCCTTTATTAGAGAGATTTAAAAAAAATTTTCACCATTTATGATTACTTTGTCCATTCTTTTTCCCCCTTCTCTCTCCTCCCAATGCATTCCTTTTTCTTACCCCTTAATTTAATTTAATTTTTTAAATCATTACATCATATTCGACTTATATCTTTGCCCTCTGTCTATATAAACTTCCAACTGTCTTAATAATGATAAAGTTCTTAGGAGTTACAAGAATCATCTTCCAATGTAGGTATGTAAACAGTTTAACCTTATTGAAGGTCTATTGATTTCTCAACCCTGCTTATCTTATGGCTTGTTTCTTTTTTTTCTTTTTCTAGGCAATGGGGGTCACATGACTTGCCCAGGGTCACATAGCTAGGAAGTGCCTGAGGACAGATTTGAATCTAGGACCTCCTGTCTATAGGCCTGGTTCTCAATCCACTGAGCCAGCTGCCCCCTTAAGGCTTGGTTTGAGAGTCAAATTTTCCATTCACCTCTGGTCTTTTCATAAAGAATGTTTGAAAATCCTCTATTTCATTGAATACCCTTTCACCCCATGAAGAATTAATGCTCAGTTTTGCTGGGTAAGTCATTCTTCATTGAATTCCTAGGTTCTTTGCCTCTGAAATATCATATTCTAGGCTTTTTGATTCTTTGATGTAGGTGCTCCTAAATCTTATATTATCCTGACTGTTACTGCACAAAATTGGAATTGTTTCTTCTTTGGCTGCTTACAATATTATCTCCTTGACCTGGCAATTCTGGAATATGGCTATATATTCCTTGGAGTTATCCTTTTGGAATCTCTTTCAGGAGGTGATCACTAGATTTACAATTTTTGGTGTGTTTCCTTTAACAAACTGTTGACTCTTTTTTCATGATTTTCCTATATCACTCCCATTTCTTTTTCCAATTTTTCTTCTACCTCTATTATTTAGTTTTAAAAATTCTTTTTGAGCTCCTCTATTAATTCTTTTTGGTTTCAGAGCAATTAATATTTTATTCGGATGCAGCAGTATTGACTTTGTTGCCTTCTGAGTTTGTATTTTGTTCTTCCTTGTCATCAAAATAACTCTACATTGTGTTTCTTTTTATGCTGTTTCCTCATTTTCAATCCTTTTTCTTTTCTTTTAATAAAAAAAAAACTGTTAAAATTGGGCTCTGTAACGGTTGTGAAGGGAGCATTGTTCCAAGTTTCAGATTTTTTGTGCAACTGTCTTCACAGCTAGCTCTGGGGATCTATTTGTTTTCAGTTCTTCCAAGGTAGTATGATGTAAAGTTTAATACTTTTCCAGCCTGTGCTCTAGTCTGTAACCACAAGCACTCTTTTGTACCTTGGAACTGTGACCAGGGTCCACCACTCCCTTATGATGGTAAGTATTAATATATGATAGTGCTCCTTCTCACCCTGAGACTGCTCCCCAGGACTGCCCTCTGGATCTGCATAAGGCAATGCAACAAGAGCCTTGCACCCAGAGCCATCCAAATTACCCTTGTAATATCCTTTAGAGCAGTTATCCAATCCCCCAACCATCTATGGCAGAGAGTTCTGGAAGCCTTTGCTGCTGATTCAACTGCCCCCAAGGCCTATTGCCAAGGTAGGACTTATCTTGGCCTATTGCTTTGTGCTGTGGTGCACTAGATCTTTTGTGTTGGCTTTCTAAGTTGTTTTGTGCTAAAAAATGATTTTATCCCATCTTTTTGTGGGTTATGCTGCTCCAAAGTTCATTTTGATGTGTTATAGATTTTTGGAGGATAATTTTTAAGAAATCAGGTGGGCCTGTCTTCGCTCTGCCTTTCCACACTTTATTTCTAAATCATGTAATCCAGTGTGTTCTCTGCTTCTGTTTTATGCCTGAGTTCATCCCATTTATATATATAATTATAATTACTGTGGATTTCTCTAGCCTCTCCTCCCCCACAAGTATCTTACTCTTTCCCTCCAGCCCCTATTTTTCCTCCTCTCTCTCTCCTCTGACCCTGTCCCTCTTCAAAAGTGTTTTGCTTCTGATGACCATTTCCCCAGTGTGTCCTCTCTTCTATCAGTTCCCCCTTTCTCTTATCTCTTATCCCTCCTACTTTCCTGTAGGGTAAAATAGATTTCTATACACAACTGAGTGTGCTTGTTATTCCCTCTTTGAGCCAATTCTGATGACAATAAGGCTAAAGAATTATACCCCCACCCCTTTATTTCCCATCTCTCTAAAAATTCTTTTACACCTCTTTTATGTGAGGTAATTTACCCCATTCTACCTCTCCCTTCCCTTTTCTCCCAATGCATTCCTCTTTCTTACCCCTTAATTTTATTTATTTTTTTTGGTTATTATTCTATCAAAATCAACTCACACCAATGCTATCTATGTATTTTTTTTCTAACTGCCCTAATAATGAGAGAGTTCTTAGGAATTACAAGATTCATCTTCCCATGTAGAAATATAGTTTAACCTTATTGAATCTCTTATAAATGCTCTTTTCTGTTTACCTTTTTATACTTCTCTTGAGTCTTATATTTCAGAGTAAAAAGTCTTTTCATCAGGAATGCTTGAAAGCTCTCAATTTCATTAAATATCCATTTCCCCCTTTAAGGATTATACTCAGTTTCTCTAATTAGATAATTCTTGGTTGTAATCCCATCTCCTTTGCCCTTTGGAATGTCATATTCCAAACCCTCAGTTCCTTTGATGTAGAAGCTCCTAAATTTTGTGTATTCTGACTCTGACTCCACATTATTTGAACTGTTTCTTTCTGACTGCTTACAACATTTTCTCCTTTATATAACAGCTATGGCATTTGAGATCTCTTTTGGTAGGTAATCAGTGGATTCTTTCAATTTCTATTTTGTGTTCTGGTTCCAGGAAATCAGAGCAATTTTCCTTGATAATTTCTTGAAAGATGGTGTCTGGATTCTTTTTTTGATCATGGATTTATGATAGTCCAATAAATTCTGAATTATTCTTCCTTGAACTATTTTCCAGATCAGACATTTTTTCCAATGAAATATTTTACTTCCTTTTATATTTTTAAATTCTTTTGATTTCATTTTATTGTTTCTTAATATCTCATGAAATCATCAACTTCCATTTGCCTGATTCTAATTTTAAGAAGTTATTTTCTTCAGTGAGCATTCCTATCTCCTCTTCTATTTGGCCAATTCTACTTTTTAAAGAGTTCTTTTCTTTAGTGAATTTTGTGCCTCTTTTATAATTTGGCCTATTTTTTTTTAAAAAACCCTTACCTTCCATCTTAGAGTCAATACTATGTATTGGCTCCAAGGCAGAAGAGTAAGGGCTAGGCAATGGGGGTCAAGTGACTTGCCCAAGGTCACACAGCTAGGAAGTGGCTGAGGCCAGATTTGAACCTAGGACCTCCCATCTCTAGGCCTAGTTCTCAATCCACTGAGCTACCCAGCTGCCCCCTGGCCTATTTTTTTTTTAAGGCTTAATTTTCCTCACTATTATTTTGTATTTTTTTTTAACCAAGATATTGATTCCCTTTTCATGATTTTCTTGCACCACTCTCACTTCTTTTCCCAATTTTTCCTCTATCTCTCTTATTTGGTTTTAAAAATCCTTTTTGAGCTCTTCTATGAATTCTTCTTTGAGTTGGAGACTAATTCACATTTTTCTTTGAAACTTTAGATATATTTGCTGTGACATTGTTGCCTTCTGAGTTTGTATTTTGCTCTTCCTTATCACCATAGTAACTTTCTCTGGCTAAATTCTCCTTCTTTGTTCACTCATTTCTAGCCTATTTCTTGACTTTTAACTTTATATTCAAGTTGAGCTCTATTTCCAAGGTGTAGGGGTCACTGTCTTAAGCTTCAGGTTTTTCATGTGTGAGGACTGAATCAAATTCTCTTTGATTATTAACCAGTGACTTTTAAGTTAATCACTCAAAAAAACTTAAGTACCTCTATTTACTACCTTACCAGTCACCAAGTATAAGAGTTCACAAGTCACTTGCTAGAGTGGGTGACAACTCCAGAGGTCACTGCCCTACCCCACCCCCCGAGCAGTGCTAGGCAAATTGAAAGAGTGTGACTGGCTCCCATAAAGTGGGGAAGGGACAGGAAGTGACGTGGAAAAAGAACTATAAAAACTCCTGAACTTCCTGTCCAGGGGACTTCTCTTTGAGGCTTCTCCTTTGGAGTCTCTGCTCCTTGGATCTTCTTCTATGGACTTCTTCTTTGGAGGACAGCTCCTTGAGACTTTTGGACTTCAACTTGAACTTGAAGCTTTGGGCCTTTTGACTGGAGTTTTTGACTTCGGGAATTTGACTTTTAGCTTTGGAGCTTCTTGGAGTTGGGGACTTTCTTGTTGGGTTCACTGCTGCCTTGGTGAGCTCAGCTCATAAGGGGCTTTTTTTCTGCATTGGGACCTTACCTGGATCCTACTGGGTTTGCTGTTGAGTAACTGGGATTCCTGCATGGAGCCTGAAATTCTGTCAGAGAGTGAGTTTCATTTCACTGGATCAGCCTTTAGGGTAGGCTAGGCATCTCCTTACCTCTTTCTCTTCTACATTTCCCTCTTTTTACTAATATTCCAATCAAACAAAATTGTTAAAAGCTGCTAATAGTTTTCCTGACTTAAGGGATAATAACTGGTGACCACTTTTTATAACTCTCTTATTTAGTCAAAATCCCAATTTAACCATTATACATGTTGGTATTTTCGGAGTGAATTCTAGTTCTGAGGGTATGTAAATTTTCATTTCTTCCAGGGAGTTATGATTTAGGTAGAAGTATGGTCACTGTTCTCCTGGCCTATGCTTGGGACTATGAGTGACCACAAGCATTCTTTTCTACCCTGAAAATGTAGCCAAAGTTCCTGTTCCTACTAGTGCTCCTTCTTGCCCTGGAACTATGAGTCAGAACTGAGTATGGTTAATACAATAGATTCCTGGCCCCAGTACCAGTTAAGAGTCCTCTGTAGCCTCATTCTGATCATTGTTAGACCTTCTTACTATCTGTGGGCTGAGCTCTGAAGGCTATTGCTACTGCCAATTCAGTCACCCCCAAGGCATGCTGCTGGCATGTTGGGGCATGGCCTGTGTTCCACTCTCTCTCCTGTGAGATAGCCTTTTCCTGCTGTCATTCTAAATTGTTTTATGATAGAAATGTTGTTTTACTCCATCCTTCACAATTCATTTTTAAGCACAGTTTTAATATTTTTTGGAGAGGGATTCTGCAAATACCCTTTCATTCTTCTTTGGCAATCAGGAGTTACTTTCCTGCCTCCTCTACCCTTCCATACAAAGCATGAGACTGTCCTTCCACAAAACCACCTCAGACCTGGATAGAAGCAAGATTGTGCGGGAAATGAAAAACCAAACGTTTCTCAAGAGGAGAATTTTTTATTTTTTATTACAGTTTGGCTTCCTTCTTCCTCAAACTATTTCTAATACCAGTTTTCTTCAAATAATGTCACCATAAATGTGGCAGAGACACATTTAATCTTCAACCAAGGGAAGAGAATTTAAAAGATTAGACAGATGTAGAGACTGGACCTGGAATAAGCAAGACCTGAATTCAAATCTAGCCTTGGACACTAATTAGTTGTTACCCTAGGCAAGTCATTTAACTTCTGTTTGCATCAGTTTCGGTTAAAAAATGGGAATAATAATAGAGGATGATAATGAGGATAATAATAATAATAAAGGTGATAATAGCACCCAGGGTTGTTGTGAGAATAGAATGAAAAATATTTATAAAGCACTTTGAAAATATTGAAATACTATATAAATGGTAATTATTATTATCAATAATAATCACCTTCAAAATAAGCATTGCATAATTCCATAGCCCATTGCTATAATTATAAATGGAAATACATAATTCATCTTTCTTTTTCTTTTAATTTATAAGTATTTTATTTTTAAGTCACTTACATGAAAAAACAATTTTTAACTTTTATTTCTTTAGGTTTGAACCAAATTTTCACCTTCCCTCCTGCTATATTTAAAATTAATATGTCTATCTGTTATTATTTTTCATAAAGTTTATTAATAGAAAAGGTAGATAAGCATAGATTTAAATCTCTTCCTTACTTTAAGTTCTCAGACCATGTGTCTATTCTATTGGCATCTTTTATCTCTCTCATCTGTCTCCTCCCTCCCAGAGTCCCTGCAAAAAGACCTAAGTATGCTCCACCCATTTTCATTTACTGACATTCACGTACATAACTCTGGTATCTGAGGAATGTTGACTAATTGGGTCCGCAACTCAGGAGAGGGAGGGGATAAGAACCCTTCAACACACTCCCTCTTTGCTCCTCCTTTCCCCAAGAGAGCAAGTAATCTAATATGGATTTTACATGTGTAATAGTGTAAAACATTGTTACATATTTGTCCTTTTGTGAAAGAAAACTCAAAGGAATGAAAGAAAAGTGAAGAAAAGTGAAATATTTGTGACTCGATCTGAATCCATTTTTTTCCTCTGGAGACAGATGGCATTTTTTTATCATGAGTTCTTGAGGATTTTCTTAGATCACTGTTTTGCTAGGAATAGCTAAGTCATTCATAAATGTTTATTACATAATATTGCTATTACTGTCTATAGGGTTCTCCTGGTTTTGCTCACTTCACTTTGCCTCACTTCTTGTAGATCTTTCCAGGTCTTTCTTAAGTCACCCTTCACATCATTTCTTACAGCATAGCAGTGTTCCATTATAATCATATACTCCAACTTGTCCAGCAATTCCCTGATTGATGAACATCCCCCCGGTTTCTAATTCTTTGCCACCACAAGTGAGCTGCTACAAATGTTTTTGCACAAAGAGGTCAAAGAGTATGCATAGTTTCAAAGTTATTTGGGTATAGTCCCATATCACTTTCCAGAATGGTTAGACGAGTTCATAATTCCACCAGCAGGACTTTAGTATTCCAATTTTGCCACATCCCCTCTAGCATTTATTATTTTCCTTTTCTGTCATTTTAGCCAATCTGATAGATGTTGTTTTAATTGTTAATTCTCTAATCAAGAATGATGCATTTTTTCATGTGGTTATATATATAGCCTTGATTCCTTCATCTGAAAAGTGCCTATTCATACCTTCTGACCATTTATCAACTAGGAGATATAAATTTGACTCAGTTCCCTATATATTTGAGAAATAAAGCCTTTATCAGAGACACTTGCTATAAAATTTTTTCGCTTTCTTCTTTTCTTCTAATCTTGATTGCATTGGTTTTGTTTATACTACAGCTTTCTTTAGTTTTCTAAATAAAATTTGTACCAAATGTGAGAGTGGGCAAAATGAAACTTAATTTTTTTTCTCCCAAAGTCATCCTTTGAAATGAGAAATGGAAATACTTTTAAAAGTATTTTCATACCTTATAATTTGATAGAGATGGATAATTTGAAAGAGATAGTATAGTAGATTCTATCTATCTATCTATCTATCTATCTATCTATCTATCTATCTATCTATCTATCTATCTATCTATCTATCTATTTATATATCTATCTATCTATCTAGCCCTGTTACTGGAAGACCTGGGTTCAAGTTGAGTCTCTGACACTGTGATCCTAGGCAAGTTGCTTAAATTCTCAGTGTTCTGAGCAACTGTCTAAGACAATAAATTGAAAGTAAAGTGCCAAGCTGCACTGGTAGAAGTTTCCTCATGTGGAAATTCTCTATCCCAGTGAAATCATGGGTCCAGTTCCACATTTGTAAAGTGCTAGCACAGTGCCTAGACATGTGTGGACAGGATGTTTTATATTTAGATTCTAGCAGCAAGAGGAGAGATGTTAGTACTTTCTAATGAATATTCTCTGTCTAGATTGGAAAGACCCCAGGAATCATTTGAGACACCTGGTGAGATTTCGTTGGTAAAATGATGGTTTATTTAAGGCAATCAAAATGCATAATACATTTCAAAAGATATCTTGCTTTCCTCAAAATTGAAGTCCAGTATCAGGAAAGTACACTACTATGAAGTCCGTAAAATGATACAGCAGGAGAGAAAAGAGGCAAAGGTTAAGGCTTACTCTAGTGCACTATTTGCTAGATGATTTTTGACATTCATAGATAATTATAATTCAAGTGCTTCAGGTTCTATTTGCCTAGGGGAAGATAAAAGAAAGGTCAAGTCCTCTAAAAGCAGCATTGGATAGTTTTAAGTGTTCCTACTTATAATGTCACAATGCAGTCAAGATAAAATTTTGAAGACAAAAATAGGAATTTTTCTTTAAACTTTTTTGTTTTATTTTGTAGTATAGGTATCTTAGAAGTACAATGATTTTAAAATACAAATGGTGTCCACTTTAAATTCTATTCACTGAACATTTTTTTACTTTTACTTTTTTTATAAAAGAAATCCATTTATCTATGTTGATAACAAAACAGAAACCAGAGAAAGTATTCATAGGAGAATATATACCAGACAATACAGAATAAAGGAGCTTTCCCATTGGGAGTGAGGTCACTCAGCTCAAGCAAGAGAGAGATAGGCTTAGATCTCACATGAGGGTAGTTCTCTTAAATCTCTAGAGTAGCAAGCTGGAAATAGGGGCATGGCAGACACTGTCAGTTCTCTCATGTTGTTTTCTTCTCAGAGTTTTTTTCCTTCAATAGCCTGAGTTTGGGTTGATATCTTCCATCCTCTCTCTTGAACCTGGGAGCCAGAAATGCCCAAAGTTACTGTAGAGCCCAATGAAAGTGGAAGGACTTTAGAGAGCAGAGCTCTTTTCTCTCCCACTTTCACAAGCTCTACCCACCCACATGTGGATATTGATCTCCGTCATTGAGGAGAGGGTCTTCTACCAATGGACGTTGGGACACAAGTTACATTTCTCCCTTAGAATGAAGAGCTTTCTATTAATTTGCCTAGGTCATTTGTAAAATTACAAAATCTGGGGCTATACAGCATAAACACAAACATTAGTACTCTAAAATTATAATTCCTATTCATTGCTAAGAGAAGTAACATCAATAGCAGTCATATTTGATTAGAATATGTTGGAATATATTTTAGTAGCAAGATTCTGCAGTGTATTTTTGCCATTCTTCTCTGGCAGTGTGGCTAAGTGGGTTACACTTAAGTACAGTTAAGTACAACACTATTGTACAGCAATAAATTATCTAGAAAGAAATGTGACATATCAGCATAAATATTGTTGTTTTTAAATTAATGTCTACTAAATTAATTCCACTATTACCTTTTTACATTGAGAAAGTTTTTAAAAATGCTTGAAGAATAAAGCCCTTAATATATAGTTGTATAATGTGGCAAAAGAAATTCCCACATTAACTATGTCTAAAAATACACGTCTCTCTGCATTTATCACCTCTCTGTCAGATGAATAGAATGTATCATCCTTCTTGTGGACTTTGATTCATCATTGCATTGCTCAGAGTTCTAAAATTTTTCAAAGTTGTTTTTCTTCATTATATTATCACTTTAAAAGGAAATTTTCTTTCAATGATTTTGTAATAATATCTCCCATGTGTCTTCTACAAATATGTTCCTTTATAATATAGTGAGATTTATCTAGCATTGATAATAGTTTTATTAAAAAACCTTTTATAGTGAAATGATCATGAACTACTGAGATACTGTTTATAACCTTTATAAAGCAGAATGTATTAGGTAGGCACTAATCAACCTATTATTATTTATCATAGAGTGCTGAATATATGATCTCAACAAATCTATTCAATTCCTGGTTTATTGAATTCAAATTCTATTTAAAAAGTTGCTGTATATGAAAACATATTTTTAAAAAAGCAAAGTCTTGAAAATTTCTCTTTCCAAAATCATTCTTTTTATTTTCATTTCCTTGGATTGTGATCAAACTGGGACATTTTTCTGGGGTGTGGCCTTCTCCTTCTGGAAAACAGTTCTTTTTAATTAAAACAGACTGAACCTGAGATTGAATCCTTTTATAATCCTGATACTTTGGCATATAGAAGAAGCATATCCTTTGTAAAATGGGAAAAAAGAAATTCCATATTTTGTAAAGTGAATGGCTATTAAACATACTTTCTTTTACGTTTTATCTTGGAGACTTTGAGAACATCCCTCACCCCCTATTTTTGGATTTGTTTTGTTTCCTGTCATCTTATGGAATCATTAGCTTCCATTTGTCTAATTCTAATTTTTAGGGAGCCATTTTCTTGCTCTAGGTTTTATACTTCCTTTTTTAGGTATCATTTCCTTTTGAAAAATTTCTTCTACCCCTCTTGTTTGTTTTATCATCTTCGTTTAGAGCTCTTCCAGGAGTTCATTTTGGGTCTGATTTCCTTTCACATTTGCCTTTGATACTGCACACATTTTGCTTTGATATTGTTGTCCTCTTCTTGGCTTTATTTTTGTCTTCCCTGTTGCTGAAATAGTTTTTCAGGGTTAGACTTTTTCTTTGTCTTTTGCGCATTTTGAGGGGGTTTTTTCATGACCTTGCTCATATGTTGAAGTTCAGTTCCACTTCTGGGGTGAAGGGAGTATTGCCACTTATTTCCCTTGGGTGCCATGTGCACTGAATTTAGCTGGATCTGGCTCTTCAGCTGCCATCTCCCCCTGGTGTTGTGAGCTCCAGGTGGCTCCTTCTTCACAGAGTTCCCTTGGATGTGCTTGCACTGACTATTCCTCATGCTCTTTAGCATATACTGAGTTGTTCCTCACTTTGTCAGTTTCTTAGTTTTTCTACTCTTGCCCCTGTATCTTTCCTGCTATCCTTCTATGTTTTCTTTGGCTGAAACCTTGTTTCATTGTCTTGGAATAGATGACAACTTCCAAGTTTAAATCTAAGCTCTTGAGATCTATGATGCTATTGGAGTTTTTATTTATTTGTACTGCTCCATTAGAACAAAGGTAAAATTCAATATGAAATTAAAAGAGAATAAAAATGAGAAAGATATATGCACAGTTACAATAACTTTAAACTGACTTATTAAAACAAATTAACACTGAAATATGGGAAACAGATAAAAGAAAAGACATCTCTGGCCTTAAGGAATTGCTATTGGGTCTGAAGGAACTCTAATGCTACTCCTGTTCTTTATCCAGTCATCATTTACTTATTGGGTTTAGTTCAGAGGGAACCTCTAATTAGGGGGATTCAACTCCCTTTTTCATACTCTTCAGCTTGTTAATTTCTTCACTCTTGTTCCCTGGGTGATTTGGTTTTTTTTAATGACTAACATCTAAGGCCAGAGAGAGAAAGTAGAAAAATACTTACTCAATGCAAAATCTAAAAAGTGTATTTGTATATACAAAAGGAATGCTAAATACTCAAAAGCATGAATTAACAGAACCAATTAAATTGGATTCAGTAACTTAAATTATAACCACTAAATTAATCTACTGGGAGGCTCATACCTAACCTCATCATAATTTAAAAGCAGTTTGCAGTACTGATAATTAGACATTTTACATTTCACCTCATCCTGACATTATCTAAATAGCTCTACTGGTAAAATGGCCAGACTTGGGTTAATTCTCTTCTTGTCTGGTGGCTGACTTCTCCAATGCAGAAGAATTCCTGTCATCAATTAGCTCTAACCACATGGACCCCAAAGCCATCAGACTTCTCTTACTAAGTTTCTTCTATGCCTGGCTAGAATCATTTTGGGTGTAATCATTTACCTAAGATTAGGTAATAATAAATAGAAAAAGGCAGAAGCCAGGGATCTAGGATCAAACTGATCTAATTGCATCCCCAGGAATTGGCTACAGGTGGGGGTGGGTGAATTTTAAAAAGATATTGGGGTGGAAGAGACTACAAAATTCCTAACCTAGGAGAGTGGGAAGGATAATATAACAGTGGGTATCTGTCTCTAACACAGAGAAATTATAATCTGTGAGAAATAGTCCTATGGGTGAGGATGAGCTCTTGTGAGAGAGATTAATGAATGCTGGGATGGGAGAAGAACTCTTACATTTGAGAAGCTTTTGGACTGAGCTATGGTGTGACAGTGTGAGCAGTTGGAGTTTAAGGCATTTTATTTTCAGTTTGGTGACTGTATGATGGGTGGAGGTGATACTGAATTTGATTGTTATATAAACAGGGAGTAGAGGCATCTGTGATTAAAGTGGTGATTAGATGGGACTGAGGCAAAAAGCAAGTCTGATTGTTCTGGACTCATTCTCTCTCTTCAAGGGAATTCCTGTGGACAATGTTTTGCCTTCCCTGCCACTCCCCCCCCCAGCCCCCTTTCTTCTATTGGGAGATTGTATGGAAAAAGCCAAAGATATCTTATTCCTTAAAGTTACATTTATCATTTCTGCTTAATTAGTTTTTAATTTGCCAGTTATATAAAGTGATTTATCCTAATTGCTCTAGTTTAAGTACTTTATTATCTGTGAATTGTAAGAAAGTTTCAAGAAAGAGGTGGGAAGTACAGAGAGAATAAAGACAGAGATGCAATTTAAATTGCCAACATTCTATACCAGTTGGGGGTACCTAAAACAACTGAGAGAGAATCTTAGGGATTATAATGCTTTCTAAATTATTGAAGATGCCAACGTGTCATTACATCCCAGACCATCACCAGTCATCATGACTTTTATCTTGATTGACTTTGATGACTCTGGAAGACCTGCAACTCCACCTCGCTCACATTCAATTCACTTGCAAGTCAAGGCATCACTCTGTGATGTCATTGGTCCTCTTTGAAAATAAAGGGCGAACAACAAAATTCTGGTTGAATTGTCAAGAGAATTCCCCTTCACAAAAGTCTGAGTCACAGGTAACCAAAAAAATTTAAGTAGTAAAAAGAAAGCTATATGAATAATGAAGATGAGATTATTCTTTAGGAGGCAGATACTTCAGGAAAATTCAACTCATTTTATTCTCTACTGACTCTACTATTGACTGAAGGGTGTAGTTGAAGCATTGACTAAGGAAATATTGTGTTCCCAGAGACAGCTGAAGGGAGCAATTTGGAACAGGTAACTTTGCCCCCTGCAAGGTAGGGGAGTCTGTGAAGATGAAATAGCTAGTTTTGCTATTAATAGAACTACCTCCATACCCCCAAACTACTACCAATTGTTCAATTTCTCTATTTTAAAGCAGTACCAGATAGTATTGATGATTACTGCTTTATTCTATAGTTTGAGATCTGGTAGTAGTAGGTCCCCTTCCCACTTAAAAAAAAAAATTATTCCCCTTGAGATTTTTCACTTCTTGTTCTTCTATGTAAATTGCATTATTTTCCCCCTAGTTTTGAAAATAAAATTAATGTAAATAACAGTTTCTTTTTTATTACACTAGCATGGCCCAACCATGATCAATTGATATTTCTCCAAATATTTAAGTCTTATTTTTACTTTTGTAAAGTGTACTTCATAGTTGTATTCATATAATTCTTGTCCGTGTCTTGGTAGGTTGATTTTATGATATTTTATATATCTTGTAGTTATTTGTGAAATAATTTTTTCTGTATTTCTTCCCTTTGGGCTTTATTGGTAATGTGCTTCTTTGCACCTTCCTTCATTTTTAATATGCTTTTTAATATCCCAATTATGTTAAATAATATTATTTTTTCTGCTGCTATATTTCTTCCATAGTATATTCCTTTCTCTCTCCCTTTCATTTCTTCTAAGAATAGAAACCTCATACTGCCTCATAACAAAAATCATACTTAGTTCCTTTGTTTGCACATTTTTTAACTCTGTGATTCCTGAGGAAATGTGATTCTAAAAGAATACTTGTCATTCTACACTCAACTCCTTTGAATGTATTTTAAAATTTCCCTTTAGTTTTTTTTCCATTAAGAATGCTTGAAAGTTCTCTATTTGAGCAAAGACAAATTTTTTCCTTTTTAGGATTATACTCAATTTTTCAGGGTTAGTTTAAATCTTCATATTTTGCCTTTTGGAATATTGTATTATAAGATTTTCTCTCTTCTGTGGAAATTGCAGCATAATTTTATTTGATACTGACTGTGATATTTTTGGTACTCAAATTCTTTCTACCTGTTTGTGATGGGTTTCTTTTTCTTGAAGAGAAAGCTCCAGTTTGGGGTTTCTTTCATGAGGTAATCATTGGCTTCCTTCTATTTTCACACTTCCCTTTCATTTCAATGTATTCGGTAAGTTTCATGATTTCTTGAAATATGGTATCCAGATTGCTTGTTTAGCCATAGTTTTCAGGGAGTATAATGATTCTCAAATGATCTCTCCTTGAAGCCCTGTTTTCCAGCAAGTTGTTTTTGATAATAGAAACTATATTTTCTTCTATTTTAATGATCTTTTGATCTTGTAATATTTCTTATTTCCTAGAGTTAATGAGTTCTGCTATTCCATTCTAATTTTCAGGGAGCCAGCTATTTGGGTAAAGTTTTGTATCTTTTTCCCTCCCAAGCTATTTCTTATCTTTCCAATTCGTTCTACTAGCACTTTTATTTCAATTCCATTTTTTTCTTCCTCCCTCCCTCCCTCCCTCTTCCCTCCCTCCTTCCCTTCCTTCATCCCTCCCTTTCTTCCTTCCTTCATTCCTTCCTTCCTTTGTTCCTTCATTCCTTCCTTCCTTTCTTCGTTCATTCGTTCGTTTGTTTGTTCGTTTATTCGTTCATTCATTCCTTTCTTCCTTCTTCCTTCTTCCTTCCTTCCTTCCTTCCTTCCTTCCTTCCTTTCTTCCTTCCTTCCTTCCTTCCTTCCTTCCTTCCTTCCTTCCTTCCTTCCTTCCTTCCTTCCTGACTGCCTGCCTACTTTCTTCCTGTTCTGGTTTCCAAACCATTTTTTTTTTCTCTGAGGTTCCATTTGCAGAGTTACTTTCTTTGTCTGGTACAACTTACTGGCATTCTCATAGTATTTCTTTATTGCATTTCTTTATGTATATATTGTTCTATTCTGTTTATTTCTTGTTGGTACAGATATATTCATCAGATTCTTGTTTTTTCAGTGACTTTAAGATTAGGATTATACATATAATCCTTTTAATTACATTGGAGCAACTAATGAAATGTTTACAAAGTTTGAAAACTGACTGGTGCAGTCTATAGGAAAAGATGGTAATTATGTTGAAATTTATTAAGAAACATAAAATTTAAATACATAACCTCTTGAAATATCATAAACTTGTAGAATTTATACAACTAAAGTTATTAAGGCTTATACCTACACTAAGACTTTTGAGATATGTTGTATATGTGGAATTACCCTGATGTGCCACCTGGTAATTTTATTACAAAAAAAAAGGGGGGGGGGAATAGTCTGGCCTAATTTGTTCTTAAGGATAGCATGCTGATTTCCCTTTCTAAATTCTCACAAGCCATTTTTTTGTATAATATATTTTAGGATTTTTTCAGGAATCAAAATTAAGTCCTCTGGCCAGAAGGTTGCAGAATGTTTCCTCTTCCATTTTTTGAAAATTGGGAGATTTGCCTATCTTCACAAGAGAGTAGTGCCTCCCTTTCTCTTAAAAATTTTTTTTAGCCATCACTGACAGTAGCCTAGTAATCTTCACTAATTAGACTTTTCATGTTCTAGGACTTAATTTATCCAGGTCTGGTAACTTGAACTCACTAAGGACAACAACCGTGATATATCCTAATCATCTCAAATTTTAATTTCTTCTTAAAACTTTTTGTTCCATATTCCCATCTGAAGACAATTCTTTTTGATAGAGAAAAGCCAAATAAAAGTTGAATAGTTTTATCTTCTTTTTTCATTATCTATTGATATCATCATCATCATCATCATCTTGACAAATGTCATCGGGCAGTTATCTTAGATCTTCTTTGATCTTCCTTTTGCCTTCTTACGTAGCTATGAAAAAAAGGTCCTTTTTGTCACCATCAGTGTTCATCATAGCTTCAGCTTGTTAAGACTATCACTCCTTTGTAACCATTTTTAATAACTGTTCTTTGATTATATATTTTACTTGTATATATATCTACATATATAAACTCATCACTTGGTTCAAATTAAATATATGTGAATTTAATACATATTAATGTTATCTTATTGATTTATGTTATTAATATGCATTTAAATATATACATGTGTACTGAAATCTGAACTGATTAATGGGTTCCATGTGCATTCACAGCTATCTCTTTAGGATGCCCCCCTTCCCCAAATAAAGCATATGTATTGTGTCATTGGAATTAAAATTTTTTTTAACCCTTACCTTCCATCTTAGAATCAATATCGTGTGTTGATTCCAAGGCAGAAGTGTGGTAAAGACTAGGCAATGGGGGTCAAGTGACTTGCCCGGGGTCACACAGCTGGGAAGTGTCTGAGGCTAGATTTGAACCCAGGACCTCCCATCTCTAGGCCTGACTCTCAATACATTGAGCCACCCAGCTGCTTCCTGGAATATTCATTTTTAACAAGTATCCCTTCCAATTGAACTGATTCTCTTATAAATCTGAAGTTGGGATAGAGTGCTCAAAGTACTAGACTTGAAATGAAAAGTGATCCACCTTTGAATCCTGCCTTTAGCACTTAACAGTTTTGTGGCTGTGGTTGGATCATTTGTTGTTTATCCTTCATTTTTCAAGAGGACTAGTGACATCATGGGGTTATTTATTGACTTGTGATTGAATTAGCTTTAAGTGAGGCAGAGTTGCACCAAGTTGCCAGATTCATTCTCTCTTTGAGAATCATCAAAATTCAGTGGCAAGAGGGCAGGTGGATGGTTCAGTAGATTGAGAGCCAGGCCTAGAGATGAGAAGTCCCGGGTTCAAATAGAGCCCCAGACACTTCCTAGCTGTGCGACCCTGGGCAAGTCACATAACCCCCATTGTCTAGCCCTTACCATTCTTCTGTGTTAGAACCAATACACAGTATTGATTCCAAGATGGAAGGTAAGGGTTTAAAAAAATTCAATGGCAAGACAAAGTCAGGACAACTGGCATTTGTGATGCAATTGATGATCTTGCATCTTTGATCCTTACCGATCTCTAAGTGCTCTATGGTACCTGTTTCCTCATCCTTCATGGCCATTGGAATAAATTATTATTAATTGTCCATTCCATTGGGGGAAGTTTTCATGTGCTTGGAGCAGGTATTCTGCTAACTCATGAAAGGTTTGAGCCTGTCAGTTGTCCTTAACCTGCTTTAGCCTATCTGCTTTGATGGTTTTCTGGGATTTGGTCACTGCACATGCTGCAGCTTCTTGAAGCCACAGGTGAGAACTGGGTGACAAGTACCAAAGGGAGATGAGCATCCCTGGAAGGGGCTTGGTAAACCCTTACACCAGACATACTTGTCCTCCTTGAACATCGAATGCACTCCTCAAGTCATTTAACCTTTGTGAAAAGGGAACTATAATAACCAGGATACCTCTCAGGGTAATTGTGAGGATTAAATGATAGCATATTTACAAAGTGCTCAAAGCCCAAGGAGCTATACAGATGTCAGCTATTATTTGACCTGCTTTTTTATCTGAACTCTTTGAGATAGGTTCTTCCTCACTCTGATTGTCCGATTATCCCAAACCGTAAGATAATTTGGTCCCCAAAGTTCTCTGATCTACTCCTTTAGTACATTATTAGTTTTTAGTCATTTGAATTAAGTGTCCAATTGTAGTTGCCCTTTTTGCTTCCTCCACTTTTTAATGGATGAAATCACTATTAAGTCAATAATTAATCAGTTGTTTTTAGTGAAAAGTAATTATAGTAGATATTCCCATCACTATTCTATCAAGAACTCATTATTCACTTTTTAAAATTAATAGGTAGTCAGCTATATATTCCCAGGGAAGGAAGAAAAGGTAGGGAAAAGCATTCATATAATATCTATTATGTGCCAGGCACTTTTTACACATATTATCTCATTTGATCCTCACTACAACTTCATGAGACAGGTGCTATTATCCTTATTTTACAGTAGAGGAAATGGAATTTCCTTTATTGTTAATAGAGGAATAGATAGATGTTAAGTGACTTGCCCAGGTTCACAGAGCTAGTAAGTGTCTGAGACTGGATTTGAATGTAAGTCTTCCTGCCTCTAAGCACAGTGTCACCTAGCTACTTCCTATCACAATGTCACTGCATTTTCTTTTTCTTTTTTTTTTTAAATATATTTTATTTGGTCATTTCCAAGCATTATTCGTTAAAGACATAGATCATTTTCTTTTCCCCCCCCCCCCCCACCCCCCATAGCCGACGCGTAAGTCCACTGGGCATTAGATGTTTTCTTGATTTGAACCCATTGCTTTGTTGATAGTATTTGCATTAGAGTGTTCATTTAGAGTCTATCCTCTGTCATGTCCCCTCAACCTCTGTATTCAGGCAGTTGCTTTTTCTCGGTGTTTCCACTCCCATAGTTTATCCTTTGCTTATGAATGGTGTTTTTTTTCTCCTGGGTCCCTGCAAGTTGTTCAGGGACATTACACCGCCACTAATGGAGAAGTCCATTACGTTCGATGATACCACAGTGTGTTTGTCTCTGTGTACAATGTTCTCCTGGTTCTGCTCCTCTCGCTCTGCATCACTTCCTGGAGGTTGTTCCAGTCTCCATGGAACTTCTCCACTTTATTATTCCTTTTAGCACAATAGTACTCCATCACCAACATATACCACAGTTTGTTCAGCCATTCCCCAATTGATGGGCATCCCCTCATTTTCCAGTTTTGGGCCACCACAAAGAGCGCAGCTATGAATATTTTTGTACAAGTCTTTGTGTCCATTATCTCTTTGGGGTACAGACCCAGCAGTGCTATGGCTGGGTCAAAGGGTAGATATTCTTTTAGCACCCTTTGGGCATAGTTCCAAATTGCCCTCCAGAATGGTTGGATCAGTTCACAGCTCCACCAGCAATGAATTAATGTCCCTATTTTGCCACATCCCCTCCAGCATTCATTACTTTCCTTTGCTGTTATGTTAGCCAATCTGCTAGGTGTGAGGTGATACCTCAGAGTTGTTTTGATTTGCATCTCTCTGATTATAAGAGATGTAGAACACTTCTTCATGTGCTTGTTAATAGTTTTGATTTCTTTATCTGAGAACTGCCTATCCATTTCCCTTGCCCATTTATCAATTGGAGAATGGCTTGATTTTGTGTACAATTGATTTAGCTCTTTATAAATATGAGTAATTAAACCTTTGTCAGAGGTTTCTATGAAGATTTTTTCCCAATTTGTTGTTTCCCTTCTGATTTTAGTTATATTGGTTTTGTTTGTACAAAAGCTTTTTAGTTTGATGTAGTCAAAATTATTTATTTTACATTTTGTGATTCTTTCTATATCTTGCTTGGTTTTAAAGCCTTTCCCCTCCCAAAGGTCTGACATGTATACTATTCTGTGTTTACCCAATTTACTTATGGTTTCCTTCTTTATGTTTAAGTCACTCACCCATTTTGAATTTATCTTGGTGTAGGGTGTGAGGTGTTGATCTATTCCTAGTCTCTCCCACACTGTCTTCCAATTTTCCCAGCAGTTTTTATCGAATAGTGGATTTTTGTCCCAAAAGCTGGGATCTTTGGGTTTATCGTATACTGTCTTGCTGAGGTCGCTTTCCCCCGTCACTGCATTTTCTTTAAACTTTGACCTCCCCCTAACTGATCTCATTTATAAAGCCTCTAAAACAAAAATGTTTCCACATTTAAAAGTTCTAAGTTAACCAATGGTTCCCTTTCCAGTCTTGTGGGAAGTTAAGGTTGTTTGGGTTACTTTATATTATTGGTTCATAGAGTGCCTTGTTCACAAGGAAACAAATAGCTTTTGAGTCTTTTCTACAAATCTGAGAGAGAATCTTGTGATTGTGTTTGTGAAGTCCTTGTATTAAAGACCTTTTCTATGGGTTGAATTATTTTGGAATGTGGAAGAAGGGAAAAAGGGCAAATAACAATTCTTTGTAGCCAGATCAATTTGGAAGATTTCTCCCTGTAATTTTATAGCAAAAGTATCAAACACTCAGCTTGCAAGTGCAATCCCTAACTAAAATATAATTTAAAAATATCTAACAAATAAACAAAATGCAACAGAACCTAGATAATATTGATATATGGGTTTCCAAGTCAGTCTGCAGCCAGCAAGGATACTTATGTATGGTTTAGTGGCCTCATTTCTATTTGAGTTTGACACTACTGGTTTATAGTATTATAAAATCATAGATTTATAGTTGGAAAGGACTTTATATATTAGCTAGTCAAATGCCTTTATTCTACAGTGGAAGAAACCAAAGTTTCCAAAGAGGAAGAGACTTGTTCATAGTTACACAAGTATTAAGTATCAAGAGAGAACCTTGAGAACCTCAGAATTTTGGATTCTAAATGCAGTGTTCACTCTACAACATCTGATTGCCTCCTTTGTTGATTATATAGAATGGACAAGTAGAGTGGTTTTTCAAAAGTTGCTTTCCATTAACATCAAATACCATATTTTTTTTCCTCCACTGAAGTCATAACTGAAATCTGAGGGTACTAGGGCACCATTAGAGGGCTACCTAGCAATGAAGACAAAGCAGTCTCATGTGATTTTTTTTCTAAAAAGTGGTCACAATCATAAGCCATAGAAGTTAAAAACCTCTATGAGTTGAAACAGTCAAGGTTACCAAAGGAAGTAAAGAATTATCTTATTTCCCTTGGAAAAAAAAAGTAATTGTAAGCTGTTGACCATGAAACCTTCCCCTGGAATGAACAATAAAGGGGATAAAGTAATATAGCAGAAGAGTACTTTTTCATAGTAAATTTTTCTGTGTCCTGGTTGGTTGTTTTGAAAATCCCTTACTCAGTTTTCCTCGATGGCTTCATTTCCCTGCCACTATGCTCCTTATATCTCTTTGCCTTTCACATTCCTCTCCAACCTTTTCTTCCATTAATTTGTTTCCAGCTAGTTTCTTTCTTTCTTATTTCTGATTACAGTGTGTTATTATCTATCTTTCTTTTGTTTGCCAGTCCACTCACTTTAGTTCCTCTTCCTGGAATTATTTACAAATGTAATAAAATGATAGTTACATAAAACATGTACTGACTGAGAGAGGGAAAGAGAGAGAGAGAGAGGAAAGAACTCCACCTCTTCTTTTGTAATCTTTCCCATTTCTTTTTTTTTTAATCTGTAAGATATTATTTCTTTCTTCTTAATTTCTCCTTTTAGACCGACTATTTTAAATTAAAAATAAAAAACCCAAACAAACCCACAATAAATAGAGCCTACAATAGCTAGATCATTTCATTTATTTATATTCATTCATTTCACCATTCATTCATTTATTTCTTCAATCTGCCATATATTATGGCTTTATAATAATGGTCTAACCTGAGCATTTATTTACATAAAATAATTTGAATTAAAATGGATTCATGTTATAGTAGAAGAAGAATGGGAAATTAGTCTCAGGTCTTCTAGTACCATCTGCAAGTCACTGAAATCTCTGGAATTTGCCTGTTTATAAAAGACTTTCATTCTTAGAATCAATATTGGTTCCAAGGCAGAAGAGCAGTAAGGGCTATGTGATGGCAATGTAGTGATTTGCCTGGAGTCACACATCTAGGAAGTGTCTGAGGCCAAATTTGAACCCAGGACCTTCCATTTCTAGGTCTGGCTCTCAGTGCAGCTGAGCTACATAGCTGCCCTTTTGACCTTTTGTTTTAGGACCTATACCTCTAGTCACCCACCTTATGTCTAATTCTATTATAATTCTGCCCTCATCTTTCACCTGTGCCTGCACATCCTTTTTAAAACCTCTCCTTTGCTTCCCTATTTCAAATAGGCTATTATTATTATTATTTTTCACAGCTATGGTGCCTGCCAACTCCTGACAGTGGATTTGTAAACCTTAAAGCTCTACATAAACATGTGAAATACAACCCATACAACTTAATAGGAGACGATGCCTAATTTCCCACTCTGAAAATATTCCTACTGAATTGCAGTATCCAGTGAGGATGGTACATTAAAACATACTTAAAAAATATTTAGTTACTCATATTAGCGAGAGCACAAGGCAAGTGGAATAACATTGGGGGAAAGAAATAGGTATGACTCATTTGTATTCAGTCCCATCTTTTATTTGTAAGGCACTTTTTGGGATTCCAGTTGCTCATGTGAAGCATAAACATTTCATCCTTTGTAGTGTTTGAAGCTAGAATAATGAGCAATGCAGTGGTAGGCAGGGATATGTCTAGGGAATGTGACTGAGCATCCGTAAACCAAAAGATACTTTGGAATGGCCAAAATGTGTTTTGGTGTGGCCCTTTTCAGTCAAAGCATGATAAAGTAGAGAAAGATGGTGCTTTTTCAATGCCTTGTTTCGGAGGGACAGATGCAGTGGGAATAGTGTATGTAATACAGAAAGGCTCTGAGTAAACTAAACATTCTGACAGCCATTGGAGTTCTTTGATGAAAGAGGCTTAAGTGCTCAGACCTCCACTTTTCTGCTCCAGTATTTTCTATCTCACTCTTGTAATGGGTCACAGTGGCAGGCCACCTTCTCAGATCCTTTATTTTGTTATGACTGGGAGGGAAGCTTAAGGTCAAAGCAACTCCCTTCAGTCTAACTTTCTTCATCTTATTGATTTAAGTCAGACTCTTGGGCTTAGACTCTTTTCTTGATGTTTGCAGATTTATTCATTGAACTCCCCACACATCTGGATGAGAATATACTATTTGCCCCCTGGAGGAAATGGTTAAATGAATCGCTAAAGCACAAAATGTTCCCGTTAAATTGCTTACATATTTTATCAGATGCAGATGAATATGAATTATTTCACATCAAACAGGAGAGTTTGAATATTTATCTCTCCCTTTACCCCAGAAATTTCTCTCCTCTTGTTGGATTGTTGTGGAAATGGGATTTTAGGACATTGTACTATAGTGGGAAGTTATGACCTCATTTGATAGATTATTGTAATTCTTGGTAAATTAGGATTTGCAATCATTAACCTGATTGTCATTCCCTTTGTTGAACCTTGAAATGTCAACATTCAACATGGTTGTATTCACCTGTCAAATTCTTATATATATCAAATTACAGGCTCACTTTCCATGGAGGTATTCCTTTCATTTTCCTAGTAAGTGGGACTCATTTCTATTTCAGAACTCATCAAATTTACCTAGAATTGAAGCTACATTTGCACATGTCCTTGGCAATGTTAATTAACATTAAGTTTCTCTTTCCTATAGCCCATCATTTGTGTCAAGGTGTGAAATTTCTTGGAAAAAATGGACACAATGACGCAAAAACTACTTTAAAGTTGAACCAAGCTTATTAGTTTCTCACACTTTGTGTGGCTTTGCCAAATTGATTCTAGCTGTGAAACTGAAGGAGCACAGAATCTGCTCAAAATCTCTATTATATGAGGACTCAGGACCAGAGGAAGTGTGAATCAACAATATGTTGGGATTTAATCTATTTATCATTTCCCCCCTTTGAAGTAAAGCATTAAACACACACACACACACACACACACACACACACAGTTTGTCAGAATGACTATAAACATTGTTAACTGAGTAATATTTCCCCAGCATCCTTTGCCTCTCTCTGACAGTAATGAGGGGGTGGGGAGCACAGGACCTATTCAAGACATTGATTAAATTGGTGACACAAACTGACTTCACTGTCACATCTAAAAACCCAATTTGATTCTTTCTCCCTAATAATTACCAGGACAATGAACATCCAAATATTCAGTGTTATAGTTCAAGAAATGAGAGCTACTCTGAATCTTGGATGTCTTGTTTTTGATTATGAGCAGCAGAGGTGAAGCAGCTCTATAGAGCTGATTGTTAAATTTTCCTGGTGAGCATTTATTTAGAACTTGGAATTGGGGCAAATATAAATCAAGGCTAGCCTATTATTTTGTTAATTGTCTATAAAAAGTGGTGAAGATGTTAATAATGCAGATTAAATTTAAAGGCAGTTGTTAGACATTTCCTAACACATTCTTGATCAGGAGAGACAAGAGGGCATCATCGCAGGATGTAGAGAAATTGATTTCTTTTTTTTAGAGCTTTTCTAGAAAATGGAAAACAACTTTCTTTTTTGAACAGGTGAAATTAAGTTGGAAGGTAGACTAAATTCTATTTTATAATGAAATACACTTGTAGTTTGGAATTTCATTAAGGGCAATATGTCCAGTTCCATTTCAATGGATGAGCTAAGCCACTTTCCACTGATTAATGCTGATATGAGAAAAAATGAATACATTTTAAAATATGGAAATGGAGAAAGACTCTTTGACTTTTAAAAAATCAGAAATCATAATGCATTATTTTGGAGAAAAACCATTTGGAATGAGGTAAAACTTCATTAAATAGAACACTCATGAGATAATAATAATGATGAGAAATGAATATGAACTTGGACAGATATTGAGAGATAGTGGAGGATAGAAGGAACTGGCAGGCTATGTATGGTTCATGGGGTCATGAAGAGTTGGACATGATTAAATAAACAATAAGAAGAACAAAATATTTGTTAGTATTTTAAAGATTTTCAAAATGGTTTATACACTGTTTCATTTGATACTAATAACAACAATAAGATTTAGATGCTATTATTATCCTCATTTAATATATGAAAAAACTGAGAGTGAAAGATGTTAAAGAGACTTGCCCAGGGTAATACAGCTAAGAAGTATTTGTGGCAAGCTTCAAACTTGGGTTTATCCAGAAACCCATTTATGATTCAGTCTTGCTTTAATTGTTGAAAAATGTATGAATTCATTTCTATGAATTCTTTTAAAAAATTTTGATTTATGTATGAATAAACAAATGAGAAAAAATTCACACATTTATGAATTTTGGCTCTAGTAAATAAATAAAAGTAAATATTTCCCACCCTTCCTTCTGAGTTTCATTTTTTGAAAAAGTAGCTCATACCTTGAAAAGGTAGTCTGTATTTTCTCACCAACCATTCTCTGCTTGTTCATTTGCAATTTTGCTTGCATTCATATGGAAAGTGCTTCATCAAAGGTCATCAATTTGATGACTTTTTAGACCTCCTCATCTGACTTTTCTGAAGCATTTGATATTGTTTACTTAATGACCATATCTTTCCTCAAAAATGAGAGGACTCAACACTACAATTTGGACATTATTCTGATCAATGAGGAGAACCTAGATGGAGAAGTAGAGATGATGGACAGGAACATATCTAGGATAGAAAGACAAGGGCTTTTCCCTAAGGAAATTTGCCCCAGGGTGGAAAATTTAAAGGACCACTGAAAAGTAACTATATTTCTTTTAGGAAGGAGGAAGGGATAGTGGTGGTGGTGGGAGTTCCTGATAGTAGGTTGTACAGAACTATGTCTAGAGGGTGTTGCACACTAGATGGTGAAAGGGGAAATAAGAAAAGGTTTCTATTGGAGGAAAAATTTTGTCTTTTTTTTTTTTCTTGGACAAAGGCCAAAGCTATGCCTTAGAATTGAAATCTTCAGTGTAAATGGCAGATACCTGGAATCATGAATCCTGAGGGCAGGTCTAATCCTGTTAGCTATTATTACCATTTGGATTCATTTATTATTAAGGTACTGATTATTCTTAGATTTACTTATCTAGTTCAGACCTTTCTCCTAAACTCCAGATTTGCATCTCCAACTGCCTGTTGTACATCTTGAACCTGATGACCTGGAGACACAAACTCATCTTTTCTTCTCCTCCATTCTGCCCCCATACCCTGCTCTTTACCTAACTCTTAGGTAGTTGCAAAGAATACCACCATTCTCTCCCATTCACCCAGGTTCACACGGTAGGTGTCATCCTCATCTTCTTACTCTCTCTCAATCCCCCACATCCAATATGTTTCCAAGTTCTATTTGCTGTTACCTTCATAAAATCTCTTGTACATGCTACCTTATTTCCCTTGACACTATTATCACCCTTGTGCAGGTCCTCAACATCATTGCCTCCTCTTGTAATTTTTCTTGGATTCTAAGTATGAAGAGCAATTAGTTAGGAAATTTTGTTGTTCAGCCATGTTTGATTCTCTGTGTCATCATTTGGGGTATTCATGGCAAAGATACTGGAGTGGTTTCCCTTTTCCTTCTTCAGCTCATTTTACAAATGAGGAAACTGTGACAAACAAGGTTAAGTAATTTGCCCAAGGTCACACAGCTCATAAGTGTCTGAGGTTGGATTTGAACTCATGAAGATGAGTCTTCCCAATTGTAAGCCCAGTGCTTAAAAAAATTTTTTTTTAAACTATACCACCTAGTTAACCTTACTAGGAATGAAAAATGAGTGAAAGAGGAAGCTACATAACATCCCTTTTCATTCAGTGGGGATAGTGGGTAGATAGCTTCCTCAACAATCACCTTGTGGTGTCTGGGATCTCTATTTTCCCTGAGGGAATATTACTTGTCTTGGTATGGTTTGTGGTTCTCAGTTTAAGTGAAGAACGAAGAACAACTAGACTCCTAGTTATGGCTTTGCTGATGGAAACCTTGTAGGTATCTTTATGGCAGAGGAAAATATAGCAGGGCTCAGTCAATCACATACTTAGAGGTTTTCAGAGAGTGGATTTTGAAATGTACAGAGGAAGTATAGATAAAGTCCAGTGCTCTAAAATTCTGGAGGGAAAGTTAGTTCAAGAAAAATGGGAACCAGGAAAACATTGTACACAGAGACTGATACACTGTGGTACAATTGAATGTAACGGACTTCTCCATTAGTGGCAGTGCAGTGATCCTGAACAACTTGGAGGAACCTATGAGAAAAACCACTATCCACATTCAGAGGAAACACTGTGGTAGTAAAAACATAGAAGAAAAACAACTGCACGAATACATGGGTGGAAGTGATATGGTTGGGGATGTAGATCCTAAATGAATATCCTAGTGTAAACAACAACATGGAAATAGGTTCTAATCAAGGACACAAGTATTACCCAATGAAATTGCACGTTGGCTGCAGGAAGAGTGGGTGGAGGGGAGGGAGGGAAATAATGTGATTATTGTAACCAAGGAATACTGTTCTAAATTAACTAAATAAACTTATTCAAAAGGAAAAAAATAAAAATGGGAAATTTTTAAGAATGAAATTCTCATGACACAAAAATAATTATAATGAAGAAAGGAATTGTATAGAGACTGATTAAGATTCCCAAATGCTCACCAACCTCTTAGATTTAAAAAAGAAAAAGAAGGGATAGAAGATATAACCAAAGGCAGGTAATTAGGAATGAAGATCATCCTTTTAAGAATAGTATAAGGAATGCCCAGAATTCAATGAAATTGGCAAAAGACAACAAAGTGAGCTCCTTTAAAGCTATACAGGAGGGAAGAGAGAAATCAAATATAGCAAAGGGTGAGTTGTATTGAAGAATTTCCTATGGATCTATGTCTCCTAAAGTAGGGTTAGGTGGTAGATTGCTTAGAGTAGACAGGATGCAGAAAAGGAATGGCAGTGAGAGAATAAGATGATTCAATTCTCATTTTCTTCTGATTTCTCTTCTAAGGAGAATGATATTTGGATAGAGAAGAATAGAACAAAAATAGTTAACAAGGAGTTGATATCAAAGACGAATGAGGAGATGGTAACTGAGTCCCTACCTGCCCTTAGTGATTTAAGATTTCAGGCCTGGATGAACAACATACAGTAAAATATGTTACAAATGTCTCTTATGCTACCCTTGTGCATCAGATGGAAACATATAGCTAGATCACAGTACAGTTTCAGGTTTCAGGAATTTGTTGAATGAAAACACCCAAAGAATAATTGATAGTTTGCTTCTACTTGGAGAGAGTTCTCCAAGTGAAGATGATTCAGGGATCTGTCATTGGTCTTGGACTGTTTATATTTGTTCTCAGTGACTTGGATGAAAAGCATAGATTTCATGTTCATCAGATTAGTAGATGAGATGAAGTTGAGAGAGATAAATAATATCATGAATGAGACACTCAGTCTGAAAATATCTTGATGTGCTGAAACAATAGATAATTTAATAGGATGAAATTTAGTAGCAATCAATGTAAAATTTTACATTTGGGTTCAAATAATCAATTTTATATATGTAGAATGTGTGAAGATAGAATTAACTCTTCCTGTGTCTATTTTGAGTTAATCAATCAAGAACTTAAAGTACCCCTACTTAGTAGCTAGCTAACCATTAGCTAAGAGAGCTCACAAGACACTTACTAGTTCACATGCTCAAAGGCCACAAACATTGCAGTGCTTGACAAATTGGGAAACTGCAACTAATTCCTGTAAAGAAGGGGAGAGACAGGAAGGATTTGGAAAAAGGAGTGTAAAAGAAGAGACCAACATGGTCTGGACTCTCTTTCCTTCCTTGGCTTTTGGAGAGACTTGGATTCTGCATTGGTGAGTAGAGTTGAAGAGACATGCTTTTCCTTGGAGTCATTCTGCGTTGGTGGAACTCTGACACCACCAGACATCTGGCTAAAGACTACTGGGAAATCCAGGTGGAGATTGGGACTTGGAGAAGCCCCTGTCAGGGGCCAAGCTGGACTTTACCGGAGCAGTACTTAGGGCCAGTAGACTAGACCAGGCTTTGTCTCCTGCCTATATTTCCCACTTTCACTATCTCTACCTTGTTATAAATAAAAGCTGCTAACAGTCATTTTGTCTTAGGGACTAATATTTTACAAATGGCGACCACTTTAATAACTCTCTTATTGAGTAAAAACCTAATTTAAATCTTACAAATGAGGAAAATGTAGGAAAACAACTGTAACTATATGAGGCAGGGGACCTATTAGTGAATTTAGGGGAGGATTATCTGTTCAAAATAAGCCAATAGTGGAACATAACTAAAAAATCAAACATAATTTTAGGCTGCATTGAAAAAGGTATACTTTTTTGATTGTGGGCAATATAGTGTAATGTATTCTTCCTTGGTTAGATCATTTCTTATGCTTGGTCTTAGGTGCCAATTAGTAGCCCAACTTTAGGAGATTGAAGGAATCATATCATGATATACAAGAATCATTTAGGAAGAAATTGGGGATATTTGACCTGAAATTAAAACTTTGTGGGATATGATAGTTGTCTTAGAATATTTGAAGGGGGGAGGCAGTTGGATAGCTCAGTGGATTGAGAGTCAGGCCCAGAGATGGGAGGTGCTGGGTTCAAATCTAGCCTCAGACACTTCCCAGCTGTATGACCCTGGGCTTGGAAGGTAAGGGTTTAAAAAAAAGAATATTTGAAGGGCTAGCTTGTTGAAGAAGGGGAGCTAGGTGGTACAGTGTTAGAGTGCAGGGCCTGGAGTCAGGAAGACTGAATTCAAATTTAGCCTCAGATGTTTACTAGTTGTGTGGCTCTGGGCAAGTTGCTTAAACCAATTTGCCTCAGTTTCCTTACCTGTAAAATGACCTGGAGAAAGAAATGGCCAACCACTCTAGTATCTTTGCAAAGAAAACCCCAAAAGGAGTCATGCCTGAAAACAGCTAAACAACAACTTATGGAAGAAGAGAAATTTAAATCACTCTTGGTCTTCATCTTCAGTTTTTGGATTAAAACATTTTTTATTAGTATAAATTCTTTTTTTTTAAACCCTTACCTTTTGTCTTGGAATCAATACTGTGTATTGGTTCCAAGGCAGAAAAGTGGTAAGGGCTCGGCAATGGGGGTCAAATGACTTGCCCAGGGTCACACAGCTGGGAAGTCTCTGAGGTCAGATTTGAACCTAGGACCTCCCATCTCTAGGCCTGGCTCTCAAGCCACTGAGCTACCCAGCTGCCCCCTTGTTAGTATAAAATCTTAAACCTCATGGTTTCATGTTTTATACCAAAGAAAATGAATGACTTAAAAACAGAAAATATAATATTGAGATTTATCAACCATCAGATAACCAAAGGACATCACCATTTTTATACCAATTCCAAATGTTGGTGTTCTTTCATATTGTTCAATTATACATAATATAATTTCCATCTAATCTGTATTATCTATTAACTCCTAAATTAACCTTTTACTTCCTTGTTCTGTCATTGATCAAGCTATTTCCTTTACAGATATATTCCTATACAGATATATAATATACAGATATACAGATATGTATATATATATCTATATCTATAGACGTAGATATAGATATAGATATATATACAGATATATCCTACAGATAGATCCTTGGTTTGTAGTCCACCTTCTCTGAATTTGTAGACATCAATAAAGTATGGGCCCTTAATCTTTCCTTTTGTGTCATGGATCCCTTTGGCGGTCTAGTAATTCCTTCTTAGAATAGTCTTTTTTAAGTGCATAAAATAAAATGTGGTTCAATTGTTTTAGTCATGTCAGACTATGACCCCATTTGTATGTGTTTTCTTGGCAAAGATAACTGGAGTGGTTTTCCATTTCCTTTTCTAGCTTATTTTATAGCTAAGGAACCTCATCTGCAAATATATAGGGTTATAAATATAAAATATATACATGTATTAGGGTTATTAAGGAAACCAATTATAATGAAATATAGTTATAAATATATTTGAAAAATTCAGAACTCAGGTTAAGAATTGCTGATTTGAAGAGACAAGGCCTGGACCTATGATTTCATTGGCATAGGGAACTCCTGGTAAAGACAATCTCTCCAATAATAGTTTCTTTCTTTGCAACTTATAGTTAGAAGAGTTGTCCAGAGTACTAGTTAAGTGACTTGCCTACAGTCACACAGTCAAGGTCAGGACTTGCCCAGTTTAGGGGAGAAACTTAAAATTATGATGTCTTCTTATTTCAGGCCAGCCTATCCATCATGCCATCCTGCTTCTCATCTTTTAAAACTCAACTCACATAATACCTCCAAGAAACTTTTCCTGACTGACTCTCCCCAGTTCACTAATGATTTGCCCCTTTAGACATTACATGACTTTTCATACACATCTCTTAATCTCTTATCATGTATTATTTTCCTTTGCAGTTATTTTTATAGCTGTCACATCCTCCTACTGGATGTATAATAAACTCCATGCAGGCAAGGACTTAAATTCTGTATTTCTATAAACCTAGCATAGTGTTCCACATACAGTAAATGTTTAAATCATGTTTGCTGAATTGAATTTTATTTAATTGGAATGTAATTTTGTCTTTCATTTAGGAGTTAGAAAGTTGTACCTTCTGAGAGTCATCAATCTGAACTTGAAATTCCATCATCCACAATCTGAAATATTGAAAGTATGAATGGATACCCAATTTTAGTATGTTTCCAGAAGGTGCCCAGTCTAGCTGTTTCTCTGTCTTCCTCTCTTGAGTGTCTTTTTCAATTAAATAAATGACACATTACCATTTTTTTTGGTTGTCCTCTTTTCTTTAGACTTCCTCTGAAAGTGGAATGTAGGAAAAATTTTGGTTGATATTAGGCTCCAGGCCAATTAGGACTCAATTAACGAATTACCATGTATGACTTTAGCATCTTTCTCTTCATTATATTAATGTCCCTTTGTCATAATTTGGTCTAATTCTACTTTGTATTTATTTTAATAATATCAGAGATTTAGAGTTAGAGGAGATTTTAGGAAATATTTACTTCTTTCTTCTTTCAAAGCTTTTGAATGTCTTTTACTCTACACAGATTTCAGTATGGCATTTCTCAGAATGACTTCAGAGATGCTAAGACTTATATCCCCCCAGATGATGATTTTCAAGCAAAATTTCTTCGGATCAACTTTAATTTGTTTAAAATCTCTAAAGTCCTAATAAATTAATTTTTTTCCATTTTATAATCCTCCTGCAGAACTGAGAAAGTGACATAATTACCTGGTTTCAATATGCCTGGTGCTCTACAGTGGTGCTGTTTATCTTCACAATGAAAGAAAGATCTTTTCTATCATATTGAGAAGTCAGAGGCTATGTTTCACTTATGATTACCTTTCAGAAATTTTCATTATAGTAGTTGGTTTTTTTGCCTATAATTCTTTTATAAATTTCAGAGAAAAATGAAAAATTGGTTTACTCCAAGTTAAATGAATTATAAGAACCAAGGTTTTTTTTTTAATGTGTATGGCACACACATTTTTAAGATCCTCTTAACTATATAAGTATTGTAGAATAATTTCATAAACCTATCCATAAAGCTTTATTAAGCTCCTACTATGTGCAAGACTGTGAGAGTTAGACTCTAAGGTAATCTGAGTGCCACAGAATCAATACTTTCAAATTGTAGCACTGGAAAATATTTTTGAGAGTTTCTTGGACAGCAAAGAGATCAAATCAATCAATACTTAAAGAAATTAACTACTACTCATTGAGAGGACAAATACTGAAGCTTTTAATACTTGGACTGTATAATGAGAGGAAAAGACTCATTGGAAAAGACTCTGATGCTGGGAAAGAGTGAAGGCAAAAGGAGAAGATGGCAGAGGATGAGATGGATAGGTGGCGTCCTGGGAGCAATGAACATGAATTTGGACAGACCTAGGGAGATAGTGGAAGACAAGAAGGACTTGTTGTGCTCTGGATCATTGGGTCATGAAGAGTTGGACACAACTGAACCACAAATGTGCAAGGTGCTGTGCTAGAAACTCAGAACACAAAGACAAAAATGAAATGGTCCTTGCTCTCAAGAAGCTTACCTTTTGTTGGGGTAGATAACCCCAAAATATACAAATAAATAGAAAGTAACATGGTGGGAGAGAGTGGAAAGCTATTATCTATTGGAGGAAAGCTATTAAGGAAACCAGTAATAATTTCATATGTGAATCTTAAAAATTCTCAGACCCTACTTCAGAACACTTGGTTAAGACCATTCCCCATTTTAAACAATGAAGGGACTTAGTCAGGAATGTGAGAACTCTACTCCACCCATACTTAAGCATACTTTAGGGGAAGATAAAGTTGTAAACTCTTTACTGAACAACGAAAAAGTACTTAACTCATACTTATAGTGAAGCAAAAGCCTTAAGCTAAGTCTATTTTTAGGAAGGTGCTAAGTACCTATGAAGGTCAGGCAACTTGCAAACTTGTAAGGGTCAAGCCTTAACAAAAGAGGTGTGAGGTTTTAGTCTACTCAGGTGTGAATTACTCAAAAGTTTAGTCTACTCAGGTGTGAATTAAGAATGGTCTGTCCTTTGGATTGTCCTGTGATTGGTAGATGTGAGAACTTAGGGGAGGTGACAATAGGAGAAAATTCTCTTTAAAAGGAGGATCAGAAGGCCTCTAAAGAAATTCAGCCTTGGAAGCTGAAGTGGAACTCAGGAGCTGAAATGGTGGGTCTCTCTGAACACTAGAATCTTGCTTGGAACAAATCTTGTGGTGAGTGGATTAAAGACTGGATTAAAAGAGTGGATTAAAGATCTCTCTTTTAGGGCTTGGGCCTAGGCTGGCCTGGGCTGGTCTAGCCCTTTTCTCATTGTTTCCTCTTACTCCCTCTCTCTCTCTCATTAATTTCTTATTTGTATTAGTTAAAATCTCTATAAAACCCAGCTGACTTGGGTATATTTCATATTTGGGAATTTTTCCCTGGTGACCACTTTATATTTGATTTAACTCAAGACAATATGTTGAAACCATATTTCCGTGGTCACAATTCAAACCAATCACTCTTTTATCTGTAACAGTTTATTCCAAACAACTCTTTTAAATGTCACACATATAGGGAATGACTCTTGAGTTGAGCTTTGAAGCATACTGGTGATTCTATGAGTCGGAATTAAGGAAGGAACACATTCCAACCAGTGGTAAGGCACAGTAAATAGAGATTGATTGTTGGGTCTGAGGAACAGAAGGACAGTCTGTTCAGACTATATATAGTATGAGAAGGAAAATAATATATAAGACTTGAGAGGTAGGTTGGAGTTAGGTTGTGAAGGATTTAAAATGCCAAACAGAAAAATGTTTGACCCTAACAGTAATAGGGAGTCACTGGAGTTTATTGAGGAAGGTAGTTACATGACTGGTTAAAAATAGACCTGTGTTTTAAGAAAATCATTTTGGCATTTATATGCCAAATCAAATCAATGAATCAGCATGGGGAAAGCATTGAGGCAAGGAGATCAATTAGGAGACTGTTGTAGTAGTCTAGTTGAAATGTGCTGAGGAATTGAATGTACACTATGGTTGTATGAGTTGAAAGAAGAGGATAGATGTCAGAGATATTGTAGAATTAGCAAGACTTGGCAACTACTTGGAAAACTGAAGTGAGGAAGAAAGAGGAATGATGCTGAGGCTATCAACCTAAGTCACTGAACAGTTTGTGGTACTCTAGACAGAAATAAAGAAGTTTGGAATAAGGGTGGGTTTTCTTGTGTCGAGTGTGTATTTTCTCCAAAGTTAATAATCAATATTAAGAAGATATGTTAATGATTTATTATGCTGGATGACTCTAGGCAAACCTGACTACTTGCTGCTCTGGAAATAAACTAGAATTTTCTGAACTCCCTCCTTTTGCTTATGCTGCTTCTTCTACCTCGAATGCCCTCCTTACTAGCTCCACCGATTCAGTTTTTCAAGGCCCATTCTTTGAGGACTAGATCAAAAGGCTTCCCCAGTTGGAAGTGGCAACTCCTTCTTCTCAACTAATAGCTTTATGCCTTTCTTATTACTACTTTGCATTCTACCTAGTTATAGAAAATTATTTGTGAATATATCTGAATTCCTCTAATAAATGGCAAAAACAGAAAAGGAAATGTATTTAATGGAAAAAAGTATTAGATTTAATAGCAGAAGATTTGGGTGTGAGTTCCAGGTCTGACATATTTTCCTTGTGTCTTTATTAACCTCTGAGCCTCATTTTTCTTATTTTTAAGTGGGGAGAATAAAATCCTTGCACTACCTTCCTTCAAAGACTGATTTTTAAAAAGTGTGCTCTATTAATATGAGCGAATTTTTTTCCTTTATATGTCCTATAGAGAGAGAGCATTCTTGTAGGGGTTAGAGATTCAGCCTTGGAACCAGGAAAACTTGGGGTCAAGTGTTGCCTTGGAGACATATTGGCTGTATAACCCCGGATGAGCAATGACCTCCCAGTGCTTAAGGGAATTCTCTAAGTCTATATATTTCAGAGAAGGTGGTGATCTGTTTCAGTAGAGGAATTTTCCTCATGTAGGAATTCTCTTTATTAAAAAAATCCCAAGTCCCATCTTTATCTGTATATTCTATAGAACCTACCATAATGCCTTACATAGATTTGATAGTCAATTAATGTTTTACAAATGGATGAAAATAAGGGGTTTTCTCCTAAAGAACATTTCCTTTCTGACATGCTAGATGCCCAGAGAAGCAAGAAGTGTTTTCCCCCTTCTTTTGGATATGTGATTTCATCTCCATCTTCTATGCCATATTCTAATTGTTTGAGGCGCTGAGAAATTTTGACTTGCCTAGGACCACATAGCCCATCTATGTTAGAGGTGGGACTTGAAAACAGGTCTTTCTGACTTTAAGGATAATACCCCCATCTACACCAGGAATTATAATTGAATAAAAGCAGGAGGTACTATCAAGGAGCCAGAAAAAAGGACTGAAATGTAGCACCATAGGCAAGTGTATATTAGTGGTGGTAGATAGATATATTGGGCTGTGTGAAGATTAAATGAACTCCTCTGCCCATTTTTAGATTTAATCACCAAAAGTGTAAACATCCCACTTAAAGATTGAGTGAGGGAGGTCTGTGACCCACATGTACGATAGTGGGTGACGAATCAGAATCAAACTGACTGCCCTATGGGAAGTCCTAAGCAAAGCTTCAACTGTAATTGGTAGACATAAAAGTGGAGGAAGGCACAGGAAGTGACCCCCCAAAAAGTGTCTTTAAAAGGGAGTTACAACTTCCTATGGGAACTTCTTCTGGGAGTTCTGGAGTTCTTCATGCTTGGGACTTCTGACTATTCTCATTCTTTGGAGTTCTGAGTTTGAGTTGGAGACTGATGAAAAATCTGCTGACTGGACCCAAGACTCTGTTCTTGGTGAGACTGTTCTTAAATCTCTCCCTTTGGACTGACATGTGGTGAGTGAAAGAGCTGACTCCTTTCCTGGATTTTATGAAGAGACTAGCCTCAGGAGAGACCTATCTTCTTGAGAGAGGCTCCCTGAAATCCCAGGTCCTCAGCTCAAGGGCAAAGCTTCTCCGGTTAAGCCCTGCCTGGGTTGAGCCAGGGGTCAGAGCAAAATATTTAGTGCTTAGGCTTGATATCTTACCTTATCCTCTCTCTCTCATTTTCTTATTTTCACTCTTTATGTATTTTGTAAATAAATTGTAAATACATCTCTTTGAATTAATTAAATTCCTGGCAACCCTATTCTTAAATAATCCAGTCCAACCTTTTATAAACCCCGCCTTTCCCCTTTACAGCTGCTATTGTACAGGAAAGGAAAAGAGAAAAGATGGGAGGGCATGGTGATTGTTCTCACCAAATCCTAGGAGATATTACCTTGGTGCATCAAGTGGATTAGAGATTTAAGTGTCACTTAAAAGTGCATTAAAACTTTTGGGGCTCCCTGTACATATTCAGTATAAATGTACAGATATAATTGTCTTTTAGAATGTAAGACCCTTGTGAGTAGAGATTTCTTCAATCTTTGTAATTATATTCTCATCTTCTAGCACAGAAATACTTTGTGGCTCTTTAATTTTTTCCATTGTATCTGACTCATCATGACCCCATTTGGGGTTTTCTAGGCAAATATATTGGAGTGGTTTGCCATTTCCCTTTCTGGTTCATTTTCCAGATGAGGAAACTGAGGTAAATGGAGTGACATGCTAAGGATCACACAGCTAGTAAGTGTCTGAGACTAGATTTAAACTCAGATCTCTCTGACCCCAGACCCATATTCTCTATCCACTCACAACCTAGCTGTCACCTTGGCACAAAGTAGTTACTTAATTAAATGCTTGTTAATTGGTTGATTGATGAGAATCAGAGGCAAGATTTGATTTTTAAGTTTAATTTAATTTTTAAAGTATCATCTAACATAATGTTTCTTCCTTCCTTCCTTCCTTCCTTCCTTCCTTCCTTCCTTCCTTCCTTCCTTCCTTCCTTCCTTCCTTCCTTCCTTCCTTCCTTCCTTCCTTCCTTCCTTCCTTCCTTCCTTCCTTCCTTCCTTCCTTCCTTCCTTCCTTCCTTCCTTCCTTCCTTCCTTCCTTCCTTCCTTCCTTCCTTCCTCCCTCCCTCCCTCCCTCCCTCTCTCTCTCTCTCTCTCTCTCTCTCTCTCTCTCTCTCTCTCTCTCTCTCTCTCTCTCTTTCTTTCTTTCTTTCTTTCTTTCTTTCTTTCTTTCCATTAAAGACTAGCCAATTGGAATTGTGACTTGCCCAAGTTAAGATAGCTAGGAAGTGTCTGAGATCAAATTGGAATTGAGGTCCCCCTGTTTCTAGACCTGGCTTTTAATCTACTGAACCACCTTGCTGCCCCACTTTTTGTCCTTTCATCTGGTGTTACCTAAAATTATTGCATTCCTGCCTGGGGCTTCCCAAACCATGGAGCTCAGGGAGAAAACTCTGATTTTCTCTTTTCAGATAGCTCTGCTGAGGTTCCAGAGGCATCAGAAAGAGGAGGCAGAAGTCCAAAGACACTTTGACTACCTTGCAGTGTTGCCTAGGGCTGGCTGTCTGGGTTGGAACTCATGAAATCATTTTTAGTAGTCTTTTTTTCCCCCTCAAAAAATAGTTTTTGGAATGAAAGAGAACTGGAATATGGGCAGAAAAAAGAAAGAAAAAGAAGAGAGGTGAATTGTGATATGAACACTTCCCATGCTAGTATCTAGTTGTAATTGGAATTCAATGAAAACAAACCCTTATTAGTTGCAGGTTCTCTGATAAGAGTCAGAAGGACCTAAAGGTAACCTGTTATTGCAGTTATATAATTTTTGCATCTGAATAATGGTAATGACAATAATGCTAATAGCTGAGATTTTTATAATGCTCTAAGGATGCGGGCTTCATGTACACCAATTAATTAATTTTTTTATGGCAATCTTGAGAGACAGGTATAAAAGTATTTACCCAGTGAGCTATAGGGGAAAGAGCACTGATAGGGCAATAGTTTTACCACATATGACTTGTGGGACTTTAAACAAGTTACAACCTCTCTGCACCATTTTTAAAACAGAAAAATGGGGACAATATCTGCCCTGCCTATTTTGCAAGGTTGTTAAGAAAATAAGATGAGCTAACACTCAAAGCACTGTATAAACTAAGCTATTACTGTTATTGCTACAGAATTATTTGGCACAGAATGCATTCTACCCTTTCTATATTCTTGCTTGTCAAAGCAGAGTGGAATAAAATCTAGTTGCCTATAAAGAGGGAACTGAAGCTAAGGGATTATGGAAAAAGAATTTTTCTCTGTACCAACTTTGGGATGTAGAATAAAGGGGGAGATTGAGAGCCAGGCCTAGAGATGAGAAGCCCTGGGTTCAAATCTGGTCTCAAACATTTCCTAGTTATGTTACCCAAGGCCTAACCCTTACCACTCTCCTGTTTTGGAACCAATATACAGTATTAATTCTAAGACAGAAGGTAAGGGTTTAGAAAAAGGGGGGAGCACTGTTGTGGGTTCCAAAGCCAGAAAAGGAAAAAATCAGAAATATATTTATATTTACACTTGGCTAACTTTAATGAAGTCATAAGAAAATATTACTTCATTGGGACCAGATCAGGGTTCTTAATTTAGGGTCCACAAATAGATTTCATGGGGTCAGTGAATTTGTTGTGGTATATGTTGGTGATGGAATAAAAATATTTAAAAGTATTTTAGTATCTTACTAATAAATATTAGTATATTTAGTGTTTATACACATATAAAATATAAATATTTGAAAATAATTTTATGTGAATTCAATATCTAGGGGACCTCCATTCCAGAAAGACTCAGCATAGGAGTTACAGAGTTATGCATCTTGCGTGGCACCATGGAGACCAGAAGGCCAGGAAATATGCTATATGAAGGACGTATACCAATTGAAGAATCTGAAGGAGGAGCGCAGGGTTGAAAAGTTAGCTGGGGAAGCTGAGCTGGTCTCTTGGCTTCTGTACCTGTCTCTAGGCTTGCTCTTTCCCTGAGCGCTTATCTGATCTTGCAATGTGTGGCAAGTGGAGGTTTAGAGGGGACCTCACAGGGATGGAATCCAGAAACTGATCCCACTTAAGTTAGAAAGGTTGGAAACCTTATTTCTCTCTTTACTAATAAATGATTATAAATTTGGTATAAATCTCCAAGATTAATTTTTTATAACAATATTTTTATATCTTTTTCTTCCCTATTCTCTAACTGAAATTTAGCATTTTCTTTAATTATTTAAAAACATTATTCTGAGAAGGGATCAAAGACTTCCTTAGGCTACCACAGGCATCCAACAAACTCAAAAAGGTTAAGAATTCCTCCCCTAGATAAATTTGGGACATAGAAGAAAGTAAAAAAAAAACAACAAAAAACCCTTACTTTCTGTCTTAGAATTTATTTAGTTTTGGGGCAGAAAAACACATTTGGCTTTAAGTGATTCATCAAGGGTCACACAGCTAGAAAGTGCTGGAGGCTAGTTTTGAACTCAGGACTTCCCTTCTCAGGCCTGGCTCTCTATCCACTGAGCCACCTAGTTGCCCCCCATCACCCTTAAACTTTTTTTTTAGAGAAAGGTTTTTACCGAAGTCATTTGGATAGCACTTAGTAAAAAGAGCAATCCGGCAGTTATTTTTCAATATTCTGAAATCAAGGCTTAGAGCTGAACGTCTGCCATCATAGGTGACCATAAATAATGAAATGCTACTTTCTAGTTAAGAAAAACCAACCATCAGACAGCTGCTTATACATTCTCTTTGATTTTTCATTTGCAATTGCTGGAATAGCTTCTTGATTCAAGTTGCTCTCTACCTGCTATGAATTTAGATAATGACCATTTTAACGTTCATAGTTTCTGTTCTCCCTATATTAGTCTTGATTTTGGCTTTCTGATGCTTAGTAATGCAACAGTTGTTGTAATGATGACAAACAGAGTAACACTAAGTAGGATAGCAAGGCATGACTATTTTATTCATTTCACTTTTTGTAGCACCCCAAAGGAATAAAATTTAAGATTTATTGGTGTCTGTGTTTCAAGATATTGTGGACCAACACTGAAAATAATACCTTTCACTTAGTAGGTACCTAATAAATGTTAATTTATTGATTAAAAATAAATCTTAGGGGGCAGCTGGGTGGCTCAATGGATTGAGAGCCAGGTCTAGAAACAGGAGGCCCTAGGTTCAAATCTCCCCTCAGATACTTCCCATCTGTGTGACCCTGGGTAAGTCACTTAACCCCCATTGCCTAGCCCTTTCCACTCTCCTGCCTTGGAACCAATTATAGAATTGATTCCAAGACAGAAGGTAAGGGTTTAAAAAAATAATCCTTACCTTCTATCTTAGTATCTGTTATAAGACAAATGCAGCAAGGGCAAGGCAATAAGGGTTAAGTGACTTGCCCAAGGTCATGCAACTAGGAATGTGGACTCTGTAGCCACAGGGAAAAGAACTAGATCTAATGAGTAGAAGTTATAGAAAGGCAGAGACACTTTATAATAATAATTTTATAATAAAATAAAGTAAAAATAATAATTTTATAATAATAAAAACTTTTAAAAAGAATGAGTTGTCTTGAAGAAGACAAGTTAGTTCAACAAGTATTTAGTATATATTGCAATATACCAAACACTGTACTAAGCAATAATGACAAAGAAATGCAAAAATAGTCCCTGCTCTCAAGGAGTTTACAATCTAAGTGGGGGATACAACACCTAAACAATTATATACAAAGAAGATATATAAGATAAATTAGAAATAATCAGCAGAGGAAAGGTACTAGATTTAAGAAGAATCGGGCAAAGCTTCTTGAGGAAGGAGGTAGAATTTTAGCTGGGACTTGAAGGATGTTAGGGAAACAGAGATGAGGAAGGAGAGAATTCCAGGCATTGGGGATAGCTAGTGAAAATGCCTAGAGTCAGGGATGGAATATTTTATGCTAGGAACAGTGTTAATGGGTCACTGAATATTTAGAGGGAAGTAAGAAAGATAGGAAGGGGCCAGGCTTTGAATGCTAAAGCGAGGGTTTTATAATTGATCTGGAAATGACAGGGACTCAAAGGAATTTATTGACTATGGATATGAGATGGCCAGACTTAGGAAGATCAGTTCAGCATTTGCATAGAGGATGGAGAGGAGTGAGAATGAACTCTATATGTTGTCATTTATCTTCAGAGATATTGTTGAGGGGATCTTTGCTTCAGGAGGAGGAGGCTGATCTCTGAAGTCCTGTCTAACTCTAAGATTCTTTGATTCTGTGAATTCTAGAATGTTAGAGATGGTAGAAACCATAGAAAGTTTCAAAGAATCATAGATTATCAGAATAAAGAAGGACCTCAGTAGTAACCTGATCCAAATCCTATCTGTATTTCGAAACATATGTCATCTACCTTTTGTCTGAGGGGTAACTAACTACGGAACCTATTTCCTTTTTGGGTTGCTTTAATGGTTTTTCCATTTTCCCATATATCAAGCCAATAATTGCTCCTTTGTAATTAATACTCATTACTTTTGGTTCTGACCTCTAGGGTTGAGCAGAACAAGTCTAATTCTTCCATATGCCAGCCTTTCAAGAACTTGAAGACACCTTGTATTTAACCTTGAAGACCTCTCTTCCCTAGGCTAAATATCTTTAGTTCCTTCAAATGATGTTACTACAGTATGATTTCGAGTCATTTTATCTACCTGATCACTTTCCTTTGGATACTTTCCCAGCAATTGATGTCTTTCCTAAAGTATGTCCAGAATTGAATATAATACTCTACATGTGATCTGACCATGATCAGAGTATAATAAGACTATCACTTTCCTAATCCTGGATACCTTGTTTTTCATAATATCATTTAAAATCCCACTAAATTTTGTGTGAACCTGGGAACACTTCACCTTGTTTTCTTTAGTTTCCTCATCTGTAAAATGAGCTGAAGAAGGACATGGCAAACCAGTTCAGTATCTTTGCCAGGAAAATTCCAAATGGGGTCACAAAGAGGTGGTTATTACTGAAAAACAGCTGAACAACAACAAAACTTTTTTGATTCCCCTATCATAATACTGACTTATATTGAGCTTGCAGTTCAATAAAACCCTTAGATATTTTACAGATGCACTGCTGTCTAGCCATATTCACCATCTGGTACTTCTAAAGTTTTTTTTTTTAACCCTCTTTACTTTTATCCACATCAGATTTTATCTTATTTTATTCAGTCCAAAGGTAGTCTAGTCTGTTAAAAACTTTTTGGATACTGATTTCATCACTCAATGTTTTTTCTATCTCTCAGCTTTTTTTTTTTTAGTCTTCAAGTTTGATAAACACACCCTTCATTCTTTTATCCAAGTTGTTGATTTAAGAGTTAAATAGCACAGGTCGAGTACAGATCGCTGTCTTGCTAAGGTGAGACCTCCTTTCAAGTCAACATTGAACCTTAATAACTAATCTTTGTTTCTGAATTCATCTAAGTATTCTAATCTAGCTTGAATTTTTCCATCTTGTTCATAAGAATAGCATGAGAGAATTTGTGGAGTGTTTTGTTAAAGAATCTTTATTAAATCAAATCTGGCTACAGAAACTTCCAAGCTGTATGACCTTGGGCATGTGTCTTCACTCTAATTACCTTAAAAAGTAATAACCCAAATTTTTGTAAATTATAAAAGGAGTTAATATGGTTCAGTGGAAAGAGGATTAAGCTCTGCAGCAAGAGAATTTGGACTCACTCTTACCTCTGATGCTTATTATATTGGGTGAGTCATTTAAGATTTCTGGGTCTTGGTTTCCTAATTTGCAAAATATAATGCGGTGAATTGATAATTCTAGATGAAGTAATGCTATTTTTGTGATCAACACTTCAGTCAGGTAATAAACACTTATTAAGCACTTACCATGGAACAGGTATAGTGTTAAGAGTTGGGGATACAAAAAGAGACTAAAGAAAGTTACTTGCCCTCAAGGAGATCACAATCCAATGTCATGTTCATTAACTATACCTTTAGCAATATAGTTCTATGATTTTTTCTAGGAATCAAAATCAATCTCGTTTGTCTATAGCCTGAAGACTCCATTCTCTTTCATTTAAAAAAAAAACTGGGGCATTTACTTTTGATGAAAGGTATCCTTCTTTATTTAATAAGTTCCAACTTCCATATTTAAAAAAGGAGGAAAAGGGTCCAGGGAAGTAGGATAGCTCCTCTAAATTATCCAACAAGTTTAGAGTGGAGACCAAGACTTAGATTGTATAAATTGGTCAGTTTAGTTAGTTAGTCATTGAGGAAGGCCCTGTGGGAATAAACACAAGACAAGTATGTTTTGATGTGAAGGAAGGAGAAAGGGAAGGAGGGAAGAAGAGAAAAATGAAAGGAGGAAGAAACAGTAGAAACATCACCATCACTAAAAGAGAAGTGAGTATAGCTAGCCTTCTGTTACCATAAAAGGATACTATTTCTGTTAGAAGTTTCACATGAGACAAACTTGTGGTGTGGGTGATTCATTGTTTCTCTCCATTGTGTTGGTCTTGCTATTTTGTGCTAAATATTTCCCCAGTTAATTTGGGCCACTGTTCTGGTTTATGCTTCATAATTCCTACTTAATTTTCCAGATTTGCTGACCCTAGCAAAAATTCTTTCAACTGACATTGGCACAATATTCTGGCTACCATTTTGAGCCACAGTTTAGAACAGTCTCTTCTACTTGTCTCTGTCAATTAACTGCCCCACACAGAGCAGGCAAGTCAGTGTAGATGAAGCAGCAAAGCATCTAGAGGGAGAGATGGAAGGCAGCATGAGCCAAGGTCAAATCACCATCACTACTTTGACTATGGTCTCCATCTATATCTATGCCTATATATCTCTATCTATCTATCTATCTATCTATCTATCTATCTATCTATCTATCTATCTATCTATAACTTTGGAACCTTGGTCCAAGAGCCTTGAGAATAACAATGCTTCTAGCTCAAGGTCCTCAGCCAGCATCTTGGAAAGCAACCCCTTTGGTGATGTATCCTGCAACTTCTCTGATAGGTGATGCAGCCACAGCTACTGAAGATCCAGAATTACCCAGGAACCCTCTGACTTATCCAGGGCCCCCCACTAATGATGGTCCACTTAGATATACCCTCCTAAACTAGTACTTGCCACAAATTATAGATGTTGGTGATTATGGTCGATTAAAGGAGAGAGAGAACTCTGGACTGGAGAGGAGGGACATGAATCAATGAATAAGTGAGTGTATGAGACATTTATTAAGTGTTTACTTTATGTCAAGCACTGTGCTAAGTGCTAGAGATGCAAAAAGAAAAGTTAAGGCATTCCCTATTCTCAAGGAGCTTACATTTTATTGTGGGGAAACAAAATATATGGAAGAGAAGAAAATTCTTTCCACCAAAGTCCTTGGCACTGTCAAATACTTCAGAATAAGAAACTGATATAATTTTGTTGGTGGAGATAATATTAACAAAGAAGAATTACAATCTGCTTTGTCAATGTACTCTAAGAACATAGAACCTTCCCATCTGACTTGCAGTTTTTGAAAGTTTCCCTTTTTGTTGTTTTCCTCATAGATTGGGAACTCCTTGAGGTCAGGGATTGTCTGATTTTATTTGTCTCTACAGCTTAGCATAGTGCTTTGTTTATACTTCTTTCATTCTTGTTATTTAGTTGTTTTTTAGTCATGTTTGAACCTTTGTGACCCCTCTTGGGATTTTCTTTGCAAAGATGCTGGAATGGTTTGCCATTCTCTTCTCCAGCTCATTTTTACAAATGAGGAATTGAGGCAAACAGAGTTAAGTGACTTGTCTGGCATCATACAACTAGGAGGTGCCTTGAGGCTGAATTTGAACTCAGGTCTTCCTGACTCCAGGCCTGGTTCTCTAGCCACTGTGCCACCTGTCTGTATGTTCATTTGTTCGAGCTCTCATAAATTCATTCATTCATTCTTCTCTTCCTCTACCCCAGAGTTCTCCTTCCTTTAATTGGCTATTATTAGCACCCATAAGCTGTGGCAGAGAAGAGCTTGGCAGGGTGGATCTTAGTAGACTATCATTAATGGAAGTTTCTGGGCAAGTCCAACTAGTCCAAATCTCTTATTTCGTAGATGAGCAAACTGAGACCTAGGGAGATTATGCATCTTGTCCAAGGTCATATAGGTAGGAAATATCAGAGGGATGGAATTTGAACCCAGCATCTTTGACTTCAGAGCTAATGTAGTAGGATACTTGCATACTGAAAGTGTCAGAAGGAAACAGGTGTGTGAGTTAAAGACAGGTTTGACCCTCTTCAAAATTCTGTGGATGGTCAGCTTTGTTTACATATAAACACGAGAAGATGGCATGTGTGTGTGTGTGTGTGTGTGTGTGTGTGTGTGTGTGTGTGTGTGTGTGTGTGTAGTGGACAGAGAATTGAATGAGGAGTTTACCAAGCTGAGTTTTAGTATTAGCTCTGCCACTAACCTGATGAATGATCTCTGGCTTTTAACCTTTCTAGATCTCAGTTTTCTCCTCTATAAAATAAAGAGGTTATATTAGATGATCTCTATGGACTCTTCCTCCACTAAACGCTCTTCTGTTTTTTTTTTTTAACAAGGTATCTTTGAGACCTTTTCTTTTCTAAAAATTTAAAATTACATATAGGTCTAGTTGAACTTGGAGTTTTGAATTCAGAAAAGCAAAGGCTTTTCATTTACAATCAGAATGGGTACATCTTGTCCAAGGATCACACAATTCAGACTACTAGCAAACTCATTTTTGGTTTGAGAACTTACTTCAGTGATCAAGGAGATGAGAGGGGAAGCAGGGGGAATAAAAGGATGGAGAACAATGTCTACGTTCATTGTTTCAAAGTGGAAAAGAAGAGCCTGAACAAGATGAAAGTTAATTACAGGTGGCACTGAAGAAGGTGAGATCTGAGAGGAGAGTAGCTATTAGCACAAAAGCAGAGAGGCAGAGGAGGATTCAGACAAATAAGAGAGCCTTCCACATCATTACTCTTGGTGCCTTTTAGAGGGTCATTGTGTCTGTATGGTGTCTTCCCTCTTTGTGTCTGGGCCTCTGTCATAGAATCAGAGCAAAGGATCTCTGATTATCAGTTGGCAGGGCAATGACCTCTTGTTCTTCTTATGAACTATTTGTAAAAGTATGACATGCTTAATGAGGAAATAGTATGAGGGCCAACTGGTGCATCAGGTACATTCTCTCAGTCTGAATAAAGAGAAGATGGCGCCCAGAGAAGCTGGAAGGTACCTTTTTTTTGATACTTTCTTTGAGCTTCCCAAGAAGAAGAGTTTCCCATGATCCATCTAAGTAAGGATGTTGAGGCTGTTGAGGACAAACAAAAATACATGTTTAAAATGTTTGCTTGCTCAAATCAATTCAAAGATTTGGAATTTAAACTTCTTGTAAGTAGGGAATGTTTCCAACTTTGTATTTTATCTCAAGAGCCTACCACATCTCTTGGCACATAATTGTTATGGTTGTTTATTCATTTTCAGTCATGTCTGACCCTTGGTGCCCCTTTTGTGGTTTTCTTGGCAATGATATTAGAGTGATTTGCCATTTCTTTTTTTTTCCAGCCTATTTTATGAAAAAGGAAAATGAAGTAAACAGGATTAAGTGACTTGCCTAGCATCACACAGCTAGCAAGTGTCTGGGCTTGGATTTGAACTCATGAAAATGAGTCTTCCTGACTCCAGGCCTAGCACTCTTTCCACTTAGCCACCTAGCTGCCTGTGGCACATAATAGCTTCTATTTTACTTTATTTTTTGCCAATTACATGTAATATATAAAAGCTTCTTAATAAATATTTATCAATTAATTGGAAGTGATCTTCCCAATTATTTAGTCCAACCTTCATCTTTAAGGTGAAGGAAACAAGCCCAGAGAGATAAAATGACTTACTTAAGGTCATATAGCTGCTGAGTTTTGATTGTTGGATAGAGGTGGTTTAAGGGAAAGATATCCTAGATCACATAGCTAGTTAGTTAGTTAGTAGTTGTAGCAGTCCACCCCTAGCTATGGGCAAGGGGAACAGTTGGTATGTGCAGATTGCCTTAAAAGAGAGCATGCTCAGTCTTGAGCATGCTCAGTATTGCTCATGGCTGGGAAGGCCTCTGACCCTTGACCCCAGCTTCCCCCAGGTTAGGCGGGAACACAGGTTTCTTTGTGCTCACCTGGTTAAGAGAAACCACACCTACGCCTTGTCATTAACCAATGAGGGTCATCCCTATGTACTGCCTAGCAAAGTGTATAAGTAGCCCAGCAAGCTCCGCCGCTCTCCCTCTCTCTTTCAGGCTAGCTGATGGCTGTCCTTGCAGGAGCTTGGCCTCTGGCCAAGCTCCATCTTTAATCTTTCTCTATCACCTCTCTGACCTGTGTGGTATTAAATATGGATCTCTGGACTGGTAAAAGCCTTCGGAATGGTCCTTTGATCAGAGCTTGGCTGTGGCTCATTGATAATTAATAAAGACTCATTCTGACCACCTCATATCTCTAATTTGACTCCGTCATCCCCCTCGTGGTATCTAAAACTTCTATCCTGTCTCTATCTTCCTACCTTGAAGCTTCTCTCCCCTCGGAGAGAGCTACAGTAGTAGAGTTAATATTAAAACTCAAAATATTGAATCCTAAACTGGTGCTCTCCTTTATAGAACCATAGTTCTAAGAGTGAGAGAGACCTTAGAGGATATCTAGTCCAACTCTCATTTTATAGATGAACAAACTGAGACCCAGGGAGGTTAAATAATTGTCTAAGGTCATATAGGTAGGACATTTCAGAGGAGGGGGATTCAAACTCATGTTCTTTAACTTCAGAATCAATATGTCTTCCTTTGTATTATATTATCTCACTAGTATGCTACCTACTTCAACAAACACTTATTAAACATTTGTTAGGTTTACAACACTATATTATTCCTTCCTAAAAGATAGCAGGGAAATTAAATATTTTGCAACATGTTGTTTAGTATTCTTTACGTAGTGGGTGCTAGTGTAGCAGAGGCATGAATTTTTGTCATTGCATCAGGATTGGACCCTTGTCCTAATTCTTGTGTTCAAAGATAAGTGAAGAGAAACCAACTCTGCCCTTCTACCATTGGTATTTATTATGTTTTTCTGAAAGTTTGGAGAAACCCTGGGGCAATTTATCTTATCTGGCTATAGCTGAAAACATTCCAAATTCTCTGAAACCTACATTGGATCTGCTCACATAGAGGGAGGCACATATACCACCAAAGGAAAGAGGTGAATAGGAACTATTCATTTTAAATCAGAAATTTAGTGGTAAACAAGGACTTTTAGTTCAGATAGCTAGAAAGAAAAAGAACCACAGCAGCCTGAACTGCACTTAGAAGCATTTCTTTCACTTGTTCACTTGTCCAAATTATTACCCAATCCAGACCAAGGGAGCTAATATCTAATGGCCCTTAGGTCATTCTCCTTCTTTTCTCAAGGAGTTTAATGCCTCAGTTGACCAACTCTATTTTGATTTCCACTCGCGCTCAGAGACATCAAAATGCATGTTGATGCTCCCTTAAGTATCTTGACTTCTGAATTCTTCAGTTCTCCTCATCTTCAATTACATATTCCTTTACTCTACCTCAATGACAGATAGGAATGGTCTCACTTTTGAGCTCACCATCAATCACAAGTTTTCCTATTTCATCAACTAAAAACCCAAAATTCTTTTATCACTCATAATATCCTGCTTTTAAATTTTCTTCTTATATCTTATCCCTCCTAAATATGTTCTCTATCCTCTCAATGAGCTCCAGTATTTCCATTCCATTCCTTAGTACTTTCTCAGTCTACCCCTCCTACTCTCTCTCTCTCCCTCCCTCCCTCCCTCTCTCTCTCCCTCCCTCTCTCCCTCTCTCCCTCCCTCCCTCCCTCCCTCCCTCCCTTCCTCCCTTCCTCCTTTCCCTTCCTCCCTCCCTCTCTCTCTCTCTCTCTCTCTCTCTCTCTCTCTCTCTCTCTCTCTCTCTCTCTCTCTCTCTCTCTCTCTCTCTCTCTCTCTCTCTCTCTCTCTCTCTCTCTCTCTCCCCTCAGTCTTATTATATGCCAGGCCTTATACTAGGTGCTGGTGTTAAAAGTACAAAGAATGAAATAATGCCTACTCACATTGGGCTTACATTCAAGTTAGGGAAGCAAGTGCTTATTAGATCTACATCTTATGAATATAAAAGAAGAGTTATATGCACAATAAATACATTTATATAGTTGAACACAAGGTAGATTAGGAAGGTGGGCTCTAACATATGGAAGGATCAAGAAAAGGCTTCATGTAGAAGATTTTTATTTAGTACATCTTCAAGAAAAAGTGGAACTCCATGAAGAAAAGGTAAAGGAAAAATGTGTTCCAGGCACAGGAAACAGCCCGTGCAAAAGTTTGGGGATGTTGATAGAGTCTTGTGATTGAGGAACAGAGAGGAGGCCAGTTTGGATGAATTTCAGACCATAATAAATAGAGCAATGTCCAATGAGACTGGAAGGAAAGGTTGGAGCTAGATTATGAAGGGTTTTAAAAGGTAAACAAAGGACTTTATATTTATATATAATATAATATATATATATAATATATATATATTTATATATATAGGACTTTATCCTAGAAGCAATAGGAAGTCACTAGAGTTGATTGAGGAGGATAGCCATATGATTAGGTCTGTGCTTAAGGAAAATTATTTTGTCAGCAGTATATGGGATGAACTGGAGCAATAAGAGACTTAATATAGACTAGGAAACTGTAATTATCTAGGTAAGAGGTGATGAAGTCCTAAACTAAGGCATATGAATGGAGAGAAGGGTCAAATGAGAGAAATGTGAAGGTAGAAACAATATGACTTAGTAACTGATTTTATGTGTGGGGTAGGGAAGAGTAAAGAGTACAGGGTAATGATGAAGTTATGGATTGGAGACAAGAAGAGAAAGATGATGGACCTTTAACAGAAATAGGGAAGTTTTAAAGAGAGGAGAGGTTATGGGAAAAGATGAGTTCAGTCTTAGATATGTGGGGCTAACGATGTCTATGAAACATTCATTTTTAAAAGCTTTTAAATAATATTTTATTTTTTCCTTTTAATTACATGTAAAAACAATTTTAATCTTCATTTAAAAAACCAGAGCCAAATTCTCCCCCTTTCTCCCTACTCCCCTCACTGATATGGCAAGCAACCTGATATAGATTTTACATGTTCAATAATATAAAACTTTTTTCTGTAGTAATCATTTTGTGGAAGAGAACTTGAACAGAAAAATGAAGAAAAAGTGAAATATTGTTTGTTTTGGTCTGCATTCAGATTCCATCAGTTCTTTATCTGGAGGCAGTTGGCATTTTTCATCATGAATCCTTGAGGATTGTCTTGGATCAGAGTATTACTAAGAATAGCTAAGTCATTCACAATTGTTTATCATATAATATTGCTGTTACTGTATACAGTGCTCTCCTGGTTCTGCTCACTTCACTTGACATCAGTGCATGTATGTCTTTTCAGGTTTTTCTGAAATCACCTATCTCATCATTTCTTATAACACAATAGTATTCCATTACAGTCACATATCACAATTTGTTCAGTCACTCCCCAGTTGATGGATATCCTCTCAATTTCTAGTTCTTTGCCACCACAAAAAGAGTCTTTAAGTATTTTGTACAAACAGGTCCTTTTCCCTTTAAAAACAATTATCTCTTTGGATACAGACTTAGTGGTGGTATTGTTGAATCAAAGGGTATGCACAATTTTAAAGTCCTTGGGTATAGTTCTAAATCACTCTCCAAAATCATTCTCTATTGTAAACCTTAAAATTTCTTAGACTTATGAATGTTGGAAATTTCCCCATTGGGAAATCTCATACTGGAAAAATTTCCTACTGATAGTAAAGAACTCTATTGGAATGTGAACCCCCTTGGCATGGGAGGATCCTTCTCCTCCCTACCTAAGACTACTTTAGGACAGAAACCTTTTGCTAAACAATGGAAAGGGCTTTGACCTATGCTTAAGCATAGAACAGGAAGTTCTTTGAGTCATGATTGATTTTAGAATTGATACAATAGAGATACTTGGAATGACAGAACCCGGTCTTGGAAAATACAATTTCCACCCTACTTAGAGTAACAGGATTTAGGAAGGGCTGCAGCAAAGGATCAAGATTTAATTATTTGAGAATATGACCTTCAACAGACATGTGCAAAGCCACAGACCTCTGGGTGGTCCTGGGTTGAACTAGAACCACCATTGGCACAGGGGAGACATCAACAGTGATTGATAGATGTGAGAATTGAGGGGAGGGAACTTAGATGGTTCCTTAAAGATAGCGGGGTCTGAGGGGAAGGAGGAGGAGGTTTTGCTCTGAGCGAGGTGGCTCTGAAGGAGGACTGAGGAGGTTGCTCTGTGGGAGGACCAGGAGAGAAGGCTGGCTCTGAAGGAGGAGAATTCTCTGGAAACATTTCTTGAAAGGAGGCTCTCTTGAAGGTGGAGCCTGAGGTTGGCAGGAGAAGCCTTACCTAGAGAGATCTTGGTGAGTGATAAAACCAACTGACTGATTTATTCATTCTTATTCCTTTCTTACTTTCTCTCTTTTTCTATTGATTAATCAGTGTATTATAAATTAAATTTCTCTATAAAACCCAGTTGGCTTGGGCATATTCATAAATTGGGAATATATTCCCTGGCGACCATCTTATATTTATATAAACCCAAGACACAGTAGAAAACATATTTCAGCGGTCATAATTGTTATATATTTCCCTTGCTCCCAAAACATTTTAATTATCACACTATCAACTGTGCATTAATGTCCTGAAATATCCATTTCACAATATCCAATAAACAAACAGTGATCCAGAACCAAAGATTAGTAAAAGTTTTGGTGCTTGTTATTGAGATCTAGGTGCCATCTTTAGAGAGATGACCCTTAAATTTTTGGGAGCTGCTGAGGTTAGTGAGGGAAGCTATAGAGGGAGATGACCCAGTGTAGAACCTTAAAGAATGCCCACAATTAGGGGCATGATTTGGAAGATGAACCAACAAAAGAGATTAAGAAGGAGCAGTCAGATAAATAACCGGCAACCCAGGAGGAGCAATTTGGAAAATAATATATCTTTGAAGCAACAACAACAAAAAGGAGACTAGCATAAAACTTGGAAAAACTCTTTGCAACTTTCTTGGATAAAGGTGTCGTTTTTCAACTTACATAGAGAACCGAGACAAATTATAAGAATAAGAACCATTCCCCAGTTGATTAATGGTCAAGGGATACGAACAGGCAGTTTTCAGAAGGAGAAATAAAGCCCATCAATTGTTATATGAAAAAATACTCTAAATTTCTAATAATTAGAATAAATGCAAATTGAAACAACTTTAAGGTACCTCCTTACACCATTCAGATTGACTAAGATGACAGAAGAGGAAAATGACAAATGCTGGAGGGAATGTGGGGGAAAAAAGGGACTACTAGTGTAGCTGTGAACTAGCTATGAATCATTCTGGAAAACAATTGGAACCATGCTGCTAAAACTAAAAAACTGTGCCTAATATTTGACCCAGCAATATCACTATTATATCTACATCCTAAAGTGATCAAAGAAAAAGTAAAAGGTAAAGAATTAGAAACTGAGGAGATGTCCATCAACTTCAGAATGGCTGAATAAGTAACAGTATATGAATGTGATCGAACACTTTTGTGCTATAAAAATGATGGAGATAATTTCAGAAAATCTTGGAAGACTTAAGTGAACAGATACAGTGAGCAGAACCAGGAGAACAGTTTATACAATAACAACAATATTGTAAAATTAATCAATTGTGAAAGGTTTAACAACTCCGATCAATATAACGATTGTCCAAAATTCCAGGAGCCTTATGATGAAAAATGCTATCCACTCTCAGACATAGGACTGCTCAGAGTGCACATTGGAGCATATTTTTTCTCTTTCTTCTCCTCCCCCCAAGAATATGGCCAATATGGAATTATATTTTGCCTGGATTCATATATGTCATGAGTATTCCATTTTTTTGCTTTCTCAATGGGTGGAGGAATAGGTAAAGAGAGGGAAAGAATTTAGGACTGACAATAAAATTAAAAATTAAAAATTTGCTAAAAAAAGACAGATTGCAAAGGGTGGAGGAATAAATGAAAAGAGAAGTGGAGATGATGAACATAGATAGCTTTTCTAAGAAGTTTCAAGGAGTTTGAGAAAGAGAGGAGAGATAAAGGACAATAGCCTGAAAGTATAGTAGGGTTTAGCGAAGTGTTTTTTTTTTTTAAGGATTAGTGAGACTTGAGCATGTTTGAAGACAGTCAAGAAGGAACCAGGTGATAGGGAGAGGTTGAAGATTTGAGAAGGGCAAAATGGTTGAGGGTTCTGTCTATTAGATAACATGAGGGGAGACAGAATCAAGATTGTTTGTAGAGGAATTGGTTTGGATAAGGATAACCTCCTTCTCAGAGACTGAAGAAAAGGAGGAGAGAGTGAATTATGATGTCAAGGGGTTTTGAGATGAAGAGAATGGGAAAATAGTTTTACTCTATATTGTTGTCTCTCAAGTCCCTTGCCTTTTTCTTTGATTGATGTTTGTATCTTGCCAAACTCCAACTTTGGACTTTTCTCACTATGTGACTCCTCCATTCCTTTTCACATACAGCTAGTTGGAGGGAAATCACACAACTGAAGTAAATGGGTCTACTACAAACTAGTATCAATGGACTGTCATTGCAGCAATATAATTCCTTTACTCCTCTCTAATTGATTCTGTATTCCTTTCTCCACAAGGGGTTTTGTATATTAGCACTTCTTGACATCTTATATATTAGCACATCTTGACTTTTAAGCTGAGGACTTCTTGTCACATTTCAGGCAAAAACAGAGACCAAGCAACCTCCCTCTTCTCTCCTCCATGTCTCAAAACCCCTTGATATCACCCGTTATTCTATATATTTTTACTCTGGTTTCTAGTGATGAAGTGGCCCTTCTCTTCACCAAGGCTAACCTCTTATACATATCCTGTCTTTTCTTGAAGATTACCCCACTTCGACAGTACCTAATTTTTATTCTTCAACATATACTTCTCTGTTGATTCCCTCCCTTCTGACTCCAAATATGCCCAAACCTCTCCCATCCTTCAAAACACACATAGTTATTTAGGGGTCAATGTAAAGTGTGTCTGACTGTGACTGATCAGAAGGCTCTACCACAGGTGAAGCACAAATAACCCATATGGACATTTGAGAAGGAGCTGCTTTTGAACTACTACAATTTGTGCTTTGCCCGTGGAACACAGGACCTTCTTTGATCTTGGTATAACATACTAGATTGTCTAGTGTTTCCCAAATCTCAAAATTAATAGTGAAGTTCTTCAGAGAGTCCTTTGAGATTGCCCTTGTATTGCTTGTTCTGACCTCTGTGTGAGCACTTGCCTTGTGTGAATTCACTGTAAAATAGTCCTTTTTAGGTAAACATATGCTTGGCATTCAAAAATGTGGCCAGCCCATCAGCGTTGGGCTCTCTGTAGTAGAATTTGAATGTTTGGCAGTTTAGTTCTAGAAAGGACCTCAGTGCTTGGTGCATTATCTTGCTAGGTGTTTTAATATTCTCAGGACAGTTCAAATGAAAATGGTTCAATTTCCCAGCATGATGCTGGTATATTCTTCAGGTTTTGCAGGTGTACAACAAAAGTGTCAGCACAATGGCTTTGCAGTTCTTCAGTTTGCTATGCAGTCCAGTATCTCTTCTCTCCTGTTTTCTTTAGAGCTTCTAAAATGCTGAGCTAGCTCTGGCAATGCATGCATCGACCTCATCATCTATGAATACATCCCTAGAAAGTATATTGTCAAGGTAAGTGAACTTATCCACATCATTCAAAAATCCCCCATTTGCTGTACCCAATGGTTCCACTCGACCTAGCCTCTCTCATGAACTCCATTTGTATATTTCCAAGTAATTATCGAACATTTCAAGCTAGATCTCTCATTGTTGAAATTCAATGTATCTAAAACAGAACTCATTATCTTTCTTTTTTCTTAAACCCTTACCTTCTGTCTTAGAATTAATACTAATCATCAATTCTAATTCAGAAAAGCAGTGGAGGCTATGTAGTTGGGATTAAGTGACTTACCCAGGGTCACACAGCTAGGAAGTGTCTGAGGACAGATTTGAATCTAGGTCTGCCCATCTCTAGGCCTGGCTCTCTATCCTCTGAGCTACCTAATTGCTCCTAGAATTCATTATTTTTTCATAGAAAAACTTTCTCTTCTAAACTCCTTTTCTGTCTAAGGGTTCTATTATTTTTTTTTAGTTACCCAGATTTGTGACCTTGAGAACAAGGTCCTTGATTCCTAATTTCTCTTCATTGCTCATATTCAATCAATTGCTATATCTTGTAATTTTTGACTTTATAATATCTCTTGCATATCCCTTCCTCTCTCTTTAGACAACCACTACCCTATTTCAGCTACTCATTTTCTTTATTTTGATTGTCTGTCTCTGTTTCTCTCTCCGTTTCACTCACTCTCTTTCTTTCCCTGTCTCTCTCAATAGTCTCTTAATTGTCTCCCTTCCTCAATCCTGTCCTCACTCAAATCCATCCTTTAAACAGCTTTTGTCATTTTCTCAAAGCACAGGTCTTGCCTTATTACTCCATAATCTAACTACCTCCAATGATTCTTCTAATCTTTAGGATCCAATATGTATTTTTATGTCAGCTTTTAAGTCTCATCACACTTGGTCCCAAACTACCTTTCCAATTTTGTTATCTATTTCTCTCTTCCCTGTGTTCTAGGATGCAGTCAAGCTGACCCTGCTGTGCCTTCAAGTTGAAACTCCATTTTCCATGTCTGTGGCTTTGACCTAGCTATCCTGTGCCTGGAATTCACTCTTTCTATACCCCTGCTTTTTAGAATCTCTGTTTTCCTTCAAGACTCAGCTCAAATGACACCTTCTACATGAAATTTTTTCCTGATCTTGTTCTCCCCTTCAAATTACCCTATATTTATTTTAGCATGTATTTTCTATATACCTAAATATGTACACATTTGCTTCTCCCAATAGAATGTAAGGCCCTTGAAGTCAGAACATGTTTCATTCTTGTCTTTGTGTACCACATGCTTGACAACTAGTAGAGATTTAATAAATCCTTATTGGTTGATTGATGGAGAGAAGGACTGTGGGACTGAAAAGCAGGAGCAGAATTTATAAATGATGCAGAGTTATTATGACCACAGCCCTGCTTGAAAGAGCTGAAAATTTAGAATATCCAGAGCCATCTTGGTCTTGGCTATTTAACTCTGAAAGAGCTATAACAGAAATTCCAGTATAATTCCTTCCCTGTCTAGCTGTTCACCACTTGAAACATGGTACCATCTCTTGGGGAAGAGAGCAAGCAGTAGGAAATGGAAACAATAATGAGAAGAAACATAAGAGTAGGTGACCAGGGGCCACCATGGCAAACAACTTGGGAGAAGGGCTGATAAATCACTCCTGACAGTGGATTATAGTAGTAATTCAGTGGAGTGCCAATGGGGAAGCAAGGTTGATGTGGCTGAGATCCATGTTAGTAGAACAATGGAATACTGACTAGAAAAACGTCAGTCAAGGAGTCATGAGGCATGCTGAGACAGAGTGAATGCAGACATCCATTGGGTTCCCATTTAGCAATAGTAGCTAATCTCTTAGAAGTAGAAGATCATTCTTCATTCCCTAATGAATCAGCATTATTTTTCCTTATTGGGACCCTACTCCATTGGTCTGTTTAGGAGGTTGGAATTTTTTTTGGGATGGGAAACGTTTTTTGGGGGGGAGAATTTTAATGGGATCATGTTTGAGCCAATATATTATCCTTTACTCAATTAAATAAAGTTCATCCTGTTTGATGCTTGGTGAGTCTGAATGCTTGCAGTTGAAGCCATGCTTTTAGGCAAAGTAAAGGCACCTGAGTGAAGCAGTGAATAGAGAAGTGGGTCTGGAATGAGGAAGATCTGAGTTCAAATGTGGCCTCAGACACTAGCTTTATCACTCTGGGCAAGTCACCTATTTACTGTCTTCATTAGTTTCTGTAACTGTAGAGAAGGGAGAATAATAGCATCTACTTCACAAAGTTGCTATGAAGATCAGATGAGGTCCAATTCATAAAGCACAATGCCTGGCACATAGTAGTGTTTAATAAATATTTGACAACTTTCTCCCATTAGGGCATTTATCAGAGGTAGCAATGCTTCAAAAAGAATTGTTTTACTTTTGGCATTGGATTCAACAGTGTTAGAGCCTGGACTCTTCTGCAATACAAATGTCAGATAAAAATCCAGTTGTCTAGGCCACTGTTTTCAAAGTCCTTAAAACGTCCAGGTAAAGACATATGCAGATATATCGAAGTGCCACTTGGGTAGAGGCCTATAAGTTGAACTTGTGAGAAAGAGAGCCAGTAGTCCATCCTTTAGGGTATTTCAGACACTGACATGCTTAGATTTTTCCTGCCTGGAAGAAGGCAAGCCCATGAGAAAAATGAGAGGCTCTTTTCCCTAAGGTATAAGTGGGCTTTCCTGCAGCCTCTGATGTAGGAGTAAAAATTCAGAAATAGAATAATAGAAAAAGGTGTCAGATCAGAGGTCTAATGAGAACCTGTCATTTTTAATACTTAAATCCAAAAAGGGAGAAATATTTTGACTACAGGTGCATGAGTGTAAAAAGGGCCATTTGTTAGGCACAGAAATAGAAAACATTCCTGTTGTGGGGATCGATCTGAGGCAGCAATGTTGCTTCTTTTTGGCCTTGGATCCAAAAAGATTAGAGCCATGAGTCTTTCATAGTCCTAACTTCAGAAAAATATATGGTTCTTCAAGCCACCATTTTTGAAGTCCTTGGAATGTTTGTGAAGAGATATCGAAGCCCACATTGTATTTTGTCTTTCAAGGACAGAGCTGAAAAAGAAAATGCAATACTTGATGCTTTTCCAGCTCAGTATTCTTCACCATTCTCACTGGGCACCTTTTTACATTCAAAAGCTATTTAAAAATAGTAGCACATCTGATTTTCTTTAACTCATTTCCAGGCAGTGCAGATGTGTTATCAATGAAAGGATGTTCCCTGAACTGAAGTGCTTCTGCAGGCCACATGATACTCCCTTTTGGCTTTTATTCCCAGGCCAAGTGCCTCTTATGAATCATACATTATTTCCTGGTACCACATTTCAAAACTGGTAATTGCTTAGGGAGGTGAGATCTGTTGCTAGGGTGAGGGAATGGATATTTTACACGAGGGGTGTGGAAAGTGCCACTGCTGTCAGCTAGTAAGAAGAAGAGAAAGAAGTCATCAAAGCTGCTATGTTGAAGATGATCATTTTAAGGCTCTTGTATAAAGGAGTGTGACAGCCGCGTGCTGCCAATAGTCTACAATGACAGAAGTCCTTGGAACATTTGCTTGTGTAGACTTACACATATTACAAAAGTCTTTGTTTCAATCTATAAATGACCATATGGAGCAACAGTTTAAGTGAAAAAAAATAAAGCAAAAAAAAATCTCAAGAAACTCTTCCCTGATCCCCACACACAAAAAAGGGAAGAGAAGATCATTGTTCTAGGCAGAAGTTTTCAACAGATGACAATGACAGATATAATAAAACTAATGAAAGATGCAGCACCTTATGGAGCCACAGAAACAAGTTATTGAAAAATCACAAAACATAAATTAAACATTGAGATAAATTCTACTTAAAATATGATCAAATCATTAACAGATGACTGTAGGAGGCATAAGATGTCTCTAACAGTTGAGAAAAGTTTTTTTTTAAGTGATAAAAGGTCCATTTCTTGAGTTTTTAGTTTTGTTTTTTATTATATATTTCCAACTCTAAGTTCCTTCACGGGGAAATGATGTTAAAACCTGGATGGTATCTGTTGATTCTTAACTTAAATGAAAGCATTTATTAAATGCTTACTCTATGTTAGGATGGACAGTTAGGTGACTCAGTGAATAGAGAGCTGAGCCTAGAGGCAGGAAGACATTTTCTGAATTAAAATCTAGTCTCAGACACCTATTAACTGTGTGACCCTGGGCAAGTCACTTAACCCTATTTGCCTCAGTTTGTTCATTTGTAAAATGACCTGGGGAAGAAAACCCCAAATGGAGTCAGGAAGAGTCAGACATGATTGAAAGGACTGAAGAATATGTTGGGTGCTGTGATAAGGGCTGGAGATAAACATTCAAAGATGATATCTTTCCCATCTTTGAAGAACTTAAATTTTGGTGGAGTGGGGTTTGGGGTGGGGAAGAAAGTATATAAAGGAGAACTAGTCAATGAGAAGAGATAGTCTGTAAATAAGAATTAGTTTTAGTTCTGGATAAGATAAGGCAAAAGTTCACTTGTTAAAAGCCCAGGGTGGCTTTAGGAAGTTGAATCCAAGGTTCTAGTGGGAAGAAGACAAAAAGGATAAGAAGGATGAGGACAATGACCAGAGTGCACATAGAATGGTTTGGAGATTTAATGCCCACACTATTCCAGTGGTTTCTCCTCTTGTAGGGGATGTAGGGTGATAAGAGATAGGCTTTGTGATCTAGTCTACCCTGTTCCTTCCTTCCTTCCTTCCTCCCTCCCTCCCTTCCTCCCTTCCTCCCTTCCTCCCTTCCTCCCTTCCTCCCTTCCTCCCTTCCTCCCTTCCTCCCTTCCTTCCTTCCTTCCTTCCTTCCTTCCTTCCTTCCTTCCTTCCTTCCTTCCTTCCTTCCTTCCTTCCTTCCTTCCTTCCTTCCTTCCTTCCTTCCTTCCTTCCTTCCTTCCTTCCTTCCTTCCTTCCTTCCTCCCTTCCTCCTTTCCTCCCTTCCTCCCTTCCTCCCTTCCTTCCTTCCTTCTTTCCTTCCTTCCTTCCTTCCTTCCTTCCCTCTCCCTTCCCCCCTCCCCTCCCTCCCTCTCCCTTTCTTTCTCCCTTTCTCTCTCTCTGTCTCTCTGCCTCTGCCTCTCTCTGTTTCTGTCTCTGTCTCTCTTTCCTATCTGTCTTAGAATTGATAGCAAGTATCAGTTGCAAAGCAAAAGAACAGTAAGGGATAGGCAATTAAGTGACTTGAGCAGGGTGACACATCTAGGAAGGGTCTTGGACCAGATTTGAACCCAGGATCTCCCATCTCAAGAACTGGCTTTCTATCTACCGAGCCATCTACCTACCCCATTCTCTTCATTTTTAATATGAGATAATAAAGCCACTGAATTGAAATGAATAAATGGATAAAAAAATTATTAACTTCTTACCCTAAACAAAGTACTATGCTAAGCCCTGGGGAAACAAATAAAAAAGTCAGATGGTACCTGCTCTTGAGGAGCTCATATTTTACCAAATGGATACTTCTCTATGGGGTGGGGAAGCAGAGTAGAGGATGGGAAGGGATTGTCTTCTAGCTCTTTGTGGATGATAATGCAACATTATTACATAGGACCATAGGTTCATAGATTTAGAACTGGAAGGAACCTCAGAGGCCACTTATTCTAATCAAATTCTATCCCACTCTCTCATTCACAAATTACCTTTTCCTATTTTGTTAATTGAGGCAATTCATATTTTTGTGAATATCCATCCATTTCACCTAGATTATCAGATTTATTGTCATATAATTGGGCAAAATAGTTCCTAATGATTGCTTTAATTTCCTCTTCATTGAAGTTTACTTTCTTTTTTTTGTTCAAGTTTTTCCCCCAAAAGATATAATATGGAAAAATGTTTTACATGATTGGACATGTAAAATCTATATCATATTGCTTTCTGTTTCAGTGAAAGGAGGTAGGGAAGGAGAAAATTCAGGTCTCAAAATTTTAAAAAAAGGATGTTAAAATTATTTTTACTAATAATTGGGGAAAAATAAAATGAAAATAAAAACAAATAATCTATAGTAAAAAAGATAAACTAATCTAACAAAAGAAGCAGTTCCATCAATCAATCAAAAATGATTTATTAAGTACCTACTATGTGCTAGGTTCTGGGAATGCAAGTACAGATAATAAAATATCCCGATTTGCAATAAATTACATTCTAATAGCATGGTGGACAGATAGAATTGGGAGGAAATAATGAGAATGTAATTGGTCACATTCTAATAGTATAGGGGAGAGATGAGATTGCAGGGAAGATAAATTGGATGTGTTAAGTTTAACATGCCTATGGGAGAAGAACTAGGAGAGGCAGTATCATGAAAATCCAAAGAAGAAGGAGTATTCAGAAGGAAGAGGTGGTCAACGGCTTCCATTGCAGCAGAGATGTCAAGAAGGATAAGGAATGAGATTGGGTCATAACATTTATTGTAAACTTCATATTTTATTAATGCCTTTTGCTCTTTTCCTCCTAGCCATCTCTGGATATAAGCTTTCACCACTTACCATTTCCAGTCCTAGAAATGAACCCTCCTTTGTAACAAAGAAAAACAATTAAAAACTGATAATATGACAATGTATGCAACATTAAGTCTCTATAGTCCCTTGCCTCTTTGGAGAGAGAAAGGGCCTTTGATTATGCATGCCCAGGTCCCTAAGCATTATTGTTGGTTAACAAAAGACAGAGCAGATGGCACATACTCGAAGGTCTCAGCCTCTATTGGCCAGTTCTCTACCATATTTCATTACCCTTTCCTCAAGACCAAGACTGGTTATTGCAGGTACTCAGGGTTTGGCTTCCTTTTATTGTTTATGCATGTGTTTTCATTATGTTAGGCTATAAGAATTTTGATGCTATGTAAATAATTTGTAGTTATAACTAATTGTTGCATATACAGATTTTCCCTACCAGGAACCTGCTTTTCACGTTAGATGTTCTTTGAACTCAAAACTATTCTCCCTCCCTCTCTCTCTCTCTCTCTCTCTCTCTCTCTCTCTCTCTCTCTCTCTCTCTCTCTCTCTCTCTCTCTCTCTCTCTCTCTCTCTCTCTCTCTCTTTTTTAGAATTCCTGGAGACATTTTATTCTTTGAACACAGCTTTTAAGTAGCCAGGGTTTTAAAGAGATAAAACATTATTCAAGATACTATACATGTACAATAGTGCCTCAGAGGCTCTGTTCTTTAAGTATACAATACTAAAATCAATTTGCAGACCTTCCGAATTATTCAGTTTATTAAATAATGCAACTTTGAGACTGGCTGAATTTTCTGTTGAGCCACTGGTTACTTTAAGTCTTCCATGAAGGGCGGGTGAAATGTGACAAGTGAAGGAGAAAGTATCCATTTAATAGCTGAATGGCATTTGAGTGGAGGGGAGAAATGAGTTAGGTTGTTACAGTTCTTTAACAACACCCACCAAAGCATCAAGGTTCGTCCGTGTAGCTTATACCCAACTTTGTTTACTAGTGCAACAGTGCCAGGCTCCTTCCCCTCTATTGGAGTATGGAACAAAGCTTCATGTTCATAAGGATCAAATTTGTCACCAAGAGGATTTAATTTGAGCAAACCATGTTTTTTGAACACTTTTTGAATCTGGACTTCAGTCATAACAAGACCCTCATATAGGTTCTTCAAATGAGGATTTTCTTCCTTTATTTCATCTTTTGGGACACTTTCTGTAGTCTTTTCCAAAATGTCAGCAACTTCTAGTAAATCCTTACAGAAACCTTGAATACCATATAATTTTTCTTCTACCTCTTCTACCAATTTTTGGTTCTGTTGCCTCAAGTTCTCTGTATCTGCTAAGGCTCCCTTATATTTCTCCAAAGTTTCTTTCAGTTGTTCTAATTTGACCTTTTCTTCAATTAGTGTCTTCTCTGTAGAGGTACTGTCTATCTTCTGTTTATTTTGACTGGAATCCTCTTCTAAGTTCTGGCCATTATTTTTCTGTTTTGTTGCTGTACAGAGCCGTCTAGAAGAGGTTCGGGGGGAAGAGGGCTATGGCTGGGAGAGTCCGTCGCACCAAACCTGAGCACTGTGCCGCCATGACCACCCCTCAGTTCAGCGTAACCCCAATAGTGAGCAATGGCACACATGCTCTCACTAGTGGAGCTTCGAACTATTCTCTCAACTCATCTTTTTCCCTTGTTCTCCCCCCTCCACAGGGAAGGATGGTCCTAGCATGTGGGACTTGACTACAGATAGTTCTTAGAGGGATCTTCTTTTGTGTAAGCCTTATAATGTTGAGTAATAATAGTATTCTACCTACTCTTTGAATTGACAGGGAGTTCCATCAGTTCCCATAACAGCTTCATTCTTCTCTCTCAGTTCTTTCTCCCTCTCTTATGATTATTCAACTGGTTTCCTCTGAGCCTCAAAACATCCTGGAACTTCTATTGATTTTTGGCCAGAAACTGTTCCCTTTCTCATTTCTTGGCCTCTAGTTCCTTCCATAATTATTCTCTCTTCCCCAAATTGCTTTTTTTTAAACCCTTACCTTCTGTCCTAGAAACAACTCTAAAATAGAAGGGCAAAGGCTAGGCAACTGGGGTTAATTAAGTACTTTGCCTAGGCTCATACAAGTAGAAAGTGTCTGAGGCTAGATTTAAATCCAGGTCCTTCTGACTCCAGGCCTGATGCTCTGTCTATTGTACCAGCTAGCTGCCCTTCCAAATTTCTTTTTTTTTTTCCATTCTGGAGTCACTCTTGTTCCTTTTTTACTCCTGGCAGTTTAATCTGCTCTTCTGGGATGTTCTGTAGGAATCTGCTCTGGTCATGTGGGCTCCAGATACAGCTAATGAGTGTGAGTGCTCTGTTGTACTCATTTGGATGTGTTGTTTCACAGGGTTATAAATGAGGAAAAGGAAGCCTCCAGAAGTGTTTCTTCAAGTTTCCTCCAGGAGTGCTGTCAAATTCAAATGGAAATGGGTCCATTTATATATAATATATAGGAATCCCCATGGGCCACATATTGATTTTGAGAACCATGTATTAATATTATATTATATTTTGATTTATTTTGTTAAATGTTTCCCAATTATATTTTGGTCTGATTTGGGACCAATGGGAAGTGTGGCAGCTGGTCATGTTTAACCCCTCTGCACATGTCATTTTCAAGTCTCCCTAGGTGATTCTGAATGGGCAACTGCATCCAATTGTCTGTTGCAGGGTTGGTGGTGATACCTTTACAGTCCATTCACATAGAACACACTAGTCTCACTGATCTTGGATGAAACAGTTTATCTGTAGTCTTATTCATAAACTCATCTGGATCCATACATGAATATAATTTCTTTACTGAATCCTAATCCTAATCATAAAATCATAGATTTAGAGATAGAAGGGATCATAGAAACCATCTAATCTAACTCCTTTCATTTTATAGAGGGGGAAACTGAAGCCCAAATAGATTTGCCCAAATAGATTTGCCTAAGGTCACACAGTTAGTAAATAGAAGAGCCAGGGTTGGAGTCCAAGTCCCCCTATACTTAAATTTCACAACTCTTCTACAACCAGTCTCTGACTAGGTCTACTTCCTGCATGAACTTGGTCATCTCAATCATAATGCTGATTCGCCGTTCACACTCCATCTTCTGAATCCTCTATCCTTCACTCCTGGGATGTGTGGGGTATTTACATCTGATGTGGAGGCTTGCTGAGTTCTTTTCAGGGCTGCTCCCCTATGGATCTAAGTGAGAAGAAAGCATTTTCTCCTTTTCCTTTTATTCTATAGCTTATTGGTTCTTAAACTGAGAGTTGGAAAGGATCATAGAAGCCATCTAATTCAATCTCTTTATTTTACAGGTGAGGATATTACTGAGGCTAAGGGAGGTTAAGGGACTTGCCCAAAGTCATATAGGCAGTATTTTTTAACAATTGATAGCTGATAACAATATTACCAACATTTCCACAAAGGGTCTTCTTCTACTACTTCTACTTCAGGTCCCTTTAGATAGGCTAGCAAGGACATATTAAAATTGGCATAATTATAGCTAGGATCTGCCAAGCCTTTTGATTTAACTACCCCTGGCTGGTACTGTCACTATCCCTCTCCCAGAATAGCCCATGTACTTCCAACTTTGAGATATCTTCCCAGGTCAGCTAACTCCTGGACAACTTGACAATCTCTCTATAAATGCCAAGGTCAATTCTTGTTTCTCTTCCAATACCAATATGGAAATGCATGCCTTCAGAAATAAGGAGAGCAGCACATGTCATCTGTGCTGACAAAATGGGCTTTTCCCTCACTTAACAAGCATCTGGGGCCCTCCTAATTGCTCCCGCAAGTGCACATCTTTTCTAACCCATCTCAGGTGATAGAGGAAGGAGGAGCTGGTGCTATGCATGTATTACTTTGGTCAGTTGTCATTTGTAGTCATGTTGCTCAGATACACCCTTCTCATCTGAGTTCTTATTCCCCTTATCCTCCACTCAGAACATTCTCCTCCTATGGGGAGACTTCCGGAAGCTCAGAAACTTGCCATTCGTGCAGGCTATGTAATGCACAATCTGTACAGGATTTCTCATCACAACACTCCCTTACTAACTCATACAGATGAGTAGGTCCCAAAGGCAGAATCCCCCCTCCTACCTTCTGTAGTGCAGCCTGATTCTCCTATGCCTACTCCCACTTTCCCTTTCTCCTATATATAGACTTCCTTCTGTTCTGCAACAACACGAAAACCACCCTGCCACCCAAACTCTTGATGCATCCTCACACACATTGGTTCTTCTTCACTGCCCAAGTTGAATCCTGCCACCAATTCTCCTGACAACAATAACATGTCAGACCTCCTTCCATATATGAGGGCTTAGTTTCTTTTCATTTATTTTAATTTCATTTCATTGTAAATTCAGATAATAGTGGGGAGAGGAGGCACCATTGCTTTATCCCTTTATTTATTGGGAAAGATCCAGTATTTCATTATTACAAAAAAATAATAGCTCTTGGTTTTAGGTAAGAATTTCATGTCTTATTGAGGACAATATTTTATTGTCCTCAATTGAGGACAGTTGTCCTTATTGAGGACAAGACTTTTATTCTTATACTTTTAAAATGTTTTAGAATAGATATATGTTGTGTGTGTGTGTGTGTGTGTGTGTGTGTGTGTGTGTGTGTGTGTGTGTGTTTCTGCAGATATTTAGTCAGGGCAGATAGGTGGTGCAGTGGATAGAGTGCTGGGCTTGAAGTTAGGGAGATTCATCTTCCTGAGTTCAAATATGGCCTCAGACATTAACTAGCTGTGTGATCCTGAGCAAGTCACTTAACCTTGTTGGGCTCAGTTTCCTCATATGTAAAATGAATTAGATAAGTAAATGGCAAACCACTCTCATTTCTTTGCCAAGAAAACTTCAAATAGGATCATGAAGTGTCAGACATGACTGAAAAATAATTGATATAGTTATATATGTTCTAACATCTAATCTATCTATCCATCTATCTATCTATCTATCTATCTATCTATCTATCTATCTATCTATCTATCTATCTTTCTATGTTAGAAAGCTTCTATAATAGCCCAGGCCCACAATGTCCTTTTCTGTCTCCTGTATGTAGTAAGACTCTTTCAGAAGAATATATGCTGGCAAATCAGGACTTTGTAATAATAATAATAGCTAAGATTTGCATAGTGTTTTGTATCAGGTGCTTTATAATTATTATTTCATCTGATGCTCATAACAGCCCTGGGTTTGTTGTTCAGTCTTGGCAACTCTTTTTGACTTCATTTGGAGTTTTCTTGGCAAAGATAATGGAGTAGTTTGACATTCCTTTCTCTGGTTCATTTTACAGATGAGGAAACTAAGGCAAATAGGGTTAAGTCATTTGCCCAGGGTCACACAGCTAGTAAGTGTCTGAGGCCAGATTTGAACTCAGTAAGATGAAGTCTTCCTGACTCCAGGTCCAGTACTCTGTCTACTGCACCAGAATATCCGAGAATGCCTGCCTAGGTGAGCTAGCTCCTGGTCAATTTGGCAATATCTCTGCAAACACCAAGGTCAATTTTTGTTTTCCTTCCAATACTGATATGGAAATATGTGCCTTCGGGGATAAGGATATCTTATCTTTTTTATCTTCAGAGATAAGTAGAGCAGTGCATGGCATCTGTGCTGACCAAATGGGTTGTTTCATCCTAGAAACCCTAGGAAGTAGGTGCTATTATTAGCCCCATTTTGCAGATTAGAAAATTGAGGCAAAAATTAAGTGATTTTTCCTAGGGTCACACAGCTAGCAAGTGTCTGAAGCCATTTTTGAACTTGGGTATTCATGACTCCAGGCCTATTTACTTCACCACCTAGCTGCCCTATGCCCTGACTCATTAGGTTCTTTCTTTCATGAATGGTCTGATAGAATGGTCAACTCCTTGAAGGAAGAGATGTTTACTTTTGCATCCTCGTAGCTCAGCAATACCTGTCACATAGCAGGAGCTTAACTTAATACAGGTTTGCTAGTTGACTGATTAATTGGTTGGTATGTAGAGGAATTTGCCTGGCTGGTTTTAGTAAAGTTTTCCTGTCCTGGCAGAGAAATGTGTCCTCATTTGCTTTCCCCGATATTCAGCACAATTGAAAAATGATAATCAATAATTGCATGGAAACTTTCAAAAGATCAGGTTCTGGAAAATAGCTACATTTCAAAGAAAGAGTTTTCTACCTAGGGGAAGAAAAAAAGGTCTTTTCATCCATTTTTGACATGCTTTATTTCTGTTCTCTTTTTTGATAACTGAAGGTATGTAGAAAGACCTAGTAACAGTTTCTTGGAAATAATAAAATAGCTTCAAGTGACTTATCTGCCAAGAAATCTGAAGATGAATATAAGGCTATAAAAGGAAGAATCACTTCATATTTCATAAAGCTGCAATTCAGATTCATGGCAGGTGAGGAGTGGAAAGTAGAATTATTCCAAGAATGTTTTATAGTGCATATGGAGATATTCAGTTCATTGTACCAAAGAATTCTGACTTGAATTAAGGGAATGGTGATGATTACTCTCTCCTTTCCAGTCTCATTGCTGTGATTTCTTTGCAGAGATAGTGGGTTCAGAGCATGGCTAATCGAGTATGAAGATATAACATTGAAGTTTGTCAGTCTTTATAGGCTGAGGTAGAAGAATACCGATTTGAATGTTTAATGTCGTAGCTTTCCCTAGTCTACTTTTTTTTTGGTTGTTCGGCCTTTTCGGTTGTGTCCGGCTCTTTGTGACCCCATTTGGGATTCTCTTAGCAAAGAGACTGGAGTGGTCTCCTATTTCTTTCTCCAGCTCATTTTACAGATGAGGAAACTGAGGCAAACAGAGTTAAATAACTTGACCAGTATCACATAGCTAGTAAGCATCTGAGGCCAGATTTGTTCTCAGAGAGATGAGTTTTCCTAATGCCAGGCTGGGCACTCTTATCCACTGCACCACCTAGATGACCCTTTTGGATTAAGAACTTTAAATAAAATCTCATTTTTTTTGATATCTTTTGTTTTCACTAGACCCTAGTTTCTTTCCCACTCCCTTCTCCTACCCAATCAGCTGTCCCTTGCAACAAAAGTTTAAAAGGGGGAGGGACAGTTCAGCAAAACCATTTATTGTGTTTGAAACTAGACCACCAGTTCAGTATAGAAGGGAAAAGGGTTCATTTTCTCAATTCTTTTGGAAGATTGAGTTTGATCTATTGAATTATGTAGCATTTATTTATTTTTCTTTATTGTTATTATTTTAAAATTTTCATTTATTTGTTTGTTACATTAAAATACCCAGTTAGTTCCCTCCTTCCCCTTCCCATACTAGAGAAGGCATCATTTAACAAAAAGATATATACATATATATTTACATGTCATATATGTATATATAAAACTATGTTTTTCTTATTTCAGTTTATTAGTTCCTTCTCTGGAGGCAAACATACACAAGTAGTTTTTTTCAAATAATATTTCTATTGTGTATATAATGTTCTCTTAGTTTGCTCATTTCATCTAGATCTTTCCAATCAAAAGGTATTCACAGTTTTATAACTCTTTGAGGATAATTCCAGATTAGTTTCCAAAACAGTTAGATCCGATTACAATTTTACCCATAGTGTATTAATGTCTTTGTTTTTCCATAACCTCTTCAATACCTTTTTTATCATTTTAGCCAATCTCATTGATGTGAGATGATATCTCAGAGTTTTGATTTTAATTTCTCTATCAATAATGATTTATAACATTTGTAAGTAGTTATATATAGTTTTGATTTCTTTATCCAGAAACTGTTTGTTCATATCTTTTGACCATTTATCAATTGGAGACTGGCTTGTATTCTTATATATTTGACAAAATTCTCTTTATATTTTAGATAAGAGACTTTGGTCTGAGAAATTGTCTATAAGATTTCCTTCCCAACTTACTGGCTTACTTCTAATCTTGGCTATATTATTTTTATTTGTAAAAAAACATTTCAACTTAATGTATTCAAAATTATTCATTTTATATCTCACAAATGTTTTCTTTCTCTTGTTTATGCATAAATTCTTCTCCTATCCATTAATCTTATAGGTAATATGTATGCTACTTGTTCTTCCAGTTTGCTTATGATATCTTCCTATTGTAGCCATTATGTGTAGGGGCAGCTAGGTGGCACACTGGATAGAAGGCTGGGCTTGGCTTCAGGAGGACTTGAATTCAAATTCAACCATAGATACTTGTGTGACCCTGGGCAAGTCACTTTTCTCTGCCTCAGTTTCTACAATTGAGCTGGAGAAGAAAAGGGCAAAACACTAAATATCTTTGCCAATAAAACCCAAAAGGGTTCCTAAAAAGTCAGGCACAGCTGAAACAACTGAAAAACAATGTTATATTTCCTTTCAATGTAGCCACTGTGGTGGAAGACCTGGAGGCTCCTCCAGGCTCAAAGTTCTATTGGTAACTTTTATTGGTCTGGAAAGAGCTTCTACTAATGAGAAGTGAAGGAGTAGGGGACGAGGAGAGGAAGGAGCAGGGATGGGGTCCCTTTAGGAAATTTGAAGATTAAGAATAAAGGTTGAGGTATGAAGGAGAGAATTCTGGGAACACTGAGGGGAAGAACAGTAGTGGGGTCAAACAGATATAGCTTCGCTTGGGTTTCTATTCTATTGCTTCTGTTCCCCTCCAGTTCAAAAATCAATCAATTGATTAATCAATAAGAACTTATTAAATATTTATTATGTGAGGGGAGCTAGGTGGCTTAGTGGATTGTGAGCCAGACCTAGAGAGAGGAAGTCCTGTCTTGAAATGTGACCTCAGACACTTCCTAGCTGTGTGACCCTGGGCAAGTCACTTAACCCCCATTGCCTAAGCCTTAACCCTCCTCTGCCTTAGAACTAATGCACAGTCTTGGTTCTAATATGAAAGATAAGGGCTTATTAAAAAAAAGCTTGTATTATGTCCCAAGTACAAGTGCTTAATAAGTGCTTGTTGACAGATATGAAAATCTGTCCTCCTGAAAAATAGCCTGATTCTAAACTGGAGCTCAAACTGTTCCTCCCTAAGGCTATCAAAATGGGTTTGGTCCTCCTTGGTTGAGAACTTTTTAAAGATGATGTGTTTAAGGGTGAGCTGAGTGGCTGTAACTCCACCTAACTCTTTTGAGAGATGAAGTAATGAAATTCCTGCCTGGACCAGGAGTAGCTTGGCTTGGAAAGACCTACCACTTCCTGGGAGGAATTTTCATTCCTTCTGTGGCTGTTGTCTAGTGAGAAACCTCTTGGGATGTCTTGGAGAGGGACTAGGTGATGAGATGGGAAGAGAGATTTATTGGCTTGGGTTACAGGAAGTGAGGGTTTTTTCTTTCTTTTCTTTCTTTCTTTTTTTTTTGCCAGCCCAGACCTATGGTCTAAAAGCTGATTTTGCTCTCCCATGGGTCTCTGCTCTGGCTCTCTCTCCTGGAAGTGTGGATCTAGCCATTGAAGCTTGGCCCAGCTCTCTGCTCACCATGTGGGTTTTTCACCCAGCTGCAAGCTCTATGGTATCTGGACTGTAGGGAGTCCATGGCTAGTTAGATTGTAATGAGTGGATTATTTTAATAAATTGATAGTTTAAACTAAAAATTCAGCCTCCAGAGAGTTTCATTCATCACAAGGATTTGACTAGGTTCTGGGGGGGGGGGAGCACAAATAGAAAGGATGAAATAATCCTTTCTTTTAAGAAATTGATATACTAAAGGACAAAACAAAAAAGTATATGTATAAATAAATTCAGAATGCCTGTAAAGAGAACAAATACAAATAAACATAGTGTTGTTAACTAAGAGATATTTTGATAGGGAGTGGGCAAATTAGGAAAGGTTTCATCTAGCCCAGGGATTCTTTTAAAAAAAATTAATTAATTAAGAATATTTCCCCATGGTTACGTGATTCATGTTCTTTCCCTCCCCTTCCCCCCCCCCCCCCCAGCTGACAAGCAATTCCACTGGGTTATATATGTATCATTGTTCAAAACCTATATCCTTATTAATATTTGCAATAGAGTGATCATTTAACGTAAAAATCCCCAATCATATACTCATTGAACTATGTGATCAATTATGTTTTTCTTCTGCATTTCTATACCCACAGTTCTTTCTCTGGATGTGGATGGTGTTCTTTCTCATAAGTTCCTCAGAATTGTCCTGGGTCATTGCATTGCTGCTAGTAGAGAAGTCCATTATATTTGATTGTGCCACAGTGTATCAGTCTCTGTGTACAACGTTCTCCTTGTTCTGCTCCTTTCACTCTGCATCAGTTCCTGAAGATCTTTCCAGTTCACATGGAATTCCTCCAGCTCATCATTCCTTTGAGCACAACAGTATTCCATCACCATCAGATGCCACCCTTTGTTCAGCTATTCCCCAATTTATGGACACTCCCTCATTTCCCAATTTTTTGCCACTACCAAGAGCTCAGCTATAAATATTTTTGTACACAAATTTTTCCTTATTATCTCTTTAGGGTACAAACCCAGCAGTGGTATTGCTGGATCAAAGGGCAGGCAAAAGTTCCAAATTGCCCTCCAGAATGATTGAATCAATTCACAGCTCCACCAGCAATGCATTAGTGTCCTGATTTTTCCACAATCCCTCCAACATTTATTATTTTCCTTTACTGTCATATTGGCTAATTTTCTAGGTGTGAGGTGGTACTTCAGAGTTGTTTTGATTTCCATTTCTCTAATTATGAGAGATTTAGAATATTTTTTCATATGTTTATTGAGTTTTGCTTTCTTTGTCTGAAAACTGTCTGTTCATGTCCCTTGACATCAATTGGGGAATGGTTTGGTTTTTTTTTTTTGTACAATTGTCTTAGTTCCTTATACATTTGAGCAATTAGACCTTTGTCAGAGGGTTTTGTTACTAAGATTTTTTCTCAATTTGTTATTTCCCTTCTAATTTTGTTTGCATTGGTTTTGTTTATACAACCCCTTTTTAATTTAATGTAATCAAAATTATTCATTTTATATTTTGTAATATTCTCTATGTCTTGTTTGATCTTAAATTCTTTCCTTTCTCATAGATCCAACAGGTATACTATTCTATTTTCACCTAATTTACTTATAATTTCCCTCTTTATATTTAAGTTATTTACCCATTCTGAATTTATCTTGGTATAGGGGGTGAGATGTTGATTTAAACCTAATCTCTCCCATACTGTTTTTCAATAGCCCAAGGGTTCTTAACCATTATTGTGTCTTAGACTCCATTGACAGTCCAGTGAATTTTATGGATCTCTTCTCAAAATAATGTTGTAAATGCATACAATAAAACAAATAGGAATACAAAGGAAACCAATTATATTGAGAAATTGTTATCAAAATATATATTTTAAAAAGTTCATGGAACCCTGGTTATGAAATCCTCAGATTGACATAAATAAAAACAGATATAATATTTTCCCATTGAAGTTTATGGACTCTCTACTGAAGGGGAGTCCATGTATCCCAGGTTAAGAACTTCTGATGTAGAAAAGAGGTGTGCAAGCTGTGTCTTAAAGGAAAAGAGAAATTCCATAGGAGGAGATGAGGAAGAAATTCATTCTAGACATTACACAGATCCTAAAGCAAAGGCTTGGAGAAGAGAGTGGAGTGTTGAGGGCGAGGGAAGAGAGGACAGTTCAGATGGGGTAATATAATAATGAGGAGGGAATTCTCTTTCTCTCTGCCTATCATCAGAGCACTGGAGAAGAGGAGGAAGGAAGAAAAGGAAATCCATAGAAAAGGAAAGGAAGTTGCTATAATTGTTGTTTGCATATAAACAATATGAATACATACACATTTGGGAATTGAGGGACAACCTATTCTGATATTGCAAGTGCAGGCTCTGAAGATTGGGCATAACAGATTTAGAGATGGCAGAGAGCTCAGAGACCATCTAATTCAATGCCATCATTTTATAGATGAGACTGAGAGATGATTAAAAACAGTTTGTCCATATCAATGTCATCAGCTGAGACTAGAAACTTAGGTCCTCTAACTCTAAATCCAGCCTTCTTTCTTCTGAAATATTCTTATACTAATTCATGATTTTTAAATGTCTGGATTAGAGAAAAAAGTCCCATAGAAAATGTTAGTTGCTTTTGATCATGTTATTTCTCTTAGTAATACTCTATTATATCTTGCTATTTAAATTCTATGAGGAGATATTAAAATTATAGTTAGTTTATAAACATTTATTAAGTGCTTACTGTATGCCAGGCATTGTGCTAAGCATTAGGGATACAAAGAGTCCTTGTTTTCAAGGAGCTAATAATCTAATGGAGGAGAAAATATGAAAACAACTATGTACAAATGAAATTCATACAGGATAAATTGGAAGTATTCAACAGTGGGAAGGCACTAGCATAAGAGGAGATTAAGAAAGGCTCCTCATAGAAGATGGAATTTTTATTGGCACCTGAAGAAATCCAGGGAAATTTGCATAGGGAGGCCTAAAACCACACTCTATAGTTTGTTACTGTCAAGGGCATTTTTATGAATGGCAATAGGCTCTGGAAATAAAACAGGATTTCCATGCATGCCTGGTTCCAATCTGTCATCTCATAGATGACAGTTCCTGGTAGTTTAATGCATGTTAGATTATGTATACAAAGATCTTCCCTCATTTTGGGAATTTTTTCTTTCTTCATGCAATTTAGTTTTCATTGTCCTGAAAACTAGATTTTTAAAGCTCTTATGAGTGACTTTCATATAGCTAAATACAATAGATACTTTTTTTTTATCCTTGACTTTCTTTATATCCCTGATGAATTACACTCTTCACCATTCATTGATTCTTGAAATTCTCTTATCCTTGGTTTTCTATAACCTTCCACTATTCTGGTTCTCCTGTGATCTCCCCTGCTGTCTTCTTCATTGGCCCTTTTTCTTTACCAGTCACATAATTTTATACATTCAGCAAGGTTCAGTCCTTGAATTTTGCTCCTCTTTCTCTACATTCTTTCCTTTAGGGAACTAATTTATTCTCAAGGTGCCTACTTTTATTTTTGATTACTCCTAAATCTAAATCTTCAGTGCTATACATTCCCATCATTCTGCTATCATATGGTTATCCCAAACTCACCATGTCTACAAACAAATTGCCATTCTTCAAAAGCAAGCTCCTAACTTTAATTTCTCTGTTAATCACTCCATTATTCTGAGAAGCTGACGACTTTTTGAAATTTAGTTTTATTTTTTTGTTACATTTTAAGTTCTGAGCTGTCTCCCTTCTCACCTTGCACAAAAGAAGGAACCACTATTTGACAAGAATATGTGTGTGTGTGTGTGTGTGTGTGTGTGTGTGTGTAAAACCATATTGTGTAAACTATTTATCAATTCTTATTCTGGAGATGGACATTCACAGTTATTCTTCAAACAATATTGCTATTGCTGTATACATTATTTTTTGTTCTGTGATAACTTCATTAATCTTTGAATTATCTAATCATATTATATCATTTCAAAAACTTAGAGGCATAGGAGACCTCAGAAGTCATCTAGTTGAAGCCCCTAATTTTGTATACCAGGAAACTAGGTCAAACAAGTGAAGTGAGTGACCTGTGGAAATGCAGTAAATTAGCAAGTGCTTTACATTTTCTCCCTCAAAATTTCTTTTCTATTAGGTTCTTCTTTTCCATTCCCATGACCACATCCTAGTACAAATCTTTATTACCTTCCATTTGATTAATTAAAAGTTTTTTATTGCCTTTCCATGGCTTTAACCTTTGAATTCTCCAAACCATCCTATGTATTCCTGTTAGACTAATTTTCCTTAAAAGAGACAATATAAAGTAGAGGAAAGTGAATTGTACCAGGGGTCAGGAGACCTAAGGTGTAACCTTAGCTTTGATACTTAGGTCTGACAGTTGTTTGATCCTGAAAAGGCCATTTAACTCCTTATTTTCCTATTTATAAATTCAATCAAATAAATATTTTTGAAGATGCATGTACAAAGTAAAAAACAAATACCTTCTAGCATTCTATAATCAATAGTATTCTTTTCATGACACCTCTACATCTACTTTAGTTGAGGTGTCATGAAAAGAATACTGGATTTGGTTTCAGGTTTAAATTCTGATTACTACCTGGATAATTTGTAAAATGAGGAGGTACATTGGGGGGGGGGGTGACCTTTAAGGCTCCCTCCTGTTTTAATGTCTTCAGATTTACAGTCCCTGATTTTTCTGGACAGGGGGTGTCTTCTCTGCTAATATTAATAAAAATGCATCCATCAATCAATCTATATGATTCTTATCCATTCCCCCCATAAATCCCTCCTAGAGGATCCATATAATGTGCCAAAGATCTTTTTTTTTTTTCAGTTCTTGCTATATTTTAAGGATACCATTGTTGCTAGCAGACAATCAATCCATCTTGGTTTCTAATTCTTGTTAGAATTAGAATTCTATACAGTGTTGATTACATCAATTATAGAAACACTACAAAACCTGCTCAGTGAAATCCACAGCACAGTTAAAAAAGACTGCCACATTGGAAAAATAAAATATATATGGTACTATGACACACAACTAGATAGCTTGTTGAGTAATAAATTAGTCCATCTAGGGGAGTGTGTGTGTATCCTACTATCCTACCTTTTGTACTTATGTTATTCAGTTGTTTTAGTAATGCCTGACTCTTCATGACCCCATTTGGGGTTTTCTTAGCAAAGATTCTGGAGTGGTTTGTAATTTCTTTCTCCAGCTTATTATACTGGTGAGAAAACTGAGGCAAACAATGTTAAGTGACTTGCCCAGGGTCACATGGCTAGTAAATGTCTGAGATAAGTTTTAAAGTCAGGGAGATATGTCTTCCTACCCCTTTCTATTCAAGCATGTCATTATCCAATTATGTACATGTAAGTAATTGTTGGTTAACACACTAAAGACTGTTTATATGTTTCTATTTCTTTTGGTTACTTGTAATTTTGATTCTGAAATTATGGTGTTCTATGATCCACAGTAGCTATGTATATCACTTGCAGAATACTTGTATTGAAGAGGAATGAGTCTTTGTGACAAAGATTAGTTTGGGATCAATGTACTTTGCAATTTCCTAAACATCCTTCTGTTCAACTTTCCTTTCTACTCAAATCTGGAATCATAGCAATGTCCAACTATAGTACTTTTTGCACACACACATACACACACACACAGATACACACACACTCCCCTAGATGGACTAATTTATTACTCAACAAGCTATCTAGTTGTGTGTCATAGTACCATATATATTTTATTTTTCCAATGTGGCAGTCTTTTTTAACTGTGCTGTGGATTTCACTGAGCAGGTTCTGTAGTGTTTCTATAATTGATGTAATCAACACTGTATTATCTTTGAGAGGATCATTTAGAAAATCTTACAATCAATAAAAGAATCCTTCTTTTGTTTGAAATGTACACAGGGCACCTTTTAAAGCACTACTAATTTTATTTCTCCCTGTTTAACACCTCACTTAAAGCCATTACTTAGCAGGTTGTTAACATTTCTGCATTTGCATCTGTCATAGATTTTAGCATAATTTTAACATATATGTGGGAGACATCTTGCTTGATGTATTCCTTCAAGGTTATATTTTGTTTTGTTAAACAAAGCTGGTTTGAATATTAGTTCTTATTACTTCCTACATATGAGCTATATCTGTAAACTGGGTAAATTATTTTGGGTCTAGTTCCTTCATTCATTGATGAAAGGGTTAGTTGGGCTCTTTTGGATCTAATCTATGATCCTACAATTCTAAACTGTTTGCTTAAACGATTGGGACAATATGTCTTATATTCTCTACAAAAGTGTGTGGTCTAAAGGAGAAAGTTATCTATAAAATTCTATCTCTTTTGTCTTTTATCTTCATCAAGAATATATCTCATAATGATTCTCAAAAATATTTCAAAGAAGTTTGAAAAAAGATGCATGGTTTGGTAGACATTGATGTTGGGCCAACTTGGTTACTTATTATTTTGCTGGTACTACTGTTTTGTCTTTGCCATTCTTCTGGAATCTTGTCCTCTTTGAGATATCTTGAAAATTAATTGCTAAGTGCCTTTAAAATTTCATTGCCTTCAATACACATTTCTTCTTTATGTTTTTGGTCAGGTCCATCTGTTCACCTTAACTTCATTTTCTCAAGTGCTATTTCCATTTCCTAAAATGTAGTGTTTATATTATCGCTGCAGCTGAGAAAAGCCTGCTATAGAAACCCTGGCAGATCTGTTCCACTTTGCATATTTTTGTTGACATCTTTTAGTTTCATCCCAGGATGGTTTAGCTTTAACTTAGACCCATTAAAAAAAAAGTTGTTTGAAAATTTCATAGCAATACTGTTTAAACTTTTCCATCCTTCTTGTCCTTCTCTATAATATTTTGCTAATGAACTTGAATTACAAACTTTCATTGTCTTTGGCTGCTATATTTCTTTGCTTGGCAAAGAGATTAAATATTTGTCAACTGAGTATTTTTTTGTTATTGTGGTAATTGCTTTGCACTTGGGTTAACTTTTCTAAAAATATTTATTTAAATATCTTAATAATAACAAATTGCAGCATATGTAATAGATAATATAGAAATAATAAATAAATTAAATAAAAATATTTAAAAATATTAATTTAATGCCTTCTTTTTTTGTCTGTTTTTTGGAGTTGACAGTTTGTTTAATAGGTAAATTTGAAGTTCTGGTTTCTGTTGTCATTCCCTGACACTCTCCCACCCCACCCTCCATTTTGTATTTTTTTTTCCCTAACCAGTCAATGATCTTTCTGCATATAATTGATCCTGAAATGGTTGTTATATTTATACTTGTTTACTATCTGTTAAGATATAGCCAATTTCATTTTAATTAATTAATTCAGCAATGAATGTACCAGGTACTATGCTGTTTATTGGAAATACATAGACAAAAAAGCTTTTTAAGAATATTAGCAATTAATGTTTATGAGTGATTTAAGAATTGTGCAATTTTTAGTACCCTTAGCCCAGTTTTCTGTACTCTACTTATCACTATGGAAGCAAAGGAGCACTGCACAGAAATGGGTTCCATTTTATATTTTTACCCATTTTGTGGATTTCTAGGACCAAAAAATTTTCTTACCTTCATGCTAGCCTTCTGGTAATAAACCTTCCATATTTATTTAGGCTTGTCCTAAGACAACAAGCAAGGACTCTGTTGGCAACTCCATATTTGAGACCTTTCCAATTTAACTTGCCAGAATTTATATTCCACTAGCCTTTGAGAACACAAGAACATTTCTGCACCATGAAGAGACATCAGTATAGGAACTTTGTGGATAAAATTGTTCATTTGTTTCAGTTGTGTCTGACTCTTAATGACCCCATTTGGGGTTTTCTGGACAAAGATTTCTGGACACTGGTTTGCTATTTCCTTCTCTAGCTCATTTTCCAGATGAAAAACCAAGACAATCTATGTTAAATGTCAGGGTCAGGTCACATTCAAACTCTGATCTTTCTGATTCTAGGCCCAGAGCTCTATCCACCACTCCATATAGTTGCTCCAAAATGTGGAAATACCAAAATACTTCTGCATGTCTCTGGCAATTTTAGTATAAGCCATCCTTCAACGCCCAACTCTAATACCATCTCCTTCATGGAGCCTTCCATGAGTGCCATATTTAGAGTCAGAGAACCAGGATTTGAATCTCTGTCATTAGCTTTACTTCTTTGGGTAAGTCAATTCATTTTTCTGGCCCTAATTTCCTCATCTGTAGAACAAAGGAGTTGGACTAGATCAGGGATTCTTAACCTGTGAACTTGCTTTTAAAATGTATTTTGTTAGCTATATTTTGATATAATTGACTTCCCTTATAATCTTATACATTTTATTTTATGCATGTAAAAGTATTCTTCTGGAAAAGGGTTGCATAGGCTTCATTGGATTGCCAAAGAGGTTGATAACATCAATAAGGTCAAGAACTCTTGGGGTAGGTGGTATCTTTCTAGATATTTCTTCCAACTGTTAATTCTATGATTCTGTGATGGGTAAGAAGTGGTCTCTACCTCCCTCCAAATTTTCATGGCATGTTGTCTTTTTGTATTTTACTTTGTATTATCATTATTTGAGTATATGTCCTATTTCTCTTAGTGGATCACAAGATCCTTGAGATCTGAGATAGCATCTTATTCATTTTTACATCCTCCTTAGCACCTAACACATTGTAGGATTTCAAGAAATGTTTTGAATTGAATTGCTAAACAGAATTACTTAGTTGACTACAAAAGTAACATAACAGATTTTTTTTTAAACAAACAGACTAAATTTATAAAGCTAAATAAAGGTAAGCAGACTATAGTTGGGGAAAATAATGCATTCTTTCCCAGGTTGCACTCCTGACTCTCCTCTCACTTTCTCTATGATGCCCCAGAAATTCCACACTCCTGGGAGTTCACTCTAGCCCTGGGCTTCACACAATGGAAATACCTTTTATCCCAGAAGCTCCTGCTTCTGCCTGGATGGTTCCTTCTAGAACCTTTATTTTAAGGAGTCCCAGGCCACTCATGTCTTCTTTTCTCTCTAAACTGCAATCCTTATCATCCTGGGTTTTTTTTTTTTTTTTGGTAGGACATATTCCCTGTCACTACTTCTGTTTCATTTTATATGTCATCTTCCCTCACTAAGATATAAGCTCCTTGAGGACAGGGACTACCTTTCTGCTTATATTGCATTTCCAGTACTTTTCAGTGCCTAATACACAGAAAGTGCTTAGAAAATGCTACCTGACTTGAATTTTTGATTTACTAAACATATAAAGAAAAGGTGACCAAGGAGAAATATTTTGGTCTGTAGAGTCACAGGTGTGGTATGGAAGGGAGCCATAGGGCAGTAGATGGACATATAGTCTTAACCTGATTATGATTACTAAACTGGAGAGTGAGGGAGAGATTGTGCAAAGGGATCCAGCATTGGGGAAACTACCAAGACAATGGATATAATGAACCATGGAAAGTACTTATCAATCTGGACAATATAGTCATCTTGGGACTCATATTTCAATGATGCTATTGCTACTTAAAATGTCGTTGGGGTAGAGTGGCTAAGTCACTCAGTGGATAGAGAGCCAGATCTGGAGTTGAAAGTGGGTTTGAATCTGGCCTCAGACACTTCCCAGCTGTGTGACCCTGGACAAGTCACTTAACTTACTTTACCTAGCTCTTATTGCTTTTCTGCCTTAAAAAAAGTGCTAAGGGAATTCCTTTTCTGGTGAGAAGTGCCTTTGGTGACTATGTCACATTCTTTTCAACAATCAGTCTCAAGCAGTCATTTTTTGAGGAAAGGTTTGATTTTTTTGAAAAAAGGAAACGTCATTTGGAACCAAGTCTAGTGATATTTAGATAGTGATAGATAGCGATATGAAACCAAGTCTAATACTATTTTGGGGGTCAAAGACAAGCTACATCTATAAAATAATTAATGTTATGTAGAACCACTTTTGGGGGGAGAATTTCTTGTGTCTAATTCATATCTGGGAAAATTATTCAGACCAACAGGGTCCAGTATTTTGATACTAGTTTCCTTCAGAAGCAATTATTTCACAAATCTAAGCAAGGAAAATGCTCTTGAAAGAAGAAAAGAAAATTGTAAAATTTAAAATTTAATCTCAAATAATAAAAATATATTTTGGAGGTTTATTAAGTGATCATTAGAAATCAAGGAATAAAGAGGATACAAAATAAAAATCATGTGCCCATGGCTGGTTAGCCATTTTCAAAATCCCCACCTTACCACTATCCCTGCTGATTGCTGCATCATGCCAAAGAATGTGGGAGGAGTTACAGCCAGTTAAATACCAATAATGTGATCTCGACAAGGTGGAGATTCAGGAGAGATTATAGGGAATTTGGGGAAATACTAAGGACTTCTGGGGAATGAAGTCAAAGGTTCAAAATCTCCATTTATACAAAATGGATCTTAAAACAGGCTACTTAGAAAAGATATTCTCCAATAAAAAACCCTGACCCAAAGATGTCAAGATAAAAAATGTACATTTATTCAATATTTTACATATTCCATTAAAGAACTCTGACCTAAAGATCTATAGAGAAAATGAACAGCTTACATTTATATTATACTGTGTACAGTATTGTATATAATATTGTATGTATGAAAATAATTATTATTCTCATATCCCTCCCCATTTGACAGAAACCATTTTTATCATACCCATTTTACAGTTGGAAAAAACCAAGTCTCAAAGAGCTTAAGCAACTTACCCAGAATTTATTAAGTATCTGAGTATTTTATTAAGTATCATTTAAATTCAGGATTTCCTGATTTCAAGTCTAGGTCTCTGGATATAACATAATAATGCCTCTACATAAGTGTTCAGTCAGGGGGCAGCTGGGTAGCTCAGGGGATTGAGAGCCAAGCCTAGAGATGGGAGGTCCTAGGTTCAAATCTGGCCTCAGACACTTCCTAGCTGTGTGACCCTGGGCAAGTCACTTGACCCCCATTGCCTAGCCCTTACCACTCTTCTGCCTTGGAGCCAATACACAGTATTGACTCCAAGACAGAAGGTAAGGGTTTAAAAAAAATAAGTGTTCAGTCACAGTCTAAATCATATAGCTAGATGTGGAAGAGGGTTTAGAGGCCATATTGTTTACCTCTGTGTAGGTGGAAAATTTGCCACACCTGAACTACATTCACAGCATCCTTTTAAATTACATCCTCATTTTATGTAAGGATGCTTGGGAAATAAATTTGGCTGACACCCACACTGTGGGGCTCTTTTTTTCATAGCTTGTGCTTTTGGTAAAGTGCTGTAGGTGTGAGTCTCTGTCTCTCTTTGCTCTGCTCACTTGACTGAAAGAACCTTTTTTTCTTTCCCCTCTCTTTTAATTATTATTAAAAATCCTAGAAATTTTTGGGGATCATGAAGGGACTAAGAACTAGAGGAACCAGATTTTTTCTCCTTCCATGGTTTTCCCTTTCCCCTCTCCCCTTTTTCTTCTCCTTTCTCCCTCCTGAAAAATCCTTCAAAGCCTTTTCAGGCTCATTGCCTACACCTGCTCACCAGGAGAGCCAAGTAGCTGGGTCTCCCTCACAGAGGTTATTCCTGCTAACTCCTTCTGCTGTCACTGCTGCTTGTTCTTCCTGATACTGGTAATCTTTAAATTCCCTGCCCCAAACCCCAGTCCAGTGGAAGGGGATTCATTTTCCCTTTTCAAGGGGATACCAGTCCTCTCTCCTAATTAAATACTGTTCCAAAAAACAAAACAAAACAAAACAAAACCCAAACACCCCACCCAGCTTCCTATACTCATTCTTAAAAAAACAAAAAACAAACAAACAAAACCCAACCTCTTCCCACTCCAGCTAAAAAAAGTCCTCACCCTTAAAAACTAGCCCAGGAACCTCCAGTCAAGATGGCAGCTTAGAGAAAGCTAAAGTTCAGAGATCCAGAAACCCTTCCTTACCGATCTCAAACTGAATGCTTCTAGGGCACCGAAATTCAAAACAAACAACAGAATAGAACCCAGGAACACTCCTCCTGTACCTGGATCAAAAGGTACGGCCCCCAAAAGTCAGAACCTGAGATCACTCGGATCTAAGGGGTAGGCAAAAGGAAGGTCCCAGGACCCATCCCCCCCAACCCAGAGTGCTGAATCTGAGGCAGCAGCAGGAACCTCAGGGCAGGCAAAAGGGCCTTGGGAGCCGGCTATTCTGAAGGCCGCACCCTGAAAACAACCTGAGCCAGTCATGGGAGCACCCAGACAGCAGGGAAACAGAGAGAGACCGGGGGAGCCTGTAGCCCCCTGACCAGATCCTTCCATCTGAGTCTCACTGAAGGTCCCTGCCTCAGGGCATACTCAGTCTGAGGTTAATCTTATCACCAGCCCTCAGAGCTCCTGGAAGCCATGGCCCCTCCCTCTCAGAGTGCAGGCTCCTCTGGCCAGCAAAGGCATTGAAATACATCTGAGAGTGTCAAGCCAGGCACAGAGCATAGAAGTAAGGCAACAGAGAAGCATCAGGAGGGAACTGAGGAGGGTAGTAACACCAAAACACCAGCAATTCCGGGCTTCTTGGGGAAGACAGACAATTTGCCTGGGGCTAAAGCCACTGAACACCAGACAGATAACAGAAGAGCCAGCCCCCCTCACTCAGATAGAGATGGCAAACAGCACAGAAGCAAAAAAGCCTCAAAACAACAAGAAAAACAAGAAGGGGGCAACTTTGGACACATTTTATGGAGCAAAAAAACAAAATACAGAGGAGATAGAAGAGGAAACACAAGCAAATGTGCCAAAACCTTCCAAAGGAAATGGAAACTCGGTCCTTTCCCCTTTTTATCATCTCTTTGGTATACAGACCCAGTAGTGGTATTACCAGATCAAAGGGTATGAACAGTTGTATAGTTCTTTGGGCATAGTTCAAAATTGCCTTCCAGAATGGTTGGATTAGTTCACAACTCCACCAATAATGCATGTGTCCCATTTTTGTCACATCCCCTTCAATATTTATCCTTTCTTTTACTGTCCTATTGGCCAATCTGATAAGTGTGGACTTCAGAGTTGTTTTAATTTGCATTTCTCTAATCAAGAGTGATTTAGAACATTTTTATATGATTATTGATAGCTTTGATGTCTTCATCTGAAAGCTATCAATTCATATCCTTTGACCATGTATCAATTGGGTAATGACTTGCATTCTCATAAATTTGACTTAGGAATGTTTCCTTCTTATTGAAGTTACTGTTTTGTTTTATTTTTCTGTGCTCTAGCAGTCCAGCACTGCCCTCAAGCACAAGCACTCTGCAGGCAAATCTTTCTCTGTGTTTGGGCAGAGTCTTCATCATTACAGAAGAAATCCTCCCAAAACATACTCCTTCCACAATTATAACTCTAGGGAAGGATTCTTCTTCTTCTTCTTTTTTTTTCCAAACCTTTACCTTTTATCTTGGAATCAATACTATGTATTGCTTCCAAGGCAGAAGAATAGTAAGGGCTAGGCATTGGGAATTTAGTGACTTGCCCAGGGTCACAGAGTCAGGAAGTGTCTGAGCTTAGATTCAAACCCAGGTCCTCCTGACTCCAGGCCTGGTGCTTTATATACTATGACATCTAGCTGTCCCTTAGAGCACAGATAATTTTTTTTTTGAGCTCTTTCAGGAGTCAAGTGAAGCCTATAGATCTCCTTTTTTTAAAGATTAAAATTAGGGAATATGGGGAAGACTGAGGCAGGTAGAAATTAGTTTCTCTCTGCAAGGAGTATTATATTTTTTAGAGGTTTATTAAAAGCTAAGGATTAAAGAAAATACAGGATAAGAAAACACGTGTCCAGACCACAGAGAGGCCTAGACACAACCTCACCTACATTATGGAAAGAGCCACATCTGCCCCAAAGAGAAGTCTAAGAGACAGTCCTCAAAAACCTTTGAATCAGCTTAAATACCTTCTCGATCTTGGCCCAGGTGAGATTACAAGGCATTCTGGGGAAGTGGAGCAAAGGCTCGTGGGGATTGTAGTCCTGTATTCGAGTCTCTTTTTTACATTCCCCCCATTTGATCATTTGAAAAAAATTAATTTTTTCCCAAAGGATCATGAAAACATAATCAATTTAAAGATTATAATAATTTGAGGATAAGAGAAACAAAAGAATAAAACCAATAATAATGCTGAACGCATTGACAAAAAGCCAGTTAGGGGGCAGTCCCCTTTGGCATGAAAGTATACATACAAATAAATGTTCAATCAACCATACCCAAAGTTCAATTTTGTGCAACTTGTGGTCTGGAGGCTTCTTCATGGTGGCTTCTCCAACAGTTCAGTTTCTGGATTCAGAGGGGTAGCATCTTCTTTACCTAAAATTCTTCTCAAAAGGGATTTAAACTTTGCAATTTAAATAATAATATTTTTTTACATTCTCCCTGTTAAGAGGGTGATTAAAAAACCGGAATCACTTAGGGATGCATGGCTGAGGTATATGAATCAATTGGCAAGAGATATTAAAAAGATATCAGAAAAATCCAAAAGAAAAGAAAAAATTTCTGGATGAAAATATAGACTATCAAGGTCTTATGTGTAAAAATTCCAAGTAAAAAGAAAAATAAATCTATAACAGGTCCTTCTATCAGGGCCCAATCAAAATGATCTAAGCAATGATGCATTTACCTAGTCAGTAGCCAGGACTACAGAAAGTTACCACACTATGGAAGGCAGAAAAGAAAGGGACCAGAGTATATAAGCCAAGGTTCCGGGAGCCAAGTCTGAGGTACTTGGTAGAATGTGGAACAAGGAAGACCTGCTTTTAACACAGGTTAAACAGCCGCAACCTTGAACCCCAAACATGTTCAAGTCCTCTTTGTCTAGGCTCAAATTGACATCAATTTCACCAGGATTGGTTGGTCTTCTTGACCTTATGCTCTATTGGCACTATGCAGTGGCTCTTTTGTGTATATATTGTCCTGGAATCAGACAGAATCATTAAGCAAAGTCCCATAATTTATTTAAATAATTAGTGGCATCATTTTTATAGTCTCTAGCTTTTTAGGGCATACATTAGCAAATGTATTTCAAACTTGTAGCACTGAAAAGTCAAAAAGTTAAAGAAAATCTCAGTGCTGGTGACATGTGCTTCAAATATAAAAAGGAGAGAAAAAATAATAAAAAAAACTGAAAAAGTATATTGTACATGCAAGAAAAATATAATAATAAAAGAGCTTTAAAAAATTCAAAAATATAGCTTATAATCATTGATACTCTGTGTCAGCTAAGAAAATATAAAATGCAAGGCTTTCTCATCAAAAATGAAATCCATTTCCTCTTAATATCTGGCCATGACCACTGTGAGTAGAAGGCAAATGAACTGAACAAGGTTAACAATTTTTTTCATTTTTAAAAATACAGTAGTACAAATATGTAGTTATCAAAATCCCCAAAATTCTCAATAGCCCAATTAATTGCAATAGCAAACAAACACACTTTCATATTTCACATAAGTTGCTGTATGACATTTTTAAAGCCTATGAATTGATGGACATTTGTCACAATTTTTACAAACATAGCAATCTTTCAACCTTGGTAATAAACATATTTTTAAACAAAGTAAAACTCATCTTGGGTTAAGAACATAATCAAGAAATCTATATATCATTCTGGTAGAAGTAAAATAGTGAGCTGAAGAGCATAAATAAAGGGGTGCTCCTTTTTCTTGGAGGCTTATAGGGATACAAATGCCCTGAGAATAACTGCCCAACTTCCATTCACATGTGGGAAGGTTGGGGGTTATAAAATGAATTTCACTTCAGCTACAATTGGCCTTACCTCGTGGTAGAGGCAGGCAAAAATAACCAGATTGTTAAAAAAAATTCCAAAAATCATATTTAAAAAACCCTTAAAATCAAATCATTTGAGGTATTTAGCACATTAAAATTTCCAAGGTTGTTGATACAATTATAACCAGTTCTGAAGTCCATCTATCCTTGACAAAATAGAAAAAGGCTGTTTCTTCATATATGGGCTTATTCACAATAATATTTGTTCAATAATTATAGGGGAAAAACAACAGAATTTTTAAAACTAAGTACATTCAAAATAAATTCAATCAACCTTCAGTTCAAGCAGAATAATATTGAATCCAGTAATATATGAACTTAAAATCACAAAGTTAAACCATAACAAAAAATGCAATAGAATACAGAGATTTTTATAAACCATTGGAGTCTGAAATGCCTTAGAATATAGCCTTTAGTCTCTTCAAAGTTCCTTGGGTTCTTATCCATTTAAATGTCTATTGTCCAAAGGCAGAGTAGTAAGAGCTAGGCAATGGGTTTCAAGGGACCCGTCCAGGGCCCCATAGCTGGGAAGTATCTGAAGCCCGATTTTAACTCAGAACCATGCTCTCAGTACCCTGAGCCACCCATTTTCAAATTCAAAGTTGAATCTTTGGGCTGAATCTTTCTTCTGGCACGCAGGTGAAATCAATGAAATTACTAGAACAGTCAAAAGGTATCCTTTTAAACAGCCCATTGCTATTAAGTTTCTGTTTGAAAAATCTGTTTCTTCTCCTCTCCCTTTTCTCTCTCCCCTGCTCTGATAGCCCTGTGGCCAATACCCCCATCCACGTGGAGGCTTGGCCTAAGGGAAAATTGCCTGTTCTCCTTTCCCTCTTGTCTCTCCCCTCCACCCACATGGCCAATACTGTTACCAGCTGGTTGCAATGAGTCCTCAGCAATCTGCTCCAAGGATCTGGGTGATAAGCCAGCTGGGGTCATGCTCATGGGTCTGGGGCTGGGGTGATGAGCTGTCAGGGTCAGAGGCCAGATGGGTGAGAGACAGACCGCCGGGGTGGGTTGGGCCAGGAGCCGGAGCACAGTTCAGGCACCAGGTGAGAGGCCAGGAGCAGAATCAGGAGCTGGAGAGAGCCGCAGGCAGGAGCTGATCAAGATGGTTTTCTAAAGAGCATCTCGGAGGACCGTGGCTTTAAAAAAATCATTATCTAGGCTAAAAAATTTGAGAAGTTCTCGTCCAATCTAGTGGTCGCCAAAACTGTAACAGTTAAAATTTAGGAATATATGGGGGAGACTGAGGCAGGGAGAAATTAGTTTCTCTCTGCAAGCAGTATTACATTTTTTTAGAGGTTTATTAAAAGTTAAGGATTAAAGAAAATACAGGATAAGAAAACACGTGTCCAGGCCACAGAGAGGCCTAGACACAACCTCACCTACATTATGGAAAGAGCCACATCTGCCCCAAACAGAAGTCCAAGAGACAGTCCTCAAAAGCCTTTGAATCAGCTTAAATACCTTCTGGATCTTGGCCTAGGTGAGATTACAAGGCATTCTGGGGAAGTGGAGCAAAGGCTCGTGGGGATTGTAGTCCTGTATTCGAGTCTATTTTTTACACTTTCAAATGAATGCTTATAAGTGTATAAAATAAAATATATAGGAATACCCAGGAGGCCAGTTATATTGAAATAATTATAAAAATAAATTAAAACTTCACAAACCCATTTAAAAAATCATGTTCTAGTGGGTCAAACTAGGGACCTCCTTTTAGTAAGGCTAATTCTCCTTTTCCACTTCTGTCTGATCTCTGGCTTCACAAAAGCTTGCTTAGGAGCAGGATGTTGTTGTCTGGGAGGCAGAACAGTCTAATGGCTAGAGGACTGGAATTGAAATCTGGAAGATCTACATTTGAATTCTGCCTTAGACATCTTCATCTTCAACTTTATGAGTTCAAATTGGAGCTCAGATATTTACTAGCTTTGTGACCTTGGGCAAGTCACTTAATCCTGTTTGCATCAATTTCTTTATCTATAAATTGAATTGGAGAAGGAAATGGAAAACAACCTTGAGGATCTCTGCCAGGAAACCCCAAATGGGGTCACAAAGAGTTAGACACAACTGAAAAATGACTGAAAAACAAGAACAACAAATAATACATAATAACTATGTAACCCTCAACAAATCATTTAATCTTTTTCGGCCTTACTTTCCTCATCTGTAAAGTGAAGGGTTTGACTCAATGACCTCTAAGGCCTCTTTTAACTCTACATCTCTGGTCCTGTAATCCTCCACTGTTTCAAGGAAAATTGCCTAACATGAGCTCTGCTTCAACTAGAAAGAGTTACAAATCTTCACATTCCATCTCTAATGCATTGTAGCTGTGTGGCCTTAGTCAAGTCATTTAACTCAGGACTTAGCATAATGCCTGGCATATTTCAGGCACTTAATGTATGTTTATTGAATTGAGTTAAATTGAATTTAATGGCTCACTGCTCTATACAAGTTGTGGTTCCCCTGCATTCAGAGAGGAAACTTCCTTAGCCTGGAATTCCACATACTAGTGAAATCCAAGATCCAGTCCCTATCCTTATCATTCATTAATGTTGTTGTAGAATCATTTTAATCATGTCTGATTCTTCATGGCCCCATTTAGGATTTTCTTGGCAAAGATGCTGGAGTGATTTGCTATTTCCTTCTGCAGATCAATTCATAGAGGAGGAAATGAAAACAAATAGAGTTAAGTGACTTGGCCAGAATCATACAGCTTGTAAGTGCCTCAGGACAGATTTGAACTCATAAAGGATCTTCCTGATTCCAAACCCAATGCTTTATCTATTGTTCCACTCAACTGTCCATCCATAATTTGATCAATCTTCCATCCACACTGTATATATCTCATATATATATTACATATATATATATATACATATATATATATATATATATATATTAGGCATTTTGTCTCCCCCATTAGAATGCATACTCTTTGAAATCAGGGGCTATGTCTTCCTTTTACCTCCAGCACAGGTATATAGTAAATGCTTAATAAATGTTCACTGATTGACACAAATCAGTTTATCAATTTAGCCAACAGAGAGCAGAGTTCTGAAGAAGACATGAGACAGGTAATTTTTTTTAAATTCAAAGATATTTATTTTCCCAATTACATGTAATAATAATTTTCAGCATATGTTTTCCAAAATTATAAGATCCAAAGCAACCCCCTTCCTCCCATCCCTTCCCCTACTCAGAGATGGTAAGCAATTTGATCTGGGTCATATGTGTATTATTATTCAAAACATATTTCCTTATTGGTCATTGTTGTAAGAGCACACTCATACAACCCCCTCCTCTTCCCCAATAAAACTGTAAATACATTATGTGATAGATTGTAAGCTTTGATCTGCATCCAACTCTAACAGTTCTTTCTCTGGAGGTGGATAGCATTACATATCAATTTTGATGCTGGTGGTGGGAAATAGAGAAAAGAAAGAGGAAGACAAAAGTAGAGAACTCTCCATTGGAGAAATGGGGATCCTGGCCATAAAGAGGACAGTAGAGGGATCCAAGTGCTGACAATAGGGTTGAGAGGGAAATGAGGAGAGGACACAACTAGAAGGTGATCAGATTCCCAGAGAAAATTTTATCTACTTTTCCATTTTGCTGAGGGCCTGCCTTAACTTGCCCCTGGGAGCCTGCTTTTTTTTTTATGTGCTGAAAAAGGTCAGTATTTTGAAAGGGCTGTTGGGAACTGCAGCATTTGTGATCTCCCAGGACAGCTGAGAGTCAGGCCATCTCTGAGCAAGGAGGGCCAGAGCAGAAGGAAGTTTTTCTTCCTTGCTGTCCCAGAGGAGGATCACTAGAGCCTTCAAATCAGACTTCCTGTATTTCCCTTTATGATGCAGAAAGAGCAGACAGTTTCATTTACATCCTCATTTATCCTGCAAAGTGCTAAATGATCAGTGATATATTGAGACTTTGATTATTTCTGAAAGAATCTCTTCTATGATCTCCATTAACGTTTAAAACAGATAATGCATGTTTGGGGAAATATAATGTTGGTATAGAGATTGCCAGAGCACTTGGGTTTGTCAAAAGAAATTCCAACATGCCATGCATTTAAGGAAAAAAAATTGATGTCACTGCAAGATGTTGAATTAGTTGGCTGGATGTGCCATTGTAAGTAATAATGATGAATAATAAATGGCCAAGAATACTCTGCAACTCAGGGGGAGGAAGAAGAGAAAACTCGCAAGGAGAATTTATGTCCTTGGAAGGCAAAAGATTGAGTCCTAGACTTTTCTATTAGTCCTTTGAAGAAAACCCCCTTCAAAGACAAATTCTTGGGGAAGAAAAAATCATTTCCTGTCAAAGGAGACTGAGTCTTTTTGAGACAAAGGATGTAAGAGCTATACTTGGAAGACAAGTCCCTCTCTCTCCCACCCTCCCCTACCAAACCTCCATAAGTACATTGACAGATCTTCCAGAGGGGGTTAGCCTGTCTGTTTTTACATTGCCTTCCCCTTCTGTTCTCCTTATCTGTCAAGTGGGGAGAATAATTTCTGCCTGATGTATCTCAATGGGATCAAAAATGCTTGGGGGAAAAGAAAGTTAAAAGTACTATATTTATTATTATTACTATTGTTCTTAAAAGTCATGGAAGTGGCCTTAGAAGCTCTTAAATCCAATTCCCTCATTTTACAGAAGAGAAAACTGAGGCTCGTACTTGCCCAAGATCATACAGCTAGTAAGTGGCAGGGCTGGGATTTGAATTCCTGTACTTTGACTTTCAATCTATAACATACTTTCCAAGGTATCACACTGAAGGTTGGTTTCCTGGGCTACTAGTAAAGCCATAATAAGTTGAAAGACAGAAAGAAAACTGGCTACCAAGATCTTGGAATCAAATTGCTATGTAATAATTTTATTCATTGTCTTGAAAGGGGACCTTGGTACATGTTTACACTCTTGGAAATAGTTTGAGGAAGATAAAATGAGGACAGTCTGAACCACCTAACTGCCTATTTCTCATGATACATTTTCTCTGTACTGTAAAAACTGTGGTATTTTGTGATGTCTTGTGGAGAGTGCCAGCCAGATGGGTTGCTGAATGAATGACCTTTAAGATAGCAGAAATGGTAAGCCTGCTCTTACTTTCCTCTTCCCTCCCCCTACTTTTCTTACTGACCCTATCAGAATGAGTCTTGCCTTGGCCTTGTCAGGGCCATTCTTTGTCCTTTAGCTTCACCCATTGTCTCTGGGCTTCTACCTTCACAATCGATGTTGCTTCCTTTTCAGAATCCCTTGACACATGTTCTTATTTCTCATAGCCTGCTTGAACCATAGCCCAAGATTCCCATTCTCTATTATCTGGCATCTATCCATCCATAAATATTTATTGATCTCTTACCAGTTGGAGAAGGAGCATAACAAAGGAGGAAGACTATATTAGGACTCAGGAGGCCTGGGTCTTAGTGGACGGTGACCTTGGAGTCAGTACCTGAGTGAATTCTGGCTCTGCTTTTTACTCTTGGTGTGATCTTACTATTATTACTGAAACTGAGATCATTTAAATGATTTGTCCAGGACCAGTCCATCCTTTGTCATTTATTAAGTGCTTACTACATGCTAGTCACTGTTTGTAAATAACTGGTTAATATCTGAGGCAAGATTTGAAGTCTTGACTTCCTGATTTTAAGCCCAGTGTTCTTGGCCTCAGTTTCCTTATCTATAAAATGAAGAGGTTTGGCTAGATGGTCTCTACAGCTATGATCCTATCATCTTATTCCTAGCTCAGTCACTGGCTCATGTAGGCAGTCTTGGGCAAATCACTCCTCTCCCCCCCCCCCCACTTTCGTTTCTTGAACAAGATGACTTCTAAGGTCCTTTCCAATTCTGAAATGATCAGCATTTATGCTTTGCTCCACACTGTCCTCTTGGTCAGGCAGCTATTGTCCAATTTGTAGTGGGTACAACTTACAGTAAAAACAAGGAGGTGGTAAAGACGCCAAAATGGAATGGGGAAGATGGCACATAGTTAATGAAGAAAACCCACACTTTTACTTAGGAAGTCTAGAATAGGAGTGGAGGTGTGGCTGGTGTGGATACTTGAATAAATTATTGCTGTCATGAATAGGGGAGAATCCCAGTGAGTCATTCATTTTTTTCTGACTGATTGTATTGCTGTCAATCTGCACCTATTAAGAAAAAAGACAATCCAAATTTTCAAACCTCTCTCTGCAAACTCTTCTGCTGTGTAAGCATATGCTCAGATATTTGTCCATTCTGTCCTTTGTAGCATTCAGTATCAAGGAACATCTTGGGTCTTTAGCTTTTTGAAGTCTGTCCTTGACACAATCCTGTAACTCTCTTTCAATGACCACGCACAAGAAAAATATTGTTGTTAAGTCCTTTCAATGGTGATCCCATTTGGGGGTTTTCTTGGCAAAGATACTGGAATGTTTTGCCATTTCCTTCTCTGCTCATTTTGCAGAGGAGAAAACTGAGGCAAGTAGGGTTAAGTGACTTGCCTGGGGACTCCCTGCTAGTAAGTGTCTGAGGCCAGATTTTAACTCAGGAATAGAAGTCTTCCAAGCCCAGCCAGCTAGCTGCCTCTAGAGAAGAAAAATATCCTTTTCTAAGCTCTTCTTGACTCTCTAAGGCTATAGGTTGCAGAGAAGGGATGGATAGGAGGACTTTTTCATACTATAGAGTTCCTTGTACTAATAAAATCACAAGTCTAGCCTGAAACCCTAGCCTTTAATCCCTCTTCACCCATGAAAAGTCCATTTTTGTTCTTATGTGCTTTCAACCCTGGTATCTTTGCATATATGAGAACCCCAGCCAAATTTACCTTTCCCATCAGGCATTTCTAAATTTGGCTTGACTGTAGAGTTTTGGAGCTTTCTTGTCCAACTCCTCCCTCGTAGAGATGAAGAAAGGCAGAGTGAGCTGCTCACTTAGTAATAAATTAGTGTCAGAGCCAAGACTAGACCAGTGTTCTTTTTCACTGTGCTGGAGGACCTTGTTTTTATCTCCTGTATTTTTATTACTACCTATAGGAAATTTTTTCTTTAAAAATTTTCATGTGTGTGTTTATGCATTTATGTGTGCATGTGTTTGAGTGGCCACTTCAATTCTTTGACATCAACTAGTGTGTATAATCTGTAAAATTTAAAATTATATCTCAAATAACAAAAATATTATATTTTATGAGGTTTATTAAATGATCATTAGAAATCAAGGAATAAAGAGGATACAAAATAAAAACCATGTGCCCATGGCTGGTTAGCCATTTTAAAAATCCCCACTTACCATCATCACTGCTGATTGCGGATTCATGCCCGACGAGAGAGTGTAGGAGGCCTTACCTCCAGTTAAATACCAATAATGTGATATCACCAATGTGGAGATGCAGGAGAGATTATAGGGAATTTTGGGAAATACTAAGGACTTCTGGGGAATGAAGTCAAAAGTTTAAAAATTTCCATTTATGCAAATCTCCCATTTCTTCAAAAAAGGGAAGGGACACATTTTTATCTCTCTTCTCTGGGAAAGCACCAATATTAGTTAGTAACCAATGCATTAAAAAGAATTTAATTTTAATTAACTAATTTTTAATTAAAAACATTTATTAGATATCTAATCTAACATGCTTTGTTGAGTGGCTCGCAATACAAAATGACAAAATCACACAACTACTACTTTTAAGGAATTTACAATCTAGTAGGAGAGGTAAAAACTGTACACAACTATTATATGAGGCAGAATGTTCTAAGTGCAAGGGAAAGGCTGAGACAAAGTGCCATGAGAAACAGTGAGGAGGGTGAGATCACTTGCAGTTGGGCTCCTCAGGGGAGGTTTTATTGGCTAAATGTAGTCCTGAAGGGTCCCTTGAAGAGAGAGAAGGATGTCAATAGACTGAGAAAAAGGTGGTGATAGGGATCTATTTCATTCCTGGGGGTTAGTGTTAGCAAAAGATAGAAATGGAAGAGGTCAGGAGGATAGTGAATAGTGAATCATACAATTTATACAGGGAACTTAGAATGTGGTATCTCTACAAGAATAAGGCTACAGGGTTAGTTGGGTGGCTCATTGGATTGAGAGCCAGTCCTGGAGACAGGAGGTGCTGGGTTCAAATGTGGCCTCAGACATATCCTAGCTGTGTGACCCTGGGCAAGTCACTTAATCCCAATTGCCTAGCTTTTATTGCTTTTTTGCCTTAGAACCAATGCTTAGTATTATATTATTTTTTCTGGTAGGAGTTTAGAAAAAAAAAATAAGGCTAGAAAGATATATTGGAACTAGGTCTATAATCTAGGGCTTTAAGGGCTTTAAGATAAGGAATCTCTATTGTTTTGTTTTGGTCAACAGTGCATGATTACTAAAAATGTTTGAGCTGGGAAGGTGTTGAGTTTAAAGATGTGCATTAGAAGGATTACTTTGCCCCCCATATGGAAGCCCTCGCCTATAATCTTTTTTTAAAAAATTTTAAATTATTTTTATTTTTTAAAACATTATTTTATTTGGTCATTTCCAAACATTATTCATTGGAGACAAAGATCATTTTCTTTTCCTCCACCCCCTCCCACCACCTCTCCCATAGCCGATGCGCGATTCCACTGGGTATCACATATGTTCTTGATTTGAACCCATTTCCATGTTGTTGGTATTTGCATTAGGGTGTTCATTTAGAGTCTCTCCTCAATCATGTCCCCTCAACCCCTGTAGTCAAGCAGTTGCTTTTCATCGCTGTTTTTACTCCCACAGTTTGTCCTCTGCTTGTGGATCGTGTTTTTTCTCCTAGATCCCTGCAGATTGTTCAGGGACATTGCATTGTCCCTAGTGGAGGAGTCCATTACCTTCAATTGTACCACAGTGTATCAGTCTCTGTGTACAATGTTTTCCTGGTTCTACTCCTTTCGCTCTGCATCACTTCCTGGAGGTTGTTCCAGTCTCCATGGAATTCCTCCACTTTATTATTCCTTTGAGCACAATAGTATTCCATCACTATCAAATACCACAATTTGTTCAGCCATTCCCCAATTGAAGGGCATCCCCTCATTTCCCAATTTTTGGCCACCACAAAGAGCGCAGCTATGAATATTCTTGTACAAGTCTTTTTCCTTATTATCTCTTTGGGGTACAAACCCAGCAGTGCTATGGCTGGGTCAAAGGGCAGACAATCTTTTATCGCCCTTTGGACATAGTTCCAAATTGTACTCCAGAATGGTTAAATCAATTCACCACCCCACAAGCAAAGAATTAATGTCCCTACTTTGCCACATCCCCTCCAGCATTCATTACTTTCCTTGCCTATAATCTTTATGGCTGACTCATGGCTCCCTTAAGTTTGGGACTTTTGAACTGCAGTGGGCTATGCTGATCATATGTTTACACTAAGCTTGGCATCAATGTGACGAGCCCCTGGGACTGTGGGGCCACCAGTTGCTTAAGGAAGGGGCAAGTAATCCCAGGTTAGAAATTGAGTAGGTCAAAACCCCTGGTATGGGATTGTAAGATTTCCTAAGATTAGCTGTCCCCATCTAGACTTAGGAGAAAAACCAAACCAAACCCTGATTACTTCAGTTTTTGTGTGAAGGATGGATTTTAGAGAAGAGACACTAAAGGTGGAGAGATCTGATAGGCTATTTATAAGAATTCAGAGGAAAGTTAAAAGTAGAGTGTTTTATTTTATTTATTTATTTTTAAACCCTTACCTTCCAGACAGAAGAGTGGTAAGGGCTAGGCAATGGGGGTTAAGTAACTTGCCCAGGGTCACACAGCTGGGAATGTCTGAGGTCAGCTTTGAACCTAGGACCTCCCATCTCTAGACCCAGCTCTCAATCCACTGAGCTACCCAGCTGCTCCCAAAAGTAGTGTCATAGTAAAAGTAGAAAAGAATTTTTTTTCAGTTAATCTGACTTTAATAGTCAGTGTTGGGATGGAGCCAACTCACAGAAGTTCCAGAGAGCTGATTGTTAAATTTTCAGGTTAATTATTTATACCTCTTGCTAAATGCTACAAATTGCTAAATGCTACAAATCAAAGGCTTGATTTATTGTTTTGTTAATTGTCTAGGCTTCAGAAAATGATGGAGAAATTGTTACTAATGTAGATTAAACATAAAAATGTGCTACAGATATATTTTTTTTCCATAGAACTGGTTGTTAAACATTTACAAGCCGATTGAAAAACTTAGCTTTCAAAACAACCTAGGATAGTGCAGGATTTTGAGAAAATGTTTTTCAGACTGGATAATTTTATGAACTATTCTCAGAATGAGTTTTGTGGGTTCAAAAGATTATATTAGTGAAATAGTAGCTAGGAGGAAGTGAGAGCAAAGCCAGGGGGAAATATAAGGTGCTGGTATCCTAAAAGGTGGTGAAGAAGAGGTCAGAGAGCAGTAGTTTGCAAAGAAAAGAGTTTTCTTTCCCAAGTCCAATGACTGATTACAGATCTCGTTTCATTGTATCTCAACTATGTGACCTTGAGTATAAATTACTTAACATCTCAGAGTTAAAAGAGTTTCTTCTATAAAATGGAAACAGTAACAGCTATTTTGCCTGCCCCACAGTCCTATTATGAGGATCAACCGACATTTTGCAGGTGAAAGAACTCTAAAAACTATAAACAACTATACAAGTGTGAGTTGAAATGACTTGCATCTCAAATTGCCTACTGCATTGTTTTCCTGATGGCCAGGTCTTCCATTATAGAAAGGAAGGCAGTATAACTCAGTGGAAATAGTGCTAGTTTTGTAGCTAGTGGTTCAGAGTTCAAATTTAAATCTGTTCATTACTACCTATAAGGGCAGCTAGGTGGTGAAGTGGATATAGTGTCAGACCTGGAGTCAGGAATATTCATCTTACTGAGTTTAAATCTGTCCTCAGACACTTCCTATCTGTGTGACCCTTGGTTAAGTCACTTAACTCTATTTGCCTCAGTTTCCTTATGTGTAAATTGAGCTGGAGAAGGAAATGGCAAACCACTCTAATATACTTGCCAAGAAAACCCCCAAAATGGGGTCATGAAGAATCGGACACAATAGGAAAAAATTACTCAACAACAAGAACAAGAACAACATTATTGTCTCTGTGCCCTTGAGTGCACTTAACCTCACTGTCTTAGTTTTCTTCATTTGTAAAATGAGGGGGTTGATTATGTGATGGCTAAGGTTCCTTTTAGCTCTAAATCTATGATCCAAAGTGAATGGGACTATCAAGAGCTCTCCATTTTAAATTAAAAAAAATTTTAGGAGATGCTGTTGATTTACTCAATTGTCCTCTGAAGAAGAGACTGCATCAGTATTTCTCTATTTCCCAGATGGTAAGTTCAAAGGACTCAATATAGCAATGTCCTGGGCAGGAAGCCATTGATAATGCCAGGAAGGGAACTTAGGAAGCTTCAGGTTTTGGTTTCTTGCCCTTAACCTGGGCTTCCTCCCAGGGGAAGTTCTTTGCCAGTAGGATGGGTGATGGCCATTCCCATCAGCAGCCTTTTATGTGCACGCAGGTGAAATCTGTATTGTATTTGGCTAGAATCTTCCCTAACAATCCTTTTAGTTCTGGTTCTTTCTTCTTCCTCCGACCAGTCCTCCTTTTCTCAGAGGATTGTATCTATTTCCCCCAATAGTCTGGTTGTGGCTGCTGTATGGGAAGGAAGGGAGAAGCAGTTCCTGTGCAGTGTATTCAGTGTCTCATCTATTATTAATGCAGACCTAAGCCTGCCCTCCTTTGTGAGGCTTCAATACTTCACATGTAAATTTCAATCTGGCTTCACAAATGCTGGGACAAAGGGCAGCTTGCTCGGTGGCTTCTATTGCACCAGATAACACTTTATTAAGACTAGAAATCAAATTTTCAACCCTGGTTACAGCAGATACAAAATTGGGATTCTAAGTCTAAAATACAAATATATTTCTGCATCCCATTTGTTTAAAAAAAATTACTAGTCGCCTGCTAATATTGCTTGTCTCCCATCAGAGCTTGGCCTTATGACTTAGTGGAGTAAGAAACTGCAGCTGTGGTTATGATTTGAAAGGTGTCAAAAGACCCTTACGATGCCCCTAAAATATATTGTCTATACCCAGAGTTCTCACTCCTTTGAATCATTCATTCAACAGTTCTTTATCAAGCATTTGTTCTATGTAATTATTATGGCATTGAACGCCCCTGTTGGAAAGCTAATAAATCCTCTAATGGTTGGGGAAGTGGGGCAAGTCATTATGAAGGGTTATTACATGGTGATATCACCATCTCTTAGAGTTCAGTTTTAATCTTTATTCAGCTGACTTACATCTGCATATCCAACCCTCATCTCTCTCCTGAGCTCCAGTCTCATATCATTGCCCCCCTGCTGGAGATGCACCCTTGTAAGGGAGGGGGGAATGACTCTCCCCATTAAGGACCCCACCCCACCCCCAAACATACCCACAACTTAGTTGGCACATACAGGGACCAGAATGCAATCATAAGGTGTTAATGAGGTGTTAAACTAACAGTAACAGTTGTGTCTAAGTTGTGATTCCTTTATCAAGTCAGAACATCTTTCTGATTAAGTTGAGAAGAGCCCCTTAAATAGATGAGTCCTGAAGAGCTCAAAGCAAATGGCATCCACCCTGTCCAAAATCGGAGAGTAGGAGAGATAAAAGGGGCTGCCTTTGGAAGAGGTCCCTGTGGGGGGAAGGTATGGGGGAATTGATTTCTCTTCTTCTCTCCCCTTCACACACACCATATAACTTTGTAGGGAAGCTATTAGACAGTAGGAGACTACATGTGGCATGGAGTAGAGGCACACACTCCAGACAGACAAAGAGAAGTAGTCTCCAGAAGACTGAGCCCCCAGAATGAGGATATAATGAGGAGAGAAAGGATTTCTAGGCCCCACAGCACTAGTAGTTGTGAGTTGTCTTTGCTATGTATGAATATTTACATGCATATACCTCGATACCATTGTGCTCTAAGTTTGAGACCACTCTTCTCATAGATGCTATGGGTATTTGTGGGAGTTTGAACCCCAGTACTCTGTTCTGACAATGCTGTCTGAGCAAATGCCTTTGCTAAGTGCTAATTACATCTACTGGATGATTATTAAATGGAAACACAATGGTGGGGGTTTGGGAAGTAAAGTAAAAGGAGTAGTCACCCTTGAGATGCTTTAGAATTTGAAGTTGTGACTTTACGGGGTAACTAATTGTAAATCAATGAATGGGAATTGGGAAGTAGCCCAGAATGTATGCTATACACCAAATGAACCACAGGCATCTTAAACTCATCATGGCCAACTTGTTATTCCCCGCTGCCCCACCCCAATCCAAAACCCACCTCTTCCCAAATACTTTATTTCTATTCCATGTACCACCACCCTTTCAGGGCTAAAACTTTGGAGTTATCTTCAGTCCTTCTCTTTTTGAGCCTAAGTAAGTCTGTCATTTCACTAATCTGGGAGCTATAAATAAGGTAAACATTTCCCCCCCAACATTTTTCTAATGTTTTCTAATAAACTGCTAAAAATATTTAGGGGGCAGCTGGGTAGCTCAGTGGATTGAGAGCCAGGCCCAGAGGTGGGAGGTCCTAGGTTCAAATCTGGCCTCCAACACTTCCCATCTGTGGGACCCTGGAAAAGTCACTTGACCCCCATTGCCTAGCCCTTACCACTCTTCTGCCTTGGAAACAAAACACAGCATTGATTCCAAGATGGAAGGTAAGGGTTAAAAAAAAAAGAAATGCAAAAAACCCCAACTCTATCCTTAAGGTACAATAGAATATACACCTATATTACAATCTAACATATCTGTTTCCTTATCCTGGTACATATATGTTATTTGTTTCCAGTAGAAAGGTTGTTTCCTTTTTATCTTTGTTACTTCAAGGCCTAATCCAATGTCTGGTGTATTGTATTTTCTTGGTCTGGATCTATGATTCCATCTGTGTAGGTAGTTCCCAGGTAAGGAAACTTCTTGTTCCCAATACAGAGAGATCATCAAGTATCCTGACATTTATTATATTAGAGAGTTGCCTAGAGGTATTCATATTTTTAAGTGACATACCCAGAGTCATACAGTCAGTATGTATGAGAGACAGAACTTAGACCCCTGACTTCGAAGTTGGCTCTCTATTTACTACACCATATGGCTGCTCACAGAGGGGACACAAAATGTTTGTTGAGTTTAAACAGCAAGATTCTAAAGGATTGGGACACAGGATGACTAAGTTTTTATACAGGGAAGGAAAGATCAGGAACTTTCAGGTTCAGGTTTAGATGAGGGTTGCTCTAGCTCAGACTTTCTTTATCTGGTGTCTACAGATTACAAAACTGTCCCCCCTCCCCTCTGATATATGCTATGGGGTCTGTGCTATATAGGGAAAAGATATATTTTCATTTACTTATAATTAAAATGTTCCTCTATTTAAAAAATTCTTCTGAGAAGGAGTTCATAGGTTTTCCAGATTCCCCCTGAAATGGAGAACTTCTGGTGGTCAAAGAATAGTATGAGGGTACTAGGCATGAGGGAGACTGAAGGCAGGAGGAATCTGTTGGAAAGGTGCCAGTATATAAATAAAGTATATCAAGACAAGTTCTTCCATAACTTTGTAGAAGAGCCAGTACTGTTGGGTCATACTTGACCATTTACTTAGATCCCTTCAAGGAAAGAGGAGAATAATCTAATTAAAGTAATTAACATTAACATGATTTCTCCCATGCAAAGGTATTTGAATTTCAGGATGTGCTTGTTAACAAAGAGGAATATCTAATTGATGCATCCTAATTTCCTTAAATTGCATAACAACCTCCTATTTTTGGACTCTGCCTTCAGAAGGAAGAACTCAGTTTATGGTCTTAGTAGGAAAAGAGTCAGGGCAGAGAGATGGCTCAGGAAGGAGAAGGGAATACTAAGCTCTTTTTTAGGTATAAAGTTGGGCCAATTTACTCATTTTACATATGAAGAACATGCCCAAGTTCACATAAGTACTATGTGTCAGAGCCAAGATTTGAATCCATGTCCTCTGATTCAGTGCTTCTTTAACTTGTTTATATAATGCTCTTTTGATTTCTTTCATCATGACAATTCTGGGAGGCAGATAGCCCCAATATGATGTTCATTTGACAGATGAGGAAACTGAGACCCTGAGTTCCTTGTCTTTATCACACAGATGAGTTAGGACTTGAATCTAGATCACCTCATTCAAGATGCTATCTGTCTTTTCAGGACTCCCTCTCTCACTCTCAAAACAACTCTACTGTATTTCTGAGTTAGGATTTTTAGACGTTATTGACCTCAAGTTTGCTGTTGGCCGTCCACTTCTACTGCAGACCACCTGAGCAATAAAACATATACACCCTCACAGTTATATGTTTGCTTTCTCCTTCCCTTTTTTTTTAAAATGAGTCACAGGAACAATCAATAAAGGGGAAGGAAAAAGACAACTTGGGGAAAATAACACTAGATACTTGGATCTCCTTGACTTTTAGTCAGCACCTCTGAGCTTCCCACAAGCACATGGTTCCAACACAAAAGAGAAATAGAGTGAATTAAATTTTCCAAGCTACTGCCTGATTTCTTTTAGGCCAGGGGCATAAGATCATATGCTCTGGGTTCAGATAAATTGGAAGCAAACTGTCTGGTTCCCAGGACCAAAATGGATAGAGCAATTGAGCATTGCAAAAGATACAGTAAATGATACACATATAGTGGGCAAATGTCCCTAGAAGCAAGGAAGGAGTAACAAATATAGACTGTCAGTTTCTTTAATAATAGAAGAAAGAAATCACTGTAATAAAGGGCAGGGACTTTACCCAAGACCCAAATCAGCTTTATAAATCTTGGAAAGTACAATAGGCCTATAACATGGAACACTGCTTACATGAATCTGAGGCCATGGTGAACAGCATGGAGATGTGGCCTCATCTGAAGGGGGAGCAGTGATTTGTATGCAGAGCTGCTAACACATCCAAATGAGGGTAGTCTTCAAAGTGCACCACTCCTGCCTCAAGTAATGCAATTCATTAAAGACATTCATTAAAGCCATCTTTGCCTTGCATAAAAAGATCTGTCATCGTGTGTGTGTGTGTGTGTGTGTGTGTGTGTGTGTGTGTGTGTGTGTGTGTGTGTGTGTAAGTGTTTACATCTGCATTCTTTTTGGTAGGAGTTGTGGTCTAAATGCCTATAGCCTTAGCTCAATTATTAGGTTTTTTGAGCTATATCTCATTTTTGGGGTAACCTGTAAAGTTCTTATATTGATAAATAGGAATTTTAAATATATGCTAATGGTTCCACCAAATCATGCTGATGCCTGAGGTTTCAAAGTAATTTAATTGGTTGAATATCCAATATTTTTTATACCCCAAAATTTCTTGTTAGATCCTATCATTCTTTCAACATTTTCAAAGCATTTTAGGGTCAACCAATTATTTCCAAAACAAGATGGATAAAACTGTTTAATCTGGCCAAATGATTTGCATCAAATTTAAGATTAGTAAATATCACACAATCTAGGTTCTAAGAGGAAATTTGTTAGATCAGCATGCAACTTACAGTCTCAGTTTTAGAAGGTGTGGGAGGAACAACATTTCCTGGGGTCCCCATCAGGTTTGCCTAGGCTAGTTTTTTTTTCCCCAAAAAAGGCAAAGAAAATGTCTCACTTTTGATTGGTCCAAGCTAACATCAAATCTGGTTATCCAATAACTTAGAAGATGCCATTCCTTGAGGAGACATTGGCCCTTAGACTACTACGTGAGTTACCACATAGAAGCAACCAGAAGACTTTCTGTCTAGGGACATAGAAGATGCCATCTATCTGAAACAGTGTTGCAGCCTTGCTTAATATATTTTCCATGCTCTGAGATAATGCTTGATAAAAACTTAGCACAGAGTGTGACATGAAATAGGCAATTATTAAATTCTTGTGTCTTTCCTCCTTCCTCCTTCTTCTCCCTACTATAGCTGAGTAAGCTTTCTTTTGTTACCTGTCAGATGATCTATGAAAGTCTCATTTTGGTATGATCTTAAACTTGAACTGGCCTTGAAGTCAATGGTTTGAGTCCAAGGGATTAAAAGCTACAGCTGCCTATTCATTCTGATTTAAAAAAGAAAATCAGAATCTAGATTATTTGCTCATAGAATGCCAGAATCTGATGATTGGACTAAAGTTTTCAGTTTTCATTTCTATGTTGGGCCTTGTAGAGGCAAAGTCCAAGAGACTGGTTCCATGTTCCATGTTTATCAGGAACAGAATTTGGATGATCTCAGCATGTTCCATTTCTACTTGAGAACAGAATGAGCAGTCTATTCTGTTGTGTTGCTACTTCAGAGAATAAGACCCTTAGGTCTGAAAAAAATATTTTTAAGCCCAAAAGAAGACTAACTGAGAAAAAAGGAGAAAGTTTTAGAAGAACTCCAGTAAGCCGTATGCCCAATGACATACCTTTTGATCAGTTATGTATTTATCTTCCCTTAGAGCAAAATGGAAGCCAGTTTTTTTTAGCATCACAGTAGTTTTCCATGTTACTGGATTGCCAGCAAGAATGCCTTCTGATAGCAAATGGGAATTCATCAGGCACATGTCCTAACTAACCTTCAGACCTCCAGTATCATTCTTCCCTTCTGGTACACATCTATGGGCAGTTTAATAAGACTTTTATCTGGGCTGGATGTGAGAAAATCCGGATTTTTCTCTTTATTGGTGCATAGCTTCAGTTTATTTTTAGTATATATCTCTGTCAGGTAAAGCTTTTAATTGTTGGGAGATATTACCATATAAGTATCTGATATATTAAAGAAAAATCTGTACATTTTTTGAGGATAAGCTTTCCATTCACTGAAACAGGTGCTCTCACAATTAGAAGAAAAATATAGCAGTTGATAATTTAAAAAAAAAATGCTGCCAGACATCCACATAAACAGAGCATGTAATTGCAAACCTACACATCTCACAGTAGTCTCTTTGCAATACAGAGACTCTGTTGACACTTTTAAGCATTCCTCCCTCATCAACAAATTTCACTCTGATTTACCTTGGTGCTAAAATTATATTGCATAGAAGAAGTGTAGACTATTTTCACAGCCTGCTTTACAACACAAAGCCAGTCCAAATGGAATGTCTGAACATCATAAAAATATAGGCAGAATGCTATTCTCTTTGTAAGATTAATTTGGGTTTCTTTTAAACTTTGCTTTATTCATCTGAGATATCAATTGAACACAATCTAAGTATGAGGGTTTGAAAAGAGTAAATTTTGATTAGCTTAGAGGTTGGTGAGAACTTTGTTTTAACCCTTACCTTCTGTCTTGGAATTGATACTAAGTATTGCTTCCAAGGCAGAAGAATGATAAGGGCTAGGCAACTGGGATACAGTGACTTGCCCAGAGTCACACAGGTCAAATTTGGACCCACAATTTCTCTTCTCTAGGTCTGGCTCTCAATCCACTGAGTCACTTAGCTGCCCCAAGAATACAATTTTCAGTTAAATTGGCCCACCAATTTACTCCCTCTTTGACAGTAGCTTAGAGAATAGTTGGGGGTGAAGGGGTTGGGAGGGAGAGTGAATTGAGCAGTTTTATGACTGATTCAGGGTCACACAGCCAGTATGTACCAGAGGTGGGATTTGAACCCAGGTTGATATTCCTGACTTAAAGATTGGTTTTCCATTCACCATATCAGGTTGTTAGACACATTACACAGACACACAGACACACAGACACACACACACACATTTAAATCTACTTCTCAGTCTCTCTGACTCCCTTTCTTCAAACACAAACAAAAAAACAAACCTTTACAGTTTATATTCATTTAAAGACATAGAAGAAGATGAGAAGAGAGTTAGGAATTACCTGTTTCACTTCCTATCAGAAGTGGAACATTCTCACCAGATCTCAAGAGCAAAGAACATATTGATGCTCTATGGGTGCTGACAACTCTCTAATTCATGAAAACTCCATGCACTGTAAGGAAACGTAGAGAAGCAGGATGATTTCCATGTCACTTACAGCCAAACATCTGTTTTATTAATTTTAAATAAAAGTGCGTTTGGCTGTTAAGAAAACATTACTATAAAATGAGCAAGCAAAATGATCACATCTTTAATACAGTTTATGAAATCTGTACAGAAATAGGCAGATTTATACTTGCTTTTTATCTTGCACGGGCGTGAGAGATAATGGGAACATAAATCTCTATGGAATAATAAAAAATATAATTTAATACCTCTTCTTGAGATGAAAATTGTCTTGCGTTTCATCATGCCATTCCCTTTGTAAGATTAATTTGGGCTTCTTTGAAACTTTGCTTTATTCATCTGAAACATCAATTGAGCACAATCTAATTATGAGGGCTTGAAAGGAGTAAATTTTGATTAGTCTGTAGATTGACAAGAACAAACTGATTCAGAGTTATATTGATTGCCAGCTTAAAAAATAAAAATCACATTCATACTCAGAACAAAGGTATGTGCTTAGAAGCCATAGTGTGCATTCTCTCTGTAAGAACATTTTGAATGTTCATTCTTATGCTTTCAATGTAAAGGTTAACTTTGACGAGGAAGAGAACAAATGAAGAGAGCTGTCTAGTGACATCTTGGTTGCCCAGAAACCTCGTTCGTTTGTGCTGACATCTTTCTAGAGTTGACTAAAATATAGATAAAGCAAAACAAGTCCAATAAACCAGAGATGTCAGTAATTCAGAACTTTTGACATCTACAGTGTAATGACTGAAGTTAATAGATGTTCATGATATTAAACTAGAGACTTCAAGGATCCTGCAGTGAAAAGGGCATACATTATTAAAAAACAAACAAACGGAAGAAAATAAAGAAAAAGAAATTTGGAACAGGGAATAAGCAAACTGGGCAATTTTGCTACTACCTTGTTAAATTTAATATATACTATAAAAAACAAATAGTATGTAACAAGTTCAGGAGGAACTCTTTTTTTTCTTTTTTCTTTGTTTCTCTTTTTTATTCTACATTTGAATCTTGGAATGCTTGTATGTTGACGATTGTTAAATTCATAATGAAAAAAGAAAATTGAAAAGATCTTACAGCTCTCTGAATTGCAAAAAAAAAAAGAAATTAAATGATATCTCTAGTTTTAAATTGATAATCCTTGGTAGTTGTGGGATAGGGACTAGACTTGTGATTTCTTTAATGTAAATATCTCTTCAGTTAAGAATACCTGTGCTGGCTTTCTTTGTGGTGACAAAAAAAATTAGAAATAGAGGTGCCCATCAACTAGAGAATGGCTGTATAAATTATGGTATATGAATGCAATGGAATGCAATTGTGCTATAAAAATGATGAAGGGAAGGTTCCAGAAAAATTTGAAATGACTTTTATGAACTGATGCAAAGTGAAGTGAACAGAATCAGAAAAACAACAACAATATGGTAAAGACAAACAACAATGAAAGACTTAGGAGCTCTGATCAACAATGACCATCTGTAATTCCACAGGATGGTAGTTCTGTGGAATAGAGGAATAGAGGAATAGACGTGGATAGTAATCCACCTCTAGATAGAGAAGTGATCAATGCAGAATGCAGATCAGTTTTATTTGTTGATATGTGTATATGTATGCATATATGTGTATACATATACATATACACACATACTTGATATGTGACCTTGAGAAAGTTACTGAGCCTCTCAGGGAATTTTGTAAGACTTTTAACCTCATTTGTGGTATGAACCTGTTAGGAAGGCTGATGAAATCTCTGGACTTATTTCTCAAATAATGTTTTAAAATATGTAAAATAAGATACATAGGATTACATGCAAAAACTCATTACATTGAAATACCATTATCAAAATATTTGAAAAACCACCAATTTCTTGGATTCTTAAGACTCTAAGTTAAGCTTTGAACTATATCAATTCAGTAATTCAATTCAATAAACATTTATTAAGCACTTACTATGTTCCAGGCACTGTACTAAGCATTAGCACAAGGAGAGCCTATCCTGATAGTTTCTCTTAATGATAAAAATACAGATCTGGACATAGAAAACAACAACAATAAAACTAAAGAAATACAAGATAAATTTTAAAAAGTTGACTTTTTTGTAGGAAGGTATATGGTGAAAAAAGGGGTATTTGAAAATAGAAACATATACATATAGGCAATATAATATACTATGATAACTTTGGATATTTACATACAATATACAGACATGATGAGGTGCTGAATAAATACTTGTAATCAACCATTTCTCACTATTCCTCCCAACTCAGAAAAAGTAAGAAATTAAGAATAAAATACCAATTTCTACATGTGGAAACACTTTGCAAGTTGGAACAAATTATCCTGGTCTCAGCAATTCATAAGTCATAGAATCTTAGTTATTATATCTATCTAGAATGAACCTCAAAGATTTGGCCCCATTCACCCTCAGGCAGTGAAGGAATTCTTATTATTATTTGTAGGTGAGGCAACTGGATACAGAAAGATTTACCCCAAATCACAATTAGGTTGTGTCAGAGGGCAACTCTGATCTTCTGCTTTCTAGCACTGAGCTGTTCCATAACAAGGTCAGAATTAGGCAACAAGGTGCTGTAGTAGATAGAAGGCGGGACTTATAATCAGGAACTTCTGAGTTCAAATTCTGAATCAAACACTTACTAGATGTGTACCCCTGGGCAAGACACTTAATCTCCCTTTGCTTCAGTTTCCAAAATGGGGATAATAATTGCACCTCCCTTTCAGGCTTGTTGTTATTGGTCTTTCCTTTTCAAAGAGGATCAGTCTTTTTTAAAAATTTATTTATATTTTTTATTTGAATTAATTTATTTAGTCAATTTAGAACATCATTCCTTGGTTACAATAATCACATTATTTCCCTCCCTCCCCTCCACCCACCCTTCCCTCAGCCAACCCGCAATTTCATTGGGTATCACTTGTGTCCTTGATCAGAACCTATTTCCATATTGTTGGTGTTTGCATTAGGGTGTTTATTTAGAGTATACATCCCCAATCATATCCCTTCAACTCATGTATTCAAGCAGTTGTTTTTCTTTGGTGTTTTTACTCCCACAGTGAATGTGGATAGTGGTTTTTCTCACAGATCCCTCCAAGTTGTTCAGGATCACTGCATTGCCACCAATGGAGAAGTCCATTACATTCGATTGTACCACAGTGTACAATGTTCTCCTGGTTCTGCTCTGCTCCTCTCACTCTGCATCAATTCCTGGAGGTTGTTCCAGTTCACACGGAATTCCTCCACTTTATTATTCCTTGGAGCACAATAGTATTCCATCACCAACATACGCCACAATTTGTTCAGCCATTCCCCAATCGAAGGGCATTCCCTCATTTTCCAATTTTTGGACACCACAAAGAGTGCAGCTATGAATATTTTTGTACATGTCTTTTTCCTTATTATGTCTTTGGGGTACAAACCCAGCAGTGCTATGGCTGGCTCAAAGGGCAGACATTCTTTTATCGCCCTTTGGGCATAGTTCCAAATTGTCCTCCGGAATGGTTGGATCAATTCATAACTCCACCAGCAATGAATTACTGTCCTGACTTTGCCACATCCCTTCCAGCATTCATTACTTCCCTTTGAGGTCATATTAGCCAATCTGCTAGGTGTGAGGTGATACTTCAGAGTTGTTATAATTTGCATCTCTCTGATTATCAGAGATTTAGAACACTTTTTCATGTGCTTATTAATAGTTTTGATTTCTTTAACTGGAAATTACCTATTCACGTCCCTTGCCCACCTATCAATTGGAGAATGGCTTGATGTACATTTGGTTTAGTTCTTTATAAATTTGAGTAATTAGACCTTTGTCAGAGGCTTTTGTTATGAAGATTTTTTCCCCAATTTGTTACTTCCCTTCTAATGTTGGATACATTAGTTTTGTTTATACAAACCCCTTTTAATTTGATGTAATCAAAATTATTGATTTTACATTTTGTGGTTTTTTCTAGCTGATAGTGTGAGCCTTGACTTGTGTGTGAACTGGATTTAAGTGAGGCAGAATTGCACAAAGCCATGATCTTCATTCTCTCTTCCAGAGTCATTGAAATCCAGTGGCAAGACAAAAGTTATGACACCTGACTGAAGAGCAAGTGAGATAACATAGGTTATCTTTGTAAACCTTAAAGTATGAGCTATTATACTTGTTAATGAACACAACAATATTGTCAGTCAATAATAGGATTATTAAAGTTATTAATTATATCACATTATATTTATTAATAAATATTATATTATTACAATTGATAGATCAGTAATAATTCATAACAGGATGGCTTGATATGAACAGCTTATTCTTTTCTTGGTGGGATTATTGTTTTGCTATTTATCTCTTTTGGGGAAAGGACCTTAAAGAGGGACCATTTCACTGCACTCCTAAAGGGACATGCCTCAATTACTAATGATTCTGCAGTAGGATAACTCAATAAATTACTAAAATGCAGATTTCTGATATTTGGCCAAGAGATAATTTAAGCTTACCTCCAAAGAGACATTGCAGAGACCTCCCTATTTTCTCCTCCCTTTCCCACCTCCCCCTCCAGCATATTTCTCTGACAAATCAGATGAAACGGAGGTCATATGGAAGAAATTCATTCCTTCAAAGTCAGGTGATCTTTTACAGTGGGGAGTATAATGTACACATGAATATGGAAATCCAGTACATTCAATGCTGCTGCTGCCTGGTACATTATGCTGTCAGGACAAGACTGTTTTTCAAAGTCTTATCTTTCTGTAGGCCAAACAGGGCTGTGTGTCTGACCCCTCCTTATTAGGCAAAGTTTATTTATTCCTACTCTGTATGTATATCCATTGCCTCCAAATCAGAGCCCCTATATTTGTCACTTCCTCCCTTATAACAGCTCATCAATTTTGATATCCAAACTTATGGATGCTCCCCCTATTTGCTCCAAATCAGAGGTTTCCACCATTATATTAGAAGAAGACTTGGGTTTGAACTCCATTTATCAACTATATGAGCTTGGTCAAATCACTGTGCTTGAGTTTTTTCATTTGTAAAATGGGAATAATAATATCTCTATTACTACCTGTATTGTGAAGATTGAGCTAACATGTGGAAGGTGCTTTGTGAACCATAAGGAGTATGTAAATATCCTGTATTTTTTACAGGATTTTTACACTTAGGAAGCCAAGGTTGTTGATCCATAACAGGTGCAAGAAATAACTCTGCGGACTAAACCAGCTTTATTCCCATTCGTTTTATTTTCCTTCTCCCCCTCCCCCCATCAGGTAGCAGAATAAATGTTGAAAGAAGAACATTTCTTGATTGGTTGTGTTAGGCTGACCAATTTATGCCACTCTGCTTTGAACAATAGTTTCTGATCTTCTTTGATCATGCAATTGTCAGTAAAAAAATTCTTGAACAAATATTTATATATATTTATAAATTCTATACATATAGTATTGTAGTAATATACATATAATAAAACATAAAAAGAAATGTAAAAAGATGAGATCAAGAACAAATAAGATATTAAAATAACTTTAATTTCATTTTATGTTTAATGCTACAAATCTACTTTCTCACTAACATTTATTTCATTGTTAAGCTAATATTTAACTGAAATATTTAAATAGCAATACTTAATGTTAATTTGATATTATTTAATATTAATAAGATAATTATATTTTAATGAAAGAAATAGGATTGAATATACTTCATTCTTTTTTGAATATCTTGATTTGACATTTTCTGATGTAGCAATCTGAATATTTGCTTCCAAGTTTGGTTTATTTGGAATCTGGGTTTTAATGACTTCCATAGTTGAAAAAAATACCTCACAGAGATAGGTAAATCTAAATGAAAGCATTGTTGGCTAAGTGGCAATGCTTTATGAATAATGATATTCAAGTTTCAATGCCATCTGCCAGCTATACAAAGATTTTTCTTATTGTTGTTGCTGTTAGAATTCAGCTACTAATGTACCATCTTTCCTGATATTAGGGAATAATACTGGGTCATGGTCTCTGGCAGTCAGATATTAGACCTAGATAATGTCTGTTTGAGGTAGGGAGAAGGTTTGGGAGGCAACAGGAATGAAGACGCTTGAGTAGGTCCTGGTTTCCTTGTGGCATATGGCTACTTCTTTTGCTACACTTGGGGCTGGTGCACTTGCTTTTTAAAAAAGTATTTTGGAAAGACTTACATGACTGATGCAAAGTGAGAAGAAAAAGAAGAATATAATATACGATAACAACAATATTGTTTGATGAACAACTGTGAATGACTTAGCTATTCCCAGCAATTCCAAAGACTAATGAAGAAAAATGTCATTTGTCTCCAAAAGAAAAAACGAATGGAATCTGATTGCATACTAAAACATGCTCTATTTTCCTTCCTTCCTTCCTTCCTTCCTTCCTTCCTTCCTTCCTTCCTTCCTTCCTTCCTTCCTTCCTTCCTTCCTTCCTTCCTTCCTTCCTTCCTTCCTTCCTTCCTTCCTTCCTTCCTTCCTTCCTTCCTTCCTTCCTTCTTTCCTTCCTTCCTTCCTTCCTTCCTTCCTTCCTTCCTTCCTTCCTTCCTTCCTTCCTTCCTTCCTTCCTTCCTTCCTTCCTTCCTTCCTTCCTTCCTTCCTTCCTTCCTTCCTTCCTTCCTTCCTTCCTTCCTTCCTTCCTTCCTTCCCTCCCTCTTTCTTTTGCACAAAATGACTAATTTGGAAAAATGTTTTATATGATTGCATATGTAGAATCTATATAAGATTGCTTTCCATCTCAGAGAAGGAGGAATGGAGGGAGAGAATTTGCAACTTAAAAAATGTTAAGAAGAATGTTAGAAATTGTTTTGAAATGTAATTGGGGAAAATATTTTTAAAATTAAAAAAAATTGATTACTATTTTGATATAATTGATTTCCTTTGTAATCTTTAATATTTTAAAAATGTCAAAACATTCTGAGAAAGGGTCCACAGGCTTTACCATGGGTCTGATCTATAACATTAAAAAAAAAAGATTGAGTCACTCTCTAAGCTGTCTGATGGATATCAGGTGGGGTTTGGGTCAAGTTATAGACTTGCAATTCTGGAATAATTCTGTACTTGGCTATTTGAGCTTCAAGCCTACTGGTAACAGTTGCCATTCATCTCTAACTAGTTGCTCCTGCCATGACAATTCTTGGGCTCTCTGCTATTGTTTCCAAGTTGAGCACCAATTTCCTTTCTGACCTTGATTAGGGGAGGACTAGGGAGGAGAAGAACCCAATTAGGAATGAAGGACCTGGGACAGAGGATGATGTACTCACACCATATCCCAATAGAGGCTGAGGGAGAGGTATGACAGGGATCACTGGGTATGGGATAGACAAGTGATGACTTCCTAACTGCCTATCTGGGAAGAGTGCCTATGAATTAACAGAGTAAGCAGATGAAGGGAATGGGGTACAAGTGATTGCCTACCCACAAATACAGTATAATTAGCAAAAGCTTATAAGGACTATTTCCTACCAAGAGGATGGAGGACCATATAAAGGTTGTCCCTTAAGAATTCTTGAGATCAGAGTGAATGAAGGCTACTTCTACTCTGGGTTGTTGAATCCACCTTTCTAGATAACAGAAAATCATGGGAAACTATATTCAATAAATATTTAATAATAATAAATAATAATTATTTAGCATATAGCACTTTAGGTTTTATAATCATAGCTAGGTGGGCTTAGTGAATAGAGTACTAGTGTTGGAATCAAGAAGACCCAAGTTCAAATCCAGCTTTGGTCACTTACTAGACACTAACCTGAGCAAGTCACTTAACCTTGTTTGCCTCACTTTCTTCATCTTTAAAATGATCTAAAGAAGGAAATGGAAACTACTCCAGTATCTTTGCCAAGAAAAACCTGAGTCAGACATGACTGAAATGACTGAAAGACATTTTAGCTATTATTATTACTATCATGATGAAAACAATAGAGGTAATGCATCATAGTGAAAAGAGGTCTAATTTTAAAGCCAAGAAATTCTGGTTCAAGTTTGCTGCTGACCAAAACCTGACTGTGTGACCCTGGACAAGTTAATTAAAATCTCCAGGCAACTCTCTAAAGCTATAAATTGGGGGGAGAGGAGTTCCAATTTGAATGGCAGTGAGTTTCCTCCCTTAGGAATTCCCTATGCTATTGAAATTGCAGGGCTAGGTCCTCCTATCCCTATTCCCTAAGTTCTGCCAGGTTCTTTACATATGTATTTTCATTCGATTTGATCTTCACAACAGCCTTGTAAGAGAGGTGCTATTATTATTTTCACTTTTGGAAAACGAATTAGACAGAAGTTAAGTCTTTTGCCCAAGATGTTACAAGTAGTAAGTTTCTGAGGGAGAATTTGAATTCAGGTCTTCCTGACTCCATATCTGCCATTCTAATTTTTGAGCCACACAATTAACCCCTTCATTTTAAAGTGAGATCAGAAGAAGTTTAAAGACTAAACCACAATGAAATGTAAAACCTCTCCAGGAATACTGTTTGATCTATAGGAAAGAGGATTTGTGTGTCTGCGTGTCTGTGTCTCTGTCTGCTTGTCTGTTTGTCTGTCTGTCTCTATGTGTATCTCTCTGTATCTGTCTGTCTCTCTGTCATTCTCTTTGTCTCTATCTCTCCTTTCTTCCTAGAAAAATCAGTTGTCATTGATTGTTCTATTTTAGTTAGTCAATTAATATTTATTAAATTCTTACTATATGCCAGGCAATGTGCTAAGTGCTTGGGATACAAAAAGATGTGGGAAAAACCAGTTCTTGACCTCAAGGAGCTCACAATCTATTAGGGAAGAAGAATACAAGCAAATAAATATGTACAAACAAGGTACATACAGGAGAAATAGGAAATAATCAACAGAGGGAAGTTACTAGAATTAAGAGGGGTTGGGAAAAGCTCCCTTTAGAAGAAGGGGTTTTAGTTGTGGAAGATAAGATTGAAGCCCCTGGTTCTATCTGCCTGCCTGGGAAAGAACATATGTGGCTGATGTCTACCAGTTTGCTTAGGGTACTGGAAGGGAGTAGGAGACCAGCCAAGGCAGCAGGTGGATGTAATTGCTCCCAACAGCTGTGCTACCCTCATGCTAAAATTTTCCTTCTTCACTCAAATGGATCATATTTTGCATCCTCTGGGTGCACATATGCCCTCTTGCCACCCCAATTTGTAGAACAATGACTTCACTGATTTTTCTAGGAAAAAAAGAAATAAACAAAGGGAGAGAGAATGACAAAGACAGAAAGACAGAGACAGAAAATGACAGAGACAGACACAGAGAAAATGAGAGAGAGAGAGAGAGAGAGAGAGAGAGAGAGAGAGAGAGAGAGAGAGAGAGAGAGAGAGAGAGAGAGAGATCCGTCAAGATCCCTTTCCTATAGATCAAATAGTACACCTGTGGAGGCTATATATTTCTGTGTGGCTTTCCTCTGTATGTCTCTGTGTGACCTTGGATAAATCATTTAACTTCTCTTGATCTCACTTTGAAATGAGGGAGATCAATGATTCTTAAGCTCTTGAGCTTCAAGACTCCTTTGTAGCCTAAAGAATTACAAAGGACTTACCCAGGGAACTTTTGTGTACCACATAAGAAATAACAATGCTTTGTATTGTTATGAAAATAGGTTTGAATTTGCAGATCCTTCAGAAAGGTCTTAGGGATGCCCAGAGGTTCCCAGACCATGCCTTGAGATCTGTAGGACTAGATGATCTCGAAGGCACCTTCTAGCTCTGAATTTATGATCCTATGAGAGAGGGTGCAATGCAGCAGTTATGTGCATTATTAGTTAAACATTCCTCATGTCAGTCCTGTTCTCTCAAGCCTTGTTCTCACTAGGGAAGTAATGGCTTAATCACACAAATGCATTTCTGTTCATGTGCTATTCTGCTAATGGACCTTCCTTCCAAGCAGCAAAATGCTTTACCTCTAAAGAATCATGATTTCTACTCTATTAGATAGCTTCTTTGCCTAACAGAAGCTTTATGAGAAGATGCTAGGGTGGGGGGAAGGTGTTGTTTTCAAATTTGAAAGTGTCTGATATGCCCAAACCAAAAGTATCCATAATTAAACAAACAAACAAACCAGAATTTTATTCAGTATAGTACTTCCTCCTCTAAATTATGACCACCCTTTAAAGGATATTTCTGTGGCCCAAATCAATCAATCAATCAATCAATCAATCATCTGTCAGCCAAATTTCTGATCATGAACCACTTTGAATGCTCCCACCTGTTGACTCTGGGATGTGGGGAAGAGGGGAGAAGGGACATTTGCTTCCTCATGTATAGTTCAACTTGCTTGTAATCTTTACTTTTTATACTTGTGCATCAACCTCTGAAGGCACAGTTTTTATTGCTGGCTACTTTCTTCGATTCTTTGTCCTGTGAATTACTGAGCATCTCTGCTGCTTTTCTTTGTCCTAGGTTTTACCTGTAGCCCTGCATGTTATCTGGCTTGGCAGACATATGGAGGTAAGGTAGTTTTCTCTTTCTCTGTTCCTTTTCAGTTGCAGCTTTCTTGATCAAATTTGGAAGAATCCAGGGTACACAAGTTGTGGTTCAATTGCTTCGGTTGTGTCCAATTCTTGGCAAAGATAGTGATGTGATCTGCCATTTCCTTGATCAACTCATTTTAAAGATGAGGAAACTGAGGCCAACAGGGTTAAGTGACTAGCTTAGGGTAGCACAGCTAGAAAGTAGCTGAGGTCAGATTGAATTCAGGAAAAATGAGTCTTCCTGACTCTGGGCCTGGCACTCTATCTACTGTGCCACCTAGTTACTCCTGGGAGAAAAAAAAATGTATGTATGTATGTATGTATGTATAAATGCATACATGCATGTATATATGTGTGTAATTGTATGTGTATTTATATATAAGATATATATTTAAATATTTTTTTACATTTATGTCTAAATAATTAATATATTTAATTATATATGCTGGGTGCACATTATATAAAATAATAATTAATTAATTGAAATAATAAATATATCAAGATATATCTTAAATATGTTTATATTAAATACATTTATATTTAAATACATAAATATATATCTTAAATACATATATATGCTTAAATACACTTATATGCACACACAATTATATACATACATATGTACATACATGTGCACATAGACACACACACACACATACATAGTGACTACTCTCGCCTTCAGGGCCAGATGGCCAGGTATTCTACCCTTTCTTCCCATGGAGTATCTAGGCTCCCTGCCATTGTCTCCAGCTTCACCCCCAACCCTTTCACTCCCATGGTGTTCTCCCAGTTGTAGGGGTTCCTCTGTGTCCCAGTTCCATTTAACCACTTAAGAGGTGGATTACCTTTTACAAGGGAATCTTTACTTCAAAGTTATAGCAAGAATAAACATTCTCCTCCCCTAACACCTGGAGACATAATTTCCTCTTGTGCCATCTCATTCATTCTCTAGGTAGGGTATTGTGATCACAGTTGAGCTCAGCTCTTATACAGCAGAGTACCAAATTCCAAGCCCAATCCCACACCCTGGAGGGTCCCAAGCCCTTTGGATTCTTGGGCTATTACTGCCAGACTGACTGGCTGTATATCTGGGCCTGGAATCCTGGTTCCAAGGTCCACCATAACTTGATTCTGGGTCTAATGCACCACCTGACCTTGTACTAAAAAGTCTAAGGGCAAAGGAGTAAAAGAAAGTCTCCAGTTCAGCTCATGGTACACACACTGTTGGTGAACTTGCATCTTACTCTGTCTGGATACTTCCCAGTCTGGTAGTTTTAAAGTTACAATCCATTCTGGCTATGCAGACGACTATCCTCACATATTGTAGGGGAATGTCCTCTCCAAGAAGGTTATCCCTTCATCTTAGGTGAAAATATGTGTACACACACACATATTTTCTTAAACCAGTGCTCATTAAGAGCCCTCTACTTCTGGTCAAGAGCCTATAATATTTTTATTTTAAGCCATAGTACAGAATTCCATCCCTTATTCTTAAGAAGCCCTAACTTCTTCACTAGTTGACTACTTCCTGAATCATCCTTTCTTTTCAGACGCCTTTATCTTCAACTGGCAGCAATTGATTAAAAAAAAAAAGAACCAAAACATCACCTCTGCCCCTAAGGGCTAGATTTTCTTTCTATTTTCGGGTGCCAAGAGGCAATTGCATTGCAACAAGTAAGTGCTGTGCTTAGTTTTTGCCAGAGTGGACAGAGTGACCAATGTCCCACATGAGACCTGGACTTTAGTAAACCACTGTATGTGTTCCTCTCAGCATGGAAGTAACAACACACACACACACACACACACACACACACACACACAATTTAGTGTCCTTACTTCCACTTTTATTCAGTGATATCTTGATATTTGCAGTGATACATGGTTAGCTGGTCCTAGAAAGAGAGAAATATGGCAGCCAATGCCAGTTCAATTACATTGGAGCTTGGCAGGGTGAACCTCTTAGATCTATATAGTCACCTATAACCAACAAGCATTGATTAAGTATTTACTATCATTTCTCTCCTTTTTTCACCTCAAATCCGACACCTTCTCCAGACCTTTCTATTACAAAACCTTCTCCTTCCAAAGTCATAAGTAGAAAAAGATAAGAAAAGTCACTAAACTGTTTATACACTTTTATTGAAAAAGTCCATCCTGGGCACATACCCCAGAAAGAGTCAAAGACAGAAAGACAGGCCTCACGTACGAAAATCTCTAGCAGTACTTTTTGTGGTAGTAAAACACTAGAAAAAACAGTGAGTCCTCATTGATTGGGAAATGGATGGACAAATTGCAATATGTGATTGTAATTGAATACTTTTATGTCAAATGAAATTCAGTTCTGGACACCATGTTTAAGAATGACATTGATAAGTTGCAGAGTATCTAGAAGAGGGCAATCAGGATGATGAAGGGCCTTGAATTCATGGCATATGAAGATTAATTAATTAAAGGAACCGAAGATGTTTAGCTTAGAGAAGTGAGAATTTGAGTGTCTTGATAACTGTATTCAAGTAGTTGAAGGATTCTCCAGTGAGGGAGGGTTTAGACTTGTTCTATTTGACCCCAAAGAACAGAACCAGAACCAATGAATGGAAGTTCCAGGAAGGAAACTTTGGGCTTGATATCTGAAAAATTTCCTAAAAATTTGTTTAGTTGTTTTTTAGTTGTGTCTGACTCTTTGTGATCCCATTTGAGATTTTCTTTTTTTTTAAAATTATTTTATTTGGTCATTTTCAAACATTATTCATTGGAAACAAAGGTCATTTTCTTCCCCCCCCTCTTACCACCCCTCCCCTAGCTGATGCACGATTCCACTGGGTATCACATGTGTCCTTGATTCAAACTCATTTCCATGTTGTTGGTATTTGCATTAGAGTGTTCATTTAGAGTCTCTCCTCAGTCATATCCTCTCAACACCTGTAGTCAAGCAGTTGCTTTTCCTCGTTGTTTTTACTCCCACAGTTTGTCCTCTGCTTGTGGATAGTGTTTTTTCTCCTAGATCCCTGCAGAATGTTTAGGGACATTGCATTGACACTAATGGAGAAGTCCATTACGTTCGGTTGTACCACAGTGTATAACTCTCTGTGTACAATGTTCTCCTGGTTCTGCTCCTTTCACTCTGGATCACTTCCTGGAGGTTGTTCCAGTCTCCATGGAATTCCTCCACTTTATTATTCCTTTGAGCGCAATAGTATTCCATCACCAACATATGCCACAATTTGTTCAGCCATTCCCCAATCGAAGGGCATCTCCTCATTTTCCAATTTTTGGCCACCACAAAGTGCAACTATGAATATTCTTGTACATGTCTTTTTCCTTATTGTATCTTTGGGGTACAAACCCAGCAGTGCTATGGCTGGGTCAAAGGGCAGACTGTCTTTTATCGCCCTTTGGGTATAGTTCGAGATTGCCCTCCAGAATGGTTGGATCAATTCACAACTCCACCAGCAATGAATTAATGTCCCAACTTTGCCACATCCCCTCCAGCATTCATTGCTTTCCTTTGCTGTCATGTTAGCCAATCTGCTAGGTGTGAGATGATACCTCAGAGTTATTTTGATTTGCATCTCTCTGATTATCAGAGATTTAGAGCACTTTTTCATGTGCTTATTAATAGTTTTGATTTCTTTGGCTGAAAACTGCCTGTTCATGTCCCTTGCCCATTTATCAATTGGAGAATGGCTTGATTTTTTGTACAATTGATTTAGCTCTTTGTAAATTTGAGTAATTAGACCTTTGTCAGAGGTTTCTGTTATGAAGATTATTTCTCCATTTGTTGCTTCCCTTCTGATTTTGGTTACATTGGTTTTGTTTGTACACCAACGTTTTAACTTGATGTAATCAAAATTATTTATTTTACATTTTGTGACTCTTTCTATGTCTTGCTTGGTTTAAAGTCTTTCCCTTCCCAAAGGTCTGACATGTATACTATTCTGTGTTCACCTAATTTACTTATAGTTTCCTTCTTTATGTTCAAGTCATTCACCCATTCTACCTAGTCATATGTTTTTCAAAGGAATTGGATCCCTTAATTAAAACCTCTTTAGGAAGAATTGGATCTGGCTGAGGGAGCTGACAGAGTATGGAATGGAAAAAATAATAAAGGTATATCCACATATGTTCATGGGTAGATTTAATGTTACATAGGTACCTATACAGATCAATGAATTACTTATCAGTAATTATTAAGTGCCTACTGTGTACTAGGCACTTTATAAGGTAGCGACAATTGATAGACACAAATGTCTTAACCCCCATGGAGTTTCCATTCCTATTAGTAAAGTTGAATTTGGCTCAGAGCATTCATTGACTCCATTCCCTTCAGTGGGGAAGTGGTGTCATCTACTGAATGGTGAATATAGGGGAACGAAAAACTTACTTCTCAAACTGACTTTCTTACCTAGAGATGATAGCTACACAAAGGGTCAAGCCCTAATAAAACCTATAACAGATGTGCATTTAAAAAAAATTATCTAGTGTCTAAACAGTTTTATTCTTCAATACTGATGAAATTAAAATTCAGTACCAGATGTTATATAGGGTGTTTAGATTTGCACAAAAAAAAAATGGCACCCCAGCCAAAAGCCAAAGGCTTTGCCTTTATGTCTTACATTATTAGTCAACAAATGTTTATTGAATAGAAGACTGTGCTGGAGGCTGAGGGTACAAAGTGATAAGAGGAAGGGAGATGGCAGAGAGAATGATTTTGGAGTCAGGAATAAATATCTGAGTTAGAATCTTGCCTCAGATACTTAGCTAGTGAGGAGACATTTAACCTCTGCCAGCCTCAGTTTCCTCATTTGTCAGATAGTCAACATGCATAAGGGCTTACTAAGTGCCAGGCATCCTGCTGAGTAATGGAAATACAAAAAGAAGCAAACATGAAGACAAACTCTTCCCTCAAGGAGTTTGTTTTCTAATGGGAGAAAACAATGCATAAAAGGGAGCTGAAAAGCAGAAGTGATGGGGAAGTACCCAGGGCAGGGGAATAAGGAAGACCAGATTGCAGTCTGGTAAGAAATGTAGAGATGGCTGGCCTGGGGCATCCTTCTTAAGTGGACATTCTGGGAGATTCCATCCAGTCAGAGGGAGAAACTTATAGGGATGAAGGGTTCAAATTCCAGAATTGAATTGATCTTCCAGGATGAAGGGTTTTCTGAGATGTTATGGAGGATTCAGAAGAATGCAGCCTGGTGAGAAATTTAGCCTCCTTAAGGAGGCCCTTATTGAATGCTAGTAATTCTAGGAAATCAAGGTGTTGGAGCAAGCTCCTGGAGATGGGGCTTTATTTTTGGTCAAGGATATAAAGGATATTCAATAAGAGTCTGAGACTGGATTTGAACTCAGGAAAATGAGTCTTCCTGACTGAAGAGCTGGTACTCTATCCACTATGCCATCTAGCTGCCCAAGGTATTTTATATAATATGATAATCATCCCAGGTCAAATCACTCACTTTGTCTGATTTGGGGATCAACTTACTAAATTCATCTAGATCATCTACTGTGTGCCCAACACTATTCTAGGTGCTTACATTGTTACAAAGGAAATGTTCTTGAAAAATTTACTGTTTTGAAGCAAGAAGCTAAGATATATTGAGACAATGTGAGAACAATATATTTTAGCATCAGAAGATGCTGAGGTTTTGAAAAACAGGGATAGTCCCTGCTCTCCTGGAACACACATTCTAATAGGGAGAGAAAACATACATAGGAGGCTTAGGCTCTAAATCAGATAGAAAAGCCTCCATAATCCTTATGTAGCAATAGCAAAGCTGCTGGTAACATTCTTTTAAAAAGCCATTTTCCATTGATAAAACCCTGTTTCTTGGCAAAGGGATGGTATTTTTTTTGGCTCATTAGTGGCTGTGGCTGTGGCTGTTGAGAATGTGGGGGCTGTTTTACTTGCAGAGGAAATTTCCAGGTTGTGTGTCCTCAAGGATGGCTCCCCTGGATGATGGCTCTGAGTGCTGGGCTGGAAGCATGGTCATTGGACCTGGTGATAGTGATGCTGGTGTTTCCATGGTCTTTGGGGCTACCTGCTCATTGGTGGCAGTTGGTGAGCAATCAATGTGGTTATCCCTAGCAATGGTGGGCTCTTTCTCCATGAGATTTTCTCATCTCAATGATGTCATTAGTGGACTGGTTGGAAACAAGGCCAGTGGTTTAAAGGATGTTGTTATTTCCAGTGCTTCAGGATTGCCTGTACTGGGTATCTGAAGGCAAGTGGTGGTCAAGGTGGGGGGCAGTGGTTTGATCCCCTTTCATGAAACATTATCTTATAATTCCTACTTATACATCAGTGATCTCTTCCCTTGCATCTTTTATAGCATTTAGTAAAATTTGAACTGAACAGTTTAATTCAATTCCAAAAACATTTATAAAACATCAACCATGTGTAAAGCATTGTTAGGCATCAAGGGAGACATAATGATAAATAAAATGTGGTTTTTACTCTTGGGGGGGTCTATATTGAAGGAGTCGATATAACAAAGATAACTTCATTACAAAATATGATAAAATATACAAGTATGGCTTAAGATTTCCTGCACTTTTCTTGACATGGTCTTATTCCTTCATCATATCCACCCCACAAGAAATAAGATGAAACACTATTAGTTCTTCCCACTTGAATGGGTAAGATTTTTGTCTTCTCCAGACAGGAACCAGGCATTCCTTACAGTTTTCTTGACATGTCCTCACACCCTTATCCCCCTTCACTGCTTCCATACCCCTTCCCTCATTAGAACATAAGCTCCTTGAGGGCAGAAAGTGTCTTGTTTCCTTCTTTATGTTTCCCCAGGACTTAGCACAGTGCTCAGAATACAGTAAGTATTTATTAAATGTATTCTCTCTGATTTATAGTCATCATATTTTGACTGGGGATAATCAGGAAAAATATCATGGAGAAGTTATGCTAGAGCTGGGTCTTGAAGTACAAATAGCATTCAATTCGTGGCATTTATTTATTTTCTTTTGGAAGTATTTCTCTCTAATTGTTTCAAAGTGCATTTATTTTATCTCAACTAGACTAGGTTTCTCAAGAATAATTTTTGTCTCTATTTCTTTTTTTTTTAACTTTTAAAATATACTTTATTTGATCATTTCCAAGCATTATTCATTTAAAGACATAGATCATTTTCTTTTCCTCCCCCCCACCCCCCATAGCCGACGCGTAAATCCACTGGGCATTACATGTTTTCTTGATTTGAACCCATTGCTATGTTGATAATATTTGCATTAGAGTGTTCATTTAGAGTCTCTCCTCTGTCATGTCCCCTCAACCGCTGTATTCAGGCAGTTGCTTTTCCTCGGTGTTTCCACTCCCATAGTTTATCCTTTGCTTATGAATAGTGTTTTTTTCTCCTAGATCCCTGCAAATTGTTCAGGGACATTACACCGCCACTAATGGAGAAGTCCATTACGTTCGATTATACCACAGTGTATTAGTCTCTGTGTACAATGTTCTCCTGGTTCTGCTCCTCTCGCTCTGCATCACTTCCTGGAGGTTGTTCCAGTCTCCATGGAACTCCTCCACTTTATTATTCCTTTTAGCACAATAGTATTCCATCACCAACATATACCACAATTTGCTCAGCCATTCTCCAATTGATGGGCATCCCCTCGTTTTCCAGTTTTTGGCCACCACAAAGAGTACAGCTATGAATATTTTTGTACAAGTCTTTTTGTCCATTATCTCTTTGGGGTACAGACCCAGTAGTGCTATGGCTGGATCAAAGGGTAGATATTCTTTTGTCACCCTTTGGGCATAGTTCCAAATTGCCCTCCAGAATGGTTGGATCAGTTCACAACTCCACCAGCAATGAATTAATGTCCCTACTTTGCCACATCCCCTCCAGCATTCATTACTTTCCTTTGCTGTTATGTTAGCCAATCCGCTAGGTGTGAGGTGATACCTCAGAGTTGTTTTGATTTGCATCTCTCTGATTATAAGAGATTTAGAACACTTTTTCATGTGCTTATTAATAGTTTTGATTTCTTTATCTAAGAACTGCCTATCCATGACCCTTGCCCATTTATCAATTGGAAAATGACTTGATTTTTTGTACTATTGATTTAGCTCTTTATAAATATGAGTAATTAAACCTTTGTCAGAGGTTTCTATGAAGATTTTTTCCCAATTTGTTGTTTCCCTTCTGATTTTAGTTACATTGGTTTTGTTTGTACAAAAGCTTTTTAGTTTGATGTAGTCAAAATTATTTATTTTACATTTTGTGATTCTTTCTATGTCTTGCTTGGTTTTAAAGCCTTTCCCCTCCCAAAGGTCTGACATGTATACTATTTTGTGTTTACCCAATTTACTTATGGTTTCCTTCTTTATGTTTAAGTCACTCACCCATTTTGAATTTATCTTGGTGTAGGGTGTGAGGTGTTGATCTATTCCTAGTCTCTCCCACACTGTCTTCCAATTTTCCCAGCAGTTTTTATCGAATAGTGGATTTTTGTCCCCAAAGCTGGGATCTTTGGGTTTATCGTATACTGTCTTGCTGAGGTTGCTTTCCCCCAGTCTATTCCACTGATCTTCCTTTCTGTTTCTTAGCCAGTACCAAATTGTTTTGATGACTGCTGCTTTGTAATATAGTTTAAGGTCACGGACTGCAAGGCCCCCATCATATGTGTTTTTTTTTTCATTATTTCCCTGGATATCCTTGATCTTTTGTTCTTCCAAATGAATTTTGTTATGTTTTTTTCTAAATCAGTGAAGAAGTATTTTGGTAGTTCAATGGGTATGGCACTAAATAGATAAATAAGTTTGGGTAGGATGGTCATTTTTATTATATTGGCTCGTCCTATCCATGAGCAGTTAATGTTTTTCCAATTGCTCAAGTCTAGTTTTAGTTGTGTGGAGAGTGTTTTGTAGTTTTGTTCATATAGTTCCTGTGTTTGTCTCGGGAGGTAGATTCCTAGGTATTTTATTTTGTCTAAGGTGATTTTGAATGGGATTTCTCTTTCTAGTTCTTGCTGCTGAGCTGTGTTGGAGGTATATAGAAAAGCTGATGATTTATGTGGGTTTATTTTGTATCCTGCAACTTTGCTAAAGTTGTTGATTATTTCAATTAGCTTTTGGGTTGAATCTCTAGGATTCTTTAAGTAGACCATCATGTCATCTGCAAAGAGTGATAACTTGGTCTCCTCCTTGCCCATTTTGATGCCTTCAATTTCTTTTTCTTCTCTAATTGCTACTGCTAGTGTTTCTAGTACAATGTCAAATAGTAGAGGTGATAATGGGCATCCTTGTTTCACTCTTGATCTTATTGGGAATGCATCTAGTTTATCCCCATTGCAGATGATATTAGCTGATGGTTTTAGATATATACTGTTTATTATTTTTAGGAATGACCCTTCTATTCCTATGCTTTCTAGTGTTTTTAATAGGAATGGGTGTTGTATTTTATCAAATGCTTTTTCTGCGTCTATTGAGATAATCATGTGGTTCTTGCTGGTTTGCTTGTTGATGTGGTCAATTATGTGGATGGTTTTCCTAATGTTGAACCAGCCCTGCATCCCTGGTATAAATCCTACTTGATCATGGTGAATGATCCTTCTGATCACTTGCTGGAGTCTTTTTGCTAGTATCCTATTTAAGATTTTTGCATCTATATTCATTAGGGAGATTGGTCTATAGTTTTCTTTCTCTGTTTTTGACCTGCCTGTTTGTCTCTATTTCATATCACTCAATAGTTCTAAAATAATACTGGACACATAGTGGGTGATCAATATAAGTTTGATTGATTCTCAGATTAACTTAAATGAGCATCAATTCTGGAACAATATAAAACCAATCCCAAACCCCAAACTCCAAACCATATCTATATTAACATACTCTCTATCTAACTGTTGATATCAATATCAATATTAGACACATTATTTCATTAACTCAGGGAACTCTAGTGAGGAAATTCCCTCTAACTATGCAGTTTGCTACCTCCTCTAAAATCCACAATCTTCAAGGGTTACCTGAGGCATTTGAGAAAATACATAACTTGCTTAAGGTTTCTCAGTAAGGAGGTCTCAGAGACAGGTATTCTTGACTCCCAAGACCAACTTGGCCTCTATTATGCCACACTACTTCTCACTGTATAATATTTATTGGGAAAGGAAATGGGGTATAAGAAAAATGTGGAATAAAGGGAAGGTCTGTAACAGGATATGGAGGAGTTGAGGGGACTCGGTGAAGCAAAGGAGAGAGATGCCTCCTGCTGAGAGGAAGCAGCAGGGGTCCGATAAGGACTGTTTGTCGTTGAATGACTGAACTGAAGTTCAGATCCCTCTATGACCAGAAAAGATAGTCCACTTATCTGACTGTGAATTCAAATAATATAAAGTTTAATAACCAGTTGGGATTGGAGTTTTTTCCTTAGCTTCAGAGTTGAGGCCAGGCCCAGAGGCTGGCGGAGGGTTCTCCCACTCCCCTCTACTCTATATCATTCCTGCTTTGTCGAATTCAGAATCTTAGCAGTAGACAGAAAGCAAACAAGAACAGTTCTAACCTTCAGAAGCCTGTGTCTTCGGGCTGAACCAAGAAGAGGCATACCACAACAGACTGGGCTGAATAAGCTCCTCTCTCCTCCAATACCAGGAAGCAAGTCCCACCCGGCCGGAAGGAAGTGCTAGTCACAAGACCCAACTGCCACTCCCAGTTGCCCCTTCCCCCACTAACTGTCAGTCTTGTTTCCTTTCCACAATCGTCCCCTTTTTTTGTTGTAACCTTTCCAAGGTCACTTATTTACATTATAGTTACCAATTTACTAAATCTACTCTAAGGAATTATTGCAGGAAAGTTTGGGTAAGGGTAGTTTTGGGTTTTACAATAAATTCAATACAATAAATGTTGAACAAAGCTATTACAAGAAATTTGAATCTTAGTGCTAATACTATTTTCCCTAAGTTAACTAAAACTAATATATTATTTATAGAAATTATTTACATATAATACAACAATACACATTGTTCCACATCATGATGTCAGTCAAATAGAAATATCTATTGATCTTTCTATTTGCCTAAGGCCTTATGGAACTAACTATATACATATTTACATTTTGCATAAATACAATTTCAGACTCTTGTTTATATAAACAAGGTCTCTCAATATGTCAGTTTGTGATTTTGTGTTTTGTATCTAATAGTGTTGTGTTGAATTAATACTTATCAAGTTTCTTCAGATTTCCACTTCTCATGTTGGCTGATGGATCTGCCTCCCAAGGACTGATGAGAGAAAACTGCTGTACAAATTGTAAAATGTTATAGAAATGTAAGTTATTATGCATTGGCCCAGAGCAGCGAAGTGGTGCACTGGGTTTGGAATCAGGAAAACTCATCTTTGAGAGTCCAAATCTGATTTTGGACACTTACTATCTGTATGCATAATCCTGTTTGCCTCAGTTTTCTCATATGTAAAATGAGCTGAGGAAGGAAATGGTGAAATCACTCTAGTATCTTTGCTAAGAAAACCCCAAATAGGGTTACAAAGAGTTGGAAATGACTGAACAACAACAAAATGTATTGGTCCAGATCTGTAATCTTATTGTGTAAGAAGCTCCTGGTAAGGAAATTGCCTTGATCAAAGCAGATTAGGACTGGCTCTATAATTTATCATCTTCAAGAGCTACTTGAAAAATTGAGAGTTTAAGTGATTTAACCCAGGATCACATTTCAAATATATTCCAGAGGGAAGTCTTGAATCCAAATCCAGCTGACTCTAAACACAGTTCTCTATTCCTTATACCATGTTGCCTCTCTAAGTTATTATATGTTCTCTCTAATATTGTCTGTACTTTAAAAATAAAGCAGATTTTTTTTAAATAAAGGAAAATGTTTTATATTTTAAGTAGCTAAGTAACTCAGTGTTGGGCCTGTAGTCAGGAAGACCTGAATTCAAATCCAGCCTCAGATAGTAGACACATGACCCTGGACAAGCCACTTAACTTTTGAGGGACTCAGCTTCCTTATCTGTAAAAAGGGAATAATAATAGCAAAATCTGTCAGGGTTGTTCTGAGGGTTGAATGAAATAATACTTATAAAGCACTTACAGTGCAAAGTACTCAGAAAATACTTAATAAATGCTTTTTAAAAATTTATTTACTTAATTTATTTCTAAATCTCCATTCTTTCTCTTCTCAAGCCCCAGGTCCCAGCTTGTTTCAAAATTGGCCTGAGTTAACCCAGTTTCAGTATGGAAGAGAGCTATGGGCCTGAGTTAGATAATCCTCTGGAAACAAGGGCATTAGAGTCAATGCATGCCTTCATCTATTGTGCTCAGCCCTTTTGTAGCTTTGTTGGACAAAATGTCATATTATTAGAGGCTTGATGGGTAGGAAAGTTCCTTACCTTCATGTGTGACTCATCAGCTCCCCACATCCTATCACAAGGGATTTCAGCAGCCAAAGTGGTAATTCACAATGAAGTGATGCAATGACAGGCAACTGAAGACTACATCGGTCCCTATGGTGTTCTTTACAATTAAGGTCCCTGATTCCTCTTTACCACTTACTCCTATTTGTTCCAGTTTACTCCTCTGAATACCTGTCCTGCTTCTCTCCCCCTCTCCAACCTTCTTCAAACTCTAGCTCAGACCCTGCATTCTCCCTGGGGCCTTCTTGGGCTTTTTATTAGTCACAGCTATTTTATGTAGCGACATCCCCACAGATGACAATGGGGTATAATGAAAAGGTCACTGCTAGTAGAGTGATCAGAAAATTTAGATTTGAATCTTAACTGTGCTTTGTGCTACCTGTGTGATCTCTGGCAAATCTCTTCACCTATTTGTGCCTCAGACTCCTTATCTCTAAGATGAGAATGTTGGGCTTCATTTAAAAAATTTGTTTTAAAATTTCATTTTCTTTTGTTTTTAGTTAAAAAAAATTGGGAGGGGCTTCTTTACCTTATTCATGTCAGCTTCCTGAAACCTATGGACCCTTTCTTAGAACAATGCATTTAAGTGTGTAAAATAATACACAAGAGTAAAAAGGGAATTAATTATATTGAAATAGTTATAGAAGTGCTTTTAAAACCAAGTTTATAGACCCCAGATTAATAACCCTTGGATTAGATGATCTTTAAAGACTCTTTGGGCTCTAACTCCTATGATCTTATGATTTTTGTGCTCTAGTCAGTCTCCTCACAAAATTCTCTCTAGTGTTGTTTGGGAGATAGACTCTGATGACCTGTGTACCTTGGTGCTCTGAATCTTGAACAGCTCATAAGTGTTCTCACTAGACACCAGGACTGAAGATTGGTCAGTGGAGTTGAAGGGAGATGAAAGAATGAAAAAAGTATTTATTAAATGTTTGCTATATGTGTACTGTGTTTGCAGAAGAGCAAAACAGTCCACTCCCTCAATGGGTTTACATTATTATTGTTAATTTAAAGATATTTTATTTTACCAATTACATGTAATAATTTTTCACATAAGTTTTCTGAAGTTATAAGATTCAAATTGTCTCCCTTCTTCCTTTCCCTCCCTTCTCTTGGAGATGATAATACATGTATTATCATGTAAAACATTTCCACTTAACCCTGTTTGCCTCAGTTTCCTCATCTGCTAAATGAACTGGAGAAGGAAATGGCAAATCACTCCAATATATCTTTGTCAGGAAAACCCCAAATGGTGTCAGAAAGACTTAGATGTGACTGAAAAATGACTGAAAAAAACCCCACCTTATCTGTTTTTTTTCCACACAAACTGTTGCTTAACATCACCTCTTCCATTTTTATTCGAATAGTTATTTTATTCAAATAGTCAAGTAGATATAGTTTCATCAATTCAAGAGTTTCCTTCCTTGGTTGGGATCTTCCCCTTTCCATGCCTTCCATCCTATGAGATATTCATGTGTGATGATAGCTTTCCAAAAGTTTGCCACTTGGGGTTCATCCCATTTCCTGACACTGATCTTTAGTTCTTTGGAGAAATTCTGTTCTAAGTTCTTGCTGCCAAATTGCATGTTTGTATTGTAAATCCAATGTTTGTATCATAAATGCTTTTTACAATGTAAATACAACGTATTGAAAAGATGGGCTTTTGGTATTATAGGAAGTCTGGGCAAGGTTGCAATCTAGATCCTCCTCCTCATCCTTTTCAACTCTGGATTCAACTTATTGACCATTTTATATTATTTCTCCTCTTTGTGCATACTATTGGGAAAAATATGCAGTAGGAATTCTTTTTCTTTTTTTTTTTTGCATGCAATGGGCCCCATTTATAGTCTGGTAAAGCCTATGGACCTTACCCCCCCCCCCTTTTTAGGAGAATGCTTTTTAAAGGCAAAGAATAAGATACAAGATTATAAAGGAAACTAATTATATTGAAATAAAGTTGTCAAAATATTTTTAAAAATTCATGGACTCCCTGAGATCTAGCCACAGGGTCTATGAACCTCAGCTTAGGAATTACTTCACAGGGTGCCCATTCAGATGCATGTTGAAATCTGTTCAGTGTTCTTCTATTTAATCCTTCCTGTGTGGATGGGCAGGCTAAGCATGATTCACAGTGTTATATGATAAATGTAATTGTCTTTGCCTTGAATTTGGCTGTTAATTTATGTCTTCTTTTACAAAGTTAGAGTCAAGTGTGTATGTTGTTTTGGTCCCACAGTTTCACTTTATGCAATTTCATGTCACCTTATGTTTATTTTTTCTTTTTACATAATTAACAGAGCACTCAGCCTGGAGTTATGAAAGACTTCAGTTCGAATCTAGCCCCAAACAGTTCTGTGTGACCCTGGACAAGTCATTTAATTGCCTACCTCAGTTTCTTCAAGTATAAAATAGAGATAATAATAGCATCTACCTTACAAATTTGTTTTGAGGATCCATTGAAATAATACAGTATTTGTTAAGTGCTTAGCAGAGTGCTTGGCACAAATTAGGAGTTTAATAAATGCTTGTCCTCTTCTCTTCTTTCCCACATTATATATTATGAATCTTAAAATTTCTCAGACTTGTGAATGTTAAAAATTCTCAGACTCTACCTTAGAACATTTAGTCACTAAAAGGTCAGGCAACTTGCAAACTTGCAAGAGGCAAAGAGATGTGAATTGCTCAAAAGTTTAGTCTATTCAGGTGTGAATTAAGAATGGTCAGTCCTATGAAAACGTCTACTGTGATTGGTAGATGTGAGAACTTAGGGGAGGTGACATAGGAGAAAATTCTCTTTAAAAGGAGGTCAGAAGCTGAGAGCAGGGGGTCTCTGAAGTGAATTCAGCTTGCCAAAGCTGAATTGAAGGGCTCGGTGACTGAACTTAGTTGAGCTGAGGAGCTGAACTGGTGGGTCTCTCTGAATACTAGAATCTTGCTTGGGACAAATCTTGTGGTGAGTGGATTAAAGACTGACTGATCTCTCTCTTAAGGCTTAGGCCTAGGCTGGCCTTGGGTATTTCATATTTGGGAATTTTTCCCATGGCAACCACCTTATTTTTGATTTAACTCAAGACACTGTCTTGAAACCATATTTCCATGGTCACAGTTTATACCTCCACTCTTTTAACTGTAACAATATCATTTAGATTTCTTCATGTCTCTCTCTCCTCCCTTTCTTAATGGGCTATTCCCTGTAACAAATAATGTTTTGTTTTGTTTTTAAAGAGAAGAAAAATGCAACAAAAAAATGATCAATATGTTGAGAAGTGGACAGCTACATAATGCAGTGAATAAAATACCAGACCTGGAGCCAGGAAGATCCCTCATCCTGAATTCAAATCTGGCTTTAGATACTGATTAGCTGTGTGACCCTGGTTAAGTCACTCAACTCAATATGCTTCAGTTTCCTCATTTATAAAATGACTGGAGAAAGAAATGGTTAACAACTCCAGCATCTTTGCCAAGAAAACTCCAAATGGGGTCTTGAAGAATCAGCTATAACTGAAAAATGACTGAAAGTTTTGAGAAAAATTGATACTATATTCAAAGTTCTGTATCCATGGATTCTCTCCTTTCTCTACATCCCTTTTCCCCACTGGAAAGAAAAGAGGTGAGGTGTTTTCTCATATTCTTCTCTGAGGACAAGCTTGTTCCTTGTAATTTCTTTATATTCATATTTTATTATGTTTATGTACCACAATTTCTTCACTGCTATGTGAGATCTAAGGGAGAGGAAGTTATTGATTATGGGCTCCAGGAAAGGCTTCATGGAGGTGGTAAAATGACCTAACCTTTTGGTAGTGTTGTTTAGAGAAGAGGTAATAAAGGAACCTAGCCTCAGGCTCCTCCTCTTTGGCTCTTGTCCTAGGCTTTTGAGTTTGTTAAGGAATCATAGATCTGGGGAGATTCAGGTCTGGATTATAAACCACACTCAAGGATATTTATTTCTTTATTTCTTGATATTTTAAATTGTATTAATCTTTATTTATTTGTCCTAATGCTAGATAAGCTTTGACCATTTCAAAGCATTGCAGTCAGCCAGAGTCTCAGAGAGCCCTTTGTTCACCAGCCTCATCTCTGCTGGGTGGATTGCTCCTCAGCTTCTTATATTTCAGACCTGCTCTATCCCCTCACCTCCAGTGCTCCCCAAAGAATCACATAACCAGTCTTACCATGCTAAATTAGACTTAAAGTGACAGGGAGGACAAATTAGAACAGAAAAGAGGAACAAATAGTATGCTCAATGGAGAGAGAATCTGATCAGTATAGACAGTGAAATATGTCAACCAATAATTTTCTGGCCACAAGGAGCAAGAAAAGGGTTTCTTATTTGGCTATCAGAAGTAGAAAGCAATTAATCAGCCCCTTTCCCTTGAGCTCAGTCTCTGGGATGGGAGAATTGTCTGGGGGGAGGGGTTTGCCCAATCCAGATTCTTCCTTTTCTGTTCTAATTTGTCTTCCTTGTTACGTTAAGTATAGCTCACCAGATTCACTACCATGGCCATCCTTCCCATTTCATTTATTAAAAATGTAAAGACCTGATGCATTGTTGATAATTATATTAAGGAAGAAGATTCTTAAAGGCTTTCTGGATATAAGCCCTGAGGAAGAAATAAATTGGGAATATCATTGTTACCCCATTTCTTTTTCTCTCAAGAATAATGGGTCCAATATTCTTGAATTCTATGCCTCTCCTGTCTTCTACATTTTTTTCTTCCAGAATTCTCCATAAACCACTCTGAAACCCAATATAGAGTTCTTCCCAGAGTTTCTTTCTGATACACCCAGTGCTCTGCATTCCGGGAATTTTTGTGCCTGAAAAGCTGGGTTACATTCTAAAATCTATGTTTGAAATGAACCTTAAATTCTAAATGTTTCCAAAGCATATTAACTTGTTTTCAAATAATATAGAATTTTTCCAGAAACAAAAGTTAATAGAAATTGGTTTAAAGCTTTAATTCCTGTGCTTTAAAAAATGGTGACATTTGCCCTTATCCAGTCTTATGGTATCCTTGTTGTTCTGCATGATTATCCAAAGATCACCAATAGAGTTTCATCCATCACATCTAAATGATAAGTTCTTTCTGTATTCTGGGATTTAATTTGTCTGGGTCTAATAATTTGAATTCATTAAGGGTGGTTAGCTGCTCCCTTATCATCTCCTCACAGATCTTGGGTTTCCACTCACAGATATATATTTTTGTTCTATCCTTCCTGTTCTATCCTGAATAACATATTCTTTAGTGAGGGCAGAAGTAAAATCAGAATTGAGTAATTCTGCTTTTTCTCCATTGCCTATTGTCATTGTCCCATATGACCTCTGTTCTTATCTTGTCTTTGATTTTCCTCATTCTTGTAACAAAGATATAGGAGTCCTTTTTGTTGTCATTAGTATTCCTCATCAGCTTATTTTGACACTCTTCTATTGTGAGCAACTTCATACTAATTTACTAGTGGTAAAGGTATGCTTTCATCCTGCCATTTTAGAAAGAATATTAGTATATATTATTAATAAAGTATTAGAATTATTATAATGATGTTGAATAAGTTATACTAACAATCACAATAAAATGAACAACTATGATAAATTATATTAAATTATAACAATAAAATATAATGACTACTATAATTGTTTAGCTCTATAATCTTGCTTTTAGATTTATATCTCAAGAAGCTTAATGACAATAAGAAAGAATCCATCTGTACAAATATATCCATCTGTACAAATATAGTAGGTTAGAGACTAGACCTGTGATTTTAATGAAAAAGGGAACTTTTGGGTAAAGAAACCTCCCTCTACCAGTACAGATCAGTACTTTCTCTACATCTCACAGTTTTTGAGACTTTTTAGAACATTGGGAAGTTAAATGATTTGACAAGGGTCATAGATCAAATATGTGTCAGAGGTAGGATTTAAACCAATGTCTTCTTGGTTTTAAGGCTGACTCTACACACCATCTTGTACTACCCCTCTATATATATAGTCCATAAATTCTAAATTCATAATGATACCTTTTCTAATAGCACCAACTACCGCCCCCTCCCCCGGGCAAACCAACTGAAAACAAACTATGTACCAGTGATCAGAACTCCCCCCACCCCCAAAACACTAAGTAAATTGGGGTAAGTTGAAATGTATTCTGGGGCAATAATGTAAACTATCAAAATAGGACCAATAAAATTATATTTTTTGAAGGGTTACAAATCTCAGAAGGACTTTAAATTGAAAACTGGAGCAAGAAGTATAAAAAATGCTTATATGTATTTGCCAGAGAGTATTAGGTACAATGGAAAAATAATTATATTGGTGGATAAGACCAGTAACTTTTAGGAGACAATATCTATGAAAGGAACATGGATGTCATAGATGTCATAAAATATTATTGCAGTGGGATCAACTGAGTGGCTCAGTGGATTGAGAGCCAGACCTAGAGACGGGAAGTCCTAGGTTCAAATTTGGCCTCAGACACTTCCTAGCTGTGTGACCCTGGGCAAATCACTTAACCCCCATTGCCTAGTCCTTACTGCTCTACTACCTTAGAACCAATGCACAGTATTGATCCCAAGACAGAAAGTAAGGGTTTACAAAAAAAGAAAGAAAGAAAGAATATTATTGCACTATAAGGAAGGATGAATTTGAAGAACATAATGAAGCAATGAGAAGACTTGAAATGATGCAGCATCAAAAAAGCAGAACCAAAAAGGCAGTTGGTTTTCACATTAATTTCATTTATATAAAGTGAGATAGTATGAAAAACCAGCAAAACTAATAGTAAATATAATGGACATCTTTGGTGTCACCTCATCAAAGTTGATGGGAATGAGCTTTATTTCTTGTTTACCAGCAAAACTAATAGTAAATATAATGGACATCTTTGGTGTCACCTCATCAAAGTTGATGGGAATGAGCTTTATTTCTTGTTTACCAGCAAAACTAATAGTAAATATAATGAACATCTTTGGTGTCACCTCATCAAAGTTGATGGGAATGAGCTTTATTTCTTGTTTACCAGCAAAACTAATAGTAAATATAATGGACATCTTTGGTGTCACCTCATCAAAGTTGATGGGAATGAGCTTTATTTCTTGTTTACCAGCAAAACTAATAGTAAATATAATGGACATCTTTGGTGTCACCTCATCAAAGTTGATGGGAATGAGCTTTATTTCTTGTTTACCAGCAAAACTAATAGTAAATATAATGGACATCTTTGGTGTCACCTCATCAAAGTTGATGGGAATGAGCTTTATTTCTTGTTTACCAGCAAAACTAATAGTAAATATAATGGACATCTTTGGTGTCACCTCATCAAAGTTGATGGGAATGAGCTTTATTTCTTGTTTCAATTGATAAGTAACTGCTGCATATTCAGGCATGGAAAGTTATTCTTAGACACTATTTTAAATGTTTGGTTTAATTGTTTATTGAGTTGGGGATTTCATGGTTGGTTATTTGGGAGAAAAATAAATGCTATAATATTTTTCTATTTTTCCAATGACAATGTTTTAAAATTGTGCCACTTGGTATTTATGTTCAATTGTTTGCTCTCACTTCTGTCTTCAATCCATGTTTTTTAAAATCCTTAGTTGTAGAGATGGGAGATCCTTACAGACTCTTCCTAGCTGTGTGACCCAGGACAAATCACTTAGCCTCCGCTGCTTAGCTCTTACCACTCTTCTGCCTTAGAATGAATATACAATATTGATTCCAAATCAGACAGTAAGGGTTTTTAAAGAAAATCCTTAGTTTTTAATGAATTCCATGTGCATCCATTTGTCTCAAAACAGTGCCCCTTTTTCTTTCTTATCAGAATTGTTTATATCACAAGAATTTAATTTTTTTTTATGGTTTCCCATCTTTGTTAGGCCAATTTGCTCTGTAAAATTTTAGGTCATGGAATTCTATTTAAAAAACAAAACAAAACAACTCTTTGAAATCTACTCTTCCCCCAATCTGGACTGCATGTCAAACTTGGCATTTTATTTCTTATGTTTCACAAATTTTGAGGTGGATTGGTCTCTTTTTCCCAAATAACCCATAGTTTCTACCTCATTAAATTAAATCAAGAACTATATTTCTCCGCATCATTTTCTGTACCTTTTGAACAATGAAATGATCATTAAGGTAAGTCAAGAATTCTCCAGCTTCATTTCATTTGGCAGAGAATTCCAGGAGATGTCTGAACACCTGAACTTCCCCATCACCATGACATCATGCCTCAGTGCTCAGTTTGTAATCTGTTTCTCAAACTCAGCATTGACTTCCTCTTTCTAGCTCCTAATATTGCTTCTGTTTCTCTTTTTGTTGATTCTTACCCCAATACTCTCTCATCTGGTTTATTAATGTTTCTGTATTAGTATAAATCTTCTTAATATACAGCACCACACTGCTATTCCTTCAATCTGTTCTGTTGCTTTTCATGAACTTATATCCTTCCATAGTGACACCCAGTTGTAAGTTGTGTCCTACTAAATCTTAGCAGTACCAGTAAGGTTAAATTTACTTTTCTGTGTTTAAATAATCATTTTATTCATGAGCTAACCTTTGTGTATTTGTGTGTAAACATTTGTGGTTGTGTGTTCTTTTGATATCCTTCTTGGATATTGTTTCCTATGAATTGCTGGTCCCTTCCATTAACATTCTTTATCTGTTGTACTTGTTACTGTCTACAGTAGCTGGTTTGGCAAATATGGGATGTCCCAACAGGCTTAGTGCAGTTTAAAGCCTCAATAACTTAGAACTTTAAGCTTTTAGAATGTATGATGACACTAAAACTTTTGGGAAACCCTGTATATGTGGAACATTTTCCACTCCTCTCTCAGTTTTTAGTTTTGAGTCCTTAGGATCAGATTTGCATCTTTAGAAAAAATGTAATTTTACTGGCTTTGTTTACATAGATTCTGCCACTGGCCCAGAGATCATTACTTCTAAATTTTAAGTTGTGACCCTCCCTTCCCTATCTAAGTCCTAATTTTAGATGGTTATTAAGAGGAACCCTTTTCCTGATTTTTCTGACAAGGTTTTAATCCCCTTCCTCCTTCTATCTTGAATGTTGGTCTCTCATCTTCCATTGCCTGAGGAGGTAACCTAGAATCTATTGGCCTTTGAGTTTCTCCTTCTTGATAATTATGGGCTAAGCCTCTGTAGTCCTGCCTGGGCTCTGGGGCAGAGATACCACTAATCCCATTTGAATGAGCAGGGAGCCATAAACTATAATTCTTCAGTAAGATGACACTGTGCCTTAAGGACCACCAGGTCTTATTATCTTCCCTACTTCTATGCTCTGTGGTTCACCAGGCATTTCCATCTGATCTACCAACCCATCCAGAGTACTCCAGGTCCTTGCCAGCAAAAGGACAACTGGACTGTCCCTAGCACTTGGTATAGGGCATGTCACATAATAAATACTAAAAAATGGCTTCCTTTATTTATTCATTCACATATTATTTTCTTAGCCAGCTATCTATGTTCCAAATACGCCCTTCTCTTGTGAAGCCCATGATTTCAATCAGGAAGCGTGGGAAACCACCTGTGCTTCCAAAGGTCCTTGCCTTGCTTAAGATTTCATAATCTTTTGAAGTTCATTCTAAATTCCTTTCTATGGTATTATTTTTCCTAAAGTAAATAATGCGAGGTAAGCACTGATTGTCAGGTGTGACAAATGTTGGAAGCTTCTCCATTATGATACATGCTTTGGGAAGCCAGAGTTCTTTCCTATTTTTTCACCTCAATTCCTATTGGCATTTCAGCAGGCAGCTGCCAACCACCACTATCCATGTCTTCTTTTTCTGGTGCTACATATCTTTGCTTTGGGGATCTTTGGATCCTTTTTATTGTTCCTAGGAGAATGGAAGTTGCTTCCTCTTTAGAGTGTCTATTTATGTTAGGAGTTATTAACCAAAAGACCCATGAACTTGTTTAAATTTTTTTTTATATCTTTATCTCAAAGTAGTTGATTTACTTTGTCATCCTATGCATTATAAAAACATTATTTTGAGGAAAGGTCTACAGTTTTCACCAGACTGCCAGAAGCATCCACGACACAAAAATGGTTAAGAACTCTTGCTTTATGTGAAGCGTCTCATACTTATTACTGAGGTTCAGAGTTTCAATGGTTTTTCTTATTCTGTATGTGTTTAAAAACATTTTTTTTCATCGAGGACCTTTAAAAGAAATCACAGCCATTTTGGGGTACCACAATCCTCCACATGTGGACCAAAGGGTCCCTAGATCCTGTTCATGCACTCAAGATATTTGAAGCACATTGTATATGGGACAATCTTTATTTCAATCCACAGAGAATGCAGAAGATACCAAAGTCTCACAGGAGTCTGCAAATATAGAAAAATGGATAAAGGAATTAAATTGTCCATCAACTCTGCATAAGGGAAATACATTTGTGGTTGATATCAGAGCAATTCTTTGACAATCTTGCAAGATCTTTCTCACACAGACTTACAGAGTTCCCTTGAGGCTCATATTTCACACTGTAATTTAGATGCTCTTTGGAAGGTAAACATTCTTTGGGTATGGTTGACTAAGCAATCTTCTTCCAATTAGATCCATATCATCAGAGTATTTCACTGGCTTTGTACTACAGGTAGGACACTACACAGGAACTATGTAGATACAAGTCTTTTTGGCCCAAGGAGCATGCTGTATCAGAAAATCCTTTTCTTTCTCTAGAAAAATGGTTCTTAACCTGGGATCCATGTGTCTACAAGGGGTCTGCAGATAGATATCAAGGCATCTATGAACCTAGATGGGAAAAAAATTTTATCAGTGTTTCAAGGCAATTAATTTCCTTTGTGATCATTTTTATTTTATTTCATGCATTTAAAAACAGTATTCTGGGGTGGAGAAGCTGGGTGGCTCAGTGGCATACCTGCTCTCTTTAGGAAGGTGGTCTTCAGACCCCTCTAAACAAAGAGTTCTGCCTTTGCCTTGTAATCTCATCAAGGTGATTAACTAACTCATTAAATTAATCATATCAATCAATATCACCCAAATTCCCAATTAATCACAGAAGGCAAGGAAAAAGTTTTTTTTAAACTTTTACCTTCTGTCTTGGAATCAATACTGTTTATTGGTTCCAAGGATGAAGAGTGGTAAGGGCTAGGCAATGGGGGTTAAGTGACTTGCCCAGGGTCACACAGCTGGGAAGTGTCTGAGGCTAGATTTGAACCTAGGACCTCCCATCTCTAAGCCTGGCTCTCAATCCACTGAGCTAACCAGCTGCCTCCAGCAAGAAATCTTAATAAAAACTATCTATCAATCAATCAAAGTAATTTTTTGTTTATTCCTGTTCAACCCTTTATAGAGCTTTCTTGGTAGAGATGCTGGAATGGTTTACCATTCCCCCCCATTAGATTAAGGCAAACAGAAGTGAAATGACTTGTCCAGGGTCACATAGCAAGTAAGTGTTTGAGGTCAGGCCTCACCTCAGGCCTTCCTGACTCCAATGTTCTATCCACTGAGTCAGCTAGCTGCCTCCAGGTATGAATAAGTCCTTAATCAATTTGAAAGGATCATTGGGACTTTAAGTCACTGAATGAAAGCAAATGATACTTCAGAGGAAATATCCCAAAAGAGAATTATTTAATGCTTCATTAGTCTTCAGTTATTATGGTCCTTCCTATCCCTGCTTAGTCAGTACCTTTTCTAAAAGCCAATTAAGTCTGGCTGATAATCAATGGAAAGTACATCAATGGAGATTTGTCAGCAATAGCATTAGAAAATGAGTCAGCTCTGGGTTACTACTTGAACCCTGAGAGGAGAAGCCGCTGGCCAGTCTTCATGCGTCTGGCCCACCAATGTGAGTGCCAGTTGGGACATTCTGGAGGAGATGCCACATGGGGACCTCAGATTTGAAAGCTGAGATCAATTTTCAGTTGACCAATGAAGTCAGAAGCCAAATTTCCCAAGATCCTAAGATGGTTCTTCAGGGATCTGTGCTCAGACCTGTGCTGTTTAATATTTTTGTCCCTGACTCAGAGAAAAAGCATAGATGTTTGCTGATCACATCTGCAGGTGATACAAAGCTGGGAACGATAGTTAACACAATAGCTATCGGGAGAGAAGAATCAGGATCCAAAAAGAACTTGAAAGACTACAACACTGGACTGAATTGAATACAATGAAATTGAATAGAGCTAAACATAAAGCCTTAGAGTTGGGTATAAAAATTAACTTCAGAGGAGTTGGGGAAGCATTAACAGAGAGCAAGTTTCTATTCTAAAAGGATCTGGGGGTTCTAGTGGACTTAAAGCTCAATATGGTACCTTGAAAGCCAAGAAAGCTGAATCAAGCTTGGGCTACATTAAGAGGGGAATCGCCTTGAGGAATAGGGATGTGATCATCTCACTCACTGTCCTTTGCCATTTTTAGACCTTATCTTGTTCAGTTTTGGGCATCCTGCCTTAAGTAGGACATTGATAAGCCTTAGAGTGTTCTGAGGAGAATAACTAACCCAAAGGATTAAGAGCCTTATTAAGTCCATGTCATATGAGTGGCACGCTTAGCCTGGAGAAGAGAAGGTGTGGGTAGGTAGACATGATAGTGCTTTTCAGGTATTTGAAGGGCTTTCATATGGAGGATGAATTGGATTTACTCTGCTTGGCACCAAAGGACAGAGCTGGGAGCCATAGGTGGAAGTTGCGAAGAGGCACATTTAAGTTTGGTGTTAGGAGAAACTTTCTGATAAAAGAGAGTTGTTCTAAAGAGCAGTGAAATACCTAGAGAGAAGGTCCAACCCTCTCTTTGGAGATCTTCAAGAATCATCTGGGTGAGCACCTCTCAGGTATATTCTAGAGGGATATCTTTTCATGTTTTGATTAGATTAGATGGCCACTAATATCCCTTCCAACTCTCCAATTCTCTGATTATGGAAGTGATAGAAGGAACTAGAGGCAAGGAACATGGAACATTTTTTCTAAGACTTGACTGAGAAAGTGAGGATCAATACATGATGGTAAGTCCCCCCAGCCCCTCTTTTTAAGAGTGGGGAGACAGAAGAGAAAGCCAGAAGAGAAAGAACCAGTAGATAGAGAGAGGTTGAAAATTTGATAGGAAGGAATTTTTTGAAGGGGCAAACCCCTAGAAAAGATAGGAATGGATAATGGACACATTTAGGGGAGAAAGGCCACCTCATTATCAGAGACTGGGGGAAAGGAGAAGGAAAGCATTATAACTTTGAGCATCTTGCTAAAACTTTAAAATTATAGATGTGTTAGTTATTTCCTAAGTGGATAAGAGTGTGGCTGCACTGAATTGATTGCATGATTGCTGGTGAGGAGAGAAGTGGTTTTTTGCTTTTGTTTTGCCAATAGCAGGGTCTTCAAACTAAATATAGGAATTCCCTTCTCCTAGCTAGACCACCAGCAGCTCCATGGCCCTATCTGAAATGTTAAATAAATCCAGCTTATTGTGGACAAGGTATTTTTGGTACCCACAATGCTGACTTTCCTTCTTCAAAGATTCTGGCCTCTATTTTCTGTTGTCTGGGACTTCTTGTATTTTCTTTATTGATGCTCTCGACAACTCCTTTCATTCTAAATTTCTTCACAAGTTTTAAAATAGCATTTCAACTTAAGGCAGAAATAGAATTTGAATCTGAGTCCTCTGATTAAAAAGTCTGAGTAACCTTGGGTTAATCAGTTCCTTATATTCATAAAGTTGATGTGTGAAATAACTCACAAACACAATTTGATGTCAGGATGCCTCACTGACTACAGAATTTTAAAAACAGCTTTAATTAGGATTTTCATAGAAACATGTAAAACAAGAGCCCAAATTGGAAGTAACAAAACCAGACTGCAACTCGAGTGAAAGTGCTAGTCAGAAAAAAAATCCATTGTTCAGAAGTAGAAATAATAAATGAGAAAATAAACTGCTAGGAAATGGCATCAAATTACAATGAAATTCAGAAGAGCAATACTGGAATGGCTATACTGGGAGATGTAGAACCTGTCAGATGATTTATTTAATCAGTAACTCCCTGATTATTTTTATTCCAGCAGCCAGTTCCAGCGTTACTGCAGGGCAAAAGGAAGTGAGATTCAGCCCCAAAGAAAAAAGTTCCCTCCTCATAAATTTTTTTTTTAAACCCTTACCTTCCGTCTTGGTGTATTGGCTCCAAGGCAGAAGAGTGGTAAGGGCTAGACAATGGGGGTCAAGTGACTTGCCCAGGGTCACACAGTTGGGGAGTGTCTGAGGCCAGATTTGAACCTAGGACATCCTGTCTCTAGGCTTGGCTCTCAATCCACTGAGCTACCCAACTGCCCCCACCCTCCTCATAAATTGCTGGAATGATATATGATATGTCTTTGTCTAGGGACCAATACTTTCCTTCTAGGTGTATAGATGATGCTTGAAATGCTAGTGATTTGCCCTTAGGGAAAGGAAAGAATACTGAATTTGAAAACATAAGATCTGGATTCAAGTCCAGGCTTCATCCACTTAATAGTTGCATGACCTCCGGCTCATTTTTCGCTTATGTTTAACATGAAGAGAAGTTGGACTGCATGACCACTAAGATCTCTTTCAGCTCTAATATGGTTCTACATTATGTGAACTGGAAAGAGCAGGAGAGAGAAGGGGGGTTCACTGCCCTGAAGGCACACTTTATTTACTTTACTATCTGGCTTGGGCTAGTCCTACTGGTTCACTCCACAGAATACCTGAGATGTATGTGAGAGGGAGCATTTGGGTAGAGGAGCTGAGGTAGGGAATGTCCTACGCTTCCTTTTGATGAATAGTGTAGCCAGGGGTCTATTGTTGAAAAGAATATACCTACTCTTGAGACTGAAGGGAGCAAGAAAGGAGGTGGAAAGGGGCAAGATTCTAGCGCTGTTCCTTGGTACAGGGGTTGAAGTAGACATCAAGGTAGTGGAAAGTACCTAATCTATTAAAACTCGTTTTTTACACTCAAATAATCCAATGAATCTGTGATCTCAGGAGTTCATGACCTCCTTTTCAATTATGCAAATCACAACTCACTCCTGTGTGCCCATCTTGTGCAACTCTCATCCACATCTTCCCCAAAGTTCATCGGAGGGAGTACAGCCCACATACTGGAGGCCAAAGATAATGGCGGAGCACTCTGGCTGTCCATTTGTCATCCTTCACTATTACTAGATGGCCAGGCCATCTTCTCTTGCTTTCATTCCTTGATGATAACCTTTATTCCTGTTCTTCAGAGATTCTTGTTAGTTAAATGTTGCGGATGGCTCACACTCACCATATGCTTTCTGTGTGATATTTGTTTCCAGTCGATAGTCCTGGTGTTCTAGGTGTCTCTTCCATTTAGGAATACAAGTAAAGGGCAGAATTGCAGAAATGCTCATTTGCTTTCATGGGAAAGTTGGAGTCAGTAGAACTTTGTAATAGCCCTAAAGAAATGCATCCCACTCTTCTTTTCTTTCTCAACTATTGGCCCAGATTATTCTCCATCTGTGATGTCTATCACCTAGAGATATACTGTTGAATAAACCCTATACAGAGTCCCTCCGACTACACAATGAAATCTGGGCAATAAATGGATTTCCTGTGGATGGTGGAGTCCTATAAATATTCTTTTCTGCAGATGACATTGTCTAATTTCATCAAGTGCCAAGATATTTCAGAGATTCTTGGAAGAGTTCTATTGTATTCCCTCTTCCCCCAACCCTATACCATTAGAATGGGAATACTTTGAGGATAGGAATAATGTTTTGTCTTTTATGTAGTACAGTGCCAGGTAAGTAGCTGGCATTTAATAAATTATTTCATTCCTCTAGGTGTCTCAGTGGAATGAGAGCCAGGCCTGGAGATGGGAGGTCCAAGGTTCAAATGTGACCTCAGACACTTCCTAGCTGGGTGACCCTGGGCAAGTCACTTAAGCCCCATTGCCTTTCTCTTACCACTCTTCTGCCTTAGAACCAATAGGTAAGGGTTAAAAAAAAAAAGAATTTGTTATGTTCATTCACACAGGAAAGAGTGTTTGAAGAATATCTTTAGAAAGCATGTCTTAACATTGAAAAAATATTAATTTTTGTTATGTATCCATTTATCTATTTATTGTAATAAAGATTTAAAATAATAATAGGAAAAATCAGTTGAACAAAGTCAACTAGCTTCAATTGTATGACAGCATACACAGCATTTTGCACCCACATCTTGCTCCTTTTACCATTCTTCTACAAAGAAAGGATATAATTTCTTCACTCTTTTCTACTGCCAGATTTCATCATTACAACTACCTGGTATTCAATTTCATTTTTATTGTTTTTTTTCTAATTACATTGCTATGTAATAGTTATTTTGTATATATTTTTTCTTAGGTTTGATTACTTCACTTCATATCAGCTCAGATGTCTTTCCAATGATTTTCTGAATTCATATTTACTCTTTCTTATGAAACCTATTACATTCACGTATTCTATTGTGTTTAATTACTCCCCAATTATCTGGTTTCTATTTGTTTTGAATTTTTTGCTATCACAAAATGCTGCTATTAACATTTTGGTATAGATGAGACTTCTTTTCATTCAGTTTTTGATCGTAAAGCATATACCTGATCAGCTACATAGCACAGTGGATAGAGTACCAGGCCTGTAGTCACAAGACTCCTCTTCCTGAGTTCAAATCTGGTGTCAGACACTTACTAGCTGGGTGACCCTGGGCAAGTCACTCAACCTCATTTGCCTCAGTTTCCTCATCTGTAAAATGAAATGGAGAAGGAAATGACAAACCACTCTGGCATCTGGGCCAAGAAAATCTCAAATGAGATCATAAAGAATCAGACACAATTGAACAACAACAACAAAGGCAACCAGGAAGGTAGAGACAAGGAAAGAGAGTATTTTAAAGATTAGGAAACTGAGGTTCAGATTGGGAAGTTGCCTGTGTAAAGTCATACAATTAGTAAGTGGCAGAGCCAGAATATTGACTGAGATCCTCTAATTCAATGCTCTTTCACTACACTGAGCTGGTTTCTTTTAAATGGTGTACTTTCTTATGCATTTTAAGTGATTCTATTTACATCCACATTATCCAGGAATATAACTGTTGTGTAATTCAAGGTGTGATCCAGAATGGTTCACCTTATGTCATTGGTGTATGTTTTCTCTCCTTATCCTGAGTTTTGCTTTTTGGAGCCTCTCAGGATTAATTTAATCATCCTTCTTCTACATGACAACCATTCACACACCTCAATGGAGCTCTGATGTCTCACTTTGTTTTTTTTCCAGGCTCGCCATCCACAATTCTTTTCGCCATTCCTTCTTTGCTTCATGGCTCTTTGATGCTTGGCCATCATGGATTCCCTTCTTAATATGTTCGCTGGCTTATTCATCTTTCTCTTAGAATGGGATACCAGAACTGAACATATTAATTCTACAGTACTTGGCACTAGTCTGACTAGTTTGGTACCCAGTGGAATGATCTTTCTCATGAATGTTATAGTTCCATTGAGACAGCCTACAGTAGCATTAATTCCTTTAGCATTTATAGCTAGGTGAGAGTGTTGGCTTTCGATGCAAGAAGACCTAAGTTCAAATCCTGCCTCAGACTCTTAATTAGCTGTATGACTCAGGGGTATATAAGAATAGAGAAATAAGAAGCAAGTTTGCAATAAATACAGGTTGCAAAGCAGGTAGCTCATGGATGGAACTCAAAAAAAAGAACCTCAGGACAGAATAAAGAGAGAGCTGGGGCTGGAGCTGGAAGGGAGTTCCTGTTTATATTTTTTTGCAAACTTGCTTCTTATTTCTCTATCCTTATAGGGGTAATTTATGAACTCTCAGCCTCAGTTTCCTCATCTATACAATGGGGTTTTATATGGAAGGGATATAAAATGGAGATCTGTAAAACAGTGCCTACTTCACAGAGTTGTCATGAGGATCAAAGGAAATAACATATAAAGTGATTTGCAAATATGAAATACTTATTAGTATTATTTTTATTGTCTTTAATTATTATTATTAGCTCATAATAATCTTGTAGCTAGCTAAAATCCCTGCTCAATTCATACTAGCAATAGTCAAAAAATTTTGGTTAGCTTTCTTTTAGAGCAAAATGGCATCTGCTTTCCAGATGGATGAGCAGAAGAACTGTCTATTAGAGAGGGCCTTTAAATTTTATTTATTATAATTTCCTTTACTCTTAAAAAAATAGCAGATGCTCTTGGAAACACTAAAGATGTCTTGCAAATCTTAGCCCCAAAGTTCAGAGGATTGTTTTGTAAATATAGTCATTTGCAGCATCATTGCAAAGTATTTAGTTAATGTTTTGAGGATGGTCAGATCTACAAAGAAGCTGTTTTCAGGCCAGGTGTGTCCTTAGGTTCCAGCTCTGTAGTAGAGATCTGATGCCAGAAATCATGTGTTATCAGCCCTCCTAAATTGCTAATTTGTATGGAATGCAGTTGGAGCCGAGAGGGGTTCTTTTTCTTAGAAGCATCATTATGGGTCCTGACTCTCCCTCTTTTTCTAGCAATGAGTATATGATATCATCCTTAACTCTGCACAAGAGGTCAGGGTACAAAATTTATTGTCCATTAGGGAGTTTTGGGTAGCCATCTCACTAAGAGACATCATGGCAAAATGAGAGGGGGGGGGATAAGGATTAATTAATCAACATATTTTAATTAACTTAACTAAGTTGATTAAAGTAATTAATTAATATTTTTATAGCACCAACTATGTGCTGGGCATTGCACTAAGTGTTTAACAAATATTATCTCATTGGATTTACACAATAACCCTGAGAGGAATATGCTTTATTATTAGCCTCATTTTACAGTTTGAGGAAAGTGAGACAAACAGAGGATAAATGATTTGCTCATGGTTGCATAGTTAGTGAGTGTCTGAAACTGGAGTTGAATTCAGGTCTTCTTAACTACAAGATTCTATCCCCTGCTCCACCTAGCTCCCTCAGTGGATAAAACCAGCCTTGGTGCCAGGAATGTCTTGTATCAATTCCTTTCTCTGAGATATCCTGGCTGTTTGACTCTAGGCAGGTCATTTAACATCTTAATCCTTTTTTATATTTTCATTTTTGTTTTTATTTTAATTAATTTATTTGCTTGCCTGCTTGTTTCTTTGTTTATTAAACCCTTACCTTCTGAAGTCTTAGAATCAATTCCATGTATTGGTTCTAATGCAGAAGAGCAGTAAGGGCAGGACAATGGAGGTCAAGTGACTTACCCAGGGTCACACAGCTAGGATGGGTCTGAGGTCATATTTGAACCTAGGACTTCCCGTCCCTTAACGTCTCAATTCTATAGTAAATTCTTTAAGAAGACTTATGGAGAAATGCCAAACTGCATTGGTGGAGAGAATGTCCTCATTTGGGAATTCCCTATTGTAAACCTTAAAATTTCTTAGACTTATAAATGTTGGAAATTTCACCATTGGGAAATTTCATACTTGAAAAATTTCCTATTGATAGTGGGAACTCTATTGGAATGTGAACCCCATTGGCATGGGAGGTTCCTCCTCTTCCCTTCTTAAGATTACTTTAGGACAGAAACCTTTTGCTGAACAATGGAAAGGGCTTTGACCTATGCTTAAGCATAGAACAGGAATTTCTTTGAGTCATGATTGATTTTAGAATTGATACAATAGAGATACTTGGAATGACAGAACCAGGTCTTGGAAATTACAATCTCCACCCTACTCAGTCCTAACAGGATTTAGGAAGGGCTGCAGCATAGATCAAAATTTAATTATTCCAATCTCTACCCTACTCAGGGTAACAGGATTTAGGAAGGGCTGTAGCAAAGGATCAAGATTTAATTATTTGAGAATATGACCTTCAACAGACATGTGCAAAGCCACAGACCTCTGGGTGGTCCTTGGTTAAGCTAGAGCCACCATTGGCACAGGGAAGACATGGACAGTGATTGGTAGATGTGAGAACTGAGGGGAGGGAACTTGGATGGTTTGCTTAAAGAGAGAGGGGTCTGAGGACTGAGGGGTGGTTGGTTGGAGAGTTTTGGCTCTGAGTGGTTGGAGAGGTGCTCTGAGAAGCGTGCTCTGAAGGAAGCTGGAGGTGGAGGCCCCTGAGACTGTTTCTCCATTTTGGTCACGTGAGTAATAGGGACTGATCTCCTTTCTTTGCCCAGCTATCTAAGGGCTTGGGCCTTTTGGCCCAGCCTAAACAGAAGGGGTATTTAAGCCCTATTCCCTTCTCTCCCCTTTCTCTCTCCCTCTCTCTCTCTATCTCTAATACCTTTCTTCATCCTGTTTGTAATTAAACTCCATAAAAGGTTGACTGCTGACTTGAGTTTTCATTTAGGAATTACATAGCTGAATTCCTTGGCGACCTTAAATTAATATATATCAGTCTTTTAAAGTGATTTCCTTGTCACACTATTTTGAGGGTCTAGATCTAGTCCCTATGGTCACTCAGTTTAGCCACATTTTTAACATAGTGGTAGGTGAGTCCTACAGCTACCTTGATCTACCTGCTATGAGCAGTGGGAGCCTGTAACAATTTAGTTAAACGCTTCTCATTACTAACCAGCATGGAAACTGCTGTGGAAGAGATCATTGGGTCAGGTTGACGGCCAATGCCTCTTCTCTAGCACAAAAGATTTTGGCATAGTTCTTTCAAGTGCCAGTAGCCATACATTTTAGATTTTATCTCAGGGCTTCTCACCCAAGTCTGTACTCTCCATAATATAGTAGGGAGTCTGCCTGGATTGCAGAAATATACCTTTTGATCTTCCTCTGGCTTTTCTAACCTATGCTGATTTCTTGCAGGATAAGCCCCTTGCCTGCTGTTATAACTTGACTTTGATCTTCATTCCAATTAGGTTGCCCTGCTAACTGTTCCCCCTACTTCTCTTTGATCTTCCCTGGACTTGCCACCCAAGATTATATCTTCCTTTTCCTACTCAAATCCTGGAGCTTACCCCAGGGTCAGCAAGGGTAGTATAGCTTGGCTCCTGCTGGATTTATTTTATTATCTAGTCCAGATACCTTTTAGAAAAGCTAGAGATTCATTCATGCTTGTTGAATTCAGTTCATGTGGGCAGGGGTAAATTAGACATTTTATGCCAGGGGAACATATGAGAAAATGATCCAGGGACCAGGGAGGCCATGCTGGAGCTCCTCTGGAAGCCTTGGGGTTTCCAGGGATGTGTGTGACTCAGTGTTGGAGGGCTTGGGATTTGAAATGAGGAGGTAGTTTATTTATTTATTTTGGCCATTAAGCAGGAAAAGCTACAATAGTTTTTTTAACCATGGTAGTTCTTTTCTCTTCTGGGCTTTAGATACTATTATTTAGGTCTGTCCTTAGAAGGGAGGGAGGAAAGGTCTGTCACCTTTCCCCATGCACCATAGTAGCATGGCAATCTCTCCATTATGGCAGCCAGCAGAGGAGACCTTAAATAGACCACCTTGAGCCTGGCCCTCTGGCTGCTCCCGTTTTATGTTTCTTTGCCTGATCATGAGCAACTGAAGAATGATCTTGAGATGGACAAATCTAGTACTGGAGGTGATCTTGTGATTTCTAGAGGCTGGAGATTCTGGGTTCATTGGTCAGAGATAATTGGTGACCACAGAGTTTCCATATTAGAGAAGATGAACACAAACTCTGGCCTCTCTTACCAGATGATATAGTCCTGGATGGAGTTGTTTGGACAGTGTAGAATCAAGGTGATATGTAAAGTGTCTCTTCAGCAGATCTACCAAATGCTTACGGTTTTAATTGTCTTAAGTTTCTTCCTGAAAGAGCATAACAAGTTATAAATGACTGATTTAAACCGTATCAATTTATGTTTATAGAAACCTTTTGTGCTAAGCATTTCTGTGAGTAGGAAATAGTTTTGTGCTTAATTCATATTGTGAACTGAATACCTTTTTATACTTCTCTTTCTTTTGGGGCAGACATAAGGGCAAAAGTTCCTTGATTTGGGAAACAATTTCTTATACTGTTTTCTTCCTTTTGTTTCTGAAGGCAGCTTGGTATGTGGAGAGAGTGATAGATTTTGGGGCCAGGACAACCTGAGGGAGTCCTACTTTATCCATTTATTGACCATAGGCCAATCATTTAATCTCTCAGCCTCAGTTTCCTTTTATGAAAAATTAAGAAAATAATAACATCTCCTAGACCTGTTGTGAGAATGAAATGAGATTATATATATATATATATATATATATATATATATATGTATACACACACACACACATATATATATACATATATACATATATAGTGCTTTGCAAACATTAAGGCACTGTTATAAATGTTAGCTGTTATTACTTAGCATGGTGAGAAAGTATATAATCAGTGAATAATTGCTGAAAAGGTCTGAAGGAAAGGCTTAGCTGAAAGCAAGTTGGAGATGTTGAAAATTACAAAGGGTAATGGGAACTTTCTAAATATCATTTCCCAGAATTTGCACCTTTCAGACAAGCCTTTAGTCAGAGCTGATTTCATTATCCGAGGTAGTGTCTGGCTCTGTTTCCTTGAATGGTTTTAATCAGGGCCACCTTGAGTGGTCCTGGAGGCACTTCTACTCACCAGGATGTGATCCTGCAACGTGGAGGACTAATTAGTCTTTCCCATTGAGGCACTTCACGAACAATTATCTCCATTAAGCTGAAAATATTTTTTTAATGGATACTGACGATTAGACCCTTACTGCCAACCTAGCCAACATCCGGTTCAAGTTCTGAAGCCTGCCAGGCTAATCTGATCAATCCCTTGATTATGCTGTGAGCCATCCAGACACAGTGGAGCAGTAGTACTTTGAAAATAAATTCTTCATTAGAGAGTGGTATCTACCCTTTCTCCATAAAAATGTGAACTGACGTCAAACCTCTGGTGCTTTCTGAAGTAGATTTGCCCTTCAAATGCCCTCAAGGTGATGAGGACCTAAGAACAGAGGCAAAGTCTACTTTGTTGGGCACTTATAAAATGAAGCTTTTCATTACTTGACCCCTTCTTACCTTCTCAGTCTTCATATTCTCCTATCCAGCTTATTAGGCATTTTTCAGTTGTGTATGATTCTTTGGGAACCCATTTGGGATTTTCTTGGCAAAAATACTGGACTAGTTTGCCATTTCCTTCTCCAGCTCATTTTACAGATGAAGAAACAGAGGCAAATAAGGTTAATTAATTTGCCCAGAGTCACATAGCTTGTAAGTGTCTGAGACTAGATACGAATTCAACAATAGTCTTCCAGACTCCAGGCATGGAGCTCTGTCCACTGTACCACCTAGCTGACGTATATGGGGTGTTCAAGGGAAGACTCATTTCTCTGGTGCGAGGGTTTACTGAGCTCTTTGCAGAGTTGCTTTCTTCCTTTGGTATCCATCTGCCTTGCCATTCTCCCTTGTGGCTCCAAGACACTGTAGTGTTTTCAGTGACTACACTTCAGTAAACCATCTCATTAGATGGGTTAAACAAGGTTGAAGGTGACTGAGAAGCCTCAAACCTGTTGATGAGTTAGGGGGATGTCTACTCCAGGCATATGAAGATTTTCCCTAGGAGAAGGGATGTACAAAAACAATTTGTTCCAATGGCAGAAGCAAGTACCCCTGAGCACTTAGAACTTCGTTAGACATCAAAGATGCCAGAGTCACCCACTGTATCTTGAGCCATCACCAGTCATCCTGACTTTTGTTTTACCATTGGACTTAAATGACTCTGGAAGAGAGAGTGAGTCTGGTGACTTTGTGTACTTCTATCTCACTTAAATCCAATTTATACCTGAGTCAAAAGTAAAAAATCATCACTAGTGATGTCATTTTGGTTTTCTTTAAGTATGAAGGACGAAACCAAAATAACACAGTGTGCTATATATGAGATCATAATGCATTTGGGACTCCAGGAGCTTCCTGAATTGGCCTTAATTGCATGCCCCAAATATCTCCACCAGTGGTCAGAAATTTTTTCCTTAAATAACAGGAGTCTTTTTTTTTTTTGGGACAGGACACTGATGCAACTATTATTTTGGAACAATATGTTTTTTCAAACATGAATACCTTAGCTTGAATTCATTCATGAAATAACGGAGCAAGAATCGGGTCCTGAGAAAATGGGACTTAAGACAGGTAGATTTCCAGGGAAGGGCAGGGTTGAGTAGAAGATGAAGGGGATAGGAATACTCTAAATAATGGGTCAGCCCTTTAGTCTATTGGATAAAAATGTCCAAGTTTTCTTTGGGATAGTGCAGTTTCACCTTTATTCTTCCTGTAGGTCACATTTCCATTTGCTTGGGTAATAAGGGCCTGGAATCCAGAAAACTGCCATGGACTCCCTGGAGTACTGCTTGTGCATACATAGAATTCTGATTAGCAAAACCTCCAAAGGCACTTGTCTTTTGGAGAAACCTAGTTTTGTCTTAGAACAGTGATTCTCAAATTTTTCCACACTGGTAGAACCAGGGATATGCTAGCTCAAAATGTCAGAACTGACTGTTAAATTTTCATTGTGAGCATTTATATGATGGAATTCGAAAAAAATACTATAAATCAGATCTTGATTTATTCTTTTGTTGATCTAGACTTAAAAAAGTGATGAATAAAATAAAAAATGCATATTTAGCTAAGAAAAGTATGTCTTCTATGCAGCATTTTAAAATTTTTTTTTTATTTTGGAGACTTGGTTGTTAAACATTTACCAGCATGCCACTGGGCAGAACCCTTCTGTTTAAAGAAAACTTTGACAGAACATTTGTAGTTGAATCCTCTAAAATGATCACTTTTAGTAACTATTAACAAACAACACAAGTTTCATTAAAAAACAAACATGGACTTGTGGTGCTTCAGGGTTCCTTGCAGTGCAGTTTAAAAAACACTGCTGTAAAGATAGGACAAGTGCAACCGTTTGAGACATCAGTAGAAATAATGCCTTTGGATGGAGTTCTTAAGCAAGAAAATGATATATTTTTACACATGCATTTAGAATGTGACTTGCTTAGGAGAAGCATCTTCCCTGATATTTAAATATGAAGAAAATCAAGGCCTGTCCAATGCTCCTGACATAAACAAACCAACCAATTAAAAACTGTCCCAGAATTCTGTGATGTGGAAGGATTTGTGGGGCGGTGACCAAAAAAACAGTGGGCAACTAGGTGGCACAGTGGACAGAACACTGGGCTTGGAATCAGGAAGATCTTCTTCTTGAGTGAAAATCTGGCCTCAGACACTACCAATGTGACACTGAGCAACTCACTTAACCTTGTTTGCCTCAGTTTCTTCATCCATTGAAGGAAATGACAAACCACTCCAGAATCCTTGACAAGAAAACCCCAAATGGGGTCACAAAGAGCTGGAGATGACTGAAAATGACTGAACAACAACCATCCCAACATTCATGATTTTTTCTTTAATGCTTATCAGTATTCATTGCCACCAGAGCCCTCTAAATCTTACTATATTATGAAGATGACCCTGAATTCTTTTTTTTTAAGTGTCTTTTCTTTTCTTTTTCTTTTTTTTTGTTTTTTTTTTAATTTTATAGTATTTTATTTGATCATTTCCATGCATTTTTCATTAAAGACATAAATCATTTTCTTTTCCTCCCTCCCACCCCCCGTGGCCGACATGTGATTCCACTGGTATCACATGTGTTCTTGACTTGAACCCATTGCCATGTTGTTAGTATTTGCATCAGAGTGTTCGCTCCGAGTCTTTCCTCTGTCATGTCCCCTCAGCCATTGTAGTCAGGCAGTTGCTTTTCCTTGGTGTTTCTATTCCCTCAGTTTGTCCTCTGCTTTTGGATAGTGTTTTTTTCTCCTTGATCCCTGCAGATTGTGCAGGGACATTACACCACCACTAATGGAGAAGTCTATTACATTTGATGATACCACAGATGACCCTGAATTCTTGAAGGTTATGCCAGAGGAAGGTAAGTTTTGGCAAGTTCCAGCAAGCACTGAAATGACTTTGATTATGAACCTAGTGATGTCTGTTGTGTGTTAATGTTGAGTGAAAGATAAAGTGATTGAGAAAACAAAGGCTCAAGCTGTAAAAATGGAGATTTTGAACCCTAAACTTTCACTCTGGATCTTCTGGTGTACCTTGATAGTCTATATTCCATCCAGAAATTATCTTTTTTTATTTGGATTTTTTCCATGTTTTTTGTTTCTCTTCCAATTGATTCATATACTTCATAATTCAGCCATGCATCCCTAAATGATCCCTGTGTTTTTCAATGACCCTCTTGGGGGGGGGGGGTGTATAATTATTATTATTTTAAATTGCAAAGTTTTAATTCCTTTTGTAAGTAATTTTAGGTTAAGAAACATGATACCTCTCCCAGTCCAGAAAGTGAACTGTTTGGAGAAGACACCATGAAGATGCCTCCACAGACTTACAAGGTGCACCATAAGATCCAGAGTGAGCTTTGGGATGTAGTGATTTGAACTGTGTGGGTTTAAATGCATTTGTTTTGTATGTATACTCTTGTGTCGAAGGGGACTACCCTCTAACTGGCTTTTTGTCAATGTGCCTAGCAATTATTGGTTTTGTTCTCTTTTCCTCTTATCCTCAAATTATTGTAATTTCATAGCTGGTATGTTTACAAGACCCATCAGAGAGACTAGTCTTCCTTGGGCCTCAGGGAAGAATGTAAAAATGGAGATTTTGAACCCTAGATTTCAATCCCCAGAAATCTTTGGTATTTCCCAGAATTCCCTATAATCTTACCTGAGTCCTCACATTGGTGAGATCACAATTGGTATTTAACTGGCAGTAACGCCTCCCACGGGCTCTCTTCCATTGCAATGATGTAGCAAGTATAGTGGTAAACTAAAAGTGGGGATTTTGAACAGGCTAATCAGCCATGGGCACATGGTTTCTATTTTGTATCTTTATTCCTTGACTTTTAATAGTCCTTAATAAACCTCATAAAATATAATATTTTTATTATTAGAGACATAATTTAATTTTTACAAAGCTTCCAAGCATATTGATTTATTATGCAATGCATGCCAATTGCCTAACAAATTAGGACCGAGTTCTTTCCTCACCTTAGGGCTAGACCTTGAATATAGGGGGAGACAACTACTTTAAAAATAATCAAATAAGGCTGATTAATTCAGGTGAAAACACAACATTAGGTAATTTGATTTCCATTTGGATGAATGGTTAGGGACTTTGTAATATAGGAGGGGGAGAACCAACAGTACAATTCTCCAAATTCAGAAAAAGAGGTGTCCTATTCCCTCAACTGTCTAGAAACAAGAAGGAAACAAAAACAATAACTTATTGATCAGTATGGGGCCAGAGGAAACACATAGGCTGTTTGGAGTGTACAATTGTGAGAAAACTCTTGCATCAGTCTTCAGATCTGACCAGTTTCTGGTCAGCATAACCTAGATTAAAGGTCTCTAAGCAGCAAGTAAAGATCGCTGAATTTCCCAGCTACACAAGGCTAGGTTCAAACAATAAAGGAGGGTTTTCTCCCTATTCCCACAATTGAATAAAAATTTCTCACAGGATAGAAACTGAACAATGCCAATATTTGATTAGGAAGGGAACTGAGCTAGTTCCAGAATTGAGTCACAAGACGGAGTCACTGTGGTTCACTGGATTCCCACAATTAGTCACTAGTCCTAACTCCTCAATTCCCTCAATTTCCTCAGTTGTCTGAGGATCTGCCTACCCAAGCCAGGAGAATTGTATCATCAGCTTTAGTCAGATGAATATTTTTAGTCTCAACAACTTGTTAAATCATTCTACAAGGTATTCAGGAGGTTCCCACCAACATGAGTAGAAGGAGAACCACAGGAGTAAAACCACAGATCCTTGAAACATCGAAGGGCACATCAGAATTTAATGAACTTTAATAATGAACTAGCTGTAGTATAAATTATACATGCAGCCTACAGTCTGCTCTTCCAGGAGTTGGATTTATATTGACCGAAGGTTTAGGAAAACCTTAATTTATCAGGCTGTTTTCAGATCAGGCCTGACCTAGGTAAAGTTATCATGCAAATGGTTGATTTAGATTGCCTAATCCCTACTTTTCTGTCATCCTCTTTTCAAGGTGGCTGGTGTCTTTATGCTCCTAGCTCACTATGCCACACCTTTCAGGCAGTATTTCTCCTGCTTCATTTGTTCAGTTCCTTCTTTTCTACTTCCTTCTGGGCCAGATTGAAGGCCAAAGTTATTGATAATTTTAAGAGCAAGGAAATTCTGAACTTGGCCAAACTTGGAGTGTTTTCCCTTCTTAATATTAAGATATGAAAGTGCACAGAGAACTTTATAAATTATTATTATTGAAACCGTATTATTATCATATAGATATAGTAGAATACTGGATTTAGAGTCAGGAAGACCTGGTTTGAAATCTTGTTTCTGATACTTATTAGGTGTATCTCCCTCTCTATGGTCCAGGTAATACTCTCAATTTTGTTTATTAGATAATGGGGAGCTAAGTGGCCTGGTGGATAAAGTATTGGAGTTGGAGTCAGGAAGATCTAATTCTAGATCTGACCTCAGATACTAGTTGTGGGACCCCAAGCTAGTCAGTTAAAATTCTCTCAGCCTCAGTTTCCTCATCTGTAAAATGGTGGTAATAAGAGCCTCAAAAGGTTTTTGTGAAGGTTGAATATGGTAACATGTAAATGACTTTGTAAGCCTTAAAGTGCTGCATAAAACCTAGCTATTGCGATCATAGATAGGATCGTAAATTATTGACTTTATTATTATTCAGCTAGATTGGCCTCCCTGACCTAAATGCTCCAGACATTTCCCATAAACCCTTCCTTCTTATCAATATTCATTTGAATTTTGTCTTCTTTCCAACTAACTGGACCTGACATCATGCTTCCCTATAACAACCTTAATAACAAGAACAATAGTTAACATTTATTTGAGAGGCTGTGTGGTTCAGTGGATGAAAAGGCAGTCTATGAGAAAGAAAGACATGTCCAGAAAGTTCATGTTGTCTGGCTGGGTGACCCTAGAAAATTGCTTAATCTTCTAATACCTTCAAGCCATTCTCTAAGATCATCAGCTGCAGAGTAGCACTGATTTCTTCTTTCTTTTTTTTGAATTTGTCTTTTGATGACCTTAGAAGGAAAAATCTTTTTTTTTTTAAGGTTTATTTATTTATATATTTTTAAAGCAATTACATTGTAATAACAAACTTCCACAGTTTTCTGAAGTTACATGATCCAAATTGTCTCTCTCCCTTCTTCCCTCCCCCCTCCTGGAGCTGATGAGCAATTCGATCTGGGTCATATGTATTTCCATATGATTCATTTTTGTAAGTGAATGATCTTATAAAATCAAAACTCCCAAACACATGTCCAAATAAACAAGTGAAAAATTATATGCTTTTGTCTGCTTTCCTACCCCAATAGTTCTTTCTCTGGAAATGGATAACATTCTTTTTCATAGGTCCCTCAGAATTGTTCTGGATCATTGTATTGCTGTTAGTAGCAAAGTCTATCACAGTTGACCATTCCACAATATTGCTATTACTGTGCTCAGTGTTCTCCTGGTTCTTCTTATTTTACTCTGCATCAGTTCATGTAGGTCTATATCGTCCTCTTCATCATTCCTTACAGCACAATAGTATTCTATCCCCATCATATATCACAATTTGTTCAGCCATTCCCCAATTGATGGATATCCCTTTAGTTTCTAATTCTTTGATACCACTAAAAAGCAGCTATAAATATTTTTGTACAAGCAGGTCCTTTCTCATTAAAAAAGAATTTCTTTGGGACACAGACCTAGTACTGGTATTACTGAATCAAAGAACAGACAGTCTTTTAGTGCCCTTTGGGCAAAATTCCAAATTGCCTTCCAGAATGATTGGATCAGTTCACAACTCCACCAGCAATGCATGAGTATCCCAATTTTGTCACATCCCCATCAATATTTATCATTTAGAAGGAAAAATCTTTGACTATGTAGAGGCACAGTGAGCTTAGTTTCCCCATATGCAAAACAATGTGGATTAGATGATCTCTAAGGTCCCTTCTAGCTCTAACTTTCCAGTGCTATTCACTTTAAAAGTATTAAGGAAATTACTCTGTTACAGCAGTTTGCATTAAAAAATAAACCTGCTCCCAGTGAGTTCTTACTCAATGAACCTTAATAGTGAGAAGACAGCAGAAGCTGAGCAAGTCAATTTGTGTCTTTATCTTAGTATGTTGTTCTCTTTCAAAGGAATAGGTGAGCTAGAAGGAATGCTAGATTGAAAGAAAAGGGAATCACTCAGTTCCTTTTGTTCCTCCAGTTATGAGCTTAAGTCAAAGGAATAACTACTGGCTTAGATGAAATCTAATGTTCTTTCCTACTCTAAATCCCTTGATTCTGTCATAGGGCTAAGAGCACTGGATTTGGAGTCAGGAGAGAGACCTACATGAAATCCTTGATTCCTTAGGCAAGGTTGGAAATTTATGACCTCACCCTCTGGTGTTTAAAAATTGTATTCCACATACCACATGATTAAAATACAAGATAAATGCCTACCTGCCACAAAGAGAAGAATTTCCGGCATTGGAAATATGTGCAAACTTAGAATTGTCTCTCATTCCACCAAGCTGCATGCTGTGCCTTTGGTGATTATTCACGTTGCCTACTCTGCCTTTGGAACAGAGCAAAGCTACCTAGCCATTTTAAAGATGCCCCGTGAAGTCCTCTTTATTTCTTACCTCAGTGTAAATTTATGTTGTGGTGGGAAGCCTGCAATCGGTAGAGTGATAAAGTTAATGTGGATATTATATAACGAACGTAGGACATTTTGTAGGTAGGCTGAGCATGCAGAATCTCTGCTTCTGACATATAAATGGCTGTTTCATTACAAATGCTAGCCAGCTCAATGTTGGAGCCTCATTTTGATTAAAAAACCCCAACAACTTTACAATTCACTTCTCATGTCAGTGAAAGATCAGAACAAAAACATTTTTCAAATTAATAAAATATCTAGCTGGCCATTTTGATTTGGGTCTATAGGACACTAAACAAAGGAACAAAAAGGGGAAAAACACCTTTCACTTTAATGTTTGACTATTTGATTCTATGGTCTTAAATATGTTTTTGTTTTGTTGTTCGGTTGTTTTCAGCTGTGTTAGTATCTGAATGTAGATTTGAAGCCAGGAAGATGTCTTCCTGAAGTTAAGTCCAGTACTCTATACACTGCACCATCTAGCAATCCTAGGAGGTAGGTGTTATTATTATCCCTATTTTACAGATGAGAAAACTGAGGCAGAGGTTAAGTGACTTGCCCAGGCTCCCCCAGTTAGTGAGTGTCTGAGGCTATTTTTGAACTCTGGGCTCCCTAACTCCAGGCCTAGCACTCTATCCACTGCATCATATAGCTGCCCTATTAAATACTTTAACTCTTTGGAAATATACTGACAATTTTTCAGTTATCAACTGAATGTTTGGGGTCATTTTATGTGAATAACCATTTTATAAGATTCTATTCTCATCTATTTAGGCCAGAGTTTTATACAGAGGAATAAAGAGACTGATTCATCTTGATGACCAGAACAATGTAGAAACTGTCCCTTGAAGAAAATATTCTGTTAATGTAGAACAGTAATGTGGTTTCTAGGACTGATATATGAGAGAGAAAAGCAAAATAGGCGAACTTTTCTAGGCTCCTCATTGCCTTCCTTCTTTTAGTCTTCTCTTTCAATGCCCTTCTCTTCCATAGGTCCCTCTCTGCTCTCTGTTTAAGGCTACTTTTTGGTTTCCCAGGGTCTCTGAAGCAGGATGGTTCAGCTTAGACCCCTTTCCACAGAAAGAAGGTTGAAGGACCTCTGTAGAACAAGTTAGAATGGCTGATAGATGCTAAGAACCAAAGGCATGAGAAACAAACAAAAATTAATATCTCTGGGGGCAGCGGGGTGGCTCAGTGGATTGAGAGCCAGGCCTAGAGATGTGTAAAATTGAGATTTGAACTCTGGACTCCATTCCCCAGGAGTCCTTGCTAGCTCCCAGAAGACTCCATTCCCCAGGAGTCCTTGCTAGCTCCCAGAATGCCCTCTAATCTCACTGAATTCTCACCTGAGATGAGAACAAAATTTTATTTAAAGGATCTTCCCCGTAGGTGGGGTCTCTCGCTTTTTTGGACTTCTGTTTTGGGGCAGACGTGGCTCTTCCATAATGTAGGGGAGGTCTTGTCTAGGCCTCTCTGGCCTAGGCACATTTTCCTTATCCTGTATTTTCTTTAATCCTTAACTTTTAATAAACCTCTAAAAATATAATACTCCTTGCAGAGAGAAACTAATTTCTACCTGCCTCAGTCTCCCCTAAATTTTAATCTTTACAGATGGGAGGTCCTGGGTTCAAATGTGGCCTCAGACACTTTCTAGCTGTGTGACTCTGGGCATGTCTCTTAACCCCAATTCCCTAGCCCTTACCTCTCTTCTGTCTTGGAACCAATATATAGTATTGACTCCAAGAAGGAATGTAAGGATTTAAAAAAAAATTAATTTCCCTGTGAACCCTTGCTCATGACTGAGACTTTTAAGGGGATCTAGAGATTGGTCAATTGGAAAGAATGTAATTCCTTATGTATTAAGGTAAAACAGTGTAAGCCCCCACATTCAGACCAGGTTGTAGTTCCAGAAGAGCCAACCAGCTGCTCCCTTCTACATGCCCCACAAGCCAACCTTCTTGTTATTTCTCATACATGATACTATCTCTCAGCACCATGCTTTTGTCCACCATGTTTGCAATGCTCCCTCTCTTCACCTGACTATTAACTTCTTTCTTTCATCAAGTTACCCTGACTCTAACCTTATGAAGGAAGCCTTTTCTGGTTCCCCCCCCACTTCTAGTGTTTCCCCTCTGAGAAAGAGACTATGACAGAGACCATAACATGTCCATATTATCTTTTGCTTTTATTATCAATATATTATACCCCAACAAAATTTACATTAATGTCTTTTCATGGTATGGTGGTGACGGTGGGTTTTTGAAGGTAATACCAGTGAAGCGCAAGCTCTGGCACATCATACCATGCTGGGGGGCAGTTAAGTTGTGCTGTAGGCCATAGAATGCCAGGCATGGAGGCAGGAAGACTTTTCTTTTCTGAGTTCAAATCTGGCCCCAGACACTTACTAGCTATGTGACTTTGGGCAAGTCATTTAACCCTGTTTGCCTCAGGTTCCTCACCTATCAAATGAGCTGAAGAAGGCAATGGCAAACAGCTCTACTATCTCTGCATGACAGACAGGACCTGGACCTGGACAGAGGTTCAATCTGTCCAACCAGAGAGTCCCAAGAGGAGTGGTGAAAACTGACTTCATAAGAAAGGGGATGCAGGAAACATGCTCTCTCTCGCTGGACGCTTATCACTCTTTCTCTCTTCTCTGGGGTGTTTAACTCTTGGTGAGCAGGGACTGAGGACCCTGGCTTGGTGGGGAGCTGCTTGGGACACTTGAGCCAATACAATGGACCAGTTGATGCAATAGGTGAAAATGGCTTTTAATGAGATACAGCCATGTGATGATGTGATCTTGCATTCTAACTTTACTAATAAATAATTATAAATTAATGTAGTCTCCAGAGAATTTTAATCATAACACTCACTAGGTATAGAGAAGTTTATCTGTCAGAAACTGCCCAACTAGTGATCCTAAATTATTTTTTTTAAACACTTACCTTCTGTCTTAGAATTGTTACTAAGTATACATTATAAGGTAGAAGGGCAGTAAGGAATAAGCAAGAGAGGGTTACTGACTTGTCCAAGGTCATACAGCTAACACATGTCTAAGGCCAGATTTGAACCTAGGACCTCTTGTCTCCAGGCTTGGCTCTCTATCCATTGAGCCACACAGCTGCCTTGATCCTGAATTTTTTACCACAACAACCTATTAAACAGTGAAAACTACAATATGACCTTCATTGTCATCATCTGTATTGTTTCCCTCCGTGGTACATTGGGATATGAATTGTGGTTTAAAAAAAAGATAGCAGTAATACTTTTATTTAATGTTTAAAATTTTTTTATCTTTATTTTATTCCAATAACAAAATTTACACATAAGTTTTCCAAAGTCTCATGATTCATGTTGTCTCTCTCCCCTTTCCCTCCTCCCTCCCAGAGTTAACAACCAATTCCACTGGGTTATACATGTATTATCACTCAAAACATATTTCCATATTATTCATTTTTGTAAGACAATAATCTTAAACAACAATCTAAAACAATAATCTTAAAACCACCATACGTGTTCATCTGCATTCCTACTATAACAGTTCTTTTTCTAGAGGTGAATAATATTCTTTTTTAAAAGTCCCTCAGAATTGTCCTGGATCATTGTATTGCTGTTAGTGGCAAAGTCTATCACAGTTGACCATTCCACAATATTGCTATTACTGTGTACAGTGTTTTCCTGGTTCTGCTTATTTTACTCTGCATCAGTTCATTGTAGGTCTTTCCAGCTCTCTCTGGAATCCTTCTGTTCATCATTTCTTATAGCACAATAGTATTACATCACTGTCATATGCCACAATTTGTTCAGCCATTCCCCAATTGAGGGAAATCCCATTTAATTTCCAATTCTTTTCCACAACAAAAAGAGCAGCTATAAATATTTTTGTACAAACAGGTCTTTTCCCATTTTTTCATCTTTTTTGGGATACAGAATTAGTAGTGATATTTCTGGGTCAAAAGGTATGCATTCTTTTAAAGTCCTTTGGGATAATTCCAAAAGCAACTTTTAAAAAGGATGTCAATTGGTAGGTGATAGACATGGTATATGCCAAATAATGGTGAACAAATGAATTAAATGATGTGTGCCAATCAGTCAAAAAACATTTATTAAGTGCCTACTATAGGCCAAGGTCTGGGATTCAAATAGAAAAAGAAAAGAAAAACAGCCCCTACCCTCAAGTTGCTTATAATCTACTGGAGGAAGACAACACAACAAAGACAAAAGGAGGCTGAAAAGCTGAGGTGGGAGGAGAGAAGGCTCAAAGACACTTGAAAAAGTGGCTAAGTAAAAAAGTAAGAGAAATCCGAAAGTGGAGTAATCAGATAAGAAATTATCTGAGCTGAGCTCCTTTCTTAAATGGAGGTCTTGGAGTTCATAGCCCCACTTTCTAGTGAAAGGAACAGAGAGTGGTGGTGATGAAGAAGGGTACCAAGGTTGATGGAATCTTGTAGAATAATGCCGTTTTCCCAATAATGAGCTTCCTGAGGATTGGTGGAAAAGCCAGAGAACTCCCAAAGTTGGGCAGCCAGGTGCATATGTGCATATGTGCATGCATCCTTATGTGTGTGTACTTCATTTGCTTTTTGGGGGGACCTGTAATTTTTCATGGTGTAGAGAATTCTTGGTAACGTAGATTAGCAACTGCTTGGCATCTAAAAGGCCTTGCCACCAATTTGAGAGTCATTTCAGAATGAGCTCTTCGTATACGTTCAGCCCATCAGCTTGAGCAAAGATCAAAACCAATATCAAATTAGAAGACAGAATAAAAATAAAAAAATATAGTATATAATTGAGATAACTCCACTTTGCCCCATTTAAAGAAACTATTGATACACAAAAATAGGGATATTGATAAAATAACCGAAATCAATGTAGACTTACCACTATTATGGAAAGAAATTTAACTTATATAAGTCAATTGCCATGATAGGGAGATCAAAAAAGATTAGGAACCATTTTGATCAAAAACTAGAGAGTTTCCTTGACAAGTGGAGAGATCTAAATAGGTAAGACAACATGATGGAAGATTATGAGTAGAACTGTCCCTTAAAGAAGCAAGAAACAGTGAAGGGAAAAATGATTTTACGGAAAATTTGGCAAGAGAGTCAACAAAGATAGATCAAATTAGGGTTTTTAAGGATAATATATGGGAAGATGGACAATAAACAAACAATAGAAAAGATCAGGCAATTTCTATAACAAGTTCTTCTCCAAAGATATGGTGAAACCACTATATTTGCTTATACATCACTTATATATCAATTTTATAACATTATATTATATTCCAATATACTGGCAGAAGAAGTAGAAATGGCATTCAAGAAAATAAAGATAGCAAAAGAAACAAAGCTAGATCAAGGATACACAGATGTTTGTGCTAGTAGGAATACAATTTGGGGGTTGATTCTTGCATTATGTGCAAGAGAAAATAATATTGTTGGACCTCACTATTAAAAAAAAATCCCCCTATACCCCCCAAATGTGATTGATTAAGTACTAGTAACTTCTAACTTCCATTCTTGCTCTATTATCTACAAAAATTTTAAGCACTACATAAATATTAAAGGTATTCTTGGTTAAAATGAGTAGGTAATGGGCGCACTTTTACAAACAATATTCTATATCAGACTTTATCTTTATAGTCCCACATTTGACTAAGAGCCATAGAGAATAAGAGATCTTACTGTGACTAGAAAAAAACAATTAGTAGAGCAAAATATCATGAACAAAGTATCTTCCATGCATATATCAAAAGCATATAAGATAACTTGAAAGATGTAACAACAAAGATAACTACACTTACTGAGAATCTAATTATTAATAAGTGAAGCATAAAATAAGAAGACACATGCCAAACCAAAATATTTGTCACTGTCATGGAGGATGTCCAAAGAAGAATGATTTTGACTAGTAGGTGTTTGAGATAGTCCTATTCCTAGCTGCCATTGTACTGATTAGATCAAGCCCCAGAAGATTACAGAGAATTCTAAATGATTGCCTTTGGGAAACTATGCAATGTTTTGAATGATCCCAAGTTTCTCTCTGAAATAAAGGGTGATCTTTTTTAGTAGAATGTTCTCATCTACCTCTTCTACAGGGATAAATAAGTCTTCACATGTCTGGAATAGATGCCCTTTCCTTGTTCCCCCAACTCACCAGTGAATTTGATGCCTAGTGGTTACCCTCAACCTGGTTTAGTCTGCCTCAGTTTTATTGGGGTATGGCTTAAAGCTTCTTGCAATCACAGGTGAGAGCCCTCACACAGACCTATTCAAAGTTTCTTGTGATTGTAAATTTTCCTTTATATTCAGGCAAAATACTACAGTCACCCCTGCAATGTCTTTTAGTTATTATTCTATGTCAAGGGCCATTTTTTCCCTCCAAGTCAGGCTGTTTCTTTTTCATCAAAAATTTCCTGTTTTGACCTTGTTCTCTACTAACTAATCCAATACATATAGAAATGTGAATCCAATGAAATTGCAGGTTCAATTTAAAAAATCATTCAATTTATAATATCATCCTAGTAACATTCATATTTCAGTGAGGTTGAAACAAACAAGTAAGCTCTGTAGGAATTTTAGAAGTCATGATAGGCTACTAGGGGAAAGGTTTTGGGACAGTTCTAAAATTATCAATATGATAAAGTCATTTTCCATCTTGGAGTCTTACTTTCCTCTTCTATAAAGTTATGGCTAACGTTTCCTTCCATTTTTAGAATTATATGGTCATATGAGCCTACCCACTCTATCTCTGTTTGGGGGAAACCATGGATTAAAATCTCTTTGTCTCTCTATTTTTGTCTTTGTTTAATTCAATATGTCCTAACCCCCTATAGTAGTGATGATGAATATTTTAGAGACTGAGTATTCAAACTGAGGCCCTCATGCAACATATGAGCTCCCTACCTTATGCCATACAGGGGAGGGAGAAAACACTCCTACTGGGCTGCTGGACAGAGGGGTGGGTGATGTGAAAAATATCCTCATGTGCAAGTGGAGAGGGTAAAGGGAGCAGCCCTCTCTGGCACATGTGCCATAGATTTGCCAACACAGCCCTACAGTATTTGGGTTTTAAGCCTCTTGGGAAAGTTGATTATCTAAATGTATCTAGAATATAATACAATACAGAAATATTTAAATAACTCAATATTGGAATCTAGTTTTTATTAAAACACTGCTCAGCAACAGTCATCAAAAATGACCCAATAATCATTGGACTATTTCTGTTCTGTTTCTTCTTTAAAATATATAACAATGTCATTACTTCACAGCTTGGCAGACTATAAATAAATAAATATGTATGGACTATTTGGTGGGAAATCCACATTTTGCTTTATAGTTCTATATCATGTTTTGGGAGAACTTAAAAAGGGAAGCTCATATTTGGTTTTAGGATAGATGTGTTGCTTTGGAGATATTTTAGTTAGAGGGAAGGTGGAGACGAGGAACAAAAATCCAGATTCTGTTGGATAGAGGAGGTTGTAATTTTTGTCCACGGATTTCCCAAGAAGTTTAAGATTTTTTTTTTTTTGCTAGTCATGACAAGTGTTTCACATTTTCTATTCTTGACAAGTACATCTTTGTTCCAAATGTTTAAGTCATGGTAATGTATTCTTGAAGCTCATCAATATGCTAATTTCTGTATTCTTATGACACCTGATTTATAACTGTGCACACAGGGAAAGCCCAGGGTTTACATGCTAATTTCCAATTTTCCATTTTATGAAATAGATTTATTATTCCCCAAGTTCAAGGTAAGCTCTTTTTATTATTCTGCCATTTTATTTAAGGGACTAGATTGAAAAACTTCAGCCAGGACCCATTTACTTAGAGGCAGCACTACAGAGAAGCATCTCTAGAATATTTAGAGGACTTAAAAGCCTGTACATTCATTTATTAATTAAAAAAAAAGAACATCCTTTAAAAGATCTTAGCCCCTGTTTCTATTGAAGACCGCATAGTCTAATTCAGTGATCTCCAGTGATGACTCTGGGATCTTGGAAAACCATGGCATTTTCCTTCTGAGTAGAAGATCAGGAATTAGAAAAGAGATCAAACCCATCCTTCCCATGATAGTCAATTGAGGTTTTTCCTCCATGACTACACTCCCCCAATCCACCTTCTCCTGCAGCTGTGCAAATGCCCAACTTCTCCCTTTATGCTCAGTGTGAGCCCTTCAGCTTGGTTTTGATATATATATATATATATAACCTTATGACAGGTGCACACAGCAGCAGGTACACAGGTGATATAAGGAAAATTCATCTCTGCTAACCAACTCCAATACCAATGTCCCTTTAGATCACTTCTTGTCTACATCAGGAGCCCTTTGGCTAGTCTTGCATTCCTAGATTGGTTCTGTGCTTCAGAAGAATAGCTAGTGAGTATGAGTATTGCTTCCCCTCCTTCCCCTCCCAACCTTTTGTTTCTCATACCTGCCATGTTGAATAGCCTTCTCTGCCTATGATTAGATGAGGTCATTTTCTTATCTACTCAATGCCCTAGGAATTTCTCATTTTGTTCCACTACGTTTTGTTCCAAACTTCCAAGAGTCTGGCTTGAGTCAATTCTAGCCCAGAACACCATGACATAAAGTTGGATGAAAGGAAATATGTATACATGTGTGTGTTATAAACATATATATATATATATATATATATATACACACACACACACACACATATATACACCTATTTGGAGGGATAGAGTAAGTTGCACAGAATGAGCAGCCATGATGAGGTTGCAATCTGCATCTTTCCTCCCAAACTCATTCTTCTTCTATACAACCTCATCTTTCCTATCACCCAGATTTGTAACCTTGCTATCATCTTCCTCTCTCTACATCCCTCCCTCCCTCTCTGTCTTCCTCTTCTTCTCTCTCTCCCTTCCCCTCTCCCTCCCCCCCCCCACTTTGTGTCTCTTTTGAACAACTCTTCTTTTTCTTGTCCCTTTATCTCTGCTCATATAAGCTATCACCCTAGTTAAGGTCATTACCACCTATTGCCTATACTATTGTAATATACCCCTAATTGGTCCCTACTTCAATTCTCTTCCTATTCAGTTACATTTGTCACACAGTTTCCAAGGTGATTGCTAAAGCACAGGAACAACTATGTCACGGCCTTACTCAAGAAACTCTAGTAGCTCTCTATTGACTCTAGGGTCAAATATTATTTTCTCTTTGTCTCATACTTTTAAAACATCTGTTTTTGTTTGGTTTTTACATTGAATATAATTATTAGTAAAGAAATATATACAAATAACTTACAAATAAATATATATTTAATGGAATGCATGCTCAGAATTTAAAAAATTTATAGATGTACATGATTGGGCAAAAGGTTGGAGACCACTGGTCTGGTACATGGCACACACAAATATATTTTTGTGAGGAGGATTACTTTTCACATTTTTCATGGACTGAGGCCACTGGGACAGAAGAGAGGGTAGTAGAGAATGAGTAATAGGAGTGATGGTATTGGCAGTGAAGTCCATGAGCAGAATGGGAGGTGGGGTATGGCAGCACTTTCCTCCCTGTTGGAAACAGAAGCCTCCCTTGAGAGAGAGGAACACGGCAAATAACAAATGGCTTTGTGATTTACTTCTGTATTCCAGTATGGTTAGGGACCACTTGGATGAGAGAAGAGAAGCTAAGGCTGGAAATCTAATGACCTGAGTCCTTGTGTCAACTCTTCCACTAACTAGTTATACAATCTAAAAATAAATTAACACTTTCTCTGTATCAATTTTTCCATCTGTCAAATAGGAAGTATCTTATTTGCCCTGCTTGTTTCAGAAATTGTTGGGATAAGAAGAGATAATAGATGCAAAGGCGATTTGGAAAAATTAAAAGCACTGTACAACTGTAATGTGTTAAAAGATTTCTATGGGTCTAATATTTCCATTAAAGTTCTTTTTTACTTTCCCTTTTTCTCATAGAAGAGACACTGATTTATATGAGTGTGAGGCTATGTGTATAGACAAAAGCTGGTTTGAAAGGAAAACTGGTTGAAAACAGTTCAATTACCTTTTCTTAGGAAGGAAAAAATGTTTGAATTGTCACTTGTTTGAATTAATTCAAACATTTAAAATAGCTTGTCACTGGGGACAGAGATTAAACATCTAATTTTTTATTCACTAGCCTAGAAGTTTCTGGTTCCAATTCCAACTTTGTTAATAATTTCCAGCAGGACCTTTGACAGCTCACTTGTCACTGCTTCAATTTCTCTTTGTGAGGTTGTATTGCTTACTGCTTTGATCCTAAGTGATAAGAGCAATATTCTACCCTCTGACCCCATGCAAATTAAACTAGCTTTTCCTTTAAATGATATTGAAATGAGCCTCAAAACTTGGCTGGCTCAGGCAACCAAAGGTTCGGGTTTTTGACATCATTTCCTGGTTGTCTCAGAATACTATAGTCAAGAGGCACTCCAGTTACTCTCTGATACTTGGCTGGCAGACCATGATGGGCAACATGAGCAGGGGAGCTTCCATCAGATGAATCAGCTCAGTGACCTAGTTGTCCTTCCTTGTTGAATATTCTTCTCTTCCTTTAGTTAAGCAATTTTTTTTGGTTAACTGCAAAATGATCTAGAAATATTTCATTTCCCCCCATTATTAGTCAGATCCAGCCCAGAACACTTTAATATCAAATCATTGGGTAGAAGAAGGTACATATACACATGTGTATATATAGTATATGAATATTTTCATATATATGCATTTGTATATTTTATGTATCTAAAACTAGTGTGCACATCCACACACATATATCTAATGTCTAAATATGTTCCACATATATAGATAGCCATATATTTTATACATACACAAATATCAGTAAGCGATCCTTTTTTGTTTTTGTTTTACAAAGCTAGTTAATCAAGCATCAAAAAAGTTTTGTGTTCCGAATTTTCTCCCTCCCCCACACCCTCCCTAGCCTGTTAAGAAGGCAAGAAATGTGATTTCAGTAATACACGTGAAATCATGCACAACATATTTCCATATTAGTCATGCTACTCCCCCCCCCCAAAAAAAAGGATGCTTTATTTCTGAAGGATAAATGATGACCCTGGAAAATATTCCACTCAGATTTACCTCAACTATAGATTTACTTTCCTACAGTGTCACCAGTTGGTAAAGACTTATCTTACCTGGGTAATTTGTTCGTATCTGGCCCTGGTTAGAATCAGCAAGAAAAAGCTTGAAACCTTGAGAGTGTGAAAGCCAAGAGCATAAATTCTAAAGCACAGCACCAGCATCTGTAAGAAGGTCCCAGGGGAAGTTTTTCAGAGAGTTCCATAAAGTTTTAATAGCTCAAGACCCGGTAGAATTAAATACAAGCTGAGGCCAACTTTTTCATGATTAAAAAAAAATGTTAGGGGAGAGCTTTGCTTATTCAAGATGTTTCTGCCACAAGTTCAGAACAGAACATAGTTACAGTAGAATGGAAGCTCCTTGGTGGCAGAGATAGCTTTATTTTTGTCATTGTAGGAATCCTCAGTGCCAAGTACAATGTCTTGAATATGTTTAATGAATTCTTGTAAAATTAAATTGCTTTCACATTATTCTTACTTTGCTATATATATAGGAAAAGACAGGGCTTTTTGCCCTTAAAAGTTGAAGAATGTAATTGATTTTAGGATTTTGATTCTACTTATAGTCAAGTTTGCTTAAAGGTAACTCACAAGATATAAATTTCCAGCTACATGGTAAAATGTTTCTATGTACCAAATTAATCTCATAATCTTTGTGCCAGGCAAAGGGCTAAGCCCTGAGGATACAAAAACAGTCCTTGCCCTCAAGAAACTTACATTTTAATGCATTAGACAACAAGCAAACAACTATGAACATAAAATATACTTACATAATAGCCAGAAGGTAATCTTAGATTAAGAAAGTTAAAAAAATTGTTTTGATTAGTCTTAAGTAAATGCTTTTCATGTTTGTACTCTAAGTAATATTTCACAGCAACATTTTTTTTCTCTATCACTACCCTTCCTACTGCAGTTTGGGGAAGGGGATGGGTGTATGTGGGAGCAGCATGAGAATTCATAATACTCTTAGTCTGGCTACATCTACTTGCAGTTTGTTTCTGGTGAAAAAAAGTGGATTGCTTTGCATATGAGTGATAGATTTTCCCATTTTAACTTAATAAATATATAAAGACCTACTACTATGTGCAAGGTACTATTAGGAGCTGGTAAGACAAAAATGAAAAACATTCCTGTCCTCAGGAAGCTTACATTCAAGTGATGGGTATCACTGTCATGTGCATAGAAATAAATAAAGCATATGGCAAAATGCTAAAAGGATGTAGAAAAATGTGGTATAAGAAAATTTTGGGAGAAAGTAATTACAAGAAAGGCATAATAATCATAGATGTAGTGGAAAATGTTCAGGACTTAAAGTGAGGACAGAACTAGAGATTAATCTACTTCTGATATTTGCTAGCTATTTGAGCATGAGCAAGTTAATTTACTTCACTATCTTTAAATGGGAATAATAGTCATAACTGTATAGTTACTGTTTGTTGAGAGACTGAAATGAGAAAATATATATAAAGAAATGTGCAAATATTATAATACTATACAGATTTCATCAGTCATAGTCTAGGTAAAAATCAATGGAGAGCAGAACAAAATAAATATTATAGTAGAAATATATTGTAGGCCGGAAGGAAGTAGATGATGAAATCAGGAAATGAATCATTTAAAAAATGAGCAAACATTTAGCAGTTAACTTGGGCCAGGCTATCTACTAAATGGTAGGAATCCTCCTGGCCTCAAGGAGTTTAAATTCTAAAAGAAGAAAGAACATAGAAAAGGGGGCTGAAAAGTAGGGATGGGGTTGGGGGGAGGTCTCTACATGGAGATATGGTAGCTAAATATGGAAAGTCAGGAGCAGAGCTTTGAGAAGAGTGAGGGGGTGAACACGACTAATATGGGGACTTCCTGAAAGTGTAGATTCTGGGAGGAACTCACCACTCAAAAGAGGGACCAAAAGATCTCCCAGAATAAGGCCACACTTATACAGGGATCTTCCAGAGTAATAAGGCTGCTGAGACTGACCAGAGAAACCAGGAGAAGAGTGAAAAATTACAAATCTGCCCTTGAGGCATGATATAACCCATACAACCACAGACATTTATTAAATTCTTATGTGCCAGTTCTCTAGGTATCTAGTGGAGATGTCTGTTATATTCTTAATTTACCTTAATGATAATTTCACTCATCAAAACTAGAAAATATGATAAAAGGAATTGCTCTACTGGTTTTGGTTCTACCCAACATAGGAATTAGCTGCTAAAGTAGAAATTGTGAAACCCTTAGGAGAAAGTGTTAATGATAGACAAGGAAGGCAAAATCAAGCCTAGTTTGATGTCTATCCAAGATTTGGAGTGGTAGGATCTCAAGGTAGAATCTTGGGGCCTAAAATTCTAAATAAGAAGTCAACCCCAAGAGTTTGAGAACCTCTCAAGGATGCATTTCTGAACACAAAATTGATTTTAATAAAGAAATAGTGGAGGAAGTCATAAAGTTTTGTATTAAAGAAAGCAGCAAGGAGATCTAACTGAAGATGAATACAAATGAATGATACAACTCTGTAAGAGAAGTCTCTGATACACTGAAATTCAGAAAAAAATCCCCAGAGATTGGCAATAAAAGCTAATGGCAACAAGAAGGCACTTTAAAATTTAAACTCTTTGGTGAGAGGAGGGGTCAAAAGGAAGATCAAAGAAAGAAGACAACTGATTAGACTATCTAGGACGATAATAATGGATTAAAGAAGGAAGACTGAACAACTTTTATCTTCTACTTTCTCCATCAGGGAGAATGATCTTTGGACTGGTAAGGAGGTAATAAACCCCCTCCTGGTAGAAACGAAGACGGCAGGTAGTAGCAGGAAAAGGTTATGTATTAGAGTCAAAGACTTAGATTTAAATTCCAATCTGCTACTTACTGAAGGCAGCTAGGTGGCTTAGTGGATAGAGTGCTGAGCCTGGAGTCAGGAAGATTGCCCTCAGCCACTTACCTGCTGGGTGACCCTGGATAAGTCACTCAACCCTGTTTGTCTCAGTTTCCTTATCTGTAAAATAATATGAAGTGGCATGCCTCTCCAGTATCTTTACCAAGAAAACCCCAAATGAGATCACAGAGTTGGACAGGACTGAACAACAATTGTTACTTACTCCTTACATGCCCTCTAGTAAGCTACTAATTTCTCTGGGCCTCAGTTTCCTTATCTGTAAAATAATAGCAATAGTCTCTGAAGTCTCTTTCAACTCTAAGTCCATAATTTTGTGATCTAATGTAGACTAATTTTTTTTTTTGTCACAGGCATATCAATTTAAACTCTTCATTTGTAAAATCTGCAACTCAGATTGGTGATTAAAATCATTAAAGGGGGGAAAAAGAAAGAATCAATTGTCTACTGTGATATCAATACATCATATTGCTATCACATCGTGGTAATTTAAAATTTGCCATAGATACACATAGAGTAAAACATGTCAATGATGGGATCTATACCCAAAGGGTATAGATTTTTTTGGTGATTAGAATAAAATATGTGGTTAGTGGGATTTGATCACTATCCAAAAGGAAAAGAAATGAACCAGGGCCAAAGACTCCTCAATGAAAGGTGGAGAAGTGGTTAAATCCTTAGCTGACAACAATAAAATATGTCGAATTTCCACTGGGCCATGGATATAGCTATTAGGATAGATCGGTGAATATTAGGAAGCTGAGATAAGGATTCATGAAAGATTGCAAGTTCAGTACTTGAGAGTAAGTTTGTGGTAGGAGAGGAATCATGAAGTAAGGGCTCAGAGATCTAACTTTATGGTGGTCACAGAGGCCAGCATTATCATCATTATAGCTAGCATTTATATAGTGCATTAAAGTTTGCAAAGCACTTTAAAAATATTATATCATTTTATCTTACAATGACCCTGGGAAGGTAGGTGCCATTTTTATATTTATTTTATAGATGAGGAAGGAGACTTAGGCTGACATAGGTTAAGTGACTTGCCTAGAGCCACAAGCTAATAAGTATTTGAGACTGAATTTGAACTCAAATCTCTGAGTCCAAAGCTACTCTATCTACTCTGCCACCTAGCTGCCTATAGTCTTAGTTAATCTTGTATTTAGTCTTTGATCCTCACAACAGGAAATTGTGTCTCCTGCTTAGACTCTTCCTTTCCTAATTTCCTTCTGTTCAACCTTTGTTGTTATTGTTATTAGTTATTTTAGTTATATCTGACTCTACATGACACCATTTGGAGTTTTCTTAGCAAAGATACTAAAGTGGTTTGCCATTTTCTTTTCCAGATCATTTTGCAAATGAGGAAACTGAGGCAAACAGGATTAAGGGACTTGCCCAAGGTCACATAGCTAGTAAGTTTTAGAGACTTTATAATATTGGTAGAAGAATTAATTTTGCAATTAGGGAACCAAGAAGTCAAAAAAGAGAGGGTGAGCATAATTTGCTTCAGGAAGCCAATCAGAGGAGAAAAGGTGGGGGGTAAGGCACTAGAACATGGGAACTCCAAGAGGATGGGTGAGGTGATTCAGTGTCAAAATTCCTGCTGCAGAGTGGGGTTAGGGGGAGGAGAGTGAATTTAGGGCCCAGATAGGGGAGAGTTTTTTTTTTTCTTCTGGGGGATGAGAAAGGCAAGGGGTATTTTTGTGAAAATTCAAGAGATATTTTCAGAACAACCTAGCCAAGAGTTGCAGGAGGAGAGGATATATGTCTTGTAATTAAGAGCTGATGTCACCATATCTGAGAGTTTAGACTTGGTATCTCTAGTTAGCCATCAAAGCAAGGAATCATGAGATTGAGAAGAGAGAGGGAACTTCAAGATCATTTACCTATCCTTTCATTTTAGAAATGACCTCAAGGGGCTAGACAACTTAGTCAAGGTCACACAGGTAGTAAGTAGCAGAGTTTGGATTCACTCCAAGTCAAACTTAAATTTCATATCACCCCATTACCTCAAATGGAACTAAAATATCAGTCAGGCAGATGGGTGGTACAGTGGATAGAGTGCTGGGCTTGGAGTCAGAAAGATTCATCTTCATGAATTCAAATTCAGCCTCAGACACTTACTAGGTGTGTGATGTTGGGCAAATACATTAACCCTGTTTGCCTCAGTTTCCTCATCTGCAAAATAATATGGAAAAGGAAATGGGAAATCACTCCAGTATCTCAGCTAAGAAAACTCTAAATGATGTCACAAAAAGTCAGGTATCTCTAAAAGGACTAATAACAACAAAAACTGGGCAGAAGGAACTTAGGCAGGGAAGAATCCAAGCAGAGGATATTATTTCCTATTGTGATGAGGATCAAAGATTAACTACAAGAATCCTGTATTCATCTCAAACATGCAACCAATCAGTCAACATTTATTAAGCACCTACTATGTGTCAGGCACTATGCTAAATGCTGGGCATTCAAAAAGAGTCAGTAGGTGGTCATCACCCTCAAGTGTCATACAATCTAAAGGGGAGGAGATAACATGCATGCAAACAAAAACATACAAAGCAAGCTATATTTAGGATAAATGGGAATAATTAACAGAGGGAAGGCACTGGAATTAAGGGGGGTTGGGGAAAGCATCCACAGAACATGGGATTTTAGTAGGTTATTAAGAAGTCATTGTTGAACAAGTGAATGAATGAGTCTATACCAGGGTGATCTCACCAACAGAACTTTCCTTTTTTAGTCTTTTATATGATTTTGGACTAGTTTTATGATATCTGATGTGATGGATAATTTTATATTCATTAAGTAATTATCCTAGAAGGTCTCATCAGGGGTTTTTGGAATGTAGTTCTAGTTCCTGAAACTGATAGCATCATACAGATTATGGGGACTCAATAAATATTTGTTGATTGAATGAATAATGACCATATGACTGTATATCCATAAAATACCTTTTTTCATTGCTTCAAGTAGTTGCAGTGATCTATTTTTCTAAAAAAAGTTGTATGTCTTAGAATGGGGATGGGGGTGGTTAAAGCATTTATATAATACCTACTGTGTCCCAGGCATCATGCTAAGTGCTTTTACAAATATTATCTCATTGGCTCCTCACAACAACTCTGGGCTATTTTAATCCTTATTTTACAATTTAGGAAACTGAGGCAGGCAAAAATTAAGTAACTTGCCCAGGATCACATAACTAGTAAATGTCTGAGACAGTATTTGAACTCAGATTTTCCTGAAGCCAAGCCCAATACTCTATTTACTGTGTATTCTAGCTGCCTTGATTAGTCAGATAAGGTTTTAGGTAGACTTTTGTTTATACATGATACTCTATCTTCATTCTTCACGCCTATGCACTGATTGTCCTTAATGTGTACAATATCTCCTTCCTCAGCTCTGCCTCTTAGAATGTTACCTTTTGGAGGAGTCCTTTCTTAGGCCCCTCGGCTACTAGGATCTGAATCTCCTATAAGCTTACTTTAAGTCAATTCTATGGATTTTGCAGATATTTACTTATATGCATGCTGTTTTGGCCAAGGAATGAATGTCTTTTGCCTTTCATTATATCCCCCAGCATTGTAAGTGATTAATAAATGTTTGTTGATTGATGAAATACTGGAAAGTTAATATATTGCACTCTGTTTCTCTCATGTTTCACAGAATGAAGAAAACAATCTACCGCTCCACTTAGGAGCTCTAAATTTGATGGAAAAAGAGACTTCCTTAAGCCTTAGTCTGGTCACTTTTTTTAAAGCCCTTACCTTCTGTCTTAGAACCAACTGATTCCAAGACAGAAGAGGGATAAGAGCTAAATAACGGGGATTAAGAGACTTGCCCAGGTTCTCACAGCTAGGAGGTGTCTGAGGTCAGATTTGAACCCCGGACCTACTGTCTCTGGACCTGGCTCTCTATCCTCGGCCACTTTGCTCCCTCCTTCTGGTCACTTTTTAAAAGGTGGAAATGAGGGAAAGGGACTTGAAAGCTTTCCTTCTGGTAATCCAAATCTGGCATTCTTCTCTAAAACTGCGGTGAAGAAAAATCAATCCAATTTCCTGGATACTCTGTCAGTTTTATATGATGATGAGATGTGTTGATCTGTCATTCCCCATGCTATTTACTCTTCGTGGATAGACTTTAGTGAAGTATATGTCTTAAAAATTGCAAATGAAAAGTGTTCTGACTCTCTTCTTCTTGGAAGGAGTCCTTGGGAGCAATACATTAGCAGAGGCATAGTTTAACTGTGAGATTTATTTTGGCAGCTGCTGTAGATCTGAAATCTCACAGATTTGAGACTTCATCACCCATAGCACCAACAAAGACCTGAGTATGGCATATCACTCAAGTAAATAAATATGAACTCCAGACAAGTCTCAATTATATTTTGTCCGCACTGCATTGAAATACTAATGTGCATGCAGAGCATTTAAATGTCCTTAAAATGTGCTACAAAGAAAGCCTATCCTTAATATTTCCTTATTATGAATGAAATTGTCTGGAAAAAACTGCATAGAATAGAAGAGCCCATTGGGGAAAAGATCTAAACTTTGCTCTGGCTACACAAGCTATTCATTTTCAGAAAACATGAATCACTGAATACTCAATACCCATACTGCTTCTCCCTCCTCTGTCCCCCACCACAGGGCTAATGATAGGAGTGTGTAAAATGAATTTGAAAGAGAGAATGCGCATTTCCAGAGTATTTTATTCTTTATGGAATTGGACTCGGATTTGACTATCAGAACATTGGCACTGAATGCTCAGGAACCAAGCCAGGGCATTTGTTTGTCCAGGATCTCCAAGGGGTCTAAGTAATTTTGACTTTAAATTGGTTTCCAGATGAAAAATCCACAGGTAGTCAAAATATTGAAGTGAAGGGCGCAGACTGGATATAGGATTATGAAAAGAGGATAAAATGTGCCTGATAATAAATACTACTTTACCTTTATATAGTGATATATAGTTTATAAAGCATATTTATGTAAAAGATCAATCAATAAACAAATAAATGCCTTCTATGTACCAGGAAAATTTGATCTGCACAACAGCCTTGGGTTAGGGAAATGGCACAATTAGGTTAGAGATAGTAATTGCGACATGTGCCAGAAAGAACCAAAATGGAGTGTGTGTTTATCATGGTTCCCCTTTTGGTAGTGTGGTAAAGCCTATGGCTTCCTTGTGAGAATAATATTTTTAAATACACAAAATAAAAACATAGCATTATAAAAGACACACTGAAATTCAGTTTTCAAATTATAAAGGAAAAAAACCCAAATTCATGGGTCTTCTGAAATCGACATATATGGATATCAGGTTAAGAATCATTGAACTAGAATTACTGATGAGCTTGTTAAGTGAGGGTCCCGATACCAAAGGAATTCCATCAATTCTGTATTTCTTACTTGGCTTACTCATGGTGGCTTTATTAAAAGGTGGTGAGGGCCATTTGGGATATGCAAATAAAGTGATTAAAATGTCCATACGCTTTGACTCCAAAAGTTCATGACTAGTGTAATGAGAGAAGTTACAAAGTACAAAGAAGCTGCAAAGAATTGATTGACAGCCCTCAAGCCTCAGAATTCTCTAAGAACATATAACAATTTTGGCAGAGCCAGGATAGATTAAAATTTAGAAAATTAGGTTTTATAGAGGAAAAACAGTTAGAAAAGCCAATGTCATTTACAGGCTGGGAAGATTCCATTTTGCTCTCAGCAGGTGGAACATTCCAAAGATGGGGGCAATGGAACTTTGGGACTCTAACTGAACTGGGAGAGATATTTAAACTTTAAATCCTCTGGCACAGGAACCAGGTGTCATCTTGGACTTTTTTTTGAGAATTTTATTTAATTAGTCAATTTAGAACATTATCTCTTGGTTACAAGAATCATATTCTATCCATCCCCTCCCCAAACCCCTTCCGATAGCTGATGTGCAATTTGGAATTTTTTTTTGAATTTTGTTGAAATTGTTTTTTCCTTTCTTTAATTGTATATAGCTACAAAGGGATCACAGTGGATTACAACAATACTAATTCTATTGTATATACTGGGTTACTAATGAATATAAACATGTCCGGGGACATGTTAAAGGACTTTTTGTTTGTACTTTGGGAGTGTATTGTACACATCCCATACATTGTTTTCACCCTGTTTCCTAAAATGTGTTACATGTTGTTAGACTACCAATGGATGAAACCCTGAATGTCATTGACTGTGCAAGCTGTATTGTCCTATGCTCCCATACTGTGTATTTGTATGTGTATTGTGTACAAGTGTAGAGTTGTGTTATTTATTATTGGTAATGGGTTTAAGATTACAATGGTATGGGTAACAAAGGATTCAGAACTAAAATAAATGGTAATATTGATGAAACAACAACTGGACCAAATAGAAATATACATGAAAGACAAAAGGTTTATAATTAATGAATATGGGTTTGAGGTAAAAGAAAAAGATGAAACACCTAAAGATTTGAATAGACTGCAGAAGGAAGAGGCAGAAGAAAAGGTTACCTTATTCCTTCTAAGAGATCTCCCAGTGGTTTCTAGGGATGAGAGCTTTCAAGTAAAAACTCATAAGAGATTTACACCTGAAGACTTAGAATCCATAAAAAAGAGAACTCCTGCCTTTGTAGACTAACCAAATAAGGTGATCAAAGAAATGAAGATTGCCATTGATCTGTTTGATCCAGATTATAATGATTTTGCTCTTCTAATGAAAGAACTTTTGACAAAAAGGGAAAGGAACAAGTTCATAGATGAAACTAGGCAGGATACCTTATTAACACCATGACCACAAGGTTATCAGAATACTGACATGAATTAGTATAGTAGTAGTCTCTTGGTAACTGAGGATGATGATTGTCTTTGTGCGTTTTCATCTATGGTGTATAGATGAGTGTGCACAAAGACACTTGTGCGTGAAAGAGATTTAAGTGGAAAAGTTGGTGCACAGAGACAGTCCCACTCTCTCGGCGTTGGAAGTCTGGGTCCAGTGGCATGAAAAATCATTACACCTGGAGACTTCCTCAGCTGCATTGGATGGCCGTGTTGTATTTTGTGCTCCAACACGTCCTAAACACTCCACAGTGCTTTGCTGCGTCGCCATCTCAGCCGTTGAACCTTCTTATTGGTTTCTTCTGTCTGTTCAGCTGTAGCAGTCTTCATATGCTGGGTGAGCAAAGCCAGGGGTCTATGACCCGATGGCTACCCTCACAAGGTTTAGCCGGCCTGTCGAAGCTGTTGCCCGGGATGTGGCCACTGCCACATGCTAGCAGCTACTGGGAGCCACAAGTGAGAGCTGGGTGTCAGGTGGGGGTCAGAGGCTGGAGAGCTGCCCTAAGAGGGCACAACAAGCCCTCCACACCAGAGACACTACCCTTCCCTGAGCATCCCATACACCTCTGACATTTATTACAAGGCACAATATGACATGATGAAAGAAGTCAGACAAGCAATACTATAGGTTATGGGTAGATACACAAAAAGGCCGAAAACATGGTCTAAGCTTGAGGGAATAAAACAAAAGCCTAATGAAACACTTACTACGTTCCTTGACTGCATTACTGAAGCTACTGAAACATATTTGGGAAATGATGTTCTGGAAGAGGGAACAATTGCACATATAAAAAGAATCTTTGTGAAAAATGCTATCCCTAAAATAAAATTATTAAAAAAAAAAACAATTATCCAGATTGGGAGTAGATGTTAATAGAGGATATTAGGAGAAAGGTGATATACCTGTGTACATATAATGAGGACAAATATGAGGAAAGGGATACAGTTATAGAAGATCTAAAAAGAAAATTGAAGGAAGCAGAGGGCAAAGCAAGAGACAGTGAGATTAAAGAAGTTAAGGCAGTGGCTACATTAAGATCCATGAAACCTAATAACAACTATTATAAACCTAGGGTCAGAAGATCAGGTCCTCAAAGGTGCTTTTTATGCAATAGGGTTGGCCATTTTGTCAGGGAATGCAGATACAGAGGTTAGTTTTCCAGACAATTGAACAGATATGGATTTATTAGGCAGGATAATTATAACAATAATAATTGGAATAGCAACATTAATAATTGGAACAATAATAATTGGAATAACTACTCAAGAAGGAATAATGGAAATACATGTCAGAATGCCTGTTGTCAGGGAGCTCAAGCACCAGATCTAAATACCATGCAGGACTGGGTTAAGTCTGGAGCAAGGCCTACATATATTCAGGTTGTTAAGGGTGAACAGAACAAAGAAGCTTGTTCATTTTGAAGGTTTACCCAGTGTTCTTCTGTATTTGAATCAAGGGAAAATGGATTGAGTTTAAATGAAAATGAGTGTGATGGTAATAAGGTTAATGAAAACATAGATGAAAAAAATAGATTGAATCAAAGGATAATGTAATTAGTGTTAATAATTATAAGGAAAAAGAAAATTGTAATGTAAAATTAGTAGAAGATTCTAATGATTGTAAAATAATAGAGAATAGCAAAGAATGTAAACTAGATAATGATAATGTGATTGTAAATGAGAACAATGATATCAAGGTAGAGAGTATAAGGACAAAGGAGAATAGTGTAAAAGCTAAAGATGGTGTTAAAGTGTAAAATCCTTAGAATATTTTGCAGTTCAAGAAGATGTAAACTTGGATAGACAGGAAATGACTGAGCTTTGTGCTGATGTTACTGTGCTAGCACCAGTATTGGAAACATTTCAACCTCCAAACAGTACAGAACCATATGTGTCTGTTACTATAGGAGACCAGATAAATGATCTTTTGGTTGATACTGGAGCCAGTAAATCAGTTTTGCAAATTCTTCCCAAGAATTGTAAAATGGTTGGTATAATGGAAGTAATAGGAGCTACTGGTAAACCAGAGAGGGTAGCAAAATTACAATAAAAAATGATTACTTTAGGTCCTTTATCTGTGGATCATGCATTTCTTTGTATGCCAGACTGTGTCATGAATCTTTTAGGTAGGGATTTATTATATAAATTGTGTGCAACAATCCAGTGTACTGATACTGGTGATATATCATTACATCTACCAGAAGTATCTCTTAAAGCTTTTACATTGCTGTTCTTAGATTCAGTCAGTACAGAGGATGACTTAGATTCAATTTATCCTATACCTGATGATATTCCTGAGGATTTATGGTCAAAGTCTTCCACAGATGTAGGTCTAGTAAAATCAGTTACTCCCGTAAGGGGGAGGACTAAGGAAGGATTAGTTCCTTGTATACCTCAATATCCCTTGCCTAAAGAGGCAATAGAGGGTATAAGTCCAATCATTGAATCCTTAATCCAACAAGGGATCATAATACCTTGTTTCTCAGAATATAATACACCTATACTTCCAATCAAGAAGTGAAATGGTATATAGATTCATACAGTATTTAAGAGTAGTAAATGATTATGAAATCAAAACACACCCTATTGTACCAAGTCCAGCTGCTATAATTTCTTCCATACCAAGTCAGGCAAGATATTTCACCATGACTGATTTATACTCAGCTTTTTTCTCAATACTAATCCATGAGGATTCTCAAAAGATCTTTGCTTTTACCTGGCAAAAACTCAGTGATCTGGACTCATCTTCCCCAGGGGTATATCAATTCACCAAGCCAATTTTCACAAATTTTAAATAGAGATCTAAAAACCATAACATTCAAAGAAAGTAAATTAGTACTTTTTGTGGATGATATTCTCTTTATATCCCCAAACATGTATCTCAGAGATAGCAAGATTCTTTTGTTAGAATTATATAAGTGGCCGGGTAAGCATGGCTGCAGAGTAGATGCGGCTCGCTTCCGCTCCTCAGACCCAACGACACAGATGACCTCAAAAGACCCACCCCAAATAAAAAACAACCATTCTCATAAGAATGGAAAGACCCCACAACAAGTCAAAGCTCTGAAGGTAGAAGGGATTCTGGCATCTCCACAATATAAGGGAATGAAAAGCTGTCCCACCCTCACCTCCCCCACCAAACAGACAGACCCAGAGTTAAAGTCAGCATTGGCCAGAATCGAGGGAGGGGCACCCCAGGACTGAACAATGGGCAGCCCCAGGTCTGGGGACCTGAATAAGACTACCAAGGACCTTCTCCTGAAAGTACTAACACCCCAAACCCCAGCAGGCAGGATAGGGGATCACAGATCTCAGGTGCCCAGAACTAGCATGCTATAATCAACGAGTGGGTGAAGGGATCCCCTAAAGTGGGCAAGGGCCACCTACAGGTCTAAGACCATCAAAGACCTTCACCTGAGAGCACTAACTCCCTAAATGCTGGCAGGCAGGGGAGGGAAGTCCATGGGCTTCCCCAGGAAGACAGCACAGCTGCACAGAACCTAGAATTAGCCTGAGACTAAAGTCTTGACCATTAGACCCTTATACTGAGAGCAAGTACTACTCACTCAGATTTCTGACTGGAAAGGGGAGGAAGAAAAAAACAAACAAAACACAGAGATGGCAAAATGTACCCAAGAACCCCAACACCCCAACATCAAGAAAAGCAAGAAGAAGGGGGTAACTTTGGATACATTTTATGGAGGAAAAACACAAAAAACAGAGGAAATAGCAGAAGAGGAAGCACAAACAAATGCTCCAAAACCTTCCAAAAGAAATGGAGATTGTTCACAAGCTCTTGAAGAATTTAAATTAGAAGTTATCAAAAAGATGGAACCCTTCTGGCAGGAAAAAAGGAAAATAATGCAAAAGGAGCTCAGCAATCTGAAGCATGAAAACACGCAACCACAGAAACAGCTTGAAGCCTCAAATAGCAGGATAGACCAAACTGAAAAGGGAAACCAGGCTTTAAAGGTCAGAATCAGGCAACTGTAAGACAATGATCTTGCAAAAGAGTAAGAATTAATAAAGCAAAGTCAAATTAAAAAAAGTCAAAAGACCAAGAAATTAGAAGATAACATAAAATATCTCACTGACAAGGTGACAGACCTGGAAAATTGAGGAAGGAGAGACAATCTGAGAATCATTGGTCTACCAGAAAAGCCAAAAATAAACAGTAATCTAGATATCATAATTCAAGATATCATCCACGAAAACTGCCTAGAGATTCTAGAACAAGGGGGTGAAATAGGCATTGAAAGAGTTCACAGAACACCCTCCACACTAAATCCCCAAAAGACAACTCCCAGGAATGTAATTGCCAAGTTCCAAAGCTTTCAAGTAAAAGAAAAAATCTTACGAGAAGCCAGAAAAAGACAATTTAGATATAAAGGAATGCCAATCAGGGTCACACAAGACCTTGCAATTTCCACTCTGAATGACCATAAGGCATAGAACATGATTTTCAGAAAGGCAAGAGAGCTGGGTCTTCAACCAAGAATCAGCTCTCCATCAAAATTGACTATATACTTCCAGGGGAAAGTATGGGCATTCAACAAAATAGAAGATTTCCAAGATTTTGTAAAGAAAAGACCAGAGCTCTGTGGAACATTTGACATACAAACACAAAGAGCAAGAGAAACATGAAAAGGTAAATATGAAGGAAAGGGAAAAGGAGAAAAATGTTATCTTTTTCTTTTATTCAAATTCTCTTCTATGAGGACTACATTTATATCAAATTATATATATTAATATATGGGGAAAATGTAATGTGTAACTCTCAAAAATTGTATGCATCGTTAGAGTAGTTAGAAGAGTCATGCATAGGGAATGATTGGGACATTAAGACAATATGGAGAAAGGGTGGTTGAAAGAAAGAAAAAGGGAGGGGGCAAATTGTTGATGGTACTAAGAAATACTTCAAGAAATAGAAAAAGAACTAAATAGAATAATCTTTCTCAAACAAAGATACACATGGGAAGGGGAGGGGAAGAAATTTCCTATAGGGAGGAGAGGAAGAAAGTGCTAATTGGTATTACTTAAACCTTACTCTCAGTGAAATCAACTCTGAGAGCTTAGAACATCTAGATCCATTGAGATCTTGAACTTTATCTTATCCAACAAGGTAAGAGAGAAGGGGAAATTAAGGAGGGAGGAAGTGGAAGGGAGTATAAAAAGGGAGGGAAGCAGAGGGGGGAGGGGAAGGGAACAAAAAGAGAGGGGCTATAAAGGGAAGCATATCAAGGGAGGGGAGTAGGGGGACTAATCTAAAGTATATCATTGGTTTAAAAGGTTATAGCTAAAGAAAAAAGGTCAGAATTAGGGGAGGATATCAAAATGCCAGGGAATCCACAAGTTACAATCGTAACTTTGAACGTAAATGGGATGAACTCACCCATAAAATTTAGATGAATAGCAGAATGGATTAGAATCCCAAACCCTACCATATGTTGTCTCCAAGAAACACACATGAAGTGGGTAGATACATAGAAGGTCAGAATTAAAGGATGGAGTAAGACCTTTTGGGCCTCAACTGATAGAAAGAAGGAAGGAGTTGTGATCATGATATCTGACAAAGCCAAAGCAAAAATAGACCAGATTAAAAGGGATAAGGAAGGTACATATATTCTGTTGAAAGGGAGTATAGACAATGAGGAAATATCAATAATCAACATGTATGCACCAAATGGTATAGCACCCAAATTTCTAATGGAGAAACTAGGAGAACTGAAGGAAGAAATAGCCAGTAAACAATATTAGTGGGAGATTTGAACCAACCATCATCAAATTTAGATAAATCAAATAAAAAATAAATGAGAAAGAGGTAAAAGAGGTGAATGAAATCTTAGAAAAATTAGAGTTAAAAGACATATGGAGAAAAATAAATAGGGACAAAAAGGAATACACCTTCTTTTCAGCACCACATGGCACATTCGCAAGGATTGACCATACTCTAGGTCATAGAAACATGGCACTCAAATGCAGAAAAGCAGAAATAATTAATGCAACTTTTTCAGACCAAAAGGCAATAAAAATAATGATCAGTAAGGGTACATGGAGAGCCAAATCAAAAATTAACTGGAAATTAAATAATATGATACTCCCAAATTGGCTAGTTAGAGAACAAATCATAGAAACAATTACTAATTTCATTGAGGAAAATGACAATGGTGAGACATCCTTTCAGACCTTATGGGAGGCTGCCAAAGCAGTACTCAGAGGAAAATTCATATCCCTGAGTACATATAATAACAAATTAGGGAGGGCAGAGATCAATGAATTGGAAATGCAAATAAAAACACTTGAAAGCGAACAAATTAAAAATACCCAGAAGAAAACAAAACTAGAGGCCCTAAAAATTAAGGGAGAAATTAATAAAATAGAAAGTGAAAGAACTATTGAACTAATAAATAAGATTAGAAGCTGGTACTTTGAAAAAACAAACAAAATAGACAAACTACTGGTCAATTTAATTAAAAAAAGGAAAGAAGAAAAGAAAATTAACAGCATCAAAGATGAAAAGGGGGACCTCACCTCCAATGTAGAGGAAATCAAGGCAATCATTAAAAACTACTTTGTCCAACTATATGGCTATAAATATACCAATCTAGGTGAAATGGATGAATATTTACAAAAATATAAATTGCCTAGACTAACAGAAGAAGAAGTAGAATTCTTAAACAATCTCATATAAGAAAAAGAAATCCAACAGGCCATCAAAGAACTGCCTAAGAAAAATTCCCCAGGGCCTGATGGATTCACAAATGAATTCTATCAAACATTCAAAGAACAGCTAATCCCAATACTATACAAACTATTTGACATAATAAGCAAAGAGGGAGTTCTACCAAATTCCTTTAATGACACAAACAGGGTACTGATTCCAAAGCCAGGCAGGTCAAAAACAGAGAAAGAAAAAAATTATAGACCAATCTCCCTAATGAATATAGATGCAAAAATCTTAAAAAGGAAACTAGCAAAAAGACTCCAGCAAGTGATCAGGAGGGTCATTCACCATGATTAAGTAGAATTTATACCTGGAATGCGGGGCTGGTTCAATATTAGGAAAACCATCCACATAATTGACCATATCAACAAGCAAACCAACAAAAATCACATGATTATTTCAATAGATGCAGAAAAAGGCTTTGACAAAATACAGCACCCATTCCTATTAAAAACACTAGAAAGCATAGGAATAGAAGGGCCTTTCCTAAAAAATCATAAACAGTATATATCTAAAACCATCAGCTAACATCATCTGTAATGGGGATAAACTAGATGCATTCCCAATAAGATCAGGAGTGAAATAAGGATGCCCATTATCACCTCTACTATTTGACATTGTACTAGAAACACTAGTAGTACCAATTAGAGAAGAAAAAGAAATTGAAGGCATTAAAAAAGGCAAGGAGGAGACCAAGTTATCACTCTTTGTGGATGATATGATGGTCTACTTAAAGAATCCTAGAGAATCAACCAAAAAGTTAGTCGAAATAATCAACAACTTTAGCAAATTTGCAGGATACAAAATAAACCCACAAAAGTCATCAGTATTTCTATATATCTCCAACACAGCTCAGGAGCAAGAATTAGAAAGAGAAATCCCATTCAAAATCACCTTACACAAAATAAAATACTTAGGAATCTATCTCACAAGACAAACACAGGAACTATATGAACACAACTACAAACCACTCTCCACACAACTAAACATAGACTTGAGCTATTTGAAAAACATCAACTGCTCATGGGTAGTGTGGCATGGAAATCACTTTAAAAGACTGATATATATTAATTTAAGGTCACCAAGGAATTCAGCTATGTAATTCCTAAAGGAAAACTCAAGTCAGCAGTCAACCTTTTATGGAGTTTAATTACAAACAGGAGGAAGAAAGGTATTAGAGAGAGAGAAGAGAGAGAGAGAGAGAGAGAGAGAGAGAGAGAGAGAGAGAGAGAGAGAGAGAGAGAGAGAGAGAGAGAGAGAGAGAGAGAAGGGAATAGGGCTTAAATACCTCCTCTGTTTAGGCTGGGCCAAAAGGCCCACGCCCTTAGATAGCTGAGGCAAAGAAAAGAGATCAATCCCTATCACTCACGTGACCAAAATGGAGAAACAGTCTCAGGGGCCTCCACCTCCAGCTTCCTTCAGAGCAAGCTTCTCAGAGCACAACCTCTCAGAGCAAAACCTCTCCAACCAACCTCCTAGTCCTCAGACCCCGCTATCTTTAAGGAAACCATCCAAGTTCCCTCCCCTCAGTTCTCACATCTACCAATCACTGTCCATGTCTTCCCTGTGCCAATGGTGGCTCTAGCTTAACCCAGGACCGCCCAGAGGTCTGTGGCTTTGCACATGTCTGTTGAAGGTCATATTCTCAAATAATTAAATCTTGATCCTTTGCTGCAGCCCTTCCTAAATCCTGTTACCCTGAGTAGGGTGGAGATTGGAAGTTCCAAGACCTGGTTCTGTCATTCCAAGTATCTCTATTGTATCAATTCTAAAATCAATCATGACTCAAAGAACTTCCTGTTCTATGCTTAAGCATAGGTCAAAGCCCTTTCCATTGTTCAGCAAAAGGTTTCTGTCCTAAAGTAATCTTAAGTAGGGAGGAGAAAGACCCTCCCATGCCAAGGGGGTTCACATTCCAATAGACTATCAGTAGGAAATTTTTCAAGTATGAAATTTCACAATGGTGAAATTTCCAACATTTATAAGTCTAAGAAATTTTAAGATTTACAGTAGGACCAGTCAATATAATAAAAATGACCATCCTACCCAAACTTATTTATCTATTTAGTGCTATACCCATTGAACTTCCAAAAATTTTTTTACTGAATTAGAAAAAACCATAACGAAGTTCATTTGGAAGAACAAAGGATCAAAGATATCCAGGTAAATAGTGAAAAAAAAAACACACACAAAGGAAGGGGGCTTTGCCGTCCCAGATCTCAAAATCTATTACAAAGCAGTGGCCATCAAAACAATTTGCTACTGGCTAAGAGACAGAAAGGAGGATCAGTGGAATAGACTTGGGGTAAGTGACCTCAGCAAGACAGTCTATGACAAACCCAAAGACTCCAGCTTTTGGGACAAAACCCCACTATTTGACAAAAACTGCTGGGAAAACTGGAAGACAGTGTGGGAGAGATTAGATTTGGATCAACACCTCATACCCTACACCAAGATAAACTCAGAATGGGTGAATGACTTGAACATAAAGAAAGAAACTATAAGCGAATCAGGTGAATACAGAATAGTATACATGTCAGACCTGTGAGAATGGAAAGACTTTAAAACCAAGCAAGACATAGAAAGAGTCACAAAATGTAAAATAAACAATTTTGATTACATCAAGTTAAAAAGTTTTTGTACAAACCAAACCAATGTAACCAAAATCAGAAGGGAAGCAACCAATTGGGAAACAATCTTTATAACAAAGACCTCTGACAAAGGTCTAATTACTCAAATTTATAAAGAGCTAAATCAATTGTACAAAAAATCAAGCCATTCTCCAATTGATAAATGGGCAAGGAACACGAACAGGCAGTTTTCAGCCAAAGAAATCAAAACTATTAATAAACACATGAAAAAAGTGCTCTAAATCTCTGATAATCAGAGAGATGCAAATCAAAACAACTCTGAGGTATCACCTCACACCCAGCAGATTGGCTAACATGGCAGCAAAGGAAAGCAATGGATGCTGGAGTGGATGTGGCAAAGTTGGGACATTAATTCATTGCTGGTGGAGTTGTGAATTGATCCAACCATTCTGAAGGGCAATTTGGAACTATGCCCAAAGGGCGCTAAAAGACCGTCTGCCCTTTGAGCCAGGCATAGCACTGCTGGGTTTGTACCCCAAAGAGATAATAAAGAAAATGACTTATACAAGAATATTCATAGCTGCGCTCTTTGTGGTGGCCAAAAATTGGAAAATGAGGAGATGCCCTTCAATTGGGAAATGGCTGAACAAATTGTGGTATATGTTGGTGATGGAATACTATTGTGCTCAAAGGAATAATAAAGTGGAGGAATTCCATGGAGACTAGAACAACCTTCAGGAAGTGATTCAGAGCCAAATAAGCAGAACCAGGAAAACATTGTATACAGAGACTGATACACAGTGGTACAATCGAGTGTAATGGACTTCTCCATTAGTGTCAATGTAATGTCCCCGAACAAGCTGCAGGGATCTAGGAGAAAAAAAAACACTATCTGCAAGCAGAAGACAAACTGTGGGAGTAAAAACACTGAGGAAAAGCAACTGCTTGACTACAGGGGTTGAGGGAAGATGATTGAGGAGAGACTCTAAATGAACACCCTAATGTAAATACCAACAACATGGAAATGGGTTTGAATCAAGGACACATGTGATACCCAGTGGAATTGCGCTTTGGCTATGGGAGGGGTGGTGGTGGGGGGGAGGAAAAGAAAATTATCTTGGTTTCCAATGAATAATGTTTGAATATGACCAAATAAAATAATGTTTAAAAAAAAGAAATATAAGTGTGGGTATAAAATCTCTAAGGCAAAATTATAGTGGGTTTTGCCTCGAGTGCAATATCTTGGAATTATATAATTAGATGGTTCCAGAAGTATCACCCAGGAAAGAATAACAGACCTCCAGAAACTGAGTTCTCCTAAAATCAAAAAGTAACTGTAAACCTTAAAATTTCTTAGACTTATAAATGTTGGAAATTTCACCATTGTGAAATTTCATACTTGAAAAATTTCCTACTGATAGTCTATTGGAATGTGAACCCCCTTGGCATGGGAGGGTCTTTCTCCTCCCTACTTAAGATTACTTTAGGACAGAAACCTTTTGCTGAACAATGGAAAGGGCTTTGACCTATGCTTAAGCATAGAACAGGAAGTTCTTTGAGTCATGATTGATTTTAGAATTGATACAATAGAGATACTTGGAATGACAGAACCAGGTCTTGGAACTTCCAATCTCCACCCTACTCAGGGTAACAGGATTTAGGAAGGGCTGCAGCAAAGGATCAAAGATTTAATTATTTGAGAATATGATCTTCAACAGACATGTGCAAAGCCACAGACCTCTGGGCGGTCCTGGGTTAAGCTAGAGCCACCATTGGCACAGGGAAGACATGGACAGTGATTGGTAGATGTGAGAACTGAGGGGAGGGAACTTGGATGGTTTCCTTAAAGATAGCGGGGTCTGAGGACTAGGAGGTTGGTTGGAGAGGTTTTGCTCTGAGAGGTTGTGCTCTGAGAAGCTTGCTCTGAAGGAAGCTGGAGGTGGAGGCCCCTGAGACTGTTTCTCCATTTTGGTCACGTGAGTGATAGGGATTGATCTCTTTTCTTTGCCTCAGCTATCTAAGGGCGTGGGCCTTTTGGCCCAGCCTAAACAGAGGAGGTATTTAAGCCCTATTCCCTTCTCTCCCCTTTCTCTCTCTCTCTCTCTCTCTCTCTCTCTCTCTCTCTCTCTCTCTCTCTCTCTCTCTCTCTCTCTCTCTCTCTCTCTCCCCCCCCCTCCCCCCTCTCTCTTTAATACCTTTCTTCCTCCTGTTTGTAATTAAAAACTCCATAAAAGGTTGACTGCTGACTTGAGTTTTCCTTTAGGAATTACATAGCTGAATTCCTTGGTGACCTTAAATTAATATATATCAGTCTTTTAAAGTGATTTCCTTGTCACATAACTCAGAACTGTTCTTGGAACATCTGGTTTCTGTAGGCAATGGACACCTGGGTATAGTGAATTAACAAAATGTCTAACAGACTTAACCAGGGACATAGAACCAGAACCTCTGAAACTAAAACCTGAACCTCTGCAAGCTTTAAGTAACCTTAAATTAGCCATTTTATCTGCTCCAGCTTTGGTTATCCCAGACTATACAAAAACATTTCATCTATTTGTAAATGAAACTAAAGGTATTGCTTCTGGTGTACTGACATGGACTTTAGAACAAAGTTATTATCCAATTGGATGTTATAGTTGTCAGCTTGATTCAATAACTGCTGGTACAGTTCCTTGTCTAAGGTGGTATAGCAGCTGTAGCTGTGTTAGTCCAGAAGTCAGCAGATTTAGTTTTGGGATGTCCATTGACTGTATATTGTTCACATCAAATAGAAGCACCAATGAGGAAATTTTGTACTCAAGCTTATTCAGATCAACGAATATCTAAGCATGAAATTATACTCCTAGGTAGTGAGAACATCCAGTTAAAGAGGTGTAGTATATTAAATTCAGCTACACTTCCTTCTGATTTGTCAAAGGACAGTGAGCCATTACATGAGTGTGTAGAAGTATTAGATCTAATAGATATGCCTAGGGTAGATTTAAAAGACACTCGTATTGAAAATCCAGACTTGGTATTATTCACTGATTGATCTTCATATTTGTGAGATGGAATTAGATGTACAGATACTACAGTTGTCACAGAATTTGAGACACTGTGGTATGACTCATTACCTAGTAACCTTAGTGCTCAAGGGACAGAGTTAGTGTCTTTGAAGCAAGGATGTCTTCTAGCTGAAGATAAACGTGCAAATATTTATACAGACTGTCATTATGCATTCTCTGTATGTCATACTATAGGAAAGATCTGGAAAAAATGAGGTTTTATTAGTGCATTGGGAAAACCAATTGCTCATGCAGAAATAATAACTGAGTTGTTGGATGCTATCCCAAAACCTAAACAGCTAGTGGTGATATGGATCATTGTAGAAGTCATATTTATGGCAGAGATTCAGTCTCTAAAGGAAATCATAGAGTTGATATAACTGCAAAATTTGCTGCCAGGAATGCTCCAGTGTATGTAATGAATTTGTCAACTATTGAATCTGGTGATTTAGAAAGAGCTTATATAGACTGAAAAATTGTGAAGTGGAAGGAGAAATTTGGAGCAAGGAAAGAACATGGAATATGGGTTGCAGACACTGGAAAACTGTTGCTACCAAGAGTTTTATATACTTATTTGTGTCAAGCCATCCACACAAAAGGTCATTTTGGTATTCAAACTATAGTTAACTTTGTAAAGAGGCAATGGGTAGCACTGGGAATAAGTACTGTTGCAAATAAGATTTGTACAAGTTGTTCTGTTTGCCAAAAATTCAACCAAGGGGCATTCAGTCAGAAAGGTTTAGGTGGTAGACCTTTAACATATTGTCCATTTGAAAGTCTGAAAAATGATTACATCAGCATGTCAAAAGTTGGAAGATACAAGTTTTGTCTGGTAATTTTGGACAGATTAACTAAGTGGCCTGAAGCATTTCCATCAAATACAAATATAGTTAGCTTTGTGGTAAAAGTGTTGATTAAGGAAATTATTCTTAGATTTGGAGTACCACTTACCATAGACTCTGACAAAGGATCACATTTTACACAAGATATCTTGAAAAGATTCTATGAGAATCTAGGAATAATAGCTAAATATCATGCTCCTTATCACCCACAAAGTTCAGGTTAAGTGGAGTGTGTAAATAGGGAACTCAAGACTATGGTGGGGAAAAAATATGTCTTGAAATTCCTCTAAAATGGTCAGATATTCTTCCTATAGCTTTGTTTTACCTATGTACAGGACCAAGAGCAGATTTACATGTCTCATCTTATGAACTGCTCTTTGGACATGCTCCACTATAGGCAAAAACTTGTAAGACAGTCTATACATCTCTCTTAGGAAGAGATTGTCAACTTGCTTCATACTTAAGTACTTTACAACAATGTCTTATAGAACTACATGATATGGAAGTATTGATCCAATCTGATCCATTGGATTATACTCTCCATAGTTTTAAACCAGGAGATATTGTATATGTCAGAAATTTTGCTAAAACAGCAACACAAGACAGTTGGGTAGGACCTTACACAATTGTGTTAGTTTCTCCATCTTCAGTAAAAGTGTTAGGTAGAGATTCATGGTATCATTGTTCACATATAAAATTAGCACATGGTATTAATAATGACAGTGTACAAATTATTGAGTAAGAAAATGAAGAAGAAGAGATTGTGTAAAGAGAGAATCATCAATCAAATTGAGTTTGCAGTCAGAAAGATCAGTTAGGAGAGGACCATTCCAGTGGCAGAGCAAATTTGGATGGAAGAGGACAATGCAGATGAGGAGAATTCAGAGAATTAATGGATGTTGTTAAAAGACTGAAAAACTTATAGACTGAAAAGACTTTGAGGAAATTTGCAATGAAGAGGATCAAGTAATTAATGGACTAATGGATTAAAATTTTGCATAGCGTATTATAACACAAATACAACATAAGACATATACACAAACAAACATAAATATATTTCCTACCATGGAGTTGGAGAAGAAGAATTCTTCATTCAAGATGAGATGAGAAGAGAAGGAAAGTCTAAAGTTATGGTAAGTATATTACATGCAACAGTAATATAACACTAACATAACACTAGCATATAATAACATAGCAAAAATAACAACATAAACACAAATACATAAACATGATTAGGTTACATTGATTCACTATTTGAATGAGTGAAACAATGTATAGTTAGGGTACTAACAATGCTATAATTAGCGATAAATTAGTTAGTTACTAACAAAAAAGAGTTAGATACTTAGTTTAGTATAGTAACATAGGTAGAAAGGAGAATTTCACAAATAGGGATTTAGATAGGATTAAAGTAGATAATATAAGGTAAAATACTGAATTACATTACAAAATTCATTACAACATACATAACAACATACATTACATAACACAAATGACATATAGCATCACATATCACATAAAATTGTAAATACATATGTAAATAGTGGGTATGATAGGATTGTAAAATTTATTACATTATAGTGTATTCACATGCATATATGTAACATATGAAAATATGAAGTGTATATATGTGTAAATGTATAGCACATTGCATGTATTATATGCATATATGTAAAATTTATGTAAATATATCACTTTTGTTTAATTTTATATATTGTTACATGCATTTTGCATAAGTGAGTTTGATGTTTTTGGTTTAATTTTCTATGTAAAACTTATACAATGTTGTGTTTCTTGTATTTTTCTCTAAGTTTGATGCTTGTGCATTACAATAGTAGTATAAGTTTATATATTACTTGATAAGAGTAGTAGTTTATGATTTTAATGTTTTGCATGAAAGTTGTGTTTATCTTTTACTTTTCATGTTATTTGCTTATACTTTTGCATATGTTTGTTTGATCTGTGTTTGAAATTTCCAATTGTTCATTATTTAATTCCCTTTTTTCCTTTCCTTGATTAAATCCCTAGAATAGGATAGTATTAGATAGGTTAAGACAGTTGAGTATAGGTTGTTTGTTATTTGGGGTACATATTTTAGTTTAAGCAATATGTAAGTAAATTAGCTAGTGCACAAATGCTAAAATAGTGTTTTCAACAAGATTTAGGCTTTGTGCAAAGGGAGGAGTGTAGCGAGAGAAGTTACAAAGTGCAAAGAAGCTGCATTGACAGCCCTCAAGCCTCAGAATTCTTCAAGAGCTTGCTGGGTGAGTTCTAAGCTGTTGATGGGACAGGTTTCCAAATGTCTGGAGCAGAAGGTCAAGCCTGAAGGATGTGGATATGGACTCTTGCTAGACAACCTCATCTTGTAAGCTGTCTGCCTTAGAATAAGATCAATAGGATTGAGAAGATCCCCATACATTCTGGTGGGCAGAGGGAATTTGGAGGAGCCTTTCTCTCTTTTTCCTGAAACATCTGAGGACTCAGCAGTTGGAATCCTGTTACCTGTCCCACCAAGGACTCTGTGTGTGAGAATCTGGGTACTCTATTGGACTTATCCTTATTAATCTTTAGTTGAGTTAGTTAGACAGGTTAAGCTTAGGAAATTAACTATAGTGGGTTAAATATTTTGGGGCAAATAGTCAGATGCAAATCTTTCCCCTTTTCCTTCCCCATCCCTTTCTTTGTTAATAAACTCATTTATTTAAGTGTGTTTTTCCTCTTTGAATAAACCCTTCTCCCTTCCTAAATTCCCCATGACACTAGGCATATATCCCAAGGAGGCAAAGGACAAAAAGGGAAGCTCCTACATTAAAATATTTCTGACACTATTTTCTTTTGGGTAGCCAAGAACTAGAAAGAAAGTAGATGTTGTCTCTCCCCTATTGGGAAATGTCTAAACAAATTGTGATATATGAAAGTAATGGAATATTACTGTTCTATAAGAAATGAGGAATTGTTGAATACAGAGAAGCATGCAAAGAGATAGATGAACTGATTCAGAGTGAAGTAAGTCAAGAAAACAATGTATACAATAACATAAATGGAAAGAACAATAAAACAATTGAAAGAGAGTGTTGTGAAATTATAAAGAATGAGCTTGACATCAAAGAAAATATATAAGAAGACACTTCTCTGTTTTCATTTGTAGAGGCTGAGGTCCATAGATGTGGAAAATTGTATATTGGGACAAATGTTTTTAATGTCATTAATTGGTATTGCTGATTATTTTTTCTTCCTTCACTTAAAAAAATTCTTTGTTATAAAGGACAATTCTCTAGGAGAGGTAAGAGGGATATATGAAAAAAAATCTAGGTAATGTTAAAAAAAGACATTGATAAAAAATCTATTAAAATAAACCTAATAATTAGAGAAACTGAGAATAGTAATCTATATCTTTGTACATAGAAATCCAAGAGCAGATTGGGAAAGGTAAATATAATTTATTAGCCATTCTCTTCACCTCCTCACCCCTTTTCTTTTCTTCCTTTCCCAGTCCAATCCTATTCCTATCCCTTCTGCTTTCCCATCTCCATCCTCTTTCCTCCCTGTCTCTTTATTTTCTCTTACCTTCCTTACCATGAAGAATCTACAAGCTCTGGAGTAACTCTGATATCTTGTTATGACATGGAGAGGACCTTGGGTTCTTGAAGGCTATATCATTGGAGCACAGGATGAAAAAACTTTGAGCATGGGTTTCCTGATAGACTGTGTTGTCTTTTTAAGCACCATTCAAGGTAAGGATAGAAGAGCTCATTACCAGAAGTCATGAAATTTTAGCATCATAGTAACCGGTAAAATGGATAAAAGTATCAACTTTTATTGTGCTCCCACTTTCACTTCCATAATTAAGATGTTGGAATGGTGGAAGATGGGGCAGAGAGTTCAGAGAATCACACAATTCCAAGACAAATATGAGTTTAATTTTTGGTACAGGTATCCCTTCAACATCATGACTTTCCCTGTCACAGTTTTGATGTATCAGGAGCTGGTGTAGGAAATTAAATGGGAATTTTGAGGAGTTTTGCAGAAGCCACAGACAATATGTAAAGGTCAGTAGATGACCCAGAAAAGTTTTAGAACCCTAGATATATGTGTAGTGTTATGTAATATAAATATATTTTATCTTTTAATGCCACAAATAGTCACAATTTCTTTCACAATAAACACACCATAATAGAAGAAGAAAAAATTCAGACATTTTCTCGGTATGAAGGGACAGACAAGAGTAGATAAAAGACCCTGTGAGAGCTGGTAATAGTGGTTATAATGCTTATAGAATTGGGATTGGTTTGAGAGTTGGTCAATGTGGATATACCTTTGTTGGGGGAAAGAAAAAAGAGGAAAGTGAAGCATTCTTCTGTGACATGGGGCTTGTCAAGCAGCTCTTCTTGCATAAGCACTAATATATGTATATGGGGCTATGGTTTGTGACTTGATTGCTAGTATCCTTTACCAAGGATATAATAGTGGGGAATTAGTGTGGATGAAATGCTGGAAACTTTACCCAGCAGGTTGTATCTGAATCATAGACAACTGAGTCCCTCGAGGCCTTTTTGTTTGTTTGTTCGTTTTTGTTTTTGAAGTATAATGAATGGGGCAACTGGTGGCTCAGTGGATAGAGAGACAGCCTGGAGATGAGAAGTCCTGGGTTCAAATAGAGCCCCAGACACTTCCTAGCTGTGTGACCCTGGGCAAGTCACTTAACCCCCATTGCCTTGCCCTTATTGCTCTTCTGCCTCAGAACCAATATTTAGTATTGATTCCAAGACAGAAGGTAAGGATTTTAAAAAAAGTAGAATGAATAACAAAAAAAAAAAATATATATATATATATATATAAATGTGATGAATCTAGAGAAGCATGGGAAAACTTATAGGGATGGATGAAAAGAGAAGCAGATACAGCAAAGAAAAAATACATAAAATAACTACAACAATATAAATGGAAAAACATAGCAACTATAATAAAACTATTGAAAATCAATGCTGCAAAATTACAAAGAACAAATTTTTCTTCAAATAAATGTTAGGAGAAGACATCTTTCCTGTCTCCTTTGCAAAGGTGTAGAGGGATACATTGTGTGGAATGTTGCATATATTGTCAGATTTTTTGATGTAATGGTTAGTTTTGTTGATTCTTTCTCTTCTTTTTCTTTTTTCCTTGAAAAATTTCTTTGATATATAGGATCTCTGGGAAGGAGGGGAGACATAGAAAAGGGAATTTAGGTTATATAAAAACAAAGATATCAAAAATGTATTTTTTAAAAAATAGAAATGTAATAAGGAGTAAAAAGCAGACCTCCATTTACACCACTATGGAGTACTGAGTCTAGGTCTCAGCCATTTCTGGAGAAATGTGATTTAAAGCTAAAGGGTCTGTCACTATAGGTTAGAACAGAAAATCTTGGGTGATAGCTGATATCTGGCTCCCTTTCATCAATCTTCTCATTGGGTTGGTCTGTCCAAACTCCTGAACCTCTCTTGTGATGAAGTAGTAGGGAAGCCACTCTTCTCCCAGCCTGGAAATATGGTGACTAGGAGCACATGGCAGCAAAATCATAGGTATTGTTTAATCCTCATTGCAGAAGGAAAATGTTGGGGTTGAGGAGGACAAGATAGAGGAGAGGGTAGAGAAGAGGGAAATGACCTAGAACAACATTGTGATATCTTGTCCAGTTACCAATGTTTTGATGCACTGTTAGAAGTATTGAAGTCTTAGTATTGGTATTCTTGTTTTAAGTGAAACCACACAATGTAAATGATAGATTCTCCTTAAAGAAATGAATAAAAAAATTTGCTAAGTTGATTTCTTCATGGAACTGAAGTCAAGAAGAGATATCACCTGGGTTGCTAGTGATGTTTCTCCAAGATTACTTTCTATTTACACTGTATAGATCCTTTGTGTACAGAGTTATTTGCCTCTTAACTCTCCCATTAGAATGTGAGCTCCTTGAGGGGACACACATATTTTTATCTATCGTTGTATCCTTAGTGCTTAGTGATCACTTGATAAATGTTTGTTGTCTTATTGAGTTTAGAGAGATTGGAGAAGTGGACAGTCAATTAGGAGGTCATTACAGTAATCTAGTTAAGAGGTGATGGGGACCTGAACCAGGGAGCTGGATATTGTGAACTTCAAAACTACTCCACCCTACTCAGACCATACTTTAGAAGATTTGATTTAGCTATCTCCTGATTGTAACAATGAAGACATTCTCTTTAACAGAATCAGGAATGTCTTGTAGTACTTTACATTGCTCCATCCTACTTAGTCTAACAAGGGCAGGAATGTCTGTACCCATACTTAAAGATTAGGTATCTAGGAGGATGGCCTTTGATAGACATATGCAGAAACAGCTGACAGACCCCTGGCTGTCCTAAGTCAAGTTAAGCTACCATTGGTACAGATAAGATGCAAGAAAGTGACGTAAAACCATCTATATAGCGTGCATCGCTTCCTCTCTTTGCTCTCTTTCCCCAGAAAGGTGGATCTGGCTGATTGCTTCCTGTGAGCATCTGGGTGCCAGTTCCAACCTGGAGCTTGAGCCTGGAGGAGCTCCCTCAGACAGCTTCTTTGAGACAGTCTCGTGGTGAGTGATAAGGCTGACTTCCCTTTTCCTTGGCTCAGGGGAGACCCCTTTGGTCTTTAACTCCTGCCTGGCTCAGCCAGAGCCAGAGAAGTTTAAATTAACTCTTTCCTCTCTCTCTCTCTCTCTCTCTCTCTCTCTCTCTCTCTCTCCCTCTCTCTCTCTGTCTCTTCTCCTTAATTCCTTCTCTCTATATTAATTAAAATCACCATAATTTTCAGCTGACTTGGGTATTTTATTATTTGGGATATCCCATGGCGACCAATTAATTTAGATTTTAAGACACAACTATAAAATTATACTTTACAACATGTCAGTGGAGAGAGAAGGTTAGATGCAAGATACATAGTAGAAGTTTATTTACTTATTATATATAATATTTATCAATCACAGAACATATTCTATTCAGAGTCCAAACAGAAGAATAATTTGCTATCCACCTCTTAGAGCATCATATGATCCTACAGTTCAATCTAGAAGGGACCTCAGAGGCCTTCTTTCATTCTGTCCCTTCATATTATGATTGAAGAAACTGAGGCTCAGGGAGTTGAAGTGATTTGCCCAAGGTCACACTGGTGTACTCTCATGTACAGTTGACATTGAAACTAATTGCATTGAGCCTGAGAGCACTACAAAGCCTCCTCAGGGAAATACATAACTATTCAAAAAAAAGGTCACTATCATCATCTACACTTCAAAAGAACAAAGTCTATGAAAAATGCATGATGCCTATATTCTGATATGTAGCTGACTGAACAGCCCATTGAGTCAGTCCATTGTGATAGTTCACCCCACCCCATCTCTCTTCCTTCCTCCCTCTCTCCCCCCTCTCCTTTTCTGTCTCTCTGCCTGTGTTCCTGTTTGTCTCTCTGCTTCCTTTCTTCTCGCTCTTTGTCTCTTACTCTGTTTCTCCCTTTATCTGTGTCTCTGTCCAATTGTTCTTTCAATGTTCACCTCTCTTCTGGACCTATTTTTTCTTCCTCCTTTTCTTTTTAAATCTCTGGGAGTTTCCATGCCCCTTGCTTGTACAGTGAGAGACTTCCTCAGGCAATTTCCTCCTTGTGATATCAAAAATGCAAAACCCACTCCCCACCTCCAATAAATCCCACTGCTTTTGCATCTTATCATAGATGATATCATAATCACACCTGAATATGGAAATGGTAAAGGACCCACTGATCAGTCAGGGTAATGGGAAATGGGCAGATCCCAGTGTGCTAAGTCTAAAGGTGACTTCTTGGAGGTCTACCTTTCTATTTCCAGGACCTGAACACTACAGTGCCTAAAACCCTCTGGTGACTGATCCCTCCTGGTATACTTTGCTCTGAAGTCCTTTTCCCTTCTCTGTTCCCTCAGGCTCCTACTCCAGGGTTTTTAAAGCTAGGCTTTTAACATACATTAACATAAGTTATATGAGTTAAAAAATCATAAAAAGGACCTATTGCTTCAAATATTAATGGCCTCTCTGACTCTTTGGTCAAAGCTTTCTCTAAGTACTCAACAAGGTAGAATGGACCTAAATCTCTCTGTGTCTCTCTCTCTGTATCTGTCTCTGTCTCTCTCTCTCTGTCTCTCTCTCTCAGTTCTCTCTCTCTGTCTCTGTCTCTGTCTCTGTTTATATCTCTGTTTCTGTCTCTCTCCCCCCTCTGTCTCTCTCTCTGTCTCTCTCTCTGTCTCTGTCTCTCTCTGTCTCTCTGTTTCTCTCTGTCTCTCTGTCTCTTTCTCTCTCCTTCATCCCTCTTCCCCTTTCTCCATATTTCCCTTTCTCTGTCTTTCTTCCCCCCATCTATTGTTTATGAAATAATAGGATTATATATTTAGAACTGGGAAGTACCTCAGAAGTCATTCAGTTCAACTACTTCATTTTACATATGAGCGAACTGAGGCCCAGAGAGTTTAAATGATTTACCTAGAGTCATACAGGTAATAAATATGCTTGGTGAAATCAGAAATTATGGAGGAAACAAAGGTTCAAGCTTCTAAGCATATTGATTGGTTAAGTAATGCTTGCCAAATGTGTAACAATTTGGGACTAGAACTTCTCAGCTTGGCACTGGACCCTAGCTACAGGGGAAAGGGGACATATTTTTATGTATCAAAAGAAAAATAAAGGATATAAACCAGAATACAAGCTTAGGTAATCTGATTGCTAATTGTTGGAAAGTTTAGAGGCTTTCTGAGTTGGGAAGCAGATGAGTTAGTTTTGAGAGCTGGGAGGAAGGAAAGCAAGCAGGTGGACTTTTCTGGATATGAAATAGGATGTCACTCAATTTCCACAATTAACAAGCAGTTCAAATTTACAGGACAATGAAACTTAGGTCTCAAAATGGAGTCATTTTTGTTCACACAATTCCTCCAATTCTATCATAAGTGACAGAGGAAGGATTTAAACTCAGGTACCTTGAGTCCAAAGCCAGTGCCCTTTGTACTCTACTATAATGTCTCTTTATAGCATATGAGGTTTCAGACAGGTAGTTAATATTGTTGTTATTTATTATCAATGGTTATATAGATTGGGATAGAGCCTTTGATTTCTTGCTTCCTAAGGAACTCTCATCAACCTACGAAGATCAATACCTTGTAGTCTTAGAGTTCTCAAGAGCTTTGAAAAGTTAAGTGACTTGTCCAGCATTGCTCAGCCAATCTGTGTTAGAGGTAGAACTTGAATGAAGGGTAAGACTGATGAATCATTATTTGTTTTTCCTCATTTTATATATGAAGAAACTGAGGCTCAGATTGGTTAGGCAAGGTGAAGTAGTTAGTGAGACAGGCAAAATTTGAACTCAGGTCCTTTGACTCCAGAGCCAGACTCCAGAGTCTTTCCCCATTTTGTGCTACCTCAGTGTAGATGATGCTTAAAAAGTATATTATATTATTATTATTATTAATATAGATAATAATAAAGGACAGCTCAGTGGTACAGTGAGAACTGAGCCTGAAGTCAGAAAGATGTGAGTTCAAATCCAGCCTCATATACTAGCTGTGACTTTCGGCAAGTCATCTAACCCTGTTTGCTTGTTTCTTCATCTGTAAAATGAACTAGAGAAGGAAATGACAAACTATTCTAGTATCTTTGCCAAGAAAGCCTCAAATGGGATCATTGAAGAGTTGGACAGAACTGAACATGAAAATGAATGAATGACAATGTCAATAACAACAGATAATAATAATAAAAATATAGTCCTCTTTTTCATACAGGTGTTTTTTCAGTAATATTGTAAAATTGGCTATAAGCAATAGAGTAAGATAGTCAACAAAGGATTGAAGTGGTGGATCATTCAGGGGATAATGGAAAGGGGGAGGTATACATGAGTAGGCTGCCATACAGTAAAACAGATTAAGGATTAGAAGTTGAGTAAAGGATAGTATCAGATAGATATGTAACAATAAAAAAAAATGATGGACTGATCATGAAACAAGATAGAAGGAACATTGGATCTCCCACATGTTTCACTAGAATCTACATAATGATGAGAGAATTCAAGGGTGAACTCTATGGGTGTGCTGGAACCAGCACAAATTGACTCTTAAGAACTGCTTGTTAGATTATCAGAACAAGTACTTAAACCTTGGGAATTGGTAAATACTACAAATCAAGGCCTGATTTTTGTTTGGTTTTGTTGATTATCTAGACCTAAGAAAGTAATGAAGAAAGTATTGATAATGTAGACTAAACCTAAAAGTGGGTTGTGCTACATTTTCACCCCTATAGAGCAGGTAGTTAAACATTAACAAGCCCATTACTGGGGAGACTCCTGTGATAAATTTGTGACACATGGATGATAATTGTTCAGGGTTGGTAATCATGGTGGATAGCAATCTGAATTAATGAAAAGAATATTCACCCTCATTGATGAGGTGATAGATTTATTAGAATATTGTGCTAATAATATCAGCTGATTTTGGTGGGGAGTGGACCCTAGATTTGTGATTTCATCAGTGTAAGATTATGCTGCAGGACTTGAGTCTACTTTAGATAGGTGCTTTTAAAGTTTCCAAAGAACTTTTGGTCATTCTTAGTTAGACGTTGCTGCAAAAGTTCATCTTTTTTAACACTAATATTCTCTGAGGGATGCAATATGGCTGTGATTCATAGAATGACATCATCTCAGTGGAATCAAAATTTGAGTTGACCCAAAGGCCAATGGGAAGACACATGGTGGGTGGAAACAGACTAGAGTGTATTACCAAAGATGCCTTGCTCATGAGAAGTAGCAAAAAAGTAATTATCAAGAATAGGTATGACTGGAGAAGGAGATGGTTGAATCATGTCATAAGTGAGAAATAATGTTTTAAAGAGTCTGGCTATGGGACTGATGAAATAAGGTGCTTGTGTTGAGGAAATTACCTTTACCAGCATAGGTTGTCACCATCTCTCATAATCTTAGAAAGTTGCTTTAAGCCCTATGAGAGAAAATGACTTATTTAGAATCATACAACTAATGTGTTTCAGAGATAGGACTTGAACTCAGACCCTTCTGAATCTAAGACTGACCCTCACAAATACCAACAAACCAGTAAAATAATTGGAGAAGGACTCCATATCCTCCATGAAGAATTGAGAAAAGATGTGCATAAGAATTATAAGGAATAAAAAGGTATGGAGACTTGGGGGAGGGCACTGAATCAGCAGGAAAAGTACATGTGCAATTCTACCTGGTATAGCAGAAAGAATATTCATCTGCTTTGGAGGCAGAGGACCTGGATTCAAGTCCTGTCCTTGATTTTTACTACTTGTGAGACTCTGGTCAATTCAGTTATCTTTTCTGCATTTCAGTTTTCTTATCTGTAAAATGAGGTGATTAGACTAGATGAATTCTAAGATCCTTTGCAGCTCTAAATCAATGATCATATAAGGATCAAAAGAAGAAAGGGGTATTTAAGGAAATTTTATCTTGTACAGTCATATAACTATTATGCAACAGAATTGGTTCTAAAACTCAGGTTTTCCAACACCCAGTCAAATGTCCTCTCTCCTCTTCCCTCCTCCTCTACTTATATATCTTTTCTTTGGGGTGTGTGTGTGTATAACTTTCCAGTGTAGGCATAACCTAAATCTCCCAAGTCCTAAAGTTAATTTCGTTTCTAGACCTGAAATTTACCCAATGCACGATAATCCAAGGAGAAGTTCAATGACTTGATATTTGTCCTTCAAAAGGAGCTATGGCCAGATTGGGGGGGCGGTTTGTCCCTCATCTAGTTAGGGAATAAATCCCTTTATTTTAAGAAACATAACCTAATAACAGGGAACTCTGCAATTTGCATGGCCATATCCTCTTACCACAAATGGCTTTATTGCTCAGGCACCACAGTAGTGCTCTTCCTAAATTGACTCAACCTCAAATTGTAAATGAAATTCCAGTTAGTGAGAGACAGTTGCTTTCACTTCCTGGATATGTGGTCATGCGATGAGACTTGATATTAGGCAGTGTCTGAAGATGGCAAAGAATTCGATAATTGCACATCGGATTTTGTGCCAAGAGACTCAGAGGCAGACAGAGGGGGGCTCAGTCACAGCAAAGTGCAAACATAGATGCTCTGGTTAGCAGGTAGCAAAGATGGTTCCCAAAATTAAAATAAATAATTGGAAAGTGAATCTGGAAGAGATACTCTGAAAGCAGCCTCTTGAAAAAAATTTTTTTTTGGCAGCAACTAAACTTTCTGACAAAAGTTATTTCATTATTCTATTGTGCAATGTTTTTTTCACATCTGTCCTTTTTTCCCCCTGCCGTTGCTACCACTCTAATTCAGTCCCTTTGCATCTGACACCTATATTATTTCAATGGCCTTCTAACTGAGAGATTGTAGATTTAGCCCTGCAAGGGAATTCAGAGGTCATTCAATCTAGAACTTCTTATGTTATGCCCTCTTGGGCAATCTGGTGAAGACTATGGACCATTTCTCAGAAAACTATTTTTAAATGCCTAAAATAAAAATGTAAATGCATATAATAAGAGATAATGAAATACAGTTATCAGTTAAAAAACCCACCACCAAATTTATTGGTCCCAGTTTAACAATCTCTGATCTAGTCTAACTTCCTCATTTTATGCATAAGCAAACTGTTCTAGAGAGATGAAGAAATTTGTCCAAGCTCACATAACTTATATTTGTTGTAAGTAGGATTTGAACCCACATCCTTTTATTCCAATCCAGATTGTCCATTTATGTCCCCTCTCCGATCTTCTACACTGCCAAAATATTAATTTTTTTGAAACACAGCTTTCATTTTTTGAATGTCCAGTTTGATGATAGGTCTTGAATGCTGCTCACTGGAATATTAAATTTATTCAGTGAGCAATGGGGAGTCATTGCAGGGTTTTGAGCAGAAGATCAGGAGGACAAGGTCTATGCATTGGGATAATATGTCTGATAGTGGTGTGAAGGATGAATCAGAGAAGTAAGAGAGATGGGGAAGTGAGAAATGTTAGGAGGCTGTGTAAAAGTCTTAGTGAGTGGTAAATGGGCTCCATCTTAGGGTGGTGGTTATCCCTCTGCTGGTTCCATTGTGTCGATAGGAAATTTTTCACTTTGGAGCAGGAAGGAGGAAGTATCTAAGAAGGCAGATAGATAGGGGATGTGGGGAATGCAGAAGTATGTAGTAAGAGCAGATGGAGATTGGTAGTGGAGGATAAAGATCCTGGGACAAATGGGAATAGAGGTGGTAGGTAGCAGTGTGAATTAGAAGCCAAAGTCAATGGCATGGATTGCAGACTGTGTAGAGCTGAAAAGACCAGAGACAGTCATGACTTAGGAAGAGGAAATGAGTCATAATGAGGATCACAACTATGTAGGATGGTACAGGAAGGAAGTGAGATTTTGGGTTTAAGAATCAAGAATTTGGAACCACTAAGGAGAGGGCTAATCAGATCAGTCAACAAGCATTTATTTACTTTAAAAAACCCTTACATCCTGTCTTAGAATTGCTACTAGGCATCAGTTCCAAGCAAAAAGAGTAATTGAGGGCTAGGCAATTAGGGTGAAGTGATTTTCCCAGGGTCACACAACTAGGAAGTATCTGAGGCCAAATATGAACCCAAGACCTCATGCCTCCAAGTCTGGCTCTCTAACCATTGAACAACTTTATTAAGAACTAGGTACTAGGCTGAGCGCTTTACAAATATTCTCTCATTCATTCCTCACAACAACTTTTCAAGGTAGTTTTTCCCAAGGTATTTTCCCAAGGTATATCAGGCCAGATTTGAGCTCTGGTCTTCCTAGCTTGGTCTAACATCACACCCAATGACTATCTCATTGAAGATACTGGGAGACATCTACTTGTCCAATAGTATCTCATTGAGGGTGAAAATCATAGGATCATATCTCAAAACTAGGAGGGATATTAGTGATAATTGAGGCTAATTTAGTGACTTGATAGGGGTCACATAGCTATTAAATATAAGAGACAGGATCTGAACCAAGTTCATCCTCCTATCCAATATACTATAATACATCCTTAATTTGAGGATATTTCTCTGGATGGAGATAAACTGGTTGGCTCAAACTTTTATGGGTTGGAGCCACCTCTCTGTGCTGAGTTTATAAAAAAGGAGGAAATGCATTATAAAACTGCCATTTTTCTATTTTTTGGAAAGAACCAGAGAACAACAGAGTTTAGACTGGCTATGGGCCCTTTGGTTGAGGGAGAAGGGAAAAGACTGTTCATGCAAATGATCTTCTTCTTGGAAGCTATTTTTACCTTAGAACAGAGAAACATTTAAATCATATGTATTCTCCCAAATGTAGTCCTAGAAGAGAACTAACTCCTGGACGCAGAATTCTTGGCTTCAGCTATGGGGGAAAAGTGACAAAATCTCTTACCCAAAAGAAATGACAACAATGGAAAGGGGAACCACATGGCTAAGTGAACCCCAGTCTTTTGAATAGAGTAGGGAAGGATTTCCTGGATGATGATGAGTTCCTAGTTCATTCCCTTTGATATTCTCTCTCATTTACACTATCTGTGACTTATATGTACCATAGTTATTTCATTGTCTCTCTAATTAGAATTTGAGTTCTTTGAAGGCAGAAGCATCATTCTTCGCCCACCCCTGCTTTTCTTTGTATCATCAGCAGTTAGCTTGGAGCCTAATAGATAGTAAATGCTTAATATATACTTATTGACTGAGTATGGAAACTAAATCTTGTAGGAAAAGAAGAGGGAATTCCTGGCCAGTGCCAGCCTTAGTTTTGTTTCTTTAGAAAACCCCATAAACCTAATCTAGATACAGAAAGAAGGCAGGACAGCGCCAACTCTGTAGAAGAAGATCCTAGAATCTAACTTTCTAGTGAGAGAAGTGGGAGCTCTTTACAATGATGACCTTTTTAAGGAAAAGTGGGTTGTATATGTGACCTCACCCTTGGAGGAGCATAAAGGGACATGTCACAATATGAAGGAGAAAGGAACTGCACTTTGGCTTCCACTACTCTTGTGTGTCATTTCAACAATGTAGGATTGTTGGATGGATGGGAGGTGGGATGGTTACCTCTTTACAATTCCCAAGTTAATTTCCTGTTAGAGGGGAGTCAATGCTTTTAATATAACATTTTAAAACTGGAACTCTGTATGCTTCCCTGGGGTAAAAAGAAGGATGTGTTGAAATGTCATGAAATTGTCTCTCTAGCAACCCCAAATTAATTTCCTTTTGGAGAGGAGCATACAACCAAAAGTTGGTGTTGCATCTGAGGATCTGTTTAGGGCCTAGAAAGATGTGAAGATGTGACTTGATAGAGAGGTTGGTTTTGTTTATTGTATTTGGTCTACTACTGTGAGTTCTATGTAGGGCCAGCTAGGTGGTATAGTGGACATCGAATCCAGCCTCAAACACTTCCTAGTTGCAGGACCCTGAGAAGGTCATGTAACCTTGTTTGCCTCAGTTTCCTCATCTACAAAATGAGCTGGAGATGGAAATGGCAAAACACTTCAATATCTTTGCCAAGAAAACCCCAAATAGGGTCACAAAGTTGAACATGACCAACACAAATGAGAAACAAAAAAGATTCTATGTTTTTTCATTTCTGTGTGTAAAATAAAGGTTGTTCTATAACTGATATTCATTGTTACCTTGCATGCTTCCCCCTAGAGCTGAGAACCCTCCTACACACATTTATGAAGCTCTATTCATGAATTATATTTGAGAACTATTGTGAGATTTCCCAGAGAAAACTTTGGATGGGGGTGAAAGGAGACAAAGAGATGTGATTTTTGAGAGATCACTAAGATTGAACCTGGTCTGTGTCAGTCAATAGGTTACAGGACTTGACAAAGTGATTTAGGATTTGTTGTACTCCCCCAACTGTGGACTAATACAAGTTTTTACTGCCACTTTTTGAGACCAAGCCCCTATCTTCAGCTACCCTCAATTCTTTTAGCTGGAGAGCTCCTACCTATAGCTACTCCCATTATGTTTGATAGCAATGGTCTGCTCTATACTCCAGTAGATACAAGGATGAAATGTGAGAGAGAGCATCAACTAGACTTGGTAATTAATTTATATAAATGGTAAGAGAGCAGTAGAGGTGAAAGATAACTACAGAGTTTTTTTTTCAAACATTTGAGAATGGTAAAATAGTAAATAGATAGAAAGAAAGACATGCTACTGATAGAAAGACATAAGTCATAGGGAAGAGAAGGTTTGGGGGGAAGAATAATAAGCTCAGATTCATACATGTTGACTCTGAGGTGTTAATGGGTTGTCTAGGTAGAGTTGTTTTGGGGAAATTAGCGATGTGGGGCTGGAGCTCAGGAGGGTGCTCTGGGTGGGAGACTTCGATTTGATGGCCACCTACATAGAAGTAATAGTTAAAGTCATAAATTGAGGGAGTCAGAGCATCTGGGCAGGTGTTCAGGTTGGCAAATTGGATTTTAACTGCAGAGTTGTGTATATTTGATTCAGGTCAAATCATGAAGACACCATGCTCAGTCCTAGAGATATAAAGTCTAAATGAAAAAAGAAATATAATCAAGGAGCTTATACATAGATTAAGAAATATAAGAGAATTCAGGGAAGAATTTGAAGCTGAGAGATGGGGGACAAGATCATGAAAGACAATATAGAGGTGGCACTTGAACTGATCTCTGGAGAAGGCAAAGATTCTAAGATGAAGAGATATAGGACAAGCCACACCATTGCATGATGGAGGCATGGCAGGACAGGACACATACATGTCACCACACAACAGCTCATAATGGACATGTCACTCTGTGACACTGTTATGTCATGGTGTCACAGAGGCATGCAATCACATGCTACATGTGTGTCATTGCACAATATAGTCATGTTGTTGTGTGATGGAGCTGTGTCCTATGAAATGTTGCCTAGAGGTCTAGCAGGATGAAGATTGAACTAAGCCTTTTGAATTTAGCAATTAGGAAGTCACTGGCAATCCTTGAGAGAGCAATTTCAGTTGAGAGGTGGGAGTCAAAGCAAGGTTGAGGCAAAATTAGGTAGTGGAGAAGTGGAACTGTGGCTATGAACTATTATTTATTTTTATTTTTAAATTCAAAGATATTTTATTTTCCCAATTATATGTAATAGCAATTTACACCATAAGTTTTCTGACATTAGAAGATCCAAATTGTCTCCCTCCCCCCTCTTGGAGATGTTAAACAATTTGATCTGGATTATGCATGTATTTTCATGCAAAACATACTTCCATATTGGTCATTGTTGTAAGAGAACACTTACATAAAACCCAAAATAAAATTTTAAATAAACGAATATGAAAGATAGTATGCTTTGATCTAAATCTGTCTACAACAGTTCTTCCTTTGGAGGTGGATAGCCTTCATTGTCATCAGTCCTTCAGAATTATCCTGGATCATTGTATTGCTGAGAGCAGCTAAATCTTTCACAGCTGATCATTGCACAATATTTCTGTTACTGTGTACAAAATTTTCCTTGTTCTGTTTATTTCACTCTGTATCACTCCATGTAGATCTTTCCAGTTTTTTCTGAAATCATCCTGCTTATCATTTCTTTTTTTAAACCCTTACCTTCCATCTTAGAATCAATACTGTGTATTGGTTCCAAGTCAAAAGTGCAGCAAGGACTAGACAATGGGAGTTAAGTGACTTGCTCAGGATCACAAAGCTAGAAAGTATCTGAGGTCAGATTTGAACCTAGGACCTCTAAGTCTCTAGGCCCAGCTCTCAAACCATTGAGCCACCTAGCTGTCCTCATACTTATTTCTTATAGCCCAATAATGTTTCATAACTAACATATAATATAATTTATTCAGCCATTCTCCAATTGATGGACATCCCTTCATTTTCCAATCCTTTGCCACCACAAAAAGGAGCTGCTATAAATATTTTTGTACAGATGCTCTGCAAATTCATAGAAATGGAGAATAGCACATTAATTTTAAGGTATTGTCAATAGTACGGTTCAGGTGGAAAGTAAAGTTCATTATGGGAAACTATGAAAAAAGATAAAAAAGGTAGAGCTGACCCAGATTGCAGAAGATCATGAATCTCAGGAGAAGGAGCCTGTATTTTAGCATGGAGGGGATAGGGAACCCTTCAAGATTTTGAGCAGGGGGATGATTTGAGTGGATTTATTTCAAGAAGTTTATTTAGTGGAGTTACAATATCATAAAGGTGGAGATGTTCCCCTTACCACCCAGCTTCCACTGTGCCCTATATTAGTCAGTTTCTCATTGGGGTATTGTGTTCAGGTTTAGTCACCTCACTTCAAAAACAATGAAAGAAACTGTCAGAGTACATTCCCAACAGTCAGAGTACATTCCCAACAATGCCTTTTTCTTTCTTTTTGAAGTGTGATGACTAAAACTACGCACAAAACCCTAATATGGATGTGACTAATACAGAATATGGTGAAAGCACGGGAAGAGTATAAGTTGGAAAGACCTTGTTGCCATAATGCAAAGAGGAAAAAAAAAAGAAAGAACCAGAAGAATGGAGTACAGGTTAAAGAGAATCATAATGAGAAACAGTGAATAAGAATAAATGGATAAAGAATCCCCAAGAGGACTTAGAGGAATGATATAGGGGGGAAATTTGTTATCCTAGATATTAAAAAGTTTTAGAGTACTTTAGTAGGGACTGGAGGGTCTAGAACTGTGGTTTAATTGGGGTATGGAATGCTAGCTGAAGAAACCCCCTTTACCAGTGAAGACAGCAACTATTCCAAACCTATGATCTCAGATCTCATCTGGAATACTGAGTAGCTGAGGAATTTGCCCAAGGTACTTGTGTGTAACAGGTAGATCATGAACCCAGGTCTTCCTTACTCCCAGGACATCTCTCTAGCCACTATCACATATTAAGATTAAAATTCTCTAGAGACTCTGTTAATTTATAATTATTTATTAAATAGTAAAAAGTAGGTCTGCCACATGGCTGGTTGCCTAGCTAAGCCAAGTTCTTGCTGCTCACCTCTCATCTTCGTGCACTCTCACTGCTTGGTCAGAACTGATTTCTGCTTGTCCAGAAAAGACCTGATGTATATAAAACCTCCCCTCCTCCAAGGACATTACTTTTTTTCTGGGTCTCCCTGATTGGATAGATTTGACCTCAATCTGGGTCAGATGCTGGTTTTCCAGATGCCAGAAGTTATGTGGGACAAGAGGCAAGTATCTTTCCAGATGCTAGGGAGCCCATGAGGCTTCTGGTGTCCTTCCAGGGTATGCATGTATCCCCTGATCCAGATAAGTCTGAGATCTTGTTTTTAGTACAAACAAAGGGTTGGGGCTAACAGAAATACAATTCACTGGAGAATGGGTTTTCAGATTCAATATGAAACTTTCCTTTTATACGTCAAGATTGATCTTAGGGTACCAAGAAAAGAGGTGCAAACTCATGTTCAATTCTCACAAACATGCTACTTCTCACATATGGAATATTGTTTCTAAAAAAATTTATAAATAAGAAAATTAAAGCATAGGGGAGAATAATAAAAATGATTATTAGGAAATAAAAAAGATCTTGTAAGAAACATTTCAAGTAACTTAGAAGCTACTTAGTTGTTATTTTGAAGAATATAATATCTTAGATTCATATATATGATATTTAATATTTTTCAAAGTGCTTTTCCATGTGTGATTTTATTTGATCCTATTAAAAAAAATGACAATCCTTATGTTCTGCAACCCATAAAATGGTATAGTTGGATTGGGACTCTGGTTGAGTGCCTAAATCTGTGAGTATCTGCCCTTATATCTGATTGCTGTTGCTGGGTAGATTCACAGAGATTGAGTGGGAAGGGGAAGCTTAAGGGATAGTCAATTAGTGGGCAATCTATACTATGACCAATTCCTCCCTTCTCTCCCTATGAAGTGATTGGGAAAGTTTGCTAACTTTGCATATGTTAATTAAATGATATTTGCTAAACAGATTATAATGAATGAATTCTTGCCTAAATATTTTCTTAGCTGATCAAGCCAATGTTTGGATACATAGGAGCTTCTCAGTGCATCAGCAGATCAATTGGTGGTCAACACAGAGTCATGTCAGCGAGCAATAGACCAATTCTCCCAGTGATATAGACTGAGAGATGTGCATGGAGTGTTCTATAGGGACAAGTGGTACCTCTGGTATGAGGGCTCACTGAGTTCTTTTTACATTTGCTCATCTACCTTTGGTGTCTACCTGTCACCCAACTTTCACCTGTGGCTCCTGTGCACTGGTCACATTCTGGTAAAACCATCTAGGCATTTGTAAATGGGAGAAACTGAAGGTTAAATAGTAAATGAGGATAATTGAGAGGTGTCAAACATGTGGATCAGTTGGGGGGCTGTGTCCACCCAAGTACATATTCCACTTGCCCTAGTCTACTCATCATCCACTGCATCATGGCCCATCACCAGTCATCTTGACTTGTGTCATGCTAGTAGACTTAGATGATTCTGGAAGAGAGACTGAGTCTGAGGAATTTGTGCAATTCTGCTCCACTTAAATCTAATTCATGAGCAAGTCTAGACATTATTCCATGATATCATTAATCCTCTTTGAATACAATAACATACAGAGTAGATGGAAGATAATCTCAGAGGAGAAGGCTTTAGCAACTGAGAGGACTAGGAAAGGTCTTCTATACAAGGTGAAGCCTGTGCTGAGTACTTAAGGAAACCAGAAAAACTTAGAGCTTAGAGGTAGAGGTAAGGAGGGAAAACATCTCAGGCATGGGAGGCAGCTAGTGGAGAGTCATGGAGGCAGGAGATAGAGTGTTGTGTATAAGGAACAACATTTAGGCCAATGTTGCTGGATTGTAGGGTCTGTGGAGGCAAGTAAGAGAGAGGAAGACCTTGGAAAAGTAGGAAGGTACCAGATGATAGGATTTTTAATGCTCAGGAGTTGAGTTTATATTTGATTCAGGAGATAATAAGGAGCCAATGGACTTTATTGAATACTTGTGTGTAAGAAAAAATAACTTTGACAGCTATGCAAAGTATGGATTAGATTGTTGAGAGATGAGGTAGGCTTCTGAAGGATGCTTTTGGAGCCCTTTTTTTTTTTCTTAAGAAAAAGATAGACACGGGGCAGATAGGTGGCTCAATAGATAGAGAGCCAGGTTTAGAGATGGGAGGTACTGGGTTCAAATCTTATCTCAGACTCTTAGCACAGTATCTATAAGTTAGTAGTAGTTATCTAAATGCTGGCTGTGGGGATAGCTTCATGGCTCAGTAGATTGAGAGCCAGGTCCTGGGTTCAAATCTAGCCTCAGATACTTCCTAGATGTATAACTCTGGGCAAGTCATTTAACCCCATTGTCTAGCCCTTACTACTCTTCTGCCTTGGAATCAACACATTGTGTTGATTCTAAGATGGAAGGTAAAGGTTTTTTTTTTTTTAAAGAAAAGCATTGTTCCTCATGCTTTAAACACATACCTGCCCAAAAACCTCTTTGACTTTCATCAAAGCATCTATGAACCTGATTGAACTTTGTGCAACTCAAATAATTGAGTTTAGGTAAAGGTAAGTAAAGGGCAATGCACATGCCCAATAAATCCAGGCAAAGGTGCCCTTGAGTGAGGGAGAATTGGGGAGGGCTCCCCAGTAATCATATTACCCCTGGTGCCAAATCAACTGGGCCCAAATGTGCTACTTTGCAAAATCAGACTAGATTCCTGGTTCTCTGCCAGTCCCATGCTTCAGGGACTGTCATTTCCATAGGTCATCTCTCTGAGAGTAGACAAAGAAAGGAAACAAAAGGTTGGAAACTTCTCACCAAAGCTTTTTTACTGGTTTCTGAGCTTGGCCAAATGCCTCCCTCTCCTCCAGGGCACATCACTTATACTTTCATTAGTTTCAGAGAAAGAGAAGCAACAAGCTAATTTGAGGTTATTGGCCACCTTACATGGTCCTTTTAAAATTTAAACAATGTGTGTGTGTGTGTGTGTGTGTGTGTGTGTGTGTGTGTGTGTGTGTGTATAGAATTGCTTAGGACTCAGAGCAGGTCCACTAAGGTTTCACTTTGGGAGTGTCCATAGTCCCTCCAGGATCTCACTTTACCAAAAACTTCTTGAAACTTCTTGTGGGAGGTGGAGGAGGGAGAAAGGATGGGGTTGATGCTGATCTTAAGCAAAATTGTGAATCATTAGGCAACCCAGTTATAGGCCCCCCCCCCTCAATGCCTTAGGCTTGGAGTCAGGCAACATTGGTTTTATATCCTGGATCCATCACATGCTAATTATATGAGCATAATAATGCTGGTCCCACCTAAAGCATAGGGTTCCTGGATGTAGAAAGTGGTAAGGTCCTCCTAAGAGGTCTCAATGGTAAGGCTAACTCTTAGTTAATCAGTCAATAAACAGTTATTAAATGCTTAATTTTCATTCCAATTATCATGCTAATACAAAAAGAGACAGTCCTTCCTGTCTAGAAGTTTACAATCTAATGGGAGAGACAAAAAGGTCAATAAAGATGAGGGCTTTGTTTTGGTGCTCATGGTATATATTGATAGGATGTGAACAAGTTTTCCCTGCTTACTCCTTGACCACATGATTGATTGAGTCATGGCTAGTAATGCATCACAGTTACATTCTTGGACTTGCCTTTAAGAAAAAAGAGACCCCACAGCTGAGATGACCAGAGAGAAGGCAGCATGGCATGCAATAGGCTGGTTCTTTGGAGAGATCAGGTAGCTTTATCAGAGGAGGAGTTATGAAGTGGCAGTGGTGAATTGTTGAGGAATCGCTAGACCAGAAGTTTAATTATGTAACAATTCTGAGTTCCTGAACTAAATAGAAACTAGAAATAAAGACAAAAGACAGAGCCATGATGTAGAGGAACAAGCCTGGAACTCGCCTTTCCTTTTTTCTTTTCTTAAAAAATAATCCTTACCTTCTGTCTTAGAATTAATACTGTGTTTTGGTCCTAAAGCAGAAGAGTAGTAAGAACTAGGCAATGGGGGTTAAGTGACTTGCCCAGGGTCACACAACTAAGGAATGTCTGATTTCAAATTTGAACCCAGGACCTCCCTTTTCTAGCCTGGCTGTCAATCTACTCAAGCCACCTAGCTATTACTAATGTATACAGTACATGCAATATAATTTTTTAAACCTTTACTTTCTGTCTTAGAATTAATACTGTGTTTTGGTTCTAAAGCAAAAGAGTAGTAAGGGCTAGGCAATGGGGGTCAAGCGACTTGCCCAGGGTCACACAGCTAGGACGTGTCTGAGGTCAGATTTGAACCCAGGATGTCCTGTCTCTAGGTCTAGCTCTCAATTCATTGACTGACCAAGCTGCCCCTAGAGCTTGCCTTTCAAAGGCAATGTGTATTATATGGAAGGGTCAGGTGTGGAGAGTTTGGGTTAAATCTTTAGTGACCTCCCACTCCCCACTTTCAGGTCATTTCCATTGTTGTAGGATTATCAGTGCTAGGGGAATGCTATAAATCAGGATGACCACAAAGATCTTGAGAGAAGACAGGGATCACTAGAAGCAAGTCTTAAGGAGTGAAGGAGGGGATCAACTCTTTTGTGACACCTCTCTACCCTATGATGGTACCCCTCAGTGCTAGGGTATACTATAATTTAGGTGGATTATAGAGATCCCAGGGAGAAACAGTGGTCACTATAAAATTTAATCCTATAAAGTTTCTCAAAATCTTTAAAATATTATTTCTTCAAATCTAGGGTTTAGGTCAGAATATACCCAACTCTCGTCTCTTACTCTATCACAAAATCTAACATGGAGAAGTTACTTCCTCCCAAAGTTCTGACCACGTCTACTTCAACGATCAGTTAGACATGAGAGCTGACATTTATATAGATTTGTAAAGTATCTTGAATCCATTATCTCATTTGACCTTAAATTTTTCCTTGCTGATCAGAACAGAATCCAAAATAGTAGTTCTCTACTTTCTGTTTGTTTCTTTCTATCTTTTCTAGTCAATATCCTATGCTCCTTCCTTCCTTTCTATTATATGCCCTTTCACTTTGGAACACAGTTTTTTTTACTATAATTGTTTTGAATTAATTTAGTAAATTAAACAGAGCTAATAAGTTCAATGGATTATCTGGAATGGATAGTGTACCCATTCTAGAAAACACACTGGCGTTTTGATAAGTGCCTCCTGGAAAATCATATACTAGAGTTCAAAAATTTTAACTTTATAGGCATAAGACTTAGGAGGCAAGGTTAGACAGCATTTTGTCTGAAAAAAATTGGAAAGACAATCTCTGTGTGAATCAGCATGCTGTGTGAAAGCCAAAAGGGTTAATGTGATTTTCAGTGGAATTAGGATAATTCTAGGAATAAGGAAATGACAATTTCTCCCTCGCTCTCTTTTGTCCTGGCAAGTGATTTCTGGAGTATTAAGTTTGGTCTGTGCACCACAGTTTATGAGTGGATAAGCTGGAAAGTATACAGAAAGAGAAGGAAGGGAATAAGGAAAGAAACATTTATTAAGTGCTTACTGTGTTCTAGGCACTGGACTAAGCGCTGATGATGAAAACACAAGCAAAAAGGAGATAGTCTCTGCCCCCAAGGAATTTACAATCTAATGAGGGGTAATGGTGGAGGGGAAGGGCTTCAAACCCAGGTTCTATGAGGAGAGGTTGAAGAAAATGAGGATATTTAGATAAGAGAAGTCAAGATTCAGGAACGATATGATAGCTGCATTCAAGGCTTTGAAGTGCTGTCAGGTAGAAGGGGTTTTAAACTTCTGGCATCCAAAAGCAGAACTAGGAGTAATAAGCAGAAATTGTCAAACCAAATTTCGGCTTGATATTGGGAAAACTTTCAAATAATTAAAAAAATTTCTTTATGAGACAAGACATGGGTTGGACAGCATTCTGTCTGAAAAAAGTTGAGAGGTTTTCATTTATTGCAATCTTAATCTTTGTTGCAGTTGAGAGAGGCACAGTTTCCAAGTCTCCTGTTTCACTGTTGTGGTCAGGCCATATCTATTTGATACTCTGTCCAAAAGTGTCATGGGATACATTAGTGTCCAGTGATTTCCATTGGCCATCTTCATAAAGAGATGACCACTGGCCAGGTATATCATCATGTCTTTCAAATATGATTTGGATTAGATGCACTGAGCGCCCTTCAAAATCTGAACTGTGATTATGAGGTAGAATGCCTTAGTTCAAAGGAGTGACTGGAAATTTCAACCTACATGGTGAGCCTTTGAGAGAGACATTTCATAGTATTCAGGCTTTTGACTGCTCTACAAATTCAACCATGTAAGTGGGTACCACATTTTCCTATGCTTATGGTTAGTCCTGTTTCAATCACCTCTTCAGTCATGATGCAAAATGTACTTTCTTTTCATTCATACACCAAATAAGGAGATCTAGTTCATATATTAATTCTTCCTGATATCCTAGCTGACAGACTTTGCAGTTCTCACAGTTTCTGTTTCAAATCTTTTCTTCTTAAAACCCCTGCATTGTTCTATCCTTTTCCCTGTTAACAGAAGACTTCACTTTATACTTTGCCAATAAAATTGTATCCATTCATTGTGGACCCTTTACTGTGTCTTCTGATACACTGATACATATGCTGACACATATTATTTAGATATCACTATTCATTTCTCTTTTTTCTTTACACTAGTCTTTGATAAAGTGACACTTTTTGCCTTAATCAATCTTCCTACTTGTACCCTTGATTTTTATTCCTTCCCACTTCTCCAGGAGATTATTTCTTTGATTGTCCCTTTTCTCTTTCATCTTTTTTTTTAACCCTTGTCTTTTGTCTTAGAATCAATACTATGTATTGGTTCCAAGGCAGAAGGGCAGGAAGGACTAGGTAAAGGGGTTTAAGTGACTTGTCCAGGGTCACACAACTTATATGTTTCTGAAGCCAGATTGAATCCTGTCTCTGGGCCTGGATATCAATACACTAAGTCACCAAGCTGCCCCTTCTCTTTAATTTTTAATTTCCCTTTAGTCATTGGTTCCTTTCCTACTGCTTAAAAACATAGCCACATTCCCCCAGCATTTCAAATACCTTCCATTGTCCCTGTCACCTCCTTAAGATATTGTTTTATATCTCTTTTCAATTTTATTGTCAAACTCCTAGAAAAAACCATCTACACTTTTACCTCAACTTTCTCATCTCCCACTCACTTCTCAACCATTTGCAATCTACTTTCTGGTCACATCATTGGGTTAAAGCTGTTTCTGTCAAGGTTACAAAAATCTTTTAATTTTAAAATCTATGGCCTTTTTCAGTTCTCATCTTTCTTGACCTCTGTAGCATGTGATATTGTTGAATACTCCTTTTTCTAGATACTTTGTCCTCTCCAGGTTTTTCTGATACTCTTATTTCCTGGTTCTCTTCCTACCTGTCTGGCCTATTCTTTCCTGTATGGTCATTCATATTCCTCCTCCAATGTATAATTCCTGCTTCTCCCCCCTGCTCAATCCTGCACCCTTTTCTCTCTATTTTTCCTCTCAGTGATCTCATCAAATCTTGTGAGTTCAATTACATTTCCCTGCAAATGAGTCTCACATTTACATATGCAATCTTCATTTTCCTCTTGAACACCAATCCCATATAATCAAATTCTTGCTGACAATATGGGGATTTGTCTTGTTTGAGTGTGCATATTTGTTAGAGGGCTTTGTTTTTCTTTTTCTTTTCCAATAGGGAGGGATGGGTGGGAGAGTGAGGAAAAATAAAGATAAGTTAAAAAAAAATAAAAGGAAGAAAAGAAAGTCATGGATACATTATTTTAAAAAATTCAGAGAAGAAAACAGAAGGCCAGATAAGAGGACAGCCATGAAAGCTACAGGTTGAATTTACTACATATTTAAAAAGAAAATCAAACTGTACCTAATAGATATCTACAGTTTCATATATAATCTCTTTCTTTTCCACCCTGTATATGGGAAATGCCCATCTTTATGGGTTTCATTAAGTTCAAAGTAAAAAAATAAAACCTACTCCCTGTAAATAGTTCCAACTGGATTTCATAAAGTTGTCTCAAACTGATCATATCTACAGCACAATTCCTCACAATTCCTTATCCCCACCCTATCTTCCTTCCCCCAGTTTATGCTTTTTCCTAGCTTCCCTATTTTCACTGAAGGCACCATGTTTTAATCACCTAGATTCAAAACCTTGGAATCATTCTTGACTCTTCCCTCTCTTACTTCCTCCCATATGAAATCATTTGTCAAATCTCATTAGTTCTACCACAACATCTCTCCCATCTGCCTAATTTTCTTCACACATGGCCAGCACTAATTCAGATTCTCAGCTGGACTACTTTAATATCTGCTAAGTTGGTCTACCTGCCTCTAGTCTCTCCTTTTTCTAATCCATTTTCCATTCAACTGCTAAACTCGAATTTCTAAAGCACAGGTTTCACAAAGTCATACTCTGCTCTTGATGTTTCAATTATTTTTCTTTTGCCTCAGGTAGAAACATTTTTGGTTTAGCATTTAAAACCTTTCAGATTCTGACTCTAGACTGCCTTTCCACCTTTTCTCCATTACTCTTTTCACATACTCCATGTTCTACACAAATGGACCTATTTCTGTTCCCTATATAGGCCACTGTCTTACATCTTTGGACTTTTACCCAGGCTGTCCCCAGTGTCTGAAATATTCTGTCTCCTCATCCTTATCTCAAGGTCTCTGGTTCCATCCAAGGCTTGGTTCAAGTTCTATAGATTCCCCCAAATGAATATTTCTTCTTCAAATAATATACATATATTCACTTAAGTAAATGCAAAAAAAAATTGAGGACATGTTATATATACACACTATATATATTATATTTACTTATGTTATATATATGCAGTATATGTTATATATATACACATGTTTTATGTACATATAGTATGCACATATATATATATATATATATATATATATATATATGCAATACTATCTTTCCTTAGCCCTCTCTTCATCCAAACTAAGCTTCTAGAAGGTAAGGTCTGTGTTCATTTGTGCCTTTGTATTCCTAGTATCCAGCACAATGTCCGGCATACTAGACACTTAAAAATGTTTCTAAATTGAACCCAATTCTTTTTTTGTTCAATGCTGGGAGTTGGCAGTATACCCATTGTATCTCTTTCTCTGTCCATATTGTTTATTTTAGAAAGGTATTACACTGTAATGGAAAGAGCCAGAAGGCAAGGATTAGTGCCTCAAGATCTGTCATGCGACTGCTGTATGATCTTGGATGCTATTTGTCAGTACCTTTCTAATAATAATATCTAGCACTTATGTAGCTCTTTGATGTCTACAATATTATATCTTTTGATCTCACTACAAATGGGAGGTAGGTGTTATTATTATAATATTATACAGATGAGGAAACTGAAGTAGGCAGTGTTGTTAAAAGACTTGCCCAGAGCCATACTGTTACTAAATGTCTGAGGCAGTGTTTGAACTCAGGTCTTTGACTTTGGGTCTAGCACTTTACCAACTGTACTACCTAAATGTATACCCTTAATATGGTTATTGTAAGGCCAAAAGTTTGGAAATCATAAAGTTCTACATAAATATAAAGTGATCATTTAAGATCATATTTCTATACTGTTCTGATTAATCTGTTATTTCATCAATGCAGAAATTTCCTTCAGTGAGGCACATTTCAAACCATTCAAGCCTGTCCAATCTTTTTCTCTATAAATCTCGTATTGGAGACTCACTGGATCTTTTTTTTTTTTTGGACAGGGAACTTTTTTCTAGGACTCCTGACATTTTGTGGGACTCTAGTGCATAGTAATGGCTTAATAAATGTTTGTATCTTGCCCATTGTGTGAGTACCAATAGAACAAATGGACTGTCCATCAGTTTATCTTTATTCTACTATATTTCTGGTCTACCTTTTGTTCCCCTAGTCATACATTTCTCTGATGACATGAGTTGGCTTTCTTGGTTCCAATCCATGAAGGAAAAATATATGTTCTGATCATAATTAGTTTTTTAGATAGCCTTTTAGCTCCAGGCAGCAAGGTACTTAAAAATATGCTGATGATAACAGTGATGTGGACATCAAGCATAGCCACACAAAGAAGTATTTATTATAGCTAGCTCTTGATTATTCAAGGATTCACAAGCCATCCATTTGCTTCCTATTACTCCCTAACTTCCGGTCTCAGCCATTTTATTTGAAGGTATACTAAAGAACTAAATATCTCCTAAAAATTAGAATGAGAGCTCATCTTAATTGATTGTTTTGGCAATTTTACTATTCTAGATACTGATTCCTTTTCTAATTAGCTGTCACAAAAGGAATGGAGGATATGGAGAAAGGAGAGGAAGACAGAGAAATAAGATAGGGAGGGTTTTTAAAAAAATGTGGTTGGATAAAAAATGAAAGAAAAAGAGGAATATGAGGTTTAAGATAATAGTTTCAGTTATAATCTCTGTGTTCTAAATATATATCTACCCTTAAGCTGCCTCTGAACTTCATCCCACATTTTTGATAGGATTATAGATCCAGAGTTGGAAGGGACATAGGGTCTTAGAGGCCAATCTCTTGATTATACAAATAAGGAAACTGAGGGCCAAAGAGAAGCTAAGTGACTTTCCTTAGGATCCCTCCTGATGTCACTGCTTCCCTCAACATCCTTTCCACAGTTCTGAATACACTTTCTCTCAGGTCCCAACCCTGTATCATTACCACCATTCACCTCCTTTGCTTCTATTCATATGTTACTGAACAGAACTGAAGGAAATCATTAAACTGTTGACTGTTTCGATTAAAAATGATTATAACTAGAATCTGAAACCCAATTATCTAAAAGTCTCCTCATTGGTGCAGATTTGTTGGTTGGGGCTCCATTCATGGGGGAGGGTGAAGTTGGAAAGAATCTAGGAGAAGAGAGATGATGGTCTTCTGGCTTCTGGCTTTGAGAGGAGATACCCAATTTCAGATTCTTTTCAGGGAAATCCCTGAAGGTAAGAATGACTAGAAGTAGACTGACGTGAACTAGAGCCTTGATCAGGTTCCTATCCCTAGATTATCATAGTAGAGTTTAAAGGCATTTTCTTTTGGATGAGATCTGGGACCCTTGGTTGATCTGTGATATCTTGTTTCCACTGTGAGAGCTCATTTATTCTGTATGCCATCAGGTATATTCTCATCTGAAGGACTTCTCTGATTTCTCTTTAATATTGGCTTGGAAAATGGATTCATTTGCTACTATGCTATGTGTGGTCTTTGCATAAGTGGCATTTGGTAGGAAATGAGTCAAGCCTTACATATATAGCTTGGAGCTAAAGCTTGGGACAATATTTTCCTGTAAAGAAATAGCAATCAGGAGCAGTTTTGTGTGGCTAGTAATATTTAGAGGCATGCTTAATAAATTTTCAAGCACTATATAAATGTTAGTTATTATTATTATTATTATTATTATTATTATTCAGTCCTTAAGGTCTCTCCTTTATGAAGTCCTCCACAATTCTCTCTCATTTCTGTTAACTTCTTTAGGGATTTTTTTTTGGAGGGGAGTGGTTATACCTGTTCTTGTGATACTTAGCATCAACCAAAAACAAAAACTTCAACCTAGTTAGGAAGCTACTTTGAAAAGCAAATGTGCCAATTCTTTTATGAAGGGAGGAATTATGGAATCATTGAATTACTTTCTAATGTGCATGAACATCTCCTAAATTCCATAAATTCCATAGTCCTATTGCATAATTCTGGGCATATTAAATTTTATTAAAGCAGAACATATCTGTAATAAATAGTAATATTCTCCAAAATATCTTGAGGCAGATGCCACTTTAGGGCCATATTTACATGAACTAAATGAAGTGGAAGTTTTTGTTCTCATCAAATGCTGAAATGCTGTTTCAGGCTTATTTTTCCAGTTCTTTGTGCTGCCTTCTATCCTGGGGAGAGCTGAGGTAAGCCAGAACAAAGCCATCAAGTCGTTCATACCAAAGTTGATAGAATCTCACGTGTTACTCTCGGGTTTTGCTATGTACAGTACGCACATAAAAAAAAGAGTCAGGTGTGTTCATAGAATGTAATTAAGTCACACAATGGGGCTTTGCCAGCATTGGGCCTCTCTTATAATAAGGCTTGTAGTCTCCCACTAGTCAATTAGATGTAATCTCTAGGTCAAAAAGACAGCGAGCACATTATCGCTACAAGTGCAGCTAGTTCCCTATCTGATCCTTGTGAGTTACAAGAGCCATTTAAACATTCAGGCACTTTTCTATTTTTCATTTGTCATATTGCTTGACTCTAGACAATGAGCAATGTTTCAGTGCCTGGGAGCATAACCCATCTAAATCACAGCCTTCGAGGACTTCTGCAGAAAAATAATTAATACCTTCCAGTCAGAAGCTGCTTTGTTGTTCTGAGGTTAGAGCTCAAGGTGAGCAGGAGAATTTGAGCAACCCATTTCATGGCCTGTGTATATCCAAAGAGCAATGGTCTATTTGAACTTCATCATGAATCTGACTTGGATGAAAGGTTTGCTATTCCCTTAAGACTGACTAAAGTTCAGGGAATGGAATGAGAAATTAATACCTAGAAACAACTGGAATTTTTCCAATGAAAAATTCAATGATAGCTGGTTTACACCTATCGGTTATGTTTCATATAGCTTCTTTGATGTTCAATACATCTCATCAGAAGAATATTAAATAAAGGACTAGATGGTACTCCTTTAGTAATGTCGTTTCTTACATGGATCTCCAAGCACCAGGTGAACGAGTTCAGACCATCCCAAAGCCAATGGGCTTTCTGTAAACACCTACTGTAAGCCCAATAGTGTGCTAGGAGTGGTAAGGCAGGTAAAAGAAGAGAAGACAATGGTAACTCCTCTCAAGTGGGAGCCATGCCAACCACACTTTTGGCCTTCCATTTGGGTAGACTGGACATATGAAGGGAGGCACAAACACACAAGCAGAAGTCCAAGGTAATGTACCTCTGAGTATGAGACCACGAAAGATGGACCATGGACACATGACTCTTCCATAAATGATAAAACAGACAAACTGATAATACCATAACTATTACTGATATTAAAATTGTGTAATAATAATTATAATAATTTAAACTTATCCAGGGTGTTTTGGAAGCCTTAGTTCAATTGTAAGCCATAGTAGCTTAAAACCTGCCGGGCATGGAGGCAGAAGATGGATTGCTTTAGTCAAGGAAGAGCAATGCGGCCAGTATCACTGGATTGTAGAGTACTTGGAGCTGAGTAAAGTATAAAGACTGGAAAAAGTAGAAAGAGGAGGGACTTTAGAGGCCATCTAGTCCAATCTACTTGATTTGCAGGTGAGGAAACAAGATCCCAGAGAGGTTAAGTGACTTGAGCTGATCATATAACTGGAAATGTCTTCAGTATGATTTGAACCCTCGTCTTCCTGACTTGGAGTCCACTGCCCTATTCACTATGCCACATTGCTTCCCATTCACGTTTGGTGATTACTAGAATGTCAGGTGTTGAGGACAGGAACCTTTGCTTCCAAAAGATATCTTAACCAAAGGGAGGAGAGAGCCAAAGTCTTCGAAAGAAAAATGAATTTGAGGGGAAACACAACTATTTTAGCATAACCTTTCTGAATGAGAGAAGAGGGGAAAGGTGAAGCTTCAGTCTGGTAGCCTTTGCTTGGGATTTTCTAAAGCTTTTATTTAATCTCTTCCCTAATTGACATTTGCCTTTTCCTTTTTGAAGGTTGACATCTTCCCATCATTAGCAGAGCACCGTCTAAACTACGGAAAATGCTCGGTTCAAGTTTCTTTTCAGTCAGAAAAAGACACTGGCATGATTAAAATGAAAAATAGCCATACAAGGAAATAGCTTGATAAGACTTAACTAAATTAATAGGCCACTCTTGGAACCAGAAGAATTTTCTTTTATTGGCTCTTAAGGGAATCACACTTTTGCTTTGGAAAGTTCTTGAATGTCTGTCTACTTAGTGAAAGGAAGCCAGATTTCTTTTGACACTATCTCCACCTTCATTCCAGTCCAACTTTTTTTCCTCCCTCCTAACACTGGCACTTCTTTAGAGACAACATTCTAAATGAAACAAAACAACTCTGCTCAGGATGGAAGCCAAGAGCCCAGGAGACATGTCTGAAAAGAAGTAATAACATGAGCTCATTTTCCTGATTACATTAAAGGTGCTATCAGTTGAAGAAGCAATTTTTAACTAATGTTCCTTCCTCATGTCTCACCTAAGATTTGAAGTGTCTGCCCTTAATTATACCACAGTTCTGGCTTAGCCAGAATGAAGGTTGGATAAGGATAAGTTTGGAAGCTAAGGGAAAAAATTCAGATGAGGTGGAAGGAGAGTGTCACCAAGTAGAGGGTTAGGTGAGCAATTCATTAAATCAACTCGAATTAATTAGCTGCCAGGGCAGAAGAATCAGTTGTTCCTTAAGTCTGAGAGACGAGGAACATGATTTCATTAAAGGTTCCAGGTAATGCTCCTATATTCCCTAGGAAAAGAGATCTATTCTTGAGAGAAATTGGGACATCAGTGTGAGTACTGCCTCCACGGAGAAGGGCAACTAGGAGAAATAGTAGATAGAAGACAGGATCCAAAGTAATAAAGATTTGAATTCAGAATCTGATCCAGACATTCATTAGTTGTTTTTTTTTTTAACCCTTACCTTCCTTCTTGGAGTCAATACTATGTATTGGATCCAAGGCAAAAGAGTGGTAAGGGCTAGGCAATGGGGGTCAAGTGACTTGCCCAGGGTCACACAGCTGGGAAGTGTCTGAGGCCAGATTTGAACCTAAGACCTCCCGTCTCTAGGCCTGGCTCTCAATCCACTAAGCTACCCAGCTGCCCCGTTTCATTAGTTTTATGACCTAAGGAAAGCCACCATTTTCTCAGCCTCAGTTTCCTCATTTGAAAAAATGGAGAGTAGGGTTATGGTGAGTACCAGAAAAGAAAACATCTACAAAGAGTTTTGCAAACCTTAAGGCACTATGTAAATTGCTTTTAATATAATTATTAGATACAAATTGCAGTAGAATCTAAGCTGTTTAATAAAGGGCAAGGACTATTTTAATTAACCTTTGTATCCCCCATGCCAAGAACAGTATTTTGTACATAGTAGAAATGCTTGTTAGATTGAATTGAATGAAATGTATGTTATTCAATAAGATTTGGCTTCTTTCCACTGTGACTGGCAAAGAAGCAACTGAAGGTCTCCAGGATCTCTAAGGACAATAAAACCTCCTGAAGGAGACTGAAAATTATTTTCAGTTTCTGTTTTTCTTTTGTTGCTGTTAAATCGATTAGTCATGTCCAATTCTTCATGGTCCCATTTGGAGTTTTCTAGACAAAGATACTATTTCCTTCTCCTGCTTATTTTACAGATGAGGAAACTGAGGCAAGTAGGGTTAAGTGACTTCCCCAGGGCCACACAGCTAGTAATTGTTGAAGGCTAGATTTGAACTGAGGTTCTCCTTACTCCAAGCTCTAGCCACTGTGCCAACTAACTTCTATTTTTCTTATTATTTTTCTGATAGCTGCTGGTCCTCAAATTCTGTATAATTTTTATTTTGGACAAGATACATATTTTCACTGCCATAAGGAAATCCTGGAGAGGAAACTTCCTTTATCAAATACAGAGGAGCAGCTATTCTATAATTTAGAGCATTACCTAGGGTTACTGAGAGCCTAGGTGATTTGCTCAGAGTTACATAGCCTAAATGTTTTAGAAGAGTAGGATTTGAACCCAAATCTTTCTGAATCCAGGACTAATCCTATCTACTAGCCCATACTCTCTCCACGTAGACATCTGTATAGTTTCCACAGTTATAGATCAACCCTTCCTTATGATATTTTACATACTTTTTCAATTTTTTCACAGAGGAGGAGCACATTTTTCTTACCAATTATCCCTGGCTTAAAGTGAGTAAGAATTGAATAGAATGATTTCTGAGTGGTTGATATGAAATGTGCACAGATTTTCCATACCAGAAATAATTTGCTGTATTTCAGACTTTGTATCATCACTCTAGTCAGAGCAGAGCACTAAAGGAAGAGAAGAAAAAAAAAGACACAATAACGAACTCCCTACAAGAAGAAGGTGAAAGTAAATCCACATGCAAGAGATTCCTTAGGGGGAGAAGAGGGTGCAGAACTTAGGTCAATGCCATTAGTTGGTCTCCACAACAACCACAAAGAATATAATGTTTTGAGTGGATGTGAATCCTGAGACACTTTGTCCAAGAATTCCTCATTAATGACAGGCAGAGGTAAACACAACGTACCTCCAGCCTGAATCGACTATTGTTAGTTACACGGGCAGGCAGGAAACACTGAAGGAGACAAGTGGAGGGAAGCTAACATCCTGTTCCATCCTCTGATGAGAAGTGGCTGTTCTGCAGAGGCACAGCAGATAATAAATGCAAGGGAGGAGCTCTTTACAATTGTCTGTTTGGCCAGTGATCAGAGAAACTTAGAGGTAATGAGCACCGTGAACTTCGGGGCTAGAGTGAAGAAGAGAGATCCATGGATAAAGAAAATGAAGGGGCCCAGGAGACATGGGATGCTGAGAAATCATTTTACCCAATTCATACTTCCTTGTTCTTATTCTGAAGATGAGGAAAATGAGGGATTCAGAGAGAGAGTAAGTGATTAGTCCAAGGCTGCCCAGGTGATAGCAGAGTCGTGATTTGAATTTGGATCTGATTTCAAATTGAACATTCTTTGACATAGTACTTCATGACCTTGCAGTTTTGGGACAGTTAGATTAAATAGAAATAAATCTATAAATAAATAAATAATACCCAATAGAAACATATAAATTATAACATAATAATAAAATAAATATCAAAATACAATATAAATATATAAACATATATCTTTAGTAGAGAATATTTTGTAGCCCCAACTAGAACACTTCTTAATAACAATATAATTATAGCAACTAGAATTTATTTTTATTCATTTATCTATCATCTATCTATCTATCCATCTATCTATCCATCTATCTATCTATTTGCTTCTTTTCCAGTAAGTGTCCAAGTTTCTTTATTGTTCAATTGTAGTTTGAAACCCTTATAGCATTTATTTTTAAACCTTTACTTTCCATTTTAGAATCACTACCTTGGTTCCAAGGCAGAAGAGCAGTAAGGGCTAGACCATGGGCATTAAGTGACTTGCCCAGGGTCACACAGCTCAGAAGTATCTGAGGTCATATCTGAACCCAGGACCTCCTGTCTCTAGGCCTGGCTCTCAATCCACTGAGCCACCAAGCTGACCCCATAGCTAGCACTTACGTAGCTCCTACTATGTTACAGGCACTGTGCTATGTGCTTTACAAATATTATCTTATTTGATCATCACAACTCTTGAGAGGTAGGTACTATTATCATCCCCATTTTACAGTCAAAGATGTTAGTGACTTACCCAAGGTCATACAGCTAGTAAGTGCATGAGGCCAGATTTAAACACAGCTCCACAAAGGATGTCCATGTTAAGAGCTAGGGACTCTGGAGCCCCTAGCAGAAGAAAAGGTAGTGGTGCTTGGGAAGTTCCCGGAAATGGCAGCCCTCCAAATTCATAGATTTATTTAAGAGTATTAAAAAGTAGTTCTGGGTCTGGTATTGGGTCAACTGGATGGTTAGAGACTGTTCTGAGACCAGTAATAGAGACTATGAAGAAGCAGGGATTCTAGCTGTATATCTCAGTAAGTTAGCCTATGGTGAGGCTGCATTTCAGTAGTAACTAGAAGGCAAATGTTAGTTAGTAATTTTCAATAATGTCTGAGTCTTTGTGACTCCATTTAGGGGTTTTTTTTTGTGGGGGGGGGGCAAAGCTACTGGAGTAGCCTGCCATTTCCTTCTCTAGCTCATTTTGCAGATGAGGAAACTGAGGCATACAGGGTTCAATGACTTACTTAGGGTAACATAACTAGTAAATATCTGAGGCCAGATTTGAACTCTGGAAGATGAATCTCCCTGGCTCCAGACCTAGCATTCTATCTTATGTGCCCCCTGGCTGTCCCTAGTGTTCGTGATAGCCATTCACTAAGTATTTGGAGACCTCAATAGTAGTTGACTGAAGAGTAGGTTTGGTGTGAGTGTTTCAGTGATTGGAGAGGGGAAGAGTGAGAGTGTCTGAAATGGTTGAGCCTTTTAGTGGAACTGGAGAGCCCTGGTTGTTTACTGATGTGGAGGAGAAAGAAATTCTAGGGGAGAGGCTGGAGTCCCAAGTGTGTTAGTGCTCACCTCTTCATGCAGAGGTATTCATGCAAAGTGGTAGCCGTGATAAAAAATGTATGAGCAGGTCCTTTCTTAAATAGATGTCTCTGAACGAAATCTTGTTGACTGACTAAATCCGTTGTTTCTGTGCTCACACTAGTTCTTTTGGGGAAGAGATTGTCCAGTTTTGAATTGGTTGGGTATGGGAATGGAGGATAGGAGAAATAGGAGACCCTAATGTTCAGGCTTAATACTATGGTGAATTACTGACTTTCCTTTGGCATCATCTTACCCTACCTCATTCAACTTTAGCTCTAGACCCCAGGTGGCACAGTGGACAGGATGCAGGACTGACAATCAGGAAAACTTGTGACCTGAGTTGAAATCTTGTCTTGGCACTGTATGAAATGATGAAATTAAGGCAGGATCACCCAGTTCTTTAGGTAATTATGGGTAATACTTTGTCTGAGGGAAACAGGATGGTGATCACCTAGAGGGTATGAAGGCAAATATCATAGAAAATATAGAGAGAAGTGGTTAAAAGAACACAGAGGTAGATGAAGTAGTGCCAGGGGATGAGGTGGTAAAGTAGGTAGTGTGAGGAAGAGGATGGAAGAAATGAATAATTTGCATAATTGAGAATTGGAGGTGGATGCCCTTGAGACTCCTGGACCCTTAAGAGTTGAAAGAGTGCTAGGGGGTGGAGATGGGGAGACAGACATTTAAAGTCTTATTTTTACAGAATTCTTTTTTTAGAGGGGAAAACAGACATTTTTATCTGTGTAACTTAGTTCATTCACATATCCATATCATTTCAGAGTTGCCAGTAAAACTTTAAAATGAACACGTTCACATCATCTCAAAATTAACCGAATTTTGGGTTTTGTTGGTCTTACTGTGAATATCCAGAACTTATCTGAGAGTACAAACACATCATAAGACCTGAAGGTCCTGACACAACACCTAGATGGCAGGGTATGGGTTTCTACATGATACACTTTGTAAATTATGCTCCTGTGATCTTTGGGACAGTTTGTATGTGACTTCCAGGTTCTCCTTTGCAATCTTATTTCCTGCTATTGTATACTGTCTACTTATAAACTTTAATAACTGGGGCTAGGGGCGATCAGGGGGACCAGAACAAGATACAACTTTAATGCAGACACTTACTTAATTGTATGATCCTGGGACAGTCACTTAATGTCTATCTCCCTTGGTTTTCTGAACTCTAAAATGATGATAATAATCATGATAATTATAGCATGTTCCCTCTCAGGGTTGTTGTGAAAGTCAAATAAGATGTTACTTGCAAAGCTTTTAGCACTGTGCTAGGTAAATAGTTGGCACTTAAATGCTTATTCCTTCTCCCTGTATCTTAGGTCCAGATTAGAACAGATTTAAAGGTAGCTTGGGGTCTGCCATACTGGTTGTACCTTATATATCCAATGGCCTTGAGCTCAGACAGACTTCATCTCTCAAAATGGAAGTTCAGAACCTTATAATTATAATATTATAAATTATAAAATCACAGTATCAGTGAGCTTCTTTTGTGGCATGTATACCTAGGTAGGACCTGGAACTTTCATGTACCTCAAGATATTATTTTAGTTGATAAAAACATCTGGATGTTTAAAATTGATCTTCATTTAAAGAAGGGAAATAAATCTGACATCCTTTATGGTAAACCGATTTTGTATTTATTCAGAGGAATTAGCTTTCATTTTCATTTTATTTTTTCCATTTTATTGATGCCTTTTGTCTTTCCTTCAAAGTCATTTCCAAGTCCTACACAGATTGAATTCTCTCTTGTGGCGAAGCAAACCAATTAAGCAAAAACACGCCCTAGAGAAACCTCATCTGCCAACGTATACAATTTTCTCCCCATGGAGATTGCCACTTCTCCATTTTGAAAGAGAGGATATATTCTATTATCTCTTCTCCAGACTCCCAACTTAGCCCTGTCAGGAATTTTCACTAGATGATATTAATCCTTCTGAGAGGAAGTTGCTTCCTGAAAATGGAGAAAATTACTTTGGCTGCTGTGAGGGCCAAGTGATTGGAGTAGTAGAGTGAATCAGGAAAGTTGTGGTTGCTAGGAAGAAGGAGGTGATTCTGGTTTTGATTCTAAAAATACCTGATATGTTTCTATAAACCCCTTCACCATCTCCAAACCAGTGCTTTGAGTCACAGTCTAGAGTAAAAGTGGTCCATTTCCATTCTACCCTGATGATGTATGTTGACTCATGGTAACTTCATTCCTCCATCAAGATTGTCATTACAATCAGATTTCACCTGATTAAATTTGTCATTAAAACCATCTTTGGAAAGATACATTGAAGGTCCATATGTGATTTTCCTTGGCCCCGGATCATGATATAATGTAAGTTCCTTGAGGATAGGGGCTATTTCATTTTTGTCTTTTTATACTCAGTGTCTTGCCTTGTGCTTGCCAGGTATTAAAACCTTAATAAGTGATTGTTAGTCAAGTTCATTGTTATTATTGTTATTGTTCACTCAGGCTCTTTTTTTTTTGGCAAAGATACAGGAAAGGTTTACTATTTTCTTCTCCAGCTAATTTTACAGATGAGAGACTGAGGAAAATAGAATGAAATGACTTGGCCAATTAGGCGTGTTGGCCTATACATGTAATCCCAGTAACCAGGAAGGCTGAGGTTAATGGATCTTTTAATCTCAAGAATTCTGAGCTATAGTGGACTAAGCTGAACTGGTGTCAAATGCGAAGACTGAAATTAATATGGTGATTCTTTGGGAACTGGGTGGGATTGGGAGTCACACTGTCATGTTGCCTAAGAAGAGGCAAACCCTCTCAGGATGGAAATGGAGCAAATCAAAGTTTCTCTGCTAATCAGAATGAGACCAGGTCTATGAATAGGCCCTGAACCTTCAATTTGGGCAAGTTAGGGAGACCAAGTTTTAGGGAAAGAGTGCTTATTGATTAATTGATCAGGTATGGTAGTAGTCATCTAAAATTTATTGCTGGGGCCACCACACCAGTGGTTCTTGTGGCACCATCAGTACTACAAAGGTACCACAAGAACCCCAAGGAGTAGAGATCTTGGAGGACTTTAGGTCTTAGTAAAAACTCAATCTTTTCTTGCTAAGCCACATGAAAAGAGTGGTTAAACTAGATGATCCTTTTGTAAAGAATGGGGGAGATCTTCAGCTTCTAGCAAATCCCTGCTCCTTTTATGACCCAATTTCTTCTCCTCTTTAATTAAGGATTTCTTTCATTCTTCCACACTAACTGCTTTGAGATGAATTCTCTGGATTGGGCAGGATTTTATATCATTGCATTATAAATTAAACAAACAGCTTTTTAATGATGTGAAAAACAATGTGACAGATAACCATAGCTGTTTTAGTTTTTTGGAAAAGGAAGAAATGGTTGTGGTACTTCTTTGCAGAGAAGAAATTTCCATACATGTACATAGATTTGCAGCATCAGCTAGAGTAATAGTAGTAATAATAATCAAGAACAGTCTATTCACCATATGCAAACATAACTGAATTCATATAATAAATTGCATGTATGTATGTATGGGAAGAAGCCTGGTTTAGTGGATAGAACCAAAGTATCTGGAAGACCTAGGTTGACTATCTGAGATTAAGAGGCAGAAAAACCAAGAGTCTGCATTGGTATGGGCAGTGTCCTCATTTAAGATTTCCAAACATCCACAAAACCACATAGTCCCTATCTAGTAGGGGGTGATTAGTAAGGGCACCCTCAATCAGTTGGTTTCCATGTTCCAGTGTAGATGGTGAAATCACAGAAAGAGCAAATGATAGAAATAGAGAATCAGATATTACTGTGTTAAATGGAATGCAAAGATGTCTTTGCCCTGTTGCTCCTTTACCAAAGATGAAGTCTTCTCTTATGGAGGTTGAGGATAACTTACCATTGGCTGGCTAAAGATTTGCCCACACTTCTGGAGGTCTATAAAAAACTAGTTTGCCATCTCCGGAGATGGCCAAAATAGGAGAGCTTTGTGGAGTGAAAAAAGTTCACACAGTTAAAAAGAGAGATAGATAACTGTGGATTCGTGAGAAAATTTGCACTGGGAGTCAGAAGAAGATCAGGGAAGGGAGTTCAGTTAAGTGCTTGTGGGGAAGTACTATGAAAAGAGATAGGACACTGGGGACCTGGTATGAGAGGTCAGAGTAGCCTTGGCCATAAATCTTTTCTTCATGTTATACCTAACTGCCAGTATATTCTATGTTATGTACCTACTCTTCCCACTAATATTAATTGTAATTGTAAAAGAATATGTCCCAGATTTAGGTCCTATATTGGTGAATCTTGTAAAGTGGTCATATATATTCAAATTCATACTATTCTAAGCTTTAATATAATTTATTAATAATTTGTTTATATTTTATGTTTAATAATATATTTATTATTTATAATGTACTGCTATCTAATATATTATTTGAATAATACATACTATATAAAATAATATATATAAACATAATATATTCATAATACAATAATGATAGAAGAATATAAAATACTATTGGTTCTAGCCCAATGGAAATAAGCTTTGAGGTAGTACAATGGATAGAATGTTAAATCTCAATTCAAATCTGGCCTCAGACATGTACTAGCTATGTGACTCTGGGAAATTCATTTAAATTTTTCCTATTTCACTTTCCTCAACAGTAAAATGGGCACAATGATAGCGCCTACCTCCCAGGATTGATGTGGGGATCGAATATTTAAAAATTCTTTGCAAACTTTAATATATAAATCTCTATAAATAAATATAAATGCTAACTAGTATTCCAAGTCCAGCCACTTAGCTATAGTAGGTCAAAGAACCATAGGGCCATTAATAGGAGAATTTGAATAATGAGGCCATTCCAGAGATTCCCCTAGCTTTTACAGATGAATATTTATTGAATACAATAAAGAAGTTTGAAGACCTTAAGTCCTGGTACATCTAACATGGAGCACACTGTCCCCTCTCCACACTCACTGGGTCCCTGACGAGACTTGATTCAGACTTCAAGTAGTTACTACAAAACATTCTGTCCTGGACTGAGGAGCCCACATCTCCCTTTGAGGAGACACCCTTGAGTTCACTTCTGGGTGTATGATAGCTAATGAGTCCTTGCCTTGTCCACATTAATGAAACATTAAGATATTTGATTTTATTTTTTTCCAGGATTACTATAGTTCTATGTAGAAATACAAGGTGCTTTTGGTCTGACAGCACTGACAAATATTTGTTAAGTAATGAGAAAAAAGACTTTGATCAATTAAACTTTATCATCCTAGAATTTAACCCAGGAAAAATGCAGAGAAATAAATTTTATGTTGAGTTTTTAATTATGATCCATTTATACTAGTTATGCAAGGAAGGGAATAATTCACAAAGTAGATAGGATGTTGGAATATATTGGGATAGTCTGAAAGGTGTGATAGTTGAGAGTTAACTTTCAGGGAGTGGAAAGAAAATGGAATGCTGGAAGAGGAAATGAAACCAGATTGGCTAAATTCCCATTAAGGCTTAGAGTGAAGAAATGGGCAGTACTGTTACAAAAGACATTCTAAAAACACCTCATCCCAGGAAACACCAAAATTTTTCAGTTCTCTATGTCTTTATTCTTCTTTTTTAAACAGGAAACTACTGAAAAAAAGACTTAGTAGGGGTATGAACAAATAATATTGCTTGGGTTCATCTTGATTTTCAGTGATCTTCAGTTTAAAGTTTTCTTTTTGTTTGATGTAGATTATGAAAGAAGTACTATCATTATTCCCATTTTACAGAGGATGGAACTGAAGCTTAAAGGGTTAGTGATGCCCAGAGTTACATAGCTAATAAGTGTCTGAAGGAGGAATTGAATTCAGGATTTCCTATGGCATTGAAGTAGTGCTATGGATAGAGTGAATAGAGCTGAATCTGAATTCAAATTAGATCCCAGACACTAAGCTTCTGTCTGCCTCACTTTTCTCAATTATAAAATGGGGATAACGATAGGTACTCATGACCTCACAAGGCATAAAATCTTCTCTAAAGTTATAAAAAATGTTGAATGGGATTTCTGACTTATTTCTATTTTTTTTGTCATTTGATTCTGTTTGGGATCCTTGATTTCTCCATTGTAATAACAATAGCTAGTATTTTTATAACACTTTAAGGTTTGCAAAGCATTCCACAAGTGGTATTTTATTTGATTCTCACAAGAAAAAGTGCTTTCATTATCCTCATTTTTAATATAGGAAGACTAAGGCAAACAATATTTAAGTGACTTGCCCAGAGTCATCCAGATGGTAAGGGGTTGAGGCTAGATTTGAGGTAGATCTTCCTGGCTTTAGTTCCACTATTTTTATCCACTGCACCAAGTTCCAGCCTCTATTGTAATAGCAATCTTATACTAGTTGCTGTGTTCTTCAATATTTGTATGGTAATAGCAGTTGTATATTGTCAATTTATCCCTCATGACAACTGGGGAAAAAGTCCATATGATCTATATTGCAGTTGCTAAAGATAAAGGATATGAAGAAGTAGAAATAAGGAATTTTATGCTTCTTGATGTTTGAAATAAATGATTTTTATATTTGTTCTTGTATTCATAACATCAAGGCACCAATTTAGAAGTCCTATGTGACTGCTTGGGGAATTCACATACTCTCTTTGCTCATGTGCATTGCTGCATTAAACACAAGACCAAAAGAGGAAGCAGTGAATCTTCAAAAACAACTAGATAAGTGACAGATTTTAAAAATATTCTCTTTATGCTACAGAAAAAATATATGATTGGTATTATACAAAGTCCTTTACTTGATCCTTCTCCCCCACATAAGATGCTTCACCCTAATATTTTTATTAGATGAGAACAAATCCACTGGATCACTTAATCATTAAGAGGGCATTGAACTAAATGTGAATAACCTAGGTAAGCAAACTGGAAAGAAACAGGATACCTCTAGCCATTGGGTGAAATGATATCATGCTATGTAGTAATTATAAGATTGAGACAACTCAGCCACACATCGTGGAACTTGTAGAAAATAATAAAGCAATTCACACTTCAGAATTCTGGTGTCATCAAGAGATAGAAATTCCATAGTGTTCTCTTCACCACAGTTAACAGAATCCAAATTTAATACTTTTTAAAACAAAAAATAAAGAAAAAGACAGGAAAATGACCAAAAAAATGAAAAAAAGAAAACTCAACATAGAAAGTTATTTTGGGGATAGGGTATACTCAAACTGAGAAGATAATGGAGTAAATACTGCTGCCAAAGCCTGCAAGAAAAATATGTATTGCTCATAAGCCCAAAGAGAATTAAAGAAGGGGCTCAAAAAGAATTTTAAAAATCAAATAAAAGAGGTAGAAAAGAATTGGGGAAAAGAAATGAGGGTGATAAAGGAAAATAATGAAAAAAGAATTAACAGCTTGGTAAAGGAGGCACAGAAAATACTGAAGAAATTAATATCTTAAAAAAACCAAGTAAGTCAGTTGATGAGGCACAAAGAAGAAAAGAACTCATTAAAAAGCAGAATTGGTCAAATGGAAAAAGAAATACAAAAATATACTGAAGAGAAAATCTTCTTGAAAGACAAAATTAGCCCTTTGGTAAAAAGGTACAAAATTCACTGAAGAAAAGAATTCTTTACAAAATAGAATTGGTCAGATAGAAAAGTAGGCACAAAAACTCACTAAATAAAATTAAATCTTAAAAATTAGAATTGGGCAATCACTACTTCATGAGATATCAAGAAACATTAAAAGAAAGTCAAAAGAATGAAAAATAGAAGAAAATGTGAAATTATCTCATGGGAAAAACAACTGATCTGGAAAATAAATCCATGAGAGATTATTTAAGAATTATTGGACTACCTGAAAGCCATGATCAATAAAAGATCTTAGATATCATCTTCCAAGAAATCATTAAGGAAAACTGCCATGATATTCTAGATTCAGAGAAATAGAAATTGAGAGAATACAGGGATTATCCCCAAAGAATAACTCCCAGGAACAATACAGCCAAATTTCCAAACTTCCAGGTCAAGTAGAAAATATTGCAAGCAACCAAACAAAATTCAAATATGGAGCCATAGTCAGGGTAACAGAAGATTTAGCAGTTTCTACATTAAAGGATTGGAGGGCCTGGAATGTTATATTACAGAGGGCAAAGGAGCCAGGACTTCAACTAAGAATCGCTTATCCAGCAAAACTGAGCATAATACTTCAGGGGAGAAAAGGGTATTCAATGAAATAATGGATGTTCAAACATTCCTGATGAAAAAAAAAGACCAAATAAGAAAGTGAAAAAATTGGCTCTCAAATATAAGACTCAAGAGAAGGATAAAATGGTAAGTAGGAAATATAAATCAAAAGACATTCAATATTTTTAAACTCTGTACATCCCTACAATGGGAGATGATTCTTATGTCAAAAAACTTCATCATTATTAGGGTAATTAGAAGGAGTACATGTATAGACAGACAGTGAGGGTGTGAGTTGAATATGATGATATGATATAAAACAAAATAAAAATAAGATATGAGAAAGAGAAATGCATTGGAAGGAAGGGGAAGAAAAATAGAAAGGGGTAAATTATTACACATAAGAGAGGTATAAAAGAGCATTCACGGTGGAGGGGAAAATGGGGGCGATGGAAAGGAGAGCATGTGAACCTTATTCTCATCAGAACTGGTTCAATGTAGGAAAAGCATACACAAACAGTTGAGTGTAGAAAACTATCTTACCCAATAGGAAAACAGGAGGGGAAAGGGATAAGAGAAGGGGATGAGGTTTATAGAAAAGAGGACAAATTGGGAGATGTGGAGATCAGAAACTAAACAGAGATAACTGATGGATAGTAATACACAGTAATCATAATGATGCAAAATTTTTTTTACAAGTCTCTCTAATAAAGGCCTCATTTCTCAAATACAGAGAGAAGTGTATTGAAAATATAAAAATACAAATTCCCCAGTTGATAAATGGGGGCTCTCTATAGTCAAACAAAAATGCTCTAAATTACTATTAATTAGAGAAATGCAAATTAAAAACAACTCTGAGGTACCACTCCATACCTATCAGATTGGCTATCTTGACAGAAAAGGAAAACGACAAAACTTTTGGGGATATGGGAAAGCTGGGATATGAATGCATTACTCGGGGAGTTGTAAATCAATTCAATCATTCTGGAAAACAATTTGAACCTATATACTCCCCTATAGGGGTATAAAACAATTGACCCAGCAATATCATCATTGCAAAGGGAAAAAAAAAACAACCAAAAAGGAGAATATATACAAAAATATTTCAAGCAGCAATTTTTAGTGTGTGTGTGTGTGTGTGTGTGTGTGTGTGTGATTGTGTGTGTGAACTTGGAAAATGAGATGATACCTATCAATTAAGTCATAGTATATTATTATAATGGAATATTATTGAGTTATAAAAAATGACAAGCAGGAGGGTATCAGAAAAACATGGAAAGACATACACAAACTGAAACAAAGGGGGAACATTATACAGTGACTAGAATACTCTACAATGATCAATTGTGAATAACAGCTACAGTGAACCAACACTATCCCAAAGGATTCATGATAAAAAATGTCATCTGCTTCCATAGAAAAAGAAATAAGTTTGAATCCAGAACAAAATAAACTTTTTAAGCTTTCTTAATTTTTTTTCTATTTGAGTTTCCTTCCATAAAAAGGATTAACATGGAAAAATGTTTTACAAAATTGCACATGTAAAATCTATATGATATTGCTTACAATCTCAAGGAGAGTGAGGAGTTGGGTGGGAGTGAGGAAGGGAGATAATTCAAGACAATATTGCTTGGAAAAATGTTGGAAATTAGTTTTGCATATAATTGAGGGAAAAATAAAATAAATTAAATACCTTAAAAACCCAATAAAATATAGAAATTAAAAAAAGGAGATAGCAGTTCTTGTCAGGCCTATGAGATGGAATTTCATGGGATGAAAAAAAAAGAGCCTCTGTCTTCTCCTTCACTACTCATCGACCATCGGAAGATCTTGTAAACTTTGAAAAGTCTAGAAAACTTGGACTTTCCATGGGTATCCTGGTAGTGTTCTCAGAATATCTGATAGGAGTAGAAGACAAACCAGAGACTTTGAGGAAAGGCAGCTCTATGACTCGTCCAGAATCCCAGAAGACCTATATTATACCTATGGAGAATATCATGAGGACTCCATAAAAGGAGAAAAAGACTTCCAGTGGCCAAGAGCTATGAGTTTTCCCTTTGATAAATGTGTTCTGTAAGCTTGAGCCTACTTTCCTTTGATTCTCTCTGTACTTATGTGAGCCCATGTCTTCAGTTTGGGGGGATCTTTTATGCCAACTGTTCCTGATATAAAAACTAATTATATTTTTTTTACTAAAACTTTTACTAAAACCTAATTAAGTTGGATTGGTTCATTGAGGTCAATTAGGTTTGGGTAGGCACTAATGACCTATAGTATAAAATCAACCCCAGTGGCTCGTAAAATTAAAGAATCAATAGTCAGCTGTGATCTGGGGCCCTGGCCACCTGATGTGAATGAAGGTTTGGGATAATAGCTTACTATTAAAATCATGTAATGCTAGAGAGAAGGGCAAAATAATGAAACTGAAGATTACCTTTACACATTTGTGCCTGATAAAATTTCCATTTACTGTAAGACATTGCTGTTCTATCTTAAAGACTGGAATCTTCTCTCTAAGGAGAAAAGAGATTGTTTAGAAATTTTCTGAGAACTTGCCTACATTATTTGTAAATTTCAAGGGCTTTTAACTTTTTATCAGTGCATCCATCTATAAAGACTTTTTTTTAGAGGTTAATATTATAACCAAAGGGCATTACAAGAAGAAGAACTGAGAAAGAAAGAAAATAATATCATGTAGCCTTCAATGTTAGAAATTTGAGCCACTTTGCTAATTTGAGCCAGTATCTTTCCAATTTTGAGTGAAACCTCTATCATTTCTTTGTAAAATCTTTCAATGTCATTGTTATATTTTTAAGACTATTGTAAGGAATTAAAATTAAGGGTTTGACTAAAATATATGCAAATTATAAATATGGTTATTGCCAATTTATAAAATTATAGCTCAAGTCAAAATGACTTTCAATAGTTTTTATTTACAAAATAGATGGAGATAGTGAATGTTGAGAAATACAAAAAGAGGGTAGAGAAGATACCACTCTAAATAATGCTCCAGTGTTTGACTCAGCCTGGCAGGACTTGTTAACCCTCAACTAGAATTAATCTCTCTTCAGAAGTCAGGAGAGGAAAGCCAGCTATTTACTCACCCAAGTTCCCTTCAAGAGGCAGTTTGAGCTGAAGCCTATGACCTGTTGAAGACAACTCCTGAAGCCAACTTCAAGCCCCAGAAATTCAGAACTTTTATAGTGACTTCTTGCCCTTTCCCTTCTTCACAGGGACCAATCACAGCTTTAAAATTGTCTGGCACTGCCCAGTGGGGCAGTGTCTTGAGGGATCCACTTCTCAAACTCTGGAGGTGTAAACTCTTATCAAAAGGATTCACAATTTCCTGACTGATTGAGTTGTTACCCACTTTAGCAAATGACTTTCAAACACTCTGACTTAGTGTCTGGTAAGGTACTAAGTAGGGGTACCAAAAGAAAGTCTGATTCACACTTCACAGTCTGATGAGGTACTAAGTAGGGGTAGTTAAGTAAGTGTGAACCAAATGTTAACTCAAAATAAACAAAGAGAACATAGAATTCCCTTTCACAGTGTTGATTTTTAAATTGGTTTTTGTTTTGAAATGTATTATACATGAAGTTGTTGTTAGTGATTCTTTGTTTTTGAAGAGGACAGGTGACATCATGGAGTGATATCTTGACTTGCTTGTGAATTGGATTTAAGTGAGGCTGAGTTGCACAAAGTGGTCAGCCTCATTCTCTCTTCCAGAGTCGCTGGAATCCAGTGGCAAGACAAAAGTCAAGATGATTGACAATGGCCCAAGATGCAATCAATGTCTTTGGTATCTTTGATGTCTGATGAGTTTTGAGATCTGTTGGTTACCCTATACATGCTTTAGTCTGTTTTCTGGGACAACTTTACCAGGGTCTGTTACCTCTATATACTACAGTTTTTTCTATAGTCACAGTTGAGAGTTAGGTGACAGGTAGACACCAAAGGTAGATGAGCAACTCTGAAAAGGGCTCCTCAAGTCTTCACACCAGAGGTGCTAGTCCTCCCTGATTATTCCATTAACTCCATAATACAAAGTTGTACAAAACATATTTCCATATTAGCTGGCTCATTTCTACTTAAGTTTGACATTACTGGATGAGTTATCACCTTTAAAATTCCTTTCAACTTTAAAGTCTATAAATCTATATTACCTACATAATAAATTATCTATGTAATAAATTACCTATGTAAGAATCCCAAATTCTGATTTCCTTCTCTAAAGTTCTTACCCCAGACAGGATACTACTTTTCAAAATCTCAGTTTACTTATCTGCAAAATGACCGGGACTGGTAAGACCCTTTTCAGGTTTGACATTTAATGCTTTTTGTTCATTTACCTGGAAGAGGTTTTTCAAAGTTGATCTCTAAAAAAAAATCTGTTTTTGTAGTTTTCAGAATTTCTTTTCAAATTTTATTCCAAATTTAAATGATTCAAGTGAGAGACTTATTTAACTTCTCATTGGTTGACATGTTCTTCCAAGTCTGTCTTATTGATCATGCGTGAGCACAATGAGTAATTAGATCAAAGATTCTTATGTTTGACAATGTAAGAGCATGTCTGAAAAAACAATGATTACTCTAAAGAATAACTTGTTGAGTCCCTTTTATTACTTTAAAGTCACACTTCTTACAGCCAACATTCTTAATGCTTGCCTTACATTACTTTGTCTAGCAACTTCGATAACAATCTGAGTCATTTAAACACCAGTGGTATTTGGCAAATACAGGTAGATTAAGAGGATTTGGGGTGTGCAGAGGATCAAATTAATGAGATTTAAATGCAAATGAGTTTAATGTTCTAGGTTGTACATAACCATTGCTCTGGAGAAGATCTGACCATTTTCTTTTTCAGTCTTCAACTATATTTTACTGACTTTGCTTAGAAAGGCCAAAGCTTTGTCAAACCCCCTGTGAAAGTGATCCTTAGTTAAACCCTGGAAGTGAGAAAAGCTCCTGTCAGGAGAGATATAAGATGTCTCCTGTTAATGTTTTCTTGGTCTTTAATCCTGGTTCTGCAGGGTATGTGGACATCAGTCCTTCACTTGGGTTTCAATCAAATGCAGACAAGTGAGAGTAGATCTCTTTTCCAGACAGCTAGTGAGACAATCAATGATTTTCTTTTTCACACTATTCACAAACTAATTTAGACCCATCTGAAATGGATGGGAACCTACAAAGATCAGAACATGCTGCTTCATAATCGAGGCTATTTCCCTTACAGCCTAGAAAGGGAGGCTATTTTTTTTCCACTTATTAATTTTGCTAACTTTTAACTACACACTTTATTGCATTAAATGGGAAAATATTAATCTCTGACTCATTTCACAAATTCAGGCTAATGATAAATGTTTCATAATTTTCATAGCTACTGGGGACAGATTAAATGAATTAAGATTATGCCACACAAAAAAACAAATTATGGATAAGGCTAGTTGTAGAAGAAATCTTTTCACTATAACAAATCTATCAAAAATGGAATATAATAGATCTGGAAGGAAACTCAGAGACCATCTAGTTTAAACTTTTCATATACTTATTTTTTAAATATACAGATGGAAGCCTAAAAAGTATAATTTGTGTCTCTGTTTTCAAATAATTTTGCATAAACCCCCAATATTATGAAACCAGATGTAACAACTGTCTACCTCAATTTCCCCATTTATAAAAATATATATTCTACATTAATTAATCTCAGAGGGCCTAATGGAAATTAGTGATTAAGGAACATTTATGCTAATTGTAGTTGTCAAAGAGCTATGAAGAGGTTAAATAATAGCATTTTATTTATTTATTCATTCAACAAACATTTATTAAATTCTTATTATGCTTAACCAGGCACTTGTGCTAGATGCTAGGCATAAAAAATTAGTCCCCACCCTTCATGAATTTCCATTTTATTTTAAAAACATATATCCTTGTCCTCAAGAAATTTCCATTCAATTTTTAAAATATCAACTTAGCAAAAAGTTAGAAACAAAGGATCAAATTTTCATTGTGGGTTTCTTAGCCAAAGGTAAAACATACACGGAACCATTTACTATCTAGTTCTAATTTTTGCTCAAAATGTTTTACCTAAACTCACATGGAGAAGTGATTTCTCTCATGTGTGTAATTCAATCTTGATTTGAGAGCTGGCTGATAACAGTAGCTCCTCTCAAAAAAGGCCCTTACTGCCTTCTAGATAGACTTCTCCCACCCCCTGCACTTACCAAAAGGTTCTATAGAAAGTCTCTATAATTTGTTTCTTTTGTAGCCTTCATTAGAACATGAGAGGAAGCCTATTGTGTTTTCCTAACATTATCTCAAGCCACCTGATGCCTGGGTATTTCAAAATGCCATATTGCTTGAGAGATAATACCAGGTCTGATTATGTCAGTCACAGAACAATGCACAGAGACATTAAAAGAGGAAGGACTATAGGAGAAAGTCAAGGTCATTTACACACATTTGACAGGACTGGAAGTTTCCAACCTTTACAAGGAACTCTGAAAGCACAACTTGTATATTAATAGTCTGGGACCAGTAAGTAACATTTTATAATTCAGTAGCATCTCAAAGTACATAAATAGTGATTAATAATTAACTTGCTCAGCCCTAATAAGTTATAATCCTCTTCTTAGGAGAGGATTATAATAATCTTATATTATTATAACATAATAAAATATTATTAATATTGATATAACATAATTATAAAACAATAATAATTGTAATCCTCTTAGGAGAAAACAGACAATGAAATATTTGGGTTTACAGAGACCAGAGACAAAAAATGGATGAGCTCTCAAACATTATTCTGATCAGGGCCAAGATGGTTAGATGATTTTGTGTCCTAGGAAAGGAAAGTTTCACACTCATTTTAGGTCTCTAAAACATGAGACTTCCTACTTTCTATACAATTCTTTGTTCTTCCTACCTTCTACACAATTCTGTGGAAATAGATAGGAAAGACCTGGGAAGGGGCCCTTGTCCAGCAGGGAGGAGGGAAAAGAAAGAGTTGCATACTGTCCTTCTCCCTCCTGCATAGCAGTACCCCACTCCCCAGGCATCTCTGAGCCATGCCATCTTCACTTGATAATTCTTCTTCTTCTGTTCCCCATAGAACATTGACTTGTGCCTCTGAGGTCTTTGGGCTCTGATGGCTACATTCTAGACTTTTTCTCCAGACCCCCAAAACATCTATCCAGAAGATCATTCCATCTTTGCAACCACCTCAGATGGACCTTCTGCCCCTGTAGCCTTGGCCTCTAATTGAATGGAGCCTCCATTTAAGGAGGAAAATCAGAACAGCCTTGTCTCACCCCTCTCCGAACTTCACAGACTTCCTTTTGTGGATTGATTAGAATATAAACTTCTGGACCAGAGGGACTGTCTTCTTTTTGTTTGCATTTGTATTTATAGAGCTGTAGTGCTTGGCATATAGTAAGTACTCAAAAAATGCTTATTGATCAGATGACTAAATACTTAAAAAAACTCTTACCCTCTGTTTTAGAATTGATACCAAATATCAGTTACAAGTAGAGGTAATTAGGGTTAAGTGACTTGTCTAGGAAGTGTCTGAGGCCAAATTGGAACTTAGGACCTCCCATTTCTAGCCCTGACTCTCTAACCAGCGAGTCACCTAACTGCCCCCAACTGACTGAATTCTCATGCTTCTGGGCCAGATTACTCAACTGGTCAGTTTCATGGGGATGAATGGGATCTCTCTGTGGGTAAGTCAGGGTCATTCTGCTTTACAGACGCGTATTATCTTCTTTGGCCCCAGTCAGTTATTTGCCTTTGAAATATATGCCATTAATTAATTCAACTCAATAAGGATTTATTACTTACCAGCTGTGTGATTCTAGGAAAGTCACTTAACTTCTGTCTGCCTCAGCTTCCTTAATTGTAAAATGGTGCTCATAATAGCACCTATATCCCCAGGTTGTTGTGAGGATCAAATAACAGATTATTTATAAAGTACTTAGCTCAGTGCCTGGCACATAAGAGGTAGTTAATAAATGTGTTTTCCCCTTTCCCCCCAATGAAATGCCTACTATGAGCAAATCATTGTGCTTGATTGCAAGGGAAATCAACAAACAAATCTGGATGGCTCAGTATAGCCCATTATCACCACTAGAAAAATAGATCAAAGTACTCTATTAATGATGGCTCAAAAGATCCATCTTTGAATGTGAAGAACAATGTATTTCTTTTTAATTGTCATTTATATATTTTATTCTGCTCATTAGTGTCAGCAGTTTAAAATATCATCTCGACGTTCTTGTATAGCTGTGAGTCATGAAATGTGGAACACTTCCTACAGTCTCCAAAGAATTGAAATTTAGAGTCACCCAAAGGCTAATAGAAAGATTCATGGTGGATGTGATCAGGTTGTAAGATATTATAAACAAGTATTTTTTCATTATTTCAGGGAAAATAGAATTTATTGATATTTTTCATTTTTATATCACTCTGTATCCCCAACTCCTCTCCAAGAGAACCATTCTTTATAATAAAGCATTTTTTTCAAAGGAGGAATAAAAGAAAAGAATTAGGATAATAAATAAGAACATTGAAAAAATCTGACATTTTATGTCAAAGGCCTCTGAATTCTGCAAGAAAACAAAACCTATTTTCATATCTCTTCTTTGTAGTCAAGCTAAGCCTTTGTAATTTTTCATCATTCATTTTCAACTGTTTTATTGTTCTTCCCATTTTTAGAAAGAGCATTTTAGTAGTAATCATGTATATTTTTTTCCTGGCCCTGGTTACTTCACTTTGCATCAGTTCATGTAATTCTTTCCAAAATTCTTTGCATCCTTCATGCTCAGTATTTCTTAAAGTTCAGTAATGTTCAATTGTATTCTTGTGCCACAATTTGTTTAGCCACTTCCCTCTTTGATGGCCATCTATTTTCAAACAAGAAGTTACAAAAAGAAGAAAGGTTGTCATCAAAGAAATCTAAATATGAAAAAGAAAAGACTTTTTTTGGAGAAGTAAGGACCAGGGAAATAAAATAACTTGCTTAAAGTACCAAATAAAATGAGAGACTGAGGTATGACGAACTCTGCACAGGTCCCCTGACAAGAAGTCAGTTAATTGTTTTCTCTTCCAGTGCCATGTTTCCTCAGTATTTGTCAAGGGAGGAATTCTAAGGACTCAAAAAAGTTTGTAGTATGCTACAAAATATGGTGATGTTGGTTATTTTGTTTAAATTTTCAAGGAATGTAATGGGTTACCTTGAGAAATGGAGAGCAGTAGCACCTCATTTTACATGACTAAGATTATTTGAGTAAGTTGAAAATAATACATAATAATGAACCCCATTATTTAATAAGTATAAAGCATACCTATAAAATATTTAAAAAAATAAATAAGGTAAATAAACATGTGAATAATGCAGATTAAACAAAAGTCAATCGATGTGAAACAAAGGAAGCACTGCTCCAATGTGGTGAGTATTGTTAGACTGGATGCTGCAAGACTTTATGAGTCTTGGGAAAATGGTGAGAATTTTGTTTGTCATTAAAATTTTTATTTTCACATTTTTCTGTCTTTTTTGTCAATCATGTATATTTGAATTCATGTATGTTGAGTTCTTGTAAGACAAGGTCTTACTATACTCTGCCACTAGGACACAATTTAATTTAAACATTCATCAAGTGCTGATTCTGTGCAAGTTTCTGTGCTAGATAGTGATGAAAAAAAAAAAAACAGCTGCTCTCAAGGAGTTTATGTTCTACCAGAAGTGCTTTGCAGAGTCTGGATGATAGCCTTCATATCAGAAGTATAATATTTAAGATTTTAAGATATGGTGGGAGGAAGGACCTATAAAGATCTTTTTCAATTCCTCCATACATGGATGATCCATTTGTGAGCAGAAAGAAACAAAGAAAGAAAAAAGAAGGAAGGAAGAATTTATTAAATCTCTATCATGTACTAAACCTTATGCTAGGTTTTGGAAATAATGTCAAAGCTACAGGATAAGTCTACTCTCACATTGAAAAAGACATTGATGAGAACTTATATTAAACAATTTTTCTAAGAATTACAGACAAAAAGAAAACTGATATTCATATTCTCATTTTCTTACAGATTAGTGTGCCCTCAGTGGCCCTATCTATAAATTAGGGATTAAATTTCCAAGGTTCTGGGGTTTAGCATTTTGTCACTTATTTTCAATGGGATGGAGGTAATTTGATTGATTTACTCAATTCTATTCTTACAAAAATAATACAAGATAATCCACTTGTTTAAATATTTAATAAGTGCCTACTAAATGCAATGTTCTATGCAAAGTCAATCATCCCATTAAAAAAAATGAGATGTTCTGCTAGCATTAAAATACAGTAAAAAAGTTTCATGATGTTCAGAAATAACTAATCCCAAGAAAACTGCTGACCATTCTTAGTGTGTTATATGTAGAATGTGAAAAAGAAAGTTAAAAGGAAAGAAAATTTTAAAAGATCCACTAAAAATAAAGAAAATGTATATTATCTAAAGCAAACTTTTCATTGTCAAAAAAGGTCCGAATTAAGCAAAATATTTCTTTTTAAGGGAGTCATAGTTTAGATCTGTAGTTAGAAGCAGGTAGGTGTTGCAGTGTGTAGAGTGTTAGATTTGGAGTCACAAAGACATGAATTTGAATTCTGTCTCAGACTTTTACTAACATTAGAAAAGGATGGGAATTGATCAATACCTTCTAGGACCAATCTGCATCAATTGTAGTTGTTGTTTAGTCCTTTCAGTAACTTCTGACTCTTTATGACCCCATTTGAGATTATCTTGGCAAAAGTGGTTTGTCATTTCCTTCTTCAATTCATTTTACAAAGGAGGAAACTAAGGCAAACAGGATTAAGTGACTTGCTATAGTTGAGGGGTTAAGGTCTTTCAGTTTTGAGAGGAGAAAAGAGCAGAGAACCTTCCTTCTCAAAGTGGGGTTCAGGGAGTCAGCTAATGTTTGGGGTTAGCTCAGAGAGAGGAGAGGGGTTTTTGAAGATTTTCCCCCTTCTGCCTTCCCTCCTTAGCTAAGGTTGCTCTCCCAGATTCACTCTTGTCTCTCTTGTCCCCCCTCCACTACTTGAAATCAAAGGGACTCCCCTTGATCTGTTTACTCACACTTGTTCACAGCTTGGGGAACAGATAACTTTTAATGTCAACTCAATCAAGGTAATACAAAGAATAACTAGCATGGAAAGAATGGGAAAGGGAAGTGGGGAAAAGGTGGTCCCTGGCTCTATCTAAACACTTTCCCCTCCCTCCTCAAATTTGGGGGGACTTCAGGCCTTGGCAACCTGAGCCCCCTGAGAAAAAGTCAGGTTGACTCACCCTGGGTTTGGCCCCTTGGCTGCAGTTCAGACTCAGGGCAACAGGAGCTGAAGTAAAGTTGGACAGAGATTTTAAAATGTCTTTCTCAGGTTTCCTCTTCAATAGTCTTTTCAATCGGGAAATGTTGGGTGGAAAAATTTCCAGTCACAGACAGGAAAAAGTGAGCAACCCTCAGGAGAAAGTCTTTTTCCCACCTTCTGTCTTCAACTTCTCAAGACTGAGAGCCTGAGAAAGCAACTCCTCTCCCAACCTGAGTCTTCTCCTCCTCCAGATTCCAATCCCTTTGGGGCCCCTCCCCTTTCAAGGTGATCAGTTTCATACACTCTTCAGCCTGGCACTTTTTCTTTAGTGCCAGCCTCTGTCACACTTGCCCAGGGTCACACAACTAGTATCTGAGACCAGATTTGAACATCTGTACATAAGTAGAGATAGGATGAAAGCTTTTATTTGAAAGTAAAATGATAATATCTGTTATATATATATATTTGTATTTAAAATGTAATTTCATATATAGGAAAGAAATTACAGTAAATTAGAGTAAAATTATTTAAAAATTAGAAAAATTTTGAATTACTTGACTTATCTGTCAATAAAAATGCAAGAGGTCAAGAGATGAAGTGTGATGTTTGAGGTATTGTCCTATCATAGACTACTATATAGAGGGGAGTAAAGTGTAAGAAGTATGAAAAATTAGAAAAGGGCCAGCTTGGGAAGGGCTGTATTAAGTTCTGAGGATACAATCCATAAAATGAAAACAATCCGTAACCTCAAAGAGCTAAACCTCTTATCTGAGGGGAAATAGCACTTCTAATTGTAAATAATATTATTAGAAAATAGACTAGACAACTTCTGGAACTTCTTTGTACAGAAAAATGAAGTCTTAAAGAAGATATGACCAAAGTATATAAAATTGTTTAGCCAAGTGTCTTGGAGGTTTGATGGTTTATTTGGGAGAAGGTGAAAAAAACTCACATGGATTACTACTTCAGGGTAGGAAGGGAAACACATTTCCTCTCCCCTAGCCCCTACCTTTGCTAGTTTAACCCTTGCTTTCTTTTCCCACAATATGTGATTTATTCTCAATGTTTTTGTTGGAACTATCCTTATAGAGGGATTTCTCTGCCCATACTGAGAGGGGAACAATGGCAAAAGCAACATGATCCAACAAGCCATCCCCTACCAGACAGTCACTACTGTTTTAAGTTTGTTTTTTATTAGAAGAGAACTAGTTCCAATACTTTACTTTTGAAAGTTTATAAAAATGACAAAATTAATGATTTTCTCATATATTTCTGGACCCTTCAGTTGAGAAGAAATTCTAATAAATAAAATGTTTTCATTCTCTGTCTTTTTCCTGTCTGTCCCCTCCCCCCTCTGCCTCCCTGTCTCTGTCTGTCTTTCTTCCTTTCTCCCTCATCTTTCACAAACTCTTACTCTTTTTTAAACAACCCATTTGCAAGTAATGAATTAGCAGGCTGATACATGATCAATATTTATTGGAAAAAGTAGAGTGATACTTTACGTCACTCCAAATAAAATTTTATTTAACAGAACTTATAAATGAACTTTAAGTAGAGAAACTTTGGTTTAAATTACTGTTCAATTTGTCTCCTCCTCTAGAAAGGTAGAGGAGGAGAAAGACAGGCCCATCAGTCCCCTTTTTCAACTCCCTCTGAGGGAAAAGTTTTTTAAAATATCAGTCTGTTCCCAATATATTTTTCTTCAAAGCAGAGAAGGGCACAGACTATGGTGGAAGCAGCAGGTGAGTTAGCTGCTTCAACCCTGGCCATGATAATCATGCTTCTACACCATTCCATGTTTCCCTAGTCCTTTTCTAATCTCTCTGATCTCAGCCTTGGGTGGGTGTGCATGCTTTAACCCCCTGACCATGAAAGCTGTAATAGCTGCTAGAGCAGAAAGCATCCCCCCAATCTCTTTTGTTCCTAGCAAACCAAACACAAAAATGGAAAGGCAAGAAGGACAGCTACTTTGTTGTATGAAAGCAACCCTTAGGGCTGAAATACTTGGCTAGCATCACCACTGGTCTAATTTAATTGGACGTTCTTCTATCCGTATGCAAATGACTTCCCCGGACTAAGGGAAGGGAATATACTTTAAGATGCTAAATATGCTTTTGAGGGTTTTCGATATCCCTAGAGAGAGATTTTATAACGAAATCATTTCCAAAACACTGGCATATTTCCCCGCCCCCCCACCGCCTTCTTCAGAGCTAACTAGAGCTGCAGTTACAATAAAGAACAAACTTAAATTTCACGTTACTATTAATGTATAAGATTATGTTTTAAGCAAAACTTTTCCACTTTAACTTTGTTTTCCTCCTCTACCATCTTATTTTATATGTTCTCTTGAAAGAAAAATGTCTACTATACCATGTAGAATGTAGAACTACTGAAGAACATTGTACACACACTGTCAAAGAGGCAGGTAAAGTCCCTCCTTGTGGCACAAGGTGGAGTGCCAGGGGCAGAGGAATTCAGGAAATCCCACCAAGTTCAACCCTGCTCCTCTAGTTCCTTGCCTTTTGTCCCTGGCTTTTGGTCTTGTTAAGATAAAATATATTTCAATAAATTTTCTAGGAGGAATTCAGATCTGACTATAAGCCAATTTCATCTTTATCTCTTCCATTTTTAAGCTGGGTTGAATACAGAAAATAGAATGGAGCCCCATGGACTTGGCAAGGACAGTAGGGGGAACCTATTGTTTGGGGGAAACCCTTAGTTATCTACTGGAAGTGCTCTAGTTAATTTATTTGATGCCAGATTTATCTGCCTCATTTTCTAGTTCTACCCAAACAGTCATATGATTCTCTTGTCTTCTGCTTTTCTCTTCCCAGAACCCTTAGGCAACCAATTTTGGTCATCAACTGTTGATCAGCAGCTGTAAGTTGCAATCCCATCCAGGGATGAGGTTGTTGTTCAGTCACTTTTCCATCATGTCTGGCTCTTCATGACCCCTCTGCAGTTTGCTTGGTAAAGACACTGGAGTGGTTTGCCATTTCCTTCTCCAGCTCATTTTACAGATGAGGAAACTGAGGGAAATAAGATGAAGTGCCATGCCTAGGGTCACATAGCTAGTGTCTGAGGCTACATTTGAACTCAGTTCTTCCTGGTTCTAGACCCAGCTTTCTATCCATTCAGCTACCTAGTCACTCTCCAAGAATGATACTGTTGATATTAAAAATGAGTAGAAAGGAGAAGAGGCCTTCAAACATTGAAGCTACTTTTCAGATAGGAAATTTAAGGGGAATAAGCTATTAGGTACATGCCAAAGGGGCATACTCTGAATTAAAAAAAAAGAATTAGAAATATATAGTGGAGCCTTTAACAAATTGCTGTCCAAAAATATTCATCCCCATGGTGGCTCCTCCTGTGGTATTAAGCCCAACCAGACTGAGTCAAACTGGCCTTCAGACAACAGATATACAATCTTTTATTGGGTTCATGTCAACTTCATTTCAGTATTTGGTAGGATTTCCTGGGGCTTATGGTCTGTTGTCAAAACCTTTGCGAACCCAGGGTCATTTCTACAACAGAGCAAGACAGAGAATTCTTCAATTCTGCTGGCTGTGGGTGTTGTTAAGCACTAAAGAAAAGTGACTAATATTGGAGACTTTGAAAAAAATGGTACTCATTAATCCTCCCCTACTCCACAAGGTTCTCACAAGAAATATGTTCTTCCTGTGGGGGGGGGGGGTAGAGAATGGCAGAAGGTATTAAAATTGGATAAGATTTATCTCCTAAATATAAAAACGTTGAGTGATTATAAGATTGTGCTTTAATAAATTGTACAAGTTTCAAGGTAGTCACCTAAATCTAGGATGAAGCAAAGTTTCCCTCTGAATGAAAAGTGCCTTTTGAGGTTTTTGCCTGCTCTGAATTCCACATAGGCATAAATAGCTCTCCAGGAAGTTCACAGTAGTTTTCTGGATCTGAGACCCACACAATCCAGGAAAGATGAAAGGTAGGACAAGGGCTGAAGGAAGAGCAAACAGAGAATCACGTTTCCCCAAAAGCACTTTGGGCACTAGTCCAGGAGGCTGAAGTGGTGATTCCCATTTTAAACTTTTCATTCCCTTCTTATCCTCTACTCAATCCTGTTCTTCCCTAGAAATGTGCCTTAAGTCCCATTCCCTTAGGGCCATATTCTTTGTAGCTAGTCTAATGTCCTATTCTTATATTCTAATATACTAAAGCAAGGCCAGGTGTCAATGATTGGTAAATTCTTGTATTATTTCCTACTCAGATAATATTTCTTCCAATGTCTTATCCCAAAGGAAGGTCCTATCCTAAAGGTAAAAATTATAAGAACCATAAAGGGGATGGGCAGCTAGATGGCTCAGTGGATTGAAAGCCAAGCCTAGAGACAGGAGGTCCTAGGTTCAAATCTGGACCCAGATACTTCCTGGCTGTGTGACCCTGGGCAAGTCACTTAACCCTTTTGTTTAGCCCTTACTGCTCTTTTGCCTTGGAACCAATATGTAGTATTGATTCTAAGGTGGAAGGTAAGGGTTTTAAAAAAATTAAAAAAACAAACAAACAAAACAGAACCATAATAGGACAGAAACAGAAATATTTGGGTCAGATGTTTAAGACTAATCCATGTATTTCCATAACCACAAAAAAGCTTTTATTCAAGTCAAAACCTAATAAAATATACTTCATGAGTGAAACCAAGAGACCATCATATACAGTAACAGCAATATTGGAATGATAATCAACTATGAAAGATGTGGCTCCTCTTATCCATATAATGATCCTAATTAATTCCAAAGGACCCATGATGAAAAATGCTCTTCACCTCCAGAGAGGATCTGATGAACTCTGAGTACAGACTGAAAAATCCTTTTATTTTTACTTGTGTTATATTTCTTGCTTTTTATTACTTTTTTTGTTTTTTATTTTTTTTTGCAATATGGCTAACTGTTTTGTATTGCTTGCCTTCTCAATGAATGCAGAAGAGTTTGATGGGATGGAATGAATTTTGAACTCACAATTTAAAAAATAAATGTTTTAATAAAAGAAACACCCAAACTCCAAGTATATTTTAGCTTTGGTTTTGATCTATAGTGATAGTTTTGCTGTGATTTGAACATCAGATTTATTTAGGAGTTTTTTTTAGGAGTTATTTTTTTTATTTTTTTTATTTATTATATTATATATATTATATATACATATATATATAATATAGTTATTATTTATTTAGGAGTTATTTAAGATTTAGATTTATATAAACTAATTTTCTATTTATTCTTTAATTTCTCTTTCTTTCTTTCTTTCTTTCTTTCTTTCTTTCTTTCTTTCTTTCTTTCTTTCTTTCTTTCTTTCTTTCTTTCTTTCTTTCTTTCTTTCTTTCTTTCTTTCTTTCTTTCTTTCTTTCTTTCTTTCTTTCTTTCTTTCTTTCTTTCTTTCTTTCTTTCTCCTTCTGTCTTAGAATCAGAACTGTGTTTTGGTTCCAAGGCAAACAATAAGGGCTAATCAAGGTTAAATGTTTTGCCCAGAGTCACACAGCCAGGAATTATCTGGGAACACATTTGAACCCAGGACCTTCCATCTCTTGGCCTGGCTCTCTCTCCACTGAGCTACCCGGCTGCCCCCTGTTTTTTTGTTTTCGAAGTGTTTTCATACTTATATTATCTTTTGTTATGGAATTCAAGCCAATTTAAAGTAATACTAACTAAAAGCTATTGATATGAAGTAAATCCAAGGCATAGCTGTTGCTGTTGCTGCAAAAAACAAACAAACAAACAAATCTATAGTAGGATCTGCAACAATTGTTTGAGGGCAGCTTTCAATAGGGGATGAGATTGTGAAAGGTGTGGAGGTAGGAAGAGATTTTGAGTTCAGGCATGCAAAGAGCCCTTTCACTTTCAGTTTTCTTCTGGATTTAGTGCTTTGGGTGGGACTGTCAGTCAGGTATTCCACTCTTCCCAGCTGGCCAAGAGCAGAGATGGGAGACTGAGACATTTTAGTAGGCAGGAGGTCTTTGCTGGTCCCTTGCTGCCTGAAGTTGCTGAAGTTGGTACTGCTGATACCATGGGACTGCTGATCAAAGGCAGTGTTAGGTTAGATCTCAGAGAGTGGAGGGTGATAAGGCAAAGGCCCTGAAGCAGAAATGGGGCCAGTGGGTTAGGTGACAGATGAGCGTCCAGAGGAAGAAATTAATCAGGACTTAATCTGATAATGGCCATGAGAATTTAGTCACTGGGAAGAAGGTTTTATTTAAAAGTAAAATACTGAGTTTGAAAATCTAATTCCATTTCCCCACCAGCTTTTATAAAATGATTTATTTTAAAGAAATAGAAAGAAGAGCAATAATATTACTCTCCCCACCTCCTCCATTTCCCCCAACACTGAAAGAAAGCACTCTTTCTGGTAAAATTTTAGTTTCCAGGGATAATAGATTCAGACTTTAGAAAGTTTTAAAATGGCGTCAGTTCCACCAAGTTCATATCCAAATTGAACATTGTTGCCTGATGAATCCTTACTATGGCCCTTGCCTGGCAGCAAAATTTGAACTAGGTTTTCCTGGACCTTAGGTGGTTGGATCTTCTGGTCTTTCAAAACTCACAAGGTTCTAAGTTATCTACTTCAATAAAATGGAGGAATACATACAGAGACAAGGTACCAAGGCACACATTTGCCTGAGGAGAGAGCTTTTTAATTTTTTTAAGTTTACCATGTTTTAATAAATTCTGGGGCTCCTTCAAAGGCAGTTTCTGAGTTTTATGAATTAATTAGTCTACAGAAGGATAGAGATTTTCCAGGCAAATGGAGATAGAGGTGGAGCTATATGGAGATGCCTACAGATCTCATAATACAGAGATACATTTTTCTTTTTATATACCCTTAGATTCGAAATGAATCAGTCTAGCAGCAGCAGGAACCCAAGATTGGGGAGATGTGGTAGTCTACACAACTATGGTCACAGAAGCCAATCAGGGCATCAAAGCCTTTGGGAAAGGCCAGTGCATGCACGAAAATGCACTCTTATGAAACCACTTGTCCATTTGGCTTAAGAATATAGCACTCAGTGGTAGAAAAAATGTTTATATATGTGAAGATTGGATTTAGCTATCTCCTGATTGTAACAATGAAGATACTTAGCTCTTCCTTTATAGTGAAGCTAGAATTGTATGCTACAATCTGTTTTTAGATTTTAACCATAAAAAGGTGTTAAGTAACTACAAAAGGTGAACTTAACAAAAGAGGTGTTAAGTCATCCAAAAAGATAAAATCTAACAAGAGAAGGTGAAAACTAACGAGTGGGCAATCCTTTTTTTTTTAAACATTATTTTATTTGGTCATTTTGATACATTAATAATTGGAAACAGAGATCATTTTCTTTATTATTTTATTAATTTTTCTTTATTACTTTTATTTATTTATTATATTAATATCATATTATTAATTAATTATATATGATATAGTAATTATATCATATGTACAATGTATATACAATATAATATAAATATTAAAAATTATAAAAATAAATGTATATATAAATTATATATTAATATTATATTAATAAAATATTAATATATTTTATTTGTTTTATTATTGTTTATTAACTGTATTATTTATTTTAGAACAATAGACGAGTGGGCAATCCTGGAAAAAATCTAACCAGAGAAGATGAGAACTAAAGAATGGACAGTCCTGGAGAAAATATAACCAAAGAAGAATGGGCAGTCCTGGAGAAAAGTATCTGCTGTGATTGGTAGACATGAAAATTTAGGGGAGGTGACACAAGAGAAAAAGGTCTTTAAATAGAGGAAACAAAGAGTGAAGAAAAACAGTCAGTCACTGGGCTTGGAGTGAAGGATCAGTCACTCGGTGCTGGAGGGAAGACAGACAGACATTCATTTGGAGATTTGGTCACTGACTCAGGGGAGCGACCAGAAGGTAGATACCCAGACTTCTTTATGACTGTCTCTGTTGAGACATTAATGTATTGCTGGTGGAGTTGTGAATTGATCCAACCGTTCTGGAGGGCAATTTGGAACTATGCCCAAAGGGCGATAAAAGACTGTCTACCCTTTGATCCAGCCATAGCACTGCTGGGTTTGTACCCCAAAGAGATAATAAGGAAAAAGACTTGTACAAGAATATTGATAGTTACGCTCTTTATGGTGGCAAAAGTTTGAAAATGAGGGGATGCCCTTCAATTGGAGAATGGCTGAACAAATTGTGGTATATGTTGGTGATGGAATACTATTGTGCTCAAAGGAATAATAAAGTGGAGGAATTTCATGTGAACTGGAATGAGCTCCAGGAATTGATGCAGAGTGAAAATAGCAGAACCAGAAGAACATTGTACACAGAGACTGTGGTACAATTGAATGTAATGGACTTCTCCATTAGTGGCAATGCAGTGATCCTGAACAACTTGGAAGGATCTACGAGGAAAAACTCTATCCACATTCAGAGAAAAAACCTTGGGAGTAGAAACACAGAAGAAAAAGAACTGCTTGAATACATGGGTTGAGGGGATATGGCTGGGGATATAGCCTCTAAAAGAACGTTCTAATGGAAACACCAACAATATGGAAATAGGTTTTGATCAAGGACACATGTAATACCCAATGAAATTGTGCGTTGGCTATGGGAAGGGTGGGGGAGGGGAGGCAGGGAAATAATATGATTATTGTAACCAAGAAATAATGTTCTAAATAGCCTAAATAAATAAATAAATAAATTTAATTTAATTTTTTAAAAAAGACTGTCTCCATTGGCGAGTGAAAAGCTGAACTTAGTGACCCTGCCTTTCTGGAGTTATGAAGACTCCAAGAAAGGCCCAACTTCTTGAGACTCTCTTCCCCTGGCTAGGGCTTAGAAATTCTAATTGGTATCAGAACAAGTCAGAGTTCTCTCTCTCTCTCTCTCTCTCATTCTTTAATATCTTCCTTCTATTGTAAATAAACTACCATAAATTCCATTTACTTTAGAAATTTATTTTGGGATTTAGAAGTTAAATCCCTGGGACCACCTAATTAATAATATATTATCAGTCCAACCACAATTAATTTTTAACATATATGTGTGTATATATTTATATATACACACACACATGCATATAGATAGCTCACATTCAGGTCATTTCCATCTTTCTATAAGTCTACAGAAAAGCGGAATGACATTTAGTTAGGTCATTAATTATCCAAATAGATAGATACATGTATCTATCTTTCTGTCTATACACACATAGATATGGGAGATCGGTGAGATATATGGACTTCCCCTGGCAGAAGGGGGTAGATGAGAATTACTTGTTCCAATGATCATGAAGGAGGTTAAAGTAGGTGCTGTGCAGTTCTTAGAACTTAGTCAGACATTGAAGAAGCCAAGTTAATCCACTGGATCTCAAGCCATCACCAGTCATCTTGACTTGTGTCTTGCCACTGAACTTCAATGACTCTGGAAGACTCTGGAAGAGAGACTCTGGAAGAGAGAGGAAGGTCAATTTGTGCAGCTCTGCCTCACTTAAATCCCCTTTATATGCAAGTTATAAGATAGCACCAGTGATGTTATTTTGGTCCTCTTCTGGTATAAAGGACAATAACCAACCAATTATATGGGATACACATATACACATTTATAGCTAAAGCTGTATCTATATCCATATCTATTTGTATTTGTATCTACATCCATATCTATGTCTTTATCAATTTCCATATCTATATCCCTCATTGGCCAGTTAATGATCTAATAAAATATCAGTATGCCTTTCTATTGACTTGTAGAAAGCTGGATATGGCATGAATGTAAGCTATTTTTATTTCAGCACATCTAATGTCACTCAACAAGTATACCTGCAACCTATACCTGTCACATATCTAATTCACTTAACAGAAATTCCTTTTATATTAACCTCAATTTTGAATTAACCATATTCCCAATTAACCATGATAGCCTAGGAAACAGAGACTTGTAAAAGATGAAGTAGGAAAAAAGGCTTTTAAATATTTTATTCTTGGTACATCTCCTATAAGATATTCCATCTCCTATAAGAATAGCTAGTAAAAATAAAGCATTTCCAACTCCCCTTTGTGCTTTTGCCCCCTTTTCACCTGGATTTTTTAAAAACTTATTTTTAAGGACATGTATTTGTGTTTGTTTATACTCTTACTTAATGAAGTTTATATTATTAATTTTTGGACTTGAATTCTTTAGTTTTCTTAAAGTAGATTGCTAAAAGATGTGCATTAAATCATATATAAACTTGGCTAACCTCCACTTCTCTTTCTGTGTTGGAGAGGCTACATATCTGGGTAAAATGTCTTTGCTTAGTACAAATTGGCCTGTTCAGCCACACAACAAGACTAGCTTTTATATTCAGGTCCTAGATTGGATTCTTGTCCTTCATTCTTCTGGCCCTGGTGTTGGCAGGCACTAGATGTTTCAGGGGAACAGTATCTGTATCTTTGGCCCACATCCCAGAGTCTATATAATGCCAGATATATAGCTGAAAACTAGAAAACTCAATCAAAATCCATATATTTTAAAAAATGGAACTTGAATACTTGGTAGCTTTAAAAAATTTAATAGTCTTGCATGAATTAAAAACATTTATTAAATAGTTATTATATGCCAAGCATTACATAGTTTCAGTGTAATTTTAAGGAAAACATAAAACTTTTCTGTATATTCACTTACCACTGTAATATCTATACTATCTGAAAATCATTTCCATATTTCTGCCCTAAATGTCTTTATTTACTTTATTTCAAAAGGTTTTCTCCTCCCTTTTCTCCCAACTTTTGCCTTCCTTTCTTCTCCTTCCCCTTCTCTTCTTTTCTCTTCTTCTTCCCTTCCCCTCTATTCTTTCCATACCTCTCCTCTTCTCACCTCTCCTTTTCCATCTCCTTTTTTGCTTTCCCTTTCTCTTCTTTCCTATCCTCTCCAAATTTCACTAGGATCATGGAGGTCACAATCACCGCAGGCATCTCTCTAAGACTGTAAACTTGCATTATAGGTCCTATGGAGTGCTTAGAGTTTGGTGAGACATCAAAGATGCCAAAGTCATTACTGCAACCCAGGCCATCACCCGTGATCCAGATTTTTTCTGGTTTTGATGACTCTGAATGACAACTTTATGGATCTCTGCCTTACTTAAATCCAATTTATATACAAGTCAAGACATCACCCCATAATGTTATTGGTCCTCTTTGAAAATGAAGGACCAACAGCAATAACATGGGAGATTAATTGAAGAGGAGAAAGACTAGAAACTAGAAGAAAGATAAGGAGGCTCTTAGAATATTCCAGATGATAGTCAATGGTGAGGCAGAGTGAAGATGGTGGCTTAGTAACACTGAAAGCTGGAATCACTCTGAGAATCCTCTCAAACCAACCTTGAAGTAGTCCTCAAAGTGACAGGAGCCACAAAACCCACAACAAGATGGAGTGAGGGAGCTCTCCTGTGAAAAATAACTTGAAAGGTCATCAGAGAGAGTCAATATTCACAGGTAATGGGGAATTGGAAGTAAAACTGCACACAGAAGGTATGAACCAACCACCCCCCACCTACTATGCCAGGTTCTGAGGCTGAGCATAGGCCAACTTTGGGACTTGGGGATTCTGCCTAAGTCAATAGCAGAGCACCCCACACTCACCCCTGGAAATCCTAAGCCCTGGAGCACCAACCTACAGTGAGGTCCCAAAGTCTATAGCACATGGCTTTTTAAGTCTATAATGAGGTGCCTTGCCCTAGGGCAAAATAGCTCAAAGGGCTGAGTGTGGCAAGCCATCAGCAGAAGAGACAGAACCAGCCATTTTCAGAACTCCCAGTCCATAGGCAAAAAAAGGCTGGGAAAATGAGCAAACAGCAAAAGAAACTCCTAACCATAGAGAATTTCCATGGTGACAAGGAGCAAGAAACAGACTCAGTAGAGGACAATGAGATCAAAGCAGCCACATGCAAAACTTCAGAAAAAAATAGGAATTGGTCTCAGGTGCCGGAAGAAATAAAAAAGGAATTAAAAATTAAATAAGAAAGGTGGAAGAAAAATGGGGAAAAGAAATGAAAGAAATACAAAAAGAAAATAACAGCAGATGATAGTCAATGAAGGACAAAACAAGTATAGTGAATTCCTGGGTTTAGAGAAGAGAATTATGTAAGAGAGGTATTGTAGAGTAAGACTTATCAGATGACACCTTGGTGAAGATGAGGATGAGGTAAATACATAGAATTACAAAGGAAACTGATTATATTGAAATAGCTATCAAAGTATCAACAGAAGTTCATGGGCTCTAGTTTGAGATCCCCTGATGAGGAGTGACAAAAAGAGAGCCCAGGACAGAGGCAGGAGAAATACTCATGCTCAAAAGATGGGAAATGGATGAGGAATCACTGAAGGGAGAAGAAAAAAATATCATTTAATTATAGGGAGAACTATGAGGAAAGTGGTGCTACTGAAGCCAAGGGAGGAGCAAGCAGGGGAATCAATATCCAGGAGGAAAGCATGGTCAGTAGTGACAAAGCTGCAGAAATGTTGAGGGAAATAAGAACTGAGAAAAAGTCACTGAATCTCATAGTTAAGAGTATAGTTTAAGAGGGCAGCTGGGTGTCTCAGTGGATTGAGAACCAGGCTTAGAAATGGGAGGTCCTGGGTTCAAATATAACCTCAGACACTTCTCAGCTGTGTGACCCTGGGCAAGTCACTTAACCCCCATTGTCTAGCCCTTACCACTCTTCTGCCTTAGAACTAATACACAGTACTGATTCCAAGACAGAAGATAAGGGTTTTAACAAAAAGAGTATAGTTTAAGAGGATTGGAAACTATTATAAGAAGCTGAGAAGTGAGTGGGCAGGGAAATACTGAAGTTAGTAAAAATAGGCAACTCTTTCTTGAAGCTTCAATGTGAAAGGAATGAGAGATATAACCTGATAAATTGAGAGTATAACTTTGCAAAATATGACAATTAGGCCTAGGCTTCAAAGGGCTAAAAGCAAAAGGCCACATATACAAAAATATTTATAGTAGCAATTTTTTTGGTACTGATACAGAACTGGAAATTAAGGTGTTGCCCATTAATGGAGGAAAGACTGAGCAAATTCTAACAAATGAATGTAATGGAAAATGAGTGTGCCATAAAATATATTGAAAGGGATGGCTTCAGAGAGACCTGGGAAGACTTGTATAAAGTGAGTAAAATGAAGAAAGCAGAAACAGAAGAATGACATACAATGACACAACTCTCTAAAACCTGAAAGACTTATGAACACTGATGCAATGACCAACGACAATTCCAGAGGACCAGTGATGAAGCATGCTACCCACTTACTGAGATGATAATTCAGGGAGCAGAATGGAGACATATTTATTTTTGGATGTGGCCATTGTAGGAAATTATTTTGCTTGACTGCATATTGGTTATAAGGGCTTTCTTTTTATTTTTCAACATTTCAACAGGAAATAAAAGGGAGAGAAAGTAGATTTTTGTTAATTTAAAAAATAAGGATAGTGAGTAGAATTCCAAGAATCTTGGTACATTGAAATTTGGGAGAATTATTAAAGGAATTATTAAAGATGAGAAAGAAGAAGATGATTATTGAAGCAAGAGATCTGGAAGAGACAGGATGACAAAGGCCACAGACACAAGGAGAAGAATTAATCTTTTTTTTAAACCCCTACCTTCCGTCTTAGAATCAGTTCTACGATGGAAGAGCAGCAAAGAAGTAGGTAATTGCAGGTAAGTGACTTGTCTGGGGTCACACAGCTAGTGAGTGTCCATGGCCAGATTTGAACTCAGGATGACTCCAAGCCCAGTGTTGTACCCACTGCACCACCTAACTGAGGTCAGAGCAGGAGTGGATTAAGTGAACAGAGGGTTGGCTGGACTGGAGATCTGATAAATGAGGGATAGAGAAAGAATAGGGTTAGAAGGAATGAGGCAGAGAGATATAGTAAATGGAAAGCTAGACTATTGTGATGAGAAATAATCATTGCAGAGTCTGAGATCATAAAGGTAACAAACCTCTGGCTGCTGGTGTGATCTAAGTTAGAATTCCTATGGATGGCTGAGATAGAGTGAAGATGTAGGTCATGGGATTTAAAGAAACCAGAGAACTGGGAGCCTAGAGAATTCTAGGGGACATCTATATATACCAAAGTTCCTAAGTATGGAGGGAGAGGTAGGGGTGGAAGGGAAGACTGTGATCCAGGTGCTTTTTTCTTTGAGATCAGAGGAAGAATGATCTGGATGTCAATGTATTAGAGGGGAAAAGAGTGATATAAATGTATGGAGTGGGGCAGCTAGGTAACACAGTGGATAGAAGACCAGACCTGTAGTAGGGAGGACATGGGTTCAAATTGGGTCTCAGACACATCCTAGCTGTATGACTTTGGGAAAGCCTTAACTTAACCCCAGTTGCCTAGCTCTTACTAGCTTTCTGTCTTAGAATCAATATCAATTCTATGGCAGAGGAATGGTAAGGTAGCCTTTGAAGTATCAATTCTAAGACCAAAGGAAAGGATTAGAAAAAAACAACTATTGACGACATCCTAAACAGTTTTTGTTTATGTGAATTATATCTATCTATCTATCTATCTATCTATCTATCTATCTATCTATCTATCAGTGTTAAAGATATTAGAAACAAAAAATATTAGTATTATTATAAAAATAGTTTTGACCTCATAGACCACCTGAAAGGTTTTCAAGGACTATACTTTGGAAACCAGTGTGCTACTGGTTTATTATTATATGAGGAGAATTTTATTCAACCTGGAAAAAATTAGTCAAGGTTTTAAAGAATTGCTATGTCTTAAATCTTTTATTTGTATTTATCATATTTTTCAAGGATTTTGAACTAAGATCAAATTCTCAGCCTTGGCCTTTTGCTAAAGCACAAAGCAGGGAATATTTTTTTCCATGTAAATTTGTCTACTAGGTTTGAAGAGGTATTTTCTCCCATTATAATCTCAGTGGAAGTTTTTCTTTTAAATGTCCTTCCCTCCTCCACAAGTTTCCCCACCCTAGAAATGTTGTACGAACTTTCACATCCTAGAACGAATTGTGAGTTCTTTGAACAAGGGTACACTGATGGTGCTGGATATCCATTGTTTCATGTCTGTTCTACTTGTAGCATTTGTTTCAGAGCTGGACACTTATGGAGCAGAGGTTGTAGCTCCCACAAATGGTTTGAATGTCTTTATGGTTCTTTTTATAATCTAGGAAAGAAGTAGGTCTAGGATGATTCAGGGTCCTTGGAACAGTCTATAGTCTATTTATCTCTAGGTCAGGATTTCAAACTGAGTTAAAGGTTTTGAAAAAAGGAGAACCTGATGTCTCATGGCCAGTTATTGATTGAATAAATTGAATTACCAAAAGGATGAGAATCTGTATTGAAGTTATAAGAAATGGAGGAGGGTGTTAGTCAGGGAGGGAATGAAAATCATTAATCTGGAAGGAAGGAAGAAAGAAGGGAAGAAGGGAGTGAAGAGTGAAGGAAGGAAGGAATACTGAAAGAAAAGGACAGAAGGGAGTAAGGAAGGGACAGAATAGAAGAAGGAAGGAGAGAAAGAAGGAGGAAAGAAGGAAGGAAGGAGGAAACATTTGTTAAGCACTTAATATGTGCCAGGTACTATGCTAAACATTGGGAATACATAAAAGCAAAAAAGAAATATGTCCCTGCCCCTCAAGGAGCTTATATTCCAGAAAGTTAGGAACAGAGTTTAGTATGAGAATGAAGGCAGGTTGGCCTTAACTCCACCAAGTGGATGCTCTGGGAAGAACCCACCAATAGGAGAAGGGAGGGCTGGCTTCAAGAAGTGATATTCCAAGTTAAGAAGGCCACAGGGATTTTCCAGGGCAAAGAGTTTCCATGTGTTGAAGGAAGTTCCAGGACAACATGGCAGCAGAGTCATGGTTTTGAAGACCTGAAAGTCAGGATAGAGCCAAGAAGAATAGCTAATTTGTCAACACCAAAATAAGGGCAGGTAGGAGAACTGAGAGAAGAATCATGAAAGCTAAACTGGGGAGACTATTCACTGATCGGGGGTTGCACTATATGGCCTTTAAGGTCACTTCCAATTGTGAGGTTATTAGGATGCTACAATTTTGTATCATATCTCCTAACATGCAGAGGTCCCCTCTGCTAGGTCCTCCCTTCCAAACCACTTTGCAAACTTAACTATTGTGTCTGTGCATATGTGTATTTGCTAACTTTATGTTTATGCCACACATGTTTATATGTACTTGTCTCCCTTATCAGAATGGAAGCTCATTAGAAGCAGGGATTGTTTCATTTTTTTGTACTTGTGTCCCCAATGCCTAGCACTGTGCCTGGCATATAGAAAGCACTTCATAAAACTTGACAGATTGATGGAAACAAAGTTATTGGAATAACTCAATAAGGGAATGATTGCAAGAATGAAGTCTTATTAACGTAGGACCTCAGGTTTACAGGATTAACTAATGTAATAATAGTACTTTCTCACTATATTTGATGATACTTTAGTGGAGTTCTAAGGGAGCTAGTAGAGAAGGAAACAGTGCGGAAGAGATAGGAACCTAGATGTTGGCTCCTACTCTCTTTTCACCTTCCCTGAGTGAGGCTGTTGAGAGGTGCTGCACAAGTAATAGGGGATCCCTGATGTGAAGGGGTGATGGAGAGTTGAAGGAAGATCTCCCCTATAAGATAGACCTGGGGGTAATCCCAGATTCCTTGGCAGGGAGAAGATCTGGAGACAAACCTCCCCATTTGATTTTGCCACAGCTGGAGAGGGTTTTGATTGCTCTGATTGCTCTCTGTTAAAGATAGTTTCAGATACCTTCTCAAGGTTCCCAAACTAAAACACTTGGTAGAAATCAGACTGCAAAGTATAGGTTTAATGACTTAGATAAAGGGCACTTAGGGGAGATGGAAGGAGGGACTCAGTGTCCCTAATTTGTTTCCCTAAAATGGTCCCTGGCTCAAATGACCATCCAGCCAATTTGAGTTTCTCTGTCCCGACCCAACTAATTTTCCAACATATTTTTGAAATGACAGGACAGGTGCAAGAGGACCGGGAGGGGGGGGTGTCGGGAGGGAGCTGGACTCTCCTTGAGTGTGAGTCCACGACTCCCTCGCTTTGAAGGGTTTGATCCTCTTTTGGGATGTTCCTTGAGGTATCAGACTGATGATATCAGAAGAAACTATGAACCCTGAATAGATCAGTCTCCTTATGGCTCTTGGTGACGTCGTCAGCAAGGAAATTACTTCCTACTTGGTCAAGGTCCCAGCTCAAAAGCCCAGAATTCCATATGGATCTTTCCCAGGTCTCTCCTCTCCCATTATGCTTTGCTTCCAACATTGCCATCATTCAAGCTCTTCTTGCAAAATTCCATCTTTCCTTCTTGCACCCTTCCTTACACTAATGAGCTCCTGTCCCATCCCCAACACTTTGTTTTGGAGTTTGCTGGATGAGTAACAAGCTTGGAGAGAATGAATAAAACAGAGTCAAGAAAGAATCCAATATGAGAAACCATTTGAAGGATGTAACAGGTAACCAGGAAGGTCTCAAGGTCAGAGTTAGAAATCTAGAAATCAATGAAGGTCATGAATCCACAGAAATAGTCAAGATATCATGGTTAGAGCATGAGGTCTAAAGCCAAGGGTCTTTCTCCATAGAAGAAGGTTACAAAAATATCCTGGAAGAGGAAGTGAAAGGAATTAACTAGTGATAATGTTTCACAGAGAGTCAGTCTGAGGCAGAGGCATGAGGTAAAGTGGACAGAGGGCTGAGTTTGGAACCAACAAGACCTAGATTTAAATTTTACCTTAGATAACTACTAACTTTGTTATTCCTCCAATAATTCCCAAAAGACTTTATTTCTTTGAGGCTTAGTTTCCTTTTCCGTAGAAGAGGGGGATTGGGTTTAATGACCTCTAAGGTCCTTTCTAGCTCTAAATTTACCATCCTATAATTTTTGCCCTCTTTCCCACTAAGTTGCATATACTATGCTAATGATCTTATCATCACATTTGTCCCAGGAATGGCAATTTTTATAGCTGGAAAAGGCAGTTGCATGCCCAATGTGATTTTTAAGGTTGCCCAAAGGTCTACTCTTCAAATATCTTTGCCATAGGATTTGAAATTGCTGGCATTGTGAATAATTTATTTGACTTAAGACATTAATGAGTTCTCTAGAATGCAAATGTTAACTGAAAGAGGGAAACGATCACATGCTGATACCTAATCCTGGCTTAATTTCTCAGGTAATCTAGCAAGGTATTATAGAAGAGCACCAGGCTTGGTGTCAGAATACCTGGTTCTGAATTCATTTTTGTGATTTTTTCAATGGATTCAACAAGATGGAGAAGGCAGTGTGGCAACTAACTTGAAAATGAACTGAAATGCTAATTGGTCAAGAGCTTTCTCATTAAAAAGTAGTTTCTGGAACTCATGAAATAACAGATCAAGATTAAAAAAAAAACCTTGGATTATATATGTACAGCTGTAAAAAGGCCTCAAGGATCATTTTGTCTGATTCCTTCAATTTACAATGCATAAATCTATTTCATTCTATTGGGGTGATCAAAGGCAAATCACTTCTTTCTGGGCCTCAGTTTCTGCATCTGTAAATGAAAGGGTGAGATTAAGTATAAGTAGCCTTTGAAAATCCTTTCATATATAAATCTATGATCCTATGATCTCTGTAGGTACTTTCTTTTCAAGTTTTTATTATAGTAGTAGTTCTTAAACATTTTAGTCTCATTCATACAGTTAGAAATTGTTGAGGGGACAGCAAGGTGGCACAATGGATAGAATTCCAGGTATGGAGTCAGAAAGATGAGTCTTCCTGAGTTCAAATCTGGCCTGAGACCTTTACTACCTTTATGACCCTAGGCAAGTCTCCTCACCCTATTTGCCTCACTTTCCTCATCTGTAAAATGAGATGGAAGAGGAAGTGATAAACCATTCCAGTATCTTTGCCAAGAAAACCCCAAATGGGTACATAAGGAGTCAGACATGACTGAAAAATGAATGAACAAGAACCAAAAATTAAGAGCCAGAGAGGTTAATCACTGGGTGCTACAATGGGTATAATGTTGGACCTAGAATTAGGAAGACCCAAGTTTGAACCTGCCTTAGATGTACTTCCTAGCTGTGTGATTCAGGGCAAGTCACTTGAGCTTTGACTGCCTTAGTCTCCTCATCTGTAAAATTTGGAGCTAATATAGCATCTACTTCTCAGGGTTGTTGTGAGGATAAAATGAAATAATATTTGCAAAGTGCTTTGCAAATCTTAAAATGCTCATAAATGGTACCTGTTATTAAGTGACTTGCCCCATTACATAGATAGTAGCAGAACTGGAATTAATTAAGGATCTCTGATGGAAAATCCAATGTTCTTTTGACCATACCAATAAAGCATAGGTGAAGCAGTCTACAAATAGTGATATAGATAATGCTCTAGAGCCTTCTATACTGGTTAAGCCGGGGAATCAAAGATATGCTGTACTAAACTCTATCTTGGTAGAGTCCATTGTTAAATTTTCAGTGTGAACATTTATACCTCAGAAATGGACAATAATTGTAAATCAGAGCTTGATTTATTATTTTATTGGTTGTCTAGACTTTTAAAAGTGTTAATATTTGAAGATTAAACTTAGAAACATATTTGTATAATTTCCCCTCTCTGACCCTGGTTGTTAAACACTTCCCAGCACACTCCTCTATTGCTCTGTAAACATTGCTTTTGTTCATCAGAAGTGTAATAGAAGGAAATGGAGTCATCACCAGATTGGAGACATGAATAATGATGATGGTGATAACTAGTATTTATATAGTATCTCAAGACTTGCAAAATGCTTTAAATCAGTTTCCTTATTTGAGCTCCACAACATCCTTGCCTGAAATTCAGTATTAAGAAGAATTTGTCTTTCATGCTATCAAGGAGAATTATTCTTGGTATACACCTCAAAAGATGATCTTTTTCATTGCTTAGTTGTTTTCAATTGTGTCTAATTCTTTGTGACCCCATTTAGGCTTTTCTTGGCAAGGATGCTAGAATGGTTTGCCATTTTCTTCTTCATTTACCATTTCCTTTTCCAAAAGATGATGAGATTTCATTGAGTCAAGATTTTTTAAAAATCAGGCTTAAGCTTTACCCCAAAGTCAGAATGTAGTCATTCAGAAATGACAGCTTTAAAAATGGGTACCGATTCCCTTGAGTAATCTCTCATCTCATAACAATTTTTGAACTCCCAACATCATATTAGTTTTCTCTGTTCTTCAGAGTAAAGCCTGTCACACTGCAATTAAGCTATTTGACATAATCTCCAGGATTTTACATCACAAACAGCAGTTCTACATCTCTTTCCCCCAATGCTTCCATAGGTACTGGAAAAGATTTAAAATTTTGCTGGGCAGGCCTTCCTTCTCGCTCTGTCACTTACAATTCTAATTCTTGTTCTCTGCATTCGACAGCATGACGTGTTGTGAAATTGAGTTTCAGTATCATTCCCTTCAAATCCATCAACCCAGACACTGAACATAGAACCAGTCAATGTGAAATTTCTTGGCAAAATTGTTCCTGTTTCAATGTTCTTTTAAAAGAAAGTGCTTTCAGATGAAGAGCTAACGCCAAACTCATCCAGATCACCTCCAATTCAAATAGAAGACATGGGCTTTTACATGGATAATTAGTAACATTAACTCATTTGGATTTAGAACTAGAAATAATTCTAGCTAAATCTAGTTCATCTAGCTATGTAGCTATGGCCTTAACATCCTCAAATAGTGTACTTAAAAGGGAAGATTTTTTTAAAGACGAGAATGAGGATGATGTAATGGAAGGAACACTAAACTTGGAGTCAAGAGAGCTGGGCAAACATGATAGTGCTAACATTTATTTCCTGTGTGATAGTGAGCAAGTCACTCCACCTCTGAGTCCAAGATTTTCCTTCTTTGAAATGGGGATGATGATAACATTAAATGTTAAGGTTCTAGATAGATGTGTCTCATTATGAGGATGCAAATGATGGTTGAAAGATTTGTTTTGTTTGCTTATTCACTCATGCTTTCGGGTTTATACTTCCAGGCTTCATTTGTGGTTATGGTCTCTGTTGGGGACAGAGGGTGGGTATTGGGGTTGAGATGGACATGGAGATAGAAATGAAGATAGAAAGGACAGTGAAGATGACAGCATGCCTTATAAGAGAAATTAGGAATCATTTGGTACTACATGGACTCAGAAATTATGCTGCTCTCTTAAAAAAAAAGGAGTAAGAATTCCTAGTCTCTTTCCCTTTTTCAACCAATGCCTTTTGTGGATTGAATTTTCAAGTAACAGTGGGCCATCCAAAGAACTGCTTTAATTGGCTATTAAATTGTAGGCTGGCTAGTCTGACACTGGGCAACCAAATTATGATAAGGCATTAGGAACATTGGAGGATACTGGAATAGACTCCTCCTGCTTCCTCCTTCTCCCTGTCTTTTGCATAAGAAGAAAGTCACAGGCAGCAGTCTAAAAATGCAAACTATAGACTAGTACCCCCAAACATGGAGAAACCCTAGAGAATGCTTAGTTTTTAGATTGCTGCTTAGTATCTTACAACAGGAACCAAGGTGTCCTTAAATGAGGGATAGCCTTAAGTGGAATGATTATGTTCCATGACAATTAGTTATGGCTCTGGTATGAATAGAGGGATGCAAGAAAAGTACTCAAAGATGCTGTGAACAAAAAAAGCTTTTGATATTTTCTTAATGATTTAATGTCCGTTTAAGGTGTTGACTACCCAGGCCAATGCTCCTTGATTCAGAGTCATCCAGAAGAGGAAGAACATTCTTGCATTTCCCATTGCATACTAGATATCTTGAATTGGATGTGCTTAAACTCAACATATCCAGAAGTGAGTGCATTCCTTTCCCCTTCTCTTCTTATGAACTTTTCATACTGTAGAGGGGTATTTAGAGGAATGTATGAAGTTTTCAGGAAGGCTTGCCCTCTAGTGAGGACTTGCCAAGCCTTTTGAGGGCTGCTCATCCACTTTTGATGTCCTCCTCTCACTCAACTTTCACCTGTGGTTCCAAGAAGCTGTGTAGCCACATGCAGTGACACCCTGGTAAAATCATCTTGGCAGGTGAGCTAAACAAGGGTTGAGGGTAACTAACAAGCCTCAAACCCACTGGTGAGTTATGGGATGTTTACCCCAAGCATATAAAGATTTCCCTGTGGAATGGGTGAATGAGTACAATTTGTTCCAATAGTTATGAAAGGGCTGAAGCAGGTGCTGTGGAGCACTTTGAGCTTGGTCAGACATCAGAGACACCAAGGTCACCCACTGCAGCCATCAAGACTTTTGTCTTACCCCTAGACTTTGATGAGGCTGATGACTGTGTGCAGATGACTCTGACCCACTGAAATCCACTTCACAAGCAAATCAAGACATCATCCAGTTATGTCAATGGTTCTCTTTGAAAACAAAAGAACAACAACCACAACTGTCAACCAGGCTTGAAACCTAGGTGTCACCCTCAACTCCTCACTTTCATATTCTAAATACAATCAGTTGCAAATCTATTTGATTCTGCCTTGGTTCTTACACATGCTCCTTTCTCTCCTTTGACAATACAACCATCTTGGTGTTGGCTCTCATCGCTTCATGCCTGTATTACTCTGCTTGTACTTTCTTCCTCATGTCTCTCCTCATGCCAGTCCATTCTCTATTTAGGAATGAAACCTATCTCCCCAATTAGACTTTGATCTCCTTGAGAGCATGGACTGTTTTTTCTTGTTTCTTTGTATCCCCAGTGCTTTTTTTTTTGCATACTCCCTGGCACAAGGTAAGTATTTAATAAATGCTTATTGACTTGATTTATCTTGTTCTAACTTGCTATGGAAATAAGCAATGTGATATTAAAAATAAAATACATTAATCTGCCCTCATAGATTGGAGAGACTGTAGGTTGCCAAAAACTCCCTAAGATTAGGAAGTTGGAAGCCCTTGGTCTGGGACAGTAAATTGCCTTTCTATTTTCAGAATCATGTTTATTATATGATGAAAGATGCAACCAGTGTTGCATGACAATACACTCTTAATTTAATAGCTTAATATAATATTTTTCTGCCAGTCTTCTCCATCAAAACAACCCTGAGCAAAATTGGAAATATCAAGGATCACATTTATGGAATAATGTGAGGAGTTTCTGATGCATAACCACAGAATTCAGTGATAGTTTTCTTCCCTCCCTTGGTCTGGGTAGTTTGCAAACAATGGGCTATGATGATATCTATTTGTTAAAAATAAGGATTAAGCACATTAGCTACAGTTTCAAGTAGCATACTTAATGCATGTTTTTCTTGTTTGGGGGTTTGGAAATTAGAATTCTTTTAGTGCTGAATGGCAAAGGAAAGTATGGGATATGATAAAGGCAATGGGTGATAATTTTAGACCCAACATATCACACGTCATAGACTTAGAATCTGCTATCTTTCATGCACAAAGATTTGTGTTTTTTTTGCTACTAAATTGACCTTAACTGCCAAACACAAAGACTCAAGACTGCAATACAGCATAATGTCTTCATTCTCATAGCCCATTTACTGCTTTATGTTGTTTTTAGGAAGCCAGGTATATTTTCCCCCTATTATAATATAATGTTACTTTCTCCCTGAAAGATTGTTCTTTGAATGTAATAGTTTTTTTTAAAAATGTGTTTCTTGAGAAAAAATATATCCAACCTGAGTTTCATTTGTGCTATGGAGTAAAATCAAGAATTTTTAGTTTGACAAGCAGATATGTATAGGGCCATAGATTTAGAACTGGAAAGAATCTTAGAGGTTATATAGTTGGATTCTCTCCTTTTTACAGATGGGGAAACTGAGAGTTCAAAAAGTTAAGACTTGCCTAGTGTTATACAAATGTGAATATTAGAGCGGGAAGTCAATAGAAATGCACATTTCTGAAATAATAGAGGTAGAACAGAGTCCTCTTTAGCAAATCCAGAACCATATGTGTGTGTATATATTCATAAGTGTATATGTCATGAAATATATTTCAGTGAATTTTATTTGGCAAGGGGTGGATTAGAGATAACATGAAAGCACCTGGAGTATAGGCATACAGCTTTTCCAAATGGGGACTGGGATAGATCTTTTTTACTAGTAACCTCAATATGAAATTTATTTGTATTTTTCATTTAACCAACAAGAGGCCAATCCAGGCATAACTATTAGTAGTTCCCTAGGGATGGATGATTTAGTTGAGATAAAAGGACTGATAAAAATCTTTGTTCAGAACTCAAGGCTAGATTGATAAGAATTTTTTGAATGTTTCAAAGATGGATTCACTTCACTGGAAGATTAGTTTCAACTTTGCCACCTTTCTTCTTTCTAACTTCAATTTTCCTCAGGACATAGGAGAGCTGAGAAACCTTCAGGAAAACTTATTCAATTGGAATTTCTTACACTGCCCATTGCCATGAAATAAAGCTTGCAGGCAATGTCTAAAAAGTAACCCAATGCAACTCAGCAATAATGAAAAGACCCATTCCAATGTCATGAAATTTCTATCTGGATATCCAGATCAAAGACTTTTGGAAAAACTGGAATGTATAGACATTTTAGTTATTAATTCCAAATTTGCTTTGTTTAATTCACAACTGAACATTTTTTATGTTCAACCACTACTTTTTAACTTTAGAAAACAACTATTCTTAATCCCTTTTTGTTTCCTGGCCAAGACTGACATTTTCTTCCCTTTTAGGATGATATGGGAGTGAAATCCATTGACATATGGACAATTATATCTCTATCAACATGTGATGGGTTGGCAATGGTGACTGAAATCCTCATTTCCACCAAAGGTTTCAACTTTGTTTATCCTCTCTACTTTTCTATATCTCTAGTTCCAATTTTTTAAAAAACTAGAATTTATTAGTATCCCCTCCTCTCCCTATTCTCCCTGAATAATAGAAGATCTCACCTAGTAGACATATATGTTCATACAAATTAAACCTTTTTTGTTTCCACCTTTCAGTTCAACCTCTAGGGGTAATATTCATAACTTATTCTTTCAGTATTAATTCTGTAGTTGTATATGATATTCTCTTTAAAATTAGCCTGCTCTTTGTTTTTTATGGCATAGTAGTATTCCATCACAATTATATACCATGATTTGCTTATCCATTTCCCAATTGATGGGCATCCCCTCAATTTCCAATTTTTTGCCACTACAAAGGGAGCTGCTTTAAATATATTGGAATATATAGGTTCTTTTCCTTTTCCTCTTAGTCCTTCAGGAAACCAATGCAGAAATTGTATTGCTGGGGCTCCTATCAATCTTTAAGAGCCCAGTTTAATTCTCACCTCCTTTAGGAAACTTTTTTTTAACCTTTTTGACCTACAGTGGTCTATTTATCACATGAATCCACAAAAACATATTGTATGAACAAATGCTTACCTGGCATTTAATAACAAATTGCTTTAATGATGCCTCATATAGAATTTCCCAAGTCTTAAATTTAAGACTTAAAAATCTTAGTACTTAAAACTACACTAATTTGGGACTCTTCTTTTTTATTAAACAAATGAGTTGTTTTCATATGTTTTCATATGTTTAATTTAATTTTTCATTTGATTCTAACTAAATTATGAATTCTTGAAAGGCAGAAGGTTTTTGGTATATCCTCAGGCCCTAAAAAATTATTGTTTTTCATATCATCCAACTATCCACCCTGATCATCTTCCTGCCATCTATTGCCACTTGCCTGGAAGAGAACCTGAAATCCCCAGTACTTGAATCAGCCCATCTTGTAACTCTACTCCTTAAGATAATCATATAAGTAGCTAGATAGTATTTTGACATCTAGCAAAAACTAGAAATTGGGGGAATAGATCATAAAATGGATGTTGTTCTGGAGTATCTAGAAAAAAGCTTGAGTTTCTGAGGAAGGAAATCCATGTTGGGATTTTGAAGATGACTATATTAAGCATCCAAGAGGATGCTGGAAACTCAGCTCAAAGATTCGGAGAATCTGGGGAAGGAATGGGGGATCAAAAATGAGGAAAACTTAATTTTAAATTTGGACTAAGGAAAGTCCTACCAGAAAGCTTCTAAAGGTTGTCCCTTTTCTAGTTTTTCTTTCAGAATGTGTTATGTGATCCTGTGCTCTCAGTGGGCTTAAGGCAAATTTATTCACCTCTAAAATGAGAGGATTGAGTTAAATGCTCTCTGCAATGCTTTTCAGCTACAATTTTTATAATTATAGGGTCCTTCCATACTACCTATGTTTAATCTTATTTAGATATTAAGCTGCAATAATTTTCATAGTTTATTTTTTCCTTATTTTAAAAATCTGATAAAATTGAAGTCAATTATAATTCTTGCAGACTGAAGAAATGTTGGTGGTTGCTTTTCTTAGATGTCACTCATATTTAAAAAAACGGGGGGGGGGGCAGCTGGGTAGCTCAGTGGATTGAGAGCCAGACCTAGAGACGGGAGGTCCTAGGTTCAAGTCTGGCCTCAGACAGTTCCCAGCTGTGTGACCCTAAGCAAGTCACTTAACCCCCATTTCCTAGCCCTTACCACTCTTCTGCCTTGGAACCAATGCACAGTATTGACTCCACGACAGAAGGTAAGGGTTTAAAAAATAATTGAAGACTGTGGTTAGGTGTACAAAGGAAAGGAAGTTTCTTTTTTTAAATTAAATTTAATTAAATTTAATTTTTTTCCATTTGAATAAGTTTATTTAGTCAATTTAGAACATTATTCCTTGGTTACAAGAATCACATTATTTCCCTCTTTCCCCTCCACCCACTCTTTCCACAGCCAACGCAAACTTTCATTGGGTATTACTTGTGTCCTTGATCAGAACCTATTTCCATGTTGTTGGTATTTGCATTAGGATGTTCATTTAGAGTCTACATCCCCAATCATACAATATTCAAGCAGTTGTTTTTCTTCTGTGTTTCTACTCCCACAGTGTTTCCTCTGAATGTGGATAGTGTTCTTTCTCATAGATCCCTCCGGGTTGTTCAGGGTCACTGCATGGAAATTTCAGAATGTTCTTATAAAGCAGGTCCTGTTGTAGAATCCCTGAAATCCTGAACTCTGAAATAAATTTATGGAAATGGAAGCTCATTTTATTTATTTATAAACTTACTTGAATAACTTAAAACCAAGCTTGTTCTACTATTAGAAATGTGCTTATATCAACAAGCATTTCCTTAAACTATTAAACAGTGGTCATATGTAACTACATAATTTGTTCAGGGACACATCCTGTAATTCAAAATCTGAAAACACGTTCTGTATAAATGGAACTACCTATAAGTTGTTAGTCAAGAGGAATCCAAAACTTGTATGGGAGAACCGCCAATATTTCTTTTTTTTTTCAATATTTATTTTTTCCTAATTATATGTAAAAACAATTTTTAACATTAATTTTATAAAATGTTGAAGTCCAAATTCTCTCCCCCCCATTTCCCTAAGATGGTAAGCAATTTAATATAGGTTTTACATATAATGTTATGCAAAAAATTTCCATGTTGGTTGTATTGTGGGAAAGACACATATAAGAAAAGACCCACAAAGAAAATAAAATGACAATAGTACACTTCCACCTGCATTCAGATACCATTAGTTTTTTCTCAAAGGTGGATAGCATTTTTTCAGCATAGGTTTTTTTCAGAACTGTTTTGGATCATTATATTTCTGAGAATAGCTGTCATTCACAGTTGATCATCATACCAGATTGCCATTACTATGTACAATGTTCTCCTGGTTCTGGACAGTCAGTTTTCTAAGGGCACAAATCAGGAGGGAGCCTGGAGAGATACAGGGTAAGAATTACAGAAAATGTAAGGACCAATTCCATTTTACTGCAAAGAAAGAATGCAATCTATATGTTAGGTTGATGTGGGAAAGGAGATGATAGATCTAGGTGGTGCAATGAATAAAGCACTAGGAGCAGTGTCAAGAAAGTTTGAGTTCAAATCCAGTTTTAGATACTTACCAGCTATGTGACTTTGGGCAATTCACTTAACCTCTTTTTGCCTCAGTTTCTTCAACTATAAAATGGAATTGCTAATAACATGTGCTTCACAGGGTCACAGGGTCATTATGAGGATCAAATGAGATATTTTAAAAACACTTAGCACAGTACTTGGCACTTAGGTGCTCTATAAATGCTAGTAATGATGATGAACTGTAGAAATCATCTTGTCCAACTCCTACATTTTACACCTGAGAAAACCAAGGCCCAAGGAAGTGAAGTTACTTGTCCACAATCACAAAGGCAGCAAGTTTGAATGCATATCCTCTGACTCCAGATCCAGTATTCTGTACTGTTCTATGTTACAGGCTGAGGAATAGGAGCATAAAAATATATTAAAGTGAGTATTTCATTAAATATTATGACTATTTTCTTTTTATTGAAATTTAAAAAAACAAATTGCTTTTTAAAAATTAGAAAAATAGAAGACCTCCCTTTTCCAGAAAAGCCAGTAAGATCACCTGAAGTTCCTTCTGACCTCCCTCCCTTATCAAGAAGAAAATTGTTTTTCAAGAGAGATTGCTTCCTCTTGTCTTGGTTGACGTTAAAATGATATCGTAGACAATTAAAGCAAGTTAAGGGACATCCCTTTTTGCTCTATATTTTTCTTTTTAAGTCAATGAGAGATTTTAAGTTTTTAAAGAAACAACCTTCCATATTCCCAGTTCTGACCTACACTCAGCTATGGATTTGGAGGAACCAAATAGCTGAACTTGATGAAAATTCTTCTTTGGGAAGGATTTTGATGTTTCTGTAAGCCATAAGGATGGGATAAAATGATGTTAGTTGGGGATTTTTCAGCCTTCATATTCTGTTGTATTTGCACAGGGTCTAATAGAAAGAAAAACCATTTTTTTCCTTCAAATTAAAATTCAGCATTGAGGAAAGTTCTTTAGTCAAGTTTGTGTTGAACTGGTTGAGCTGTCCTTGGGCCAAGGGCTATCAGGGCTCACATACCAATTCTTTAGCCTCCTCACCTATATCCCATATTGAAAAAGAAAGAAGTTAGAAAGAGCAAGCTGGGCCCTTTGACAACACAGTGGAAATTAGCACACATCCCAGGAGACCAAAATAAAAATTCATGTAAGAAAAATATGGGCACTGAGACCAAATAAAAAGAACAAAGCAGATGGGACAATAAAATGGGGGAAAGAATGAGCTAATGAGGTTTCCCCTATGCTTGGCTTTGGCTTCACACTCTTGGATTGACCTGATGGTAAGGATAAGTAATAAAATGAGTGGGTGGCTGTTCTGAGGCTGTAATCCACATATGTTACAACAAGATCAGTTATATAGAAGGACTTGAGTCTGTTCTAATGCTTCAAATCTAGAAGTAGCAAGAAACTGAATGGTATTGGTCTTAACAGTTTTTACAGTGATTATCATATTATGCAAGAATAAGACTGGAAAAATAAATCAATACACCAGCAAGCATTTATTAAGTATCTAATGTGTGCCATGTACCATGTTAAACACAAGGGATCCAAAACTTTTCAGAGCTTCTGCCCTCAAGAAGCTCATAGTTTAATGATAGATATAACATCATATATAAGCTGAATAAGCACTATTGGGAAGGAGTGCACTCATAGTTGAGGGGGATGACTTGGGAAACATTTTATTTAGAAGGTAGTGCTTGAGTTATGACTGAAGGAAACTAGGAATTCCAAGAGGCAGAGGTGAGGAGGCAATGAATTCTAGGCATGAGAAATGCCCAATGCAAAGGGGCAAAAAAAAAAAGGATGGAATATGTTGGGTGAGAGAGTGGCAGGAGTCAATGATATTGAAGATTTGAGCATGGGATGATAGGAATAATGGTGAAGCTCTTGACAGAAGTAGGTAAATTGGGAATAAGGGAGATTTAGCAGGGGTGTGGGGGAAAGATAAAGTTCTATATTATGGACCTGTTGAGTTTGAGATTCATTTTGTAATATCCAATAGGCAGTTTATGATGAGGGACTGGACCTCAGGAAAAAGACTACATATGGCTGGATATATAAACTGGGTTGTCATTGTCATAGGAATGATAATTGAATGCTTGGGAGCTGATGAAGATGCAAAATGTGAGAATATGGGGAGGAAAGGGGGGAGGGCATAAGACAGAGCCTTTGGGGACATCCACAGTTAGTGGGCATGGCATAGATGATGAATAAGCTAAGGAGGTTGAGGGAAAGTCAGAAATGTAGAACCAGGAGAGGATAATGTCCCTAAAGTCTGGAGAGGAGAGAACATCCAGGAGAAGAGGGTAGTTAATGCTGTAAAAAGCTGGAACAGTTTGGAGCAGTTAATAATAAGAATTGAGAAGAGACTATTAGGTTTAGCAATGAACATATCATTGCTAACTTTAGAGAGAGCTGTTTTTGTTGAGTGATGAGGTTAGAAGTCAGCTTACAATGGACTTAGAAGAGAGTTATAGGACAGAAAGGGGAGGTACCAAGTGTAGACAGCTCTCTCAAGGAGTTTATTCTTTTTTTTTTAAAACATTTATTTAATTAATTATTTAGAATATTTTTCCATGGTTACATGATTCATGTTCTCTCCCCCCCCCTCCTGTAGCCAATGAGCAATTCCACTGGGTTTTACATGTGTCATTGATCAAGACCGTTTCCCTATTATTGATAATTGCACTAGGGTGATCACTTAGAGTCTACATCCCCAATCATATCCCCATTGACCCATGTGATCAAATAAATGTTTTTCTTCTGTGTTTCTATTCCCACAGTTCTTCTCAAGGAGTTTATTCTTGAAGAGTCAGTCCATCAATATTCACTTTTTAAGCACCTTCTATGTGCCAGGCACTATGCTAAACACTAAGGGATATAAAGAAATGCAAAAATCATTCCCTGTCCTCAAAGGGATTCATAATCTGTTAAAGAGTAGGATAATACACATACCTACGATTATACAAATATATTTAGCTGAAATAGTAGGATCAAAATTAGGCTTTTTTTTTTTTTTAGGAAGGGGAAGATATGAGTGTGTATGCAGCAAGGCAGGAACTAGTAGATATGGATATATGGAGAGATTGAAGATGTATTTGTGTGTTAGAGAGGGGTAAAGGAGAGAGAGAGAGAGAGAGAGAGAGAGAGAGAGAGAGAGAGAGAGAGAGAGAGAGAGAGAGAGAAGAATGATAATGGAGATAATCTTCTGAGAAGACAGGAAGGAATTGGATATCAAGGGTGCATGCATAATGTTGACCTTGGCCATGAGAAAGGAATCTTCATCAGACACTTGCAATTGTAGTGATAATCTCATTTGTCTGGTGCTGTCTTGTGAAAGAAAATTGAAGGAATTGAGGAAATTAGCACCCCAAGTCGATGGTAGGAATTGAATGAACTACATTGACTCCATTTTATAACTCAATTCTGGAGTAGCTCAGTTTCCTTTCTATTTAAGTATGGGCATAATCCAAATTCTGTCATTTGAGAAAAGTTTATCCAATTGCAGGAATTGGTAGAAAACTTTGTTCCATTGTTTAAACACAGTGCTATGTGGCTGGGAAACTGGACTACCTGTATCTGCTATTTAGAGACCAAGTATGTAGGTTAGTTGATTAGAAATACAAAGATAGATGTAAGGAGTTCTCTCATAATTTACATCTCAAGCAACTTACATATTTTAAAACTGGCCCTATATTGATCAGTCAGTTATTGTTTCCATATTACATGCTTTATTGGGGAGGAGTGGGACACCTCTTTTCCTGAATTTAGGGATTTTTTCCTGTTCACTATCTCCCTCCCAATTTGGAAAATCCTTAATCTTTCATCCAACTAGAAAAGCATTCTACCTAATGCTGTATTGTTTCCTTTTAATTACTTGATCTTACTTGATTGTTTATCATGCATAAAAGTCTATCTCCCCCTGAAATCAAGGTCCAGCTTTACACTGAGGAAGGCGCTCAGTCCCAATGTTCAGCAACGGGTAAACAATATACTCAGAAAATCAAACCTTTGTCTCCTTGGTCATTTCATATTTTCTGCTCATTACTCTTGTTCTACATAGAAATTAAATGTGGCTTTCATGGATAGGAGGGATAGGGATAGGAGGCTACCTATATGCCATTTCAATATCCAGTCAGTTCAGTCACTCTCTTCTCCCTTAGCCTCGCTGTCCTGCAGACATTCTATCACCCACCCAGATTCAAAACCTTGAAGTCATTTGGGTTTTTTCCCTCCTCCTCTCCCACCTACGGCTAATCAGTCACCAAGTTCTTTGTAAATTCTGCAGTGTCTTTCCATATTTCTTCTTCTTTTCATTTCATTGCCACCACTCTCATCTTTACTTCTCACCTGAACTATTAACAGTCTCTTAATTGCTATGCCTACTCTCAACCTGGATCAACCTCCTCATTTTACAGATGTGGAAAATGAGAACTGAGGGTGGTGATGCTGCAAGTCATATTACTTATAGCTGATTTAGGAATAAAATCCATTTTTTGACTCTTATTCCAGTGCTCTGTTAACTTTACTCTTTATGGCAACTCAGAATTTTGTTAAACTAAACCCCTAAAAAATGATACCAAAGTTAATGTTGAAATAAAAAAGAATTTCTTTTGAATACCTTGGATTTTCAGTTTATGCACCTATATTTTGGCAAGTTTCCTGTTTACCTCTAACATAGTCATTTCTTTGTAAAATTTGGAGGTTTTAAAAAAATTTGAGGTCACTTTTATATATAGTACTTTCATGCATTGCAAGGGATTGTGGAGAGATGCATATCATTATGTTGTCTATGTGATAAAGCAGGATGAGATAACACTTAGATGAGAAGTAAATATTATGCCATATTGCTGTGAGGAAAATTTTTTAAAGCCTATGTGTGTTCAACACCAAAAATATAGATTACAACTTAAATCAGGCAATTATTTGGGCATCTTCAAGTTGGAGGATTGGTGTTAAACTGCAGATATAAACTAAAATTTCATGTTTTGAATCTTGTTTCACAAAAATTTTACTCTCCTGTCTATCTCACCATGACATAGATATGATACTGGGTTCTCAAAATTGATGTCAGCAAAGTACAAGCTTATAGTATATTGGAAAGGTTTTTTTTTTTTTTTTAACATTCCCTCCATGCCTGGAAGCAGCTAGGTGGCCCAGTGAATGGACAGAGTGCTAGGCCTGGAGTTAGGAGAACCTGAGCTCAAATTTAGCCTTAGGCACTTTACTACCTGTGACCCTGGGCAAGTCATTTAATTTCTATTTGCTTTAATCCACTAGAGAAGAAGATGACAAGCCACTCCACTTTATTTGTCTAGAAAACCTGTGGACAGTATGATCCATTGGAATCACAAAGAATTACTGAACAACAATAAGATGTCTGATGGAGAGAGTGTATCCATTTGGAATCAGGAAGACCCAAGTATAAATTTTGCTTAAAACATTTACTAGTTGTACAACCCTGAACAGCCTCAGTTTCCACATATGTTGAGATGTAACAAGATAAAACATAAGTAGTTTTGTAAAACTTTAAAGTGCTATATAAATTCATTTATTCATTCATTTGCAATGGTCTGGCCAAATCATTTTGCTTGTTGTTCTTCATACTTGACATCTCGCTTCTGGAAAATACATAAAAATAATTAATTGATATTTAGGAACTATTAACAAACCTTTTAGCATTGCCTACAGGGAGGAATAAACATTATACTCAAACCAAACATAATCAGTATTCTAAGCATAAAGAATAAAGTCACTCTTTCTACCTCTATTCTTTGTGGTCCTTTATAAATATTCACATTATTGTCTATGTGAACATTTTAGGTGGTATAAACTCTTTTGCCATCTCCCACCTCTGTGCCTTTGTACAGATTGTCCCTTATGCCTGAAACACACACACCTGTCTCTTGAAACATCCTATTTACTATCCTAATATCCCCAATTGCTAAGATTTTAAATATCATTTTGTATTATTTTGCATAAATTTTGTATTTTATACATCATATGTCCCCCCTAAAACATGCTCCTTGATAATATTATTTCTCTCTCTCTTTTTAATCCCTAGCTCAATGCCTGGCACATAGCCAGTGCCTAATAAAGGCTTGTTATTTGGTTATTGATTCAGACACTGACTGTATCTATTGTCCTGGGACCATCTAGCTAACCAAAGTGAGACTCATCACTCATTACAAAGTGGGCCACTAAGTGCTGAATTGTTTTGGATGTGGTGATCCATAAAAGAGCTAAGATTGCACCCTTTTCCTGCATCCATCAAGATGTTGGCAGGAAAGTCGAAAAAGAGATGGATGTTAAAGATCACATACTTAGACCATCTACGAACATTAATTTAGTCATTGATACTTCAATGTGTGACTAAGGTATTGATACATGGACAAGAATTATAGAGGAAAACAAGGAACAGTTGCTAATAGTAAAGGTGGAGAGAATATTCATGGGGATAGAATTACTGACTGCTCTGCAAGTTCAAATTATGTTGCTTTCACAACTTTGTTTTGCAATTTATTTTACTAGCTGTTATATTCTTTTCTCTGGCCTCCATTTTACTTGGTCCAGTCTGACATAAGATACCAGCAGGGGGAAAAAAAGCATCTATAGAAGGAAAAAGAGTCTGAGGGCATGTCAACAGTGATGAGAGAAGATGAGAATTAAACATGCCTGAAATAAAACATATTCATGTGAATGGATATGTACCATCTCTGATTCCCTCACAAAATATTTCATAAGAAGGAGACCTGAAATGTCTGAATTATTACTTCAACTTTCTCCATGACTTGGTGCTGTATTCTTAAGCATTTTTGCTATGCAAATCTTTTTATGCATAGTCCTTTTTTCTCCCCCATAGTTCTGAAATACTGTCCTTGAAAAACCCACAATTATTTACATAACACCAGCTATTGTTTGAAGTGCAAAGCAGGTCAAAGTTTGGTTTCTGGAGATTAATCACTGCAGTCTAGTTTATATTATAATAATTCCATTTATTTTCATATGGTTTGTTTTCTGAATCCTTGCTGGCTTCCATGTAAAAGTGACAAATCCATTTATTTCTGGTATAATGGATAATGTGATCAATGACCTTGCAACAATATTTCTTAAAAAAACCCAACAACAAAACCTAGAAGAAAAACAGAAAGATTTCTATTTATAATGCTGTTAACCAGCTCTACCTGTAGCTGTGCAGTAAATTCTCCCTGGACTTGACTAAAAGCAACTGTTCAGGGTTTTTGTATTATTGGATTTTCACTTGGATCTTCTTTCCCAAGAGTGGACAGAAGTTTGAATTAAGAAAACTGCATTCTAACCTCAGCAAGAGCCAGGGGACTCTGCTTTGTGCCAGCTTCACCAATACCACTATAGGAATGAGCTGGGTAGAAGTGTTTATGCCCCATAGTCAGTGATATGGCCCATTAGGAACTGACATCATAAATATGGAGGCAGAGATCTCATTCTTAAAACTTGAGTACCACATTTAGCTTAACCACAATGTTTATTCCTCTTTATAAGGAGCACTGAAAAGTCTTATGGGCCCTAAAGACCATCGAATTATTTTGAAGTATTTTCAAGAGGTGGGTAGTGTTAGGAAGGGGGAAAAGTCAGTCAACTAGCATTTTTTAAAGGAAGTACTGGGGATACAAAGAAAAGGGGAAAAACATTTGTCTAAAGAAGCTCTCAGTCTAATAGGAGAGATGTATTTGGTCCCATTTTTGCAATCATATTATGGAATTGTTTGAGTTTATTTTGGCTTTTCTATTTAAAAAAATCTTTTTACAGTAAAGTAGATTTGCAGTTGCAAAGCACACATGATGTTATAGGAAAAATAATAGTACAAACACTTATGTTTGAGCAGGAAAATATTCTGGTGGTGTTAGTTTACTGGTTTAGGTGTCAAGGATAGCATTGGTTACTATTCCTACTGATACGCTGTATTTGACTGCTAGGGTTGGGGTGGGGGTGGGATGGTGGGAGTTCATTGGTGGGAAGAGAAAGTTCTGTGGATAATCCCTACTTTCTGAAAGGATCAATTAAGTGGAAAGGAGGACTTCTCAAGATTCCTCTAGGCTGACGGTTATTAAGCCGTTTTGGGGAGTAGGTTGAGAATGAACTCCGGCAGACTCCTGAAGCTTGTGGATTCTTTTTCAAAAGATATTTTTAAATGCAGAAAATATAGAGTTACAAAGGAAACAAATTATATTAACATAGTTAACAAAATATTAACAAAGCAAGTCCTGCAGATCCCAAGTTAAAAACCCCTGCTCTGGATACCTGCCCTTCCTACATCCTCTCTGGGATAAATATCCTGGCAAAGAAACGACACTACCAGACTTCTGGCTGTCATTTTAAGAAAGGAGAATGCCGGCTGCGTGACTCCTTCCCACCTTTCCTACCCAAGTCAATCCCTTTCTCCAGCTGCTCATTCTCAGCGCCTATGTTTGGAAGGTTTGGAAGCTGCTTTTGAAGCTACCCCAAGGGGCGCGTGCAGAGCTTTGCAGAGGCGAATATGGACCGCATACTGCAGGGGAAGAGTCTCTAGGTTTCCTCCCCCTCTCTTTCAGACTAGAGGTATCCAGAGTTTCACATTTGACTAGCCGCCTTCCTCTTTTTTCTACCTAGAGAGCTTAGCTTCTAGTGTTTCCCTGACTAGGGAGGAGAACCTAGAGTAGTGAAGGGTAGGACTTGGGGGAGCAAGGAGTGAGGCAGAGAGAGGCTCACCCACTCCCGTTTTTACCTTAGAAAATAGATTTTAAAACTATTTGCGTCTTTAAACGGAAGCGTCCTGGCAGTGCCGAAGATCAGATACGCCTGGGTGAAGAGTTCTGTCAAAGAATATAACGACTGGGCTGAAACCCGCTTCTGCTTCGTTCCTCCTCAGGACCTTAGCCGGCCGGATGCAGGCTGCAGTCACTGGTCCTGCCAACACACTCCCTTCCCTCCCCCTCTCGCGCCCCAACCCCTCTTTTCTCCATTAGCTCAGGGGTAAAAAGGAAACTCGCCACTCTAAGCCTCTCGGACCCGTGCGCTACAGCTGCCCACTACCTCGCCCTACTCTCTTCCTTTCCCCTACCACCCCCAGCCACCATCCCCAGTCTCCCACCCCCGCCTCTCTCCACTCCGTCAGTCCTGCACGCGCAGCCTGGGACGCAGCCAATGGGAAAAGCGAAGACCCGCCACTCCATCCTCATACCGTCCGCCCCTCCCCAACCCCCAGTTCTGGTCCTCCCTGCTCAGCTATGCACAAGGAGCCCTGATGACGCGCGGCCCGATCATCGGCCAATCAGGGCTCGTTAGTGGCTGCGCCCCGCACGCCTTCCCCTAGCTTTAAGAATGAGAGAGCGCGCGCGCTGAATCTGACAGGAGAGCACTGCTCAGTGCCCAGCAAAATACAAGTCCAGCCTAAGCCGTTTTCAAGAGCAAACAAGTAGCGGCGCAGGAGTGTGAGCCTCGGCTGGGCTCTTCGTCTCCTCGAGGAACTAGTCTTCTGAGTTGGAGGGAAAGGACAAGTCTCTTGGAGAAGGGGAGGCTTAGGACTTTGTTGCCGTTTCCGGAAGATTTTGCAAAATTCTCTGCTCCAGCGCTAAGTCGTGCCCTGGTGGAGTATAGCCCGTCTGTGCCCAATTCCTCCATCCCTTTTCCCTCTCTTCCCTCAATGCTAAGCCATATCACAGTTGGCTTCGTAGAGGTGTGAAGAGAGTTAAGCTCCCATCCAGTGGGATCGGGCAGAATGCTGGCGCTGCTGGCCACAGGCGTCGTGTTCTTGGTGGTTTCTGGGGGTGGGTGGGGGATAGGAGTGCGGAGTCAGGAGAGCCAGGCGCCACCCGGGAGCCGGTTCGTGTGCACCTCACTGCCCCTGGACGCTACTAGCGCAGGATGTCCATTCCCATCAGTCCCTATTCAGGGAGGCGCGCTGACCCCCGAAGAGGAGCTCAAAGCTACCGTGTTGCAGCTGCGGGAGACCATCCTGCAGCAGAAGGAGACCATTGGAAACCAGCGGGAGACTATCCGCGAGCTGACCGGCAAGCTGACCCGCTGTGAGAGTATGGCTGGCGGTGCCGACGGCAAGTCTGGCCCCTGGAGGAAGGAATACAGCAAAACTGGGACCGGCAAAGATACCATGGGTGACCTTCCCCGAGACCCCGGCCAGGTCATTGACCAACTGAGCCGGACCATGCAGAGCCTGAAAGACAGGCTGGAAGCCCTCGAGGTACCGAGAGTTGGGAGTGGGGGCATACCCTGCGGGATGTTAGGTAGCTTGAATTGGGGATGTAGGAGAGAGAGAAGTAGGAGGGTTACAGAACTCAGCCTCGAGGAGGATTGGGAATTAGGACCCTTACCATCCACTTGAGAGACTAGTTCCCAGGTGCCAAATTCCCAGAAAATTTCTCTTAGCCTGAACTTGAGGGGAGGATGGTGGGGAGTGGAGAAAGGGTGATGTAGGAAGAGTGTGGTAGTGTTCACGGCAGCGTGGATGAGATTGGTTGTGTACGTGTTGGGTTATATATAGTGCGTTTGTATTTGCAGTTAACTTAGAATGTTCATGATTCTATTCACATCTTTACTTACCTGTCTGTGTGACAGGGAGACAGACAGTGAGAGAAGAGGGAAGGAGAGAGAAGAAAAAGGAGGAGGTGGAGTGGAGAAGGGAAGGAAAGAGATAAAAGGGAGAAGAAAAAAAGGAAAAGGTGGAAGAGAGAGGGAAAGAAGCAGGGGAGAGAAGAGAACAAGAAAGGGAGTAGAAAAATGGGGGAAAGGAACACAGATGGGCTAATAAGAGAGAGAGATGGAAAAGGAGGAGAGGGCAAAGGGGAGAAATGGGTTATGGGTGGAGAAGAGGATAACGGAGGAAAAGGAAGAAGAGCGGAGACAGGGGAGCCAGAGACAGACAGAAGGAAACAGAGACAGAGGTTCCTAAATGAAAATAGAATCGAACAAATTGTCACTTGTATAGTTTGGGGGCGGGTCGGGGAGGGGGAAACTCTCAGTTCCTGGCTGCGGATCTATAAATCTAGTCTCGCCTCCAAGCTGCCATTGTGAAGTTACATTTGGTTCTCCAAATGGTTCCTGTGAGAAAACTCTTCTGTTTTCCGTTTGTCCCATCCTTATTCTCTGATTCTAGGAGCCAATAGGCCAAATATTTCTCTTCACTGTTCTTGAAAGAAAGGGTTAAAATTCAGTTCCCCACCATTGCTGTGACAATGGGAGTATCTAGTTTGTTTCCTAGGGACCATTATTGATGAGTACTTGAATGTGAGATTCTTTTCTTGTAAACACCAAAAGAAAACATTATTGAATTTCTTTTTTTTTCTTCTTCCTGAGTTGAGGGATGTAGTATATGTTTCTGTGTTGCCTTTTAAAAAAATATGCCTTGATCTCTCCTATCTGAGCCCAGACTCTCCTTTAGGTTTGTGATACTGACATGTGGAATCATATGACATTGGCATATGGTGTATCCTTTAATAGAGCAGTAGAGGGCTGGAACAGAAGTGGTAAAAAAAAAAGAGATATTTCAGAAATATGTGAAAATGTGTGTCTGTGTTACTTCACACACTTCACACTGTACTTACTAAAATTAAATTGGAAGGTCTTATGAATGTACCTACCATGAATGGGCTGCCAAGTCTGGGATTGTTAAGTGAAATCCAAGCAGAAAGAAAATGATCTCATTAATTTCAAAGGAAATGAATGCTAAAATGTTGTGAAATCTAACAAGTAATTTTAAGGTGTGATTCTTTTTGCTAAAGAGGGGGAGAAGTTATATCCCTTCTTCTTGAAGAAATTATTCCTTAATTTTCAAAGTAATTTTGAATTTTTATGGAGAAAAAAGGTATTAGTCTCTAATTTGACCTTATTTGTCTAGGAATTGAAGTTTTCTGCATTTCAGAATAAATTGAAAATTATTGACAAAATTTCTCTATCATATAATATCATATCATATATCAAACATATAAGGTTTGAATGATAAACAGTAATGACCATGAAATCACTTCAGAGTTTTCTGATATAATGTCTAAATATTAAAATAACTATAGATATTTGACACATCACTTAATGATGAGGTCTAAACTAGATGAAAGAATTGAATAGAAATAAGGATTCAGATTCATTAATAACATTTAAAATATTAATTTCTAGAATTTAAATAATTTAAAATCATAATAATGTTCCCTTGATACCTGTTCACCTCCTTTTATATAGCATTAAAGATTGAGGTCTGTTATAATTTCTCTATTAATTTTGAGAGAATTTTGATTTGCATTTTAAAAAGTCAAAGTTGTTTCTTTTGTGGGGAGAAGAGGAAGGGATAAATATGACCCCCCAAAGTTGTAATTTTCATAAGTTTCAATAGTTGGTTAGAAGTTTACATATTTAGTGAGGGAAAAAAAAACTTTTGCAAGAGATAAAGAGGTTCATGAATTTCAAATATTGTAGCAAAAAATAATCCCTAGTTTAGTGAAAGTCATTTTCAACAGAGCACACAAGTAAACCATTTCCTTCCCACTGTTGGTATAATTTAATGCTTATGTTTTGGAAACTCTTCTCCCTAGTGGCTGTGCCATTGGATTTAAATTTCACAGTTTTTCTTGTCAACTGGCATAAATACCTCTTCCTCTCTCTCTCTCTCTCTCTCTCTCTCTCTCTCTCTCTCTCTCTCTCTCTCTCTCTCAAAGCACCAACTACGTGTCAATGTGTCATATGCAGTTCTGCCTAATGACTTTCGAGAGATGCTTCAGAGGAGACTTGGGGAGCTGGAACGCCAGCTTTTAAGCAAAGTGGCTGAACTTGAGGATGAAAAATCTTTGCTTCATAATGAGACTTCAGCTCATCGACAGAAGACAGAGACAGCACTGAATGCACTCCTGGAAAGAGTTTCTGAGTTAGAAAGAGGTAACTTTTCTTTTTCTTTTTTAGTTTCTAAATGACCATTAAGTTCATAGGTTTATAGTATTTAGAGCTTGGATACTATCATTTAGTTTAGGCCTCTCATCCAACTTCATTTTGCAGTTGGGAAAACTGAGGCCTATAGAGAAGTGATTTGTTCAATATAATTTTGTCCAAACTACTATTCTTCTTGTTTCTGTCTTGTCTAACTCATCATTACCCCATTTTGGGGTTTCTTGGCAAAGATACTGGAAGTTTTTTTGCCTTTTTCTTCTTCTGCAGCTCTTTTTTTTTTTTGGATGAGAAAAATAAGTCACATAGGGTTGTGACTTGCCCAGGTTCATACAGCTAGTATCTGAGTCCAGATTTCAACTCAGGAAGATGAATCTTCCTGACTGCTGGCCCAGCACTGTATCCAACGCACCACCTAGCTGTCCAGAAATTGCTATTTTAGGAAATTGCATAAAGAGGGCAGACAGGGAAGGTTCGAAGTCCTTGAAGGCCATTTAATCATAGTCATTTTTGTAATTTTTATACCACCTAGTCCAGGCATTCAGTAAGTATTTTTTGAATTCATGAATGTGCTAGCTACTATCTTTTTCACCATCATAAGTGACTAATTTGGCCAGAATGCTGAGAACCATTAAATCTCTGCTAGAGATGATATAGCTGGGGTTATAGTTCACATTGCCTCCCTCCCCCACTCCAGTTAGAGCACTGAGTCTGTAATCAAGATTTGAGTTAAAATCTGACCTCAAATACTTACTAGCTATGTGAACCTGGGCAAGTCATTTAAAGTCTGTTCAACTCAGTTTCCTCATCTGTAAAATGGGGATAATAATTGCACCTATCTTCCAGGTGTATTATGAGGATCAGATAGTGTAAAATGCTTAGTAAAGTACCTGGGACATATTTGGTACTTAATAAATGCTTGTGTCCTCTCATTCAGAACTTGATTTGTTTCTGACTGACACAAAATACCAAGGACATTTTCTTTTTCTTCCATCATTAGGACAATTTGACTTTTAAAAATCCATTATAGCTGCATAGGAATCAAATATAAACATTTAGTTTGACCTATAGGAGCCTTGGGTAGCTACATTGTTACTGTCTTTAGGTCAATCCAAAGATTCAGATTCATAGATACATTAGAGATGATTTAGTATAATTCTCCCCCCCCCCCACTTTTTTATTGAATAGAGGAGGAAATTTATGCTTACCAGGATTAAAATTACTTAGCAAAGGTCACCTAAGTGAGTTAGTGGGAGGGCTGGATCTAGGTCCCATTTCCCCTGAATTAATGCTCTTTCCATCCATCCATCCATCCATCCATCCATCCATCCATCCATCCACCCATTCATCCATCCATACATACATGCATACATACACATCCACCCATCTGTCCATTCATCTATCCTTTCTGTTAGTAAACTTTAAATTTCTGTTCTTTGAAGAATACTGTGCTAGGTACCAGAATGCTTCTTTTGTTATTTATACTTATATTCTATTTAAGTTTCTTGTTATTGATGATCTCAAATAATCTTGATGAGTGACTAGTATTTAGGCAAATGACAATGAGATATAATGATGGGAAAATATTAAGGAATTATAATAAACTTCCTTTGAAAAGGGATAGGAATAAATGAAACCTGTGGATAATCCTTAAGCCTCATATTAGTCAATGCCTTTAAACTTTTCCTCACCTGGACCTAACAGCAAATAGTATACTCCTTTTTTTTTTCTTTTGGCATACAGATTGATATGTTAATTAATAACATGATAGAAGAAGGGGCATAAAAAGAATGCCTGGACAATTCATAAGATTATTCTTTAAACAGTTGAGTTGACTTTGGAATGCAGGACAAGTTTCATGAATACTAATGATTTCAATATATTAATTTCTTCTGCATTTTCATCATAGACTTAGAAGAAATGTTAGAAACCATCTGGTCTAATGATATCAAACTCAAATAGAAAACATGGCTGGTAAACCATACATGGGCAGCTGGGTTTCTTAGTAGATAGAATACTGGGCTTGGAATTAGGAAGAGTTATTTACCTTGAGGAGTTCAAATCTGGCCTGAGACATTTACTAACTGTATGACCCTGGGTAAATCACTTAATTGCCTCAGTTTCCTCATCTATGAAATGAGCTGGAGAAGGAAATGACAAACCACTCCAGTAATCTTGCCAAGAAATCCCCAAATGTGATTGAACAATAACAACAGATAAGAGATGGCACATTAGGTAGGGGAAGAAGGAAGGATAGACTCAGAAAAGAAGGTGATATTAAAAAAACACAAGATCTCAATAACATTTTTGGAAATAAAATAAGAATAATACATAGAAAAGAAAGGAAGTTCAAAGGGAGATGACTGTAGTATAAAAACAACAATAACTCATAGTCATAAAAGAAGATAAAGAATGTATCCATGAGCCATATGGTGAAGAGGAGAATAGTCTGTTGGGAAATGCCTGGTGGGTAAAAGCAACCATCCCTGAGGAACTTCAGGCAAGTGCTCTGTCATATCCTCTGTTTTGGTGGAAATTACTAGCATAACTGAGGCCAGAGTTTTGCTTTTTGGCCTGACATACCCCTTATACTTGCCCTTCTTTTTTCTATTTTAGCACTTTGCTTGTAAAACTGCATAGATAGAAACTATGTCTCCTCTCCCCCAATAACACCCCCCCCAAATAACAACAACCCATGGTAAGAGATCCCAAAGCAATCAAACACTAAGTTCCCAGAGAGTCTAATCAAACTAATTTCTCTTCACTGGAAATCCTGCTCCATCTGTGACAACATTTAGGGCAAACTGGGCACAGGAGCTGCTGCAGAGAGAGCCTGGAACCACAAATGAGACTAAATCATTTCTTTTTGCTCCCCTTACCTTCTCCCTGCTGGCCACCTGCAGCTTCTAATGTATCTGGCTGACCTTTTAATTTCTTAATTGGCCTTCAGTTGGTTTCTTTTGGTGGGTTCACATGATTATTACAGTTACATAAAAGTCAGTGGCTATCAAGATATATCATTCATGGCACCCCTTCCCTAGCTGCTCCTAGCTCTAATTAAGCCTGTTGTCACTAAATTACTGATATTTCAGATGGTGAAGCTTATTAAATTAGCAAGTCTACCCACCCGGTAGGGCAGGAGGAGTAATTTCTTTTTATTAGATGGCAATATCTTCATTAAGAAATAGCCATTTGCCACTAAAAAGCAATATAATGGCTATATGGAATCAGAGAATCTTGGTTCTGTGGGGGTCCCTTCCCTCTTAAAAAATCATAGGGGGTCAGAGATGTCTTTGACATAGGCAACTGCCAGGTGAGGAAATTCCTTCTGCCAGGGCAAGTCAGTACCCTCTCTGCAACTTAGAGAGTTGCCTAGGGCACTGAAATTAAGTGACTTACTCAGGGTCACACAGCTAGTATGGATCAGAAAGGAAAATTGTATCCAGTTCTTCCTGATTCTGAGATCATTGCTGAGATTAGGTCTCTCCCTCATGTTAAAAAATTATCCATATTTATTATATTATATATTAGTAGATTATATTAGAATATAATTAGAATAGAATAAACATTATCTATTACATATATTATATATGAAATATATGATGACATAGTCTATTTCACACACACACACATATATGTATATAAAATTTGGGGCAACTAGATGGCATAATGGATAGAATACTAGGATTGCCATCAGGAGGACCTAAGTTAAAATGTGACCTCTGATACTAGCTGTGTGACTTTGGGCAAGTTACTTAACCTCTGTTTGCTTCAGTTTCCTCAACTATAAAATGGGCATAATAATATCCACTTCCCAGGTTTGTTGTGAAGATCAAGTAAGTTAATATTTATAAAGCTTTTTAGCAAAGTTCCCGGTACCTTGTAGGTGTTTAATAAGTGCTTATTTCCTTCTGCTCTTCATTTAATTAAATATTAAATTAATTAAGATTGCCTGTTCTAGTATTTTAGTCTTGTTCTGGATTTTTTTCCCCACCTATAAAATCAAGTCAACACTATCTTGTCAAGGGTTTAGCAACTCTTTGCCCCTAAAAAACCCCCAAACAACCTATTTGTGTAGGGATATACCTAGCTTTAGGAAAAAGAGATAAATCAGAGAAGGGCGATTCATTTATTTAACAAATATTGATTAAGTACTTACCATGTGCCAAACCCTGATTCTCCTATCACCAAAGACTTCTTTTAGACAAGAAGCAACTCTCCTGCTCTTGAGTGCTTGTTTACAGATCTCTCAGTCCTCAGCAGAGTTTGGCAGCAGCTCAAATAACAGGAGATGTTTCAATTTCAATTGGTTAAAAATGAAGATAATCTCTGAAAGGATAATGTAAGTGACCAAGGGAAAGAGACCATTCTCCAAAATTCAGTTTACCTGCAAATTTATATAAAGGCAGACTCACTTGTCGTAAAGAATCCTGGAACCCATCAAACAATAACCACTTATTAAATACTTCCTATGTTCCAGACAAATTGAGCAACTAAGTGATGCAATGAATGGAACACTGGGTCTGAAGTCAGCAAGATACGTCTTCCTGAGTTCAAATCTGACCATAGACACTTACTAGCTGTGTGATCCTGGGCAAGTCACCTGGACACAGCAATTCACCCTGTTTGCCTCAGTTTTCTCATTTGTCAAAAGAATGAGAGAAGGAAATGGCAGACCAGTTCAGTATCTCTACCTAAAAAAGCCCTAAAGGTGTCCTTAAGAGTCAGAAAAAATTGACTAAACAACAAGTGTGCCAGAAACAGTGGTAGGCACCAAAGATCACATATTTAGAGCTATTGTTGTCTTTTTTGTTGTTGGACCATTAAGATATAAACTATCGAATTATACTGAGTTGTGTAAGCACCCCTCACAACACTATTTAGTTAATTGTTGTTTAGGTGTATGGGTGGAGCCCCAGGGATCAGCATCTTCACCAAAGAATAGTTTATTCACTGAGCAAGATCTGCATGCCCTCTCTTCTTACTCCAAAGCCCCTGAAAGTTACACTTTTGGAACAAAATCTCATGAATTCTTAACTTTGTTAATTTGGAATTTATGGCAGGGTATGATCTGTTATAGTTTGATTTAAAAAAAGAATATGGCAAATAGTTTAAAACAAAACTATAGTTTTAACCAACTTAAGAAAACAAATTTTGAAATATTTCATTGGTATCTTTTGTTTCCAAAAATTTTGCCTTCCTCTAGCAGGTGAACCATCTGGTGTGATAAAAGAATAATCAGAAAGAAGGAAAAAAATCAATTTAACCAAACTAATTCACACGTCTAAGTCTTGTGGTATGAGTAGCATTATACTCCTAGAGTCCATCACTTAAAAAAACACACACAAAAAAACCTTACTTTCTGATTTAGTATTAATTCCAAGACAGGAACAGTAAGGGCTAGGCAATTAGGGTTAAGTGACTTGTCCAGGTTCACACAGCTAGAAAGTATTTGAGGCCAAATTTGAACCCAGATCCTTATGACTCCTATCCACTGTGCTACTTGGCTGCTCCTTAGTCCATGGCTCCTACAAAGGAGTGAGGGAGGTGCTATAGTACCCAGCTATAAAACATATTTTTTCTCTAAGGCTAAGCTTGGTTGTGATGGTTACATAGAATTCTGTTGAAAACAACCAATTTTCAAGCAACTAGGTTGTATAGTAGAAAGAATGCAGGTCCTGGAGTCAGGAAGACCTGAGTTCAAATCTTGCCTAAGACACTTAGTAGCTTTGTGGCAATGGACAAGTGACTTAACGTTTCTTTGCCTTAACTTTCCTCCTATATAAAATGGAGATAAAAGCATCTACCTCCCAGGGCTATTGTGAAGGTTCAATGAGATGATAATTTTTAAGTCAAACATGGTGCCTGACACATAGTAAGTGATATATTAATAGTAACTAATATTACTATTTAAGAAACACTAGTTTGTATAAGTCTTAGAGAATCAAGGATTATTTTAAAGTTGAAGAGAATTTAAAGATCATCTCCTGTAGTTCTTTCATTTTATAGATGAATAAACTGAGTCCCAGAGAAGAGTCTTATGCCTTGCCCAACCAAGATCACACACAGCTAATTAATAGCAGAGTAGAGTCTAAAACCTAGGAAGTATTTCATGACTGTTATTGTGGTCATTCAATCATTTCAGTCATGTCTGACACCCCATTTTCTTGGCAAAGATACTAGAGTGGTTTGCAATTTCCTTCTCTACCTCATTTTTATAGATGAGGAAATTGAGGCCAACAGGGTTAAGTGAGGTGCCTGGGGTCACATAGCTAGCAAGTGTCCGAGGCTGGATTTGAACTTGTGAAGATGAACCTTCCTGCTTTCAGACCTGGCACGCTATAAACTGCCCCAACTATACTCCAATGATAAACCTTCATACTTGTATGGTGTAAGTTTCCTTATCCATTATTCCCTTTGATTTTCTAGAAAACCCACCTTAGATATTAATATTTCTATTTTTATAGATGGGGAAATTGAATCAATGATCAATGAAATTAACTTGGGAGGAGATTCTGTGGAAATCATTCTCACCTGAACAATAAAGTAGATTTTCATTGCCTTTTAACTGGCAAGCCTTTCTTGATATAGGGTGGTTCTTCTACATCCTTGAAAGTGATGTCACTTTTCTTTATAAATATTTAAAGATGTAGATTCTGCCACTTCCTCCTCCCCTCCCCCTAATTCAGACTGGCCTTCTCCCTTATTTAGTCCAAAGTACAGCAAAATCTTATAGCCTAGGGAGCTTTTCACTAAACTACAAACATAGTGCCTTACATTCCTGTAGTGCTTTGTAAGGTTTTGGCTAACCAGAACTCTCAGTTATCTAGATTCCCATAATTTCCCTATCTTTACCACTTCTCTTAGAGAGCAAAAGAGTTAAGTTCCTTGATTTAGTTTATTTATTTCTTTATTTTGGAATAAATTTTATTGATTTTTTTAGGAAGGGGGCTAGGCTAAATAGCTTTATTTCCTTCAACTAATCCTATAAATAGTTCTTGTAATGTGGCTTCCAGTTCTCATAGCATCCTGGTCATTCCCTGGTTACACTGTGGTTTTGAATAAATCTTTTAAAAGGTGGCACTCAGAACTGAGAGTGATTTTCCTGATGTGGTCTGATGAGTAAAGAGAAAAATGATTCACTCATCTCACTCTTTCCAGACATTCAACTTCTATTAATTCAGCTCAAATCTTAAAAATCAATGTGATTGAGGGGAAAAAAAGTCAACTATGGAAACTAAGCTGTGGACTAAAAAGGTATCTTCCTTTTTCTTCAACTCTAGGTAACAGTGCGTTTAAGTCACCTGATGCATTTAAGGTATCTCTTCCTCTTCGCACGAATTACTTATATGGAAAGATTAAGAAGACCCTTCCTGAACTATATGCCTTCACTATATGCTTGTGGCTGAGATCCAGTGCTTCCCCAGGCATTGGGACTCCATTTTCCTATGCGGTATCTGGCCAGGCCAATGAGATTGTACTAATTGAATGGGGCAATAATCCAATTGAATTGCTAATTAATGACAAGGTAAGACCTACTTGTGATTAATTTTTATGTGCTCTGCTAGTAAGAAGTACATCCTGGGATGGTTAAAAAAAAAGATGTTTAAAATAAAATTTAAAAAGCATGAAAAACTTGTAAACAGTCATGAAGAGGAGGAATGGAAAAACCAAGCTGGGTGACCAATTTTACAACCATACTAAGTTATCCAGACTAAACATGTTTATCCTGCTCTCCCTCCCTTATGTTCAGAGGCCCTAGGTTCAAATCCCACTTTTGATGGTTGCTGTGTGAGGAGCAACTAGGTGCCACAGTGGATAGAGCACTTCAGATCCAGTATGAGATACTGCTTAACTGTGTGCCCTTGGGCAAGTCCCTTAATTGCCAAAAAAATGTATATATATATATATATATATATAAAATAATCTGCCCCAAACAACCCCACAGCTGATGCTTGCTGCCTTAAACAAGCCAATTAAACTTATAAAAATCCCTTGGTCTCATTTTCTTCATCTGAACAATGAGGAGGTTGGACAAGCTGGCTTGTGAGATCCTTTTTCAGTCTTAGATCCTAGGTAGTAATTACAATTCTGTTTCCTGTTTTTAAAGAAGAGGCTACTGAGTGGTTATGGACAAAGCTGTTTTCATCCAGCAATGGAAATGGGTTTGCTCCAAGCTCTTTCCCCTCTGCTTCACCTTTATTTCCATCCCCTCCATCCCAGCACTCTAACTAAATTTAGTTAAGGTTACAGTCTGAAGCCACCAAATAGAGCAAAACTAACTGGCCTACATGGGGATGAAATCCCCTGTGCAGGTTCTTACCCAACTGAGCTAATCAGCCATAATGGTGGTAGCATGCATCAGGCTAGCAGTCTTCTCTGCTCACAAACTCTTGCTTGCCCTAGATTAGAAAAAAGAAGCTCATTCTACACTTATCTGTTTGGGTATACGTATGGGTGTATGCAGAAAAATAGCATTATGTCGAGTCATTACAGGAATGAAGCTGATATTACATGTAATGACATTATATGACAGACACCGAGATCTGTCTTCTTGGTCAACAAGCATTTATTGTTAACTTTACGCCAGGCACTGTGTTAAGTGCTGACCATAGGAAGAGCAGCAAAAAATAGTCCCTGCCCTCATGGAGTAAGGGAAGCAGCAGGTAAATAACTAGTTATCTAGAAGACAAATGCTGTGTAAGTGGAAGATGATCTCCAAGGGGTAGGAAGAAGATAGTGATGGTGGTGGAGATCTGGGAAAAGATTCTGCAGAAGATGAGATTTGAGCTGAACTGGGGAAGCTGGGGGAAAAGAAGATCCCAAAGGTGATTGGAGGTCTTTGACTCAGGAAAAATGCACCCATCAGGACCAGTGAACTCCTGAGAATTCTTAAGGATCTTTGGAAGTGAAATAATTTTACGTCTGATCATTGTCTTACCTGAATAATTTTGTGTGTATATATAGACATATATTTCCTTATGTCTGAGATGTCATGGAATCTTCCCACTGTGTTCAGTATTTCACAGGGCACCTTCTGCAGCAAGCTATTAATTGTTTTAAAATAACATCATTTGGTGCATTCAAATTCACAGTAGGACACAGGACCTTGTTTTCTTTTCAGTTTAGTCCTCTTGTAAACACCTAATCCCTGGGAGGATCGCACAGGAGGGTTGCTAGGAGACATACAGTAGCATTCAGATGCTTCATGGTCATGCCTGCTTGTTAAGAATACTTACAAAGATCCCTTGCTAATGTGTTTTCTGGGCTGGAATTTACTTCCTTCTGTTAATTACAGTTTAAAATCTCTACTCCCTCCCCTTAATTTAAAGGCCTTTTAGTCCATTACACCAATCATTTGTGCAGAAGGGCTTTCAATATTTATTGTGTGCACACCCAGTGAGCTGTCTTTCCACTTGGAGTCGAAGAAATAGTGCCAGGGTATAGAACTCATAGTCAGATGAGGGATTCAGGCCAATATTGGTTAAAAAAAAGTTTTGAACATTGAATAAAGGGGATTTGCAGAAAGAAACCTGCCAATAGTTCTTAAAAATGAGTTTTACTGGAAAGAAGGGCATATTTAGAACAGCTTGTTCGGTGACTCTCCTCAGCTAGGTAAAGTGGTCTTCTCTGGGCAGGCTTGCTGATGTTGGAGAGAATACATTCTGGCCATTCTAACCATCGCTGCCATCACTCTTGAAAGACAGAAAAGGGAGGCATGGCTAGTTTGGGGTTAGACATTAAGGTATCTAAAGGAAATCCTCAACACTACCTACAAAATATCGTCTACTTTTACATTCTTAATATTTTTCAAAGTTCATGTTTTCCCCTCAGATTAATCTTCTGTAAAGAAGTTAGGGCAGATATTATTATTTCCATTTTCCAGAGAAGTCAACAAAACCCAGATAGGTCCAATGGTTTGGCCAAGCTGATGCAGCTGGTTACTGGCAGTCAGTGTTAGAATCCCAAACTCTTGGCTCCTGACCAGAATTTGACTATCAGACCACATATTTTCTTATTTGTCCTTCCTCATCTCCCTCAACCTGTTCTGAATCGAAGCTGTGTGTAGATTCAGGACACCCAGACATTAGCTCAGACAAGGCTTGACTGATGTCCTTTAAATCTCATTCTCTTCCATTGTTTTAATACAGGTGGCTCAGCTCCCTCTGTTCGTTAGTGATGGAAAGTGGCATCATATCTGTGTCACCTGGACAACAAGGGACGGAATGTGGGAGGCCTTTCAGGATGGAGAGAAACTTGGCACTGGGGAAAATCTTGCACCCTGGCACCCAATTAAACCTGGGGGAGTTCTGATTCTTGGGCAAGAACAGGTGAGTATAGAGAGAAGCATTTTTCCTGAGGCAAAAATGTTGAACATGGGAAATTAGCAATTCAGTCACAGTTATTATTATTTCAGGCTCTCAGTAACATTTCAAGGGTTGTATTGAGGATGGCTTGTCATTTCTTCTGTTTTAATCTTCAGGGAACCTGAGTATAATTGGCATTTAGCATGCTATAATCTCATTAAACACTCAGTACATTAAAATATACAGAGTGTAAATACCTAAATTAATAGCAAAATAAACTCTTGATGTTAATGATATTTCTTCCTAATATACAAGACATTTGGCACATTTTCAATGGTATGACACTATAAAACACCTTGACAGAAGGAGAATAATTGAATTAGCGAAATTTAAGCACATCTAAAAATAAGTGGGACCTTTTGGCCAAGTCTAGTTTGGCACTTGGGTCAAATTTCTTCTTTTGATGTCTTGTTAATTGAAACATTTTTGCTTCCACGCAACACAATAAAATCTAGTGCAATTTCTCTAGTTCTGTTGCCTAGCAGTAGTGGAAAATTATACTTTAAAAAAGGACACAGGTATGCTTTATATCCATTCTTGTTTTTTTAATTAAGATTTTTTCAATAAACAAGAATTTATTTTCTCTCCCTCTCAAATGTTTCCCTCACTGGAAAAAGGAAAAGAACAACAAAACCCTTGTTTGCAAATATGCATAGTTTAGCAAAACAAATCCCCACACTATCCATGTCCAAAAATATATGTGGCATTTATTTTTGAGTGAAATCTATTACCTTTCCATCAGAAGGAGGTAGCATGCTTCATTACTGGTCCTGTGGGATTGTAGTTGGTCATTGTATTGATCAGAGAACTTGTCTTTCAAAGTTGTTTCTCTTTCCAATGCTGTCAATCATTAAAGGAACTTTCTGCAGCATTTACTTAACACATTTGGGGTTTGGGAGCTTCACAGAGATGCTTTTCATTTCATAAAACTAATACCCACAATGGCCTCCTAACATTTTTTCCAGCCTTTAGACTTGTCACATTCCCCATTTCACTCTGAATCCATACTGCACCTACTTTTAGAAAACCTCATAGAATACCATTTTTATTGTGTCTCTTACTTAGGACTTTCTAATAGCTTCTTGCCTACACAAGCAAGTTCAAGCAACTTAGGTTGACGTTGAAGATAGTCCATTAATTTCTCTTACTCTTCAAATCCAACTTTAGCTCCTACTGCTTTCATATATGTGTATATATATGTATATGTATATATACATATATGTATATATGTGTATATATATATATATATATATATATATATAAACACTTGGCTTTTACCAGACCTGTCTTCTTATTGCTCCCTAAACATACCATGTCCATTAGACTCTGCAAAGTCTGTCCACTCTTCTCCTTTGTGTATTCTAATTTTACTTCTTCAAGGTGGTAGTCAACATCCATATACTTCAGGAGGCTGACTGCTCTGCTTCCCAGTGATCTTTCCCTTTTCTGAATGTCTCTAGCACAGACTGTTTACGTCTCTCATTCTTGTCACAAAATAGTCCCTGCCCTCAAAGACCTTACAGTCTAATGGGGAAAAATGTATGTAGGGGAGTGGTGGCCAGTGATGGGCATTTTGGATCAGAAAATAATAGGGATTGTAAGTGGGGCCATGACTTATTCCATTCAGGAATATCCCATTCAGTAGAGTGGACTTGATCATGGTTCATGGTTTCAGAACTTTGGGGTTGGAGAAGGGAAGAAGAAAGGGCAGCACAAAGCCAAGTGTCATCATGTAAGATATTCAAAGAAGGGAGGTGTCCATAGGCTTGCCTTAGAAGACTTCACAAAGAAGATTAGACTTAAGTTGACCTCTGTTGACTAATTCAATGACAATTGCTCTGAAAATTATGGTGATAGCTAATTATTCTACTCAAAATGTTTGTCTTTAAAATGTTATTGATTATATATACATATCTATCTATCTATCTATCTATCTATCTATCTATCTATCTATCTATCTATCTATCTATCTAGTTATCTTTCCACATCATGACTTTCTCCATCACAACTTTCCCCTTCACTGTTCCGACATATGGCAAGTCAGTATAAGAAACTGAATGGGAATGTTTTTGGAGTTTCATGGAAGTCATAGATGATACATGAAGACCAACAGATGTCACAGCAAAACTTTAGAAACTCAGAAATGCATACTTAATGAAAATTTATAATAAAGTACTGTAAATGCTCCATAAAAGAAAAAGAAAAAAATTCAGATTTATTCTCTGGTATGAAGGGAGGGCCAAAAATAATTTACTTGGATTTTCCAGATCATGGGGGTGCTGCACCCCTAAGCCCTGCAATGTGGAAGGGATAACTCAGTGTTTACACATACACACAGATATCATTTTCCAACTGGCATACTCTACCTCCAGAATAATTGCTCGTAACAAATTATAGTTTCAAAAAACATATTGCCCACATTTGACAACATGCACCTCGTTTGCCACCTATCATCCATCTCCTCTGTCAGGAAGGTCCTCTGAAGTGAAGATAGGTAACTACATTGATCAGGATTCTGATGTCTTTCATCATGGCTCTCCTTTTTCATGTTTGATGCTATTGGGTGAATGTTCTGTTCCCTTTCTGTCACATCCATTCATGCAAATCCTCCCAATTTTCTCTGAATTCTTCAAATGTGGCATTTCTTGCTTCCTGACGACACAATAGTACATGATTATACCACAATTTGTTCACCTGCTCTCCCACTGATAATTAGCTTTCCCTTTTTAACCTTCTCAGATCAGCCAGGGAAAGGTCAGCCTTGTAGGGAGGCAGCATTGTGTATTATCTAGGATCATGGTCCACCCAATTCTGTTTCACCAATACTTGTGTAGGAGTTTGCTTTGGCTGGATAGACCCTGGCTTGATCACAGAAGTACACAATGCGGAGCTGATGAATTGTGACAAACGTCAGCAGATGTGCTTCTGAATCTGTTTGTACTTTCCTTGCCTAGTGACATTCATTTTTTTCAGGGCCATTAGCACTTACATGAGCTGCTTTTCGTGTTTGTTTTTTGGTTAAAAGCTATTTGGAAAGAGACACGAGTTAGATGACCTTGGAAGGCATTAGCTAAAGCTGAAGCAGCAACAGCTCTAATCTCACAAGCTTTACATTTTTTCCAATGAAATATGCTGCATGTAGATCTTAACATGCTGTATATTCCTAGAGTGTTTGAGCCATTGTTAGGGGCTTCTCTGGTCCCTGGGACTAGATACTGGCTTTTGACAAGAAGTCATTTTTAATGGTGTTAAGGAAAGTCATCCTGATGAGAGGGGAAAAGTGCTGCCCTGGGAATGAGGCAATAGCCTCAGTTCTCATCTTGGCTCTGTGACTTACTTGCCTGCTTGACCTTGGGCAAGTTGCTCTCTTTTCCTCTGTAGACCTCAGTTGTCTCATATATGAAATGAGAAGATTGGAATCTATGAACTTTATTAGACTGTAAACTCCACAAGGGTAAGGACCCCTGGCTTATTTAGTCTTTGTATCTCTCCCTAGTTCTTGGCACAGATCTCTGTATACAATAGGCCCTTAACAAACATCTATTAAATTGAATTCATTGAATCACTAAGACTTCTTCTAGCTCTTGAGCAAATTTCAACCTCTTCAAAAATGACAAACATTCTAAACCCCACTGTAAACACCAGTGAAGCACTGGGGCTCTTGGTTTGGTTCTATTCTCAATGTGCAGATGTTTACAGAAAAATCCCTTGTTTCTTTTCTTTCTCTGTTCACATATTACCTTTGACCATGAAACCTCTGCTGAACCCCCAGGCTCCTGTTCAGTAGGGTGCATCAATCGATATTTATCAAATACTAGTTTTAAGGTATTGTGGATGCCTTAAAGGAACTTACAATCTCTTTGGGAATACTGTGATCCTAAGAAAAAATCAGCCAGATTGGTTGGTAAACATTGTGTGAAATAAACAATCCCAGTAACTGGTGAACTGAGACTTTTTTTTCCCAACTGATTTTTAATTTGCATAGACCATACCTCAGGTAGAGCTTAAACAGGAAGATTAGAAGGGAAGCAACACTTGGATTGTGACTGGATGAATAATAATGATAGCTAATACATGCACACAAATACATGAATGTATATAGCTTTAGAGCATGGAAAGTGCTTTCCATATATTATCTCATTTGATCCTGACAACAATCCAATTTTGCAGATGAGGACAACGAGGTTGAGAAAAGTTAAAATCACTTGTCATATAGTAGGTGCAGAAATATTTGAACTTAGGTTTTCCAAGTCTATTATTCTATCCACTAAGCCACTTATGTGTCAGCAAACACCTCAGAAGTTTTTTCTTTTTTCTTTATTTTTATATATTTTTATTTTCTTTATTATCTCCTTCCTTCCTTCCTTCCTTCCTTCCTTCCTTCCTTCCTTCCTTCCTTCCTTCCTTCCTTCCTTCCTTCCTTCCTTCCTTCCTTCCTTCCTTCCTTCCTTCCTTCCTTCCTTCCTTCCTTCTTCCTTCCTTCCTTCCTTCCTTCCTTCCTTCCTTCCTTCCTTCCTTCCTTCCTTCCTTCCTTCCTTCCTTCCTTCCTTCCTCCCTTCCTTCCTCCCTTCCTTCCTTCCTCCCTTCCTTCCTTCCTTCCTGTCTTCCTCCCTCCCTCCCTCCCTCCCTCCCTTCCTTCCTTCCTTCCTTCCTTCCTTCCTTCCTTCCTTCCTTCCTTCCTTCCTTCCTTGCTGTCTTTCTCCCTTTCTCCCTCCCTCCCTCCCTCCCTCCCTCCCTCCCTCCCTTCCTTCCTCCCTTTCTCCCTCCCTTCCTTCCTCCCTTTCTCCCTCCCTTCCTCCCTCCCTTCCTTCCTTCCTCTCTCCCTTCCTCTCCCTCTCCTTCCTCTTTTTTCTGTCTCTCTCCCCAACTCTCTGTCTTCCTCTTTTTTCTTTCTTTTCCTCTGTCTTTACTTCCTTCCTTTTTTCATCTATCTGTTATCTCTTCTTCTTTGGGGAAGAAGCACAACTTTAGAAAGAACACCAGAATGGGAATCAGGAGAACTGTTTTTTTTTTTAACTTCTGCTCTGCCAAAAGCTAGCTTTCATCCTGATAATCCTCATTTCTTCACATATAAAAACAAGAGGGGTTGGAATATGGAATCTCAGAGGTCCCTTCCAGATCTCCAGTTCTTCCAATTCTCTGAAGCAGTAGGCAAAGGAATGTAGTCAGAATTCAGAGAAAAAGGGAATGATGTATTGAGGCTCTGCTACTGACACTCCTTCAGTTCAAGACAGTTCCCTAGATGTAGTTTGCACAGTAGGCAAATATTTTGTTGCTTTTTAAAAAAATACAAAAGAACATATCCTAATCATAATCCATTATTTTATTTCTAAAGGATACTGTGGGTGGAAGATTTGATGCTACTCAAGCCTTTGTTGGAGAATTAAGTCAGTTTAATATATGGGATCGGGTCTTAAAAGCTCAAGAAATCATGAATATTGCTAACTGCTCGACCAACATGCCAGGCAATATCATTCCCTGGGTCGATAACAACGTGGATGTGTTTGGAGGTGCAACCAAATGGCCTGTGGAGACATGCGAAGAGCGTTTGCTCGATTTATAGCTACAATCATTCTCTACCGAAGTGTCCCAGTTTCTCAAGACAATCTCTTTTGAGGTTTGGTGGGCACTTATTTCCCCAGATGAAATTCATTCAAACCTCTCTGAAGTGTGCTGAGTGCAAACTGAGTTCATAGTTGTTGGTATAAAACTTTCAGGTGAAAGAAATACCTCTAAGGCCATATCATAGCATCTTTCATCTATGTTACTTAATTCGTTAGCAAGAACCAAACACCTTTCTTGCCAAGATGGTGTATTATTGATCTTCTAGGGGGGGAAAGTCACATGTAAACATCTTTTGCCATAAGTGACTAAACCACCCATTTAATAACAGTATGTGGAGCCAAGAGTCATTAAGCACCTCAGAGGTTTGTAAGAGCCAATATAGATGCTAGTGAAGTCTTTCCTGCCCTCTTCTAGCCCTGATCCTTCATGTGTTGTGTGCAAATACTTTTTCTATGCCCTTTAAAAAGACTGTGTCACCCTTGGGCTGCAGCAACCATTCTCTTTCATGTCAAATGCTTTAGCATCGCAGCAAACTGTCCCTTGTATTGCAAAGGTCTGTTTTTTTCTTTCTATTTTGTGTATTCTAAGTCTGTTTTGTGAAACTACAAAGCCTGATGGAAAGAGTCAGAAGATGTATCTGCCCTGGTTAACTAGATACTGCTGGGACTGGGAGAGAAGTCCACAGATACACAATGTTTAGAATGCTGGAAATGGCTAAGTAGTATGTGTGAACCTCAGAAATGTAAAGCTTTGCTCCTGATTGCTCCTGATACTGTCATCTGCTTTTCATACAAAACACTTTCCAAGTGAGTCATCATTTGGTTTGGCTTTGAAAAGCCTTTTTCTGAGCCAGTGCCAAAGTTCAGTTTTAGCTCTTGAAATAAATCAATGTATTTCTTGCCAACAGTACAAAGGAGTAGCCATTATAGAGCCTCTTGGTATGGCTTGCTCTCTTCCCACCAAGATGGGTGTGCTTGTTTCTAATTCATGTTTATTTCTGTAACGATCTGACAGTTTCCACAAAGTATTTTTTTCCCAGTACTTTTGCAGAAACAGTTGTCATTTTGGTTGGTGATTGCAGACTGCTTAATGTACCAGACAAAGCTAATATTTTATTCTAAAGATAAAGTAATTAAATGGGAAAAATTTATAAAGCTAAATATTATATATTTTATTTTTCATAAATGTTTGAAGTGTAAATCTGTGATAATTCCATTTGTAAAATAAAGTTGACATATTCCCATTCAAACACATTATGCTATGAGAATTCTTCTTAAACCAAAATTTTAATTAAAAATGCATTAGAAGACTGCTTGTGTATTTATTTTCCACTTGGACCATACACTGACTTTGTTGTAATCTCTGGTGGCAGACTATAGAGTAGCCAGGATAACTGGTATCCTTTTGTGCTTGTAGTTTAGGTTTGGGGACCATTCTCCAAAAACACATTGAAGTAACAGATTTGGTTATGAGAGGAAAAATTCTTTCTCTGCAGAAAACACTAAGACTTTAGGGAATGAATTTACTACTGTAGCTCGTAAGCCCCCTCATTAGTGTGTTTCTTCCCTGATTATTAGTTATATCAATTTGCCAGTTAGATTTGGTTAATTTTCAGAAACATGTATTTACTCATGTGGTATAAGAACAGTTGATACAAAAACATCCCTCACAAACTGGACAGACGTGCTTTCCCACAGGTGACAGTGGTTTCACTTAAAGAAGTCATATGGCAAAGGGCTAAACTCACAGCTTCTGGTTGTTGGAACCCTTCTCTCATTCATGGCATCCTCACGAACTTCCCTTACATAAGATGCCATTTTCTGCTAAGCTCTTCCTAAAACCCTGAGCCTTCCGATTCTCAGTGTGTCAAGTTTGTTGTCAATCCTCAATGTAGACACTGCTGTCACCTGCTGATTTTCCATGGTCACTGCTGTGATGCCCAGAAAGTCTGAAATCTTCTAACCTTTTGAAGGTCCTGAAATCTTGCTGAGGCCAATGGGAAGTGGGGGAGGAGGAAGAGGCTGTATCTCATCCTCTTCTCTACCTTCCTCCATCCTGTCCTGACCAAAGTCATCTCTCAGGGATTTGGCTGAATCCGTTCTCTCTAGGCTGGCTTGCTATTGAAATCCTGGTTTGCCATTTTATTTACAACTCACAGGGCATGACTGAACTTTTTTAGCCAATCCCAACATATTCCCTGTGCATCATCAAATGGCTTTTCTCAGTTCTAAATAGATTAAGGGTTTTTCATGCCTAATTTATGCTTTTTCAAAAGAGGGGTCAGAGATGCCAGGGATAGAGCATGTTGTTACAGGTTAATTCAACTGTCCCTCCCTACATTGTTCTTTGCTCTCTTTTAATTGAACACATGCTTATTAAGTACCTACAGAAAATGGAATGCTAAGCTAGGCACTGGGAAAAATACAAAGCTTAGATAAGACAGTCTATTGTCTTGAAACTTATAGTCTAGTCAAGGAATAAATGGGGCAGCTCAATATAGAGTTCAAATCTAGCCTCAGACACTTACTAGCTGTGTGAGTAAATCACCTAATCCTGTCTGTCTCAGTTTCTTAATCTGTAAAATGAGATGGAGAAGGAAATGGCAAACCATTCCAGTATCTTTGCCAGGAAAACCCCAAGTGGAGTCATGTGGTATCAGATACAACTGAAACAACTGAACAGCAACAAAAGGAGTAAACACAAAATAGACATGATACATAAGTGTGAAAAAAGAGATTTGAGGAAAATATAAAGTAAGATATAAAGAGAGAAAAGTCATTACTGAGTAGAAAGATGTCCTTGAGGTGGTAGTGCTTGGCCTGGGCTGTAAAAATGGATAGCAAGTTTTATTAAAAAGGAGTGGAGAAGAAGAAGAGTACAGAAATAGGATGTTGTGGAGGTGGGAATGAGAGAATCATAGAATCATACATATAGAGTTAGGAGGGACCTTAAGAGCAATGTAGGCCAACTCTATCATTTCCCAAATGAGGAAGCTGCAACCTAAGATGTTAAACTTTTCAGTTTTCATTCACATAGATACTAAATGGGAAAACCCAGGCCAACTGACCACAAATCCATTTTTCTTTCTACTTTATTATTCTGGGAAGGCAAGTAGCATGATTTGCCTGGAAGATCAATTACTTGACCAACAAGCATATGTTAAGCACTTACTCTGTGCCAGGTACCATGCTAGGTCCTGAGATACAAAAACAAGGATGAAACCATTTCTGCCCCAAAGAATTTTCATTTTATTAGGATATATACTCACAAATACATATAAATAAATACAAGATGGGAAGATAGGGACAGGGGAAGTGAGGGTAGTACAAGGGGAAGTCCTAGCAGTTGGTGGGATCAGTTCCATGTGGAAGGGACACTTCAGCTGAGCTTTGAAGTCACCAAAGGATTCTAAGACACCAAGGAGATCAAGGTGAGTGGAGAATGAACTCCAAGCTTGGGTGATGATTCCCTATGCAAAGACATAGGAAGGAGATGAGTTTTGGCATAAGATCAATCAATTAATCAAATGGTATTTATTAGAAACCTACTATTTGCTAGATTTGGTGCTAGGTGCAGCCATTGCAAAGTCATGGAGAGGGAAAATGAAGTGATATGTCTGAGGAAAGGCAAGGAGGCCAGCTTAAGCATGAAAACCCATTGGGGATACAAAAGCAATCATAAGTAGTTCTGGGGAGGTGATAATGAGGAAGTGCACTCATGTGGTGACAATGAGAATAGAACTCCTTCCTGGCATAACTTTGCCCGTTTCTCTCCATACACTTGCTACATGACTTTCAGAAGGATTTGACTTTGGAGCAGGACTGACCAACTGACCAAATGCATAAAAGACTTCTGGAACACCAGGACTGTTCTACAGCCTCAGAGATCATCCTGTGTAAGTCCTTCATTTTTATAGAAGAGGTTGATTGGTTGGTTGTTGTCTTTCATGCTCGAGGAAGACAAAAATGGCATCACTATGTTGGGGTCAGTGTACAAAATATCCATCAGTGATTGACCAAATCGAGGTGAGCTAGGAAGACTCTACCGCAGGTCTGACACAAATAGCTAGATGAACTATTTTTAAATTTGCAGATCTCACATTTCTTTTGAGCTACTGTCATTTTGCTTTGCTCACAGGGCATAATACCATCTTTGATGCAGGCATGCCATGCTGGGCAGTCCTGTGCCAGTGTCTCCCATGTCTCACAGTTAAAACCAAAATTCAGAGAGATTTTGAGCGTGTCGTATTGCTTCTTTCTGAATCCCCCTGTCCTGTGAGTGCTTTCCTTGTGTGAGCTCTCCATAAAAATGATCTTTTAGACAAACATACATTTGGCATTCAGACAATATGGCCAGGCCACTAGAGGTGCTCTCTGCAGCAGAGCTGGAATGAATGGCAGCTCACTTCCAGAAAAGGTATGTGTCTAAGACCTTATTTTGCTAGGTGATCTTCAGAATCTTCCTGAGACAATTCAAATAGAACTGATTCAATTTCCTGGCATGGTGCTGATAGACAGTCCAGGTTTCACAGGTGTATGATGAGGTCAGAACAATGGCTCTGTAGACCTTCACTTTGGTAGGCAGCTAATACCTCTTCTTCTCCATACTTTCCTTTGGAGCTTCCCAAACAGCAAGCTGGCTCTGGCAGAGGAGAAAGTTGAATCTCAGAGAGGCAGGTCCAAAGTCACACAGCAGTGGGAAAGCCAGAACTTGAAACTATTAGTACCAGAGTTGAATCTTGAAGGAGACCAGGGATGAAAAGAGGCAGAGGTGAGGAAAGAGTGCCTTCTAGTCATTGGGGACCACCAGTTCAAAGGCATGGAGATGGGGAAAATGAAGTGATGTGTATGAGGAGTAATGAGACCAGTTTTGATCATGTAATATGGCTGGAAAAGTAGGTTGGGACTAAGTGGTCAAGGGCTTTAAAGGCTAAACATATTTTATTTTAGTGGCAATAGAGAGCCATGGAGTTTATTGAAAAGGGAAGGTATCTGGTCAGATGTATGCTTTAAGAAAATCACTTTGGCAGCTATGTGTGAATTTGTGATTTGATCAGAAAATAAGTGAAGCTTTGGGCCAGTTTCCTTGTACATTTTTAGTTTCCTTGAGAGGTATAGTACAAATAACACACTAATATCTACTAAACAAAATATTGGGTCATTTAAGTTTTCTGGAACAAAGATTCAGGGTTGTCAAATTATTTTTATTTGACAAGAATCGAATATCAATAGTCTATTAGGTGTTGGACAGAAAATGTAATTAGGCAAAGTTTCTTGCCCGGGGGCCTTTAAAGTCTATATTAGAGAGAAAAGCAGAATAATTTGCATGAAACTGGTTCACTTGAAACTTCTTGGTGGTTAATTTGCATGAAACTGGTTCACTTGAACCTTCTTGGTGGTTAATAACCCAAAAAGCCCCGAAAAATCTACTCAGATCAGTACAAGAGACTAAGAGATTCATTGAATAGGAAGTTACATAGAAGTTACTTTTCTTTTTTTTTTAAATTTTAAACATTATTTTATTTGGTCATTTCCAAACATTATTCACTGGAAACAAAGATCATTTTCTTTTCCTCCCCTCACCCCTCCCACCACCTTTCCCTCTCCCATAGCCAACACACGATTCCACTGGTTATCACATGTCTCCTTGACTCGAACCCATTTCCCTGTTGTTAGAATTTGCATTAGAGTGTTCATTTAGAGTCTCTCCTCAGTCATATCCCTTCCAACCCTGTAGTCAAGCAGTTGCTTTTCATCGGTGTTTTTACTCCCACAGTTTATCCTCTGCTTGTGGATAGTATTTTTTAGATACCTGCAGATTGTTCAGGGACATTGCATTGACACTAATGGAGAAGTCCATCACCTTCGATTGTACCACAGTGTATCAGTCTCTGTGTATAATGTTTTACTGGTTCTGCTCCTTTCACTCTGCATCACTTCCTGGAGGTTGTTCCAGTCTCCATGGAATTCCTCTACTTTATTATTCCTTTTAGCACAATAGTATTCCATCACCAACATATACCACAATTTGTTCAGCCATTCCCCAATTGATGGGCATCCCCTCGTTTTCCAATTTTTGGCCACCACAAAGAGTGCAGCTATGAATATTCTTGTACAAGTCTTTTTCCTTATTATCTCTTTGGGGTACAAACCCAGCAGTGCTATAGCTGGATCAAAGGGCAGACAGTCTTTTAGCGCCCTTTGGGCATAGTTCCAAATTGTCCTCCAGAATGGCTGGATCAATTCACAACTCCACCAGCAATGAATTAGTGTTCCCACTTTGCCACATCCCCTCCAACATTCATTACTTTCCTATGCTGTCATGTTAGCCAATCTGCTAGGTGTGAGGTGATACCTCAGAGTTGTTTTGATTTGCATCTCTCTGATTATAAGAGATGTAGAGCACTTTTTCATGTGCTTATTAATAGTTTTGATTTCTTCGGCTGAGAACTGCCTGTTCATGTCCCTTGCCCATTTGTCAATTGGAGAATGGCTTGATTTTTTGTACAATTGATTTAGTTTTTTTATAAATTTGAGTAATTAAACCTTTGTCAGAGGTTTTTATGAAGATTGTTTCCCAATTTGTTGCTACCCTTCTGATTTTGGATCCATTGGTTTTGTTTGTACAAAAACTTTATAATTTGATGTAATCCAGATTATTTATTTTGCATTTTGTATGTATACTATTCTGTGTTCGCCTAATTTTCTTATAGTTTCCTTCTTTACGTTCAAGTCATTCACCCATTTTGAATTTATCTTGGTGTAGGGTGTGAAGTGTTGATCTAAACCTAATCTTTCCCACACTGTCCTCTAATTTTCCCAGCAGTTTTTATGAAATAGTGGATTTTTGTCCCAAAAGCTGGGATCTTTGGGTTTGTCATATACTGTCTTGCTGAGGTTGCTTTCCCCCAGTCTATTCCACTGATCCTCCTTTCTGTCTCTTAGCCAGTACCAAATTGTTTTGATGACCGCTGCTTTATAATATAGTCTGAGATCTGGGACTGCAAGACCCCCTTCCTTTGTATTTTTTTTTCATTATTTCCCTGGATATCCTTGATCTTTTGTTCTTCCAAATGAACTTTGTTATGGTTTTTTTCTAAATCAGTAAAAAAATTTTTTGGAAGTTCCATGGGTATGGCACTAAATATATAGATGAGTTTGGGTAGGATGGTCATTTTTATTATATTGGCTCGTCCTACCCATGAGCAGTTAATGTTCTTCCAATTGTTCAAGTCTAGTTTTAGTTGTGTGGAAAGTGTTTTGTAATTGTGTTCATATAGATCCTGTGTTTGTCTCGGGAGATAGATTCCTAAGTATTTTATTTTGTCTAAGGTAATTTTGAATGGGATTTCTCTTTCTAGTTCTTGCTGCTGAGCTGTGTTGGAATTATATAAAAATGCTGATGACTTATGTGGGTTTATTTTGAATCCTGCAACTTTGCTAAAGTTGTTGATTATTTCAATTAGCTTTTTGGTTGAATCTCTAGGATTCTTTAAGTAGACCATCATGTCATCTGCAAAGAGTGATAATTTGGTCTCCTCCTTGCCTATTTTGATGCCTTTAATTTCTTTTTCTTCTCTAATTGCTACTGCTAGTATTTCTAATACAATGTCAAATAATAGAGGTGATAATGGGCATCCTTGTTTCACTCCTGATCTTAATGGGAATGGATTTAGTTTATCCCCATTGCAGATGATATTAGTTGATGATTTTAGATATATACTGTTTATTATTTTTAGGAATGACCCTTCTATTCCTATTCTTTCTAGTGTTTTTAGTAAGAATGGGTGTTGTATTTTATCAAAGGCTTTTTCTGCATCTATTGAGATAATCATGTGGTTCTTGTTGGTTTGCTTGTTGATATGGTCAATTATGTGGATGGTTTTCCTAATATTGAACCAGCTCTGCATCCCTGGTATAAATCCTACTTGATCATGGCGGATTACCCTTCTGATCACTTGCTGGAGTCTTTTTGCTAGTATCCTATTTAAGATTTTTGCATCTATATTCATTAGGGAGATTGGTCTATAATTTTCTTTCTCTGTTTTTGGCCTGCCTGGCTTTGGAATTAGTACCATGTTTGTGTCATAAAAGGAGTTTGGTAGAACTCCCTCTTTGCTTATTATGTCAAATAGCTTGTATAGTATTGGAGTTAACTGTTCTTTGAATGTTTGATAGAATTCACTGGTGAATCCATCAGGCCCTGGGGATTTTTTCTTAGGGAGTTCTTTGATGGCCTATTGGATTTCTTTTTCTGATATGGGATTATTTAAGAAAACTATTTCTTCTTTTGTTAGTCTAGGCAATTTATATTTTTGTAAATATTCATCCATATCACCTAGGTTGGTATATTTATTGCCATATAGTTGGGCAAAGTAGTTTTTAATGATTGCCTTAATTTCCTCTTCATTGGAGTTGAGATCCCCCTTTTCATCCTTGATGCTGTTAATTTGCCTTTCTTCTTTCCTTTTTTAAATTAGATTAACCAGTACTTTGTCTATTTTGTCTGTTTTTTCAAAGTACCAGCTTCTAGTCTTGTTCATTAGCTCAATAGTTCTGTCACTCTCGGTTTTATTAATTTCTCCTTTAATTTTTAGGATCTCTAGTTTGGTTTTCTTCTGGGGGTTTTAATTTGTTTCTTCTCAAGTTTTTTCATTTGCATTTCCAATTCCTTGATCTCTGTCCTCCCTAATTTGTTAATATATGCACTCAGGGATATGAATTTTCCTCTAAGTACTGCCTTGGCTGCATCCCATAAGGTTTGAAAGGATGTCTCGCCATTGTCATTTTCTTCAACGAAATTATTAATTGTTTCTATGATTTCTTCTCTAACTATCTGATTTTGGAGTATCATATTATTTAATTTCCAATTAATCTTTGATTTGGCTCTCCATGTACCCTTGCCGATCAATATTTTTATTGCCTTGTGATCTGAAAAGGCTGCATTTATTATTTCTGCTTTTCTGCATTTGAGTGCCATGTTTCTATGACCTAGTGTATGATCTATTTTTGTGAATGTGCCATGTGGTGCTGAAAAGAAGGTGTATTCCTTTTTGTCCCTATTTATTTTTCTCCATATGTCTATTAACTCTAATTTTTCTAAGATTTCATTCACCTCTTTTACCTCTTTCTTGTTTATTTTTTGGTTTGATTTATCTAAATTTGATAGTGGTTGGTTCAAGTCTCCCACTAATGTGGTTTTACTGTCTATTTCCTCCTTCAATTCTCCTAGTTTCTCTATTAAAAATTTGGATGCTATACCATTTGGTGCATACATGTTGATTATTGATATTTCCTCATTGTCTATACTCCCTTTTAGCAGAATATATTTACCTTCCCTATCCCTTTTGATCAGGTCTATTTGTGCTTTGGCTTTGTCAGATATCATGATTGCAACTCCTGCTTTCTTTCTATCAGTTGAGACCTAAAAGGTCTTACTCCAACCTTTAATTCTAACCTTGTGAGTGTCAACCCGCCTCATATGTGTTTCTTGAAGACAACATATGGTAGGGTTTTGGGTTCTAATCCAATCTGCTATTTGTCTATGTTTTATGGGTGAGTTCATCCCATTCACGTCCAAAGTTATGATTGTCATTTGTGGATTCGCTGGCATTTTGATATCTTCCCCTAGTTCTGACCTTACTTCTTTAGCTATCTCCTTTTGAACCAGTGATTTACTTTAGGTCAGTCCCCCTATTCCCCTACCTTGAGATGCTTCCCTTTCTAGCCCCTCCCTTTTTATGCTCCCTTCCCCTCCCCCTCTCCTTCCCTCCCTTTTCATACTCACTCCCCCCTCCCCCTCCTTAATTTTCCTTTCTTTTTTGCCCTAATGGATAAGATAGAATTCAGGATCCCACTGGATCTAGATGTTCTTCCCTCTCAGATTTGATTTCACTGAGAGTAAGGTTTAAGTAATTCCACTTCACACTCTCTTCCTCTCCTTCTCATATGAGAGTTATTCCCCTTCCCTTCCCATGTGTATTTTTATATGGGAAAGATTATTCTATTAAGTCCCCCCCTATTTCTTGAATTAAATCTTAGTATTATCAATGGTTCCCCCCTTCCCTTTTCCTTTCTTTGACCCCATGTTCCCCAAATCTTCTTAATGCCCCAATCTTTCCCTATGCATGTTTCTTCTAACTACTCTTATGATGCTACAATTTTTTGAGAGTTACACAAAACATTTTCCCCACATACTAATATGTATAATTTGATGTAAATGTAGTCCTTATAGAAGAGAGTTTGACTTAAAGAAAAAGATAAGATTTAGCTCCTTTTCCCTTTCTTTCATATTTACCTTTTCATGTTTCTCTTGCTTTCTGTGCTTGGATATCAAATTTTCCACTGAGTTCTGGTCTTTTCTTAGCAAATGCTTGGAAATCTTCTATTTTGTTGAATGCCCATACTTCCCCCTGGAAGTATATAGCCAGTTTTGCTGGGTAGTTGATTCTTGGTTGGAGACCCAGCTCTCTTGCCTTTCTAAATATCGTGTTCCATGCTTTGCAGTCTCTTAGTGTGTTAGCTGCTAAGTCGTGTGTGATCCTTATGGGAGCCCCCTTATATCTGAAGCTCCTCTTCTTGGCTTCTTGTAGGATTTTCTCCTTTTCTTGGAAGCTCTTGAATTTGGCAATTACATTCCTAGGGGTTGTCTTTTGGGGATTTAGTATAGAGGGTGTTCTATGAATCCTTTCTATTTTTATTTTTCCCCCTTGCTCCAGAACGTGGGGGCAATTTTCTTTTATAATATCCTGTAGAATAATATCGAGTTTATCTTTTATCTCCGGTTTTTCTGGGAGACCAATAATTCGGAGGTTTTCTCTTCTCCCTCTGTTTTCCAGATCTGTGACCTTCTCAGTGAGATATTTTATGTTTTCTTCTAATTCATTAATTTTTTGGGTTTGCTTTATTGATTCATGCTGTTTTATGATCTCACTTTCTTCGAGTTGCTTAATTCTGGTCATTAGGGATTGTTTTTGCTTTTCAGCTTTGTCTGCCCTTCTATTGGGTGCTTCGAGCTCTTTTTCCAATTGAGCAGTCTTATCTGTCAGACTGCTGATCTCTTTCTCCCATTTTTCTTTCCAGGTTTCCATCTTTTGGATAAGTTCCAGTTTGAGATCTTCCAGAGCTTGTTGATAATTTCCATTTTGGGAGGCATGTTGTGATTTTTTTTGGATTTCCTCCTCATTCTCTTTTCCTTGGGTACTTCCACCATAAAAGTTTTCAATAGTCACCTTTTTCCCTTTCTTACTGGAGGCTTGATTTTGGGCCATGTGAGCCATCCCTTTGGTGGTTTTATTCCCCTTTCCTTTTTGGTCTGGGGTCTGGGTGACATGGGCGGTTTTTCTGTGAATTTAGGTTGCCTCAGACTAGTTCTTCCCAGCCTCCGAGGTTTCTTAGAGTGCTGGGCCCCTGATCACAGCCACACTGCCCAGGTGTTCAACTCCGCCCAGATAATCAGCAAATGGTCCACCCCTGGTGTTTAGCTCTGCCCAGATGTTCAGCGTAGCCGCCCCAAGTACAGCTCCGCTGCCTCCATAATCAGCGCTGGATTCTCCAATGAAACCGCCCTGAGACGTTTTTTCCTGGGAGTCCCCAGATCCCAAGGACCCTGGAGTGCCCCCTCCAGACAGAGATGTTCCCCACTCACTTGCTGTCCCAGTGAGCGCTCAGGTAGCTCACTCTGGTTTGGTGGGGGAGGTGGGGTGGGGGAAGGGCGGCTCAGTTCACTTTTCTGTGCAAGCTTTACCTCCTTCTTATTATAGTGTGGAAATGTTCAAGTCCCCACATACCTTCACCTCTGTGGGATACTGGGGAGTCCTATTCCGCCAAAGGTGATTTTTATGCTCCTTTGATGTAGTCTATTTCGTTCTGTGCCGGGGAGAGGAAGCGTGTGGCGTCTAGATTGCAGCCATGATTCAGAAGTTACTTTTCTAATAGGAAAGATACTGATGTCGCTGATGTGTCATTTTTATGTAATGGAGAAAATTCCCATCTACTCCTCATTAAAGTGGTGAAATCCAAGTCCTTTGCCAAAGCATTTTCAATGGTATAACTCAGTTCTGTAAAAGTGTAAGCAGTCTAAAGACTGGCTTAAGAGGGACTATGGCTCAAGTTCTTTATAGCATTATTAGATGTATGAGCCACTATAGATCCTCTCCAATTGGGGCTTTATCAGTATAAAAGGACATACCAGAAACATTTGCATCAATCCCATCAGCTCGCTATGCCTTATGCCTTTCATCTCAGGGTCTGAAACTAAAACCCCAAGTTAATTGCCACCCCAACTTCTCTCTTTAGATTTTAATGGATGGTCAAGCCAGGCAAGTGGTAAATCCTAGTATCTTTTCCATTAGAGAGATGGTATGGAGATAATATTTGTAAAGTTTAACACAGTGCTTTATATATAGCACTTTATATATAGCACATTTATATATTCATAAATGCCTGTTTTTCTCCCTTCTTTCCCCTCGAGAATTAATGTAACATGGGTGAAAGTGTGTTGAACCTGGAGTTGGGAAGGATCTAGTAGTTTTATTACTCATTTTTGGGACTGACTAGCTATGCAAAACTAGGCAAGTCAATTTCTCTGAATTTCAGGTTCTTCATCTGTAAAATGTGAGTGCAGAATTAGGCTTTATGGTGGAGTGGATAGAGCACTAGATTTAGAACTCCAGAAGACTAGAGTTCAATTCTAAACTCAGCCATTAACTAGTTGTGTGATCCTGGGCAAGTCACAAATTCTCTGGGCCTCAGTTTACTCATCTATAAAATGAAGGGTTGGATTTTATGACCTCTAAGGTCCCTTTCAGGTCAGCTAGGCAATTCAGTGGTTAGATTTCTGGGCCTGGAGTCAGGAAGATGAGTTCCATTTTTGACTCAGACACTTAATAGCTGTGTGACTCTGAGTAAGTCCCTTAACTATTTGCCTCAGGTCCTCATCTATAAAATGATTTGGAGAAGGAAATGACAAACCACTCCAATATCTTTGCCAGGAAAACTCTAAATGGGCTCATGAAGAGTTATGCATTATTGAAACTACTGAACAACAAAAACCAAATTATTTAATACCAGGGGACCAAATACTCAAACATTAAAATGAAAAGTGACCATGACTGAAAAAATGACTAAACCAACAACTTACAAATATTCTCTCATCTGATCCTCACACAACCTTATGAAGTAGGTGCTATCATGGCTCTCACTTTATAGATGAAGAAACTGAGGAAGACAGAGATTAAGTGACTTGTCCAGGGTCATATAGCTTAGTAAATGTCTGAGATTAGTTTTAAATTCAGGTCTTCCTGAATTCATGCCTAATGCATCTAAATGCCATCAGTTATTTCAGTTATATGAGACCTGTCAACTTTTAAAGAATTGGAATGGGGGAGAAAAAATGGATATCTCAAAACTGCAAACAATCAATATTTATTGAGCCCTCTTATGTATCAGGCATTATGCTAAGCTCCAGGGATACAGAAGGAGACAAATGACAGTTCTTGACCTCAATTAACTTAAATCTAATGGAGGAGACAACAAACAAACAAATATGTACAAACAAGCTATATACAGGATAAAGAAGAAATGACTAAGAGAGGGAAGGCACTAGAATTAAAAGTGGTTGACCCTGAATTGAACAAAAGTTGAATCTCTGATGATTAAGGCCATTTCCAGACCCTATTGAGCCTTAGGATGACCGTATTGAGCATTAATTATCAGTTAAAATTTTCTTTTTTCCTAGTTATTTGAGCTTTCTGATTGCTTAATCCCTGAAATCAATGGAATCCAGGAAGTATTATGGAGCCATTAAGATCATAGGTTTATTGGATCATTGCAGAGAGAGGAGAAGGAAAGAAGGAAAGTCCCTTATCTATGAAGACCCAAGAGAGAATCAATAGTTGGAAATTCAGATAGAATTGAAATGAAGTCCTCTGATTCCAAATGGAGATTGGGGCAGCATAGAATGATCATGCGATCTGACATTGGAAAATAACCAAGTTCAAATCCAATTTCTACTACCTACTAGTTGTGTGATCATGGACAAGATTTTTAAACTCTTTGAATGCAAAAATAGTGGTGATGCATCCTTGTAATTCTGCTACTAGAAGAGGTAAAAACTGGTGGATTGCTTGATTTGTGGAGTTCTGAGCTAATTCTGATTGGGAGTCCATACTAAATGTAGTACCAATATGGTGGTGGCAGGGATATAGGCTGACTGATGGAGGTGTGTGGGGTTTTCCTTAATGGACTTCCTGACCAGCAGGGTCCCACAAGGGAAGGGGCTCACCTTTGTGATGGGACCCGAGGAGAGGTAGGAACCGAGAACCAGGGTGGAAATGAAAGACACGGACAAGTCAGTGATTGGATAGGGCAGGCAACCCCTATGATTTTCCTTAAGGCGGAAAATGAGGATAATGGAATACAAGGTGTTTGAGGAGATTAAGATAGAGAATGTAGGCCAAGATGGTTACAGCCTCGGGGAAGGAGAAGGTCAAGAAGAGAGAGACATAGTCATTGAGGAGCCCAGTGGAGCTCCATGGAAGGGAGAAAGGCCAAGAGGAAGTTCATGGGATTGCCTCTGAATTTATTCATGTCCTGCTTGGGCGGTACTCCCAAGGACATAGTAACCACATCACAAAGTATAGACAATTAAGATTGGGTGGCAAGGTAGAGGGAACACCTTTGGGCGTGTAGATTGCAAACAGCGCTTTCCCGGGGAATTGACTCCGAGCATGCTAATGAGTTTGTCTTAGCCAAAGGCCACATGGCCAGTTCAAGGTTACATTCACAAGCCTCATTGATATAACCTTATGCTTGGAGACACAGTAATCATACAGTCATCTATATTTCATAGATGTGAATATGCTTGGGATGCTACAAGGTGAACCAGTTTAGGTTGGAAACCAAGTAGGTCAAAGCTAACATGGGAATCAGAAAGCTGAATTTGGCTTTGACTTAGAGACAAGGAGGTTCAATCTTCCCTTGAAACCTTATCAAATTCCAAAAACTCAAGTTTCCTCATCTGTAACTTAGGGATAGTAATATGAACACCCACGTGTACTACATCCTTTGTAGAATTATTGTGAGACTCAGATGAGCTTATATCTTAAAACAAAACATTAATGTCAGTTCTCACCCTATCCCTACCACTTTAAACTTTAATATTTTACTTTTAGCCAATAGTGAAATTTTCTTGTTCTATTTAGGGTTGGGGAGGGATATTAGTTTATTTTTTTATAGCAATTTATACTTTTAAAAAATAATATTTTATTTTCTCCAAATATATGTAAAAGTAATTTTAACCATTCATTTAAACTTTTTTTTGAGTTCCAAAATCTCTTCCTCCCTACCTCCCTGAAATAACAAGTAACCTTATATTGATATTACATGTGTAATCATGTAAAACATTTTTCCATTTTAGTCATTTTGTGGAAGAAACCCTGAAGAAAAACAAAGAAACAAAAAGAATGTGAAAGATACTGTGCTTTGGCCCACCTTCAGACTCTTTCACTTCTTTCTCTGGAAGTGGATGGAATTTTTCATCATGAGTCCTTTGGGTTTGTCTTGGATCACTATATTGCTGAAGATAGTTAAATCACTCATAGCTATTCATCATATAACGATGCTATTACAGTATACAATGTTCTCATGGTTCTGCTCACTTTGCATCAGTTCATGTAGGTCTTTCCAGCTCTTTCTGAAATTATCCTGTTTGTCATTTATTATAAAGATAATTTATTTTTACCAATTACATGAAATAAATTTCCACATAAGTTTTCCAAAGTTATATGATCCAAACTATCTTTTCCCCTCCCTTCCCTCACCCTTCAAGGAGCCAAAAAGCAATTCAATTGGGGTTATACATGTATTATCCTCCCAAAAATATTACCATATTGTTCATTTTTGTAAGAGAATAATCATGTAAAACCAAAATACCAAAATAAAACCCCAAATAAAGTGAAAAATAGTATACTTTGATCTGCATACTGACTCCAACAGTTATTTCTCTGCGGGTGGATGGCATTTTTTGTCATAAGTCCTTTAGAATTGTCCTGGATCATTGTATTGCTGAGAATAGCTAAGTCTTTCACAGTTGATCATCACACAAAATTGCTGTTATTGAGTACAATGTTCTCCTGGCTCTGTTTATTTCACTCTGCATCAGTTCACGTAGGTCTTTCCAGATCTTTATGAAATCATCCTGATCATCATTCCTTCTAGCATAACAATATTTCCTCACCACCACATACTACAGTTTGTTCAGCCGTTCCCCAATTGATGGACATGAGGGGTATGAGTTTCAACCAGAGCTTTTAGGAGCCCAGCTGCCAAGTAACTTGGTGGAGACTAGCATATATGGGAGTACGGATTCATATTCACATGTTTCTGGGTTTGAGTTCTTAGAAGTATAGGCTTTTCAAGAGTAAGTCTGAATAATTAATTGCATACCATTTCTCTTCTCCTCTCCCCTCCACAACTGATTGGATATACCTGGTAGAAGGCCTACATCCCTATACATGACCATGACAGGGACAAGGTGCTGAGGGAAGAAGAGAATCTTGAGGGCAAGAAGGGAATAAGCATTTATTAAATGCCTGCTATGCGTACTAATTGTCTATTATGTGCCAGTCACCTTACTAAATACCTCACAAATATTGTTTGATCCTCACAACTGCTGTGGGTTCCATTATTATCCCATTTTATAGTCAAGGAAACAGAGGGATGCAGATGATTTGCCCAGGGTCACACAACCAATAACTGTAGCTGAATTTGAACGTAGACATTCCTGATTCTTGGCTTAGCATTCTGTCATGCTGCCCATAGACCTATAGCTTTATTCTACTTCTGGAGGTTATTATTAGTTGGCATAGCAACCTCTGAAGTCCTGCCTAGTTTCAGCTCCATAAAACAAGATGGCCCTGTGCAGGATGCCCCAAAGGCAACCCTGTATGATTTTTTCTAACCTCCTTTATGTGTTGTCTTCCCCATTAGATTGTAAGCTCCTTGAGGGCAGAGACTATCTTACTTTTTCTTATTTGCATCCCAGTGCCTAGCCCAGAGCCTGGCACATAGTTGTCGTTCAGTCATTTCAGTTATGTCCAACTCTTCATGATTCCATTTGGGGTTTTCTTGACAAAGACTCTGGACTGGTTTGCCATTTCCTTCTCCAACTTATTTGAAAGATGAGGAAATAGAGGCAAACAGGAGTAAGTAACTTGCTCAGGATCATACAGTTAGTAAAGGTCTGAGGCTGAATTTTAAACTCAGGAAGATGAGTCTTCCTTACTCTGGGTCTGGCATTCTATCCATTGAACTACCTGGCACACAGTAGGTGCTTAATAAGTGTTTATTATATTGTATTGGCCTTATACTGATTATTCAACTTAGCCACTTGGCACTGCTCATGCCAAGTGACTTGTTATCCTTGGAAGAATTTTGCAGCAAAAACAGTACTATTGAGCCACTGTATTCTGAACTCGTCTCTTTTATCCACATGTGAAGAATTGGTATTTCCTTTGAATCAGGGTCTCATCTGAAATCTTTCTCTGAGAGTAGAGATCTGATGTATCACCTATTAATTTAGCACCTGCAATATCATCATCATCATCATCATCATCATAGCTTTTCTATAGGGCCACTAAATTCCTGGAACTGTGCTATGCAGTTTACAAGTATTATTTCCTTAGGGTCCTTATAGTGGAGGTGATATCATTGATTTATTTTATATTCTTCTCCTTCAGAACTCAACTCATATACCATTACCTCTATGAGACTTTTCCTGAACCCCTCCTTATAAATGCTCCTCCCTAAAATGATTTTTAAAACTTATTTTGTATACATTTTACATTTAATTGTAAATGTGTATGTTATAGACACACCCAGTGATATGGATTATCTGGGATGTATGAGGCCGTCCAGGGCAAGGATGGTTTCATTTTTTTTTCTTTATAGGCTCAACATCTAGTTTGGTTCCTGGCACATAGTAGGTATTTAATAAATGCTTGATTAATTGATTTTTCAGAGGATGTGACTCTGTCAAACAGTGTCTAGTTTCAAAAAGCAGTTTACAATTTCTCTCTTTTGCAACTGCCAGAGTTGACTGAAAACAGAGGATTAGATTTCCTCTTTCCTAAACACTTCCTGCCATTTCTACATGATGGAGAGATCAGACTTTGTTGCTTTCAGATCCACTCCTGAAGTGGGTCATAGAATCAGGGTGGTGCTGGAAGCAGCTCAAATTGACTTTTATAAGTAGATTGTTAAATTTTCAGTGTGAACATTTTCATCTTAGCAAAAGAAAAAAGCTACAAATCAGGACCTGATTTATTGTTTTGTTGATTGTCTAGACATAAGAATGTAATGGAGAAAATGTTAATATTGCAAATTAAAGTTTAAAGTGTGTTGTGCGTACATTTGTCTTTTTTAGGGAGACAATTGTTAAACATTTACCAGCACATTCTTCCCAATAATCCTGTGAGGAAATCTATTGGTGAGAATCTAGATAAAGAGTTTAGGGGTATAAGAATATATGCTGAATGTACATTTAAGTTTAATCTATATTATTGCCATTTTGTTAAGTCTAGAAGCTCAACAAAACAATAATTCAAGCCCTGATTTGTAGCATTTGCTGAATTCCAAGGTATAAACGCTTATGCTGAATATCTAACAATGAGCTTTCTGAGTTGGTTTGAACTAGTTCTGGCACAGCCTTAAAAGGATTGATTTTCCTATTTACAAAAGAAGCTTGTTCTACATAATGAAATAGTACTACCTGGCAGTTGTCAAGACTCTCTATAGGGGCATCTAGATGGCTCAGTGGAAAGAAAGGGAGGTCTAGAGATGGGAAATTCTAGCTATATGGTTTTGGGAAGTCACTTCACCCCAATTGCCTAGCCATTACTGCTCTTCTGCCTTGGAACCAATACTTCATATCAATTCTAAGACAGAAAGTAAGAGTTTTAAAAAATTTAAAAAGACCCCTTTATAAATCAAACAAGTGGATTCAATCTACAAGAATTAGTTTTATGTTTGGCTTGTGACTTTCTGGCTCTAATTTTCTCCTACAATCTCCATTAGGTTTGCTTAAGGAAATATAAGGTAAATTTACTGTGTTGTTTTATTTCAGCACTCAGATGGTCTTGCTTCCTCTCTTTATCTCTTGGAGCCCATAGTCAGTGTAAATATACACAAGTAGATTTTTTAAAATCTTGTTTAAACAGGTACAAAACAAGCAATCTACCATTTGATGGAAGAAGACATAATAATCATATTGGTTCATCCATTTGGCAAGGGATTATTTTTCCTGAATAAGGAGGGGAAAAAGCTGATTTTATTTACTTATAGACAGATTTCTTCTCACCCTGAGGAATAAACAGTATGGTTAAAAGAAAACAAGAAGAATAACAAACAAATTGGACTGACAAAGCTTGAATCCTTGTTTTTGAGGCTGAACTTAGAGTTGGGGGGAGATCCAGGGCTATCAAATTCAAATAGAAAGATGGGTGGTAGCACTAAACCAGATGTAAGGATTGTTGCAGACTGTACATTGACCTAGTTATAAAATGAATATTATCTATGTTTTACTGTATTTTTATTTATTTTGTTAAATATTTCTCAATTACATTTTTATCTGGTTAGGGCAGCATTAGAGAGCAATCAGAGGTGGGATGGGAGACACCTCTAATCCAATTTATGCCTGTCATTTGGACTCCACTGAAATCATATCCCTTGTGAAGGGTACCCACCCAGGGCCATGCCAACCCTCTTTCAGCTTTCTTTATATGTAATATTTCTTCATTAACTCCTTGAAAGAAAGGACCACCTTTATTTTTCTTATGTGTATCTGTTGGGTTTGGCATAGTACCTTGGTATATAGCAGATAAGGCAGGTAGGTGGTGCAGTGGATAGAGTTCAAGACCTGGAGTCAGAAAGACTCATGGTTCAAATCTCACCTTGAACACTAATTATCTATGTGACCCTGAGCAAGTCACTTAGCCTTATTCACCTCAGTTTCCGCTACTATAAAATGAGCTGGAGAAGGAACTAGTAAACCACTCCAGTGTCTTTGCCAAGAAAAACCCAAATGGGGTCACCAAGAGTCACACAACTGAAAAAATGACCCAATAACAGCAATAATAACAAAGGTGCTTAATAAGTGTTTATGAATTGATTTCTTTTGAGAGATGAGGAAATTGGGGTCCAGGGAGTCAAAATGATCCACAGGGAACAAGTGGCAAAAATAGGACTAGAATTTAGAGTTCCTGACTAATACTTCCTAGGAAGGAAGTTGCAGTGGACCCATTGATTTTTGCCCCTTTGCTCATGGCGTGTGTTCCAAGTCATTCAGAGCAGCCTCCAACCCTCGTGAGTAGTCATTAACTTTACACTTTGTGCATTGAGTACAGGAGGAAAAAAACAATCCACAAGTCATCCAGAGGGTCATGTTTAGAGTTGATGAATAGACTGGGGTATTGTATCAAGAGTTTTGTGTTGTGCAGAAGAGTAATCCAATTACTCCGCTAATAAGAGGTATAGCATCAGAGATGCGATTTCTGACCCTTTCATTATTTAAAAAAAATTACTTCTGAATTTTCATGTGCTGGGAGTAATTTTAGGTCCTGGGAGTAATCTCTCGGGATCCAATAAGATAATAGGTGTAAATATTCTTTAATATCCAAAATGCTTGATGTAATATCTAGAGAGCCCACTCTGGAGTTAAAAGGTCTGGGTTGACTGTATTTTAGTGTATATTCAATAATACAAACAATATAATGTCATCATGGACAGTTTAAATAATTTTACTGGTGGTAAATTCACAAAATTACAAAAATCCTTGTAAAGGACTTTGAGAGATCACCTGGTCCAATCATTTTCATCCCTTAGGTAGACAAAGAAGGTAGCCACATGGTGCAGTGGAAAGAATGCTGGATTGGGAGCCTGGAAACTGAAATAAAGTCCTGGCTCTGTGACTTTGGGCAAGTAATTTATTTTCTCAGGAATTCATTCTCCTCATTTATAAAATGAAGGAGGAAGAGAGTCTTCTATAGTCACATATAACTGAGACTGGAACCTAGTATCCTGGACTCTACAAGCTGCTGGACTCTCTTGCTGCCTCAGCTGCTTCTTCATTATCTGGGGAAGGGTATAAACATTTATTTAGCACTTACTATATGCCAGGTACTATGCTAAGTACTTTTGTACAAATTTTATCTCATTTGATCCTCATAATCACCCTGGGAAGCAGGTTCTGTTATCATCTCCATTTTATAGTTGAGGAAACTGAGGCAAACAGAAGCTAAGTAATTTTTCTAGGGTGGCACAATTTGTATCAATGCTGGATTTGAACTCAGGTCTTCCTGATTCCCAGTCCAACACTCTATCCACTCATTTTTTTTACTCATTATTTTACAATTATATTTTTTGATTAACAAGTGTTTTTCACATTATAAATTATCCTCTCTGTTGCTCAGGATTAGAAGAAAACTGTATGGAAGTGTACTAAATTGCACTATTTTCTGAGAAAATAAGACATTTTATTATTTAATAAAACAAAACAAAACAAAAAACTCCAATTTTTTTCTCTTTTCCACTGCCCTTTCCACTTAAAAAAAAGAAAAAAATGTAACAAATTCCTATATTGGCCATTTCCAAAATTGTGTGTCCCATTTTGTATTTACTCTATCACCTCCTTTTTGGGAAGGTGGTAATATCACTCTAGACAATACAAAATATCTGGGTATCTATTTGCCAAGATAAAGGCAGGAATTATAATGAACACAATTACAAAACACTTTTCACACAAATCAAGATAAATCTGAACAATTGGAAAAACATTAATTGTTCATGGGTAGATTGAGCTAATATAATAAAAAATGATAATTGTACTTAAATTAATTTACTTATTCAGCACCATACCCATCAAACTATCAAAAAACTATTTTATGGAACTAGAAAAAATAATAAAATTAATCTGTAAGAACAAAAGATGGAGAATATCAAGGGAACTAATGGAAAAAATGTGAAAGATGGTGGCCTAGAAGTACCATATCTTAAATTGTACTATTGAAAGAAGGGAGGGAGACCCTGAGTTGATGCTACAGTCAGGTCATCAGGTATTTTGAGCAACTTGACCTCTCAGGGTATCCCCCCCCCCCCCCCCCCCCCCCGCCTTAAGCCAGAGCACTTTGGTGGGTAAGGTACTGCAGCCTCTGGGTCAAGAGAGAGAATACCTTGGGAGAAGGGGATAGTTGGTTGGCTAGGAAGTTTGCTGGACCTAACCTCTCCCACCGTGTCCCTTTCTGCACAGAAAAAGCTGCCCAAGAGAGAGAGCAGTAACAGGCAATCCAGGAGTTTGGCTGAACCTGGATCTGAGAAAGCTCTCTCTCTTGGATATAAAACCTCCACCCACCCACCCACCTTCCTTCTTCTTGCTTATATTGATCTGACTGCTTGTTATAGATTAATGGATATTTATTTCAGGATAGGACAGGGAAGAGGGTCAAACAGGGGTTCCCTAGGCTAAAAACAGACTGATGGCAGGTCCTTTCATGCTGGGACTGGCTTGGAAGCTCTCTCTATCTTCTTGATTCTCCTATGCTCGATACCCTAGGCTAAACTAAGAAGCAGCCATGTCTCTAGGTGTAGCCGGCACGGATGAAGAAAGTTCTGGCTTCAGGATAGGCCCAGCCTGCCCTTCAGGGTGAATGTCCCATCAGTCCACACAGGTGTTGAATTCACAGAGACAGGATCAGTAAGGAGTCACAGTGGGCTTCTGATAGGACAGGGAAATCCTCAGGAAATGGGGTTTTTCCACTCCTGAAGTGGGGAAGGGAGCTGTTTCACTCCAGGGTTCAGAAACTGAACTGAGAGTTCGTTGGTCTCCCAGAATCCTTGCTCCCAAACATTCCAACTGCCCCTGTCTGTCATCCTGCTTCTCCTACTTTCCATCTCCTTTCTGTGTAGAATTCTCCATCACTATAAAACAGTGATCATCAAAACAATTTGATACTGGCTAAGAAATAGAAGGGTGGATCAATGGAATAGATTAGAGGTAAATGGCCTCAGCAATCTAGTGTTTGATAAACCCAAAGGTCTCAGCTTTTGAGATAAGAATTCCCTATTTGACAAAAACTACTAGAAAACAGTATGGCAAAAATTAGGTTCAGATCAATATTTCATAACCTATACCAAGAAAAACCAAAATGGTTATATGAGGGATATGATAAGTAAATTAGAGGAACTTAGAATAGTTTACCTGTCAAATCTATGGAGAAGAGAAGAATTTATGACCAAACAAGAGACAGAGAAAAGATGTAAAATGAATAATTCTGACTGATTATATTTCATTTAAAAGTTTTTGCCCAAACAAAACCAATTCAATCAAGATTAGAAGGGAAGTAAGAAACTGGGAAGAAAAATTTATAACAAATTTCTCCAATAAAGGTCTCATTTACCAAATACGCAAAGAACTAAATCAAATTTAAAAGAATCCAAGTCATTCCCCAATTGATAAATGATCAAAGGATATGAATAGGCAGTTTTCAGATGAAGAAATCAAAGATATCAATACTCATTAAAAAAATGTTCTAAATCCCTCTTGTTTGGAGAAATGCAAATTAAAACAACTCTAAGGAACCACCTCACACCTAGCAGATTGGTCAATATGACAGTAAAGGATAATGATAAATATTGGAGGGGATGTAGCAAAATTGGGACATTAACGCATTGCTGGTGGAGTTGTGAATTGATCCAACCATTCTGAAGGGCAGTTTGGAACTATGCCCAAAGGGCTATAAAACTGTGCATACTGTTTGATACAGTAATAATGCTACTAGGCCTATATCCCAAGGAGATTTTTTAAAAATGCAAATGAACCTGTTTGTACAAAAATATTTATAGCTGCTTTCTTTGTGGTGGCAAAGAAATGGAAACTAAAGAGATATTCCTCAATTGGGGAATGGCTGAACAAATCGTAGTACATGACAGTAATGGAATACTATTGAACTATAAGGAATGATGAAAAGGAGGATTTCAGAAAGAGAAAGACTTACATGATCTGATGCAGAATGAATAAGCAGAACCAGGAAAACATTGTATACTACAACGGCAATATTGTGGAACAATGAACTGTGAAAAGCTTAGCTATTATGAAGAAAACAATAATTCAGAACAATTCTGAGGGACTTATGAAAAGGAATGCTATACACCTTCAGAGAAAGAACTGTTAGAATAAGAATGCAGATGGAAGCAAGCATATGCTTTTTCACTTGTTTATTTAGGTATATGTTTTAGGGGTTTGGTTTTATAAGATTATTCACTTACAAAAATGAATAACATGGAAACATGTTTTGCATAATAATACATATATAACCAGATTGAATTGCTTGCCAGCTCCAGGAGGGGGGACAGTAAAAGGGAGGGAGACAATTTGGATTATATGACTTCAGAAAACTCATGTGGAAATTTATTAACATTTTTTTTAAACTAAAAAATGTTCTTACATGTAATTGGGACAAAATAAAATATTATTTTAGAAAATACCTCTCCACCATCTTCACTTGTCAACAGCCTATTCCACCCTTCATTGCTCAGCTCAAATGCCACTTCTTCCATAACATCTTTTTATTTAGAAATAATTTTTCCCTTTTCTGATCTGAAAAGATTCTGTACACCTTTTATTCATTTATATTTTATCTCTATTAATCTGTGTGAATTCCTTGTCAACCTTATTAGACTGTTAGCCTTTTGAAATAAGTGACTGTGCCTTTTTTGTCTTTCTATGCCTTCTTGTTACTCCACTCCATCTTATGGTCTAACACAAGTCATTTTTTAGTAATGGTGCTATATTGTTATGCCTGAGGAACAGTTGGGATATGCCAATCATTAGAGTAAATCCTGAGTAAGAAGAAAATTAAGCCCTGGGTCAAGGAAAGGGAGATTTGAATCAAAAGAAGAACAGGCATCAATGAAAAGTTTGTCTGAGTGAATTGTTGGAATAGTTTCAGAGCTCTAAGATCTGGGGGACTTAGATAGTAAGTGAATCACTTGCTCATCAGAGAGCTCAGTGCTGAGTAATTTCAATAGACAAGGAAGTTAGAATATAGTGAGTCCGGTCAAGTCCAGTTTAGCCAAGTCAACTAGTATTTAGCAAGTACCTCCTATTGTGGCAGAGACTGGCACTAAAGAAAAAGTGCCAGGCTGAAGAGTGTGTGAAATTGATCACCTCGATGGGGGAGGGGCCCCAGAAGGGATTGGAATCTTGAGGAGGAGAAGACTCAGCTGGGAGAGGAGTTGCTCTCTCAGTCTCTAGGTCTTGAGAAGTTGAAGACAGAAGGTGGAAAAAAGACTTTCTCCTGAGGGTTACCCACTTTTTCCTGTTGGTGACTGGAAATCTTTCCCCCAGCATTTCCCATTTGAAGGGACTTTCTGAAGAGAAACCTGAGCAGACTTTACCTCAGCTCCTGTTGCCCAGGGGTGAGTCAACTTGACTTTCTCTCAGGGGGCTCAGGCTGCCAAAGCCTGAGTTTCCCCCAAACTCAAGGAGGGAGGGGAAAGGGTTTAGAGACAGGGACTCCCTTTACCCACTTTCCTTTTCCCATTCTTTCCATGCTAGTTATTCCTTTGTATTACCTTGATTGGTTTGACATTAAAAGTAATCTGCTCCCCAAGCAGAGTATGAGTGAACAGATCAAGGGGAGACCCTTTGGTCTCAAGTAATGGATGGGGGGGGCAAGAGGGACAAGAGTGAATTAGGGAGAGCAGTTTTAACTAAGGAGGGAAGGCAGAAGGGAGAAATGGCCTTGCCAATAACATACAGGCACAAAACAACAAGGCACCAACTAATGCATCTACTAACAATCTTGCAAATGCATCAAAGGCTCAAAAGATTATGCTTTTGCATGATGTAGCTAAGGTCACTGATAACTCTGGCATTTTACATGCAAAGGTTCATAAGTCATTCACCACCTATGACTTAGAGTTCTTATGTAAATGCATGCCTAAATTTTTATTAGAGCCTTATGTCGCAATTAAAGAATAAAAAAGAGAATTTTGCCTCTATGAACCAGATTTTGAGGATGTAGAAATTTTTTTATCTGAACTTTTTATACTCCAGGAACATAAAAACTTTATTGAGCAAACTAGAAAAGATTCCTCACTCACGAACTGGCCAGAAGTTTTTGAAGATCTAGATTTTTCTAATCTAAGATCAATGCCTTATCTAAGAAAATGCTGTGAGATTCTATTGCAAGGAATGAAGCAATTGTCAGAAAGACCCAATGCATGGGGAAAACTTGACAGATTATCCCAAGAAATAAATGAACACCCAAGAGCATTTATGAATCACCTTATTGAAAAAACTGAGGGATTCAAAAGAAGCAGAGGCACATGTGAGGAGACAATTTCTCAAGGGCTGTAATAAGCACTTTGACACCATTTCACTTAACGAACTTAGGGACACTACTACCTGTCTTCACGATAACAAAGTAGATCAGGAAAAAGAAAAGGATGATCTAGAGAAAAAGCTCCAAGAAACCTCTGAAATATTAAGGCAGAAAGAATTAGAGGAGGTTAAGAACCTAGCTATAATTAAGACATTTACCAGATACCCCAAAGTCAACAGAAGGTGAAAAGATATACCAGGACTTGCTTTTTGTGTTCTCATCAAGGATACATAGTAAGAAATTGCCCAATGAAACATCACTATGAACAGGGCCAAAATAAGAGAGATGGGAAAGGTCAAAATGCATATTATCAGGTAAAAGTATATAATAACAAAAACTATATGAGACAGGACTCTAATACCAAGCAGTGTTGCTTTCACTGCAGACTTAGAGAACAGGAGACCCCAGACCTGAAATCCATGGAAGCAGCAATAGCTTCTGGAGCAAAACCCCGTTATTCAGAAGTGGTAGTGAGGAATAATCATTATACTGGACAATGCCAGGCTCTAGCATTATCTAGTAAAAAAGAAACTAATTTGGGAGGTAACACAGGGAGGAAACATAAGGGCATAAGCATAAAGTGCAAAAAGGGAGATAGTAGAAAGGAAAAAGAAAACTTTAAAATTTTAGTGGTAGACAAACAGATAGTTGGACAAGATGCCAAGAGAAGCAACTTAAGTACAAAACAAAAGTCTAGAATTGAGGTAGAGAATGAAATTGCACAGATAATAGCAGACATGAAACATGATATTTATAGTTCAGAATACATGGCCACACAAAACTGCATGGAGAAAAGCAAGGAAAAGATTAACCTTTTTGGAAAATTTCTTAGCTTGCAGAATGGGCCTAGGGAGTGAAAAATCAAAGAGGGCTAGCAAATCTTTGAAACAGCAACATAAGTATCCATTTCATTTTGACAAAACAGCCAAACAATACATTGTTGCAAGAGACTTTGGAGTTGATACATTTATACATCTAAGAGGGGAAAGAAAGACAAATGAGGGAAGAACTAACTTAAACCCAAAAGCCAAAGACTTTTACCCACAAAATCCTACAATGCTCAAAGACACCAGTTCTGGGTATGGGTTTAGCACAGATCAATACCAAAATTCCAATGACTGTCTATTCCCTGAACCAGAGACTGCAAAACAATCTAAGGGAATGGGAACAGAAGAGTCTGATAGTGAAATATCACCAAGCAGTTCTCAAACTGAAATTAATACAAAAACAAACCTTTCCTCTGAGCAAGTTGTTATCTCACAGACAGCAGTGGTCCAAAGTGATACAGAGCTAGTTAATAAGAGCTCATTGAATGGGGATGGAATAACTGAAGAGGGGATGGTAGATTACACTATAATATCTGGAGAACCTGAAACATCTAGTAGTAGTAGTAGTAGTCTCTCAGTGACCGAGAATGACTATTGTCTTTTTGCATTATCATCTATTGATGTACCCTCATGTGGCTTTGAAGTCCATAGGCTGAGGCGCAGAGTGTGTGGCACATGGGGCCTGGGACGCCAGTTGTTACGGGAGGTGCGGTTGTGGCCTGGTGTCGGCGTTCACACCCAGCAGCAAGACGTTGATGTCGTTCATCTTCAAAGGTGGTGGCGGCGTGGTGAATGTGGGTTCGCCAGCTGCTTCTGACAGAGGCAGCGAGTTCTAGTTGCTTTGGTGTAATGCCAGCCCACTTCACGTTTGACTTTAGCTGATCCTTGAATCTTTTCTTTGGTCGGCCTTGTTTCCTGAGTCCAGCTGACAGTTCACCATAGAATACCTGTCTTGGTATTCGCTGTGGGTCCATGCGGATGACGTGTCCAGACCACCGTAGCTGGGTTTGGAGGACCAGGACTTCGATGCTGGTGGAGTTGGCTCTGTCGAGGACTTCCTGATTGGTGATTCTGTCCTGCCATCGGATCGTCATGATTGACTGGAGAGAGCGTTGGTGGAATTGCTCCAGCTGTTTCATGTGCTTCCTGTACAGTGTCCATGTCTCACAACCGTACAGGAGCGAGCTGAGGACCACTGCGTTGTACACTTTGAGCTTCGTCGCAGTGCTTACACCGCTGTGTTGGAGGACTTTGCAGCACAGCCACCCGAGTGCCTGGCTGGCCTTTTGGATCCTGGCATTGATCTCATGGTCTAGGCGATGGTGCTGCCCAGGTACTTGAAAGTGTTGATGTTAGAAAGCTGCGTGCCGTCGATTGTAATGCATGGCTGGCTAGTTGGCCTCCCTGGTGCAGGTTGGAACAGCACCTCTGTTTTGCTGAGGCTGATAGTCAGGTCAAACAGTTTTGTTGCGATGGAGAACCTGTCCACAATGGTTTGAAGATGATTTTTGAATGGACTAGGGTATTATATCAAGGATTCTGTGTTGGGCAAAAGAAGAATAGAGCACTGGGTCTGGAGTTGGGAAGACCTGAGTTCAGTTCCATCTTTTGTGACCCTGCCCAAGTCTGCTTACTTCTATTGTCTCTGTTTCCTCATCTATGTAATGTGGATAACAATAACATTATTATTTTGTATTTACTATTATTTATTACATTTATTACTGATAGTAGTTATTGAAGTTCTTCTGAAGTTGCTTGAGAATCAAAAGATAACAACTGTAAAATGCTTAGCATAATAAGTGTTATATTCATTAATATCATTATCATTATTGTGTATTAAAAGAGAAACAGAAGGTCCAATAATTTAAGCAACACGAGTGAATTGTATATCACCACAGATTGTTAAATGCATAGTAGATAGAAGTCAAAGCAAAGAGAAAATTGCATTAAATTATTTTTTAAATAAAATGTAATTAATTAAATTTGATTTTAATTATGTTCTTAAAACTAAAAAATATATGTTTAAGATGAATTAAATCTCAAATGTATCATTATGTAATAAGAACTACACATTGCAGGTAGACATTATGTAAGCTAAGTCCTGTCTCCTCCCTAAAGCATCCTCTGAAAACCAATGCCTTTTTTTTTCTCAACTCCTTGAGCACTTATCTCTCTGGGGTACCAGGCCTGGCGTCAGAAAGATTCCAATCTGTCCTGAGGCATCTCCTAGCTGTGTGACCCTGTCACTTAATCCTGTTTGTTTTACTTTCCTCTTCCATAAAATGAACAGGATTAGGAAATGGCAAACCGCTCCAATATCTTTGCCAAGAAAATCCCAAATGGAGTCATGAAGTCAGACATGACTGAAAAAGAAAAAAAAGATTGAACCACATAGCATTTATCTCAATCCACAAGATAAGTAACTGTGGTAAAATCATCGATTACTATGTGTCAGACAGGACTTTAAATCAGATCTTCCTGATTCTGAGACCAGGTTTTTATTCATTGCTTGGGTATTTGTAATGGTTGAAGAGCAGCTAATCATGTCTAACTGAGGCATGATTTTTGCTAGTTCAAAACTTTTCCCATACTCCTCTGTGCCCACCTGAATAAAAAAACCCAACAACACTAGGGAGTAAATGAAATCTCCTTCTGCATTAACTGCTACCTAAACCCCAGAAAAGAGAATGACTGCAAGAACCACCAGAGTTGATGAAAGGCCATCTAAAAGAAGTGAAGGGAGACATAAGAAGGGAAATTGGAGCATTTAGTGGAAACCTCACAGGAATCTATAGTTTTTAGTACAGAAGCTAAAAGAAATGAACAAATCCATGGATATCCTGAAAAAGAGAATTTAGGAGATTGAGCTAAAAACTAAATGAAATGAAATGAAAAATGAAAAAAAAAAAGAATAACAGTCTGTCAAAGTGGTTTAGGTACACTCCACAGTCCCTCTCTCCTTTTCCCATCTAGTTGGATCCAGACCCAGATTAATTAATTACCACAATTCTCTACTCAGAAACAATACTTTTTGATGTTGCTTTTTACTGGACATATGATTACATAGAACTTGCAGTGATGAAACTTCCTCTTCCAATGCAGATAATGATTTATAGTCCTAGAATTTCCTTGGGTAATTAAGAGGCTAAATGACTTTGCCAAGGTCAGTCTATGTCAGAGATCTGACATCATCCCAGGCTTTCTCATATAAACTAGCTCTCAATCCACTGTCTTAATAATGATCATCATAACAGTCATGGTTGGCATTTATATTGTATTTGCAGTTTATAAAGCACTGCAAATAAATAATCTTATTTGATTCTTCTAATAACTTTCTAGGGTCTCAGTTCTCCGTCTATGATCCTATATAGTAGTATATAGTAGCACAATTAAAAAATATTATTATCCCCATTTTACAGACTAGTAAACTAAGCCAAAGAAAAGATAAGTGACTTAAGTGACTTGCCCACAATCATATAGACTAAATGTGGAGATACGTTCTCTTCTCACACTTTCTTATAATACTTGGGTCCCTTCCTTTTGCCCTTTCCACATTCTACCTTGGATCATAGTACTCTGTGTATAGCTCAACCTACCACAACATCCCTATTAGGTGAAGGAAGAAGAGACAATGTTATTTTTCCTGTTTGTATCTTCATCATTTAGCATAATGATTACACGTAAGAAGATTGACTGCCTAGTAGATAGAGTGCTGGAAATGGTCCCAGTGAGTTCAAATCTAGCTTCTGACACTTAGTAGTTGTATGAGTTATCTGTTTGTCTCAATTTCTTCAACAGTAAACAATGTGATTTTATTTTTTTAATTTAAATTTAAATTTTTAAACTTTAAATTTAAAACATTATTTACCTCAGAGGTTTTACATCTTTAACATTTAAAATAAATATTTGTATTTAATCAGAAAACTATGGGTAGCTAGGTGATACAGTGGAGAGAGTGCTGAGTCTGAAGTCAGGAAGACTCATCTTCATAAATTCAAATCTAGCCTTAGACACCTTCTAGCTGTGTTACCCTGGGTAAGTCACCTCACTTTATTTGCCTGTTTCCTCATCTATAAAATTATCTGGAGAGAGAAATGGCAAACCACTAAAATATCTTTGCCAAGAAAACCCAAATTATGGGGGACGGGGGACACTGGGTGGCTCAGTGGATTGGGAGTTGGGCCCAGAGATGGGAAGTCCTGTGTTCAAATCTGACCTCAGACACTTCCTAGCTGTGTGACCTTGGGAAAGTCACTTAACTCTCATTGTCTATCCCTTATCACTCTTCTTCCTTAGAATCATTACAGATTATTAATTCTAAGATAGAAGGTAAGGGTTAGAAAAAGGAAGAAAGAAAGAAAGAAAAATAAGAAGAAAGAAAGAAAAAAGAAAGATAAAAGAAAGAAAGAAAGGAAGGAAGGAAGGAAGGAAGGAAAGAAAAAGGAAAGAAAAGAAGAGAAAGATGCAAATGGCAATGCAAAGAGTTATATACAACTAAAAAAAGACTAAACAAGCACCACCAGAAAAAAATATGTACTGATAGCACTTTTAAGTTTAATCTACATTCTTAACATTTTTTCCATCACTTTTAACAGTCTAGACCAGCGGTTCTCAACCTCTCAATTTGTAGCAACGAGAATACATAATGCATATCAGGTATTTACATTCCTAATCATAACTGTAGCAAAATGACAGTTTTGAAGTAACCACCAAAATAATTTTTTGGTTTGGGGTCACTGCAACATGAGGAACTGTATTGTGGGGTCACGGCATTAGAAAGGTTGAGAACCACTGATCTAGACAATCTACAGAATCACAAATCAAACTCAAATTCAAAGCGGTAAATGTGCACACTGAAAGTTTAACAATTGGCTCTGGCTCTCATGAATTGGGTTCAACTGGCTCTAGCATGCTTCTGTCTACTTCTCTAGGTTGTTGTGAGTATTTAATAAACTATTTATAAAATGTTTTGCACTATATGAAGTCTAGCTATTATTATTAATATTATTAATTATTATTTTGCATATAGCAAATGCTTCATAAATTTTTTAAATTCTGAGTTCAAATCCAGTCCTCTTCAAAAACCCATACCAATATAAGATAAAGACAGTGGCTACATGGACAAAATGAAGTATAAATGGATCCAGGTAATTATACCAACAGAGAAAGTTAGCTAGTATTAACTTTTTGTTTTTTAGTTATTTTTCAGTAGTGTTCAATTCTTTATGACTACATTTGAAGTTTTCTTGGCAAAGATACTGGAGTGGTTTACCATTTTTTTCCTCCAGGTCCCATTTTATAGATGAAGAAATTGAGGCAAACAGGGTTAAGTGATTTGCCCAGAGTCACACAGCTAGTATGTGTGTAAAGGTCAGATCTGAACTCACCAAAAATGTATCTTCTAGACTCCTGGCTCAGTTATTTTATCCACTGTGCTATTTATCTGCCTCTAGTAATAAATTTAAGGTAACTTAATATTTTTAGGGCAATTAGACGAATGATAGAATGGATAGAATGATGAACCTGAAGTTGGGGGGACATGAATTCAAATCTGACTTCAGAAACTTCTCATCTGTGTCCTTGAGCAAATCATTTAACTTTGTTTGCCTCAGTTTCCTCATCTGTAAAATGAGCTGGAGAAGGAAATGGCAAACCAAAATGGCAAACCACTTTAGTATCTTTGCCAAGAAAACCCCAAAGGGGGTCATGAAGAATCAGATATGAATGAAGTAACTGAACAATGAATTTTTTTGGGGGGAAAGAAAATCAAAATGGTGGAGTTTGGGAGATGGCAATTAATCATTTCAATTATTCTCTTAGTTCATTTTCCTGTCAAGAGATAATGATCAGATTTGTGTAGGTAAAAAGTGGATAATGAACATGAAAGTCTTTTGAGACTTAAAAAACCCCACTAAGCAAATGGGAAGCATTAAGGAGAGGAGCGAGGCAAATTTCTCAAGTATTATGCCAAAGAAAAAAGACTACTTTCACCTGAAATGTCCAGACAGTGAGGCTTTCATGACTTGAGACTGAATTATGTAGATAATTGCCTCATTTCTCAAGTTGATTTTGTAAATGTCGCATTGTTACTTGGACAGGCCCTCCTTGTGGTGCCTTGTATCTCCCTGTTGTGTGGAACAATACATGAAGTAGTCACCAGGTAAGTACCTGTCAGTTCACTATAAGGATGCTGCTGCGAGTGGCAGTTTATTGGTTGTCAGCAGCCAGAAAGGACAAGAGCCACTCAGATCCAACGCAGTACAAGACACAAAGGAACAGTACTTAGGGAACACCTTTGGCATTTGGAGATCCTTTGGAGTTTTTGCTCTGAAATTTTGCTTCTGGTCTCTTCTCCCTCTTCAGTCCATCCTCTACGTATGTCTCAGATAAATCTTCCATACATCTGATCTTAGGAAACAGATCTGACCGTTTTAATTTTGTACTTAAAAATGGCTCCCAGTTGCCTCTATTATTAAAGATAAATTCGCTGGTCTGGCACTCAAGGCTCTCTACCATCTAGCTTCAATGTGCCCTATTTTCCTAATCACCCTCTACACATTCCTGCCAAACTGAACTACTAGCTGTTTCACAAATTTGACGTTGTATATCAAAGAAAACAATTCTTTCTCTGGGTGAGTTGCAGATCATTTTATAACATGCTCTCCAAAAAGGGGAGGAAACTTTTAAATTTAAAATTTAATTTTTATTTAAATATAATTTAAATTTAAAAATTAAAAATTTAATTTTCTTGGCTTGTTCTGAAGGAATTTTAAGGATTTTGATATTTTAAGAATCTGTTCTACAAAACTGGTATTGGGCTTAAACTGCCAGTTCATCCTTTAAATGAGCTTTAAAGGCAAGAGAACAAAGGGAAAACTCTCTCTTCTTGCCCACCTTCCTCCTCTGTAATGCCTTTGGCCCTTCTTTTCACCCTTTAGATTGCTCATCTTTCTCTAAGATTTCTCTCAGGTACAGCTTCTCCAAAAAACTCTCCCGTATTTGTCCTCACTCTCCTCAAATTACCTCTTCTTTGTTCATTTGGGTATGTGCTACAACCTCCATACAACTTCCAAGTAGAATGTAGGTTGGTTGAAGGCAGAGATTATCTTCATACCTCCAGTGCCTAGCATGTTGCTGGACATTTTTAAATTTTAGGTGTCGAGTAGATGGAATAGATCATAGAGTGGGCTTGGAGTCAGGAAGACCTGAGTTCAAATATGACCTTGGATATCCAGTTCTGGGCAAGTCACTTGACCCTGTTTGCCTTAGTTTCCTTATCTGGAAAATGAGCTGGAGAAGGAAATGGTGCACCATTCCAGTATCTCTGGCAAGAAAACCCTGAACAGGATCATGAAGAATCAGGACACAACTGAACAACAAAAAATAATCTTGCTTTACCTCCCACCTATTCCATTGCTCAAACACTTAGTAGTTGTGGGACCCTGGGCAAGCCATTTACTTCTGTTTGCCTTAGTTTCTTCCTCTGTCAAATGAGTTGGAGAAAAAAAAATGGTGCACCACTCTAGTATCTCCGGCAAGAAAACTCCAAATAAAGTCATGAAGAGATATACATGAAGAACAATGATGGGGAATATTGGACCTGAGATTACAATGGTAGAGGGAACAACAAGTGAGATCATTTTATCAATGCAGATGAACATTTGCTCTTTGACTTAGTCTTAGAGGATTTGGTGGTGGCATACTGAATGGCTGAGTGACTTATCCAGAGTCATAAGCAGTCTATTTCTGAATACAGATCTTCCTGACTCTGAGTTTGACTTATTTACTATGCCAAACTATCTTTGTTTTAGCAAATGTTTAGTGAGTTAAATTGAACTAAGGTCTTTTGTCTTTCAACAAGGGCCTGTATTGGAAGTCCTGACCCTTGGTAAGTCACTTAACCTCTGGCTGCCTCAGTTTTCTCATCTGTAAAATGAGGATAATAGTGGCACTTATTCCTCTCTCCCAAGGGTTATTGCAAGGATAAAATAGATATTTATAAAATGCTTTGCAAATCTTAAAGCATCATATAAATGCTAGCTATCAATATGGTGGTGCTGATGAAAATGGGGGTGAGCTATTACTGGTGATGGTGGTTCTCTGTTTTGCAAATAAATCACATAGCCTTGAGTGTTTCCTCAGTTATTATTAATTACCACCACAATGATTGGAAGTTAGCCGTGATGATAATGTCAAAGATAAGGGGAAAAAAGTGAAGGTTTTTCATTTGTGACTTAAACCTCAGTTATTTTTTCATCAGTACCCCCTCTCCCCCACTCCAGTCTGTACTATGGGTGTGGAATATAAAGGGTATGTGTATTAACTTTGCCTCTGGGGATTTATTGGTTATATTGTTGGACATATGGAGCTATTTGGTTAGTTCCACAATGTTCTTTATTTAATTTCATTAAGGAGCCCTGGGGCTGTTGGGCATGTGGCACTGAAAAATAAATATTATTTATCTTGATTAATTTTGAAAGTGCAAAACTGTAGGTGGGGGTTGGGAGGGGAGCAAAACTCAATGACTTTTCCATAGAAACTGATTTTGATTAGGCCTGGAAATAAAGATGATTTTAAGACTTTAAAGATGACTCGGTATTTCACCATGTTTTGGTTTGGTTTGCATTAAAGACCCTGGCACCTGATTCAATCATTTCTTCTGTTTTCTAGATATTTATTGCATGATCTATTCTTGGTGCATCTGGGAGGATTCATACTAAAATAGCTGAAGCTTTTCAAAGGGAAAACCTCAGAGACTATGGTCTCTCTAGATTCAAGAAAGTACTGAGTTGAGTTCATATTATTATTGTTATTATTTCTAGAAAAAAACCCAATATGGAGTAGCAGATAGAGAGCCAGCCTTGGGGTTAGAAAGACCTAGATAGGTTCAAGTTCATTCTATGATGGTGTGACTATGATAAATTACTGAACCTTTTAGGGTCCCAAGAACCTTTCCAAGATTCTAAGTTATTAAGAGAGTTGCCTTTCTGTGGATAGTGGAAGGAATTTCTACTCTGGGAATCCCTCATGCCAATAAAATGGCCTGTTTTGGATCTCCCACTGATGAAATGACAGAGTTTCTATGGAGTTGGAGAATGGGAAATAACTTCTTTGAGAACCATGAAGAATCTGACACTTTCCCAGCACTCTCTCTTGGTGAGGTAGAATACAGTAATTATCAAGGTGACTAAGGGACTGCTAGCTTCTGGTTCTTCTTATTCTTTCTAGTAGTGCCCATCTCTTTTTCTTTCTCTCTCTTTCTCTGTTTCTCTCAGTGTTTGTCTTTTTCTGTAGCTTTCTGTCTCTGTTTTTCTGTTTCTTTGTCTCTTTCTGCTGCCTGTCTCTGATGCTTTCTGTTGTTCTGCTTCTGTTAGAATTTCTACTCCAATTCTTTTGGTAGTTTCTCTTCTGCTACTTTGGTACGGAGGAAGATGTTAGTTACCTTTCAATATCTTACATGTTCCTCTACTAAAAGAAGAAAACAGAATTCAGAGGTGACTCCATTTCTAGCACAAGCTTACCTAGGAGGCCATAAGTCTTCTTGCTAGATTTGGGCAAATATACCCTGTCCCTGGTCTATTCTTGACATTTGTTCCTCAGCCCACAACTTGGTATAGGTGGCTCTTTGTTTTTTGTGTCTTGGTAGAGAGCAGACTTAGTAGGAAAAGAAACAAATTTTCTACAGATAAGTGGCCAATGAGCTATGTGACTCAAAAATCTTTTCTAGCTTTAAAATATTCAACAGTCTTATGGGATATGGCCATAGTGTAAACTTGGGAGTATCATGCAGCATCAGAACTGATGTCATTCAGAGAATGGGTAAGTAGCTCATGAGCTGTGGTAGGAAGCAAGCCCCTATGAAAGTGCCCTCAGTCCAAAATGATCTCCTTCATCCACCTGTCTTAGAGTCTGAAATTCACACTATTTAGTGGCATTCCATCCTTAAAGAGGCAAGTGTATTTAATTAAATTTCATTATTTCATTTCATTTTGGTGTGTCTTAACCATGTTAAGGTATTATATAATAGTGGAAGTCAATCTTTAAAAAACATTTATTAAGTGTCTACTATATGTTAAGTACAATGCTGGGCATACAAATAAGAAAAAGAGTTATAATCTCTGCCCTCAAGGCGCTTTAGGGAGGCAAGACAGGAGAGCCTAGAACAGGCTAAACACAGAAAATATTATCTTTACTCTCTAGAGAGATGGATCTTCTTGAATCTAAATATAAGGCCTAACACCATCTATTGAGCAAAAGTTGGGTTGTAATAAACTCAATTACAAATGAGTTTCTTAGGCTACTGGTTGATTGCTATTATTGATATTTAAAGCTAGTTTAAATTAGGTGTCAGTCTGCTAATTAAAAAAAATGAATGGTCACTAAAATGTGTTATTTAGTCCTCCTCAAAAGCTCAATAAATCTGCAGTGGTATTAGGTGGAAGTGAAGGATAAGAACAGTTCTTTGAGGGTCAAGATTATATATACCTTTAGATCTCTCAGTTCCATATACATATAAATCAGTCCCATTCATCTATCCATCCATCCATTCCATACAAGTTTGCCACTCATTCTGTAGAAGAACCTATGCTAATTCAGTTGTATAAGACACAGTTCTTGCCCTCAAAAAGCTTACTATCTCATAATTGAATTTAAGAGGACTTAATTTGTGTTACTCCTCCTATTACCATCTATGTTCCAACCACACTAACCTTCTGTCTCCAATCTTTGTATCTTTACATAGGTTGCCTCACGTTCTTGGAACATTTTAATCAAAGGCTGAATGGTTTAGTTTAGCAAGGTCAGGGAAGAAGTGGGGTTTGAACATCCCACTAGGATGAACTGTATGGGCTTTCCAAGCTGAATCTGATTGGATAAGTCCACACTAATTACATTCTCTTCTCCCACTGATAAGATGGCAGAGCCACCCAGAGAAAGGTGGAGTTGGGGAATGGGAAGTAATTTTTTCTTTGAGAACAATGAAGAATTTGACACTTCCTCAGCACTCTCCCTTAGAGAAGTAAAATACTGTGATTACCAAGGTGATTATGATTGCTGGCTTCTGATTCTTCTTCTTATTAAATAGTCTATCCTCCAGACTGGCCAGATGCTGCTGGAGTGAGATGAAAGGAGCTGGCAACCTTTGCTAATTACTCCCCTGTACTCCTTCTCTTTCCCTTCTCTTCATTGTTTTGGGATAACCTGTCTTCTCAATAGGGAAACTATACCTCCATGTGTGAATTCCCTCCCCCTCTCCCATAAGATTTCTGAGGCATAATTCTTTTTTTAAGCTCTAGTCTAAGTGATCTTCCCCAGCAAAGGGGGTATAGGGTAAAATAGATATACGAGGATGAATCAGGGATTGAGCAGGTAATTTTATTCCCACACAGAAAAGGGAATGATAAACAATAATTAATAATGGAGTGATTAAAATCATTTGATAGGATAATAGTTAACTCTCAGTGGGACTTTTCTTTTTTAATTTTTTAATCTGTCTCCCACTGATTAGGGTCCAATTAATACCAAGCAGGTTCCTTCTAGTAGTGCCCTCCCCCCTTTTGATATCTTTTTGTCTTTCTGTCTATGTATTTCTGTATGTCTCTAACTCTTACCCTTTTGACCGGTCTGCTTATATTAGAATTTCTACCCTAAAAAACTGTTCTGATAGTTTCTCTCCTGCTGTTTCTGTGCCAAGGAAGAAGATGCTAGGTACCTTTCAAGATCTTACAAGTTCCTCTACTAAAGGAAGAAAATAGAAATAGAGGTGACCTCGTTTCTAACATAGACTTGTCTAGGAGGTCATGAGCTCATGGCAATATGACTGGAGATTAGATTAAGAATACTCTGACCCTCAACTGTTCCTCCAGAAAGCTTAGAGAATTTTTCTTATACTTCCAGGTCATCAGGAAAAAGATACTAAAGGGTAGGAGTCATCCCTTTGGTATATTGAGCTCAGCAAAAGATTAAGACTTTTTGTCACCACCTAGCACAAACTCCTTAAATATCAGAGGATATCTGTGCTTTCCTGGAAATGGGGAGGGGAAAATAGTCCTTCCATCATACATGTTTGGAAGCAGGCTCCCCCCCCCCCAGCTTTCATGATCTTGATTTAAATGGGATAAGAAGAGAGCAGGTGCTAAAATAGCTTTGCATTAGTGACTTGCTATCTAGCAACTTAAAGTCACTTTGTACTTTGTCCCCAGTTCAGGAAATGCTCTCTTTCTTCATCCTCTGTCCTTTGGAATTCCTCACTGTATTCAGGTCCTAACATTTTCAGGTAAGCCCTCTTTCCTTCCCCTGTCCCCATATTTAATATTTATTTTTCTGGGTATATATATTCAGTAGAATGGAAGTTGTTTGAGGACAGGAACTATTTTCTTTTTTTCTTTGTATCTTCAGCACATAGCACATCAAACCTAGTGCTTAATAGATATTTTTGAACCAGATGAAAATTCCTTTATATGCATATATACATACATATACATATTTCACTTCATAGTCTTCAGAAGCCTTTCAGCTTGGTCTGCTAAAATGAACATTGGGTTTAGAGTCAGAGCAACTTAGGTTCAAATTCTGATTTTGCCACTTACTTCCTTGTATGTGTGTCAAGTCAAGTCAATAAATGCTTATTAAGCACCTGCTAGGTACCAGACACTAGGCTAAATGTTAGGCAATTAAAAAAAGACAAAAAACAGTCCTTGTCTTCAAGGAGCTTATAGTTTAGTGTAGACAAGTTGTAACCAACTATGTTGTTATTGATGTCGTTTGACCTTTGCTTTTGAAGAGGACTATTGGCACTCTAGGATGATGTCTTGACTTGCATGTGAATTAAAGCTGTGAGTTGCACCAAGTCATCAGTCTCACTGTCTCTTCCAGAGTCATCTAAGTCCAGTGGCAAGACAAGAGTTAGGGTGACCAGTGATGGTCCAGGAAGCAGAGGATGACCTTGGCTTCTTTGACATCTGACTAAACTCTAAGCACTCCACAGAGTCTGCTTTAGCCACCTTCATTGGTCCATTCTACCTGGAGAAGTCTTCCCATGCTTGGGGTTGACATTCCCCTAAATCATGAGTGGGTTTGAGAGTGAATGTAGTATTTGAGGAGGACTAGCATCCCTGCAATGGGCCCTTTTCAGGGTTCCTCATCCACCTTTGGTATCCATCTTTCACCCAACTCTCTTGCCTATGAACAACTATGAACAAGCAAGCTATAAGCAAGATAAATTGGAAATAGCCTTGGGGGAAGAGACTACCATTAAGAAGGATCCAGAAAGACTTCTTGAAGGAGGTATATGATCTTGGTCAAATCACTCTTAGGACCTAAGGGTCCTTGTTTGTAAAATTAGCATTAGACTAGATCATCCTATTCCTTTCAGCTTTAAACCTACAATCCTCCAAACTCATTAGAAAAATCTTGATCTGATCCTTGTGAGAATCTTACCCTGTGAGATAGGTAGGGTTAGTTTCCCATTTAGTAGTTAAGATGTTGAAGACACTGAGAAGCCAAATGTATGATGTTGCCTATAATCTCAACAATCTTCTAGAGCTTGAACCCAGATCTGATACCCTTTGCCAAACCATCTCTCCTCCATCTAGCCCTTGGACGTTAGTGAGCTTGACAAGGCCTGGAAACAAGGTAGCCCTGGAGCTGTACCTAAACATAAAAGGAAAATAAATAGCATTAGACTCAGTTGGAAACTAACTGCCAAAAAAGGGGACCAAAAAAAGCAGCTGACTGCTGGGGACTCAAGCCGTGTTGAATTTACTGCCTTTGAAAAGATGAAACAGATGAGTATTCTGTGGGGTAGCAGGCGGGCTGGTTAGGGAGAGATTTAAGAGGCTTTTAAGGTACCGCCAAATCCTTTCATTTCTCTTCCTATAGGGAAGTCTGAGTCACCTTCATAACTATGTTAAAAAAAGTGTCCCATACTCCTTGAGTTTCCAGGTCCTTAGCCCACTCTTTGTTCCACATTGTGAAGGGATATCCTAGGTGACCAAAAAGGAAGAAACAATCAAACAAGTGACCCTTCATTCTTAACTAGTATTTCAGACACCCAAGAACTTGGAACCCAACCATGCCAAAGCTACACATGGAGGAAATGGGCATGGCATGGTATGATCATCAACTCATATTATATGGCTGAGAGTATTCAGAAATTCTTTAACTTTCCCAGTCCTCTATTCTGATCCAAATTGTTTCCTTCATTCCTGGAGTAGCACCTGAAATGCCTACCAGTGCCCACTCCTTTGAAAAGCCCTATTAAATTATAAATGGTAGATGGAGGGTACTGAGAGAATGGTAAGCCATTGGAGATAACCTCACCTGCTTATGAGTTTTGTTTCAGGGCAGCATCAAGGGCCATCTCTAGTCCTTCTGATTTCTGTCTTACTACTGCACTTTGATGACTGGAAAGGAGGAAGAAGGTAATGATTTTGTACAACTCTGCCTCCCTGAAATCCTTTTCATTTGGAAGTAAAGATATCACTTATTAAAACATCATCGTTCTTCTTCCAGAAAGGAAGAATAAACCACAACAGACCATCCTTGTCCAAGTATCCAACTTGAAGGAAAGGAAAAAGTCTTTAAGAGATGACCATAGAGTAGTGGCAGCAGGGATGTGTTTGTAAATGTTTAACAAATAATTCTTTGGGGAGTGGGGGTGGGAGATAGGAAATATATGGATGACAGAGGTCTAGGTTTAATCTCCATTGTTAACATTTTCTCAATCATTTTCTTAAATCTAAAAAATAAAAAATAACCAAAAAATCAAGCCCCAAGTCAAAATATTTGCTGATTTCTAAGATGTAAATGCTCACACTGAAACTTTTAACAGTCATCTCCAGGGAGCTGGTATGAGATAGCTCCAGGGTACCTCTGATTATCTAGATCTCCATTGGGACACCAAGTAGCTGCTTGACTAAGTTGAGTTTAAGTTCCAGTTTCATTTGAGGAGTTTTAGTTGTGGCAGAGAATGGTGGAATAGTAGAAGACTGGACTTGGAATCAGGAAAGCCTGCATCCAAACCCTACCTCACTAGCTGTGATTTGGGCAAATCGCTTAACCTTTGTGACCCTCAGTCTCTTTGTTTGTAGAATGGATATAATAATTGCATCTACCTCTCAGAGTTATTGTGAGAATCCAATGATGTCATGCATATAAAGTGCTATTTAATTGCTGGTTATTCTTAGAGTTTTCTCTAAGATAGAATAATAGAATGAGTTGCCTTCATCTGCTCATTCAGCATGCATTATTAAGTGCCAGGCACTGTGTTATGTGCTGAGAATAAAGAGACTAAAATGAAAATAGTCCATACCTTCAAAGGGCTTACATTCTATTGGGGAAAATAAGTAACATAATGCATTAGTTAATATATATTATACTTAATTATATACTTAATATATTATAGTAGTAGTAGTCTCTTGGTAACTGAGGATGACGATTGTCTTTGTGCGCTTTCATCTGTGATGTAGATGAGTGTGCACAAAAACACTTGTGCGCGAAGGAGATTTAGGTGGAAAAGTCGAGGCACAGAGACAGTCCCACTCTCTCCGCGTTGGAAGCCTGGGTCCAGTGGCACAAAAAATCGTTACACCTGGAAACTTCCTCAGCTGCATTGGATGGCCGTGTTGTCTTTTGTGCTCCAACATGCCCTAAGCACTCCACAGTGCTTTGCTGCGTCGCCATCTCAGCCGTTGAACCTTCTTATTGGTTTCTTCTGTCTGTTCGGCTGAAGCAGTCCTCACATGCTGGGTGAGCAAAGCCCTGGTTCACCAGGGGTCGACGACCCGATGGCTACCCTCACAAGGTTTAGCCGGCCTGTCGAAGCCGTTCCCCGGGGTGTGGCCGCTGCCGCATGCAAGCAGCTACTGGGAGCCACAAGTGAGAGCTGGGTGTCAGGTGGGGGTCAGAGAGCTGCCCTAAGAGGGCATGACAAGCCCTCCATACCAGAGATATTACTTCTCCCTGAGCACCCCATACACACAGATATACACATATATAGGAGTAGTCTTTCGGTGTCCGAGAATGGCGATTGTCTTTGTGCAGTTTCATCTACAGTGTACCCTCATGAGGCTTTGAAGTCCAAAGGCTGAGGCTCAGAGTGTGTGGCACATGGGGCATGCGATGCCAGTTGTTATGGGAGGTGCGGTTGTGGCCTGGTGTCGGCGTTCACGCGCAGCGGCAAGACGTCAACGTCGCTCATCTTCAGAGGTGGTGGCAGCAGGGTTAATGTGGGTATGCCAGCTGCTTCTGTCAGAGGCAGCGAGTTCTATATATTATCATATGATATAACACATTATTATATATTAACTTAGAAAGTTGATGCAAAATAATTTTAGCCAAGGCAATAGAAATGGAGGTGGGGATGGGATGGGGTGAGAATATGAAGAGCCAGGATTTTAAGAGGAAGCATTGAAGGGGGAGTACATTCCAGCATGATGAAGGCCTGGGCAAAGGGGTGGGGGACATGGAATGCTGTGTGTGAAGACAGCAAGCTTGAGTATGGGGCAGAAAATACAAGAGGGGCTCACTAATGTGAAAAGGTCGGCTCAAGTTAGATTGGGAAGGTTTTTTTATACCTCCTGAGGTGATGGAACTCCTTGCCACTAGTCAAAGAATTCACTTATCTGAACAAAAACTAGAGGACCCTCTGCTTGGGATGGGATAAGGAACAGTCCTTGTCAAACTTAAAAAGAAAAGGGTAGGGGGTGGATAGGTGGCTCAGTGGATTGAGAGTCCTGGAAACAGGAGGTCCTGGGTTGAAATCTGGCCTCAGACACTTAACTAGTAATTCTGAACTACCATAAACAACAACAACAACAACAATAACTACAATGAACCTAACAACAACAACAACAACAAAAACCCTAAAAGAAAAGAGGATTTAAAAACCCTTAAAAATAAAACATTTTTGAATTGGATGGAAATTGTACATATATTATTCATATGCACACATGTCTTCTTCTCCCATGTAATGTAAGTTCCTTAGGGCAGAGAATGTTTCATTTTGTCTTTGTATCCTAGCTCCTATCCTGGCTCTTAGCTGATACATAAAAGAACTTATGAATTGCTTTTTCATTGATTAATTCCAGATCCTGTACCTTAAAGAATCATTTGGTCATAAAGCACTGGAGAGTAAAAAGGAAAAGCGAAGAACAGACTTTGATGGCAAGGGGCTCACAACATACATGCATGCATTTATGTACACACATGGATGTGTGTTTACATGTATGCATACATGTATATAGTGCACTGGGACTAGAGTCAGGAAGATCTGAGGTTAAATCTGGCCTCAGACATTTGCTTGGGCAAGTCACTTAACCTCAGTTTTCCCATCTGTAAAATAGATATAATAATAGCACCTACCTTCCTAGGGTTATTGTGAGATAATGTTTTATCCCAGTACCTGTCACATAGTAAATGCAATATAAATGCTTACTATTAATAATATTAAAACTTTAAGCTATAAAACTTTAACATATTAAAAACTGTACCTTATATTCTATATTTAATTAGATAAAATATATAATAATTGTTATAATAACTATGATATATAATATACATTATATAGTGAGCCTGGAAGAAGAGAGAAGGTGTCTGGAAAAGGTCTCTTGCAGAAGGCAGCCTTTTGAGTTGAATCATGAAGGAGGCCAGGAATTCTAAGAAATGAAGGTCAGGCATGGTGGACAGTTCAGAAATGAGAGATGGCATTGTACATAAGAAAAAGTAAGAAGGTCCAGAAATCAGAGATTCAGAACCTCTAGCAGTAGTAAAAGTTGATGAATTCCTAGAATGGGGTGTCTCTTTGTTACTTTGCCTCCTTTGCATGGGTGGTCATAGCTCCCAGGGGTGTATGGGGTGTTCAGGGAAGGGTAATATCTCTGGTATGGAGGTCTTGTCATGCCCTCCTAGGGCAGCTCTCCAGCCTTTGACCCCCACCTGACACCCAGCTCTCACTTGTGGCTCCCAGTAGCTGCTAGCATGTGGCAGTGGCCACACCCCGGGGAACGGCTTTGACAGGCCGGCTAAACCTTGTGAGGGTAGCCATTGGGTCATCGACCCCTGGTGAACCAGGGCTTTGCTCACCCAGCATGTGAAGACTGCTTTGGCCAAACAGACGGAAGAAACCAACAAGAAGGTTCAACGGCTGAGATGGCGACGCAGCAAAGCACTGTGGAGTGCTTAGGGCATGTTGGAGCACAAAAGACAACACGGCCATCCAATGCAGCTGAGGAAGTCTCCATGTGTAACGATTTTTCGTGCCACTGGACCCAGGCTTCCAACGCCGAGAGAGTGGGACTGTCTCTGTGCCTCGACTTTTCCACCTAAATCTCCTTCGCGCACAAGTGTTTTTGTGCACACTCATCTATCATAGATGAAAATGCACAAAGACAATTGTCATCCTTGGTTACCGAGAGACTACTACATAGCCCCCAAGTGTTGGTCCCATAGAAAAGATAATCAGATCCCTAAGAGGGAACCCCTCCTCCCAATGAATGAAGGATGAAGCATTCATCTAGTATTAATCTCTGGTGGATTTGTTGATATTTGGGAGCACGGGCTTTGGTGGGGTCATGAATAAAGTATTTGTTGATGAACAGAGAGACTGCTAATTAGCACAGTGACTAGAGCACTGGGCATGGCATCAGGAAGATCAAAGTTCAAATTAGATTTTAGACACTTACTAGTGTATGACCCTGGATAAGTCACTTTACCATGTTTGCTTCCATTTCCTTATCTGTAAAATGAGCTGGAGAAGGAAATGGCAAATTACTCCAGTATCTTTGTCAAGAAAACTCCAAATGGGGGCATGAAGAGTCAAGACACAATGGAAAATGGCTGTACACCAGAACACCAGATAGGGAGTCAGAAGTCCTTGGGTTTTATCCCAGATCTGCCACTACCCATGACTCTCTGGGCCTCAGTGTCTCCCTTTGAAAATTATTTTCTCATATATAGAGTGGAAATAGTGCTGTATTTGGAGTCAGAGAAGTAGTATTCAAATCTTGCTTCAAAATATTAGCTGCATGACCTTGGGTAAATAATATAAACTGTAAGGATCTCGGTTTCCTCATTTACAGAATAAGAGTGACTGGCTGGCCTTTAAATTCCTGTGATCTCATAGCTATTTAATCTTTAGTAAAGTTTCCTTGTATATTTTGTATGTGTGTGTATATATATATATACATATATATATATATTTAAATACATATACACATATACATTATCTTTCTTCTCTTCCTTTAACTTATTGTGAATTCCTTAGGGCGGAGACTTTCATTTTGTCTTTGTATCTCTAGCTTCTAGCCTGGCCCTTGGCACATAAAGGCATTTATTAAATGTCTGTTCATTCATTGATTCTAGATCTTACACTTTATATAACTCTTAGATTGATTTTTGTTTCATAAAATGGAAGCCAAGGGACAATCAGATGGATAGTTTGTATACTGTGATGAAAAGCTGTTGATTATTCTTACTTTGGGGAAATACATTTCCAAGTGAGGCCATTCGGGAACCACATCCTTCCCAGGAGATTATATCTCTTCTTCAGCTCATCTGTTGGACTGTTCCAAAAGAGGCAGGAGATTCCTCAGTGCACATGAACTACTAAGGAACAGAGGAGTGGTCACGAACAAATGTGTATTTTTGTTTCCAAGGGATACAGCTCATGGTTTATTTCTGAAGATGGATTACCCTGTGGGAGCACAAGAAGAGAACAGATGTTGCACCTCTGGGGGAATTTGGTTCCTATGCTTAGAATCAAGCTTAATTTAACAATCCAACGATTGAAACCTTGGAGAGCTGCTGAAAGTTGTTCTGGGGAAAAGAGTATTTGACTTGGAGAGTGATAACTTGTGAAATTTGAAGAAACTGTGGAGATGGGGAAGAGGAGAGATGGAACTAATTTGACACTTTGCAACAGGTTCTCAAATCTTGAAGATCCTTTTGGCCAATCCCAAGGAGACAAGAGGCTCTAGTTCATTTCTGCCCCACTCCAGGCCAGCAGACACCAGAAGTCTATCTGTAATTGCCAATCACCAACAATGATTGCAAACTGAAACCTCTGGGAACATGGAGTCAGTTCCCATGGAGCAGGCAGCTTGAAAGGCACTTTTAGAGATTCATACTGAAACCACACCTGGGATTCAATTTCAGATTTTCCAGGCTCAGAGAAAGGAATGGGAATTAAATACAATGTTTGCTTACCAATGCAAAGAAGGCCAAGGACAGAGAAAACTGGTTGCATCCATTGCCAAAGGCCATTCTGAACAGAGCCTTAAAGCAATATCATGCACTTTAATTACTTGAGGGATTAAAGGGCATATTGATACTAGACATAATATTAACATACCTTTGTATAGTTATGGTTTGCATCATGCTTTATAGAGTGGACTTTTAGAGATGTTTACTAGATCTGTGATTTCACTGGTCTAGGGAACTTCCTATGCTAAAGCTGGCCTTTACTCTTAAACTTGTGGCCTTAGAGAATTGCCTAAAGTACAAAAAGTTAAATGACTTGTCACTAGTCACTAGTCACCTAGTTAGTATATGTCAGAGGTGGGTCTTGAACTGGCTTCTAGGTAAGATATCTATCTCTGTCTATCCATCTATCTGCCCATCCTTCATCTCTCTCTCTCTCTCTCTCTCTCTCTCTCTCTCTCTCTCTCTCTCTCTCTCTCTGTCTCTCTCTCCCCCCCCTCTCTCTTTCATCTCTCTCTTTCATCTATCTGTCTATCTGTCTGTCTGATTTCTCTCTATCATCTCTCTCTATCACCTATCTATATATCGCCTATCATTATCTATCTGTCTGCCTGTCTGTCTCTATCTATCTATCTATCTATCTATCTATCTATCTATCTATCTATCTATCTATCTATCTATCTCTAGGTAACTATAAACCTATACATTTTAGAGAAGGTGCCAACATGCATAGGTCAAGGAAGCGTCTTTGTCTGTGAATTCTCTGTCCTCATCCTTTGATGCACTTCTCATGTAATTTTTGTTGATTTTCTTCTGCTAGTTTATAAGCTACTTAACATCAAGAACCTTGTTTTAATTAATTTGGTGGGGAGAACTCACTCTATGTGACATGTAGTGGTGCTTAATCAATGTTAGTTTTTGATGATGATGACATTCTCCAATTCTATTCACATATAAAGTGGATTAAAAACAAATATTATCCAAATTGTGACACTCAATGGGACAGACAACTTGTTGAATTAGTTTATCAGCATGTTTATCTTGGACAAGAGTGGTAAGTGGCAGGGGTAACTAGGAATCACAGTAGATAGAGCATCAGATCAGGAGTCAGAAAGAACAGGGTTCAAATCTGGCCTCAGACACTTCCTAGCTATGAGACCCTGGGCAAGTCACTTCACCTCCATTGCCCAGCCCTTGTTGTTCTTCTGGCTTAGAACTGATATTAAGACAGAAGGTAAAGGTTTAAAAAAAGTAAAAAGTAGTAGGTGGCTAATGAGTTTGACCTGGAAGTGAATAGGAGGAGTTCAGATTTGATGTCACTGAGGACACTGCTAAGTGCTTTCAGTAATCCCCAAATCCTTACCATGTGAAAGCCTGTCTCTTTTACACAAGTATCCCAAATCATGTACTATAAATAATCATGGTTTTAAACACTCCACAAAGTGATAAAGCCAGCATGTGTTTAGTCCTGCAGAGACTCTCCATGACCTCTAGCAGCTTAACTAAGCACTCTAAAGCCTCAATAGCTTAGATGTCAAAGATGCTGCATCCCTAGGAACTAGATGGAGTTATGGACCTGAGGCTGAAGAAAGAAGTACAGACCACAAAGCATGATTTTTTTTTTTCCATGAAGCAATACACAGGAAGAATTCTTCCAACTTGGTTACACTTAGGGAAGAAAAAAAAAGCCACCAAATCATGTCCAAGAGAAAAACCAAAGAATCAAATTAAAGTGCAGGAGGGGGAGATATGAGAATCTTCCAGAACTACGTTCCTGTCACTGGAAAAAGCAACTCAAAGCACTTGCTTTACTTGTATTAGATGACGAGTAGCCATGTACGTTAAAATTTCAGCTCTCTTGAACCCTCAAGGAATAAATTATTATAGTCAATTGAATTTTCTTGATAGCAGAGAGTTTGCCAGAACTCAAGCATTTATTTTGATCATTTTGGATGGAAATCTTTCTATGAGACCTATCATATGATGTGTCTCTGCGTTCCCCCCCACCCCCCCAGAGAAGATACTTCACAGAATTCCTTTTTTTAAATTCATGACTCAAGACCATCATCATGAATGTCAAGAACTATCTTGTGCTATAATCTAATGATGTTCTTACCGTGTACAACCATCTGTCTCTACTCTACATGACCCCAGATTGCTGTGGTCTGGGTTTGTTTGGTTTTGTACATTATCTCCCATGTCATTAGACTATCAACTCTCATTGCTCAGTATTATCCATGTACCTTCCCAAGGCAGATTATTTCTTTTAATTTATTATTTGGCTTAGAATCCAGACACCTAAACTTATTGACATTTTGGGTAAAAAGAGAGACCATAAGCCCTGAGTGAGAGACTGAAGGACTCTTCCTCCAAATAAAACATATAAATTTTTAGGGCACAGAACTTGTGACAGAGTGCAAGTAGGTGGTTAATACCTGTCTGTCGTTTGATGTGGACTTTTCTATTATCTTCTTAGGACTTAGCTGTGTTCTAGATAGGTAAATTTGTTGAATAGGTTATTTCTGGATAAAGGAAGGAAAGAAAGAAGGGAATGAGGGAGGGAGGAAAGAAGGAGGAGTAAAAGAATGAAGAAAAATGTGGGAAAAAAGAAAGAGATGGAAGTAGGGAAGGCAGGAATGGGGATGGGGGAGAAAGAAAAAAAAAGGAAACATTTTTCAAGTGCCTGCTATGTGCCAGGCACTATACCAAAGACTTTTAAAAATCTTATCTCATTTTATTCTCACAATAATTCTGGGAGGTAGGTTCTATTACTACCCCCCTTTTTACAGTTGAGGAAAGTGAGGCAAATAGGAGTGATATTGACATGGGAGTTTCCAATATTTAATTCCCCCCCTTTTCCTGTACCTTTTGAAGACTAAAAATGCCTTGGAACAGGCCTTTCCAAATTCAAAGTAAATTATAATGCAGCTAACAGGAAGAGGTACAGTTTGAACCAGCTTGAAGCTAGATTCAGATAGACTCAGAAATTTTAGGCCATGCAAGAATGATTTTCACAAAGACAAATATTCATCCATTCTATGGAGATACTAGACCAGTTAGGGCTTGCCCCCTGCTGGAGGACCGAGCAGCTCATGGCAGATGGTGACTGGGTTGGCTTAGTGATGACTCCAGCAACTGCTCTGGTCCCTTCCCTAATGGTGTTAAACTGGGGGTTACAGAATTAAAATTGACGTCATGGGGGTTACTGCCTCTCTCTGCCCTACCTGGCCCAGCTCAGAATTGGGACAAGACTTAGGCAAGGTAAGTGGTCATTAGTGAGGGTGCAGTGCATTCTGGAACGAGGATACTTTATTAACATGATGTTTTTTTGTAAGTACAGACATTTTGAAGGCCAAAACATTCCACCTTTTTAGGACACAGATATTTATCTTTAAGCAAGTCAAACTGGATGTATGAGAATAAAAGTCTTACAGTACTCAGCAGACAGTATGTCTCTGCAAGTGTCCCAATTTTGGAACACATCAGGGCACAGTTTTCAGGGCTCACCACGGCCACCCAAATGCCTTGTCTAGGTCCTGTCTGTGCTGGAGGGGAGCCTCCGATGGGAGGGTACATATTTCGGGATGGTAAGGTATCGTGGAACAAGAACATTTTGCCTTGGAGCCCAAAATTTGAATTCATCTTTGTGATTGTGGGCAAATTGCCTGAATTCTCTGAATCTGAGTTTCCTCATATGTAAATGAGGCAGGATGATATTTGTACAACTTAGCTCAGATGGTTGTGGTAAGAGGAAAATGATTCATAAAGCTTCAAATGCTAGAGAAATGCCAGTTAGTTATTAACAATAAGAATGTCTTAGGAAATAGCATAGGATAGTGCAGTGATTCTTAAAGTAAGGTCTGAAGAATCCTGGGGGTATCCTAAGACCCTTTCAGGGGGATTGCTGAGGATTCATAATGGTACATAAATGTTTTAATTTTGAATGTGGTAAATATCAATATATCTAACCCACATGAATAAAGGGAGGGTTCTCAATAATTTTTTTTTAAAACCCTTACTTTCCATCTTGGAATCAATACTTTGTATTGGTTCCAAGACAGAAGAGAGGTAAGGGCTAGGGAATTGGGGTCAAGTGACTTGCCCAGGGTCACACAGCTAGGAAGTGACTGAGGCCAGATTTGAACCTAGGATCTCCTATCTCTAGGCCTGGCTCTCAATCCACTGAGCCACCCAGCTGTCCCCTCAATAATTTTTTTTTTTAATGTGAAAAGTTCCTGGGCCAAAATGTTTGATAACCACTAGTATAATAGAAAGGGCATTATAATGTCCAAAGATGTAGGTTCAAATTCTGGTTTTGTTACAACCTGTATGACCTTGGAACAGTCACTTTACCTCCTTCTAAAACATTAGTGTTTTCCTCTCTGAAATGAGAGAGTTTGATTAGTTGGAATTTGAGCCTATGACCATAACCAGTTTTCATGTAGCATTATAAGTATTTGAAATTTTTTAAACTTCATAATTTCCTCATGACAATCCTATGAGGTAGGCAAAGCAATAATTCCTATTCTAATTTTACATAAGAGGAAACTGAAGCTCACAGAGGTTTCTATGACTTGCCTGGGGTCACATAGACACCCAGTGTTTGAGACAGCATTTGACCTGAGATCTTGATGACACTAAGCTTAAATCTCTCTATATTATCTTCTTGCCTATCTTTTGGGTGAGTTTCTCTGAGGCTTTCAATGTGTCAACAAGCTATTCTTGCTTCAAGTTGAAGTTAGAAGGACTCTAAATTCCTTCCAACTCCAAGATTCTATGGTTATGAAATTTTATCCATCAATAGACAAATATGTTTCAATGTGCAATTGAGCAAAAGATAGAGGAATTTTTCTAATTTCTTAGAAAAAAAAATATTTGTATGTGTATACACACATCCATACGTTCGTTGTTCAATTGTTCAGTCATGTCCAACTCTTCATGACTCCATGGACGATAGCACACCGGGTTCTTTACTATCTCCTGACGTTTTTTCCAAGATCATATTCATTGATTCCATAACTATCTTTCCACTTTATCCTCTGCCATTTCCTTCTCCTTTTGCCATCAATCTTCCTAACATCAGTCTTTTCCAATGAATCCTATTGTGAAGATAGGATTAACTCTCCCCTTGTCTATTTTTAGCTAAACAAATGAATAATTTAAAGTACCCCTACTTGACACTAAGTAAGAGAGTTGGAAAGTCACTTACAAGAGTAATCTCACACCTCCAAAGGCTACTGTCACCCCACCCCCGCCTTGGGAAGTGCTAAGCAAATTGAAGGACTGCAATTGGTTCCCATAAAGTGGGGGAGTGACAGGAAGTGACACTGAGAAAACTGCTTTTAAAAAGCCTGTGGGCTGGTGCTCCTGTTCTGATGTGAGCCAGACTGGAGGAGGAGACTTTTTCCTTGGTGATTCCTTCCTTGGTTCTTTGGTGAGGAGACCCTCTCTGCTTGTTGGTGCTCCAGTGGAACACGACCTTTAGCGTGAGTTCTGGTGAGATTCTTGGTGGTCTTAGCCTCTTGTGTACTGAAGGTTCTTGGGGGATTCTTCAGTGTCTCCTGGCTCTTCAGATTTCAGCTTCCTACTTAGGATTTTGGATTCTGGTGAGATTTGCTTTTGGATTAGCATTTGTGGTCTGGAAACATTAGGATTAAATTTAGGTTATTTTGTAGCTAAGTAGTACTTTCTGTCTCTTTATCTATATTTTTTTCACTTTCACCCTTTCCACCTCCTTGTAAATAAAGTTGCTAAAAGTCATTTTGACTTAAGCTGTAATATATATATTTGGTCAATTTCAAACATTATTTCTTGGTTACAAAAATCATTTTCTATTCCTCCCTCCCTTCCCCTTACCCCTCCCATTGCCAATGTGCAATTACATTGGGTATTACATGTGTCCTTGGTCAGAACACATTTCCATGTTGGTGTTTGCACTAGCATGTTCATTTAGAGTCTACATCCCCAATCATATCCCCTCCACCCATGTATTCAAGCAGTTGTTTTTTCTTCTGAGTTTCTACTCCCACAGTGTTTCCTCTAAATGTGGATAGAGGTTTTTCTTATAGATTTCTCCAAGTTGTTCAGGATCACTGCATTACCACTAAAGGAGAAGTGTCCATTACATTAGATTGTACCACAGTGTATCCGTCTCTGTGTACAATGTTCTCCTGGTTCTGCTCCTTTCACTCTGGATCACTTCCTGGAGGTTGTTCTAGTCTCCATGGAATTCCTCCACTTTATTATTCCTTTTAGCACAAGAGTATTCCATTACCAACATATACCACAGTTTGTTCAGCCATTTCTCAATTGAAGGCATCCCCTCATTTTCCAATTTTTTGTCACCACAAAGAGTGCAGCTATGAATATTCTTGTACAAGTCTTTTTCCTTATTATCTCTTTGGGGTACAAACCCAGCAGTGCTATGGCTGGATCAAAGGGCAGACAGTCTTTTATTGCCCTTTGGGCATAGTTCCAAATTGCCCTCCAGAATGGTTGGATCAATTCACAACTCCATCAGCAATGAGTTAATGTCTGGACTTTGCCATAACCCCTACAGCATTCCTTACTTTCCATTGCTGTCATGTTAGACAATCTGCTAGGTGTGAGGAGATACCTCAGAGTTTTGATTTGTATCTCTCTGATTATAAGAGATTTAGAACACTTTTTCATGTGATTATTAATGGTTTTGATTTCTTTGACTGAAAATTGCCTATTCATGTCCCTTGCCCATTTATCAACTGGAGAATGGCTTGATTTTTTGTACAATTGATTAAGCTCTTTGTAAATTTGAATAATTAGACCTTTGTCAGAGGTTTTTGTTATGAAGATTGTTTCCCAGTTTGTTATTTCCCTTCTAATTTTGGTTACATTACTTTTGTTGATACAAAAAATTTTTAATTTGATGTAATCAAAATTATTGATTTTATATTTTGTGACTCTTTCTAAGTCTTGCTTGGTTTTAAAATCTTTCCCATCCCAAAGGTCTGACATGTATACTACTTTGTGTTCACATAATTTACTTATAGTTTCCTTCTTTATGTTCAAGTCTTTCACCCATTCTGAGTTTATATTTGTGTAGGGTGTGAGGTGTTGATCTAAGCCTAATCTTTCACACACTGTCTTCCAATTTTCCCAGAACTTTTTATCAAATAGTGGATTTTTGTCCCCAAAACTGGGATCGTTGGGCTTGTCATAGATTGCTTTGCTGAGGTCACTTCCCCCAAGTCTATTCCACTAATCTTCCTTTCTGTCTCTTAGCCAGTACCAAATTTTTTTGATGACCACTGCTTTATAGTATAGTTTGAGATCTGGGACTGCAAGGCCACCTTCCTTTGCATTTTTTTCCCCATTATTTCCCCAGAGATCCTTGATCTTTTGTTCTTCCAAATGAACTTTGTTATGGTTTTTTTCTAAATCAGTAAAAAAGTTTTTTGGAAGTTCAATGGGTATGACAATAAATAAATAAATAAGTTTGGGTAGGATGTTCATTTTTATTATGTTAGCTCGTCCTGCCCATGAGCAGTTAATGTTTTTCCAATTGCTCAGATCTAGTTTTAGTTGTGTGGAAAGTTGTTTTGTAGTTGTGTTCATATAGTTCCTGTGTTTGTCTTGGCAGACAGATTCCTAAGTTTTTATGTTGTCTAGGGTGATTTTGAATGGAATTTCTCTTTCTAATTCATGTTGCTGAGATGTGTTGGAGATATATAGAAATGCTGATGACTTATGTGGGTTTATTTTGTATCCTGCAACTTTGCTAAAGTTGTTGATTATTTCCACTAGCTTTTTAGTTGATTCTCTAGGATTCTTTAAGTAGATCATCATATCATCCACAAAGAGTGATAGCTTGGTCTCCTCATTGCCAATTTTAATACTGTCAATTTCTTTTTCTTCTCTAATTGCTACTGCTAGTATTTCTAGTACAATGTTAAATAATAAAGGTGATAATGGGCATCCTTGTTTCACATCTAATTTATCCCCATTGCAGATAGTGATGCTGAATGATGGTTTTAGATAGATACTGTTTATTATTTTTAGGAAAGACCCTTCTATTCCTATACTTTCTAGTGTTTTTAATATGAATGAGTGTTGTATTTTGTCAAAGGCTTTTTCTGCATCTATTGAGATAATCATGTGATTTTTGGTGGTTTGCTTATTGATATGGTCAATTATTGGATGGTTTTTCTAATATTGAACCATCCTTGCATTCCAGGTATAAATACCACTTGATCATAGTGAATAACCCCGTGATGACTTGCTGGAGTCTTTTTGCTAGTATCCTATTTAAGATTTTTGCATCTATGTTATTATGGAGATTGGTCTGTAGTATTCTTCCACCATTTCTGACGTGCCTGACTTTGGAATCAGTACCATATTTGTGTCATAAAAGGAATTTGGTAGAACTCCCTCTTTGCTTATTATGTCAAATAGTTTGTATAGTATTGGGATTAGCTGTTCTTTGATTTTTTGGTAGAATTGGTAGAATTCACTTGTGAATTCATCAGGATTTTTTCTTAGCGAGTTCTTTGATGGCCTGTTCAATTTATTTTTTTGATACGGGATTATTTAAGAATTCGATTTCTTTTTCTGTTAATATAGGCAATTTATATTTTTGTAAATATTCATCCATATTACCTAGATTGGCATATTTATTGCTATATAATTGGGCAAAATAGTTTTTAATGATTGCCTCAATTCCCTCTAAATTGGAGGGGAGCTCTCCCTTTTCATCTATGATACTGTTAATTTGGTTTTCTTATTTCCCTTTTTTAATTAGATTGACCAGTACTTTGTCTATTTCTTTTGTTTTTTCAAAATACGAGCTTCTAGTCTTATTTATTAGTTCAATAGTTCTATCATTCTTGATTTTATTAATTTCTCCCTTAATTTTTAGGATCTCTAGTTTGGTTTTCTTCTGGGGATTTTTAATTTTTTCACTTTCAAATTTTTTGATTTGTATGTTTAATTCTTTGACCTCTGCCCTCCCTAAATTTGTTAATATATAAACTCAAGGATATAAATTTCCCCCAGAGTACTGCTTTGGCTGCATCCCATAGAGTTTGAAAGAATGTCTCATCATTCTTATTTTCTTTGATGAAATTATTAATTGTTTCTATGATTTGTTCTCTAACTGATTTTGGAGAATCATATTATTTAATTTCCAATTAATTTTTGATTTGGCTCTCCAGGTACCCTTGCTGATCATTATTTTTATTGCATTATGATTGGAAAAGGTTGCATTTATTATTTCTGCTTTTCTGCATTTGTTTGTCAGGTTTTTATGACCTCGTATATGATCAATCTTTGTGAATGTACCTTGTGCTGCTGAAAAGATGTATTCCTTTTTCTCCCTATTTATTTTTCTCCATATATCTATCAATTCTATTTTTTCTAAGATTTCATTCACCTCTTTTACCTCTTTCTTATTTTTTTGATTTGATTTATCTAAATTTGATAGTGGTAAACTCAGGTCTCCCACTAATATAGTTTTACTATCTATTTCCTCCTTCAATTTTACTAGTTTCTCCTTTAGAAATTTTGATGCTATACCATTTGGTGCATACATGTTGGTTATTGATATTTCCTCATCGTCTATTATCAGGATGTATTTACTTTCCCTATCCCTTTTAATCAGGTTTATTTTTACTTTGAGTTTGTCAGATATAATGATTTCAACTCCTGCCTTCTTTCTATCAGTTGAGGCCCAATAGGTCTTACTCCAACCTTTAATTCTGACCTTGTGAGTATCTACCCATCTCGGGTGTGTTTCTTGTAGACAACATATGGTAGGATTTTGGATTCTAATCCATTCTCCTATTTGTTTAGGTTTTATGGGTGAATTCATCCCATTCATGTTCAAAGTTATGATTGTCACTTGTGAATTCCCTAGTATTTTGATATCCTCTCCTAGTTCTGTCCTTTCTTCTTTTGCTATATCCTTTTAAACCAGTGGTTTCCTTTTAGTCAACCCCCCTAATCCCCTTCCTTAATATTCTTCCCATTTATTCTGGTCCCTCCCTTTTTGTTCCCTTCTTGTTTTAGGGGGGTCTGTTAAGTTCCCTCCCCCCTCTCCTTCCCCCCTTTTTGTTCTCCTGCCTACCCCCCTTAGCTTTCCCTTCTCACTTACCCTGCAGGATAAGATAGAATTCAAGCTCCCAATGGATATAGATGCTCTTCCCTCTCAGAATTGATTTCACTGAGAGTAAGTTTTAAGTGTTACCTTATAGCACTCTCTTCGTCTCCTTCTTATAAGAGTATTCTTCCCCTCCCCTTCCCATGTGTATCTTTGTGTGATAAAGATTATCCTATTTATTTTATTTCTTCAAGTACCTCATGTTGTCATCTTTGATCCCCCCTCTCCCTTTTTCTTTCTTTTTTTTTGCATATTATCTCATAGCTCTTAATGGTCCAATCTCTTCCTGTGTATAATTCTTCTAATTACAATAATAATGAATATAATTTTTGAGTTACAAATAACATTTCCCCATATATATATTATAGTCCTTAACAAAGAGAGTTTGAATAAAAAAAGCCACCCCCCCCCCTTTCCTCTCTTTCTTATTTACCTTTTCATGTTTCTCTTGATCTTTGTATTTGGATATCAAACTTTCCACTTAGTTCTGTTATTTTCTTTATAAATACTTGGGAATCTTCTATTTTGTTGAATGCCCATACTTTCCCCTGGAAGTTTTGATGGATAGGTGATTCTTAGTTGAAGACCCAATTCTCTTGCTTTTCTGAATATTGTGTTCCAGGCCTTGCAGTTCTTTAGTGTGGAAGCTGCCAGGTCTTGTGTGATCCTGATTGGTGCTTCTTGGTACCTGAATTGTCTCTTTTTGGCTTCTTTTAGAATTTTCCCCTTAGCTTGAAAGCTTTGGAATTTGGCAATTACAGTCCTGGGAGTTGTCTTTTGAGGATTTAGTGTAGAGGGTGTTCTATGAACTCTTTCAATGTCTATTTTTTGCCCCCCATTTTCAAGAATATCAGGGCAGTTTTCATGGATGATTTCTTGTAGCATGATGTAAAGATTTCTGTTTATTTTTGGCTTTTAAGGTAGACCAGTGATTCTCAAATTGTCTCATTGTGATCTGTTTTCCTGATCTGTCAGTTTGTCAGTGATATATTTTATGTTTTCTTCTATTTTGTCTGTCTTTTGACTTTGCTGTATTAATTCTTGCTGTTTTGCAAGATCATTGGTTTCCAGTTGCCCACATCTGGTCCTTAAGGCCTGGTTTTCTTTTATAATCTTTTGGTTTTCATTTTCAGTTTGATCTATCCTGCTTTTTGTGGCTTCTAGCTGTTTCTCCAATTGGGAGGTCTTGTCCTTCAGACTGCTATTTTCTCTTTGAACTATTTCCCACTTTTCTTGCCAGAAGGCTTCCATCTTTTTGATAAGCTCCAACTTGAATTCTTCAAGAGCTTGTGGACAATTTCCATTTTTTGGAAGGTTTGGGGTTCATTTGAATTTCCTCCTTTATTTCCTCTGTAGCCTGGGTTTTTCCTCCATAAAAAATTTCCAGGGTCAATGCCTTTTTCTTTTATCTTTCTTCCTTTCTTCCTTTCTTCCTTTCTTCCTTTCTTCCTTTCTTCCTTTCTTTCTTTCTTTCTTTCTTTCTTTTCTTTCTTTCTTTCTTTCTTTCTTTCTTTCTTTCTTTCTTTCTTTCTTTCTTTCTTTCTTTCTTTCTTTCTTTCTTTCTTTCTTTCTTTCTTTCTTTCTTTCTTTCTTTCTTTCTTTCTTTCTTTCTTTCTTTCTTTCTTTCTTTCTTTCTTTCTTTCTTTCTTTCTTTCTTTCTTTTCTTTCCTTTTCTTTTTTTTTTTTGGGTGCTGGGAGTTTGAGGCTCCTGGGTACAATTTGCCAACACAGTGGAGGTTTTTCCTTCCCTTTTTAGTCAGAAAAATCCGAGTGGGATTGGCAGGCTCTCTGTGTATGGAGTTTAGGAGGAAGGATTTTGCCTGAGGCACACTCTTGAATCTCAGCAGCTTCAGCTGCTTGCTGCCATTCCCTATGCCACACCACCTTCCCGGGAGTGCCCATGGTTTGCGTTCCCCAGTCATCCGGGTTTTCAGGTGTAGCTGCTCTCAGGGGTAGGTCCTTGGTGGTCTTAGTCAGCTCCCAAGACCTAGAGGTACCCCTTACTCACTATAGAGATGCCCCTCACTCACTTGCTGATTCTGGCACATGCTGGCTCTGACTCTGGTTCTGTCATGTTTGGGTGGGAGCATTTTTACCCCCCCCCCCCCTTATAATGTGGAAATGCCCAAGTCCCACGTACCTTCAATGCTGTGCCCTACTGTAGAATCCCTTTATTATTATGCATTTGTTTCATTTTGGATCTTTTGAGGTAGTCTAAATCGTTGGGTGCTGAAGAGAGGAAGCGTCCCGCTTCTAGACTACCACCATGCTTACCTGGAAGTCCCAAGCTGTAATATTTTTAAATCAGCAACCACAATATTACATTGGAATTCTCATATTTAGCATAAAACCTAAATTTAAATTATTACACTGTGTTCTCAGGTGGACATTGTGTGTAAGATTCAGCTTTAGTATTTGTTCTTCCAATTCATAGTCTGAATTAAGTTCTTTAAGTTTCATCTGATTTGATTTTCTTGCTGTGCAAGGGATTTTCAGAAGTCTTCTCCAGTACCACATTCTGAAAGCATTTATTTTGTGTGGCTTGACTTTCCTTATAGTCTAACTCTCACAGCATACATTGCTACTGGACAAATCATAGTTTTGACCATATGAATTTTTGTCAGCAAAATGATGTTTCTGCTTTTTAGTATACTGTCCAGATTTGCCATAGCTTTCCTTTCAAGGAACAAGCATTCTTTAATTTTATGGCTTCAGTCTCCATCTGCAGTGATTATTGAACTGAATAATATAAAATTTGAACCTTTTTCTGTTTTTGCTCCATTTGCCTGGAAGTTATGGAACCACTTCCCATGAGCTTAATTTTTTTTTAACATGCTAAGTTTCAAGACAGCTTTTTTTACACTCTTCTCTTTTACTCTCATTAAGAGGTTTCTTCATTCTTCGTTACTTTCTGCCATCAGTGTTATTGCCTGCATATCTAAGATAATCTATATTTCTTAATTCCAGTTTTGGATTCATCCAGACTGATATTTCACATGATAGACTCTACATATAACTTAAATAAAGTGACGATATACACCCTTGTAATACTTCTTTATCAATCTTAAACCAACTAATTTCTCTATGTTTGGTTCTAACTGTTGCTTCTTGACTCACACAAAAAAAGGTTCCTCAGGAGACAAGAAAGATGATTTGGTACTCCTATCTCATTGGGTAACTTGACACATCTTGCTGTGATCCACATGGTCAATGACTTTAGTATAGTCAATTGAGTAGAAGTAGATGTTTTTATGGAACTCTCTTGCTTTCTCCAGTGACTGCTGGCAATTTGGTCTCTAGTTCCTCTGCCTCTTTGAGAACCAGTCTGAACTTTTGATAATTCTCAGTTCACATATTGCTGAAGCCTAGCTTGAAGAATCTTAAGCATAATCTTGTTGGCTTCTAAATTGAGTGCAATTGTTTGGTAATTTGAACATTCTTTAGCATTGCCCCCTCTTTAGGATTAGGACATAAACTGATCTTTTTCAACCTAGTGGTGACTGTTGAGTTTTCCAAATTTGCTGGAATATTGAATACAACACTTTAATATCATCTTTTACTGTTTCAAACCATTCAGCTTGAATCCTATCATGTCCACTAGTTTTATTATTAGCAATTCTTCCTAAAGCCCTCTTTACTTCATTATCCAAGATGTCTGGTGCTAGATCAGTAACCATATCATCATGGCTATAATCGGTGTTAAGCTCTTTCATTATAGTTCTGTATATTCTTGCCACCTTTTCTTATATCTCTTCTGCTTCTGTTAATTCCCTATCATTTTTGTTTTTTATCATGCCCATTTTTAAAGGAAATCTCTCCTTGATATCTCTAATTTTCTTGAAGAATTCTCTTGCTTTCCCATTCTTTTGTTTTCTTCTATTTCTTTGCATTGCTCATTTTGGAAAATCTTCTTCTCTCTCCTCACCATTCCCTGGAATTTTGCATTCAGTTAGGATATCTTTCCTTTTCTCCTTTCCCTTTTGCTTTTCTTCTCTCCTCAGACATTTGTAAAGCTTCATCAGATAGCTTTTTTGCTTTCTTGCTCTTCTTTTTCTGTGGGATGCTTTTTGTTGCTACTTTCTATGTAATATTATAAATGTTCTTTGTTTATTGATATAGTATAACTATTTATTAATGAGGTATATATTTATATACACATAAATATATGTTTATATTATACACATGTTTTACATATAAAATATTAGTATGAAATAAATATATAATTTTATATTGTAAAGTTATATTTATAGATAAATTTACACAAATATATACATATATTTATTGTATATATACATATAAGTATAATTATAGAAATCTAGCTATATACATGTGTATATAGATATATACATTGCATTTCTGTATGGCTATAGATATATATGTGTATCTATATACATATAAATGCTTATGATATCTATGGAATCAATACAAAGATGATAGATACAAAGAAACAAAGATACAAACTAGTTAAAAACACAATAATTCAAGAGGGAAGGTACTGCTAGTTGAATACATCAGCTATGTTTTTATGTTTTCCTAGATAGCTATAGATATAAAAATATATAGTTGGCCTATCTAGACATAGATTGATATGGGCAATTCACAGGGTTTTCTAAAGACGTCTGTGCCTTTGTCATTGATACTAGAAGACCAATTCTGATTTTCCATTTAGGTGAGAATTTTAAATTGGTATAGAGGTTATGAGGAGCCACTAAGTGGCACAATAGATAGAGTAACCAGACTTGAAGACGGGAAGACTCAACTTAGTGAGTTCCAATCTGATCTTAGACATTTACTAGTTGTGTTACCTGGAAGAAGTAACTTAACTGTGTTAGCTTCAGTTTCCTCATCTGTAAAATGAGCTGCAGAAGGAGATGACAAACCACTCCAGTATCTTTACCAAGAAAATACTAACTGGAGCCATGAAGAGTTGGACATAACTGAAATGCTGAACAATGCCTAGAATATAGGACTGCACTGTGGGATATAGATTAAAAAAAGCTATAAGGAACAAGAACTGAAATAGAATAATCACGGAGATCTTCATCAATCAAAGAATCTAAGAACTGGTGTGACCCTCATTGTCCAACCTATACCTGAATAAAAATCTCTTCTACAATATCCCCTGTAAATGAGTATCCAGTCTTAGTTTCTTCCAGTGAGTTGTGGGAAGGAATGACTCCTTGGTATAGCCCATTCCACTTTTGGATGACTTTAATTGTTAAATAGTTTTTCCTAATCTGTAGAACTAACTCAGGTGATTGGGGATAGATTCTGCACTCACAGAGATTTCCAAAAGAAAGAGACATGCCCATGGCTGGGCAAGATTCCATATTCTCTTTGGGGACCAAATTTTCCTCAAGACTGTAAAATAAATCTACTTTGTGGTAACACTCATTTAGCGACTATAGTCTCCCATGGGAAAGCTGGTGGGTTTCAAACATTTTCCAGGAGTACACTTACTGATTTCCCTTGTACTCATGTTGATCCAGAGAAGTTTCTGCAATTTCTACCCTTTGTTTCTAGTTCTGCCCTCTGAAACCAAACAGAATAATTCTAATTCCTTATGCATGCTATAGCCCTCTTAGTAATTTCACCTGTTGGATTTTGATTTGATTTAGAGGAGAGATTCAGTATTCTCTGCTATAGTAAAAAGCACTTCTGAAAATGCTGGAATCCCCTCCAGAGGATAAAACAGTGAAGCATTTCTTTTCAATGTAGGGTGGGACCAGCTAAAGACTGAGACTGTCAACAATCAGTCATCAGATGTTTATTAAGCTCTTACTCTGTGCCAAGCAGCAAGTACAAATGCAAGAAAAAAGTCCCTGTCTTTAAAGAGCTTACAATCTAATAGAGGAAAACAACATGTAAAAACAAACAGAAAATGTGGTGGCGAATGGGGGAAGATGAAGTTACCTGGATGAGGGAGTTCAAGGATGGGGAAAAATTGTGGCTAATGCTGGCTGATAGAGATGGGGGGAGGGTCTTCAGGATCCAATGCACCCCAGTCTTTGCCTTCATGTAGTTATAGATGGCTTTCATTTGGGATGCTCCTTTTGAGGTACAGTCATCCCATCCCCCAAACATTCTATCCTGCAAGTACAAATAACAATCTTTCATTTGCCAAAAGGTGGCCAGGGAGATGGGGGTACAGGAAAGGAAGTCCAGAAATGAGACCTGACTGGTTTGGGCAACCTTTCTTAAGTGGAGGTTCTGGAAGGATCCAGCCAAAGTAAGGGATCAGAGCCCCTAAACTCAGGCTAGAATCCTTGCTTCCTTTCCAGCTCTGGGGAAAAGATGATCCCATTTTGACCTTGACCTAGTTCTCTGCTGTTGTTTCCAGAACAGGTTTGGGGAGGGCCAGGAGTACAATGAAAAGACCCGGAGGTTGCCACATGCTGACATGAAGTAACAAAATTGACTCAGGAAGAGATTAAGAGATTCAGCAAGCAATTTAATTTGCTCAAATTGGACTGGGCTCCTACTGTCCTTCAACAAATCCCACCAAAGTCTCCAAGGGAGAGGACAAGAGTTATACAAGCATAAGGGCAGCAGGATTAAGCTCTTATCTTTGACTGTTTACCCTTTTTGTACATTTCAAATGTCTCACTTTAGTCCTTTAACCTCCTATTTTTTTCCCTTCTGCCAGCTAGATTGCTCTCTCTTATCTTTTACAAATATTTTACATTTTCCTGAGTTGTGCTGTCATGGTTACCCAGACACTATTCTCAGCATTGGTTAGAAAAAGGACTTTAAACCTTAAAATCGAAGACCAGAAGCAAATTTCTGCTTGTTAAAACCAAAATCATTCCCTGAGACAAGTGATTCAAATCCTTTTGATGGAATGTCCCTTTTCTGACTGACCATAAAAATGGAATAAAAGGAAAAAATACTTCCTTGGATTCCTCCTTGTCTAAAATACTAATGAGAAGAAGCAAAAATTGAGGTGGAGTGGAGTGAAGAGAGAGAGCTGGAAGAGAAGGATATAGCAGACCTGCTCCAGTCACTATAAAAGGGATGGATTTACTAGGGCCATTTTCTCCCCATGGAGCAGAATGGTGAATGTGTCAAGCTGTGCATTCTTCAAGATTACCAGACACCATCCACAGGGATGAGATAAACACACTCACAAATGATAGCGATTTATCATGATAGGCGCTAGATGGTAACATTTTGTCTATATGGTGTCATGGGGAGTCATTCAGGTGTTAATGAACGAAGGTTCTCCTCAGCCCCAGTTCAGGCATCAGAGTCGGAGAATTTTAGGAGAGAAGGAACAGCTGTGTCCCTGAGGCTGTGGGAGGCTGTACAGATGTTCCCAATTGTCAATTATGTCTTTGGCTTATTCAGGAATCTTTTATACATCCTCTCAGAATTGGCATTAGAAGGCCATATGGGAGAAGCTAGCCAGCCTCTGGATATGGTAAAGGAAAGAGCTTGACCTCAGAGCTTCGATTGGCTATCAGAAGTCAAATATGGAGATTATTTGTTCATGTGTGAGGGAGAGAGCAAGACCCCTCACCCCCACACTAATGCATTATTGGGGAAGTTGTGAACTGATCCAACCATTCTCGAAGGCAATTTGGAATTATGACCAATTGTGTAAGAGTTAAAATGGTTGGTAGATATAAATTGTAGTGATTACAATAGTGGAAGACTTAATTGTTGTAGATAAAAGAGTAGATTTGACTGCAGGAAATATGTTTTCACTACAGTGTTTTTGTTTTTAAATCAAATATAAGGTAGTCACCAGGGAAATACTCCCAATTATTAAATATATACCCAAGTCAACTAGGTTTTATAGGGATTTTAATTAATTAATACAATGAGGGATTAAAGAAAGAGAGAAAGAGTAAGAAAGGAATAAGTATGAAGGGCCTTAAGCCAACATGGCCTAGACCTGAGTCTTAAGAGAGAGATCAGTCAGTTCTTAATCACTCACAAGATCTGTCCAAGCAAGAATATAGACACCAGTTCAGCCAGCCACCCTTCTCCAGAGAGGGATTCTTCTGACTGTCTCAAGAGACTGCCTTCAAGAGACTGTTTCCAGAGCTCTCTCCCAACAGCCTCCTTAGAGGCTGTATTATTTTTAAGAGCCTGTCATCTCCTTATATAGGGAATTTTCTCCTATGTCATCTCCCCTAAGTTCTTCCCTCTACCAATCACAGTAGACATTTTTCAAAAGACAGACCATTCTTAGTCCACACCTAAGAAGGTATAAATTTTTGAGTAATTCACACCAGGAAAGCTCTGAGTAAGTTTCTCAGCTCTTTGTTCCTTGTAAATTCACAAGTTGCTTGACCTTTATAGGTACTTATCTTAAGAACTTTTTGCCTTATTATAAGTATGGATTTAAGTACTTTTCATTGTTCAGAAAAGAGTTTACAACTTTATCTTCCCCTAGGGCAGACTTAAATAGATGAAGTAGAGTTCTCACATTCCTGATCTAAGTAGAGATCACTGCCCAAATGGGGAATGGTCTTAATCCAATCTTATGAAGTAGGGTCTGGGAATTTTTAAGGTTCACAAATGCCACCACTGGGTCTGTATATCAGAGATTATAAAAAAAGGGAAAAGAACCTACTTGTACAAAAATATTTATAGCAACTATTTTTTTGGTGGCAAAGAATTGGAAACTGAGAGGATGTCCATCAATTGAGATATAGCTGAACACACTGTGGTATTTGTAGGTGATGGAATCCAACTATTAGAAATGATCAGGAGGATGATTTTAGAAAAAGCTCCAAAGACCTACATAAACTGATGCAGAATGAAAGAAGAAGAACTAGGGGAACAGTGGACACAGTAACAGCAATACTATAAAATGTTCAACGTAAAAGACTTAGCTCCTCTCAGAAATACAAAGATCTGGGATAATTCTGAAAGACTTCTGATGCACATGAAAAGTAAGTTGACTCAGAAGAAAAATTTACATGAAGAACACAATAAAAACAACTCTAAGACTTCCAACTCTCCCCATGGAAGAAGAATGTGCAGGGGAGAGAAAGAGGGGAGTCATGAACAGGGATTGAGCCACAGTGGTGGAATTCTCTGTGAGAAGACCCCAACAACCCTACAGCCAGTCAGAATGACTGTCTCAGGAATCAGACCCACCATGAGCTATCTGCTCTGGGTAACTCTAATATCCTAGAATAGATCGATGTAACAGAGGAGGGATGTCTAAGGCTTTGCCCAGGGTGATGAAATCTAAAGGGAGTAATATGCTTCATCACCTGGAATTCCTTCAGCTTTATGGTCTGCTGTTTCCACACTTGATACATAGCTCACTCCCTTGACTGGGTCCTGGACCACCACTCCATGACTCTAAAATGGACCTCATGGCTCTCTGTAGTGTCTGCTATATATTCTCTTTCAACATATGTATATGTGAAAAATATATGTAGATATATAGCTAAATATTTCCCAATTACATGCAAAATAATTTTAACATTTGTTTTTCTTTTAATTTTTAGTTCCAAATTCTCTCCTTCCCTTCCAGCCTTCTCCCTTCCTTGAGGAGGCAAACGATTTGAATTTGATTATATATATGAGGTTATTGACTATATATTATTTTTTAAAACTTACCTTCCATCTTAAAAGCAATAGAGCTATAATTTCTTTGATTAAGAGAGGAGTTGTTGGTTTTTGTTTTTGTTTTTACTCTTACCTTCCATCTTAGAATCAATACTGTCTATTGGTTAGAAGACAGGAGAGCAGTAAGGGCTTGGCAAGGGGATGGGGATGGGTAAGTGACTTACCCAGGGTCACACAGCTAAGAAGTATCAGATGTGAACCCAGGATCCCCTATCTCCAGGCTTGGCTCTCAATCCATTGTGACTCTATATTCTTACCATATTCCTAAGGTTGAGGGAGATGGCGGCAGCTGCAATTTCTCCCACTGGTTTCTGACTATAGCCTCCTGGCAATTGAGGGGTTATCATTTATACTGTAGGAATGCAGGCTGGAATGTTTGGGGATGAAATTTCCTTTCCCTGGCATGACTGTACCCTAAGAGTATATCACATGAAAGCTGTCTGACTAAATGAAGGTGAAGCCTGGTGTGTGCTGGAGGTGGGATGCTGAAGCCCTGCTATTTATTAGCTGGCAAATAAATGCCTTTCAGTTTCTTTCCCATCCTTGAACATTTACTCTAGGCAGCAGAATTCCTAATGATGACTCTGATCGAAAACAAATATGTAGAACTAGAGGGGACTTTGGGGACAATATAGTACAATTCCATCATTTTATAGGTAGTAAAGCTGAGGCCAAGAAAAAGAAAATTATGAGCCCAAGTTAACACAGATAGCAAGTGATTGAGCCTTGGTTCAAATCTCATGCTTGGATTTTTATTCCAAAGCAAATATCACTTCCATTATGCTACCCAGTATCCCTATCAGCTAGGTGGTACAATGGTTAGAGTGATGGGCTTGGAGTCAGGAAAACTCTTCTCTGTGACTTCAAATCCAGCCTCAGATACTTACTAGCTGTGTGATTCTGGACAAGCCATTTAATCTTGTTTGCCTCAGTTTCCTCATCTATCAAGTAATCTGGACAAAGAAATGGCAACTAAACCATATATTTGCTAAGTAAGCCTCAAATGGGGTCATGAAGAGTTGGATATGACTGAACAACAACATTTCTATTAATAGCCCCATTTGCTATTTTAAATTAGATTATATTTAGGGATAGAAGAGACATGCTTTCCCTCATTTTCCTAGAGGAGGAATTGAGACCCAGAAAGCTTACATGACTTACCCAATATCACACACAGGTAGAAAGTGTCAAAAAGCCCCTGAGGCACTCTGCCTCCAATTCAGCACACTTTCTACTGTACTATGCTGTCTCTCCAAGTAGACTGCTTTCTCAAGAATAAAAGAAAAGCAAGGTGGCTGGAGGGAAAGCCTTCTTCCCAGGGAAAACTAACAAAGAGAACCCCCAAATCTCAGGGGTTGGGGGATGGGGTAGGATGGAGAGGCCACGAAGGAAGCATCCAGCCTCCAAGTTACTGCTTTTGAATCATGAAGCATTCTGGCCACTTGTGCTTTCCTCCTACACTGAGTAATTCTGGGGAAGAAAGCACGCCTGGGAGCAGGGGAGGGAGGGGGTGCCCGTGTTAAGATCCAACGTGGGGGTGAATCTAAGAATGATCAGCACCAGCACCCAGAAGCCTGAGATGCCAGAGGGAGGGGAAAATGATCATTTACATTCACTTCATCAGTCAAACGAGGAGGAGGGTTATGTTTTGGCCAAGTGCTCAAGTTTGGGTTTTTTCCATTCTGTGGTTTCCCCTCTTCTCTCTGCCTTTCTTTTCTTGCTTCTCAGTTTGGGCTTTCTCTGGCCTGTGCATATCAGGGGAGGCCTCCTGAGCCATCGTTTGGGTTTTTTTCCTTTCTTTACCTCCTTGAATACATTCACTGGTGAGCTGGGGTTGGCTGGGGGTGAGGAGCACTTTTTCATTCATTACCCACTTTTTAACAATGATCCCTCCCTGTTACTGGTTTGTTCTGGGGATGCTTAAGGCTTGCTGTCATTTGGACCGATCAGTGAATCCAGTAATTACCCATCCATTTGAAAAATGTGAAGGCCCAGTAATTAGATCTCTCCGTAATGCCAGGACTGACAAGTGAATTAAAATCACAAAATTGTTTCCCTCTTGAGGGATCTTCATTTCAACCCAGTTCAAGTGGGGATATCTCCAACGTGCCTCTACATGGCAGCCTGGCTGGCCAGCTGGGGGAGCCAAGACGTGCTTTTTCCTAAAGCAAAATTGGATTTTACCACCTTGTCCCCCGGGCCCAGCATTTCACTGGTGAGAGTGCCCTGAAAAGGGAGGGAGGGTGGCTGCCCTTGGAGTGGAGGGGAGTCACCTAGTGTTTGACTGGCTTTTCAGGGAAGATCTAAATCATTCTCTTGTTTTGAATAGTAGTCCTCGACTGGCTTCTAATTTAGGAGTAGCTTGAAGGTCATTTGTTCCCTGGCACTTGGTTTCGTGGAGGGGGGTAAGCTTTATCCCAGAATTCTGTCTCTTAAAAACCAAATAAACACCCTTCCTCCTCAGAGCTACAATCACTTCCTTCCCAAGTCCCAGGCTGTTAAAGCCCAGTTCCACACAGACCCGGTATGGAGAAGGTGGCATGACACAGTATAGAAAGAGTAGTAGTAGTCTCTCAGTAACTGAGGATGATGATTGTCTTTGTGGGTTTTTGTGCACAAAGACACTTGTGCCTGAAGGAGATTTAAGTGGAAAAGTCGATGCACAGAGACAGTCCCACTCTCTCCGCGTTGGAAGTCTGGGTCCACTGGCACAAAAAGTCATTACACCTGGAGACTTCCTCAGCTGCATTGGATGGCTGTGCTGTTTTTTGTGCTCCAACACGCCCTAAGCACTCCACAGTGCTTTGCTGCGTCGCCCTCTCAGCCGTTGAACCTTCTTGTTGGTTTCTTCCACCTGTTCCACCGAAGCAGTCTTCACATGCTGGGTGAGCAAAGCCCTAGTTCACCAGGGGTCGAAGACGACCCGATGGCTACCCTCACAAGGTTTAGTTGGCCTGTCGAAGTCGTTGCAGTGTGGCCTCTGCCACATGCTAGCAACTACTGGGAGCCACAAGTGAGAGCTGGGTGTCAGGTGAGGGTCAGAGGCTGGAGAGCTGCCCTAGGAGGGCATGACAAGCCCTCCATACCAGAGATACTACTCCTCCCTGAGCACCCCATACATCCCATAGAAACAGTATTTGTCTTGGAATCAGGGAATTTCAGTTCAATTCCTGACTTTCCTACTTTTTACCTATACGATTTTGACTTCACTGGGACTCACTTTCCTTGTCTGTAAAGTGAAGGGATAAGACTAGATGATTTGGCATGGTAGATGAGTAATGACTCATTAATCAGAGATCTTGGGTTCAAATCCTGCCTTTGATGCTTATGGCCTATATGATCTTGGTTAAGTCACTTAACCTTATTTTTTTCACCTGTGAAATGGGGGGAGTAGAATAGATTGGCTATCTTCTGAGATTCCTTCCAACTCTAGATCTATGAACCTTTAAAGTCACTTCTAGTTATAAGCCAAAGGCCCTATCACTAGTCAAGATTGGATGAAGCAAAAGTTTATTTCACTGAATCAATATTGTCTGCTGTCCTTTGTATTTCTGATGTTTTTACATGACACAGAGACATCCCTGGGACCTTTTTCTGAGTTCTATGTTCATTTTTTATAGTCATCCTGAATCCCTTTCTGTTCAAGATGTACCAGATCTTGCAGTTTATTGCCCTCTTTTGTTCCATAACAAAATGTAATGGGAGTGATTGGGAGATCCCTTGATCAATTTGTATCCCCCATTGACTTTATGAGATTACAAAGCATGGAACTTTGTCAGAAAGGCAATTCCCATAGAATTAGACATGAAGTCCAGTGAGGGTTAGGACTTGCCCAAGTCCCTTGCTAAGAGAACATAGGAACTCCCCTGATTTTGGCTTCCACAAGATGACTAGTGCTTGAGAATTAATGGGGATGGTCTTTTGCTATGAACTTTGTCTCTCTCTGCAGTCTATAATACTTGAGAATGAGTCTGTCCTCTTTTGCCTTTTTAAAAATACTTTCTGTCTCCCAGACTTCCAGATCAGATGTCAGAAAGGATGGAAGAGGGAATTCTCCCCCACCCAGCTTCAGGAATAGAAAATAGTGAGATGGAGACCACATGGAGGGTAGTCCATCCTTTTCAAGGGATCTGAGAGAGGAGCTCCTGGGCCCCCCAGTTCTGTTTGTCAGAGACCAGCAATCTCAAGAATGGATGTTTTCAGTCTTAAAGACTCGAGTGTGAGAACTCCCAAATTTAAGAATGTCTCAGTTTAAGGCATCACTGTAACAGAATTCCATGTCTGGAGTTGGGAAGACCTTGGTCCAAATCTGGCCTCAGATACTTCCTAGCTATGTGACCCTGGGCAAGTCACTTAAGCTCCATTCGCTTAGCCCTTACTGTTCTTCTGTCTTAGAATTGATACTAAGATAAGGCAAGGATTTTTAAAATCCTTAATTTGAGAGTGGGGAATTGACTTCCCAAAGTTATACTGCCAAACAGCATATGTCCCAGAAGAAGAGGACAGTCCAAAGGGGGATCAAATGAGATATTGTTTTGTAAAGTATTTACAAACTTTAAAGCACTCTATACTTCTTCACTTCTCCTATTGTTAGCCTGAGGGATAAAGCCCTGCCAGGATTGGGCAGGAGTTCTAGATTTTACCAGTCCTCTGTTACTGCCATGAATTTCCTGGATGGTGCAGATTCAGGGTGAAATTGTTTAGCAGTTCACAGAGTACCTTTACGTTCCAGAAGAAGTCTAATGGATGGATGTAATGGTTTGTTTGAGTGTTTTATGTTTCTATTTGTGTTTACGGGTGAGTTCTTTGCATTGAATGCACTCTCCATGGTGGAGGAAATAAAAGGCTGCTCTATACCTCACACCCACATTATACATTGAGTACCTTTGCAGGAGGGAACCCTGTTATTCACTTTTAGGGGAAACTCTAGGCATGAGTCATACCTAACCTTTGTTTTAGAGATATCCCTGTTGTTTTAATCTGAGATGGGAACAGACCCAAAGACAGAACCTGACTCATAGGAGGAGGGAAGGAAGGAAGGAAGGAAGGAAGGAAGGAAGGAAGGAAGGAAGGAAGGAAGGAAGGAAGGAAGGAAGGAAGGAAGGAAGGAAGGAAGGAAGGAAGGAAGGAACAGAGGGAGGAAGGGAGAAAGGAAAGGAGTGAGAGAGGAAGGAAGGGAGGGAGGAAGGAAGGAGAAACAAGAATTTATTAAACATATACTTGTGCCAGGTGCTATGTTAAATGCTTTATGAAAATGATCTAACTTCATCCTCACAACACTGGGAGTTAGGTGCTATTATTATTGTTCTTCTTTTACAGTCAAGGAAACTGAGGCAGACAAAAGTGTCTTGCTTAGAGTCACCCAGCTAGCAAGTATCTGAGAACAAATCTAAATTTAAATCTTCCTGACTTCAGGTCCATCACTGTACTAGAGAACTGCCTCTAGGTGCAGGATATTGGTATTCTCATTTTACTGATGAAGAAACCGAGTCTCAAAAATTTGGCTATAGTCAAACAAACTAGTGAGTCTTTTGAGGCAGGATTTAAAATCAGGTCTTATGGACACCAAATCTAGTACTCTAGCCAGCAGGCTTTGCTGGAAAAAGGTCTTTTGTTTATGCATAAAGTGAAATCTGTCTGTCCTTGTGAGTATTTCTCCAGCTTGTTTTGATGATTTTGTCCCACCCTGCTTTAGAGACCAAATGAGGGGAAATCAAGGTTCTGGAGTAGTCTGTCTCAAGCTTGCAGATAAAATACTATTTGATGCTTCCTAAAAAAGGGGCAAAACTGTATGACACCTTTCCCACAATATACTGCTGAGCCAAGACAGGCTGAAACTCTACTTGCACAGAATATTATTTGCTGCAATGTATTTATAATGTATACTGCATCTTCAGACATAACTGTGCTTGCCTTCCAAGACGAATAGCGTTGGCTGCATCTTTGAATGTTGGGGTGGGGTAGGAAGGAGGGAAGGAAGGCAGGGAGACTTCCAATTAGATCTCGATTTACTTCCTCAGTAGCATGTGCTCTCAGAGTTTATAGTTTCATAGAAGGAAAAATAATCATGAAAAAAGTAATGGCAGATACAGCTTTAATGGAAAATGAATATTATTAAAATTTTTTTGAAAAGCAAATAAACCCACTTCATTTTTTACTCCTGATCTTGTACCAAAGATGCATATTGAAATTCTGAATTTCCATTTTTAAATCTTTCTACTTATTTACTCCTTTGAGGTGTCATTGTTCCATAAAGACTTTGGGTTCTCAGAGGCTGAGTGCAATCTCTGGCAGATGAGACTAAGACAGATTGCTAAACTCCCAGCTTAGTCTTTGCCTTTATTCCCCATTATAATAATTTGCCTTACTTATGACCTTCATCACATCTTGCTTAGAAGGTTATAACAATCTCCTGAGCATGTTTTCTGCCTTAAGTCTATTCCCACTTCAATCTATACTCAATGCAGTTACTAAAATTATATTCTCAAATCACAGATATGTTACTCCCTTGCTCAAAGAACTGCAGTAGCTTCCTATTACTTTTAAGATATAATGCAAATTCTCTGGCATTTAAAGCACTTCAAAATCTGATCCCCATTCTTCCCTTCCCAGCCTGATTTCACTTTATCATCCTTCAGTGAGCTGGGAATTGGGAATATGAGTGTCGAAGAAAGCTAAGGATTCTGAAAAGCAAAGACATTGTTCTTATTGCCATTTTCAGTTATGTTCAGCTCTTTGTTGGACCCCATTTGGGGTTTTCTTGGCAAAGATTTGCCATTTCCTCCTCCTTGCGATTTAGCAGGTGAGGAACCCGAGGCAAAAAGGTTAAGAGGCTTGTCCAAGGTCACATAGCTAGTACATGTCTAGAGCTGGATTTGAACTCACAGAGATGATCTTCCTGACATCAGGCTTAGTATTCTATCCACTGCATCACCTAACTGCCCCAGATATATCTTATTGTTGTCCATTCAATTATGTCTGACTCTTCATGATCCCATTTAGGATTTTCTTGGTAAAGAAACTACAATGGCTTACTCTTTCCTTCTCTAGCTCATTTCCCAGATGAGGAGACTGAGGCAAACAGGCCTGAAGGACTTGCCCAGAGTCAGACAAATAGTAAATATCTGAGGTCAGCTTTGAACTTAGGGAGATGAGTCTCCCCGACTTCAGGTCCAGAATTCTATGCACTATGGCACCACCTAGCTGTCTGAAACAGAGATGAGAGAAAAGCATATTTTAAACCTGGGAGACAAAGAGGTAGGAGACAGTAAGTCAAATACAGGGAACAGACAGGAGTCAATTTGGTGCAGTGTGTGATGGAAAATATTCTAAGAAACTCAGAGGAAGTCTTCATCCATCAAACAGGCTAATGAGGCATTATAAAAATAACTAACAGGTTTTTAAATTATGGTGAATTTCCTCTCATCTAGGCAGCCAGGTGGGCTCAGTAAGAGAGTTGAGTCTGGAGGCAGGAAGACCTGGATTCAAATCTAGCCTTAGATACTTACTGTGTGACTCTAGGCAAGTCACTCAATCTCTTGTTGCTTCAGTTTCCTCATCTATAAAATGGGGCAATAATAGCACCTACCTTCCAGGGTTGTCATGATGATCAAAGGAGAAAATACTTGTAAAGCACAGAGCACCATTCCTGGTACATAGTAAATGCTATATACACATTGTTGTTGTTGTTGTTGTTGTTATTATTATTAACCTCAAGCAATGGATATATCCAGGACCCAGTCCCTAGGAGGGAAAGGAATGACTGAATGTCCATAGCTGGAGGGGGATTATATCTCTAGCCTTAGGGACATCTTCAGCCTATTATAGAAAGAGAGATGGAGACCAAGGATGCTCCTTTAGGGGACTTGAGCACTCAGCTTTGCTAAGCTTGCCCTCTCTGTCCTAGAGAATATAAAGTCCTAGAGAATATAAGGTAGACTTGGGTCTTCTGTCTATGTATCAGGGAAAAGAAAACTTGAAAAGGCAATGTAGATCCTGGGTAGGAGGGCAGGTTCTCCCTAAGGTGGGTCTGGGTAATTTCCTATCTCTGATGACACTGACAGAGACTGGTGGTAAATCCAGGAGGGATTAACAAACATGTTATGTGGGTTTTCCTGGGAAAGGAGGAAAAGACAGGGGAGCCACAATGCTGATGGAACTTATGGATCTCAGAGAGACCCAAAAGCCAAGGAGACTTTTATGATTTTGTTCTTTTAGAGAACTATTTGGTAAGGAAATTCCCTCATTCAGTGTAAATTGGCAACTTCTCTGGATCTTAAAATAATCAATTACATTAATATATTAATTATATTAATTATATATTACATATAATTAATGTTGTTCATTAAAATATTGATTATATAAATTAATTACATGATCAATTATATTGATTATATTCTTATAAATATATCGATTTTAATTTATTAAGATATATAATTAGATCATATATGTACACTTATATATTGTTTATATATATAATTATACAAGAATATACAAATATTATATATAACTCATTCTAATAATGTTGCATGTCAATATAATTATAATAATTATACATAAATTATAATAAGGATTTATCCTGAGTCACAAAGGTAGAATATGTCAGAGGCAAGCTTCAAAGCCAGATCTTCCTGGTTCTGACACCTTCTCTTTATCCACTTCCCTACATTGTCTCTCTTTATCACATATAACATAAATTATATGATAGAAAGTAAATATATTTGCAATATAATATGATAGATATTATAACATAATAGATATAAAGTAAACTTGCAGGGAGAGAATCAGTTTATGGAGGGTATTAACTGTCAAGCTGAAGGATTGTATTGTGTTGAGATAATTTGCTGTTGTTCAGTCGTTTCAGTTGTATCCAACTCTTCATGACCCCACATTGGTTTTATTGGCAAAGATAATGGAGTAGTTTCATCATTTCTTTCTGCAGACCATTTTACAGATTAAAAAAAAGAGGCAAATGTGATTGAGTGACTTGCCCAGGGTCACAGAACTTGTAAATGTCTGAGGCCAGATTTGAACTCAGGAAGATGAATCTTCCTAATTTGGGGTTTGGCACTCAATCCACTGTGCCCCTAGCTGTCTGGCTAGAAGTAATAGGGAGCCACTGAAGATGTGTGTGTATGTGTGTGTGTGTGTGTGTGTTGGGGAGTAACATAATTAGATTTATGTTATAACAATATTAATTTAGCAGCTCAGTATGTGATTTTTAAATCTCCATCTTGCTTGGTGGGGTGTATGGGGTACTCAGGGAGGGATAGTATCTCTGGTATGGAGGGCTTGTCATGCCCTCCTAGGGCAGCTCTCCAACCTCTGAGCCCCACCTGACACCCAGCTCTCACTTGTGGCTCTCAGTAGCTGCTAGCATGCGGCAGCAGCCACACCCCGGGCAACGGCTTCGACAGGCCGGCTAAACCTTGTGAGGGTAGCCATCAGGTCGTCGTGGACCCCTGATGAACCAGGGCTTTGCTCACCCAGCATGTGAAGACTGCTTCAGCGGAACAGGCGGAAGAAACAACAAGAAGGTTCAACGGCTGAGAGGGCGATGCAGCAAAGCACTGTGGAGTGCTTAGGGCTTGTTGGAGCACAAAAGACAACATGGCCATCCAAGGCAGCTGAGGAAGTCTCCAGGTGTAACGACTTTTCGTGCCAATGGACCCAGGCTTCCAACGCCGAGAGAGTGGGACTGTCTCTGTGCAACGACTTTTCCACTTAAATCTCCTTCATGCACAAGTGTTTTTGTGCACACTCATCTACATCACAGATGAAAGCACACAAAGACAATTGTCATCCTCGGTTACCGAGAGACTACTACTATCTTGCTTGGTCTAGCACCAAAAAAATTGTGCACACTCACACTATATGGGCATGTGCTAGTCAATGGCAAATCAGAAATAACTAACTGCCCACCTGGGCTGTCCTAAGCCAAGCTTGAGTCACCATTGGCACTTGTGAGGCACAGGAAGTGAGGTAGAGAACAGCCTCTGGAGTTTTCTCACTTCCTGTGGACAGGACTAGGCGGTAGTTCATTCTATTAGCTCGAGGAGGGAGGAGGCCCGCAGGCAGCTTTCCTTCAGATCGGTTACATGAGTCAAGGGACTGATTCTCTTCTCTACCTTAGCCTTCCAGGCCTAAACTCCTTCTGGCTCTGCCAGAAGGTTGTTAACCTTTTTCCTTTTCCCCTTCTTTCCTTCTCTCCCTCTCTTTTCTTTCTTACTCCCGTTGTAATTAAACCACCATAAAACTCCATTCTGACTTGAATGTTTCATTTAAGGAATTTCATAAGTGAATTCCTTGGTGAGCTTAAATTAATATATATCAGTATTTAAAAGTTATTTTAATATCACAGTTATAGGATGGATTAGAAAGAAAAGTTGAAAACAGAGAAACCAATCCGGACTTCACATTATCAGTAGACGTGAGAGGTGAATAGGGACTGACCTAGAATAATAACTATATGATTGGATAGAGTATTATGAAGAAAGCAATATTATTATTATCATTATAAGGTGCCCTGGGAAAAAAGTGAGGTTTGCAACAGAAATATGCAACCCTGATACTCCAAGGATCATCCTTCTAGTTTCTTTCTAGCCTTTGGTTTCTCATTCTTAGCACAAATTTTTGTTTCTCGTGACATTTTAAAATTCTTTAATAGAGAAAGTTATTTGCTAAAGTAGAGAACTCTTTAAAAAAGGAGACATCTTCATTTCCATTTTCATTGATCCAAATAATTTTACATTCAGATACCCCTTCTAATAAGGTGTAGTGACATCAGTATTAAATCTCAATTATATGGGAAGCTGAGAAAAAGAAAGAAGTGGCCACAATTGGAATCTAAAGGGAAGGGAGTCCTCCATTTTTTTGTTGCTATATCTCTAACATGTAGGGCAGGATTTTCACTTCTACATTTAGGAGAAAGTCCCTTGTCAATGGACTTTGGGGCAGGGCTTACACTGATATGTTCCCTCCCTCCCCATCACCCTTTATAAATGACTAGGCAGTTGGCGGCTACTAGGAAAAGCAATTTCACATACCTAGCGGAAGCCATACACTGCCTTGGGGGAGGCAGCAGAGATCAGGGGGAAAAGCATTGATTTTGAAGTCAGAAGACTTGTGTTCAAAACCTACCTGTGTAGTCTGCTACCTGTTCGACTTTGGATGAGTCACTGTAGTGAGCTTCAGTTTCCTCAGTAAGACCCATTGAAGCTCTAAATCTATGATCCTACAAGGAGCTATAGTGTGTGTGTATGTGTGTGGGGGCTTGGAGGTAGTTACAACCAGTCACAAGAACTGAAAGGGAATCTGCAATGGGTATGTATAGTCATGGGGTAGCTGGGTAGCACACTGGATAGAGCATCAGGACTAGAGTCAGAAGGACCTGGGTTCAAATTTGACCTCAGATACTTCCTAGCTATGTGTTCCTGGGCAAGTCACTTAACCCCATTACCTAGTCCTTGTTACTCTTCTGTCTTAGAATTGATACTAAAAGAGAATGTAAGGGATTTTTAAAGAATGGGTATGTGCAGTCTTGGAGTCAACCTCATGAGTTCGAAGGGATAGAAATACAGGGTCCATTAGTTGGAAACCATTGGCAAGAATAATTTTCTCTGATGCAAAAACCCCTCCACTTTCTGATTCGTAAATTACCTGGTTACCTGTCAAAGGGTTCCATCTGATGGATCCCGTACTTCTAACCCTTTCACCTTATGAGGCTGGCTCCAAGACTGTACATACTCATCACAGGTTCCTATTCATTACTAGCCACTTCTGTATAATGTGTATAAGAATATATACAAAACAGGTATATTAAAAGTATATATATACAGATATATGGTAGTAAAGTTATAGTTAGCAAAGGGGATTATTTGTTTTAAATTTTATTTACTTATTTAATTATATTTTAAAATTTTTATTTTAAAGCATTTTTTCCATGTTTCCATGATTTATTTTCTTTCCTTCCCCTCTTCCTTTCCTCCTCCCAGGGCCAATATTCAATTCCAGTGGGTTATACAAATGTTATGACTTGATACCTATTTCCATATTATTCATTTTTGCAATACGGTAATCTTTTAAAACCAAAACCCCAAATCTTATACCCATATAAACAAGGGATAAATCATATGTTTTCTTTCTGCATTTCTACTCCCACAGTTCTTTCTTTCAATGTGGATAGTATTCTTTCTCATAAGTCAAGAGGGATTACTTTAAAATTACATTTATATTATTATTATAGTTAACAAGTAGTTGGAGGTATCAGGAAAGATTCTGTATGGATGGTGTTGCTTGCTGAATCTTTTTTTAAAAACCCTTATTTTTCATCATAGAATCAGTTTTCTATTGGTGCCAAGGCAAAAGAGGCAATGGGGGTTAAATGAATTGCCCAGGGTCACACAGCTAGGAAATGTCTGAGATCAAATTTGAACCTAGGACCTCCCGTCTCTAAACCTGGCTCTCAATGCACCTAGCCACCCAGCTGCTCCCTCTCTATTTTATTAATGTAAGCCTTTAGAGATATAAGTTTCCCCCTGAGTACAGCTTTGGTTATATTTCAAATTTTAGGAGACTTGTAGCTTTTTTGCTTAGCTGGATTCCGTTTCCCCTATTGTCTTGTGGACTGAACTGTTCCCTACTTTGCCACTTCAGTTGCCCTAGGCTATTTGGAAGTGCATTGGGCTCAAACTTCCCTTTGCTAATTGAGTTGTCCTGGCTGGCACAGGGTTGGTTCCCTCTCTTCCAGTTCCTTGCCTGTGTCTGTGTAGCAGTGCATTGCGTTGGTTTAAGTTCTGCCAATTCCCTTGGATGCCACGTTCCCTGGACGACTCTCTCTTTTCATTCCTATTAGGCACCTCTCTCCTGCTTTCCTTTTTATTGAGGAGATTTCTTTTTGTGTGTGTGCTAAGGTTTTGGGTTAGCAGAGCATCCCTTTCTTCATCATCTTAGCTCCCAGAATGCAAATCTCTCTAACTATCCTCTTGAAAACCTTCTGTTAGTACTTTTAAAAGAAAATTCCCCAAAGAGATAACCAAATTAGATATGGATATTTTCTGCCTTTGTTCTAAAATGAGCCAACATGCCATTTTGTTGTCTGAGCCATAGCTGTAATATTGGATCATGTTGTCTCATTCCCTTCTTTTCCTTTCTCTCCCATGCTTATTTTGTAGAGAAAGCTCTCTGCAGAGACAGAATCAAGGGTGGAAAATCACTTGCTAGGGGGAGAAATGTATGAAATGGTTAGAACTGTCTGGCAATACCCACATTCAAATGACGTGGGCCAGAGTAGGGGGTGAATACTTTCCCCTTTTCATTTTCATATTCATTTTCAAGCATATACCTAGAGGTATCTCTGGGGTAGAGATGAGAAGAAGTGTGTTATAAGTATGGAGACAATTAGTGGTATGCTGATAAATATCAAACAAATAATCATCCAAAATATATAAATCATTTTGAAGTTTACCATGCTTTATTAACATAAGCCATGCTTTGTGACATATGCTGCTTTCCAAAATGTGGATGCTTACACTGAAAATTGAATGGCTGACTCTAATGAGTAGTAGGATCTGGCCCCAACACAGTCCTGGGTAGTCCTAGAAAAGATATAGCAAAACAAGATGGCATATAGTACTCAAGGAAGAGAGAGGGAAACTGAGGTCAACTGGACTGTAGAGTGGATAAAGGGAACGCTGTATAATGAGATTGGGAAGACAAGTTGGAAGAATTTTAAAAGCCAAACAAAGGAGTTTATAATGGATCTTAGAAGCTGCAAGAAGTCACTAGAGTTTAGTGAGCAAAGGAAGGCAGGGTTATATCTCTGCTCAAGGAAAATCATTTTGGCAATTGTATAAAAGATAAATTTTAGTAGGAAGAGACTTGTGGCAAGGAAGCTAAGAAGGAGGCCATCATGATAGTTTAGTCAAAAGGCAATGAATCTAGGGGGCAGTTGGGTAGCTCAGTGTATTGAGAACCAGGTCTAGAGATGGGAGGTCCTAGGTTCAAATCTGGCCTCAGACACTTCCCAGCTGTGTGACCTTGGGCAAGTCACTTAACCCCGATTGCCTAGCCCTTACCACTCTTCTGCCTTGGAACCAATACACAGTATTGATGCTAAGATGGAAGGTAAGAGGTTTTTTTTTTTTTAAAGGCAATGAGTTTGGAATAAGATGCTGACTCTGTGAGTAGAGAGAAGGACATAGGATATGAGAGATGTGGTAGAGCTGCAAATGACAAGATTTGAAAACTGAGTGGAAATGTGGAGTGAGGGCAAGTGAGGGACCAAAGTTGATTTTGACATTACAGATCTGGATCACTGGAAAAAATAAAGTTGTCTTTTGATAAAAATGGGGATGTTTGGAAGAGGGGAAGGTTTTGGGAGAAAGATAAAGACTTCTAATTTGGAAATGCTGAGTTTTAGATTTCTCCAGGATATGTGAAAATATCTTTTGAAACATTCATTAGGCAGTTGACAAAGCAAAACTAGAGCTCAGGACAGAGATTAAGATTGGATCTGGAGATTTGGGAGTCATCTGTACATATATGTAATTAAACCTATGGGAACTAATAACATCACTAAGGAAGAGAATGTAGAGCAAGAAGGGAAGAGGGTCCAGGGGTATCCACATGGTTATGGGGGGAAAGATATGGATGATGATTTAGCAAAGGAGACTCAGAAGTGTTAGTCAGATTGGTGGTAGGAAGACCAAGAAGAAATAATATCACATACAGACACAAAACAGAAAGGAGAGAGCATTTAGGGGGAGAGGATGTAAGGCAAATTGCCAATTGGCTGAGAAGGCAGCAGTGGCACACTTGGATGAGAACTTATGAGCCACCTGACTCCCCTACACAGCTGTGTGCCTCTGAACCTGCTTCCTCTCCTGAATTCCAAAGAGATGATTTAATGGTGGATGGTCTTTCTGGCATAATGTTGACAGTTACAGATAATTAAAGGTGGCCCCAAGAAACACAATGCCCTGTTTTGTATGAATGTGTGAAAAACCAAATTCTCTTATGATACACATGATTCTTTATTTAATCAATGCAATGACATGAATTCCCACCCAGAGGATTTCTATTCAGCTTAGTTATTTATCTGAATTATGCCTTAGGGTTGGTGCATGAAGGCAAATTTTTGCTTTTTCAGTTTGGATGCAAGAGATATGTGATATGAACTCTCCTGAGCCAGAGAGGGTGATGTGGAAGTCCTGGGAGCTTGACTGTGCTAATATGTCACTTAGACGGAGTCTACACATCCAGAGTGAAAGGAAGAGATGAGCAATTCTCTGGTAAACTCAATCTTGGAAAGTGATCCATCTGAGGCATTCAGAACAACCATTTCAAATTCAGCCTACATTAGCTGGATTGTTGAAAGGTGGTGGTCTTAGTGGAGAGAAGACTGGAGTAATCAGAAAGTGCTAGTTTCAAAAACAGGCTCCAATACATACTAACTCTCTGACTTTGAGCAAATTGTTAATTTCTCAGTGCCCTCGACACTTTCTAAGCATATAAACTATTAATGAATACTCTACATTGGTGGAAGGAGTTTTTATACCAGGAATGCCCTACTCTAAAGACATTTTAGATCTGAACCTTTCCACTCTTTTCATCCTGAAACTCAAATATAGATAACTTCACCTCTCCCTGTTAGTGTAGCCAAATGATTCCTTAGGTGAAAACTATAAATCCTATTTCATAGAACCATAGTTTTAGGGCTAGAATCTACCTTAAAGGTTATCTAGTCCATCCCCTTCATATAGAAATGGAAGCTAAAGTCCAGAGAATGTAAATGATTTACTGAGGCCATGGTTAACACAGAACAGAAGTCAGACTCAAATACATATCCTTTGACTCCAAACCCAGTTCTCTTTCCATATTGCCAGACTTCCCTGAAATAGAAAAATGTGAACCCACTGAGTATAGACTTTAACCTTCTCTGGTTTGGGTGTGTGTAATTAAAATTTGCTCCCCAAGGACTCTCTTTCCCAGCATCCCATTTATGTGTTTAGCTATGTGCTAATGTAGGGAGGATATATTTTGGTGTAGCCCTCTCTCTCTCTCTCTCTCTCTCTCTCTCTCTCTCTCTCTCTCTCTCCCCCTCTCTCTCTCTCTCTCTCCCCCCCCCCCTCTCTCTCTCTCTCTCTCTCTCTCTCTCTCTCTCTCTCTCCCCCCCCCCCCCAAATGCAGCATGCAGCTGTGGAGGCTGAGGGAAAAGCTTGGCAGGAAAATTTACTCATGTGGTCATACTTAAGCTTTGTTCTTTTATTTCTTCTACTCCAGGTGATTACTACTTATAAATTATAATAGTTGGAGTTATTCATATTAATTTAAATATTACATTGTTGGTGAGCCACAAAGGGATAGAATCCTTGATCTTTTAAGATAGCCTTTGAGTAAAGATGGGGAGTAGATGATTTTGAAAAAATCTTGCTTCCCTTCTGCTGTGGCCCTTTTTGCCCTCCCCCTTAGAGGAACTCTCTTCTGAGTTTTCGTGATGCAGGAGACACAAAGTGGTGCTTCTGCCCACCTGCTTTGGTTTGTGGGACTTAGCCTGGGGATACTTGCTGAGCCTGGAGCCCCTGTTACCTGCCTGCTGTGTCTGTTGAGTGAGCCATTTTCCTTCATGGAGGGGGAGGTATAAATCCTCTTTTCCCCACCCCAGGTGGGTCTCAAGCACATGATATCCACTTGAGCTTCCAGCTTGCAGCTGAGGTGGCTCTTAGACCACAGCACATACCCTGTGCTCCACCATGCCCAGAGCAGTCCTTTTCACACTGACCAGGCCCAACCCCATTAAACTTCCAAGCCAATTTTAAACTAACCCAGGGAAGCTTTCATATCCTCTTTTAGAGCTCAACTCCCAACAGCCTCTATTCACTAGCCTTATGAGGCTTTTACTCCTAGCCAATTCATACTAGAGTAGCGCCACCTCTGAACAGAAAGTAGAATTGCTACCAATTTAAAATTTGATTTAAAAGCATGGCCCATTCTATGAAAGAGCAGTGCTGTATCTTTTCTTATTTCTGTTCCTGGGAGTACTTGTACCGATTGGATACTTTGAAATTTATTCATTCTTCCCCAAGAAAAAATAACTGAAATATATCTTGTGTAATTTCAAGATTCAGAAGTGAGATTCTACCCAGTTTCTACAACACATCCAATGTGGGATTCATCCACACTATGCTCAGTGTGGAAATTTCCCAGAAGTGTGACCATCTTGAGGAATCTAGATGGATGATGATACTGGGGAGGGTAAGGAACCTCAATGAGTCTGGAGGTGAATTTTAAGCCTTTTCAGACTCCATTGCCTTATTGGTGTCACTATGTCAGTTGGTTCCCCTCCAAATAGTGAAAAAGTCTCTGTAATGCAGCTATTGGAATTAGAGAAAAGGACTCTGGAAAGGGATGTTCACATCCTGTCACATATGTTGTATTTGCTAATTTTTTGCTTTAAAATTCATTTTTATTTTTTAGGTTCACATATTTACCTAATCTAACATATTTCATTGCACTATGTCATTTTAAGCTATGGTGTTTTGGCCATTAGCTATATGTTCTGTTACATTGTCTTTATTTGTACCCTTCCCCTATGACTGGACTGGAGAAAATACTATTATAAAAGTCCATAAACAACTTAGATAAACCCTTTTACATGGCAAAACCATAGGTCCTTATGGATGCTGGGTTTTTCACCAGATCTATCGAGGTCACATGTTGCCTTAATGACCTTTTATTCCTTATTGCCTTTGTTATTTGTCACAGAGATGGTGATGGATGGACCCCAACAAACTAGTTGCAACCTGTATCAGTAACTTTTGGAGAATTTAATGAGCTAAAAATCTCAGTTGATTTTAAAGGGTCTTCAGAAGTGATTTTCAGATATCTAATAGTACCAATACCTCTGACTGATCATTTGCCTACCTTTGAGTTGTTTGTTACAAAAGGTAAGGATCCATTTAGTAGTTGAATGAAGTTCAATAGCACTATTGTATTCCCCATTGCCACATTTATAAAAATGTAGTGGATGAGACATTAGAAGTGATTTTCACTATTGTATTCCTCACCTCAACATTGCAATGGATGGGACATATAAATACATACATTTTACAGCTATTACAGTTTCATACCAGGAGAGGGAGGTTTCCCAAGGAGCTTTGTTACCCTGTGATGGGTTATAATCTCGTCTGAGAGATGGGAAGGATTTCTCAGCCAGCTTGGTAACTTCTGGCTGGCTCCCAGAAGGAGTATTTCCCATGGAGCTTGGTGGCTCCTGGATGGTTTTTATATTTGTAACTCTTCAGTTTACTCTACCCTTCCACCAAAAAGATGTAGATTCTTGGTGACATTTTAGAGCTTTTTAGGTTTTAGAACCTAAAGCTTTTAGAACATTTTAGGTTTTCATCAGCAGTACAGAGGGTTTTTTCTGGACTCTCCTGCCAAATTTTAGAATGATGGCAGTAATAGACATTATTAGAAATATCTTAGCTAAGTTGACAGATAGGCTAGATCTGGAGAACTTGTGCCAAGTATCTATGAGATTTATAGGTTTTTAAAATGTCACACAGAAAGTGGCTATAGAGACTCATGTGAGTCCTAATGATAGTGGCTTTGTTTGATAGGGTTTGCTTGCTATTATCATTAAATGGGCTCTTATGATTTGGGGTATTTTGGTACTTCTTTGAATGTGCAGTAGCTACTGTACTACTGTTTTAAAAAGCTGTTACTTGGTGAAAATCATGTGCACTCACACTGCTTATTATGGCCAAGTTAAAAAGGAAATGGATCTCATTTTGGGGTGAGAAACCTTTCTCTTGTACCTCTTCTTGGCTGACACCTTTTCATGGAATGTGAACTATATATTTTTGGTTTTTTAAAAATTTTATTGTTTTTTTCTTGAATGTGCAATAGAGTGTTTGAGTTTTCTTTTTTTCTCTAATTTTTTTGTACTTGAAGTACATGTTACCAGTATTGATGGGGTTTTTATTTTGCACTAAAATAAGTTTAAAATGTCCATTAGCCCTAATGTCAATGAATACCCCAAAGCCTTACAGAAACCTGCCATTGATTGTTAAATATTATGGGTCTTTGATTAATAATTTTGTCTGATTCTAGGAGAAGGGATCACAAAAGAGTAACTGCACAGTGCCAAGGAGCACAAAGTTGACCTGCACAGTGTCTGGGAACACAAAGTCAAGGAGACCAACCAATCCTGGTGGAATTGATGAGATTCTGGGCCAAGATAGGGAACTTGAACTTATTTTGGGGTTCAAGGAAGCAGCTGTTTGCAAAGTCAGACTCAGGATTCCCTCTTGCCAGATTCAGACTTCTACCAAGTACCTCAGTTTGTGGCTCCCCTATTCCTGTGAGTGAAGGTAAAATCAGACCAGGGAATACTATTTCCCTTTTGCTTCAGTCTAGTCCTTTTTCTCTCTCTTTCATAATATAGTCCTGAATGCTGATTGGGTAAGTGCATAATTGCTACTTGTAATAGATGATATTTTGTGGGTGTATATTGATGGATACTAGATAACTAATGGATCAGGTAGTTATCTCCTTTTTCCTAACCTCCTCCCTTTTCCTTCCTCTTCAGAAGTTTTTCAGCCTTCCCTTCCCCCCCTTCTTCAATCTCTTTCAAGCCACTCAGTGTGAGCTATGAGGTTTCAATGAAATAGTTCTTAATCTTCTTTGTCAAACAAGGGGTTTATTTGGGGAAGACAGAACAAGGGTGGAGGATAAGGTAAGAGGGGTAGGGTATCCCTATTCTCTATGGTGAGTGTTATGTTGGAGGATATTGAGAGAAATGGCAATTCAGTCACTAGCATGAAACAGAGCCAGTCAGAAAGAGATATGAGGACAACTGTCTTTCTTCTTCCTTCAAATTACCCAGGTCATCTCCAACTTAATTATTTCAAGTCCCAGAGATAAAACCAGCTTCTTCCTTCAGGTCAGCCAGAAAGCCAAGAGCCTTTCTCCAGGTCCCTACCATCAGCTCCCAAAGACCCGAAGAAACAGTTTTGCAGTTGGCTCTTGCCCCCAACTGTTTCCGAGTTACATTCCAAATGGAATGTTCACTTGACTGACAGATGATCAGTCTCCAGCTTCTTGTCTTGCTGCATACATGCCTCTACCACATACTATAGGTTTGTGGGACATAAATCACTTTAATCTGGCCCTGTTTCAACATCCTGTTATGGACTTATTCTTCCTTACTTAGAATTTTTATACATGAGACTTTGATATTTTATGTTTCGTCCAGAAGTTACTTTTTTCTCTTTTATTTGGGTTTTTTATGTTTTTTATTTTCTTTTGATAATTGATTCATATACCTCATAACTCAGTCATGTATTCCAGGGTGATCTGGGTCTTGGTCAACATCCTCCTCAGGGAGGATTGTATTATTGTCACAGAATTCTAGATTTATAAAATTTTTTCTTGTTTGAGAGGAATTTTAGGATAAGAAGCTTGCTACCTCCCTGAATCAAGAAAGTGAACTGTTTGGAGAAGGAGCCAGAAAGAAGCCTGCAGAAACCACACACTATACCAAAAGACCCAGAATAAACTTTGGAATATAGTGAATTGAATTGTAGGGGGGTTGAATGCATTTATTTTGAATGTACACTCTTATGAAAAAGGAGATTGCTCCCTAATTGGCTTTTTGTCGATGTGCCTAGTAATCATTGCTTTTGTTCTCTTTCTCTTTTATTTCTCTCATTGCCAAATTGTTGAAATTTCCCCCTAGAAAGTGAAATATTTTATGTACCTTTGGTTAAAGATCTTTAGAGATATAAGTTGATTATATGTACTGATTCATTGGGGAAACTAGGCATGTAAATCTGGGAGATTTCTACATGCTCATTTTCCAATGGAATCACAGGAGGGATTATGTAATTAGAATTTGCTCCCCAAGGACTCTCTTTCACAGCATCCCATTTACATTTTTAGCTACGTGCTAATGTAGGGAAGATATATTCTGGTGTAGCCCCACCTCCCTCTCTCTCCTTCCTGGAATGCAGCTGTGGAGGACTGGTGGGGAGAGCTTTGTAGGAAAGTTTACTCATGTGGTCATACTTAACCGTAGTTCTTTTATTTCTTCTACTTCAAGTGATTAATAATAAATTTTATAAATATAATACTTGGAGTTATTAATATTAATTTAAATCTTACAGTTATGACATGTATATCAAAAACTTCCAACAGAATAAATCAAATTAGCAACTAAAAATGTTAGTGAAATATTGCCTTATAATGAGAAGAGCCAAAAGAGAACTGAAGCTAAAGAAAGATAAAATTGTAAGAAGATGTTTTAATAATACAGAAAAAAATAGAAAGGTAATGTAGAAAAAATGGGAAGAAATCACTGCTAATAGGTAGGTTGAATAGATATGGCCCCAAATAATGGGCAACAGTGATTGAATGAGTGAATGAATGAATGAATGAATGAGTGAGTGAAAAGGACTAGGGGAAGAGAATAAGACTTTATTAAACATTATATACTAAGCACTATTCAAAGTACTAAGGATAAAACCAAGATAGTCTGAATTCTCAAGGAGCTCACACTCTAATTAAGAGGGACAACACATAAAAGAAAGTTTAGTGGCAGGAAAGCTGGAAGGTCTGAAAGTCATATAACCCTATAAAAGGGTCCAAAATTCTTTAGTCTATCAGTCAGTTGACAATGCCAGGGGTCTGGAGAGAGCAGGGGCAGGGCAAAATAACCAACTAGGTACAAACAAGAAACACCCAAACACACACACACATATGCTGAATAGCTATCTATCTATTTATATATCTGTGCATGTGTATCTTGTTATATATATATATGTATATATATATATATAATTTATATATATAAAACATAGTCCTTCATCTCATAAAATTGGTCATTCTCACCTCATCCCAGCCACATGAAGCACCTCAGAGGGATAAAGTACTAAACCAGTTACCCCAAAACAAAAAAGTACTCTATAAATATAAAGGAACATTATGTAGGAAATGTGGTTTGCTTAGCTTCTCTGCTTGTTCATTTGGACTACTCTGTCTGTTCTCTCCATTTATGCCACTGTCCCTGAGTCTGACCCAGAATCTTCATTGAAAGACTGTTGTAATAGCTAACATTTACATGAGAGGATACATTTCCCTTTTCCCTAAAACATGTGTTGGCTGCCTTTACCATCTTGCATTGCATGTTAATTAGGTCTGGCTGCTTAGGTTTGGGTCCTGAGAATGGGAGTAAAAGGATCAATGATTCATCTTGGAGGCTCCAAACAGGGGATTAGAGATACTGAATGTCTAGGAATGAAAAGCAGTTTCTTTTCACATAATCAGCTTGAAAAAAGCTCTTGAGAACTGAATGAGCTGGACAAAAATATTCTGTCCTGTCTTTAAATGCTGCCTGAAAACTGCTACTCTGGCCTTGGTAATAGTATTTGTGGTTAGGAATTTATTTTAAATACTTTTTTTTAAACAAAAGAAAAATGCTCTCAACAAATGCATTTAAACAAATAGTGAGTCAGTCAACTAAAATATATTAAGCTTCTACCACATTCTGGGCATTGTGCCTTTGTGTCCATCAGGAATACAAAGAAAGATAAAAGATATCTCTTGCTTTCAAGGGGCTCAGAGTTTAATGGGAGAGACAATAAACAACCAACTAGGTACAAACAAGAAACACCCAAACACACACACACACATATGCTGAATAGCTATCTATCTATTTATATATCTGTGCATGTGTATCTTGTTATATATATATGTATATATATATATATAATTTATATATATAAAACATAGAAGTCTCCAGGTGTAATGACTTTTCATGCCATTGGACTCAGGCTTCCAACACCGAGAGAGTGGGACTGTCTCTGTTCATCGACTTTTCCACTTAAATCTCCTTCACGCACAAGTGTCTTTGTGCACACTCATCTACATCACAGATGAAAGCACACAAAGGCAATCATCATCCTCCGTTAATGAGAGACTACAACTATATAAAGCATAAATAATCAATAATAGAAGGAAAGTGCTAAAAGGAAGAGAATTTGGGAAAGGCTTCTTTTTTAAAAATTATTAATTAGTTTGTTATGCTAAAGTTCCCAGCTCTCTCTCTCCCCACACTAAAGAAGGCATTATTTAACCAAAAAAAGTATATAAAAATTATGTACTGCTTGTTTCCATTTATCAGTTTTTTCTCTGAAGGTGGACATATACAAGTTATCTTTCAAACAATATTTCTGTTGCTGTATATAATGTTCTTTTTGTTCTGCTCATTTCACTCTTCATAATTTCATGTAGGTCTTTCCATTTTTTTGAAAAAAATAACCTGCTTATCATTTCTTATAGTACAGTAGTATTCTTTCACAATCATATGCTACAACTTACTTAGCAATGATGATCATCCTCTCAATTTCCAGTTCTTTGCCACTACAATTATCAAAATATTATTTTATTGAACTAGAAAAAATAATAACAAAATTCATTTAGAAGAACAAAAGGAACGGCATTTTGTAAATGATAAGAATTTAAGTGGCATGTGAAGGAAACCAAGAGAGGCAGGAGATAGAGATGAGGAGGGTGAGAATTCCAGATGGAGAAACAACCTGTGAAAATGCCCAGAGTCACAGTAGCAGTGTCTGATTTTGAGGAACTACTCCTGGATCAAAGAAAAATGCATTTGGGGTTGTAAAGTGTAAGAATGGAAAGGGCAGAGGGGATCAGGTTATAATAGACTTTGAGTGCCAGAGAGAGGATTTTCTATTTGATCCTTGAGGTCAAGGGCAGCCACTAGAATTTTTGTGTTTATTTATTTATTTTTTTTGGTAAGATCTATGCTTTAGGAAGATCAGATTGAGAGCTAAGTGGAGGATGGACTGGAGTGGGGGAAAAATACTTAGAACAGAAATTGAATTGAACCATAAAAACTATAAAATAGGAACTATTAATTTTTTTTATTAAAAAAGAGAAAGAAAATAGAATATAAACTTTAACAGAACAAGACTAATTAAAATGATTTTTACTCTGTTCTCTTTTCCATCTGTGAATGTTAAAAGTTTTATGGCCATTTCTCTTATGAATTATTATTATTTTTTAAATTTCAGCATATTAGTCACAGTCTTGCTTTCTCAGGATCAGCCTTGCCAACTATAGAAAGACCTATCACCATAAAGTTGACCCTCTGAATCATGAATTCTTTGACTTACCAATCCACAAAACAAAAAGGAAAAATAAATTCAGTGGACAGAGTGCTGGAATTAGAGCCAAAAGACCTGTGTTAAAATTTAGCTTCAAATTCTAACTTCCTTGGTGTTCTCATCTGTAAAGTGTGACTAATAAAATATCAGTATCTAAGGGATGTTGTCAGGATAAAATAAGATAACATTTGGAAAGCATTTTGCAAATTTAAGACATTATGTTAATGCTGTTAGTATTTTTACTATTGCCATGCATTACCAAATTTTGCTGTCCTCATTTTTGCATCATTGGCATAGATCTTTCTTTGTTTCTTTGCATCCTTTATAATTGTCATTTCTATGACATAACAGTATCCCATTCTAGATCTTCTAGTGCATAGGAACAACTCAGCTGGCCTGTGTGGGTCCATTCTAAGTACTGTTAACAATCCCAACAACTATAAAAATTGGAGAAAAGGCATTGTGGATCCATTGCTCTCATGTGAAAAGAGTACCTTCCATCAGAAATGATTGACTGCATGGATCAAGGATAAGACTACAGAGACAAATAGACATTATTTTCAATAACATTGAACTCCTGAACTTATATATATATATATTTTGCAATAAAAGGTTTAATTTCAAAACAGAATTAGTAATAGCCAATAGGTAAGTGCATAATTTATGTTATACAATAGAATTTCTGTTTAGAAATTATTATTATTAATATACTTTTATAGGATTGTGGAAAAGTTAAAATAACTGAATGATAGGTAAATGATAAAGTGTTACAAAGGGTTATAAGTGTTGGTCAACACTGACCTCAGGGGGGGATATTGTATTTATATAATATTCTTGTACATTTTTTGTACATAATAATAATTGTTAACTTTTTATGTGGTATTTGTTGAATTTGGATTAAAATATTCAGGTTCTTACTTCTGTAGAGTTTAGACAGGATTGTGTTATTTGTAACTGCAATTATTTGTAAATTTGTAACTGTAATTGTTTGTAATTTGAGACTTGTAAACCAAGATTTATTTTGCTTTCTTTCTTTCTCTATTTACTTCTTCGCGTTTCTCATATTAATATAGTTTTCTACCAGAAAGCATTAATAGTATAGGCAACTTTGACTAGGGAATATGAGTATAAGTGTAAGACAGTTATGTTTGAAAGATCCATTGGGGAGACTACTCTCCCAAAGGCTCTCAGAGGGGATATGTTAAAAGGATTTTCTTAATCTAGAGAAGCTAGAGAGCAGGGTTTCTAAGTACATCAGAACTGATAGGAATCAGAGGAAGTAGCCTGCCCTCAGGCAGGAAGTTAGGGGGAACAATTGGTCAGTGAGGAGATAAAGGAAGCAGCTACCGAGAGAAGAAGGTCTTTTGCCTCTGGGATCTCAAGAGAATAGGAGGCCTGTCTCTGAGGCAAGGGGCTACTGGCAGTTGGCTGCTGACAGTTGGGCTGCTATATTAAACTGATTGAAGGAATGAGTGAGTGGTGGCTATTATTTTAGGAAATTAGGTAGTGTGAAGATGGAATTAACTCACCCCTGCCCATTTTTAGACTTAATCACCAGAAGCATATACACCCCACTTATCCTTATGTATGGGGAGGTCTGTACCCCATGTGTGTGTTAGTGGGTGATGAATCAGAATCAACTGACTGCCCCCTGGGCAGTCCTAAGCAAAGCTATAGCTGCAATTGGTCCATGTAAAGTGGAAGGAGGGCACAGGAAGTAATAAAAGAAAGGGTTTTTTAAAATGGCAAGAACTTCCTGTGACCAGCTCTTTTTCACCTTGGAACTTGACCTTGACGGAGCTCCAGATTGGGACCTCAGACTGCTCTTTGATTTTCCCTTAGAACTACCATGTGGGTGACTGAAAAAGGCTGATTCCCTTTCCTGACTTTTCTGGAGGTATTAGCCTTCAGAGAGGCCCCTTGTCATGGAGGAACCCTTGTGGATAGAACCTATGTTTAATTTACCTCTGGGCCCCATTTGCTGGGGCCTCTGAAGCCCTGCCTGGTTGGGACCAGGCTGGAGTAATTATCTATTCTCTTTTGTTTCCTTATTTTCACTCTTTCTCCTTTTGTAAATAAACTACCATAAAACAGTCATTCTGACTTGAGATATATTAATTTTGGTGACCACATTTTTATACATTTAGTCCAACCCTTTAATTTTTAAGTTTTAAAGTAGTTAGTGAATAATTTATAGATAGAATAGGTTAGATAGGTCTGGCATGCCAGGCAGAAGAAATTTTTCTCAGAAGACAGTTGAGATAGTTTTAGGAAATTTTAGGTAGCATTAGGAATTTTAGGTATATTTAGAGGGTATAAGAGTAATAATCTCTTTCCTCTTTTCTATTTTTCTATCTGTACTTAAATTAAACAAAATTTCTGTAAAACTGCTCTCCTCACTTTGTCAAATTCCTATTAGTGATCAAAAACAAATTCATTCAGCATCTTGAGGCATTAAATATAATTTTGGAATCTCATCATTCAGCCCTCCTCTAAACAACCTGGGACATCTCTAATTCGTGGATGGAGAATGTCATGCTGCCACTGGACATGCTTGTCCAAAATGAGGTTTTGTTTAGTAGACAAGATAATTATCCAAAATTTATAAGCTACTCTGGAATAGGGAATGTGAGGGCATTCCTAAGATTGTAAGGCCAAAGGAATAAAAAAGACTGAAAAAATGTTATAGATCCTTATTATAAATCTAACAATACAAATATTTTTTTAAAATATATTTTATTTGATCATTTCCAAGCATTATTCGTTAAAGACATAGATAATTTTCTTTTCCTCCCCCCCCACCCCCCATAGCCAACGCGTAAGTCCACTGGGCATTAGATGTTTTCTTGATTTGAACCCATTGCTTTGTTGATAGTATTTGCATTAGAGTGTTCATTTAGAGTCTATCCTCTGTCATGTCCCCTCAACCTCTGTATTCAGGCAGTTGCTTTTTCTCGGTGTTTCCACTCCCATAGTTTATCCTTTGCTTATGAATGGTGTTTTTTTCTCCTGGATCCCTGCAAGTTGTTCAGGGACATTACACCGCCACTAATGGAGAAGTCCATTACGTTCGATTATACCACAGTGTATTAGTCTCTGTGTACAATGTTCTCCTGGTTCTGCTCCTCTCGCTCTGCATCACTTCCTGGAGGTTGTTCCATAACAATACAAATATTAAGAATAAATCTTCTCACCAGTTTTTTACCATTATGTAGAATATAATTGAATATTTTTGTACAACTATCTTTCAGTGATCAGGAAAAAAATTTAAAATAGGAATTATATTACACGACTCCAATCTGTCTCTAGTTTTGCCCATCTATCCTGATAACAGATTAATTTTCCTAAAGTGTATTTTCCTACTCAAGGGTTTTCAATGACATCTTTCTGCTTACTGAATAAAGTCCAAACTCCTTTAGTCACTAAAGGAGGCAGAGACCAAGAAATTCCTGTAGATCCTTCGAAGTACACTTCAGAAATCCATTTCCAGAGTTCATTTCTATTTACTTCCCAACTGGCCATTTGGTTCACTACTCTGTTTCTTAATGTACTGCTCAATTCTAGCTGATTTCCTTGAATCTTCTTGGCCATCCTCTTTGGTCTTTTTAGAATCATTCTTTATTCACATCAATAAAGACCCTGACCCTCTTTTGAACTACCTGGCCTTTGGGCTCTGATCTTGTGGCCCCTTGTTTGGACAAAAAAAAATGCCTTTGACTTTTCTTCTCTCAGCTACTCCCCACTACTGCCCTTTCCTTTATAATCATTGAAGTCCATTACCTGCTGTTAACCCTTTTAGTCCTCCTCACTCATTCAGATATAATGGTGGGAGGGTAGCAAAGATAAATTCCTGCTATTGCAACAACTTGCTTACTTACTTTATAAATGTTCATTTTTAAGTTTTAGCTGCCTATTTCTTAATTGTTAAGTTTATTTTATTCTAGCATCAGTTTCTTGTGTTTGTGTGTGTGTGTGTGTGTGTGTGTGTGTGTGTGTGTGTGTGTGAGAGAGAGAGAGAGAGAGAGAGAGAGAGAGAGAGAGAGAGAGAGGAGAGAGAATGTCTCAAGACTTTTTAAAATTGTTGCTGTTATTTTCTGAGTTCTCTAGAGGTCTTTGACCTATTGGTTCTTCTAATTTCTATATTACAGGGTCACATTCAACATTATCATCTTCAACACACACACACACACACACACACACACGTACACCTTTTGATCCACTATTAGGTTTGTTTCTTAAGATGATCAGGGTAAAAGAAAAAGAACCTATATGTTCTAAAATATTTATATTGGCTCTCTTTGTGGTGGCAAAGAACTGAAAAATGAAGGGAAGCCCATCAATTAGGGAATGACTAAATAAGTTGTGGCATATGATTATGATAGAATACTACTGAACCATAAGAAATGACAAGTAGGTTAATTTTTTAAAATCATGGAAAGACCCACATGAAATTATGAAAAGTAAAACAAGCAGAAACAAGAGAAATATTGTTTAAAGATTAATGTGTGTATATCTACATCCAGAGAAAGAACTGATAAATAGAAATAAGCATGACAAAGTGTTTTATATATATATATATATATATATATATATATATATATGCTTTCTTTTGTTAAATAATGTCATCTCTAGTGTGGGAAAGGGAGTGAAAAAGGAAGCTATGTGTGAATTTTAAAATAATAAACAAATAAATGAATAAATAAAACTTGCCTGGAGCCAACCCAATAATCAGGGCCTTTTAATCAGAATTGATTTTTCCCTCCTTTTTCTCTTTGTAGCTCCCAGTAGTGAGAATAGACCCCAGTAAAATTATATCCATCAGCTAACTAGAACCAGACATATAGTTCCCCCCCCCCCATGAGAACTTAATCCAACCCCTTCACACTGTATATTCTGCCAAGAAATTACTGGTGCAAGAATTCTATAAGAAACTCTGTACACATTGACATATTGAATTATTATCCTATAGAAAACTCTGGTCAAGTTTTGGTGAGATAAACTAAGTCATTGTATTAAGATTGTAAATCATTAGTAACCATTGTCCATGGAAAAAGGTTACCTATCCCTTAGCCCATGCCATTTTCTGTATCAAATACTAGCTGTGATCAATAAACCTTGCCTCTGATTGCTACCAGCTTCATTGGCCCTCTTGACACATCATCTTTCTCTCTACAGCTCATTCTACTCAATTCTTTGGGACCCCCGAAGGTTTTCAGGACCCTTTAGGATCCACTGACATCTTTTTTTAGTGTCTGTATATTCTATAAAAGGTTGAATATAAAACTGAATTTTTATAAATTGAATTCTACTTCCTCATTTATTTATACTATCATTTCAGAGAAGTTTTGTCTTTATGATTCTTTTCACTTGTTACAGTCAATGAAAATTCGAGTTTTAAGTATGGAGATAATATTGGATAGGGACAAAAACAGTGTATCCAAATTCTAATTCCAGCTCTACGAGGATATTCATGTAACCAAGGGTAAAAGTCACCTTATTTCTAGAGATTTCAATTTCCTGATTGGCAAACTAAAGATAGTAAGAGTAGATGATTTTTAAAGCCCTAAAGTTAATGTTTAACCATGTTTCCCCCAGTCAGTAAATTCCCATTGGTTCTCTATCACTTGCAATATCAAATATAAAGTCCTCTGTTTGGTGTTCAAATACCTTCATATCTTTCCCTCTTTATTTTCCAGTGTTTTCATGCTTTACTATGTAAAGTTTACACCTTTTATCTTCCTTGTACTGAGATCTGGTGACACTGGGCTTCTTTCTGTGTCTACAAAACCCTCAAGGAATTTTCACTGGCTGCCTCTCATGTATGGAATGCTTTCCTTCCTCATCTCCTCTTCCTAGTTTCTGTAGCTTCCTTCAAGTCTCAGCTAAAATGAAACTTCCTATAGGAATTTTTTTGCTTAATTCTAGAGCCCTTCTCTTGATTATTTCCAACTTATCTTACATATAGCTTGTTTGTACATAGTTATTTACACCTTGTCTTCTTTACTGGATGATGGTGAGCTCTTTGAAGGTGGAAACTGTCTGTCATTTATTCTTCTTTATGTCCCCAGGTCTTGGTATAGGTCTGGTAGTTAGTAGGTCCTTAATAAATGTTTATCGAATGATTGATTCTTTTGGACTGTTTGTCAATTTTTTCCAACTGGGATGTTTTCCTCTTGTCTTCCTTTGCTTTCTCTTGTCTTCCCTCCCCTGTATCCATTAGGGTACTGGAGCTAGCGTATAATGGCTGAAAGCCAGTAAAGTTTTCACTGTAAGTATTTTACACCTTGGAAATTGGCAAATGCTATGAATCAGAGCTTGATTTATTATTCTGTCACTAGACCTAAGAAAGTTATAGAGAAAATATTAATAATGCAGATTGAACTTAAAAGAATATTGTACATACATCTTTTTTTTTAAAGCTACTTGCTAAATATTTACTAGTACATCTCTGGCTACTTCCTTGGGTTTTTGTGATGATAAAATGAGATAATATATGTAAAATGCTTTGAAAACTTGCCCACTTCATATTTTTGTTTATGTTTTTAATGTGCTACACATATATATACATGTATATATTTTATATTTACTTTCATTTGTCTTGTCCTTCATGACAGCTTTTTGAGGGTAGAGCTTTTCTATTTTATTTTTGTATCCCCAGTATCTAGAATAGTGGCTGTTCATAGTAGACATTTAGTAAATGTTTTTGATTGATTTATTAAATGAGCTCACTTTCTTCTATTGTTCCCCATATTAAATATTGTTGGAGTGGATTGACTAGGAGTAGGTATGTTATGAATTGAAGTTTGTTCATCATTTCTCTTTGCACTCCTCTGCATGCTTTCCATCTTATGAATGATCTTCCTAAAATGTGACCCCCAGAACTGAACATGATTTTCCATATGTAATCTGGCCAAGAAAGAGTTGGCATTGCTAATACCATCTTAGTCCTGAACTCTGCTTCTCTTCATAAAATTGCCTTAGATTTCTCAGCTGCCATTTGTTGACTCATATGGAGCTGAAATCCCTAGATCTTTTTTTTCTTCAGATATTCAATCTTTCCTCCTCCATTTTACATTTGTGAAGTTCATTTTTCACCTCATAAATGGGAAACTTTATGCTTATCTCTATTAAAATCCACTTTATTTAATTCAACTTGTATTCTTCCCTGTGAAGATTTTTTTTGAAACCTGACTCAATTATCCAGTGACTTAGCTATCCATTCCTGTTTTGTATCATTAGCAAGTTTATATGTCTTTCCCCAAATCACACATATATCTTTTTGTTAAATGATGGTTTCTCTAGTTAGAGGAGGGGAGAGAGGGTGGGAGATAGAAGGGAATTTAAATGTAACAAACAAATAAATAAAAATTTAAAAATATTAAATAACACAGAACCAAACATTGAGCCCTGAGGCATTCACTGAAAATATCCTTCCAATTTGACCCAGATCATGTTGAAAAGATTTAGAACCTGGAGTTTGAGTGCTGTGTGTGAGGAAAAACAAGAATGGCAATTGGCTGTACCATAATATAGGAAGAAGAGTAATATACAATAATAAAGCTGGAAAGGCAGATCAGGGCCTAGAAAAAACAAAAGAAAAAGAAAAAAAACAGAAAGCTTTAAGCACCAGGGCAAGGGAGGTAAGAGAGAGTCACCAGAGTTCATTGAATATGGAGCTGACATGATCAGATTTGTGCTTTAGGAAAATCATTTTGGTAGTTGTGTGGAGAATGTAAGGGGAAAGATGAGGTAAGAAGAACAATTTGAAAGCCATTAAAAAAGTCCAGGCAAGAAGTGATAAAAGACTGGAATGGAGTGGTAACTGTGTGAATAGAGAGAAGGGGATGGATGTCAGAGGTGTTAAGAGAATAATATCTGATAAGGTTTGGCAATGGATAGGGTATGTGGAATGAGGAGTCAAGGATAACCTGAAGGTTGTAAACCTGTGACTGGAAGGGTGGTGATGCTGTTGATTGGTAAGAGGGTGATACTTTTAACAGAAATAGGGAAATCTGGAATAAGGGTAGGTTTTAGTGGAAATAAATTTGTTTCTTTCTTGCACATGTCAAGTTTGAGATTCCAATGGGAAAGCTAGTTCAAAATGTCCAATAGCAATTAGTGATTTAAGACTGGAGCTCAGGAAAGAGAATTGGACTGGATCTATAGATATACAAGTCAGAGGTATAGAGGTAATAAATGAACCCATTCAGGAGAGAAAAAAAGAAAGAAAGAAAGAGACAGACAGACAGACAGAGAAAGAAACAAAGAGAATCAGAGGCAGAGAAACAGAGAGACAGAACAGAACAGAAGAGAAGAGAAGCAATTCCATCAGTTTAGAAGAACATGTTATGGAGACACTGTATAGATAATGTTCTTGTAGCTGTGAATGATAAGGAGCAGGCAAAATTGGCTGGAGATGAGAGAATATCTAGAAGGCATAGGTGCAAAACAATTCAAGAAGGATAAGGGTTGAGAATAGGCTACTGGATTTGCAGTTGAACGATGAGTTCAGAAGTTGGATTGAAAAGTGTGAAAGAGGAGAGGAAATGGAGAAAATGAGAATGGACAGGTTTTTTTTTTCCCTAGGACTTTTCCTGAGCAAGGGAGAAAAAATGTAAGATGACAGCTTGAGGATGGTGAAGCTCTTTGTCTCTGTTTTTAGGATGTGGGAGCTGGAAGTATTTGTAGATAGTAGGGAATGAGACAGAAGATTATAGCAAAATAGGGGAAGATAACGAGCCAGATCTGCTGGGGATGGTAGGAGATGAGACCAAGGATGCATGTAGACAAGTTAACCTTGGCAAAGACCACTACCTCTTTTGTGAAATAAAGGGTGAGTGACTGCAAGGATTTTAAGATGTAAAGAAGGAGAGAATAGTGAGCTCAGGAAATGACCTCTACATTCTCAATAAAGTATGAGATGAGAATGAAAAGATAGGATCATATGGAGTCTTGAGGTAAGAAGAGAAGGTTTTGAACAAAAATTACAGGGTCTGTGATAAAGAACCAATTATGGAGGAGTAAGAGGATTTCCTGGCTTCGGTAAAGAACCATGTGAGATTAGATAACATAAATTTATGTGACTACAGGAAGTACATTGTGAGATTCCCACCACCATTGTTAAGTTTCATGTAAGTAGATGTTGCAGAGGTATGATTGGAATAATCTAGGGTTGCTTTTGTGAAGAGATGAGCATAGGTAGGACAATGGGACAAAGGAGAAAAGAGTAGAGTACAATGTAACATTGAACTGGCTAACTAGAAAGTTTAGGCTGAGCTAGAAGAAAAGTAAAATCAGAGCAGGAGTGATTCTTGAGATAGGACTGAAGGGTGAAAGAACTGCAAGTATGGTATAGTAAAGACCAGGAACAGGTTTAGATGAACTGAGGCATCAGAAAAGATAGAATGCTTAGAAGGCATAGTAGAATAAAGGAATTTCAAAATTCTTAATTGTTGAAATGTAACACTTGTAGGTTATGGCAAAATCAAGTACATATTTATATGTTTAGCCTGGAGAAGACTTAGGGGATCATAATAACTGTCTTGAAGTATTTGAAAGACTGTTATATGAAGAGAAATTACACTTGTTTTACTAAATCCTTAAAGGCATAACTAAGAGGAATAATGTGTAGAAATCAAGGAATGGAGATTTAGGGTTGATATAATTTTAAGTTCCAAATTCTCTCCCTCCCTCAGCCTCTCCATCAACTATTTAGAAAGCAAGTAATATGATACCTATTAGACATGTGAAGTCATGTAAAATATATTTCCATATTCACCATGTTGCAAAAAAAGCAAGAAAAATAAAGTGAAAAAATGGGCTTTGCTCTGTACTCTGAGTTCATCAGTTCTCTTTCTGGAGGTAAATAGCATTTTTCATCATGAGTTCTTTGGAACTGTCATGGATCATTGTACTGATCAAAGTATCCAAATATTTTTCAGTTGATTATTGTTACAATACTGCTATTTGTGTGTACAATACTGTCCTGGTTCTATTCATTCACCCTACAGTAGTTCACATAAGTCTTCCAGGTTTTTCTGAACTCCTGCTCATCATTTCTTATAGCAAAATAGTATTCCATCACAATCATATGCCATAATTTGAAGAAGTCTTGCCTTAAAGAGATATACTGTATAAGATGTCCAGAAGTTTTAGTGCAGTTCTCAAGTGTTAAAGTTTAACATTTCACTAAGATTTTTGGAATACTCTGGTCACTATCATTATTAAAAATCAGGATTCTAGGTTTAGAGATGAAATGATCCTTATACAACATTTATTCTAGATCTTCATTTTAGACATGAAATGACTAAAGCCAGGAAAGGTTAAATGCCAACATTTGGGGTTTCTTCTTAATGGGACTGTGTGAAGAATAGGAAGAGTGAACTGACTATGAGTATCTATGCCCAGTAATCTGGAATTCTTTGGGGATCTGGCTACTATGCATAGAGAAGTCATCCTAACTCACCTAGAGCTGCCACTGTTCCTTCTTGACTTGAATCTCTGTATTCTGGTTGGATTAGTATGGCTCTTCGTTTGGGGGCCTTGGAGCCATAAGGAATCTATTGAAAGATTTCAGTGGGGTCCATGAAATTAATCAGAAAAAATAACATCTTTATATTCACTAACCTCTAATAGAAATTTAGCCTTTCTTTCAATTATTTAAAAACATTTTGAGAAGGATTCATAAGCTTCCCTACACTGAAAGAGGTCCATGACTTTAAAAAAGGTTAAGAACTCCTCCCATTCTAAGACAGATAGTTCAATTCAATCCAATAAACGTTAATTAAGTGTCTGAAGTGTGCTGGACTGGGTGAAATAAAAACTTAGGATAAGATAGTACCATTCCTAAGAGACCTTCAACATCATAGGTGTTGGTTGTCTCTCGAACCGAGGATGACGATTGTCTTTGTGTGTTTTTGTGCACAAAGACACCTGTGCATGAAGATTTAAGTGGAAAAGTCGATGCACAGAGACAGTCCCACTCTCTCGGCATTGGAAGCCTGGGTCCAGTGGCACGAAAAGTCATTACACCTGGAGACTTCCTCAGCTGCATTGGATGGCCGTGTTGTCTTTTGTGCTCCATCACGCTCTAAGCACTCCACAGTGCCTTGCTGCATTGCCATCTCAGCCATTGAACCTTCTTGTTGGTTTCTTCCGCCTGTTCTGCCAAAGCAGTCTTCACATGCTGGGTGAGCAAAGCCCTAGTTCACCAGGGGTTGAAGTCGACCTGATGGCTACCCTCACAAGGTTTAGCCAGCCTGTCGAAGCCGTTGCCCGGGGTGTGGCCACTGCCGCATGCTAGCAGCTACTAGGAGCCACAAGTGAGAGCTGGGTGTCAGGTGAGGGTCAGTGGCTGGAGAGCTGCCCTAGAAGGGCATGATAAGCCCTCCATACCAGAGATATTACCCCTCCCTGAGCACCCCATAAACCCCATACACATCATAGGTGGACTAAAACAAAAATACAGATAATGATAAAATGTAATAATTTGTGGTGAATGCATTAGAGATGTACAAAAACTAAGACCATGGAGGTCATAAGTAAGGAAAGGTAAGAGATGATTTATTGGCACTTTGACCTTCAACCCCATATAAACAATTGGCCTGAAAAGGATAAGTTAGAACAGGGGAAGGAAATAAAGGAGAAAAGGGGGGATGGGAAGATGAGGAGGGGAAAGGAAGAGGAGAAGGAAGAGGAATGGCAGGGGAGAAGAGGAAAGGACAGGGGGAAAGGTAGAGGAGGGGTGCTATAAGAGTAGATTAGATTTTAGTACTTGAATGGATCTATATTCTCGTTGGAATGGAGACTATACAGATAGATACCTCCTACGTGATTCTTGTTGGAATTGTTTCATAAATCACCCATTGAGGATCTTTTGAATGTGCTAGAGGCTGTCCTCTGTTTCTTTCTATTTTTCATGGTTACTAATTTGTCACTCATACTGCCCATCTGTCACCCCTCATTCTCATTACATGACAAACCCACCAATATTTCTGGTCTTATTGCCTGACGTAGTGGAAACCTCTCCTGGTCCCCTTAGCCCTTAATGTTTTCTTCTCCAAATTGTACTGTGCTTTTTTTGTTGTTGTTGTTGTAAATGTTATAACCCTTCCTCCTTCCCAGAATATGCTCAGAGGGCAAAGACTGCTTTTAAAAATGTTGTTTTTGTGTGCCTAGAAGAGTACCTTACTCATAGTAGTATTATTTGTTGTATTGATTTAAATTGGATAGAAAATGAACTTTGACACAGGGAGGGGAGGGGAAGAAAACTCCTATAAGAAGGAGAGGAAGAGAGTTTTTACTTAAACCTTACTCTCAGGGAAATCAACTCTGAGAGGGAAAAACATCCAGATCCATTGGGATCTTGAATTCTATCTTACCAACAAGGGTAGGGAGAAGGGAAAACCAAGGAGGGGAGGGGGAGAGGGAAAACAAAAGGGGAGGGAAGGAGAGGGGGCAGGGGGAGGGAACAAAAAAGGAGGGGCTAGAAAGGGAAACATATCAAGGGAGGAGACAAGGGGGACTGATTTAAAGTAAATCACTGGATTAAAAGGTTAGAGCTAAAGAAGAAAGGTTAGAATTAGGGAAGGATATCAAAATGCCAGAGAATTCACAAGTCACAATCATAACTTTGAACGTGAATGGGATGAACTCACCCATAAAACGTAGACAAATTGCCGAATGGGTTAGAATCCAAAACCCTACCATATGTTGTCTTCAAGAAACACACATGAGGCGGTTAGACACCCACAAGGTCAGAATTAAAGGATGGAGTAAGACCTTCTGGGCCTCAACTGATAGAAAGAAGGCAGGAGTTGCAATCACGATATCTGATAAAGCCAAAGCAAAAATAGACCTGTTTAAAAGGGATAGGGAAGGTAATTATATTTTGTTAAAAGGGACTTTAGATAATGAGGAAATATCATTAATCAACATGTATGCACCAAATAATATAGCACCCAAATTTCTAATGGAGAAACTAGGAGAATTGAAGGAAGAAATAGACAGTAAAACCATATTAGTGGGAGACTTAAACCAACCATGATCAAATTTAGATAAATCAAATAAAAAAATAAATAAGAAAGAGGTAAAAGAAGTGAATGAAATCTTAGAAAAATTAGAATTAATAGACATATGGAGAAAAATAAATAGGGATAAAAAGGAATACACCTTCTTCTCAGCACCACATGGCACATTCACAAAAATTGACCATACATTAGGTCACAGAAACATAGCACACAAATGCAGAAAAGCAGAAATAATGAATGCAGCCTTCTCAGATTACAAGGCAATAAAAATAGTGATTAGTAATGGTACATGGAAAACCAAATCCAAAACCAACTGGAAATTAAACAATATGATACTCCAAAATCGTTTAGTTAGAGAAGAAATCATAGAAACAATTAATAATTTCATCGAGGAAAATGACAATGGCGAGACATCCTTTCAAACCTTTTGGGATGCAGCCAAAGCGGTAATCAGAGGTAAATTCATATCCCTGAATGCTTATATTAACAAACTGGGGAGAGCAGAGATCAATCAATTGGAAATGCAAATGAAAAAACTCAAAAGCGATCAAATTAAAACCCCCCAGCAGAAAACCAAACTAGAAATCCTAAAAATTAAGGGAGAAATGAATAAAATCGAAAGTGATAGAACTATTGATTTAATAAATAAGACAAGAAGCTGGTATTTTGAAAAAACAAACAAAATAGACAAAGTACTGGTCAATCTAATTAAAAAAAGCAAAGAAGAAAAGCAAATTAACATCATCAAAGATGAAAAGGGGGACATCACCTCCAATGAAGAGGAAATCAAGGCAATCATTAAAAATTACTTTGCCCAATTATATGGCAATAAATGCAGCAATCTAGGCAATATGGATGAATATATACAAAAATACAAACTGCCTAGACTAACAGAAGAAGAAATAGAATTCTTAAATAATCCCATATCAGAAAATGAAATCCAACAGGCCATCAAAGAACTCCCTAAGAAAAAATCCCCAGAGCCCGACAGATTCACAAGTGAATTCTATCAAACATTCAAAGAACAGTTAATCCCAATACTATACAAACTATTTGACATAATAAGCAAAGAGGGAATTCTACCAAACTCCTTTTACAAACACAAACATGGTACTGATTCCAAAACCAGGCAGATCAAAAACAGAGAAAGAAAATTATAGACTAATCTCCCTAATGAACATAGATGCAAAAATCTTAAATAGGATACTAGCAAAAAGACTCCAGCAAGTGACCAGAAGGGTCATCCACCATGATAAAGTAGGATTTATACCAGGGATGCAGGGCTGGTTCAATATTAGGAAAACCATCCACATAATCGACCATATCAACAAGCAAACCAACAAAAATCACATGATTATTTCAATAGATGCAGAAAAAGCCTTTGATAAAATACAACATCCATTCCTATTGAAAACACTAGAAAGTATAGGAATAGGAGGGTCTTTCCTAAAAATAATAAACAGTATATATCTAAAACCATCAGCCAATATCATCTGCATTTCCAATAAGATCAGGAGTGAAACAAGGATGCCCATTATCACCTCTATTATTTGACATTGTACTAGAAACACTAGCAGTAGCAATTAGAGAAGAAAAAGAAATTGAAGGCATCAAAATAGGCAAGGAGGAGACTAAGTTATCACTCTTTGCAGATGACATGATGGTCTACTTAAAGAATCCTAGAGATTCAACCAAAAAGGTAATTGAAATAATCAACAACTTTAGCAAAGTTGCAGGATACAAAATAAACCCGCATAAGTCATCAGCATTTCTATACATCTCCAACATAGTTCAGCAGCAAAAACTAGAAAGAGGTATCTCATTCAAAATCACCTTAGACAAAATAAAATACCTAGGAATCTATCTCCCGAGACAAACACAGGAACTATATGAACACAACTACAAAACACTCTCCACACAACTAAAACTAGACTTGAGCAATTGGAAAAACATTAACTGCTCATGGGTAGGACGAGCCAATATAGTAAAAATGACCATCCTACCCAAACTTATCTATCTATTTAGTGCCATACCCATAGAACTTCCAAAAAATTTCTTTACTGATTTAGAAAAAAACCATAACAAAGTTCATTTGGAATAACAAAGGATCAAGGATATCCAGGGAAATAATGAAAAAAATACAAAAGAAGGGGGCCTTGCGGTCCCAGATCTCAAACTATATTACAAAGCAGCAGTCATCAAAACAATTTGGTACTGGCTAAGACACAGAAAGGAGGATCAGTGGAATAGACTTGGGGCAAGTGACCTCAGCAAGACAATATATGATAAACCCAAAGATCCCAGCTTTTGGGTCAAAAATCCACTATTCGATAAAAACTGCTGGGAAAACTGGGAGACAGTGTGGGAGAGATTAGGATTAGATGAACACCTCACACTCTACACCAAGATAAATTCAAAATGGGTGACTGACATGAACATAAAGAAGGAAACTATAAGTAAATTAGGTAAACACAGAATAGTATACATGTCAGACCTTTGGGAAGGGAAAGACTTTAAAACCAAGCAAGACATAGAAAGAGTCACAAAATGTAAAATAAATAATTTCGACTACATCAAATTAAAAAGCTTTTGTACAAACAAAACCAATATAACTAAAATCAGAAGGAAAGCAACAAATTGGGAAGCAATCTTCATAAAAACCTCTGACAAAGGTTTAATTACTCAAATTTACAAAGAGCTAAATCAATTGTACAAAAAATCAAGCCATTCTCCAATTGACAAATGGGCAAGGGACATGAACAGGCAGTTTTCAGCCAAAGAAATCAAAACTATTAATAAGCACATGAAAAAGTGTTCTACATCTCTTATAATCAGAGAGATGCAAATCAAAACAACTCTCAGGTATCACCTCACACCTAGCAGATTGGCTAACATGACAGCTATGGGAAGTAATGAATGCTGATGGGGATGTGGCAAAGTGGGGACACTAATTCATTGCTGGTGGAGTTGTGAATTGATCCAGCCATTCTGGAGGGCAATTTGGAACTATGCCCAAAGGGTGATAAAAGACTGTCTGTCCTTTGATCCAGCCATAGCACTGCTGAGTTTGTACCCCAAAGAGATAATAAGGAAAAAGACTTGTACAAGAATATTCATAGCTGCACTCTTTGTGGTGGCCAAAAATTTGAAAATGAGGGGATGCCCATCAATTGGGGAATGGCTGAACAAATTGTGGTATATGTTGGTGATGGAATACTATTGTGGTAAAAGGAATAATAAAGTGGAGGAATTCCATGTAGACTGGAACAACTTCCAGGAAGTGATGCAGAGCGAAAGGAGCAGAACCAGGAAAACATTGTACACAGAGACTGATACATTGTGGTACAATCGAAGGTGATGGACTTCTCCAATTGTGGCAATGCAATGTCCCTGAACAATCTGCAGGGATCTAAAAAATACTATCCACAAGCAGAGGATAAACTGTGGGAGTAAAAAGACCAATGAAAAGCAACTGCTTGACTATAGGGGTGGAGGGGATATGACTGAGGAGAGACTCTAAATGAACACTCTAATGCAAATACCAACAACAGGGAAATGGGTTCGAACCAAGAACACATGTGATAACCAGTGGAATCGTGCTTCGGCTATGGGAGAGGGAAAGGTGGTCGGAGGGGGGGAGGGGAGGAAAAGAAAATGATCTTTGTTTCTAGTGAATAATGTTTGGAAATGACCAAATAAAATAATGTTTAAAATTAAAAAAAAAAAAAACATGAATGAACAAAGATAAACAAGCAAGCAGTGATTCCTGCCTTGGTTTCTATTGCCTTTTCTATTAGTTTACTTCCCTTTTATACTTTATATGTTGTATGTAAATTTTTTCATGTTGTTTCCCTCATTAGATCAGTTGCTCTATGATATTAGGTGGGACTTGTTGTCTCATTTGATATATCCTCTCATGAGCATAGATCTTGAGATAAAGTGGTACAGCCAAGTGGCACAGTAGATGGAGAACTGACATAGAGTCAGGAAGATTCATTTTCATAAGTTCAAAGCTAGCCTCAGACATTTATTAGCTGTGTGACCCTGGGCAAGTCACTTCATCCTGTTTGCTTTGGTGTTCTCATATGACAAATGACCTGGAGAAGGAAATGGCAAACCATGCCAGTATCTTCGCCAAGAAAACCTGAATGGTGTCATAAAGAGTCAGACATGGATGAAGAGACTGAGCAACAACAATGGAGTGAAGTCAGCCCTTGATAAATGCTTGTTGATTGATTCTCATACACAAATCATTGTGTATACTATGCCATGGCTAGCTTACCCCCACTATCTCTCTGCTCATTGTCCTGGAAGTCTCTTCTCATTGTTTCTATGTCACAACCAAGAAGATACTTTGGCTTCAAGTCACACCAACTTGATACAACACATGAGACCTTATTCTTTCTCCCAGAAGAGTTTTTCCCTTCAGACAGGTCCCCAGAGAGCCAATCAATAGCCATGATCCTGGGTTATTTTTTCCTAGGGCTCCTATCATCAGCAACCTGTTCAATAGGCTTGGCTTATTTCCCTAGCTAGAAGGAGCTTTCCACATTGACTTTTAGGCTTGAGCTATTGAATATGTGCTCAATATTTCCCTTTGAAGGGTTCCACCCATCACGCCTACTTTTCCTTCTCTGATGTATGTGGCTTCAGAGAAACTTAATGTAGGAAGCTTCCTGAACCATTTATATTGATCACAGGGGCTTGCTGCTATCTGTATTCTAGTTACCCAGTGTCAACTGGATACCTCATGCTTTAGGGAAAATAGAGCCCCGTTTTTGGAGCTGGCTATACAATGGCTGACTGACAATATATATTTATGGCTAACATTTATTTAGCACTTTAAAGTTTGTAAATTAGAATTAGTAATCTGCAAAACCCTTGACATATATTAACCCATTTGAGGCTCACAGCAACAGAGAGGTGGGCTCCAAAGATGTCATTAGCCCCATTGTATTGATGAGGAAATACATTTAGAGAGGTTAAACATTTTTTTCCCCTAGTTGATCCAATAGCCAGTAGAATCAGATATAAGAGATAAGGGGCAGTTAGGTGGCTTAGTGGATAGAGTCAGACCTAGAGTCAGGAGAACCTGGGTTCAAATCTGATTTCTGACACTTCCTAGCTATATATCTCTGGGCAAGTCACTTAACCCTAATTGCTTAAAATCAATTCAAAGGGGGGCAGCTGGGTAGCTCAGTGAATTGAGAGCCATGCCTAGAGACGGGAGGTCCTAGGTTCAAATCTGGCCTCAGACACTTCCCAGCTGTGTGACCCTGGGCAAGTCACTTGACCCCCATTGCCTAGCCCTTACCACTCTTCTGCCTTGGAGCCAATACACAGTATTGACTCCAAGACAGAAGGTAAGGGTTAAAAAAAATCAGAGGTAAGTTTTGAACCTAGATCTTCCTAACTCCAAGTCAAGCCCTCTAGCTATTATACTATGCCGTCTTTTGAGTGGTGACTATTCTGTCCTTCATTTATGAGATGACAATAACCTATTCTCAGTTGGGCATACATGTTGAACAGTTTCTCTGGCAATAGAATCTGCCCTGCATAATTAGAATTTTGCTCTGCAGAACTCTCTTTCCCAGCTTCCCATGTTCCTTCTCAAATTACATACTGATGTAGGGAAGATATAAGTTTTGTGTAGCTCCACCCTCACTCTGTCTTCTCCCAGAAACGTGGCAGTGGAGGTGGTTTTGAGTCACGTAGGAGAACTTACTCATGTGGTCTTATTTTTTTAGGTAATTAGGTTTTTATATTTTTATTTCCTTTTTATTCTTTCTACTTCAAGTGATTATTAATAAACTTTATAAAATTAATACTTGGAGTTATTGATATTGATTTAAATCTTATAACCCTAAGCCATTGCTAATCCTCCCCTGAGTCCTCCATATGATAAATAGCTCAATTTTATATTGTATTTTACCTCTTAACAAAGGTTTTCCTCATAAGTATTAGTATACCCATTTTACAGAGGAGGAAACTAAGTCTTAAACAAATTATGTCATTTGTTCATGATCATATTGTCACACAGCTAAAATGCAATAGATCCCCAGGTCCCAATGCAGGTCTTCTGTCTCCAAATTAATGAATAACAGACAGTTGAAAAATCACTAATTGAGGTTAGTGGAGGCAGGCTCTGACTGTGGAAGAGAAGAAAGATAACAAATCCAATCAGGGACCCCTAACCTGCACAGACTCTAGCCTTGAACCTCCAAACTGCTTTTGTGATGATGATACTGCCCTACCCCTTGAATGAAAACCAATTTTCTCCCCCGGGGTTCAGGAATAAGCCTTTAAACAAGAGATACTACAGTCAATGTTCCCTGAAAGGAGCTTAGATTTACAGCCTTTATTGCGAATCTGTAACTGAAGTTTAGAGATTTCACAGGTCTGGGGTCATTAATTTGCAGACTCGGTAAAATAAAAATGCAGTAATACTTCAAATTTATTTAGCACCTTTCTTTGGAGGAGTTCGAAGGGCCTCCCAAATAACATCTCTTTTCTGCTCACAGTGTCTCTGAGGGAAGAAGGAAAGAGAGAAAATTGCTACACAGTGATTCAAGGGCCAAATTTGAAATTACTCCAGCTCTCCCGAGCCCCTGCTCAAATCCTGGAACCATGTATATTCTTTCTTTGTGTGAGTTAGGACCTGCCACAGGGACATTCTTGGGAAGTTGCTCATTGAACGAGAGAAGACATATATGGCAGAGACAGAAGATCACTGGACTGGGAGGCAGGAGACCTGGGTTTTAGTCCCAAACTGTTGCTGACTAACCTGAGTCCCTTCCCTAATGTGGGCCTCAGTGTTAGTGAAATGTGATTGAATTAGGTAATAATAATAATAATTAGCATTTATATAATGTTTTAGGACTTGCAAACATTTAAAAATGCTATCTAATATGATCTTCACAACAATCCAGAGATTTAAAATTCTTATTGCCCGCCTTTTACTGATAAAAATAGAAAAAACAAGGCTGGAGAGAGAGATTGTGACTTGCCCAGGGTCACACAACAAGGAAGGATTTGAGCAAAGTTTATCCTGATCTCAAGCTCAAAGCCCTATCCATTGCATGATTTATCAGTTCTTGCCTTTCATGATGCCTATGGTTTCTTCCAGCTCTTTTGTTGTTGTTGTTCAGACCCATAAGCTGCAAAAATTTCGAGACTAAAATCATTTGTTGCTGTTTAGCTGTTTCTGTCATGTTGGACCTTTCGTTGATCCCATTTGGGATTTTCATGGTGAAGACAACTGAGTGGAGCAGTTTGTCCTTTCCTTCTCCAATTTATTTATATAGATAAGGAAATGGAGGCAAAGAAGGTTAAGTGACTTGCCCAGAGTCACATAGCTAGTAACTGTTTTAGTCTGGATTTGAGCTCAAGTCTTCCTGACTCTAAGCCTGCTGTTCTAACCACTGCACATCCTAGCTGCTTCTCCCCTCCTCTCAGATCTAATATTCCATAAATCTTCCATTTCAGTATGTTGAAAGCTCTTAGAAGGCAAAGATTGTTTTGATTTTATCTTTATACCATTCATGTTTACCACATTACCTGACATAGTAAGTATTTAATAAATAGTTTTTATTTTTTAATAAATACTTGGTGAATTCAATTTAATCGATTCTGTGAGTTGTCAATCAAAGCAAGGAGTTCTGAAAACATTCAACTCATGGCTTTTTTTCATAGATGGGGCAACAACAGGTAGCAAAAGTTCTGACCCAGCATAAATCCAACTCTCCTTAGATCCTTAAAGGCAAATATTGTGTCTATCATAGGCAGTTTGTTCCTGTTTCCATAAACCCGCTGCATAGAACAACAAAGTACTTTCAGTATTATTGGTCTCAGAAGCAGCTGTTGTTCATTCTTTTTTTTAAAAACCCTTAACCTTTCATCTTAGAATCAATACTATGTATTGCTTCCAAGGCAGAAGAGCAGGAAGGACTAGGCAATGGGGATTAAGTGACTTGCCCAGGGTCACACAACTAGGAAGTGTCTGAGGCTAGAGTTGAACCCAGGATCTCCCATCTCTAGGCCTGGCTCTCAATCCAATGAGTCACCTAGCTGCCCCCTTTGTTTTCAAAAAGGGCCAATGACATCTGAGAATGGTATCTTGACTTGCTGTAAACTGTGCCTAAGGGAGACAGGATTGCACAAAGTCATCAGCTTCTTTCTCTCTTCCAGAGTCATCAAAGCCCAGTGGCAAGACACAAGTCAAAATGGCTGGGGATGCTTGGGATGCAGTGGATGATCGTGGTGTCTTTTATGCCTGAACAAGCTCTAATTGAACTAGACCATCTGCTTCAGTTACTTTCATAGCCTTGGAATAAATTGTTCTCATCTGCCCAACCCAAGGGGGTAGACATCCTCCTAAGTCATCAATGGGTTTGAGTCATCTTGGTTCCCCTCAACCTGGTTTAGCTCATCTGCTGAGTTGGTTTTACTGGGGTATGGCTACCATGCATGCTATAACTTCTTGGAGCTGCAGGTGATAGTTCAGTGACAGGTAGATACAAAAGGTGGATGATCATCCCTGAAAAGAGTTTTGCAAGCCCTTAAACAGAAGTGCTCATCCTGCATACCCCACAAGTAGCACAAGAGAATGGAGAAAGGCTTGATTTCTTCATCACTTACTATCTATGTGACATTGGATGAGTCAATCTTATTGTCTACTTTGTAAAAAGTAGGGTTATGGGACAGCTAGGTAGCATAGTGAATAGAATACTTGATCTGGAGCCAGGAGGTCCTAGGTTAAAATCTGGCCTCAGACAGTTTCTAGTTGTGTGACCCTGGGTAAGTCACTTAATCCCAGTTGCCTAGCCTTTCCTGCTCTTCTACCTCAGAATTAATACTTAACATCAATTTGAAGGCAGATTTTTTTTAAAAGAAGCTTTGAGACTATAAGGAAATGAAGAAGCAGCTGCTACAAGGCAGAAGCAGGAAGGTTCCAGAATTTTAGGAGAGTGACAGAATTGCTCTTCCTTGGGGGAGAGTTGAAATTGGAGGTTGTTGGTCTAAGGTTCTTGGGTTGACCTTGTGAGTTGGACTAATCTCCCTGTCTTGTGACTGTAGCCCTTATCCAATGGCTGGTTCCTGGGTCCCTGTGTGTGTATCTTGTGGCTGATAGAGTGATTTCCAACACAGCTGCTCAAGACAACTAAGAGCCAACTGTCAGTGAGAACTCTTTCCTCTTGGCCTGGTCCTGCTGCCTTCAATTTTTTACCATCTTTATATATCAACTAAGGGCTGTTTATTTAACTAGTTGGAGGAATTAGATTTTAGGTAGAGAAGTTATCAACTTGATTTTTGAGGAAAAGGTTATTTTATAGTTTTTAGATAGATAATCCCAATTCTCTTCCTTTCTTTATCTTAAACAATGATATATATATGTGTGTGTGTGTGTGTGTGTGTGTGTGTGTGTGTGTGTGTATACATATATATATATATATATAAATATATAATTTCAGGTTACTATTTCAATGGGCACTGTCTGAAATGTCTCCTCATGCTAAACTTGTAATCTTGACTTCCCATAACATTTGGTGGATTGAAACACCCTGTTGGTGTTTGGTTGTGTGAAAATACAAGCTCTTCCTGTTATTAGAGAGTGAAGAATTTTTCTTTTTGTTTTCAAAGATAAATTCAAGTTAATGTTGTTTTGAGAATTTCAGAATCAAGGAAACCCTTTGGGTGTTAGCAAACTTGGGTTGGAAATCACTGTCATAAATCAAGGGCTGTGTCTACATGACACTAAATCTGGCCAGCCATCTGGTTATTTTACATTCAGCACACAAAGGTTAAAGACTGTGTCTAAACTCTACCAGTCTAGGAATCTAATCTAAATCTTAAGGTGAAGAAAGGAAGTGAGAGGAAGCAAGGGATATACTCGAATTGGAGTACAAATAGCCTTGGCTCAAGTTCTGCATCCAGACACCTACTGACTGTGTGTCCCTGGGCAAGTCATTTAGCCCTTTGGTGCTCAGGCAACTCTCTAAGAGTATAACCTGACTAATGTTTAAAAATAATCAATAAATTAGTAAATTGTGCTTTTGTTGATCTCTGATCTTTAGCTCATTTAGTTATTAACCTCAGAAGGAACTCTAAGCCCTTCAAAATATGATGGTAAATGGATATGCTTTTTTTTCTGTGAGTGAAATAAATGGTGTAGAGACAGGAATACTAGACAGAAGAAATTTATTCTGGTCTCTACTCTGAGACTATCTTGACATATGACATTGAAAAAGGTAACTACTTATCTATGGCCCTCCATTCTCCCCTCTGTAAAGTAATGGTGTTGGTCTACATAATCCTAGGATTAGAGAATTAAGAGTAGGAATCCTTTAAAGACCACTATTTTTGGAAGTCTTCTAATTTACTGAATAATTAGTATAGGACATACACAATTTATGAATAAACATTTAAATATATTGGGTGGTTATGCTCAAAACTTTTGTACTATTAGGGGTCCAAGAGTTTAGGAAAAAAAGGTTCGAGATCACTGTTCTATAGGACTCTACCAATTCAGCAACATATTTTTGAGTGCAGCACAGGAATTGGACATATTCCTATTATATTTGAGGTAGCATCATACATTCAAAAAACATTTGCTCAATAATCAGAGGAATTGATTTCAAATCTTGGCTCTTCTATTTCTACCTGTGTGACCCTGTGTGGGTTATTTAACCTAACTTGGTGGTCTCAGTTTCCATTTGTAAAGCAAGAGCACTAGATTAGATGACCTACAAAATCCCTTTCAGTTCTAAATATATGATCCTTTCTCATGGACCCTACCAAAACCTTCATTTTATGTGTGTGTATAACACAGAATTGGTATTTATTTCTATTATACTCAAAGCAATTCAATGTTATATAATAAATGAATATGAGGTACCTACTGTGTGCACTCAGATAAATAGACCAGAGACTAATCTCAAGGTGAAGAAAGGACTAGACTAAAAGAAAACATCCTTTCCTCAATCACTTAACAAGAAGGAAGTCCTGAAACAATGGCTTAAACCCTTGAGAATGGGGAAGTTAACACCAGATGGGGAGGTTTAGAATAAAGCTCCTTGTTCTTATTAAATCTGCCTTGTTAGAATTTCTTTCCTCATTATTATTTTAGGCTTTTAATTTCTGCCTTTTCTCATTTCTCTTACTATCATGAAAATGATTCATCATATATCTTTAATAATGCCTGATAAGCTTATGATCTCATTTATCCTCTGGTTGAATCTTTAACTGGAGATGAACTTGAGTCAAAACACTTGCTCTCTGGGAGTGTGGCTTAACAAGTGGTATCCTTATTAAAATAATATTTACTGAGCACCCCAAGGAGATTATAATACAGAGAAATAGATACAGCCCTTGCTCAGTGGGCTTCCAAACAAAAACCTAGAGAAGTGAAATATAGAAACTATAGACAGAATGTTGGGCAATCCCTGCTGAGGTGAAATGAAATTCAACAGAGAACAATTCTAGAAGATTGAATAAAAAATGTCAGGAAGGGGGAAGCTAAAATTGAGTCTTGATTCTGTCACTTACTATCCATGAATATCCATGAATAAGTCATTAACATTAACCCTTTCTGGAACTCAGTTTCCTTATTTGTAATATGAGCAAGTTGGGTTAAACAGCTGCTAAGGCCCTTTTCAGCTCTCACTCTGGCATCCTCTGATCAAAGCTGTGGAGTGACCTTGATGTGAAGATAAGTTGAAAATGGTTTTGAGCCTGATACAGGGAAGCTTGAGAATTGCTATCATAAAAATAGAGGCAAAAGGAACAGAATAAACACCAAACCGGGAATGTTCATTCCATTCTCCAACCATTTATTAAACAACCACTTTGTTTAATGCAGTGTGATAGGAGAAGGGAATAAACATTAATGAAGCACCTACTATATCCTACACATGGTGGTAAGTGTTTTTCAAATATTCTCATTCAACCCTCCCAACAAGATAGGTTGGGAGATAGGTGCTATTCTTATCCTCATTTTATATTCGAGGAAACCTAGGCGAACAGGGGTTAAATGATTTGACCAGAATCACAATGGCTAGTGTCCAAGACTGGATTTGAACTTGGGTCTTTCTAACTCCAAGGCCAGAGCTCTTATCCTCTGTACTTGGCTGTTTATCTGATAGGCACCAGAAGAGATACAAAGATAAATAAGGCATGATCTCTTTCTAAAGGCACTTGAAATTAAATGGGATTCATCTACATATATAATTAAACTATATGTTGATCTATCATGACTCTGTCTTTGTCTTCTTCTGTTTACCTAATCATGTATCTATCTACTCAAATAATTTTTAAAAGAATGCTATGAGTACATGAGAGAATAAAGTGCTTTGGAGTCATAGGATTTTCCATCTAGGGGATCATGGAATGTTTCATGAAGAAGAAAGCATTTGAATTAGATCTGAAAGGATGGCTAGAATTTTGACAAGTAGATTGGAGAAAGATATTCCAAGCACAGGAATCAATGAAGGTGCATAGGGAAGTAACTATAGGGGCATATTTGGGAGATGGAAAAGAATCCAATTTGTCTGGAACTAGACAGGACTCCCTTCAAGCTTGAAAATGGCAATTTTAAGACAAATAGAAGGGGATGATCATTTAGGTAGTAACTAATGGACTCACGGAAACTCGTCTCTTACTATTCGTGAAATCCTAAGAAACAGAAAGACAGAAAATATGAATGTATCCGGGACAGCATTAGACAAATCCATGATGATCCTTTATATGTTTTTAAAGGCAGATTGGAAATATTTGGGACAAAATTACTAACCTTTAAGGTTTTGTCATAGAAAATAATTGTCACTCTCTTTTTATAAGATTTCAGTACCCGACTTCTGGTCAAGATGGCGGCTTAGAGAAAGCTAAAGTTCAGATCTCCGGAAAACCCTTCCCGACCGATCTCAAACTATAAGCTCCTAAGGCGACGAAATTCAAAACGATCAACAGCATAGACCCTGGGAATCCTCCTGGACCTGGACCTGGATCAAAAGGTACGGCCCCCCTCAAAAGCCAGAACCCGAGATCACTTGGACCTAAGGGGTAGGAGCGCAGAGTCCAAGGCTCCGGGAAGCTGCAGCCCCACCCCCCTCAGAGAGCAGGGTCGTCTGAAACAACAGCAACCCTTAGGGCAGGCAAGACAGCCTCACCAGCTGGATCCTGCTATCCAAGTCTCAGTGAAAGTCACTGCCCTCGGAGCTCCGGGAAGCCGCGGCCCCTTCCCCAGAAGAGAGCAGGGTCCTCTGAAACAACAGCAACCCTCAGGGCCGACAAAACAGCCTCACGGCCAGCTATTCTGAAGGCAACTTCTGGAAAGCAAACCGACCCAGTGGAGGGGTCACCTTAGCAGCAGGGAAACAGAGAGAACCGGGGGAGACTGTGGCTCCCTGGTCCGACCCTTCCATTCCAGTTCCAGTGAGGCATACTCAATTTAACCCAGGGAAAGCTCATAGAACAGACAATCTGCCCAGGACTAAAGCCTCTGAACACCAAACAGAGATAAGAAAAGCTAATCCTCCCCATTCAGAGATGGCAAACTCCACAGAAGCACAGAAGCCCCAAAATCCCAAGAAAAATAAGAAGAAAGGGGCGACTTTGGACACATTCTATGGAACCAAAATACAAAATACAGAGGAGATAGAAGACGATGCACAAGAAAATGCTCCGAAACCTTCCTAAGGAAATGGAAACTCTCCACAAACACATGAAGAATTTGAATCAGAAATGACCAAAAAGATGGAAGCCTTCTGGGAGGAAAAGTGGGAAATAATGCAAAAGAAATTCACGCATCTACAAAACCAGTGTGACCAAACTGAAAAGGAAAACCAGGCTTTAAAGGCCAGAATCAGGCAGCTGGAAGACAACGATCGTGTAAAAGAGCAAGAATTAATAAAGCAAAGCCAAAATACCAAGAAATTAGAAGAGAACATAAAATATCTCACCAACAAGGTGACAGATCTGGAAAATAGAGGGAGAAGAGATAATTTAAGAATAATTGGACTTCCAGAAAAGCCAGAAATAAACACCAAACTCGACATCGTGATACAAGATATAATCAAAGAAAATTGCCCAGAGATTCTAGAACAAGGGGGTAATACAGCCACTGACAGAGCTCACAGAACACCTTCTACACTAAACCCCCAAAAGACAACTCCCAGGAATGTAATTGCCAAATTCCAAAGCTCTCAAACAAAAGAAAAAATTCTACAGGAAGCCAGAAAAAGACAATTTAGATATAAAGGAATGCCAATCAGGGTCACACAAGACCTTGCAAGTTCTACTCTGAATGATCGTAAGGCATGGAACATGATCTTCAGAAAGGCAAGAGAGCTGGGTCTTCAACCAAGAATCAGCTACCCAGCAAAACTGACTATATACTTCCAAGGGAAAGTATGGGCATTCAACAAAATAGAAGATTTCCAACTTTTTGCAAAGAAAAGACCAGAGCTCTGTGGAAAGTTCGATATCGAAAAACAAAGAGCATGGAATACCTGAAAAGGTAAATATTAAGGAAAGGGGAAAGGAGAAAAATGTTATCTTCTTTTACTCAAACTCTCTTCTATAAGGACTACATTTATATCAATCTATGTATACTAACATGTGGGGAAAATGTAATGTACAAATAGGGGGTAAAGAAAGACCAAATAGAATAATCTTTCTCACACAAAGATTCACAACGGAAGGGAAGGGGAAGAAAACTCTTATAAGAAGGAGAAGAAGAGAGGGGTTTTTTACTTAAACCTTAATCTCAGGGAAATCAACTCTGAGAGGGAAAAAACATCCAGATCCATTGGGATCTTGAATTCTATCTTACCCAACAAGGGTAGGGAGAAGGGAAAACCAAGGGGGGTAGGGGGAGAGGGAAAACAAAAAGGGAGGGAAAGAGAGGGGGGAGGGGGAGGGAACACAAAGGGAGGGACTAAAAAGGGAAACATCAAGGGAGGGGAAAAGGGGGACTGATTCAAAGTAAATCACTGGACTGAAAGGTAGAGCCGAAGAAGAAAAGGTTAGAATTAGAATACGGCTATCAAAATGCCAGGGAGTCCACAAATGACAATCATAACTTTGAACGTGAATGGGATGAACTCACCCATAAAACGTAGATGAATAGCAGAATGGATTAGAATCCAAAACCCTACCATATGTTGTATTCAAGAAACACACATGAGGCGGGTTGACACCCACAAGCTCAGAATTAAAGGTGGAGTAAGACCTTCTGGGCCTCAACTGACAGAAAGAAGGCAGGAGTGCTAATCATGATATCTGATAAAGCCAAAGCAAAAATAGACCTGATCAAAAGGAATAGGGAAGGTAATTATATTTTGTTAAAAGGGACTTTAGACAATGAGGAAATATCATTAATCAACAAGTATGCACCAAATAATATAGCACCCAAATTTCTAATGGAGAAACTAGGAGAATTGAAGGAAGAAATAGACAGTAAAACCATATTAGTGGGAGACTTAAACCAACCATGATCAAATTTAGATAAATCAAATAAAAAAATAAATAAGAAAGAGGTAGAAGAAGTGAATGAAATCTTAGAAAAATTAGAATTAATAGACATATGGAGAAAAATAAATAGGGATAAAAAGGAATACACCTTCTTCTCAGCACCACATGGCACATTCACAAAAATTGACCATACATTAGGTAACAGAAACGTAGCACACAAATGCAGAAAAGCAGAAATAATGAATGCAGCCTTCTCAGATCACAAGGCAATAAAAATAATGATTAGTAATGGTACATGGAAAACCAAATCCAAAACCAACTGGAAGTTAAACAATATGATACTCCAAAATCGTTTAGTTAGAGAAGAAATCATAGAAACAATTAATAATTTCATCAAGGAAAATGACAATGGCAAGACATCCTTTCAAACCTTTTGGGATGCAGCCAAAGCGGTAATCAGAGGTAAATTCATATCCCTGAATGCTTATATTAACAAACTGGGGAGAGCAGAGATCAATCAATTGGAAATGCAAATGAAAAAACTCAAAAGCGATCAAATTAAAACCCCCCAGCAGAAAACCAAACTAGAAATCCTAAAAATTAAGGGAGAAATGAATAAAATCGAAAGTGATAGAACTATTGATTTAATAAATAAGACAAGAAGCTGGTACTTTGAAAAAACAAACAAAATAGACAAAGTACTGGTCAATCTAATTAAAAAAAGGAAAGAAGAAAAGCAAATTAACAGCATCAAAGATGAAAAGGGGGACAGCACCTCCGATGAAGAGGAAATTAAGGCAATCATTAGAAATTACTTTGCCAATTATATGGCAACAAATACACCAATTTAGGGGATATGGATGAATATATACAAAAATACAAACTGCCTAGACTAAGAGAAGAGGAAATAGAATTCTTAAATAATCCCATATCAGAAAATGAAATCCAACAGGCCATCAAAGAACTTCCTAAGAAAAAATCCCCAGGGCCTGATGGATTCACCAGTGAATTCTATCAAACATTCAGAGAACAGTTAATCCCAATACTATACAAATTATTTGACATAATAAGCAAAGAGGGAGTTCTACCAAACTCCTTTTATGACAAAACATGGTACTGATTCCAAAACCAGGCAGGTCAAAAACAGAGAAAGAAAACTATAGACCAATCTCCCTAATGATATAGATGCAAAAATCTTAAATAGGATACTAGCAAAAAGACTCCAGCAAGTGATCAGAAGGATCATTCACCATGATCAAGTAGGATTTATACCAGGGATGCAGGGCTGGTTCAATATTAGGAAAACCATCCACATAATTGACCACATCAACAAGCAAACCAGCAAGAACCACATGATTATCTCAATAGACGCAGAAAAAGCATTTGATAAAATACAACACCCATTCCTATTAAAAACACTAGAAAGCATAGGAATAGAAGGGTTATTCCTAAAAATAATAAACAGTATATATCTAAAACCATCAGCTAATATCATCTGCAATGGGGATAAACTAGACACATTCACAATAAGATCAGGAGTGAAACAAGGATGCCCATTATCACCTCTACTATTTGACATTGTACTAGAAACACTAGCAGTAGCAATTAGAGAAGAAAAAGAAATTGAAGGCATCAAAATAGGCAAGGAGGAGACCAAGTTATCACTCTTTGCAGATGACACGATGGTCTACTTAAAGAATCCTAGAGATTCAACCAAAAAGCTAATTGAAATAATCAACAACTTTAGCAAAGTTGCAGGATACAAAATAAACCCACATAAATCATCAGTTTTTCTATATATCTCCAACACAGCTCAGCAGCAAAAACTAGAAAGAGAAATCCCATTCAAAATCACCTTAGACAAAAGTAAATACCTAGGAATCTACCTCCCAAGACAAACACAGGAACTATATGAACACAACTACAAAACACTCTCCACACAACTAAAACTAGACTTGAGCAATTGGAAAAACATTAACTACTCATGGATAGGACGAGCCAATATAATAAAAATGACCATCCTACCCAAACTTATTTATCTATTTAGTGCCATACTCATTGAACTACCAAAATACTTCTTCACTGATTTAGAAAAAAACCATAACAAAGTTCATTTGGAAGAACAAAAGATCAAGGATATCCAGGGAAATAATGAAAAAAAACCACATATGATGGGGGCCTTGCAGTCCGTGACCTTAAACTATATTACAAAGCAGCAGTCATCAAAACAATTTGGTACTGGCTAAGAAACAGAAAGGAAGATCAGTGGAATAGACTGGGGGAAAGAGACCTCAGGAAGACAGTATACGATAAACCCAAAGATCCCAGCTTTTGGGACAAAAATTCACTATTCGATAAAAACTGTTGGGAAAATTGGAAGACAGTGTGGGAGAGACTAGGAATAGATCAACACCTTACACCCTACACCAAGATAAATTCAAAATGGGTGAGTGACTTAAACATAAAGAAGGAAACCATAAGTAAATTGGGTAAACACAGAATAGTATACATGTCAGACCTTTGGGAGGGGAAAGACTTTAAAACCAAGCAAGACATAAAAAGAATCACAAAATGTAAAATAAATAACTTTGACTACATCAAATTAAAAAGCTTTTGCACAAACAAAACCAATGTAACTAAAATCAGAAGGGAAACAACAAATTGGGAAAAAATCTTCATAGAAACCTCTGACAAAGGTTTAATTACTAAAGTTTATAAAGAGCTAAATCAACTGTACAAAAAATCAAGCCATTCTCCTATTGATAAATGGGCAAGGGACAGGGATAGGCAGTTCTCAGATAAAGAAATCAAAACTATTAATAAGCACATGAAGAAGTGTTCTAAATCTCTTATAATCAGAGAGATACAAATCAAAACAACTCTGAGGTATCACCTCACACCTAGCAGATTGACTAACATAACAGCAAAGGAAAGTAATGAATGCTGGAGGGGATGTGGCAAAGTAGGGACATTAATTCATTGCTTTTGGAGTTGTGAACTGATCCAACCATTCTGGAGGGCAATTTGGAACTATGCCCAAAGGGTGACAAAAGAATATCTACCCTTTGATCCAGCCATAGCACTGCTTGGTCTGTACCCCAAAGAGATAATGGACACAAAGACTTGTACAAAAAAATTCATAGCTGTGCTCTTTGTGGTGGCCAAAAACTGGAAAATGAGGGGATGCCCATCAATTGGGGAATGGCTGAGCAAATTGTGGTATATGTTGGTGATGGAATACTATTGTGCTAAAAGGAATAATAAAGTGGAGGAGTTCCATGGAGACTGGAACAACCTCCAGGAAGTGATGCAGAGCGAGAGGAGCAGAACCAGGAGAACATTGTACACAGAGACTAATACACTGTGGTATAATTGAATGTAATGGACTTCTCCATTAGTGGTGGTGTAATGTCCCTAAACAATCTGCAGGGATCTAGGAGAAAAAAACACTATTCATAAGCAAAGGATAAACTATGGGAGTACAAACATCGAGGAAAAGCAACTGCCTGAATACAGTGGTTGAGGGGACATGACAGAGGAGAGACTCTAAATGAACACTAATGCAAATATTATCAACATAGCAATGGGTTCAAATCAAGAAAACATACAATGTCCAGTGGATTTACGCGTCGGCTATCCCCATAGAGGAAAAGAAAATGATCTATGTCTTTAATGAATAATGCTTGGAAATGATCAAATAAAAATATATATATATATATATATATATAAAGATTTCAGTACCCATTGAATGCTAATTTTTTTTTTCAAATTAGGGAAATGGGAATCAGGAGGGAAATTGAGAGAGCCATGTGAACTCATGGAAAACCAAACTTACTATTGTAATGAGGAGGTTTTAGGAAGGAAAAGGAAAGGGAAGTTTAACAGATGGATCACACTAACAAAATATATATATATGTATATATATATATATATACACATATATATGAGGTTTATTAAACCAAACAGACATAAAGGGAATCAGGGAGTGACTTATCCCTAACTACCCAGAGTTTAACACACTAAGGTTTCTAATCTAAGCTTAATCTAACTAACTAAAAGGTAAATAAAAGATAAAGTCCAAAACGGGTCCAGATTCTCACAAATTCCAGAGTCTTTGGTAGGGTCAGACTGAAGAATCCAGATGTAGGGTCCTTACAAGATTCAGGAAGGAAGGAAGTTCACAATGTAATAGTTAAAGGAATAGTAAGAATATTGAAGAGGTATAGGGAATAAGGGAGGTTTTGTAACAGCAAATGGAGTGGTTGAAGGGAGAGAGGGAATATGACTGCCAGTGAGGTAAAAGGAGAGAGATACCCCTGGTGAGAGGCTATCTTTTAAAATTGGGGTTCCTGAGAAATGAGCCAACTATGATAGCCTGAGGGAATGTCTTCTCTACTGATTGATGTTGAAGATACCCCAGAGCAGCTAAGTCCGGACCCTCCTGAGGGACAGACCACGATGGTCCAGTAGAGGTCTGATAGGGACCATTTATGGTTGAATGGCTGTCCTTAGGTTCAGCTCCCTCTATGTCCCCCTGAATGACTGTCCTCTGTGGAGGACTGTGGGTTATTTAACTCAAGATGAATTTAATAACAAGTTTGGATTGGGAAGATATTGGAAGAGGGAATTGGGATTTCCATAGATTGGGTTTGAGTCTCTCACAGGCTGGTGGAGGGTTTCTTTTATTCCTATCTATGCTAATCTATGCTGGCTTTCTTAAGTTCAAAGTCTTTAGCAGTAGATAGCAAGAGGAAGAAAAGGTGCTGACCTCAAGAGCTGATTGGTCCTGTCTCTTCGGGCTGATGCCCCTAAAGACTGGCCTTATAGTTCAAATTGCTCCCCTTAAATCCTTTTGTCTGATGACATGATCACAGGAATCCAGGTAGAGCATACATTTGGGAAAGATCCAGGAATAGAGGTACTTCTATCCCAAAAACGGGAGAGAGCACTCCTTCCAGTCCAAGGGCCAGGAAAGAGAGTCTCCTAGACCAAATGTCACTCTCCAAGTTCCCCTTCCACCACCAACTGTCTTTCTTGTCAATATCTTCTCTATAACATTCCAACTGCTATTTGTTCAACCTGAGTGGCAGAAAGTCCAAAACTTGCTTCAGTTTTCCTTTCCACAACACCCTACTCACAACTGTCTACCAGTGTGAAAGGGAAACACACACTCAACCTTTTACTTTCTTTAAAAAATTTTACTTAATTGATTAATTTAGAATAGTTTTCCAGGATTACAAAAATCATGTTCTTTCACTCCCCTTCCCCCCACCTCCTCCCATAGTCAATGCACAATTCCACTGGGTTTTACATTGGTCAAGATCTATTTCCATATTATTGATATTTGCACTAGGGTGATCATTTAGGGTTTATAAACCCATTCATATCCCCATTGGCCCATGTGACCAAGCAGTTGTTTTACTTTTCTGTTTCTACTCCCACAGATCTTCCTCTGAATGTGGATAGGTGTTCTTTCTCATAAGTCCTTCAGAATTGTCCTTGATCATTGCATTGCTACTTGTAGAGAAGTCCATTACATTTGATTGTACCACAGTCTTTGTGTACAGTGTTCTCTTGGTTCTGTTCCTTTCACTCTGCATCAATTCCTGGAGGTCATTCCACACTCAACCTTTTCTTGAGGATAATCCAAATCAGGCAACTTCAAAGATGATTTCTTCAGGGAGACTCTGACACACAGCCTCTCCTTTTGAATCCCAGCTTGAGAAAGACAGTTGTCAGTTCCCCCCAACTGTCTTAGAATCCTGATCCAGCCAGCTCTGTAGAATCTTGGTTTGAGGGCTGTCAATCAACTTTGAAAACTTGAAAACTTTCCTTGCTACAGTACCCCCTTTGAACAAAGCTAAAATTGTGTTGAAAACACTATTTTGACATTTGTGCTATTTACACATTTTTACACATTTTTACACATTTTTACATTTTACATTTTACATTTTACACTATTTACACATATTTACATATGTATTTACATTTTTGTGTGATATGTGAGGTTATATGTCATATGTACTATGTATTGTGTATTGTTATGTGTGTTGCAATGTCTTTTGTAGTGTAAGTCAGTATTTTACTTTATTTTATCAATCTTAATTTTAATCTATCTAACTAAAGCCCTGTCTTAATAAAATCCCCTGTCTATATTCCTATACTAAACTAAGTAGCTAATTTTGTTAGTAACTAACTACTTTATAACTAACATTGTTAGCATCTTATTGAACTAGTGATTCAATGTAACCTAACTATGTTTGTGTGTTTGTGTATATATGTTTGTTATGTTGTTATTCATGCTATGTTATGTTGTTTTGTCAGTGTTATGTCAGTGTTACGGTTATGTTAGTGTTGTGTTACTGTTGCATGAAATATACTTACCCAAAACTTCAGTTTATTCCTTCTCTTCTCAACTTGTTTGAAGAATTCTTCCTCTCTGAAATCCATGGTAGTAAAATGTATTTATGTTATGTTGTTTTGTATTATATTACCCTAATTCCATCCATTAATCACTTGATCCTCTTCACTGAAAATTTTTTCAAAGTCTTTATCTATAACCTCCTGCAATTACATATTAATATTTTTGTGGGTGGACACCTGAGAAGGAGATTGGAAACAGAGGGAAAATGGATAGAGGAGAGAGTGGGAAGAGAGAGAGAGAGAGAGAGAGAGAGAGAGAGAGAGAGAGAGAGAGAGAGAGAGAGAGAGAGAGAGAGAGAGAGAAAGGAATAAAGACTCAGAGACAGGGAGTTAAAAAATATGGGCTCCATTGTGCTTGCCCCTCTGATGGAATTGAGAAAGACCTCTATAAGTGCCCTCAAACTTTTATTGGAGAGTTTAGGAGTGGAGTGGGAGGTAGCTAATGAACATGTGACATTGCATAGGTTTTAACATTGGCTCAATTGACAATTATGTATTCAAAGAAGAGGAGGTTAATCAACAATGTGACTTGGTAAGGAATGTAGTCTAACAAGGTGGGAGCTAGGACCCTGTGGCAAATATTGTCCTTCTCAGGAATTCTTTTGTCCTTTGGACTGAAGATTTGGAAATACAATACTCAATAAGTAAATGACCATGAGTCTGGTATATGAACTCATAATATACAAAATCAATATACCAATCATACTTTCAAGATGCTAATATACCTAGTATGCTACATTATCTTTTAATATTTATAAGTCCTTCCAGTCTTTTAATAATATCCATCAATTATCTGAATTCTCTTCATCTGCACTGCCCTCTTCCATCCTAATGTACTCTTCCACTGGAACAGTCCTCTCCTTACTTATCTTTTTGACTGCAAACTCTATTTGGCTGATGAATCTCAGCTTTCCATGATTCATTCTTCTTTATTTTCTTCTTCAGTGATTTGTACATTTTCATTATTAGTTCCATGAGCTAATTTAATATGTGAACAATGATACCATGAATCTCTACCTAATACTTTCACTGAAGATGGTGAAACTAACACAATTGTATAAGGACCTACCCAACTCTCTTGTGTTACTAATGTTTTAGCAAAAATTTTTACATATACTATATCACCTGGTTGAAAATTATGAAGAGAATAATCCAATGGATCAGATTGGATCAATACTCCCATATTATGCAGTTCTCTAAGTTCTCTAAGTTGTTGCAAGGCACTTAAATATGAAGCAAGTTGACAATCTCTTCCTAGGAGAGATGTATAAATTGTCTTACAAGCTTTTACCTGCAATGGAGCATTTCCAAAGAACATTTCATAAGAAAATATATGGAAATCTACTCTTGGCTTTGCAAACTTTCTTTGCAACCACAGACATCCAAGGAAATTTTCAGAAAAAGTCAGGAAGCAATGATGAGTACATAAATACTTCAGTCCCTTTGCCTGTACTATAGCTTGGCCATTTTTACCTACTGTTTCCCTTCTGTGTGGCCAATAATAATAATAACCAGAGAATAAAAACCACCAGTAGATATAATAACTCTGTTGCTGTTGATCTGTTCATTGAAAGATGCTGGTCTTTGTGTTTCATATTCTCATGGGAGATGGTCAACATGCATTTTATAGGCATCAAACTAAATGGAGGCCACAGAACTGGGAGACTTTATTCACTATCTGCAATTCAGAAATTCTGTTGAGATTTACCTAATTGTGTGAATCCATGAATCTTCTTAGAAGTCTTAAAATCTTGTGTTGGTTGGCCTATGAGTTTGTTCCTTCTAAGAAAGAAGTCCTTAGATAGAGCATGCATTGGTTTGTATTAATTCATGAACAGAAAGGATGAATTGGAGGACCCCTTCCTGACTGATAAGAAAATTAAAAGTGAGAGGCCGTGATGAAATTTGTCAGTAGAATTCACAAATTGGCCATGTGTCTGAGCCTACATCTCTAAGATTCTTCAGTTTCCATTATTAAAAAAAATCAATATATGGGAATAAGAGCCACTTATCTGTAGTACCTACCACTAACAAGATTCAGCCTCTTAAGTTCAAGGGACCATGGGGCTGATGTGGATGACATTCTAGCTTTTTTTTTTTTAATCATCCATCTTCCTTGAGAATTCCAATTCCAGGTTAGAAAATATTTGAATCTAGTTATTATTGGGCAGCTAGAGGGTTCAATGGATAGAGTGCTAAGCCTGCTTCCTGAAACTCGGGGAGGACTGAGATCAAATCCTGCCTCAGATACTTATTAGCTTTGTGACCTTGGGCAAGTCATTTAACTTATGTTTACCTTAACTCACTGGAGAAAGAAATGGAAAACAATTCTAGTATCTTTGCCAAGAAAACCTCATAGACAATATGGTTCATGGGATCATGAAGAGTCAGACATAACTGAATAACAACAGCAAATCAGGAAAATATCCCAGTGGTGGAGCTAGGTAGTGGGTTTGAAGACAAAAGGACTGGGTGGGAATAGCACCATCTTCTCAGTCCAGTTGGGAAATATATTCTTAAGACATGTTAAGGGGGCAGCTGGGTGGTTCAGGAGATAGAGAGCCAAGCCTAGAGACAGGAGGTCCTAGGTTCAAATCTTACATCAGATACTTCCTAGCTATGTGACCCTGGGCAAGTCACTTAATCCCCATTGCCTAACCCTTGATGTTTTTCTGCCTTGGAACCAATACACATTAGTGATTTTAAGAAGGAATGTATGGGTTTTTAAAAATAGACATGTGAAATGATTTTTTTAAATTGTTAAATGAAGCTAAAATATATCTGCTTAAATACTGGAAAAATGACTGAACAAAATGAAAGGTTTATGTTCATCATAATCAAACAGGAACACTTTTTCTTACCCAGGATTTCACTAAGATATTAAATAGTAACTTGGAATTGATGACACATTATCCTTTGAAAATAATAATTCACATTTTCATAATGCTTTCAAGTTTACAAAGTGCTTTCCCCACTGTGAGCTTAGTTCAAGTATAGTTAACCTCATTTTACTGGTGAAAAAATCAAGGCTTAAAGAAAGTAAAATGATTTGTCCATAGTCACAAAACCAGTATACCCTTCGTCCATTATTTAGTCAACAGCATCATGTATTGCATGCTTGGGTTAGGTATTATAGGGGATACACAAGAAATAGTATTTATTAAGTATCTATTAATTACAGATATTGGCTAAGTGTTTAGGATATAATGAAGGCAAAAAGGAATCTCTTCTTTGTTTTTATTTACTCTACCTGGCCAATCAGTTGTCCAATCCTGTTATTACCTTTCCGCCATATTTTGTACATGTCTCCTTCTCTCTCCTCACAGAATCTTGTTCAGTTCTTTACTTCATGCCTGCACCATTGCAAGGGTTTCTCTCATTGATTTCCTTGTCTCAAATCTCTTCCCACTCCAATCTATCCTCCATATAACTGACCAAAGTGATTTTTTCTATAATATAGTTCTGACCATGTCACCCCTCCTACTCAATAAACTAATGACTTTCTATTACTTCCAAGATAAAATTTAAAGCCCTCTGGCTTTTAAAGTCATTCATAAACTCAATCCTTCATGTCCATCTAAGTTTTCTGCTTTATTCTCCTCCACATACACACAATCTCATCCAGCAACACCATTCTACTTTTCTCATTCAGAACATTCCTTCTCCCATATCCATTCCTTTGCCCTGACTGTCCCTCATACCAGCAATGCTCTATCTCTTCACCTCCATCTTCTAGTTGTCTTGAGTTCCTTTTAGACTCAACTGAAATGCCATCTTCTTGCAGGAGACCTTTTCCTGTCTCTCTAGTGGCTAGTCTCTTATCTTCTGAGATCACTTTCCATCAAGTCTGTATGTATCTCATGTCTACCTAGTTACTTACATATTCTCTTCTCCATTAGAAAGTGAGTTTCATTAAGGAGGTGCTAATTTTTCTTTGCCTTTCTTTGTATCCCAAGCACTGAATAAGAAACACTTATTAAATGCCTGTTGACTTGTCTTGCTCAGCTCCTTGGAGGATCCATCCTCAATCTTCAGCGTGCTCTCAATCTCTGCACTGCTGGAACTCGTAACCGGGACCTTGGAAACCACCATGACTTGGATGTGGGAGAGTCCCTGCTCTTATTAACTGGCAGAGTACCTTAAGTGCTTAACAAATATGCTTAAAGACCAATTGGCTGATGGGCAAGTACAGGCAGTAGGCAAAGGAGAACACCTACATCCTACTCCATGGAAGTAGTAGGAAGTGTGTCCTTGGCATCTGAAGTTGGAAATCCAAACCTATTTCCCCATAGAGATATTTTTCACTAGTTCTGATTAAGGAGTATAGTGCAATTTATTTTTTTCTAGGTTTATTCTGCATTAATAGCATCTTCTTCATTGATTTCTTTTTTTTCTAATTTAGAATATTTTTCCATGGTTACATGATTCATGATCCCATCTTACCTACCCCTCCCCCCACTCTTTCTTCCCCACTCCTTAGTCCAACAAGCAGTTCCACTGGGTTATACATGCATCATTGTTCAAAACCTATTTCCATGTTATTCATCTCTACAATAGCATGATCCTTTAACATCATCCCTATCACACTATGTGATCTATCATAGAGTTTTCTAATGCATTTCTACTCCCACAGTTCTTTCTCTGGATGTAGATAGTGTTCTTTTTCACAAGTTCCTCTGAATTGTCCTGGGTTGTTGCATTGCTGCTAGCAGAGAAGTCCATTACATTGGATTATGTCATAATGTATCTATGGTGCTATTTAGAAGGGGATTATACCTCAGGTCTAATGTTTTCAACAGACATCTGAAATTGCCAACTACCTTACCACCATGATTTTCTTTTTTTTTTTAACTCTTATGTCTGAAAACCAATACTTTTTTGATGGGGTTCTAAGGCAGAAGAGCAGTTGGGGTTAAGTGATTTGCCTAGGGCCACACAGCTAGGAAATATCTGAAGCCATATTTGAACCCAGGACATAGGGTGAATAGCCACCTAGTTGTATTCATAATTTTTCTATGGGGAAAACTGTACAAAATTGTAGGCCTCAAAACATCCTCCCAAACTTAGACTAATATTTGTCTATTCCAAGGAAGTAGCATTTATGAGAATGAAAATTGTTTTTGTTTTTGTCTTTGTATCTCCAGGGACAAGCACCATGCTTGATACATTGGAAGGACTTAATAAATGCATGCTGAGGGGGAACTAGGTAGCTCAATAAATATAATCAGGTCTGCAGATGAGAGGTCCTGGGTTCAAATCTGGCCTTAGATGCTTCCTAGATGTGTGACCCTGGGCAAGACACTTAATCCTAATAGCCTAGTTCTTACTGTTCTTCTGCCTTTGAACCAATACTTAGCATTATTTCTAAGACAAAAGGTAAGGTTTTAAAAAAAATAATGTTTGTTTATTGATTGGAATATAATCTATTGGGGGCAGCTGAGTGGCTCAGTGGATTGAGAGCCAGACCTAGAGTTGGGAGGTCCTAGGTTCAAATCTGGCCTCAGATACTTCCCAGCTGTGTGACCTTGGGCAAGTCACTTAACCCCCATTGACTATTCCTTACCATTCTTCTAACTTACAACCAATACACAGTATTGATTGTAAGGTGGAAGGGAAGGGTTAAAAAAAAGGAATACAATTTATTGGATTTATTGATAAACTGAGAACCTATCGTACACTTAAATAAATATGGTCTTTAGAAAGATATCCTCCCCTTTAAAATCCAGGTATTCTTCAGGTCCTATAATATCCCTATATAGGGCATGTCCCACATAGTGAAAGCTGGGAATAGGGATGCTAGGATGGTTACCTGACTTTTTAGTTATAATGAGATACTCCTGGAATTCCTGTTATAAATCATGCAATAATAGCTGATATTTTATAGGGGTTAAGGTGTATAAACATTTTATAATAGGTTTTTTAAATTTGATCCTCCCAAAAGTTCTATAGGGTAGGTACTAGAGGCATTATAATCTCTATTTTATCATTGAGGAAATCCCTATTTTATTTCATTGAGAAAAGCAAAGTGACTTAATCAAGGTCACACAGTTAATCAGAGAAAAGTCCATGCACTTTCCACTATACCAAGATGCCTCTCAGTACATATAAAACCTATAATGCATATGATTCAAGTCTTATATCTAACAGGCTGAAGGGTAATATGGAATGATCAGAGCTAACCAGAATTAATTAGGGCAGGTTTCATGATGGAAGTGAATTTTGAACAGCCTTTTCATATCCCGTAGGTATATTTCTTCAGTGACTCAATCACAAGACACTCTGTCTCCTGACTTTGGGTATTTTCATTGACTATCCCCTATACATGAAATGTCTTCTCTCCTCTTCTTTGACTTCTGGTTTCCCTGGCTTCTTTCAAACCCCAGCTATAATTCTACCTTCTACAGGAAGCTTTTCCTAACCCCTATTAATTTTGGTGTCTTCCTTCTGTTGATGATTTGAAATATCCTGAATAAAGCTTGTTTAGAGAGTTATTTACATATTGTCTCTCCCATTAGCCTGTGAACTCCTTGAAAGCAGTGACTGCCTTTTGTCTTTATCTCCCCAATACTTAGCATAGTGTTTGGCACATAGTAGGTGCTTAATAAATATTTGTGAGTGATAATCAATAAGCATTTATAAATCAAATCACTATTAATGAGAGAATGGCAAATTAAAACAGCTCTGAGGTACCACTTCATACCTATCAGACTGACTAATATGGCAAAAAAGAATAACGATAAATGTTAGAGAGGATGTGAAAAATTGGGGCACTAATACACTGTTGTGAGATGTTAATTGATAGAACCATTTGGGGACCAATTCGGAACCATGCCCAAAGGGCTATAAAGCTGTGCATACCCTTTGACTCAGCAGTATTACTACTCAGTCTATATTTCAAAGAGATAAAAAGAAAGAAAAAAGGACTATTTGCACAAAAGTATTTATAGAGCTCTTTTTGTGATGGCAAAGTGCGGGAAATCTTGGGAATGGCCATCAATTGGGGAATGGCCATACTTGTTGTGGTATATGATAGTGATGGAATACTACTGTGCCCTAAGAAATGACAAAAAGGACAATAAAGCAAACAAACCTGGAAAGGCTTATATGAAGTGATGTAAAGTGAAGTGAGCAGACCCAGGAGAATGTTGTACACAGAAACAGAAGTAATGTATGTTGCTCAGCTGTGAATGACTTAACTGTTATTGGCAATGCAAGGATCCAGGACAACTCCAAAAGACTTACAATAAAAAAGACTATCTGCTGTCTTAGAAGGTACTGATGGAGTCTGAATGCAGATTGGAACATAGCATTTTTCACTTTATTTCCTCCATGAATTTTTTAATAGTGTAAGTATATGTGTCTTCTTTCACAACATGACTAACATGGAGATAAATATTGTACACAACACATATATAACCTATATCATATTACCTGCCATCTTGGTAAGGAAGGAGAGAACATATATTGTCAAAGGTCAGAAAATGATTAGTAAAAATTATATCAACATATAATCTGGGTGTGTGAAAAATACTTATAAAGCATCTACTATGTGATAAACACTGCAAGCTGCCAGGGATAAAAAGATGAAAATTAACCACTTCCTGCCCTTAAGAAGCTTACACTCTATTAGAAAAGATAGCATGTACACATGCAGAAATAAGGATGTGGACTGAACATGTGATTTTATAATTTCTAATTCCTAAACAAGGAAATTCCCTCTATTGATGATGACCAAGCTGAAGGGATACAGATCTGGACCCAGCTGAACTCTCCCAACATTCCCCTCCAAACAGTTTTATTTTTTTTTAATTTTTAAAAAGTTTTATTTAATTGATTAAGAAAATTTTTCCATGGTTACATGATTCATGTTCTTTCCCTTCCTTCAGCACCCCCCTCCTATAGCCAACATACAATTCCACTGGGTTTTACGTGTGTCATTGATCAAGACCTATTTCCATTTTATTGATATTTGCACTAGGGTGATCCTAAACAGTTTTAAATCATACCACAAACCAAGGTCAGAGGTTTATCCTGTCAGAGACAACTTAGGAGGTCTGCAGGACAGGTTTGTAACACCAGGATAAGTGCAGGCTGGATCTTGACAGGAGCCCAGAAAAGGACCTTTGAGCTAGCAGCTCAACCAGTTGAGACAGCAGCAGTAGTTGCTGCTGTTTGGAGAGCTCTCAACCCAGAGAGAGTAAGGGGGTTAGAAAGCTTGTCAGAAAGAGGCTACAAGAGGCTGCTTTGCTGGCGCTGGGTATAGTTGATGCTGATTGGCAACTCTATTGCCCATAAGCAGATCTGGGTCAGTTACAAGGTGAGAAGGAGAGCTTGTGATCTGTCACAAGGGAGCAGGGGCACTGATCATAATTAGGGCCCAAAGTCTTGCTACCAGTTATGGCTACAGTACAACAGGGAACAGCAGCAAAGGGAATACTTGGGGCTGTAGAGGAGCATAGTCCCTTCTTGGATAAAGACTAGAGAGTAGATCTGGATAGCAGTGACCACACTTCTCTTCTTGGAAGCACTAAAAACTTGTAGATGCCCAGAGACTAGTTCTGAAAAGAACAGCATGAAAAAGCCTGAATTTTGGCATAGTGCCTCTTCACCCCCAAGTGATCAGAACCAAACTTTAACATGAAAGCCAAAGTGAAGAAATAAGCAGGGAAAATGAGCAAACAACAACAACAAAAAGAACTTGACCAAAGAAAACTACTACAGTGGCAGGTGTAAAAATGATATTTTGAGGGTATATTTGATGGTTACTAGATAACTAATGCATCAGGTAGTTATCTTCTTTTTTGCCTAACCTCCTCCCTTTTGTACCTCCCAATTCAGCCTCCCCTCCTCCCTTCTTCAGTCTCCCTTAAGTCAATCAGTGTGAGCTGTGAGGTTTTAATTAAATAGTTCTTAATCTTCTTTGTCAAACAAGGGGTTTATTTGGGGAAGATAGGACAAGACTGGAGGATAAGTTAAGGGTATGGGATATCCTTAATCTCTGAAGTGAATGTTAGGTTGGAGGATATTGAGAGAAATAGCAATTCAGTCACTAACACAAAAGGAGAGCCAGTCAGAGAGAGATACAAGAACTACTGTCCTTCTTTTTCTTCTTCAAATCAGTCAGATCACCTCCAACTTGATTATCCCAGGTCCCAGAGATAAAACCCAGCTTCTTCCTTCACATCAGCCAGAAAGCCCCAAAGACTTCAATTCCAGTCAAGCAATTGGCTCTTACCTCCAACTGTTTCCCAGTCACATTCCAAATGGAATCTTCATTTGTCTGACAGATGATCCATCTTCAGCTTCTGTCCTTTGCATGCATGCCTCTACCACACAGGGAAGACCAAGACATACTTTGAAGAAGATAGCAATATGGAAATAGTTCTAAGCAAAGTCTCAAAGAAAAAATCTAATTGGACCCATTATGTAAGAGTTTTTAAAAAAGTGATGAGTGGTAGAGGAAAAATTGGGAAAAGAAATAAAAGTAATGCAAGAAAATTATGAAAAGAGAATTAACAGCTTGGTAAAAGAGGCAGAAAAAAATAACATTTTAAAAACAGAATTGCCCTAATGATAATAGAGGCACAAAAATTCACTGGAGATAAGACCTTCATAAAAAATAGAATTGACCAAATGGAAAAGGAAGTACAAAAGTTTACTAAAGAAAATAATTTCCTAAAAAATAGAATTGGGCATGGAGCAGCTAATGAGTCTATGACACTTCCAGAAATAATAAAACAAAGTCAAAAGACTGAAAAAAAAAGAAAATGTGAAATATCTCATTGGAAAAACAACTGACCTGTTAAATAGATTGAGGAAAGATAATGAAAAAAATATTGGACTAACTGAAAACCATAATAAAAAATGATCCTAGACATCACATTTCAAGAAATTATCATAGAAAACTCTCCTGATAGCTTATATCCAGAGGGTAAAATAGAAATTGAAAGAATCTACTGATTAACTCCTGGAAAAGATTTCCAAATGAAATACCCAGCAATATTATAGTCAAATTCTAGAGCTAAAAAGTGTAGGGACAAGAAAGAGGGATGCACAGAGTTGGGGGGGGGGGGGTTGAAGGAAAAAAGTAGAATGGGGCAAATATTCTCAAATAAAAGAGGTATTCAAGGAAAAGCTTTTATGGTGGAGGGGAAAATAGAGAGTAGGGTTGAGTAATGCTTGAAACTCACTCTTATTGGGATAGGCTTAAAGAAGGAAGAAAATATATACACACTCAGGTATAGAATCTATCTTACTCAATAGGGAGATAGGAGAGGAAAGGGATAAGAGAAAGAGCATGTATTTGATAACATCCAGGTCTGATTAAGGGATACAGTAGTGAGAAGCAAAAAAGATTTTTGAGGAAGGACAAGACAAAAAGAGAAAAAAGATAAACAGAAAAAATAGAACACGGGGAAACACATAGCCATCATAACTGTGAATATGAATGTGCTGAGCTAACCCATAAAATGGAAGTAGATAGCAGAATGGATTAGAAACCAGAATCCAATAATATGTTAAATTCAAGAGTCACATTTGAAACAGAAACACAAACAGAATTAAAATAAAGGGCAGGAGCAGAATTCATTATGCTTCAGTTAAAGTTAAAAGGCAGAGGTAGCAATCATTATCTCAGGCAAAACAAAAATAGACCTAATTAAAAGAGAAAATTAAAAAAAACTACAATTTGCTGAAAGGTACCATGTATGATAGACTAATATAAAATTTTTTTACAAAAAGGTTTTCTGATATAGGTATCATTTTTAAACTATATAGGCAATTGAGTCAAATTTACAAAAGTAAGAAACATTTCCAAGTTGATAAATGGTCAATGGATATGAACCAGCAATTTTCAGAAGAAGAAATAAAAGCCATCTATAGTCATATTTTAAAAAAATGCTATAAATCACTATTGATTAGAGAGAAACAAAAATAACTCTTGAGGTACTACCTTACATCTATAAAAAATGACAAATTCTGGAGGGGATGAGGGAAAATAGATACATAAATGAACTGTTGACATAGTGAGCAGGGCCAACAGTATTGAAGGACAACATGGAATGATACCAGGGCTATAAAATTACACACACTCTTTGATCCAGCAATACCACTACTAGGTTTATACCTCAAAAAGATAAAAAAAAAACCCTAGATATACAAAAATATTTGTAAGTAGCTCTTTTTGTGGTGACAAAGAATCAGAAATTGAGGCAATGTTCGTCAATTGGGGAATGGCTGAACAAGTTGTGGCATATGATTGATTATAATGGAATACTATTGTTCTTTAATAAATTACAAGGGGGAGTGGTTCAGAAAAACCTGCCAAAACCAATATGAATTGAGGCAAAGTGAAGTGAAAAGAACCAGATCATTGTACACAATAAAAGCAATGTTGTAATGATCATCGTCAAAGACTTGGCTACACTTATCAATACAATGATTTAAGACAATTCCAAAGGATTTATAACAATAACAACAAAAAAAATGCTATCTACCTCCAGAATGAAAGAACCAATGAATTCTGAGTGCAAATTGAAATATAATTTTCTCACTTTTTTTTGCTTTGTTTTGAGAAATGGCTAATATGGAAAATTTTTGCATAATTTCACATGTATAATTGATATCATATCGTTTGTCTTCTCAGTGGGTGACAGATGAGAGAGAAGGGAAAAAATCTGGAACTCAAAATCTAAAAAGAAAAGAATGTTAACAATAATAAATGATCATTTAAAAAGGGGAGAAAAAATTGCTTGGGAGAACTTGACCTATATACCTGGAACTGGTATAGTTCAGAGGATGGGCATTAGGTCCATCACACAGTAAGCCCAACAACATTTAAAATTGGACTTGGTTTCCTAACAGATTAGAAAGGGAGCATAATAGGGCATTGGACTTGGAAGCAGGAAAACTCAGATGCAAATCCTTATTCAGACTCTCCTTGACTGTATGACCCTGGACAGGTCACTAAACCCTTCTGTGCCTCAGTTTCCTCATATGTAAAAAAACCTAAATAAAAAAAGAAAGTTGTACTCAGTGGCCTCTAAGGTTCCTTCTAACTCTAGATTTGTGATTCTATGAGAACCATCTGAAAGGATGAACGTACTTGTGGGTGTCCAAATTATTCTTGTTGTGTGCTATGGGGGGGAGACAAGCTAAGGCACTGTAGGTGAATGCTGCCTTGTAAGACAGAAGTCACTGCCAGAAACCACAATCATTTCGATGGGTTTGACCTCAAGGCATGAGCATAAATCCTCAAGGATTGAATCAATGCAATTCCTCATTCAGTCAATCTTCAAGGCTGTTTGGAATTCTGCCGCAGGGCCAAATCAGTTCTGCCACTAATGACACAAAAATCATTCCTCCAGAGAAATGCAAATGATTTCCATTAAATAAGCATTCTCTCCATCAGTTTTATCCGACATTCTTTCAGGCATGGCAGTGTTCTGCTCTCCCCAGTCCCTGAGGTTCAGCCCCTCTGGACTCTCCTACCTGTAAGAGGAGAACAAAAATGCATTCCAAAAGCACCATGAGCTGGGACCACAATGGCTTGTCTGACATGTTGATTGGTGTCAGCAAAGCAAGCCTGCCTCCAGGGTGGACAGAAGAACCATCTCTATTCAGAAAGCACCAATGAAGTTTTGTGCCCAGTGGAAACCCAGTACCTGGCATCAGAATCACAGGGAGAAAAGAACTGTGGCAGGTGGAATGGTGCCTTGGGTCACTGCCCAAAGCTTCTTTTGTTCTGGATGAAAACAGCCCGGGAAGAATAATTTCAGGGAAAAGAGAAGCCCAGCTTCTGCTTAGGTCAAAGAATCATGAATTCAGAGCCTACTGAGTACAACGCCTTCAATTAAAGATGAGAAAATGTATGCACAAAATGACTAAGTAAACATTTAGACAGCTTGTTTGTGACAAGATCTGAACTCAGATCTTCCAACTAGATAGTCTAGCATTCTACCTATGATGCTGTTTGGATGTGGTAGTTAAGATTAGAAATAGATCATTTTGGGGACAGCGGGGTGACCCAATGGATAGAGAGCCGGGCCTGGAGACCAGGAAAACCTTGGGTTCAAATCTGGATCAGATGCTTCCTAGCTGTGTGATCCTGGGCAAGTCACTTGACCCCAACTGCCTAACCCTAACCACTCTTCTGCCTTGGAACCAATACTTAGTATTGATTCTAAGAAGGAGAGAGAAGGAGAGAGAGTGAGAGTGAGAGAGAGAGAGAGATTGAGAGAGAGAGAGAGAGAGAGAGAGAGAGAGAGAGAGAGAGAGAGACAGAGAGAGAGAGAGAGAGAGAGAGAGAGAGAGAGAGAGAGATGGATATCAGAGGATATCATTAATGAAAGATCTGAACTGGAAATCAGAAAAGTGATTTCAAGTTCAAGTTCTGTTCTTTACTAGCAATGTAACTTTAGGAAAGTCACTGAATACCCTTACGGTTCAATTTTCTCATCTATAAAATGGGCATAACAATGCTTTTCCTATCTAATTCTTTGAGTTGTGGAGAGGAAAGCCCTGAGTCAGCCTTAATAGTGAAGCTAGGTAGCACAGTGAATAGAATGCCAGCCCTGAGCCAGAAAGATTCATCTTTGTGAGCTGAAATCCACCCTCAGACACTAGTTGAGGGACCCTAAGCAAGTAAACTATAACTGTTTTCTTCATTCTCTTCATGCTGAAAAAGGAATAGCAAACCACTCAAGAATTTATGCCAAGGCATGAAAATTAAAAAAAAAAATAGAAAGTGAACAAATTAAAAATCCTAAGATGAGGACTAAATTAGAGATCCTAAAAATCAAAGGAGAAATTAATAAAATTGAAAGTCAAAGAACTATTGATTTAATAACTAAGACTAGAATCTGGTACTTTGAAAAAACAAGTAAAATAGACAAAGAACTGCTCAATCTAATTAAAAAAAGGAAAGAAGAAAACCAAATTGACAGTATCCAAGATGAAAAGGGAGACCTCACCTCTAATGAAGATTAGGCAATCATTAAATACTATTATGCCCAATTATATGGCAACAAATATGGCAATCTAGGTGATATGGATGGATACTTACAAAAATACAATTGCCTAGACTAAAAGAGGAAGAAATAGATTACCTAAACAACCCCATACCAGAAAAAGAAATTGAGCATGCCATCAAAGAACTTCCCAGGAAAAAATACCCAGGTCCAGATGGATTCACAAATGAATTCTATCAAACATTCAAAGAACAACTAATCCCAATATTATACAAACTATTTGACATAATAAGCAAAGAGGGAGGTCTACCAAATCCCTTTTATGACAAAAATATGGTACTGATTCCAAGGCCAGGGGAGTCAAAAACAGAGAAAGAAAACTACAGACCAATCTCCTTAATAAACATAGAGGCAAAAATCTTAAATAGGATACTAGCAAAAAGACTCCAGCAAGTCATCAGGAGGGTTATTCACTATGGCCAGGTAGGATTCATACCAGGAATGCAAGGATGGTTCAATATTAGGAAAACCATCCACATAATTGACCATATAAACAAGTAAACCAACAAGAATCACATGATTATCTCAATAGATGCAGAAAAAGCCTTTGACAAAATACATCCATTCCTATTGAAAACACTAGAAAATATAGGAATTGAAGGGTCTTTCCTAAAAATAATAAACAGTATATATCTAAAACCATCAACCAACATCATCTGCAATGGCGATAAACTAGAAGCATTCCCAATAAGATCAGAACTTAAACAAGGATGCCCATATATAGAGGATACCTCTATTATTTAACATTGTATTAGAAACGCTAGCTGTAGTGATTAGAGAAGAAAAAGAAATTGAAGGTATTAAAATTGGCAATGAGGAGACCAAGCTATCACTCTTTGCAGATGATATGATGGTCTACTTAAAGAATCCTACAGAATCAACCAAAAAGCTAGTGGAAATAATCAACCATTTTAGCAAAGTTGCAGGATACAAAATAGACCCACATAAGTCATCAGCATTTCTACATATCTCCAACACATCTCAGCAGCATGAATTAGAAAGAGAAATTCCATTCAAAATCACCCTAGACAATATAAAATACTTAGGAATCTATCTGCTGAGACAAACATAGGAACTATATGAACACAACTACAAAACACTCTCCACACAATTAAAACTAGATCTAAACAATTGGAAAAAAACATTGATTGCTTATGGGTAGGATGAGCTAACATAATAAAAATGACAATCCTACCCAAATTAATTTACCTATTTAGTGTCATACCCATTGAACTATCAAAAAACTTTTTTACTGAATGAGAAAAAAACCGTAACAAAGTTCATTTGGAAGAACAAAAGATCAAGGATATCCAGGGAAATCATGAAAAAAAATGTGAAGGAAGGAGGACTTGCAGTCCCAGATCTCAAACTATACTATAAAGCAGTGGTCATCAAAACAATTTGGTACTGGCTAAGAAACAGAAAGGAGGATCAGTGAAATAGACTTGGGGTAAAAGACCTCAGCAAGACAGTCTATGATAAGCCCAAAGATCCCAGCTTTTGGGACAAAAAATCCACTATTTGATAAAAACTGCTGGGAAAATTGGAAGACAGTATAGGAGAGATTATGCTTGGATCAACATCTCACACCCTCCACCAAGATAAACTCAGAATGGGTGAATGACCTCAATATAAAGAAGGAAAGTATAAGCAAATTAGGTGAACAAAGAATAGAATACATGTCATATCTTTGGGAAAGGAAAGTCTTTAAAACCAAGCAAGAGCTAGAAAAAAATCATAAAATGTAAAATCAATAACTTTTATTACATCAAATTAAAAAGTTTTTGTACAAACAAAACTAATGCATCCAAAATTAGAAGGGAAGCAACAAATTGGGAATCAGTCTTCATTACAAAAACCTCTGACAAAGATCTAATTACCCAAATTTACAAAGAACTAAATCAATTATACAAAACATCAAGCCATTCTCCAGTTGATAAATGGGCAAGGGACATGAATAGGCAATTTTCAGTTAAATAAATCAAAACTATTTAAAAGCACATGAAAAAGTTTTCTAAATCTCTTATAATTAGAGAGATGCAAATCCAAATAACTCTGAGGTATCACCTCACACCTAGCAGATTGGCTAACATGACAGCAAAGGAAAGTAATGAATGCTGGAAGGGATGTGGCAAAGTAGGAACACTAATCCACTGCTGGTGGGGTTGTGAACTGATCCAACCATTTTGGAGGGCAATTTGGAACTATGCCCAAAAGGCGCTAAAAGACTGTCTACCTTTTGATCGAGCCATAGCACTGCTGGGTCTGTACCCCAAAGAGATAATGGACAAAAAGACTTGTACAAAAAATTCATAGCTGCGCTCTTTGTGGTGGCCAAAACCTGGAAAACGAGGGGATGCCCATCAATTGGGGAATGGCTGAGCAAATTGTGGTATATGTTGGTGATGGAATACTATTGTGCTCAAAGGAATAATAAAGTGGGAGAATCCCATGGGAACTGGAACAACCTCCAGGAATTGATGCAGAGTGAGAGGAACAGAACCAGGAGAACATTGTACACAGAGATGGATACACTGTGGTACAATCGAATGTAATGGACTTCTCCATTAGGGGTAATGCAGTGTTCCTGATCAACTAGGAGGGATTTATGAGAAAGAACAAATATCCATATTCAGAGGAAAAACTATGGGAGTAGAAACACAGAAGAAAACAACTGCTTGAATACATGGGTGGAGGGGATATGATTGGGGATATAGATTCTAAATGAACATCCTAAGGCAAACACCGACAACATGGAAATAGGTTCTGATCAAGGACACAAGTGATACCCAATGAAATTGCAGGGCTGCTGGAAGGGTGGGTGGAGGAGAGGGGAGGGAGGCAAATAATGTGATTATTGTGACCAAGGAATAATGTTCTAAATTGATTAAATAAATTAATTTAAAAAATAATTTATGCCAATAAAACTCCAAATAGATTCATGAATATTTGGACATGACTGAAAAATGGCTGATTAACAACAAAAACTGTATAAATGAGAATTATATATAGGGCTTCTTATACAATAGATTTTGGTGGGGGTTATGTTAGGAGTTGGGAAGAAGTCTTTCCCCTTGCCTTTTCTTCACTCTATTATGATAGAATAAAGAAACTGAGTAGTTCTAGTTAATTGATGATTTGGGATGCCAACTGGGATGCAAAGCTCTGGTAATCAAGGACCCCAAGTTTGGTTTCTTCACAGTTAATACACAATTTGAAGGGAATGAAAAATAGGATTATAGGAATTGCTACATCTGGTTTCTCAGTGGAAGGTATAAGGAGACACTGAGCTGAGAGGGAGAGTGGGTAGTTTCGGAATATTCTTTAAGTCAGATGACTTTTGGGAGGGTGAATAATCTTTTTTTTTCTTTTTTTTTCTTTTTTTCTTTTTTTTTTTTAAACCCTTACCTTCCGTCTTGGAGTCAATACTGTGTATTGGCTCCAAGGCAGAAGAGTGGTAAGGGCTAGGCAATGGGGGTCAAGTGACTTGCCCAGGGTCACACAGCTAGGAAGTGGCTGAGGCCAGATTTGAACCTAGGACCTCCCGTCTCTAGGGCTGACTCTTAATCCACTGAGCTACCCAGCTGCCCCCAGGGTGAATAATCTTTTAACTTTTCCAAAATCAAGTGACTTACAAGTAGCTGAAATTTAGCTCAACAAAATGGTGGATAAGGGAAGAATGGAGTCACTAATGATATTTTTTAATGTTACAAATTCTTTTTAACTTGGCTGCCCTTATATCATTTGGGTCATTGGGACAAAGGTGCTCACTGGGACAATGGTGCTCACTCACATAACACTTGAATTAGCTCTGAATCGCCAACTACAGTCTTTATAATGACACAGAGGACCACCAGGCTTTACTGTCTATTCTACTGAAGGTCCAAAGGTCCTTTGGACTTTATTCTACTGTTATGCCATCCAGACCTTTGGGCCTTGCCACTTGACCTACTGATATACATTTAAAATTCCTGACACTCATTCTCTACTCCATTTATTCACTCATGTCCTTTACACCCCCATTCTTCTTTGTACCCCTTATTGCTCAATTTTCTTATATATACAATTTCTCCCAATGAAAGTATGTTCTTTGAAAGTTGGGACTGTGTCCCCTTCTCCACTTATATACTTAGCTTCTTCATAGTGCTTGGTACATAATAAACATTTAATAAATATATTTTTTCATTCTTTCATTCAAGGAGGACCCCAAAAAGGAAGCCAAAGGACCTGAAGACAAATCTCAGATCTCTCCCTACTGCCAAAATGAATTAATTCTCTCTCTCTCTCTCTCTCTCTCTCTCTCTCTCTCTCTCTCTCTCTCTCTCTCTCTCTCTCTCTCTCTCTCCTCTCTCTCTCTCTCCTCTCTCTCTCTCTCCTCTCTCTCTCTCTCTCTCTCTCTCTCTCTCTCTCTCTCTCTCTCTCTCTCTCTCTCTCTCTCTCTCTCTCTCTCTCTCTCTCTCTCTCTCTCTCTCTCTCTCTCCTTCTCTTTCTTTCCCAAGTCAGATTTGAACACCCTACCTGTCATCTCCAGCCCTGTCTCTCTACCACCTAGCTTCTCTCACAACCTATCTTTCAGTACTAATTTTTTATTACTCCCCTTCTCACGCTGCAATTCTGCCAAATGACCACCCCCTTGCTCTTCACATATGGCATTGCAACCTTTCCAGTCTCTTGTCCTCTTTCTTGGAAGACATTCCTTCTTTCTCTATGGTTCATAGAATACCTCAAACCTTCTCTTCCTTCAAGGTACCACTTAAGCACCATCTTCTCCATGAAACTTTTCCTGATTTGCCCCAAATGTTAATGTCTACCCTTGAGCTACTTTGTGTTTCTCTACTTTTATTCATTTTTAAAATTCTGTATATACTTAGATATACTGTTTAACTTCCTCTAGAGTAGTTATTGTTCCATTCTTGGCATTATAAACTCCTTGAGGGCAGGGACTGTCTTTTGTTTCTTTTTGTTCCCCCTCCTTAGCATACTACCTGACTTATAGTAGGTGTTTGTTGTTCAGTCATGTCTGACTCTTTGTGACCCCTTTTTGGGGTTTCCTTGCCAAAGTCATTTACCATTTCTTTTTCCAGCTTATTTTATAGATGAAGAAACAGAGACAAACTCAATGAAATGATTTGCCCACGACTAATAAAAGTCTGAGTTCAGATTTGACCTCAATATAGGGAGTCTTCCCCACTCCAGGCTAGGTACTCTATTCACTGTCTGCCCCAGTAGGTGTTTAATAAATGTTTATTGATTAGTTGTGTCAGCTTGAATTCTGGAAACCCCAAATTTGCCCCATCCCTTGGGAACTTGCCTTTAGGGGAAGTCCCAAACTGACCTTATTTTAGACTGAACAAGGGATCACCAAGCATCCATTTTAAGTATCTTGAATAGGAGTAATAGAAATGCTCAAATCCTCAATCACCATTTTTGTCTTAGAAGGTTCCCTCATTGTATAAGAGGTCCATTCCCAGGAAGACTAGCACTTGGCTGGAGCCATCCTTTCTGTCCATTGTAATAATAGACCACTCCCTGGTACCCAGCTTTTGACTATAGCCTCTTTCCCAGGCCTGCCCACCTGTGTATAGTTTGCTATGCTTAATTCCCCAAAAGGTATATAAGTCCCTAAATTCTATTATTCTTTGGAGAATCATCTTTGGTGGTGATTCTCTCATAGACACTGTTCCCAGAGTCTTGACTCTGGCATTTAGTGCTGGGCTCTGTGGGGCAGCTGAATATTAAGGACTCATCTCTTTTCCTGATTAAAGATTTGGTTTTATGACTACTTCAGTGGTTCTGTGTTTTTCTAGGTTTGACATTTGTATTCTCATCACTTAGTACAATGACTGGCAATAATGGGATTAGAACCTAATGGAGATTTCCTTATTTCTTTGGAATAACTATTACAAAAACAAAATTTCTCAATTCTTACCTTCAGTTGATTTTACAGTGTCCTAGTGTGCTTTGGTTCTAGATTCTAGCTCTGCAACTAACAGCAATGTGAAGAAAATGATTTCCTTTTTCTGGGTCTCACTTTCTTAATCTTTAAAACTAAGAAGGGCTCATGCTAAAAGGCATAAACCTGGAGGTCCTTGGCTATTGGGGAATTTTATGACCTTAGGTATAGCTAGAGAGGTAGCTCAATATATTAGATTAAGAGCAAGATGTAGAGTTAAGTAGACCTGAATCCTGCATCTCAATACCTACAAGCTTTTTGACAGTGGGCAGTCATAATTTCTAAATGTCCTAGGCCAGTGATGGCAAACCTTTTAGAGACTAAGTGATCAAACTGTCCCCCACTTTGCCTTACTCCAGATAGGGAAGGGAAGAAATGCTCCCATTGGGCTGCTGGGCAGAGGGTGGATGACTCATGAATGCATGGAGAGGGAGCAGCCCAGCCTACTGGCATTCTAATAAGGAATACTGGCAAAATCTGTGCTGAGGTGATGGCAAAAGTGCATGTGCCCACAGAAAAATCTCTGAGTGCCCCCTCTGGCATGCATGCCATAGGTTCTCCACCATGGTCCTAGGCAAATCTCTAAAACTATAAAGTACCAAGGACTTGCCAATTGACATGAGTGGAGAGACCCCTTCCCCCCAATCATAATAATATGCATCAGAGATTTCCCACCATGATGAAATTGCAGATCTCGACCTTTAAAAAAAATGATGGTCCCTGAAAATTTGCTTATTAACAAATAAGCAAATACTATGAATTATGGTGAACACATGCACTCTTATAGAAAAATTAATATTGCAAGTGTTCTATCCAATTACCCAATAAATAACTTTCTGGGACATCATGTCCCCCCAAAAGTCCAATATTTTGCTAAGTAGTAACTGAATAAAATTATGGTTGGCATTATAATAAAGGATATCTAAAAGATTGACAGGCAGAAAACATGGAGAAACACATGCCAAAGAACCTCTGAGATTTCTCACAAAAGCATGCACATACTGGTTTTGCATGATGGGTGTCTGGAGCTATGTAAGTGATAATGTGGGTGGTGTGGGTGACACAGAGCTGTAGTGTTTGCTTCTGGTTAGAAAACTCTCCAGATCTTGCTTGGAGTGTGCTGACAAATGAAGGGCAGAAAGTCTTTGTTAGGCCATGTGTCCTGATTTCTGGTTTACAAAATATGGTCATTGTTCATCTGTTCCCTGCCAGGTGCTTTGCAAGATGAAGAATAAGAAACAGTTCATTCTGCCCTTGATAAGAGCTGAACATTGGTGCTGGGAGATGAAAACCAAGCCCTTCATTTCTGAAGGAAAGGTAATACACAAAGACAATGAAGACCTCCTTAGGCTCAGGCTCAGAGAAGATGACAAGCTCTCTCCTCCCTCAATCCCAACTCCATCACACCAAGTGCCCTTAGATGGACCTTTAATTGACCAGGGCAGCTGATCCCAGAATTTTCTTCTTATATTACAAAGTTATTCCTCCTTCTGAACTCTAAACCTTTATATTCTGCCCTCTCATCTGCCAGTCATGTGGATCATGAAGAGATGAAGAATGGCCTGATGAATGAATTCATCATAAGATGTTAATAGCATTTCTCTCCTGGGGAAATCTGTTTTTCCAAAGTCAGTATCCTAAGACATAAATCTAAAATGAAGGCGTTTTGGGCACCATGGGAGAATCTTAAAGGAGTTTTCCCCCAGACCTATCGATTTCTATCATATAGGCAACTACCTACTTCAGCTAGGCAGAACGCCTATTCCCCTTCTTCACAAAGATAAGGAATCAGAGAGAAAACAGGGCATGTAGGCAATATGGAAAAGGAAGAAGGGAGGTATTTGGGGGTAGCCTTCTTGGACATTATCTCTGATCCTGGGGTTATTTTCTGTTTCGGATATAAAAGGAGATATAGAAAACAATTCTAGTGGCAATAGTCAGTGTTTGGGAAGAGTTGGCAATCTTCCATGATGTCAGGCTGTTGGGCACAGCTTCCACAGATGAACTGTATGCAAACATGCCCATATTCACAAGTACTCAAGGGAACTACCCTACCCCTGTCTTGATCTTAGAAAAATGCAAGCCACCCTACAGATCACTATATAAATGACCCCAAGCTACTGAAGGCAACTAGCCTAAAATGATCCATGCCTGATTCAGAGAATCTTTACATTAAAGAGAAAAACATTTGAGATGAGGACATGTACCATTTCCCCCAGCAAAAGTCATTTGCTGGCTGAGTAGTGAATCAAGGTCAAATGTGGCTGCTGGGAATCCAGTGCCTATAAATAGAATTTGCCTTCTAACAGACAGCAGTCATAAGAAATAGATTGCCATAAGAATAACGACTGGCTTAATTTATATGTTTTCTGTAACCACATGGTAAACATGCTTTTGCTAGGGCTATTTTGTTGGCTATGTATTTTTGTACATACTAGATGAGTACTAAATTCTTCTAGCCCTACATGACTATATAAAGGGTAGTTATGGTGCTGTTGTATCACTGTAGTTGTGTCCCACTCTCCATGACCCCATTTGGGTTTTCTTTGGCAAAGAAACTGGAGTGGTTTGCCATTTCCTCATCCAACTCATTTAATAGACTGAAGAACTGTGATAAGCAAGTTAAATGACTTTCCCAGGTCACACAGCTAGTAAGTGTCTAAGGCTAGATTTGAACTCAGGAAGATAATTCCAAGTCCAGTGCTCTATCTACTGTGCCACCTAGTTGCTCAAGAGTTATACTATAGTTATTGCTATTATTTAAAATTGGAATTATTTCTTTTTTGTCTTTTATGACTATCTCTTTTTTAATATTTTCATATATAGTCTTTATTATTTCTTTTTAAAATATTTTTCATATATAGTCTTTACTTACCAAAGAGATAGTTCACAAAGCAAGAATGAAAGAGAAAAAAGGTCAATAAGATTAACTAAAACATCATATGAGTCTGACAATATATGTAATGTTCCACACTCATATTTCCCTATCTCTATAAAGAAGGGAGAAGAGTACATTTTTTTGTCTCTTCTTGAGAATTAGACTTGATTATTATAATTACACGGCATTAATTTTCATTTGAAGACAGGCTTCACCAGCTTCTTTCAATTCCTAACTAAAAACCTCATCTTCCACAAGAAATCTTTTTCAGCTCCTTGATTCCAGCGCCTTCCCTCTCTTAACTATTTCCCATTTATCCTACTTATGGTTCATATGGTACATATTTGTTTGCTTGCTATTTCTCTCATTAGATTATGAGCTCCATGAAGGCAAGAATTCTCTTTTGTCTTTTAGTATCCCCAGGTTTTAGCACAGTGCCTGGCACACAGTAGGTATCTACTAAGTGCTTATTGATTGATTAAAAAAAATAATCCTGTATATTGCTTTCCTGTTTTTACTTACTTCAATTTAAGTCACCTCTTAGGAATCTTTTTGTATTTCTCCACATTCTTTACGGTCATAATTTCTTATAGTGCAACAATATTCCATGGCATTCATGAGCAACAGTTGTTTTATCCATTTCCCAAGAAGTGAATATCTACTTTATTTCTAATGCTTTGCTGCTACAAAAAGTGTTTTTGTGAATAGATTGGTATATATGGATTCTTTCTTTATATTAAACTTTTGGAGGAACAAACCTAATTATATTATATCTAAGTCAAAGGGCATGTGCATTTTAGTCACTTTCTTAGTGTAATTCCAAGTTTCTTTCAAAAATGGCTGAATCAGTTTATAGCTCCACCAACTGTGTATTAGTGTTCCAGACTTTCTACAGTCTCTTCAACATTGATGATTCATATATTTTGTAATCTTTGTCAGTTTTCCTAAGTATATAGTAGACTCTTAGGTTGCTTCGAGGTTTATGATTATTAATAATTGTTAATATTATATTTAAGAACACAGGAAGGATCTGTGATTTCATCAGTGTAGGGAACTTCTATCATTAAAGATTGACAGATCACAATGTACTTTTTAGATAAGTGCTAGGGAATTGCCTCTAGTACAGAGTGGTTAGGTGACTTTCCCAGCATTACAGAACACATTAGTTTCACCGGGAGGATTTGAATCCAAGTTTTCCTGGCTCTCAGTCCAGAATTCTACCTAGTGTAACCTGCTGTTACTTCTGATACTCTATTTACATGGAAGGTGATCTTCCCTATTTGGAAGTTCCCTCTAATGATGAAATTCACAATCTGTCCTTGACTATGCCTCTAGTTTGATTCCTATCCATGCTATCTTCCTCAGCCCAGGGATCTGCCCTTCATGCAAGAAGTGTTTCTTAATTTTTCATGATTTTTCCAAATAGATGTTGAACTCTCTAGACCATAGATTGTTCACTCATTATTTCCTGTGCGCATAGTCAGGATAAAAAAAACTCAAAATGATTACAAATCTCTTCCAGGAGGCTCTGAAATGTTCTGGGCTTAAAGGAATAGGCAAGCATCAACACAAAGAGAACTTAGAGAATCTCTCAATGATCTTGTATGCCATGGGGTGAAACACCATCTTATAATTCCTTTCAATAAGATGTTTCCGAGTGATACATCAAAATCATTTAGATTCCTTGAAAGATTTAATAGCACAAATAGCCCAGTTCAATGATCCTCTGGCCATAAATGTCAGGGAAATGTATGCTTATTAAAGACACTCACTACCACAGTGAAGGAAATCCAATGAAGATTTCAAGTTGAAGAGGAAATCATTATGAATAATATAATGTGATAAGATAATGTAATATAACACCATATCATCTATAACTACCATTACATTTATAATTATTATATTAATAACAATTTAAGCCAGTATGGTAGGGTGGATAGAATTCTGCATTTGGAGTTAGCAAGGTTTGGCTTCAGATTCTGTCTCTGGCACATAATTGGTCAGTGACATTGGGCAAATCTCTTAACTTGTGGGAGCCTTAGGCAACTCTTTAGAACTGATCTACTATTACAAATTGACTATCAACTATAACAGTAGAGGAAGTTTACAATCCAAAAATTTTCTACTATAGAAATCATATATTTAGATTATACACATATTCATATTTCTATAGTAATGCTGTCTTTTGCTTTTTCAATCACTAAAAAGCCCAGGGCAGGGAAGAACAACCAACAAATTCATAGATTAATATTGTTGTCATTATTTAGTTGTTTCTCTGACCCTTTGTGACCTTATTTGGGGTTTTCTTGGCAAAAATAGTGGAGTGATTTGCCATTTCATTCCCTAGCTCATTTTATAGATGAGGAAATTGAGGCAAACAGGATTAAGTGTCTTGCCCAGGGTCACATACCTAGTAAGTGTATGAGACTGATTTTAATCAAGAAGATGACTCTTCCTGACCCTGGAACCAGCATTTTATCCACTGCACCAGCTAACTATCCAATGAATTAAGATTAATCCATTATTAAAAGAAAAAGTCTAGTATTCACACAGGAAATGTTGGTCTTCAAAAGCCAGTTGTATGAAAATCCAGTATGTTTCTGGAAATTCAAAATCATTTAAGGGGCAGCTAGGAAGCATAATAGATGGAGCTCCAGGCCTGAAGTCAGGGGGACCTGGGCTTAAATCTGACCTCAGATACTTCTTAGCTGTGTGACTGGGCAAATCACTCAATCCAAGGACTTTTGGAGGCAAGATGGCAGCTTAGAAGCAAAAGTCAAGTCCTCTATGAAAACCCTTCCACGCAAATCAAAAATAACGCATTTTGAGGGGGACACGAAAACAAATTCAATGACAGGACAGAGCTTGGGGACACTCCAGCTCAATTCAACTTAAAAGATATGCCGAGAAGGTTGAATTCCTGGGCTTAAGGAAAAGAAAGAAGGAAGGTCCCAGGACCCTTCCCCCCCCCACCTACTGTGTTGAGACTCTGGCAGTTTCTAGGGTCTAGAGTGCCTTGCTACCATGGCTGCACAGGGCTCAGGGCTCTGACTGAGCAGCTAGTGGGGAGGTGGCTGGCAAAAAGGAAGAGAGGAGGATGAAGGTAACTGCCCTTCCACCTCCACACCTTCACCTTCAGCTTCTGCAGACAGCTGGGGAAGATCTAGTCTCAGGGCTCATCAATACAGCAGGCTAGCTGCATCAACCTAATCCAGTTAGTCAGCTGAGCAGAGAAGAAGCCCCTTCAGGACAAAATAGCCCAAACCCACAGATCCAGTAATTAAACAAAGGAGCAAGAATACAGCCAATGAAGGGGGAAAGAAGGAAAACATGAGTAAACAACAGAAAAAGAAAAAAGAAATTACAATCAGCTTCTATCCAGGTAATAAATAAATAATAGAATAAAGAACAAATGGAACAGAGGAGGACCAAGGAAGACCAAGCAGAAACTCAGGAACTCCAGTGAATTGGACACAGGCTTTGGAAGAACACAAAACACAATTCCAATCACTCAATCCCCTTTGTGGCTCTTCTGTCTTAGAATTGATACTAAGAAGGTAAGGGTTTAAAAAAATCATTCTCATTTACTCTTCCCCTTGTGGCGTTAATCATGGCAGAATAGGACTTAAATGATTGACTTTGAAAGTAGACCTTGAAGCAAGAACTTAATGGACTGACTAATTATTCTTGTACTAGAGACATTAGCCAATTTGTACTGAACAAACAAACAACTCTAACCTGCCAACTTGAAATCAATACTGTGTACTGGTTCTAAGACAGAGAGTGGTTAGGGCTAGGCAATGGAGGTTAAGTGACTTACCCAGGGTCACCCTGCTAGAAAGTTTCTAAGGCATTTTGATCCAAGGACCGTTCATTTCTAGGCCTGATTTCCAATTCACTGAGCCACCCATCTGTCCCCCAACTTGGACTGTAGGAAAAACTGAGCAAAACTAACTTTCCTACACAGGTGTCAGATCCACAAGCCAAGTCTAATTAGCAGCATGCTTTTGCCGACTAACTAGCTATTTTGGAAAGGAGATGGTGGGCAGAATGAGATTTGTCACCATATATACTAACAGATATTGATCTTTCTTTTTACGAATTGGTCATTAGATGGCAATTTAGTTAAAGATAAATGTTGCATCATGAGCCACAGCAATCTGTCCTGTCTCTTCTTCTTTCTCTCTGAGCACAGAATGCATTTTATTGTTATGCTGAAGACTCCATGAATTCAAAATCAATAACAAATTTAAGGAGAAAATAAAGTTGTCATGAAAAAATGAGCTAAAATCAGAGTTTATTAGACAAGTTAATCAAATCATCTTTGTTCGTGTCCTTGTTCTCTTTGAACTGATCTAGCCATTTACAATCACTGTTGGTACAAATAAAATCAATGCCATTTGAGGTCAAAAATCCTTTTGCTGAAGAAAATGGGATGAGTGGGAAGAACTTGACTTCCTAGAGAGCAGACACTAGAACTAAATGGAGGAGGGAGAAAACCTTGAGAAAGTTGATTACTACAGAGCTCTGAGGAGAATTCTTTACCCAACCCAAAGGTGCAGAGGGATTGCACAGATAAATGAAATCCAACTTAATCTCAAAACCACATTCTGGTCAATAGTTTTAACTCCTCCTTCCTCCAAATCTTTTTACCAGAACTACCAGCAAGGAGCCAAATGAACTGACTTGGACTTTTCTTTCCCTCTTTTCCATCCCAATCTAAGGGAAGTTGGGGAAGGACAATCGGGGCAGTCAAATAAAGTAAAGTAGGAAAAAAGTAGAAAGTAGACTTTTCAATCAAAGTAGGAACATCAGAAGCTTGGATCAACTACAAAATACATAAAAATTGAGAACTGACTATCTATAGGTATTAAAAGTATGGATTAGGGGATTTCCGGTAGTCTAGACACTGGATGCTTCCTTTCCTCAGACCCACCAATATAGATTACCTCAAAAGCCCCAAAAAACCATTTTCATGAGAACGAAGGGACTCTATAGTAGGGCATAGCATTGAAAGTTTGTGGGATTTGGGCATTTCTACACTATAAGGGAGTGAAAATGTTCCCACCCAAATGTGAGCTGATCTACCCTCCCCTACCCCACCTACAGAGCCAGAGTCAGAATCAGAGAGCACCAGAATCAGTGAGTGAGTGAGGCACACCTCTGGAGTGAGTAAGGGGCACCTCTAGGTCCTTGGGAGCTGACTAAAAATACTGAGGACCTACCCCTGAGAGAAGCTACACTTGAAATCCCATTGGGCTGGGGAGCGCAGACCCGGGGTGCTCTTGACGAGGAGGCACAGAGAAGGGCAGTGAACAGCAGAAGCTGCTGAGATTTGAGAGCTTGCCTCAGGCAAAATCCTTGCTCCTTGACTCCATACACAGAGATCCTGCCCATATCACTCAGATTTCTGACTAAAAAGGGAAGGAAAAATGACCACAGTGATGGCAAACTGCACCCAGGAGCCACAACTTCCATACACAACCAAAAAAAAAATACCCACAAAAAAAAGACATTGACCCTCAAAAGTTTTCATGGAGGAAAAACCCAGGCTACAGAGGAAATACAGGAAGAAATTCAAACAATGCCAAAACCTTCAAAAAAATGGAAATTGTCCACAAACTCTTGAAGAATTTAAATTGGAGCTCATCCAAAAGATGGAAGTCTTCTGGCAAGAAAAGTGGGAAATAGTTCAAAGAGAAAATAACAGTCTGAAGGACAAGAACTCCCAATTGAAGAAACAGCTGGAAGCCACAAAAAGCAGGATAGATCAAACCGAAAAGAAAAATCAAAAGATTAAAGCAGAAAACCAAAAGATTATAACAGAAAACCCAGCCTTAAGGACCAGATGTGGGCAACTGGAAACTGTAAAGATTAAAATTTAGGGGAGACTGAGGCAGGTAGAAATTAGTTTCTCTCTGCAAGGAGTATTATATTTTTTAGAGGTTTATTAAGGATTAAGGATTAAAGAAAATACAGGATAAGGAAAACATGCCTAGGCCAGAGGCCTAGAAAAGACCTCACCTACATTATGGAAAGAGCCACATCTGATCCAAAACGGAAGTCCAAAAAAAAGAGAGAGAGTCAAAAGCCTTTGCAATCAGCTTAAGTACTTTTTCGATCTTGCCCACCTCTGAATTCCGTGAGATTACAAAGCATTTTGGGGAAGTGGAGCAAGGGCTTGTGGGGATTGAAGTCCAAAGTTCAAATCTCAATTTTACAAAACCAATGATCTTGCAAAACAGCAAGAATTAATAAAGCAAAGTCAAAAGACTGACAAAACAGAAAACATAAAATATCTCACAGACAAGATGACAGATCAGGAAAACAGATCATGACAAGATAATTTGAGAATCATTGGTCTACCTGAAAAGCCAGAAATAAACAGAAATCTTGACATCATACTATAAGAAATCATCCAAGAAAACTCTCCTGATGCTCTTGAATGAGGGGGCAAAATAGACATTGAATGAGTTCATAGAACACCCTTTACACTAAATCCCCAAAAGACAACTCCTGGGAATGTAATTGCCAAATTCCAAAGCTTTCAAGCTAAGGAGAAAATTCTTCAAGAAGTCAAAAAGAGACAATTCAGATACCAAGGAGCACCAATCAGGATCACACAAGACCTGACAGATTCCACACTAAAGGACCACAAGGCCTGGAACATGATTTTCAGAAAGGCAAGAGAACTGGGTCTTCAACCAAGGATCACCTATCCATCAAAACTGACAATATACTTCCAGGGAAAAGTATGGGGGAAAATTATGGGCATTCAACAAAATAGAAGATTTCCAAGTATTTGTAAAGAAAAGACCAGAACTAAGTGGAAAGTTTGATATCCAAACATAAAGATCAAGAGAAACATGAAAAGGTAAATAAGAAAGAGATGGAAAAGGGGGAAATGTTTTTTTTTTATTATTCAAACTCTTTTCTTTAAGGGCTACAATTAGATCAAATTATATCTATATCTATATATTAATATATTTGGCAAAATGTTATTTGTATCTCTCAAAAATTGTATTCATTGTTATAGTAATTAGAAGAATCATTCATAGGAAAAGATTGGGGCATTAAGGGCTATAAGATGATATGCAAAAAAAGAAAAAGAGTTGGGGGGAATCGAAGATGGTACCAAGAGATACTTGAAGAAATGAAATAAATAGCATAATCTTTATCACACAAAGATACATATGGGAAGGGGAGGGGAAGAATACTCTTATGAGAAGGAGAAGAGAGTGCTAATAGGTAATACTTAAAACTTACTCTCAGTGAAATCAATTCTGAGAGGGAAGAGCAAATAGATCCATTGGGATCTTGAATTCTATCTTATCCTACAGGGTAAGTGAAAAGGGAAAACTAAGGGAGGGTTAGGGGTAAGGGATTACACAAAGGGAGGGAAGGAGACAGGGGAGGGGACTTAACAGACTCTAAAAAAAATAAGGGAACAAAAAGGAAGGTACAAGAAAGGGAAGCATATTAAGGGAGGAGATTAGGGAGATTGATTAAAAGTAAACCACTGATTTAAAAGGATATAGCAAAAGAAGAAAGGACAGAACTAGGAGAGGATATCAAAATGCTAGGGAATTCACAAGTGACAATCATAACTTTGAACATGAATGGGATGAACTCATCCATAAAACATAAACGAATAGGAGAGTGGATTAGAATCCAAAATCCTACCATATGTTGTCAACAAGAAAAACACCTGAGGTGGGTAGATCCTCACAAGTTCAGAATTAAAGGTTGGAGCAGGACATATTGGGCCTCAACTGATAGAAAGAAGGCAAGAGTTGGAATCATGATATCTGACAAAGCCAAAGTAAAAATTGACCTGATTAAAAGGGATATGGAAGGTAAATACATCCTGATAAAAGGGAGTATAGACAATGAGGAAATACCACTAATCAACATGTATGCACCAAATGGTATAGCATCTAAATTTCTAAAGGAGAAACTAGTAGAATTGAAGGAGGAAATAGATAGTAAAACTATATTAGTGAGAGACCTGAATTTACCACTATAAAATTTAGATAAATCAAATAAAAAAATCAATAAGAAAGAGGTAAAAGATATGAATGAAATCTTGGATTTAAAAAAATCCAAAATTGGATTTAATAGATATATGGAGAAAAATAAATAGGGACAAAAAGGAATACACCTTCTTTTCAGCAGCACATGGTACATTCACAAAGATTGACCATATACTAGGTCATTAAAAATGGCAAACAAATGCAGAAAAGCAGAAATAATAAATGCAAACTTTTCAGATCACAAAGCAGTAAAAATAATGATCAATAAGGGTACATGGAGAGTCAAATAAAAAATTGATTGGAAATGAAATAATATAATTCTCCAAAATCAGTTAGAGAACAAATCATAGAAACAATTAATAATTATATCGAAGAAAATAACAATGATGAGACATCCTTTCAAACTCTATAGGATGCAGCCAAAGGGGGAACTCAGAGGAAAATTTATATCCTTGAGCTCATATATTAACAAATTAGGGAGGTCAATGAATTGGACAAGCAAATCAAAAAACTTGAGAGCAAACAAATTAAAACCCACCAGCAGAAAACTAAATTAAAGATCCTAAAAATTAAGGGAGAAAATAATAAAATTGAGAGTGATAGAACTATTGAACTAATAAATAAGACTAGAAGCTGGTATTAAAAAAAACAAACAAAATAGACAAAGTACTGGCCAATCTAATTTAAAAAAAGGAAAGAAGAAAACCAAATTAACAATATCATAGATGAAAAGGGAGAACTCACCTCCAATGAAGAGGAAATTAAACCAATCATAAAAAAAACTATTTTGCCCAATTATATGGCAATAAATATACCAATATAGGTGATATGGAGGAAATTTTACAAAAATATAAATTGCCTAGATTAACAGAAGAAGAAATAGAATTCTTAAATAATCCCATATCAGAAAAAGAAATGAACAGGCCATCAAAGAACTCCCTAAGAAAAAATCCCCAGGGACTGATGTATTCACAAGTGAATTCTATCAAACATTCAAAGAACAGATAATCCCAATATTATACAAACTATTTGACATAATAAGCAAAGAGGGAGTTCTACCAAATTCCTTTCATGACACAATTATGGTACTGATTCCAAAGCCAGGCAGGTCAGAAATGGAGAAAGAAAACTAGAGACCAATCTCCTTAACGAACATAGATGCAAAAATCTTAAATAGGATATGAGCAAAAAGACTCCAGCAAGTCATCACAAGGGTTATTCACTACGATCAGGTAGGATTTACACCAGGAATGCAAGGATGGTTCAATATAAGGAAAACCATCCACATAATTGACCACATCAACAAGAAGACCAACAAAAATCACATGATTATCTCAATAGACCCAGAAAAAGCCTTTGACAAAATACAACACTCATTCCTATTGAAAACACTTGAAAATATAGGAATAGAAGGGTCTTTCATAAAAATAATAAACATTATCTAAAACCATCAGCCAACATCATCTGCAGTGGGGATAAACTAGATGCATTCCCAATAAGATCAGAAGTGAAACAAGGATGTCCATTATCATCTCTTTATTTAACATTGTACTAGAAACAATAGCAGTATCAATTAGAGAAGAAAAAGAAATTGAAGTTATTAAAATTGGCAATGAAGAGACCAAGCTATCATTCTTTGCAGATGATATGATGGTCTACTGAAAGAATCCTAGAGAATCAGTTGAAAAGCTAGTGGAAATAATCAACCATTTTAGCAAAGTTGCAGGATACAAAATAAACCCACATAAGTCATCAGCATTTCTATATATCTCCAACACATCTCAGCAGCATGAATTAGAAAGAGAAATTCCATTCAAAATCACCCTAGGCAATATAAAATACTTAGGATTCTATCTGATGAAACAAACACAGGCACTGTATGAACACAACTGCAAAACAATCTCCACACAACTAAAACTAGATCTAAACAATTGGAAAATATTAATTGCTCATGGGTAGGATGAGCTAACCTAATAAAAATTACCATCCTACCCAAAACTATCTATTTATTTAGTGCCATACCCATCAAACTTCCAAAAAAAGTTTTTTACTAATTTAGAAAAAAACATAACAATGTTCATTTGGAAGAACAAAAGATCAAGGATATCCAGGGAAATCTTGAAAAGAAATGCAAAGGAAGGTGGCCGTGCAGACCCACATCTCAAACTATACTATAAAGCAGTGGTCATCAAAATAATTTGGTACTGGCTAGGAGACACAAAGGAGGATCAGTGGAATAGACTTGGGGTAAGTGACCTCAGCAAGACAGTTTATGACAAGTCCAAAGATCCCAGTTTTGGGGACAAAAATCCAGTATTTGATAAAAAAAAAACTGCTGGGAAAATTGGAAGACAGTGTGGGAAAGATTAGGCTTGGATCAATACCTCACACCCTCCACCAAGATAAACTCAGAATGGGTGAATGACTTGAACATAAAGAAGGAAACTATAAGTAAACTATGTGAACACAGAATAGTATACATGTCAGACCTATAGGAAGGGAAAGATTTTAAAACCAAGCAAGACATAGAAAGAGTCACAAAAAGTAAAATCAGTGATTTTGATTACATCAAATTAACAAGGTTTTATACAAATAAAACCAATGTAATCAAAATTAGAAGAGAAGCAGCAAATTGGGAAACAATCTTCATAACAAAAACCTCTGACAAAAGTCTAATTACCCAAATTTACGAAGAGCTAAATCAATTGTACAAAAAAATCAAGCCATTCTCCAATTGATAAATGGGCAAGGGACATGGATAGGCAATTTTCAGTTAAAGAAATCAAAACTATTAATAAGCACATGAAAAAGTGTTCTAAATCTCTTATAATCAGAGAAATGACAATCAAAACAACTCTGAGGTATCACCTCACACCTAGCAGATTGGCTAACATGACAGCAAAGGAAAGTAATGAATGCTGGAAGGGATGTGGCAAAGCTGGGACATTAATGCATTGCTGGTGGAGTTGTGAATTGATCCAACCATTCTGGAGGGCAATTTGGAACTATGCCCAAAAAGTGACAAAAGAATGTCTATACTTTGATCCAGCCTTAACACTGCTGGGTTTGTACCCCAAAGAAATAATAAGGAAAAAGACTTGTACAAGAATATTCATAGCTGTGCTCTTTGTGGTGGCAAACAAATTGGAAAATGAAGGGATGCCCATCAATTGGGGAATGGCTGAGCAAATTGTGGTATATGTTGGTGATGGAATACTATTGTGCTAAAAGGAATAATAAAGTGGAGGAATTCCATGGAGACTGGAACAACCTCCAGGAATTGATGCAGAGTAAAAGGAACAGAGCCAGGAGAACATTGTACACAGAGACTGATACACTGTGGTACAATCGAATGTAATGGACTTCTCCATTAGTGGCAATGCAGTGTTCCTGAACAACGCAGAGGGATCTATGAGGAAGAATACTATCCACATTCAGAGGAAACACTGTGTGAGTAGAAACACCAAAGAAAAACAACTGCTTGACTACATGGGTCAAGGGGATATGACTGGGGATGTAGACTGTAAATGAACATCCTAGTGCAAACATTATGGAAATGGGTTCTGACCAAGGACACATGTAATACCCAGTGGAATTGTGCATCAGCTACAGGAAGGGGTGGGGGAAGGGAAGGGAGGAATAGAAAATGATTTTTGTAACCAAGGAATAATGTTTGAAATTGACCAAATTAAAAAAATGTTAAATTCAAAAAAGTATGGATTAGATATTTAAATAGAGGCACGTAGGCAGTACAATGGATAGAGTGTTGGGCCTGGGGTCAGGAAGACTCCTTTTCCTGAGTTCAAATCTGGTCTCAGATACTCACTAGCTTTATGACCATAGACAAGTCATTTAATGCTGATGGGCTCAGTTTCCTTATCTGGAAAATGAGTTGGAGAATGAAATGACAAACCATATCAGTGCCTTTGCAAAGAAAACCACAAATGGGGTCCCAAAAATTTCAATTCTCCTGAAAAACAACTGAACAACAAAGATATTAAAAAAGCACTTCAAGGAACTAGGAAATGTAATACCTGGGCTTCAAGTCACTTTGACTACTAATGTGAACTTGGCCTTTTTTCATCTCTAGGATTCAGTTTCCTCACCTGTAAAAGGAAGGGGTTGATTAGATGATCTCTAAGGTATCTTTCAAGTCATAATCTTTGATCACATGGAATGCTATAGAGAGAGCGCTCAGAGATAGCTTTAAAAAAAAAGGACTATAATTTTTGAGAGAGTTTATAGTTTACTAGACATGTAATCAAGAAGACCTGGGTTAAAATTCTCCTTCAAATTTATTGTCTATATGATTATGGGAAAGTCATTGAACATCTCTGAAACTTAATTTCCTTGTTCGTAAAATGAAGATTAGGTCTTAAACTAAAGTTCTTCCCAAATCTAAATCAACGCTACCATGATACATAGAGAAGAGGAGAATCTCTTAAAGAAGGGATTAATTTAATTTTGATGAATATTTAAAAAAATTTAAAACTACATGGTATTTTCTAAATAGTTTATAATATTTTGATATATTGTTAATTGGTAATCTTATGTATTTTATTTTATGCTTTTAAAAATATTCTAAGGTGCCCAACCCACTTAAAAAGCTTTAAAATCTCTGTCTTAGAGGTCAGATAGTATAACTGTATCTTTTAGAAAATAAACATGATATTCAAGGTTGTCAAATGACTTGTTCAAGATCATAGAGATATTATGTAGCAAAACCAAGATTTAAATTGATGTCTATCTGACTCCAAATCCAGTGCTTTTCCCACTTCCACTAAGAAACTCCCCTAGGGGCAGCTAAGGTAGGTGGCTCAGTGATAGAGATCTAGACATGAAGACAAGAGGTTCTGGGTTCAAATCTGACCTCTAACACTTCTTAGCTATGTGACCCTGGACAGGTCCCTTAACACCAATTATCATTCTTCTGCTTTGGAACTGATACTTAATATTGATTCAAAGACAGAATGTAAGGATTTTTAAAAATAAGAAACTCCCCTAAAAAGAGTTCTGCCTTCACTAATGATATCTTCCTACATGGGAACTAGACCCATGTAGTACATCCTGCTTTTTTTTTTTTAAAGCTCATTAGTCAAACCTTCCTGACCTAAAGCCTGGTAAGGGTTAACTGAGAGTCATGTAAATTAGTAAAGGCTTGGTGAAAAAAAATTTCAAAGGCTTGATAAATAAATGACTGTTCATGTTTAATTCAAAGTGCTCAGGCTTCCTGAAGAGAACAGAGAAAACGAGCTTTTTCAATTAAAGCCACACCAAGGGTTTAATTTTTCCTTCTCTTGGCTCTCATGCGACCTTTTTGGGCTCTTCATCTTCACTTGGGCTCCTTGGAGTGCTAACCCTGCACCATTCAGGTACACATAGACATCGCTGATTCTTCTCCCTGTTGTTTTGTAGAGAGCAGGACTAGAATGGAATCAGGGCTTCCTTGTTATTACAGGGAATAGACAGTTCCTGTATACTAGGATTTGAAGAATAAGAGAAATTATCATCAGCCTTTAACATCTTAGTAGATATGAACTGGCAGAGTCCTAAGGATTTAAAGAGATGGGGGAGACTGACAGGCAGACAGAAGAGAAAGACAGACATAGAGACAGAGGCAGAGAGGGAGAGAGACAGAGAAGTGGGGAGAAGGAGAGAGAGAGAGAGAAAGAGAAAGAGAGAGAGAGAGAGAGAGAGAGAGAGAGAGAGAGAGAGAGAGAGAGAGAGAGAGAGAGAGAGAGAGAGAATTACTTTGTTTGTGATGGTTCCAAGCAGAGTTTCTTAGTATCTTACTATGAGTCAGGCAATGGGTTCTCTGGGCAGCCAAGTTATAAGTCATGATGGCTGGAGGACAACAGGTTGTTGGGGTCTGGGGCATTGAAGGAGGACTGCCTTAGAGAGTGATCAGGCAGATGGTCCTGTGGTCCCATCAGGCTAGCACAATGGGCTAACTCTAATTAGAGAAAATTTAACATAGATACATGCAAAGTCCTACTTTTTTGTTTTATAAAGTCAACTCATAAGTAAAGGGTTAAGAAATCATTGAATCATACAGTTAGAGTAGGAAGGGATCTTAGAAGCTTTATAGTCTGATTCATTTTATAGATGAGGAAACTGGGACACCAAGATTTCTTGACTTGTCCTTTAAATTTGTTCAAGATCACATGGCTAGCAAGTGGCAGAATCAAGATTTGAACTTGGGATATCTGATACTAAATCAGTGTTTTACACTGCATCAAACTTCTTTCCAATAATTGCATGTTGAAAAGATCTATGGGTTTTAGGGAACTGCAAGCTTGTCTCATCATCATCATCATCATCATCATCATCATCATCATCATCACTAACATTTACTTAATGTTTTGAAATCTCCAAAGCACTTTACACATGTTATCTCATTTGATGGCCACAACAATCCAGTCAAGTAGATACTATTTTTATTTTATAGATGAGGAAACTGAGGCAGAGGTTGATTGATTCATTAGGGTCCCACAGCTAGTAAATATCTGAGATAAGATTCAGCTCAAGTTTTCCTCACTCCAAGTTGCCATGTCCTATCAGTTATATATTACCTTGTTGCCATTATGAGTCATTCAGTGCAACATGGTAGCCAAAGTTTGTTTTAATGAAAAGATAATATCTGGAACAAAAGAGACAATAGAGGTAGTCAGGCCACTTCTGGAATAATTTATTCCATTTGAATAATTGATTGATAAGCTAGGGCATGTGCTTTCGTATATGAGAGTGACCATGTCAGTGAAGGGAATGGAAATCATACTATTTGAAGACCAGTTACAAAATTAGGGCTGTTGAAACTGAAGAAGAAAAAACTTACTGGGGAAATAATTAAAACACACATATACACATTTATTAAGCACATGCTATATGCCAGGCATTGTGCTAAATGTTTACAAATGTATTATTTCATTTGGTCTTTATAACATCCCTCTTCAGCATGTGTTGTTATTATCTTCTAATTTACCACTGAGGAAACCAAGGCAGACAGATGTTAAGTGATTTGCCCAGGATCACAAAGCCAGTATGTGGTAGAAGTGAGGCTTGAATTGTGTCTTTGAGGCCAGCTTTCTATCTACTATAGCATGCCTCAGAGTTGTTGAAATCTGGTAGGATGACTTTAAGGTCTGGAATATAGCTAATGGAAAGTGATACCATATTCCAAGAGATTATAAGAGATAAAAAAGTGGTGTATTAGCTCTATGTATTAAGAAGATATTCTGGGGGAGGAGAGGTAGCTGGCTTGGTGGATAAAAAGCCAGACCTGGAGATAGGAGGTCCTGAATTCAAATGCAAACTCAGACTTTTCTTCGCAGTGTGACCTTGGGCAAGTCTCTTGACCATAAATGCTCAGTCTTTACCTTCTTCTGCTTTGGAACCAATATCTAAGACAGAAAGTAAGAGTTAAAAAAAAAAAGATAATCTCCATGGAATCACAGAAGAATTTAGTAGGTCCTTAGAAGTTGTCTTGTCCAAACCTTATGTGAAAAAGGTAACATACCTTCCCCAAGTAGTCATCCAACTTCTACTTAAAGCCCTCCAATATCTTTAATTCTCTCATTTCCTTCATGTTTCAGCTAAAATTCTACCTCTTGCAAGAAGCCTTTCCCAATTGTAATATTAATCCCTTTCCTTCCAATTTATCCTTTATATCTTGTTTGCATGTAATTATTCATGTTTCTTGCCCACTAAACTGAGCTTCTTGGCAGCTGGTACTGGTATTTTTTGTCTTTCTTTGTATCCCTAGAGCTTATCACAGTGCCTGGCATATAGTAGCCATTAGTAAATATTTGTTGACTGACTGATTGAACTCTCCTGAGGAAAAGGCATCACTCCTGAGGTAGCCTGCTTAATTTTCATAATCCTAATTTTTGAAGTTTTTCCTTACAAGTAATAACTTTCCTTTTTGCAACTTCTTTTATTGTTTCCACTTCTGTTATTTTGTTGTTGTTGTTGTTGAGTCACTTAATTGTGTCTTGCTTTTCATTACCTCATTTGGACTTTACATTGTGGTTACTGGAGTAGTTTGCCATTCATTTCCTTTAGCTCATTTACAGATGAAAATCTTTTCTGTTTTGTTGTCATTGTTGTTGAGTTGTTTTCAGTTGAATCTGACTCTTCATGACTCCATTTAAGGTTTTCATGATGAAGATTTTGGAGTGGTTTGCTATTTTCTTTTCCAGCTCATTTTAGAAATAAGGAAACTGAGGAAAATGGGATTAAGTGGCTTGCCCAAGGTTACATAGTGAACAAATATCTAAGGACAGATTTGAACTCAGGATGAGAAATCTTCTTAACTCCAATCTCCTATGCCACCTAACTGCCTCTTCTGTCATTTAGAGACAAGTAAAGCAAGCCCAATCCAACTTCTATATGATGGCCCTTTGGATACTTGAAAGTAGATCTCACATTTACCTGAAACCACTTCTTCTCTAGCTTCTGTTCCTGAATCCTTCAAATGATCTTCATATGGCATGACTTCAACTTCCTTCCACATTCAATATGCTCTCCTACCTTTTTGCTTTTCCCCATGTAGTACCCTGTACCTCAAATGTTCCTTTCCCCTACATCCATTTTTATTTATAGAACCCGTACCAATCTTTAAAAAACCCAAACAAATATTCTTTCCTCTATGAAGTCTTCTTTGCTCTCTTAGCTAAAAGAAACTTCCTTTCATCTTAAATCTACTCTTATGTTCCAATAAACATGAGTATTTATTATTATTATTTATGTATATGTATTATATATAGATTGCATATGGAGACCAGAATGTCCCTGAGCACAGGTATTATGTCAATTTTATTTTTAATTCTCTAGAGTACATAATAACGATAAAATAACAACAATAATATTTTATATTTCTATAGTATGACCTACCTTATTTGACTATAACAACCCCATAAAGTCTGCAGAACACTTTGATCTCATGGATTCTTAAATTCCCCCCAAAGATGTGGATTATATTCTATCCATGCCTGTCCATCAAGCATCACTTGTCCATATTATTCTCAAGTTTTGCTACAAGACTTCCTTTAAGCCCTAACTGAAACTCCAATTTTTACAAGAAACTTTTCTTAATCCCTCTTAATTCTAGTGCCTTCATTTGATCATTACTTCTGATTTATCCTTTACATAGCTTGTTTGTCCATACTTGTTTGCTTGATGTTTCTACCAATAGATTATGTGCTCCTTGAAGGCAGGGGCTATCTTTTGCCTCTTTTAGTATTTCAAAGTTTAGCACAGTGTTTGTTGACTGACTGGCAAGTGGTGGACTCAATGTATTTGGCTCCTTCCTCACTTTCTCCCAACACATCCTGGGCTGGTAAAGCTCTCTGGCTGTTACCCTTTGCTCTCATCCATGTGACCTACTCCTTTTCTCTTCTTATCATTCATTCATTCATTTGATAACATCCTTTATTCCTAATTTATATTTTTTCTTATTGGTTATATTTTGCTGCCTTTCACATCCACATTGGACCTTCTCATTGTACTCTGTTCTATTTCTCACTAGTTAGTAGTAGTCTCTCAGTAACTGAGGATGATGATTGTCTTTGTGTGCTTTCATCTATGGTGTATAGATGAGTGTGCACAAAGACACTTGTGCGTGAAGGAGATTTAAGTGGAAAAGTCGATGCACAGAGACAGTCCCACTCTCTCGGCGTTGGAAGCCTGGGTCCAGTGGCATGAAAATTGTTACACCTGGAGACTTCCTCAGCTGCATTGGATGGCCATGTTGTCTTTTGTGCTCCAACACACCCTAATCACTCCACAGTTCTTGTCTGTGTTGCCATCTCAGCCATTGAACCTTCTTATTGGTTTCTTCTGCCTGTTCCGCTGAAGCAGTCTTCACATGCTGGGTGAGCAAAGCCCTGGTTCACCAACGGTCTATGACCCAATGACTACCCTCACAAGATTTAGTCATCCTGTCAAAGCTGTTGCCCAGGGTGTGGCTGCTGCCACATGCTAGCAGCTACTAGGAGCCACAAGTGAGAGCTGGGTGTCAGGTGGGGGTCAGAGGCTGGAGAGCTGCCCTAGGAGGGCATGACAAGACCTCCATACCAGAGATATTACCCTTCCCTGAACACCCCATACACCCCTATTTCTCACTATTATACAGCAATACCAAAAGAGCCTTAGTGTTATAAAATTAGAATCTTCCTTCCCATGGAAAGCCTAGGGTCAGTAACACGGTCTTCCAGATTCCACGAAGCAGTCCAGTCTACTCTCCTCCGCCTCCTCCTTTTTCTCTTCCTCTTCCTCCCCTTCTTACTTCTCTTTCTCTTTCTCCCCTTCAGTACTAGACCTGGCTTGCCCTTTTGTGCTTTCTGACCCAGATATATATCTTTGTAAAGTTCTATACTCTATGTACCTAATGCATGTTAAAATCTGAGTGAGGCGCATTTTCTCATGTACTTGTCATTTCCTGTGTGAGTGACTATGCCAAACAATTTTGAGTGACTGCAGATATCTTCTAGGAAGGAGATTCTCCAGTGTTCTTGGACTTCATGCAATCAATACAATGTCATTCACCAACAAGAGAATGTGGAGAAAAAAAACTTCACTATCCCCAGGGAATTCCTCCTGGACTTGAATTCTGTTCCAAATCCTCTAGTTCACATATTAGCTGCATGCTGATAAAACCACTTTCTGGGCTCTTTTGGTCTTATTGTGCCAAATAATTTATAAATATATATGTATGCTCTATGTAATATATAATTATATTATATTAAAATATATATAATATACATATAAATATATAAATATATATACATGTATATGAAATAAATAATTATATATATAATTACATATTACATAGAGCATACAATATGTTATATATATTTATCTATATATAATACATAAAAGGTATAATACATGTAATATTACATGATGTATTTGTATATATAATTTCATAATTTATATTCATAAATTTATTTACTGATGATATAATTTCTGTTACATATTTCCTATTTAAAATTTTCTTTTTAAAAAATTCTTACCATTCATCTAAAAATCAATACTAGGTAATGGTTCTAAGGCAGAAGCATGGTAAGGCTAGGCAATGGGGGTTAAGTAACTTGGCCAGGATCACATAGCTGTGAAGTGTGTGAGGTCAGATTTGAAGCTAGGACCTCCCTAGCTTCTAGACCAGGCTCTCATCTACTGAGCCACCCAGTTGCCCCCCCATTTTAAAATTTTCAATAATTTATTTTGATAATTCAGAATTTATTCATTTTGATTGTGTGTCATACATCTTTATTATTTTTCCTTCCATTTGAAAGAAGAATAAATAAAGAAATAAAGAAGGAAGGGGAGAAAAAGGGGGGAGGAAGAAAAAAGGAAAGAAAGAAGTTTGGTAACTTTTGTTATTTTTCTTTCAAAATAATCTCTCTTATTGACTACTGTCCAGATTATTATCAAGGAAGAAAGATGATAACATGAGAAGTTTTAAAAGATAATTCCAGAGAATAAGTAGGTTTATTTTAAAGAAAGAAAATTATATTCCATATAGACATTAAAAGAATAAAAACAAAATCCATGAATAGTTTAGTTATAAAGAATCAATTATCTTTATTTGGTTTTATAAATATAAGGAATAATTCCTTATAGGGCTTTAATTCCTTTGGACTATGGTGATAAGAGTGATGGAAAGACAGGGTTCAAAAGATAACACCTAGCTATTTGTATTATCATTTGTGCAGAAGATATGGTCAGTGTGGCCTTTCCTGTGTCTAGGTTCCCTGGGGCCCCTTCATTAAAAGTTATTGGTTAATGTGGTGTTAAGTGCTAACTAGGACTTAGGGAGAGGAAAAGAAAGTTTAAGATTAAGGAACAAAATCTCATGACACCATCAAGACCTAGAAACAACTCTGATAAACAAGATAGGTAGAGATCACTAAAGCTAACCTGGACAGGGCTAGCTCGCCTTAACAAAGTTGTGACATAGCAAAAATTTGTTCTTAGGGGATCTCATCTTAAATGACTCCTCTCTCTCTCTCTCTCTCTCTCTCTCTCTCTCTCTCTCTCTCTCTCTCTCTCTCTCTCTCATTCGGTCCATCCCAAAATTTATTTCTGGCCTTCAAAACACTCTTTCAGGATTTTTTTCTTTCTTCCACCAGTTTGCAAACTTAGTCCTCCCATTCTCTCTGGGACCTCTAGTTTGCTTTTAATCTGATTGACTAAATAGCTACAGATCAGATTCTTAAATTGACTACTCCTAGTAAAAATGTTAATTTTCTTCTCTCAAGTAATAATGCTGCTAAAAAAAATTCTTTGGAGGTAATACCATACCTTAATTGGTGACTCTTAGAATGAAGATCTCTTGTAAAGCACTCAAATAATTTTGTGTGTGTATGTGGAGGGGATGATATTATTTTTAAGCAGATGGGGAAGAGTCAAGATGGTGGTTTAGTAGCAGTGAAATCAGAAAGCAGACAGTTACCTTCAAGTTTTCCTATGAACTTTATAATATCAAGGAAATTTGGAGTTTGAAGGAAGTTGAAGAAGATCACTCAATGAGAGCTTTCTACCATTCCTTACATGAACATCATGTACCTACTTTGCTTGAACATAGAGCCAGCCATGCCTATGGTCCATTGTTTTCTAGTAGTGACAAAACCTTTCTAGCTCCCAGTGCCACATTGTTCTAAATATTACAAATCTCTTCAAAATTACTGTTTCTTCCAATTCTGATGGACGTATGAAAAGGAATACTATCTATGTCTAGAGAAAGAACTGTTGGAGTAGAAATGCAGAGAAAAACATGATTCATCACTTGTTTATGGGAATGTAGGATTTGGGGTTTTGGTTTTAAAAGATTACTCTGTTTCAAAAATGAATAATATGGAAATAGATTTTGAGTGATAATACATGTAGAACCAAGTAGATTTGCTTGTCAATTATGGGACAGGGGAGGGAGACAAAATGAATCATGTAACCTTGGAAAACTTATGTGTAGGTTTATTACTGGAATAAAATAAAGAAAATTAAAAAACTACAGTTCCTTTTAGCAGATTTACAGAGAAATTTGATGACCCCATAATAGTCTGTAATGATGAAGACTCATGTTTACCAGTCCAAATACATTTTTTGTCAGCCTCAACATTCCCTTAAATGTCTGTCCAAAGAGCATAGATAATATTTTGGAAGTAAAAAAACTGCATCCAACATTTTATATGACAAATATATATATATATATACATATTTCACTGGGTACATGGATTGCAATTTATCTTGGGCATGTAAGCAGGTGACTATTTCTAAATCTGTCTAATCTCAAGGTCACATTTTAATAATCAGCTGACACTAAGCATCTTGTGGATCCTGTGATCTTAACATGGAAGACTGACTAATAAGGGCCCAGTCCTTTGGAAATGCACATCATACTCTTCCTGCTGCCAGTCCAAGAAATAGAAGCAGCAGAGTCAAGATTTGAACCCAAGTTTTCTAACTCTAAAGCCTATAGAACCAATCACTTGCTATGGTTTCCTAGATGAACTATAAACTAGGAAAACCAGTTAAGGAACTAGGACTATTTTCCAGGAATCATGCTAAATATTGGGGATATGAAGAAAGGCCAAAAATAATCCCTGCTCTCAAGAAGTGAATAGTTAAAGAAAGAGATGACATGTGCAAACGGCTACATACCAACAAGATGCATAAAGGATAAATTGGAACTAATCACAGAAAGAAGGCATTAAAGAGGACTAGGGAAATGCTTTTCACAGAAGTTGGAAATTTGGTTGAGACTAGAAGTAAGGTAGGGGAACCTCTGAAGTGGAGAGGAGATAAGGAAGAGAGTATTCTGGGGATGAAGGACAGCCAGAGAAAATGCCTGGAGACTGGAGAGAGAAACAAGAGGAAATATTGTTTGGGAGCCAATGAGGAGTTAAGTGTCACTTGATGAGGATAGTAAGGTTCAGAAGAAGACTGGAAAAGTAGGAAGGAGCCAGGTTATAAAAGCCTTCAAAAGTCGAATAGAACAAGCAAGCAATCTGTGATGCTACCAGTATTTCTCAACTGGAACCATTGTATTCATGAGAGAAAGATTGGGGTCTGTAGAAGGGAAACAAAAACAACAATAATAAAAATCAAAGAGGTCCCTAACTGAATCAGATTTGGCCTTAGAAAGGACCAGAGCAGAAGTTTGTATGCCACTAGGCAAGGTAATTTTCTAGAAACCACAAGTTAGGAAAAATGGGTTTTGACCTGAATGAAAAATAAATTGTCTTTCATGATCTTCATAATTGCTGAGCATGCATGAGTTCTTGCTCAAATTTATATAATGCCTGGAGCAGCCAGGTTGCTTAGTGGATAGAGTCAGGCCTGGAGTCAGGGTATCCTGGGTTTAAATCCAGACTCAGACACTTTCTAGCTGTGTGATTCTGGGCAACTAAGTTAACCCCATCAGTCTCAATTTCCTCATCTGGAAAATGACCTAGAAAAGGAAATGGCAAATCATTCCAGGATCTTTGCTAAGAAAATTCCAAATAGCATCACCCTAGGTCATGTCTAAAATAACAAGCATATTAGTTGTTCATCATTAATCTAGAGTCTTAGAGAGGCATTGAAGAGTTAAGTTATTTTTTGATCTATTTGTTGGTCACGCTGATAGTGTGCCAGAGATGGGACTTGAACTCAGATATTCCTGGCTTCAAGGCTATCCCTTATCATCTTCTCTCTTTCCTGACTACTTCTCCTTCTTTGTCTAACATAGATTTAGTAAATTATTATTCTCCTCTTTCCAATTCTTTGAAAAATTTTAACACGATGAAAAATTCTTATTAATTTAATTGATAATTTGGAGGACTAAATCCTAGAGATTGAGAAATGAAGGCTATAGGCTGGAATCAGGACAAGAAACAAAAGAGAGTTCCCCTTTAATAAAATGTGGAGCAGGGGAAATAATTTCCCTTTTTTTCCATAGAAAAGCCCTTTTGGGCCTTTGGGAAGGCACTGGGCTCCTCTGTGTTTTGGTATCCTCTTATGTCAAATTAGAAAAGCCACTTGACAGAGGAGGGTTTTGTGATTCTCAGACCCTGGTCCTGGAGTCCATCACCCCAGTGATTGCATTGTCATTTCAATTTGGGATGCAACCAGCCACACATGAAAGATGATTAAATCTGAAATCTTATTGCCAAGGAACAGAGTATTTCCCTGTAACATTAAAGAACAAATCAGACAAAGTAATAAACACCAAACGAGAGAGGGTCATTTTGGGATCACATTAAGACATGGGAATATGTCAAGTTCATCTGTCAGCCTAGCTTGGGATGGATGGCCTGAAATGAACCTGCTTTCTGGCCTAAAATAGAAACATCCATCACAACATCCTGAGAGGATGATGCCCCTTTTGTTGCACATCAAGACATCAAAATGACAAAGAAAAACCAAGGGTGTTTAGTGTCTGGACCTATGCAGTCATTATTTTTAATGTAAAAATACTTTGGGGTAACATCCCATCCCTATGACTGAAAGGATGGGGATAGAATGAGGAGTTAGTGGAATTTAAGCCAATGCCAAAAATGTGATTTTTCTGTCATTCCGAGTATTAGGGACTACTAGACAAGGAATATTCCTTTACCAATGCCAGGTTGGTATCATTGCTATTACTTAGGATTACAGATCTATTATATAACATTGATTATTATGAATAAAGATTTAATAAATTGTTAATAAAAAAGTACATACATTTTATTTATCTATATTATATAGATTGTTATATATCTAGATATTATCTTAGAGACCATCTAGTCCAAACCCCTCATTTTAGAGGTGATGAAATAGTCATAAAGAGATTAAGTGATTTGCCCAAGGTCTCATAGCCATTAAGTATCAGAGGCAAGATTTGAACCCAGTTCTGAGGCCAATTTTCTAACCAATACATTATAATGCCTGCCACATTACAACCAGGCACAGAGCTAATAGCATCCCTCAAATCTCATAGAAAGTCAGTAATCAGGTGGAAGTGAGGTAGCTCAGTAGATAGAGTTTAGGGTTGGAATCAGGAGGTTCTGGGTTCAAATCAGTCCTCATATATTTCCTAACTGTGTGACTCTGGGCAAGTCATTTAACCTCAATTCCCTAGCCTTTGCCACCCTTCTCTCTGACAAGCAACACTAAGACAGAAGGTAAGGGTTTAAAAAAAAAAAGCAACTCGATGATCAAGGCAGAATCTATACAACCTAGTAGTCCTTGATGGTGAAGCATCTCTTTGGCTCATGTAATGTCATAAGTTCCTTCAATTATCCAATTATCCACAACTAACCACTGGAGGCAGAGTGGGCTATTGAAGTCCTAGAGAGACTTAGTGGACCACTGAGGACTTAGAAAGAAGGCTGTATTTCCTCACTTCAAACTTCAGGAATATGTGAGTTACAGTGCCGAAGTCCTCATCCTTTAGTTGTCAGTATTCTTTAAAGCCAAGAACAAAATCCTTGAGCCCACCATCGTCTCCTTCTTTAACTGGACTCACCCATGATTAGACATTGTACAGGAAGAGGATGTGGAATTACCAGGATAGCTGATTACTGAAGAATCTTATAATTATATTGTAAGGCACCTCATTAATGTTGGCTTATCACCAAGAATGTTCTGAGATGCCTTATAATTGTATCATTAGGGCCTCTAGGTACCTTATAATGATGTTATAAATCAGTACAATAAATAAATTGGCTTTCCCCCCCTCTTAATAGTTAAAGTGGGAAATAGTCTGAGCTGTTGGTTTTCCTTTCATCTTCTTCCTCCCTTCACATTATCTGGCAAAGTAACTAAAACCAAGCCTCGGGACAATGTTCCCCAGTGCCATCAAGGGTCAGTCCATCTAGAAGGAGAAGTGACTGAATTCCTCATGACTTCATTGGTTGCCCACGGACTCTATTGAATGTGAATTCTATGCACCTGCATCCCTCCTGAATTGCATCTTTTAGTAAGGCAGATCCCTTGAGAGCATGGACTTCCCCTTAGGAAAAATATTTTCTCTTTTTTAACCACTCCATAGACAAGAAGTTCAGTGCTGCTTTTTGCCTGATAGTTGACACTATTTTAAAGTGTTATCCTGAAATTGTCTCTCGGTGAATACAAATTTATCAATGATATTTTAAGATCAGAAATATAATTCCTTTTGCTCAAGAAATTTCAGTGGCTCTCTATTGCCTTTAGAATAAAATATGAATTCCTCAGTTTGATGCATGAAGTTCTTCAATTTGGGTCCAAACTATCTTTCCAGGTTGAGGAATAGCTAACATTTATACAGTGTTTACTATATGCCAGGCATATTGTGCTAATTCTACACTCTACAAATATCATCCTATTTGATTCTCACAACAACCCTGGGAAGTGATATTATTATCTCCACTTTACAGGAGAGGAAACTGAGGTAAACAGAGACAAAGATATATCTGAGAGCTGATTTTAACTTAAGTCTTCCTGACTTGAAGCCTATTGCTTTATTTACTATATCACCTACCAGTTCAACTAAACTGGCCCACTTTCTAGTGCCCATAAGGGTCTTTCTTTAATCCATTTCTATGCAAATGTATAAATTATCTCCCATTTGTCTGGAATTCCTTCTTTTGTCACCCCAGGTTCTTGGAACACTCTAGTTCTTTTCAAGTTCTTTCTCAAAGCCTACTCAATACCTTTCCTAATTCTCCCAGTTGTTAGTGCCTTCCCCTCCTTCCCGCATCCCAATTATTTATTTTTATATATGATACTGACCCATTGGTATAGATATTATTTCCTTCAGTAGAATGTAAGTTTCTTGGTGGTAGATTGTGTTACTTTTGTCTTGTTGCTCCAGTATCATCCAGAATATCATCAGCATGACCCTTAGTAAGTGCTAGAATCAAAGTAAGTAAAATGTAGAGCTTGGTCTCTGACAGGACCATCAAAGGATGGTTTATGGCACTGGAAAATGTTCTGGCTGTCTGCCATGTATGATGCAACACTCAAAAGTGTTACCAAGAAATATGGTTATGGCACTATCTAAATTGTTATGGCTCTTATCTAAACTCTTCTTGAAACTTTTTTGAGCTCATACCATCTCTTGGAGTAATGAATTTCATTTTTAATACCCAACTATATATCCTGGAATTTGCTTTATATTTTTGTCCTTGACTACATCCTTCAAATTTCAAGGTATCATAACTAGTGTCTTCTCCATCCTGCTCTCTCTACTGATCAATAAGGTGAGGAGCTTAGGACTTTGTATCTCAGACTGAGATTTAGAGATAGACTAACCTTCATGGCAACTTCCATTTTAGATTTTTGTTTCACTAGTGGTTCACCTAAATCAATACCTGTCTCTGATTCCCACCAGTCCACCATCCAAAAGGCAGAAATAACAATAGGCTCCCATGAGGGAAACCAGAACTCCAGAACACACAAAAGGCATAACTCATCTAACCCCAGAAGCCACCTCTATCTTGGGCCAGACAACACACACAGTTTATAACACTAAGGCTGAAGGGCTAGAGCATCAGATGCTGGGGTTAAACCCTGTGTTGCCCATTCAACTAAAATGCTCAGAGCTGTAAGACAGGGTACTACAGTAAAAAAGTACCAGATTTGGAGTCCTGGATCCAAAGGTTCAGAACCTATTGCCTGTGTGACCTTTGGTAACTCAGTTGACCTTTGGGGACCATAGTTTCCTCATCAGTGAAATTAAATATTTGGATTAGATGGCCTTCTAAGATTTCTCCTAGCTCTAAATCTATGGTCCTATGATTGAGCTCTGAAGAAATCTTCAGTGCATTAAGGGGAATCAGTATAGGGCAGCCTGGTTGTACAATGGTTAGAGAGCGAATCCTAGAATTAGGAAGATTTGAGTTCAAATTTTACCTCAGACCCTTACTAGCTATATGACCCTGGGCAAGCCACTTAATTCTGTTTGCCTCAGTTTTCTCATTTGTAAAAAAGAGCTGGAGAAGGAAATTACAAGCCACTCCAGTATCTTTGCCAGGGAAAACCCAAATGAGATCACAAAGAGTTGGAAATGACTGAAACAGCTGAACAACAACAAAGTATAGGATAACCAGCACTGAATGGACCTGCCCTTCTGATTCTTAGAGACTGATAGTTACCAGGACAAATGATACTAATGTTCTGCCCAAACAGTCCTCAATGGCAATAAGTCTGCCAAGGGCATAGTTTTTCTTCATGTAGTTCCAAGGGGTCTTCTGGACCAAGTCAGCATCACGATCTCTGACTTGCTTTCTATGGTGTCTACTGATTCAAGGAAGCTTTTAGGTATTCTTTACCCCTGATGATAATGAGTCCATTTCCTCCTCTCTCCTTACATAAAGGTCAGCTCTGTCCTCCTCTTTTACTCAGCTCTGTTTCAGCATTTTTATAGTCAACTTGCTTCTTGTTTCCATTTCCATTTATTGCAAACAATAAATAAAAGATAGAAAAGAGGGGGGCTATTTGGATCAGTAAACTTAAAATTGATGGACTCACATGGAAGATGGATAGTGCCAGTGTAAGAATGCTGGAAAATTACTGCAGAAAGCCCCAATCCTGTGCTAACTCTGTATGAGTTAACAAACCACCACTAGATTGACAACTCAATCTGCCTATCTATGAACTTCTGTTCAAATAATAATTAATATAGCACTTTAATGTTTTCAGTGCACTTTACAAATGTCAAATTCTGTCCTTTTAACAACCCTGGAAGTTAGATGATATTATTACCCTTATGTTACAGATGAAGAGACAGAAACTGGAACAAATTAAGTGACTTTCCCAGGGTCATACAACTAGTGTGTATCTGAGGCAGGATATGAATTCAGATCTTCCTGACCTTAGGTCTGGCACTCTGTCTGCATCACTGCTTAGCTGTCTAAAATGCCTAATGACCTGAAGAAATAGATGCAGCTATGATTTCATCAGTTTAGGGAATTCCTGGGAAAAAAAAAACAACTCCCTCTACCAAGCCCTTTTCTCCACAATTTATGGAGAGATGGTCCATCAAAAATGAGTTAATGTGGAGGCAGCTAGTTTTCTCAATGTATTGAGAGCCAGGCCTAGAAATGGAAGGTCCTGGGTTCAAATCTGAACTCAGATACTTCCTAACTGTGCAGCCTTGGGAAAGTTATATAATGCCAATTGCCTTCTTTGCCCTTCTGTTTTGGAATTGATACGAGGAGTAAGGGTTATTTTTTAAAAATATATACAAAGAAAATTCAAAGTAATTTTGTGAGGTAGAAAGAAAAGTTTAATATCAATGAAGGGGTACACATATAAAAAGGAAAAGAACCACAAATCTCAGAATATGGCCTGATATAAGGGAAGACACAGATTCAAGTTATCCTCTGACTGTTCTTGGATAAATCCTTATACCTCAGTGCTCCAAAGAGTATGAATTGCAGATAAGATGCTGACTTGTTTATATGGAGTCCCTTCATTCAGGAAATCCTTATGCCAATGAAACCACAGATCCAGGCTCTGTCCCTATAAAAGCTGCCTATAACTGGGGGAAGTATGTGCTCCATTTAGATCTATCTTGGTTCCTCATCTCAGAGTTCCTTCCTAATGAGGAATCCCAAGGTTGGAATCCCCCTCACCATCCTCTACAAAGGCATTAGTCTAGCTCCATTTAGTTTGCAAAAATCTTAGAGAGAGAGACTTTTTTTTTCTCTTTATGGATCAGCCAAACTTCCAAATCACCTGATATTTTTTGTTCATCCTCTCCATGAGGACAGTGGGTGCTGTATCAGGGCAAGGCAAATTCTATTCCACTGTAAAACTTCCAGCAAAGGTAGAATAAAAGCAAAAAACACAATGGTTTTTTATCACTTGGGTCAGATCAAAGGATAGCTGCTGAAATTCTAATTAAATTTGATGGTGCAGTAGGAAGGCTGTCTATTATTTAATCTGGAGGCTGAGATCTTATTTAATAGTAACTTTCAAATTTCCTTGAGGCTGATAAGACTTGTTATGTAACCAAGTCTTAAAAGTTTTCATAGCCATTTTCTTCCTTATATACTTCTTCCCCCCTTGTGTAGTAAAACATTGCTTACTCAGAATGCTTGGAGGAAGGTTTGCTCTAGAACAGTTATAGTGAACCTTTTAGAGACCAAGTGCCCAAACTACACCCTCACACAGCATGTGAGCCTCCACCTTAGCCCAGACAGAAAGAGGAAGCACTCCCATTGGGCTGCTGGGCAGAGAGGCGGGTGATGTGAGAAATGTTCTCAGGTGTGTGTGTGGAGAGGGGGAGGGGAGCATTCCATGTGGAATACATGGCCATAGGTTTACCAACATAGCTCTAGATCATCGAATATTCTAGGTAACTAGAAGTTCACCTTAAGCTCCCTTTTAATTTTAAAGTATTTTATTAAAAATGTCCTAAAATATGTCTACTTCTTTGATGTATATCCAGGAAAATGTCAATTACCTGTAATACTATTCTATATCATAAGACATATTAAGACATATTCTATATCATAATTCTATATCATAAGAATAGTTGAATATTTCTTTCTTTATTAGGGATTTGTAGACTGGAAGTCAGGAGAGTTGGGTTCTAGTCTTAGAAATCTCACTTCTCCCTAATTGAATTTCTACCATTTAACTGGGACTGGTCTTTCATTCTTCTTGACATCTTTTCAATATGTGAAGTTACTGAGCAGCTTCATTTCCTGGTTACTCTCTCATCTTTGAATTTTGGGATATTATTCTTTCCTTATTTGCCTACTTGACTGACCATTTCCTCCCAGCCCTTTTTGCTGGATTATTATCCTTGGAAATTACTGGACAACAACAAATCCCTAAAAACTGCAAGTGTACCCCACACCTCTATCTAGGACTTTTTCTTTTTTTTCTTTCCATTCTCTCACTTGGCCATATCTTCAGCTCCCATGGGTCTAATTATTGTCTTTATGCAATGGACAGTTAAGAGGTGGATAGAGTACCAGCCCTGGAGTTGGGAGCACCGGGGTTCAAACCTGGTCTCTTCCTAACTTCCTAGATATGGATTATAGTTATCTGGGCAGCTATGTGGTACAGTGGTAGAGTACCTTGCCTAGAGACAGGAAGACTCAGATTCCTGAGTTCAAATCTGCCCACAGACACCTACCAGCTGGAAAAATCACTTAAAACCTATTCATTTCAGTTTCCTTATCTGTCAAATGAGCTGAAGAAGAAAATGGCAAACCATTCCAATGCCTTTACTAACTCTGGCATTCAAAGACCTTCATAACCTATCTATCCATTTTTCTATTCTTACATCCTATATCTTATCACAGAATCTCTCATCCCATGAAAGTAGTCTCCTTGTAGTTCTTTGAATAAGACATTCAATCTCTTGGGCTTCAGACACTTTCACTAACTGTTTTTCCAGCTTAGAATGCTCTCCATACTCCTCTTTGCCTCTGGGTTCCCTTCAAGTCCCAACTAAAACTCATGTTCTACAGAAACCCTTTTCCAATCCCTCTTCATTCTAGTACCTTCCCTCTGTTGTTTACTTCCTGTTTATCCTCTTTATAGCTTATTTGTAAATATTTGTTTGCATATTGTCTCCCCCCATTAGATTGTGACTTCCTCAAGAGCAGGGACCATCTTTTGGCATTCTTAGAATCTCCAGGTCTTAGCACATTACTTGCCAAATAATAGATATTTAATAAATGTTTATTAATGACTTGCTAATGAAATAGTTTCTGCTATCACCATTAGTTCTGTATCTATCTTCCTTTCTTTGGATCTCTATTATCTATTATCTCTATCATTTCTATCTCTATCTTCTATTTTGTTTCTCTGTGTCTATGTGTATATATATATACAATGTGTGTGTGTGTATTTTGTAGGATTTAAAGCAGTGCTTTGAAATCTGTAGGACCTAAGTGGAATGTGCTGAGGTGTCTTTTAACTTTAACATTCTATGGGTCTAAGACCATGTAAGGTCTTAGGTACATCATCATTCTCCACATGGATTCTTATTATCTATAGCTGTAGTTGAAAATGTGACCTTAGGCACTTCCTGGCTGTGTGACCCTGGGCAAGTCACTGAACCCCAACTGTCTGGACCTTACTGCTCTTCTCTCTTGGAATGGATACTTAGCATCTATTCTAATACAGAATTCTGGTAAGGGGTTAAAAAGAAAAAAAATTAGAGTGAAGAAGCCTTCCTTGATCCCATCAGCTATTAACAGTCCCTCCTTTCCTTACATTTATCTATGTCTTTGTACACTGTACTCCTTCAATAGAATGTATAGCCTTTAGACCATCACTGTTCATTTTTATCTTCATATTCCCAGCACCTAATGCATAACCTTACCTACAGTTAAAGCTTCATATAAGTTTGAATTGAATTTTTAGAAATCTGATTGAGAATTCAAAAAGATTCTAGCAAATTTCAGTTTCTCTATACTTAGTTTTTCCTAGCTGGGATACATTCCACATGCAGTCAGTGTTGTTTGTTAAACAATGGTTTTAAATAGGATTTGCTTCGATTCCTTTTTCTTTTGAAGTTCATTTTCAAAATACTTATGGGACTGAGTCACTTTGTCCAATTAGAGATAACTCTAGATCTTTCGCATTGTCAGGGAAAGACAGAAGAGGAAGATGGATACTCCAGAGCAGAAAGTAACCTTCAATTTGATTGTGTTAGCCTCATTGTTGAATATGATGGCCTTGAAACTCACCACTTTTTCAAACAAACTAAAGAATCAGAATGAGGTAGAAAAGCTTCTATACCCTAATTCCACTTCCCTTTGCTTGTCAGCCCCATGGTAGAAATGGACAATGTCTTATCTCCTCTCTCTCTCCTTAATTTTACTATATATCTTGCTCATGCTATCTCACAGAGGGAGGGGGAGTCCTTTGGGTTTTAAAAGCCTTTCCTGAATCTGAAGGGAAAGAGACCCTCAATAGAAAATTATTTCTATTCAAGTAATAAAGTTGAGTCAATGGAGGAGGTTATCATTGTTCAGTTGTTTCCACTGTGTCCAACTCTTCATGGTCCTATTTGGGGTTTTCTTGACAAAGATAATGGTGTGGTTTGCCATTTCCTTCTATAACTCTTTTAAGGATAAGGAAAATTCAGGCAAAAAGGGTTAGGTGACTTTCCCAAGGTAACACAGCTAGAAAGGCTCTGAGGACAAATTTGAATTCAGGAAGATGTGTCTTTCTGACTTCAGGCCCAGGGCTCTATCCACTGTGTCACCTAGCTGCAATGTGATGGAGAAGGTAAGAATGTTAAAAAAAAAAAAAAGTTCAAAGTTAAACAGTAGCTTGTTTCATTTTCCAAACTTATAGTTGATTTTAAAGCCTGGCCTTGGATAAGCCACAAAGCAGACAATCTGTTAGCAGCAGATAATTGAGAATTAATTAAATGTACATAGAATTGAATTCGTCTTGACATGGAGCTTGATTGACCTTCAGTCCTGCAGAACGAGAAGCTTCTCTTTACCTGGATAATTTTTTTCAAACAAATTGATGGAATATGAAAAGAAAACATGAGATTGCCAATTTTCAGAATACACAATTTAGCCTTTGACTTGAGAGGTACAGAGATAGACAATGAGAGCTAAGCATTCTAAAAGGGAAATATTCACTTGGTGTCAAATAACAGAACATGATTTCATTAGCATTAGGGTTCAAAAACCTGCATCATGTGAGAACCACGTTACCTACATTTAGGAATAGACCACCCAATATAGAAAGCAAAAAAAACAAAAACAAACTTTGATTTTTGAACTGGTTATGAGTTCCTCCCAAATTATAAGGCAGATAAACACCGTTCTTAGAATGAATTGCATGTGATTTGCAAAGAGTTTTCTGGCAGGATCTAAACTCAATAAAAATTATTTCATTCTTTGTATTTATATTCCCAAAGCCTCACATAGTTCCTGGCACATGAAAGGGAAAGGAATGGAAGGAAAGGGAAAGGAACAGAACAGGAAAGAATAAACATGTATATAGTGCCTTCTGTGTGCAAAGCACTGTGCTGAATGCTTTATAAATATTTGATAAATGCTTGTGATTGTCCAATCCCATGAATCTACCTAAGTTACTTATTTTAAATCTGCTAGTAAATCTTCACTTTGATATCAGGGAAATAATGTCTAAGGATAATGATCTTACCAAAACATTGAATACAAACCATTTTCTATGTTTTAGAAAATCAAGATCTCTCAGAGTTTTATCCAAAGACAGCTGTCCAAGCTGAAGGACATAGTTTCTTTAAAAGGTGTTTCTCAGCCTTTAAAACACTAAAGTATCACATATTTCAGTGAATAGAAAGGAAAAAAAATACTCCTTAGAAAGGTCTGGGTATCTATTGGGTTCAGTTTTCACTGCAGCAATTAAATTGAGACATCCAATCATAACACACAATAACTGAGACCTAAATATCACTTAGATTACCCTGGCTTTAACAGCTGACAATATGTTCCTGGGCATAGAAATGTGAAATTCATGGAAAATGGAGCAAAGACTACACAGAGAGATGATAGGCTCAAAATGTAGAATAATATGTACATATTTTGGACACTTTAAATTTGGGGGGGGGGTTGGCCATGCAATATTAATGCAAGAGTTTTGTGTTACTTTTTTTTTTAAGTTTGAGAGGAAGAGAAATAAGATGGAGAAAAAAGTTATGGATCATCTTCTCTCTCACTCTCACCCTACCTCAAGAAAAAAACAAGAAGAAGGCCAGAAGGAACCCCATACAAGCCAGATAATTTTGAAATTTGTCTTTGATAAATTAATTTATTCAAATTTACTTATGTTTATTTAAATCCAGTAATATTATATAATAATAAATTATATTAATTTAGTATATAATTTAAAAGAAAACTAGGATTTACATATTAGAGATCCACAGTTTCATGTGTAGCCCTCTCCTGTTTTACATGGAATGTTCATCTTATTTGGTGTTTGTTAATTTCAGAATTAAAAAATTAAATGCTTTTTAAAAAAAGATAAAAAAAAGAAGAGAAGAGAAGAAAATCCACTTCTTCAAAAATAAATAGGAAAAAGGACAGTCTAAAAACAAAAGTAGTAGGTAAGTGGCTTCCCTACCAGTCCAGCATTGTCTTAAACTCATCCTCTTCCTATAGTCTACATTCTAATCAAACTAAACTACTTTTCAGTTCCCATTTTTATGTTGCCTTCTCTGTCTTCTCTCATTCCTGGAACAGATACAGCCTCATTACTTTGAAAGTCTCTGCTGTCCTTAAAGGCAAAATTCAAGTTTGTCCTCTTCCAAGAAACCTTCTCTAATACTCCTCACCCCCCTACCTTAGTGAAAATGATCTCTTCTTCCTCAAATGATGCATGGTACTTTGCTTGGATATCTCCTTTGGGTCTATTTTATTCACTTCTATGTAATTGCTATTTTTGAACATATCCTTCCTTCCTATTTTTGTATCTCTATCACCTAGTATAACACCTTTAGGGGGTGTCCAATAAATGCTTGTTTATTGGTTTGAACAAGGACAATGATCAGCATAATGATGGTGACTTACTAGCCGACATTATCTTAGAGCATTACAAGTTTTGTTGTTGTTGTTTGGTTGTTTCAGTCACGTGTAATTCTTTATGACCCCATTTGGGTTTTCTGGGCAAAAATACTGGAGTGGTTTGCCATTTCCTTCTTCAGTTCATTTGACAAATGAAGAAACTGAGGTAAATAGGGTTAAGTGACTTACACAGGGTCACACAGTTAATAAGTGTCTGAGGCTAGATTTGAACTCAGGAAGATGACTGACTCCAGGTCACACTTTATCCACTGTGTCACCTTGATGTCCTCCTTTCACAGATGAGAAAACTGGAGTCTAGAGAGTTTACATAACTTTTCTAAAGTTCTGTTGTTAGTTAAGCTAGTCACATTGCAAAGGAGAGATTTGACTCCACATCTTCAGATTACCAATCCAATATTTCTTCCACTGTATTTGGTGAGACTGGAATGTTGTTAATTGTTGAATATTCGAGACCATGTCATATTGAATCCTCCTTCCTCAAGTTTAGATTGATGTTAGGGAGGACAGGAAAATCTGCCCAGAATACTCATGTTTGTTCTTACGATTCCAAATCACTAGGCAGAGTCTAGGTCTTTGGGTCGCTGCTTCTCTTAATATTTAAAAGTGGTAGCAGGGGACTTTCTGGATCATTGGGTCTAGCTGATATTTTTCCACCTTGTGTCTGTCAAACTTTTCTCCTTCTTTTAGGAGTATGAGTTTCTGGAGGCCAGAAACTGGCTTATTTTTGCATTGTTTTCCCAGAGCTTAGCGAAATGTTTGGTACATAGCTCTTAATAAGTGCTGTTTTCATTCATTCCTTCTTAGAATTTCCTGTGGTTGAAAACAGAGTGCCTTTTTTTTTCCTGAGTGAGTGAGGTAAAGCTGCTTTGTTTGGTTGCCATCTAGGCAAAAGAAGCCCACAGCTATCAAATTCTGTAGGTAAAGTACTATGAATCTTCATTTCCTTTTTTGCTTGTTTTGAACATAAACCTCAGTGAGCTAAAAAAAGTGAAGCACTTATGTCCTAATGAAATCTCTAAGAAGATCAGCTGTTGAAACTATCGTAGTCTGGCTGGGAAGAACAGTTCTTCAAAGAGGTTAGATTGTGGTCCATCAGTCAGCATACATTTCCTGTGGGGCAGCTAGAAGGCTCAGTATCTGTAACATAGTAGGAGCTCCATAAGTGCTAGCTGCCGGGTCAGATAGGTGGCTCAATGGATTGAAAGCCAGGACCAGAGATGGGAGGTCCTGGGTTCAAATTTGACCTCAGACATTTCCTAGCTGTGTGACCCTGGGCACTTAACTTCCATTGCCTAATCCTTACTACTCTTCTGCCATAGAGCCAATTCATAGTATTGATTATAAGATGGAAGGTGAGCGTTTAAAAAAAAAAATCAAATGAAACATTCACTGTTTTCAGACACTGTGCTAAGCACAGAAAATTAAAAAAAAAAAGAAGCAAAAACCCACCTCTGTTCAAAGAATAGTTGGAATATAATCTGAAAGGGAAGGGCATTAGTAACTAGTTGTTTGGCCCTATCAGTTACCCTAATCTTGGTGACCCCATTTGGGGTTTTCTTGGCAAAGATACTGGAGTGGTTGGTCATTTCTTCTTACTTTTTGTGTTATCTTTATTTTATTCTAATAACAAATTTACACATAAGTCTTCCAAAGTTATATGATTCATGCTGTCTCCCTCCCCTCTTCCCTCAACTCCAGGAGTTGACAAAGAATTCTGTTGGGTGTTATAAGGAAGAGAGGGTTATAGTAAGAGATGATGGTCTACAGAGGACAGATGCATGGAAAAGATTATGGAATGTAGAAAAAGAAGCTGAGAACTCAGGAGCTGGGAGTCTCTCTGGGGGTTTGCTGACTGCAAGCACCTGGAAGGATTTGCTGCCAAATATTTGGTGGTGTTCCTGTACCTGTCCTTGCTGTTGATACCTGGGTTTCCCTTGGAAGAAGATCTTTAAACCTGAAGCTAGCCTAAAATAACATCCATTCATCTGCAGCTGTCAATGAATGGGAGGTCTGAGTCCCTCTGGACTTGGTATCTTTCCCTTGGGTCCCTGTCTAATCTGCCACAGACCAATACCTCTAGTAACAAATCAAAAGGGGTTTGGGTTAGTGTAGGAGAATTAGTTCTAGGGATCAGGATTTTTAGGTGAGAGAGGAGAGGGTGATAAGAGTAGTCCACCAACTCTATGAAGACCCTTCTTGTAAAGGTGAAGTTCCTGGGGTCATTAGCTAGAAAAATAGTGATAGTAATTCCCTTTTCCCTCCAAATCTCTCTTAAAGAATAAATTACAACCTCCAGTGACCTTTGTCTAATCTGTGACTGATTGGTCTGTGTGCTGGACCCTAGACCAGGCTCTGACCTAGGCAAGCCTGCCCTTTCACCCACTGTGTAAAACCTTTGTTACTGGCCCAAAGAAGTTCATTTAATCCCATCCAATCCCATCCCCTAAATATAATTACTACATGGGTTATACATATATTTTGGGAGTGATTTTTCACTTCCTTCTCCAGCTCATTTGACAAATGAGGAAATTGAGGATTAAGTGACTTGCCAAGGATCACACAGTTACTAAATGTCTGAGGCCAGATTTAAATACAGGAAGATGAGTCTACCTGGCTCCAGGTCCATCATTCTATCCCCTATAACAGTGATGGCAAACCGATGGCATGGGTGCTGAGGGTGCTGAAGATGGTACCCAGAGGACTCTCTGTGATCATGTGGCTACCCTCCTTCCTTCCCCTAGACTTTGTTACTAGAAAGGCAGAAGAACTCAGGTGGAACTGCTCCTCTTCCCCTCTTCACTGTGCTTGATGATATTTTTTTACATCATCCAGTCCTCTGCCCAATAGTCCAATGGGAGCACACAGGGGGTAAGATGGGAAACTCACAGGTGGCAGAGCTGGAGGGGAGCAGAGAGCTGGGGCCACACCACTCCACCTGTTCACCTGTGCTGATAAATTGTTTTTACATTATCCACCCCCCATCCAGCAGCCCAATGGGATCACTTTCTCCCTCTCTTGTGAGGGATAAAAGGGATCAGGCTGTTCCCAGCACTCGGGTGGGGGTTGGGGTAGGGTGAGGACTGGCACTCCATCTCTAAAAGGTTTGCCATCACTGTTCTATACCATCTACCTATTCCATTAGCAATTAGAGGGACTAGGAAAGGGTTATTCTATAAGGTAGACGAAGAAGGTTAGAGGCAACTCACATAAGAAGTGGACATCTGGAGGAAGAGCATTTCAGGTATGAGGGACAGCCAGTACAAAAATACAAGAGACAGAGTATCATGCTTGAGGGACAAGAAGCAGGGTAATGTAATTGGAATATAGAGGGTATGAAAGAGAATAAAATGTAAGAAGGGGAAAAACTAATCAGTTTTTTTTTTTCAAAGAACTTCAAATGCCACATGGAAGTCTTTATATTTAATTCTGGAAGTAATAAAGAGCCCCTGGAGCTTAGGAGAGGTGAGGGGATGTGATAAAGTCAGAACAATACTTCAGAAGAGTCACCTTGGTAGCTGAGTGGAGGGTAGATTGAAGTGTGGAGAGAGCAGTCTTGTAAACCAGTCATAAGGCTAATGAAGTCTTCCAGGTAAGAAGCAATGAAAACATGAATGATGATTGCATTTGTATGAATGGAGAGAAGGACGGTATCTGAAAGATGTTGTGAAGGTAAAAATGACAAGATTAGGCAATGGTTTGGATATATGTGGGGAACAAGAGGTGGATTTGAGGTTGGCACTAAGGTTATGAGCCGGGGTGACTAGGAGAATGGTGATATCCTCTAGAGTAAGGGAAATTTCAGAAGTGCAGGGGAATGTGGTAGAGGAGAAAGATAGTGACTTTCTGCTAAGGTCAGGGCCATGGAAGAATAAGGGCAGCTAGGTGGCATAGTGGACAGAGCCCTGGGCTTGCAATCAGAAAGATGCATCTTCATGAGTTCAAATCTGTCTCCAGCCACTTATTAGCCTGGGCAAGTCACTTAACGCTATTTGCCTCAATTCTTTATCTGTCACATGAGCTGGAGAAGGAAATGGCAAACCACTCCAGTATCATTTCCAAGGAAATTCTAAACAGGGTCACAAAGAGTCTGATGCAACCAGAAAAAGTGACTCAACAACATGGAAAAATAATCCATAGTGCATAGTGAGATCATTCACTCATTCAAGAAGTAATTATTAAGTTTCTGCTATGTGCAAGGCATAGCCAGCATCTCCAACATTAGGGGAAGTTGGGTTGTCTGCATTCATTTATTGATTTTATTCTTAAAATCCTAGGATTTTATTCACTATTGCACTTGTTACTCATTAGAGAATGACTCAAAGGAAAAATTAAATTAGGAGCATTAGTGCCTTAATGGCAATTCCAAACAGACACCAGTTTACCAGCTCTCTTGAGAAATCATCTTTTCCTTCTGTGATTGGTGAAAGAAATTGTAACTGTGGTAGAATGGCAGCCCTGGGGACTGACATGTTCCTTCTGGTTCTTTTGTATGTGCTGAACCCTCCTTATATATCACTCATATGCTAAAGCAAGGTATACCCTCAGTAATGCCGCTAAGTTAGAGCTCTCTATTGTTGAGCCCCCCAAGCTGTGTTGATATCCTTATTCCCAAGCACCCAAAGTTCACATGGTTTCCCCCCTGGCTGCCTAGGCTCCTCTGCCACTTAGATAAGTCCTCTCTATCAAAAACTTTGTCCCTCACGATAAAAACTTGTCAGACATCTGGTGGCCGAATGGATAGAGCTCTGGGCCCAGAATCATATAGACCAACAACTGGTCAGCAATTTATTGCCTTAGATTTTTGCACTGGGTGCTGAATAATTAAGGGATATGCCCAGGATCACACAGCTGGCATGTTAGAGCCAGAAGCTAAACCTGGGTCTAGGTCTCCTTTCTCTCTTTTACTGCAGATATTCTGAGAAAACAGATGTGACTACTTCCTAGGACTGGCCATCTCTATCTGCCTTTCCAAATATACCAAAAAGGTTTGTTTTTATGGCATCTTATTTGGTATGATACAAAATAGAATATGTATCTCATGTCACCTATTAGATTACAAGCTTTTCAATGTCAGGGACCAGGTCTTATTGGTGTCCTCTCTTTCATCAGTCTTGCATAGGGTTTTGAACATTGAATTCCTAAAGTAATATTTGTTGAACTACTGAAAAAGATTCCTCTTATCTCAGCCTTCCTATTTCACTAACACCTTCTCTCCAATGTCAGTCAGCTCTGAATTTTCTGCCAATTCCAGACCTTACCAGAACCAGTTCATTTTGGCTTTGATCAAATGATTACAAATGCTCCTAAGTCTCAGTCTCTCTAATTACTCACTCACCCCTTTTCCTCTGTGTGTGGAAACTGTCAGAATTTGGGTCTGTTGCTGAGTCCCCCAAGGAAGCCTCTCTGAGAAGGCTACCTACTGTGCTCTGAAGCTTACACTGTGGAGTGTTTAGAGTTTGGTTGCGAATTGGAGATGCTAAGGTCATCCACTGCATCCCAGGACATCACCAGCCATCTTCAATTTTGTCTTGCTACTGAATTTGGATGGCTCTGGGAAAGTGAGTGAAGGTAATGGCTTTGTGCAACTCTGTCTCACTTAAATCCAATTCACATACAGGTCAAGACATTGCTCCATGATGTCATTGGTCCTCTTCAAAATGAAGGACAAAAACCAAGGTAGTCAGAACTGCTTTTTTAATGGAATCAGAAGCAGAAAAATGGGCTCAGGAACCCTGGAACCATAGGATTAAGACAGAAAACCTACTACACATGCCTATTTCCTCCTAACTCTTGGAGCACCATTTTGGCAACCAGGCCAAGGTTTTTGTAGGACTTCTCCTTCTTATAGAGGATTATTTGAGACCTCTAGAGACACAACTGTTATGTTTAAGCTGGCCTAAGGGTTCCAAGGATATGAAATCACTCTTCTAAACAGGCAAATAGGATCCTACCTCTAGCAATTTAATCCATCCCCCAGAACCCATTCCTTATCCCCCATTTCAGATACTGGTACATAGTAAAACCTCAAGGTTTGAGAGAATTGAAAAATTCATTCAGTTTGACAAAAGTGACCCCTTGTTCAGTGGGATAGCTCAGTAAGAACTTGGAGTCAAATTATTTGCTATTCACATTAGAGATCATTCACTTTATCTGTGTGCCTTTGGGTAAGTCACTTAATCACTCTGGACTTTAGTTTCCTCACTTGTTAAAAAAAAAAAAAGAAAACAACCAAGAGGGTTGGGTTCATTAACCTCTGTAGTCTCTTCTATCTTTGTGATCAAATCTCTATTCACCTATTTGGAAGCTTTCTCCCATTCCCTGAGTTTCTTACCACATCCCTCAGAATGACTTTGTAAATCCAGTTCACAGAACTAGCTAATTTATCCAGTGTACCTCCTTAGAAATCAAGAGAAAAGACACTCTCAAAGAACAGGACAAAATAAATAAGTTTTTATTTCAAACAAGGGGGTGTGGAGAACTCTAGAATATAAAGTAGGTGAGAGTATCCTGGAGCTAGCTCATAGTGACTGTGAAGAGTTGATTGTTATATTTTCAAGTGTGAGCACTTGTACCTGGACAATCAGCAAACTGTCTCAAAACAGAGCTTGATTTATTGTTTTGTAGATTGTCTAGATTTACGAAATGGGGGGGATATTAATAAAACTAATTAAACTTAAAAGCATGCTATGTTTTCAGAAATCTGGCCATTAAATATTTACCAGAACACTCCTGGGTGGGCAACTAGATCAGAAGTTCTTAACTTGTGGTCCATGAGTTTTAAAAACATGTATATTGATAACTATATTCAAAATAATTGGCCATCTTTGTAATACTTTGTGCACTTAACAACGTTATTCAAAGAAAGTTTCTATAGGCTTCACTCTCCTGCCAAAGGAGGAACAATACAAAAAAAATGGCTAAGAATAGATATAGCACAAAACATTGATGGGAAACTGAAAGGAGATAGATATCTACTGCTTAATTTTGCCCTGATCTCTGCTTGTGCCTAAGGAGTCATAGAAAGAAACTGGATCACTGATATTAAAAACAACTCCAGAGCAAGCTTCAGAACAAAGAAAATAAGTTAAATTCTCATTGGCTGAAAAATCTTAATTAAAACAAACAAAAATAATCCCTGCCCCCCAATAAGCAAACAAAAAAATCAGACAGATTAGTTATCCTTAAGGATTGACTATTAGAGAATTTCTCCACTCTCTTCTGTATTTACTTTCTCTTTCCTGCAACCCTCATCCTCTTTAAACATTCCCAGCTCAAATAAACTGATAACACCAGTGGGGTGGAGAGGGGATTTCTGTGTTTCTTGGCAGTAGTCCAATTAGGTTTCTACAAATGTAGCTTCCTCCCAGGGGTTCTTCTAAGCTAACCTGAGATCCAGCTCCCCTGCCAAGGCTCTAATAGATTTGAAGTGGGTAGTAGGAAGGAAGGAATGGATTCTGAAAAATGGATCTTCTCAAGCTGGATATAATGATCCCTTCCTCATGAGAAGAACTGATATTTTTCTTTGGCTCACACTGGACAGACCTCTCAGGCTTAGGTTGGAAGAAGGGGTGGTCAGAGAACAAGCAGAAGGAGATCTTTTGAAATGAAAACTTTTTTTTTTTGCCAAGTCAAAATTTGCTATGAAAACACAAGACTTTTTTTAAAGATATGCATTCTATACACAGTTGTTCCCTAATACACAGGGGACCAGTGTCCATTTCCTAAAGGGCCCTGAAGCAAAACTATAATAAAGCTCCTTCCTTTATGGCCTTTGGCAAAGTTTGCAGTGAAATGTGGAAGGGATGCTGCAGGAAAATGGAAGAAAGAAAAGGGTAATAGAAGAAAATAGAGGAAAAGAAAGAAAGGGAAATGGGAAGATGAGAGGGAAAGGGAGAAAGGAAAATGAGAAAAGAAAGGAGAGGAGAGAAGAGGTGATGGAGGGAGTAAAGAAGAGCAGAAGTATCTTTCCCTGAAAAGAAATCCTGGATCCCTCTGAAGTGATCATTTTTTGAGCTATTTCCTTACTCTATTCCTTATCCCACTCTAAATCTGATCTAATTGTAACAGACAGGAAGGAGAGAAAGAGAGAAGGCAGAAGGCATCCAGAATATCCTTATAGGAATGGAAAAGGCATACTTTCCACTTTCTGACTGTCAGAAATGGATCCTTATTTTATATTCTCCTACTAGCTGGGATTATGGTCTATGGCTAGTACTCTGTAAGATTGTGACTTGGGCAGAGCATGTCTCTGCTACCTCTGCCCTCATCTGACACTCCATAGTATATATAGACTTGCCTTCCTTGGCCTAGTTGTTCTTCCTTTATTTTCTTGGCTTGCATGTGAATCAGATTTAAGTGAGGCAGAGTTGCACAAAGTTACCATCCTCACTCTCCCAGAGTCATCCAAGTCCAGGGGCAAGATGAATGTCAGGACACAGTGGATGCATCACCTTGGAATCTTCCATGTTTGACCAAGCTCAGGGCATGCCACATTGCCTACTTCAGCATCCTTCATGGCTGTTGAAACACATTGTTTTCATCTGCCCATTCTGTCTGGGGAAATCTTCATATGCTTGTGGTAGATATTCCCCTTACACACCAAAGTTTTTGAGAACTGTCAGCTACCATAACCCTGATATATCCTATATACATGAAGATGTGGCCACTGTACATATTACAATTTTAGTGCCACATCTCAGAGCTGGATGAACATGGACACCAAAGGTGAATGAGCAGCCATGAAAAGGGTTCAGCAAGCCCTCACAACAGAGGGTTAACCTTTCTGGAATACCTCATGTGCCCACCTTGGCCTGATCATATGAAGGAGTAGCACTGATATGTGGAGTCAGAGGAACTCAGTTCAAAACCCAGCTCTCCTATTTACTATATGTGTGACCTGGACTAGACACTTTCCTTCTTTGAAATGAGATTTTCCATTTATGTGGTGAGAGGGTTGTGCCATGTTCCAATGAACCAATTACTTTGGGGATTTATATAGGCTCCCCCGAGACATCATTTTCTGGTATATCTTCTCATTAGCCCTGAACTCTCTGTCTTCCAAACTTATAAATAGCTAATCTAGGAAACACATCTTTGTTGATCTATTAATAAGAGAGAGAAAGAGGTAAAAGTCAGAATGTTCTTTCCCTTCTGTTAAATTTAATTGTAGTTGTACTCTGAATATTTATATAGGTGGTCACCAGGGATTTAATTTCTAAATGACAAAATGAATTACTAAAGTAAATGGAATTTATGATAGTTTATTTACAATAGAGGGAAGATATTAAGGGAGAGAGAGACAGAGAGAGTCAGAGACAGAGACAGAGACAGAGAGAGCATTCTGGCTTCCACTGATACCAATTAGAAATTCTAAGCCACCTCCAGGGGAAAAGAATCTCAAAATGATGGGCCTTTCCTGGAGGCTTTATGCTTCTAGAAAGGCAGGGTCACTAAGTCAGCCTTTCACTCACCAACGGTGATGGTCTAAAAGGAAAGCAGTCTGAGGTCTCCTGCATGAATTCCTCCAGGGTCGAGTTCCTCTTCTATGGTCTCCTCAAGTGTCTGTCCCCCTAGTTAGAGTTCTTCCCTCCAACTCAAATCTCAAATCGAATATTTTCTTCTGGCCTCTGGTCCTCTTTTTAAAGATCTTTTTCTCTTGTGTCACCTCCCCTAAATTTCATGTCTACCAATCACAGCAGATGCTCTGCTCTAGGACTTCCCAGAAGGCAATTAGTCAATTCTAATTTGTTACCCACTATCACACACATGGGTCACAGACCTCCCACCTCATGATTAAGTGGGAGATTTACACCCTTGGTGATCAGATCTAACATGGACAGATCTTCCCACCCAACTTCAAGTACTGTGCTTACATTTCTGGGGATTAAATAAAAAAATAGACAGAGGATTACAATTCAATCTTCACAATCAAGGAGGAGCTAAGTACTTTTATTGTTGCAATCAGGAGAGAGCCAAATCCAATCTTCACAGTCTTTAAAAGGGAGTTACAACTTCCTGAAGGGAGTTCTACTACAGTTCTTCATTTTCTGGAGTGGAAGCTGGTAGAGAATCTGCTGACTGGACCTGAGATCCTGCTCCTGGTGAGGCTGTTCTAAAATATCTTCCATTGGACTGACATGTGGTGAGTGAAAAGATGACTCTTAACTGTTTTCTGGGAAAAACAAAAACAAAAATAAAAAGAACATCCTCAGGAGCAACCTATCCTCTTGAGAGAGACTTCCCCAGGTCCTCCAAGGGCAGCTAAAACTAACTCTCCCTGCCCAGGTTGAGCCGGGGGTTGGGAGTAAATTACATTACTTAGTGCTTAGGCTAGATATCTTACCCTATCCTCTCTGATTTCCTACTTCATCCTTTCTATGTTTTGTAAATAAATTGTAAATAAATCCCTTTGGAATAAAGTAAATTCCTGGAGACCCTATTTTAAATATAATCCAAATCAACCTTTTTAATAATAACCCTTTTGTACCCTTACAGGTACTTTGAATGGTATGACACTGATTAGGTAAAGTAATTTAGGTAGGATTGTCATTTTCACTATATTGACTCAGTCTATCCATAAGCAATTAATGCTTTTTCAATTGTTTAGGGCTGACTTTACTTGTGTGAAGAGTATATTGTAATTGTGTTCATATAGTGACTAGGTTTGTTTTGTAGGTGTACCCCATGTATTTTATATTACATTATTTTGAATGGAATTTCCTTTTCTATCTCTTGCTGTTATACTTTGTTGGGGGCAAATAGAAATGCTGATGATTTATATGGGTTTACTTTGAATCCTAAGACTACTAAAATTGTTAATTATTTCTATTAGTTTTTTGATTGATTCTCTAGGTATACCATCTGCAAAGAGTGATAACTTTGTTTCTTCCTTGCTTTTTCTAATTCCATCAATTTCTCTTTCTTTTCTTATTGCTATAGCAAGCATTTCTAGTATATATTAAATGATAGTTTGTAAAAATAATAAGCAATGAATTTATTATGAATATAAACAGATTAGATTTTCTGTTTTCTGTGCTTACAAAGTATCTTCAGTTTATATAAGTAAAGTGAAGCTCATAAGTGAACTTCTCTTCAAGGCCAGAAAAAAGGACACTAAGGAGACTCTTGTTACATAAAAATAAACTATTTATTAAGAATATAAGGATATAAAAGGATTTCTAACTCTAAGGGATTCTAACTCCACCCAAATAAAACTCCCTCTTTCCACAAGGAACCACTTCTCCTGTTTCCACAGGAGCCTTCTACATTGAGCCTTCCCAACCTGACTAACCCAAATTTTCCCAATTCTACAATAAATTAACACTATTATCCTTATATGAAGTATATAATTCTTAACTTTGTCTCCAAGTGATAAAAATAACAAAGGCTAGCTGGCTGAGCCTCAGCAAGAAACAAGTTAGGACAATGAGCCTTAGCAGACTCAGAGTCCAAACCAAAGACCAGGTCATTCTTTTGTCTTCTCAGAGATAAAACAATTTATGAAACAGCAATAGACAGTCACTAGTGTTTCCCAAGTTGGTAAAGGAAATAACTTAGCTTGTTCAGGTTTTTCCTTTTTTTCCTTTTACCTGACAGTGAGGAGAGAGAGAAAAGATTTCACCTGCTCCTAGCATTCTGAGAGAGAGCAACTGCCCTTCCCACAGAATAACTGTCACAGAAAAACTGTTACACTTCCCCACATACTGTCATCATTTGAAACAGACACTGTCTCAGATGTTTCAAACTCCAATTCTTTCTCAAGCCAGCTTCTCTACTTCTTAACTCTAAACTAATGTAACAAGCCTTAATTTCTAATATCATCCTTATAAGTGGTGATAATAGGCATTTTTGCTTTACCCTTGATCTTTATGGGAAGGGTTTTAGTTCATCTCAATTGCAGGTAACGCTTGCTGATGGTTTTATACAGATGACATTTATCGCTTTAGGAAAGGCACCATTTATTCCAATGTTTTTTTTTTTAAGAAATGAATGTTGTATTTTGTCAAATGCTGATGATTGTGTGGGTTTATTTTTATCCTCCAACTTTATTAAAGTCATTGTTTCTATTAGTTTTTTGTCTTTCTATTAATTGTATCCTTAGCTCTTAAAGTAGTTAGGTGGTACAGTGGATAGAGTACTGTGCTTAGAATCAGGAACACCTGAGTTCAAATCCAGACTCAGATACTTACTAACTATGTGACCTTGGGAAAGTCACTTAACCCTGTTTACCTCAGTTTCCTCATCAGTTAAATTAGCTAGAGAGCAAAATGGCAAACCACTCTGGTATCTTTGCCAACAAAACCCCAAATAGTGTTCTGAAGAGTCAGACACAACTAAAATGATGAGACAACAATGTACCCAGCTTTTAGCACACTATCTGGTGCATAGTAGTTCTTAATGAATGTTTATTGGATTGGTTTAGACACTTGAGCAGCTCACCAGGACTGATACCTTCCAAGCAGAAGCAGGAAAGCCCCAGAAAAGGACAAGCAGAGTCACTTTTGTCATGCTGTACTTCAGGCATGGCAAGAGGAAGGAGGTTGCAAAGACCTTTCCAGAGGATGCTTCCAGGTTTAACACCTTGTTATATCAAGTTCTTGTTGGACTCCAAGGCCAATCTATATTCACTTCATGTCTGCAATAAGTATAATTGAAGGGTCAGGCAGTTCACACATTTCATAGGAAAGAAATAGGTCAGGGGGCAGCTGGGTAGCTCAGTGGATTGAGAACCAGGCCTAGAGACGGGAGGTCCTAGGTTCAAATCCGGCCTCAGCCACTTCCTAGCTGTGTGACCCTGGGCAAGTCACTTGACCCCCATTGCCTAGCCCTTACCACTCTTCTGCCTTGGAGCCAATACACAGTATTGACTCCAAGACGGAAGGTAAGGGTTTCAAAAAAAAAGAAAGAAAGAAAGAAATAGGTCCTACTTAGGAGAATGTGATTCATTTCTTATTTTTGAGGTCTCAGGAGAGAATTGTCCAATCAGGTAAAAAAATGGAAATTTCCAAATATGAGCATTTGAGAAAAGGCAGATCAAAGAGTCATGGTACTAGGCAGAAGGAGAGACTATGGTTAGAACATAGAGAATTCAGATGGTCTAGAGATTTTTCTAGACTACAACAATGTCTTGCATATGGCTCTGTGTAAGCACTGATTATGAAGTCAGAGAAAATCATTAATAGATGGAGAAACCAAGATTAGCTGTCATGAACTCAAGGGTTTAGGAATGCCTGAGCTTTGCATAAAATATTCTAGTTTCCAATTCCTTTTATGGTTTCAATAGGAATTATGAGGGAAACAAAATCAAATTGCTTGATTTTAAGTTAAATGATGCAAGCTCAAAAATAATCCATACCACCCAGTTAAATACCTTATCACTCTAGTTCAACAGAATTGATTTTTCATTATTTGTAGAAAATAGCTGATGAGTAACTAGGCAGCCCTCAGATTGTCAGGGAAATTAAAGTTGTCACCTCTATTGGGCATTTCACTTTATATCAGGGGAGTGGAAATGTAAACAGATGAAAGTGATAGAGATGAGGAGTAATTTTTTGTCGTGAAATAGAGACCTAATTGAACCAGATCCTTCAAAAGCAGAGATTGTGTAGACATAGATGCTTTGGCAAAAGTAAACCTGGCTAAAACCTGGAGGGAGAGAAGGGGAGCCTGGGAAAGGTCTGTTGGCTTCCTAAGACATATGTCTGGGATATGAAGGTGAGGGAGCTTGTCAAACTACCCATTTCTGTTGATTCATGTGGGAAGAAATGATTGCACCAGAATGGTTCCAGAACACATTTATGAAATCCTGGGCAAAATCCAGAAGACCCGAGAACACAGGTGATAATTTTTATCATTGCTGCTGATTCAGGGTAGGGGGTTTAAAAGAGAAAGGCTGATTCTGGAAGTGAACAGATAGCTCTGATGGTATATGAGAATGGATTTCTGGAATGTGACTTAGACAATCTAGATTAACAAGGTCTGGAGTGTGCCTAACAAAGTCTAGTAATAGCAAATTGCCAAACCTAATCAAGAGAGCTTTAAACTCTCCTTAAGATAGAACAGAGAGAATCACTCATATATCTGACAAGTGTGGTACTCCAGAGAGAAAAGCAAGACAATAAAAGAGGACAAGTTACAGAAGAGAGGAGTTCATAAGAAATGGAGTTGAAGAGAGCCAGCAGTAAATCCCATGGCCTCAAATGTCTACATACCAACAAAATGTGAGTCTAAGTCAAGGAGATCGATGACCTCAGAGATTTCACTGGGTTGCCTAGAAGGTGACAGCAGAAACTCATGAGGTTAATGGAGAGAACTACTCAACAGAATCTATCAACAATTCTGAGGATTAGAAACATTAAGAGTTTCAGAGGTAGAGAGGTGCTGTGGTTAGAATGCAGCCCAAGAAGCCTGAGCTGTTCTCCCAGCAGCCTGGCAGGAAACTGGGAGAATGTGCCCTTGAGGTGAATGAAGTTCTCATTTGTAATTTATCTTGTTCTTGCTATTCCATGTGAATTAAATGGTTTTTACTTTACTTTAATATTGTAATCTGCTCTTGCCAGCTAAAAAAGGAAACATTACCAGGGCTTCCTGAACTGTGAACTTGAATAGAAGTTGACCTAAAGAATACTTTGAACTTCTGTGTAGCTTTCTGGAACTTAAAAAGAAGGTGGCCCAGGCAACATTTGTTTATATGCATGCATAAATTTGCTTTGCTCTAAAAATATCTATAATGTTTTCTTTTCATCTCTCCTGGAGACTCATAAGGTGCCATATTGTCTTCTTAAAGGTCATCTTATCCAAATTCCTATAATAAAAATAGTGGGAGATTAAGAATCAGGTAGGATACTTGGGATCCAATCCTTGCTCTGCTCCTTGCTAACTGGGCAAATCACCATCTCTTCAGGTCTTGGTTTCTCTATTTGTGAAATTGTAAGATTTAACTATTGTATCCTAAGAGTCCTCCCTACTTTTAGCTTTCCATCACAAGAGGCTTTTTCTAAAGGATTTCTACAAAAACAGCAACTACTTTTGAAAAATAAAGACACATTTGGAAACATTTTGCAAATCTGAAATGGTTTAGAAAATACCTCAAGACCTAAATGTTCTGAGGAGCATTTGGAAAATAAGAGAGTTGGAAATATTAAAAAAACAAAAACTCGTTTCTCTTGGGAGCTTGGGTATACACCCTTTTCCACATGAAAGATTAAGAGCATGTCAGCAAATTAAGTAGGCAAGAGATCAAATTAGACAGACACTTAACGGACTTTAGTTTCAATTTATTTGTGAGTGTTCCTGAGTCCTCAGTCTGCTGATGCAATTCTCCTTGATGGGACCAAACAAGATCCACACAAATAAATAATTCATCCTCAAAGTGGCACATTGCTGGCGATGCTTAAATTAAAATTTCTTAAAATATGTATTTAATTTAGATTTGATAAGGCTGTTACTGCCCTCAGAAATCACAGGAATTAAAAAAAAAAATAGGAGTTGGCTTCTTCCATGAAGACTGATAAAGAGACTGGCTCTTTTCTCCAAAACTAGAATTAGCTTAAGCTGACCTCTTTTTTTAATTACTTGTGCTTTTATAAGGCTATTAGTAATAACATTAGTTGTTGGTAAAGTTCTAATTTGGAAGAGTCTAACAATTAAGGCGTGTTGGAGGGCTTATAAACAACAGCTTTCTTGGCATCCAAAGCATATGAAAATTATATCTTATCTAATATTTATGTTTCCCATAAAATTCATAGAATAATTGGTGGTGTTTGGTATTTGCAGTTTCTTTTCAGCAGAAGCTTTCTGGTCCTAGCAGATAAGATTTGCTTATTTAAGAGGAGTCCCATTTTAGCTTCCTCTGAGGAAGGAAGGACCCAGAATCCTTGATGAGGTGTCAACCTATGGTTGCTGGGTTTTTCTAACCAGTGATTATACTAAGTATAAGTTCTCCCATACTCAACTCCCAGGCTGAATCAGGCATTATTAGTTCCTTATTTTAAAACTGTTAGAACCGTATCATGGAATTTTGAAAAGGTCTGAAGAGATTATGAAGCCCAATCACCACCTTTTACAGCTATAGCAGCTGTGGTCCAGAGAGGAAAAGCAACCTACCTAAACAGTGAATTAGTTAACTGAACCAGGACTAGTAACTAGATTTTCTGACTCCTGGCCCAGGATTCTTGACATAACATCACAAGCTTATTATATTTTTGAAGTCATCCTTTTTCCAGGTAGGGGAGAATGAGACAAATAAAACAGACAGTTCTATGGCTTTATTCCAGGATAAACTTAGATTTTAAACTAGAATGGATTTCTAAGGTTAGTTCAATGTTTTCACTTTATATATGAAGAATGAGGTTTAAGGTAAAATCATTTGCTGAAGGTAACACAATTTTTCTTTGTTTGGCCTTTGGAGATATACAAAAAAATGAAAAAAAAAATCATGTAGATGCCCATAAACACACGGACACTCATCCAATTTGGACTAGGAAATTCCAATACATACTGGTGCCATTGTACTTCCTCCTTTTAGACTTGCTATCTTTCTATCTACACTGCCATCATATACACTCACCACACACACTCCCATATGATTGGTGATATTTAGGAAGACCACTTGGCTGGCCAGCACACAGCATAGATGAGTTATTTTGTTGCTGGAAGGTGGCAGGAATATGAATCAAAATTTGAAGCTCACGGCACTGCTTCCTTCATCTAGGCTTTTGTTCTTGACCCCTGTAAAATTGAGATTTGAACTCTGGACTTCAATCCCCACAAGTCCTTGCTCCACTTCCCCAAAATGCTTTGTAATCTCATGGAATTCTGAGGTGGGTGAGATCGAGAAGGTACTTAAGCTGATTGCAAAGGCTTTTGACTCTCTCTCTTTTTTTTGGACTTCCGTTTTGGAGCAGACGTGGCTCTTTCCATAATGTAGGTGAGGTCTTGTCTAGGCCTCTGGCCTAGGCACGTTTTCCTTATCCTGTATTTTCTTTAATCCTTAATCCTTAATAAACCTCTAAAAAATATAATACTCCTTCCAGAGAGAAACTAATTTCTACCTGCCTCAGTCTCCCCTAAATTTTAACTGTTACAGATGGTGACCACTAGATTGGATGAGAACTTCTCAAATTTTTTAGCCTAGATAATGATTTTTTTAAAGCCATGTTTCTCCAAGATGCTCTTTAGAAAACCATCTTGATCAGCTCCTGCCTGTGGCCCTCTCTGGCTCCTGCTTCTGCTCCTGGCCTCTCACCTGGTGCCCGAGCTCCCGGCCCTGCCTGTCTGCGCTCTGGCTCCTGGCCCTACCCATGGCAGTCTATCTCTCACCCATCTGGCCTCCGAACCAGACAGCTCATCACCCCAGCCCCAGACCACAAGCGAGCTTGACCCCAGCCGGCTCATCACCCAGATCCTTGAAACAGATTGATCAGGACTCATTGCAAGCAGTTGGTAACAGTATTGGCCACGTGGGCGGAGGGGAGAGACGAGAGGGAAAGGAGAACGGGTAATTTTCCCTTAGGCTAAGCCTCCACATGGATGGGGATATTGACCACAGGGGTTTCATAGCAGGAGAGAGAGAAGAAACAGACTTTTCAAACAGACTTTTAAGCAATGGGCTGTTTAAAAGGATACCTTTTGACTGTTCTGGTAATTTCATTGATTTCACCTGCATGCCAGAAGAAAGATTCAGACCAAAGATTCAACTTCAACTTTGGGGAGGCAAGTGGGTGGCTCAGCGAACTGATAGCCAGGCCTATAGACATGCGGTCCTGGGTTAAAATCTGGCCTCAGATACTCCCCAGCTGTGGGTCCCTGAGCAGATCCCTTAAAACCCATTACTTAGCCCTTACCACTCTTTCTTCGGACAATAGACATTTAAATGGATAAGAACCCAAGGAACAAAGAGACTAAAGGATAAATTTTGAGGCATTTTAAACTCCAATGGTTTATAAAAATCTCTGTATTCAATTGCATTTTTTGTTTAAGGTTTAACTTTGTGATGTTAAATTCATATATTACTGGATTGAATATTATTCTGTTATGCTGAAGGTTGATTGAATTTATTTTGAATGTACTGAGTTTTAAAATTTCTGTTGCTTTTCCCCTATAACTGTGCTGGAAAAATATTATTGATTAAGTCCATATATGAAAAAAAAAAACCAGCCTTTCTATTTTGACTTTGTAAATTCTCACATAGAGGATGGATGGACTTCAGGACTGGTTATAATTGTAGAACAACCTTTGGAAAATTAATGTGCTAAATATCTCAAATGATTTTAAGGGTTTTTTAAATATGATTTTTGGAATTTTTTTAAACAATCTCTGGTTATTTTTGCTCTAATCTCAGGGTATTTGTATCCCTATAAGCCTCCAAAAAAGGAGCATCTTTTATTTATACTCTTCAGCTCACTACTTAACTTCTACCAGAATATATAGATTTCTTGATTATGTTCTTAACCCAAGATGAGTTAAACTTTGTTTAAAAATATGTTTATTACCAAGGTTGAAAGATTGATACATTTGTAAAAATTGTGACAAATATCCATCAATTCATAGGCTTTAAAAGAAAATGCCATACAGCAACTTATGTGAAATATGAAAGTGTCTTTGTTTGCTATTGTAATTAATTGAGCTATTGAGAATTTTGAGGATATTGATATCTACATATTTGTACTACTGTTCAATTCATTTGCCTTCTACTCACAGTGATCATGGCCAGATATTAAAAGGAAATGGATCTCATTTTTGGTGAGAAAGCCTTGCATTTTATATTTTCCTAGCTGACACAGTGTCAATGATTATAAGCTATATTTTTGAATTTTTAAAGACTTTTATTATATTTTTCTTGCATGTGCAGTATACTCTTTCAGTTTTTTTATTTTTTCTCTCCTTTTTATATTTGAAGCACATGTCACCAGCATTAAGATTTTCTTTAACCTTTTGATTTTTAAGTTTAAGATACATTTGCTAATGCATACCCCAAAAGGCTTGTGACTATAAAAATGATGCCACTAATTATTTAAAAAGTTATGGGACTTTGCTTAATGATTCTGTCTGATTCCAGGTCAAGATATACACAAAAGAGCCATTGCACAGAGCCAAAGAAAAGCCAATCCAGGATGAATTGATGCACTTCTAGGCCAATACAAAGGTCTTGAACCTAGTGTGAAGACTCAAGGTTACTGTGTTTAACTTTGTTACCACATAGGCTTTCCTTGTGTCCACACTCACTCTGAAGATACACAGACAAATATCCCCAAACCTTGGCTCCTACTTGACTTCTATAATCTGGTCCCTTTCTTTTCTGCTTCTCATAGTGTGGTACCTTTCTGTAGTCCTGGCTATTGACTGGGTAAATGCATCATTGCTTAGATCATTTTGATTGGGCCCTGATTCAAGGACCTGTTATAGATTTATTTTTCTTTTTACTTGGAATTTTACACATAAAACTTTGATAGTCTATATTTTCATCCAGAAATTTTTCTTTTCTTTTTGATTTTTCTGATATCTTTTTAATATCTCTTGCCAATTGATTCATATACCTCATACCTCAGCCATGCATCCCTAAGTGATCCTGTTTTTTTAATCACCCTCTTAATGGGGGGAATATAAAAAATATCATTATTTAAATTGCAAAGTTTGAATTCCTTTTGTGAAGAATTTTAGGTAAAGAAGATGCTACCTCTCTGAATCCAGAACTGAACTGTTGTTGAAGCCACCATGAAGAAGCCTCCAGACCACAAGTTGCACAAAATTGAACTTTGGGTGTGGTTGATTGAACATTTATTTGTATGTATACTTTCATGCCAAAGGGGACTGCCCCCTAACTGGCTTTTTGTCAATGCGTTCAGCAATTATTGGTTCTTTTTTTCTTATCCTCAAATTATTGTAATCTTTAAATTGATTATGTTTTTATGATCCTTTGGGGAAGGACTTCTTCCCAGAGGATCAAACAGGGGGGAATGTAAAATTGAGATTTGAACTCTGGACTTCAATCCCCACAAGTCCTTGCTCCACTTCCCCAAAATGCTTTGTAATCTCATGGAATTCTGAGGTGGGCGAGATCGAGAAGGTACTTAAGCTGATTGCAAAGGCTTTTGACTCTCTCTCTTTTTTTTGGACTTCCGTTTTGGAGCAGACGTGGCTCTTTTCATAATGTAGGTGAGGTCTTGTCTAGGCCTCTGGCCTAGGCACGTTTTCCTTATCCTGTATTTTCTTTAATCCTTAATCCTTAATAAACCTCTAAAAATATAATACTCCTTGCAGAGAGAAACTAATTTCTACCTGCCTCAGTCTCCTCTAAATTTTAACTGTTACACCTCACTTCATTTACATGCCCATCAAAATCTTGGGAACAAGAGGAATGCTGATACTATTCCTTAAAGAGCTCCTTTAGATGTTTTTGTTTTTGAGTCCCCCCCCAAAAAATTATGGAGACATAGACTTACAATTTATAATTAAACTTGCATTAAGAGGATTTGAACTTTTATTTTATTTTGAATATTTAATTTGTTTTTATAAACATTTATTAACTCTTCCTCCAATTGCCCCTTTCCCAATTGACTGATAAAAAGTAAAAATAAAAGTCCTTATAACAAATATTTTTTCCCCTATAAAAACAAATTCTCTCACTGGCCATTTTCAAGAATATAAGTCTCATTCTTCACCCTAGGGTCATCACCTTTCTGGCAGGACCTCAGACCTCTAAGTTTGGTTTAGCAATGAACTGATGAGCATTCTAAAGTCTTTCAAAATTATTTTTCTTTATAATTGCACAAACTGTCATTGTATATATTGTTCTCATAGTTCTGCTCACTATGCTTCAATTCATAAAGATCTTTCCAGCTTCCTCTGAAATATCAATTTCATCATTTCTTGTGGAAAAACAATATACCATTATTTTCATATACTACAACCTGTTTAGACATTTCTCCATAAGGAGGAATCCCTTTATTTTCTAGCGCTTTGACTACCATAAAAAGGGATGTTATGAATATTTTTTGTATACTTTGATCCTTTCCTTCTTTTTGTGATCTCTTTGGGTTATTATTATTAATAATAATAGCATTTGTTTAGTGCCTCCTATGAATTAGTCATATTGCTAGTACTTAACAAATAGTAGTAGTATCATGGGGTCAAAAAGTATGCACAGTTTAATGAGTTTTGGTACACAATTCCAAATTGCCCTCTGCAGTAGCTGGACCAATTCACAGCTTCTCTAATAGTTCATTCATATGCCTGTTTTCCTACAGCTCCAGCAACAATTGTCATTTATCTCTTTTGTCACCTAGGTTGATCAGATAAGAGTGAGGTAGGATCTCAGAGTTGCTTTAATTTGCATTTCTCCAGTTATCAATGATTTGAAGCTCTTTTTCATACCTTTGTGGCTAGGTTGAATTTCTTCCCTTGAAAATTAGCTGTTCATACCTTTTGACCAAGCAGACCTGATGATGACTTTTATAGCTGGGTGGCTCAGTGCATAGTGTGGGACCAAGAATGAGGTAGAATAGAGTTTAAATCCTGCTTCTGAAAATTACTATCTGTGAGCTGGGTAAGTCTTAGGTGATTCTGCCTGACTCAGTTTTCTCATCTGTAAAATAGGGAGAATGATAGCATCTATTATTATGGCATTATGAGGATAGGATGAAATACCATGTACAGTGTTTTGTGAACCTTAAAGCTCTCTCTCTCTCTTTCTCTTTATATGTGTGTGTGTGTGTGTGTGTGTGTGTATTTTGCTTCTATTATTGTTGTTATTTCATTATTATATTTGGAGAACAGAGATGTCAAGTAGAAATCATATGTTTATTTGATATATAGAGAGTGGAGACCCGCCACTCAGAAAAGGGTAGTATAATGATATTGATAGTGGACACTAACATCTCTGCAGCATCAGATTTACCAGCTATATGCTCTGGCCACGTGTATTCCTAAGCATGGATTTCCCCATAGGAGTTCCTTGACAATTTGGGTTCCTGGTATCCCTTCTTTATACATGTTTCCTAGTTATATGCTTCCCTGTCAGTGTCCTTCCATATATGTTTTCTGTATGTGTAACCTGACACATTGGTAAGTGTTAAATTGTGTGAGAATGTGCCTTTGTGTCCATGGAGAGTGAACATTTGTCTTTGCCACTTTATTTGCTATGATGTTTAATTAAATGCCTTTCTCTTTGAACTAATGTAACTATTAAAAAAAATAGAGAATGATTGGGGCTCATGAGCTATGTTTTTGAGTGGTTGTTGATCCACAAAGTGCCATAAACTAGAGTAGCTTTTGGGGGGCCCCACATTTGTGGGGCAGACCTCAGCTTTGTTTGTTCTTACTCTCCTAAAAAAGTGTTTGTAGGCTCTGACAAAACTGCCTATTCAGTCAGTCTCTTACTTAATTTTGCTGTTTTCTGTATATCCAGATATGTGACAGTATCCCCAGTAGAGTCTTGAATGCTACTATATTCCTCATGTGTCTTCTTCTATCTCTGAAGGCCATATTGCTCCATTCGCTCTTCTACTCGATACAAAACAGCTATTAAGGATTTGAGGTGGGAGAACATAAACACCTATCCAATCAGAAAAAAACAAATCTCTTTTCAGATAGATGGTTTTTTAAGCAGAATAATGGTCTGCTAGAGAAACTCTTAAATATCACTGGAGGAAGGGAGAGATATTTCTAAAAGAGAAGCTATCTCCTATTTCCCCTTTTGATACCCGAGAGACTCTATAGCACTGATGGCGAACCTTTTAGAGATGGAATGCCAGGTCTCACTCCCCCACCCCCAGACCAAGTGCTATGTCCACCCACCCCTGACCCCATGCTGTCATCCCCCAAAGTGCTGGGTGCACCCCATTCCCCCCTTTACTTCGCACAGGGGAGGGAGAAAGTGCTCCCATTGGACTTTTGGGCAGAGTAGTGGGTGAAGTGAGGAATGTCCTCAATGAGTATAGAAAGGGAAAGGGAAGTGGCCCAGGTGCTCTGCTCCCCTTCATCTCTGCTGCCTGTGAGCCTCCCACCTTATCCCCTGTGTTCTCCCATTGGGCTTCTGGGAAGAGGGGTGGGGGATGTACAGCAATGCCATCAGGTGCTGTGGAAAGAGAGAGGGGTGCAGCTCTGCCTGAGTCTCTCTGCCATTCTAGTAATGAACTCTGGGGGTAAGGGAGCAGCCACATGCCCACAGAGAGCACTCTGCATGCCATCTTTGGCACCCATGCCATAGGTTCACCATCTCTGCTCTATATGATTGGACTAGTTCATTGTCCAAATCTATCTGTGTGTACCTCTGATTCTGTCTTTCTCTCCACCTTTGTCTAGTTCATTGTCCCAATCTATCTGTGTATCTCTGCCTGTCTCTGCCTCTCTGTCTCTATATATCTCTGTCTCTGTCTTTCTCTCCCCACTTTCTCCCCAGGTTCTGTTGCAGGTCAACATCCTGGAAGTCCTTAGCCCCTGAAAAGCTTTAAACAAACAATTGTCAGATTTAGTTCACATCATTTAATTCATAGGACCCATTTGGCTGAATGCAAAAAGACAGATTGAATCAAAAGGCAGAAAGTATTATCTTTTAATTGAAATGCAATGGTGTAGCATCTCATTAATTTGCACTAATGACCAGGAGAACCATTGTGAATTACTGAATGTTTCAAATTAAGTATTATGCAAATAAAAAAATAAAGGCACTGCATCAAAAAAAAGTGCTTTCTTGTACAATGAAAAGTAGACTTCTGCAGTGTCCAGAATAATTTAACTGCATAATTAGCTCTCGTCTATGGTTTGTAAATACAGAATGCTATGCTACACTCATATGCAACCAATTACCACTTGTAGAATCTGCTTCCTTTTTTAAAAGACTATTCAGGTTAGTGATTTACCAAAAAGACAACTAATGAAATTCCAGTCACAAGTTTTTATATACAGCAGTATAATATCAGCACAATTATATAGATATATTTGTGCATCTATAAATTGGTAGGATTTCTAAAAAAAATGTGCTTTGGGTTGCAAACTCAAGAGAATAAGAATGTCACAAAAGGCCTATTAAGCCCCAAATTCATGGAAGAGAACTAGCATAATAATGCATCAATTTTCAGTGGTTGAAGTCAAGTTGTCTTTTTTCATTATTTTAAATCTCTTCCTTCCTCTTAAATAGTAAACTGAACAATGCCCAAAATGTTATTTCATTTCCTCCTTCATCTCCATTTTCAAATTTCAGCAACAGCTTTGTCATGATGATAATTTGTTACTTCAATTGTAGCCTCAAGCCATGTTGTTGGTTAATCATAGAGCTTAAAAATTGATCAGATAAAATCTCACTTTAGCCTTCCTAAGCTGGCAATTTTGAAGAATTCCCCTGCTAATTATAAGAATTACAAAACTTATTGTAGCAAGTGTATCACACTATTTACTATCCTTTTAATCTCCAAATGGAATTGTTGTTAGCAGGAAAAGGAAGAGCAAACTCTGTAAGGCTTGGGGTAGAGTCATTTAACCTCTCTGGACCTCAATTATATCATCTGTAACATGATATAATCCTCAATCTCTAGAACTCTAAGAAGCCCCATTGGGTTATAACCTCTGGATTGCAGACCTACACACCATATTATTCTTAGGGACCTACATTCATGACTTGGAGTAGGAAGAGCCCTTAGACATCTATTATTGTATCTAACCTTCTCATTTTACAAATGAAGAAACTGAAAGCAAGAAAAATCAAGTGACCAAATTCAAGCAGCTCTGTGATAGTAGAACTGAGCTTTGAACATATCTTTTCACTCTTTCTAGGCCTCTTTCCACTGGGCAATTCAGTTTAACTGATATATGCTATGGTATGTGAAAAACTGCCCCTAAAACCAACTAACTTGCTTCCCAAACCAAGCGTTCTGATCTCTTGTCTAATTACAATCTAATGATTGTAAGCTCCTTGAGGGCAGGGCTTGTCTTTTCATTCCTTTTCTATTTCTAGCATTTAGCATAGTGCCTTGTACTTAGTAAGCACTTATTAAATGTTTATTGAATGGTTGATAATCATCCATGTACTTTGGTATCTTGGTGAAGCTATCATTTCATTAAAGTATATATTTCCTTTACTTGTTCAGATTGCAACCTTCCTATAGCTTCTCAACCTTGGTATTTTTTTATATGTTTCCCTGTATAGTCTTACTAGAAGATCTATCTGATATCTTAAAAGCCTTCTTCTTGTTCTCAAGAGGTTGTGGGAAGATGGCAAAATAGGACAGAAGAAATGATGAGCAGGTTGATTAAAAAAAAACAAACAAACATGGAAAGACCCAAATGAAATCATGAAGAACGAAATGAGCAGAACCAAGAGAACATTATATACAGCAACAGAAATATTGTTTGAAGAGTCACTTGTGTATGTCCACCTCCAGAGAAAGAGATCATAAATAGAAACAAGAAGACATCATTTTATATATGCATATTTTTATTTATTTATATTTTTTTGTTAAATGATGTCTTCTTTAGGACAAGGAGGTGACAGAGAGAGGGAGATATGTAGGAATTTTTAAAAAGCAAACTGATGTTTTGACTCTATTTAGATCTTTTGGGATTGTGTGTGTGTGTTCCATAAACAGAATGTCATTAGTTTCTACTTTTTAATGTATTTTGTGGGAATTTTGCATTTAATTGGGTAGTTTAGTCCATTTTCACTTATTATCATGATTATCAGTTTTGTTTGCCTTCATTCTGAGGACATCCTGAAATAATTTCATACCTTCTTCTTAATAATAATAATAATTCAAATATAAAATTCCACTCTAAACAAAGTTCCTCTGTCATATTAATAAATGTTTTCAAAGACAGGAACTTCATTTTGGGAGTGTTCTATGTCTTCTTCTTCTTTTCCCTCCTTGAACACCCCTTGCCTTTTAATTATTAACCAATACAATATTCCTACAATTTTCATATTTTGTTAATATTTTTATCTGGTTGATTTAAATACTTATCTGTTTGGTTTGAATGTTTGAATATGATTTGAAGGATTCCTTGAAATAGCTATTTCTCATTATTAACTTTAAAAAGTCTATTCTCAATGCTTGTCTTCATAAAGCAAGTTTTAAATTACTGGATTTGTGCCCTATGCATTTTTATTTGCAAATATGCTATTCTAGTTTCGGCAATTTTCTCTTGACTTCCTTAAAAAGTCCAATGTGGCTATTGTTCCTCATTCCTCTTCTGGAAATTCATGGAATGTTCTTTACTGGAGTTGAACCTATGCATCATAGGTGTGATGTGGGCAGTGAGTTTCTGAGTCTGTATTTCTAGCTATTCTGCTTTATATATAAATTATATATATAATTTGAATTTATGCTGTACTGTCTTTTATTTGCTACATCTTGGGATTTTTTCTGTGATGGCAATGTTAGGGTTGTGAGGGGCAGACTGTACGAGGTTGGACTAGATTTATCAGAGTATGGTTGCCAGGAATTTAATCAATTCCAAATGATTTTTAGCAATTTATTTATAAAATAGAAGGAAAGTGGAAGTAGAGAAATGAGAAAGAGGGCTGAGTAAGAAATCTAGCTTAAGGAGCTAGACTGTTGCTCAAGCCCTGGCTTTACTTCAGCAGGGTTTCAGAAGCCCCAGTCATAGGTCCTAAGGGTCAATTAACAAAGATTTTAGCTAAGAGGCTAACAATAGGCTTATAGAATCATACATGTGAAGAGAATCTTAGGTCACCTTATCTAACTCCCCTCATTTTTATAGAAGAGAAAACTGAGACAGAGAATGACACATTGCAAGTAAGTATCGGAGATGGGTTTTGAACTCAAGACTTTCTAACTCAAGTCCAGACCTCTATTTACTACTCCACATCCACCAACCCTTTAATTTCCCACACTCTGTAGCTGAAATCTTTTTCAGATAATCACTGACTGCTGGAGCAGCAGTAAGCAAGATGAATTCAGGAAAGTTGAAGGTGGAAAGAAACAAAGTTAACAAAGGAGAATATGGTTCTGTATGGACAGAATTATCCATGTGGCAGCAAGGTATCCAGTCACTCTAATGTGTTACAAATAAAAGAGTGGTTGCCTTAAACTGTGACTGCGAAAATATGGTTTCAAATAAAAAATATAGTGGTCGCCATGGGAAAATTCCCAAATATTAAATATACCCAAGTCAGCTGGGTTTTGTAGAGATTGTAATTAATACAAATTAAGGAATTAATGAAAGGGAGAGAGGGAGAGAGTAAGAGGAAATAATGAGAAAACGGCTAGGCCAGCCTAGGCTTAAGCCTTAAGAGAGAGATCAGTCAGTCTTTAATCCACTCACCACAAGATTTGTCCCAAGCAAGATTCTAGTGTTCAGAGAGACCCTCCAGTTTAGCTCCTCAGCTCCACTTAGTTCAGCCACCGAGCCCTCCAATTCAGCTTTGGCAAGCTGGCATCCTTCAGAGCCCTTTCTGACCTCCTTTTAAGGAGAATTTTCTCCTATGTCACCTCCCCTAAGTTCTCACATTTCCAATCACAGTAGATGTTTTCACAGGACTGACCATTCTTAATTCACATCTTCTTTAGTTCTCAACTTCTCTGGGTAGGCTAAAACTTCACACCTCTTTTGTTAAGCTTGTCCCTTGCAAGTTTGCAAGTTGCCTGACCTTTTAGTGATTAATTTGACCGTTTATAGGTACTTAGCACCTTTTTGTATTAGATCTAAAAATAGACTTTAGCTTAAGGGCTTTTGCCTCACTATAAGTATGAGTTAAGTACTTTTTCATTGTTCAGTAAAGGAGTTTACAACTTTATCTTCCCCTAAAGTATGCTTAGGTATGGATGGAGTAAGGTTAGAGTTCTCACATTCCTGATCAAGTACCTTCATTGTTTAAAATGGGGAATGGTCTTAACCAAATGTTCTAAGGTAGAGTCTGAGAATTTTTAACATTCACAAGTCTGAGAAATTTTAAGATTCACAAATGCTAGAAGGTATATCAGTGGAGAGAATATTCCAGAGATTCTCATATGGGCTCTCTCTTCCTTGGAAAGTAAATCTTTATCTAAAGGACCATGAAGAAGCAATTCAGAAATGTGAGAGAAAGTGAAGATCAGAGATGATACAAGACTTTATGTGATAGAGTCAGAAAATGTCTTGCAAGAAGAAGTAAGCAGCCTTAGCCTCAATGGAATGTCTATCAAAGGGGAAATAAATGGTCATTCATGGTGAAGGTTATCTATGACTACCAACAAGGTATTAAACTAATAAGAAAAAAAGGTAAGGCTTCGGATGAAATCCACCATAAACTTCATCAAGGGATGGAAGAGAGAGTAGTTGTAGGGACATTCTTTGCCATTTGCACTGGGTTGTACACTTCACATGACTGGAAATACTGGTTGGTGTCATGACACAATTTTTGGCCCCCAAAACTCATGGATGTGCAAGGTGGCACATTGCTGAGTATTCGTGTCAGAGCCAAAGCATTGTCCACCTAATGCTACTAGAAAGGCTATACAGACCCAAGTAGAGGTGTAGGAGTCTAAGACTGGTTATCCCTTTGATGATAAGCTCCTATTAGATTGTAAGCTCCTTGAGAGCAAGAACTATAGTTTGCCTTTTTTTCCTCAGTGCTTTCCACAATTCCTGGTACATAGTAGGAACTTATAAATGTTTGCTGAGGTGATTTGAATATGGACATAGTCCTGTGTATACTTCTGAGGTAAGGGAAGAGGATTGATTCTAGTTGAGTTTAGGTAGTACTATTTGTTTTTGGTCTAGACCTGTAATTTTATTCATGTAGAGAATTTTCAGGGAGGAAAATCCTTCTGCTGAAGCAGATCAGCAATGTTTTTTAAACCCTCACTTTCTGTCTTAGTATCATCTCTAAAACAGAAGAGGCACAAGAGCTAAGCAAATGGGAGTTAAGTGACTTGCTCAGGGTCACACATCTAGGAACTGTCCAAGATCAGATTTGTATATAGGTTCTCCTGACTCCAGTCCTGGTGCTCTACACACTGTGCCACTTAGCTTCCTGCAGATCAGCAACTCTTCTGCAACTTGTAGTCTTTGAGTTATTTGAGAGTAAAATAGAGGATTGAGAAGGGAACAGGGGGAATGGAAGGAGAGAGGGAAATGGGGAGAGAGGGTGAGGCGATTCTTCTTCCCCTCTTTCCTGGGAAAGAAGTAGCTAAGTCTTGTCCCCTGACAGAGGGGATATGTCTCCTTAGAGAATAGTTCTGGGAGATGGAAGACAAGAACTAGAGAGATTAGCTTTGGTAAGATGACCCACTGCCTCCCTTTCAGTCCCAGCTATTGTTGAGAGGCAGGATGGATTCTTCTGCCTCTGGTCTCCTTAGGGATGCCCACTGTCACTTTCCTTTAGAAACCTGGGGTCACCCCACTCTCAAAGAGAGATGTTGTTCCTTGGGTTAGGCAGTTTGGATCACTGGGATCCCCATTACCCTATTTCCTTCCAGTCCCCCTGTTCCCCTTCTAATCCTTCTATTACAAGACATTAAGTGAATTGATTTGTCCAGGATCACAGACAGAATGTATCAAAGGCAGGACTTGAACCTAAGTATTTTTTTTGGCTCTGCTTCTTTTAATGCCACACAGCCTCTCTGCAAAATGTATAGTCTATAGGAAAAGTCTGGGAGAGGCAGTAGATAGGAGGCAGTTTATTGATATAATAGTTAGGAAATGGGACTTTGAGTCTGGAAGGCTTAAACTTGAATCTTACACCAAACACTAAATAGGAGTCTGACCCTGAGCAAGTCATTTAACTTTTTCCATCCTAATTTTCCTCATCTCTAAAATGTGCAAGATAATAATAGTACCTATTTCACCGGGCTACTGTGAGGATCAAATAATATGTAAATAAGGATCAAATAATATGTAAAATGCCTTGCAAAATTTAAAGATATTAAAATCAGCCTTTGTTATGAACACCAAAATCATCCTTACTATCTGTGTGACCATGGGCATTAAATCACTTTGCCCCTCTCTCTCAGTTTCCTTATATGTAAAAGGAGGGAGTTGGATTCAATGATCTCTCGGGTCCCCATCTGGCTCCAAATCTATGATACTTTAATCTACTTGGGTTTGGGGGGACAGCACATCTTCCTTCAGGATGCCTGGCAACACAGATGATAACAAAGCTGAAACCATTGAAAAATTATTCCCTGTGGACCTGATATTGATTGAGCTCTAGGTGTTGCAGAGATGGTTTAGGTTCTTGTCATTGTGGGTAATGATGAGTTCTTCTTTCCTCATAAATCTAACTCTAGCTTCTGGTACCTCTTCACCATAGTTTGTCTAGTTGTTTTCTGCACTGCTCAATTTATTTAAGAAAATGTAAAAGGCTGGGAGGTTGAGGTAGTCTGTGATAGGACTGTCACTAAGTAATATTGGATATATAGATTTCCCTGATAAATTGTTCCTACAAATCAAGATGTGTGAGGATGTGGGTTACAGCCAGTTCTTTATGCTATGAAATGCATTCTTTCTTTTTAGTTTCCTCTTGGAAAGTGCCAGAGTGTTTCAGCAGGGTGATTAGAACTAGAGAATCTAGAGAAGAAGTAGTGGTGCCCTAAGAAGCCAAGTAACCATGCCAGGTTCATAGGCTTGCATTCTTCAATCAATAGTCAATAGTAAAGAAAAGCACCTACTAATATGGTAGGTGGTTTCATAGAAAGAATACTGGGTCTGGAGTCATGAAGACCTGAATTCAAATTTGACTTCAGACTTAGTAACTGTGTGATCCCAAGCAAGTTACCTAATCTCTGTTTGCCTTAATCCACTGGAGAAAGAAATGGGAAACTATTCCAGTATCTTTGCCAAGAAAATCCTACAAATAGTACTGATATGCTTTGGTGTATGGGGTCACAGAGATTTGAACATGATTGAATGATTAAACAACCACATTGGCTAGGCATTGTGCTAAGCTTTGGAGATACACCAATACAGTGGTTTTTTCCAGCATGTCTCATTTAACGTCTATGGAGGTAGTAAGTACAGGTATAATTATCATCATTTTATAGATGAGGAAACAGGGGCTCAGTGATTTTAGGGGACTTGTCCATTGTCACATAACATTGTCACATAATGTACTTTAAGGTTTGCAAAGATGCAAAGCATTTTATGTTTTGCATAAAGTACAACGAATTTTATGAACTGTGGTATCTCATTTGTCCTCATTTGTTCTGAAAGGAAAGTGCTTTTATTCTATGATCTCCACTTTACAAATGAAGAGACTAAGGTATGATGTTAAATGTCTTACCCACAGTCACAGTGCTAGTGAGTTTTTGAAGTAGAATTTGAATTTAGGAAGTCAGGAAGATTTCAGATCCAGCTACCCTCTGTGCAATCTAACTGACTCAGATAACTAGTTTGAATCTGGGGCAGGATTCAAATTCAAATATTTCTAGACTTCAATTCCATTATATCGCATTCCCTTCCATTTTGTCTTTTTTAAGGCTGGCTCTCTCTGACTGATACACTGGGGCGCAATTGAATGTAATGGACTTCTCTTCTAGCAGCAATGCAATGATTCAGGACAATTCTGAGGGACTTATGAGAAAAAACACTATCCACATCTGGAGGAAAAACTGTGGGAGTAGAAACACAGAAGAAAAACAACTGCTTGATCACATGGTTCGATGGGGATATGACTGGGGATGTAGACTCTAAATGATCACCCTAATACAAATATCAATAATAGGGAAATAGGTCTTGATCAGTGACACATGTAAAACCCAGTGGAATTGTGCATTGGCTATGGGAGGGGGGTGGAAGAAGGGGAAGGAAAGAACATGAATCATGTAACAATGGAAAATATTCTAAATTAATTAATTAAATTAAAAATTTCCAATTAAAAAAAAGACTGGCTCTCTCTCAACCCATGGATCTGATTCCATTTCTGATTAGCAAGAAAGTTTTGACCTGCTCTTTTTGCAATTGAGGCAACCTGGTGATGTTTCTGCTTATGAGAGTTCACCATATTAAACACTATTGGCTCAGCCCTCTGCAATACAGAACTTTTTAGCTCAAGAGATCCACTTAAAGGCTTAAAGCTTAAAGGCATGTTCCACCATTCCACCAGGATTTCTTTCAATATCCAAAGATTCTTCAATTATGGGGATTTTAAGTTGTTGTTCCTCTCTCCTATATCAATAAAATGATTTGAATTACCTCTAGAAATTAATTAGATGTTGTTATGGACACTTGAGTACAAGTGATACTTTATCCCACATCTTGATGCCAACCAAGGATGAATCCATTTCGGTTCCATACAATTTCCATTATTTTTCCTAGAATTTAGTAGCACCAATCAGAAGCACAAATGCTATACTCTCAATTCACCTCTTCTCTCCATAATGCTTGTTGCCATCAAAGTATAGGCAATCTGTAAATATTGCTTCAGGTCAGTTATCTGATGAGTATTTGTTTTTCAGTACCTACCTAAGTTAAAAAATAAAGTGCACATAAAGCAAAATTTATTAGGAAATTTTTAGAAAGCAAAGTAGCATGTATATCTGTTGGTTTGTTTTCAACATCTGGTACCCAGGCCAGATATAGTGTAATTAATTTTTTGATTCCAAAGAGACATTTTCACTGATGATACACATCTTTAATTAGTCCAATTCCACTATTGTGCCTTCTGTACTTCATTCCAAAGAGCTCTGTGCTGACACCTTAATATAGGATTGTGCCAAGTTGCAGAGTAAGAATAAATGCTATTCTGAGGGCTCAAAATTAAAGCAGTTGCTTAAACAAGATAAGCACTAGGTTTGGGTTCTAGAAATAATTTCATCATCATGCTACACATTAATAAACCAACATGGAACAGGAGAAAGAGTAATAAACTTAGGGTCTCCTGACCTGAATTTGCATACAAGTTCTACCCCTTTCTACCTGTATACCCTTGGTCAAGTCACTAATGACTTCTATGAACCTCCATTTTCTCACATACAAAATGAAAGTATTAGACAAGATGTTCTAGGATTTGATTGTTCAAAAAGAGAAAAAATGTATTGGGGGGTGGAAATCTGTTTGGGGAGGGGGAAGACCCAAGTAACCCCAAGATAAAAATTTGAGGAAACACTTTCAAGCTATCACTGAGAACTTGGTGGATAGGTTATATCTATACAGGAGGCCAAAACAAAGAGTTTCATTAAAAACTTAGTCCAATCAGTTATCTTAATGATAAGGACATAACCACTGAATTCTGAATGCCAAGTGGCATGTTGTCCAGGACAGTGAAACCTCAGTGAAAGATAAAGTGAATAGGAAATAGAGCAAATTCCTATTCTGAGGCTCCATGGGTTATAAAAGAGTGTTTCCCATATCTATCATGGAAATATCATTGTATGGCTCAAAGGGAGACAGAATATACATCTGTAGGCTCTTCAGCCCTCACCCTTCTCCAAAGGTGACTTTTATTCCTGCCAGAAAGGAAGGGGCCAGAAGCTACTCTCTCTGCTCTCCTCAGAGAAAGGGGATACCAGGCTAGACTTCTGTATCTCTGCTCCCTTAAAAATTATTAGTTGAGGGCATTAGTCTGTGTGTCAGATTCTATATAACTTCTGATCACTATTTCATTATTGAGGGGAAATAGGACTGCAACTTCTAAATCCAATAGATTTTCTCCAAAAAATTTTTCTCCAAATATTAGATCCATAATGAACATATATAACAATTTTCAAATGAAACCCATTTACTTACATTGGTAGCAAAACAGAAATCAGAGAAGTTATATGTAGGAGAATATTTACTGGACAATACAAAGTAATAAAGCTCTCCTATTGGGAGGAGGTAGCTCAGCTCAACGGAAAGATGATCCCGAATCTCAGCCAAGGAGAAATTTCCCCCAAATCTCAAGATTAGCAACATGGAAAGAGTAACATAACAGACTACCAGTTCTTCTCATGTTAGCTTCTTTCCAGATTTTTTTCCTTCAGCAACCTGGACTAGGATAGGCATCTTTCTTCTTTCATCTCAAAGCTGGAAGTCAGAAGCTTCCAAGGCAAGCAACTCAAGGAATTAACTCTGAAGACTGGAGAGAGTGAAGCTCTCCTCTCTTCATCAACTTTTTCTTGCCCCTTATGCAGATGTAGGGCATGACTCTCCTCCACCAGTGAAAAGAGTCCCATTCTATTGGAACTGAGGTTACATTCTGTTATGAGTAGGGATATACTGGCAAATGTTTAACAGTAGAACTCTCAAGAAAGAAATATTCAGGCATAGATACTTTGGGATTTAATCTGCATTATTAATACATATCTAAGTAATTACTAAAATAATATTAAAGAACAAAAATAAATCAAACCTTTTTGGTAGCCTTTGTGGATTTTAAAAATATAAATATGCACCCTGAAATTTTAACATTCATCGTAGAGCTTGATCTAGCACATTTTTGGTAATGGGTCATCGAATCCTTAGAAATATGTATGTCATCAACATAGTGATAATTCATGACTGGGGTCAGAATGATGATCTGAAAAACCTGCATATGTCTATGGCTAGAAGGAACCTCAAAGGCCATCTTGTCCAATCACCTCATTTTACACAAGGGGAAACCAATGCTCAGGGAAATGAATGACTAATCCATGGTCACATAGATAACGAGCATCAGAGATGGAACTCAAACCTAAGTTCCAATGTGCCTTCTGAATTTTTAAAGAAAGCTTAAGCTGCTTTCAGTTTGGTTTTAGTATTGTATATTTCATTACCATTCTAATTCTGTTCACATCATCCTTCTACATGCTGTCTCTGTTAACTAGATTTAATTAGCTAAAATGTCCCATTTCCCAGCCATGATATATAAAAGCATTTACTATAAAATCCTCACTTTTATGACTCAGGGGCTCTTTCTAGATGTCAATAAAGAGTTGTGAAAAAAAAACCCAACAACATTAAATTAAGTCAGCAGATCTGGGTTCAAGTCACAACTCCACCATTTACTTTGTCTTTTAGTCATTGTGTCCAACTTTTCATGACCCCATTTGAGACCTTGTTGTCAAAGGTATTGGAGTGGTTTGCCATTTCCTCCTCAGATGAGAAAACTGAGGCAAACAGGGTTAAGTGACTTGCCCAGGTCATACGACTACTAAGGGTCTGAGGCTAGATTTGAATTTAGGAAGATGGTTCTTCCTGATTTCAGAGCAGGCACTCTATCTCTTATACTACCTAGCTGCCCAGACCCCATCATTTCCCAGTCATGTGGATTTGGCCAATCCTCTCTATGCCTCTATTTAAAAAATGGGACTGTTAAGGGCAGCTAGGTAGCACATTGGATAGAGTCCCAGACGTGGAGTCTGGAAGATCTAAATTCAAATCTGACCTCTGACACTTCCTTGCTGTCTTCCTGGGCAAATCACCTAATCCCAATTGTCTAACCCTTACTGCTCTTTTGTTGTGGAGTCAATAATTAGCATCTATTCTAAAATAGAAGGTAAGGGTTTAAAGAAAGGGGAGGGGGACTTGATAGCTATATCACCTTTTTTGTAGTGTTGTAGCACCCAATATAGATAAACAGGGAAAGTACTCTGTAACTATAATGTGTTATGTGAGTGCAAGTTATTATGGGAAAACTTTTTAACACATTGTGTTACTGTAGCAATAAGGAAGAGCCAGTTCCAAGACAGGATTCAAACCCTGTCCTCTGACTCTAAATGCTAAGTAATCATCAATATGCTATGCTGCCTGTCTGAAAATATTTGAAAGGTGAAGAAGGTAAAAGAGATTAGACATTTTTAACGGGACCCCAGAGAAGGAAGTTAGGAGCAGTGAATGGATATACAGAGAGGCAGATTTCATCTTCATAATGGGAACCAATTAAACAGATTACTTTGCAGAACTAGAAAAATAATAACTAAATTCTTGTGGGGGAATAAAAGGTCAAGAACGTCATGGGAAATAATGAAAAGAAGTAGGAACCCAAAAGGCCACACAACTATACAAAGCAGTTATTCTCAAAAAAAAAAAAGTTGTTATTGGTTTAAAAACAGTAAAGAGACCAGTCAGTAGTACAGACTAAGTATATAACAGATGGAAGCAAAAGGATGTAGTAGCCTAGTATTCAATAAACACAATCAGCCCAGTTGCTGATATGAGAACTCAATATTTGACAAAAACTGATGAGAAAATTAAATGGCTAATATGGAAGAAATTAGATTTAGATCAGCACCTCATATCTTACATCAAGATAAGCTTCAAGTGGATACCTGACCTGAAAAGAAAAAATTACATCATAAAAAAATTTAAAACATGAAAAATGGATAATTTTGATTATATAAAATTAAATTCTACCCCATGACCCAAACAAATCTAAGAAAGCTAAGATTAAAATGGAAACACTTTGTTTGGAAGAATCTTTGCAACAAGTTTCTCTGAAAAAATGCTGCTTTCCAAGGCCTTTGAGGAACTCATTCAAATTTGCAAGAAAAAGAGCCATTACTCAATTGATAATTGGCTTAAGGATATGAGCAGACAACTCTCAAAAGAAAAACAACAACAATGTAATTATAGCCATCTGGGTAGCTAGGTGGTGAAGTGGCTAGAGTACCATGCCTGGAGTAAGGAATACTCATCTCCCTGAGTTTAAATCTGACCTCAGACATTTACTAGTTGTGCGACCTTGGGCAAACCACTTAACCTTGTTTGCCTCACTTTCCTCATCTGTAAAATGAATTGGAGAAGGAAATGGCAAACCACTCTAGGATCTTTGCCAACAAAATCCCAGATGGGATCATTAAGAGTTAGATATGACTAAATTGACTGAACCACAAAAACACAACCATATGAAAAAATGCTCCAAACTACTATTAATTACAGAAGTGCAAATTAACAGTTCTAAGGTTCCACCACCAAAAAGGGAAATAATAAATGGATTGACTGTGGGAGAACAAGAGCATTGATGTACCATTGGTGGACCTGTGAATGACTCCAATTACTCTGGGAAGCAAATTAGAACCAAATACAAAAAGTTACTAAATTGTGTGCCCTTTGACAATACTAGACTGCTGCTAGGTATATAACTCTCCCTCTACCTTATCATTTAAAATTTTAAAAAAATAGGAAAAGATCCTATATGTGCAAAATTATTTATATAGCAGCTCATATTATGCAGAAAAATCCAAAATAAAGCAAAATAAAAATCTCTGGAAAATAAAAAGATGTCCTGCAATTGAGGAATGACTGAATAAATCATGGTACATGAATGGGATAGAATACTATTGTGCTGTAAGAAATGAGGAAATAGATGATTTCAAAGAAATGTGAAAAGATTAATGCAGAATAAAGTAAGCACATAGAATAATTTATACAATTATATCAAAGTTATATAAATTATCCATTTTGGAGACTTTTATAGATTAATAAAGAATGAAATTATCAGAACCAGGAAAACAATTTCTATAATCAATAAGAACACTAAAAACAAAAAAACTCTTGACATCTGTAAGAGCTGATCAATGAAAGGACCATCCATGATGCTAGAGGACCAGTGTGAAACATACTATCTACCTCTTGAGAGAGAAGTGATTGATTTAGGTAGAAATTTATGTGTGTGTGAATATATACATACATAGAGTCTATAGCCAATGAGGACATTTATTTTGCTTGATTATGCATTTTTGTTACAAGGAATTTGTTTTTCTTTTCTCATTTTTACACGGAATGGGAAATAGTAGGGGAAAATAGATTTCTATTAAATGAAAAAAATTTAAATAGAGAAGTGAAAGGGTACCATAGATATGGAATGTTGCCTATATTGTCAGATGAGGACACTATAATCTTAGTTTTGCTTAATTGTTCTATTTTGTTGAATGAGACCTTTCATGGTATAGAGATTATTTGTAAAAGGAAAATAAAAATAAAGTGCATCAATAAAATTTTTCTTTTTAAAAATTTCATTTATTTTTTTTATATTTTATTTGATCATTTCCAAGCATTATTCATTAAAGATATAGATCATTTTCTTTTCCTCCCTCCCCACCCCCCATAGCCGACGCGTAAATCCACTGGGCATTACATGTTTTGTTTTTTTTTAATTTTATAGTATTTTATTTGATCATTTCCATGCATTTTTCATTAAAGACAAAGATCATTTTCTTTTCCTCCCTCCCACCCCCTGTGGCCGACGCATGATTCCACTGGTATCATATGTGTTCTTGACTCGAACCCATTGCCATGTTGTTAGGATTTGCATCAGAGTGTTCGCTCAGAGTCTTTCCTCTGTCATGTCCCCTCAGCCATTGTAGTCAGGCAGTTGCTTTTCCTCGGTGTTTCTACTCCCTCGGTTTGTCCTCTGCTTTTGGATAGTGTTTTTTTCTCCTTGATCCCTGCAGATTGTGCAGGGGCATTACACTGCCACTAATGGAGAAGTCCATTATGTTCGATTATACCACAGTGTGTTTGTCTCTGTGTACACTGTTCTCCTGGTTCTGCTCCTCTCACTCTGCATCACTTCCTGGAGGTTGTTCCAGTCTCCATGGAACTCCTCCACTTTATTATTCCTTTTAGCACAATAGTATTCCATCACCAACATATACCACAATTTTCTCAGCCATTCCCCGATTGATGGGCATCCCCTCGTTTTCCAGTTTTTGGCCACCACAAAGAGCGCAGCTATGAATATTCTTGTACAAGTCTTTTTGTCCATTATCTCTTTGGGGTACAGACCCAGCAGTGCTATGGCTGGATCAAAGGGTAGATATTCTTTTGTCGCCCTTTGGGCATAGTTCCAAATTGCTCTCCAGAATGGTTGGATCAGTTCACAACTCCACCAGCAATGAATTAATGTCCCTACTTTGCCACATCCCCTCCAGCATTCATTACTTTCCTTTGCTGTTATGTTAGCCAATCTGCTAGGTGTGAGGTGATACCTCAGAGTTGTTTTTATTTGCATCTCTCTGATTATAAGAGATTTAGAACACTTCTTCATGTGCTTATTAATAGTTTTGATTTCTTTATCTGAGAACTGCCTATCCATGTCCCTTGCCCATTTATCAATAGGAGAATGGCTTGGTTTTTTGTACAGTTGATTTAGCTCTTTATAAATTTGAGTAATTAAACCTTTGTCAGAGGTTTCTATGAAGATTTTTTCCCAGTTTGTTGTTTCCCTTCTGATTTTAGTTACATCGGTTTTGTTTGTAAAAAAGCTTTTCAATTTGATGTAGTCAAAATTATTTATTTTACATTTTGTGATTCTTTCTATGTCTTGCTTGGTTTTAAAGCCTTCCTCCCACCCCCAAAGGTCTGACATGTATACTATTCTGTGTTTACCCAATTTACTTATGGTTTCCTTCTTTATGTTTAAGTCATTCACCCATTTTGAATTTATCTTGGTGTAGGATGTGAGGTGTTGATCTATTCCTAATCTCTCCCATACTGTCTTCCAATTTTCCCAGCAGTTTTTATCAAAAAGTGGATTTTTGTCCCAAAAGCTGGGATCTTTGGGTTTATCATATACTGTCTTGCTGAGGTCGCTTTCCCCCAGTCTATTCCACTGATCTTCCTTTCTGTTTCTTAGCCAGTACCAAATTGTTTTGATGACTGCTGCTTTGTAATATAGTTTAAGGTCAGGGACTGCAAGGGCCCCATCATATGTGGTTTTTTTTTTTCATTATTTCCCTGGATATCCTTGATCTTTTGTTCTTCCAAATGAACTTTGTTATGGTTTTTTCTAAATCAGTGAAGAAGTATTTTGGTAGTTCAATGGGTATGGCACTAAATAGATAAATAAGTTTGGGTAGGATGGTCATTTTTATTATATTGGCTCGTCCTATCCATGAGCAGTTAATGTTTTTCCAATTGCTCAAGTCTAGTTTTAGTTGTGTGGAGAGTGTTTTGTAGTTGTGTTCATATAGTTCCTGTGTTTGTCTCGGGAGGTAGATTCCTAGGTATTTTATTTTGTCTAAGGTGATTTTGAATGGGATTTCTCTTTCTAGTTCTTGCTGCTGAGCTGTGTTGGAGATATATAGAAAAGCTGATGATTTATGTGGGTTTATTTTGTATCCTGCAACTTTGCTAAAGTTGTTGATTATTTCAATTAGCTTTTTGGTTGAATCTCTAGGATTCTTTAAGTAGACCATCATGTCATCTGCAAAGAGTGATAAATTTCATTTATTTTTAAAATGTATTTTATTTTTCCAATTACATGTAATAACAATTTTTAACATACATTTCCTGAAGTTAAAAGATCCAAATTGTCTCCCTTCCTCTCTTCCTTTCTTCCTGCCTCTTAGAGTTTGTTGGTAAGCCATTTCATCTGGGTTATATATGTTATTATCATGCAAAACATATTTCCCTATTGTTCATTGTTGTAAGAGACTACTCTAATAAAACCAAAATGCCAAAATAAAACCCACTCATTTCTGGGCCTGGCTCTCATTCTACTGAGACACCCAGCTGCCAACCCCATCCCATATCTACTTATGTCAAGAAAATCATCTTAAGGAATCTGATGCAATATCAGAAACAAAAGGACCCTAGATTTGAACTCAGAGGATCTGAGTTTGAATCCTAGGTTCATGTGACCTTAGGTAAGCCCTTTTACCTTTAGACCTTAGGTTCTTCCACTATAGGTTTAGGGTTAAGGTTAGGGTTAGGGTTAAAAAAAAAATTAGAGTATATGATTTCTGATGTTCCTTCCAAATCTTATTTTCTTCTTTCTTCTAGGTTAGTTGTTCATAGGATCATAGCTTTAGAGCCAAAAGGGATCTTAAAAACCATCAAGCTCACCTTCCTGTTTTACAGAAAAAGAAACCAAGGCCAAAAGAAATCAAGTGACTTGACTAGGGTCACACAACAAATAAGTATCTGAGGAAATATTTGAGCCTAGGTCTTTTGGGCTCTAAAATTAGTGTTTCATCCACTGTTATCTAGCTACCTCAGGCTTTTGTGGTGGTTGTTGTTTGTGGGGTTCATATTGGTCCAGATTACTTGAACCCTAGCCTCAATTAGTTTTTTTTCTTGAATGCATTTCTTCCCATCTGATTTACTTAAGGTAAAAAAAAAAGCTAAATTATTAAAATGGAATAAAGTGGGAGAGGAGGAGGTGGTCTTTGAAGGAAAAAGTAAATGCCTCTTTCTATATAAAGCAATAGAATAATTTGGCAGAACAAGGCAACCATAACTTTTAGACAGACTAATCAGCACAGTCTGTCTTGACTGCGACACAATCTGTCAGTGCCCAAAAGTGTCAGTCACATTGCCACATGAACAAATGGTGCCACTTTATGGGGCTGCAAGTTAGTTTCTCAGTACTTCTCCAGACCAGAGGTGTCAAACATGTTGCTCACAACACTCCTGAGTGAAGATGTAATTGGGAAATATTTAACAAAATAAATAAAAATATAATCTAACATAAATAACATTGCATTTTAAAACTAAGTCAATATGCAGGCCACAGGCATTCTTATATCTGGTTTAGTGGCCCCGATGCCATTGCTCAAGACTGTTTCCCATTTTGTTTGCAGACCCAGACTCATTCCTTAATTTTTTTGATTGGGTTCGGTGTCTATTACACTGTTAGTTCATTTTAGGCAATTGGCCCAATTCTCAAAGAGTTTATAGTCTGTCTACTAAGAAGTCAAAATAGATAACACATAGGAAACAAGGAGATGAAGGGAGTAGACCTGGGATTTCACTGGCACAGAGAATTCCTAGAGGAATAAACTGCCTCTATTAACACAAGCTGGCACCTTCTTCACAACTTACAGTCTTAGAGAATTGCAAAGAGGTGACTTACCCAGGATTATGTAGTCAGCATACAGCTGTACCTCGCATAGCAGCCTAACTTGGTAAAACTATCTCAGCAGATGGACTAAGCCAATAGTAATAAGCTATTGGGTGCCTACTCCAAGCAGGTAAAGACATCCCCCAACAGAATTTGTGAATGAGAATAATTTGTTCCAACAGCTATGAGTGCAACTGAAGTAGGTATTACAGAAATGCTTAAAGCTTGGTTAGACAGTGAAGATGCCAAGTAATCCACTGATTGCTGGGTCATCACCAGTACCACTGGACTTCCATTCCTCTGGAAGAGAGAGTGAGGCCAGCACTTTGTTCAACTCTACCTCACTTAATCCAATTCACAAACAAGTCAAGACATCACCCCATGAAGGCACTGATCTTCTTTGAAAACTAAGAATGAACAACAACAGATACAGCCAGCATGTGTCAAGGGTCCAATTTGAACCCAAGTCTTTCTGAGATCAAATATTGCTCTCTATATACTACTTCTCATAATAAACATACAGAATATAAATTATATTCTACAGAATATCCCAAAAGTCTTAGCCCAGGATGAAGCTATTAAAAGCTTAAATCATATAAATTATATTTAGCTTAATTATATAAATACATTAATGAAAGGATTAACCGTGATCCCTGATGGGTGTACTTGCTAAACTTGGCAAATTCCACTAAGATAGAGCTGGGGCTAGAACATACTTGAGAGCTTTATTTTCACCTCTCTGTTTTTTTTTTCAACTTTCTGAGTTAGAAATGTCATCTTTCCTGGATCCCTCATCACTAAAATTGCCTTGATTATTTTCAGTTCATAAACACAAGTTTAATCTAGGATTCCTTTACTGATATCTCTTCCTCCTTTCCCCATAGCAGATTCATGCCTTAGAACTTTTGTTCTATCTTTCCCACAGAGAGCTTATTCATTGTCATGCTTCCATTTGTCTTCCATTATCATTTATAGCTTATGTTTCCTAAGGCTGATACCTTCCATTTTGTTTTCTCATCAAGTAAAATTCTCATATTTTCAATTGCCTACTTTACAGACGCTTTCCCTGGTCCATGGCAGCATATATTTAGAGTTGGAAAAAGCCACTTGATCTAATGTCCTCATTTTATGGATGAAGAAACTGAGGGAAGTAAAATGATCTCCCCAAGGTCACAAAGGTGGTGTTGGAGACAGGATTTAAATTCAGGTCCTCTGACCTCAGAGCCAATACTCTTGTACTCCACCATATATCATAGTATGTTCTGCCATCACTTCAAACACTGTAAGTCTCAAATGAACTTAGTATTCCCCTCTTCACCTCCTCCTCCAAACTTCCCTTTCCCTTTCATCTGATTAATACTAAGTCTTGTCAATGTTTTAATATTTTCTTATGGTGTCACATCTTAGTTTCTTCATCTCTATTCCCTATTTCAGACACCTATCCTCTCTCACTCTCCAGTACTACAATATTCTCCCCCTTGGCCTCTGTGGTTCTAAGATCTTTCCTAACCAATATATTCTATAAACTAGTGCAAGGCCAGTCCATTTTAAACATTGCTATCAAGATGCTGTTTTACTGTTCCAAAATGTTTAGCTGGCCACTGATTCTCAATACAAGTATGATTTTTAAGGTTTTCCATACCCTGTTTTCTCTACATCCTATTCAATTAGTTTTCCACTAGCCTCAATTCACACTTTTCAATGTAGGCTACAGTCTCCTTGATTTCTGTAAAGTTTTCATTTTAATTTGTATAACTTCAACATCTAGGAGAGTGGCGGAATACTTTAGGCACTTAATAAATGATTATTGATAATCCTTTAATGAAATCAGGCACCTTCCTGTTTTTATTGAAAAATGTTGTTTTATTCACCAACAAATATATTTCCCTCAACTCTGCCTATTCAGATCCTATATATCTTTTCCCATCCAGAGAAGACATCCTTGTGTCTTATCTTGTCCTTGAAGTTTTCCCTGACTGCTCTAGTTCTGAGTTGTTTTGATGAAGTACTTGTTCTTTTATTTCCTAAAATCAATTTTTAATTTTTTCAATTACATGTAGAAACAATTTTCTGTTCCCTCCTCTCCTCCAAGAAGGCAGGTAATAGGATATAGATTGTACATATATCATCACATAATACATATTTTCCTGTTCATCATTCTATGAAACAAGACACATGTTGCTTACAATAGAGAAAAATTAATGGAGGGAGTAAAGTGAAGAATGATATGTTTCAATTTGCATTCAGACTCTATCTGTTCCTTCTATGACAGTGGACATCCTTTTTTGTCATGAGTGCCTTGAAGTTGTCCTGCATCCTTGCCTTGTTGATAGTAGTTAAGTCATTCATAGTTGATCACCATGTATTATTGTTGTTAGTGTATAATGTTCTAGTTCTGCTCACTTCACTTTGCATCCCTTCATGTGTCTTTCTAGGTTTTTTGTAATCATCTTGTTTGTCATTTTTTGTGGCACAATAGTATTCCATTGCAATCATATACCACAACTTGTTCAGCCATTCCCCAATTGATGTATATCTCTTCAGTTTCCAGTTCTTTGCCACCACAAAAAGCACAGCCATAAATATTTTAGAACGTATAATTTCTTTTCTTTTTTCCTAGACTAATTTAGGAAACAAACCTAATAGTAGTACTACTGGGTAATAATGTATACACAGTTATATAACTCTAGATTGTTCTCCAAAATGGTTGGATCAGTTCACAGTTCCAACAACAATATGTAAGTATTCCCATTTTCCACATCCCTTCCAATATGTATCATGGCAGCCAAAAAAGGTTAATGAGATCTTGGGTTGCATTACGAGAAACATAGCTGCATGACCAACCAGATGATGGATTAGCCATTTTTTCTTAATACCTTTAAATCATCAACTTTCAAAAGAAAAATTTTAAAGGAATTCTACATAAGAAATAGAGCAATTACTGCTGAATCTTCAGGAAAAAGAAGAGGAAAAATGACAAGGTAAAATTTTTGTGGATTAACACTGGAAAATTCTCAAAGTATTCATTTAGCACCACCCATATCAAACTCTACACTTACCCAGCACACTTTACCTCTTCCCCACTTACACAATAAGCAGAAGACACTGACTGCCCCACTTTTAAAGGTTGAAGATAGAGATGCTGAAAGTATGCTGCCTTCTAAGGGCTGTACCTAGGGAAGAGAACCCAAGACTATTGAGACTTTGCCAGAAATGCAATTCGTGTCTTCCTTCTATTCTTTAAAAATTGACTAGGAGTTATTCAATCTAGGTACAAGAAAGGAGGAAATTCAAGGGAAGAAATGGCACAAGGGGCCAACATGTTTGACTATGTTGGGACTTCAATGAGGGCAAAAATCCATCTGGGGTTAGTCCCAGCTTCTCAGAATGTAGTAATGACAGGAATCACAGCCAGAAGAGTCTATATTCCTAAAGACATGTAGGCTGAAACAACTTTATAGTCCAGTCTCCAGAGTACACTTATAGCAAAGGGAGAAGATTCACAATGTAATAAAATAATATTTTGAACGAGTAAAGCACAAAAGATTTTAAGAGGAAAATCCCACAATAAAAGTCTAGAGGACAAAATTTTAAAAGCAGAAGGATGAGTAATATATCCTCAAATTGTTTACAAAACTCCCTAAGCAAGTATTGTAAGACAAATGAAAGTGAACAGTTGTACTTGTCATGTTCAGAATAAAACAATTAAAATTTCTGAAACAAAGTATTAAGAAGTAAGAATTTCCAAAAGAATTTTCATCTGCCAAGGAAACATGCTACAAATAGCTAATAGTAACTGAAATCTCACTGAATACAACTCTGAGATCATACCATACACTGAAAATTTAGGCAAATAATGACATAAACTAAAACATCCATATCCTATCTATCTATCTATCTATCTATCTATCTATCTATCTATCCATATCTATATATATGTACATATATATAGCAATCTTCTTTGTTGTACTCAGGAGCTGAAAGTAAAGTAGGCACCTTTCAATTGGGAATGGATAAGCAAATAAAGTATAGGAATATAATGGAATGCTATGTTAGATATAGGAATTAAGAGAAATTTGGGAATATTTGTATGAACTCAGCAGGAATAGAACAATATACTAAATGACTATAACAGTTGAAGGCATGGGCTGTTCAATTTTTGGTTTTGTATACTGAGTGTTTAGGATATAGCATGTCACCTAGTAAACATTTAATAAAGCTTTGATGATTGAGAACAAAGAAAAGAAAAAGTAAAATAAACCAATATCTAATCAAATGTCAAGTTCTATGGCCTCAATAAATCATGAAACAACAAGAAACTCCAGAAGGGTTCAAATAGAAATGAAATCTATAAAAAAAAGAAATCAAGAAATAAAACATAAAAAATTTGGAGCTCAATGTGGAATGTAAAAACTAAATTAGCAAAACAAAAAAAAATAAATATACAATGGAAAGGATGTCTAAAAGACATATGAAAAGATGTGGAATTCTGAAGAAGAGGAGTAGTTGGCAGAAGACAAGCAAAAGGCTTTAATATATAATAATATGTCAATAATAATTAATAAGTATAAAAGAACACATACTGTATATAAAAGCCAAAGTAGACTGGCTTTGAAGACTAGATAAAGGAGATAACAAGAATAATGGTAGATTAAATCAGTATGTATTTATTAAGCATCTACTATGTGCCAGGCACTGTACTGCACACTAAGGCTATAAAGCAAAATGATAAATACATAAATGCATAATAAATAAACAAATAAAACAATAGCAACTTTGTAATTTAGGGAATAATCCAAGAAACTGCTTAGACCTTCTACATATAGAAAATTATCTAATCCAGAGGATCCACAATTCACCTTCAGAAGAAAAAAACGGTGGTTTTTGAAATTCCAAAACATAATGGTTAAATTTATCAACTTCAAAGAACAAATTCTCTAAGTGGCCAGAAAAAAGATCCTCAAATATAAAGGAAAACAAAAATAAATTTGAATAATACAAGTTCATTCTTCAGTGGCAAGAAATTGCAGAAAGGAATGGAATAGTATATTTCTAAAAGCAAAATAACCTAAGCAGCAACCCTGCCAAACTGAAACCAATTGCCAAAGGGAAAAAAGTAGATATTCAACAATATGGGCATTTGTGATATTTCTGCAAAAAATTAAAAAGAAAAACAACAGAGGTATATAGACTATCCAACTTGTATATACCCAAGCAACAGAAAATACAATAAAAATAAATAAGTGGAATTACCAAGAAAATATAAATACTGAAATAAATTACCCTATATTTAGAGACCATTTAAGAAGATAGAGTATAGAACATTTGAACTTAATGGAATAAATAAATAAAGTTAGAGAAAAATGATGTACATGAACTAAACCCCATACATTTCCCCACACCCTGTGAATTAATGTATTTTGTCAAATAGGAAGGAGTATTAATGAGTAGAGATGATTGGGGAACAGAGTCTGAGATACAACTAAAATAATCCTCAGAGGAAAAATCATATTGCTAAAATACAGTGAACAAAATAGGGGATGGGGAGAGAAGATTAATGAACTGGATAACCAATTAAAATTAGAAAATTAATAAACAAACCTAAATTTAATGAAAGAAGAAATCTTAAAAATTGGAGAAAAATTAGTTGGGTAGCTCAGTGGATTGAGAGCCAGGCCTAGAGACAGGAGGTCCTGGGTTCAAATCTGACCTCAGACACTTCCCAGCTGTGTGACCCTTGGCAAGTCATTTAAGCCCCATTGCCTAGCCCTTACCACTCTTCTGCCTTGGAATCAATCCACAGTATTGATTCTAAGATGGAAGGTAAGGGTTTATTTAAAAAAAATTAGAGAAATAGATAAATGAGAAATTAAAGAACATAGAAATGACAAACTAAAATATGTTCTGGTAGTCAAGAAACATTTCCTATTTAGTATGTGCCAGGCACTGTGCTAAGCACTGGGGATATAGAGAAAGGCAAAAGATAGTTCTTGCTGTCATGGAGCTCACATTCTAATGGGAAAAGACCCCATGTAAAAGTAATGTGAAGGCAAGATAAAACAAGATAAATGGAAAATAATCAAAAGATATAAGGTTCTAAAAATAAGAGGGACTTGGAAAGGTTTACTTATAGATGGTGGAATTTTAACTGGTACTTAATACAACCAGGAAAGCCAGGAGGTGAAGATGAAGAGGAAAAACATTCAAAGCATGACGGCAGCCACCAAAAATTCCCTTGGAGATGGAGCAACAAGGACAGTGCCACTGGATGGATGAGGAAGTGGAGGGAGGCAAAGGGGAAAGGGAAGAGAGTATAAAATTTAAATAAAAATAATAGAAAGGATACGACGACAGGATATAATTCTGAACCTCAAACAGAGGATATATTTGATTTGAGAGGTGATAGGAATCCATTGGAAGTTATTAACTAGGAAGGTAACATGGTCAGAATTGCAATTCTTTGGCAGCTGAGTGGAGGATGGATTGGAGTAGGGAGAAACTCACGGCAGGGAGATCAACCAATAGGCGATTGCAATAGTCCAGTTATAGGGTAATAAGAGCCTGCGCCAAGGTGGTAGCAGTGACAGAGGAGAGAAAGGAGCATATGTGAAAGATGTTACAAAGTAAAATTGATAGACCGTGGTCACTTTGAAGAGACTAACAAAAATCATAAACATTTAATCAATCTGATTAAAGAAGGTAGAAAAGTGAAAGAAATAAAATAAAAATAAATTGAAATCACAAAAAGAGGAAGAGATAAGTATTATTAGGAACTGTAATGATATGCCAACAATACTGGAAATTTAAAAGAAATACAGAATTATTTACAAAAACATAGAATATTAAAATCAATAATACATCAAATGGGAAGTCTTAATCCAAGTTCAGAAAAGGAAATTTAACTGTCATGGAATGACCAAAGGAGGATAATTAAAAACCCAACCCTATTGCACATGGATTTTCAGGTCAATTTTTTCAATTTCTTTCCTTTTCTCAAGCCCCTTACTCACCCATTGAGAAGGCATGTAATATGATGCCCATTATTCATGTGAAATTATGGACAATATTTCCATGTTATCTGTATTGAAAAAAATAAGAAAAACAAAAAAATGATTAAATTTGTATGTAGAATTTATCAGTCCTCTCTCTGGAGGTGAATAGCATTTTCCATCATAAGTCTTTTGGAATTGCTGTGGATCATTGTATTGATCAGAGTAGTTTATATGTTGAATAGCTAGTTGATTATTAAGACAATATTGCTATTATTACATTCAATGTCCTCCTGGTTGTGCTCATTTCACCAAGTTTTTTACAGGTAAATTTCTTATCAAACTCTTCATAAAGTCCTACAATATACCAAATAATTTCAAAATCTGGCAAAGAAGCAACTCTACAAAACTCCTTTTATGTGCCAAGTGCCATATTATACTATATACTACTGATAACTAAACCAGAGAAAGATAAAAAGAACTATAGACCAATATATTAATAAATGTCTATTATAATTTTAAAGAATTCAAAAACATTTAAAAGAAATTTTAAACCAGTTTAAATAAAAGCATAGCAAAAAATTAGCTTTTTATAAAAAACAATCATTTACTATGATCAAGTTGTGTTTGTGTGAAGTTCACAAAGATGAATTATCATTAAAATAATAATTGACAAAATATAATACATAAAAAGCAAAATATCCCAAAACCATTAGATTATGTCAATAGGTACAGAAAATGTTTCTAAAGTACAACATTAATTTATGTTAAAAAATTTATAAGCCACAAAAATAGAAGGATTTTTTGATATTTTACTTTCAAAAGCACCTATAGCCAAAAGTTATCATTATGTATAATAGGAAAATGCTAAAAAAATTTCTGCAATAAATACAAGAGTAAGTCAAGGAGCCTCCTTTTCCCCACCATTATTTGAAATTATTCTAGACATGATAGAATAACAAGAAAGGAGAAAGAAATTAAAATAATAAAGAAAAAGAGGAAGGAAAACTGTCCCTGTTTAGTGATGACAAGAAAATCCTAGGAAATCAGCAAAGACATTGAAACAATTAATAGCTTCAGTAAAATTGCAGGTTACAAAATGAAACCATAAAACCCAATAGCATTTCTATATAGCAAGAAGAAAAGTAAGGAATAAATAGTAAAAAGTAAATTCTCATTCAAAGTAATCAGAAAATAAACAAAATACCTGAGAGTTTTATTCTACAAAAACATACTCATATATATATATATATATATAAATGTCTGGTGTATGGGGTGCTCAGGGAGGGGTAGTATCTCTGGTATGGAGGGCTTGTCATGCCCTCCTAGGGCAGCTCTCCAGCCTCTAACCCTCACCTGACACCCAGCTCTCACTTGTGGCTCCTAGTAGCTGCTAGCATGTGGCAGCGGCCACACCCAGGGCAACGTCTTCGACAGGCTGGCTAAACCTTATGAGGGTAGCCATTGGGTCATCGACCCCTGGTGAACTAAGGCTTTGCTCACCCAGCATGTGAAGACTGCTTCGGCTAAACAGATGGAAGAAACCAATAAGAAGGTTCAACGGCTGAGAGGGCGATGCAGTAGAGCACTGTGGAGTGCTTAGGGAGTGTTGGAGCACAAAGGACAACACAGCCATCCAATGCAGCTGAGGAAGTCTCCAGGTGTAACGATTTTTCATGCCATTGGACCCAGGCTTCCAATGCCGAGAGAGTGGGACTGTCTCTGTGCATTGACTTTTCCACTTAAATCTCCTTCACACACAAGTGTCTTTGTACACACTCATCTATACACCATAGATGAAAACGCACAAAGACAATCGTCATCCTCGGTTACCAAGAGACTACTACTAGCTAAAAATGTTCCTTTAAAAATCATTTTTAAAAACCAATCGAAATAGCTGGAGGGATATTCAATGTTCATAGCTGACTGTGCCAATATAATAAAAATGATAATACTACCAAAATTAATTTACAGATTTAGTGCTATACCAAACTACAGAGAGCATACTTTACAGAGCTAGACAAAGCAATAACAAAATTCATTTGAAAGAGCAAAAGATCTAGAATGTCAAGGGAAATAATGAAAAAAGTTGGAATAAAGGGGAAATACTACTACCAAACCTCAAACTATATTATAAAGTAGTAATCATCAAAACTATTTCTTCTGGTTAAAAAATAGGAAAGTAGATGTATGAAACAGACTGAGATTATAGGATCATTGTTTCAGAGCTGAAAGGGAGCTCAGAAATCCTTTAATCCAAAACCTTCATCTTATAGACGAGGAAGTGGAATCCCAAGGAGGTTAAATAATTTGTCCAAGGTCACACAAGGTAGTAAGCATCAGAAGTGGGATTTGAGCTTCTCAGATATGTTCTATGCTCTAGGGACAGGTGCCCACTGAATCACTGAAGATTAAAATTTTCTTCTATGTAGATTGCGTTCTATGTATTGAGTTTTATTATATTTTAATTCTATGAAACTGGTAATTCTTACATTATTCATGACAACTATATGAACTATATGTTAGCTAGAATATCTGATTAACCAGAACATACTCTTTGCCCAAGCAATTCCAGATATCAAAAGTATATCACAGAGCGCAAAATTATTGACACCCTAATAGAATTTCCCATTCATTACAATCTCATTTCTTCATTTCAGCTTTTATACAGAAGCGAATGTGTAATTTGATTGTTATATAAAAAGTTGATGTCCAGTGTGATTTTATAACCATAAAATGTTTGAAGACTAGGTGAATCTATGAAACAAATATGAAGGATATTGTCTCCTTTCACATTTCTATCTTCTAACTTGTTTGCTATCTATATCATTTCACTTCTTAGACAAGGAAGAATAAGAAATAATTGAACTCAATAGCAGTGTTTGTTAAGTGTTCAAACATAAATTACTTAGGAAAGAACTCCCTATCAAACAAAAATTATTGGTGAAAATTGGAAAGCAGCCTTGTAGAAATTAAATCTAGGCCAACATCTTATACCACATACTACAATAAACTAAAAATGATATGCAACCTGATTTAAAAAAAAAAAAAGACAACTACCAAAGCAGGTACCTTTCAGATTTGGCCAGCTGATGAACCTGTGATGAAACAAGAGATAGAGGTTCTTATAGAAGGTAAAGTAGTAGTGATGATTATGTGAATTTGAAAAACTTTTACTTGAACAAAATTAATGCTACTAGGATAAGAAGGGGAAAGATTGCATAGGAAAAATATTTGTATCATGCGTATTTGATCATGATCTGTTATCTGAGAAATATAGGCAACTTATAGAAATACATGAGGCTAAAGATCATTTCCCAATTGATAAGTTGTCAGAGAATGTCAACAAATAGTTCCCCAAAGGAGAATTGTGAACTGTTAAAACTGTATGCAAGAATGTTCCAAATCACTAATAATAAGAGAAATACAAAAAGAAACAACTCTGAGTTTTCACTTCACAGCCTGCAAATTGGCTAAGATGACTGAAGATTTAAATAGTCATAGTTGAAGAGGTTATGGAACAATAGAAATACTGATGCAGCATTAGGGGAATCTATAAATTAGTTGCATGATTTTGAAAAAAAACAATTTGAAAATATGCCCCATGAATGACAAAAATGTCAATATCACTTATTGATTTTGTCATTAGGCATATATCATAAAGAAGTCAAAAGCAAAAAGAAAGAATCCTATAGTTCAAAATATGCTAGCAGAATTATTTTTGGTAATAAAAAATTGGACACAAAACATCTGCCATCTTTTGGAGAATAGCTAATTCTAATAATTAATTTGTGGCATCTGAAATCAGTGGAATATTGTTGTACCACAAGAATAAATGATTATGTCTTGGTGTGTTTGGGATACACCTGTGATCTCCTGGTGTGGGAAAGACTGAGGTTTGTGAATTGCTTGAGCTCAGGAATTCTGAGGTCTAAAGCTATCAAGTATTCTCACTAAGTTTGACACCAATATGGTAAACCTCCCAGGTCTGAGGGACCACTTACTTAAAGCTTCAGTGCAGGTTAAAGTTTGTGAATTTATCAATAGTAGGACTAAGCATGTGGGTCATTGTTGTATTTCCAACCTGGGAGAAAGAGAGACAGAAACAGATAAATACCGGAAGGAAGGAAGGAAGGAAGGAAGGAAGGAAAGGAAGGAAGGAAGGAAGGAAGGAAGGAAGGAAGGAAGGGAAGAATACTTCACATGTATAATGGGTGTCATATTGCTTGCCTTATCAATGGATGGGGAGGATCTAGAGGGAGAGAAAGAAAGAAAGAAAGAGAGAGAGAGAGAAAGAAAGAAAGAGAGAGAAAGAAAGAAAGAGAGAGAGAGAAAGAAAGAAAGAGAGAAGAGAAAGAAAGAGAGAAAGAAAGAAAGAGAGAAAGAAAGAAAGAAAGTTGGAAGGAAGGAAAAAAGAAAGAAAGAAAGAAAGAGAGAAAGAAAGAGAGAAAGAAAGAAAGAGAGAGAGAGAGAGAAAGAAAGAAAGAAAGAAAGAAAGAAAGAAAGAAAGAAAGAAAGAAAGAAAGAAAGAAAGAAAGAAAGAAAGAAAGAAAGAAAGAAAGAAAGAAAGAAAGAAAGAAAGAAAGAAAGAAAGAAAGAAAGAAAGAAAGAAAGAAAGGAGGGAGGGAGGAAGGGAGGAAGGGAGGAAGGGAGGGAGGAAGGAAGGAAGGAAGGAAGGAAGAAAGGAAGGAAGGAAGGAAGGAAGGAAGGAAGGAAGGAAGGAAGGAAGGAAGGAAGGAAGGAAGGAAGGAAGGAAGGAAGGAAGGAAGGAAGGAAGGAAGGAAGGAAGGAAGGCTGGTGTTAGCTTAAGGACCCTGTTGAATTGCCCATACTCACTTTCTGGGTATTAGTCCCAGGATAAAGAGGAACACTAACATTTGTGGCCAAAGGGAAATAGGATGCTTGGTTACCGTTCCTGGGCAGCGAAGAATGTTTTTGGTTACTCAATTTCAAGGAAGAAAAGACCACTAGTGATTGTGGCTGCAGGAGAAGAATGAAACTGGTCATAGCTCAAAGGATAAAGAAAGTGTTATCAGTTTTGACTCCAGGTGAACAAGCTTCATCCTGAGTAAAGAAATAGGCCAAGAGGGCGATAACTATACCTCCCCTTAGATCAGGGCACCTTGGAAGCAAGGAAAACCCAGACTACCCAGAATTATCTGGGAAAGTAGCAGCGTGAAAAACCTGAAGCTTGGGACAGTGGCCTCTCTTCCCTGGAAACAGAACCTAACTTTAACATAAAATGAGCAAACAACAACAAAAACCTGACCATAATTACTTTGATGCCAGGGAAGATAATGCACACTTCAGAAGATAGCAACATCAAAATAGCTATAAGCAAAGCTTCAAAGCAAATTGTGAATTGGGCACAAACCCAACAAGAATACCTGAAGAGTTATAAAATCTTTTAAAAATCAAATAAGAGAGATATTTAAAAAGTTGGGAAAAGAAATAAAAATAATGCAATAAAATTATGAAAAGAGAGTCAATAGCTTGGTAAGAGACCCAAAGGAAAGAATTCCTTAAAATACAAAATTGTCCAAATAGAAAAGGAGGCACAAAAGTTTGCTGAAGAAAATGATACATTAAAAATTAGAAATGGACAAATATGAACTAATGACTCCAGGAGAAATCAAGCAATAATAAAACAAAAAATTAAAATGATGAAAACATAGAAGAAAAATGTGAACTATATCATTAGAAAAAAAACAATCGACCTTGGAAATAGATTGAAAAGAAATAATTTAAAAATTATTGAACTACCTTAAAGACATAATTAAAAAAACACCCTGGACATCATATTTCAAGAAATTATCAAGGAAAACTATCTGGGTATCCTAGAATCAAAGGGTAAAATAGAAATTAATATAATTGACCAATCATGTCCTGAAAAAGATCCTAAAATGAAAACTCTCAAAGATCTTATAGCCAAATTCCAGATGTCACATGTCCAGGAGAATATATTGTCGGTAACCAGAAAGAAACAAAGAAACAACTCACTTATGGAGCCACAGTCAAGATCATATGAGATTTAGTAACTTCCATGTTTAAGGATTGAAGTACTTAAAATGTAATATTCTGGAAGGCAAAGAAGCTTGAATTATAACCAAGAATAACTTGTTCAGAAAACCTTAGTATAAATATTTGGGGGGAAAGTGGATATTTAATGAAATAGAGGACTTTCTAGCATACCTAATGAAAAGGCCAGAAATGAATAGAAAATTGGACTTTTAAATACAAGATTTGATAGAAACATAAAAAGATGAAAATGAAAAAGAAATCATAAAGGATTCAATAAGGTTCAACCCATTTCATTATGAGAAGATAATCATAATTCGATGTACTTCATCATTATAAGGGCATTGAGGAGTATACATAGACAAAGAGCCCGGGTGTAAGTTGACTTTGGTGGGATGATTTCAAAAATATAATTAAAGGATGAAAAGAGGAATGAAAGAAGGGGGCAGGGAAAGGAAGAATAGGGAAAATTATCTCACATAAAAGAGGCCCCAAAGGAAGAATATTGTAATGAAAGAGAAAATTATGGGGGATTGGGGGAGGGGGTAGCAAACAATCCTTGAAACCGAATTGGCTCAAAGAGAGAGTAACATATATATTCAGATGGGTATAGAAATCCATTTTACCCTATGGGGAAGTAGGAAGGAAAGAGGAATAGACAAGGTAGAGTTGGGTGCTGATAGAAGAGAGAGCATATTGGGAGAGCTGGTAGTCAGAAACAAAAGAAACTTTTGAGAAGGGATAGGGGAGAAAGACAGAGAGTGAGAGAGAATGAGAGAAAGTCTTTTGGATACCACATTTTGGGAAATGATAATCTACAGATTATTCTGAGGAGAACAATCAGGAATGTGAAGGGCCTTCTTGAGTTCATGCCACATAAGGATCTTATGAGGAATATTAAAATAGAGAAATAAGAAGAGTAAATTGAAAAAAAATGGATGGAACTCAAGGGAAACGGATTCCAAAGGAATGTCAGGACAAAATAAAGAGAGGACCAGAAACCTGGAGGTGGAGCTGAGACAGACAGAGACATTTGTTTTTATATTTCTTTCAGGGAGATGGGAATGGTTAGGCTGGAGAAGAAAAGACTTAGAAGAACATGCTAGTTATCTTCAAGCATTGGAAGATCTTTCATGAATGAAAGTTTTTACCTATTCCAAGATCGTGAACCTATGACAAGCATGCAAAAGAGGCACACAAAGCCCTCTCTGTGGTTCCACATGCATTGCCTGAAGAGGGACTTGGGTGTAGCAGCACCCTTTCTCCCTCTCCACCATGCCTGAGGACATTTTTTCACTTCACCTGCCCCTTTGCACATCAGCTGAATAGGAGCACTTTCTCTCTCCCCTGTCTGGGGTAAGGTGTGTGTTGGGGGGCACTAGGTCTCTGGGGGCCAGGTACAGCATACAGACTCTAAAAGTTTCACCATCACTGACCTTTTCTCTTGGCACCAGGGGAAAGAACTAGAAACAATGGTATAAGTTAAAAAGTTGCAGTTTTAGGCTTAAAAAAATTTTTTTTAGAATAATTTCCCATAGTTACATGATTCAGAAATCCCCCTCTTTCCCTCCCCACTCTCAGAGCTGACAAGCAATTTCATTGAGTTATACGTGTATCATTGTTCAAACCTATTTCCATATTATTCATATTTGCAATAGAGTGATCTTTTAATGCCAAAAACCCTAATTATATCCCCATTGAACCATGTGAACGATCTTATGTTTTTCTTCTGCATTTCTACTCTAACAGTCTTTCTCTGGATGTGAATAGCATTTTTTCACATAAGTCCCTTAGAATTGTCCTGGGTCATTGCATTATTGCTATTAGAGAAGTCCATTATATTTGATTATGCTATGTCGCTATGTACAATGTTCTCCTGGTTCTGCTCCTTTTGTTCTGCATCAATTCCTGGAGGTCTTTCCAGTTCACATGGAATTCCCCCAGTTCATTATTCCTTTTTGGGCATCTCTTCTGTCTTGTGTTTGGACTGCAAATTTTTTGTTTAAGCCTAGCTTATTTCTCAGGAATTCTTGGAAATTGTTTTTCTTTTGAATGTCCATTTTCCCTTGAAAAGAATATACTCAGTTTTGCTGGATAGGTGACTCTGGGTTGTAAACCCAAATCTTGTCTTCCTGAATATCTTGTTCCATGCCTTTTGATTCTTTAATATAGAAGCCACTAATCCTGAGTGATCCTGATTATAGATCCCTGATATTTGAATGGTTTCTTTCTTGTTGCTTTCTTGATGAATTTCCTCAGCTTGGTGGCTCTGAATTTAAGTATTATATTCTTCCTAGAAGTTGTCATTTGAGGATTTCTCTCTGTAGGTGATCTGTACATTCTTTCAATTTCAATTTTATTTTCTTGTTTGAGGATCTCTGGGCAGTATAATTTCTTGTAGTGTGATGTCCAAGGTTTTTCCTTGATCATAGCTTTCAGGTAGTCCAATAATTCTTAAATTGTCTCTCCTAGATATATTTTTAAGGTCAGCTGTTTTTTTTCAATAAGATATTTTGTTTTCCTCTGTTCTTTCATTTCTTTGATTCTGCTTTATTGTTTCTTCATTCCTCATGAAATCATTAGTTTCTAAATGCTCAATTCTGATTTTTAAGACATGATTTTCCTCTTTCAATTTTTGGTTCTCCTTTTTCAATCGACCCATTTTTTCTTGGATCATTTTAATTTCTCCATGCATCACTTTCATTTCTCTTTACCACTTTTCCTTTGCCTCTCCTATTTGGTTTCTGAAGTCATTTTTTAGTTCTTCCAGAATTTGTGTCCAATCCATATTTTTCTTTTGGACTTTGGGTGTGTTTTCTTTGATTTCACTATCCCCTTCTGTGTTTGTATCTTGTTTTTTTTTCTCCATAAAAATTCTTTAATTAAGTACTTTTTTCATTGTTTGCTCATTTTTGCTATGTAATTATAGGTAGGCTTAGGGGGGATGATGTGATGGTCTGAAGATTGAGAGCTCTGAGAGCCTTCTTCCCCTGCTGATTCAATTTACCCTTGTGATACTGATAGCTTAAAGACTTGCCTCAGGCTTAGGTGTAAGTTTTTTATCTCACTTTGATCTTCATCAGGCCAGGGACTGGTCAAGTTCTAACCTCAGACTTAGTCTCAAGTTTTTGGTTTCAGTATGTACTTGATCCAATCAGGCACACCCTTGATTGCCCTGTCTTAGATCTCTGCCCTGCACTTAGGCAAAAAGATCAGTACTTAGTACTATCATTCATCCTAAAATATGAATTAAGTCCTTGTAACAAGCCCAGACTAGAATTCCCTGGGCCCACAGGTTTGAAATGTCAAGGAGTATGGGTTGGTTTGTACCTCTATTTGCTCAGGTAGGGTCTCAGGGTCTGGATGTTGCCTAGGGCATAGGTTCTCAAACCTCAGACAGCAAATGTGGGGTGAGGTTTTGTGTGGCTCACTCTTGGCTTTCTCTTCTCTCCTTGCTACAGCCTCTTGCTGAGTGTGCTCTCCTCTCACCTTAGTGCCCCAGATGTTCATTGCCTATTTTTTGGTTTTTTTCTTTTCTTGAAAGTTGTTTCACTCAGTCTCCTTATTGGTTCTTTTACTCCTGTACTCATTTTTTTGGTGATATTTCAATAATTGGTTGGAGAGAATTCTCATAGTGGCACAGAGCTGCTGAGGATTACTCCACCATCTTGGCTCCACCCCCAGAACAGGAAATTTTAGGCTTTACTTGAGGGAGAAAATATCTTAACAATTAAAGCTATCCCAAAATATAATGAGTAGTTGTGGAAGCAAGTGGACTTCTCATCATTGGAGGTATTCACATAGCATCTGGATGACCATTTACATGGTATTTTACAATAGGAATAGTACTTTGGGGTACAAGTTAGACTAGCTGGACACTGAGGAACCTTCCAACTCTCAGATTCTCTGATTCAGACTTTTTCTACCAAATTCCTATAGTCCTTACAGATTGTGCTCCTCAACTGAGCACTTAATTATATATTGTGTTGTGTTGTTCATTGTTGCATCAAGAGATCTGTCCTACTTTATCTAAATTCTTCCTTCCTCCCTTCCTCTCTCCTTACCTCCCTCCCTCTTTCTTTCTTTCTTTCTTTCTTTCTTTCTTTCTTTCTTTCTTTCTTTCTTTCTTTCTTTTCTTTCTTTCTTTCTTTCTTTCTTTCTTTCTTTCTTTCTTTCTTTCTTTCTTTCTTTCTTTCTTTCTTTCTTTCTTTCTTTCTTTCTTTCTTTCTTTCTTTCTTTCTTTCTTTCTTTCTTTCTTTCTTTCTTTCTTTCTTTCTTTCTCTCTCTCTCTCTCTCTCTCTCTCTCTCTCTCTCTCTCTCTCTCTCTCTCTCTCTCTCTCTCTCTCTCTCTCTCTCTTTCTTTCCACCACCCAAATATTTAACTTAGTTGGGGAACCCAGATCAACTTAATGTAGCTCAAAAATCCCAGACTCCAGAGATCCATCAACCTCACCTTCCTTGATACCTGCAATTATGTTTTTACCATCATGCCTGGCAACTTTTGATATTCTAAAAATGGCTGGTTTCTGGGTTTTCTTTGACTTTACCTCCTGCAAATAAGATGGCAAGTTAGCAGACCTTCTTGACTCTGCTTCCTTTTAATTTCAATTAAGTTCAAAAACTATTGAGCATCTGTTACTCTGTGCTCTATTGTGTGCACTATGACAGGTGCTAGGATGCACAAAGATGAATAAAGAATATTTCTTCTAATCGTGGAATTGTTTAACTTTCTTTCAATTGTTATCAAAGGGTCTAAAATTTTGAAAATTAAATATCATAACAGAATAATTTGAATTTTCTTCCTGACCTACTTTTGACTCTGGGAAATCAGTGTAAAACTGCACCCAGAGAAGCAAAGAAATTTTGGAGCTACCATGTTAAATTTGAAATACATGTTTTAAAAATCTGCTTTAAAAAGCAAATACATTTTTTTCATTTATGAACTTCTCTTCACTTTTCTAGCCAGAGACAAAATTATCCCACAATATAGGCATAGAAAATATAGCTCTCCAGTCTCTGTCCTTTCTGAAACTTCAGATTACTTTGTTATCATTAGTCAATAATTGGCTAAATTTCCTCAAGTATCTGTAGTTGTAGTTGATAGAGATTGGACATAAGAGTCAGGAAGTCCTGAGTTCAAATGCCATCAGTGGACACTTACTAGCTAAGTGAACCTGGGTAAGTCATTAATTTTAGTGTCTTCATATATAAAATGTAGATAATAACATTGTTATTGTCAGAATAAGCTGAGGTGTTATTTGTAAAGGATTTGCTAACCTTTAAGTGCTACATAAATGGTAGCTATCTTTATTACTATTTTTTAGGTATCTGTTACCATTCCTGCTAATCCATTAGATACACTGTCAAGGAATCAAGGCTCATGTTCTAGCTATTCAATATTGCAGAAGATTCTATGGTTTGTTCTCTGATTTTGTGCTTCTTCCAAGGAAATGAACTTTACTTTTGGCTCCAACTAGTGATGAGTACTGAATAACTGAATATCTTTCTACTCATTTAAGTCTTTGTTTCTTTAGGGAATGTTTTGTAATTCTATCTTCACTGAGCTTGAGTATATTTTCATAATTATCATATATTTTTTGCATTTGTCTTTGAGTGAAACCTCTCCTATCATTTCCTCTTAGGCTTTGTTATTGTTTCATAGAACTGTCATTGATTTTATAGGTTTATTTAGTTTCCAACTATTTTACTGAAACTATTGTCTCAATTTATTTTCCAGCCCTCTGGGATTTCCTAGATAATTCATTCCATTATGAAAAAATAGGGTAAGATGTGTCACTTCTTTGCCTGTGTTTATTCCTTTAAATTATTTTTCTCTTGAACTGTGGGAGTAGAAATCCAGAAGAAAACAAATGATATATCACTTGTTTATATGGGTATAGGATTTGGAGGTTTGGTTTTAAAAGATTACTACAAAAATGAATAATACAGAAATAGGATGTTAGTGGTAATATATGTATAACCCAGTGAAATTGCTTGTCATCTCTGGGAGTGGGGAGAGAAGAGGAAAGGGAGACAATAGGAGTGTTAAATTTAATTGTGGTTGAACTCTGAATATTTATATAGATGGTCACCAGGGATTTAATTTCTAAATCCCAAAATGAATTACTAAAGTAAATGGAATTTTTGGTAGTTTATTTACAATAGAAGGTAGATATTAAGGAAGAGAGAAAAGGAGAGAAAAGGAGAGGTGGGGGGGGACCTAAGAAATTCTAAGCCACAGCCAGGGGAAAAGAATCTTAAGACAAAGGTGGGGTCAGCTTTTCACTCACCAAAGAACCATCTAAAAAGAAAGCAGTCTGAGGTCTCTTGCATGAGTTCCTCCAGGGTCAAGTTCCTCTTCCAGTCTCTCCTCAAGTGTCTGTCCTTTTACTTCTAGTCAGAGTTCTTCCTTCCAACTGGAATCTTGAATCGAATATCTTCTTCTGGCCTCTAGTTCTCTTTTTAAAGAACTTTTTCTCTTGTGTCACCTCCCCTAAATTTCATGTCTACCAATCACAGCAGACACTCTGCTCTAGGACTGCCCAGAAGGCAATTAGGTAATTCTAATTTGTTACCCACTAAAGTGGGTCACAGATCTCCCATCTCATAATTAAGTGGGAGATTTACACCCTTGGTGATCAGATCTAACATGGACAGATCTTCCCACTCAATTTCAAGTACTGTGCTTACATTTCTGGGGATTAAATCAACAAATAGACAGAGGATTACAATTCAATCTTCACAATCAAGGAAGAGCTAAGTACCTTTATTGTTACAATAAGGGGATAGCTATATTCAATCTTCACAGGAGTCATGTAACCATGGGGAAAAAATTAAAAAATAAATTTAAAAATTATTTTTCTCTTTTCATTGATTTTGCTATCATTTCTGAAACTATTTCAAACAGAAGTAGGAAAGAGGAAATCTTTGCTTTGTGCTTGTAATTATCAGGCAATTGTCCAGCATTTTCCTTTTGCATATAATGATAGCTTTTGGTTTTAGATATGTGCTTTTCATCATTTTTGTAAAAATGAAAAGATTCCTTTATGCCCTAAAGATTTTTAGCATAAATGAGTGTTCTACTTTCAAAGGTTTTTTTATCCTCTACTGAGACAATTATGTGGTTTTGGATGGTTTTGTTTTTTATATAGTTGTGTTAATTTTTTTTCAAATGTTGAACCATCTTGTATTCCTAGCATAAAACTAACTTGTTCATAATGAATTTTTTATATTAGTTTTTGTATAAGTTATAGTTCATCTTTAAATCTACCTGAAATTGGATTTTTTTCTTTGGCAATTCCTTTTGGAAGTTTGATGTTTTCAAATTAAATTAATTTTACATTCTTTTAGTTTGGGCAATTTTCATTTTATATTTGTAATATGTTTATTTATCTTACAGATGTCTTATATATAGTCTATGTTTTTTCATTTCTTTTGAAAGACTTCTTCCTTTTGGCTGACTTTTCCTGTTCTATGGAATATTGTAAGACACTTTGCTATAAGTTCAGAGTCCTTAGGCTCTCCTCATCTCTGGCTGAGGAAGGCAAAGAACCAACGCCCATTTTCATGGAGTCATAGATTGGCAAAGAGACATGCTTAAGCATTCTCTATTTTGTCCCCATTTTCTCTCATCATATGCCACTGAGCAAGAAGATGTCAGTCAAAGAAAGGACATCACACCATGAAAGAAATAAAACTAAGGGAGACTAGAAGAGACTGACTAAAGCATTTTAAAATAAAATTTCATCCTGTATTCACCATGCAGTTAACCAAAAGAAACCAAGTACAGAATGTTCCAAAGTCTCTTCAAAGTTCTTCCATTATATGCCATCCTGAGTCTCCCAGAAATAAGATTTTTAGTCTCTTCCACGAAGGGAATTATATTAGTAAAGCATACTAATACACTCTTAATAAATTTTCCCCCATTATACTAACACATATTGAGTATATTTTTTCAGAGGGTGGGAAAATCAACTTCAGAATGGCCTCAACAATTCACATCAACTTGTCAAATTTTTCATTTTGCTTTCTCTAGATACCATTGCTTCTGTTTATGCTATTTAGAGACAATCTTGCCATTTCCTCTGTTTTCCTTCTTCTCATCTCCATGATTTGATGTTAACTTCTGGACTGACAATTCTTCTGCATGTATAATATGAGCATTAAACATATTTCATCATTTAGTTTTTTCTCTATTGATTTTTAGGCTGATATCCTTTGAATAATCACAAATCTCACTGAGAAAACCCCATTATGTTCTGATACAAATAGTGAAATATCATCTATAAACAGGAATATTTGGAGGACCTTATTATCTATAGCAGAAGTAACCAAGGGAACCAAAGATAGATTTCAGGTTCATGAAGTTGAATCTTTAATAGAGGGAAATTTATAGATTTATTTTTTGCCAACCTCTAACTGAGATTTAGCATTTTCTTCTTTTTTTAAAGAAAATGTTCTTTTGAAAAGAGGTTCATAGGCTTCATCAACTACTATACACAAAAAAAGATAAAAACTTTTTGGTCTTTAGGGAATCACTCTCCTATTTTAAATTATTGCAAGACATCCTTTGTAATATTGGCAAACCTTTTTGGCAAGCATACATCTTTCTCTTTAATGCCTTGCTTGGCATTAACGATCCTAGAGGGTCATTGAATAGTTTCTTCTCTCTGGTGGCATTTGTCAAGGAGTGTTTACGATTTTAACATATACATAAGAGCCTCCTTGTAGGAGGAAACCCTCTAAGGATATGTTTTGCTTTAATGGAATGCTCCCTTATAATCAACAAACAATAAATACAATAGCATAATATATCATCTACACTTTTCAAAATATTAAAGATGCAACTTGCCATAGGAAATTGTTGATGAAAGCCTCCTTACAACCTTCTCATATATTCATTAAGTGAACCCTGGATATACATGCAGATTTGCCTTATAAAGATTATGTTAAAGTGAGAATGTAGGTTTATTGGTCAGTAATTTCTGATTTTGCATTAATTATCTTTGCAAGTTGATTATTTCTCTCCTCGTGGCATCTGTCCCTGACAAATTTGATATGGTGATGCAATGGTATAGTCATTTTTCCTCTATTACAGATTACCTAGGGAAATATTTGGTCTGGTCCAGCCTCTCTGATCAACTTTTTTCTTCCTAAATGTCATTTCTACTTTTTGACTAGCATTTTGAGTTTTAAGGTATAAAGTTTTAAGGCAAGTAGTCATTTTGTTGTTGATGATAAAACTGGATTGTTATTGAAAAAAATTGTGGCAGAGACATTAAAGGAACTGAGGATTTATTAGATTAGGAAATGCTCCATGGAGTTATATATATGCTGGCTCCTTGCTAAAGGACATGCACCTTGTTAAGATGAGGAAGATAAGTCAGCAATTCCTGATGAGTCCCAAGTAATAGAAGGTAGAATGACTACTAAGCAACAGAAGTAATGGATTCTCATTTGAAGACTATCCCCCATTGATTTTCTATAAAAGTCTCAATATTTTGGGGGGTCCTATAGTTAGAGTATTTTTTTCCAGTGCTGCTTCTGCTTTAGACTTCCAGTTAGAGCATAGAAGATTTCCATCCACTCTCTGCCCCCAATAAGGTGTGTAAATAAGAGCTGATTAGAGTAGCCATTGTGACACCTCAATACCCCTGCTCTCTTCTTCTTCTTTTACACGCTTGCTTTGTCCTTTGTTTTTGAAGCAGATCAAGTGAATTGATTTTAAGCAAGGCAGAGTTGCACAAAAACGTTATCAGCCTTACTCTCTTCCAGAGAAAAATCAAAGTCTCTTGGTAAGACAAAAGTCAAAGTGACTGGTGATGGTCCCAGATGTGATGGATGACCGTGGTGGACAACCTTGGTATTTTTGATGTCTGACCAAGCTCTAAGGACTCTACAGTGCCTGTTTCAGCTACCTTCTTGGCCACTGGAAAAAATTATTCTCATCTATCCATTCTTCTGGGGGAAATCTTTACATGCCTGTAGTAGACATCTCCTCCCACAATTTACTGATATATTGGAGACCTGTAAGTTTCCTTCAACCTGGTTTAGCCCATCTGTTGAGATGGTTTTACCAGGGTGTGGCTGCTGTGCATGCTACAGCTTCTTGGAGCCACAGATAAAAGTTAGGTAAAAGGCCAACACCAAAGGTGGAAGAGCAACTTTGAAAAGGGCTTGGCAAGCCCCCGCACTAGAAGTATTAGTCCTCACTGGATATTCCATACACCCTTTCTTTATGATATCTTCTTTAGGAATGGGTCAATAAATAGTTCTCCTGAGAAACAGATGCTTCTAGCACTAACAGTAACTCCATGTGTCTATATGTACTGATTTGGACCTCAACAAATCAGAGGCAGATTACTATAACATTTCATTTCTCAGAAGAGAAAATAGAGACCACCTAAACTATATTTATACCCATCTATGGTTAAAGCATGAAAGAAAGCTATGTTCTGGTTTGCCAGTCTGAGATGAATGGAAAATAATATCTGTTTATTAATTCCTCAGAGTTGCTTTATCTTCATGGGAGGAATATAATTAATGTAATGGTCCTTTTGAGTATATTATGTTTCCATTATTTGTTCATTTGTACCTCTTGAATATTAAATATTTTCTGTGGTGGAGGAAATAAACAGTTATCCTATTCTTGATATCCATGTTGTACACTGAGTATTTTTTAATAAAGGACCCCATTACTCACATTTTAGGGAGACCCTAGACATAGTCATATCTTAAATTTGTTGTAAATATTTCCCCGGAATAAAACTCTGGGATTGGGGCAGAACCAGAGAGAGAAACCTGATTACCTTTTGTGGGTTTAGGCCACATAAGATTTCTGTTTTATATGAGTCTAGAGTTAGTGCTCTTGGGCCATGAGTGCATGTTGATAAATGTTCTTGTCCCATTTTGTCTCAGTATACATACAAAGTAAATGGAAAGTAATTTCAGAGAGAGCCTGACCCTTATTTTCCAGCATATTTTTTGCCATCTCTCTCTGTGAATGTCTTATCATTGTTTCCAATAGGAATCAAAGTTATTGTATTTAGCTCAGAGAATATTTTAAATTCATTTCTCTAAAAGAGATGGCAGCATGCATATTGCTACTATCTTTATGGTGGTCTTTTTATCTAGGACGAATATAAGCACTAAAGCTGAGTTGGCTAAGTATCATTGAAATGTTGTTCTACCAGTTCTAACAACTCCCTTGCTTGCTTCTCCAAGGACAACCTCTGAGTCATCTTTTCTACTTTGCTCTGACTTCCTTTGGTCTTCTCTGATTCCATTTATGGCAAGATTATTAATATTAACGTATTCACTTCCTCCAGTTTATTAGTCTTTGGCTAGAGCTCTTCTATTTATATTATCTGCAACTGATATCTGAGGGGTGGGCACAGAGGAGAAAGAAAGAGGAGGAGTAAGCATTAATATAGCTTCTACTCTATGCCAGACATGGTGCTATGCATTTTACAAATATTGTTTTCTTTGATCCTTGTAACAATCTTACAAGGAAGATGTTGTTATTATTCCTTTTTTCATACTTGAAGAAACTAAGGTAAACAGAGATTAAATGGCTTGTCCAGGGTTACATAGCTACTAACTGAGGCCAGATTTGAACTTAGGTCTTTTTTATTTTTGAAATTTTTTATTTAATTAATTAATTAATTTTTGATATTTTCACATGGTTACAAGATTCATGTTCTCTCCCTCCCCTTTCCCCCATCCCCCTCCTGTACCCAACGTGCAATTCTACTGTATTTTACATGTGTCATTGATCAAGATCTATTTCCATATTATTGATATTTGCATTAGGGTGATCGTTTAGGGTCTACATCTTCAAACATATCCCCATTGACCCTTGTGATCAAGCAGTTGTTTTTCTTCTGTGTTTCTACTCCCACAGTTTTTACTCTGAATGTGGATAGTGTTCTTTCTCATAGATCCCACTGCATTTCAGTTCTGAACACTGCATTGCCACTAATGGAGAAGTCCATTACATTCCACTGTACCACAGTGTGTCAGTCTCTGTGTACAATGTTCTCCTGGTTCTGCTCCTTTCACTTTGCATCACTTCCTGGAGGTCGTTCCAGTCCCCATGGAGTTCCTCCAGTTCATCATTCCTTTGAGCACAATAGTATTCCATCACCAACATATACCACAATTTGTTCAGCCATTCCCCAATTGAAGGGCATCCCCTCATTTTCCAATTGTTTGCCACCACAAAGAGCGTAGCTATGGATATTCTTGTATAAGTCTTTTTCCCTATGATCTCTTTGGGGTACAAACCTAGCAGTGCTATGACTGGATCAAAGGGCAGACAGTCTTTTAGCGCCCTTTGGGCATTGCAGGAAGATGAGTTTTCTTGACTCCAGGCTCACTCTTTCTATTCACCACCTCTTTGTCCTTTGACAAGGTTAGCATTAAATAAGAATACATGATATTAAAGAAATATTCTGTGGTAATATCTGAAAAAGAGTCAGATGAATGGCACAGAAAGCCTATAAGAGAAAGAGATCATCTTTGGCTGGAATAGTTAAGAAATATCACTACCAAGTAGTGAAAAATAAAGGAACAATCACCAGAATTATGGGCAGGCCTGAGTGGTGATTATGAACCATTGTCTGAAAATGAAGGGAAGGATCTAGGCTGTTGAAATGGAACAGAGGCTGGGAAGAATAAGTTGTCAGAAAATGGAGAGGTAAAGAAGTCATCAAGCCACAGGGTGAAGGGGGAAAAATACAGATTTGGAACTAAAAAAGTTGGGTAAGAATGCCTAAAATCATGTGAAAGAAATGGGACAAAGAATATACAAAGAACCAAGCACAAGCTTGGGTCAAAAAGATAAGAAGATTGGCTCCAATATGAATTCTTTGGACTGCTAGAGGACTATATGCCCAGAGCATTCATTCATCTACCACCCTTTAAACAACAGTCTAACATGAACCAGCTTCATCTGCCTTCTACATCTTAAAGAGATAGGCCTGAGGTCTTAGTGATTCTACATTGCTTGTTCATCCTATAAAATAAAGTATAAGCTCTTCTAAGTGATGGTTCAAGTCCTATACAGTCTGACTCCAACTTACCTTTTTAGGTTAAACTTATTTGTTCTCACATAGTCTATGTTTTGGCCAAACTAACTAACCTCTCGTTCACTGTATATTGATATTTAATTTCCAACCTCTGCCTTTACATAAATTTTCTCCATGCTTAGAATGATCTTTGCCTCATCACCATAATCATTATCATCATCATCATATTATCATCATAATGATCAAAGGTAACATTGATTGTAGCTCTTAATTTGTTCTAGACTCTGTGCTAAGTGCCTCATAAATGTTATCTCATTTGGTCCTTACAACACCCCTGGGAGGAAGATACTATTATTATATACATCTTACAGATAAGGAAATTGAGGCAAAGTTAAATGAGTTGCCTAGTAGTCTGAGGCCAGATTTGAACTCAGGTCTATGCCCAGTACTTATTTTACTGTACCACCTACCTAACTCTTCAAATCATGTGCCAGCTCCTTTAAGAGGTCTTTCCTAATTAGTCATCCCTCCAGATACCAAAATGACTGTAATTATTTTGTAGATATTTTTATTTACTTTTTTAAACGCATATTTTCCATTTTAGAATCAATTTTAAGTATTTGTTCCAAGGCAGAAGAGCAGTAATGACTAGGCAATTGGGGTTAAGTGACTTGTCCAGGCTCATATAGCTAGGAAATGTCTGAGGTCAAATTTGAACCCAGGTCCTCTCTGGCTCTCTATCTAGTGAGCTGTCTAGTTGCCCCTATCTTTATTTATTTGTTTTTAAACTTTTACCTTCCTAAGTATTGGTTCCAAAACAAAAGTTCAGTAAAGCTAACATTTGAGGTTGAGTGACTTGCCCAGAGACACACAACCAGGAAGAGGCCAGATTTTAAATTCAGGACCTTCCTTCTCTAGGCTTGGCTCTCTCTCTCTCTCTCTCTCTACTGAGCCACCAACTAACCCTAAGAATGGCTTCTTGTAGAAAGTAGTATTTTAGCCCAGACTTGAAGGAAGCCAAGAAATGGAGACAAGGAAGAGCCATCTCTTTTAAAAAGCTTAAACTTCACTCTAGAGTCTCTCCCAAAGTAGGGCTTTTTGGCAAGGAGGAGAGCATTCCAGGTATGTGAAACAACTGGAGGAAATTCCCAGAGTTGTGAGATGGAGTATCCTGGTTGTGATAAAAATACCAATGTCACTAGATCACAGAATAGTGGAAGAAAGGAAGGTGTTAAAAAGAAAGGAAAGGTAGAACAAAATTACATGTATGGTGTAGCCTGAGCTGATACCCCAAGTCTACCTAGATCCTCAATCCAGTCCTAGGACCAGCTTAAAGTTCCTCTATTGCTTCTTCCTGTGTTTGTGAGCACCAATTCCACTGGAAGCTTGGTTAAATATACTGGGACAACTATGTTATTTACAATGTTTTGACTGCTCACATTGGTGACAAACTCAAACTGCACATTCCTAAAACATTTGGGGTTGAAGCAGCTTTTTCAGTGGGCTCACAGTGGCTTGGTAAACGTTTTATTGCTTTAGTTAATGTTGTTTTCTGTTATTGTGTACTATCTATTACTGTTTCTAGATTAAGAGTAAATAATGCCTATAGTATTCAAACATGAGTGTTTGCTTCTGCAGAAACCTTTAAGTCAAAGTCTTATGACTTATGCTCACTGAAATAAAGAAAAGTCAAACAAGGTGGTAGAGTTTCACCAAGGTGTAGGGCTCAGAACTAAGAATCCAAACTACCATCACCAATTCCCCTCCCCTAATCCATGCTCCCCATACATGCACAGAATGAATTAGTACCGCCATGAGAGACATAAAACTGAGAGATAAAACATTGCTGATTCTGGTAACCATGGAATCGAGCAAAGCTTCTCAGCATTTTTGCCCTTCAAGGCATGCACATACTATCAGTGAACATGGGATCCCCCAGTGAGTGGCTATCAATGTCACCTGAATTGAATTGTTGAATGGAAGTTGGGTTATGAATATGGAAAATTTTACAGAAGTAGAGGGAATTGATCTGGGACGTGAAGGATAAATTGATATTCAAAAACATAATTTAGAATTTGTCCTCTTCATATAGACACCCCCTTTTAGCATGGGGTGTGCTTTGAGTTGTTTTTCTTGTGGTGGGTGTGGATAATACTGAGCCACTCTCTTTCTTGACCTACCACTCGTATTTGCAAATGTCTGCCTAGGGGTAAGGCAAAGGCTAGGGATACAGGATTTGGCTATTGAAGAGAGCAGAATTAACTAGCCCACATGAGGATCATGCCTATTGCCTCATTAGCATGATGCTTGTTAATTGTATAATAAACTATGCAAATAAGGTGCAAGTTTTAGTAGTTAAAAAATGCTAGCTCAGACACAGACTCCCAGTGAGTCCTACAACACATAATCTCTAATTCTGTAATATACGCAGCTCATCTTTGATGGAGGAAAAAGATGAAACACTATAGCTTCCCTAGGAGAAAAGAGATCCCATGCAATATTTAAACAGCCTCTTTCATGAAAGAGAACTACCAAAGCTCTCAACATTAGTTCAAGAAAGTCAGAATCAACTTTTATTCTTCAACGGATGCTATGGTCCAGATTGTGTTTTCAGTGTTCATTTCTATCACCTCCATAGTTTCTTCTGTTTGCTTTCAAGTATTTAATCCAAACTGTTACAAAGCAGTGATTTGTCAAAATAAGACAGTGGGGAAAGAGAACCAGACTTCAAGCAGTAATGTTAATATCCCTAAAGTCTTCAGTAAAGATCCAAGGTCAGGATAGGTGAGATCTTTCAAGTCCAAGGATGTGGCTGCATAAGGGCAAAGCAACTCATTTAAAAGTAAAAACTTCAGTCTATTTTTGTTTGATCCCATTGAATGATTGAATTGATTTTTCCCACTAAAGTCAGGTCCACATGGGCTACAAGATCATTATTACTATCACTAATAATAATAATATTTATATATAGATTTCTAGTTTGCAAAATACATACAGGGGCAGTCAGGTAGCATAATGGATAGAGTACTGGCTCTAGAATTCATCTTACTGAATTCAAATCTGCCTTCAGACCTATATTAACTATGTGACCCTACACAAGTCACTTAACCCTGTTAACTCAGTTTTCTTATCTGGAAAATGAGATGGAGAAAGAAATGGCAAACCATTCCAGTATCTTAGCTAAGAAAATTCCAAGTGAGGTCACAAAGAGTCAGACAAACCTGAAATGACTGAGCTCACTTGAGCCTCTTGACAACCTTGTGCTATTGGTAGTTATTATCCTCATTTTACAGATGAGGGAACTGAGGTTAAGGGAAGTAAAGTGTTTTGCCCAAGGTAATACAGAGAGTAATTGATTTAAATGGATTAGGCTAAAAACTCAAGAAGATGGAGACTGGTTGATTGAGCAATCCATTTAATTAATACCTACTATAGTGGACACTGTGAAGGATAGGGAAGAAATAGAAAATAGTTCCTACTATTGAAAAGGGTTTTAAAATACGGTCTGCCTGTTGGTCCAGCCATACCACTGCTGGGTTTATACCCCAAAGAAATAATAAGGAAAAAGACTTGTCCAAAATAGCTGTGCTCTTTGTGGTGGCAAAAAAAAAAATGGAGAATGAGGGGATGCCCTTCAATTGGGGAATGGCTGAAAAAATTGTGGTATATGATGGTGATGGAATACTATTGTGCTCAAAGGAATAATGAACTGGAGGAATTGCATGTGAACTGGAATGACCTCCAGGAATTGATGCAGAGTGAAATGAGCAGAATCAGAAAAACATTGTACACAGAGACTGATACACTGTGGTACAATCAAATGTAATGGACTTCTGTACTAGCAGCAATGCAATAATCCAGGATAATTCTGAGGGATCCATGAGAAAAAACACTATCCACATCCAGAGAAAGAACTGTGGGAGTAGAAACACAGAAGAAAAATAACTGCTTGATCGCATGGTTCAATGAGGATATGATTGGGGATGTAGACTCTAAAGGATCATTCTAGTGCAAATATCAATTATGTGAAAATAGGTCTTGATCAATGACACATGTAAAATCCAGTGCAATTACTTTTTGCCTATGGGGGAAGGGGTTGGAGGGGAGGGAAAGAACATGAATTGTGTAACCATGGAAAAATATTCTAAATTAATTAAATAAAAAATTTCAATAAAAGAAGAAAATATATCCTACTATTGAGGAACTTAGGTTCCAGGGTGATGAAACATGAATACTTTTTTTTAGCTTTCTTTTTTTTGTTTTTTGTTTTAATTTATATTTATTTGTAATTTTTTTAATTTTTAGTTTTTAATTTTTCCATTTGAATAAGTTTATTCACTCAATTTAGAACATTATTCCTTGGTTACAATAATCACATTATTTCCCTCCCTCCCCTCCACCCATTCTTCCCACAACCAACATGCAATTTCATTGGGTATTACTTGTGTCCTTGATCAGAACCTATTTCCATGTTGTTGTTTGCACTAGGATGTTCATTTAGAGTCTACATCCCCAACCATATCCCCTCGACCCATGTAATCAAGCAGTTGTTTTTCTTCGTGTTTTTACTCCTGCAGTGTTTCCTCTGGATGTGGGTAGTGGTTTTTCTTGTAGGTTCCTCCAAAAACACGAATATTTATGACACAGATAGAAAACAAGAATTTGGACAGCATTTGGTCAAGTATAAAGTAATATATACATTTTTAACTCTAAAAACTTTTAACTCTCAAAATGCTGAATTTTAGAAATGATTAGAGTAGTAGGGGATTAGTTAAGGAAGAATTCTTAGAGATGGATCACATTTAAGCTAGGCTGACATGAAAATTTAATTGTGTATCCCAGAGCAACAGAACCCAGAGGGTAATATTGAGGATAAGGCCATCAAAGAAAGAGGGGATTATTTGCAAGTTGCATCAGGTTTGCAACATGAAGTGAATGCTTGGGACCTGGGAAAGGAGTATCTCCTAGCATCACTAGACTTTTTCCTGGTGCTCACACTGTCCCTGTATATGCTTTGATTATTGCTTCAGGCATGTAGACATAAGACCAGTAGAAGTCCTGAAACCCACTACTCCAGGAGAATGCAGACATAAAACAAGCCACGCCCCCAGGAATCTGACCAAAATCCCAAGAATTCACAGTTGTTCATACATAAAGTGGGAATTCAGGTGCCCCACCCCCACTCCAGTACAAACTTAACTTCACTGGCATAAGGAGACAAAGCCTACTCTTCAGCCCTGCCCACCTACCCACACCCTGCTCTGTCTGCTCTGCACGGTACCTTCACAGAATGATGATGGGCTAGATTTAAGTCACCATCAGGTTGATGCACTTGGAATCCAGGTATCACACCCAGTATTCAACTTGCTGTCCCTTTTATTCCCATATTTTCCCTGCAGGTATTCTCCTATGTATCCTGTTCCTCTACACTGCTACTTCATCTTTCTTGCTTTCCCAAGGTACAATTGCACTGAATCTCCATATACCACTGACATAAAGACGATTCAATTTCATTCAGTCGCTTTGGTCATGTCTGACTCTTCATGACTCCATTTGGGGTTTATCTGTCAAAAATACTGGGATGATTTACCATTCATTGCCTTCTCCAGCTCATTTTACAGATGAGGAAACCAAGGTAAACAGGATGAAGTGACTTGTCCGAGGTTCCATAACTAATAAGTGTCTGAAGCCAGATTTGAATTTAGGAAGATTCATCTTCTTTCCTATGAATACTTCTTTTCTAGTATTCTACCCACCATGTCATCTAGCTCCCCCTTGATTCTGCTATTACTTGGTTATAGAGGTTGATAAAAGTCCATTCTCTATATGAACTAACCAGGAAACGCCCTTTTGTCAGTGTTTCTTGGAGCACTAACGTAGAGGTTGTCTTTTTTATTTTTAGTGTTATAGCATAATTGGAGTTTCCCTATTTTCCTGATGCTGCCTATGAAAGCAATGCATATGATCATTTCAGGCTCTTAGGAAGGCCAATGGGAGAGACATGGTGGTAATGACCCTGAATTCTCACTTCATGGCCTTGGCTAAGTTCTCCTCTCTGAACCTTGGTTACTTTTTTTTTGTAAAATGAGATGACTGAACTAGATAATCTCTAGGGTCCCTTCTATCTTGAACATTGTACACTCTGTGTTCCAAGACAAAGCCCAGAAACCCAAAAGTAAGGCAAAAAAAACAATAATTTCAGGAGCACAAGAAGCTCTCATATAGGCTCTGCTTCATCTTTGCAGTTTGAAAGCTCCACGTACAGAATGCAGGTTTTCTGGGTGTTCCAGATACTGATTGTTGTGGTTGTTTCATCCACTCAATCTCCAGGGAATCCTTGTCTATACCAAATGCAGGCATAAGCACAATTCTGAAGGTAAGCATTTAATTCAACAAGAAGTCTGTTCATTCTTTACTCCCCTTGGCTCCACTGTGGGATTTTCTATTCCTTACACTCCATCTCTGGGTCTTTGTACTGGCAGTCCCCCATCACTGGACCACTCTCTTTCCTCATAAGACTAAGCTCAAATCCCACCTTCTGCAGGAGACTTTTCCTTGGTCCTTGCCCTTCCCTCCATCCTGTCTTCCCTCTGACATTAACTTCCAGATGCATATATCTTGCATATACATAGTTATTTATGTGTCATCTCCCCTTTTAAAATGTAAGCCCCTTAAAGGAAGGGATTTCATATTCCCACATGTTTAGCAAACCCAGTTCCTGGTACATAATTGACACTAAATGACAGCTAGGTGGTTCTGTGGATAGAGCACTGTACCTGGAGTCAGGAAGACCTGAGTTCAAATCCAGACTCAGACACTTACAAGCTGTGTGACCCTGGGCAAGTTACTTGACCCTTTTTGCTTTCATTTCTTCATCTGTAAAAGAGGCTGGAGAAGGAAATGACTAATCATTCTGGTATCTCTGCCAAGAAAACTCCAGATAGAGTCATAAAGAATCCAATGACATGACTGAAACAACTGAACAGCAATAATGTACACTAAACACTTGTTAACTATTTATTATTTTACATGGCAGACATAGCAACTGTGCTGGATATTATGAAGACAAATATCAAAATAAAAAGTCATTTCCATTGAAAAGTTAACTCTTTGGAGAAACAACATGTACATAGATAAGTAACCAAAAATATCTTTTTTAAATGCAAAGTAATTTGGGGAGATATACCTTTCTGATTTGCCCCACCAAACTTATCAGGGCCTGGACTTTGGGAACCCTAAAACTTCACATTTCTAAGGTGCAGTAAATCCTATGGGGTACCTTCCTTCCCAACATCCCATGAGGTTGGTAGTGCTAGAACTAGCATGCCCTTGTTTAGGTGAAGAATCTAGGGCCAAGTTCATTTTAGGCTTTCTCATTCCACCGAAGATGTAGAGATGGATAGAGAATCCCTTTTTAAGTATAATGTAGAATTGCTTCTTTTCCTCTCTTTTCTCCTCTTTCCATTTCCTGGCCTCTTCCTCCCCCTTTTCTTTAAAAGGGAAGCATTTTCCTTAACAGAATTTGGAGAAAAATGAATCAAACTCAAATGAATCAAGCACAAATCATATGCATTCCCTGCTGAATCCTGGCCTACTTAGCTTAGGGGCAAAATCTGAGTACAGGAATTGTTTTGCTTTCCTTTCATAGAATGGGGATGGGGGGAGGAAGGAGAAATAGATAGACACACAGAGCAAGGAACAGAGAGTCAGAGAGAGACAGAGACACAGAAAGACAGAGAGAGACAGAGAGATTATAAGAGAGAAACATAGGAGTCAGAGCAAAGAAAGAGAGGAGAAGTGTTGTTATATTCTTATTTTGGTGGGGCAAAAAAATTACTTGGATGAAAAATTAACTTCCCCATGACTAGTAATGTGAAATAGAAAAGAGAATAGAGGAAGAGTCTATCAAAGCCTTCTTATCCTAGAGTGCAAAATTAATTGCTTTTCTCTTATGGATTTATTTTTTCAAACTCATGATATTATATTTGCTTTCCTAGCTGTGACTTAAGTATCACAACTTGATTTACAATAAGGATTTTGTGGTCCTCAAAAAAGAGACAAATAATCCAGTTTTCAGATAACAGTTCAAGGCATGTTTTGTATTTGTAAATTAGAATCTTTTCAGATTCCATTCCAGCAATTCAAATTGTTTTGCCATCTGAGACAAACCAAAAACTAGATATGTGTGGAATCACATACACAATCAGACTCAGCTGTTCCTGTTCCTGTTCCCCATACTGTATCTCTATTTCCCATCTCTGTAGCTTTGCACAGGTTGATCCTCATACCCAAGATGCAGTCTCTCTTCATTTCTACTTCCCAGAATTCCTACTTTATTTTAAAGTTCCACTCTGGGGTTTCTTCCTCCAGAAAGTTTACCCAAATCTCCCCACTTGCCAGTACCTTCCCTCAGGAAATTGGGGACCAGATGGGGCATTGATGCAAATTTTATAACACTAGAAAATGCTTAGTTATTTTTATTTTATTCTTCATGACTTTTTTCTATTTTTTTTTTTATTAAAACCCTTACCTTCTGTCTTGGAAGGCAGAAGAGAGGTAAGGGCTAGGCAATGGGGGTCAAGTGACTTGCCCAGGGTCACACAGCTGGGAAGTGTCTGAGGCCAGATTTGAACCCAGGACCTCCCATCTCTAGGCCTGGCTCTCAACACACTGAGCCACCCAGCTGCCCCCAACTTTTTCTATTAAAAAAATGCATTGTGTCAACTTATGCACCTTGGTTCATTGAAATGTTCTTACATTCCAGTTCTTCTAGTATGAATAATAGAAATGAGGACTGGACTTGTGATTTCCTTGGTATGGGGAGCTCTCATGAGAGGAAACTATTATCAATGCATATCAATTGTGTTCGGTCATTAAGTCATGTTTGACTCTTTGTGACTCCATTTGGGTTTTCATGGCCAAGATACTAGAGTGATTTCTCATTTCCTTCTCCAGTTCATTTTACAGATGAGGAAACTGAGGCAAATAGGTTTAAGTGACTTGACCAGGGTCACATGTTGGTGCCTCCTCTACAATTGAGTTGGATCAAGGGCAGTGAGAAGTCAAATGACTACAACCAACATATGTTCTAACCAGTTCTCTGTCAATCATGCCCTACTGACCCCTCCAAATATCCTCTCCCACAAAATTTTACTTTGTATATAGTTAGTATTTAAATTTCTATGTACATGTTACTTCCATCTTCATAGAATGTAAACTAATTCAGGTCAGCGACCAACTCATTTTTAATCTTTGTAGTGGAGAGGGCAGTGCCTGCCACGTTGTAGGTGTTCAGCAAATGTTTGTTGAATGATATGAATCGCTAAAACCCCATAAGAATTTGGATAGAAAAGAGCAGCCTTTTAATGTCCCAATGTGTTTGTCCTATCTGCATACAGGTGAAGGCCACACCAAGATATCAGAGTAAGGTGGAAGATGGATTGCAGGCCAGGGACCACCCATCTTCTTGCTCTAATACATCACTAAGCTCAAGTGAATTTCCAGGAAAAAGGAAGAGAAGAGAGGGAAGGAATGGGATTATTATATTATTATGTTACATTATATTTATTATTATATCATATCATATTGTGTTATATCATATTATATTGTGTTATATTAATTATATTTACTATTTATATTACAGTATATTATTTTATATTACAGAGGATAAGAAGTAGTAAAGTGCAGACTTTTGTTGAAGACTCACAAGAAGTAATACAAGGAGTTGAAGAAAAGATAAGGAAAGAAGATCTAGAAACTGCATAGAATCCTATGTATTCAGAAGGCAAAAGAAAGACATCAATTACAGCATTTATACCTACTGGAGAGCCCAGGCTTAAGTGTTAGTAATGCCTTTAATAATGGAAGCAGATTGGAAATATTTCTTTGCCCCAATTAAATTCCAATCTAGAAAGGTTTGAGGGTACCTAAATGGTTCAATAGACAGAATGCCATGTCTGGAGTCAGGAAGACTTCTCTTCTTGGACTAAAATCTGGCCTCAGATTTTGCAGACTAGCTTTGTGACCCTGAGCAAGTCACTTAATCCTGTTTACCTCAGTTTCCTCATCTATAAAATGAACTGGAGAAAGAAAATGGCAAATCACTCCAATACGTCTGCCAAGAAAGTCCCAAATGGGGTCACAAAGAGTCAGATATGCTTATAAATGGCATTTTTCTTTCATATTAAACAAATAGAAAGTGAATGTGCTTCAAATAATATAATTAGTATCCTTGGTTCTTTTCATGGGAATTGCAAGTTTCTACAAGTTTTCCCCTCCAAAGAAATCAGGTCCTGGTCCCCATGAGATAAGAATTCAAGGTTAATGAGGAACCAAAATAAGTTTATTTGGGACCAATTAGAGAGTCACATATGGAAAATAAACATAAACAAGGTTGATGTTTGTGTGGGTGTAGTTTTAAAAGAAAAAATCCCACTACCCAAAGACTAGGGATTGCATGAAAGAATCTTGAGGAATTCTGGAAGGCAGCTACCATGGAATATCCATGAGGTCATCAAGACTGTCCCCTCCTCCTTCAAAGAATTAACTGCTGCTATTTGGTTCCATTTTTGTATTTCTAAATCAACACAAACATCACTGCATTAATTTTAGTTCTTCTCAAATAGAGCCCAATATCATTTCCCCCAGAAGGCAAAAGCCGGGACTTGATCAGGCACTGAAGTGGCAATTTACAAACCGGTCCCCAGGTAACCTCAAAGTGTTAATGCAGTTTCTGAAGTACCAAACTGACTCCCAGGGAGGAGCTCCTGCCCTGGGAGAATGTGACTCATTAGTTTTTATTTTTAGTTTTATGCCACAGAAGATTTGCCATAACTAGACTAGTTTAAATGTCCTGCTTTTTAGCAGGGGGTAAGGAAGGGAGGGAACAGAAGGGGAAATGAGTTGAAGATGAAGGAGTTGAAAGCATTAGGAGAGGCCTCCACACTAGAGGTTATCTGGCCTGGGCCTTTGGCTCTGGCCACACTTCACTTAGTACCAATACTCATAAGAGAGTTCCCATCTTGGTCTCCAAAGTCATTATGAAATAAAGTTCCATGACGTATCTCAATCTTATTTTGATTGCTTGACTGCCCTTGTCTTCAGGAAGTTCTCCCCTACCACTAGCCTAAATAACTAATATTAGAATTTAAGCTCATTTCTTGTTCAGTGGAAATGGAGAAGAATTGGTTACAGTCACCCTCCTTTGTCTAATAATATCCCATCATATATCTGAAGATAATTGTTATATCCTCACTTCACCTGTTATCCTCAAGGTAGAAAGACCTAAAAAAAAGAGATCATAGAAAACTCTGAATCTAGGAGGCAATACTTCTGGAGACTCAGTGGTCTGGAATGTTAATCATACCCAGTATTTACAATTAACCATTATGAATATAGACTATACCATTTAGGAATGTGGAAGAATTTGAACTCAATTGGACTGAAGTAAAACTTTGCTTTCTCTGCTTAGGAGGTTTTACTGAGTAAATTAATAATGTAAACAACATAGGGAGTTAGAAGTAGGGCATGTTGAATCTATTTAAATAAAAATACTTCTAGACTGTATCCAGAAAGAATCTGCTGAGGCCTTCCTAAAGTTCTTTTGCTTCATGGACAAAGTAAAATTCCACTGACAAGATTAACTCTTTGATAAGATATGACTTCACAAAAAGTATTGGTTTTGTCACCTTAATGCCAATCCAAGGATATCTAATTGAATTATAACTAGTCATACATTTTAGTAATGTCCTGGGATTTGGCTTTACTTTAAAAGGAGAACTATAACACAGAGATAGATATTGAAAAAATCAGAGCTGAGATGATCAGAGAGGAGCAGAATAGAAACATACAGGATCTGACTGTTTAGAGGGAAACCTATATGGCCCCTCTAGGGAAATATGTTCATCAGAGAGCCATGTGGCCCCAGAGGTGGCCCAAGAAAGAGGAAGCAGTGAAATGGTGAGACTTTCCTGAGCCAAACATAGTGAGGATTTGAATAGGACAGCAGTAGAGTGGTAAGTGGTGGGGTGGTGGAAGAGTTCCTAGACTTGCAGAGTTATTCCTGAACCAAGTCTCTTGAGTATAGAAAAAGAAGTTCATGGAAAATATTGGAGTCTTGGACAAGGCACAATCCCAGTTGCCTAGCCTTTATCACCCTTCTGCCTCAGAACTGGTTCGTAATATGGAATCTAAGAGAGAAGGTAAGGATTAAAAAGAGAAACAGAAACAAAAACACTGAGCTCCTAGGCAAAGCAGAGGAGCTTATAGATCAAACAGGAACCAATGATTAGTATCATTAAAGGACAGATTCATGATGTGGAACTATATTGGCACTAATCTAATCAAGTCCTATCTTTAGACAGCTGACACCAAAAAAATAAAGCTGGGTTCTACTTTAGATAAATTAAAATTAATTAGTTCAATTTTTGTATTCCCAAATCACAGGTAAAAGACTTATTAAAACAAAAGTAGTGACTGCTCCCTTAAAAGGGTGTCTTTCATTGATAATGTGAGTCATACGGACTGTGTAGGTTTAGAGAGTGTCAATTCTCCAGATATTTCCAGCTCTTTCCTTTAACAGTGTTGGTAAGGGGGAACCCCAATATTATACTAGCAATTTAAAGGACTATATAGATTCCTGGGGGCAAAAGGCCCCACCATACGAGTTTTTAATTTCTTCATTACTATCCTCTGCCCCTCTGGTTGGAGGGTTGGAGAGCATAGCAAAGAACTCTTTCTAAAGCCTGCATTTGAAGAGGGCTCCCAGACCAGACAATTCTTCATTTCCCCAGAAGTTATACTCCTTGGACTAGACTATACCTGGCCCAGTGACTGATGCTGATATAGTTTTTTGTGTGTGTGGTTTTCCCTCACTAGAGTGTAAGCTCTTTGAGGGCTTGTTTTTGTCATTTAGACATTTTAGTCATGTCTGATTCTTCCTGATCCCCTTTTGGAATATTCTTGGCAAATATACTAGAGTAGCTTAACATTTCCTTCTCCAGTTCATTTTAAATATGGGGAAACTGAGGCAAACAGGACTAAGTGACTTGCTCAGGGTCACACAGTTAATTAATATCAGAGGCCAGATTTTAACTTAGGAGCTGTCTTTCTGACTCCAAGCCTATCATTCTATTCACTGTGTCATTTAGCTGCCTCTGATGTCAGGGGGTATATTTTCATTATTTTTATCCCCAATACTAAGTACTAAGTGCCTAACACATAGTAGGCACTTAAATGTTTATTGACTGATTGAATGGCTTGTTCCATAGGCAAAAAAGCAATTTAAAAGTTGAGTTAATTTCCCTCTCACCTACTTTATCAGACAGTATTACAATAAAGTGTTTTAATTCCCATACCATTATACCATTTTCTTAAGTTTTCTCATCTTTCTTTAAAAACATATAATTTTGCCTTGGGTAAGTTGAGTCAGATTTTAAATGAGTCTGACAAAATGGCTTACAAAAGTATTTTTTATTTTAATAATAATCAGCACCAGATGGTCTCCCAGTGAGATTCCTTGTCTTGGGTTGTGATAAATGCACCATACTGAATAGCCATTTTATTAAACCATAAATGTTTGCAACAAATCACAGCTAAATTAGCTCAGTAGTGAAAATCCTATTGAGTCCAGGTTCAATGAAACTCTATGTGGCATGAGACTTTCACTTTCATCCTAGGAAGAAAAAAGAAGGGAAGGAGTAACAGCAAGATACTTTCAGCTCTATTTTGAATACCTTTTCCCTGGGGCAGAGTTTTTTTTTTTAATGCTATTCCTATACACTCATTTAACTTTTTATAGTAATAATTGACATTTAGATAGTGCTCTAAAATTTGGAGATCATGATAGATAGATTGAGAGATTGAGAGGCTAGAGCCTCTCAATGATCCTAGATAATAGGTACAAGTATCTGCATTTTACAAAATAATGCAGCAAAGCTTAAATAGGTTAAGTGATTTGTCCAAAGCAATAAGTGTTAGTGGCAGGATCTGAATTCAGAGTTCTATCCAAGACTCCAAAGCTACTCCTATAAGTCTAGCTGGGGTTTGAGAGTGGGGAAAGAGATCATAGAACTGGAAGGGACCTTAGAGACCATTGAGTCCCACTCTCTCATTTAGATGTAGTAAACTCTGAACTCAGTCTTCAAGAATGAGACTGGCTATACTCCCTCTCTAAGTTCTAGTGGTAACCCTAAGGGATTGGAGAAGTCTTTCTTAAATGCTAGTAGATATTATACCTATACCAATAGATGTCAAAAAAAACCTCTTGAAACAATGCAACAACCACTTCTGTTAATTTTCTCATCTTGAGCCACAATTCCAAAGTTTTCCTGATTGTTAACCACCAGTGATTAGCAGCCTCATTTTTACTTAACAAATTAACAGCAATTAATTTGTACAATGGGATATTTACTTTGAAGATATGGAAAGAACAGAAGTTATAAACATTTTTTCCATTAAATATCTGAGGAAATACTCCCTTTGTGTGCTATTTTGGTCCCTGGGTAGCATGGGTTTAAACTTCATGCTACTTCTAAATAGCATTTGCCTTACCAAGTTTATTTCTAAATGTAGCATGACTAACAGATCGACAAATCTAAATTGATTACTATGGCTAGGGGGGTTTGGGCAAGTCACTTGGAACTTTATTCTTCAATATTTGACTTTCAGCAAATCCTAGCCTGGATTCCAGCTCCTGGACTTCTGGTGGTTTGTTAACCTGACCCTTCAAAACATGCAATGTTGACAAATTGTTAGAGTGGTAGTGGGGGGGGGAGGGATATACTTATGACACACTTTAAAGTTTAATCTGCATTATTCACATTTTCTTCATCAAATTTTTCAGGTCTAGAAAATAAAACAGTAAATCCAGTCCTGCTATTTCTGAGGTGCAAGTACTCACACTGATAATTTCCCAATCGAGTCTAAAGAGCCAGTTAGAAATGACTCCAGCCTACTCAGACCCATATTCTACCCAAATGGGAAAAATTTGAACAGAAGACCATATTCATGAGCCACATGCCAGCCAGCCTTTGATGAGGAGGGCCTGTGGACTCTCCTCTTACATCATTGTCTCTTTCACCTGGAGAGTAACTAGGCAAGAAGAAGCCAGAACAAAAAGCAAAGACCTTGCTTTTGTTGGGTTTTGCCCTTTAAATATAGTCCAGGTTTATCCCCGGTACTCCTCAAAGTGATTTAGGTCCTAGAGTTTATTGGCAATCACCTTCTTACCCTCTAGATGAGGAACCAAACTAGTCTAGTTAAAAACTCTTCCATGATTCCCTTAGCACACAAAACCATTTCATCCAACTAAAGTCTGAACCAAATTTTCCAAGTGCATCTCTTTCTACACAGGGTGCACCAGCATTTCTCTAGGGATCCTTGACAACCAATAAACTGTCTGACTCTTTGTCATGTGGCCTGGATCCATTTACCAAAAGTCTGTGCATGTGTCAAATGTGGGAATAAGGCATCTTCATGACATATAACATGCCTTTCTAGAAGCAGATTTCTCAGACTCTTTCATGTGGGGATCACTCCTAGTTGCACCTTTTTTTTTTCATGTTTAAAGCATTTACTGTATTCAGCAAATTGAGAGGCGTATACTTTGAACATATTATCTATGGCCACAAACTAGAATCGTCCTCTCTAAGGTCTCAGGAATCAACTTCCCTGTGCCATATTGGAGAGAATCATGAAATGGCCAATATGGCCCACATGTACCAGCAAAAATAGTGGTTGATATCAAATACAAATCTATGAAGGTTCAACAAACAAGTAACATTTCTACCAAAGTCTACCAAAGACTACAGTTTACTTAGTTCTCAACAAAGGCTTGTCTTGGTGCTCTAAATATCCTTCCTTAACCCAAAGGCAGAAAAAGGCAGAAAAGAAAAAAGACCAAGAAAATCAGTTTTCTATGTTAGAAGGAAACCTAATCCCTATAGAGCCTCCTCAAAAAGTTCCCAACTTTGGGAGATAACTCTTCAAGGTGATTTAGGCCTTCGAGTTTATTGGCAGTCACCTTCTTACCCTCTAGGTGAGAAACCAAACTGTCCTGGGTGAAAACTCTTCCATGGTTCTGTTAGCACATAAGGCCATCCCATTCAATTAAGATCTGGACAAAATTTTCCAAGTGGGTCCCTTTCTACATTGGGCACACCAACATTTCTCTAGGGATTCTTCGACGTCCAACTCTTCTGGGTCTCAGCCCCAAAGAGCACCTGAAATTGCTCCCAATGGATCCTAAACTAATCCACTATCAGGACAAGGAGGTTCACTTAGTGACAGTAGAAAATAAGATCAAATAATTCTTGAACAAGGGTAAGTACCCCCCCCAAAAGAGACTAAGCATTTAAGGTTGATAACTTAGAATTCCATGGGAAATAGGCAAACGCCAACCTTTAGGCTTGCAGGGCACAAGAATCTCAAAATAAAGAGGGTAGTCTAGGTCAGTTTAAATCCAAAAAGAAAACTGTGAGCATTTATCAGGAAGATATCAGCCTTTTAAGATGCAAAGTCCATACTACTCATAACCTCAATATCAATACTTACATGGATTTCAGTAAACATCAGTACTTAAATATTCAATAAACCAACAAATGTCAAAGTCTGAAAATTGATCTCCAATGGAACTGACTTTTAAGGAAACATACAAGATTAGGGTGGGAGGAAAATTAGGCAGGTGAAGCCTAAACAAAGAGAGAAGTTTTTCTCTCTAATGGATTCTCTAAACCAAGGTATCTAATAATGAAAGTCCAGAGCTGGAAAATCTCTCCGGGCATCCTGAAAATCCAGAAGATCCAATTGTATACTAAGTGAAATCCCACATATAGAAAGTTTCTAACCTTACTATCCCAGAGCAGAGCTAGCTACAAATAAGGAATGGAGGCTAAAACAGAGGTTAAGTGGCTTGCCTACAGCAAGTCTTTGTGACAGAATTTAAAATCAGGTCTTCTTGACTCCATGCTCTGCACTCTAGCCATTGTCCCACAGAGCAAGCTCATTCTTAAGCACTAGGAACAACAAAAGCAAAAACAAAATCCCTAGAAGAAAAATAGAGAACATAAAATATAGAGTAAGAGGTCCTAAGCTCTAATTCTGCCTCTACTATAGTATTACCTGACCTGGAGGAGTCTCATTTTCCTCATCTATAAAATGTTGTTGGGGCATCTAGTCCAACCCAGTACCATATCCCACAAGGTGCTCTCAACATCTCTTTTGATTTTCTCCTTATCTCCTATGACATTCAGCTTTGTATTTTCCCTGTTCAGGCTATGGCCTGTCCTAAGGCACAGAAGGACTTGATAACTCAGGGGAAATCATTTTAAAATCTTCAGATCATTCCATTTGGTCATAGGCTAAATTTAGTTGTAGTAGTAGCATAAACAGCATCATTACAGCAGTAATAGTGGCAGTAGTGGTGGTGGTAGTGGTAAGAGCAGCAACAGTAGCAGCAACAGTAGTAGTAATAGTAGCAGCAGCAATAGCATTAACAGTAGTAACAGATGGCATGTGGATGGCTCAGTGGATTGAGAGCCAGACCTAGAGACGGGAGGTCCTGTGTTCAAATCTGGTCTCAGATACTTCCCAGCTGTGTGACCCTGGGCAAGTCACTTGACCCCCATTGCCTAGCCCTTACCACAGTATTGATTCCAAGATGGGAGGTAAAGGTTTAAAAAAAAGAAAACAGTAGTAACAGCAGTAGTAGTACTTTAAGGTTTTCAAAGCATTTTACAAATATTATCTTGTTTTATCCTCACAGCAACACTTCAGTATTGGTACTATTAATTATCACCATTTTCTAGAGGTTAAGCAACTCCTAGGGTCATAGAGCATGTGGCAGAGGCCATATTTAAATTCAGGTCTTCCTGACTTCAGACCCATTGTATTGGTTACTGAGACACTGATTTAGAGGAGGAGAAGGGGCACTTTATGAGGTTAAAAAGAATTGAGGTATGTTAAATGATTTGCCCAAGGTAACATAGTCAATAAGTGGTAGAACTAGGATTTGAACCCAGGTCTTTCTGATTTTCACTGTACCCTATAGGACTTAGCTTTAGTGGACAATTATGATTCTCATCCATTTAGCCATACCCATTCGTGAGGGTATTAAACAAAAAGAGTGATCACAGCCATACAAAATCCCTCCCCTTTAAATCAGCATCACAAATACCCTTTAGATGATGAGTAATTCAGGTCAAAAATAAAAATCTTATGGGAACCATAGAGAATTTTTTTTATCTGAATTGCTCTGATTGCTGGACTACCTTGAAATTCACCTAGAAAGATTGCTCACCATAGCTTTTATTTCTTTCTCTTTTATACCCTCCCCCCACCCATTTCTGTTCTTGGCAGCATTTATTAATCAAAACTGAAGCAAGATCTGTGCTTTCTCATCCCAGGAACTAATCAAGTAAAGTTGTAATGATGAAATCTAAATATATGGAAAAGGCTGAATAGTAGTGGAGAAAAATAAACATTTTAGTTTCTTGAAGCTCTTTTCCTTTTTTATTAAAATATTTGTCAGTCATGTTTGCAGACCTTGAATTCTAATGTGTTACCGGTGTTACTATTGTTTATTACTTTGATGTAAAATCTTTTTTATTATTTATTTGGATGGCAGCCCAGCTGTGGATTTACTGCTTTCTCCATGACCAGTCTTAAAATATTTGATTTAGGCTGTCAGAATGCAAATGCCTCTAGATACTCTCATAAATGGAGCTGCCACTGAGCTTTTTTTATTGTTGAAAAGAAAATAGTGAATTAGAAATGATGTTGATAAGGGTGAAATCCTCACTATACTTAAAAAACAAATATAACTTTCCAAAGAAACTGAAATTAGAAGGGGGAGAGGGGGCTGGCAAAGTGCTATTAGATGCTATTTACTCAATTTTAATTTTGAAATCCTGGGGAAGAAAATCTCACTTAGTTTCGAGGTTTCAAAGAATGCTGGGTATTTAGCTCCGATCTCATTTGTATTTACCTGAAACCTCTTAGGCAATCTGCCAAAGGAGATAAATGTGCCTAGTGGGGAAATAGGTTTCTTCTGGGGAACTCACAACAGTTTTCTAATATCCTTTTACATTTATTGCTCTTGATGGCCTTATAAGAAAGATGTTACAATACTTTTCCTTATTCTTGTGTGGAATCAAATTTAGGGATACCATCTCCACAGGGAACCTACTAGGAGGGTTCAGTTTGGATTTGACTTTACTATGCACTAGTTTACTAGATCAATCTAGCTCTCTCTCTGCCTGAAAGGGTCGCATTTCCTTACTAATGCTCTACTCAAGTCCTAAGACATTTAAAGGATTTGTTAATGATTTGACTCACATTAATAGGAATGAAAAATTTCTCATTAATTAATTAATTAGCTCTCAATTATTTATTCCAGTTTATCAGTTTACAAATAAATCAGGACCTTCTCACCCGCTTCCTCTTCTCTCCTCCTTCTCCCACCTCTCTCTATCACTCAGTCTCTGTCTCTGTCTGTCTCTGCCTCTTTCTTTCTCTTCCCCTTCATCTTCTTGTCTCTGTCTCCCTCTTCCTTCTTCTCTCCCTCTACCCCTCGTTCTCCCTCTCATAGCAAGGCACTATCAGGGTGTGACAGGAGCAGAACGTACCAGGATGGCCAAACACGACCATCTCCCCTCAGACACTAAAGAAAATAGCTTAGAATCCTGGGCCCAAGAGACTCAAGAATGACCTAAAGGCAAACCTTTAGAACTCCTTCTGAGTCAGCCCCTACAGACATCAATGCAGGAAGAAACTATGTAGAGAAGGAACCCAACTTACCCATCACCACTAGCAACAGCTGCTGACCAGCTACCACCAGCAGCAGATAATTACAAGACTCCTGACTTTTCTTTCCCCCTAGAGAGTGGCAGCATGCTCCAAACCACTGGTCTTGCTTCCAGCCCAGATCTCATGGCCATCATCCAGGAAAGCAATTCTTGGCGAAGGAACCAACAATCCTCACCAACTGCCTAACAAATCGCACTCACAGATCAGGCATACCACTTAAGCTGAAACAGCAAGTCATCTTGAGGGAGAGACAGGAGACAGCATGTACCAGGCAAGTCAAGCCACCTTCACCATCATGTCCTGATGGAGACAGACCAGGAAGAGCCTTGGGAATAGCACTGTTTCCAGTCCAGCCCCTACAGTTATCCTCCTAGGAAGCCACCCCTATGGAGATATATCCAGCCAACTTCTCCTACATGTGTACTGAAGACCCCAAGAAGAAAATTCTTGTCATCAAAGGCACTGGCAAATGGTTCACCAACAGAAACAGAAATGGTTTGTGGAAATGACATTAAAGAAGAAGCCTTGCCATCTACTTTGCTGCTATTCCATGGGACCATGGGACCTTTCCATCTATCTTACAGCTGGAACCTTGCATACCTGTTGGCTCTCCCATTAGAATGCTCTCCTTGAGAGGAAGAACTGTCTCACTTTTCTATTTGTGTCTCTAATATGCTTAAAATATGCTTCATTAAACTGTCCAAAACCCCAATCCCGTGGATTTAAACAACATCAATGTTATTGGCTCTATCACTTATTCATGATATAGCAAGTAATAAAATGACATATTTAAATATTTCAACAATGTATCAGCTATGAGAAGGATTATATCAGAATTGCCTCTAATCATCAATTGCAACTACTGACTTCATACTCTAGAAATACAGTTCTCTTAAGGTGATCACTCAAGTATCTCAAGAAGTCTCTTCAGGACATTTTATCCATAGGACATGAGTTTAGCTCAGTGCTTTGCAAATACCTCTTCAATGTTTCTCAAACATGACAGTTAACTCTCTCATTCTCTCAGGGGAAAAAAGGTTCTATTAATCTTTCCTCTATATGCCTCATGAAATCTTTCTCAATATCAGCATTAACTTTCTCTAGAATTACAATTAAACCATTTTCTCCAACATTCTATTACCTCTTAAAGAGTAACAGTTATCTCTAGCCTTTGTGAAAGTAGCTGTATAAATGGCTACCAAACACACACACACATACACACACTCATACACACAACATGGTAGTTAAAGATTTCCAGGAGGGAAGGAAAAGAAGGTATTTTATAAATAATATTTCTGTTTTGCTTTCTTTTCCCAAAATTGATTACTCTCTCTCTCTCTCTCTCTCTCTCTCTCTCTCTCTCTCTCTCTCTCTCTCTCTCTCTCTCTCTCTTTCTCTCTCTCTCTCTCTCTCTCTCTCTCTCTATATATATATATATATATATATATATATATATATATATCTCTCTCTCTTTCTCTCTCTCTCTCTCTCTCTCTCTCTCTCTCTCTCTCTCTCTCTCTCTCACACACACACACACACACACAAACATACAGTCTACCACAGAACTCTCTGAACCAGAGACCTTTGTCTTGGAGGACTTAGGCCTTTCAGCTCTTGAATTCTCACACTGGACCCTTCTCTAATCAAATGGATGAGTATTTCAAATGACCCATTCTGTTTAGTTGCTGCCATAGCCAGACATCTTTTTTCTAACCTGGCTACCTGAACTACCCTACTATTTCTACCCTGCTATCATGAACATGTGATCCTGCCCCCTCCCTCATTTCCAACTCTGAAACCACAATCAAATCAATATTGCCATGCTACTAGAAAGACTGTATCAATCTGATGCCCTATGGCTTTTCTCACTATCCTGATGATTTATCAAATACAAATTTCCCCTGGCCGCACCATTCCCTGTATGTTTAGTCTTCCCTTATGGTGGAAGGGTGGGTTATGGATTTGAGTAAACCATTCAAGTCATCTTACCTCATTTAAAGTAAGTTGATAAGATGCCCTGATACATTAATGAGGTGAGAACAAGTCTCAACCAATTAATCAAATACTTTAAATATATAAGTATGGAAATGTCCTTGGATGAACTACAGTGAAGTTGATGGGAAGAGTGGTTGTTGGGAGAGGTTGAGGAAATTTAGCCATGCCCTGTGGTTTATCTCTAAAATATTGGGTCATACATAATAACATTGAAGGATACATGCATACCTTATTACTCATCCAAGGCTACTACCACAAATATCTCCTCTAGCTCATTTTCCCTTAAGAAGTAGGGATTTAGGAAAGCTGGGGATAGGGATAGGGATCCAGGCCTGGAGACAGGAGGTCCTGGGTTCAAATCTGGCCTTAGACACTTCCTAGATATGTGACCCTGGACAAGTCACTTAACCCCCATTGCCTAACCCTTACTACTCTTCTACCTTGGATCCAATGTACAGTATTGCTTCTAAGACAGAAGGCAAGAGTTTAATTTAAAAAATAATAACAATCCATTTCCTGACAGCCTAAGGTCAAATTTGAACCCAGGACCTCCTATTTCTAGGTCTGGGTCTCTATCCACTCAACTAACTAGCTGCCTCTGGAAAATGAATTCTTAATCAGGTACCTGTTAACCTTAGCAGTTGCTCTGTGAAGTCCCTTTCAACCCTGAGATTGTGGGGTTCTATAATATGCAAACTTTCCTTTCAAGGTTCTATTAGACCATACTTGGAAGATAGATGCAAGAACAATTTGGTGTTAGGAGATTATTACTCAAATAATAAGAAAAAGGTATTAGCAGGGACTCTTTGTTCCATTCATTTTCTTGCTGTGTGGGGCTGTTTTCCTGGCAAAACAGATTTGGATTTATGCAATTAAATTCTACCCATTTAATTTCCTAAGCAACAGTTTCTTTGATTACATATTTTCAACAACAGAGTTATGATAAAATGTGTCTGTAGGAATAAGAAAGAATCATGAAAAGATTTAAGCTAGTTTCATTTTTAGGTCTTATCTTCCATTTGAAAAGAAAAGAACAAAACCAAATTCACTCTCTGAAGTCAGGGACCCGATTTTATATAAGGAACCTATAACAATGTCCCAACATCTATCCTTACAATAGGAATATTCTGGTAGATGTTAAGCAATTTGCTGGGGGGGGAAGGGGGGAATTGATGATATACTTTTAATTTTAATTTGCATTGTGAATATTTTTTACCAGTTTTTATGTCTAAACAATCAATAAGACAATAAAACAAGTTCTTATTTGTATCATTTGCTGATTTCCTAGATGTAAATGCTCACACTGAAAATTTAATAATTGTCTTTCAAGAGCAATTAGAGCTGGCTCCAGCACAGGGACTTATACATACTAGTTTTAATCTTGGGAAAAGCTTCTCAGAGCATGCCTTTTAGATTCATTTTGATCCCAGCTATAATTTCTTCTGAGAATCTCATGTCTAAATCTCTTCAAAGGGGAGTAAAAAGAGCCTAGTACCTAAAAGGTACTGGTAAAGCTTTATTTTGGACAGAAAACATTAAACAAATAATTCATAGTAACCCTTGTCACTATAATTCTTCTCAAATCCAAGTTCCTTCCAGGGACCAGGGATCAATGTAATCCTAAGGACTCCTTGGGCATTCTATGGCTTATAGTACCTCAGAAGGAAAATGAACTTGGGGTTGCCAGAGAGGAATTATCTTGACTCACTGAGTCCTTTCTTTTCAATACGGACCCAATTAGACCTACTGGCAACCTTGTAATTCTCAACCCCAAGTTGGTGGCCTTTCTAACATTCAGAAAGGTGTTAAATTTATTTGTGGTTGGACTCTTAATATATAATATGAGGTCACCAGTGATTTAAATGTCTAAATCCCAAATGAATTACTAAAGTAAAATGAATTTATGAGAGAGAGAGAGAGAGAGAGAGAGAGAGAGAGAGAGAGAGAGAGAGAGAGAGAGAGAGAGAGAGAGAGAACTCTGGCTTCCTCTGAGCCAGTTAGAAATTTCTAAGCCCCAGTCAGGGGAAGAGAGTCTCAAGATGATAGGCTTTTCCTGGAGGCCTCAGGACTCCAGAAAGGTGGGATCACTAAGTCAGCCTTTCACTCACCAACAATGACCCTCTAAATGAAAAGAAGTCTGGGTGTCTGTCTTCCTGTTGCTCCTCAAGTGTCTGTCTCCAGTCCCTCCTCTGAGTCCAACTCTGAGTCAGAAATCCTTCATCCAACTCGAAACTCGAATCAAATATATCTCCTCTGGCCTTTCATCCTTTTTTTTAAAGAATCTTTTTCTCTTGTGTTACCTCCCCTAAATTTCACATCTACCAATCACAGCAGACACTTTTCTCCAGGACTGCCCACTCTCTAGTTCTCACCGTCTTTGGTTAGATTATATCTTTCTGGGTTACTTAACACTTTTTTTTTTTTGTAAATTCACCTTTTGTAGTTACTTACATCTTTTGTGTTTAAAATGGGTAGATGTACTTAAAATACTGAGTTATCACCTTTTTGTAGATTAAAATATAAAAATAGATGGTGGGTTACAATTCTAGCTTCACTACAAAGGAAGAGCTAAGTAACTTCATTGTTACAATCAGGAGATTACAATTTTATCTTTACAATAAAGGAAGCTCTAAGTATCTTCATTGTTATAATCAGGAGATAGCTAAATCCAATCTTCTCAAAGGCCACCAACTTGGGGTTGTTAATAAAGGCAAATTTCATTCACAAAGCATTGAATCTACATTGTATGAGTAATTCATAGTTCTAAGAGTGGGTAAAATTCAAATTTTTGTTCCATGCTGTCTTGGTTCAGCCTCTTGACTCTCCTCTGGAAGAAACTCTCCTAGGTTTAGGAATTTTGCCATTGGGCCATGTGGTTTCCCCTTTTAATTAAATTATTTGCTTGTTACTTTAAAATACTCAGGAAAGTCCCTCCTCTCCCCCATTTGAAAGGACACAATTTGACAAAAAGATATATGTGTATATATATATATGTATATACATATATGTATAAAGCTATGTGTTACTTGTTTCTATTTATCAGTTCTTTCTAAGGAGGAGATATACATAAATCATTCTTCAAACAATATTTCTATAGCTATATCTAATGCCTTCTTGGTTCTGCTTGCTTCATTCTTCATAATTTCATGTAGATCTTTCCATGTTTTTCCAAAATTAATCTGTTAGTCATATCCCTATTCTTTTTTGAGACCTAGATATTGTCATTGCTTCTCCACAACTGCCATTTTTTGACCTTGAGGATTAGTGGTAATTAGTTCCTGATTGGGATGGGGACAAAAGCCCTTATGTTTCTGTTCTCAAAAATTCTATATCTCTTTGGGGGAAAAAGATGAACTCTTCAATCAAGACTCCCTTTCTTAAGCCCCAAACAAAGGGCATATACACAACAGCTCTCAGTATACAAATCATTACTAAATTCCTAAAAATAATCACTTATCCTCGGTGAAGTGTGAACAATTTATCTTGGATTATGTCCAAAACCTCCCTGTAATCTCATCAAGTTGCTTAGGGAATTCTATCAACTGTTCTACTTTTTCTAACTAACTAATGTCTAAACTTTGTATCATCTCTGTTCTTAACATGATGATCTGTGTACAGTAGGGGTTTTAAAAGGTTTAATGAATTAGATGAAATTAGCATAACTCATTCACAAAATGTAGAAGATGGAAAGGACTCCCCAAATCAACTAATCCAACCCTGACTTTTATAAATAAAGGAACTTGGGTCCAATGAGATGAAGTAACTTACACAAAGTCACAGAGCCAGTAGGATGGCAGAGTTGGAATTCAAATGTTATGCCTTGTGCTCTTTCTATTACACCATTCTTTGAAGATAGCTAGTGACTATACTGACCAAATGACTGAAAACAATTATCAAGTGTATTTGACCAATTCTGGATAATTCCCCCCATGGTACACACACACACACACACACACACACACACACACACACACACACACACACACACACACACCTTAAAATCTGGATTGTTGAGATGATTATTTTTAGTTTTCTTCTTTCCTTGACCAGTGTAGGTGCTGACTTTTTTTTAAAAAGAGATTGCACCCTAATGGATACTGCAATAAATCCTCCTCTGGAAGTCAATAGATCAAAATTGAAATCATCATATGTAATTTACATAATTTTGGAAAAATAAGTACTTTCCTTGGGTCTCAGTTTCTTTCTCTGTGAAATGGATAGGACAAGATGTTCTCATTTCAATATTCTTTGTCCTATGTATAGTCTGGGAGATTGTCTCTACAGAAGATGTGGAATGATATATAATATGAAGGTGGGGTAAGTGGTAATTATCCAATGCTCATATAGAGCATAAGACCCCACATGTGACTATATTATAGACTTTTGTCTTGCCACTAGATTTCAGTGATGCTGGAAGAGAGAGGAAAGTTGACTTTGTTCAAGACTGTTTCACTTAAATCCAATTCACAAGTGAGTCAAGACCTCACCTCATGATGTCATTGATCCTATCCAGAACAAAGGCTGAACAATGTAACAGATGAACCTCCACATGTAGAGAAAAGAGTTGTTATATGTAATGATATTGGATCCTGGGTAATAGAATATTCATATATAGCTTCAATGTGTTATGGGGAAAACATTCCCTCTGAGCTTATGTAATAGGTAACTGCTGCTGAATGACAATGCAGAAATTCAAGAGGTTAAGACCTAGATCTTTAAGATGCTCAAGCATAGGTTTCAAACACGAGAAAATAGTTCTAAACCCAGTTAGGGGCTCTGGCAAAATTTATGTAGTTTGAAATTACATTGGAGAGATAGATAAATAATTTCTGATCATACAGCAATCTCATACATCCTTTTAGGTCATAAAATTAAAAAGATTTAGTTAAATAGAATCATAATTTCATATGTTCACTAAGGAAACAGACTTAGTAAAACAGACTTAATTTTAGGTTCCATAGGCAAATTAAGGCAAGTAAGATATTAAAGTCAAGTTTTAGGGTTTATGACAGGTTCATTAAGAAGGGAGATTTAGATTCTTTCCAGAGGGCATAGTCAAGATGGTGAAGTAAAGCAGAGAAGCTTAGAGTCACTATGAGAATTCTCTCCAACCAATATTATGGAGAGGGGAGGATGAGGGTGGTGAAGGACAATGCTTAAACTTTACTCTCATTGTAATTGGCTCAGAGAGGGAAAAACAAATACACTCATTGGGGTATATAATTATATCTTACCCTAAAGAGAAGTAGAAGGAGAATAATACAAGGGAAGGGGGAGATAATTGGAGGCAGGAGGAAGTATGTGTATGGGGAGATGATAAAAAGCACAACACTGGTGAGGAAGAACAGAGTGAAAGGGAATAGAGTAGGATCAAAAGGGGAAAATAAGATGGAGGGAAATGCATATTTAGTAATCATAACTCTGAATGTAAATGGGATGAACTCACCCTGAAACAGAGGGTGATAGCAGAGTGGATTAAAAATAAGAATCCTACTGTAGGTTGTTTACAAGAAACATATTTAAGGCAGGGTGACACACACAGATTAAAGGTAAAAGGCTAGAGCAAAATTTATTATGCACCATCTGAAGTAAAAAAAAAATTAGGAGTAGTAATCATGATGCAGGACAGAGCTAAAGTAAAAATTGACCTGATTAAAAAAGATAAGGAAGGAAATTACATCTTGCTAAAAGGTAATGTAAACAGGGAAGTAATATCAGTGCTAAATATTTATGCACCAAATGGTATAGCATCCATATTTTTAAAGGAGAAACTAAAGGAGCTTAAGGAGGAAATAGATAGTTAAACCATAATAGTAGGGGACCTCAGCCTTCCCTTATCAGAACTAGATAAATAAAACCAAAAAATCAATAAGAAAGAAGTAAGGGAAGTGAATGAAATGTTAGAAAAGTTAGAGTTAATAGATATCTGGAGAAAACTGAACAGTGATATAAAGGAATATACCTTCTTCCCAGCAGTACATGGTATATATATAAAGATTGGCCGTGTACTAGGGCATAAAAACATTGAAAACATATGCAGAAAGGCAGAAATAATAAATGCAACTTTTTCAGATCCTAATGCAATACAAATTATAATTAGTAAAGGTTCATGGTTCATGGAGAGGCAAATTTAAGATTAATTAGAAACTAAATAATTGAATCCTTTAAAACTGGTGGGTCAAAAAACAAATCATGGAAACAATTACAGATTTCATTGAAGAGAATGAAGGATTTCTATATGAACTGGAAGAATCTCCATGAAGTGATGCAGAGTGAAATGAGCAGAACCAAGAGAACATTGTACACAGAAAGTGAAACATTGCGGAATGATTGAATGTAATGGACTTTGCTTCTAGTAGCAATGCAATGATCCAGAACAATTCTGAGGCACTTATGAGAAAGAATGTTATCGACATTGAGAGAAAGAACTATGGGAGTAAAAACGCAGAAGAAAAACTTGTGACCAGTCACTTGTCTATATGAGTCCATAATTTGGAGTTTTGGTTTTTAAAAGATTGCTGTATTGCAAAAAGAAAATAATATGGAAACAGGTATAGTGATAAAATTTGTATAACTCAGTGAAATTGCTTATTGGCTCTGGAAGGAGGGAGGGAAGAGGGGAGGGAAAGAAAATGAATAATGTAAATATGGAAAATATTTAAGAGAGAGAGAGAGAGAGAGAGAGAGAGAGAGAAGGGAGATTTACATACCACAAAGATAACCATGATGTCAGAGCCATTTGAGTTCTTTCCCGGAAGAAAGCAAGTTAAGTTACTTTGGGAAGACTTGACTCCCTTTTGACTTCTTATCTCAGGAAAGCCTTTAGTAAAGTTAAAACATCCCATAGGACAGACTTCAGTCAACTAAATAACTGGAAGAAATGTCCCTGATCCCAAAATAGTAAAGATTAATAAATAATAAAGATTAATAAAAGGAAACCAAAATATTTTCTCTTACAAGTCATAGGGATGATTGTGGGTTTTTTTTTTATATTTTCTCTCCTGTAAGAACCCTGGGGTTTCCCCAACCCTCCAATGGAAGGAATAGTATCTTAATTCCTAGTCACATGCAAGTTAGTAAAAATTTTCCTTAAAAAGTATTGAGATATTCCTCAAGATTCGGTTGATTCAAGAGACTAAGGGTTCAGGCGGTATTGACTTCACTTTCTCTGCTTAATTACTTGGAAGTAGGAAAGGGGTTTTTCAGATATTCCACAAGTGGATAAAACACAATGCAAACTTCCTTCAGTTGATTCACTTCAAGGTGCCCTCAATGCTCATCCTTGTTGGATAGCCTTCTCCTGCTATGGTTAAGTAAATCTTTGGTTAACTATTTTTTTTTAAAACCTTTACCTTCCATCTTAGTTTCATGGTTGGTTCTAAGGCAGATGAGTGGTAAGGGATAGGTAATGGGGGTTAAGTGACTTGCTTAGGGTCACACAGCTAGAAAATATCTGAGGTCAAATTTGAACACAGGACCTTCATATCTTTAGGTCTGGTTCTCCACCCATTGAGCCACCTACCTGTCCTCTTCCTTGGTTAACTATTGAAAGATATGTATCTTGTTTGCCTAAAAAATTTTGTTCTTAAAAGGAATAATTTCTGTCAACCTTTTGAAGGGGGTGAAACCTCTCCCCAACTCCCACCTTCATTAATTGTCAATACGTATTTATTTCAGACTTAGCATTCACAATATTTTCATTTTTATCAAAGAGAATAAAATATTTTGAAAGGATTTTAAAATTGAAAAGCTTTTAATTGGAACCAGTTCATTTGGACAAGCCAGCTGCTCGAACTCCTGGCTACAGAGGTAGCCCTCTTCTCCCTTCAACTTTTCCCATTTTCCATAAGACAGGAGTGAAAGAAATCCAATGTGTTGGATATTTGATGAGGGGCTTCTCTTTCATCTGGAATGCAGATTATAGAAAGGAAAAGGGGGAAGGAAGATATCAAGAAGAGAGTGTTGTGGGTTCATCTCACCAGTCCACACTTTCAACTCTCACCAATCTTTCTGACTGAACTGAAGTTCTGCTCACAATCATATTACAATGACAACTTGCAAGACTCCCAGCACAAGGGAAAACATCAAAAGCCAGGCACACTACTTGGAACATTTTCAGCCTACCCCTGCTTCTCCCCCAAGATCTGATAAGATGAATTCTCTCCATTTCTTTCCCAATATCCTCTTCAAATGCCAGGTTTAAATATTTTTGCTTACTGGAACTTCTGGGTAAAAATATGTTGACTGCCTTGGACAGATTTGGAATTCTTATTCTTTGTGTAGAGGCGGCTAGATGCTAAAGTCCTAGAACTAGGAAGACTGAGTTCAAATTCATCCTCAGAGACTTCCTATGTGACTGGACAAATCACTTAACCTCTACTTGCTTCAGTTTCTGAAGTTATAAAATGGGGATAATGTTAATAAGCACCTACCTTTAAGTGTTGTTCTCAGGATCAAATGAGATAATATTTGTTGAGCACTTAGCTCAGTGCCTGGAACATAGTAAGTGGTATGCAAATGTTAATTATTATTTAGGATGAGTTCTTCATTTAACCATTTCAATAGCCACATATGTCTCTTTGGAAAGTAAGAGTTAATTTAATTTGACAATCGCATTTTTGCTTGATGTTATGATGCAGTTTATAACATCAGCTGCCCTGATTTCATAAAATTCATAATTTATTCAACAGTTGATGGCTTGAATCTAATTGAACACAAATTTATAATGCAATCCAGTGTTGTAATTAAAATGTGGTAAAAATTAGCCCATTAGACACTGTACACACATCCACACACACATCCACATAGCTATTAACTGCCTTTGTTTTATACATGGTCAATTACATTTTTAAAATGAAATTCTCCAAAGGATCTTGCTGATAAATGGAGACAGTGAGAAGTCATTCAAGGACATAATTCTGGTCCAATTTGACATAGAAATATTTTTTAAATTGTGTTTTAAGCAACGAGAGAAATTAATCTTCCTAGGTAGCAATTTTGGGGGTGATTAGCCTTCAGGTTTATTTCTTGAATCACTATGGAGTTATGAGAGCACTGAGGCTTCAGATGCAATAAAATGGCATGACCCATGAATCTCTGTTTAAGTATAGAGACCAAACAGGAAAGAGGAATAGAGGGCTTCTACTGCTAAAACTAGTTCCTTAAATGGTGATATTAAAAAGATGACTGCACTGGCTAGGATATATTATTATTATACAAGCTTCATTAACTTGCCCTGCAATTTCACATATAATGATTGATTCTATCATGAGGGCATTTTCAGGTCTCAAATTACATTTTGGATCTATAAACACAACTCTCATAAATACTAAAAACTAAAATGTGACACTTGAACACCAGCTGCTGCTGATGGAAGAGCTAAATCCTATCGGTTTAAGTTGAACATGTTTATTTTCCATTGGCTTTAACATATGTTTATTTTCCATTGACTTTTCTCGTTATGGCTTATGCAAGCAGGGTTAAATGGAGGGATGAGACAGTTGAATGGACTATTTACGGTACTGTCCCTTAAAGCCTTTATAAGCTTTGGGGACCCTTATTCCAACTCCCATTCTCAGTGGAAAGGTAGATCCCTGGGGAAAGTAAGGTTGCTCAATGGACAGAGAGCCAGATCTGGAGACAGGAGGTCTTGCATTCAAATCTAGCCACAGACACTCCTTATCTTGTGTGACCCTGGACAAGTCACTTAATTCCCATTGCCTAGCCCTTACTGCTCTTCTGCCCTCGAATCAATTCTAAGACACAAGTTAAGGGCTTTTAGAAAAGAAACAAAGAAAGAAAGGGTAGCTCCTGGGTTAAGGTTGCATCTTTCCCTGAAATTTCTAGTACACCTGAGGAGCCGAATTCTCTTTTTAATGCCAACAGCTGGAGATCTCATTTCTGTGTGTTCTCCCCAATATCAGTTCCTAGTGGTTAGGGCTTACAGCTCTTCTGCTTGGATCTTTTGCTTTGGTATTGATTCTTAGTCAGGAAAGGTATGGGTTGCTTTTTTTTGTTTGTGTGTTTTGTTTTTTAAACCCTTACCTTCTGTCTTAGAATGAATACTATGGGTGTCAGGTAGGCGACTCAGTGAATTGAGAGTCAGGCCAGGAGATGGGAGATCCTGGGTTCAAATTTAGTTCCTAATTGTGTGACCCTGGACAAATCACTTCATCACCTTTGCCTTGCCCTTGCCACTTTTCTACCTTAGAATTAATACATAGTATGACACTGTAGAATTTGGGTTTGTTTGTCTTTAGCATTAGTTAATATAATCCTCTAGGTTAGGCTATTTTTATTGTTTTTAATATGATTAATTATGTTTGTTGTTTTTCAGATCTTGAACCATACTTCCATCCCTGGAATAAATTCAACTTCATCACAGTGAATATTTTTAAGAAATACATTTCAGGGAAATCTAGGTGGCTGAGTAGATTGAGAGCCAGACCTGGAAATAGGAGGGCTTGGGTTCAAATCTGACCTCAGACACTTCTTAGTTGTGTGACCCTGGGTAAGTCACTTAACCCCCATTGCCTTATCCTTCTTCTGCCTTGGAACCAATATACAATACTGATTTCATTAAGATGAAAGGTAAGAGTTATTTTTGCATCAATAGTGATTAAAGAGCTTATCTATGATTCTCTTTCTCTTTTAACCTCTGGTTTAAGGTAGTAATATGATGTTTATCTGGCAAAGAAAATTTTATAGTGTTTTCTTTCTTTGTTTTTTGAGAATAATTTGGGTCACATAGATAATATTTGATTTTTTAATGTTTTGTAGAATTTACTTGTAAATTCAACTGAAGCAAGGTTTTCTTTCTCCCTTTTGTTAGGTCCTTTAAGACACATAATTTCTTTTTCTAAGATTAAGTTGTTTAAGATGTTTCATATTTTATTAATTCTGATCTCCACAGTCTTTCAAAGATCACTGACAACAGTTCAGCAATTACTTCTGCCAGTTCTTTCAGTACAGTTCATCTGAGTCAGACAGAGCCTGAAACTAGAATAGGATCCAGGGGTTTGGCCAGGCACCAGTATCTGGGGTGGGGGAACACTTCCTCTATCCACTGGCACAGTGGCAGCATCAAGGCTCCCTCTCCCCAGCTCCTTATAATCACAAGGTCTCTCTCCTAGCACCTGCTTTCCTAGTGGAAAATTCTACTCCCTATACACCACCTAGCCTGGGTACCCACACTATGGTGTATGACCTAGATTGACAGAGAATTGCTGGTGAACACAACAAGCTTCAATTACATCTATCACTCTTTCCCTCAACACCCCACCCTCACCTCCAGTACTATATTAAGTTCAGCCTTAGATCTCTTTGGTCCCTCCCTTGTCTTCCTTTTCTGATATACCTACTAGTATTATTGTATTGCTAATATTATTGCATTATTATATTAATAAAGTCCCCTTCAGGATGCCCTTTGATTGGGGAATGGCTGAACAAATTGTGCTATCTGTTGGTGATGGAATACTATTGTGCTCAAAGGAATAATGAACTGGAGGAATTCAATGGGAACTGGAATGACAACCAGGAACTGATGCAGTGTGAAAGGAACAGAACTAGAAGAACATTGTACACAGAGACTGACACACTGTAGTACAATTGAATGTAATGGACTTCTCTACTAGCAGCAATGCAATGATCCAGGATAATTCTGAGGAACTCATGAGAAAGAATGCTATCCACATTCAGAGGAAGAACTGTGGGAGTAGAAACACGGAAGAAAAACAACTGCTTGATCTCATGGGTCAATGGGGATATGCTTGGAGATGTAGAGTCTAAGCAATTACCCTAGTGCAAATACTAATAATATGGAAATAGGTCTTGATCAATGACACATGTAAAACCCAGTGAAATTGTGCGTCAGCTATGGGAGGGGAGTGGGAGGAGGGGAGAGAAAGAACATGAATCACATAGCCATGGAAAAAATTTCTTGATAAATCAATTAAATAAAAATTTAAAAGTCCCCTTCATTCTAAATTTCTCCTTCTTACTTTCATTTGATGATCACTGAACTCTAGATTTTTCCTGAAAACAACAATATTTTCTGACACTTTCTCCAAGTTTGGTGTTCCTTCTTCCAGTCTCCTGTGAGTTGGCATAGTCCTTTCTCCCTCCTGCCATCATAACTTACCATCTCTCTTCCTTTTTAGTCATTCTATCCCATTCAGATCCTTGTTGCCTTTCATGTCTAGATCTCCATATTCTTCTTCTTCCTCAGTAATAAATCCCATATCTAGGTCTGGGCTTCTCTGCTCCTTCAGACACCTTGGATTCCCAGAACTTCAACTCTCATAATCCCTCTTTCTGGTCTACTGAAATATACATTAGAAATTGTATCTCCCTATGACACCCATCCTGCTTCCCCTCACTCTCATTACTAGTTATAGTTTTGGAGCTAGGTGACTTAAAATCTTCAATAGGTAGGTACCCCCTGACCCCTGGGTTCCTTGCACCTCCCCTTCTTCATCACCTTTTATTATTATGCTAATATTATTGATATTTCAGCTTCTTAATATGTAAAATGGGCATAATTATACATGATTATTGTGAAGATCAAAAAAAGTTTGTGAAAGTAATTTGTAAACTATGAAGCACTGTACAAATGTGAGTTATTACTAGATAAACAGAGGCAAAAGGAGGACTGGCCAATCCAATTTATTTAAAAATCCCTTCTAGATCAATAGATTGTATAGAATCAACAACTAGTCAGAAGGCATATTAATAGTCAATTCTCAGTTTTTCTAGTGGATAGAATATAGAACTTAGAGTCAGGAAGACCCAAGTTCAAATCCTGTCTCATATATTTACTGGTTCATTTCAGTAATCTGTAAAATGGGAGTAATAATACCACATACCTTTCAAGGTGGCTATGAGGATCAAATGAATTAACCTATGTAAAGTACTTTGCAAACTAAAAGTGCTAAGTAAATGCTGGTTATTACTATGACAATGGTTAAAAAGATGACAATGATGTCCTTTCCAATCCAGAGATCATTCTTGCTGGCAGAAAGAACAGCCACAAAATTGAAATTTAGTACCTTGTTTGTCTGAGTTGCCAGTTATCATTGTCTTATTGTCATAGGAGAACAGACCTATCACTTCTTGATCTTTCTCTTTTCCCCCAACCTAGCTTGAAAACAAACAAGCATAATAGGTAAAATTCATTTTTGTTATCTGTAGCTTCCTTTGCCAATCTCAGCTTTAGCATCTTGATGCTATGATAAGACTCTGCTTTACTTTAATATTCATCCTTCATTATCTACCTTGGATCCTGTCTTCTCTATGTTTTTCTCTGAAGCAGCTAGGTAATGCAGTGAATGGAGCATTAGGTCTAGAATCTGGAAGAGCTCAAATCTGATCTCAGATATGTCCTAGCTGTGTGACCCTGGGCAAGTCACTTAGTCTTATTTGTCTCTGTTTCCTCATCTGTAAAATGAACCAGACAATTTGGAACTATGCCCAAAGGGTGCTAAAACTCTGTCTGCCCTTTGATCAAGCCATAGCACTGCTGGGTTTATACCCCAAAGAGAAAATAAGGAAAAAGAGATGTACAAGAATATTCATAGCTGCACTCTTTGTGGTGGCAAAAAAAAATGGAAAATGAGGGGATGCCCTTCAATTGGGGAATGGCTGAACAAATTGTGGTATATGTTGGTGATGGAATACTATTGTGCTCAAAGGAATAATAAAGTGGAGGAATTCCATGGAGGCTGGAACAACCTCCAGGAAGTGATGCAGAGTTAAAGGAGCAGAACCAGGACAACATTATACATAGAGACTGATACACTGTGGCACAACTGAATGTGATGGACTTCTCTACTAGCAGCAATGCAGTGATCCAGAATAACTGGGAGGGATCTATAAGAAAGAACACTATCCACATTCAGAGGAAATACTGTGGGAGTAGAAACACAGAAGAAAAACAACTGATCAATTACATGGGTCAATGGGATATGACTGGGGATGTAGATTCTAAATGAACATCCTAGTGTAAACAACAACAACATGGAAATAGGTTCTGATCTATATAATAATTTTACACATGTAAAACCCAGTGGAATTGTGCATTGGCTACAGGAAGGGTTGGGGAGGGGAGGGAGGGAAAGAATATGATTCTTGTAACCAAGGAATAATGTTCTAAATTGACTAAATAAAATTTTTAAAAATATGACTTTCTCAGATTTACTTAGTAAATATTTTTTATTAATTACAAAGAAATAAGACACAAACTAGACATTTATCTGATAGAATGTGAGCCACCAGGAAGTAAGGGGCTGTTTTCCTTTTTGTTTTCATGTGCCCAGTTCCTAGCAAGTATTTGGTATTCAATAAATGTTTCTTAATTGATTGTTGTACTTCCAGCACAGAAGTGATGGAGATAATATTTCTGATGAGGTTAGATGTGCTGTGGCAATGACTGGACCTTGATATTAACTGGTTAATAGAAAAGGCAAGACAGTTGGACTTGTAGTCAGTATGTTATGGTTGAGAATCCTAGGAGAAAGCAGAAAGTGATTCTGGGAACATTGTCTGCCATCAGGAATAATTCCTCAGGTTCTAAAATAGCATCAAAACCTTCTTTCAAATTTAGCTTTATTGGCATAGTGGTGCAAGATTTGGCCCCTGACTATGTTTTTTCCAGGATGGAGAGGTGTCTGAGTGAAGTAAAATGTGGGTGCGAAATAAGAGAATAAAAGGAACATGACTGTGAGTCAATATGTGTATGAGGAAAAATGACTGAATAAGAGACCAAGATGATGGATGATGCTGGCATGGACCTTGACAATTTGGGAGTCCCTATAAGAGGAAATATGTAGATAATTTGTAGGAGGGTGAAAAGTGGGTACCAAGACTGAGAGAGACTGGCATTGATGCCCCAAGCCCTGAAAACATGCATGGCTTTAGGTTGTGATGCCTTCCCATTAGGAGCCATTGAAGTTAGAACCATCCCAATTCTTTATCTGTCTGACACTATTATTAGCTATCAGTTATCCCTGCAAGGGAAAAGAAAGCGTTTGGATGATGGTGCTATGTGTTAGGGACAGAAAGTGAAGGTGTTGCCAGGAGACCTAGAAATTGTAGAATGTTTGAAGTTAAGCAAATGTGAGTCAGTTCTTAACAACCAACATTTGAGACCCAACAGATGTCTTCTGATGATGTCATAGCATTACACTTTCCTCATTGGCCCTTTTTTCTTCTCAAGTACAATGTCTAAGCTCTACTAGACTATTCTGGTTTTGCTGTCATTGTTTCTGCTCATCTTAGTGTCTCCCTCTGCTGAGCACTGCTTCCTGCTGCTATCTTCTGGGATGATCCCTTCAGGGCTGGTCAAGCCACTTCAACCTTGGTGTGCTAGAGTAAAATGGTTAGAAATTCTCCTTTATAAGAGCAGGTTGACAGCTTTTTGGACAGAGCTGCCAACCCAGCTAAGAAAAGTCAGGAAGAATGCCTCCAGCATAACATTAGTTCTTTCTTTTCAAATACTTTGGGCTGGAAAGCTTTCTTATAAATGACTCTAAAAATCTTACACATTCAATCAATTACTCAACAAACATTTATTTAGTGCCCACAATGTGCCAGGCACTCTGCTAAGTGCTAGGGATAATGAAAGAGGCATAAGACAGTCCCTGCCCTCATGGATCTTACAGTCTAATGGGGGAACCTACATGCAAACAAATACATAGATAGCAAGCTATAGGCAGGATAAATAGGAGATACTTAACAGAAGAATGGTGCTGGAATTAAAAGAGGTTGGGCAAGGCTTCCCATAGAAGGTAAGATCTTCCCTGGGACTTAAAAACAGCTAGAGAGGCAAATACATAAAGACTCCACACACAGTACATGGAAAGGTGAGATGGAGCTCTGTTATAAAGGGCTTTGAATGCCAAGCAGAACATTCTATATTTGCTCTTGGAGACAATAGGAAATCACTGGAGTTTATTGAGTGAGAGGAAGGGTGATATTATTGTAGAAAATCACTTTAGTGGCTGAATGAAGGATAGATTGGAAGACAGAGAGACTTGGGACAGGCAGACCCACCAGCAGGCTATTTAAATATTCAAACAAGAGATGATGAGGGCCTTACACCAGAGTGGTGGCAAACAGAGGAGAGAAGGGAAGACATATTGCAAAGGGGAAAAAATGGATAGGTCTTGGCAACAGCTTGGATTCAGTGCATGTGAGAGAATGAGGAGTCCAGAATGACAACCAGGTTTTCCTAGGTTGTGATCCTAGGGAACTGAACTGGAAGGATGGTAATTTCCTCTTCAATAATAGGGAAGACAGGATAGGGGAAGAGCTTAGAGGGAAAGATAATAAGTTCTCTTTTGAATGTATTTATTTTAAAATCTCTACTGGTCATCCCTAAAATTTCCTCTGGTTTAGTTATAAATGATTTTGAACCACATCAAAAGGTAACATTTTCTACCCATATTGTTCCAGTTCCTATCTTTGTTATACCTATCTGTCATCAGCAAGCCCAAGTATTTTGTGGTTTATTTTAGCCAACAAAAATACTCAGTCACTCTTGAATTTTAAGTGGTCACACATATACAGACATAGATTGACCTTGATCAAGTTACTTAACAATTCTGGGCCTCATTTTTCTCATATGTAAAATAATGGGGTTAGATTAGATAAATTCAAGGTCTCTTTCAGCTCCAACTATATGAATTTATGGCAAATACACATAGATTCCACACACAGATACACATATACTCCCCCATAACTCCAAAAAAGTAATCAAGAAGTAGCCTGACATTTTTAGATCCATTGGGATCCACCCTAGTTATAATTTAATGGCAAATTCATCTCTCAGCAGCAATGATTTCCCTTCTCTACTACAGACTGTAGAATACCTCCTAAACTCACATGAGTTTTTTGAAGTTAATCAAAGCTCAATATTTCTGCAGATGATCTATATTCCTTAGAGAGCAGCTGGAGACAAAAGGTAGATGAATGATGGCCATCGGGAATCTGAGAAAAGATTGGATTTGTTCAAGGGTGGCTTTCATTTTTCTTATGGTTGCAAAAGGAAGGGGTTAAATTATTCATATCCAGAATTTGTGCTGCAGAACAAGCTATAGCTGTATTTTAACTAGGAATTCCTCAGTGGTAGTAAAATGTGGCGGAAGATCCCACACTAGCGATCTTTGCCTGAGAATGAAGCCGAGCTGTGCATTCTGATCAAGACAACAAATGGGGCCATTTGGTGAGCAGCCTGGGCCCATCATCTTTGTTATTAATCCAATTTACCTCATTGCACTGGGGCGAGAAAAGGTACTGGAATTTTTATATCTGCACTGGTTCAGGCACATGATAGAATACTACTAAGCTTTTTTTAAAAGTGTACATTAGTATTCATGGCACCTTCCTTCATTGCAGAATGCTTCCCCCCCTTTTTTTTTCTTTCATATCTTTCTAAGCTGATTTGAACTTTCATTTCACAGACATCAGCCAACTTGCCCATTGATGGCTAGAAGTAGGAACTCCTACTCTCTGCTTATGTGAAAGCAGCCTCCTGTATGACAAGATTTGAGGGATGCTCAAAGCCTTTTCCACAGATCGCCTTTACTGGCCTTCCATGAGAACCCAAATTCCCAGCATTAGTCATGTTCTTGGGCTAAGGCATTTTACTTTAGAAGGCCTCTGCGGAAATCTAAGATTTCCAGGAAAGGATAACAAATTAATGGGCTAAGGCTTATTATCTTTACCAGATTGCTTTATTTTCTTTATTAGATTAGCTAGCACTGAGTAAGGCCCTGAAGGAATGAGACCTGGAACAAATAAATGCCTGCTGATGGGAAGGAAAGGAGCTGTCCAGGGTATGAAGAGCTAACAAGGAGGATCTGTTCAGCTGAAGTCCTGGTCAGACAAGGGAGCATAATGGAGGTTGCCTAGGAGTAGAGGATAAAGGTGATGAAGAGGAGAGGAGAGATTGCTAGAGTTCCAAAGACCAGCTTTATATGTTTTACAGATATTTCTTGCCTTAGCATTTTGCTAAGGGCCTCCCTACCCAAGGTTTCTCTTGGTCCTCAGTTTTCTCATTTCCACATTTTTGTAGTGAGGTTGTTTAGTTATAACTCAGGCGGCAGAGTGCATTGAAGACTAGACTTAGAATAAGGAAGAAAGACCAGAGTTCATATCCTGACATTTATAAGGTACAGGATCCTAGGCAAATTACTTAACCTCTCCCAGTGTCAGTTTCTGTCTGTCAAACGGGAACAATAATGGCCTCTGCTGGGTAAGGTCTTTGTGACAATAAAGTAATTTATGTAAAGTGCTTTGTAAACTTTCTTTATAGTTCTTCAATATTATTTTTTTCTGATTTAAATTCTGACCCTCCCCCTACATCTCACACATCCATTGAGAAGACTAAAAATAAAAAGCACAATATAAATATAAAGTCTTCTTTGCAAAATGTTAGTGTTGTTTTATACTCTCCATGACTCCCATTTGGGGTTTCTTTGGCAAAGATACTGGAGTGGTTTATCAGCTTATTTTATAGATAAGGAAACTGAGGCAAACAGGTAAATGACTTGCCCAGGGTCACACAACTACTAAGTGTCTGAAGTAAGATTTGAACTCAGAATGATGGGTCTCTGACTCTAGGTTTGATGCTCTATCCACTATACCACCTAGCTGCCTAACTATGTCACATTCCTATTCAAAAGCCTGTGGCAGCAACCTTTTCCTGCTAAAAAAATATGAAGTCTTCAGCCTGGTTTTTAATGTCCTTCACAAGCTGTAACCAAATATATTTTCCCATGACTTATTTCATGTTGCTTCCATTCATGGTAGGAGACAGTATGAAGTAGTGGATCTCAAAATATTAATCATAGGTTCAAATCTTCCCCCTGATCCTTGCTAGTTGTAAGGTCTGTTTTATTTTCTTTATCTATAAAATGGAAATACTAATACTTTCTTCACAGGGAAATTAGCCAGCTATCTAGACAGACAGATAGATAGATAGATAGATAGATAGATAGATAGATAGATGGATAGATAGACTCCAATAACTTATTTTATTCTCCTTTAATATTAACAAAGGGTTTAGACCCAAATTCTTTCCCTCCCCATACATGTCCCACATATCTTTATCTATCTAATATCTATCTTTCTATCTTTATTTATCTATCTATCTATCTATCAATTGCTCTATCTGTCTACCTCTTCTCTTGTGAAGGAAGTATTTATATAACCATTTTATAAATAATGAAAACAAAAAAGACCTTTCAACTAGCAAGTGCCAGAGAGGAAGAATTGAATACAAGATTAATATTCTGAGGTCCACTACTTTAGACTGTCTCTCATTACGAATGGAAGAAATGTGAAATAAGTCTTGGGAAAGAAAGTTTAGCCTCAGCTTGTAAAGGAAATTAAAAACCAGGCTGAATACTATATTTTCTTTTAGAAGCAAAAGGTTGCTGCTAAAGGCTTTTGAGTAGTGATATAACATAGTTGGGCAGCTAGGTGATCTAGCAGATAGAGTGCTGGACCTAGAGTCAGGAAGATTCATCTTCCTGAGTTTAAATCTGTCCTCAGACACTTACTGGCTGTGGGACCCTGGACAAATCATTTAACCCTATTTGCCACCGTTTCCTCATCTATATAAATGAGCTGGAGAAGGAAATGGCAAATCACTCTAGTATCTTTTCTGAGAAAATCCCAAATTGGTAAGGGGTGGAGGACAGTTGGGTTGCTCAGTGGATAGAGAGTCAGGCCTAGAGGTGGGAGGTCTTACATTCAAATCTGGCCTCAGACACTTCCCAGCTGTGTGACCCTGGGCAAGTCACTTAACACCCATTACCTAGCCCTTACCACTCTTCTGCCTTGGAACCAATACTTAGTATTGATTCAAAGATGGAAAATAAGGATTTTAAGGGGGGGGGAAAGAAAATCCAAAATGGGGTCAGGAGGAGTTAGAAATAATTATCAGATTTGTATTTCAGGAAGATTATTTTGACAGCTTTGTGAGAGCATAGATTGAAGGAGGGAGAGGCAAAAACCATAGAGAATAATTATAAGTCTATTATATATATATATATATACATATATATATTGTTGTCCAAGTAGAAATAAGTAGCATTGAATAATATCTGGCATTTTTGTAGCACTTGAAGGTTTGCAAAGCATTTTGCTTATGTTATTTAATCCAATTCTTTGAGGTAATATAATCTTCTTTCTCTTTTACAGATATGTAAATAGAGGCACAGAAAGGTTAAGTGACTTTTCCAAAATCACATAGCCTGTATCAGAAGCAGTTTCCAAACTCAGACTTTCCTGACCCCATGTCCACTGCTCTTTGCATTGAGGCACTTAGTTGCTTCTAAAAGGATGTGATGAGGGTTAGAACTAGGAGGGTGGCTATGTGAGTATATGGAAGTGAATGGATATGAGAGTTGTTGTGGATGTATTTGATAAGACTTGGTCACAGATTGGATATGGGGATCAAGAAGAATAAGGGAGGGAAGGATTGATCATATCAGAAAGCTATACATATTAGAGAATCACAGTTTCTTGTACATCCTCTGTTTCTGTTCTACTATGTGTACGTATGTATACCAGATTCATGGAGTGAAGGCTTGCCAAGCCCTTTCCTGGGTTGCTAATCCACCTTGGGCATCCACTTTGACCCATCTCTCTCACCTGTAGCTCCAAGAAGCTATAGAATGCCCTGCACCCTGGTAAAACTGTTTCAGCAGGCTGTCTAAACCATGCTGAGGGTAACCAACAAGCCTCACACTCATCAGTGATGTAGGAAGATGCCTATTCCAAACGTGGGAAGACTTCCCTCTGGCAGAATGGGCAGACAAGAATGATTTGTTGCCATGGTCATGAAGGTGGCTGAAGCAGTCACTGAGGAAAACTTAGATTTTGGTCAGACATCACTGAGGCCAAGGTTATCCATTGCATCCCAGGTTGTCACCAATCAGCATCCTGACTTCTGTCTTGTCACTGGACTTTGATGTCTCTGGAAGAGAGAATGAGACTGATGACCATGCAATTGTGCTTCACTTAAATGGAATTCACAAGCAAGTCTATGATATCATTGGTCCTCTTCAAAACAAAGGATGAGTAACTATAGGTGCTGAAATGTCCAATTCAAATCTTGTTTGATAAGTTTACAATGGTAATAAATTAATTTTTTAAAAATGATTAATATCTAGAATTTGATATTCAATAGGATACATAGAATTCAGTGACTAGGAATGTGGCAGTGCCCCCAAGAGAATTAGAGATGTTCTGAGAAGGAGGAATCTGAAAAGGGAAGGACATATTGAGTTTGAGGTGCCAATTGGACATCCAGAAGGATGCCTAGGAGGCAATCAATGATAAAGGGCTATAGTTCAGAAAACAGATTGGAACTATAAAGAAGGATTCAACTGAAGCATGATATATTTTATTCTAGCCCTTCATTTTAACTTTATGACATGATTAAAGCAAGAAAAATAAGGAAAATAACACACACAATGACTATAACATTGTAATTGGAAATAGAAACAAATAATTTAAAATTTATAATGACCAAGCTTGGATTTAAAGAAGAGACATGAGGGCAGCTGGGTAGCTCAGTGGATTGAGAGCCGGGCCTAGAGACGGGAGGTCCTAGGTTCAAATCTGGCCTCAGACACTACCCAGCTGTGTGACCCTGGGCAAGTCACTTGACCCCCATTGCCTATCCCTTACCACTCTTCTGCCTTGGAGCCAATACACAGTATTGACTCTAAAACGGAAGGTAAGGGTTTAAAAAAAAAAAAAAAGAAGAGACATGAGGAGAAACCTCCATCTGGATCTTTAAGAAGGCTTTTGGTATGGAATACTGCATATAAAATCAAATGCTTTCAATATATTGGTAAGTTTGCATGAAGTATATATTTTCCCTCTCTTTTTAATTTTTTCCTAGAAAAGATAACTCTTTAGCAAAGAGGAGAAAGCAGTAAAAATATTGAAAATGTAAAAAGGAAAGGGATACAATTTTATTTTAAAAAATCACTTTATATATGTCTTTAATTCATGTCCCAAATTTTCCTACAGAGCTCTAAACTCACTCAGGCTAGGTACAATCAGTTACCAGGGAAAGGAGATTGAATTTACAATTATTATTGGAATAGTGCTCTACCATTCAGGTGAGTCTCTCTTTTTTTACAGAGTTCTTCATAGTCTCTCCACAACTCAACATCACCCTGTGGTTTAGACTCATCCCTAAAGGTAAACATGCTTTTGAGTTTGCTAAGCAAGTAAACTGCTTCTCATTAGATTGTTATTTTCCAATCGACTCACTGACTTTATTCTCCAGGTAGGATTTTTCACAGGCAACAACATGGGGACTATTCACTTCTTTTTGCAAGAAGAAGGATTCTTCAGGAAATCTTTCCACTGGCGAATACTGTTGACTGAACATGTGAACTCCAGAATTCTCAGACTTGGATTGTTTACCATGGAGAAACTCCTAAAGGTGTTTTAGGAGAGACCTCTATTCTGTAGCTAAATCTGTTATCACATTGCTTAGGGAATTAACAATCATCCCTCCTGTACACAAAAGGTTGTGATTCAGAAACACGATCCTTGAAATTCTCTCTTAGGCCATGGGCAATAATACATATCTACCCACTTCGATGTGCTTCTGTATTATGTCATCATTGCTGCTCCAATCAGAGACAGGGAGCAAAAGAAAGTCCTTATCCTCAATTTACTCTGGAAGAAGATGCAAGATAAAGATGAAGGATTCTTGGAAAGCAAGAGAGTGACAAATTATGACTAACTTATTTTTATAGAACATAATAACAAGCAATTGATCCCAAATGACCCAATCATTGAATGTAAGGTAAAAATATTTTTTAAAAAATTTAAGTAGAAACTCCCCTGATCTACTTCCCTTACATGTCTTGATATTTTTAAGTGATGTCCTTATAAGTAGAAAATTTGGGGGTTTTATTTTCTAATTTATTCTTTAATTTTATTAATTTTATGGATGATTTAGTCCATTAACATTCAAAATTATATGCCATTGGGTCTGATTATATTACATTTTATTAAACAGGATTAAATACTGCCATCTTATTCTGCTCCAAGCAATCCAATTCCAGCTTTCACTCCCACCCCACAGACAATTCCACCCTATTTTTTACTAATATATGCATATATATATATGTATATTATATGTGCTTAACATAACCCTTCCTCAACCCAGTTAATAGTATGATTAAAGACTCCTTTTATCCCCAGTCTCACTTCACTATTATATTTAAATGACCTTCACCCATAACACCATTATTTTAGGAAATACTTCTCCCACTTTTATTCTTCCTTCCTTTAGAATACTTCTATCTAATTCATTCATGGTTTTAGCCCATAGCTCTTCTCCATTTTTTCAATGATTTTCAGATAAAATGGACTTTCTTAAGGACAATAGCTATATTTACAAGAATAATGTAAATATTGATCTATCACTCAATTTTTTCCCAAAAATATGAGGATCTATTTGTCTTGATTACATTTTACCCTTCATTTTCATTTCAAAGGACCAGTAGAATGAGCAGTTAACTATGCAACATCACAAATGATAGACAGAACCAAAGGAAGGGAGGAAGGATGGACACTTGGAAAGAAATAATGCACAAACCTCAGTACAGCTCTAACAAAGCCCCACTCCCCACGTTTTTTTTTTATTGGCAATTTGTCTTGTTCAGAACATAATCTGATAGGAATTAATATTCCTATATCAAATCCAATAAATTGATACTTTCTTTTGTAACAGGACACAGAGGTCCCTGTGATGCTCCAAGCAAGGATAAAATTGGTGAGGAACTAGCAATTTCTTTTAAAGTCTCCTTCTCTGCCACCTTGCCTAAGACAAATGCGAGACAGACAGAAAGGGAGATGGAGAGGGAAGGAAGAATGAGAGGGAGAGAGAGAAGGAGGGAGGAAGGAAGGAAGAGAGAGGGGAGGAAGAGGGAGGGAGAGGGGGGGCAGTTCTGATTCACAGGGGTCAGTGAGATTCTCCAGGTGGCCACTGAACTGATTCAACTTAAAAGGACAATATGGATCGCCTTGAGCCTCCCAGTCCAGACACAGAGAGAAAAGATGATGACAGGGTAAGGATGGGATTGCAGAGAAAAGGCAAGTTTCCTGGAAGTGACTTTGCTTCTGGAATAACATCTGGAGAATACTGTGCTAATTTGGAACTGGAGAGGCAGTATGGTATAGCACTGGTCTATGATTCAGAAGACCTGGGTTCTAGTGTTGGTGCTGCTAGTAACTGTGTGAGCTTGGCCCAGTCATTTAAGTTTTTTTCCTTATCTGTAAAATGAGATCTGGAACAAGTGATCTCTAAATTCTCTTTTGTCACTGGCTACTATCCTTTCTCTTTTTACTACAAATCTCTCCAGGTGATCTCCTATGTAGAAATTATATCTTGTTCTAGTCTCCTTGACCACCTCTGTCCCCTTGTTAGTAAATTTATAAGTAGTTAAGTAACAATAGTAGGAAATAATATTGTAAAAGAAACCAAGAAGTCACCTATAGACTATCCTATAAATTAAGGGAGCATAACAGTTACTTGCAAACTATCTCATAAATTAGGGGAGCATAGGAGTCACAGGCAACTCTCTCATTAATTAAGACCATATCCTGAGACTATGTGCTAAATTAAGGAAAGCCAGTGAGGCCTTAATGTAATGGTCCCTTGATCCTGCTAACTGCCCTTGATCTGTAAGCTTCTGATAAGCTCCAGGCATATGCAGTAAGACCAGCAAAAAAAAAAATCACCAAAATGTTATGCTAACTAACCCTAAGGGATTGCTGATAACTTTAGGATGATTTAGACATGTTAATTAACTAAGATGGAAGTGGCATGAGTAAAGTATTGGCCTATCCCCCCAAGATTCTCTAAAAGTGGGATCCCAAATTCCTGCTGTAATATTTATTGAGGAAGATGGGGGATTGAAAAAATGGGAGATAACAGAAGGTTTGTAGCAAGGTATGGAGGAGAGAGGGGAGAGAGGGAATATTGTTCTGTGAGGCAAAGGAGAGAGATGCCCCCTGCTGAGAGGAAACAGCAGGGGTCGGATAAGGACTGTTAGTCATTGAATGACTGAGCTGATGTTCAGCTCCCTCTATGCCCCAGAAAAGATAGTCCACTTATCTGACTGCGAATTCAAATAAAATAAAGTTTAATAAAGGGTTGGATTGGAGAGATATCAGGGAAAAAGGGAAGAGGGAGGTCCTTAAATAAGATTGGAGTCTTTCTCAGCTTGATGAGCTGAGGCCAGGCTACCCAGGATGGTGGAGGGTTTCTCCCACTCCCATCCTCTGTGCTAGTTTTGTCAATTTCAGAATCTTAGAAGTAGATAGAAAATAAACAAAAATAGTTCTAACCTTCAGAAGCCTGTGTCTTTGAGCTGAACAGAGTAGAGGTACTCCACTCCAGACTGGGCTGAATGAGCTCCTCCTTCCTCCAACACCAGGAAGGAAGTCCAACCAGCAGGAAGTGGTAGTCACAAGACCCAAATGCCACTCCCAGCTGCCCCTTCCCCCACCAACTGTCAGTCTTGACAATTTCTTCTCTCTTGATATTTGTACTGTTGCTTGTTCCAACACAGTGGCAGAAAGTTCAGAACTTATTTCTAGTTTCCTTTCCACACTGCCTCTAGCTTCCTTCCACTCCTCCAGCTGCTAAGAGTCCATGCTGCCCAAGCTCTCCCAATTCTGATCCACAGTTATATAAATGTCTCTCTGTGCCCCTTCCCTTCCTCCTTCTCTTCTCTATCACTGCCCACTTCTCTCCACTGCCCCATTTCCTTTTCCCCACCCTCTCTATGACTTATTAAAGTATGATTTGAAAGTATGATTTGACTCCTGCATGCTGCCATTATGGCCTTTCCCAGAAAATAGTAAAAAACAAAACAAAACAACACAACAAAACCCAGGGATGATTGCCCCACCTCAATCTAAAGGGATCCCCTAGCAAGAAGTTCCATTCCTTTAGTCATAAACTGGATTACCAGAACTGAGATTATATGTCGTTTACAGCTATAACTACATATCAACAAACATGGTAGAAAACAAGAGTAGTCAGCTGAACCTTGAGTTGCCTCCTAGAAGAAGAATTTTTTTATTTGTTTGGGGCACAATAAATCAAGGTATAATTCCATAAGTTAAATAAAAATTCAAATTCCAAATAACTTGATTGAAAACAATACCTGCCTTTAAGGAATTTACAATCTACAAGGAAGGGGGAGACAACAAATTAACAAAAGTATATAAAACAAATTACAGAAGAAGGAAGAAAGAATTAACAAAGGAAAAGTACCAGAATTACGAGAGGTTGAGGTAGGCTTCCTGAAGAACATCAGGTTTTAATTGAGACTTAAAGGAAACTAGGGAAATCATCTTTGATTAACATCTCTTTTCATATTCATGAAATAACAAGGGTCAAGTAACTAAGACAGTAATGGGTTGACAGTTGTGGACACTAGGAAAAGTCATTTCTTGAAATGGAGTGAGCAGGGGAAATGGTTATACTATTTGGTGGAATGAATGCTGGAAATCTAAAAATTGGGGCTTAGTCCGGGCTCTAACATTAATTAGCTCCCTGACCTTACAAAAATCACTTCATTTCTCTGTACCTCAGTTTTGGTATTTGTTAAATTTATAGATTTGGATATATCATGGCTGCACACCTGACTCTCTAGACTTTCCCACATCCTTCCTAGCATCATTGTCACCCTGGAGATACTATCACCTTCTCTTCTGATTGGCTAAGTAACTGGCTTGGACCACCACTTCATGAGGTTCCCAGGCCATCTTCACTACACTCAAAGTTCTATTCCTCACCTTTCCAGACTTTTCCCCCTCCCCTCTTCAAATGGTATTTTTCTTCCCTCTTCTATCCTGATTGCCATCACCTATTTATGCTGTCTTCTCCCATTGGAATATAATTTTTGCTTTGATGATAGTGGCTGTCTTTCGTGCTTGTATTAATTCATATCCAGATTAGAAATAAATGTAGCATTCCTTGAAACATAAATGCCTTAAAGAAAATTTTCATGTAAATTCATCCTAAGAATCTCCCTCTTAATTAGATGGACTTAGCACTTAACATAAGACTGGCACAAAGTAAACTCTTAAATCCTCCTCCCTTCCTTCCTTCCTTCCTCCCTTCCTTCCTTTTTCCTTCCTTCCTTCCTTCCTTCCTTACTTCCTTCCTTCCTTCCTCCCTCCCTCCTTCCCTTCCTTCCTTCCTTCCTCCCTCCCTCCCTCCCTTCCTCCCTTCCTTCCTTCCTTCCTTCCTTCCTTCCTTCCTTCCTTCCTTTCAAAACCCTAGGCATGCCAAGGATCAAAATATGTGAATATATTTTGAAAGGGCAAACACAATGTAGAAGTTTGAGGTTTTATTATTTTAACCCAGTGAATTCCAGACACTTCTAAAATAAACAGAAGAGAAAGGAAATAAGAATGGTGCCTGCCACATACCAGGCATTGGGCTAAATACCTTACTAATGTTATCTCATTTGATCCTCACAACAACTCTGCAAGGTAGGTGTTATTATAATCCTGATTTTGCTTTTTAGATAACTAAGGCATATAGAAATTACATGACTCATGCAGCTAGCAAGAGTCCCAAGCTATATTTGAACTCAGGTATATCTGACTCCAGGCCTAGCTTTCTGTTAACTGTGCCACCTTAATTCAACAAGCATTTAACAATAATCTCCTGTGTGCTTGTCACTATACTCACCACTAGGAATAAAAATACAAAACCAAAAATGACTCTTTTGGTATAGAATATGGGTCAACAATTTTTTCCCATTAAGTCTGCCATATTAGATTATAAGCTCCTTGAAAACAAGAGCTATATCTCATTTATTCTTATGTCTTCCACAGAATCAAGTGAAACATGTTGCCCATTGTAGGCACTCAAGTAATATTATTTGAATGAAGACAGTGCTTTACCCTTCTGGCCCACTAAGATCACTTAGAACTTGGCCAGAAGGGCATAGAAGACATTGAGTACCTCCTTTCTTAATAACTTCAGATTGGCTGGTGAATGGATCCATTAGCTATGCACTAAGGAGAAATCCGACTACTTCAAACCCATTGGAGCAGGTGCTTTTAGCAAGGAAATTGCTGCAGATGGTGTCTTGAAAACCTTTGTTTTAATATCTGTTAAGCATGCCCACAAGTTTCCCCTCCCCACAATGAGAGCATGTATTTGTTTTACCTTATCCAATAATCAGAGACATGGCCATCTGGTAGTATAGTCAGCAAGGTACGAGAAAGTCAGATTTAATCATTTTAGCTTCTGCTACTTGAAGGCTTTATTTTTGGGTACCGTGGGGACACATACAGCTCAGCTAAAGAGAAAGCTCTAGCAGGCTCTGAATTCTGATAATGAACATGCCTGCAGATAAATCACCAGAGAATTAAAATTCAAAATGGAAATCAATTGATTGCTGTACAGAAAGGAAATTTCAAATCATCTCCTTGCTTATGTTTTAATTATACATTTTTAAAAAAGGATTTCCCTTGCTCTCTACTCAAGGAAGCTTTGAGCTTATTACTGAGAGAACTGTGTCCTCACTTCACTTATTATGCAGTATGAACATCATGTAACTATCACTTTCGTTAGAATGGTCAATAATGCACATCTGTTACCAATACAACATTGAAGAGCATTTAATTGGGTTCCTTCAATTGGACACATCCATCCTTGGTCTGACAAACTGGGAAATCATATCTGAATTAAGTGAAGATAAATTAGACTCTATTTCCAATCAAAGATAGACCTTCCTGACTAGTGCCATTAAGTTTGACTTCTCAGATGAGGACAAGAAGCCTAAATACAAGAGCAGTTACTAAAGACTCATAAGTGCAAATCAAGGTCTTATGCAGTTTCCTTAAATCTAGAAAAGGATAAAATCAACACCTTGTGAAACTTAAAACTTGACTAAGCAGACTGAAAATACTATCAATCAATCAAAAAAAATGCCCCTAAGCCCTTTCCAGTCTCAACATAATTATCAGCTTTGGTTCAGAGTCAATGTGGTACAGAGCAGGAAAAACTATTTAGAGCTGGAAGTGTCCTTCGAGGCCATAGAGTTAAAACTTCTCATTTACAGATGAGGAAACTGAGGTTAAGTGGCTTGCCCAAGTTGATACAAGTTTTAAGCTCAAGTGCAGATTCCTTTTTTTATTATCAACAATTAAAATCAGATAGGAACTACATTTTAATCTGGTTCAGCTATACTGGGGAGGTATGTAGGCTGAAGTGGAAGTAGACAGGATGTTTGCTACCTCTGCTCTGAAACAGAATCATGGAGAAGGTACCACCATTGGTAGAGGGAATTCCTTTGTCTGCATCCGAGGGCAAATCAATTTCTTTATCTGTATAAGGGGGCTGGACTCAACCACATCTGGGTCCCTCCAAGCTCTAAATCTATTTCCTAGGCAGCTTGATGTCTCAGAGTGAAGAATGTTGACTTGGATTCAGGAAGACCTAGAATCCTGCCTCAGACACATACTGGCTGTATCACCTCCAGGCAAGTTCTTTAACTTCTTTCATTCTCAATTTTCCCCTCTGTAAAATGGAGAAAATAATAGTGCCTACTTAGGGTTATGGTAAGAATCAAATGAGATATATTGGTAAATCATTCTTATAAATCCTAATGTATTAAGTTAATGCTATCTATCTATCTATGTTGATCCTGTGAGTTCACTGAAATAAAAAGATTCAGTCCATAACCTTATTTATACTTATTCCCAGTAGAGAATCTGATGTTTCTCCAGTGCCCTCCTTATTTATACTTATTCCCAGTAGAGAATCTGATGTTTCTCCAGTGCCCTTTTTGATCACCTTCCATTTTGATTTGTTGAGGATTTATTATTGTTCCATAATTCTTTAGCTATATAGAATCATTGAGACAATATGGATGGTGTAAGTGTTGCAAGACAATATGGATATTGCAAGGTGAGAGATCATTGAAAGCTGTTGCATGATTTCTCCTATAAAATCAAGCCTAAATTTTCTCTATTTAATTTGGGGTCCATCTCACTTTGCATAGTAATTGACCAGTTCACTGGACTGTACCTTCAACTACTTGTCATACTCTGGGTATATGGCATTCTTATCTAGCTAATTGGAGAAGGGAAGAGTGCTGGGTTTAGAAACCAGAATATCTTGGTTTATATCTAACCTCAGACACTTATTAGTCAGGGAACAATTAAACTTATTCTTGACTCAGTTTCCTCAACTATAAAATGGGGATAATAATCACCTTCTTAGGTTGTTATGAGGATCAATTAAGATAATATTTGTAAAGTGTTTTAGCATAGTGTCTGGAACATAACCAACATGTAATAAATGCTCATTCCTTTCCCTTCACCAACATGGTTTTTCTTTTGTGGATTATTAGGCCACTCTCTTTGACAGAGACTTTCTTCTAACATAGAACTTAGTGAAATCAACATAATGCCATAGGAAATAAGAGCACTTGGAGAACCTCACAATCTGTAGGGAATCCCTCTTTTATTTGATGCTAGAACAAGTCTTGTACTGCCCTTGAAGGTGTATTGTGATAACTGAATTCATCCCTGGTTCTCCTGTATCCTATTCTCTACTCCATAAGCTAATTGTAGCATTTAGATACAGTGTCTCATTTCCTGCCTCATGCCTCAGTTCTTTCATGGCTTCAGAGCTGGAAGGGACCTCAGAGGCCATCTAATCCAACCCATCATTTTACAAAAAGAGAATCTGAGACCAGAGGATAAAAGATTTGCCTAAGATCACACATAGAACGACTGGTAAGAGGCAGGATTTTAACTCAGTGCTCTGACTGCAGAGTCAGAAACCTTCTCCTCATTCCAAACTTCCTCTCAAAGAAAAGGTTAAAATTTCCTAAACTATAACGTCAAGCATCACATTGGTGAATTTAGAACAGTTTTCTTACCCAGAGAAATTCCTTACTTTGGGGCACCTTTAACAGTGTAAGATTTACCTTCCTCAGCTGAATGCTTCTCTTTCTCTCTTGTCTTTTCTTCTCTGCCTTAACAGAGTCTTCCTACTAAAGTCACCTGTTTTTTATCTCTTTATTTTTTTTCCTTTTTATTTTTTGCTTCTTAAGCTCTGACTCCCATATATCCTCCTTCAATGAGGCTTTGTAGTTCCTGTCTCTGCCTTACTAATAATAATGACACTGGAGCTCACAAGGGAATAGGATCAAGAGAAGCTCCCAGGCAGAGGAGTGAGGTCTGATTTCCTAGTCAGTGCATTCCAACAGGGAGGTAATCCATTCATTCATGCTATCATCAACAAATATTCATGACTTATCTACTACATGTCAAACACTATGCTGACATTACATGATGAGTGTCCTGCCTTTAAGGGGAGACAAGACAAAGTCATAAAGAGAACTAGCAATATATCAGGTAGCCTATGAAAGTTAAATTAATGGCATAGACCAGGGCAAACTCTATGGTCCTGGGATCTATTTATACTCTTTAAAAAAAACAAAACTTCCTTCTGTTTTAGAATCAATACTGTGCATTAGTCCCAAAGCATAAAAGCAGTAAGGGCTGGGCAATGGGGGTTAAGTGACTTGCCAAAGGCCACACAGCCAAGAAGTATCTGAGGTCAGATTTGAACCCAGGACCTCTCATTTCTAGACCTGGATCTCAATTCATGAAACCACCCACCTTCCCTCCCCCCCTTATACTCTTAAAATTTTTTGAGGATCACAAAGAGCTTTTGCCTATGTGGGTTTTATCAATTGATATTATATTAGGAATGAAAGTGTCTCAGTACTATTATTAGAGCAGCTAGGTGGAACTGTGGATAAAGTGCTGGGCCTGAAGTCAGGAAGATTCATCATGCTGATTCAAATCTGTTCTTAGATACTTACTGGCTGTGATATGTTAGGCAAGTCATTTAATCCTTTTGCCTCAGTTTTTTCATCAGTAAGATGAGCCAGAGAAGGAGATGACAAACCATTCCAGTATCTTTGCCAAGAAAACCCCAAAAGGGGACACAAAGAGTCAGACATGACTAAAAAACAGCCCAACAAAAACAACAAAAATTGTTATGGAAAGAGTTTGGACCTTTTTGACCTCCAGGACCCACTGAAAGGGTCTTGGGTACTCCTGACAGACTGTGGTTTGCACTTTGAGAACAGCTGATACAATCAACAGATTCAAAGAACAAGAGAATTCACTTTGGATTCAGGTGGTCAGTAGAGATTTCAGCCAGGAAGTGGGGCTTAAAATAGCTTTTGAAGGAAGAATAAGACTAGGATTCAATTAATTTCAGTTAATAGACATGAAATCAGCAAGATGATAGAGTAGTTATAGTCTCCATAACTCCCCAACCTGAAAAAACTCAGAAGAAGGGAATATGCCCTAAATCTAAAGCAACTAAAATTTAATCTACCAGATAAGACCAAAATACTCAAAATATAAGTAAGAAAAAATTACGCCAGAAACTTAAATGCTTAAAGCTCCCATTCATTCTTCCTACCAGTCTGTACCATTCAGTCCCATCCAGTGCACAAAACTTCATAGACATATTTCAGGATTCATCTGGGGGATTCTTTCCTTATTATTAATTGGCAGGGACTCAGTCTGAAACTCATTCTGTTACTCTGTCTCTCTCTCTCTCTCTCTGTCTCTCTGTCTCTGTCTCTCTCTGGCTCTCTCTGGCTCTCTCTCTCTGTCTCTCTCTCTCTTTTCTCTCTCTCTTTCACCAGATGTAAAATATTGGTTCTGCCAAGCCAGAAAGAAAGAAAATGGAGCAAAACTAGAATTGGAATTAAGTAGTAGAAGATGGAGCGACAGTCAGCTAAAACAAAAGTGGATTGTGTGACCAAGGGAAAGGGAAAGAAAGCAATGAGACAATAATATGCAGACAAATTGATTCTCAGAGGAAACACTTTTTCTCTTAAAAGATAAATTAACAAAATGGAATAGAGAGATTAGTGAATTGGATATATAATTTAAAAAATAGGTAATCAGATTAGCAAACCCAAAAGAAACATAAGAGAATTCTTAAAAGTTAGATAACTATATGAAATAATAAACCAAAAGATTATAAAAGAGATGAAGAATACAAAACTGCATGATAAAGAAAAATCTAACATAAATGATAGATAAACTTTTAGCTAATTTAATTTTTAAGAGAGGAAAATGATTTCAAATCAGTTACAATTATTTTAAGTGTACATATTATATGCCAAGTAATATGTGAGGCAATGTAAACCCAAAGAGAAAATCAAGACAATCCCTGATCTCAAAGAGCTTACATTCTCATGTGGGAGGGAGAATAATATTTATTCAGATAAATAATTTTATACAGATTTATATTTATAATTTATTCATACAGATAATTATTGATATCTATACAGATGAATAAATTTGACATATATGCAATGCAATTACAATAAAGGTGGGCATTAACAACTGGGAGAATGAAGAAAGCCCTCTGTTTGGAGGCTTTAAAGCTAGGGACATTGCTCAAGCCTATGTAGGCAACAGAAGTCAAAGGTAGGTGTTAGAACCAAATTCTCTAACTATATGTGATGTGTTCTTCTTATACCATAGTGCCTCCATACTTGAGGACCACATTCTAGAGGCCATTGAAGGCAAGGCTGAGACTAACTTTATTTTGTAGGCCATGGGGATTCATCAAGTCTCTTGGAGTAGGAGTAGAGGTGGATGATGTGAAAAATGGGACTTGTGGAAAATTGATCTTATGGCAAGGTACAGAATGGGTTGAAGGACAATAGGATTTAAAAAATGGTTGGATGGAGGATAGAAATGGAGACAAATAGAATGGACAGACAGCTATTGAATTTTAGAGGTAAAATGATAAGGACTGGACTTTTGGTAACTGACTGGACTTGGTGATTAAATGACAATGGGGGATGAAGCAGGGAAGTGAGCCAAGGTTATTTCCCTCTGCCAACTGATATCCCTCTTGAGTAGGCTTGAAAATATAGTATACACCCAGGCTAGGACTTTCAGGTGATGCTGAGAGCATATTAGTGCTGCTCCTAGCCCCTAAATAGAAGCAGCAAGGAAGTGCATTTTCCTAGGATTCCAGATCAATGAGAAAAGTATTGTTCCTAAACAAAAGAACATGATGGAATTGAAAAGAACCCTCCCCTGCATCCCCAGGATAGTGGTCAGGGATGGCAAATAAAGCTAAAGGGCTTGGAGTTGATAAAAAAAATTCTCCGAGATTCTAAGAACTTTGGGAGAGACTGTAAGCCTGCATCTTCACCATTGGCAAGGCTTATCCTTATTATAGGTAGTATTCAGGGTACATGATTATGGAAACTGGCTTCAATTGTTGTGTTCCTATGTGTTGAGCAGACAAGTGGCTTATGACAAGATTATGTTAATATTGACTTGATCCAATTTAAGCGCTGGGTCATGAGTTCAGTCCCTGTATGGACCAATTGATTTCATTCTGTTCCAAGGCAACAGATAGCACTCCTAGCTTCAGGTGACTTTTGAGAGGGACAATTAAATTTAATTTGAAGCATTTATTAAACACTTGTGTAAGCTGCTAAATGGTACACTTATTTATCTATTTGGGTGTCATAGCCTCCTCTTCCTCTCCATGAAATCAAATAATATTTTGTTGAGGGTTTTGGGTTAAAAAAATTATTTTATCTGATCTCATGGAGCATGATGGGAAGTTACAAATTCAATACAGATAAGTTAATGTAAAATATGCATAAAAGGAATTTGGTGGGGGAAGTTGGAAGGGCACGAACAACTGAAAGATTTGGTGGAGAAAGGAGGTATAAAACACATCTACAACAATCCTGCTTTTGAACAAAACCAGCCTAAAAAAGTTGTTTGAAAATAGTTGACAAAATAAATTAAACTATAATAAAACATAGAAAATATTATGTTGTTAAACTAAGTCAAAATGAGGCCCACAGTGATCCTTATGGTTAAGTGGCCCAATTTCTATTTGAGTTTGACACTATTGATTTAAGAAGTTGGTCCTGAATTGAACTTTGGAGAAAGTAAAAATCCCAAAAGAAAAAAGAGAAGCCAGAATGTGGGTCCAAAGAACTTGAATTCAATTCCTGCCCTGAACAAGTTCCATATACTTTTGAGAAAGATCTAATCATCACTATCATAGAATTCACCCTCTAGAGAAGGAAAGGACCACAAATACCAGTTAGTCCAAATCTCTCATTTTACAGATGTGGAAAAAAGATTCTGGAGAGATGCCCAGGGCCACAAAGGTGATTAGTGTCAGAGGCAGGATTTGAGCCCCAGTATTCTGACTTAAGAATCCATGCTCTTTCCCTTGTACCATGCCTACAAGAAAATAGTGACCACTAGTTCATTCTCTCTGTTCTCCTTTGAGGGGTTACAGAATCCTCTAAAAACAGTTCTTCCTCCTCAAACACTTGAGTTAAATCTACTAAGGCTTCCATTATATCACCATTTTCCATCTAGTGTGGCCAGGCCTCTGAGGGTCCTGGGGTACCTTGAAGAGTCTGTGGGTATCTCTTTTATCTGTGATGGTTTCAAGCCCTAACTGGCTGTGCTCCTTGCATTGCTAGCAGCCTGGGACTAGCATCTCCAGTTTCATTTAACCTCTTAACATTAGGCTAAATTTTCCAAGGGGAATATTTATTTTAAAGATATAGCAAGAACAAACATGCAAACCTTTCCTTCAACACCTTAAGGGCATACCTTCCTCACTCTCCTGCAGATGCCCCCAATACATCAGACTCTAAGATGCAATAGGCCCAAAACTTCACTCAGCTCCTACATAGTGTAACCCATCCCAAATGACATTATTAGGGGACTCTCTCTTTATTGGTGGAGATCAATGCCCTTACTTTGCATGAAAGGCAGAACAGTGTTGATGAGTTTGGGAGGATTCTAGTCTCATCTAGTCTTTGGGCTCTTTTGGTTTCCAGTTTCCAGCATGAAGATAGACAATGCCAATCCCATTTCAGGTGGCTGAAGAAAGAGTCTCTAGAAAGAAGCCAACATGAGAGGAACTGTGGATCTCCATCATGACCCTATCCCCAGCCTGCCATGCCAAAGACACTTTGGGAAACTTACCCTTTGGTGATGAAGATTAAATTAATTCTCCCCTGCCCATTTTTAGGTTTAATCACCAGAAGTATATACACCCCACTTACACTTGAACGGGGTAGGTCTGTGACCCACGTGTTTGATAGTGGGTGATGAATCAGAATTGACTGACTGACCCCTGAGCAGTCCTAAGCAAAGCTTTAGCTGCAATTGGTACACATAAAAAATGGAAGGAAGTCACAGGAAGTGACAGAAAAGAAATGGTCTCTAAAAATGCCAAGGACTTCCTGTGAAAGGTCTTGAAGGTCTTCAGGTCTTTTATCTTCTACTTCACTTTGGAGGAGCTCTGGCTGAGGATCTCAGACTGCTTCTACTTTCCTTAAAACTACCAGGAGGGGTGAGTGAAGAAGGCTGACTCCTTTCCTAGATTTTCTGAAAGGAGTAGCCTCAGGAGAGACCTACCTCTTGAGAGAGGCTGCTGCATCCCCAGGTCCTCAGCTCAAGGGCAAAGCTTCTCTGGCTAAGCCCTGCCTGGGTTGAGCCAGGGGTCAGAGCAAAATACTTCGTGTGTAGGCTAGATATCTTACCCTATTCTCTCTCTGATTTTCTTACTTCACTCTTCCCATATTTTATAAATAAATTTCTAAAATAAATCTTTTTGGAATTTGACTAAATTCCTGGTGACCTTTCTCCTGAATAATCTAGTCCAACCTTTTATATTAACCCTTCACATTTCTACCCCTTACAGTGAGAACTAGAATTTTCTCTTTTGGTTGAGTTATCTCAATCCCAATAGGAGAGCTCCTTTACTCTGTATTATCTGGCATATATTCTGTCTATACCATGTATCCTGCTCTCTGGTTTCTGTTTTGCTATTAAATGGGGTTTTTAGTCAATGCTATATATGCTCATTGAGAAACCGGTATTTGATGAGAAAGGAGTCAAGCCTTGGATATAAAGTTTGGGGTCCTGCTTCCCCTCATTAATGAACAGTGATCAGAAACTTAGTTTGAACTTGAAAATCAGATCCATTTGATGAATAATATTTAAGGGAGCAAAGAGATGTAATTCTAGACTAGTTCTCTCCCAACTGCTGGGTATTTAAACAATCTGAAGTTTCAGTGAGTGAAACCTCTCCAAGGCAGATGTATTTTCTCTAAGATCCCATGATCCCTAAATAATCCACTTTGAGACTTTTTCTTATTCCTATTTAACTGGGATTTGGAAACTTGAGTCTGAACTGACTTATAGCTTTACAGCTAGTATGCCATCTAGTTCAACCACTTTTATTTTATAGGCAAGGGAACAGAGGCACAAAGGGTTTATGTGATATATCTAGAGTCAAAGTAAGTGTATGAAGTAGAATTTGAACTCAATTCTTCATCTTTGAGTCCAGTGCTTAAACCAGTTCACAGGGGTTTCTAGTCTCAGCTGGTTTTGACCATTACTTCTCTGGTTTCTACTGCCTTGCGCCTGAAGGGGAGCTGATGAAAGACATTCTTCTACTAGGAGGGGACAAGAAATCAAACCAAAAGAACTCAAAACTTCATCCTGCTGCTGATGAGTCAGTAATGTCAGCTTTATGTCTGAAGGGACTGCACATTTATTAATCTACCTTCAATCAGACAGATGGAACAAGACTTTTAATTTCCCTGCATATAGAACTACAGTGCCTTGTAAGTGTGCATGTCAGAGGCACCATAATAACACCAGCTCATCTTATTAACCACCTACTACAAATGACTCAGTGTTTTTTCTTTTTTTAGGAAGGAACCCTTACCCTTGTCATATAGTCGTTTCTGGGCACAGAAGGGAACAGAGGTGGCTTCTACCTTTCCCTTTTCCTCTCCTTTGAAAATCTTTTCTGTAGGTTGGTACTTGTCACGGACAGTGCCTTACTCTCAGTCACTCCTTGACATCAAAAATGGAGAGGACCAGGCACCTCCGTGGCATAATGGATTGAGAGTCAGGCCTGGAGATAGGAAGTCCTGGGTTCAAATTTGACTTCAGACACTTCCTAGCGGTGTGACCCTGGGCAAGTCACTTAACTCCCATTGCCTAGCCCTTACCACTCTTCTGCCTTGGAACCAATACACTGTAGTAATTCTAAGACAGAAGGTAAGGGTTTTAAAAAAATAGAGAGGAGCAGAGTCAAAACCATATTGCTTAAGAATCAACACAGTATCAACTCCAGTCTTAGATACTTACTTCCTACCTGTGTAACCCAGGGCAAGTCATTTAATCCCAATGCCTAGTCTTTACTATTAGCTGTTCTGCCTTGAAATGGATATCTAGTATCCTTTCAAAGACAGAACCAACTTTAGGGTTTAAAAAAAGAAAGAATAAATAAAGTAGCAAACATCCTCTCCAGGTTCAACTGGGCTTTGAGTCGCCCCCCCCCCCCCCCCGGGGGGATGAGTTTCCAACTCTCTTCCCAGAACATCTTAATTAGTTTTTATCTCTCTCCCAACCTTCCAATCCTTTACAATGGTTTGAGATCCATTCAGGAACTTGATGTGAAATAAGCCCTTGGAGTATTTTGGGGGCCCCATCTAGGATGATTCTTAATTAAGCAAGATAATTACTTTCTGTTTGGGGAAGTGAGTGTGTGCTATTCAGGAATATCTATAGGAGTTGATTCTGTATCCATCTTGGCACTGATCTTTTACCCTTCCTTCCCTTTACCTGTATCCTCACACCCTCCTCTAACTCTTAGTTTGGCCAAAACTCTTGTTGATCTCAAAGGCAGAGATCCTGGTCTAGTTCAGTTGAATGGTATAGAGCTCTTTTCAATTACAAAGCATTTTGCTCACTCACCCACAAAGTGATTAGGAAGGTCAGATGAGTAAGAGATAAAAAACATTGTAAGATCTTCACACTTTGGAAATGTCAGCTATCACAATTATTACCTTATCTGATCCTCACATTAACTCTGTGAAGTAGGCAGGAGGGGATATAGGTTTATCCTCATTTAATAGATGAGGAATATGAAACAATATGGATAATTGAGGGGAGATAGGATTTGAACCCAGATCTTTTCTCTCCACTACATGACAGTAACCCTCCACAAAGATACGAAGAAAGGAAGAACAAACAAGAAATCACAGAATGAAGTTAAAGTGGGGCGGGGGGGGGGGGGGGGGGGGAGAAAGAAAACAAGTAGAAACTTGTATGTATCAACACTTAACTGGGATAGTTTAAAGTTCCCTACTGCTTAGAGGAATTGGTAGCTAGATGGTGCAGTGGATAGCTTCCTACACTTTCTGGTTGGGTGACCCTGGATAAGTCACTTAACCTTGGTTTGCCTAAATTTCCTAAACTCTAAAATGAGGAGAATAAAAGCACCTACCTCCCAGGGTTGCTATAAGGATCAAATGAAATATTTGTAAACCATATAGCTTAATACCTGACAAATATTAGGTGCTTAATAAAATATTGTTCTCTTTCACCTATTGTCCACCTGTTTCTTCTATTTGCATAATTGCTTCATCCTTTTTTCAGCATTCACTTCTTCTTGATACATTCTCTTTATATTTTTTTTCCCTCTACTCCTTTCCAAAGACAGTGCTCAAGAGATCTACCATAGGGTGAAATTTCCCCTTTCTTCCCTTCTCCCAGACATTCCTTGCCTACTCTCTAAGCTCCTATCCCTGAAAACTTCTGTCCTGTGTTCAACCCCCTCTGAATCCTGAGATCTACAAAATTTAATCTGATAAACTAATTCATTGTTAAGAAAATGCAGTTGAAAGTTATGGTGACTCATGGTCCATTGTTCTGGTTCCTCTCTCTGCCTATCAGTCAGTCATTTTGGGGGGAGACTATTGGGGGAGTCAAGGGCAAATTGGCAGCTTTTTGTATTGCTAGCTCTTTGTCAAGGACCCCTACCTGCTATGTTTACACCCCTACCTGAAAATTGTCATGTACTTACTACCATGGGGAGAAAGAGCAATGTAAGAGTCCAAGTCCTTTTACTGATGTGAACCTATCTGAATTGCTTTGATCTCATTATAAAAGTTGTCAATAAAATCTGGCTCATTTTGAAACCATTTGCAGATCCCCTGTGATCAGTTCCTCAATATGTTGCTACTTTGGCGTACTTTAATAAACTCTTTTAATTCTCTTTGTCCTGGGTTTTGCCTCCTTAATCTCTGATATGACACGATACTGTCATGTCAGATGACAATCTGAACAAAGAATTTTCCTTTTAACAAGGTTGCAGATGGATTTCAACAAGTCATTTGAAAAGGTATCTCATAATTTGTTTTGCAGATAAAGTAAAAAGACATGGGATCTTAGGTTCACAGTATTTAAAGATGGAAAGGAACCCAGACATCATCTAGGGCAGGGACTCTTAATCTGGGGTTAATTAACTTATTTTTTAAATTATTTTGATAACTCTGCCTTGATAGCCATTTCCTTTGCAATCTTTTTTAAAATGTACTTATTTGTTTTTTTGTTTGTTACATTAAAATAGCCAGTCAATTCCCTTCTTCCCTTCACTCCCCCATGAGAAGATATCATTTGACAAGAGGATATATATATATATGTAAAAAACAATTTCTTTCTTATTTCTATTTATCAGTCTTTTCTCTAGAGGTGGACATATACAAGTCATTCTTCAGATAATATTTCTGTTGCTCTTAATGTTTTCTTCATTCTGCTTACTTCACTCTTCATAATTTACATGGTTTTCCAGTATTAACCTGCTTGTCATTTCTTATAGCACAGTAGCATTTCATCATAACCATATGCCATAAACCAGTGATGGCAAATCTTTTAGAGATGCCATGCCAGCCCCCCCCCCAGATGGTAGGCAATGTCCCTCTTTCTCAAGAGTACCCTTTACCACACACAGGGGAGGGAGAAAGTGCTCCCATTGGGCTGCTGGGCAGAGGGGCTGGTGATGTGAAAAATGTCATCAGGTGAGTTGGAGAGGGGAAGGGGAGGAGCTCCACCCTAGTCCCCCTGCCTTTCTAGTAATCAACTGGGTGGGAAAAGTAGTCTGTGTGCCATCTTTGGCACCTATGCCATAGGCTCACCATCATGGCCATAGACAATTTCTCAGATAGGGGTCTTATATATAAAATAGAGAGAGAACTTTGTCAAATATATAAGAATATGAATCATTCCCAATTGATAAATGGTAAAAAGACATGAACAGTTTTTAGATGAAGAAATCAAAGCTATATATAACCATGAAAAAATGAACAAAATAATTATTAGAGAAATGCAATTAAAAACAACTCTGAGATATCATCTCATACATATCAGATTGACTAAAATGATAAAAAAGAATGAATGACAAATGTTAGAGGGTATGTGGGAAAATGGAGATACTAATAGACTGTTGGTGGAACTGTGAACTGGGTCAACCATTTTGGAGGGAAATCTGGAATTATGCTGAAAGAGTTGCAAATCTTTGTATATCTTTTGTTCCCACAATTCCACAATTAGATTTTTTTCCTAAGGATGGGGAGGGGGGAGGAAAAGGACATGTATATTCTAAAATATTTATAGCCACTTTCTTTATAATATTTTATTCTGTGTATTTAAAAAACATTGAGAAGAGCTCCATAATGTTCATTCATCTACCAAAGGGATCTATGGCACAAAAGCAGTTGAGAACCCCTGCTTTAGTGCAACCATGTAATTTTACAAATTTTTCAATCAATCAACAAGCATTTATTGGATATTCATTATGTGCTAAGCCATTCTAGACCCTGGGAATACAAAAGCAAAACTGGGAAAGTCATTGCTTTAAAGAGTCTTTCATTATATTGGGAAAGACAACATGTTACATATGTAAATATTGACAGAGTAAATAAAAAATGAATGCAAGGTGATTTAAGGATAGAAAACACTAGTGTTTAGGGGATGAAAGGAGGTCTTTTTTTGTAGAAGGTGACACTTGGACTGAGTCTTGAAAGAACAGAGGGATTCTAAGAGGTGGGACTAAGAAGAGTATATTCCAGACTCCCAGCAGTAGCTTCCCCACACCAATAAAGATAGCTGCCCCAAGGAAGCTAAAACTTTTGAATCTTCCTGTCAGAACAAGACCAGGAGTCATGGCCCAGAGTCCTTTTCATCCCACTAGTGGGAAGTTTGGAAATTTACTAGTCACCAGTTCCCTGGTTCTCCTTGCAATGCCCCTCACAACAATCCCAACATGAATCAACACCAGACTCAGGTATAGGCTCCTCATTCCTTTCCCAGAAAAGTTAAGATAAGATAAGATACTCAGATAAGAATCCAATAAAAAGTCACCAGACTTTATTGGTTGAGAGCTACCATCTGGAATCAGAGCTACAGCAAATTCTCTCTGGCAGTCCTTTATTGTACCTTTGTGTTCTCTACAAATCTGCCTTACTGTACTATCTTGTTGTGTGTTCCATATATCAGCTCTGAAGCTGAGGAAAAACTCCAACTTTATTTAGGGACATCCCTTGCCCCTCTTTCCTGATACCTCTACAATCCAAACTGGTTATTAAATTTTATTTTATTTGAATTTGCAGTCAAATAAGTGGACTATCTTTTCTGGACAAAGAGGGAGCGAAATATCAGTTCAGTCATTCAATGGCAAACAGTCCTGATCTGACCCTTGCTACTTCCTCTCCGCAAGGGGCATCTCTCCTTTGCCTCATCAGCAGCAATATTCCCTCTCTCCTCTCAATTCCTCCTGCTACATATCCTGCTACAAACCTTCCTATTCCCCATTTTTCCAATCCCCCCATCTTTCCCTAATAAATAGTACAGTGGTGTCTATTTTGCTGAGTGTTAACAAAAATCTATTTGTGGGGGCGCGTGAGCTATAGTGTTAGAAGTAGCTACTCAAAGGATAATCCCTAGAATCCAAGATAGTCATCTCTCAAAGACCTCTTCAAGGACCCCATCTGCAAGTCCATGTGGGCCATTTTGTAGGAGTCTCTCAGAAGGTGTAATTTACCTTTTAGATGGTTTCTAAGCAGGTTCCTACTCACTCTAATATATAAGACCCTCCATAGGGGATGGAGGGAAATAATGTGATTATTGTAACCAAGGAATAGTGTTCTAAGTTGACTAAATAAACTTATTCAAATAAAAAAAATAAAGCAATCATCTGATTTTTATATAGGAAAAAATAAAGGAATACAACAGAAAAAAATAAGTAAATAAAAAAAGTAATTTATAAGGCCCTCCATAAAGAAAAGAAAGGCAAGAAAACTGGGCAAGCACATTATTTTCACAGTTAAACCCTATTCTCTCTATTCCAGAATGACTTGGTTTTTTCAGTTTTGGACTACACAAATGAACCAACAGAAACAAGCACTCTGAACTTCAGCAATGCTAATTTTATACACTTTCCTTGATGTATAACCATGTCATTTTTTGTGGTGGGAGGAGAGTGGGATGCCAAAAGGATAAAGTATCTATTTTAGATAAATCAGTTTAAAAATAATGAAGAAATTACATTTGACTGATCCTAGGCTTATTTAAGCCTGCCTGGACATACCTTCTATTAATCAGGAAAGTATTACATCAGTCAATCTATGAAAGCCAGGCAAATATTTCCCACAGACTTGTGGCATGAATATTGCTAACAAATGGCTCTCAGTTACCCAGTTCACCCAACTACCAGTCTAATTTTCTTTTAGCAAGTTCAATAGCTGGAAGATGCTATTTGACAAACATTTGACAAAATTTTCTATTACCTAATAGCTCATAGAGGAAAACCCTGAACCTGTTTTAGAAGCAAGGAAAAAAAGGGACTAAACTACTATGGCCCATGAATTGTTTGGATTATAAATATTGAAATTGTTTGAATGCAAAGAGCTTGTAATAGAAGGAGGGGTGGGCCTCAAAGTCATTCAAATATTCAAAATTTGGGGAGCAGTAAATGAAAAATGGAAATGAGGATGTGGTTCTGCTGGCTCCTCAGAAGAAGAGAGAATGAGATAACTCTCACTCAAGTCCTGGGGGAAGATGATCAGCTCACATGGAAAGAAATCCGATGATGCCTTAGATGAAAATTCTTATTTGAAATTGTAAACTGCCTCCAGGGTAATATAGAGCATAGGTGTTAATCAAATAGGGGAACCATTTTAACACCAACTAGGAAGCTTTGCACATGCTATTCTGATTCATTAGAGACTGCAGGTTAGACTTTGCTTCAGGTCTCGAATACAGCATTTCCTGCCATTTGAAGAAATTTATTTGTGGTCCCTTTAGGGTACAAAAAGGCCCCTTAACAAACCACACAAGTTTGTCCTGCTGACAAGCAGGTATAATGGGAAGAGTCCACAACTTGAAGTCAAGAGCTACAGGGGTCTGACATGTAAAACCCACTGGAATTGCTCGTTGGCTATAGGAGGGGTTGGGAGGAGGGGAAGGAAAGAGCATGAATCATGTAACTATGGAAAAATATTCTAAATTAATTAATTAAATAAGCAAACTTAAATAAATGAACACACACAGAATTACAGGGGTCTGGACCTGGGATTTTTTTTTTGTCTTAGAAAACTCCCAGGAGAGGGATATTTGATAGACATTTGCAGGTTGGCACCTTCTCTGGAACTTTGAGAGCTGCCTAGAGCTGAGAGGTCAAACACCAGCCCACAAGTGATTCATAACACTTCTCAGTGCAGCCCAAACCAGATTAAAATGTAATTGGGAAATATCTAATAAAAATAAACCAAATATTTAACAAAATAGAGATGATATTGCATTTTAAAGTTGTCAATAGGCATCCTCTGGAAATTCGTATGTATAGTTTAACAGTGCCCCATTCTTATAAACGTCTAATATCAAATTTGAACTCAGGTCTTCCTCACTCCAGCTCTAGCACACTCTCCATATTACTACCTAGCTGTCTAGATTATATAGAAAGTGCTTCATCCATTCTAAATCTCTATAATAATGCCAGTTGTTATCAATCTAATCAGAACTGTTAAAGACATGGCCCATGGCTCAAATGGGGCCCACAACACTCCTGTATTCATTAAAAACACATGAAAATGAAATGTTAAGCAAAATAAATAAATATACAATAAAATGTGAGTGTTATTTTTCAGTTGTATCTGACTCTGTGACCCCATTTGGGGTTTCCTTGGGAGAGTGATTTGTCATTCTTTCTCCAGTTTATTTTACAGATGAGAAAACTAAGGCAAACAAAGTTAAGTGACTTGCCCAAGGTCACAAAGCCAGTAACTGTCTGATACTAGATTTGAACTCCAGCATGTGAATCTTCCTGACTCCAGGTCCAGCACTTTATCCATTACACCACCTAGCTGTCCAACAGGAAAACACAGATAATGTTAAATGTAGTTTTCTAAGCTTATATACAGCACCCATTTCTATTTGAGTTTGATCCCATTGGTCTAAATTGCATTCTTACCTGGGTAACTCTTCTCAGAAAACAGAATGGGTTGCAGGAGAAGCAGGCCACACAATGTAACATGTTATGCCTGCATGGTAATAGTCTGTTCTCTCTTTTTTTATTCAGTCATTTCAGTCATATCTGACACTTCACAACCCATTTGGGGTTTTCTTGACAAAGATATTGGAATGGTTTGCCTTCTTCCTTCATCAGCTCATTTTACAGATGAGGAAACTAAGGCAAACAGGGTTAAGTGACTTGCTCGGGGTCACACAGTAAATAAGTGTCTAAGGCCAGACTTGAATTCAGGAACATGAGTCTTCCTGACTCCAGGTCTGACACTCTGCCCACTCACCACTTAGCTACCTCTCTCTTCTCCCTAAGGCCATGCAAATGACTACTTTTATGGTTTTTCTGCTACCTATCAAGAAGAGGCACAAATTGGTATAATAGTATTTTGCTGTCCTTATCTCTGTGTTTTCTCTTGAACAAAAGAACTAGAGAGCAGTGATTCTATCCAGTTTTGGGAAATAGTGATGCTAGGAAGCAGCTTTGCCCTAAATTTTCAGGAATCCAGATGCCACACTTCTATTCATCTTGAAATAGTTTTATTAACATTTCTCTATCTTTCTTTCTCTCGACTAGTTCTTTGGTGGAAGTGCTAATAAATTCACTGTATGTAGTTTTACAACACAGCTGTATCAACCAGCAATAGCCAAGATGGCATGAATTAAAGTCACAGGGAAGGATTTCTATCCCCAAACTCAAGGATACTAGATTTTGAACTGGAAAGAACCTTGGAGATCATCTAGTCCAACCAAGTCATGACACAGCTAAAGATGCTGAATTTCTAAGAGGTTAAATGATTTCACTTACCCAAGGTCATACAGATTCCAAACTGACAGATCCATAATTCCAAGCTATAACCTCTGATTTCAAATCCAGCATCCTTCTAATACTGCCGCTCTATTCCACCTAACATTCTAAATGAGATAACTAGTGGTATTATGGATGGAATGCTCAACTTTGAGTGTCAGGAAGTTGTAAGTTCAAATCCTGCATCACATGCTTACCAGTTACATTATCCTTGGCAAATCATTAAGCCTCTGTCATCCTCAGTTTCCCAAAATGAAAAATGTTTTTTTTAAACATTTTATATAATTAATTAATTTAGAATATTTTTCTGTGGTTACAAGATTCATGTTCTTTCCTTGCCCTCCCCCAGGCTGCATTCCATAGCTGGGATGTTGATATAAATCCAATCTCTCCCATACTGTTTTCCAATTTTCCCAACAGTTTTTGTCAAATAGTGGATTTTTGTCCCAAAAGCTGGAATATTTGGGTTTATCATAGATTGTCTTGCAGAAGTCACTTATGCCAAGTCTATTCGCCTGGTCCTCCCTTCTGTCTCTTAGCCAGTACCATATTGTTTTGATGACCACTGCTTTATAGTATAGTTTGAGGTCTGATATTGCTGGGCCACCTTCCTTCACCTTTTTTTTTCATTATTTCCATGGATATTCTTTATCTTTTTGTTCTTCCAGAAGATCTTTGTAAAAAGGTTTCTTGGTAGTTTAATGGGGATGGTGCTAAATAGGCAAATTAGTTTGAGTAGGATTGTGATTTTTATTATGTTAGTCCATCCCACCCATGAGCAATTAATGTTTTCCCAATTATTTAGATCTAGTTTTAATTGTGTGGAGAGTGTTTTGTAGTTGTGTTCATATAGTTCCTGTGTTTGTCTCGGCAGATAGATTCCTAAGTATTTTATATTGTCTAGGGTGATTTTAAATGAAATTTCTCTTTCTAACTCTTGCTGCTGAGATGTGTTGGAAATATATAGAAATGTACATAATTTATGTGGGTTTATTTTTGTATACTGCAACTTTGCTAAAGTTGATTATTTTGACTAGCTTTTTAGTTGATTCTCTAGGATTCTTTAAGTAGACCATCATATTTTAATGCCTTCAATTTCTTTTTCTTCTCTTATTGCTACTGCTAGTGTTTCTAGTACAATGTTAAATAAAAGAGGTGATAATGGGCATCCTTGTTTCACTTCTGATCTTATTGGGAATGCCTCTAATTTATCCCCATTGCAGATGATATTTGCTGGTGGTTTTAGATACATACTGTTTATTATTCTTAGGAAAGGCCTTTCTATTTCTACACTTTCTAGTATTTCATTAGGAATGAGTGTTGTATTTTGTCAAAGGCTTTTTCTGCATCTATTGAGATAAATCATGTGGTTTTTGTTGGTTTGCTTGTTAATATGGTCAATTATGTGGATGGTTTTCCTACCATTTAACCATCCCAGCATTCCTGGTATAAATCTTACCTGATCATAATGAATAACCCTTGTGATTATTTGCTGGAGTCTTTTTGCTAGTATTTTATTTAAAATTTTTGCATCTATGAAAAAAAATGTGAAGCAAGGTGGCCTTGCAGTCCCAGATCTCAAACTATACTATAAAGCAGTGGTCCTCAAAACAATATGGTACTGGCTAAGAGACAGAAAGGAGGATCAGTGGAATAGATTTGAGGAAAGTGACCTCAGCAAGACAATCTATGATAAGCCCAAAGATCTGAGCTTTGGGGACCAAAATTCAGTATTTGATTAAAAAAAAACTGCTGGGAAAATTGTAAGACAGTATGGGAGAGATTTGGTTTGGATCAACATCTCACACCCTATACCAATATAAATTCAGAATGGGTGAATGACTTGAATATAAAGAAAGAAGCTATAAGTAAATTAAGTGAACACAGAATAGTATACATGTCAGATCTTTGGGAAAGGAAAGACCTTAAGACCAAACAAGAGTTAGAAAAAAAAATCACAAAATATAAAATCAATAATTTTGATTACATCAAATTAAAAAGGTTTTGTACAAACAAAACCAGGGCAACCAAAATTAGAAGGGAAGTAACAAATTGGGAGACAATCTTCATAACAAAAACCTCTGACAAAGGTCTAATTACTCAAATTTATAAAGAGCTAAATCAATTGTACAAAAAATCAAGACATTCTCCAATTGATAAATGGGAAAGGCACATGAATGGGCAATTTTCAGTTAAAGAAATCAAAACTATCAATAAGCACATGAAAATGTGTTCTAAATCTCTTATAATCAGAGAGATACAAATCAAAACAACTCTGTTGTATCATCTCATACCTAGCAGATTGTCTAACATGACAGCAATGGAAAGTATTCAAGCAGTTGTTTTTCTTTAGTGTTTCTACTCCCACAGTTTTTCGTCTGAATGTGGATACTCCTGCCTTCTTTTTCTCAGTTGAGGCCCAATAGATTTTGCTCCAGCCTTTGATCCTTACATTGTGGGTATCTACCTCCTTCATGTGTGTTTCTTGTAGACAACATATAGTAGGATTTTGGTTTCTAATCTACTCTGCTATTTACTTTCATTTTATGGATGAGTTCATTCCATTCATGTTCAGAGTTATGATTGCCAATTGTGTACTCCCCAACATTTTGATATCCTCTCCTAGTTCTGCCCTTTCTTCTTTCCCTATGTCCTTTTAAACCAGTGGTTTGTTTTTAATTAGTCTCTCCTAATCCCCACCCTTATTATTCTTCCTTTTCTGCCCCCTTCCTTTTTGTTTCCTTCTTATTTTTTAGGGTCTACTACATTCCCTCTCCCCTCTCTTTCCCTCCATTTTTGTACTCCTTGCCCCACTCCCCTTCTTAGTTTTTCCCTTTTCCCTTTCCCTGTAGGGTAAGATTGAATTCAATACTCCAATGGATCTAGATGCCTTTCCCTCTCAGAATTGATTTCACTGAGAGTAAGGTTTAAGAATTACCTATTAGCACTCTTTTCCTCTCCTACTTATAATATTCTTCCCCTCCCCTTCCCATACACTTCTTCGTGTGTTATAGATTATCCTGTTTACCTTATTCCTTCAAGTTTCTCTTGGTGCTATCTTCTATTCCCCCTCTCTTTTTCTTTTCTTTTTTTTGCATATCATCTTAGACCACTTATTACCCTAGTCTCTACCTATGAATGATTCTTCTAATTACTATAATAGTGAATATAATTTTTGAGAGTTACAAATAACATTTTCCATATATTAATATAAACAATTTGATCTCATTAAAGCCCTTAAAGAAAAAATTTTAATGAGAAAACTTTTTTCTGTTTCCCCTTTCTTTCTAATTTACCTTTTCATGTTTCTCTTGATTTTTCTGTTTGGATATCAAACTTTCCACTTACTTCTGGTCTTTTCTTTACAAATACTTGGAAATCTTCTATTTTATTGAATGCCCAAACTTTCCCCTGGAAGTATGTAGTCAGTTTTTATGGGTAGGTGATCCTAGGTTGAAGACCCAATTATCTTGCCTTTCTGAATATCATATTCCAAGCCTTGAGATCCTTTAGTGTAAGAGCTGCCAGATGTTGTATAATCCTGATTGGTGCTCCTTGATATCTGAATTGTCTCTTTTTGGCTTCTTGTAAAATTTTCTCCTTAGCTTGGAAGCTCTTGAGTTTGTATAATACATTCCTAGGGGTTGTCTTTTAAGGATTTACGGTAGAGGATTATGAACTATTTCAATGTCTATTTTGCCTTCTTCTTCAAGAATATCAGGGCATTTTTCTTGGATAATTTCTTATAGTATGATGCTAAGATTTCTGTTTATTTCTGTGTTTTGAGGTAGGCCAATGTTTATCAAATTGTCTCTTCGAGACCAGTTCTCATGGTCTATCATCTTGTCATTGAGATATCTTATGTTTCCTTCTATTTTGCCAATTTTTTACTTTACTTTATTAATTCTTCTTCTTTTGCAAGATCATTGGCTTCCAATTGCCCAATTCTTATCTTTAAAGACTGGTTTTCCACTATGATCTTTTTATTTTCTGCTATAATCTTTTGATTTTCCTTTTTGGGTTGGTCTATTCTGCTTTTTATGGCTTCCAGTTGTTTAATTTTGGTCTCTGATTGGGAGTTCCTGTCTTTTAAATTGTCATTTTCTTTTTGAATCACTTCCCACTTTTCTTGCTAAAATTCTCCCATCTTTCTCAAAAGCTCTGATTTAAATTCTTCAGGTGCTTGTGGCCAATTTCCATTTTTGGGAAGATTTAGATGCATTTATTTGTTTGTCCTCTTCTGCTTTTTCCTCCATAAAGACTATCCAGGCTCAATGCCTTCTTCTTGTTCTTCTTGGTGTTGGGAGGTTGTTTTTCCTAGGCATTGTTTGCCATCACTATGTTGGTTTTTCCTTCCCTTTCCAGTCAGAAGTCTGAGTGAGGAGTGCAGGCTCTCTGTGTATGGAACTAAGGAGAGCAGTTTTTGCCTGAGGCCACCTCTCCAGTCTCCGCAGCTTCTACTGTTTTCCACCCTTGTCTGTGCTATCTTTGCTCCCAAGGTCTGTGCTCTTCAGCCTGCTGGGGTCTCAAGTCTAGCTGCTCTCAGGAGTAGGTGTTTGGTGGTCTTAGTCAGCTACCAAGGACCTAGAGGTGGCCCTCACTAGCTCTAGAGGTGTCCCTTGCTTGCTCACTGATTCTAGCGCACTGGCTCTGACTCTAACACACTGGCTCCATGTGTATAGGGAGGGTGAGGGTTGATCAGCTCACATTTTGGTGGAAGCTATTTCACCCCCTTATAGTGTGGAAATGCCCAATTGCCATGTACCTACAATTCTGCGCCCTATTGTGGAGTCCCTTCATTCATATGAATTTGGTTTTGGTTTCTTTGGTCTTTTGAGGCAGTATATAAGCGATGAGGAGTCCTGCATCTACACTGCCACCATGTTTACCTGGATATGCAATAAAAAATATTTATAATAAAAACAAGTGCCTCATGGGGATAAAATAAGATAAAATTTGTAAAGATAAAACATAGAAATCTTCAAGTCAGAGATGTCTTTGAGCCAGCTCAAACCGTCTCAAGGGTGCTGATTGTTAAATTTTCAGTTTGAGCATTTATACCTCCATGTGAAGTTGTCAAAACTTGGACTTGATTTATTGTTTTGTTGATTGTTGTGATGGAGAAGATATTGATAATGCAGATTAAACTTAAAAAATGTGTGGAGTGTACTTTTTTTTAAAAGAACTGTTTGGTAAACACAGAAATGCTAGCCATTATTAAGTGTTTTTCCTTTGTTCTTTCTAGGCACTATTGTTTGCTTTCTTCATTGTCTATAAATAAGGTCAGTTAAAAAAATACTCCAATATCCCAGATTGAATGGAGGTTGAGATAGAAGATAGTAAATATTCACTAATACATTACTGGAAATTAGTTTTATCTGAGTCTAGATTTTAACATCAGAAGATCTGGGTTTGAATACCAGCTTTGCAATTATCCCTGGGTGACCTTGGCCAGGTCATTTAATTCTAAGAGCCTTATATTATTCATCTGTAAAAATGAGAATATTAGACTAAGTGATCTCTAAAATCCCCATCACCTTTACATTTTTTGTTCCCTTAGGGGTATGTTATAATGCTAGTGGGGTGTGGGAGAGACAGTCAGGTTCCATGGAGGGTATTTCCAATGAAGAAGGTCTTTCAACTAATGCAACATGGTATTTTCCCCAATCTATAGCCTTAGAAAGTTTCTTGGGGTTACTGATAGGGAAAATGACTTTCCCAATATCACACCTCCAACAGAGGTGGCCAGATACCACACTTGAATCATGATCTTATTGCCTAGAAGACTGGGGTTGCCCACTATATTTCTGTTGTCCTTCTTTCTTACAAAAAATGAACAGCCAGGGGAGAAAGCTAGTGGAACCAGAGGGGAAAACACAGGAAAGGTAATTGTGGACAATTAAAGTAAAATATCACCCATTTTTCATTTTTTTGTAGGCTTCTATTAATCCTCAAAGTGAATAATTTGGAACTCTACAGCTGGCCATTACTGAGACAGCTATAGGTGACACAATGAATAGAGTGTCACACCTGAGTCAGGAAGACTCATCTTCCACAGTTGAAATCTATGTTCAGACACTTACTAGCTGTGTGACCCTGAGCAACTTGCTTTATCCAATTTGCCTCAGTTTCTTCATCTGTAAAATGAGTTGGAGAAGGAAATGGCAAATGACTCCAGTATCTTTGTAAAGAAAACCTCAAATGGGGTCATAAAGAGTTGGACACAACTAAAAATGACTGAGTAAAGAAAACCTCAAATGGGGTCATAAAGAGTTGGACACAACTAAAAATGACTGAATAACAGCAATAGTTGACCACAAATTGTGTACATTCTTGTTATTTATTATTAATATTAGTACATACATTAGCACAGTGCTTGTCACCTAGTAGGTGCTTAATAAATGCTTGTTCCCTTCCGTTATATTAAGCCAAAGTCAGCTCTCATCATTTTCACCCATTACTACCACTTCTGGATTCCAGGATCTAGAAGAACAAGTCCATTGCCTCTTATACAAGACAATCTTTCAGATACTTGAAGTCTCTTATCATTTATTTCCAAAGTTATAGTTTCTTCAAGATAATCATATTTAGTCCTTTCAAACAATCATAATATGGTCTGAACAACTATTATTTTTGTCAGTAGCTCTCAAAATTGAATATGTGTCAGAAAGAGGGGGAAAAAAGCATATAACTTTCCAAAATTCTCCAGGGAAGAAATAAATAAGTCACGTTCTATCTATAATGTACTTTTCCAATAAGAAACAACTCTTAAATGAGCAGGTCTCCCAAGGCAATGTGAGTCTAAAGCCTCATTTTTTTCTATGACCATCAGGTTGACCTCTTTTAGGATGATGTGGCTTTGTTTGGCCATCATTCCAAATGATTACTGAACAATTTGCTGAGCTGTTACTATAGGTAGAGCTCCCTGTCCAAATAAACCCAACCCTGGCCAAGAAAACTCTGCACTGAAGGAAAGTCGAGCAAGGGAGAAATATCTCTAGAAGGAATAGTGGCAATCAAGAGGCAGGACATGGTTCCAGTTTGGAACTTCAGAGAAAGACTTCCTTGAATTCTTCATGGACACTATCAAGGTCATTATTTTTTTGGTGAGAAGAGCAGAATGGGGGGCAGTGGAAATATTTGGTGCTCTATCAGTACTTGTCACACATTAAATTCTATTTCACAAGTATATGCCAAATACCAACTGTATTTGGCACTATGCTAGGCCCCAGAAGTGCAAAGAATATTTTGAAACATTTTGATGTTGTGGTTCAGTCATTTTAGTCAAGTCTCTGACCTCATTTGGGATTTTCTTTGCAAAGGTATTGGAATGGTTTGCCATTTTCTTCTCCAGCTCATTTCACAGAAGGGGTAACTGAGGTAAATAGGGTCACACAGCTTGGTAAGTGGCTGAGGTAGATTTGAATACATTAAGATTAGTCTTCCTGTCTCTAGGCCTGGCATTCTATCCACTATCCCCTAATTATTTTGATCCTATTATATACCAAATTCTTCAGTACTTCGGGAATCCCAATTTTATTGGTGTGTTGCTTCTTTCACTGATTCATTTTACAATCCCTCTATGACTCAATAGGTCATATTCTTGAGTTCCCACAAGCAAAAATTATCATTATCTGGTATTCTTAATTTTGGGTCCGGGAACATGGAAGACAATGGATAAATTGTCAGGAGTCTGTGAACTATGACAGAAAAAAACTAAATATGTCCATTAGCCTCTAGTTAAAATTTATCATTTCCTTCCATTGTGAATTAAAATTTTTAAAAATACTTCAAAGAATGGGTCAATAGACCTCACTAGACTACCAAAGACAGTGGTAGGGTACAAGGAATAAAATTCTGGGCCTGAAGACAAGAAGACCTGAGTTCAAATCAGAGCATAGATACTTTCTAGCTGTACAACTTTAGGCAAATCATTTGAACTCTGTCTGCTTCCTCAGTTGTAAGATGGGGGCCAGTCTTGTTGACTTCTGTTTTGCTTCTGGACTTTGATGACTCTGGAAGAAAGATTAAGGCTGATGACTTTGTGCCACTCTGCCTTACTTAGATCCAATTCACACACAAGTCAAGATATCACTCTATGATGTCATTGGTCCTCTTTGAAAGGATGTACAACAAGATTTGTTGTAAGGATCAAATAAGATAATATTTGTAAAGTGTTTAGTGTGGTGCCCGACAAATATCTAATAGATGCTTAATAATTTATTGTTTCTTTCTCTCCCTTTCCTTCTAGGATACTAAAAAAAAATGATTGGGAATCCTTTCCCCACTGGATAAATATCTGGAGAGAAGCCCTATTAATTTAGATATGCTAGTCATTATGATGATAGATATCTAATCTATTGCTATGATAAGACTTTATAAATTTAGGTAGACTGGTCATTAGCTGATGGTTATCTAATCTCCACCAGAGGTTGGGCTGAAAGTCTTTTCCCACTTGATAGGATCTGTCAAAGTTGCATCTCCATTGGTTAAGTCTTAGAAAACAAGAGGTCACTTTCATACTCTGATGAGATGTTAAAATAAGATTTTAAGTAGAGGTTAATCATTAATACTTCTATAATTGGTTAGATCTGTGACCTTACTGATTCTACCTCCCATGATGGAGACCATGGCCATTCCATACCTGCTCATCCCATATGACACTTATTCTAATCTTCCCATAAGTATGCCACAGGGTCCACCTGACATTCTTGAAATCTTCTCTTTGTGGAGATACCAAAGGAATTGATGGGTGATCCAATTATTATAAAGTACTTTATAAAAATGTTCATTTTATACTCATAGTAAACCTAGGAGGTAGGTTCTATTATTATCCCTAGTTTCAAGATGACAAAACTAAGGCCGACAGAAATTCAACGTTTTTCCCAGAGTCACAGAGCCAGTAAATGTCTGAATCTAGATTCAAATTCATGTTTTTCAGGCTCTAGGCCAAGCTTTCTATTCATTGCATCACCTAGCTGCCTCAAAAGCAAAATTTGAATCCAGATCTGTAGACTCTAGACCTTTCTCCTTTAGACTTTGCTGCTCCAGTAGTCAATGAAATGAATAACCAGGGGAACATTCTCTTTGTCCTGGTCTTCTGTCAGGAGGAAAACATTTATTGCCAAGAAGTTAGAAAGTTCCCGCTCTCTGTTCTGAATATTTTTAACTAAGGTCACCTGAAGTTACCATTGGTCACTTGAGAAATCACTTCTGATGCTGAATTAGCTTTTTGACTTCTAATTGAAGTCTTCCTCCCTACCTGTCCACCAACTCTAAAGCTGGGCCTTCAAAGGAGTAATGGGAAAAGCAAACCATTTTTTCAACTGAATTAGGCTTTATATGTCTTAAGTCCTGAGTACTTTTACCCAGTGCAGAAGAATAAGAGCAGCCCACAATCTACTCACTGCCACCCCCAGACAGATGCCGATGTTTTTCGCCTACGACTTTTTAAGGTTAGTGCTTGGCCCAGAGCTTGTTCCTCCCCTTCTTGTCTCCCCTCCCCAGCAGAATAAATTAGATGCTTGCTCTAAGTAAAAACCAAATAAAACAATTTAGAGTGACTAATTTCTTTTGAAATTTACGTTCTCTAAAAGCATTACTGGTAATAGCCCCATGAGCAATTTATTCCCTAAATTTCTATTCTTTCCTTCTGGAAGGAGTTTCCAAGGAGAAAGTGACTATTTCTGACCAGTAAATGCCAAACAGAGAAACAGCTAGGAAAAAGTGGGGCAAGAGGGACTAGTCCTGGGGACGTCTCAGAAACTATGGCTATGGGGATTTCTTTTACTCTGAAAGGCCTCATGACCACATTTCCACCAATGAAGGCTATGGAAATAGAAGATGCCTTTTAAAAAACTTATTTTAGTGTTCAAGAAAAAGGAGCTGGAGTTCAAAGCTATCTATTAACTATAGAATACTGAAGACCTGCTAGGCCATTCATGATGAAAGAAAGAAAGAAAGAAAAAAGAAAGAAAGAAAGAAAGAAAGAAGAAAGAAAGAAAGAAAGAAAGAAAGAAAGAAAGAAAGAAAGAAAGAAAGAAAGAAAGAAAGAAAGAAAGAAAGAAAGAAAGAAAGAAAGAAAGAAAGAAAGAAAGAAAGAAAGAAAGAAAGAAAGAAAGAAAGAAAGAAAGAAAGAAAGAAAGAAAGAAAGAAAGGAAGGAAGGAAGAAAGAAAGAAAGAAAGAAAGAAAGAAAGAAAGAAAGAAAGAAAGAAAGAAAGAAAGAAAGAAAGAAAGAAAGAAAGAAAGAAAGAAAGGAAGGAAGAAAGAAAGAAAGGAAGGAAGGAAGGAAGGAAGGAAGGAAGGAAGGAAGGAAGGAAGGAAGGAAGGAAGGAAGGAAGGAAGGAAGAAAGGAAGAAAGGAAGAAAGGAAGAAAGGAAGAAAGGAAGAAAGGAAGAAAGGAAGAAAGGAAGAAAGGAAGAAAGAAAGAAAGAAAGAAAGAAAGAAAGAAAGAAAGAAAGAAAGAAAGAAAGAAAGAAAGAAAGAAAGAAAGAAAGAAAGAAAGAAAGAAAGAAAGAAAGAAAGAATAGCTGGGTAGCTCAGGGACTGAGAGTCAGGCCTAGAGATTGGAGGTCCTGGGTTCAAATATGGCCTCAGATACTTCCTAGCTATGTGACCCTGGGCAAGTCACTTAAGCCCCACTGCCTAGCCCTTACTGCTCTTCTGCTTTGGAACCAGTATATAGTGTTGATTCTTAGGGGAAAGTTATGGGTTAAAAAAAAAATGTATGAGTGAAAAAGCATTTATTAAATGTCTACAATGTGCAAAGTACTATGATGGAGATTCAATTAGAAAATTAAGGTTGTTCTTTCAAGAACTTCATATTCTAATACAGACTATATATAAAAATATATATTGAATGTATATACATACATATAACATGATATATGACAGGATACAATACAATATGAAATCATATAAAATTGAATTTATGGTTTCAGCTAGAAGTCAAATGGAAAGATCTGGTGGTCCTTAAGGAATAGCTAAAAAAAAAGCAGATATTTTTTATTTTACCTTTTATCTTAAAATCAATGCTGTCTTGGTTCAGAGACAGAAGAGAGATATGGGCTAGGCAATGGGGGTTAAGTGACTTGCCCAGGGTCACACAGCTGGGAAGTATCTGAGGCCAGATTTGAACTTAGAAACTACTGACTCTAGACCTGGCTCTCAATCCACTGAGCCACCCAGCTGCCTCTTTTAAAAAAGCCAAGAAGAGCAAAAATAGAGAAAGAAAATTATAGGCCAATTTCATTAATTAATATAGATGTAAAAATGTTAAGTAAAATACTGGCAAGGAGACTACAGCAATATATCACAAGGATCATTCACTATGACCAGGTGGAATTTATGCCAGAAATGTTGGTCTGGTTTAATATTGGGAAAACTATTAGCATAATTGATCATATCAATAACCAAACTAACGAGAAATTACACAATTATCTCAATAGATGCAGAAAAAGTCTTTGCCAAAATGCAACACCCATTCTTACTGAAAACACTGGAAAACATGGGAATAAAAGGGTCATTCCTTAAAATGATAAGTAATATCTACCTAAAACCATCAGCAATTATCATCTGTAATGGGGATAAGTTAGAAGCCTTCCCAATAAGATCAGGAGTGAAGCAAGGATGTCCATTATGATCACTAATCTTTTAATATGAAATGCTAGCTTTAGCCATAAGAAAAGAAAAAGAAATTGAAGGAATTAAAATAGACAATGAGGAAACTATACTATCAATCTTTGCAGATAATATGATTGTATGCGTAGAGAATCATAGAGAATCAACTAAAAACTAGTTAAAATAATTAACTTTAGTAAAGTTGAAGGATATACAACAAATCCAAATAAATCATTAGCATTTCTACATGTTACCAACAAAGTTCAACAGCAAGTGATAAAAAAAAAGAAATTCCACTTAAAATTACTTTAGACAATATAAAATACCTGGGAATCTACTTGCCAAGACCAACACAGGAATTATATGAACACAATTACAAAGCATCTTTCACAAAAATAAAGTCAGATCTAAACAATTGGGAAAATATTAATTGCTCATGGGTAGGCTGAGCTAATGTAATAAAAATGACAAATCTACCTAAATCTACTTATTTGGTGTCATACCAGTAAAACTACCAAATAATTATTTTATAGAACTAGAAAAAAATAATAACAAAATTCATCTGGAAAAACAAAAGAGCAAGAATATCAAGGGATTTAATTTTTTTTTTTAAGTGAAGGAAGGAGTCAGTAGTACCATATCTCAAACTGTACTATAAAGCAATAATCATCAAAATTGTCTGGTACTGGCTAAAAAATAGTATGGTAGATTAATGGAATAGATTAGATACATATAGAGATACATATAGAGATAAGTGACCTCATGCAACCTAATATTTCATAAACCAGTTTTTGGAATAAGAACTCACTGTTTAACAAAAACTGCTAGGAAAATTGGAAAATAGTATGGTAGAAACTAGGTATAGAGCAATATCTCACCCTATATCAAGATAAAATCAAAAGGGGTATATGGTTTAGATATAAAGAGTAATACTATATCTAGATTAAGGGAAATAGAATCATTTACTTGGCTGATCTTTGGAGAAAGCAAGAATTTATGACTATATAAAGAGAGCGCATTATAACATAAAATGAGTAATTTTCAGTGTATTAAAATTTAAAGCCTTTGTACAAAGAAAAACCAATATATCCAAGATTAGAAGGGAAGCAATAAACTGGGGGAAATTTTTATAACAAATTTCTCTGATAAAGGTCTAATTTCTCAAATCTGTAGAGAACTGTCAAATTTATAAGAATATAAGCCATTCCCCAATTGACAAATGGTCTAAAGATATGAACAAGCAATTTTCAGATGAAGAAATCAAAGCTATCAATAATCATATGTAAAAATATTCTAAATCACTCTTGATTAGAGAAATGAAAATTAAAACAATACTGAGGTACCACCTCACACCTATCAGATTGGCCAATATGACAGGAGATGAAAGAGAAAAATATTGGAGGGGGTGTGGCCAAACTGGAACACTAATGCATTCCAGGTAGAATTGTGAACTGATCCAACCATTCTGGAGGGCAGTTCGGAACTATGCCCACAGAGCTATAAAATTGTGCATACCCTTTGATCCTGTAATACTACTACTGAGTCTGTATCCCAAAGAGATAATTGGGAAAGAAAGAACCTACTTGTATGAGAATATTTTTTCTTTTTTGTGGTGGCAAAGAATTGGAAATTGAAAATATCTATTAATTGGAATGGCTGAACAAATTGTGGTACATATTGATGATGGAATACTATTGCACTATAAGAAATGATAAGCAGTATGATTTCTGAAAAAGCTGGAAAGGTCTAAACGAACTGATGCATAGTGAAATAAGCAGAACCAGGAGAACATAGTACAATCAACTGTGAAAACTTGGCTACTCTCAGCAATACAATCATCTGGGACAATCCTGAAAGACTTATGATGGGATATATTATTTATCTCCAGAAAAAGAGCGGTTGAAATCAGATGGATATGGATCAAAGCATACTATCTTTTACCTTAGTGTATTTTATTTTATTTTATTTTATTTTGGGGATTTGATTTTGTATGAGTGTGCTCTTACAACAATGATGAAAATGGAAATGTGTTTTTTATGATAATAAAAATGAAATCTTTTGAAAAGAAAATTTTAAATTAACCTGAAAACTATGTCCTCTAGACTAACAATATTTAAGGAAGCAGATAGGTATAATTCTAGTCCATTATCCTCTTTTTCTGAGGAGAGTAGAATGGCCCAATTTCTTGCCCCAATTTCCTGCTTCTCTTCCAGGAAGAAAATAAAGTTCCTCTTGAAAAAGGGTAGAGGAGAAGAAGCTATAGCTGTTTATTCTGCCTCCCTTTGAGCCAGATATGGATACCTCCAAGCCACAGGTGGGGAATAACTTTGTTAGAGTTATCTAAAATTAAGAAAGTGTTTTAGAAAATATTAATAATGCAGATTAAATTTAAAAGTATGGCCTCCATACAATTCCTCTCTCCTCCTAGTCTGCAATAGGTTTAACTGTTCTTATCTGGGGTTCTAGCAGTTCTTCTGGAATGGGAAGCATTGGACCTCTGCTGCTGGAGTTATCAGGGATGTGCTACATTCCTAACAGTCACACCTTATATTATACAATTTAAATATTCACAATTATGTACATATTATATTATGTTAAGCATTTCTCAGCACTACATTGCCCCTATTCCACTCTACTCACTTAACAGGATAGCTCCCCACTCTATTGATTCCCTTATTGTGTAAAAATTAGGATTTAGAACATGAAATTTAGCTTCCCTCCTCCTAACTCTTTCAAATCCTCTTAAATCTTTAAATACTTACATGTTTTTGTTCTTCCTTTTGTACTTTGGTCTGATTTCTTTATTTTTTTTGAGGCATATTAAATGTGTTTTTTAACAATAGCCTATAAACATGAGAAGATTGATTTCATTGTTTGATGTATTGTTAATAACTGTACTTAGTGCTCTTGTGTTTCTTTTGTTTGGAGAGTTTGCAAGTCTAATTTCTTCTCACCTTTGGATTTTTCTTTTGTTTCATTTTGATTTTGGCAAGAGCTCTCAAATGCCTCACTCTTTGATGTTCTTTCTGCACCCCCCCCCAATCAATGATTAAGCTCAGTTTTGTCTGATATGTTATTGGGTAATGCCAGTTGTGCTTCTTGGCTTTTTGGAATCCGTTGTTTAATTCTGTTTTCTGATTTCTTATGGTTGCAGAATAATCCTCTCTTATTCATATTGAGGTGATAAGGTCCTTTCATAGCTGAAGACCTTTTTCTCCAGTTGCTGGAAAACTTATACTTTGGTATTAAAATTCTGAGATTTAACTACTATGTGCCTTGGCATTATAAATTTTGAATTTTCTCTCTAGAAACTATTATAGATTTCACCCATTAGTACTTTGATGTCTATATTCCTGCCTTTTTAAATTTAATTTTATTTAATATTCTGCAATGAGACCAATGATTATTAAATCATCTTTGTACAGCCTATCTTCAAGTCAGTTATTTTGGCCTATTGGTCTTTGCTAATTCTACTTTGTTAATTCTGCTTTGAGAGCTCTGGTCCCTGACCTAATTTCCATCCTAATATTTTCTTTTAAAGTTTTATTTCTCTTTTGAACCATTCTTGAGTTTCTCATTGTTTCATGACCTCTGGGGAGTACAGAAATTATCTCTTTTCCTAAGGGAATTTTGGTTCATTATCCTTCAAAATACAATGCTCACTTAATGTAAAACATGTCCAGTGTCATCAGTTTATCCACACAATAGATATTCAGCCTTTAAATCTCACATCATTAGTTCCCTATTGAACATTTCCTTTTCCATTGGGTGTCCTTACGGGCATCTCAAACTTGGCATGTTCAAACCAGAGCTCATTATCTTTCCCCCCAATGCAACCTCTCTTCCTAACTTCCCTATTTCTCTTGAGGGCTTCATCATCTTTCTAGTCACTCAGAATCTTTCTTGGCTTCTCACTCTTCCTCATCACCCATATACAATAATTTGCCAAGCCTTATTAATTCTATTTTCATATCTGTTGCCTTCTTTTTCCTATAGATATGATTTGTTTCATGTTACATTTTTAAATGTAACTATTACATGAGATTTTTTGACTGACTTGACTGACCCCTCCCTGCCCCCCAAAAAAGAGACCTCTTGCTTCCTCAGGCCACTCTCTTATAAAACCTTTGATGTCATTCCTTCTGCATCTTTCTGGTTGGACAGACTTCACCTTAGTCTAGGTTAGAACCCAGTCTTTAGGACTCTAGCAGTCATTCAGGTCTAGGGACCATCCTCTTCCAGGATGCTGGGGAACCATGAGGCCTCTGGTATCCTCCCATAATACCCATGCATGATAGTTTTGATTTCTTCATCTGAAAACTGCCTATTCATATCCCTTGACTATTTGTCAATTGGGGAATGATTTGATTTCTTATAAATTTGACTTAGGGGTCAGCTGGGTAGTTCATTGGATTGAGAGCCAGACCTAGAGGCAAGAGGTCCTGGGTTCAAATCTGACCTCAGATACTTCCCAGCTGTGTGACCCTGGGCAAATCACTTGACCCCCATTGCCTAACCTTTACCACTCTTCTGCCTTGGAGCCAATACACAGTACTGACTCCAAGACGGAAGGTAAGCGTTTTAAAAAATAATAATAAATTTGACTTAGTCCTTTATATATCTGAGAAATTAGACCTTTGTCAGAGAATTTTGTTATAAATTTTTTTCCCAATTTGTTGCTTCCCTTCTAATTTTGGTTGCATGGTTTTGTTTGTCCTTTTACAAATTTTAAAGTGCCACTTTCACTTATTCTGATCTGACCGAGTAATAAGAAAAATAGAGATTCTTGACCAGCCAGTGCTTCATCATCCATATATAGCATCATTGCTGACATACAGCAAATGGAGAAATTTTGTATGTTGTGGATAAATTCACTTACTTTGGCAATATAGTACTTTCCAGGGATGTTCATATAGATGATGAGGTTGATACATAGATTGCTGGACTTCAGTGTTTGGGAAGCTCTGAAAGAAAGTGGGTGAGAGAAGTATTGGGCTGTCTAACAAATTGAAGGATCTCATTGCTGTGGGCCTAAGTAACCTGGACTGTCAACCAATGCCACACCAGCAATTTTAATCATGTCCATTTGAATTGTCTTTGGAAGACTCTGAAGATCTCCTGTCAAGATGAGGTACTGGGCATAGGTCCTTTCTCAAGCCGAATTTGCAGGCATTCAAACCTTTCTGCAGAGAGTGCAATTGTAATGACCTGGCCATGTTGTTCTAATGCCAAACATGCTTGCCTAAAGAACTATTTTATGGAGAACTCACACAAGGTAGTTGCTCCTACTGAGGAGAGAAAAATGATACTAGGATACACTCAAGGACTCTCTTTTTGGGGGAAGAGTCTGGAGGCTGCTTTTAGCTTTATGGAATAAAGTACATTTTTAAACCAGTGAACAACTGAGATCTTGCATTCTATGTGTCTTTCAATCCATTGTGGGAGTGTAAAAAGACATGGTCTGCTAAAAATCTGCTTCCCTTCTTTTATTACAGTAGATAATAGCTTCTCTAGACAAGAAGATAATTCTCAGAAAGTTTTTTTTAAATGAGAAAACAGATGCATAGGTTGATAGTTATCAATGTTCTCCCAATTATCTTTTTTGAGAATGTATTATTGGATTGTAGATATAGAACTAAGAAAGGACCTCAGAAGTCATATAGCTCATTCCAAATCAATTCAACCCAATCCATTAAATATTTATTAAGTGCTTACTATGTGGCAGGTAGCTAGGTGGCATGGAGGATAGAGTGCTAAGACTAAAGTAAAAAAGACTCATCTTCCTGAGTTCAAATTCAACCTCAAAAGTTATGTGACCCTGGGCAAGTCTCTTAACCCTGTTTGCCTCAGTTTCCTCATCTGTAAAATGATCTGGAGAAGGAAATGTCAGACCACTCCAATATCTTTGGCAAGACAACCCCAAATGGAGTCATGGGAAGAGTCAGACACAACTGATAACAACAATATGCCAAGCAATATACTGAGTGCCTGGGGCACAATTAATTTAAAAAAAAAGATAGTCTCTGCCCTCAATAAGTTTATACTCTAATGGGAGGAGGCAACATACAAAAAGAAACAGGAAAGATGAGAGGGAGGATCCAGGAGACATTTTCTTTCATGTAGCTGAAACCAGGGAGAGTAGCAGATGCAGAGTGCAGTCAGCAGAAAAGTTTAGTTTCTGCCCTCTATAAAGCAAGGCATTGGGAGGAGTTAAGTACTCCACTGTCCAGTCCTCCATCAGAGGGGAGAGGAGGCTGAGGTAGGTGATATCATTCAAGACTTAAATTACCATATGGTTGAGATTAGAGGTGATGAGTTTAACTGGGGAGGAACATTTTGTTTCCAAGAGAATAAATGTACTTGTACTTAAGGTTATATCAGTAATAAGCATCAGAGGTAGGATTTGAACTAATGTCTTCTTCCAGAGCCAAAAATCTTTCTATTCAATAGACATTGCTTATTAACATTATCTTTTTAAAAATTATTTTAGTTATTTGACTAAATTGGAAGAGATCTTAGGGGTTATTCTATAAATAAAAAAAAATGAGGCTCAGAGAAAAAACATGGCTTTGCCCTTTATGTGACAAACTTACACAAATAGGATATGGCAGAGTATGGATGCGAAACCAACAAACCGGATACTAAATCTAGAAATCTTCCCACTATACTATGATGCCTTCTTTTTTTCCCTGGGATGATTTATAAATTGATCCCATCAATGGGATCTGGAATGGAACGGAAAGGAATAAACATTTATAAAATGCCTACTATGTGCCCAGCACGGGTTTTTTGTACTATACAAATAACTCATTTGATCCACCCCAAACCCTAGGAAGCAATGACTATTATATTCCTATTCAATATTTGAGGAAACTGAGGAAAACAGAGGTTAAGTGGCTTCTCAAGGGTCACATAGCTAGGAAGTATTTTCAGCTAAATTTTAACTCATGTTTTCTTAACTCTAGAGTCCAGTGCTCTATCACCTGCACCACTGTTGCCTCTGGGATGAAATCTTGAGAATAATTTTAGTAATAGTAGCTAACAGTTATATAGCACCTGCTATGTTCCAGGCACTATGTTGAATGTTTTACAAATATTATCTCATTTAAGCTTCACAACTCCACTAGGTAGATGATATTATTATCCTCATATTATAAGTGAGGAAACTGAGGCAAATAAAGTTTAAGTGATTTAATCCACGGTCACATAGCTAACAAGGATCGGAGACAAGATTTGAACTCAGCCCTTCCCAACTCCAAACTTAGCACTCTATCCACTAGGCCACATAGTTGCCTCTGCAATGAAATCTTGAGACTAATTTAATGAAAATATATTCCAGGACAAAGTAGATTATAATCCCCTGTGAGAGTCTATCTGTAGTATTGTTTTTGCTTCTGGATGCTACATTTAAAAGCACAATTAAGGAAAGAAGATGATAAAACTAGAATATACCCAAAGTTTACCAGGATAGTGAGGACACTAGAGATAATGCCATATAAGTCTTATGTTGCTTCCATGGACACTGAGGCACCTTCTGCTCCATACTGAAGACTACAGTTAAACTAGGTTCAGTCCTAGGGAGCCTGGTATCTAATTGGGGGAGAAGGAAAACTAGGCTTTTTTTCTTATACTTTTTGGCTGGATATATGCCCACCTTAGGGAAAAATTTGCAGGCATCAAATTCACTGTCAGTCTACAAAACTCCCAGTAAAGCATAATCAGATTAAAATGTAATTTGCTTACATTAAATTAAAAAGCTTCTACAAAAACAAAACCAATGCAACCAAGATTAAAAAGCAAACAATGAATTTTGGGAAAAAGTTTTATAGCAAGTATCTCTGACAAAGGCTTCATCTCTCAACTATATAGAGAACTAAGTCAGATTTATAAAAATGCAAAGCATTCTCTAAATGAAAAAATGGTCAAAGTATAAGAACAGGCAGTTCTCAGGGGAATAAATTAAAACTATAGTCACATAAAAAAAACTTCAAATCACTACTGATTAGAGAAATGCAAATTAAAAATAACTCTAAGATAACACCGCACACCTTTTAGATTGGCTAATATGACAAAAAAAATGACAAATGTTGAAGGGCATGTGGGAAAATTGAGACACTGATATGCTGTTGGTAGAACTGTGAACTGATATAATCATTCTGGGAAGCAATATGGAACCATGCTCAAAGGATGATAAAACTATGCATACCCTTTAACCCATCAAAACTACTACTGGGTCTGCATCCCAAAGAGATCAGAGATAAGGGAAAAGGACCTACCTGTGCCAAAATATTTTTAGCAGCATTTTTTTTTATAGTGGAAATCATTTGGAAATTGTGGTATATGATTATAATGGATTACTATTACACCATAAGAAATGTTGAACAGGATGAGTACAGAAAAGTCTGAAAAGACTTATATTAACTGATATAAAGTGAAGTGAGTGATTTATGCAGCAACAGAAATATTATATGATGATCAACTGTGAAGGGCTAAACTATTAGCAGCCAAGCAAGTTCCCTAGATATCCACAAGGGATCCAGCATGCAAAATGCCCTCTGTAGGCAAAGAAGGAACTTTTGGAGTCTTATTGCAGGTCAAAGCATGCCATCTTTCACTTTATTTTCCTTATGTGTTTTTTATTGTATTGTGATAATGTGTCTTCTGTAATGGCATGAGCAACATGGAAACATGTATTGCATAAAAGCACTGGTATGATATATATATATATATATATATACATATATATATATATAACCTATATGAGGAGGGGAAGGGAAGGGAGGGAGGGAAGAAGGGAGAAGATCCAAATCTTAAAATGTCAGAAAACAATTGTCAACAATTGCTTCTACATATAATTGAAAAAATAAATAATTCAATAAAATAAAAAGGGAGAAATATAATTGTGAAATACTTAACAAAATAAATAAAAATACAATAAAGTATAGATAATGTTAATCTATGGTTTTCTGAGTCCATATGAGTCCAATTTTCTATTTGTTTGACATTACTGACTTGATTATAGCCCCAAATCTAGAATTTTCCCCTAAATGCATAATATGAATCAAACTTGAGAAGAATATTTGTTATTCACACCAAAAGGAATACAAAACACAGATCACTTGCAGTTGTCCATTAGACATAACAAACACAATAGGATTCAGCATGATCTGATAAGGGGCCGCTACTTAAATCTTTTCAGATAAAGTCATTTGTGGGATTACTGATAGGACATTTTATATTTCACTTTTGCTCAGCATTGACTGAACAACTCCTGGGTCATATCTGTTGATAAAAACGAGCAGGCCTGTCCATTTTATTTTTTGATAGTCCACTTAGATGTTGATGTTTCCCTTCTCCCAGTTAGCTGGAGTCATTAAAGAGCCTCTTAACCTCTGAAACTCATGAGATTGTCTCCAAACAGAGACACGTGCATCTCAGGAAACTGATTTCCCAAAGGTTGGGGAAGAACAGAAAAAAGGAAAACCAAACCTGACCTTAGGCCAGCCTAGACAAGTCTTCTGCTTTAGCTCTCATTTGTTCACACAAAATGGAGGAGCCTTCAAGCTACTTGAAATAATCTTGACACTATTTCCAGCTGGAAATGGGGAGAGAGCTGATAGTATTTTTTTTCCCTTTTGAATATCCATTGAGTCATCAGCTCTTCCAACTACACAGCTTAAAAGGAGACACTTCATCATTCCAAAAGCCAGTCACTTTCAGTGGGTCACAGATGGCTGGAAACAGGCTCTGAAGTTCCCATGTGGTTGACCAGAACCTGCAAGTACATTATTAATTTGCTACATGTGATAGCTCTCATTTTTTCCCCATTCTTTCAGTTGATTTCTTGACTTTGGACCTTATGTAAATGCTACATTCCATAGGACCCATCTGACCTAACTGCTGTCTTTTTTTTTAAACCCTTACCTTTTGTCTTAGGAGATAAGGTAAGAAGAAAAGTAAGGGTGTTTTTAAGTAAATAGATGAATATATAGGATACATGGAAGTATTCAGGGAGGACTAGCACTATGAAGGCTTGCTGAGCCTTTTTTTTAAAAACACCCTTACCTTATCTTCCATCTTAGAATCAATACTCTATATTGGTTCTGAGTCAAAAGAGTGGTATGGGCTAGTAGTTAAGTGACTTGCCCAGGATCACACAGCTAGGAAGTATCTGAAGTCAGATTTGAAACCAGCACCTCCTATCTCCAGGCCTAGCTCTCTATCCACTGAACCACCTCACTGTTCCAATTGCTGAGCCCTATTTATGACTGCTCATCTACCTTTGGTATCTTCCTTTTACCCAACTCTCACCCATGGCTCCAAGAAGTCGTAGTATGCAGTGTCTATACCCTGGCAAGTTGTCTTGGCAGATGGGCTAAAACCAGATTGAGAGCAACAAGTAGGTCTCAAACCTATGGATGAGTTAGGGAGACACCAGCTCCAAGAATGTGAAGACTCCCCCCAGAAGAATGGGCAGATGAGAATAATTTGTTGTCATCTATTGTGGGGTACATAGCTAGAGCTTAGTCATAGATGGAAGAGTCCAAGATCATCCACTGCATCCTGGACCATCACCACCATCCTACCTTTTGCCTTGCCATTAGACTTGGATGACTTTGGAAGAGGATGAGGTTGATAACTTTGTGCAACTTTGCCTCACATCCAATTCTCAAGCAAATATCACCTTGCAATGTCATTATTCCTTTTCAGAACTAAGGATGAATAACAATATAAAGCTGGCAAAGTGCTTTACAAATATGATTTCATTTTACTCTCACAACAGCGCTAGAAAGTAGGTGCTATTGTTACCCCTATTTTATAGATGGGGAAATTGAAGTTGACAACAGTTAACTGATTTATCTTACCCAGGGTCATAAAGCTAGTAAGTGGCTAAGACTAGATTTGAACCCAGGTCTTCAGGGGCTTTGTCCACTGTATCTGTGGGATTTGAAGACTGGTCTTCTGTTTCTAGTCAGTATTGTTCTCACTATACATTCTAATCCCATATAATCATGTCTGAAGAGAAAAAGTCATGAAAAGGAGAAAAGCAGTCATTACCTGGGCAGCTCATATTAAAAGATAGAGTGTGATGGATTAAAGTCAAGAGTGTAAATTTTGTGTGACTAGCAGGGAAAAGTTTTTGACAGTAAATTCAGAGTGACAATCTGTATACTGTGTACCACCGTTTGTCATATTTATTATCCTTTGTGGAGACGTTGCAGACGGTCATTATTTTTTTTAAAACAATGCTCAATAAAGCTTAGAATTGAAGGCTTCTCATTCTAACAATGCAGGCAGAAAGCTTTAAATCCAAGCTACTGTGTCAAATCACAGTATGTTATATAATGAAACTTTCATTGAATCGTATCCATAAAACATCCCGTTTCCAGATAGGGCAGTGATATATACTCAGATGATATATGACCTATGCATGGGGAAGCATTGTAAATGCAACCATTCATACTTCAAACCAATAAAATGGAAAGTTCATACCATGGTATGCTTGTGCCTATATCAATAATAATCATCAGCATCACCCATTTGCATGTGCTCATCTCCTTCCATTCAGTGATCTTCAGGTGTTTCCAAAGAGGAAATGACAAGTTGGGGCAAATCAGTTTCCAGACCATGTCAACTGGATCTCTTCAAGTGTCTCTCCCATTTGTTCTTTTTAAAAAACCCTTCGTTTCCATCTTAGAATCAATACTGTGTATTGGTTCCAAGGCAGAAGAGTGGTAAGGGCTAGGCCATGGGGGTTAAGTGACTTGCTCAGGGTCCAGCTAGGAAATATCTGAGACAAGATTGTACCCAGGACCAGTGAGCCACCTAGCTGCCTCCATTCCCATTCATTCTTTTCTTCTCCTCCATTACACAACCCATCTGATCTTGACCCTTACTGTCTCTCTTTTGAACTATACTTAAAGCCTCATGGTGAGAATCCCTGCCTTAAAGTCTCTCCTCTCCAATATATAATCTACACAGTTTCCAAAGTGATAATCCTAAACCACAGGTCTGATCTCATCATTCCTCTGCTCAAGAACTCCTCATCTCTCCTCCTTAGTATCCCTCAGTCCTCTCGGTATCCCTTACTCCTTTCAAGGCTCAGCTCATGCACCACTGTCTTCTAAGAAGCCTTTTCTAAGGAAACCAGATCCAGAGGAAAGGAATTATTTCTAGAGTCAACAGATCTAGACTCAAATGCTCACTACGTGTGGGACCTTAGGCAAGTCACTTAAGAGGGGGTTGTACAAGGTGGTCTCTAGGTTTTTTTTAGCTCTACATCAATGAATCCTTGGCTAGAGGTAAATCTCACTTAAATAAATTTATCATGTTTTCCCTTGTGTGTGTGTGTGTGTGTGCGTGTGTGTGTGTGTGTGTGTGTGTGTGTGTGTGTGTGTGTGTGTGTGTGTGTGTGTTGGAGAGGCTTGCCCCAGTTTCTGATTTAGATTCAGCTGGCAGTGCTTTTCAATAACTTTACCATTATTATATATCACTCCTCCCTTCCCTTTACCATCTCAGAATCTTGGCCTCTCTGTCAAGAAATTAATGATCTTTGAGGCAATGGGGGGAAGTATGGAAATCCTTTTACAGAGCAAAATACTCACATTCATTTTTTCATTCATTCAATTTGCAATATGAATAAAATCTACTGATTTCTGTTTGGTATATTATGTGCCAGCATAGCTCCAGTGAGAGCCTAGACTTGGGTGCCACTGCAAAGAAGTATAGCATATCTAGCTTCCTTATCCTTTTCTCCTTATAAGGCCTGTCCTCCACTCAATCCCCCATTTTGGGTTCTGTCAACTGCCCTAACAGTTTTAACTGATAATGACTTAAAAGACAGTATTGTCTTCCTATAAGGGTATGATGTTCTTAAAGAAAGAAAATCCTTTAAGACCCACAAAATGCCAGTGGTCATATCAGTGTTGCCTAAAATATCATAACCATCAGGCAATAATCAAAGGAGATAATAGCCATAGAGCACCTAGCACTTAGAAGACATTTAATAAATGCTTGCAAATATTAATAGGAGGGAAGCTTTGCTAACAGGGAGATGGAGAGAGCACTCATGTGTGCTCATTTTACAAAAGAGGAAAATGAGGCCAATGGGGTTAAATGACTTGCTCAGGATGGTGCAGTTAAATTTTTAAGACCAGATTTGGTTATCTATCCACTGACTGTATCAAAAACCCATCTTTTCTATATGAAGTCCTTTGTGAAGTTAATGCAAAATCTAGTTGCCATACCCCAAAAGTCTTGAGCTGATGCTATTGTCATGAGAAAGCCATATGGTATCCTTCTGGTCCTTACATGCCTTTTCAGATATGATCCCTACTCCTGACAAATTGGTAGATTGAATTCTGGCCAGAACAGGAAAAGAATTGGGGGGAGGGGTCTTTTGTCTTCCCTTTCCTTTCTCCCCAGTTTTTTTTTGTATTGAATCTGAAAGTCAGCCAAGTATCTTCTCTACCTGTAAAGTTTTCTTTGCTCCTTAAAGCTCCTCAAATCATAGCACCAAACATCTCCGAAGTTTGACCTTGTTGGTAATTATCCTCTTCTCAGGATGTAACTTTGATCAAGGAGGTTCCTGGAGTTTTTTTCCACCAAAAAAAAAAAAAGCCAGAAAATAAGCTGGGTCTATTGAGAATGGTTAATGAAAAAAGAAAGGCCTTATTTGGAAAAGTTTCAGTTGTCAACCTCCTGATCAGCTCCAGACATGCCTCTGAGAAGTGTTAATAGAACCCTGCAGGGAGCCTGCTGGGGTCTAGGAAGCAATTCACAGTGGGTTGGTGCCATTAACAACTCTAATTCCGGTGATTTGCACAAGGCTATTAAATGGTCTGCATTCTGAAAATCCCTGGAAGCTCCAGTCCTCTGAGGAGGAGTACTGGAGCTTGGGCTTCCACCAGGGGGGCATCCAGTAGAAGGGCTCCCATTCCCAAAGATGAGAGGTCTAGGAAGGAAACGAAGAACTGTATGAGTCCCAGTTGCTGCTCCTTTGCTGCCTGTGGCTGTGATAAAAAGGGCTCCCTCCTGCAGGGCTCTAATATGCTATTAGAGGTTATGTTCCTTTTCTGGAAACTCAGCTCTCTCCCCTCACCTCCCCCACCCCCAACATTAATTAAAAGCAGGAAATAGCTCATAAAAAATGTGAATCTCTTTTCCTCTGCCTTTGCCTTCCTCTCCCCTCTCAAGAAACTCTCACCTCTGGAATATTTTGAATGAACTTCACAAAGGACTTCACATAGAAAGGATGGGGCTTTGATACAATCAGTTAGATTTAAATTTTACAGCTTGACTCAGGGAGGGCTGCAGAAGGGACATGCTGGTCTCCAAACCCAGTTGTCCCTGCTTCTGGTAGAGTCTGATTTATAGTCTCCAAATTGGAATCAATTTAAGATTGTAGGATTATAGATTTAGAGGAGGAAGGAAACTTAGAGGTTCATTTTATAAATGAGGAAACAGATTCAAAGAAGTTAGATGACTTGCCCAGTATTACATGACTAGCAAGTGTTCAAGGCAGAATTTGAACCCAGGTCTTCCTGACTCCAAGCACTCTACCCACTTCTAGCCCAGTCAGTCTTCTCTGTGTAGGTGATAGAACTGGGACTTACATAGATTAAATTAACTGCGCTTTGTTTCTTTTATTTCTTCTTTCCCTCTTTTTTCCTTCCTTTTTATTTTCCTTTGTTTTTTCTTTCCCTTTTTCTTTCTTTTTCTTCCTTATCTCTTTTGTTCCTTTCTTCTTTTCCTTTCTTCCTTTCCTTCCTTCTCTTTCTTCCCTCATTTTTCTTATTTTTTCTTTTTAATTCCTTTCTTTTCCTTCTTTCCTTCTTTCTCTCTTTCTCTCTTTCTTTACTTCTTTCCTTCTTTCTCTCTTTCTCTCTTTCTCTCTCTCCTCTTCTCCTTCTTTCTTTCTTTCTTTCTTTCTTTCTTTCTTTCTTTCTTTCTTTCTTTCTTTCTTTCTTTCTTTCTTTCTTTCTTTCTTTCTTTCTTTCTTTCTTTCTTTCTTTCTTTCTTTCTTTCTTTCTTTCTTTCTTTCTTCCTTTTGTTAGGGTCCAGTTCGTCGCCCACCACCAAGGAAGACCCATAGACAATGCAATCGAGCAAAAGGGTCGTTTATTGATCTGGTGCGCACCAGAGGGAGCTCAGCAGAAGAGTTCCATCTGTGGCTTGTGAGTGCAGGACTTTTTATCGCCTGCCAGCGATATCACCCATCAGCATACATGGCTCACAAGTTCTTCCTGGAATCTATGGCTAGGGTGTTGACACATTTACGTTCTCTGCCGGGGGTCTGTTTGTCAGATGTTCTACAATGATATGTGCTACCATGACCGAGCAGTTCCCTGCTTGGGCCTCCTTCACTTCCATCTTGTGTTTCTTTTCCATTACTTTCTTCTATTTTTCTCCTTCCTTTCCAATCTTTGTTTCCTTCCTTCCTTTTCTCTTTCTTTTTTATTTCTTTTCCTTATTTTCTCTTTTTACTTATTCCTTTCTCTCATTCTTTCCACCCTTTCTTTCTCTTTCCTCTTTTGTATTTTCCCCCTTTATTTCTTCCTTCCCTTCCTCCTTTTCTATTTTATTCCTTTATTATTTGCCACCCCCATCCCCATAGTTAATGCAATTTCACCGAAGAGAGTACTAACAAGAGGGCTTGGGTGGGTGGGAAACAGTAAGAATCTTTGACCCTATGAATTCTTGCTCTCTTTGGGATATTTGATATTTGAGAAGAGAAGAGCTTCAAAGAAGTGTCTAAGAAGTTGAAAACTATTTGCTCATAACCTGTTATGAACAAATAAGTTGAAGAAGGAATGCATTTCAAGCAAAGGACCTCATCAATGTAAAATCATGAAAAGAGGAGAATATTTATGAACAGGAAAATTGTCCCAAGTCCTCCTTGATTCTCATTTCTCTTGCTTTCCATATTTAATCAGTTGCTAAGTCCTGCCAATTCTACCACTACTTTTCACACATATGTACCCTTCTCTCTACTCTCATAGCTACCACCCTGGTTCAGAACCTCACCATCCCTAGCCTAGATTTTTGTAATCAGACAAAAAAAAATCATTCATCTTTTTTAACCTCTCTGATGTATGTGACACTTTGGAATTCCTCCTTAATATTCTCATATCCCTTTACTTCTCTGGCACTGAAAAGTCTTGGTTCTTCTACTTTTGATTTCACTCTCTATATTCTTTGCTGGCTCTTCCTCCTTCTCCAAATCACTGTATGTGGGCTATATTCTTGACCTCATCTCTTTTCCCCTGTTCCCTATCACTTTAGTTGATTTTTTTTTCAACTCCTATAGTTTTAATGATCTCTCTCCTGTGCCACAGATTCCTTCTCACCCGGTTTCTATGATATTGCCTCTCTCCTGGGTCTCTATTTACCTGTGAGTCACAGAATCATAGAACTTGAGAGTTGAAAAAGTCATTAGTGGCCTTCTAGCCCAATCCATAGAACAAAGGAATATCTACTAAAATATGCCCAAATAAGTAGTTTGATTTTGCTCCATCTCCTTTGTTAGATCACTCATCTCCTAATTACTAAATAAGGAAGTCCCTTTAGACTTTCTTGACATTTCCCCCCCCCCTTTCTTTTACTCCCATTAATTCAGTGATCACTTTTTTTTTTTTGCTTTCAAGGCCAAGTCTGCATTAATAGAGAGAATTTCCTCATCTGGTATTTCCCTATATCAATGAAATCACAGGCACAATTCCTATTGAATTTTTACAGAAACTTTACATATAAAGAATTTTTTCCAATCAAAATTTTTTTCTTCCAATCAAAATTTTTTTTTCTTCTTAATCTACTTTTATTGGTTTTATTCAAAGAGAAACTTTGGAATTTTATATAATTAAAATTGTCCATTTTGCCTTTTGTGGTCCCTTTATCCATTATTTTGTTTTGACTTTTACTTCTAAACCAACCTGCCTTCCATTTTCTCCTAGTATTTCATGATTGATCTTTTACATTAAGGCTATTTATCAATTTGAAACTTATTTTTGTATACATTGTAAAGTTCCTGTCTAAACCTAATTTTTGTCAGACCACTTTCCAGTTTCCCAGTAGTGCTGAATCCAGGATTGCACCAATGGAATAGGATATCCTTCCCCCTCCTCTATCTCCAGTAATCCATACCATGCCACAGTGAAACCAGGATATTTGTTTAAAAATACACATATGCTTCTATACTTGCAACTCTCCTTGCCTGAACTTTTCTAACTCAGTAATAGTGCTGCCTCTATATGTGTGGTTTTTTTTTCTTTTGCTAGGCAATGTAAGTGTGAGCAATATGGCAGAAATCTGGGACTTTCAGTTATTATGGCTGTATGGGACATCACACAAACCAACTCTTCCCCCTTTAACTCCAGAAATGATCTAAAAAGGGTGAGCAATACCCCCTTTCTCCTCCCACTCTGCACAAGAGGAAAGAATTAAAAATCCCTAGGTTTGTCTTGGGGTTGGTTTGTCTTGCTCATAATATTTCTTAGGTTTATTGAATCCTGGGCTATTGTAATGTCTGGTTACTTCTAGGCCCCACTTATCTAGTCTGTTGTCCTCAGATACTTTTCTATTTTTGTAAGCTATAAACAATAGTTTTGATGATTACTTCTTCATAACATAGACATAGCTGACTCTTCTTTCTCCCTCACTCCTTGCAACCTGGGAGGTGAGAGTGGGAAGGAATAAGCACTTACATAGCACCTATTATTGCTAGTTTTAAAAATATATCATTTGATCCTCACAACAACCCTGCAAAGAAGGCACTTCCATTCTACAGTGGAAGAAATCAAGTCAGATGGAGGATTGGTTACTTACTCAAAGGCACACAGTTATTGTGTCTGAGATTGGATTTGAACTCAGATATTCATTGCACCTACAGACCAGGAAAGCCAGCCTTGCTAAAGCATTGAGACACCTTTGGAAGAGAGAGAAAGCAGCATGTGCCAGGTAAGTCAACCTATCATTATTATCTTGACCACCATCTCTCCCAGAATCCCACTAAAAAAAGCCTGGGACCCTCAACTCATAAGGATAACAATGTCCCCTAGACTTCTAGTCTTGCTTCCAGCCTGGGCTCCAGAGATATCAGTGAGGTAGAAGGAGCCCACTTTCTTTGCCACCATAAACATGAATAGCTGACCAATTCCTATACACTGGCAGGTAAGCCCTAGGGCTCTGCTTTCAGCTCAAGCATAGCAACCATCAACTCAGTAAACAACCCCTGTGGAGATGCAGTCTGACAACTTCTTCAACAGGTGATCCAGTCTTAGCTACTTAGATTCAGAAAAGAAATTCATACTACCAGAGTTCTTAGCACTGTCAAATAGTTCAACAGGGGAAAAAAAAGCTGATATGATTTTATCAGCAGAAATAACATTAAAGAAGAGATATTTCTCATCTGTTTTGCTGTTGTTACTCTTAAGGACTCTGGAACCTCCCTGCCATATTTGCTGCTAAAATCTAATATGTGTGTTGTATCCTTATCATGACTCTGGTAGACTCCCTACCCCAATGTACAAAAAAGCTGGAGGGAACCTCAAAACCCTTGAGTCATCTTCATCTCCATGCCTACACCTTCATATGTCACCAGGGTAAAACCAACCCCTTTACTCACCACAGAGGACATTGAAGATGAAATAGCCACCAATTCTCCCAAGAGTTGTCCTACAACAGCCACCATGAATCAGCATTAGTCTCAAGGTCCAGTTGCCTCCATTCTTTCTCCTAATGCTTGGTCTTGCTAGAACCAGATGAGAATTCTATAAAAAGCCTATCAGAAACCTGGAAGACTTATATGAAGGGATACAAAGTAAAGTGAACAGAGCCAGGAGAACATTGTACACAGTAACAACAATAATGTATGATGATCAGCTGTGAATGACTTAACTATGATCAAGACAAGGATCCAGGACAACTCCATGGACCTCATGATGAAAAAAAAGAAAGAAAGAAAGAAAGAAAGAAAGAAAGAAAGAAAGAAAGAAAGAAAGAAAGAAAGAAAGAAAGAAAGAAAGAAAGAAAGAAAGAAAGAAAGAAAGAAAGAAAGAAAGAAAGAAAGAAAGAAAGAAAGAAAGAAAGAAAGAAAGAAAGAAAGAAAGAAATCCAGTCTCATAAAAGGAATCTGAATGCAAATTTTAAAATACCATTCTTCAATGCCAAGAATTGTTCTAGAGTAAGCAATATGTGTCTTGTTTCACAACATGATGAACAGGGATATATGTACCATATGATAATATATGTACAACCTATATCATATTACCTACCTTTTGAGGGAGAGGGGTTAGAGGGAGGGAAAAAAGAAAGAGAAATGGATTTCTAGACATGGCTAATGTGAGGATTTGTTTCTCTTGGATAAGGATATTTATTGTAATCTATTAAGTGTTTATAACAAATTATGTGTACTATATTATTATGTTACATATTATGTAATAAATAAAAAAATAAATGGTAACCCAAAAAAAGACTACTGACTGGGGAGGGTGACCATCCCATCTAGAGCCCCAAAGGGATGTCCCTGGCCTATTTCTATCATCTTTCCCGACTTCCTTTCACATTATAAGTTGTTTTCTCTATTGAGATGTTTCAGTCCTACCTGACCCCTTTTGAGGTTTTCCTGGCAAAGATACTTGAGTGGTTTGCCTTCCTTCTTCAGCTCAATTTGCAGATGAGAAAATTGAGGCAAACTGAGGTTAAGTGACTTGCCCAGGGTCACATGGGTAGTAAGTATTTGAGACTAGAATTAAACTTGGGTCAGCACTGCCCCAACATTTTAAGTATGTTTCCTCAAAAATCTGGCTTGCTTTATCATCTTGTGTGCTTCATTATTCCTTTGATTGGACCTTCATGTTCAGAACTTTCCCAAGTCTGCACTCCTCTGTTAGAATGTAAGCTCCTTGAGAGCAGGGACTTTCTTGCTTTTCTATTTGCATCCTCAACATTAATCATAGTGCATTATGTGTAACAAATATTTTATAAACGTGTTTTCATTTACTCACTTATCTCATCATTTGCCAAGTGTTGACAATTTTGCTTTCACAAAATCTATTTTTCTTTCTACTCAAACAACCACAGTTCTAATTCATGCTCTCATCAATCTATAACATTTATTGTACCAGATATTGTGCTAAGTCCTAGAAATACACATACGAACTAGGAAAGATCATCTCTGCCCTCAAAGACCTTACAGTCTAATAAGGGAACAGTCATGGTGACCAGAGAAGAATACTTTGAGAAAGAAGTCCTATCCTAGGTCTGTGGTCCTGAATTATTTTCCATCGAGTGCCCAGGGGGCAAATTCACACTTTCTGTGAGACCCCACCCCCACCCCATTTACAAGATGAGAGTTTGAAGGACCAAGTACTTGCTTTGGGCTGCTGGGACAGAGAAGTGGGAAATGCAAAAAATGTCCTCAGGCACTGGGAAGAGGGGGAACAGAGTAGCTCCCAGAGTAACAGCTGCACACGGATGCCATGTCTTTGCCAACATTTTCTAGGTAAATGAAACATTAAAAGAAAGCCTGTGAAATTTATGACTAAGGAAAGACACTTCTAGTTAAACAGGTTTTTTTTTTCCCCCTCCTAAGATCACACTAACAGATTTGCTTTCAGAATAAGCTTCTCCTTTTATATTCTAGAACCACTTAGCCTTTCTCTAAAATATTTCTGTAAAATAATACGTGTGGATTTTCTAGTTTTTCATATTAAAATTTCATTTATTTAAGATATTCCTCTTGAGGGAATAGTTTTCAATATCTTTCCACCCTTCAAGAGAGTCAGTATAAGGAATAATTGGTATATTACGTCTCTTCCTTTTGAAAATTACTACATAGAGGGACATCTAGGTGGCACGGTCCTGGATCTAGAGTAAGGAAAACTCATTTTCCTGAGTTAAAAATCTATTCTTATACTTACAAGCTATGTGACCTTGGGCAAGTCATTTCACTTTATTTGTTTCAATTTCCTTATGTGGAAAATGAACTGGAGAAGAATGTGGCAAATCATTCCAGTATCTTTGCCAAGAAAACCCTAAATGGGGTCACAAAGAGTCAAATATGACCAAACAGCGAACATGAGTTTAGTCAAGGGAGAAAAAAATCCTCATTCTGGAAAAGAGGTGTATACAGATGTATTAATCAATCAATCATTAAACATTTATTAAGCACCTGCTATGTGCTAGGCACCATGCTAAGTACTGGAAATACAAAAAGAGGCAAAAGATAGTCTTTATCCTTGAAGAGTTTTCTTCCACAAAAGGACTAATATGGAAAAAAGTTTTACAGGATTGCACATGTAAAATCTATATCAGGTTGTTTACTGTCTCTGTGAGGGGGGAGGGAGAGAATTCAGGATGCAGATTTTTTTGCTAAAAAATTTGCATGTTTTTTGGGAAAATTAAAAAAATGAATATAGTCCCCTTTGCAGAAAGTTATAGTTTCCTACCATTTTTCATAGTCTTTTGTGTGAACTGTTCCATTGCAATTATCTTATGCATATTTGTATTATAATTATTAATGTACCTGTCTTGCTTGCTCTATCAAATTGTAAGCTCTTCAAGGCTAAAGTGTAGATCTGATTTAGGCTACATATCCAGTCCAGGTACATAAAATATATTTGCATTTAATTGCCTCAGGTTATGCAGTTAGAACCAGAATTCCTCATTCTAATCCAGTTCCTTTTCTGATACACTCCCTCCTCTTCTGTCAAATTCTGCTCCACAGCAAATCATTTTGTAGTGAATGAGCTGCCATAATCTGTTCTCAGAAAAGCATCATAAATTAGTCATTTATACCTTAGTGTAAATGAGTATTTCACCAACATATCTGCATTCTCTTTCCCCAGGCTAAAATGATTATGATATGTGTCTTATTCAGTGTTGCTTGTTTTCCTCTCTGGGTCTTGGTTTCTTTGCCTTTAAAGTGAGGGAGCTGAGCTGATGCTAAAATCCTTTCTAGCTCAAGCATTCTATGCACCCTGGACTTTGGACAGAGGCAGCTCTTTGGAACAGTGGAGATAGAGTGTTGGGTCTAAGGTCAGAAAGAACTAGATCCAAAGTCTGGCTCTGATATTTATTAGCAGTGTGATCCTGGATAAGTCATGTCACCACTGCCTGCCTTAATTTCCTCAACTATAAAATGGAGTTAATAATAACACCTATCTCTAAGGGTTGTTGTGAGAATTAAATGAGATATTTATGAAGTGGTTAGCAGAGTAGCTGGTACATAGAAGGTGCCAGATTGATAGCAATGTCCAAGGAATCTACCTCTGGTGTCCCATGTGCCTCTTGTCCTAGAAGCCTTTTTCTGCATGGTAGTATGTCTATGGGTCATTTATATATTCATCAGAGAGTGGGTTCTTTTTCCCCCTCCTCATACCTTAGTTCTCACATGATCCCCAGAGCTTCCTTTAAAGTTAATTAGACAGACAGCTAGGTAGCACAGTGAATAGAACACCATGCATGGAGTGCAGAGGACCTAGTTTCAAATCTGGCCTCAGATAACTTCCTAGCTATGTGATCCTGGGCAAGTCATTTAATCCCAGGTTGTCTAGCCCTTGTGGCTTGGAATGGATACCAAGATTTAGAAGGTACAGGTTAAAAAAAAAATAAAGGTAATTATCCATGTGGCTAGAGTTCATTATAAAGATAATTACAGTGGCTAGAGAACTTAACAGCATAAGGAAGATCTGTCTTTTGGAGATGTTAAATTGAATGTTTTATAGGTCTCTCAAATTCAACATATCTAGAATAGAACTTATTATTATTTCTCCCAAGTCTCCCCTCTTCCCAGCCTTGAGTAACTACACTATCCTTCTAGTCACTCAGATTCAATTTGATTCCATCTTTAACTCCTCACTCTCACCCAGCCCACATATCTAAGATTTGTTCTTGATTCTACCCTTGATTTTTCAAACATTTCCACTTCTTCATCAGCAGACTGGGGATGCTTTCAGTCCTGCAGACCCCTCCTCTGACCGGTGACTTCCTACCCAGGACCACCATTTTGTGCCAGATGATCCATGCTCGAATCTCACCTGGCCCCATTCCTGATTTTTGGACTTTTCCACCCTGCCTCTGTACAGGTGTCCTCCTTCCCTTTCCCCTTCACCCAGTTAGAATGTAAACTCCTTGAGGGTAGGAACGATCCTTGGGGGGGGGGGCTTTAATTTATATTCTTAGCACTTAGCATAGTGCCTAACAAATAGTCAGCACTTAGTAAATTTTCTGTCTCTCTCTGATCCATTTATCTACTTACCTACCCACCTATTTTGTATTTCTACCTTTACAACATTTCTTGAACACATTCCTTTCTCTTCATGCAGACATGGACTATTGCAATAGCCTTCTAATTGGTAAGCCTTTCTTTCTCAGATCTCTTCCCCCTCCAGTTTGCACTCAGTTATCAAAGTGATTTTTCTAAGGCATAGATCTAGCTATATCATTCCCTTTCCCTCTGATTTAAATAAACAACTCAGTTTAGCCTTACAATCAAATAAAAACTTCTTTGTTTAACATTAGGTCTTCGTTGCCTTACTACTTCCTAATTTCCAGCTACAATGTACTATTTACCGTTCCTCATATAGAAAATTACATCTCCTATCTCCATACATTTGTCCTGGCTGTCTCCCATCCCTATAATGATTTTCCATCTTGCTTCCATCTTTTACTTGGAAAATAGGGACTGTCTTTCTTTTATATTCATATCTCTGGCACAAGTAGCTCTTTTTTTAAAGACACTTCAAAAGTTGAATGTATTCCAACTACATGAGCAATAATACCCTTTTTTGGTTTAGGAAATTATTCATTAGAGAGAATAGATAACTTTTCCAAATAATGCTAGGGAGCCTTTCTTGTCTATAGTTCTCAGTTTTCCTTACTGGGAACTATTTAGGGTCAAGGAATAAAATGTTATAGCTTTCACACTTTCAGTCAGTTTTTCAGACATGTCTAACTCTTTGGGGTCCCCAAACTTTTTTACACAGGGGGCCAGTTCACTGTCACTCAGACCATTGGAGGGCTGGACTATAAAAACCTAACCCTAACCCTAACCTAGCATCAGTATACACAGCGCAGAATCCCCTCCCCCAGATCGCCACACCATGCTGATGTCTTCCATTGTGCAACCACATAATCCTTTGGGCAGCCTCCTTCTAAGGCGCCATGCAAAAGATTACGTCACCAGAAGTAGTACTGTACATGAGCAATGCCACCACATACAGTGCTCCTCTCACTGACCACCAATGAAAGAGGTGCCCCTTCCAGAAGTGTGGAGGGGGCTGGATACATGGCCTCAGGGGACCCCATGTGGCCCGAAGGTTGTAGTTTGGGGACCCCTACACTAAAGCCTGTATCAACTTAGTGTACTGTTCAGTGGGGAATCTCTGATTCTAGGAGTGAGATTCTCCTTGTTGGTGAACTCAAGCAACCCTCCTTGGTTCAAATTCTCCTTTGTTGTTCCCCTAACACCAACATAAGTAGAACAAATCTGAGTTCTATATACTAAAATATTTGAGGAAAGATCTCAGCTTAAAGTGGGAGAGAGGGAATGATCTCCCCTATGGGAACTCCCTTCTTAATTGTCTCTAGAATTGAAAGCCTTGAAGCTCAAGGAACATAATAGAGCCAGCCCCGATACGTGTCCACAGCATTAAGGGTTCAAATATGGCTCTCTCAACAATCTCTCTGCAGCTCTTCTTCTCTCCATGTGTATCTCTTGTATGCCTTTCCCTTTAGTTTGTGCATCGAACTAGTCTTTTGTGCAGGTATACAAACATCATACTCAACATCCTGCCAACCAATGGGGGTTACATTGTCTGCCACTAAGCAATAGGCAGCCCAGGGATCTCTCCCTGGAAAATCTCCTCTTTTTACATGCCATTAAGCTTATTTTTATGTGTGTTCATATTGTCTCCCTTCATGGAACATAAGCGCCTTAAGAAGCAGTTATGTGGTACAGCTAGGTGGCAGCTAGATGGCTCAGTGGGCAGTGAGGAGGTGCACTGGATAGAGTGACAGGTCTGGAGTCAGAAAGACTGGACTTCCTAAATTCAAATCTGTGACCTGGGCTCTGTTTACCTCAGTTTTCTCTTCTGGAAAATGAGCTGGAGAAGAATATGGCAAACCACTGCATTATTTTTGTCAAGAAAACCCCAAATGGGGTCAAGAAGAGTTAGACACAACCGAGCAAAAAAATTTTTCAAATTAATTACGTATTCAGAATATTTATTTCACTGCATTCCAAAAAGTATAATTAGAAGGTAAGGGGGAAACCAAACCAAACAAATAAGAACCAAGCAGATAGAGAGGGTCTGGAATCAGAAAGATGTATCTCTCCTTCCCTTTCCCTGTTTCAATCTTTTAAAATAAACCCTTTTTTTCATAAGGAAAAAGCAGTCAGATTGAGGTTTATCTCAGGGTCAGGTCTAAAACCTTCCAGGCTGGCCTTCTAGCCTGACCCAGACAGAGACATTTATCAACTTAGCATCTCTCTAAGTGAAAAAACTCACTTTTTTTCAGCTCATATGTGACCTCGGACACCTCCTAGCTGTATGACCCTGGACAAGTAACTTAACCTCTGTTCATTTCCATTTCCTATCTGTAAAATAGGGATAATAATAGCACCTTCCTCCCAGGGTTGTCTTGAGTAGCAAATGAGATGATAATTGTCCAGTGCTCAGCATGTAATAAGCAATACATAAATGTTAGTTATTATTAATAAGAGCAGATTGTTTTATTATTATCTCTATAGCCTGAGAACCTAGCGTGGCTCCTGGCACAGAGTAGGGATTTAATAGATTCCTGTTGATTGTTTAATCAAAGAGAATCCATTGATTCTAATTTAATCTAATCTTATTGAAGTGCTCTCTGGTTTGGGGATATGAAAGGCAATGATTATAGCCAAGGAGTCTCTGTGTGAGGAAGGGGTCTGAAAGAATTCCAGGGCAAATTGCAATAGGGGACTAATTGTTGATGTGAAAAGAAAAGTGAGAGCTGAATTTGAAGTGGAGGCAGGGTCAAAACCTGCAAAGATTTTTTCAAGACAAAATCTGAGAAGGGATAAAGACTGGGGTCCAAGATGCAGTAGTTCAGTACCAGGAAAGTAATTAATAGCATGGAAAACTAAGGCAAAAGTAATCTCAAATTTCTGTAGTCAGTCTTTGGACATGTATTTTTTTTAATGCTTCACCTCCTGTTTCTCTGAAGTCTCTTCAGCTGAAGAGCCCCCATTGTCAATGCCTTTCTCTTCTCCATGGCAACAGATGAATCGACATGGCAATGGCCAGACTAGGAGTAAGAATAGAACTGAATCTCATCAGAGCTATGCCATTAACTTGCTCTGAGATCTTAGGCAATTATTTGCCTTTTCCCAATCTCAATTTCCTCATTTGTCAAAAGCAGATAATAATACCTGTTTAGCTTCTTCACAAATTATGAGGATTAGGAGGACTGAGTCAGGTATATACTAAGTGCTTTGACAAATTCCTTGTGGTCCCACTAACTACACACTCCCAAGAAGTCAACGGTTGAACAAAAGGTTCCACGTTTGCCAAAAGTATCCGTAGCATTACTCTTTGCAGTAGCAAAAAATCTGGCAATTAAATGGAAAATAATGGTTGAACAAATTTTGGCAAATGAATATGAGTTGGATAAAAATGACCACCCACCTCAAATTACATTACAAACCTGGAGTCAGAGTGAGAGCAGAAGAAGCAGACCTTTATTCTTTCCCATGAAAAAGGAACAAATACCCTAATGGCAAATGCGAATGCATGGGTGCAGATACAAACATTATTAGGTTCCTGATGCAAGACCCTCTCTCTCCCCACTCTGCCTGATATCCTGTTGTCTGGGGCCAGGACTTACAATCTAGGCGTGAATCAGAAAATACAGAAAATACAATCAGAAAACAGAAAGATACAAAGGGTGAGTTTATCACAAGCTCCCACTAGGGAGGCGTATAGTTATGGAAAGGAAACTATATCCTCCTTGGGAGTGACTCCACTGCCTCCTAAGGTATGAGGAGATGAAGAGGTAGGACATGCTAATGGCTTTCCTCCTTGAAATGAAATAAGAGACTCCCTAACTCACTGGACCGGTGGCAATGATGAAATGTCTTTGAGGTCTTATTCTATAAGCTTAAATAGACTTTCATTCCTGATAGGGGATGGGGATAGGATGGAGGTCCACACTGAGGAGAACACATTAATTCTTTTTATTCCCCACAAATGTAATAGAATATTTAAATATTATCATAATACCATAAGAAATGACAAATATAAAGGCATGTCTATCAACATTAGAAGGCTTGTTTGAAATTGTGGAGAGCAAAGAAAGTCAAACCAAGAAAACAATAAATATATGACAGCAGTAATATTCATGAAAACAATTCTAAAATGTGGTATTTTAATCAATCAAGAAGCATTTGTTCAGTACCTATTATGTGCCAGGAAGTATGGTAGACAGATTCTAGAGATACAGAGAAAAAAAATGAAATATTCTCAGCCCCAGGAGAGGGAAATAATATAGAAGGAGAGAGAGAAAAAAAGACAGACAGAGATGATGGAGATGAAGAAGATGATAGAGGGTGAGAGATGGGAATGTAAGTAAATATAGAGTAAAAAAACCCAAAACAATAGAGGGAAAGATAGAAATAGATATAAAGAAAAATTAATGCAGATATAGCTAAAGACACAGACATGTAGATGATTATATTTGTATGCATGTACAAAATATAAATAAAATAATTTTTAAAGGAAGTCATTAGTCTCTAGGGAAATCGGGAAAGCTCTCCCTCATGTAGACTGAGGCAGTTAGATGGAACAGTGGATAGAGCACTGGACTTGGAGTCAGGAAGATCTAAGTTCAAATCCTGACCCAGATGCCAACTAGCTATGTCATCCTAGGAAACTCACTTAATCTCCATTTGCCCCAATTTTTCCATCTGTGAGGTAATATTTGTAAAGTGCTTTATAAACCTTAAAGCATTTCATAAATGCTAGCTATTATTATTAGCCATTACTAGGTTGGTGCTTGAGCTTGAAAGGTTTTGTACTCAGATTAATAATAGGAAGTTAATAAGCTATTTCATAGAGAGAGCCAGAAAGAAAAAGTGGCTCCCCCTCTCAAATCTTTGTGAGGTTACATAATATAGAGTTCAAACAAAGGCCTAAGGACATTTTTTCCCCCTTTGTTCTTTTTTGAAACCCTTACCTCCCATCAATACTAAGTATGGGTTCAAGGCAGAAGAAAGGTAAGGGGTTGGCAATTGGAGTTAATTACCTTGACCAGGATCACAGAGCTGGGAAGTATCTGAGGTTAGATTTGAACCCAGAACCTCCTATTCACAGGCCTGACCTTCAATCCAATGAGCCATCTACCTGCCCTCAGTAGGTAGTCTTTCAAAATAAGGGAAATTTGAGATTTATATCTGCAGATAAGTCAATATAGTTTGGGGAACCAAAACAAAACCTTTGAGTAGACCCAAAACAAGCACTGAGTGAGATCTAAATATTCTTTACTACCTTTGGACTTCTGGAGAGTATCTAAGGTCATTCTGACCTTTACAGTAATCTTTTGGGGTTAGACAATTTACTAGCCACATAAAACTAGGCTGAAATATCTTTAATAAATGATAAATAATGATCCACAGAACCAAGAAAGTAGAAATGAAGACTGAGCACTCCAAGTTTGGAATTGGGAAGTCTGTTAAATATAAAATGTTGAATACAGTCAGACAAAGTTATGTGCTTACAGTTTTGGTTTGTTTAAAAAAGGGAGATTGAAAAGAGTGGCATGTCAGGGAATGATGATGATATATAAAACAAAAAGATACTTAAAAATAAAGCATCAACCATTATAGAAAGCAAGCAAATTACTGTATGTGGAAAAAATTGGCTGAAATGATAATTTCACTAATTATTGGTAAATTATATTTTTGTCTTTAGTGTTGAAATAAGGGGCTACCTTAGTACCCCACTACTATTGTTTGGAAAAAGTGATAGATTTTGCAGTAGTAGGATAGAACAAAGAGGATAGCATCAGATCTGATGTCAGAGAATCTGAGTTTAAATCCTGCTTCTTATTGTCTATGTAACTTTGATCAGAGCACTCAACCTCATAATACTGTTGTAAAATGAGAGGGTTGGACTAAATGTCCTCTAAAGGACCATCCAATCCTCACTCTATGATCCTATCATCTTAGGGACTTAAATATGAAAACAACATCCCCTTTGCCTTCCCAGCATATCATGTTTTTGACATTAATCAGTGCGTCATCCTTATGTAATGAAAGGTAACTCAACAGTAAGATGGGAACTTCCTTTCGCAAGAACAAAGCTGATATTGTCCTGCATCCTGTCAGGGTACCAAGCCACCTGGTCAATAATTAATCAGAAAATTAAAAAGAGAGATAGAAAGGAAGTGAAATTCTTCTAAAAAGTCAGAGGTGACATAGGTCACAGGTAAGACGTTTAGTAGTTTTGAAGGGAGATAGAGACAGAGGGAGCCCCAACTTAGACATCTGCCCTTTGGCAATGCTTCCAACACTCTTCTATTTAGTCCAGGTTTGTGCCACTTGGACTGGTTCCCTTTTTTATGAGCCAAACACAATGTGGAGATTTTAATAGGGAAGATGAAACAGGCGGCAGCCCAGTATGTGTTGTCAATTGAGTCATGGTTATTGAATTAGTTCAAGGTGCAGAGGTTCTGTTTGCTGCAAAATGAAAGGATGGGTGTATATATAAAAAGAAAAATGTTAGAACAAAGAGAATGAAGAGCAACATTCATCACACTCTTAGTAACCTCTCTTATGCCTGACATTTCTGAAGAACGAATTTAGCGTAAAACCAACAATGAAAAACCTTGCACGTTATGCCCATCTACCAACAAGAATAAAATGTAGGATCGGTGGGAGGAAGGAGAAGGTGGGGAGAGCAATGCAAAAATAAAATATTTTCTAAAAATGATCTCTAACTGCAGTTGTGTTTATATAAGCAAAGGAAGGTGGAGCATTAAGGCAACAAAAGAGAAAATTCAGAAGGGAAAATGTTATTAAGGAAAACAAGAAGGTTTGATCTCAATTATCCAGGGTGTTGGACAGTAACCCCTGAATCCACCAAACAATTATTCTATAATATATTCAGAGAATCTGGCACATAGTAAGCTCTTAACAAATGTGGGGTGTTTTTTTGTCTGTCTATATGTCTGTCTATCTAGCTATCTATCTATGCCATTGTCTCTGTAGAAGTAGTCACAGAAATAATCAAAGAAATAAGCACAAAATCTGTGCTTAGACAGACTCAAATGTATCCTTTCATTTCTTCAGAATTACATAAGAAAAAATACAGTAAGTAGAATTCAGAAAGCACAGGGGCAGCTAGGTGGCTCTGAGTATAGAGAACCAGACCTAGAAATGGGAGATTTGGGGTTCAAATCTGACCCCCTAGCTATATGACCCTGGGCAAGTCACTTGACCCCCATTGCCTTGTCCTTACCACTCTCTGCCTTGGAACCAATGCTTAGTATTGATTCTAAGACAGAAGAAAGAAAGAAAGAAAGAAAGAAAGAAAGAAAGAAAGAAAGAAAGAAAGAAAGAAAGAAGAAAGAAAGAAAGAAAGAAAGAAAGAAAGAAAGAAAGAAAGAAAGAAAGAAAGAAAGAAAGAAAGAAAGAAAGAAAGAAAGAAAGAAAGAAAGAAAGAAAGAAAGAAAGAAAGAAAGAAAGAAAGAAAGAAAGAAAGAAAGAAAGAAAGAAAGGAAGGAAGGAAGGAAGGAAGGAAGGAAGGAAGGAAGGAAGGAAGGAAGGAAGGAAGGAAGGAAGGAAGGAAGGAAGGAAGGAAGGAAGGAAGGAAGGAAGGAAGGAAGAAAGGAAGAAAGGAAGAAAGGAAGAAAGAAAGAAAGAAAGAAAGAAAGAAAGAAAGAAAGAAAGAAAGAAAGAAAGAAAGAAAGAAAGAAAGAAAGAAAGAAAGAAAGAAAGAAAGAAAGAAAGAAAGAAAGAAAGAAAGAAAGAAAGAAAGAAAGAATGACATCAGTAAGCATAACTAGGGTGAAGCAATCAAGTCTTTGTACCAGGGTGCCAACACTGGAGTGAAGAATACCTCCTCCCCTCACTGCCTTCCCTGTGCCTTATGGTATGATTGTGCTGCAATATGTGTTATATCTCATGCCACCCCCTCCAACTGATTGTCAAGGTACTCCTCTCCTTAGACCTGTCTTCCTCCAAGGATCAAAAGTGATTAGCTATGCTTTGGAAGCATAAGCCATAATGAACTATTCACCATATACACTCAATTGTCTTTGTCCCAGGAATAAGAATTCCTAGTTACTTCTCTGCCTTTTACAGTCATTTTCTGCTCCTGAAAAATGAGGGATTTGGGCCAAAACAATCTCTAAGGTCCCTTCCAGCTCCAAGACTCTATTTCTCTTGTCAATATTCATTGCTTTCGTGACTCAAAGGAAATGATAGAGAGCAAAAACATAGCTCCAAATCCATATCTCTTACCCTAGTCATATCACTTCTTACTAGGTGTTATAGCTTTATGACCTTGGCAATAACTTTTAAAAATTGAGTGTCAATCAATGAAAGGATGATCTAGTATTGGTGAAGGAGGAAGGACGATGTCCATTAATAGGGCAATGGCTAAACAAGTTGTGGCATATGATTGTGATGGAATACTACCATGCTGTAAGTTTGATGCAGACTGATTTTAGAAAAACATGGAAAAACCTACATGAAACTATGAAGAGGAAAGTGAGTAGAACCAATAGGACATAATATATAACAACAGAAATATTGTTTGAAGAATGGCTTGTGTATGTCCACCTTCAGAGAGAGAATTGAAAAGTAGAAGCAAGCAAGATATAGTTGGTTTTTAAACCCTTACTTTTTTTTTCTTTTTTAATCCTTACCTTCTATCTTGGAATCAATACTGTGTATTGGTTCTAAGGCAGAAGAGCAGTAAGGACTAGGCAATGGGGGTTAAGTGACTTGACCAGGGTCACACAGCTAGGAAATGTTTGAGGGCAGGTTTGAACCCAGGATCTTCTATATTTAGACCTGGCCCTCAATCCACTAATCCACCTAGCTGCCCTCCACATACTTGCATATATATATAATAATAATTGCCATTATTATTATAATAATTATATATATATATAGCTTTTTTTTTTAATTAAATGATGCCTTCTCTAGTACATGGAGGGAAGAAAGGTAGAAGATAGCTGGGGATTTTGATGTAAGAAACAAATTAATTATTTTTTAAGGAAGTATGAAGAGAAAGGGGGAGAATATCCATACTAAGGGGCAGATAGATGGCACAATGAATAGAGCATTGGGCCTGGAGTCAAGAAGATTTGAGTTCAAATACCACTTTAGACATAAGCGGTGTGACCCCAAGCAAGTCACTAAACACTATTTGCCTGTTTCTTCATCTGTAAAATGAACTGGAGAAGGAAATGGCAAACCTCTCCAATATCTTTCCAAGAAAACTCCAAATGGGATCACAAAGAGTGGGACATGACCCAAAAGACCTAACAATGAATTTTTCCATTTTTCCAGTTCCAGTTCCTGTGCTGATCAGGACTTAAGGTATATAAAGGAATCAGGAGTAGGGAAAGGATTAAAAACAATATTCTTATTCTTTGATCACCTGTAATATTATTTCTTAGCTACAGAATTTCTCTCATATATGCAACTGAAAAACCAGTATGCTAATAGTCAGAAGGTAGATTGGATTCAGATTTCAGCTCTGCTAATAATCTCTGTGTGACATTGGGCAAGGTAGTTAACTTGTCTGGTCCTTAATTTCTTTATCTGTAAAATGGGAATGATATATATTTCCATTATCTGTCTTACTATAATAATTAAATTTTATACAATCTATGAAGTGTTTTGTAACCATGAAGTCCTATGTAAATGTGAATCTTACTCTCTTTCATCCTCAGAGCTTCACCCAAATACCTAGCTTTTGTTGTTGCCAAATCACTTTTTTTGGTCATGTCTGACTCGTCATGATCCCATCTGGGATCTTCTTGGCAGACACTGACGTGGTTTGCCATTTCCTTCTCCAGTTGATTTTGAAGATGAGGAGACTAGGGCAAACAGGGTTAAGTGACTTGCCCAGGCTGGCACAAGTAGTAAGAGTCTGAGGTTAAATTTTAACCCAGGAAGATGTCTTCCTGACTCCCCTCTTGGCACTCTATTCACCAAGCTGCCTCCTTGGTGGACTTAAGCAGTAGACACTTAATAAATAATACTGAATTGAATTAGAGGTCCTTTCACCTTCCCAGTTCTCTTATTCCTTTCCCTCGCTTTTTCATGCTGTTTCTTTCCTCTACTGCCTGTGATAAAAGGCCAAGTTCTCTGTCTTTGATGTCACCATCTGACAACTTGGGATTCCTCCCTGGGCTACCAGCTCTGGGACGTTGGTCTTCTTTTATCTCCTGTTCCCCTCGTCAGGAGCAAGACATTAAAAATTCCCCAGTCCCAGGCCAGTTCTGAATGCAAAACAAAACAAATAAACCAACAAACAAAACTATTTTTATTATAGGAAGAAAAGATATATAACCACAAATACTCAGAGGTAAGCAGGCAAATACTGGTACTGAGAGTGAATATAAAATTCTCCTCTGTCTATTTAGGAGATAAATCTTAATTAGCCATGCCATAGTCTAGATACTTTTTTCTTATTTTCTTATTCTTTTCTTAATTTCTTATTCTTAGGTGGATGAAATGCTGACCCTGGAATCTGAAAGATCTGAGTTCAAATCTGATCCCAGATACTAGCTAGCTGTCACTTAACTGCTCTAAGCCTCAGTTTCTCCAACTGTAATATAGGGATATTGATAGCATCTACTTCCCAGGGTTATTATGAGGATCAAATGAGATAACATTTTCTATTGCTCTACTTTGGATCTTCTTTGGCTTTTCCACCATGGTCTCAGAATCTCATTATTGGGAGTGACCTCCCCATGCTGTAAGATTCCATCAGCTTTGGTACTCTACCTCATCACCACTCCTGTTCCTCTGATTAGAGGGTGGAACTCCAAAACCTCCATTGAAGGAGGGAGCTCAGCCCAGAATTTCTTTTTCTCATCTTGCCTCTGAGTGGAGCACCTTCCCTTTCTTTTAAGTTTTCTTTTGTCTTTCCCTATTGGATTGTAAGCTCCTGGAGGACAGGGTCTCTTTTCCCCATCCCACCCCGTTGTTGGCATTTATGTCCTCAATACAGTGCTTGGCACATAGAAGATACTTAACAAATGTATATCAGCTGACTGACAGATAGTAGGAAATAAACATTTGTTTTCTTCCTACCTTCCTATTCTGGATACTGACAAACCAGAACTAGAATTCAAACTGCAACTAGAACTCAAATCTCCATAAAATCCATTGTGCTACGCTCATTTTGGCTCTTCATGGATATAATGCAGTCATGGGTATTACACGTAATTCTAGGAAAGCCTTGAACAGCTAACTCTACTAACTGAGAATTTCTGATGATTTAGACACTGACTGAAGTGAATGTTTGTTTGGGCAAGGATGAAAGAGACTTGCTGAGCAAATGATTAGAGTAAATATTATTTCAAGGGAAATGCCCAATCTTTCATTATAAGAACAAACTATCTCTCCTCATTTACATATATAATTGCTACTTCATTCATGAATCACTTTTATCTATTCATTATAGCAGATTCCAAATCTTTATTAATCTAATTCAAATTACTGTTGTTGCTCAGTTGTGTCCAATTCATTGTGACCCCATGGATCATACTATGATATGCATGGGGTTTTCTTGGCAAAGATTCTGGAATGGTTTGCCTTTTCCTTCTCCAGTGGATCGGCATTTAGGGAGGACTAGCACTTCTGGCACCAGGGCTTACCAGTCCTTTTCATAGCTGCTCATCTACCTTTGGTGGTCACCTTTGGCTTTGAGAAGCTGGAGCATGTGCAGCAGCCATCCTCCCCACCCCCAGGAGCGGCAGATGGGCTAAACCAGTTTTAGGTTTCATCAGTGAGTTAGGGAATGTCTACACCAAGCAGCAGAATGGGCAAGTGAAAACAATTTGTTCCAACAGTCATGAAGGTACCTGTGTAACTCTTAGAGCCTGGTCAATCATGGAAGATCATCCGCTACATTTTGGGCCATGACCAATCATCCTGACTTTTATTCTGCTACTGGCCTCCAATGGCAATGGAAGAGAGACTGAGATTGACAACTTCAAGCAGCTGTCTTATTTGCATTCAATTCATACACAAGTCAAGACATCATTCTATAAGGTCACTGGTCCTCTTTGGAAAGGAAGGATGAATAATAAGACAAATAAAGGTTAAGTTACTTGCTTTGAAATCATAGAACTAGTGTCTGAAGTCAGATTTGAATTCAGTTCTTCCTGACTCTAGGCTCAACACTCTACCCACAAAGCCATTTAGCTGCCCCTTGAAAGTATTAAACAAGTACTTCTTCTAAAGCATTGTGCAATATAAACTTCTCCCTCATTCAGCATGACCTTCTTCTACTTAATATGAATTAATAAGATTTGTCCCCAAGATAAAACTTGTGTTGCAAACTACTGGCCAAAATGATCACTTTTTGTTAGAACTCTGGGTGGTGGTTGTCCTTAGAATTGAAAGACCAGAATGACATCAGTAGATCAGGGGAAATGTACCAGAAGAAGTGATACAGAGACAACATCAAGTCATTTAACCCTGTTTCCTCATTTGGAAAATGAGCTGAAGATGGCAATGGCAAGTCATTCTAGTATCTTTGCCAAGAAAACTGTAATGAAGTCCTGAAGAGTCAAGTCTGACTGAAATGACTAAAAAACAACAACTATAATTATATAAATTATTTTATTATTATTATTATTATTATTAACATGGTTGGTTATTAGCCTTCATGATAGAAGAGAACCAAAATGACATCTCCTTTCAGGGTCAATGTACAATGTGGCTGACTGTGGCTGATCAGACCAATATGAGCCCAGAAGGCTCTACCACAGGTGGGACACAAATAGCCCATATGAACATTTGGGATGAAGATGTCTCTAAATTTGCACATCTCACATTTATTTTGAGCTCCTACAATTCTGCTTTGCTCATAGAGCTCAACAACTTCTTTGACGTGGGCATGCCATGCTGGATGGTCCTGTGCCAGTGTCTCTCATGCCTCACAATCTATACCAAAATTCTTCAGAGAAAAATTGATATTATTTTTTTGTATCACTTCTTCTGGCCTCCTTGTGATTCCTTGCCTTGTGTGAGTTCTCCATAAAATAGTCTTTTAGGCAAACATGCATTTGGCAATTGAACAATGAGGCCAGCCCTTTCAGAGTTGCGTTCTCTGCAGTAGAGTTTGAATACTTAGCAGTTCAATTCAAGGAAGAGCCTCAGTGTTGCTTTCCTTCTCTTGCCAGCTGAACTTCAGAGTCTTTCTAAGACAATTCGAATGGAAGTGGTTCAATTTCCTGGCACAGCACACTGGTAGACAGTCCAGGTTTCACAGGCATGCAACAATGAGATCAGCATAATGGCTCTAGAGACCTTCTACTTGATAGGCAGCCTAATACCTTTTCTCTTTCACATTTTTCTTCAGAGCCTCCCAAAAATTGGATTGGCTCTGGTAATGCATGCATAAACCTCATCAATGTGGACATCCTTGGAAGGCATACTGCCAATTTGAGAGAACTTACCCACAGAATCAAAATTTCTCCATTTGCTATAACTGATGGTTAACACATATGGTTGGTACAATACTGGATGGCAGAGAACCTTTGTTTTCTTTCCTTTTTTTTAAGCAGGAAAGAAATGACCTTTACTTTTTTAATTGAACAATTTTATTTAATTAATTAATTTAGAATATTTTTCCATAGTTACACGATTCATGTTCTTTCCCTCCTCTCCCTCTCCCCCTATTCCCCCCCTCCACAGCCAATGCACAATTCCACTGGGTTTTACCAGTGTCATTGATCAAGACTTATTTCCATATTATTGATAATTGTACTTTTAGAGCCTACATCAGAACCTTTGTTTTCTTCATGTCAATTGTAAGGCTCAAATTAGCACAAGTAGAATAGAATCAATCAACACTCTGTTGCATAGCAGTCTTAGAGACTGCATGCGAATGGAAAGTTGTGCACCAATTGTCCCTCCACTTCAGTCTTGGCTTGTAACCTTTTGAAGTTAAATAATTTATCATCAGTGTGGAGCCTGACCTTGATGCCCCTTTCATCTTTTTTGAAGGAGTCTGACAACATCTCTAAAAGCATCAGGCTAAAAAGTATGGGAGCAGGCACTGTAAATCGTGAAATTTCTCAGACTTGTGAATGTTAAAAATTTCCACATTGAGGAATCCTCCATTGGAACAAATTCCCTACTAGGAAACATTCCCCATTTTGATGTGAGAACTCGCCAGGATCAGAAATGGAAGGACCCCTACTCCACCCATACTTAAGACTGCTTTAGGGGAGAAAACTCCTTGCTAAACAATGAAAGTACTTGGACCCATGCTTATAATAAGACAAGGAGTTCTTTGAGCCATGCCTGTTTCTTAGAATTGATACAATGAGATGCTAGGTACCTAAAAGGGTCGGGCAAGTTTTCTCTTAATGAGATTAATTGACTCAGCTGTGTTTTCACTGGTTCATACTTACTGAGGAGATTAGTTGACACAGCAGCATTTTTTCTGGTTCAGATTTACTGAGGAGATTAGTCGACTTAGCAGGAATTCAGATGGGCAGTCCTTTGGAAAATGTCTACAGTGATTGGTAGATGTAAGGACTTAGGGGAGGTGACATAGGAGAAAAACCCCTATATAAGAAAAAGCAGAATCTCTTGAAAAAAAATCCTTTTGGAGGATCTCTGATGAGGATCACTTGGGAAGAATCTCTTGAGAGAGGCTCTGGAGAAGGGAAGCTCTTGGAGGACAATCTCTAAGGAGGTCTCGCTGGAGCTCCTCTGAGGGGACTCTGTCCCTCTGGAGGCTCTGGAGAGAGGCCCTTTGGAACAGTCTCTGGCTGGAAGGCTCTTTAAGGGGGACTCTGGCTGGAACTCTCTCTGGTGAAGTCAGCTGAGATGGAGCTGGCCTGGTGTCACTAGAATCCTTGCTTAAACAGACCTTGTGATGAGTGTTAAAAGACTGACTGATTGACTAATCTCTCTCTTTTAAGACTCAGGTCTAGGCCATGTTGACTTAAGACCCTTCATACTTATTTCCTTTTTCTCTCTTTCTCTCTTTTCTTTAATTCCACATTTGTATTAATTAAAATCTCTATAAAACCCAGTTGACTTGGGTGTTTGAATAATTGGGAATATTTCCCTGGCGACCACCTTATATTTGACTTAAAAACCAAGACACTGTAGTGAAACATATTTTCTGTGGTCAAATTTACTCACCCTCTCTTATATCTATCACAATTTATATCTTCCACCATTTTAAGTCACTACAGTTTACAACATCACTCTTTTAACTGTTACAGTTTAAGGCCTTCAACCATTTTAAATCTAACAGCACAAAGCCATGCTTCATTCCATCCCAGGTATGTTCATTAGGGTCTAGGGCATAGTGAAGCTTAAATGAGATAATGGACTGTAAAGCTCTTTGCAAATCTTTTTTTTTTTGTCCAATTTAAACATTATTTTATTTGGTCATTTTCAAACAATATTCCTTGAAAACAAAGATCCTTTTCTTTTCTTCCCCCTCCCACAAACCCTCCCCTAGCCAACAATTCAACTGGGTAGCACATGTGTCCTTGATTCAAACCTATTTCCATGTTGTTGGTATTTGTATTAGGGTGTTCATTTGGAGTCTCTTCTCATTCATGTCCCCTCAATCCCTATAGTCAAACAGTTGCTTTTCTTTGGTGTTTTTACTCCCACAATTTGTCCTTTGATTGTGGATAGTGTTTTTTTCTCCTAGATCCCTGCAGAATGTTCAGGGACATTGTGTTGACACTAATGGAGAAGTCGATTACATTCTCTTGTACCACAGTGTATCAGTCTCTGTGAAGAGTGTTTTCCTGGTTCTGCTCCTTTCACTCTGCATCACTTCCTGGAGGTTATTCAGTCTCCATGGAATTCCTCCACTTTATTATTCCTTTTAGCACAATAGTATTCCATCACCAACATATACCACAATTTGTTCAACCATTCCCCAATTGAAGGGCATCCCCTCATTTTCCAATTTTTGGCCACCACAAAGAGTGCAGCTATGAATATTCTTGTACATGTCTTTTTCCTTATTATCTCTTTGGGGAACCAGCCCAGCAGTGCTATGGCTGGATCATAGGGCAGACAGTCTGTTATTGCCCTTTGGGCATAGTTCCAAATTGCCCTCCAGAATGGTTGGATCAATTCACAACTCCACCAGCAATGAATTAATGTCCCTACTTTGCCACATCCCCTCCAGCATTCATTACTTTCCTTTGCTATCATATTAGCCAATCTGCTAGGTGTGAGGTAATACCTCAGAGTTGTTTTGATTTGCATCTCTCTGATTATAAGAGATTTAGAGCACTTTTTTTTTCATGTTCTTATTAATAGTTTTGATTTCTTTGACTGAAAACTGCCTGTTCATGTCCCTTGCCCATTTATCAATTTGAGAATGGCTTGATTTTTTGTGCAATTAATTTAGCTTTTATAAATTTGAGTAATTAGACCTTTGACAGAGGATTTTGTTATGAAAATTGTTTCCCAATTTGTTGCTTCCCTTCCCAATTTGGTTACATTGGTTTTATTTGTACAAAACTTTTTAATTTGAAGTAATCAAAATTGTTTATTTTACATTTTGTGACTCTTTCTATGACTTGCTTGGTTTTAAAGTCTTTCCCTTCCCACAGGTCTGACATGTATACTATTCTGTGTTCCTCTAATTTACTTATAGTTTCCTTCTTTATGTTCAAGTCATTCACCCATGCTGAGTTTATCTTGGTGTAGGGTGTGAGGTGTTGATCCAAACCTAATCTCTCCCACTGTCTTCCAGTTTTCCCTGCATTTTTGTCAAATAGTGGGTTTTTGTCCCAGAAGCTAGACTCTTTGGGTTTGTCATATACTGTCTTACTGGGGTCACTTACCCCAAGTCTATTCCACTGATCCTCCTTTCTGTCTCTTAGCCAGTACCAAATTGTTTTGATGATCACTGCTTTATAATATAATTGAGATCTGGGACTGCAAGGCCACATTCCTTTGTATATTATTTCCCTGGATATCCTTGACCCTTTGTTCTTCCAAATGAACTTTGTTATGGTTTTTTCTAAGTCAGTAAAAACTTTTTTTGGAAGTTCAAGGGGTATAGCACTAAATAGATAAATAAGCTTGGGTAGGATGGTCCTTTTTGTTATATTGGCTCATCCTACCCATGAGCAGTTAATATTTTTCAAATTGCTCAAGTCTAGTTTTAATTGTGTGGAGAGTGTTTTGTAGTTGTGTTCATATAGTTCCTGTGTTTGTCTCGGGAGATAGATTCCTAGGTATTTTATTTTATCTAAGGTGATTTTGAATGAGATTTCTCTTTCTAGTTTTTGCTGCTGAGCTGTGTTGGAGATATATAAAAATGCTGATGACTTATGCGGGTTTATTTTGTAACCTGCAACTTTGCTAAAGTTGTTGATTATTTTGACTAGCTTTTTGATTGATTCTCTAGGATTCTTTAAGTAGACCATCATATCATCCACAACGAGTGATAACTTGGTCTCCTCCTTGCCTATTTTGATGCTTTCAATTTCTTTTTCTTCTCTAATTGCTACTGCTAGTGTTTCTAGTACAATGTTAAATAATACAGGTGATAATGGGCATCCTTGTTTCACTCCTGATCTTATTGGGAATGCATCTAGTCTATATCCATTGCAGATGATGTTAGTTGATGGCTTTAGATATATACTCTTTATTATTTTTAGAAGAGGTCCATCTATACCTATACTTTCGAGTGTTTTTAATAGGAATGGGTGTTGTATTTTATCAAAGGCTTTTTCTGTATCTATTGAGATAATCATGTGATTTTTGTCTGTTTGTTTGTTGATGTGGTCAATTATGTGGATGGTTTTCCTAATATTGAACCAGCCCTGCATTTCTGGTATGAATCCTACTTGATCGTAGTGAATGACCCTCCTGATCACTTGCTGGAGTCTTTTTGCTAGTATCCTATTTAAGATTTTTGCATCTATATTCATTAGGGAGATTGGTCTATAGTTTTCTTTCTCTGTTTTTGACCTGCCTGGTTTTGGAATCAGTACCATGTTTGTGTCATAAAAGGAGTTTGGTAGAACTCCCTCTTTGTTTATTATGTCAAATAGTTTGTATAGTATTGGGATTAACTGTTCTCTGAATGTTTGATAGAATTCACTAGTGAATCCGTCAGGCCCTGGGGATTTTTTCTTAGGAAGTTCTTTGATGGTCTGTTGGATTTCTTTTTCTGATATGGGATTATTTAAGAATTCTATTTCTTCTTCTGTTAGTCTAGGCAATTTATATTTTTGTAAATATTCATCCATATCACCTAGATTGGTATATTTATTGCCATATAGTTGGGCAAAGTGGTCTTTAATGATTGCCTTAATTTCCTCTTCATTGGAGGTGCTGTCCCCCTTTTCATCTTTGATGCTGTTAATTTGCCTTTCTTCTTTCCTTTTTTTAATTAGATTGAACAGTACTTTGTCTATTTTGTCTGTTTTTTCAAAGTACCAGCTTCTAGTCTTATTTATTAGTTCAATAGTTCTATCACTTTCGATTTTATTAATTTCTCCCTTAATTTTTAGGATCTCTAGTTTGGTTTTCTGCTGGGTTTTTTTTAATTTAATCGCTTTTGAGTTTTTTTATTTGCATTTCCAATTGATTGATCTCTGCTCTCCCTAATTTGTTAATATATGCACTCAGGACTATGAATTTACCTCTGATTACTGCTTTGGCTGCATCCCATAAGATCTGAAAGGATGTCTCACCATTGTCATTTTCCTCAATGAAATTATTAATTGTTTCTATGATTTATTCTCTAACCAATTTTGGAGTATCATATTATTTAATTTCCAATTAATTTTTGATTTGGCTCTCCATGTACATTTACTGATTATTATTTTTATTGCCTTATGATCTGAAAAGGCTGCATTTATTGTTTCTGCTTTTCTGCATTTGTATGCCATGTTTCTGTGACAAAGTGTATGATCTATCTGTGAATGTGCCATGTGGTGCTGAGAAGAAGGTGTATTCCTTTTTGTCCCTATTTATTTTTCTCCATATGTCTATTAACTCTAATTTTTCTAAGATTTCATTCACCTCTTTTACCTCTTTCTTATTTGTTTTTTGGTTTGATTTCTCTAAATTTGATAGTGGTTGGTTCAAGTCTCCCACTAATATGGTTTTACTATCTATTTCCCCCTTCAATTCTCCTAGTTTCTCCATTAGAAATTTGGGTGCTATACCATTTGGTGCATACATGTTGATTAGTGATAATTCCTCATTGTCTATATTCCCTTTTAACAGAATATATTTACCTTCTCTATCCCTTATGATCTGGTCTATTTTTGCTTTGACTTTGTCAGATATCATGATTGCCACTGCTGTCTTCTTTCTGTCAGTTGAGGCCCAAAAGGTCTTACTCCATCCTTTAATTTTAACCTTGTGAGTATCAACCCATCTCATAAGTGTTTCTTGAAGACAACATATGGTAGGGTTTGGGGTTCTAATCCAATCTGCTATTTGTCTACATTTTATGGGTGAGTTCATCCCATTCACATTCAAAGTTATGACTGTCACTGGTGGGCTCCCTGGCATTTTGATATCCTCCCCTAATTCTGACCTTTCTTCTTTAGCTATAACCTTTTAAACCAGTGATTTATTTTAGATAAATCCCCCTAATCCCCTCCCTCGATATGCTTCCCTTTCTGGCCCCTCCCTTTTTTGTTCCCTTCCCCTCCCTCCTCTCCTTCCCTCCCTTTTTATACTCCCTGCCCCCTCCCCCTCCTTAATTTCTCCTTCTCTCTTACCCTGTTGGATAAGATAGAATTCAGGATCCCAATGGATCTAGATGTTCTTCCCTCTCAGAGTTGATTTCATTGAGAGTAAGGTTTAAGTAATACCACTTCACACTCTCTTCCTCTCCTCATATGAGAATTCTTTCCCTCCACTTCCCATGTGTATCTTTGTGTGGGAAAGATTATTCTATTTAGTTTTTCCCCCCTCTATTTCTTGAAGTAAATCTTAATATCATCAATGATTCCCCCCTCCCTTTTTCTTTCTTTTCCCCGCCTTTCACCAAATCATCTTGATGCCCCAATCTTTTCCTATGCATGATTCTTCTAACTACTCTCATGATGCATACAATTTTTGAGATTTACACATTACATTTTCCCCACATATTAATATATATAATTTGATATAAGAGAGTTTGATTTAAAGAAAAAGATAAGATTTTTCTCCTTTTCCCTTTCTTTCACATTTATGTTTTCATGTTTCTCTTGCTCTATGCAATTGGATGTCAAATTTTCCACTAAGTTCTGGTCTTTTCTTAGCAAATGCTTGGAAATCCTCTATTTTGTTGAATGCCCATACTTTCCCCTGGAAGTATATAGTCAGTTTTGATGGGTTTGATTCTTGGTTGGAGACCCAGCTTTCTTGCCTTTCTAAATATTGTGTTCCATGCTTTGCAGTCTCTTAGCGTGTTAGCTGCTAAGTCATGTGTGTTCCTTATGGGGGTCCCCTCTATATCTGAAGCTCCTCTTCTTGGCTTCTTGTAAGATTTTCTCCTTAGCTTGGAAGCTCTTGAATTTGGTGATTACATTCCTAGGGGTTGTCTTTTGGGGATTTAGTATAGAGGGTGTTTTATGAACTATTTTTATTTTCCCCCCTTGCTCCAGAACATGTGGGCAATTTTCTTCTATAATCTCCTGTAGTATAGCATCGAGATTTTTGTTTATCTCTGGTTTTTCAGGCAGACCAATGATTCTCAAGTTGTCTCTCCTTCTTCTGTTTTCCTGGTCTGTCACCTTGTCAGTGAGATATTTTATGTTTTCTTCTAATTCATTAATTTTTTGGCTTTGCTTTATTAATTCTTGCTGTTTTGCAAGATCCCTGTCTTCCATTTGCTTAATTCTGGTCTTTAGGGACTGGTTTTGCTTTTCAGCTTGGTCTGCCCTTCTGTTAGAGGCTTCCAGCTCTTTCTCCAATTGTGAGATCTTGTCTGTCAGGCTGCTGGCCTCTTTCTGGGTTTTTTCCCATTTTTCTTGCCAGAAGGTTTCCATCTTTTGGATAAGCTCCAATTTGAGTTCTTCCAGAGCTTGTGGATAATTTCCATTGGGGGGGGGGACATGTTTTGATTTTGTTTGAATTTCATCCTCTTTCTCTTCTTTTCCTTGGGTATTCCCGCCATAAAAGTTTTCAATAGTCACTTTTTTCCCTTTCTTCTTGGAGGCTTGATTTTGGACTGTGTGAGCCATCCCTTCAGTGGTTTATTCCCCCTTTCCTTTTTGGTCTGAGGTCTGGGTGATATGGGCAGATTTTCTGTGGATTTAGGTTGCCTCAGACTAGTTCTTCCCAGCCTCCGTGGTTTGTTAGTGCACCTGTTCTCTGTGGTCTCTTCTCACTGGTGAGCAGGAATCTCCTGTAAAACCACTCTGAGGGGGTAGATCTCTGTCAGTTTCCAGGGAGCCTGGTGTGCCCCCCCTCACTACAGCAAGGGGTGATGCTTCGGCCTTAGGCAGTTTTTACAGATTCTTGAGACTTCACACTGTTCACAGTTTGTAGGGGCCCTGCAGTCTGCGCGCTCTGCAGTGCGCAGGGTACTCCCATGAAACCGCCCTGAGAAGTCGTTCCCTAGCAGTCTTTAGATCCCAAGGACCCTGGTGTGCCCCCCCCCAGACAGAGACATTCCTCACTCACTCGCTGTCCCGGTGAGCACTCTGATCCCCTACTCTGATTCCCTGGGGGAGGAGGGGGAAGGGCAGCTCAGTTCACATTTTTGTGCAAGCTTTTCCTCCTTCTTATAGTGTGGCAATGTTCAAACCCCATGTACCTTCATTTCTGTGGGGTACTGGAGAGTCCCTCCATTCTTCCAAAGATGATTTTTATGCTCTTTTGAGGTAGTCTATTTCGTTCGGTGCCGGGGAGAAGAAGCAATTCACATCTAGATTGCAGCCATGTTTACCCAGAAGTCCCTCTTTGCAAATCTTAAAACACAATTTAAATGCTTATTGTGGTTGTTGCAGTTGTTAGCCTCCAGTTACCACTTTGGTGATGAGCTCAGTCCCTGAGATTTCTAGTGGACTCCTGTTATGCTCAAACAGATCAATACAGGGATGTGCTACTAAATGTTTAATATCCAGGTTCTCTGAGCAAAACAATGTTCACGAATATAATTTTAAGTTGAACATTTTAACATTAACATTTTCTAAAATTTAGAAATCAACAAAACAATCAATTCCTTATTTGTAGAGGTTGCCAATTTCTGAGCTATAAATGCTAATAGTGAAAATCTAACAATCATTGCAAGCTATTTAGAGCTGTCTGTAGTGTGCTTCCTGCTTACACCATCTTAGGGAAATCTCTTGAAATTTTTGAAAAGTTGTTTGCTTGTTTTTAATTGGAGTGGGTAGAGAGTAGGGGGGAGGTTCTGGACCCTTGATTTTAGTAGAGTAAGTAAAGAATTTCCCTCTGCCAATCCATTTCACTTTTCTGCAACTCATAGTCTTGAAGAGATACCAAGGGCACTGAGAAGGTAAAGGACTTGTTTTGGATTACACTGCCAGTTTGCTTCAGAGGGGGGACTCGAACCTGTACTGGCCTGATTCAAAGCCAGGCTCCCTGTCCATTTCACAGTGCAACCTTTCAATTTTCCAAGAGATAAAATAAAGCCAAAATTGTCTGGATTGCACTGGAGAAGAACTGACAAAATCAAGCCTCCATGGTTTTATTTGCTGTCTTGCAGAGATTCACTTAGAGAAAGAACATCCTTGCTTGGCAGCCTATGATGAATCTTAAGGTGGGAGGGGAAAGTAGGTAGGGCAGGACACTCTGGGCTCTATTACTAGCTCTGCTGGCTAAAAATGAAGGAACCTGGACATTTAATTCTCTTGGTTCTTAAACAGTACTAACTGGTAGCTTTTTAAAAATAGAGAAACTACTTGTACCATGAAGAACTTAGCATCAGAATGGAATGACTGTTCCTATAGCATACCCTTCAAGGTCCAATTTCTCCTCTATGAAGACTTCTCTGATTATCATGGACCACACTAAACTTTCCTTCATTCTTAATCCCTCAGTACTTAGACAGAGAATAAGTGAGTAAGTATATTTGCTTATTGCTTTAGAAATGTTCTCTATTAATTTAATCAAAATCATGAATCTAACCAGATCATATACTATTAGTTGTTCAGTTGTTTCAGTCATACCCAACTCTTTGTGACCCCATTTGGGGTTTTCTTATTAGATACCTGAGTGGTTTGTTATTTCCTTCTCCAGCTCATTTTCTATAAGAGGAAACTGAGGCAAACAAGGTTAAACAACTTACCCAGAATCACATAGCTAGTAAATGTCTGAGGCCAGATTTGAGCTCACAAAGGAGTCTTCTTGATGTCAAGCTGAGTGCTCTACCCACCAGTCTACCTAGCTGTCCAAATTATAAGAGCTGTCCATAAATAGAATAGATTACCTTGAAAGTAATAGGTTCTCCTTCACTGGAAGTTTTCAGGTAGTGATTGGATGACCATTTAATGGATAAATTATAGGGTATGTTATCTTTGGTAATGACTTGAACTAGATGGCTGCTGAGGTCGTTTCCAACTCTAAATTATGTGAATCTGCAAGGGCAAAGGTCTGTTCTCTTATTTCTTTAGCATCTCCTACAACTTCTAGCATAATTCAGAGTACACAGTAAATTCTGAGTGAATACTCCCTGAGTTGGCCCTTACTATGATTATGATTCCATCAATTAAACAGAGGAATAGCAAAATTTTTTATCTTGAGTTTGTTTCAACTACTATAAAATTCACTTTCAAAATTGGCATAGCTTTTTCTAACTTCTTTTAAAACAGAATTACCAGAGCAGTAATTGTTTAAAATGTTTTTTGGGGAAAAATCAATACTGAGAAAATTAAATTTTAAAACAAAATTATTCTGATCACATACTTTCTTGAGGCACATCCTACCTAAGGTCATTAATCGGTTCCATGAAAACACAACATTAGGTAAAACAATATTGTGGAGGCAATTAGCTTTTTGAAAGCAATGTTAAAAATGAGATATTGAACAAAAGATACTACATCTGGGTTTTTTGATGCAATGGTGGGGTTTTGGTTATAATATTAACTTTTTTTTTAATTACAGGATGGAGGAGAGGCAGCTCATTGGATAAAGAATGAGTCCTGGAGATAGGAGGTCTTGGGTTCAAATTTGACTTCAGACCCTTTGATCACTTGATTGCCTAGTCCCTACTGCTTTTCTTCTGCCTTAGAACCTATACTTTGTACCAATTCTAAGGCAGAAGGTAAGAGTTTAAAAAATTACATAGGGGGCATCTAGGTGACTCAGTGGACTGAGAACCAGGCCCAGAGACAGCAGGCCCTGGTTTCAAGTCTGACCTCAGACACTTCCTAGCTGTGTGACCCTGGGCAAGTCACTTAACCTTCATTGCCTAGACTTTACTATTCTTCTGCCTTAGAAACAATACATAGTATTGATTCCAATACAGAAAGTAAGAATTTTTTTTAATTACATGGATACAGGTGTGGAGGCAATGTGTTTAATGAACCAACTCTGGAGTCAGAGAACTTGGGTTCATATTAGAACACACTTCACCTTTCTGTTCTCTCTAGCCATCTTGTCAAGCCATTTCATTATCGCTCCAATGAGTCTCCACACATATACCAGAACACCAGGCACTAGAAATCCTCACACAACTCTAGAACCCATGCCACCAGTCTGTTGGGAAATTAATCCATTCATCTTTGGAATTATACCCTGGAGCCCAGAATCCTTGATGAGTAAAACAATTATTACCTAGTTGGCCGCCAAATATCAGACAAGGATATGCATGCCTCTTTCTTTTTTTAAACCTTTACCTCCCATCTTAGAATCAATAATATTGGTGAAGAAGAGCAGTCAGGGCTAGATAATGAGAATTAAATGACTTGCCTAGGATCACCCAGCTTATAAATATCTAAGGCCAGATTTGAATTCAGGAAAACTCATCTTTGCAACTCCAGACCTGGCACTCCATTCATTACTCTACCTCACTGCCCCAGTAGACACTTAGTAATTTTTTTTCATTACAATTAAAAAAATATTTAAGAATATAATATATAACATATGTGATTTGTTGTAATTATATAATAAATTATAATAAATATGCTTACCCAGGAGAAACAAATTCTTATATTAGCTATGTCCAGAAATCTATGCCATTCTTTTTTTTTTCATTCTCCCTTCCTCTTCTTAAGAAGGCAGGTAATATGATATAGGCTGTATATAAATTATCATATAATTGATATTTCCCTATTTGTTATGTTCTGAAACAAAACATGTATTGCCTACACTAGGGAAAAATTAAAGGAGGAAATAAAGAGAAGAATAGTAGTAATTGTCAAAAGAGAGAATTGAATGAATGGTGGGGTGGAAAAAGCATTGATTAAATGATAATTAGGTCCAAATGCAGATAGAAACATGGCATGTCTGCATTTAATAAATGTTCACCCCTTCCCCATTCATTCAATTCTTTCCTCTGACAATTAGTTAAACTTGTATACACCTAGGGCAAACCACTTAACCTCTTTGGGATTCAATTTCCTCATCTGTCCCATGAAAAGATTGGAGACAATGACCTCTGAGAGATCTTTCAGCTCTGCATCCAGGATCCTAATTGTAAACTTGTAATGATAAATCATCTTCTTTCTATTTCACCTTTTCTATTTAGCATCCAAAATATATAGGACCTAAACCTATTATTTCATTGGGAAAAGGAATTCCTGAATGAGGAGACTCCCTTTATCAAAGAAGATCAGCTTCTATTCGCTAACTCATAGTCCTGGGGAATGCCTAGTATACTTGGGACATCAAGTTACTTGTCCAGGGTCTCAAAACTAGTATGTCAGAGGTGGGACCTGAACTGTGGTGTTCCTAGCTTCCAGGCCAGCTCTCGATTTCCTACCTGTTTACATGACAAAAGGAAAATTAATTATATGTACTGGGTTTTCTAAACTACTTGTTAATTTGTTTATATGGGGCAAGGTGAGAGAGAGACAGACAGACAGAGACACACAGAGAGAGACAGAGAGACAGAGAGAGAGAGAGAAAGAGAGAGAGAGAGAGAGAGAGAGAGAGAGAGAGAGAGAGAGAGAGAGAGAGAGAGAGAGAAAAGAGGAGAGGAGAGGAGAGGAGAGGAGAGGAGAAGAGAGGAGAGGAGAGGAGAGGAGAGGAGAGGAGAGGAGAGGAGAGGAGAGGAGAGGAGAGGAGAGGAGAGGAGAGGAGAGGAGAGGAGACTAGGGCTAAGAATTAGTTGAGTATGACTGTGGAAATTATATTAGCATTACCATTCAGTTTTGTTGTTTTTTTTTTCACCCTGTATCCAGTGTACACACCTAAGTGATGTATATTTTTCTTTCCATTTCTCATTTCCCAAATTAATAGAAATGGATAAACTTTGTCAGTAAGGAGTTGTGGGAGAGAGAAGCCAGATGGAATGAGATAAAGCCAGTGTCTGTCTTTCTATTAACTCTTGTACGTTAAGCATTGTCCTTTCATTATGGCACAAGACTGTCAGAAGGATTTATTTTGCTCCAACTGCGTTGCCAAGGATACCAAATCAGATCCTCTGGCTCTGAATGAAAGAGAACGATTTGCAGGGGTTTCTTCTCCCCCCTGCCCCTTCCCTTTTCATAATTTCAAATGTGTTTGGTTTTCATTTCCAGTCTGATCTATCCAGCCATTCCTCTCTCAGCTCACTGCAAAATTCCCATAATCAACATGAATAAATCAAATTCTGTGCTCATAAACTTTGGGTACTGGTCCTCAGTGACACGTAAATGATGGGCTTTCCAGTTATCCATCCCTTTTTTGCTTCTGGGTTCAGGGCCTCCGCCAGAAAAGATTCTGTTGTATTGTGTGTGCATGCGTGTGTGTTCACATATATTTTCCATCAGGTTCAGGGTGTGGGAAGATATATATGGGGTAAAGTAATTCTTTGTAGATAAGCCATCTTATCCTCACAGAGCATTTAAAGGAAAAAGCATGTGTTACTTTTGAGCCCCGGATAAGAGCCACATAAAACCACAGGGGACCTTTTCTGCAGGAGCAGGTGTTTCAAGGGGAGAATATTTGCTGCACCCCTGAGCAACCTCAGGAATCATTCCCAATTTCTTGGCCTTACTACTCTTCATTCCACTTCCCTTTGTAAAACAGGCCAAGCTGCCAGAGATAACAGGTGAGCAAAGGCCAGGCTCATTTTCCCCCTATACCTCAAAGGCAGACAGATGTAACACAAATAACAGGTCCCTTCCAGCTGTTCTTGGAGGATCTCCAGCTGCCAGAAAACTGTCAAAAATCAGGATGGCTCATCTTTTGAATTCATAACATAGCTTTAAAGCTAGTGGAATTTAAAAAGGAATTTTTCCTTGGCTGTTTTTCAGGGCTACTTAAGTCCCATGTTTTTATAAGGACCCATGAGAAGGGACAATTCCAAAGCCCTTTGACAACTGCCAATGATATAACAGAGTCTTTTATTGAAAATTAATTCTTTAAATGGAATTAACAAAATCTATTTTCTCTCCCTATTGAAGGTAAAGAAAAGAAAGGGGAAGGAAATTTTGATAATAAATATGCAGTGTCAAAGAAAACAAGTTCTAGCATGGGATGTGTCCAAAAAAATACATCTCATTCTTTACCCTGAATCCATCTCTTCTCTGTTAGGAGGTATCACCCCAGCCCTAATACATATTCTTGGACCATCTAGCCCTGTAACTCAGCTTCATGTAAAAATTTGATCATGGTAGTTCTTTTATCATTCAATGAGCTTACCAGGAAGTGAAACTTTTTTTTGATGGGATGGATTTGCCTACTGGCACCTTATTAAGATGACAAAAGACATAGTAGTAGTACAGAAGACAGTGGCCTCAGTGATTTGATCAGGAAATTGGAAGGACTCCTTGACATCTTTTTAAGGATGGGTTTCAGCTGCTGGGATTATTCCCCCAAAATGAAGTGGTTGACTCATACCCTTAGGCAAGTGAACTCTATTGGGAGGAACCACTGTTTTACTGACACATAAAAATGATCCAACAAATTTTGGGAAGTCACTGGAATGTTAGAACATTGCTCTGTTGGCAACTCCAAATTTAGTTCCCTTCTTAAAATAGTAAAACCATGGAATATCTAAGTCTGTAGGACTTTAAGACCCTATGGAAAAGCAAGACCCACCAAAGAGGGTAGCGAATTGTATTGATTGTTCATAGTCTATTGTGAGTCCCTTTATGTATTTTCTACATTTGTTTATAGGCTTCTATGAATGTATAGTGTTAAATGCAATTTCTATGGAGCAAAATAAAGATTTTTCTGTATCTAGCACCATTTGTTACCTTGAGTGCTTGTATGGGAGCTTGGGACCCTGTTACCTACATCTGTAGAAACCCAGACATAAGCTATACACAAGTTATATTGGGTAATTTCTCAGTACACTCTGGGAAGGGATAAAATGAGCCAAAGAGAACTTCAGAGTAGACCTAAGAAGGAGTCTGGTTCATGTGATCCCTATGAACATTCACTTACACTTCTTTAAAACTTTGTGCCCGTCAGGACCTGCCAACAACAGTCCATTTCTTTCCATTCAAACCATCAAATACTGCATGTATCCAACAACCACTATAGCTAAATTCTCTCAATTTGGAGGGACCATCCTGTCAAAGATTAACTCCTCCGTTTATTAGGATTTGAACTATTCACATGACTCCTCTTTTTGGAAAAAGTGGAGGAGATGGGTATGGCAACCTAAAACTCATTGGAGTTGGAAGATTCTTACTAGTCAAAGCAAGAGGGAAAGTTTCCACCAATGCTTGACAACTTTTCCTTTTTTCTGTCTCTGTAGATATTAATACTACCCAAGTAGTACCAGCATTGCAGGAGGATTGGAATTGTTTCTTTTTTTTAAAAAAAAGCCCTTACTTTCTGTCAATAACAACTCTAAGACAGAAAGACAAGGGTTAGGCAAAATGGGGCTAAGTGACTTGCCCAGGGCCACATAGCTAGAAAGTGTCTGTGGTCAGATTTGAACCTAGATCCTCCTGACTTCAGGTCTGGTACTCTATCCACTGTACCACCTCTCTGCCCTTTCAGCTGGAATATTTTCAAAAAACCAAGACAATTCTTTCCCATATTTTTCCTTGGGGTCCAGAATTTATAGAAGTATCACTGCAAAGAATCCTCTGTCTTGGATCCAATTTCTATTTTGCACATTTTAGTACTTTTCTTCTCTTCTCCCCCACCTCTTCTATCCCCATTTTGATTTTTACTTGGTTTTGTAACATTTAAGGAGCTACCTCTGCAAATCTGCAAACTCCCAAGCTGGTTTCATGAAATGCCTGGCTCTTGTCACATTTGCATTGTTGGGTTTTTTTAGACCAGGTCGATAAGGGTTAGTTCCTCCTCAGAGTCTGATTGACCATAAAATATGCACTGGTCAACAGTCTGTCTCTTTCAGGCCCCTAAAGCCCAGGAGAAATGATTCTGCAATGGAAGTGGCCCTGGCAGTTGTCTGCCTTTCCTGGCTCTGGGGACCTTAGCAGGCCACTTCCCTCTCTGGAAGGCAGACACTGTGTCAAGCTGTGCTTCTTCCAGAGCTCAAGCAAAGGCTCCATCTATGTCTTCTTTTGGCAGAACAGTGACATTTCGAAGTGGGACAGGCATGTGTACACAATCACTCCCTAAGCCTAGTTAGAATGGAGCAGTGTTGGCAGACCCTGTCTGAGCTGAAGTTGTGAGGCAGGCCAAGTATATCTTTAGTGGCCTTCAGACTTTGCTTCCTGCATTTTTCTGACCCCTTTTAGCTCCCATTCTTTAGACAACCTATTTTTTTCATTCTTATTTCTAGCTACTATGGTACTCCACCTTGGCCTTTTCTCTTTCAGCAATTCCTCAATGCTCTGGATTACTCATTTTTCTTGTGTTTATTAAAATTTGTGTGATCTGTGTCCCATTTCCTCTGTCCAAACACTTTGCTTTCCAAAATGATGACTAGCTCATTTGATGAATGAATATGGCCAAGGTATTAATGAATGGCAAAATGTGAATGTGTCACTCTTCCTAGAAGTACTGGTTTTCTTAGACAAATAATGTCTTTTCCCATACGCATGGTTCTTAAAGGTGGAATTTCAGTCACTATGGCAATTTGGAGAGGAGGAAATATTTAGAGGGAAAATTCAATATTTATAATGTCTCTTAATCACTTATCTTCTTTTTTTAATAATTCCTATTAAATAGTCTAAAATCCTATCAAACAGACTCCAAGAATTTATCCAATAAATCATTCATCATGACGAAGTTAGATTTATACTAAGGATAAAAGGATGACTCAGCATAGGAAAATAATTAGCATAATTAATCATATTAAAAATAAAAACTTCCAAAAAAATCTCATGAGTATCTCAATGGATGAAGAAAGAAAATCTTTTTTTTTAAACCTTTACCTTCCATTGTGGAGTCAATACTGTGTATTGGTTCCAAGACCGAAGAGTGATAAGGGCTAGGCAATGGGGATCAAGTGACTTGCCCAGGGTCACACAGCTGGGAAGTGTCTGAGGCCAGATTTGAACCTACTACCTGGCTCTCAATCCACAGAAAGAAAATCTTTAAAACCTACAGCATTCATTTATATTCAAAACTCTAGAAGCTCTAAGTATGAAGGAACTTGTTATAATATCATAAAAAAATTTTATTTAAGACCAAAAGGAAATATTATGTGCAATAATGATACTCTAGAATTTTCCCTAATAAATATAAGAGCAAACAAGGATGCCCACTCTGCCAACTATAATTAAATATAGTTCTGAAAATATTAATCAATCAAATGTTTATCAATAAGACAAAAAAATTAAAGATAAGTAAAGAGGAGATAAAACTCTCCTTACTTGCTGATGATATTTTTTTTACTTAGAAAATTCTGGAGAATCAGAAAAAATGATTGAGACAATAGCTTCAGTAAAATTTCAGGCTCCAAAATAAATGCCCCCAAATCAACCATATTTCAACATCATAATAACAAAATCCAATAAAGTATAAGAGAAAGGGAAATATCCTTCCAAATAACTAAAAAATGCATAAATAGGAGATCAAGCTTCCAAAGTACACAAGAGACTTTCATAGATTCAATTACAAAGTGTTCTTTAAAAGAACAGCTTAAGTAACTGGAGGAAAATTCAGAGCTCCTACAATAAAAATGACAATGCTGTCAAAGTTAATTTATAGTTTTAATGCTATATTTACCAAATTATCAAAGGGATACTTTAGAGAACTTAATAAAATTCACTTGGAAAAAATAAAAAATCTAGAATTTTAAGATAAATTATAAAAAATAAAAGAGGTAGTCATGTAAGGGGAATAGATTTTTCAAACCTCAAACTATAGTATAAAGCAGTGGTCTTCAAAACCATCTGGTATTGGTTAAAAAATAGAAATGTGGCTGAATATAATAGACTAGAAAAGGAGAATAAAAACAATGGAACTAAATAACCCAGTGTTCAAACAACCCAAAAACATAAATTCCTGGGAAAGAACTTCCTATTTGATAAAAATCTGCTGAGAAAACTGGAAAGCAGTTTGACGGAAAGTAGGCTTAGAACACACTTACACTATATTCCATGATACATTTTAAAGGGATATGTGACCTTGATATGGAAGACCATTTAATTGATAATTAATTTATGAGATTATCAAATGGGGCAGGCATACCCAATTCTCAGGTACTCACTGGGAAAGACCATGAAGGGAATGGGAAATGAGGTGTCAATCACACTTTAATAAGGCATAGAAGATGTGGGGGCAAACAGCACAGAAAGTATCAAGACAAGTGAAAATAATGGACACAGAGGCAGCTGTGGGGATGGGAAACAGGGTTTTGAGGGAGGCAGGCAGTGATAGGCAAGAGGAGAAAGAGAGGGAAAGGCAGAGTGTGCCATTAATGTAGCCACAGGGTTGGGAACTCTTGGAGATGGAAGAGTGCTGGGAATGGTGGGGAAGAAGTTTAACTCATTTTTCATAGGATTTTTTGTCAGGAGGAAGACTCATTCTTGTCTGTGCCACCTTGAGACTAGTTCATTTACATATCTAAATCATCTCAAAGTTGTTGATAAAACTATAAAGTTTACATATTAATATCATATCAAAGTAATCAGTACCATTTGGTATTCTGCTGACAGAACTCATCTGACATTTACATGCCATAGAACCAAATCCACAAAGCCTGAAGCCTTCCCCTAATTAAACACATATTATCACACATATGTGATTTTTGGTCAATATATGATACAGTTTGGAAATTATTCTCCTTTGATCTTTGAGACAGTTTGCACATGACTTCCAGTTCCACCCTTTCTATCTTACTTCCAGATATTGCTGCTTTATACTTGTAAGAATTGAAATAATATTTCTACCCAGATACATAGTTTATGAAGTTTATTAGAAAGGGTGTATAATTATTCCTTGAAATAACCTGACCATGTGGCCCCTCGCCTGCAAGTCTCTTCCTCCTTTCCTTCAACTGCCTGCTCTGTTCCTGACTTCCTCCTTCTTCCTTCTCTTCTTGCTTCTCCCTCCTCAAAAGCCCAAAGCCTTGACTTTCATTGACATACAGCACGCAGAGGGATACAAACCTGGTGCAACTGTGTTATGTCAGGAATGTTTGATGGACAGGTCAAGCTACCCAGGAAGGTGAGGGAATGAACTTCCTTGGCACAATTACCCCCGTGATCCTTTGGGAGACGCGTCTCCCCAATGGATTATTTATATATAACTATTTTATAACTCTAAATACTTTCTAGCTAAAAGTACATACAATATTGCATTTTTCTAAGAGGAAGTTACAATAGTTAGAGGTAAGAGTAAAATACAAAAACTGATTGATAGATGCATTGTCAAAATGCCAACTGGGGGCAGTCCCCTTTCACATTAGAGTTTACATTCAGAATAAGTATATTCAACCCCCTTCAATTGAGTTCATTATATACCAAAGTTCATTATGGATCTTTTGATGCAGTGTGTGGCTTCTTCACGCATCTTTACAGCACCTTCTCCAAAAGGATCCACTTTCTTGATTCAGGGTGTCGGCAAGTTTCTTTTCCTGAAATTTCTCCAAAAATTTTTAAATCTTGGATTTTTTAAGAGTACAGTAGTACAACAACACAATCCTCCCTGAGGAGGGTGTTGACCAACTGGGATACATGACTGAGTTATGAGGCATATGAAACAATTGTGAAAAGAAAAACAAAAACAAACCACCCCAAAAAAATTCCAAATAAAAGAGTAAAAAAAAAAAAGAAATTCTATATAAAAATAAGAAATACAGAAATGATAAAAAAAAATCTTATGTGTATAAAATTCTGAGTAAAAATAAAAAATAAACCTCTAACAGGTTTTTGAATCACTGCAAGGACCAATTAAAGTGACTTATGTCCCTCAAGTCTGTATGTAGGACAATAGCAAAAATATAACACTTTACCCATTTGCAGCCAGGACTGCAGAAAATTGCCAAACTAAGAGAGAAAGAACTAAGTTTTAGCAGCAAATGGGAAAATCATTCCCTGGTCTGATTTTACCATCACTGTCAGAGATAGGGGGAGCCAGGATGATAGCCAACCTGAGGTACTTGACTCAAAGTATTGCACATGGAGTGTGGTTCAAGGGAGTCCTGAATCTTAACATATGTCAAGTGCCACAATCTTGATTCACACACTGGGTTCAAGTCCTTTTGTATTGGCATAGAAGTTCAACAATCCTCCCTGGATTGGATTTGGTCTGTTTTGACCTCATGCTACTTGGCATTGTATAGTGTCTCTTTTGTTCCCTTCTCTTAGAATCAGACATAATCATTAAACAAAATCCCATAACATTTATCAATGTATGGCAAGTTTCCATAGTAGAAAGCTTTTTGGGTATGCATATTACTAGGGCTAATAGATACTATAAACTTATACTGTAAACTGTATCCTTCAAGGCAAAAAAACAACCCCATTAATACTGATTTTATGTACTTCAAGTATCACCAAGGTTAGGAAAAAAGAAAGAAAAAAATCAAATATCCTATTAAAAACATAAAGAAAAAAATAATTTTAAAAATCATAATTTCACAGTTCACATTCCATGTGACAATGTGTTAGCCAAGCAGAGGCACAACACAAAAGGTGCTCACTCAAAAATGAAATGTATATCCCTCTTAACTTGGCCAGGATCCACAGAGTGACTGTACATAATTTTTTCACCAGGTAAAAACCTTTTAAAAACAGTAGTACAACAACTAATACAGATACTAAAATGTACCAAAACTCCAAAAATTATAAGAGACCATTAATGACAATAGCAAACAAACCCACGTAAATCATGAGGATTTACATGAGTTTCTATACTTCCTATATGACATTTAAAAACCTTTGAAATCATGAATATTTGTCACAAGTTCTACAGATTTAGCCAATCTTTCAACTTTGGAAGAGATATTTTTAACAAAGTCTTTTATTACCATTATTCCAAAATTTGGTGGGAGAGAAACCCAAAAAACCTCTGTACAGTTGATAAAAAGATACAAATATAATAAATCCATTTTGAAGCTACTAAACTTCACAGGAAAAATCATTCCCACCTACTGGATGAGATTGTAGCACTTCACAAGTTAGCTAAGCCACTTGGGCACCTCCCTCCAGTATGAGACTGTAACAATGTAACAGAACTGTCTCCAATATGTCCCACCCATTTTCACGTGGAGCCGAGGACTAAAAAGTGAAAATAACTGCAGATGTGTCATTCATTATTCAATAAATGTAGAGATGGGAAAATACAACAATGTCATTGCACTTTACTTCAACTACAAATAGACCCTTACTTCTTGTTACAAACAACTCAAGAGGCAGGCAAATAAATGATCAGTCAGAGGTAGGGACGCTCCCAAATATCTGAAAACTACTTTTGAATACTCATTAAAATCAATTTAAATTATTAGATAAGTACATTCTCCAAAACCAGGTTGAAACCAATGTAATGGAGTCCATTCAGTAGCTCAGTGTGACAATTAACAAAAGCAAAAAAGGAACAAAATGCTGTTTATGGGGCTTTTACAAAGGTATTCTTCAGTACAATCATAGTCAAAGGGGAGGTACAAATAAAGACAATATAACTGAAAATTTCAATCTTGATAACTTATGAAGTGGTTAACATTAAATTACATACATCTTGTATTTAGAATTCTGTTACAGAGACTTCTTCATTTTGGGGAGGGGAACAAACTGAAACAGTTAACATCAATAAGGCAATCAGGTCTGAAAAGGCTTAAAAATTCACCTCTAGACTCTTTGAGGTTCCTTCCCCTCCCAAATACCAACAATCAGCACAATTTCTTTGTCCACACCTCTGGGGTCCCCCGTACTGAGGGCAGTTTCAACATTGAGTTCAGGTGTTTGGGTGTGAGTTTTGATTTGCCTCATTAGAATAACTATTCCACCTATTTCTGTCATTATTCTGGGGGGAAAAGGCAGCCACTCCCTTGCCTGGGTCCCTGGTTCTGTGTCAGATAAAAGCATCCTTTCCCTTCTCTACTGCCCCAAGGAGCCTCTAACTCTACCCCAGGATTAATTTAAGGGGCTCCTCCTTGCTCAGTGCAGCGCCTGGCTGAGCAAAGCAGCAGTAGGAGCCGGCAGCTTTGTGCCCCCGGGGAAGTCAGGGGCTGGCCTGGGCTGGGTTCCTGTGCTCCGGCTGGGACTGACCCACCCTGGGCTACAGTAAAAGAACAGGGGCGGGGAAACACATGGGAGGGCGTTTTCTCACCAATCAATCCAAAGGGGCACTTTAGACAGTTGTTGGTTCCTTTTCTCAGCCAGTTTCCTATATGCAGACAGAAGCCGCTTTTATCTTACCTAAGCTAACTTAAGCACTTATTTAAAACTTCTTCAGAAGAAAATGAAGGGTCCTAAAAAAATCCCTGACTGATGGTCACCAACTGTAAGAATTGAAATAATATTTCTATCCAGATATATATTTTATGAAGTTTATTAGAAAGGGTAGACAATTATTCCTCTAAGTAACCTGACCACGTGGTCCCTAGCCTGCCAGTCTCTCAACTGCCTGCTCTGTTCCCGACTTCTTCCTTCTTCCTTCTCTTCTCGCTTCTCCCCCTTCACAAGCCCAAAGCCTTGACTTTTATTGATGTACAACATGTAGAGGGACACAAACCTGGTGCAACTGTGTTATGTCAGGAATGTTTGATGGACAGGTCAAGCTACTCGGGATGGGGAGGGAATGAACTTCCTTGACACATACTGGCTGATGATATGCAGTCATTTCCAACTCTTGGTGACTCTCTTTAGGCATATGCAATCATTTCCAACTCTTGGTTACTCCCTTTACGGTTTTCTTGGGGAAGATACTGGAATGGTTTGTCATTGTCTTCTCCAACTCATTTTACAGATGAGGAAACTGAGGCAAACAGGGTTAAGTGACTTGCCCAGGGTCCTAGCTAGAAAATGTCTGAGGCCAGATTTGAACTCATGAAGATAAGTCTTCCTGATTCCAGGTTTCCAACTCTCTATCCACTGTGCCATCAAGCTTTCCCTTATACTGGCTTCTTATAAATTTACTTACTATACTGACTAGAAGGGGATAGGATAGTCAGAGGAACCAGATTAAGATACAATTGTAACACAATCATAATATTACCAAAATAAAATAGAAGAGAAGCAAACCTCTCATATTTTTAAGTGGGAGTTATAATCTTAACCAAACAAGGGATGGGGGGAATTACAGAAGATAAAATAGATAACTTTGATTACTTGAAACTGAAAAACTTTTACACAAACAAAATTAATGCAATTGGGAGAAGAAGGGAAATCATTGAATTTGAAAAAAAATTATATCAAATTTCTCTGATAAGGCTTTGATACCCCCTGATCAACCAACCCCCTTACTTTGAATTGTAAAAGGGAGACACTAACACTGAGGATATCAGTTAGGAGGTTATCATAATATCAAAGGGAATGAAGCACTGAACTAAGGTGATGCCTGTGTGAGTGAAAATGAAGAAGATGCCAAAGTTATTTTTAAAAATATAATGAATAGGATTTGACCACTACTTAGAATATGGGGGAGAGTGGAAAGATAAAAACCTAAGCTAATTTTGAATCTTCAGTCTGATTTGGGGTGGAGTAAAAATGATTACATCAATTTTGTTCCCCTTGAGTATGTGGTGCTAGCAGGACACCAGAAAGAAGATGTCCCATAGAGTTAATGGTGGATATCAGGGGAGAGATTAGGAATAAACATTTTGATTTGGGTCATCTGCACTGAGATGATAAAAACAAAGCCATAGGAGTAGATGATATTGTCAAAGAAGAGAGTATAAAGTCAGAAGAGAAGAAAACTGAGATTAGAGACTTTCAATTCAATTCAATTCTATTCTATAAGCATTTATAAAGTCCTTACAGGTGCTATAAAGACAAATATAAAATCATTCCTTTGCTCAAATAACTTACATTCTGTTTAGGAGAAAAAACAGGTGCATAGAAAATAAAAATGAGTACTATAGACAGTTATTTCCAGAGGGAGGGCACAGATCTAATATGAAAGGAAGCTTATTAATGATGGAATGGGAGTTCCAAATGGCACAGTGGAAGGTCAGAGAGGTGGAAAATTGAGACATAAAAGGGGATGCTCATCCAAAGAGGATGGGAATTAGAAACATAATCCAATGTAGAAGACATATAAGGAATGGTCAGAGAAATAGAAAGGGAATCCTTCTCTACAAAATTCAACCTTCTCCACCAATAATTCCACGTTTAGAGGGATGATTACTGAGAAAAAGCCATTGAACTTAGCAATTAAAGGTTACTGGAGAGAAACATCACACACAAAAGCATGGAGTCAATAATGAGCAAGAATGGTATATTCAAGGGACAGCTAAGTGCTTCACTGGATAAAGTGCCAGGCCTAGAGTTGGGAGGCTTTGGATTCCAATATGGTCTCAGAAACTTCCTAGCTGTGGGGTCCTGGGAAAGTAATTTAATTCTGTTTGCCTAGCCCTTGCCCTTCTGTCTTAGAGTGTTACTAAAACAGAAAGTAAGAGTTTTTTTAAAAAGAATGTCATATTTAAGAGATTAGGAAGAGACTGAAGTGGCTAGAAGAGAGGGTGCATATTAGGGACCAATGAGATCTAGACCTAGATAGTTATTGTAGGTCCAGATTATTAAGCCTCAGGCCTAACCAGGAAAGCAAAGAAAAGGAATTTTAGTATTGATTATCTGTAGACAAACTTTCTTTAATGAAATAAAACCAGTGAAGTAAAACATTAAAGAAATGAAAGATAACCAGCCAAGTTAATTTTGATGGATAGATAAATATCTCCCCCTAAAGCCATTATTTCTCTCAATTTCCAGAAGTGTCCTTCTGCATCATTTCTAGGGTATTTTACAAAAGCAAACCCTGCTACTGCTGGAATTTGATTGTTCTAGACAATGGGACTTGTTGAGTTTTTTATGGCACAATTTTAGAGCTAATTAGACCATTACTCTTCAAAGATTTAATTTGCTCTGATGGACCAATCTATAATCATATTTCTGAACAGCTTCTATTTAATTACTGAACAAAATGAATGAACTTCTTGAGTAATTTGAGTCTGATCAACTCACCTCCTGCTTCAGTGTTCTTGAGACAATGACTTCCACATGTGACAGATGTCTGCTAAGGCAGAGAAGAATACTGTCGCTCTTTTCAGTGTCAAAATTTGAGTTTGTATGTCAACAGTCCATCTAGAGAAATTTCTCCTAAGACAGATGTGACTTCCATTCCAACTGAACCCTTACAATGAAAATTAAAAGAGTTGAAGGGATGTGGGGGAGCAGAGAATTTAAAATTAAACCTGCCCCACTTCCTCTGGAATAAGAATGACAACAGATGTATCATTTGGTTGGACTTGGTTGAAGTTTGGGTCCACCCAATTCAAAATAAAGGGAAGAATAGCAATTATCTGCTTAATTTGGACTATGCAGCAATCTGATAATTTAGGATCAAATGTGTGTGTTTATATATATACATATATACATACATACATATATGTGTGTGAATGTTATATATGTAGAAGTATATATTTTCTTGAATTAAATAGTCAATACTGTAAGTATTTATTAAATACTCTTCATGACTGGGAAGGCATGTAGGTGGCACAGAAGATAGATGACAAGACTTGGAGTCATGAAGAACTGAGTTCAAATGTAGCCTTGAATATTGGCTGTGTGACTCTGGGCAAGTCACTTAACCCTGCTTGTCTCAGTTTCTCCATCTGTAAAATGAGCCAAAGCAAGAAATGGAAAACCACTCCAGTATTTTTGCCAAGAAAACCCCAAATGGGGTCATGAAGAGTTTAATAAGACTGAAAAAAAAGACTGAAAATGTGACAGGCACTGTGCTAAACTGGGGATACAAATACAAAAGGATATTCCTTGCCCTTAAACAACTTACAATCAAAGAAAGGGAGTACAGCACACACATACACAAAGAATATTGAAAAGTGAGAGCAGGGGGAGAAAGAAGTCAGGGCTAGGTAAAGAAGTCATTCATAAAAGTCCCAAAGTTGGGAAAGTTATTCTGCCTAAATTGGGTCGCCAATTTTCAGTTCTCCCTTTCACACTTGCTTGTGTAGATGGCCTAAAAAAAACTACCTCTATTGCCTCTAGAATCAAGTGCAAACTCAACAATTTGGCTTTTAAAGTCTTTCTCAACTCAATCATTCAAATTTTGCCATCCAGGAAAAATAGCCTTCTTTCTGTCCTTCACATGATACTCTGTCTTCCTATCTTTGTACCTAGCTGTCCTCCTGTGCCTGAAATATATTTTCTTTTCACCTCTGCCTCATAAAATCTGCTTTTCCTTCAAGAAGTGCATCAAATGCTACCTTCTTTTTTTAAATTTAATTTTCTTTTTTTTTTTTAATAAAACCCTTACCTTCCATCTTGGAATCAATACTGTGTATTGGTTCCAAGGCAGAAGAGTGGTAAGGGCTAGGCAATGGGGGTTAAGTGACTTGCCCAGGGTCACATAGCTGGGAAGTATCTGAGGCCAGATTTGAACCCAGGACCTCCTGTCTCTAGGCCTGGCTCTCAATCCACTGAGCTACCCAGCTGTCCCCAAATGCTACCTTCTTTTGAAAACTTTACCTATTTGCTGCAACTATTGGTAACTTCTTTCTCAAACTACCTTGAATTTAACTACTTCAGATTTATTAGTGAATAGGATTCTAGGCTTGGAGTCAGGAATAACTGAATTCAAATATTGCTTCAGATAATCTACTTCCTGTGCCTTACTTTACTCATTTATAAAATGGGAATAACAGTCCTGTTACAATTAAAATTATTTTGAGAGTCTGATTTTGGATAAGAATATCAATTTATTGATTAGGCTAGCAATATAACTAATAGATTGTTAGATAGTGATGACCTTAAACTCTGAATGTCCCTTAAGCATATCTATAGAGTTTTAGGGCTTATTATTTGGCCCCCTCCTTTAAATATCCTAATAGATCTCTAATGGTTAGTTATCCTCTCCTTCCCATCCCCATGTAATCAGAGTTGTATAGGCAGGAAAAAAGAATCCTTGTGTCATTCTTCTATTAACCAAATTCTGTTCAAATCAATTCACTGAGATGCCAAAGGACAAAAAAAAATGCAAAAAACAATTTCTGACCCAGAACCCAGACACAGGAATATCCAAATTTCCCTCTAATCCAGACCTTTAAATAGAAATTAACATAATAAAAAAAGTAAATTTTCTTAGCACTCTTATGAGGATCAAATAAGATTATACATGTCAAGTTCTATGTAAATGTTAATTAGTAGTAGTACTGATAATAGTAGTGTAAATAGTAGAAGTAGTGGTAATAGTGGTAGTGGTAATAGTAGTAGTGGTGGTGGTAGTGGTTGTAGTAGTAGTAGTATTGGTAGTAGTAGTAGTAGTAGTAGTAGTAGTAGTGGTGGTGGTGGTGGTGGTAGTAGTGGTAGTGGTAGCAGCAGCAGCACTAGTAGTATTCTTTCTGGATATAGGCAGCTAGGACCTGGAGCCAAAAGCACCAGAGTTCAGATCCAGCCTCAGATATTTGCTATGTGACTGAGCAAGTCATTTAACCTCTGCTGACAGCAGTTTCTTACTGGAATAGGGGGTTAATAATGATAGCTGTCCCTTGTACTCAAAGAGAACCAAAACAGCATCACTATGCCTGGGTCAATGTTCAGTGGGGTTAATAATAGTATTCATCAATAGTAATAGTTATTATGACAATAAAATGAGATATTTGCAAAATGCTTAGCACAGTGTCTGGCTCATAGCAGGCACTTAATAAATGCTTGTTTCCCTCTGTAATATATTATACAGTATATGCCCCTGTTCCTCTCCCCAGGTTAGGTTCTAAGCTCCTAGTGGCTAGGAATGATTTCGTCTGTTGTATGCATATCCCCAGATACTGACGCTAGCCCAGTGCCAAGCCTATCTTCAATACTAAATATACGCTTGGTGATTGGAGGATGAAAGGGAGTTATTGAACTTGATTTGTCCAGTCTTCGGTGGTATCCCCAATGATATCTTTCTGTCATCTCTTTTAGATTTCTTTGACTTAAGGCCCATCTGCACCAGGATGATTCCACATTAGATTATGAGCTTCTCAAGAACAGGGACTGTTTTTTGCTTCTCTTTATATCTGGAGTGAAGCATAACAACTACCACAGAGGAGGCACTTGAATATTTATTGACTGATCTGACTTCCAATGTGTTTCTCTCCCTTTTGAAATCTTGGGCTTCCCACATGAAGATGCAGGTCATCACTGCTGAGATATTTGTCCCATGACAGGGAGAGATTTGCACCCAGCTCCCTTCCATCCATCCATCCCTCATCCCATCCCCCAGATGATTGATGTTAAACACTTGCCAGGCGATAAAGGCTTGCCAGGCTTTGTCTGCAGGCCGTAAGCATAGCCAAGCGACTGGATATAGCAATCAAGCCTGCAACAGAGTTCGTGCTTTAACTAGCAGAGAACAAACTGACCTCTGGTACATGAACCAGTTGGACAAAAGGGATGCTCCAAGGCTACTGTGAAGTACTCCTGAAAGTAGCCTGGCATTGTCCTCGACAGCTGGAAAACAACAGCAAGAGCCAGGCTAGCTGAGTGATGAGCTGCTGCTGTTGCTAGGCAGGTGTGGGAGGAAGGCTGAAAAGATTGATGCCCAGGCTGACATCTTTTTCCACACAGAATGACTTGGTCCCTGGTTTGTGTAATAGACAGCTCTGGCTCAATAGCTACATTGTGCAACCAAGGGCAGGTCATTCAATTTCTCCCAGCCTCGGTTTCCCCATTTATAAAATGGGGCTAAAAATACCTGCCTTATTAACTCATGGAATTATGCCAAAAACTCATTGTAAGCTTAAAGTACTACATAAACATCAGTCAGTATTCTTATTGTTATTAATTACTTCTCTGAACCTCAGTTTCTTCATCTATAAAATGAAGACAATAATATTTTCACTAGCTATCTTAAAGGACAGTGGAGACTCATCTTCCTGAGTCCAAATCTGGCCTCAGACACTTACTAACTGTGTGATCTGATCTTCAGCAAGTCATTGAATCCAATTTGCCTCAGTTTCCTCAACTATAAAATGAACTGGAGAAGGAAATGGCAAGTCAAAAAAAAAAAAAAACCAAAAGGAGTCACAAAGAGTCAGACATAATTGAGAATGACTGAACAAAATTTTACTTTAAAAAAGTACTTTAAATAAATAACGATCTCAACAATGTACAATAGGAGTTTTAAAAGGAAAATTCTTTGTTTTTTTGCCCTGATTTTGCCCTGATTAATGAAGCAAAGCTCAGGACAAAGAAAATGAAAAGGAGTTTATTAAAATACATAAAGATAGGGGGCAGCTGGGTACCTCAGTGGATTGAGAGCCAGGACTGGAGACAGGAGATCCTGGGTTCAAATCTGACCTCAGACACTTCCCAGCTGTGTGACCCTGGGCAAGTCACTTAACCCCCATTGCCTAGCTCTTACCACTCTTCTGCCTTGGAACCAATATACAATATTGACTCCAAGGCTGAAGGTAAGGGTTTAAAAAAATACATAAAGGTAGCAACATGTTGACAAGCTGAATATTGAATATCAGGAAGAAGTTCAAGATGGAGCTAGCTTTTATTGATAACTTTTATAATGAGATAAAGACAGTTCAGATGGCTCTGCATCAGCAAAAGAGGATGGGCCATTATATCTCAGCTTTCTTATAAGGTAGCAAGTAAAACAGAAGCTACAGACTGAGTGATGGCTTCTCCATCAGAACCTCCTTCAACAGAGCCTCCCTCACCACTGATTGAAAAGTAAGGCTGAGAACAATGGGTAACTGAGTCAGCATAACTTTCTTTTAAAATAAAAAATCCTTACCTTTTGTTTTAAACCTGTTTGGCAATTTGGGTTAAGCAACTTGTCCAGGGTCATACCATTTGGAAATATTTCAAGTCAAACTTGAACCCAGGACCTCCCATCTCCAGGCTTGGCTCTCTATCCACTGAACCACCTTAGCTGCCTAATCATAACTTTCTTCTTGCTTTTTTCAACATAACTTTCGAAAGAGGGTCTTGATCTTTTTTGTATCATTGGTCCCTTTAACAGTGTTGCACAGCCTATGAATGTTGTCGGATATACTAAATCTTAAATTAGAATTTAGTGAGGAAATAAAGAAGTATTTTTCCAAACAAATTCACAGATTCTGTTTAATCTAGCCACATCATCCTTGTGTTTTGAGTTATTTCAGATTAAGATTCCTTCATATTTTGTTTTGGGCAGCTAGGCGGCACAGTACATAGAGTACCTGGCCTGGATTGAGGAAGACTCATCTTCCTGAGTTCAAATCTGGCCCCATACCCTTAGAGACAGGATTTAAAAACCAGGACTTCTTGATTTCAAGAAGTAATATCATAATATGAGCAAACCTTAAAGCACTATGGGAATGTGAATATTATCACTGTTGCTATAATTGTTACATTGCAACAGGGTAGCTAGGTTGCGTAACAGAAAGCTAGTTGGACTTAGAGTCAGGAAGATCTGAGTTTCAATCCTAATGCAGATATTTTATTACCACGGTTATATTGGCAAGTTATTGTGGCAAACATCTCCAAGACTGTTTTGAAGATCAAATGAAATAATACATGCTAAAGGCTTTGTAAAAATTACAGCACAGTATGTAAATGGTCACTACTGGATCTAAATTAACTATTCAAATTGTTTTATTAGGATTTTTTCCAACCATCATGAGTTCTTTTTTGCCTATTAGCCCATAGTGGGAAGAAAATTGGAGACCTGGGCTTAACTTTTAGACTATTCTGTATTACTAACTAAATATGTGACCTTGGGAAAGTCACTCCATGTATACATAAAATGTTAGAGCAAAAGGAGCCCTTACAGATTATTTAAACCAACCTCCTTTACTTAACAAATAAACATTTTAAAAAGAGGTCTCTGATTCTGTTATCCTGACTAATATTGATAAAAATGACCTCATCAATCTTTTTCTTTGTCCCATCTCCTAACCAGCACTTTCTTTCCTCACTCCCAGCTACTTAGAAGCAGCTAGATGGTCCAGTGACTAGAATTGTGCTGACAAACCTATGGCATGCATGCCGAAGGGGGCTGTTCCCCTCCCCCTCTTTACTACAGCTGAGGACATTTCTCTCATCACCCACCCCTCTGCCCAGCAGTCCAATGGGAACGCTTCCTCCCTCCCCTATCTGGGATAAGCAAGCAGCTCACATGCTGCATGAAGGTTTAGTTTGGGCACTCGGTCTTTACAAGGTTCACCATCAATGGACCAGACCATTGGGACTGGAGACAGGAAGACATGAATTCAAATTCAGCTTGGACACTTACTAGTTGTGTGACCCTTTCAAGTCATTTAACCTCTCTTTGTCGTCTCAATTTCCTCAATTGCAAAATGGCAATAAAAATAGTGCCTTCCTCCTAAGGTTGTTATGAAGGTCAAGTGAAAAAACATTTGTAAAGTGCTTAGTGTGGTGCTTGATGCATAGTAGGCACTTCAAGCTTATTCTTTCCTTCTTTCTCTGTTCCACTCAAGATAATTCTCACTTTAAGTAATTGGAGGAGTCAGCAGACCTCTATGTAAAGTCATTTTCATATAATGCAAATTTGCCTGTGGATGTGGGGAAGAGAGGGAGACAGGCAGGGAGGGAGGGGACTAGGACATGATCTCAGATACATAGAGGTCAGGGACAGAGAATTAAGAATAGGAAGAAGGACACTTGGGATAGGATCACCTTAAGGGAGAAGAAGAAGATGGGATGGTCAAAGATCTCCATTCTTGGTTAAAGTCAAACCCTTATCTAGTGCTACACCTTCAGTGGCAGTCTCTCCCTGTCTTTTTTTCTACTTTCACTTAAAGGGCTTTTCCCCTTTAGGGTTTGTTTGTTTGTTGGGGGGTTTGGGGTTTTTTGTTTTTGTTTTTGTTTTTGTTTTTTGTTGGGTTTTTTTTGGTGAGGGGATGGGAACCAGCAGAGCACTTTGCAGAGGAGAAGGAGTGGAGAGGAAGCACAGTACTGTACAGTGGAGTTAATGAAGGTGTCTTTTTGGAATGCAGATTTCTTTCAGAATTCTTTATGTAAAGTTAGATTTGCATAATGCAAATTTATGGAAAACAAGAACTGTCTGTATAGAAATATAGACAAAGTAATTTCCAGGGGGATACTGTAAAGCAAGTCTAATAATAAAGACAGTTTATCAATAATAGAATGGGTATCCCAAATGGAAGAGAAGCAAAGAGAAGAATCCAAACATGGTAGGGTTGTAGGGTAATTAGGCTTTAAAAAATTATTTTTTAAATGCTGAACTTAAAACAATTCCAAATAAAATGAGCATTTCCATATGCGAAGTAGAACAGTAAAAAGAGGATTGTACATGAAATTTCAAATTTCTATTCTATAGAGCTTTTTTTCCTTCTAAGGTTATGATAAATCCAACCTGTAACTTTCAAAGCTGTCCTACTTGCTGTTTAGCCTTCCTTCTGACCTCTTCTATGTATTTAAAAAGATGACACCCTGGTTTAGACCCTCTTCAGCTCCTACCTAGAATATTGCAAAAGGATTCTGCCTCAAGCCTTCAGTCAGCTGCCAAAATGATTAAAACATTTTTTTTTGCCTTCCATTTTAGAAACAACATTGTGTATTGGTTCCAAGGTAGAAGAGCAGCAAGGGCTAGGCAATGGATCTAAATGACTTGCCTAGGATCATATAACTAGGAAATATCTGAGGTCATATTTGAATCCAGAACCTATCTTTAGGCCTGGCTCTCAATATACTGAGCCACCTAGCTGCCCCCCCCAAAATGATCTTTTTAAAATGAAGTCTGACTATGTCACTTACCTACTCTACTGGCTCCCTATTACTTTCAGGATCAAATCCAAAAATCCTCTATTTGGCTTTTAAAGCCCTTCTTACCTTTACCCTTCCTCTCTTTCCAGTTTTTTTTTTTACTTTTCTTCCCAAATAAACTATAGCCCATCAAAATTGACCTTGTTGCTATTCCTTGAACATCCCATCTCCTAATTCTATGACTTTTCACTAGTCATCTCCTTCCTCACACCCACTTCCTGACTTAGATTCATTTAAGACAACTCAGGGGAAAGCTATGTAGCTCAGTGTATTGAGAATCAGACCTAAAGATGGGAGGTCCTGGGTTCATATCTGACCTCAGACACTTACAGCCCTTACCACTCTTCTGCCTTGGAACCAATACACATTATTGATGAAATAAGAGTTTAAAAGAAAACAACAACAACTTAGCTCAAATCCTCCTCTATAAGAATTTGAGATCCTCAAGGGCTGGGTCTGTTCTTGCCTTTATTTGTATCCAGCATCTAGTATCATTCCTGGGATGTAGTAAGTACACCAGGAACTATGCTACAAGTAGTATTGACTTGTTGACTTGACACTTTCCTTCCTCTCTCCCTCCCTTGTTTCTTCTTCTTTTCTTCTTCTTCTTCTTCTTCTTCTTCTTCTTCTTCTTCTTCTTCTTCTTCTTCTTCTTCTTCTTCTTCTTCTTCTTCTTCTTCTTCTTCTTCTTCTTCTTCTTCTTCTTCTTCTTCTTCTTCTTCTTCTTCTTCTTCTTCTTCTTCTTCTTCTTCTTCTTCTTCTTCTTCTTCTTCTTCTTCTTCTTCTTCTTCTTCTTCTTCTTCTTCTTCTTCTTCTTCTTCTTCTTCTTCTTCTTCTTCTTCTTCTTCTTCTTCTTCTTCTTCTTCTTCTTCTTCTTCTTCTTCTTCTCTCTCTCTCTCTCTCTCTCAGCAACCTTATGGGTATCTCACTTGTCCTTACCTCAGACTTTCCCCACTGCAAAAATAAAAATAAAAACAAAACTCATGTAACAAATATGCAAGATCAAACAAAACAAATTTCCACATTGGATGTGTCCAAAATTTGTTTATCTCATTCAGTACCTTAAATCCATCAGCTCTTAGTAATGCTTCATTATTGGTCAGCATTCTTAAATCTTTCAAGATTGTTTTCCTTACAATATTGTTGTTATTGGATAAACTATTCTGCTTCTGGTTCTGCTCACTGCACTCTGGATTAGATGATACACACTTTTCCTAGGTTTTTCAAAACCATACCATTATTTTTTATAATAATATAATATAATATTGCCTTTCATTCATATACCAGCATTTGTTCAGCCATTCTCCAAGTAATAAATAGTCCCTTAGTTTCCAGCTTTTAACTATTACAAAAAAAAAGTTGCTATAAAATTTTGTTTAATATAGGTCTTCTTTCTTTCTTGTATCTCTTTAAGGAATCAGCCTAATGGGGCACTGCTGGGGAAAAGGATATACACAGTTCAGTGACTTTGGGGGTATGGCTCCAAACTACTTTCCAAGATGGCTAGACCAACTCACAGCTCTACCAATGATATATTAATGTATCTGCCTTTTCACAGCCCTTAAAGTTGTCATTTTCCTTTTTTGTCATTTCTGCCAGTCTGATAAATGTGAGGTGGAACCTCGGAGTTGCTCTAATTTTCATTTTTTAATTTCAATGATTCAGAGTATTTTTTCATATCATCGTTGATAGGTTCTTCCTTTGAGAATTGCCTGTTCATGTAGATGTCTATGTTAATACGGTGGCAATATTAAAATAACCAGTGAAGGAAACAAGCAAGTATGGTCAGGGAAATAGTACTATCTACTAATGAGCAGATATTATGGAATGATGGATGGGATTTCAATGGGCCATTAAATCTATTTTTCAGAATTCAGTCTAGAATGTGAAGCTATTCAGACATTTGGATTCAGCCTCTGTGCCAGGACAACCATGGAATGGTTTTTGCTGAAATTATTCAAATTCAGTCAAACAAAACAAGAAGAAACAAAAAAACCCTATAAAACAAAGAAAAGATTTAAATATGAAATACATGTGAATCATCATGGAATTAAAGAAACAATTGATTAGTAATTTCCTCCCCCATACAGATATATAGATACACATAAATCCCAAAAGTGGATCATCAGCAAATCAGAAAAAACCAATAACCATATTATAGCCTTTTTTTTAGTTTAATATCCACAATTTGATAGTCAGACTTGAAGAAGAATTTGAATCTCATGACTAATTATGAATGTAGAAATACCAATAGAAGTCAAACTCCTCGAGGGCAAGAATTATTTTCTTTTTTGTCTTTTTATCTCCAGTGCTTAACATAGCAGGCACTTTACAACTATTTATTAAATTGAATCCTGCATGTTTTATACAGATGAATAGCATTTTTTCTGTGAATATAAAGACAATATTTCAAAGATGGCATCATTGGAATATGACTGATGTATATATCTGCCTGAATATTTGTAATAATTCATTTATTTTCTTCTTAAACTTCAGAAATGCAATTTTCTAGTCTGTTTCAGCAAATTCAATGGGAAAACTCCTCATTGGTTTGCTATTCTTTCTCTATAGGGAGAATACAGCAAAATTCTGACTTTAGAAATTAACAGCTATATTCTCAAAGAGAGGTAACATATTGAAAGCATACATCACAACATTGTCTTCAGTTAGCAAGAGGCAAACAACTAGGAAAATAAATCGTAAATAATATTATCAAAGGAGAATGTGTATTTTTTTCTGGTTCCTCTTTGATATATAGGGTACTGGTTGTTTATTTCTTTAAAAGTTCTCAGAGTGAAGCACAAATGTTTTTGGTAGCACAGGGAGGTGGGAATTCAGACACTGCTAAAATATTGATTAGAAATTATTACTGTACTTATTAAAACTAATATGAACTATAAATTGTATAAACTATCATGTGTGATTTAACTAGCTAGAACATCTTAGATCCTGGATTTTATGCAGCTTATGGAACTCAAAAGGACCAGAAAATATCCACAACTAACCTATTATTCCTCTAATAAGCCAAAAGAATTTGAAATAGTGAGTGAAGCCAAGAACCCAAAGGAAGGATCCATATCCCAGGGTACCTAAAGTGGTCACCAGAGTGGGAAAGAAATTGCCAGGGATGTTCAAGATATTAAATGCCTACTATGTACTACATATAGTGCTAGTACTAGATGCTAAGAAAAATATAAAAACATTCTTGGTGCCTTTCGATAGCTTACAATTTGATAGATTGAGTAGCAAATAATTTTTATTCAAAATAAATATGCATTGAATAACTCAGTGGAATTGCTTTTCAGCTCCAGGAGGGAGGAGAGAACAGGGGAAGGAGAGAATATGAATCATGTAACCATAGAAAAATACTTTAAAATAAATAAATAATAAAAAAGAAAAAACAAAACAAATATGCATACATAGGGAAAGTGCAGAGTATAATGACTGTTTCGTGGAGGGTGAGATCATGTCTTCTTGGGAATAGGAGATCAGGAAAAGTTTCATGGAGGAAGTAGCATTTGAGTTAGGCCTTAAAAGATGGGAGAAAGGGGGAAATTTAAATAGCGATAAGTGGTAAAGGCATTCTATGTAGAGGGAATATGTTGAGTGTAGATATGGCAACAAGAAAGTATAGATCATGCTGGTGGAATGGTGAGTAATCCAGTCCAACTCAAAATAGGGTGGGCAAAGAGGTGTGAATGAATGAAGGTTCAAATGTAGATCTCTTGCTCTGTAAAAAATGAATTAATTGCATTTCTAAATCTCATGTCCATTAGATTAGGTATAGGGGCAGCTGGTGGGCTCAACGAATTGAGAGTCAGATCTGGAGACAGGAAGGTTCTGCGTTCAAATCTGGTATCAGACATTTCCTAACTGTGTGACCCTGGGCAAGTCACTTAACTCCCATTGCCTAGCCCTTACCACTCATCTGCCTTGGAATCAATTCTTTGTATTGATTCTAAAACAGAAGGTAAAGGTTAAAAAAAAATTAGGCATATACATTGAATGCCAATTAGATATCTAGACTTTTTTCTATTATGATAGGATGTTTTGAATCAATAAGTTAGTCAATCAACAAAGATTTATTAAATCCCTTTTACATGCTAGTAATTGTGCTTTCAGTCTTTTTTCAGTCATGTCTGATTCTTCATAATCCCATTTGGAGTTTTCTTGGCAAAGATATTGATTGGTTTCTATTTCCTTCTCCAGGTCATTTTCCAGATGAGAAAACTGAGGTAAACAGAGTTTAGTGACTTATACACAGGGTCACCCAGCTAGTAAGCATCTAAGACTATATTTGAATTCTGGTCTTCTTGACCTAGCACTCTATCCACTGCACTACTCAGAAGTCCTTAAACTGAGGCAGTTAAGGGACTCAACTCAAGGACACACAGATAGTAAGTATCTAAGGCCAGATTTGATATAAGTGTTCCTGCTCCAGAGTCAGCATTCTATCCACTGTGCCAGCTAGCTGCCTCAGTGATCATGCTAGATGCCAGGAATAAGAAATATAAAAATAAGACAGTCTCTGTCTTCAAGAATTTACACTCTTGGGAATTGGGCAGGAGAGAGAGGTGCAACTTTTTAAAAATACTCTGATATGAAAAATAAATTCAAAGTGGTTTGGGTAGTGGGAAGAGAAACACTATTTCCTGAAAGAACTGGAAAGCCCTCCTGAAAGCACTTGAACTGAACATTGAATAGAGTTAGGAATTCCAGAATGTGGAGTCAAAGATGAATGTTAGTCCATCAAGAGAGATAGACCATGCAAAGTCATGAGATGGAATATACAGGTATATATAAGCAATGCCACATATAAGGAACATATAAGAGAGGCCAGAGTGGCTAGAAAATTAGTATGTGAGAGGAAGTAATGTAAAAAAAAAATCTAGAAATGAAAGACAGAGTCAGATTGGAAAGGGCTTTAAACTATGTGCTATCCTAGAAACAAGGAGCCATTGAAGTTTCTTAAGTAAGGAAATGATTTGATTTTGGATCTGTCAGCTTTGCAGGAGATGAACTATAGAGAGAACCGGTGCAGGGAGGTCAATTAGATGGCTGTTGTGATGGTCCAAGAAATAAGTGATGGGGGAATCTAGGTGGAAGTGGTTCAGTAGGGTAGAGAGCCAGATCTAGGGATGGAAAATCTTGGATTCAAATCCGACTTCAGATACTTCCTAGCTTTGTGACCCTGGGCAAGTCACTTTATTCCCATTGCCTAGTCCTTACCACTCTCCTATCTTGGAACAAAAACACAGTATTGATTTAAAAGAGATAAAAAGGAGAGAGAAACAGAGACAGAGAGAGAGAGAAGTGAGGAGGACCTAAACTAGAATATATGAGAGAAGTAAAGAAAGTGATATTGAAGAGGTGGCATCAACAAGATAGTGAAGGTGGTAGATAAGAGACAATGAAGTTGAGATTGATTCCTAGATTGTGAAAGGCTAAGAAGAATTTGTCAGCTAAGGAAGAAGAAAGCTTTACAACCACAATGTCACAAAGTCCAAGCAAGCAAGATTATTCAGGAGGATCACTGATCAATAGTGTTAAGGGATACAGAAAAATCTAGAAGAGTGAAGAGTCTTTGAAGATAAAAAGGTCAAATACTGCCTTGTTGTTTGTTTGTTTGTTTATTTGTTTGTTTGTTTAACATTGAGGAGATCTGACTATGATTTAGGATAGCAGGGCAGGAGTCATTCCTTAAATATAGGTTGAAAACAAGAGGAAAGAGAACAGTGAAATCAGAGGCAAGCTACCAGAGGAACCATATGCAAATAGTTTCAAGGTAAAGGATTTGGTGTTTATCAAAAGAAAATCTACTGAATGATCTCAAACTGAAGGAAATGAAGCATGGAATTGGGATAGTGTCATCTTGAGATGGATGGCTACAATTTTTTCCCCACAGAATTATATAGTGAGGTTCTCTATTAAAGGAAGGAGAAAGAGGTGGTATGGGGGCCTTAAAAAAGAAAAGATTTGTAATAGTCATTGTCGGGAGTAGCCTTTAGAGTAGAATAAAGGTATTCGTGTTTAGAAGTGAGGTCCCAGTTGAGATTGGATAACACCAATTTGTAGTGCACCCAGTCAGATGTTTGACTTCTTCTAATGCCATCCATTGGCATTAGAGAAGGAATGAAGATAGATGGTACAGTAATTCAGGGACAGAGTATAGGAAAGGATGAGTGGCAATAGGGAAATAGAGAAGAGTCAAGGGTTAAGAACTATCTAACATTGAACTAGTTCATTAAAGAGTCAAGATTTTGATAAGAGGAAAGGAAGGTTAGAGTATGGGTGATGACTTGGGAAAGCAGGACAGGATGGAGTGGCTATAGGTTGTGATGAGGTAAGGATAGAAAATAAAGTTTAAAAGTTTTGTGGAGGTAGAAGGATATGTCAAATGTCATGTCTCTCCATTATAATAGAGCAAAAGTGAACTAGAGGAATAGAATAGGAATATGTTGAAAAATGGGTCCTTTGTCTTCTGTACATTGGTCAGATATTCAGTTGGTTAGTGGACAAGCTCTAATTGTTTACTCCGTGGCAAACTAAGCTCTCTCTCTCTCTCTCACTCTCTCTCTCTCTATCTCTTTCTCTCTCTCTCTCTCTCTCTCTCTCTCTCTCTCTCTCTCTCTCTATATATATATATATATATATATATATATATAATATAAGAATATAAAGAAAGCAAAAAACAAGGTCCTCTCTAAAAAAACTCACATTCTAATGGAAGAGCAACATGCAAATAACTATGTAATACAAGAGATATATAAGGCAAATGGATGATAATACCTGAGGGAAGGGGCAGTGGGGAAAGACCAGAAAGGACCTACAGAAACTGAGATTTGAATTGAGTCTTGAAGAAAGTCTGAAGGCAAGGAGGAAAAGCATACTAGGTATGCAGGATAAATAGGACAAATAGGATGGATGGAGATGGATTTAGTGTTCTGTGTGATGAACAAGTTGACCAGTATACTGTGGGGATCCTAGAGGTTGTAGAGAGTGAGTAAAGAATAAGAAAACTGGAAAGATGGGAAGGCTCCAAGAACTGTGTTCATCCATCTTCAGGAATGGCATCTTTTGATATTCATTTGATAACTATGATTACATAATTTTTTTTTAAACCCTTACCTTCCTCTTGGAGTCAATACTGTGTATTGGCTCCAAGGCAGAAAAGTGGTAAGGGCTAGGCAATGGGGGTCAAGTGACTTGCCCAGGGTCACACAGCTGGGAAGTGTCTGAGGCCAGATTTGAACCTAGGACCTCCCATCTCTAGGGCTGACTCTTAATCCACTGAGCCACCCAGCTGCCCCTGATTACATAAATTTTAAAGATTTTGCACAATCAAAAATTAAAAGAGAAACAATTAAGGGAAGAGAAACAAATCTTTATAACAAGCCTCTCTGATAAAGGTCTCGTTTCTGTAATATGGAAAGAATAGATTAAAATTTATCAGATCCCTAATTGATAAATTGTCTGAAGATATGAAGCTCAGGCTATCTATCGACAGGTGAAAAATGCTCCAAATCACTGATAATTAGAAAATGGTGCAAATTAAAATAATTATGAGATTCTATCTCACACCCATCAAAGTACAAAGATGACAAAAAAGGTGAAAAAATAGCAGTTCTCAGCAGTGGCAAAAACAACCCTAGAAACTAATGGGATGCCATCAATTGAGAAATGTCTAAATAAGTTGTAGTTTTTGATTGCAATGAAGTGTTGTCATATTATAAAGAACATGAAAAGAATTACATTGAACCAATATAAAGTAAAGTGAGTAGAACCAGAAAAATGTATACTATAGCATCAATATGATGAAAATTAATAGTTTTGAAGACTTATAAACTGATGAAGAATTAACTTAATAGAACCAGGAGAATAATTTAAATAATAACAGTATAAAGACAAATATTTTGAAAAGTATAAGAACCATGATCTACACAATGACCATTTGTGATTCCAGAGGACTGATAATGAAACAGGCTATGGTGAACCTATGACACAGGTGCCAAAGATGGTACACAGAGTACTCTCTGTAGACATTCAACTACCCTCTCTCCCTCCCTCTCCCCCACAAAAGTTTATTCAGATGGAGCTGCTCCCTTCCCCCTCTCTACCTGAGGACATTTTTTCACTTCACGCACACTTCCACCCAGCAGCCCAATGGGAGTGTCTTCTCCCTCCCCTGTGTGTGGTAAGGCAAGGTAGGAATGGGGTGAGCCCAGCACTTGGTGGTGAGGAGAATAAAGGTGTCACACAGTTTTGCTGGGGGTGGGGGACAGGTACAGCACTCAGTGAGGGGAGAGGCAGAAACTTTCTCTAAAAGGTTTACCAACATTGTATTATAGGATGTTGATAGATTTAGGGTACAGAATAAGATACATATATATTTTTTATAAAGCCATTGAAGGAATTTATTTTTCCTAACTATGCATATTTATACCAAGAAATAAGTTTTCTTTTTTCCCAATGGGGTAAAAGGTATGAAGAGACAAAGAAAATAGATTTTTCTTACTTGGGTCTTTTTGTTTTATTATTTTTTAAAACTTATAAACATTTTTAGTTTCAAATTCTTTCTTATCCTCCAGCCCCTCCCCTACCTGAGAAGGCAAGCAGCATGAAGTCATGTGAACTTGCACCAAAAAAAATTTCTAAATTATACAAATTGCCTTTAAAAAGGGAAAAAATATTCTTCAATCTGCATTCAGATTTCATCAGTTCTCTCTGGAGATGAATTGCATTTTTTAAGTCCTTTGAAATTGGCATTGATCATTGTGTTCATCTGAGTAGCTAAATTCACAGCTGATCATCCTACAAAACTATTATTATTGTATACCCTGTTCTGGTCCTTCTCACTTCACTTTGCATCAGTTCATAGAAGTCTTCCCAAGCTTTTCTGAAACCATACTCTTTGTCTTTTCATACAGCACAATAGCATTCCATCACAATCATGTTCTACAACTTGGTCATCCATTCCCAAACTGTTGGGCATCCCTTCAATTTCCAATTCTTTTTCCTTTTTCTTTGAACTCTTTGGGATATAGACCTAGTAGCAGTATCTCTCTACGTCAAAGGGTATGCACAATTTTATAGTTCTTTGGTCATTATAATTTTTTTGTTGGATGTGAGATTTGCATATGAAGTCACCATATTATTAGTTTTACATATTATTTTCATTTATTGTAAGCAAAACAGAATTGCATAGCTCAAAAGAAATATGAAAAGCACAAGTTTAGACATCTCTACTCCAAATTGTGCCCCACCTATGGTAGACTCTCCTGAGCTCATATTGGTCTAACCAGCCACAGTGGAACACACTGCACATGAGTCTCAAAATCATGATAACATTTTGGTTCTCTGAGTATGAAGGACAATGATCACATGACCATTTTATTATGAAAGACCTTGTAAGTGTAATGGAAAAACAAAACATTCATAAAACTTTTTTTAAAAGGTACATAGATGCAGATGGAGAAGAAAGGAAAGGATCTTATAATAAGAAAAGATTTATGTTGGTGATGGAATACTATTGTGCTAAAAGGAATAATAAAGTAGAGGAATTCCATGGAGACTGGAACAACCTCCAAGAAGTGATGCAGAGTGAGAGGAGCAGAGCCAGGAGAACATTGTACACAAAGACATTGTGGTACAATAGAATGTAATGGACTTCTCCATTAGTGTCAATGCAATGTCCCTGAACAATCTGCAGGGATCTAAAAAACAATATCTGCAAGCAGAGGATAAACTGTGGGAGTAAAAATACCGATGAAAAGCAACTGCTTGACTACAGGGGTTGAGGGGATATGACTGAGGAGAGACTCTAAATGAACACTCTAATGCAAATACCACCAACATGGAAATGGGTTCAAACCAAGAACACAAGTGATACCCAGTGGAATCGTGCGTCGGCTATGGGAGAGGTGGTGGGAAGGGGGTGGGAGGGAGGAAAAGAAAATGATCTTTGTTTCCAATGAATAATGTTTGGAAATGACCAAATAAAATAATGTTTAAAGTGAAAAAAAAAGAAAAGATTTAATTTATTAATGCACAAGGAGTTTCCTTTGTGCACCATCATCTGTTAACCTTGATCTTGAAAGAAGGTGCTATAACTTACTCTCAGTAGGGTAGAAGTTTTTGGTTGTTTCATAGTAACAGGGAAGGGTTACAAGAAGTCACCCAATATTTTGTAACCTAATCCTTTTCATGAGTGGGCAATCTGTGTTTGGGGTCTTCGTGGCTGAATTCTTATGCCCATATGGGCTTATGCCTGCAGATTATATATTTTCTCTTTGCAAACCAACTTGGCCTGCCATGACTGGGGCCTCATTATTGCTTTGCTGAAACCAAGGGAGTTAGTTCACCAGCCAGACTATAGTGTAGCCTCTCCCCCACAATGTCATACCCACTTGCAAAACAAACCCACACATCTCCACTGGGAACCATTGAAACAGAAAGTGGTAACTTGTGGTGACTTCAATAACCTCATTCTGAATGGGACATACTATATTAAATCGCTGACTTAGATTCCCAGGCCTGCCTTTAGAGCTTTAATGGTCTCTTGGAGGGATAACTTGCCTGTACTTCTCTCTTACTCTGAATGATCTTGACAACTTGGACACCAGCCTGGGTGGCTTGATATCATTTCTGGATCCAGGGTAGATTTGGAGGCAAAGCAATCAATTGGCACATTAAAAAGCTTTATTCCCACATGATCACTTAGGGCCCCAGCCTGAAATCACAAACCACTGGTAATGAGAAATTATCCTTTGATCAAAGGTCAAGGCAGGTCAGAGGGAAAAATCCAGGATCCTGAAGCCTTCATCTGTAGATGGAGAAAGAGAAACCCAGAAACATGATGAATTCTCTCCTAAGCCAATAGATAAAAAGAAAGCAAATATCATGACAAAAGGCAAAAATCCTTTTTTTTTTTCCTGAACATTCTTTTTCTCCAGCTGGGAAGCCTTCCTAGGCATTAAATTTCTGGTTTTCCTAGACAGGAAATGATTTGGATTTGCAGCTTTGTGTTAGCCTGATTTTCTGACTTTGCTCTGCAGAGAAGATTTCAAGCTCAGTCTGTAGCATCTAAAGTCTGGTTAATCATGTCATTCCAGCTGTCAGCTTCCAGGGCTGTTATCCCAAAGTACAGATGTCACGAGAATAGTCAGCAGTTAAGTATTTAAAGAATCACAAACCAGAAGAGGTCAAAAAACTGATGCCTCTACCTCCATGCAGGATTACTTACAATGTTGAATCACAGAAAAATAAGTTTGTAAGCAATTGAAACTATGCTTAAAAATCACTTTGGATATTTGTTATTGTAAACCGTTGTTTATCTTATTCTTCAAAATCACTGATGAATTACTTGTGTAGGTCCACCTCCAGAGAAAGAACTATTAAATAGAAATAAGTAAACCATAGTTATATCTATATTTCTATATCTCTATATCTTATGGTCTATTGATGCCTTCTCTAATGAGTGGAGGGGAGGGAGAGAGTTAAATGGGCATTTCAATGTAACAAACAAATCTTTTTTTTTGGTCACTGATGAAGGAAAGTCTTCTAGAATCTAGAAATGACTTAAATGTGTTTGACCTTTTTGCTAAATTTAAGTAAATTCTCACCTCAATTTAAGCCATTTATTCCTTCTCTTTCTCAGTTTCTCAGAAAAAAAAAACCACTCAATTCTCAGTCCTGTCTTCCTGGATACATCACACCCTAGCTTCTTTTAATCTCTTGCTGTTGATAATTTTTTCACAAATGGAAAATTATTTTACCACTTTGATTCTCTGTGTTGCTATCCTTTGGTATCTCATCAATTTCTCTGCTTCAGTAAATCAAGGACCTGTGATTTTGTCAGTATAGGCATTGGGACAGTTCAAAATTGTCTAGTAGCAGAATGTGGCAAGACAGGAAGGCTTGCCATATACTTCTCTTAATAACAATACATTCCCTCTGTTGATTACCTCTAATTTATACTATACGTACCTTGTTTGGTCATAATTGTATGCATATTGTCTTGAACATCAGATTGAGTTCAGCAAGGGCTATCTATTGCCTTTCTTTGTATCACCACTGCTTAGAAAGGTGCCTGACAGAGATGATGATAAATGCTTGTTGTAAAAGTGACTACCTCCTTTTTTCAAAAATGATTGGTTACTGAACCAAGAAGGTCTATTCCTTCAGTAGTCTAAATAAGAAATTGAAGGGGAAAGCTCTGCTTTCTTCCAAAGCAAGCTCTTTGTTGGGAAACAACCAACACCAAATCTTTCTCGAATTTGTAGGTGGTGGAGAAAGAGAATTTATTTGCCATTCCTTTCTCCAGAAACAACCAAGATAACTACAAGCCCAAGGCAGAGAGAACATGTGCTTGACTGGGTGAACTTGAGATTGAATCTCAATTCCCTGACTGCCCCTTCACTTTGTGATTCTTTTCCAGATTGTGGGTGATTGAAAAACAATCCTGAGATGGATGGTTCTGGTAATTGTGCTCAACACTTCAGCAATTCCAACATCAAAAGATGACTGTTAGTGGTGGAGAGGGGAGTGCTCTCTATACCTACATTACTAGAGAAACCATGAGGAGACTTCTTCAGCTGAAGGACTAATCTCATACCATAAGCTAACTTGCCAGGAAATCTGCACTTTTCAAGTTTCTCAGATGTACAGAGATAAGGTAAATAGGAATATCTGTATAGCAATTCCTTAAGTCTGAGGAGTTCTTAAGGGAGACTATAATAGTGATGAGAGGATATAGTTCATGTTTAAAGCATTTCCTCTGTGGAAGCCATAATCAATGGCTTTCAATAACTGACACCTGCTACTTTGAGTAAGTTGTCTATAAATGACTTTTCTCCCCTTGTAGGGAAGACCTTAGACATGAACTATACTTTAGCTTTATTTTAGAGATTTCCAGGGATTGTGGGAAGTTAGTCCCAGGTGAAGTCATAATGATCCAGAGTTCAGGAGCAAAGCCTGATCCTCTCCTTTTGAAGTCAGGCTCCCTGAGGACAGAAACTGAGTTCAACCCCATGTCTCAACATGTAGGGAGCAATACTTCCAGGGTATGGGCTTCCAAGCTATTTCCCTCTTACAAGGGATGACTCTCTGAAGGAATGATGAGCAGCTTTATAGTAAAGGAGGCAAGAACCAAAATAAGCTAATGCATTAATAGGACACAGTAAGGTTGTTTGAATTCTGAAGGCAATCTCTAAGAGAACTATTGTTGACCTTCATCCCTCTTCTTGCCTAAAATTCATCACACCCTAAATAAGAAGGTCTTAACCTGTTTTTGTGTCGTGGACCCCTTGGGCAATCTGATAAAGCCCATGAACTCCTTCTAGGAAGAATGTTTTAAAATGCATACAATTACAAAGGAAAGCAATTATATTGAAATACAGTTTTTTACAAGTTCACAGACCCCATAATAGGAATCCGTCTCAATGCACTCTTGGTACTGGTGAAAATTGTTCCTACCATTCTGTAGAACAATTTGGAACAATGCTCAAAGATCTATAAAACTGTGCATACCTTTTGATCTAGCAATGCCACTACTAAGTCTATATCTCAAAGAGATTTTTTTATAGCAAAAAAACAGATGTATTTGTAAAAAACTATCTATGGCAGCTCCTCTTGTGGTCACAAAGAATTAGAAATTCAGAAGATGCCCATCAATTGGGAAATGACTAAATAGATTTTAGTATATAATTGTGATGAAATACTATTGTGCTATAAGATATGATGAGCAGAATGATTGCAAAAGAAACTAGAAAAACTTACTTGAACTGATGCAAAATGAAGTGAGCAGAACAGAAGACAGCAATATTATATGTGCACAGTGACAGCAATATTATATAATTATTACTTCTGAATGACTTAGCTATTCTAAACAATACAATGATTCAGGACAATTCCAAAGGACTCATGATGAGAAACACTGTCCACCTACAGAGAAAGAACTAATGGTGTCTAGTTGCAGATCAAAGCATACTATTTTTCACTTTGTCTTTTTATGTTGTTATTTGGTCTGTGTTTTCTTTCACAAAATGACTAATATGAAAATATGTTTTGTATGATTACACATATGTAACCTATATAAAATTATTTACCATCTCAAGGAAGGGGAAAGGGAAGAAAGGAGAGAATTTGAAGCTCAATTTTTTGAAAGAATATTAAAAATTGTTTTTAACATGAAATTGGGAAAATATTTTTTCAAAAGAACCCCTCATCTCTTGTAGTCAACCTCTAGCTATTTTAGAACCAGTTGTCCTTGCTTCCTCTGAAATCTTTTGTTATGTCTTAAGCATTTCCTTTTGGGAGTCAAAACAAGCCATAATGAAAGAGTAATTGCTTTCTAAATTACTAGTCAATCTGATTGTTTTGAGAAATCTTGTCTAATTATTATAATGGATAGTTAGGACTAGAACAGGTGCTCTCTTTACCTTTGAATGTATTTCAGCCTTTCTATGCCCTAGCTATGCCATATCTTCTTTCTATGTCCATATGAAATGATCTTCATTTGTTTCTTTGGACAAAAAAAAAATCAATCGATGGTCAGTTTTCTAATGATGAGTTTTTTTAAACACCACTAGGCTGGTCCACCAACAATAGACCCAGTCTGTGACAAAGACTAGTCTTAAAATTTTTCTGACTTGAATGACTCTATGCCCAAACCAGTCTTAAGGAATTCAGGTTCACCACCACACTGTGAAGGGGCACCTTGAGTAGGATTTTAGGGAATGAATTTCTCCCCAAATTTTCTTTTTACTTGTATTTTTGAAAATTGAAGATTGAACTTCTTGTAGTTCTCCTATGATTTTTACACATTTTACTCAGGTGTTTTTACTGGTAAGTTGTGACTTTCATAGGTATGGCTATTCCTTCTCTCAGCTTTTCCTGCAAGCCTTCCTTGGGAGATTAACCCAAAATTGTGAAGGACTTTTTTCTCTTGTTCTTTATATAGTAAGATATTTCAAGATACCAGAATCCTGGGAAGATGGCAGAGTGAGACTGTGGACAGTACTCCCTTTACCAAATAACCTAAGCCAAGATTCCCCAAATATAAAGAACTCAGCAATGATAAGAGAATATATCTAAAAACAAACTGAAAAATAATTCTTACAAAAAGAAATAACTGAAGAAAAAGAGATGACATTCATCTACTTTTGTTAAGGTTAATCTTTATATTTCTCCCTCTTACATACTTATGTCATTCTATTTTAAATTACAGTATTTTGGTGAATAATTCTTTCCTCCTTATCAGACTGGAAGATCCTTGAAAGCAAAGATAGCATCTTAATTTATCTTTGTGTCTCATATAGTACAAATAACACTGATTCTAGAACAGGAATTCTTGGCCTGGAGTCCATAAACTTGGGTTTAAAAAATATATATTTTATAACTGCATTTCAATATACTGGGGTTTTTTCCTAATGCTAGACATTCAATTTTATGCAAAAACATTATTCTGTGTCTATTCATGGGTTTTATCACTTTGACAAAAGAATTCATAACACAAAAACATGATTTTGAGTCAAAAGATTTGGGTTCAAATCCTATCTCTGTCATTTACTACCTAGGCAATATGAAATATGGCACTTAACTTCCCAGACCTTCTGTTTTCTCATCTGTAAAATTAGAAGTTTGGACTAGATGGCCTCTGAGATATAAGTCCAGCTTTAAATCTATACACTAATCATCTCCCTTAATACTTGGCATAATGTATTCCACATAGTATAGGCTCAACTGTTCATTGAATTAAATGTAGCTGAAACAATGTAAAACATAAATTAAGGAAGACTATCAAATTAGCTATAATAAATTCAGCAATAATATAGGATTTTGAATTGAAGCAAGGAAATTGCAATCTGAGATTTTCACACAGCAACACGGTACATGTCTACTTGAGAGAGGCAGGCCTTGGGAAGCACAGCCTCAAGAAGGTATTACATAAGTTGTTTCCCATAACAACCAAAAGTCCATGGAGAAGGATAGGGAGAGTAGGAGGGACAGGAGTCAGAGGCTGAGGAATGAAGGAATAGACAGTTTCTCCTCTTCTTCCTCCTCCTCAGTTCATAGTCAGCTGCATTTAACAATACCCACCCTAGAAGGACTTCCTCAACCAACAGATGATGTGCCTAAAAGTATTCAAACATTATTTGCACCGCTTTCTAATTTAAAAAAAAATGGTCAGAAGATTGATTACCATAAGGCAAAAATAGATATGCAGGATACTTAGGAGAAATATGAGATTTTTATTAACTGATATAGAGTGAAAGAGGCAGAACTTGTTGCTATAAGGAAAGGCAGAGGAGGAAAATGGGGTAAAAGTATATCTGTAAGATTAAAAATTAATATCCAAATACTCCAAGTATTATTTTTACAAGATTTAATGAAAATAACTTGAAGCAGTAGGAAAGTATAGTCTCAGTAAAGGGGAAAACAAGAGCACAGAGAGCACAGCCAGAAAAAGAGTAAGCCCCAGAGAGTGGGGTTACACACACCTTTATCCCTGCAATGTGAACATGCAATTTAGGGAAAAAAAGGACAGGGATACTGGGTAATGTAGTTCAAGGATACAAAATTTCTATTTACATCATTTGCAAATAACTGTAATGTAAGAACATAAAACTTAGAAAACATCTTTTTAAAAGAACATGTCTGAAAGACACTTTTGGGGTTAAGCCGCGATGGAAGAGTAATCCAAAGCAGCTCTATGCCACCATTAGAATCTAATCTGTCCAATATAAAAATATCACCACAAAACAAAAACAGGAGTAAAAGAACCAACAAGGATACAGAGTAAAACAACTTTCAAGAAAAACCCAAAAGGTAGGCAAAGAATATCTGGGGCACTGGAGTGAGAGGAGAGCATAGCCAGGAAGAAGCTATAAAAAAGAGGGAAGAGCAAGCTACACATCCCCACCCCATATCTGCTGTTCAAGATACATAACCTAAGGCCAAGGCACCATCCAGATCCTGAAATCCTGGCTGGGCAAATAGTGGTATAAGTCAATCAACCCATACCCCTTGAAATTTTAGACCTGTGGAGAATTCCAGAGCCTCAGCCCAGGGAATTCTAGTCTGAGCTTGGGATAAAGACATAGTTCACAGTTTGGGGTGACTGATAATACTAAGTATTAGCCTTTTTGCTTAAAGCTGGATGGGACAATCAAGGGTATGCTTGATTTGGATCAAGTACATAATGAGATCAAAAACTGGAGCATAACCCTGGGGCTAGAATTTGATCAGTCCTCTGATCAAGATCAGAGTGAAATAAAAAGTTTATACCTAAGCCTGAGGCAAGTCTTTAAACTATCAGCATCACAAGGGTCAATTGAATCATCAGGGGGAGAAGGCTCTCAGAGCTCTCAGGCCTCAGACCATTTCATCATCCTCCCAAACCTAACTATAATTACATAGCAAAAATGAACAAACAGCAAAAAAAGCACCTACTCTAAAGAATTTTAATGGAGACAAAGAGCAAGGTACAGACACAGAAGAGGACAGTGAAAACAAACACACATACACACACAAAGTCCAAAAGAAAAATATGGATCAGACACAGATCCTGAAGAATTAAAAAAAGACTTCAAAAACCAATTAAGAGAGGCAGAGGAAAAGTCAGGAATAGAAATGAAAGTGATGCAAGAAGAAATGGGCCAATTGAAAAAGGAGAACCAAAAACTGACAGAGGAAAACCAGGTCTTAAAAATCAGAATTGACCATCTAGATTCTAGAAACTAATGATTTCATGAGAAATCAAGAAACAATAAAGCTCAATCAAAGGAATTAAAAAAAAAACAGAGGAAAACATAAAATATCCTATTAAAAAAAGATAACTGGCATATAAAATAGATCTAGGAGAGACAATTTAAGAATTATTGGATGACCTGAAAGCCATGGTCAAGAAAAAACCTTGGATATCACACTACAAGAAATTATTGAGGGCAGCTGGGTAGCTCAGTGGATTGAGAGCCAGACCTAGAGATGGGAGGTCCTAGGTTCAAATCTGGCCTCAGACACTTCCCAGCTGTGTGACCCTGGGCAAATCCCTTGACCCCCATTGCCTAGCCCTTACCACTCTTCTGCCTTGGAACCAATACACAGTATTGATTACAAGATGGAAGGTAAGGGTTAAAAAAAATTATAAAACTGCCCAGAGATCCTTGAACAAGAAAATAAAATTGAAATTGAAAGAATTCACATATCATCACCAGAAAGAAATCCTCAAATGACAGTTCCCTGTGTTAGAGTTAAAATTTGGGGGAAGCTGGGGCAGGTAGAAATTAGTTTCTCTCTGCAAGGAGTATTATATTTTTAGAGGTTTATTTAATATTAAGAACTTAAGAATATACAAGTAAGAAAAGCATGTGGGGGGCAGCTGGGTAGCTCAGTGCATTGAGAGCCAGGCCTAGAGATGGGAGGCCTTAGGTTCAAATCTGACCTCAGACACTTTCCAGCTGTGTGACCCTGGGCAAGTCACTTGACCCCCATTGCCTAACCCTTACCATTCTTCTGCCTTGGAGCCAATACACAGTATTGACTCTAAGATGGAAGGTAAGGGTTTATTTTTTTAAAAAAAAAGCATGTGTCTAGGCCAGAGAGAGGCCTAGACAACCTTACCTACTTCATGAAAAGACCCGTCTGCTTGCAAGGGGAAACAGAAAAGCCAAGAGCCCAACCGTAGGCGGAGACCCTTTAAATAATAATTTGCTCTTGGCCCAGGTGAGAATTTGGTGAGATTACAAAGCATTCTGGGGAAGTGGAGCACGGACTTCTGGGGACTGAAGTCATGGATTCAAGTCTCCATTTTTACATTCTCCGTGTGATCATTTTTGGAAAAAAAGAAATTTTTTCCCCAAAAGGATCATGAAAACATAATCAACTTAAAGATTACAATAATGTGAGGATAAGAGAAAAAGAAAAAGAACAAAACCAATAATTGCTGGACGCTTTGACAAAAAGCCAGTTAGGGGGCAGTCCCCTTTGGCGTGAAAGTATACATACAAATAAATGTTCAATCAACTACACCCAAAGTTCATTCTTGTGCAGCTTTGGTCTGGAGGCTTCTTCATGGTATCTTCTCCAACAGTTCAGTTTCTGGAATAAGGGAAGTAGCATCTTTCTTTACCTAAAATTCTTCTTAAAAGAATTTTAAACTTTGCAAATTAAATAATAATATTATTTACACCAGGAATGTAATACCTAAATTCAAGAACCACAAGGTAATGATAAAATTCATCAAGTAGCCAGAAAGAAATCATTCAAATATCAGGGAGCTACAATCAGGATCACACAGGATCTGGTGGCTTCTACGTTAAAGGATCAAAAGGCATAGAATAGGATACTCAGGAAGGCAAAATATTTAGTCTACAACCTAGAGTCACCTATCCAGCAAAACTGAGTATATTCCTTCAGGGGGGGAAAATGGTCATTCAATAAGTTAGAAGATTTCCAAACATTTCAGAGGAATAATCCAGACTTAAACAAAAAAATCTGGAGTCGAAACATGAGATACAAGAGAAACTCAAAAAGGTAAATAAGAAAGAGAAAATCTAAGGCACTCATTAAAGTCAAAATGTTTATATGTCTTCATGGAAAGAGGATACCTATAATTCTCAAATATTACTCTTAGTAGTAAGAGAAGATAGAAGAAATTTACCCAGATAGAGGGTGGACAAGTAAGCTGATTGTGATGATATGCTATATATGATAATATAAAATGATATGATATATGTAAATGTGATGATGTGAAATGATATGTATGTATGGATATGTAAAAATAATTAATGGGTGAAAGAGAAAGTTGCACTGAGAGAAAAGGGAAGGGTGGTAATAGAATGTGGTAAATTATATAACATAACTTAAAGAGGTGTAAAAAATCATTACAGAGAGGGGAGGATAAGGATGGTGATGGGCAATGTTTAAACTTTACTCTCATCATAATTAGCTCAGAGAGGGGAAAAGAAGTAAAATTATATCTTACCCTACAAAGAAGTAAGAGGGGATAAGACAAGGGAAGGAGAAGATAATTGGAGGGAAGGGGATGTGTGTGTGTATGTGGGGGGTGATAAAAAAAGCAAAACACTGGTGAGGAGGAACAGAGTAAAAGGGAATAGAGCAGGATCAAAGGGAGAAAATAAGATGGAGGGCAAAATACAGTTAGTAATCATAACTCTGAATGTGAATAGGATGAACTCACCCTGAAACAGAAGCTGATAACAGAGCAGATTAAAAACCAGAATCCTACTTGTTTACAAGAAACACATTTGAGGCAGGGTGACACACACAGATTCAAAGTAAAAGGCTAGAATAGAATTTATTATGCATCATCTAAAGTAAAAAAAATAAACAAAAAACAGGAGTAAGAATCATGATACCAGATAAAGCTAAAGTAGAAATTGATCTGATTAAAAGAGGTAAGGAAGGAAATTGCATTTTGTTAAAGAATACTATAAACAATGAAGTAATATCATTACTAAACATATATATATATATATATATATATATATATATATATATTTCTAAAGGAAAAAGTAAAGGAATTCGAGAAGGAAATAGATAATAATACCATACTCATGAGGGATCTCAAACTTCCCTTTTCATAACTAGATAAATCAAACTGAAAAATAAATAAGAAAAAAGTAAAGGAAGCTAATGAAATGCTAGAAAAAAATTAGTTAATAGATATCTGGAGAAAACTGAACAGGGATAAAAAAAGGAATATACCTTCTTCTCAGTAGTTCATGGTACATATGCAAAGATCAGCTATGTGCTAGGGCATAGAAATATTGCAAACAAATGCAGAAAAGCAGAAATAATAAATATGACTTTTTCAGATCATAATGCAATAAAAATTATTATTAACAAGGGTCCATGGATAGGCAAATTTAAATTTAATTGGAAACTAAGTAATCTAATTCTTCAAAACTGGTGAGTCCAAAAAGAAATCATAAAAACAATTATGGACTTCATTAAAAAGAATGACAATGAGGACACAACATATCAAAATCTATGGGATACAGTAAAAGCAGTACTCGGTGGGGGGGGAATTTATATTTCTGAGTGCCTATGGCAACAAAATTGAGAGGGAGGAGATCAATGAATTGGCTTACAACTTGAAAAATTAGTAAAAGAACAAATTAAAAATCCCTCAATAAAAACTAAATTGAAAATTCCAAAAACTAAAGGAGAAATTAATAAAATTGAAAGTAAAAGAACTATTAAACTAACAAATAAGACTAGGAGCTGGTACTTTGAAAAAACATATAAGATAGATAAAGTACTGGTTAATCTAATTTTTAAAAAGAAAGAAGAGAAGCAAATTAACAATATCAAATATGAAAAAGGTAATCTCACCTCTAATGATGAGGAAATTAAGGTAATTATTAAGAACTATTTTGCTCAATTATATGGCAACAAATATGACAATCTAGATGAAATAGGTGAATGTTTACAAAAATATAAATTTCCTAGATTAACAAAAGAGGAAATAGAACACTTAAATAATCCCATATCAGAAAAAAGAAATTGAACAAGCCATCAAGGAACTTCCTGAGAAAAAATCTCCAGGGTCAGGTGGATTCATAAATGAATTCTATCAAACATTCAAAGAACAACCAATTCCAATATTATACAAACTATTTGACAGAATAAGCAAAGGAGTTCTACCAAAATCTTTTTACAACACAAATATGGTACTGATTCAAAGCCAGGCAGGTCAAAAACAGAGAAAGAAAACTATAGACCAATCTCTTTAATGAACATAGATGAAAAAATCTTAAATAGAATACTAGCAGAAAGACTCCAGCAAGTAATCATGAGGGTTATTGACTATGATCAGGTGAGATTTTTATCAGGAATGCAAGAATGGTTCAATATTAAGAAAACCATTCACATAATTGACCATATCAACAAGCAAACCAACAAAAATCACATGATAATCTCAATAGCTGCAGAAAAAGCCTTTGACAAATTACAACATGCATTTCAATTGAAAACACTAGAAAATATAGAAATAGAAGGACCTTTCCTAAAAATAATAAACAGTAGATATTTAAAACCATAAGCAAGCATCATCTGCAATGGGGATAAATTAGAAGCCTTCCCAATAAGATCAGGAGTGAAACAAGGATGCCCGTTATCACCTCTATTATTTAACATTGTACTAGAAACACTAGCAGTAACAATTAGATAAGAAAAAAAGAAATTGAAGGTATTAAAAATAAGCAATGAGAAGACTAAACTATCACTCTTTGCAAATAATATGATGGTGTACTTAAAGAATTCTAGAAAATCAACAGACTAGGGGAAATAATTAACAACTTAGCAAAGTTGCAGGATACAAGATAAACCCACATAAATCATCAGTATTTCTGAATATTTCCAACAAAATTCAGCAGCAGGAGTTACAAAGGGAAACTCCATATAAAATCATTCTAGACAATATAAAATATTTAAGAATTTATCTGCCAAGACAAACACAAGAACTATATGAACACAACTACAAAACACTTTTCACATAATTAAAATTAGATCTAAATAATTGGGAAAATATTAATTGTTCATGGATAAGATGAGCTAATATAATAAAAATGACCATCCTACCAAAACTAATCTATTTATTCCATGTCATACCTATCAAACTACCAAAAAACTTTTTATAGATTTAGAAAAAATTAAAACAAAGTTCATCTGGAAGAACAAAAGATCAAGAATATCAAGGGAAATGATGAAAAAAAATGTGAAGGATGAGGGCCTAGTAGTACTACATCTTAAACTGTACTATAAAGCAGTGGTCATCAAAAAATATGGTACTGGCTAAGAGACAGAAGGGTTGATTAATTGAATAGACAAAATGACCTCAGCAAGCTAGTGTTTGATAAATCCAAAGATCTCAGCTTTTGGGGAAAGAACTCACTATTTGACAAAAACTGCTGGGAAAATTGGAAAACAGTATGGGGAAAATTAGGTTTAGATCAATATCTCATACCCTATGCCAAGATGAATTCAAAATGGGCAAATGATTTAAATATAAAGAGTGAAATCATAAATAAATTAGGTGAATATAGAATATTATACCTCTAAGATCTGTGGGAAAGGAAGGAATTTAAAACCATGCAAGAGTAGAGAATTTTATAAAATGTAAAATGAATGTAAAATGTAAAATGAATGACTTTGGTTATATAAGATTAAAAAGGGTTTATACAAACAAAACCAATGCAACCAAAATTAGAAGGAATGCAACAAACTGGGGGAAAATTTTATAATGTGAAGATTAAATTTCCCTGATAGTGAAAATGAAATTAATTAACTCTCCCCTGATTGTGAAGATTAAATTGTATCCCCTGCCCATTTTTAGATTTAATCACCAAAAATGTAAACATCCTACTTACAGTAGTTGAGAGATCTGCCCATTTTTAGATTTAATCACCAAAGATGTAAACACCCCATTCATACTTGAGTGTGACCCATGTGTGCAATAGTGGGTTTAATCAGTTTAATCAGAATTAAACTGAGTGCCTCTGGGCAGTCCTAAAGCAAAACTTCAACTGTGATTGGTAAACATAAAATTAAGGGAAGGCATAGGAAGTGACACAAAAGAAAGTGTCTTTAAAAAGGAGTTACAACTTCCTGAGGGCAGATTTACTTGGAGTTGAGATTAGAGAAGAATCTGCTGACTAAATCTGAGACCCTGTTCCTGGTGAGGCTGTTCTTAAGTCTCTTCCTTTGGACTGACATGTGGTGAGTGAAAAGGTTGACTCCTTTCCTGGATTTATTGAAAAAACTAGCCTCAGGGGAGACCTACCTCTTGATAGAAACTTCCCCAGATCCTCAGTTTTGCTGAGGTCCTATGGATTAACTCTCCCTACCTGGGTTGATCCAGGGGCTGGGAGTAACTTAGTGCTTAGGCTCAATATCTTACCCTATCCTCTCTCTGATTTCCTACTTCATTCTTTCTATATTTTGTAAATAAATTGTAAATAAATCTCTTTGGAATAAATTAAATTCCTGGTGAACCTATATTTAAATATAATCCAGTCCAACCTTTTTATATAATTAACCCCTCCTTTTTCTCTCTTACAACAAAAAAACTCTCTGACAAAGATTTAATTTCCCAAATATATAAGATACTAAGTCAAGTTTACAAAAAATCAAGCCATTCCCGAACTGACAAATGGTCAAGGGACATGAATAGCCAGTTTTTACGTTAAGAAATCAAAATTATCAATAAGCACAGGAAAAAGTGTTCTAAATCTCTCATAATTAGAGAAATGCAAATTAAAGCAACACTGAGGTACCACCTCACACCTAGGAGACTGGGCCAATATGGAAGCAAAGAAAAGTGATAAATGTTGGAGGTGATGTGGCAAAATTGGGACACTAAATACACTGCTGGTGGAGTTGTGAATTGGTCCAACAGTTCTGGAGGGCAATTTGGAGCTATGCCCAAAATGCTTTAAAAGACTGTCTGCCCTTTGATCCATCCATACCACTGCTGGGTTTTTACACCAAAGATATAATAAGGAAAAAGACTTGTACAAAATTATTTATAAGCATGCTCTTTGTGATGGCAAAAAATTAGAAAATGAGGGGGTGTTCCTCGATTGGGGAATGGCTAAACAAATTGTGATATCTGTTGGTGATGGAAAACTATTGTGCTAAAATGAACAACTGGAATACTGGAAGATTTCTATGTGAACTGGAAAGACCTCCAAGAGTTGATGAAGAGTGAAAGGAGTAGAATAGGGACATTGTATACAGAGACTGAGACATTGTGGCACAATTGAATGTAATGGACTTCTCTACTAGCAGCAGTGCAATGACCCATGACAATCCAGAGGAACTTATGAGAAAGAACACTATCCACATCCATAGAAAGAACGGTGGGAGCAGAAATGCAGAAGAAAAACATATGATTGATATCATGGTTTGATGGGGATATGATTAGGATTTTGACTTTAAAACATCACTCATAACATGGAAATAGGTTTTGAAAAATGATACATGTATAACACAGTAGAATTGCTTGTCAGCTCTGTGAGGGAAAAGTCATGAGTGAGGTAATCATGGAAAAATATTCTAAATATTTTTTTAAAGAACATGACCATAAGACTCATTCTTTACATTTTGGCCAGAAAACTCTAAAACTTGTGGTTTTTTTCAATGCCTATAAATATCAGCATTTTGATTTTTAAAAAATAAATGTTTAATTGTCTTTTTTAAAAAAAACTGGTTTTTACAGGGAGAGTTATTATTAAAAATTTTTTAATATTTGAACACTCTGTGACTGTTTTTTTCCTGTCCTCTCCTAAAGGATTCAGACATTTGCCCTTGAAGACAAGATTTTGATCTTATATGAGTAAATGTTTGCTTGAACTTGCTATTCTTCTATTTCCCCTACCATTATTGGTCAAACAATTCCTTGCTTTTTTCCAAGCCTTTGGAGAAAACAAGAGGCAGCCAAGGAACTTCAGCCAGAAGCATCAGGCAAGGTTTACCAGGGCATGTTAGGAGAGGGTTTAGAGCTGGATTACTAATGAGGATGTCCGTCTGGGGAAGAAAAGAAGGGAGGTTATAGGGGATATGAGGTGGGAGTATCAACAGGAAAAGTCCAGGAATAATAACTAGAGAGCTGGGCCTAGGTCCAAGGCAGAAAAAGTTAGATATTAGTAAAATCGTACAACAGCTGTTATCACAGTAATTGTTTGCAGTGCATTCTACTGCATGCTTTTGGCACCACTGCCCACATGGCTTGTATTTCTGGATATGCCCCACAGCTGTGGGGATGGGGGGGGGCAGATCTGAATTTTTCAATATGACAAGACCTGGCCCACATAGGAATTTTGATACACTTTGTCCCTTGAAAGCCTTCTGTCAGAAACTTCAACAAGTTGGCAATGAACATCTACAAGAAAAACTTTTTTTAATTTAAAAATGAAGTGACAGCCTGAATTTCATTAGGAGACTAGGAGGGCAAATCAGCTGGTCTAGTTTAGTGTTGGTACACCTGCCTAGCAAACTATTGTAAAGCAATCAAAATTATTATACCATGAGTAATTACAACAGAATCAACCTACAACCTTACTCTGAACAATCATTGTACAATGGAAATACACTTTCCCTTTCCAAATCCTTCCACTCAGTCATTCCATAAAACAAATGCTTTGAAAGAAAAATCCAACAAACTTGAATTATTCTAAAAGATGCCAAGTCCAAGAAAATGTCTCCCAACTGCTTATGTTTAGTGGCAAAAATGTTTAAGGCTATAGAATCATTAAATGCTAAACTTAGAACTAGAAGGGATCCTGTAGGCCATTTAGAGCCTGCATTTCATTTTACAGAAAAAGAAACTGAGGTTAGCCTAAATGGAGTGCCTTCAAGCCAATGATCATTTATTGAGGACTTACTACATGCCAGACACTGGGCTAAGCTCTGGAGATATGAAGAAAGATGAAAACTATTCCTCTCCTCAAGGAGCTTTCTTTCCTATGGGAGACAAATAAATAAATAGACATATACAAGATATATACAGAGTAAACAGAAAGATATTGCTGAGAAGAAAGTTCTAGCATCTGGGGGAACTTGGAATAACCTATTTTATCTTTGTATTTTTTTTTTTGCTCAGTCACAAGTAAAAACCATTTTTAACCTTCACTTTTTAAAAATTTGAGCCAAATAATTCTACTCTTCTCCTCCCTCCCTGAAATGGCAAGCAAACTGATATTGATTTTACATGTGAAATAATGTGAAACATTTTCCATATTAGCTATTTTGTGGAAGAGAACACGTAGAAAAATGAAGAAAGACAGTGAAATATAATATGTTTTGGTTTCTATTAAGACTCCACCAGTTCTTTCTCTGGAGGCGGATGGCATTTTTCATTATGAGTCCTTGGGGATGGATCATTATATTGCTAAGAATAGCTAATTGTTCATCATTTAATATTGCTGTACAATGTTCTCCAGATTCTACTCACTTTACCCTGCATCAGTTCATATGGGCCTTTCTAGGTTTTTCTGAAATCATCCTTCTCACCATTTTTATAGTATTCCATAACAATCATATGCTACACCTTGTTCAGTTATTCTCCAACTGATGGGCTTCCCCTCAATTTCCAATTCTTTGTCACCATAAAAAGAGTTGCTGTAAATACTTTTGTATAAGTAGTTCCATTTTGGAATGACCTTGTTCAAGTTATAGGTAGAGCTGTAGAACTGAGATTGGAACACAGGTATACTTAATTCAAGTGCATAAATTTTCCTCTACACAGACGGTCATTTCTCCACATTCTCTTCCTTTATCTTTTTCCTCTTTATCCTTTCTCACATAACTTCTCTTTGGAAGTCTCCAGGAAAGCAAGGGTTGACTTCTAGACATGCCCATGAAAATACAGCCAGAAATATGACAATGCCTGGTTGTCCCTAGGAAATATACCTTTCCCTCTCCGTACCCACTTTTCTCTTAGTTGATTAAAAGTAAGATAGGACGTATGCATATTCACAAGGAGAAATCTGTTGCAACTGGAGTATAGATGGGCTGAATAATGTTGGAAAGGATCCAAATGCCAGTTGAGTATCTGACCTCCTAACAAGGCTAGAATCCCAAGCTGGCTGAGCACAGCAGGACTGCAATCATCAGTACTTCCTTAGCAGAGGCTAAGTACAATATTACATTTCCTGGTGCTTTCAAACTGCTGTCATAGCCAGTGTCACATTGAAATGCTGAGCAATATTTGTAAATTCTGAAATAGTAGATCAGTAGCCACTGAACTGGTCACATTGGTAGCTAGTTCTGCAGGGAGATGAAAAAAGAACAGACTATAAAAAGCCTACTTAACTAAAGAGCAAACATCTATCCATGCTAAGAGAGATAATCCATGTCCTCTGTACTTAAATCTATCCAGAACATTCACAGGAATTGTTGGAAAGTTAACTCAGTCTACTAGAACGTATTTTTTTAATGTATCAATTTATTTGTTATATTAAAGTTCCCAGGGTTCTCCCTCCCTTATTCCCCTCCCTCCTCACACTAGAGAAGGCATCATTTGACTAAAATTTTTGTAAAAGAATATATAAACTATATCTTGCTTATTTCTGCTTTTGAGTTCTTTCTTGGGAATTAGATCTACACAAGTTATTCTTCAAACAATATTTCTGTTTCTGTATATAATGTTCCTGGTTCTGCTTGTTTCACTCTGCATTATTTCACATAGGTCTTTCCATTTTTTAAATTAATCTGCTCATCTTTTCTTATATTGAAGTAATATTCCATCACAATCACATGCAACAACTTATTTAGATATTTCCCAGATGATGGGCACCTCTTCAATTTCTAGTTCTTTGCTACTACAAAGAAAGCTGCTATAAGCCTTTTAGAATATATAGATTCTTTTCCTTTTTCCCTGCTCACTTTGTAAAACAGGCTTAATAATGGTATTTCTGGGTCAAAGAGTATGCATGGTTTTAGAATTCTTTGGGCATAATTCCAGATTGCTCTCCAAAATGATTGGATCAGTTCACAATTCCACTAATAGTATACTCCAAGCCCAGATTTCTATCTACTATGCCACCTACCTGTCTCAATATTATGTCAACTATAATTCATTAAGCATCTGCTATGTACCAGGCACTGTGCTAAGTGCTGAAAATACAAAAAAAAAAAAGGCAAAAAATAGTCTTTGTTCTCAAGGAACTCAGTCTCATAGGGAAACAACAAGCAACGGTTCAGTTAGGGGTAGTCTCAGAAGGGAGGAAGAAAGATGAAGAAGAGCTAGGAAAGTCTTCTTGAAGATGGGGCTTAGCTAAAACTTGAATGAAGCCAGGAAACTAGGAGTAGAGATGAAAAAGGAAGAGTATTCCAGGTATAGATAGCCAGTGAAAATACCCAGGAAGTCTGGTTCAAGAAACAACTAGAAGGCCAATGTGATGGGATCACAAAGTAAGTAAAAGGGAAAAAGCTAAAATTACATTGACAAAGTATGACAGGCTGGGTTATAAAGGGTTTTAAAAAGCCAAACAGAGGATTTTATATTTAATACCGAGGTAATAGGGAAGAACCCCTGGAGTTAATTGAATAGAGGAATTGATATGTTCAGACCTGCAATTTAGGAAAGTAAAGCTGAATAGAATAATAGAGCTGGAAGAGACCTGAAACATCATTTAATCCAATCATCTCATTTTAAAGGTTGGAAAACTGAGATCAGAGGAATTAGTTATTAGCCCAAGACCAGAGTTGAAGTTAACATGCATTTCATTGTATTCAAATTATATCATATCTATGTCAGCTTCTTCTTAAAGATTTGGAACATGAAACTTAGCTTATGTGATTTGCTTATACGAAATCATACCACTTACAAGTGTCAGAGGCAGAATTCAAACCCAAGACTCTTCTGTCTTGATAGAATATTTTTTCTTCTTAACATTGCCTCTTTGGAACACAGGCCTTCAGTCACAGGATTTTAGAATTTTGAGATGATTACAGGTGACTTTAGAGAACATCTAGTCCAAACCCTTCTTTCTGTAGATGAATAAACTAGTTCAGAAAGGGTAAGTGATTTGCCAATGGTAACAAGAAGCAGAGATGGGATTTGAACCTAGTTCCTCAGTTCCCTAGCCCATGATGCTTTCATTATGTCATACTGTTGTTGCTATTCAATTGTTTCAGTGGTGTGTGACTCTTCCTGACTTCTTATGGGGTTTTCTTGGCAAAGATACTGGAATGGCTTGCCATTTCCTTCTCTAGCTCATTTTATTGATGAGGAAAGTGAGGCAAAGAGGGTTAAATTTAGGGTCTGTGAATATTGTATTTAGCTCTCCCCAGATTGTAACAAGGAAGGTACTTAGCTTTTCCTTGATTGTGAAGATTGAATTGTAATCCTCTGTCTATTTGTTAATTTAATCCCCCAAAATGTAAGCACAGTACTTGAAGTTGAGTGGGAAGATCTGCCCATGTTATATCTGATCACCAAGGGTGTAAATCTCCCACTTAATTATGAGGTGGGACATCTATGACCCACATCTCCGATAGTGGGTAATGAATTAGAATAGACTAATTGCCTTCTGGGCAGTCTTAGAACAGAGCATCTGCTGTGATTGGTAGACATGAAATTTAAGGGAGGTAAAATAAGAGAAAAAGATCTTTAAAAAGAGGACCAGAGTCTAGAAGAAGATATTTAATTGGAGATTTGAGTTGGAGGGAAGAACTCTGGCTCAGAGTAAAGACTGGAGGACAGACACTTGAGGAGAGACTGGAAGAAGAACTCGACCCTGGAGGAACTCATGCAGGAGACCTCAGAATGCTTTCTTTTTAGATCATCATCATTGGTGAGTGAAAGGCTGACTCAGTGACCCCACCTTTCTGTAGGCATGAAGCCCCCAGGAAAGGCCCATCATCTTGAGACTCTTTCCCTAGCTGGGGCTTAGAATCTCTAACTGGTATCAGTGGAAGCCAGAGCCTCTCTCTCTCTCTCTCTCTCTCTCTTTCTCTCTCTCTTTCTCTGTTTCTCTCTCCCTTAATATCTTCCCTCTATTGTAAATAAAGTACCATAAATTCCATTTACTTTAGTAATTCATTTTGGGATTTAGAAATTAAATCCCTAGTGACCACCTATATAAATATTCAGAGTCCAACTACAATTAAATTTAACAGGTCACACAGTTTAGTGTCTGAGACTATATTTGAATTCAGGTCTTCTTGATGCCAAGACCAATACAATTCTACTGCAGTATCTAGCTGCCCCCCAAATAGTATATAACATTATAATAGTTTATTAGATATTATAATGTATGTTACTTATTATGATAGCATATATCATATATAATATATCATACTATATTGCCAGCAGACAAATCAGCTATTTGGATTCACATTATTAAAATGAACAAATAAGTAACAACAATGAAAAACTGACTGGATAATTGACTTCAATGTTTTTATCCTTTGGTATTGTGCTAGCATCTCACTGATTCAGTTAAAATAGTTAAAAGGGACTGTGTGCAGACAAAACTAGAATAAGCCTTAAACAAATTTATGAAACAGGCAAAGCTGGATTTGGGTAGTTTCTTTCCTCATTTTAAAAAAAAAAAAACTTTTTTAAAAAAAATTAAGGAGAAATTGATTCCCCCCTCCATTAATTCCCCTCCCCAGAAGAAAAGAAAATCTGTAATAAATTTGCATAGTCAAGTTCTCTCACCACTGCACCACACTGTTTATTCAAAGAAGAATACATTATAGAAATAGTAGAAACTGGATACTTAATGAAAAGGGGTTAAACTTCAGGTCTCTGGAGGATTCACATATGGGGAATAACTACTCTTTGATGCTTCTGGATAAATGTGGTTTACTGCGCTTTTGAAAGCAGCCCAAGATTTCAGAGACAGCATTAAATAGCAAGAACATCCTACAGGGACCCTAAAGACTACCCAAAGTTCTGTCTTAAGCAGGTCTAACAGCAAGAGACAAATGAGTTTCAAAGGAAACTCATTTGCTTTATAGACTATGGCAAGTGTGCTATAGAAACTATAATGAGTTTCAGTCAAGTTTAGTAAGAACAATTGCCTTCATTATCTCTATTATTGGGCTGCTCCCATTTGCCTAAATTGACCATGCCTTGCTTTATAGGAAGCTAGAGATTTAGAGAAGATTTGAAATAGTGGGAGGGTGGAGGAATGTGTTCAAGGTGACAAGAGCTTCTGGATGTCCTCAAAGAAAAAGGACTATTTGGTGAAGGAGCAAAGATAAAGGAGCAAAGGGACCAATTTTCTTGGGAAAACTACCTCCCTTTCTCCCATTCTCTGAAACTAACCCAATCAACCTCAGCAGTAATTAGACGGGAGAAGAAAAGGGGAAGTTAAGACTAAGTGGCTCTGTGGACCTTGACAAACTTGCAAAAATTGTCTTAGACAGCCTTCTACTCCTTTACATTCCTCTCTTTTCTGTAGTTAAGTCACCAGCTCCTGGAGCACCCAGGGCCCTCTAATAGGCTCTTGCCCATTTAGGAGCTACTCTGCAACACCCCCCACAGGTCTCACCCCTAAGACTTATTCCTCCCTTCCCTCTCCTCCTAATCTTAAAGATGAAACACATCAAGGCTTCTACTTAAAGGTCTACATTCAGAATGTATGCCTCATATTTTATATTGTTTGTTTCTGATAATGATTTGAATGAGTAGTGACATCACTGCTGATCATTGGGCCAGAAAAGGTTCTTTATTAACCTTTTAGGTGACTCAAGTGCAACCCATCTGATGGAATCCTCACATTTGAAAGAATACATTCAGATCTGTAAATTGACACATTTCCTTGTTCTTTTTAGTCATCAGGGATCTCTTGAGAGTCAAGAAACCCATGAATATAGATTTTAGTAAATCATTTGATGGGTGTGAAGAAGGTGGAAATATGTATGCTATCTCTCTGAAATTTAAGTGAATCATAATCCAATTGAATATCTATGCCTAAAGTTTACTTGTTGGTGGTTTTATATCATTTGGGAAAGTTTTATTTTGAATATCATAAAATTTACTTAAGCAAAAATCCATCTTCTGACAAGCTGTACAATTAAATGATTTAAAGTCATAACAATCTTTATGTCATCCACATTTCCACAGACTCAATAAGTGATGTCCAGTGATCTTTCTAGCTTTCCTACTTGAACTAAGGTTTTTTCCCTGTTCCTATCAATTTTTAAAATATAATACTGGAAGACAAGGGGGGCAGTTCCAAATAGAGTGCCTAAGAATGACATCTTGAGGGTGAGTCTGAAATTGAGGTAAATATTTGCTGTTCTTGCTTAAATCCAAAGAAGCAAAACAAGATCTTTGATGATCCCCCAGAGGTGATGGTTGTACTGCAAAAAGTATTGGCACTTGAAGCAGGAACAAATGGCCAGCCACTTGACTTGTGCCCACTAGATCTCAGGATATGTGTCCTACTTGGCTGGTTAGATCAAGATTTAGTGACAAGGTGGCCAACTGAGAGAGAACATACTTGGACATCTTGGTCTCCAGTGGAGTATCCCAAAGGCTTGTGTTTGACCTCTTTCCTTTTAGCATTTCAATCAGCAACTTGGATAAAGACATAGATGGCATGCTCATCAAATTTGTAGAAGCCACAAATCTGAGAGATGGCTAGCACAGTGGATGACATAGTTGGATTTCCATAAGAACCTGACAAATTGGAATGGAGGTCTAAAACTAATGAGATGATATTTCACAGGAATAAATGTATATTCTTACACTGAGGTTCAAAATGAAGTTCACAAGAACTCAGAAGGGAAGTAATGACTATCTATCAGATTGATTCAAAAAGAACTAACGATTTTAGCTGATTTCAAACAGTCTGAGTCACCACTGTGATGTAGCATATTAGAGTTGAATGGGATTATAGCAATTACTTGGTTCTAAGACCTTATTTTTCCTAATTTATAGCTTTTTTATACCTTTACAAAATTAGAATCTTTTCTTAACATACTTAAGACTCTTAATGTATACATCAGGAAGCTGAAGTCAGAAAGGTTAAATAACATAGTCATACATTTGGTGCAGTTTGCACCAGCTAGAAACCATCTGGTGGTTTGGGTGCACTGGACAGTAAATATAAGTGTGATATAGACTCAGACTCCTAGGAATAGCATTGCTAAGCTAGAGAGTATTCAGAGTGGGTAACTAGAATGAGGAATGGCAAAGTTATGCCAAAGAAAGATTGGTTTCAAGAAAATGGGGGTGCTTAGCCTGAAAAAGAGAAGGCTTCAGCAAAAAATTATCACTACTTTCAAGGTTTAAATGGTTACCTTGCAGAAAAGGGATTTGACTTGCTCTATTTGGCCCCCCAAAACAAAAGCAAGAGCAAAGGATAAAAGTTACAAACAAGATGATTTAGGTTCACCATAGTGTTCAAATTAAAATGATTTCAGGTAAGAATATCAGTTTACTGATTACACAAGCATTATAACCAATAAAGTCAGAGGCCCCTTCAAATGACCAAAGACTCCAAAACTCCATCAAGGAGAACTATAAATAGAGGTTTAGGAGCTTGTTATTCAGCCCTTCCCTTGATCATCCCAGAACATTTCTAATTGATAAATAGCTATTTAGGAGGTGGTCCATCAAACTATCCCATCTCTCCTCAACCCTGTGATGAAGGTCATGTAAGCAGGAAGAGAATTTTCCTCTCACTTTTCTATCAACCAAATTTTGCTTTAAAAAAAAGACATTCATTGGGATTCCTAAGGACAAAGAAAGTGTAAAAAAGCAAAGTCTCTGACCCAGAACCCAGACTCAGAAATAGAGAATAATTCTCTCTAATCCATAAAATTTATATAGAAATGAATATTAGTACATAAAAAATAGATTCTCACAATAGGAAGATTCACCTGGCAAGGAAAGGCAGAATAGCTGCTACACGTACCAGTAAGAAGTTATGTTAGTTTGGAGAGCAATTTTGGAATTATGCCCAAAGACTTCTAAAATGGTGTGTACCCTTTGACTCAGTAATAACACTATTAGGTCTGTTTCCCAAGGTGAACAGGGAAAAAGGAAAAGAATTTATATGTTCTAAAATATTTATAGCAGCTCTTTGGGGTGGCAAAGAACTGGAAATTGAGGGGATGTCCATCAATTGAGAACTAACTGAATAAGTTTTGGTATATGATTGTGATGGAATACTATTGAACTGTAAGAAATGACAAGTGGGTCTCATGGCTGTGTTGTCAAATAACATTGCTACATGTCCCATGACATGACTATTGCCCCTGGGGTAGATTACATTACTTAATGCCTTTTTAAAAAATGTCTTTTTAACTCTTACCTTCTGACTTCAATTCAATATGGTGTATTGGTTTCAAGGCAAAAGAATAGTAAGGGTTAAGTAATTGGTGTTAAGTGACTTGCCCAGGATCACACAGCTAGGAAGTATCTGAAGCCAATTTGAATCCAGGACCTCACATCTCAAGGCCTGTCTTTCAATTCTCTGAGCCACCCAGCTGCTCCCCTTAATGTCTTTTAAAAACCTTTTCTCAAACTGTGGGAGTAGAAACACAGAAGAAAAACAACTGCTTGATCACATGGGTCGATGGGGTTATGATTGGGGATGTAGACTCTAAATAATCACCCTAATGCAAACATCAATAATATGGAAATAGGTTCTGATCAAGGACACTTGTAATACATAGTGGAATTGTCCATTGGCTATGGGAGGGGGTGAGAGGAGGCAAGGGAAAGAACATAAATCATGTAACCATGCAAAAATATTCTAAATTAATTAAATAAAAATTTTCAAAGAAAAATAAAATGAAATAAAAATAAAACCTTTTCTCAGCAGGCAAAATACAGTGAATAGGCAAGCCCTAAATTTGCCGTAAAGATATTCAACCCCAACATGGGCCTCCACATGGGCCTCCACTTGTCCAATCCTCCACTGGGAACACAGGACTTCCAACAACTGTGGTAGTCAGAAGCCAGATCATCATTAAGTGCTCCAGGGTCCTAGCCACAGCATCTATGACCATGGAGCAGGTGATGGTGACTCCAGCCTGCAACACCTCAGAGACCAAGTCAGACTCTGGATCCCACCCCACTACAGCCACCCAGCCAACAGCACCAATGACCAAAGACTACCCTGGCCCAGGCCAGCACAGTCCTCAACTTCACCCCCCCCCCTTACCACTCCAGCTCTGTCCACTGGCCATTTTCTCTTCCCAGTTCCTCTCCACTGCCTCTGCCTTGTCCACTCCATCTTCTATCCCAGAAGCTTATAAGGATAGTCTGGCAAAAAAAATCAACACATTGGCCATGTCGGTCAGTATGTCAGGAAACATTTTTTAAAGCCCTTCCCTTCTGCCTTAGAATAATACTACCGAGGGAAAAGTGTGGTAAGGCCCAGGCAGTTTATTGAAGTTACATGACTTGCCCAGGGTCACACAGCTAGAAAGTGTCCATGGTCATATTTGAACCTAGGGCATCCTGTCTTCAGGCCTCAAGCTCTCTCTGCTGAGCCACCCAGATGCCCCTAGTCAGTAAATATTTAGTAGCCTGACACATATCAGGATCTGAGTTAAGTCCCAGGGAAATAAAAGAAGGTAAAAGATTATCTCTGCTTCTTAAGGAGCTCACAGTTTAATAAAGGAGATAACAAGCAAACAGCTATGTATACAGAAGATATAGACAGGATAAGCTGGAAAAAAATAATAGAAGGAAATATCATAAAGAGGGACTGAGAAAGACTTCGTTGCAGAAGGGGTTTTAACTGAGACTTGAAGAAAGCCAGGGAAGCCATGAAGCAGAGAGGAAGAAAGAGGGCATTCCAAGAATTGGAGACAGTCAGTGAAATTGCCCATCTAAAAAGTCATGTCTTAGGGCAGCTAGGTTGTTCAATGGATAGAGAGTGAGACCTAGAGATAAGAGATCCTGGGTTCAAATCTGACCTCAGATGTGTCCTGACTGTGTGACCCTGGGCAAGTCACTTAACCTCCTTTGTTAAGCCTTACTGCTCTTTCACCTTAGACATGATACTTAGTATAGATTCTAAGACAGAAAGTAAGAATTAAAAAAATAAAAAGAATCCATGTATCATTCTGTACCTCTAGTTCATCATCTCTTTTCTATGGGTTGGGATGTCTATTTCATGAGTGACCACTACTCATGCAACTCTGATTCATACTTGGAGCATTATCTAAGAATTTAATTCATCATCCAAAGATCTAGGACTAAGAAAAATTATGAACAAGAATCATGAGCTTATTCATTCCCAGTTAGGACAGAAATTTCCCATTTAAGTAGAAACTCAGACCTCTGGGCATCATCTACACAGAATTCTTTTCCTCATCACATAGCCAAAAAGTTTACAATACCAATTGAGCATCTAAGATTTTGAACTAGAATAACCAAGTAAACTGGAATGTTACTCCTGGTATCTGAGGTTTCTCTCCTGAAATCTAACCAAGAAAGAAATTTGGAGTGTTGGAGAGAGAAAGGAGAACTGAAAGGGATAGGAATCTTCATTCTGCTTTTCTAAGCAAGTATACCCACCAAGAATAAAACATATCTTTAAACTCTGACATACTGCATGTTCCAGACCAAGTTTTAAATGAGGAATCCATGTTTCCTGTGTTTTGTTTAACCATAAAAAACTACTTCTTCTGTAATTGTTCTGCCTATATCTCTTATTTGTTTAATGGGTTACCATGACGACAAAAAAAAATCATTGATTAATAGCTCTCACTGGTAATTATCTTCACTGAGACTGGATTTGAAGCCTTTCTAACAGGGTAGATGGAACCTTCCAGAGCTTAAAGCATTATATAGCCTTTGGGAATCCAGGGTCACATTCACAACATAATGAGGCAATGAGATAGGATTTTGTAGAAGTTATCTAGGAACACAGATAAGAATGACATAAGATGAGAAGCCATGGTTGGATTTCAGTTGCTACCAATAAAGTTGTTTTTCAACCACATCTAACTCTTTGTGAGTCCATTTGATGTTTTCTTGATAAAGATACTGGAGCGATTTACTATTTCCTTCTCCACCTCATTTGACAGATGAGAAAACTGAAACAAACAGGATTAAGGAACTTGCCCCGGGTCGCACAGGTAGTATCTGAGGCAGATCTGAACTCTGGTATTCCTTCGTCTAGTCAGGAACAGTGGTCTATATTGTCTGTGCCACCTATCTGCCCCCTACCAATGGAAAAATATACATATCAATGAGACCATGGATCCATTAAAATATTGAAGGGTAAATCTATCTCTCCTTGAAGTATGGAGATGGTTTCTACATTTTGCCATGTGTAATGGGACTTTGACTTGATCTGCTTGATAAGAGTTACAAAAAAGCCAATTTAGGCTTTGATGAAAAGAAAAATTTCCCAGTAGACAAAGCTACCTCAAAGCATAATAGACTGCCTCAGAACTCAGTTACTCTTGCTGGAGGTCTTCACCTAAAATATTGTGTATTGTGGAAGGGATTCAGTGTAGTATGAGTTGGATTAGATAACCTATGTGGTCACTTCCAACTCAGATTTGTGGTTGTATTGTGGCAATGCTTATTTTGGTGAAACATCTCAAACAATACCAATAACCTATATTCCTATCTTTATATTTTCTTCCATTTCCCATTTTTCAGAGTCAATAGCTTATTGGTAGGAGATTTTGTAATTGACTCTGGGGAGAGTTTATAATTGATTTTGACCATTGTTATGACCAATAGATATCTGATTGCACATAGACAACTAATTGTAAAATGACTGTTTTATCAATAACTACTCATTTCCTGCCCATATGTTGTAATCAATCTCACTTTCTGATATCATTTTTTGCTTACCTTGCCCTGTGTCTTTTCATTTTTTTCTTAAAGAAAGCATCTTTGATGCACAGCAGTGAGGCTTATAAATTGTCTGTTTGCCTTTAATCTAGGGGTTCTTAACCTGGGGAACATAGACGCTTCCAAAGGGTCCAGGGATAGACTTCAGAGAGATCTGTTACCTTGGACAGAAAAAAGAAAATGCATCTTTATTTTCACTAACCTCTAACTATAACTGAAAGTTATAATTTCTTTTAATTGCTAATTTAAAAAAATATTCTGAGAAGAGGTTCATAGGTTCACTGCCAAAAGGAGTCATGATGCACAAAAAGGTAAAAACCCATTTGTTTGTTTGTTAAAAGCAAAGCACATTCATTGAAACAAAATGCAAGGTGAATAAGAAAGAGATGAATCAAATTATCCATACCTAATTTCTTTTTTCTTTTAAATCTGCTTCAAGGTCTACTGAGGGTCCCTCAAATCTCTATCTGAAAGTGTATAGCATTTTTTTTCTTGAGTCCTTTGGCCTTATCATGGCTTTCTGTACTGATCTGAATTGCTAACCTTTCACAGTTGATTACTGTTAACAATATTGCATGAAACAAATATGGTGCTACTTCCTAAACCAAGAAGAGCAAAAACAGAAAAAGAAAATTATATTCCAATTTCATTAATGAATATAGATTTGAAACCCTAAATAAAATATTAGCCAGAAGACTACAACAATATGTCACAAAGATTATGTATTATGAGCATGGTGTGCAGGGATGACTAAATATAAGGAAAACTATTAACATATTTGATTACAACAATGAAAAAAGCAACAAAAATCATGATTACATCCATAGATGCAAAAAAAAAAAGCTTTTGACAAAATACAACACTTATTTCTTATTAAAAAACACTTGAAAGCATAGATATTAATGGATTTTTGCCTAAGGGCACTTACTGAGAGGGTAAAAAGATTTGTATGTAGGAAAAGATTCATGGAAACTTTGTTTTGGCTAAATAATTGGAAATAACACAAATGCTATGATTGAGAGAAATGACTAAATAGCTTGTGATATTTGAAAGTAATAGATTGTATTGTTATTAGAAAAGACAAATATTGGAAATATAAAGGGGGAAACTTGTGAAGAGAGTAAAATATAAGAAAAGAAAATAACTATTATTTAACATTGTACTAGAACACTAGCTGGAGCAATTAGAGAAGAAAAAAATTGAAGGTTTTAAAATAGGCAATGAGGAGACCAAGCTATCACTCTTTGCAGATGATATGATGGTCTACTTAAAGAATCCTAGAGAATCAACTAAACAGCTAGTGGAAATAATCAACAACTTAGCAAAGTTGCAGGATACAAAATAAACCCACAGAAGTCATCAGCATTTCTATATATATTTTCAATACATCTCAGCAACAAGAATTAGAAAGAGAAATTCCATTTAAAATCACCTTAGATAATATAAAATACTTAATAATCTATCTGCCAAGAAGACAAACACAGGAACTATATGAATACAACTACAAAACACTTTCTACACAATTAAAACTAGATCTAAATAACTGGAAAAACATTAATTGCTCATGGGTAGGACAAGCTAACATAATAAAAATGACAATCCTACCCAAATTAATTTACTTATTCAGTGCCTTACCCATCAAATTACCAAGAAACTTTTTTACTGAATTGGAAAAAACCCTAACAAAATCCATTTGGAAGAACAAAAGATCAAAGATATCAAGGGATATGATGGGGGAAAAATGTGAAGGAAGGTGGCCTAGCAGTACCAGATCTCAAACTATACTATAAAGCAGTGGTCATCAAAACAATATGTTACTGGCTAGGAGACAGAAGGGAGGGTCAGTGGAATAGACTTGGGGCAAGTGAACTCAGCAAGACAGTTTTGATAAACTCAAAGACCCCAGCTTTGGGGACAAAAATCCACTATTTGACAAAAACTACTAGGAAAATTGGAAGACAATATGGGAGAGATTGGGTTTGGATGAACATCTCACACTCTACCCCAAGATAAACTCAGAATGGGTGAATGAGTTGAATATAAAGAAGGAAACCATAAGTAAATTAGGTGAACACAGAATAGTATACTTGTCAGATCTTTGGAAAAGGAAAGGTTTTAAGACCAAGCAAGAGTTAGAAAAAACTACAAATTGTAAAATAAATAATTTTGATTACATTAAATTAAAAAGGTTTTGTACAAACAGAACCAATGCAACCAAAATTAGAAGGGAAGCAACAAATTGGGGGGAAATAATCATAACAAAAACCTCTGACAAAGGTCTAATTACTCAAATTTATAAAGAGCTAAATCAATTGTACAAAAAATCATTCTTGTGAATTTATCCAACCATTCTGGGGGGCAATTTGGAACTATGCCCAAAGGGCCCTAAAAAACTGTCTTCCCTTTGATCCAGCCATACCATTGCTGGGTTTATACCCCAAAGAGATCATAGAGAAAAAGCCTTGTACAAGAATATTCATAGCTGTGCTCTTTGTGGTGGCAAAAAAAAACCTAGAAAATGAGGGGATGCCCTTCAATTGAGGAATGTCTGAATAAATTGTGGTATATGTTGGTAACAGAATACTATTGTGCTCAAAGGAATAATGAACTGGAGGAATTCCATGTGAACTTGAACAACCTCTAGAAATTGATGCAGAATGAGAGGAGCAGAACCAGGAGAACATTGTACACAGAGACTGATACACTGCGGTACAATCGAATGCAATTAACTTCTCTATTAGTAGCAATGCAATGATCCAGAACAATTCTGAGGGATTTATGAGAAAGAATGCTATCCACATTCAGAGGAAAAACTGTGAGAGTAGAAAGAAGAAAAACAACTGATCAATTACATGGGTCGATGGGGATATGATTGGGGATGTAGACTCTAAATGATCACTCTAGTGCAAACATCAATAATATGGAAATAGGTTTTGATCAAGGACACATGTGAAACCCAGTAGTATTGTGCATCAGCTATGGGATGGGGCAGGGGAAGGGGAGGTAAAGAATATGATTCTTGTAACCAAGGAAAAATATTCTAAGTTGACCAATTAAATAAAATTTTCAAAAGAAAAAAAAAGAAAAAGAAAAGAAAAGAAGAAGAATACATACTATGATTAAATTTTTAAATAGTCCAAAATCAAGAGAAAAAATATCCAAGTAAAACAAATCCAAAGGAAACTCAAAAGCAGAGGGTGTTTATATTAGCACATATATAATTTACATGTTTTTAAACAAAGTATAAACAGTGTGGAGTTTATGGTTTTGCACATAATTTTGTATGCATTTGTTTAGTTGTGTTTTTGTTGGTGCTGGTGGTTATTAAGTATGTAATATAAATAATAAAATAAAAAATTTAGCAATAGCAATAAGATAAAAATAAATTTAAGGAATCATAATGAGCAAAGGTAATAAAACTAACTCTTTTTGCAGATGATAGGATTATATGATATAGAAAACAATAGAAATTCTACTAGAAAATTAGTCAAAATTATCAATAATTTTAGCAAAGTAGCATGAGATGAAATAAACCACATAAAACATCAGCATTTCCATATATCATCAACAAAGTCCTGCAAGAAGATATAGTAAGAAGTAATTTACTTAAAATGACCATAGATAGAATGAAATACCTAGGAGTGTGCCTGCCAAAACAAACCCAGAAACTCTATTAACATAATTATAAATCAATTTTTTAAACTGATGAAGTCAGATTTAAATAATTAGAGAAATAGTAATATTCATGGTGGGGCAGAGCCACTATAATTAAAATAACAATCCTACCTACCATTTGAGAGATGAGGAAAGTGAGGCAAACAGGGTTGAATGACTTGCCCAGGGTCATATAGCTAGTGAGTGTCTGAGGCTAGATTTGAAATCAGATTTTCCTGATGCCAGTCCTGGCACTTTGTCTACTGTGCCACTACCAGCTTTGAATAGAGAGATATGACAAATAGATTTATTTTAATAGACATCAAATAGGAAAATTGTATAAAAAGAAAAAAATGAAATGTTATACAATGTCTAAGGATGGATCATTTCCAAATGGGGCATCAGAGAAAGTTTTCTGGAACAGCTGTCATTTGAGTTGGCCTTGAAATTGACCTCAACAAGTGGAGAGTTTCAGGGAGAAAAGCATAGGAAAGTAGCTAATGGCAACATAGATTATTGTCCAATCCATTTTATTTCTTTGTGCTTCTCTTTCCTTCCTCTTTTCAAAAACTTTTGTATGGCATACCTACTATGTACGAGATGATATCTTCTTCCTTTTCCTTTCTCCTTCACTTCATTTATCCCTCCTTCCTCTCCTTTTTTTTAAATTTTATTAATATCTTTTGTTTTCAAATCATAGCCATTTCTGGTAATCACTCTTCTATCTTCACCCTTGTAATAGAAAAAAGTAGTTTTCAGTATTTTAGCACACAACCATATCTGACAGTGGATACAACATTAGACTGTGAGGTCCTTGAGAGCAGAAACTTTTTTGGAGGGGTTAGGGTTAGAGGACTTGTATCCCTTATGCTCAGTACCATTTCTGGCACACCGTAGACAGTTAATAAATTCCTATTTATTTAACTTGTACCCATAGACTCCCAGTTTTCTGAAAGGAAAATTTCTTCTTTCAAATTTAATTCAGAAACATTTACTAAAGTACATAAGTATGTATATATATATATATATATATATATATATACTAAAGACTTTCTATATACAAATATACACATATATACTCACACATAAATATTATATATAAAATCATATTATATATATATACATAAGTACTATATATGTAGGAATATACATGTGTGCATACACCCAAGTTTTTGCTTTAGGTGCTGGACATGCAATGGCATAAATAAAATAGACCATATCTTTAGAGAACCTGCCTTTTACTGGGCAAAGTTTAATGTATTTGTTTTTAAAAATTATTTTGATAATTGTATTTTAATATAATTGACCCAACTTTGGGGTTTAATCCTCTATATTTTATTTATTATATTTATATTTAATCTATTTTATATTATATTTATATATTTTAATTTATATATTATATTATATTTATATATTTATATTATAAATATATAAAATATATTTATATTTATAATATATTATATATTATATAAATTACTATATTATATTTAATCCTCTATATTTTATTTAATGCATTTTAAAACATTCTGAGGGGTCCATAGCTTCTCCAGGCTGTCTTAGGGGTCTGTCACTGGAAACATGTTAACAACTCGTGTATAAGGAGGATATAATATGCAATAGATAAGCTAATACAAATGACACATATGAAAGAGAGAGAGACTTGAAATCAGAGAGCTGTAATCAAGTTATACTCCTAATACAAACTAGCTGTTAAACCTTGGGCAAGTCTGAGTGCCTCCAAGCAACTCTCTAAGACATATATAAATTATAGATGAGTTGCTGATCTGCATCAGTGAAGAGTTTTCCCACAGTGATTACCCTAGAGACTGAGAAGGAGGGTTTGTACCAAAAGGAAACAAATAAGCAAAACACAGAGAGCAATAATTTGAGGAGGGAGAAAGCACGAACACCTCCTCCCCACTCCTGGCCCCCATTCTCCAATAGCGCAGAGCAGCAGCTGAGGTGGCGTTAGGATGGAGGAAGATGGGAATAGCCATTCTCGGTCTTTTTCCATCACTACAGTCCCTTGGGACAGAATCCATTTGGTGTGTGCCTGAACTGCAGGCGCTGATGATGTGGTTAAGTTCCATATGAAGACTGAAGGGAAAATGTTAACTTCACTTAGCTGTTGGTACAAAGGAAAATCAAGACAGAATGCTTCCAGAGTGCTCTTTATCACATCCCTTTCACCCCATCACAGACTGTAAAAAGGATAGGGGGTTGCCTTGATATCAGGAAATGGATTTTCCCTTTATCACAATCAGTTTTGAAATAGAAATAGCTCTTCGGTCTCTCACGTCACCCAAGCTTGGGAATTGAGCCTGAAGACACTTAGCATGCAGGATGTGTGAACCCTGCTGCGGAGACATCAAGCTTGATACTGTCACTCCACTGGAATGAAACCCTGTGCTGTGACCAGATTTTTAAAAAGAAATGGCAAAGTACACTTAACACATGGATTATAGCCCATGGAAATCTAATTTTTCACCACCTTCTGAAAAGGCTACGTCAAGATGTGTCAGAGTAGAGACTAAATTTTTAAAGTGGAGGAAATGTGTCAGAGAGAGCTGATTCATCCAGACCATTGCTTGGGGTCAGAGCAAGAACTCCAAAAGATAGGAACTCGACAGGAGCCTTTGTTAGCCTTAAAGATCTGAAGTTTGGGGACAGGAGATTTGGGTGCTGATACATCTTTGTGCATGCGAAGTCACTCTGACGAATGGTCAGCCTTGTAAAAGGGATACATTTGTTGAAGGCAGGACTCAAGTGGCTGAAATAATAATTCACATTGCTATAGAGCTTCAAGGTTTTTCAGTCTTGTCTGACATTTTGTTACATCATTTGGGGTTTTCTCAGTAAAGATATTAGAGTGGTTTACCATTTCCTTCTCCAGTTCATTTTACAAATGAGGAAACTGAGGCAAACAGAATTAAATGATTTGCTCAGGCCACACAATTGGTCTGAGGCCAGATTTGAACTTGAGATGATGAGTCCTAACTTCAGGTCCTGCACTCTATCCACTTCACTACTTAGCTGATCTCCTATCAAGGTTTACAAAGTCCTTTACCCACAGCAATTTTGTGAGGCAAGAAGGGTAAGGACTATTCTCCCCATTTTACAGATGAAAAAACTGAGGCTTAGGGAACTTAAGGTATTTTCTCAGTGTTATATAGATGATAAATGGGGGAACTGGCACTTGAATGCAGACCATCTCACCCCAAAGTCTTTCACTTTTTTCAGTACACAAAGGATGCCTTAGTTCCTTTCTTTTTCTGCCTTTATCTTCCTCATTTACTTGTTTTAATGTTTATTTTGTTGTAACCAGAAAGCCATTCCATCAAAAGACTAATACAAAAAATCTGTAATGTCTGCTATTGATTCTTATAACAATTGCAGACATGTATTTGGTGTTCACAGAACTTACATGATTTGCCTTTGCTTGTGATATGTCTAGAGGGGAATTCAAACAAAGGTCTCCTAGACCTCAGGTGCAACAACACCTCTTGACTATCCAAACCCAGAGACTGAAAAGAAGAAATTGTACAGTCCATAGCAGTGGCCAGGGATATCATGATTAGCTTCCCAAAAAGGCCCACTTAAAATCTTAGGACTAAATGGGCCCAGTAAATGGTCTGCTCCAATGGCCTCCTAAAATTTGATAAGTAGATATGATGTGGTAGATGTGGTGAGACTAGGTCGGTGGAAATGGAGTCATCACCTCCCTTGTTTGCTTTTTTTATTGACATATCAAAATGATGAATTATTTCAGACTTGTAGTTCATCAAAAGGATGTTTTTCACATGAACTGCCATGTTGCTGTGTTTCTCCCACCTTGTACTCATAAAGTTGATTTATTTAAAGTAGGAGTAAAATTTTCACATTTATTCCTACTAAATTCCCTCTTAATAGATTTTGACCAGATATTCTTTTTGGAGTCTAACTCTGTTATTGAATGTTAATTATTCCTTTCAATTTTTGTTATTTGTAAATCAGATAAACATACCCACTATCCATTATCCAAATATAGCACCTCCACTGTGGCCATTTCCCCAAAGTAGGCACTTACACTCATGGTCTGAGGTCCTTAGAGTCCATAGCTCCTACTCTCATTGTTCTGAGGGATAAAATTCCAGGGCTAATGTTTCTGGTATGGTTGATTATTCACAAGCCATCATCAATGTCTTCTCCATTAACAACCAACCATTCAGCATTAATGGGGCTGTAAGTAAAAGAATGATGAGGCATTGGCTTTATTGGGGCAAGCCCAGGAAAAAGCAGTTCCCTTCCCCACTCCTTGGGGCTGAGAGGTCTGTCATTCAGTGAATGGTTAAAGAAAATCAAATTGAAAGCTTCCTCTCAAGGAGAAAATGACTAGAACATTGGACACCCAGTTCATTTTCCTCTTCTGTAAACATGAAAGTCTTGTAATGTGAAGACACACTGTTCCTGGACCTCTGGTGTTATTTCTTACATGGTGTGCTTGAAAGAATTCCAGATGCCTATCACAGATCTGTCAGACCTGTGAGTGTCTCTAGTGACTAGATAAATGCCTGTGAAGTATCCAATGTCTCTGAAAAACTGGAAGAGTTTCCTGAGGCTTCAAGAAGGGATTTCCAAGTTTCAATTATCTGCTCCCTTACCCAAGACTTAGCCTCCTTCCATTTTCATCTTCCAGAACAGTGGAAGGAGAATGGTTCCTTCCCTAGCTCTACCCCTGGGCTAAATTTACATCTCTTTCCAAAATATTTAGACTAGCATCAAGGTGAACTTGTAAGTGGGAATGACTTTGGTTGAAGGAAATAAGTCAGCTAGCTAGCAAGTCTCTGAAGCCTTGGGAAGGTTTCCCTATCTCTCCAGTCCTCTTGGCAAAGAGAACAAAACCAAATTAAGAATTGAATAGCTTAATATTTTCTCTTTTTTTCAGTTACCATCATCAACCTACTCAAACCAGTAGTCTTATCTGCTATTAACAATTAAGGGTCAAAGTTGATAAAGCACTGGGCCAGGAGTCAGAAATGCCTAAGTTTAAATCAGGCACTTACTAACTATGACTCTGGGCAAGTCACTTGACCTCCGTCTGCCTTATGTGACTCATTTGTAATATGGGGATAATAACACCTATCTCACAAGTTACTGTGAAGATCAAATTAGATGCTATTGTAACACAATGTGCTTAGCACAGTATCTGGAATATAGTAGGTGCTTAATAAATGCATGTTCCCTTCCCCCTAAACCTGCTTTGATTCTCCTCTTTCCCCCAACATAAGTAAAAATATACTTTTTATTGTCGTTAGTATTCTTCCCCAGCCTCCATTATTCTAAACTCACTTTAGCTGTTTATCACAGGACTGGGTCATACTTTTAAATTTTATCTTCTCTTACTTGGCCTTGGGTCCATATTCCATGTATTTTAAAGCATTTTAATTGACTATTGAATTCCCTGTTCATCTCTGTCAGTCTCTTCCAACAACTTCTCTTCCTGTTCCTTATTTTGTGAGTTGTTTTTCAGAATTTCATTCTTGAGAACTTCCCACCATTTGGGGGCTGATTGCTTTTATAGAATTTTCAACCATGGAACCCTACTTATAGTTTCCCTAAATCTTTTGCAAACTGCTCTCCAAAAATCTAGGCTATGTTTTGTTTTCTCTCTTGTTCAATCAGAAATATTTTATTGGAGTGGTCACGTCCCACCCCTCAACCGTAAGACTCCTTTCAATGACTCTTCATCAACTGTTTCTTCCTACTTTGTTAGCATTAAGTCCAGAAAGGGGAAAAAAAAAAACCTTCTCATTTCTTCTAACTTCAGGGAGGCAAAATTTTATTGAAGTAGGTTGTAAAAAAATATTAGCAAGTCTACTTTTAGTAGAGAGAGTTTTAGCAGATTTCTGAAAAATTAAAGACCATCCTTCCCACTCCCCTATCATTCTTATAACTGGTCTGTGATCTATTTCCTCAACTGCTCTTTCTGCCTAGGTGATTGGTAGCACTCAGATGGCAATGTCACTTCTATTTTCACCTCTTCTCCTCTTTACCCTGAAACTCTTCCCCTCTCTGCATCCCAGATTTTCTCATGTGAGTATATCTTCTTAATATACAGTGCTTTTCCTCTCATTTCCCCCCTCTGCCCTTAACTATTATTTCCCTTTTCATTAAATTATACCCTCCCAGAACCACACTGTTTGTGGCTCTGGGAGGGTATAATTTAATCATAAAGATTTTTATTTCATCCCATCAGGTCTCAGTGATGGCTATTTTATCTCTTCCTTTCAGATGGTAAGTTCTTTAATGGCAAGGATCTTGTCATTTGACTTACTGTATAACCCCCGCCATGTCACATCTACAGTAGTGCTCATAACAAAGGTTTTTTCAAGAATGAATAATCAAGAGTTGACTGATATTTCCTTCCCTGGGTGATTCCAGCACAATGCCAAGGCTCAGTATATATAATTGACTTATGCTCTGCCTACATGACACCAGGATAAGTGGTTGCTTCAGCTCCCAAACCCAGTTCATTTAATGAAAAAATAAGTCAGTTTTCCTGTTTGTTCAGTGTGAAAAGGGTGCTATTTTCTTTCGCAAGTGTCATTCACTTTAGAATAGAAATAAGGGTAGCTTCAGTGCCATTGTTTCAGATAAAACATTGGTTTAGAGACCAATAATGATTACATCCCTGAAGTCAGCAAATCAACAAGCATTTATTAAACATCTAGTAGGTGCTAAAGGGAAGCTACGTCTTGCAGTGGAAAGAGCACTGGACTTGGAATCAGGAAGACTCCTCTTTAAGAGTTCAAATCTGACACCAGACACTTCCTAGGTACATGACCCTGGGTAAGTCACTTCACCCTGTTTGTCTCAGTTCCCCATCTATAAAATGATCTGGAGAAGGAAATGGCAAGCCACTACAGTATTTTTGTCAAGAAAATTCCCAAATGAGGTCCCAAAGAGTTGGAATACAAATGTCTGAACAACACCAACAACAACTAGGTGCTAGTCATTGTGCTAAACTGAGAATACAAAGATAGGCAAAAAAAAAAAATTATCTCTGTTCTCATGGAGCTCCCAGTCTTATATAATTCAGGCTAGTTCTACAGTTACATTCTGCTACCCCAAAACAGAATTCTGGATCCCCTACCCAGCTGAAGCTCATTCCTCCAGGAATCTAATCAACCCATCAATCAACCAGCATGGTTCATTAAACATTTATTTTATGTGAGATACTGAACAAGGTGCTGGAAATACAAATACAGGGACAGCTAGTTGGCTCAGTGGATCAGTGGATCAAGAGCCAGACCTAGAGACGGGAGGTCCTGGGTTCAAATATGAGTTCAGGTCCTTCTTAGTTGTGTGACCCTGGGCAAATCACTTAACTTCCATTGCCTGGTCCTTACTGTTCTTCTTTCTACCTTGGAACCAAAACTTAGTATCATTTCTAAGACAAAAGGTAAGGTTTTTAAAAAATGCAAATACAATGAGACTATACCTTCCCTCAAGGAATTCACATCTTATATATTTTGTATTTTCCTATATTCACAAAAAGTTGTCCTCCCCAACTAGATTATAAGCTTCTTGAGCAGAGGGACTGGTCTTGCTTGTTCTTTTTATCCCTACCCACTAGGCATAGACTGGAAGTTAAATATTTAACAAATGTTTGCTGATTGATTGAGCCTATTAGGGGAAATAGAACACAAATGGCCAAATAGTAACCAAGGAAGGGAGTTTTAGTTCTTGACAGTGACATGAATTTAGTCCAATGCTGAAGGGCAAAAGAGAGCTGTGATCTTTTCACTGGCAATGGTAGCTTTGATTTGAATACTACTGTTCCCAAAGCACAATTATGAGGTGGAAAATAGAAGCAGGGCAAGAGTAAGGGTATCCACACCAGGTAAGGTACTGGCATCCAAGTGCATGACTGTATGGCATGCTGAGGAGGATCTGGGACTGGCTAGATATAGTGGGTTAGGTTAATTTTCATTCATTTACTCCCCCAACTCCCTAATCAGGATAGTTCAGCACCAGGATAGGGTCCCAAAGCTGAGATTGATTCCATGCTCTCCTACCAATGGCATTTGGGTCTGGATAGATGCTGCTGTTTTTGGGAGAGAGGCAAGAATATAGAAACAAGGCTCATAACTCTATGCAAATTCGGTGAATAAATTGAGGCAGGAGAGAATAGTAGAAAAGCACCTGAATCAGAGGACCTGAGTTCAAATCCTATCCCTGATGACCTCTGATTTTGGGCAAGTCATTTAACTGCTCTGGGCCTCAGTTTCCTCATCTATAAAATAAAGCAGCTGAGCTAAATGACCTCCAAGGTGCCTTCTAGCCCTTGGCATATGATCCTGTTCATGTATTATGTTTGCCAGATGCTGGGAATTAAAATATAAAAGCAAAAACAGACTCTTTCCTAAGAGATTTCCTTATATTCTTTTGGAACATAATTCTAATGGGGTGATCCAAAAAGGAACACAAAAACTCATACCACAGACTAGTTTCTAGACACTGCAGCAGAGGATTTTTGTAGGTGAAATTAACCAATCAATCAACAGACATTTTTAAACTCATTATTTTTGGAATCAGTAGAACTGAGTTCAAGTCTCCTATAAATTTTTGGAATTCAAGAGTTATTTCTTTCTTGTCTTTGTATCCCCAGCACCCAGCAAAGTATCTGGCACATAATAGCCTCTAAATATGCTTATTGATTGACTTCAATTTACTGTAGCTAGGTAGCATAATGGATAGAGCTTCAGGTGTGGAGTCGGGAGGACACTGGTTCAAATTTGGTCTTAGACACTTCCTAGCTATGTATCCCCAGTTGCCTTGCTATGTTGCTCTTCTACCATGGAACCAATACTTAGGTAAGGGCTTTAAAAAAAAAAAATCCTGTGTGACTTTGGATAAGTCATTTAACCTCCTTGATCTCCAGTTTTCTCATATGTAAAATGAGGAGAATGGACAAAATGAGCTCTCTGGTTCCTTTTGACTTTGTAATTTCCTTGTTTCACATGGTCTTTTCATGGGCTATCTTCTGGCAAGCACAGAGATAAATATGTATAAGTACAACTTGTACCCTATTGGTGAACTCACTACTGAGAAATTGCCCACAAATTCACTCTACAATAACCCTACTCAGTAAGGCTAAAAAAGGCAGCTGATTAAATTGTCAACATCCAAAGAGTCCCTGGCAGTAATATTTACTAGCCCCTGCTAACTGCCTTCAACTGAGATGGCAACTAATGAGGACAAGACTACAGCTTTTCTCCCTGAGCCGTTCTATCTCTTACTGTCATGATGGGGAAGGTTGGGGGGAAGTAGGGGAGGTTGTTAGGCAATAACCTGAAGGTGGTATTCCTAACTGTGGTAACAAACAAGCTTAGCAGTCAAACCAAAATCCCTTCAGCAAGTCAGTTCATAAACACAAGGAGACAGGGTCAGTCAGAGAGAGTTTACAGATGTCTAGACAAGCAATCAGGCTTAGGAGGAAGTTGCTTTGCAACTGTTTTTAAATGCATCCAGGCTACATCTGAGGATCCTAGGTTTCAGGACTGACAGGGACCAGAGATGTGATATCAGGGGCTAAGTCCATCCCACAGGACTTGGATGACATGCTTGATTGCACAGCCCAGTGAATCTCCCTCCATACCTGTGTGCCACCATCTTTCTTCACTCTCTTGGTGAAAGCAGGCTCCTCAGACCATGGCTGACTTCTGGTTACAGCATCTGACAAGTGTGTTTACATCCTGCTGGGTCCTCTGTCCTAGCACCTCAAGGCATTTACCTGTTGTCAGCTCCTGCTGATAGGTGTTGGGTACACAAAGCAATCAGCTGATTGACTAAACTTTTCACTTTTTCAGCTGGTTGTTCCGGTGGCTATACAGACAGAGGCTGGGAGACATTATCTGTCAACTTACCTAAATTCTTATAGACCATTCGGGGGCCCATTTCTATTTGAGTTTGACGCCACTGGCCTAGACAGCTAAACTGAGAGATTAAGTGACTTGCTCAGTTATGCTTGGTCCATATATGCTGGCAGGAGATCTTTGGGGCTCACTTTCACTCACTATACCACACTGCTTTATTTAATAGTTGGCATTTACATGGTTTTGTAAGGTTTACAAGTTAATCAGTCAACAAGCTTTTATTAAGCATTTATGTGCCAGGCACTATGCTAGAGCTGAGAGACAGTCCCTGCCCTGAGGGATCTTACTTTCTAATGGGGGAAGAAATACATGAAAGAAAGCTGAAAGTGGGTTATGTGGGAATGAGGCATGGTAGAGAAAGTCTAATGTGCAGTCTAGAGAGAATGAGATGTGACTTGCCTGGGTATCTCCTTAAATGGAGATTGTGGGAAGTCATCCAATCAGAGACAATGGGAAATTTGTGAATTCTAGATCTGGAATGAGCTTCCAGGAGAGAGGTTTCTTTGGTACAGTACAATATGTCTGGAGTGGAGCCTCAAGTCATTTATCAATCAATCAATCAGCAAATAAGCATTTATTAAGCCCCCTCTATGAATCAGGCATTCAAGATAAATACAAGTGGAAAAATGAAGCAATTCCTACTCACACCAAGCTTACATTCTAATGGAAACAAGTACATGTATAAATATATTCAGCTTAAATATAAAGAAAATAAATACAAATATATTCAAAGTAGTTAAATGTATGGTAGTTTGGAAGGAAGTGTGGAAAAAAAAACTAAAACAAGTTCTGGACTTTCTGCCACTGTGTTGGAACAAGCAACAGTGGGAATATTAGAGAGAGAAGAAATTGACAAGACTGACAGTTGGTGGGGGAAGGGGCAACTGGGAGTGGCAGTTGGTCTTGTGACTAGTACTTCTTTCCTGGCATGGGAAGTGGGAGGGGTGGTTGCTCTTTCGTCTCTAGATAGAAGTGCCTCTATTTTCTTCAGCCCAAAGAGACAGGCCTAATCAGCTCTGAAGGTCAGAAATTTCTTGTTGCTTGCTGTCTACTACTAAGATTTTGAAATTAAGAAAACTAGCACAGATATAGCATAGACAGGAATATGAGAAACCCTTCACCAGTCTGTGAGGCCTGCCCTCAGCTCCAATTCTGAGAGAGACTCAAATCTTATCTAGAGAAATCCCTCTTCCCTCTTCCCTGATACCTCTCCAATATGAGCTGGTTAAAATTTATCTTATTTGAATATTGTGGTCAGATAAGAGGATTATCTTTTCAGGGGGCATAGTGGGAGCTAAACCTCAGGACAGTCATTCAACTACAAACCATCCTTATCGGAAGTCTGGGGAAAGGCTTGTCCCTCAGGAGGGTCCATGTTTACCTGCTCTGAGGCATCTTCAGCATCAATCCATAGAGAAGATATCCCTGCAGGCCATCATAAGTGGCTCATTTCTTGGACATCCCATTTTGTTCAAAAATAGCCTCTCGGCAGGGTGCATCTCTCTCCTTTGCCTCACCAGCAGCCATATTCACTCTCTCACTCCAACTCCTCCATTCCCTGCTACAAACATTCCATATCCCCTGTTCTTCATATCCACCCATCTTTCCCAATAAATATTACAGAAGGCACTAGCATTTGGGAGGATAAGGAAGGGTTTCATGTAGAAGTTGGTTCTTGAGCTTCATCTTAAAGGAAGAGACTCAAAGAAGTAAAAGTAAGGAGGGAGTTCATTCCAGGCATGAGAGAATATATAAAGGCATGAAGTCAAGAGATAGAGTGTTCTTATATGAAGAACAAAGACCAAAAGGCAGCTAGGTGGTTCAGTGGATTTCAAGCCAGGTCTAGAGTCAGGAAGACCTGGGTTCAAATGTGGCTTCAGATACTTCCTAGATGTGTGACCTTGGATAAGTTACCTATCTGCTCTTCTGCCTTATAATCTATACTTAATATAATTCTGTATAATTAGAATTTTGCTCCCCAGGACTCTAAATCCCAGCATCCCATTTACTTGTTTACCTACGTCCTTATGTAGGGAGTATATATTTTGATGTTGCCTGACCTTCTCTCTCTTTTTTCCCGGGGAACACAGTTTGTGGAAGTGGGGTGAGTGGCAGGCAAGAGAATTTCACTTATGTGGCTTTTACTCAGGCTTTTACTTTTGTTCTTTTAATTCTTCTACTTCAAGTGATTATTAATAAATTTTATAAAATGTAATGCTAGGAGTTATTGGATATTAATTTACAATTACAATTCTAAGACAGATGGCAAGGGTTCAAAGAAAAGAACAAAGGTCAGTATGGCTGGTTAACAAAATGGAAGAGTAGTGTCCACTGAGATTGCAAAAATAGTTTGGAGCTAAGTTATGTAGACTTTAAAAGCTAAACAGAGAAGTTTATTGTCCTAGAGGTAACAGGAAGCACCTGGAGTTGATTAAAGAGAGAAATCAAATGGTTACACATGCTCTTATAGAAAAATCACTTTACCATTCAATGTGTAGGTAGGATGAACCAGAGTAGTGAGAGGCTTTCAACAGGGAGCCCAGTTAGGAGGTGGCTGCAATAATTTTAGTTGAGAGATGATGAAGGCCTGCATTCAGGTGGAAGGTTTGTGAGTAGAGAGAAAGGGCCACGTGTAAAATATTTTGTGAAGGTAGAAATGGCAATTTTTGGCATCTAATTGAATATTGGTGATAGGGGTGGGGGGGAGACAGAGGCAGAGAGAAATGGGGGTAATGTCAAGATTACAAATATGAGGCATTGGAAGGATGGTGATACCTTTGACAGAAAAAGGAAATTTTGGAAAAGGGAAAGGTTTAGCGGGAAAGATAATGAGTTGGAGTCTAAGAATGTTGAGTTTAAAATATTTCAGGTACATTCAGTATGAAATATCTTATGAGCATTTGGTGAATTTGGACTAAATTCCAAGGTAGATGCTGGAATTGGATATTCATTTCTGTGAACCATCTGCATGGAAATGATTATTCGATCAGTATACAGAGAGAAGAGAAGACGACCCAGTGCCAAGTCTTGAGGAACACCCCCAGGAAGGGGCTATGATGTGGATTGGGAACCAACAAAAGAGACTGGGGTGGTCAGACTACTACAAACCTGCAGAGAACAGCCTCATAAAAAACTAGAGAGGAGACAGATCTAGGCCAATAGGATAGTCAATAGTGTTAAATGAAGCAATAAAGTTGAGAATAATTTGAATTTTTTAAAAAATCAACAGATTTGGTCACTTTGAGGAAATGAGTTTCATTTGTCTAATGTGGTCAAAAGTCAAATTGAAAAGCATTGAGGAGTGAGGAAGAGGCGAGCAAGAGGAAGTAGTGAGTATAGAAAACTTTTTCAAAAATTTTGCCTCTAGGGAGGAGAGATATAAGATGATAATGTGAAGGGATGTCTAGTGAAGGTTGTTGTTTAATGGATGGGGGAGATTTGAGGAAGTTTGAAGATGGTAGGGAAAGAACCAATTGATGCAGTGAGGTTGAAGATTCAAGAGAGGGTGAAATGAATTGTAAGTATACTCTGCCGGAGAAGACAGGAATATATGTGATCCAGCACACATGTAGAGGGGTTGGTCTTGGCATCCCCAAAGGTTTTATATATTATATATAAAATACATATGTGATATATGTGTGTATGTGTATGTGGAGAGACAGAGACAGACAGACAGAGACAGAGAGAGAGACAGAGACAGAGAGAGAGAAAGCAACTAGATTGCACAGTGGATAGAGCACAGAGCCTAGAGTCAAGAAGTGAATTCAAATTCAACCTCAGAGAGTTACTAGCTATGTGACCCTGGGCAGACCACTAAACCTACTGAGGGAGAGGAGTCTATTTCACTTGGGATAGCTGATTGCTGGAAAGTTTTCCTTTATATTGAGTCTAAATCTATATTGCTACAACTCCCACATCCATGCTCCTAGTTTGGCCATCCTAATTTATGACTTCTACCCCTGGATGTGGTCATGAAGAGGTGGATACAATTGAACATGAATATGTACATACTAGACAGAGACTGGGAGATAATCCTTGATTACCTGATTGTGAGCTCCTAAAAAGAGCTGTAAGTCCAAGGCTTACTTAGCACAAGGCCAGGTGATATGGTGGATGCTGAAATAGGTGGGTAATATGGATGGAAAGGTTTGTAGCTTTGTTTTATCAAGGTTTGACACACCACTGAGATTGTAGGCCCAGAACGCTATCTGACTCTTTGACCATAGTTAAAAAGTGTCACAATAAGTTTTATTATTATCCAAAGAAGGAGAATGGGAGGATATGAAACAAAGGTATCCTTAACTCTAAAAATACTGGGTACTCCCCCCCCCCATCCTAAGACCTCACAAGAAAATGTCTTCAAAGTCTTCCGGCTCCCTACTTCTACTCTCTCTGTCTAGGATCCCAACTCTGTAGCTCTCTTATCTAACAAATCCTCCCAAATACCGTTTGGATAAGTTATAGTTCTTCAGAGTAGAAAGGGTTTGATCTCTTGGTGAGTTCAGCCTCTTAGGCCTAAGCCCAAGATGACTGCAGGCCTTTCCCACAGATGGACTTTACTGGATTCTGGCAGTTCTCTTTTCAGATGTCAGGAAACACTCAGGATACAGGAACACAGGTACACAGGTAGATGAAAATGTGGGGTCAGGGTTGACAGGATCTCACATCTCACATCAGGATACCAGGCACGCAGGACAGCAGGATAGCAGGAAAACAGGACAGCAGGGGCCTATGGCTTCCCAGGGAACAGATAGGCAAACTCCCACTTGGCTCAGACAGACCAAGCCCCAGAGGTAATATCTCTAATCTCCCTGAACCAACAGCCCTCAAGGTCTCCCTGTGTCTGTTCTTATCTCTTCCTCAGGCTCTAGAATAGAGACTATAAAGTTCTGTACATGTGGCAAGAACCTCTTTGCAAACTCTTGCATTTAATATCTTTTGCAAAGTTTTTTCTTTCTTTCTTTTTCTTTCTTTCTTTCTTTCTTTCTTTCTTTCTTTCTTTCTTTCTTTCTTTCTTTCTTTCTTTCTTTCTTTCTCTCTCTCTCTCTCTCTCTCTCTCTCTCTCTCTCTCTCTCTCTCTCTCTCTCTCTCTCTCTCTCTCTCTTTCTCTCTCACAGTGCTTAATAAATACTAATTGACTTTTTCATTTAGATGGCACTAGCACTGGGGGATATCAGGAGAGGTTTCTTGCAGAAGGTAGGGTGAGCCTCTCAGAGCTGGGAGGGAGAGGATCCATGGGAAAGAGGAATAGAGAACCAGGTTGACTTAGGAGAGGTGAATCAATCCAGGTTAGAAACAGTAGCTCAAAGTCCTGTGCAGATCAATTATAGGATCAGAAACATCCCCTGAACCTTCTTCCTGAGGTAGATAGAAAGACCCAGTCATCATCATTATTCATATCTTTCCTCCTGCTCCTAACTCTATAGAATGTCAAAAGCAAGGCATTAGGATTGTTTTGTGGGGAAGAGCAGAATCCTTCTGTTCACAGATGCCAAGGGGATAAATATAACCAGATCTATTGATTGTCTAGTTTCTCAGAGAAAACAACCCTCTCTAGGTATAACTATGGATTGACCACTGCATAAATAATACAAACAACTTTATATACATTTTATATATAAAGTGTTTTACAAAGTACTTTCCTCATAATAATCCTATGAAGTATATAACATAAGTTTTTTGGTTCCCATTTTTACAGATTTTAAAAATTGTTGTTCAGAAGAACCACAAAATTAGCTGAGACAGATCAGGAACTCGAATCCAAGCCTTCTGACTTATTTAGTGCTATACAAATTATTCTTAGCTACCTAGAGCCAAATGGCAACAGGACAAAGAAAAAAAACTATAACAGGTACCCTCCCTCCACTTTTTTTTAGATCTTGCTTACTTGCAATTCCTGTCTACAAAGATAGTTACATTAATGCAGATATCTATCACATGCTTAATGCTTTTTATGACTCATAACTGGGTTAAGATTCCACAATTGTTTGCTAAACTAAAGTTCTGTAGGTATCCTAAAGAAATGACCCATCTCTTATCACTCTTCTTCTTCTAAGACTGAAGCATGAGTATTATTTAGAGCTGAATCTCAAAGAACTAGGTAGAGGATATAGTGGATGCCTTTATCTACACCTTGACCCCATATAGTCATAGGTATGGGTTCTATCCAGTCAAGCCTATACAAGGAGAGTGTCACATGTCTTTTCTTGTGTTTCCAACTTTCTCTAGGTGACTGAGCAGCAGCACCATTGAGATAACTGGTTCAAGTGACTAGACCACACACCAGAATGGTCAATTGTTGCAGAAAGAGCAACAGCAGGAGGAAGAGACTGGTGATAAGGAAAGAGTTAACTTCAGAGAGAGTAGGGTGACTAGAAAAGAAGATAATGCTATGCTCATTAGAACTGAAATATGAAACAGCTAAATAGCAGAACTGCCAAACTGTATAGTTTTAATGAGGTTTTCTATCAGTCTTCTAATATGTTATAGGCCAGCTATAAGTTGAGTGTCAGAATTCTATTTAAATCATTCTCTTAGTGTACCCTGTGATTCCCTTATACTTACTTTAGCTTTGTGAGTTGGAATAAAATGGCTTGTTCTATACTGAATTCATATTAGCACCTCTTTTACTTTCCTTACTCTTTTGGGAAAACTTTGAACTAGAGCCAAAAATAGGATTGTTCCAAGAAAAGGTAAGATGAGAATGATGATCCAATAAATATAAAAATTAGGAAGTGTACCTCCACTACTGGGAAGTCAAGCTTCCCCAGAAGCTGAATCATGAAAAAACCATGATGGTAGTAGGTAAAGGACAGGACTTTGACTAGGACATCTTCTGCTGAGCTCTCCTGAAATATCAGCTAGAGGGCTCCCTACATTATATTTGAAAGCTTCTGCAAAGTAGTATAAGAAAACTCATTTTGATATCTGGAAATATGGAATAAACAATAAATATCTTATCCAAAAGATCATTTCTTAAAAATTTAGAAGTTAAATTGTTGGTCTGATTTTAAATTTTACTTATCCAGTTTCACACAGCCATAGAGCTAAACAGAAAGGTTTGAAATCTCTTCTACAAGAAAAAATCAAAACTATCAATAGTCAAATAAAAACCCTCCAAATCACTAATAATTAGAGAAATGCAAATTAAAACAACTCTGAGATACCACCTCACATTTATCATATTGGTTGACATGATAGAAAAGAAAAATGACAAATTCTGAAAGGGAATAGATACACTAATGCGTTGTTGGTGGAATTGTGAATTGGTACAACCATTTTGAAGAACAGAAACTACACCCAAAGTACATACAGTACATATCCTTTAACCCAAAAATACAACTACTAGTTCTACATATAAAAAAAAAAAATCAAAGAAAGAGGAAAAGACATATTAGTATGAAAAATATTTACAGCCACTTTTTGTGGTGCCAAAGAATTGGATATTGAGAGATGCCCATCAATTGGAGAATAGCTGGACAACCTATGTTAATATGATTATGATAGAATGCCATTGTGCTCTAAGAAATGATGAGAGAGATGGTTTCAGAAAAAGCCTGGAAAGGCAAGAACTGATGCAAAATGAAGTAAGCAAAATCTGGAGAACATTGTTTATATAGAACACTATAACCATAATAGTAAAAGACTTGGCTACTTTGATCAATACAATAATCCAAGACAATTCCAAATGACTCATGAGGGAAAATTGTGTCCATCTCCAGAGAAAGAACTGATGAAATCTGAGTACAGACTGAAGTATATTGTTTTTCAGTTTCTTTACTTTTCTTGCTTAAAAAAAAAAACATGACTAATATGGAAATATGTTTTGCATGACTTCACTTGTATAATGGGTGTCATATTGCTTGCCTTATCGAAAGAAAGAAAGAAAGAAAGAAAGAAAGAAAGAAAGAAAGAAAGAAAGAAAGAAAGAAAGAAAGAAAGAAGAGAAAGAAAGAAAAGAAAGGAAAGAAAGAAAGAAAGAAGAAAGAATGGAGGGAGGGAGGGAGGAAGGAAGGAAGGAAGGAAGGAAGGAAAGGGAAGGAAGGAAGGAGGAAGGAAGGAAGGAAGGGGAGGGAGGGAGGGAGGGAGGGAGGGGAGGAAGGAAAGGAGTGGAGGGAGGGAGGAAGAGAGGGAGGAAGGGAGGAAGGGAGGAAGGAAGGAAGGAAGGAAGGAAGGAAGGAAAGGAAGGAAGGAAGGAAGGAAGGAAGGAAGGGAAGGAAGGAAGGAAGGAAGGAAGGAAGGAAGGGAGGGAGGGAGGGAGGGAGGGAGGGAGGGAAGGAAGGAAAGGAGTGGAGGGGAAGGGAGGAGAGAGGAGAGGGAGGAAGGGAGGAAGGAGGAAGGAAGGAAGGGAAGGAAGGAAGGAAGGAAGGAGGAAGGAAGGAAGGAAGGAAGGAAGGAGAGGAGGAGGGTGAGGGAGGGAGGGAGGGAGGGAGGGAGGAGATGGAAGGGAAGGAGGAGAGGAGGGAGGGAGGGAAGGAGAGGAGAAGGGAGGGAGGGAGGAAGGAGGAAGGGAGGGAAGGGAAGGGAAGGGAAGGAAGGAAGGAAGGAAGGAAGGAAGGAAGGGGAAGGAAGGAAGGAAGGAAGGAAGGAAGGAAGGAAGGGAAGGAAGGAAGGGAGGAGGGAGGGAGGGAGGGCAGGGGAGGGAGGGAGGGAGGAGGGAGGGAGGGAGGGAGGAAGGAGTGGAGGGAAGAAGCAGCTGGGTGGCTCAGTGAATTGAGAATCAGGCCTGGAGATGGGAGGTTCTGGGTTCAAATGTGACCTCAGACACTTCCCAGCTGTGTGACCCTGGGTAAAGTCACTTAACCCCACCCCCCCCCTTGCCTAGCCCTTACCACTCTTCTGCCTTGGAACCTATACATAGTATTGATTCCAAGACAGAAGGTAACGGTTTATAAAAAATAAATTTTAAAAAAGAAGGAAGGAAGGAAGATTTTATCCCTGAACAATCATTCATTCAGTCTTTATTTAAAAGTTTATTAAGCATGTACTTTATGCTAGTCTCTACTACCTCCTAATAGGGACTACTTTCTTTTCGGACTTGGCAATCAAGAAGTTTTTTATTGTATTGAGTGAAATCTACCTTCCTACAACTTCTATCCATCCCTCCTAATTCTACCCTGTGAAGCTAAGCAGGGAAAGTTTCATCCCTTTCCTCAAGACAGACCTTCAAACATGTGAAAACAGCTATCATATCTCACCCAAGCCTTCTCTTCTCTAGGCTAAGCACTTCCAGTTCCTTTTACTGATTCTTACATGACATGGTCCCCTCATTATCCTAGTTACACTCCTTTCCAGTTTATCAATATAGTTCCTAAAATATACTTCCAGAAATGAACACATTTCAGATATGTCATTGGATCACTGTTTGTTTCTAGATGAAGCTCTGACTGCATGATGCACGTGATTTCTCTGAAAGAAAACAAAAGAAATTATCAAAGCATTACAGAAGATAAGGAGTCAGTAAATACTTATAATAGTGCACAAGACACAGTGGGCATTTTCCCTTATTATGTTTCCCTTTCTGGTTGTCTCAGTAAATGCATCCATCTCATTTGTGACCTCTGAAAAAGAGTGCTAGACTTGCACTCAGGAAGACAGGTTCAAAACACATCTATGAAACTACTTGTATGACTATGGGCAAGCCAGTTCATTTCTCTGGGCCTTGGCTTCTTTATCTGTAAAATGTGTATAATAATATCCATAGGCCTCAACTCACAGCCTGGTTGCTGGAAGATTTAAGTGATATGTATGGCAAACACTATGTGTCGGTGATTATTACATTCCCTGTTATCACTGTGTCCATGGTGGATCTTTTGAAGTTGACTTAACCTTCTTGCTTCTTTTCTGCTTCTTGTTGAGTGCCTCAGAACAACCACAGACTGACCTTAAGAAGACCCAATCATTCAAACTCACAAAGAAAATAAGACATATAACTGAGTGTCACTAAATGTCAGATTACCAATTAGCCAAGACAAATATTTTTGTAGTTTCTGAATCCAGATGCTCCAGGGTCATTTAAATCCCACCAAGCCTCCTGACAGAATTACATATTTGTGTTTGCCTGATTATGCCAAAACAAGTTAGATTGTTTAGAAAGTGTACCCTAGAGCCTCACAGAAGAGAAAGATACAGAAGATTGAGTCATGAGAGAAAAAAATGACCTTAAACAAGAATCTCAGTTAACATATATTCCCTGCCTTCCTCTGTAACTCTAATCCTTATCAATAGGCTTAATGAAATACTTAACTATTAATTTCCATAATAGAACTTGAGCTTGATTACCTTGAAAGTACTTCTTGGTGGAATAAAATTAAAAACATCTTTGTGATAAAAGATTGTAAGATTATTAGGAGCTAGAACCATAGCTAGTAATCTTTGTGTTTGGGGCAAGAGGATATTTGGGGCAGGATATGGGAAGAAAGGAAGAAGGAGTGGGAACTCACCTGGGTATGTGGAGAGAAGGGCCCTCTTAAAATGGTGTGCAGTTGGCATCTTCTAGATTTCAGGATTCTGGAACAATACCTGATCTCCCTAGTGAGCATTCTCTTGAGTGTTAAAATAGTGGACTATCCAATGGTGTGCTTAACCATTTCATAGATATTGATTTATTCTGCTAAGGTTTGTAAGTCTCAACTATGATTACATTTTTACTTCACTTATTCTTCAACTTCACTCTTCAACTTATAGAGATGCTGATGTGTTAATAAAGAGATCATGTGGGATGGGACCCTCACATGGAAAAAAAGTAAGACAACTTATACCTCTGATGCTTACAGGGCTCTAGAGCTACAAAGATAAAAATGAAATTACTCTTGCCCTCAAGGAGCTTAATTCTACTGGTTACAAGCAATGTATGTATAAATGCAAAATATATACAGAGAAATTACTATAGGCATTAGGATAGTCTTCCTATAGAAAGTGGCAACTGAATTGAGCTATGAAGGGCATCTGAGAAAGGAGGAAATGCATGCCAGACTTTAGACATTCTCTCATGTTCCCTGAATTCCTCATATTTGCCATTTCTTATGAATCAACAATATATAATTTTTTATCTTTATACTTTACTATTTGCTCAACCATTCCCCACCTGAATCATATTCATTTTGTATCTGTTTTTTACTCCCCAAAGAGTGTTATGGATATATTTTAATATATCAATCATACAAGCAGCATTTACCTATCATTTATTCTACAAAGAGCAGTTAGATAGCACAAACTTAAAGTGCAGGTCTGGAGTCAGGAAGATTCTTCTTTAAGAGTTCAAATCCAGCCTCAGACACTTATTAACTGTGTGACCCTGGGCAAATCACTTAATCCAGTTTGCTTCAATTTTCTCATCTGTAAAATGAGCTGGAGAAAGAAGTGGCTGATCACTTCAATATCTTTGCCAAGGAAACCCCAAATAGAGTCATAGAGAGTTGGACAGGATTAAAATGATTGAACAACACTCTGAACCAGTTACTAGGAATTGGAGACACAAAAACAAAACCTAAAATAATCTTTATACTTAAAAAATTTATCTTCTATCAAGGGAGACAGTAACAACATATGTATGTAAACATATATACATATTGTATATATATGTAAATACATATATAAACACATGCAGAATTAATAAATAGAGAATAACTATGAATAAAAACAAAGTAATAAATACAAGTATGATACTCTCCCCTCATTGGGTTCATTCTTCAATTCACACTAGGCAGTAGGTTAGGTTCCTAAGAGGACAATGATCATTGTTACCCTTCAGGGTTTTAGTAGCAAGGTAAACATGAAGGGTTAAGGTTTCTAATACTGTCCTTTTGGAGTCTCCATCCAATGTGACCCATAACTTTGGCCAACCAGTTGCTATCAACTAGTTTTTACAAAAAGACATTTATAGAGAAGGCATAGCAAAGACTGAAGTTACCAAAGTATCTATGAAATCAGGAATATACTCTCCCCTCTTTACTCATATATCTCTGGGGAAAGTGGGAACAAACTTAGGGAACATGTGACTCCTAGCCCCAGAAATCCCTTTCTCTTAAATCTCCATTAAATTTGTGTTGGGTTAAGACACTCCTTTGTTTAGACTTGCAAGGGAGCTAGGTCTCAGCTGATGGGTCAATCCACTACTGGGCTGGATTAGGTATTTCACTACTTTGCTGTACTGAGTCCTGTTATAGGGAGGGTTAAAGGAAGGGTTCAAACTAACTAAATATATTAAAAAGGTTTATTTAACTAAAGGGAGAAAGGAAGGGAAGGGAATTAGGGAGTAGTTTACTTCTAACCCCACCCAGATATTAAAACTTAGACTTTCTAACTTATCTTACCCTAACTAATTAAAGGAGTAATTAAAGATAAAGAGAGATTTGTAAAGTCAACAGGGCCCAAGATTCTCAGGACACCAGAGTCCTTCTTTGGGTCAAACAGCAGTCTCAGGATGAAGAGTCCTCACAGGATTCAAGCCAGAATAAGTGTGGACACACACTGTCCACCAGCGTGGGGTAATCACTCACTCAAGCACTCCTTGAAGATGTTCCAATTCCCTGGTAGCTTCAAAGTTGTTTTTCTTCAGAGAGAGACACCTCCACACCTTCTCTGTCTTCTTTCAGAGAGGCACTATCATTTCCCAACTGTCAGTCCCCAACCGCCTCTCAGCTACCCAATGCTTAGAACATTGACCCAGTCCTTGCTCTGTGGAATCTTGGTTTGCAGTCCCTGTGGCTACCAAAACTAGTTCCTGGTAAGAGAGCCCTCTTATGGCTTTGTTGAATCTCTAAGTCTCACCTGTCACCCAAGTATTTTATGTCAAACTATTCATTCATCTAAAAGCCAACAAATATTAAACACAAGAGAAACAAAGGCATCATATATTTTTTGGGAAATGTGAAGGCCACATAGAGGTAACACAGCCTATGACTGTACTTCCCTAAGCTGGTAACTCATAGCCATCTTCCTCGATTGAAAACTACCAAGGGAGAGTCACAGAGAGAGAGACAAAGAAACAGAGACAAGAAAGAGAGAGAGAGAGAGATCCTGCACTCAATCTTTCATATTCACATTCATTTCTGACTTGGTAAGGTGTGAGTCATCAGTCCCTGTAGCTCAGAAGCCATTTAGAAAACTTTTCATCCTCCTACTGACCCTGAGTCATCAAGGCCAAAACTTGACTCTCTGAAGTTCTACATATTGACTTGGAACCAGGTAAGGAATATATGCACATGCTTCAAAGAGTGTTGTACAGTCCTCCCATTATACAAGGCAACAGGGAGGGAAATCACCAGTGTCTGGAGAGATCAGAAAAGTCTTGATATCATGGATAGTACTTGAATGGCATTTTGAAAAAAGACAGAGATTCTATGAGGCAGGAATGAGGATGGAGCATATTATAGATCTGGAGAATGGCTAGCACAAAAGTTTGATCACAGAATGCAGGGAAAAGGAAAACCTCTCCCTATTAGTTATTGCCCCTATTTATAACTATTAATCTCTATTAGTATGATTAATGAATGCCCTGAAGCGGTTGTATTATGCGAATTTACACTATGTATTCATGATAATCAATTTCCACTTTCTACATAATTATAGCTTTGAATAGTGTGAATTCTAATACATGTGACCTCTTCAGAAATTTCATTACTGACACTAATTGGGGCCCAGCTGTGCAAAGAGCCTGGGAAAATAGTAAATAGAATAAAATATAATAGTAAATATAATAAAGGAGTAAAAAAATAGTAGGATTACTTTGTTGTTACTGATCATGTCCAATAATTGGCACTCCCCTTGTTTTAGGGTGGTACAGTACAGTAGTGCCAAACTAAAATAGAAATAGACCCCAGCAGGCAGAATATCAACTTAGAAAATCACCAATTTACATTATCTGTGTTTCATTATAGATAGCTAGGTGTCAGAGTAGATGGAACACAGGGCCTACAGAAGCAGGAAAACTCATCTTCCTAAGTTCAAATCTGGCCTTAGACACTTCTGTAAGATTAAAAATTAATATACAATACTTCAAGTATTATATTTTATAAGATTTATTAATAATAACTTGAAGTAAAGGATAGTGGTAGCCTTAGTAAAGAGGAGGATCTCAGACCTGGAGCATAGGGGTGGGGGGGCCAAGTTATACATAATTTTATCAACACAGTGTAAGGATGTAACATAGGGACGAAAAAGGAAAGGGATTCTGGGAAATGAATTCCAAAGGTACAAAATTCTATTTGCATATTTCCTAGCTGTGTGACTCTGGGCAAGTCACTTAACCCTGCTTGTCTCTGTTTCCTCATCTGCAAAATGAACTAGAGAAGAAAATGGCAAACCACTCTAATAGCTTTGCCAAGAAAATGCCAAATGAGATCATGAAGAGTGGGACATGACTAAAAATGACTGAGCAACAAAAGTGTTTCATTGGACCTTGATTTATTTTGTTAAACATTTCCCAATTATATTTTAATCTGGTTCCCACTGCACTCTGTGTTACAGGCCTCCCTGTAGTTGATATCTCTGGTGTAGTGGAAAGAACAGCTGTATAGCCTTGGACTTATCACCCCATTTCTCTGCATTGCCTTTTCCTCATCTTGATGTTAATTCCCTCTTAGCCTACCCCAGAGGGTTCTTTTGAAGATCAAATAGCATTTTTCAAAGGATTTTGATCACCCAGAAAAGCCATTCAAATAAAAACTGCTCCTGGTTTAGTAGGTTAGGTGACCTGCCCAAGGACACTGCACTGGGGTAGACTTAGTGAAGGAGGCATGAGATAACTTCTCTAAAGAAGAAAACGACTGCTGTCCCAGAGCACAGAAGAGATGGTTAACTTGAAATTTCTATCACCTTTTTAAAAAACATGTTAACGTGCCTACCGAGACCACATTCTTTTCATGTATCTATTCGCTTCTCTTTTCTATTCCTTGCTCATCTTGTACTGCTTCCAGCAGTGTGACCTCAGACTGAAGCAGCAGCTCCTCACCAGCTCCCTGAGATCTGTTGTCTGGGAAGGAGGCTTGGCATAAGCAGTGACACTGGGAACTGTCCCTTGCTCTATCGTATTCAGGTCCCTGTCTCTTCTGGGCAGTGTTAATGGGCTGTGTAAACCTTGTCATTTTTTCCCAGGGAAAATTCCCCACAACACACTCTCACTGGCTACATGTTTTCCATCTGCATTATTCAAGAGATCAGTGGTTGCCAGTGTATCAACTAATATTCTGTTGAGGTTTTTTAAACCTTACTTTCCTGCTTAGTATCAGTTCTAAGACAGAAGAGCAATAAGGGCTAGGGAATAGGGCTTAAGGGATTTGCCTGTGGGTACACATCTAGGAAATATCTGAGGCCAGATTTGAACCTAGGACTTCCTGTCTTTATGCCTGGCACCTATCTGCCTCCCTGGGGTTTATTTTGACATTCATTTCCAATATATCTAGGAAATTTTTCTATACGGTTTCTTCAGATATTCTTTTAAAAGACACTTTTCTGGAAGACCCATAATTTGGAGATTGTAGCTTCATAATCTGTCTTCAAAGATTAAAGCATTTTTTTCTAAGCCCTCATATTCTGCCTTAGCAATTCTAAGACTGAAGAGTGGCAAAGGGTAGGCAACTAGAGTTAAATGACTTGCCCAGGGTCACACAGCTAGAAAGTGTCTGAGAACACAGTTGAACCTAGGTCCTCCTGACTCCAGGCTCTATCCACAGTGCTACCCTGAGCTAATTTTTTTTATATTTTCCCTAATTTATTTCCTAAGATGCAGAGTGGTACAGTGGATAGAAGACTGACCACAAAGACCTGGGTTCAAATTTTGATTCTGATCCATATTGCTTATGCTACCCTGGACAAATCACCTAATCTTTCAGCACTCCTGGAAACTCCCTAAGACTAAAGAAGTCTTAGGTATAGTAGATAGAAAGTTCGTTTTGGAATAAGAAAGTCCAGAGTTCAAGTTCTCCCTCTGTGCCATACTAGTTAGGTGACCATGGACAGGTCATTTAATCTTTCAATGACCCCAAGCAACTCTCTTACATTGTAAATTATAGATGAGTTGCTTCTTTTCATCAGTGATGATTTTTATTAACATTAGGAGTTTCCCATACATATGAATCAGAGGACTACATTAAAAAAATCTTTTTTCATTACTGAAGTATAAATCTTGTCTTAATGTTGTTCTGAATTCATGGTCATTTCTAGTCATCTTAAAATTATTGAATCAAGAAATCTAGGACAAGATCATAAATCGAGAAGTGAAAGGAATGTCAGAGGCTATCTAGTCTGAACCCCTTATTTCACAGACAAGAAGACACTGGAAATTTTCATAGACTATGAGGAAATTTTGGCCCAGGGAGAAGTGATGCCCAAGGTCACATAGTAAGTTAGAGCCCAGATCTGTTTTCCAGTTCAATGCTTATCTCCTTTGATAGCACAACTGGTATTATTTAAATAAACAAGGTATTATAGGAGCAGCCAGGTAGCACATTGGATAGAGCATCAGAGCTGGAATCCAGAGGACCTGGGATCATATCTGGCTTCACATATTTCCCAGCTATGTGACCCTGGGTAAGTCACTTAATCCCAATTGTCTAATTCTTGCTGTTCTTCTGTCTTGGAACTGATAATAAAGCAGAAGGTAAGGGTTTTTGTTTGTTTGTTTGTTTTTAAGAAGAAAGAAGAGGGGGCAGCTGGGTGGCTCAGTGGATTGAGAGCCAGATCTAGAGATGGGAAGTCCTAGGTTCAAATCTGGCCTCAGGCACTTCCTAGCTGGGTGACTCAAGGGAAGTCACTTAACCCCCATTGCCTAGCCCTTTACCACTCTTCTGCCTTGGAACCTATACACAGCATTGATTCCAAGACAGAAAGTAAGGGTCAAAAAAAAAGAAGAAGAAGATATATATATATGGTATATAAACACTCAAAATTTGCTTGAAAAGATCCATACTTCAGGTTGTGGTATATGAATCTAATGGGATATTACTATGATGCCAGAAATTATTTATCTGATGAAGCACCAGAAGAATTATAAGAACTGATACAAAATGAGTGAACCCAGGAAAACAATATAAACAGTGACTACACCCAAAGAACAATAACAACAAAACTATGAAACTGAATGATGCAAAGTTATAATGACCAACTGTGGCCCCAAAGAAGAAATATGAGAAGGTAGCTCCATTTCACATCTTTGCAGAGGTAGAGGGACTGACTATGTGTAAAGAAATTAAATATTACATCAGATGTTTTTTTTTTCTTTCCCATATGTCAGTTAGTTTCACCAAATAGCTTTTTCTCCTGCTTTTCCCCCTCTTTATTATGGGGGTTGTTCTCTTGATGGAGGAGAAAAGAGGAATACATAGAAAATGTAGGTGATAAAAAAACAACAAAAGATACCAACATGATTTTTAAAAGATTTCTCTTTAAATTTACTGGAATTTATGGGAAATGGAGCAAAGAAGCTAATTCCTGTTCATGTTTTCCCCCTCTGAATTGAGGCATTGTTTTGATTGGCCTTGTCTATCATGGTGCCATCATCTGCCACAGCAAATGGGCACATTAGGGTAGCAATCACCATAAAAGTCATAACCAGGAGTGTCATTTCCATGGAAACCAGAAGGCAGACTAGGTTTTAGCAGAACCAAATATTTCCAGAAGCATTTCAGGACTTCTCTTCTGCCAAAGCTGAAATGGCAACTCTAGACACATGGCAGTCTCCCTGGGACTCATTATCATGCTGCACTTAGTAGCTTTAGTAGGGGTAGGGAAAAGAAAGATGGACAAAAGATGAGAGGTCAGGACAAGATAAGACAGGAGAGGATTGGATAAAATAGGAGGACTAGAGAGGAGAGAAAAGATATGCCATGGGGAGAAAAGTAAAGAATTTTTTAGGAGCCTTTTAGGAGAAAAAAGTTCATAAAGCATCAGAAGTGAACTGTAGATATGAAGAGGAACAAAGATGAGACACAAGCACCATCATTAACAAGATACAAACAAGTACAGCATTTCACTTACAAGTAATAGACAGGAAATGTTGATTTATGCTTTCAAAGAACATTGGTTGCTCCAATTAGAGGAATTCTACTGGAGTAAATATAGTAAAAAAAAAATAGAGATGTCATTTATCAATTTATAGAGACTTTCCTCAATGTATCAGTAAGTTGCTCTCCAGAAGTCAGTTGTTCTGAAAGACATTTTTCTTTAGAAAAATGATTATAAATTATGACACAGAATAGACCCAGAGAAATCTGTTTAATGAAAAATGTAGCCAAAGCATGTGTATTCTAAATTAGAACTCACACTCTGGGTACTTACTTCTCTGTACTTTGGTCCTCGTTATAAAATGAGAAGATTGAATTAGATGATTTCTAAAATACCTGCTAACTCTAAATCTTATGATCGCCATGATCTTTCATCACTATGCACATATGCACATACCCACATATACTTACAAAACCAAACCTAGTTCCTACCGGTGTGAGAGGAATCCCCCTGGCAGCCAATGTAGCAAGCAGCAAGCTCTACTCCAGAGGTATCTTTTGCTGTCCTCATTTCACCCAACTCTCATCTGTGGCTTCAAAAGTTGTAGCATTCTCAGCAGCCACACCTGGTAAGAATCACCTCAGCAGAGGGGCTAACCCATAGGTGACTTAGGGAGATATCTAACCCAAGCATGCAAGGACTTCTCTGGGCAGAATGGGTAGATGGGAACAGTTTGTTGCAACAGCTGTGAAGGCAACTGATGCAGGCACTGTGAGGTACTAAGAACTTGATCCAACATTGAGCATACCAGGGTCATCCACTACATCATAGGCCATTACCAGTTGTCTTGACCTTTGTCTTGCCACTAGATTTGGATGACTCTGGAAGAGAGGGTGAATCTGATGACTTTTTGCAACTCTGCCTCATTTAAATCCAATTCATGTTTAAGTCAAAACATCACCCCATGATGTCATCCTTTGAAAATGAAGGATAAACAACAATGACAACAGCAGGCAGCATTAGTTAGATTAAAATGCACATTGTTGTTAACCAGTTATTCTCACAAATAGATGTTATTTTTGTAAATTAGATATTTGACTTGGTTTTTGACTGAATGTAGAAGTCTTGTACTTCACAGAGACTGATACACTGTGGTACAATCGAATGTAATGGACTTCTCCATTAGTGTCAATGCAATGTCCCTGAACAATCTGCAGGGATCTAAAAAACACTATCCACAAGCAGAGGACAAACTGTGGGAGTAAAAACACCGAGGAAAAGCAACTGCTTGACTACAGGGGATGAGAGGAGACTCTAAATGAACACTCTAAGACTGAGGAGAGACTCTAAATGAACACTCTAATGCAAATACCAACAACATGGAAATGGGTTCGAACCAAGAACACATGTGATACCCAGTGGAATCGTGCGTCAGCTATGGGAGAGGTGGGAGGGGGAGGAAAAGAAAATGATCTTTGTCTCTAATGAATAATGTTTGGAAATGATCAAATAATAAAAAAAAGAACTCTTGTACTTGTAGTATGGGAGTTTCTTAATGGTGTGATAGGTGAAAAGAGCATTAGATTTTCTGTCAGAGGATCTGAGTTTGAAACTCAACTTTGCTTCAACTCTCTGGACCTAGCTCAGAATCTATGGCACTGTGCTAATTCTAATTCCAAAATCTCATGATGACATGATGAATTATGATTTTGACAATTATGCCAAAATGAATTCATGATGACTTAGCTTCACTAAGTGCACAATTATACATATTAGGAAAGTAGCCAGTCAGATAGAAGTGAGGAGTCAATTTATCGGTTCTTTTCTTCCCCTTGGAAATTAAGGCATTTAATAGCCTCCTCAAATCAGCCAGAAATAATGGATGAAATATTCAAGATGCTGAAAAAAACCCAAATGTAATTTATTTGCTGTTTAATGGGAAAGTACTTAGAGTGCAATAAGAAGTGATCTTCTAGCAGCTTGTTATTTCGAAGCTCTTGCAAAAAGAATAAAGGAAAATTAGAAAAACTCCTGGTTGAACAGTTACTTCTAGCTCTCTTTCTTTCTTGCATGTGGTTTCTGACCTTTTTGATCAATGAATTAATAAACTCAGGACCATGTCCATTAGAACCATGGACATATTTAGCCATCAATAGCTATTAATGCAACACAGAAAATCCACAGATGCAGTAAAACACTCTGCTAAATATAGAAAGCTATCCAAAGCATAGGCCTTTTGCCACACTCTTGCCAACTTTGGTCTTCTAAGAGTCTAAAAAGCCTGCATCCTCTCATTCAGTCTTGCTTCTTTTCTTCCCATCTTTTGTAAAAAGAAATCTCTCCTGACTTCCTATTGGTTTTGGTCCAAGCCATAAAAGATTTTAGAAACCAAGGAAAAAAATTAATAAAATTGGCTTGAAGCTGCATCGATCCTTAGAAAACATAAAGAGGATGAGATAGGACAGCTATTTGCAAAGACATGGCACAACTGCAGCGCATTCTTTCTGATTCTCCTCTTCCTAGCATCCAGGGACATTTTTTTCATTCTTCACCCCTTTGTCCAGTATCCCAAAGCAAGCACTTTCTCCCTCAACTCTTTTAGGTAATCTGGGGGCTCAAAGACAGCTTGAATTTGTCCTCTGGGCATTCGAACTTGGAAAAGGTTCACCAATAAGGATAGAAAAAAAATATGCTTAGTGGGTTCATCAGGATACAAATTAATAAAGCATGCTTTTTTCCTTACTAATACAGATCATCTTATAAAAGTTATTGAAATGTGAGAGCTGGGAGCAGCTAGGTAGCTCAGTGGATTGAGAATCAGATCTAGAGACAGGAGGTCTTGGGTTCAAATGTGGCATCAGACACTTTCCAGCTATGTGACCCTGGACAATTAACCCCCATTGCCTAGCCCTTTCTGCTCTTCTGCCTTGGAATCAAAACATAGTATTGATTCTAAGACAGAGAGTCAGAGGTTTTTTAAAAAAATTTTTGAGAGCTATTCACAATAGAGTGGGCTACCACAGGAGATAGAGTCCTTCTTGAAAAATGGAGGTGTTCAAGCAGAAATTAGTCTACTGCTTATCAGAGGAGTTGTAAAAAGAAGTCATAATTCAGGTAAGGGTCATCCTAGATCAGAGGCTCACAACCTTTTTGTGTGACATGAAAACTTTGTCAGTGTGGTGAAGCCCATCAAACCTTTTTCAGAATTAAAGGAAATACATTATTTCTGTTAGAGGCTAGTGAAAATAAAGGTGTAATCTTTATCATCTGAGGTCCTGAAATCTACCTCTGGGCCCTTGTAAGGGTCTAGTGACCCAAGTGAAAACCTCCTGGTAACTAGATGATCACTGAGGTTCCTTCCATCTATTCATAGGCATAGACATACAGGCAATTACCAAAAGGTATTAGCTATGGGATAACCAGGTGGCTCAGTGGATTGAGAGCCACACTGGAGAGAGAAGGTTCTGGGTTCAACTCTGGCCTCAGAAACTTCTTACCTACTGGGCAAGTCACAACCCCCATTGCCAAGCCCTTACCATTCTTCTGCCTTGGAACCAATTCTTAGTATTGATTCTGAGACAGAAGGTAATGGTCTTTTTTTTTTTTTAGGTATTAGTTACAATCTCTTGTCCTTTTACCTGATCTGAGTTCACAGCAAATATTGCAGCTGGTATTGATTAATTGTATGACCCTAGGCAAGTTACTTTACTGCTAGCAGTCTCGGTTACCTTCTGTATAAAATGAAGATAATCTACTCATTGCCCCCATCTCCACAGGATCTTGAATTACTATATAAATTTCTGTTATAATTATTATACAGATAATTTATGGTTTCCTCAAAGTTGGAGCAGAGCAAGAAGAGCAACGACTCTAAAGTCAAGCAATGCTTAATACTGTGCAGCCTTGAGGAAGTCCCTTAATCTCCCTAGGACTCAGTTTTCTCAATGTAAAAGTGAAAAGATTGGACCAAATAACCCCTCAAATTTCTTTGGACTCTCTAAATGATTCAATGAAAAGCAAATCACTTAACTTTTCCAGACCTCAGTTTCCTCATCTGTAAAATGAGAGACTTAGACTAAAATGGCTTCTGAGTTCCTTTCTAATTCTAAATCTATGATCTTATGAGATTCTTATTTTTATCCCTTTGTTTTCAAGTGTTTCCATGACCAAAAAATTAATCATCAAATGACCAGGTTACTGGAAGCAAGGTTCACCATGCTTAGTTGGTGAGCTGGTTTTTAGAAAGAAAACTTTTTGTATTTCCAGGATCAGATTTAAAGCCTGGTGCTCCCAGAATCAGTGCTCTGCTAGCATACAATTCATGAACCCAGACCAAAAAAATGTTTTGTTTTGATTTTTCACAAGCAAAACTAATAAAGTCGACTAAAAGGGACACAATTAATGGAGGGAAATCATTACAGCAAGTTTCTCCGATACATCTCATTTCCAAAATCTGTAAAAAACTGTTTATGAATAAGAGTCAACTCCCAATTGATAACTAGGGTAAGGATATGAATAGGCAGTTCTCAAGGGAAGAATCTCAGGCTATTTATAGTTATATAAAAATGCCCCAAATCATACTAGTTAGAAAAATAATTGCAAATTAAGGCAGTTCTGAGATTCTGCTTCACACCTATCAGAGTGCCAATGATGATAAAAATGAAAATGATAAATGTTGGAAAGGCTGTAGGAAGATACACACATTGATGCATTGTTGGTGGACTTGCAAATGGACACAACCATTCTGGAAAGCAATTTGGAATTATACTCGAAAAGTTACTAAACCCCACACATTCTTTAACCAGGTATACCACTGCTAGACATATACCCAAAAAGGATCAAAGAAAAAGAAAAAGAAAAAAAGGCTTTCAAGTGCTTTCAGGTGCTGTTTCTTGTGGCTTATTTTTTTGTGTCAGTGAAAATAAAACAACTGGAAACCAAAATCAGTTCATCAATTGATGAGTATCTGAATAAGCTGGAACTTATAAATGTGATGAAGAATAATTATGCAATAAGAAATTAGGAATAAGATGACTTCAAAGAAACATGGAAAAACTTATAGGAACTGATACAGAATGAAGTGAGCAGAACCAGAAGAATAATTTATACTATAACATCAATATGTTTAAAAAAAATGAACAATTTAAAGATTTTTTACAAACTGATAAAAAATGAAATTATTAAAGTCAGGAGAACAACTTATATAGTAAAAACTCTATTGAGACAAAATACTTTGAAAGTTGGAATAATAAACTATGATTAATACAATGAAAATCTAAGATTCCAAAGAAATAATGACAAAAGCTTTTATCTACTTCCTAACAGAAAAATGACATAGATTTAGGGTGTTAAATTTTACATCCACCTATACATCCATGTCTCCACACATTCTTTCACTTACATACATATATATATAAACGATGTTAATATATGTATATATGTAACTATATTATGTATGTAAATATGATGGGTAATTTCTAAGTATTTGTAAAGTAAAAACAAACTACATCAATAAAACTTTTTTAAAAGCAATAAATCAAGGTCATCTATAGATATTGAAGACATGAATGTAGGATTTTCTGGTGTAAGAGGTCCTTCCACCAGTGCAGTTCACTAACTGGATTAGTAAGTAAGTCCTGAGAAATTGTTTGATAGATACAGAGGTTAAATCACTTGACCAGAATCATACAACTAGTAAGTATCATAGGCAGAATTTGTATTTCAAGGTCTTAATCTGGAATGTATAAAACCTCAAAGTTCTGTGTTTAGATTTCAGGAGGTCCATGAACTTGCATGGGAAAAAAATACATATATCTAAACTATATATAGATGTGCACATATATATTTATTTTCATTGACTTCTAATGAAAACTTAGCATTTCCTTCAATAATTTAAAAGCATTTTTTTTAAACCCTTACCTTCTGTCTTGGAGTCAATACTGTGTATTGGCTCCAAGGCAGAAGAGTGGTAAGGGCTAGGCAATGGGGGTCAAGTGACTTGCCCAGGGTCACACAGCTGTGAAATGTCTGAGGCCAGATTTGAACCTAGGACCTCCCATCTCTAGGCCTGGCTCTCAATCCACTGAGCTACCCAGCTGCCCCCTAAAAGCATTTTTTCTAAGAAGGGATTCATAGATTTCACCAGACTATCCAAGAGAGTCATTACACATGCAAAAAAAGGTTAAGAAACACATTGAGTCTAAGCCTCAAACTTTATTAGTCAGTCGACAAACATTAAACATGTATTTTGTACCAGGCACTGTTTTAAAGCAATGGGAAGTCAAATACAGTCCCTGCTCTCAAGGAAATTACCTTCTATAAATCATAATATAAAAGATAATTGGTTATAATTTATTTACTTATTTAGAATATTTTTCCATGGTTACATGATTCATGATTTTTCCCACCCTTCTACCCTCCCACCTCTCTTAATGTTAAAAACCTGTAAATGCCAAAACTGTAAAGGTTTTGGCCAAACTGTAAAGGGTAATTTTTAGTGTTTTGACTTAAAATATAAATAAGTGGTCACCATGGGAAATTCCCAAATATACCAAGTCAGCTGGGATTTATGGAGATTTTAATTAATATAAATGAAGGAAGGAAAGGGGAGAGAGAGAGAGAGAGAGAGAGAGAGAGAGAGAGAGAGAGAGAGAGAGAGAGAGAGAGAGAGAGAGAGGGAGAGAGAGAGAGAGAGGGAGAGAGAGAGAGAGAGCAAGAAAATAGTCAAGCAGTAGGAAAGGGTCTAGGCCAAAATGGCCTAGGCCTGAGCCTAAGGGAGAGCAAGTCAGTCTTTATCACTCACCACAAGATCATCTCCAAGCAAGCTCCAGTCCTCCACTGAATCTCCTGAACTGAGTTCAGAGTCTAACTCCACACTGAATTCAATTGCAAACTCCATTCAAAATGTCCTCACTTCAACTCCGAACTCCAACTTCGAACTCCCACTAACTCCATTCAACTCTGAACCCCAACTACTCAAATTATCTTTTCCCCCTTCCTTTTAAAGAAATTTTCTCTTATGTCACCTCCCCTAAATTTTCACGTCTACCAATCACAGTAGATGCTTTTTCCCAGGACTGTCCATTCTTAGTTCTCATCTTCTTTGGTTCTCACCTTCTCTGGTTAGAGTAAATCCTCTAAGTACTTCACATCTCTTTTGTTAAGCTTGCTTTTTGTAAGTTGCTTGACCTTTTAGGTACTAATTTGACCTTTATAGGTACTTAGCACCTTTTGTATTAGATCTAAAAATAGACCTAACTTAAGGTTCTAGCTTTACTATGAGTATGAGTTAGGGACTTTTCATTGTTCAATCAGGAGTTTGCAACTTTATCTTCCCCTAAGGCACTGTCTGAGTAGAGTGGAGTAATTTTAAAAGTTCCCAATACATTCCTGATCAAGTGCCTCCATTGTTAAAAATGGGGAATAGTTTAATCAAATCTTCTAAAGTAGAGTCTGAGTAGTTTTAAGATTCACACCCCCCCCCAGAGTTGACAAGCAATTCCACTGGGTTTCACATGTATCATTGTTCAAAACCTATTTCCATATTATTTATATTTGCAATAGTGTGATCTTTTTATTTCAAAATTCAAATCATATCCCCATAAAACCACATGATTGATCATATGTTTTTCTTCTCATTCCTACCCCAACAGTTCTTTCTCTGGATGTGGATAGCATTCTTTCTCTTAACTTCCTCTGGATTGTCCTGGATCATTGCATTGCTGCTAGTAGAAAAGTCTATTGCATTTGATTGTGCCACAATGTTTCCATTTCTGTGTATAATGTTCTCCTGGTTATGCTTCTTTTGCTCTGCATAAATTCTTGGAGGTCATTCCAGTTCACATAGAAATCTTCCAGTTCATTATTCCTTTTTGGGCTTCTCTTGTGTTTCATGTTTGGACTTCAAATTTTTTTGTTTAGATCTGGCTTATTCCTCAGAAATACTTGGAAATCTTCTATCTTATTGAATACCCATCCCTCTCCCCCCCAAAAATAAAATGAATATACTCAGTTTTGCTGGATAGGTGACTCTGGGTTGTAAACTCAAATCTTTTGCCTTCCTAAATATCATATTCTATGTCTTTCAATTCTTTAATGTTGAAACCACTAGGTTCTGAGTGATCCTGATTATAGCTCCCTGGTATTTGAATGGTTTCTTTTTGGCTGTTTGATGAATTTTCTCCTTACCTTGGTGGCTCTTGAATTTAGCTATTATATTCCTTGAAGTTGTCATTTAAGGATTTCTTTCTGGTAGTGATCTGTAAATTCTTTCAATTAAAATTTCATTTTCTTGTTCAAAGATCTCTGGGCAGTTTTCTTTGATAATTTATTGTAGTGTGATGTACAAGGGTTTTTTTGTTTTTGTTTGTTTGTTTGTTTACCTTCCATCTTGGAATCAATACTGTATATAGGTTCCAAGGCAGAAGAGTGGTAAGGGCTAGGCAGTTGGGTTAAGTGACTTGCTCAAGGTCACATAGCTGGGAAGTGTCTGAGGCCAGATTTGAACCTAGGACCTCCAATCCCTAGGTCTGGCTCTCAATCTACTAAGCTACCCAGCTTTTTCTTGATCATGATTTTCAGGTAGTCCAGTGATTCTCAAATTGTCTCTCCTAGATCTATTTTCTAGATCACTTGTTTTTTCAATAAGATATTTTATATTTTCCTGGTTTTTTTTTTAATTCCTTTGATTCTGCTTTATTATTTCTTGATTTCTCATGAAATCATTAGTTTGTAGATGGTCAATTCTGATTTTTAAGTCCTGATTTTCCTCTATCAGTTTTTTGGTTCTCCTTTTTCAATTGGCCCATTTATTCTTGAATCACTTTCATTTCTCCTTGCATCACTTTCATTTCTCTTTCCCACTTTTCCTCTGCCTCTTTTAATTTGTTTTTGAAGTTTTTTTTTTTTAGTTCTTCCAGAATATGTGTCTGATCCATATTTTTCTTTTGGATTTCATGTGTGTTTGCTTTCACTTTCCTCTTCTGTGTCTGTACCTTGCTCTTTGTCTCCATAAAAATTCTTTAGAGTTAGGTGCTTTTTTTGTTATTTGCTCATTTTTCCTATCTTATTTAAGGTAGGCTCTATTTTTAGGGAAGTTTGGGGTACCCTCTTAAAATTCAGACCTTCATGTTATTCTCAGCTTATTTTGAGGGTCACAAAATTTAAATGATGGTATTTGCAGCTAGGAAGACATCCTGAAGAAGGTGGTGTTTGATATAAGTTTTGAAAGAAGCCAGGGATTCTAAGAGTGAAGGAGGAAAGCATTTTGAGAAACAGTTGGTATAAAGGCATGAAGAGACAGAGTGTTACATTCAAGAAATGGACAAAAAGGCTATAGAGTACATGGCATGGAATAGAATGAAGAATACTGGAAAAATAAGAAAGAGCCAGGTTGTGAAGAGTTTTGAATGCAAATCAAAGGACTTTATATTTTATTATAAAAGCAATAAAGAATTAAATGAGTTTATTATATAAAAGGAGTGCTCAGATCTACACCAGGAAAATCACTTGGGCAGCTGAGTGAAATATGGGTTGTAGTGTGGACTGGCTTAAGAAAAAAGAGGTGACAGTACCCTAAATTGCAATGTTGGCTATGGGAGTGAAGAGAAGGAAACCTATAGAAGAAATGTCATAAATGCATAAATAATAAGATTTAGCAACTGACTGGATCTGTGAGGGGAGAGCAAGGACAACAAGGTTGTAAATCTGGAAGACTGAATGAATAGTGATGCTGTCAACAGTAAAAGAGAAATTCAAAAGAGGGGGAAGTTTGGGGGAATTTACATTTTTGGCATATTGAGTTTGAGCTGCCTACGAGACATCCAGATTGAAATGTCTAGTAGACAATTGGAAATGTGGGACTGGAGCTCAGAAAAGAGACTAGTGCCAGATGTATAGATTTGGGAGTCATCTGCATAGTTATTCAGACATTTTTAGTAGTGTCCAACTCTTTGTGACTCCATTTAGGAATTTTCTGACCAAAAATATTGAAGTGTTTTGCCATTTCCTTCTCTAGGTTATTCTACAGATAAAGAAACTAAGGCAAACAAGGTTAAGTGATCTGCCCAGGGACACAAAACTAGTAAGATCTGAGGCTGGATTTGAACTTATAAAGATGAATTTTCCTGATTACAGGATTATCACTCTATACACTGACCCACTTAGCTACTCCTCATCTGTATAGATACTAATAAAATAGAATCTGATGAATTCACCAAAGGAGAGTACAGAGTACAATGTATACATATATACACACATATATATAGACAAGCACAAATATATGTGTGTATACTTAGGTATATGTCATTTCCCCTGATAAATATTTAAGTCCCTTAAAGGCATGGCCTGTTTGATTTCTATCTTTGAATTGTCAGTGTCTAGCACAGAGCCTATTACATAGTAGAGCAAAGGAAGGAATAAGTACTTCTATAAAGCCTACTATGTGTCAAGCACTACCTAATGCTAGTAATGTAAAGCTAAATGCCTTACAGATATCTCATTTGAAGGTAGATGCTTATAATTGATTACTAATTGGTTAATTGAATTCATCTAGTGAGAATGGCTGAAAATAAAGTTTACTTCTTTTTTTTGCCCTTACTTTCTGTCTTAGTGTCAGTTCTAAGAAAGAAGCAAGAGCTAAGCAAGTGAGGTTAAGTGACTTGCCTAGGGTCACACATCTAGGAAGTATCTAAGAAGTTAGGAGGAGATTTGAACCCAGGTGCTCCCAACTCCAGGCTTGGCACTCTATCCACTCTGCAACCTAGCTGACCCTAAGCATCATTTCTTTTGAATTTATTTGGCAATCAACTCTAGATCCCAGAAGCAGGTCCTATCTTTTGTCCATCTCTCATCTCTTGTCTTTTCTTCCATTCACATGGTCATGACTTCCTTGTTAGAAATGGTTTTACAAAGATTCTACAAGGCACTAGCAATTGTATGGTCTCTATCAAAAATGAACCCTAAATCATTATCACTCCTGTGTGTGTCATTTCCTAATTATCTAGGTTCCTAGAGCTGAGATCTCAACCTGTTGGCAGTAGAAACTCTGATCCCATTCACACCTTCCTCCTATATAACCATTTGCCCATGGTTTTCCGTAAATCCTCCACAGGGGATTTCTACCCAATGTGTTGGTTAAGAGGTCTTCATCTCTGATGCTGTAGTTATACTATTTGTCTTGTTCAATGCTAATTGGTCCTCTGTTTCAGCTTTCTCATAACTAGTATAAACCTATTCATTGTCTTATGGGTGATGCACACCTTTAATTCTTTGGGTCATGGGATCATGATGTTAGAGATGGAAATCCCATAACTAGAAATCATTAAATATGGGCAGAAAAATAGTGATATTTTAAAAATTGGGCTTGTGTTTTAGAAAAAAGCATAGTTATTCAAATTGTCATTGGCAGTTGACCAAAAGCATTTTAGTGCACCTTTCTCCTTGGATCAAATTTAAGAACCTGTTTACCAAGCAAAATCTCAGGCTCTGTAAGCTATGAAAGCCTAGATTTCCTCACTCCTCCCTGCTAATTTTTAATGAAAGGAATATAGGTTAGTGTCATAAAATCAACTAGATCTCCTTTTATATATGAAGGAACTGAGACCTAGAAATCTTAAGCTACTTGCTCAAAATAGCATAGATAGCAAAGATTATAGGATCACTGGTATAAAGTTAGAAAGGGCCTCAGAGTTCATATGTTCTCACCCTCTCATTTTATAAATGAAGAAACTAAAGCTCATAAAAATTAGCTATGTCATTCAGTAGATAGAGTACTAGGTCTGGATCATCATAGGTTCAAATCTAGTCTTAGATATTAGCTGTGTGACCCTGGGAAAGTCACTTAACCCTATTTGCCTCAGTTTCTTCATTTATAAAATGAGGAAGCTATAGTCAATAGCTTATGAGGTCTCTTCCAATTCTCAGTCTATATTCCTAGGAATGTTGTGGCACAGTGGATAGAGTACCAGACCTGGAGTCAGGAAGATTAATTTTCTGAGTTCAAATCCAGCCTCAGCGACTCAGATACATTAACTTTAGGTGACCCTGGGAAAGTCACTTCACCCTGTTTTCCTCAGTTTCCTCATCTATAAAAATAAGCTAGAAAAGGAAAAGACAAACCACTCTAGTTTTTCTGTCAAGAAAATCCCAAATGAGGTCATGAAGAGTTGGACACAACTAAAATGACTCAAGAAAAACAACAACCAATGAGATTTGAACTCAGGCGTCATGACTCAGAGGTCTGTTCTGTACCATTCTTCCTTTCCAGAATTTGAATCTAGGCCCTTTAAGTACAAATCTATTGTTCTTTCTACTATACCAAGAAGTTTCCAGGTGATAGTGACTATAGTTGAAAGAGAAAAAGGGATGGCATCCCATGGTTCCTTCCATACACACATAGATTTTGTGCTTGGGTAGGAGGAATGATAGATGGCTAGTCAAGGGTATGGGTAGGACATCTATTAGGTGATCAGAATAGATGGGATGAAAATTATGAGGGAAGGCATATATGCTTCTCTTACATTATGCCTTCACATGCCCAGGAAAATTTAGACATGTGTGCCTCTGCCTGGAAAAGGACAAGAAGTTCTGGGTCAACTGTAATGAAGTGTTAGCTTCTCTTCCTGAGAGAGAGAGACAGAGACAGAGACAAACAGAGACAGAGACAGAGACAGAGACAGAGACAAAGACTGGAGAGACAGAAGGAATGCTGAACCTGGCATCAGAGGACCTGAGTTTGAATCATGGAGATCAATTTAATGGCAAAAGTAGAAATGAGAGGAGGAAATAGCTCCCTTCCCTATACTTTTGCTATATTCTTATTCTCTTACAAAAAGGATGTATAACCCAAAATAACCACATAGACCAATTTTGATAGTAGTTTAGTTGCTTGGTTCTTTCTGCTTCTCAGTCCTTCAGCCTGCAAAGACAAGAATGCTCTGTGAAGATGCTTGTAAATAAATGCATGGGGCTCAAATGGATCTGATTTCAAACATAATGCAAAGCACTCTTTCTTTGAATCCCTACTCTGCCACTTAATTAGTTGTGTGACTTAGTGCTTAGCAAAATGTCTGGCACAATTTTTGTTGTTGTTGTTCAGTTGTTTTTGGTTGTGTCCAACATGACCCCGTTCAGAGTTTTCTTGGCAGAGATACTGGAGTTGTTTGCCATTTCCTTCCCCAGCTCATTTTATAGATATAGAACTGGGTTGAGTGATTTCTCCCCCCACCCCACCCCAAGTCAACCAGCTAAGTAAGTGTCTGAGGTCAGATTTGAACACAGGAAGATGAGTCTTCCTGATGCCAAGCCCACCACTCTATTCCTGAGACACCTTGAAGCCCTTATATAAATATTTGATGTTGTTTTTCACTTGTTTCAGTTATGTCCAACTCTTTGTAATCCCATTTGAGATTCTCTGGCAAAGATATTGGAGTGGTTAGTCATTTACTTCTCCAACTGATAAGTGATTTATCAAGTCACTCAGTGAGTAGATGTCTGAGGCTAGATTTGAACTCAGGAAGCGCAGTCTTCCTGATTTTAGGTCCAGCATTCTATCTGCTGCGCCACTTAGCTAACCTTGCATAAACATTTGTTGTCATTCTTCAGTTGTTTCATTTGTATCCAATTCTTCATAACACCATTTGGGATTTTCTTGGCAAAGCTGGCAGGAGTGCCCTGCCATTTTCTTTACCAGCTCATTTTACAGTTGATTTGTTGAATTCACCCATAAGTCACTTTTCACATCAGTAAAGGCCAAAATGTTAGACTAGAAGACTTCAAAGGTTCTCTCAGTTCTAAAGCTACAACTCTAAGTGCTCAAACTGGAGTCAGAAGACTCATATTAGGATCTCAGCTCTCTAACTTAGTAGCTGGGTACCTTGGACAAATCTTTTAATCTGGCTGTGCAATGAGATTAAATTGATGCATACTACTTATTTCACCAAATTCCTTGCAAGGAAAATGTCAATAAAATCTGACCTATGCCATTCTTTCCTTGAACTTCTAATATACCATCTAGTCATTTTCATTATAATCCTATTGAGCTGATTTTAAAAAATCAACAAAAATACATTATTCCTGCATGCATCTTCAGCTTTGAATGTAATTCCAGAAAACTAGATATGCACTCTTTTTATTTCTGCTGATGGCACAGGATTATTGTGATTTATACTATTAATATGAGGAGCAATATGATTATTCAGTTAATATATTATTCATTTCGCTCATGATCTATTCTTTTCACATCCTAGCTCTGTGAGTCAATTTTTCCTCCCTGCTATTTTAATAGAGTAGCATTTTAAATTGCAAGAACACTACATTAAACATGTATAAGATTTAATCTCATTTAAAATGCTTCTTTTTTTTCTAGCAGGATATGCCTAATAAGCATAAAAACAATAATGCTCACAATTCTATGGCATATTAACGGGACATATTGTGAAGGGTAGATCATAAAAATAAGACTGAGCACTAATTAATGAATATGTTAAGACTGGTATTTTCCCCCCTGAAGCTGCTGTATGATTGACAATGAAGGTTTCATCTCTTCCTGAAGATCAATGTAGAAACTGCTGAAAAGTTTATTGAAATTCTTGCCTGGCTTTTAATATAGTATGATCTCTTACACAGAGATCATAACGGCTGATATCTCCCATAATTAATGGTAGGTTTGACAATAAAGAAAGAAATGGATTCCTATTTGAATAATCACTGATTGGCAATAAAAGATAACATAGTTAGGCTCCAAATGTTGTGTTAATTAAAGGCTCTCACAAATAGCTGGAGCATTCCAAAGAAGTCCCATCCCCTTCATGTAGCATAGATAAATCAAATCTCATTATAATGCAGAGCCTTATTTTTTAAAACACCATTTATTCAAGTTAAACAATATGTATTGATCACTTGCTGTGTGCAAGACATTGTTCCAGGAGCCAAAATGACACCATACTTGCCTTCAAAAAGCTTATAATCTAATATTGAGAATAAGATACTTATAGTGATTACTATGTTACAAAGTTAAATTTTAATATATACAAGAAAGGTTCAAAGTATGTTATAAGTTTATAGAAAAAAAGGATCATTTAAGACTAGGGATTTAGGAGGAAATATCAGAAACAGGTAGGTGGTATAATGAATAGACCACTGACCTAGAGGCAGCAAGATTTGAGTTCACATCCATTTGCAGTTATTTCCTAGCTGTATGACCTTGGGTAAGTCACTGAACCTCTTTTTGCCTCAATTTCCCCACTTATATACGGCTGGTCTCCCAGGATTTTTGTGCAGATCAAATAAGATATTTGTGAAGCAGTTAGCACAGTGCCTAGCAAATGGTAGGCATTTAATAAATGCTTGTTTTTTCTTCTTTCATAGGATCTTAGAAAGCTAGACCTAATCAAAAGGCTATCTTACCCAAATCTCTCATTTTACATATATGGAAACTAATGTATCTGAGCTATAATCACAAAGGAGAGATAAGATTTCAACAGATTGGGGGTGGAGGGAAGTGAGTGTTCTAGGCATAGAGAAAGGAAAGAACAAAAGTTCAGAAGACAGAAAGTTTAGATTACATTTGACTTGCAGCATAGGACACGCAAATGGTGAAGACAAATTGTAAAGGACTTTGAAAGCCAAACTACTGATTTTGAAATTAATGTGGAAAATAATGGGGAGCCAATGAAGTTTTTTGACTATGTTCTGTCTGATCTGTGCATGAAGATTAATCTGAAAAATAAAATTAAATGGATTTGAAACAAGAGAAACTGGATAAATTGTATTTCCTTAAGAGATCTCACTTAGAGGCAAGTATTTTTCAACTGAATTAGACTGTCTGTCTTAAAAGTTAAACAAGGTTAAAGCAACTCTACATATTATTATCAAGTATCTGCAAAGGTGTTTTGATCTGGAGGGTAATATGGTGGAGAAATTCTGCCTAGTATATATAGTCTGGCAATCTGTCACTGAGAACTCAGGAAAAACAAATAAACAACCATAAACAAACCAGCACAAAATCTTGACTGACATCTGTATCCTTAGATATAAATGCGTAGAATAGTATGCGGTCTCACTCCTCTTAGATCAGAATCAATTGTTAAATTGTCTTCTGAGCTAGAATCCTCTCTTCCACCTTTTCTTTGGGTGTTAGTGGGGGATCCTGAGAGGCTCGAGAAGACAAACATGAGGCTTCAAATCTGGAAAAGGAAGAAGGAAATAGAATAAGCACATATTTAGTCTTCATGTCCCAGAATGCCAGACCCAGGAAGACCCCTTGTGTTGTTCAGTGATTTTCAGTCATTTCTGATTCTTCATGACTCCATTTGAGGTTTTCTTGGTGAAGATACTGGAATGGTTTGTCATTCCTTCTCCAGCTCATTTTACCCACAAGAGAACTGAGGCAAACAGGATTGAGTGACTTGTTCAAGGTTGCATAGCTAGTATCTAAGACTGGGCTTGACCTCAGGAAGATGAGTCTTCCTGGTCTCAAGCCTCACCTTCTACCCACTGTGCCATCTAGCTCCTCACTACGAATGGGAATGCTCTCCCAAAGATTCCTGAACCATTGGGAAATAGGGGAGGAAATCCTCTTACTGTCCCCAACCCCCAATTCACCCTCATCTAGTTACCCAGGTGATAACTTCCCCTCCCCATACCTAATCAATTCTCAGGTTTTATCATTTCTACCTCTGTAAGTGTCTGAGACCAGATTTAAACTTAGGAAGATGAGTCTTCCTGACTCCAGGCTCAGCACTGTATATGCTGTACCATCTAGCTACCCCAACACCTTGAAGTTAGAAAAAGATGAATTTAATTTTTTAACAACTTTTGATGAAAACAATTAGATATATGTATTGCCCCTGTCCCTTAGCTTTCAACTAGATCCAGCCAGTATCTTGTGATTGTAAACAGTGGACCTAGAATTAGGAAAGCCTGAATTCAAATCCTACTTCATTCACTTACCATGTGACTCTGAGAAATTCAGTTAACCTCTCTGGGCTTCAGGTCTTCATACATAAAATAAAGGAATCAGATTAGATGGCCTCTGAATTCCTTCTAGCTCTAAATTTATGCTCCTATGAATTAACCAGCAGCAATTAGCAAAGAAAATGTTTCTATTCCATGACACTTCACACCTAGCACCACCACAGGCCTTCCAGATATGCCAGAAGTTCTACCACCTTTGGCCCTGACTTCTGAATTTCTTTGCTCCTGGTACCATTGGGGATCTCTCTGTCTAAACTTGTGTCTGAATTATTTGTTTTATCCAACATAATAGTATTTGAGTCTCAATCTTTGATTCCCTTCAAATCAGCCTGGGAACTCCATTAACAGAAAATTGAAAGGAGCTGGGTAAAGCTGAGGTGAGTTGTTTTTGGTTTTTTTTCAACTCTCATAATCCCTCTGGTTGCCATATAAATTAATTTGAGAACAAGACTGAAAAGACTAGGATGGACTAATGAAGCTTATGATTTTTTCACCTTCCAATCCATTAGCTATATGACCCTCTGAATGTAATTTGATGAATTCCCAAATTCAATACAAGTATGTAAGATTATAAATTATGAATATATTATAATCTGTTCTGACACTGAAAAAACTAATACTTAGTGTTGTTATAGAGACCAAGAATTTATGGTTTCCAGGTTGATAACAAATTTTCCTTTATTTCAGTTTTTCATAAGGAAAAACTGTATGAAAATAATGATGGAAAAAGTACGGGGTTGGAGTACTAAGACAATGATGCTACTCCTACTTCAGCCACAAATTAGCTTTGTGATTTGGTCTTTCTCCCTGAATCACAGAGGTTGGATTAGGTGACTTCAAAGGTCTCTTCTATCTCCAAATGTTGGTGGTTGTGTGAAATATACTTGTATTACTATTTTTATTTTATTAACTATCTCTTGATATCATTTCAGAATATTAACCATCTCTTTGTCCCATTTCAGAAAGAGAAACAGAGACTAAACTAGGTGAATCGACTGTAGCAATTTCTTATAATTCTCTCTTCTTAAGATCTAGGGATAATTTTTCTCATGAGTTAATATTGTTCACTACTCTGCTAAAAAAAAATCTTCAGCACTTTATTCTCTCCCAAGAAAAAGTCAAGTTCCTTTCCTGGCATTCATTTAAAGGAGGAATCAGGGTCCTCTGCTGTGGAAGCCACACTACCTTTCTAGCCTCATTCCCCTTCTCTGACACAAAACAATACTCAGACTGTATTACTCTCTGTCCTCTTTGTATTCCAATAATGCACTGTATTCTCATACCTCTGTACCTTTGTTCAAACTGTTTCCAAAGCTTAGAATGCCTCTCTCCCTATCTTTGCATGTTGAGCCTTCTCCTTTAAAGCCTAGGACAAGTGTTTTTTTCTCTATCAAGTTATCTATTGATGTGGAGTTTTTAAGGTTTCTAGTATTACAAGTAATGCAAGATTAGCTTTTGAACCCCCAAAGCATTTAGCATTTATTAGGGAGAAGAAGAAGAAGGAGAAGAAGAAGGAGAAGGAGAAGGAGAAGGAGGAGAAGGAAAAGGAAAAGGAAAAGGAGGAGAAGGAGGAGGAGAAGGAGAAGGAGAAGGAGAAGGAGAAGGAGAAGGAGAAGGAGAAGGAGAAGAGGAGGAGTAGGAAGAGGAGGAAGAAGAGGAAGAGAAAGAAGGAGGAGGAGGAGGAGAAGGAGAAGAAGAAGAAGAAAAAAGAGGAGGAGAAGGAGGAGGAAGGAAGGAGGAGGAGAAGGAAGGATGAAGGAGGAGAAGGAGCAGAAAGAGGAGGAGGAGGAAAAAAGAAGAAATAAAGAATAAATGAATGAATGAATGAAAAGAAAAGGAAGAGAAAAGTAATAGCAATAGTATTTATTTAGTTTTTTAAGATTTGCCAAGTGTTTTACATATGTTATCTGATTTGATCCTTGTTAAGTGCTATTCTTCGTATTCTCATTTTACATAAGAGGAAACTAAGACAGAGAACAATTAAATGGCTGGCTTAGAGTCATATCTAACTACTTGCCTGAAGCAGGATCTAGGTCTATTTGATTCCAAGTTCTGTACTCTATGTACTAGTCTAACTAGTTGCCTCTAGAGTAAGGATACTTGCCTAGAGGGTACTGAAAAGTCACCAACCTTGAAATAAAAAGCTGTAGATTTCTCGGATAGTAGTAAAAATCCAAGGAAATGTGATAAGCATCCCATTCCTATGATATTGTAAACCAGACCCTCTTGCATCTGAGCCATTATTTTCTTAGATGGGTCTCAGCTGGGATTCCTTTGCAGTCATATGTGATTACAGTCTATTAGATTCTGAAAGCTCAGCCAGCTTCAGATCAGTTGGGTTTCAAGGCCATGTACCATACTGACCCTTGACTCCTGGCTAAGTGTTTTCACTAGGCTTTGTGGAGCCAAGTTCTTAAATTTTTTCTTGGAGGTTATGGTGACACCTATTCATCCTTTCAAATGTTTTTTTATTCATTTGGAGATCCTTATTAAAGCCATCCATGGCCAATAAACTAAGACACAGAGTGGTGTAGTAAATAAAAATCAGGCTTTAGTGTATCAGGATGACAAAACATGACATGACCTGATTAAGCATATCTTTTTTTTTTAAAACCTTATCTTCCATCTTAGAATCAATACTCTATATTGATTCCAAGATGAAAAGGCAGTAAAGGCTAGGTAATGGAGATTAAGTGACTTGCCCAGGATCATACACCTAGGAAGTATCATATTTGAACCCAGGAACTCCCATCTCTAGGCTCTCAATCCACTGAGCCACATAGCTTCCCTCTGATTAAATAATTTTTAAGCATTTATTATATGACAGGCACCAAGAACATAAATGCAAGCAAGCAAAACCCAGAATGGCCTGAGATCAAACTCTGATTCTGAACATATTGGCTAGAAGCCTCTAGGCAAGTCACTTAACTCCTCAGTGGCCCAGACAATCCTCTATGACTATAAATTGCAAGAAATTGTGTGTAACTCTTCTCCTTACCAAGACCAGCTCCTCAACATATATCCTTGATTCCATCCTTTCTCATCTCCAGTAGTTCAAACCTGCAATAATTTCTTCTTTTTCTTTCATCTTTAACTTCCTCTACTAGTACCTACAAACACTTTTTTTAAAACTCCCACCATCCTTTCAAGCAATTCCCTAAGTCCCCTATTCCTTTGTCAGTGAACTCGTAGAAAAAGCTGTCTATACTCATGGTCTACACTCTCTTTACTCTCATTCACTCCTCAATATTTTGCAGCAGAATGTGAAATTGATTATGAATTAGTGATTTATAATTGAGTTATGTTCATCATAAGAATATAATATATATAATATAATAATCATTATAACTAAACTTATAGTAATTATTATAATCAAACTATAATTGTAAGCAAACTTTAAGGCTTTGGAGCTTAGAGTATTATTGCACAGATCTAAGGTCAGTCCTCAATAAGTGAGCAAAGAAGATGCCAATTGAGGGAATTAAGAAAGATAGATGAAGGATAAGTTCATCCTGATCACAATGTATTTTTCTAATGCTGGATTTTGCTGGAATAGGGAGTGGTCGATAAGAGATTTTCTGGAGAATGTTCTGGGGAGAAGACAAATTTTATGCCCCCTCCATAATACCATAAGCTTTGGAAAATCCCTAATCTGGGAGGGTACTATGGGGTTGGTTTTTACAAGATGATTTTAGCCTAATTTGGTTTTTCCAGTCACCATGATGAGTGAAGACTCATGGTCAGATGATCAGAGGCAGTGTGCCTTTCTGGACCTTATGTAGCCACCAACCTATATCAATCTGTATTAAAAAGCTATTCTGTATGACATCTAGGTGGCTTAGTGTATTGAGAACTAGGTCTAGAGATAGGAGGTCCTGGGTTCAATCTGGTCTCAGATACTCCCTATGTGACCCTGGGCAGGTCACTCAAATACCCATTGCCCAGCCTTTACCATTCTTCTATTTTGGAACCAATATACAGTGTTGATTCTAAGATGGAAGGTAAGGGTGTTTTTTTTTTATGGTATTCTCACTGTGTCAGACATTTTTGGCCCTATCAATAAATAGATAAACTTAGACCTTTGTGACTCAGTCTCCCATTATTGAGTGAGTTCTGGGACTCTCTTGATTGAGGGACTGTCTTGCCCCCAAATGGAGATTCCATTTAATCTATGTTGTCTCACATATATTTTCCTATGTATACTTCCTCTAATTTCTGTTTTGTTATTGATTTGTATAAAATTTTGCTACAAACAAACAAGCAAAAAGATTTACTTTGATATTTGGTAACTTCAGTACAAAAGTGGAAATAGATGAGAATATTGAAAAATATATTGGAAAAGATATATCAAGATCAAGGAGTAAGAGGCCAAGATCTGTAGAATAAACAAAAAACTCATGTCTAGTGAATAATATCTTTGAGAATAGAAAAAGTCACTGGTCATGATAAGCATAGAATAATCATACAGAAAATTCAATTGATTCAATTTAATAGTTAGCAAACTATTCATTATTAATGTTGGAGTCATTCCTGTAAGAGTCATCAACTGTCTATATCACCTACAGTTATGTCACTGTCAACTGTCAGACCACCTGAAGCAAAGATCAAAATTTATTCATAAAATAAAAAAGAATAAAAATGAGAACACCAGGTGCAAATGAAACAACTCAATCTGGACTTATTGAAACAAGTTAAAATGAAAAATAAATAATGGTTAGAAAATGGGAAAAAGTACAGATTATAATAATTTCCTACAGAATTTTGACCAGTATAAACCTGCTGATATAACAAGTAACTAAAAAGAATTTTAAGACACTTAAATCAGCAAATACATGTCTTACCTACCAATCAAATGAGATGTCAACCAATGGTAGCACTAGTTTAGAATATAAATTATTGTGTATTCATATAACAGAGAGAAACAGTTGTAAAGGGTGAAATTATGGTTGAGACTATAAAAAAATCTAAATTTAAGTGGTCGCCAAGGGAAATCCCAGGTAATAAAATCCCCAAGTCAGATGCCAAATTTTATGGTGATTTAATTGATATAGTAGAGAAGATTTTAAGAAGGAGGAAGGAAAGGGCTAGTACCAGGCAGGAAGATAGGAGATCTAGAAAGTAAGGGTTTGAGTGTGAAGGAGGAAAAAATCAGCCTGACCTCCAAAGAGGCTTAGCTAAGATGCCCAAACCTGAAATCAGCTCTAGGGCAAAACTCACCACCCAACACTCCAAAATGTTGGAACTCTTAGCACGCTGCCAGCCAGAGTCATCTCTCCAGCAAAAGAGAAAGGCAGAAACTGATGTGCCTTATATGGACATTTTTACATCACTTTTCTGTGTCTCATCTGTACCAATGAGGACTTAGCTTGACTTAGGACAGCCCAGAGGTCTGTCCTTTTTTTGCACATGTCTGTTGAAGGCCATCTCCTCAGATAATTAAATCTTGAGTTTGATGCAGACCTTTCAAAATCTTGTTAAACTGAGTAGGGTGGAGAATGTGGAGTTTCCAAGACCTAATTCTGTTATTCCAAGTATCTCCATTGTTATTGATCAAGAAATAGCTAAATCAGATCTTCTAAAGAATGGTCTGATTAGGGTGGAATAGTTTTAAAATTCACACAGTGGAAGATAAAACCACTTTTAAAAACCTTGCTGAGAGACTCAATTAGGCAAAGCCATTCAAAAGACATTGAAGGACAAAAATGGAAGAAAGGCAAACAAAAGAAAAATAGAAAAGATCTCCAAAGGTTATCAGAAAAATGTTTTTTCACAATCAAGAATTATAGAACAACCTAATTTGGGCTCTACTATCACAGTCTCAGATATGCTTCTAAAGAAAGTAGAACTGTTACTAAAGAGAAGAAAGATGGGAAAACTAGCTAGATTAGACTAGATCTACATCAAGTCCTATCCTGAAGGCAGTATAATTGTGAGAGAATTGAAAGAGGAATTTGAACAGCATCTAAAAGAAAGGAAGATGCTGAAATGGGGGTGGGGCTGGGGGGGAGTGGGAATATTTCAGAGGTTAAAAATATTAAATAAAAGTGATCAAAAGAACCTCAACAACTACAGACCTATATTTCTACAATGCATTTTTTATAAAAATCATCTTTATATGACTTCCTCAATTAGGCTATTGGTAGGGAAGAAGCAGGCTTTCAGAAATGATATTTCATAATAAACCACATAATTACTCTCACACAATTGACTAAAAGACATAAAGATAGAAAATCCTACTGTATTTTTTGTGTATTTTAAAAATAATAATAACAACAAGAGATGATTGGGGAAAATGAAGTTTTAAGGTCCATCTTTCAACAAGATATCTCCCATCAAACTGTCAAAATTATTCAAAAGTCCTTGAATTATGTAACAATGGAAATAGTTTTATTTGACGATGCTCTGAGCATTAATATCAAGCAAAGAGTAAAAAAGAATTTTGCTCATCAAGAATTTTAATTGTGATAGAAGAGGTATAACATTGAGTATAAGTAGGAGACAGATTCTCAGTAGATGATGGTATCTTCCAAGTGCTCCTATTTATAGTTAGGAATATATGTGGTGTTCAGACTGATGTGAGGGCTTATTGAATCCTTTTCAGGGCAGCTCTTTATGTTCACCTTTCACACAGATCTCACTCTTGAGCCCAAGGAGTTGTAGCATGTACAGCAGCCACACTCTGGTAAAAACTGTCTCAACAGACAGGTTAAAACCAATTTGAGGATAACTGAAAGGTCTCAAACCCATCAGTGAATAAGGAGGATATCTACACCAAGCACATGTAGACTTCTCCATAGTATAATGGGTAGAGGAAAACAATTTGTTATAATACATCTGAAGGCAACTAAGGTAAGCACAGTGAAGTGCTTAGAGCTTGGTCAGATATCAAAGATACCAAGGTGTCCATTGCAACCTGTGCCTTCCAACAGTCATCCTGACTTTTGTTTTGCCACTGGATTTGAATAAATCTGGAAGACAGAATGAGGTAGAAGTCTGGACAACTCTGCCTCATTTAAATCTAATTCACAAATAAGTCAAGATTCCCAATGATGTCATTGGTTTTCTTCAAAAATGAAGAAAGAAAAACAATAATTTATAGATGATGGCACATTAAACCCTGGATAATTATAGAGCCTTCTGCAAGAGATCTATCACCACTCAGAAGAATCCATATAGAAAAAAATGTGGATGAAGAATATCAATTTCCCAGATTGTTACATGTAGTTAGGTAGACAAACTACAGAGTTTGTCCATACAGTGCAAATGAATAACCAATTTGCCCCAGAAATAAACAAGGAAACAGACTGGATAACCTTCAGGAAATTGTGAAGTTCCTTTAATGGCCCCAAATTTCTCCCAGAAATGATGGCTTTTTGGAAAAAAAACTGATGCTAGACTTCCTGTTCAAAATGGCTCCAGAGTAGAAGCAGAGCTCTTCTCCTCTCCACCAATCAAGACAGAGTGCCTCAAAATGACAAAACCAAAGTCAAATGAGTGATGGAGTTTCACAGTAGGGCACAGCAAGGAAGGTAGGCAAAGTTAGGGCATTTCCATGCTAAAAGGGGGCAAAATTTCCCCCACCAAGGGGCAAGTTCATCACCCCTCCCACACTTCACCTATCTTTCCAGAGTCTGAGCAAGCATGGGACAAACTTCTAAGTTCTAGGAGGGTGGCTGACTGAGGTCAACACAGACTTGCCTCTAAGAGAAACTAGACTCAGAACACTGGGAGGCTAAGGAAATGTTGAGATAGGGTGTGGCACTTGGGGAGAGGGGTGGGCTCACAGCAAAACAAAACAGAGAACAGAAAAAGCCCTCAGGCAAAAATGTCTCCAACCACACTCCACACCCAGACCTCTTCCAGGCAATCTTTAAATTCTTAGTAGCTGGTCCTGCCCATAAGAACAGCAAGAAAAGGGACCCCAGGAGGCTGAAGAAATGTGGAGATAGGGTGCAGAGTTTGGGCAGAGAGAAGTGGTTCAAAGCAAATTGCCACAGAGATCCAAAAAATATCCTGTGGGTAAAAACCTCTCCATCACTCAATACAGAGACTTGGCTACACTCCACACCCAGACCTATGTGGTCTTTGAGTTCTTGGGGGCTGGACCTGCCACTAAGAGCAGCTGGACACTGCTGAGGGATGGGAAAAAATATCCTCAGGGTAAAAACCTCTCCAGAGCCCAATACAAAGATCACCCACATTTCTCACTTCCCACATAAACAACAAAAATAACAAGAAGAAAACTTTAACCCTTGATAATTTTTATGTAGAAAAATAACCAGACTAAAGAAGAGACAGTAGAAGATGACAAATAATTAAACACACCCAAACTTTGGGAAGTGGATGGAAATTGGTCACAAACTCTTGAAGACTTTAAAACTGAGATTGTGAGAAAAATGGAAGAGATGTGGCAAGAAAAGTGGGAAATAGTTCAAAAAGAAAATAATGTTTTAAAAGAAAGGATCTCCCACTTGGAAATTGAAGCCCAGAAATCAAATGAAATAGTAAGCAAATTGAAGACCAGAAATGACCTGCTGGAAGCCTTGAAAAACAGGATAGGTCAAACTGGAAAAGCAAATCAAAAGATCTTAGCTGAAAACCAGTTATTAAAAACGAGAATTGGGCAAGTAGAAGCCAATGATCTCACAAGACAGCAAGAATTAATAAAGCAAAGTCAAAAAATGACAGATTAGAAGACAACACAAAATATCTCATTGAGAGAGTGGTTGACCTTGAAAACAGATCTTGGAAAGATAATTTGAGAAACATAGGCCTACCTGAAAGCCTGAAAACAAACAGAAACCTTGACATCATACTACAAGAAATTATCCAAGAAAACTGCCCTGAGGTTCTGCAACAAGAGGGCAAAATAGACACTGAAAGAATCTATAGATCACCTGCTACACTAAATCCTCAAAAGATAACCCCCAAGAATATAATTGCCAAATTCAAGTTCCAGGCTAAGGAGAAAATATTACAAGAAGCCAGAAGAGACAATTCAGATATCAAGGAACACTAATCAGGATTACACAGGATCTGGCAACCTCCACACTAAAAGACTGCAAGGCTTAGAATATGAAATTCAAAAAGGCAAGAGAAATGGTTCTACAACCAAGGATCACCTACCCATCAAAACTGACTATATATTTCCATGGGGGAGAATGGGCATTCAACAAAATAGAAGACTTCCAAGTATTTGTAAAGAAAAGACCAGAACTAAACAGAAAATTTGACATTGAAATACAAAAACCAAGACAAACATGAAAATGTAAAAAATAGAGGGGTCTTATTTTTTTTTCTTTAAGGGCCTCAATAAGGCCAAATTGTTTATGTTCCTATATGGAAAAATGTTATTTGTAACTGTCAAAAATTGTATTCACTGTTATAAGAGTTAGAAGAATTACCCATATGTAGATATTGGGGTACTAAGTAGTTGAAAACCATATGTAAAAAGAAGAAAGAAAGGGGGGGAGAGAAGATGGCACCAAGAAAAACTTGAAGGAATAAGAAAATTAGGATAATCTATACTACACAAAAAGGCACATGGGAGGGGGGAAGAATACAACTATAAGAAGGTGAGGAAGAGAGTGCTAAAAGGTAAAACTCAAACCTTACTCTCAGTGGAATCAATTCTGAGAGGGAAGAATGTATAGATCCATTGGGGTATCAAATTCTAACTGACCCTATAGGGAATTAAAGAGGGAAAAACTAAGGGGGGAGTGGGGAGGGGAGAAAAAAGGGGGAGGGAATTAAAGGGGGAAGGGAATTTAATAGACCTAAAAAAATAAAAGAGGAATAAAAAGGGAGGGGCAGAAAGGGAGGGTGGTGAGGGAAGCAGTACTATGGAGGGAGAGTGTGTGGGGTAGCTTAAAAAGGCCCCAAAAGAAAAATAAGAGAGGAATAAGAAGGGAGGAGGAGAAAGGAAAGTAAAATAAGGGTGGTGATTAGGGGGACTGATTAAAAATAGAACACTGGTGTAGAAGGAAATAGTGAAACAGGAAAGGGCAGGACAAGGAGAGGACATCAAAATGTTTGAGAACACAGAGGTAGTAATCATAACTGTGAATGTGAATGAGATGAACTCACCCATAAAGAGGAAGCAAATAGTAGAGTGGATTAGAAACCAAAATCCTACCATATGTTGTTTACAAGAAACACACATGAGGCAGGCAGACACACAGATTAAGGGTGAAAGGCTAGAACAACATCTTTTGGGCTTCAAGTGAGAAAAAGAAGGCAAAGGTTGCAATCATGTTATCTGACAAAGCCAAAGTAAAAATAGATCTGATTAAAAGAGATAGGGAAGGTAATTACATCCTGATAAAAGGCAGTATAGACAATGAGGAAATATTAGTACTAAACATGTATACACCAATAGTATAACATCCATATTTCTAAGGAAGAAATCAGAGGAGTTGAAGGAGGAAATAGATAGTAAAACTATACTAGTGGGAGACCTGACCCTTCCTCTATCAGATCTAGTTAAATCAAACCAAAAAATAAATAAGAAAGAGGTAGGAGATGTGAATGAAATCTTAGAAAAATTAGAGTTAATAGATATTTGGAGAAAAATAAATAGAGACAAAAAGGAATATACCTTTATTTCAGCAGATATGGTACATTCACAAAGACTAATCATGTAATAGGGCATAAAAACATTTCAAAAAAGTGCAAAGAGAAGAAATAATAAATGGAACCTTTTCAGATTACATTGCAATAAAAATAATAATTAGTAAGGGTACATGGAGAGGCAAATCAAAAATTAATTGATAAATAATATGATTATGCAAAATTGGTCAAAGAAAAAAATCAGAGAAACAATAATTTCACTGAAGAAAATGACAAATGATGAAACATCACTTCAAAATCTATGGGATGGAGCCAAAGGAGTACTCAGGGGGAAATTCATATCCTTGAGTTCATATATTAACAAATTATGAAGAGCAGAAGTCAAAGAATTGGTCATGCAAATTAAAAAACTAGAAAATGAACAAATTCAAGATCACCAAATGAAAACTAAATTAGAGATCCTAAAAATTAAAGGAGAAATTAATAAAATTGAGAGGAAAAGAACTATTGAATTGATAAACAAGAACAGAAGCTGGTATTTTGAAAAAAAAATAAAATAGACAAAGTACTGGTCAACCTAATAAAAAAAAAGGAAAGAAGAAAACCAAATTGACAGTATCCAAGATAAAAAGGGAGACTTCAACTCTAATGAAGAGGAAATCAAGGCAATCACTAAAAACTATTTTGCCCAATTATATGGCAATAAATATGGCAATCTAGGTGATATGGATGGATATTTAGAAAAATATAAATTGCCTAGATTAATAGAAGAAATAGAATACTTATATAACCCCATATCAGAAAAATAAATTGAACAAGCCATCAAAGAACTCCCTAAGAAAAAATTCCCAAGGCCTGATGGATTCACAAGTGAATTCTATCAAACATTCAAAGAACAACTAATCCCAATATTACACAAACTATTTGACATAATAAACAAAGGAGTTCTACCAAATTCCCTTTATGACACAAATATGGTACTGATTTCAAAGCCAGGCAGATCAAAAGAAAAAAAGAAACATAAAGAAAGAAAACTATAGACCAATCTCCTTAATGAACATAGATGAAAAAATATTCAATAGAATACTAGCAGAAAGACTCCAGGCTCTTCCTCTTCCGCTGTGTCAAGAGGGCCCGGCTCCGTGCCGAGGCGGCAGCCAGTCTTACTTCTAGCACGAGGATGCCAAAGAAGGGGAAAGGCCAGAGTAAGGAGCCAGCGAAATCACTTCCTCCCATTGGACCTGTTGCGGTTGATCCGAGTGGTTCCATCACAATAGCCATTCATGCCAAACCTGGCTCCAAACAAAATGCTATAACAGATGTGACAACTGAAAATGTAAGTGTAGCCATTGCTGCACCTCCATCAGAAGGGGAAGCTAATACAGAACTATGTCGATATCTTTCCAAGGTCCTAGAACTTAGGAAGAGTGATGTTATCTTAGATAAGGGTGGTAAATCTCGTGAAAAAGTGGTTAAGATCTTAGCATCCACAACTCCGGAAGAGATTTTGGAGAAATTGAAAAGGCAAGCAGAAGCTCCCTAAAATAAGCCCAAAAAGCCAGATATGAACATTATGTTTCATGGAACCTTTTAATACTAAAGAAGTAAATTCATAAAGAGAAAAATCTAGATAATACTTGGAAGATAGTGCTTTGAAGAATAATAGGCCTCTGAAAATACTCTCCATAGAATGTTGGAAAAATAAGTATCATAGCTGATAAATGCAAAGTATGCTGTGCCCAAACTTCACTTACTACTGGTAATATCCAATTCAAAACATTATAGTCCAGTTTGTAAAATTCCAGACAGGTTTGATACTACTATTGGTCTACCCTAAGTTTATCTTGTGGACTACTACTTAAATTTTGTGGAACTAAACACTGAAAGAGTTGACAGTGGACTTCTAGTGCCAAGATGGTGGAGGAAGAAAACCACATTCCTCAGCCCTCCCAAATTCCCCTCCAAAAGGCACTAAACAAAAGCCTCATAAAAATTTTTGGAGGAAAAAATCCGCTTACCAGACCAGCACAGCCACAAGACCAGGTGAGAGGTTGAGAGCAGGCAGCTGCAAAGACAGATCACTCCCTGAGGCCAGCCAGCAACTGAACTTCCCCCTCCTGGACTAATCAAAACTGAAACTCCATCTCTCATGACTGGCCAACAGTGAAGCTCCACCTCTGAGCTGTCCATCAATGAGTTTCTGCCTCAATAAAAACTCATAGTGAGGACTTCCATGACTGCAAAGCAGCAGTGAGGCATCCTACCATGCAAGCCAACAGCTAAAGTAAAGGGCATGGTGCAAATCAAAAGTAAAGCTCCATGCCCAGTGTATGAAATGTGGAACAACACTCTCTTCAGTTCACAAATAGTTCAACATTAGTTTTTTAAAAATCACAAAATAAAATGATAAAAAAAAAAGAGTCTGACCGGATAGTTACTATGGTGACCAGGAAGTTCAAGATACATAGAAGAGGACAACATTGACAAAATAGCTGCATGTGGAGCTTCAAAGGAAAATACAAATTGATCTCAGGCCCAAAAAGATCTAATGGAAGAGTCAAAAAGAACCTTAAAAATCAAAAAGGCTGACAGGGACTCTAGAGATTACCTATTTTATCTATGCCATCTTGCAGATGTGCAAATAGACTCAGAAAGCCTGAAAGACCTACCTATGTTCACATAGATTATAAGCATCACTGAGACAGAGCTCAAATCTCTTTACCCTAAAAAGCAATGAATGTTTTCCATATGCCATCCTATTACCTTGCACACTGTTATTTAAAAGTGTTAAGAGAGATAAATGTATAGAAGCAGCTTGGCATAGTGAGTGGAGTCCTGGACTTGAAGTCAAGACAGTTACTTCTCTGAGTTCTAAGAAAGGCTTTTAGGCTGTATATTTTAGATGGATTGAGATCAGGTGGACAAAATCACAGGCCCCTTTTTCTATAAAGAAAACATGATGGATTTGTTGAATTGATAACATTTAAAATGTACTTTTAGAAAAAAAAAAGACTCCAGCAAGTGATCACAAGGGTTACCCATTAAGATCAGGCGGGATTTAAATCAGGAATGCAAGGATGGTCCAATAAGAAAAACCATCCACATAATTGACCATATCAACAAGCAAACCAACCAAAATCACATAATTTTCTCAATAGATGCAGAAAAAGCCTTTGACAAAATACTAGTTGAAAACACTTGAAAGTATAGGTATAGATGGACCTCTTCTAAAAATAATAAACAGTATACATCTAAAACCATCAGCAAGCATCATCTGCAAAGGGGATAAAATAGAAGCCTTCCCAATAAGATCAGGAATGAAACTAGGATGCCCATTATCATCTTTATTATTTAACATGGTACTAGAAACACTAGTGGGAGCAAATAGAGAAGGAAAAAAAATTGAAGGTGTTAAAATAGGTAATGAGGGGACCAAGCTATCATTCTTTGCAGATAATATGATGGTCTACTAAAAGAATTCTAGAGAGTCAACTAAAAAGCTAGTGGAAATAATCAACAACTTTAGCAAAGTTGCAGGATACAAAATAAACCCACATAAGTCATCAACATTTCTATATATTTCTAACACATCTCAGCAGCAAGAATTAGAAAGAGAAATTCCATTTAAAATCACCCTAGACAATATAAAATACTTGGGAATCTATCTGCCGAGACAAACACAGGAACTATATGAATACAACTACAAAACACTATCCACACAATTAAAACTAGATCTAAACAATTGGAAAAACATCAACTGCTCATGGGTAGGATGAGCTAACATAGTAAAAATGACAATCCTACCTAAATTAATTTACTTATTTAGTGCCATACCCATTGAACTACCTAAAAACTTTTTTTTACTGAATTAGAAAAAACCATAACAAAGTTCATTAGGAAGAACAAAAGATCAAGGATATCCAGGGAAATGATGAAAAAGAAAAATTCAAAGGAAGGTGGCCTTGCAGTCCCAGATCTCAAACTATACTATAAAAGAGTGGTCCTCAAAACAATATAGTGCTGGCTGAGAGACAGAAAGGAGGATCAGTGGAATAGACTTGGGGTAAGTGACCTCAGCAAGACAGTCTATGATAAGCCCAAAGATCCCAGCTTTGGGGACCAAAATCCACTATTTAATAAAAACTGCTGGGAAAATTGGAAGACAGTATGGGAGAGATTGGGTTTGAATCAACATCTCATACCCTACACCAAGATAAACTCAGAATGGGTGAATGACTTGAACATAAAGAAGGAAACTATAAGTAAATTAGGTGAACACAGAATAGTATACATGTCACATTTTTGGGAAAGGATTAAAACCAAACAAGAGTTTTAAAAAATCACAAAATGTAAAATAAATAATTTTGACCTCATCAAATTAAAGAGGTTTTGTACAAATTAGAAGGGATGCAACAAATTGGGAAACAATCTTCATAACAAAAACTTCTGACAAAGATCTAATTACACAAATGTATAAAGAGCTAAATCAATTGTACAAAAAAATCAAGTCATTCTCCAATTGATAAATGGGCAAGGGACATTAATAGGCAATTTTCAGTTAAAGAAATCAAATCTATCAATAAGCACATGAAAATGTGGTCTCAATCTCTTATAATCAGAGAGGTGCAAATCAAAACAACTCAGATATCACCTCACACCTAGCAGATTGGCTAACATGACAGCAATGTAAAGTAATGAATACTGGAGGGGATGTGACAAAGTTGGGACCTTAATGCATTGCTGGTGGAGTTGTGAATTGATCCAACCATTCTGGAGGACAATTTGGAACTATGCCCAAAGGGCCCTAAAAAACTGTCTGCCCTTTGATCTAGCCATAGCACTGCTGAGTTTGTACCCTCAAAGAGATAATAAGGAAAAAGACTTGTACAAGAATATTCATAGCTGCACTCTTTGTGGTGGCAAAAAAAAATTGGAAAATGAGGGGTTGCCCTTCAATTGGGGAATGGCTGAACAAATTGTGGCATATGTTGATGATGGAATACTATTGTGCTCAAAGGAATAATGAACTGAAGGCATTCCATGTGAACTGGTATGACCTCCAGGAACTGATGCAGAGTGAAAGGAGAAGAACCAGGAGAACATTGTACACAGAGACTGATACACTGTGGTACAATCCAATGTAGTGGACTTCTCCATTAGTGGCAATGCAGTGATCCTGAACAACCTGGAGAGATCTATGAGAAAGAACACTATCCACGTTCAGAGGAAAAACTGTGGGAGTAGAAACACAGAAGAAAACAACTGCTTGATTACATGGGTTGAGGGGATATAATTGGGGATGTAGACTCTAAATGAACATCCTAGTGCAAACATCAGCAACATGGAAATAGGTTCTCATCAAGGACACATGTAATACCCAGTGAAATTGTGCATCGGCTACAGGAAGAGTTGAGGTAAGGGAGGGAGGAAAAGAATATGATTCTTGTAACCAAAGAATGGTGTTCTAAATTGACTAAAAAATAAAAATAAAATAAATAAATAAATAATAAAATGAATCAAAATAAAATGAGAATGATAATAGTGCTTACTTCCTAGTATTATTGTAAGAATTAAATGAAATTAAAATTTTAATTCTTTTTTAAATTTATAAACATTTAAGGTCTATTTAAGTGATTACTGTTATTAATCAGAATCCTGGGAAATTGGGGACACTTTCATTAATTAAATTTCTTGATTATGTTAGGGCTCATCTAAACCCAGGTTCTATTTCAACTCTAATTATTAAATATCTTGGTTAAATATAAATTCACTTTCCTCCTTAGTAAATGCACAATTCAGTAAATAGGGCCTTTCTTTGCTAAAGATCCTTTGGCAATTTCAATGGTATTCCAGTATCATCTTTACAAACAGGAATTCTCTATATCCAGCAGGAATAGTTGGGAGAACATAGGATTGCAATTCCAGAGATAGAGAGGACCTCAGAGACCTTCTAGTGCATCCACCCCATTTTACAGATGAGGATACTGAGGCCTTGGGAGATTAAGTCACATGGCCAAGTTCAGATAAATAGTAGTTCAAAGAGGCAGAAAACGGATTATATTGAAAAATTGAAAAGTGCCTGGGAGCTCAGGGAAAGGAGTTTAGTCATCAGCTCAGGCCAGCTATGGGAAATGTCCAAAATCTCACCCTCCCTAGAACAATCCACAATCAGAGAAATAGCAGAGATTGAGTATCAGAAGGAATGTACATGGGCCCTGGGACATTCTTTGTAAACTGTTTTTAAAAACAAGCAAATTCTGACCTCCAGCACTTCTTAGCTGTGTGACCCTGGGGAAGTCACTTGACCTCCATTGCCTAGCCCTTCTCCACTCTTTGGAACTAAAACACAATACTGATTGCAAGACAGAAGGTAAGGGTTTAAAAAAAATAAGGAAGTTTGTTTCTTTTCATCTGTTTCTTTCTCCTAACAGTGAAAGCCATTCCATGTTAGTTAACTTGGGGGAAGAGTTCATTGAGTCAATTGAGGTTTTAACATTTAGGGTAGTATTAGGGCCCAGCATTTTTTTCTATTTCTCTAATCCTGAATTTTTGAGAGAGTATAATGACTTCCACTGTTTTCTCTACTTTGCCAAGTAGAGACATGGCCTAAGGGAGCCCAGGGCTAGATGATTATGGAAAGCTGCCCTGAAGACAAAATCGATCCCAGTGTTTGCCTTTGTGTGGCATCTGTGTGTGTGTCCTTTCCTGACACCAAATCTTATTCTGTTGAAACTGTGTATCGGTCCATCCTCTGAGTACATAACACAAAGCAAGAAAGAGGTGAGCATGACAGACTAACACCTGCTTGTGCCAGGGAAAGAAATGGGACTGGGCATGTTCCTGCAGGCGCTTTCTTTCCAAGGCCCAATCTGAGCAGTGACCTTCTTAATGAGTCTTCCCTGCAGGCTCACCACCTCTGCCCCATCCTCTCAGAGGGTCAGCAAACTGTACCCTTGGACCAAAGCTAAACAAAGAAAGAAAGAAATCTCTCTGGGGCTAGAGAACAGGAGGTCAGTCCCAGAGGAGCCATATTCAGATGGCCACGGATGGAAAAAAAGAAATCATTGCCAAGGCGACTGAATCAAAAATGTAATAGAAAGCTGACCTTGGATATGACTAGGGGTCAGTCACATAATCCTTCCTTCACCTCAGTTTCCTCATTTGCAAAACTGGAATAACAACTCCCTGCCAGCCTCACACAGAATTGTTTTGGAGACTGAAAGATGACAGGAATGCAAAAGTGCCTCCAAAAGTTAACTGGAAAGTTAAGTTACATAAATATTAAGTTCAACACAATGTAATATAAATTATTTATAAATATGATTAAATAAATATAAAGCTAACTTTATATAAATATATAAATATAGTTTTATATAAATATATAATATATATATATTGAGTTTCTTATTTTAGGTCTGTAATAAAACAGAGGAGAACTTATAAATGAGGTAAAAAGGAAGGAGTGTTGGATTTAGTAGTCCTCAAACTTAGGTTCAAATCCCACTTCTGCTACTTGATAGCTTTATAAAAAGGATTCTTAACCTGAGGTCTGGACAGCTAGATGGCACAGTACATGGAGTGCCAGATGTGAATTTTTCAGAAGAGACTTATCTTCCTGTTACCTTTGAGTACCCTTCTTCCCTCAGTTTCCTCATCTGTAAAATGAGCTGGAGAAGAAAATGGCAAACCCCCCTAGTATCTTTCCCAAGAAAGTCCAAAATGGGGTCAAAAAGAGTCAAATGCAATTGAAAAGACTAAACAACAAAAACCTGGGGTCCACAAACTTCCAAGGGACCTTTTCTGGGGCTCATTAACTTAGATGGGAAAAAAATTAAATTGATTTCCTTCACACTCCTCTGTATCTTATTTTATGCACTTATTATTCCAAGAAGGAGGGCATCCATAGACCTCATCATATTGACAAAAGGACCCAAAACCAAACAGGATTAAGAACCTCTGCTTTAGGTAGGTCACTTGAAATCGGCATTTCATAATTCATAAAATGATGGAAGAAAGGAAGAATTAGAGTCAAAAATACTTTATACATATTATCTCATATTACCTTCACAAGAACCTTGCAATGAAGGGTCTGCCAGTATTGTTGTTCAGTTATTTCAATTAGGCCAAACACTTCATGACCCCATTTGGGATTTTCTTGGCAAAGATACTACAGTGATTTACCATTTCTTTCTCCAGCTCATTTTATAGATGAGGATCTGAGACAAACAGAATTAAGTGACTTTCCCAGGGTCATACAACTTGTAAATGCTGGAGGTCAAATTTGAACTCAGGAAGATGAGTCCAGGCCCAATACTTTATTCACTGTTCTACCTATTGGCAACTTCCTTTTATAGACATGGAAGCCAAAACTGAGAGTGGTGACTTGACATAGTCAGACAGCTTGTAACTGTTAGAGGCAGGATTAAAATCCAGATCCCTCTTGATTCCTGATCCAGCACTTTTCCTCCTATGTGAAACTAGTGCAAAATGGAGGTCCCAAACTCCTTTCATGAAGCAGGAATCAAGACCAGAGTGTAAACTTTGTCTCAATCCCCCAGTTTCCTATCTAAATCATTATCCTCTGCTTCCAAAAACAATTTCCTTGTCTACAAAATGTTAATAATAATCCCTACTCTTTCTTCCTCACTAGGATCTTACAAGGATCAAATAAAAAATATGGAAACACTTTATGTTTTGGGTTTTTTAAAAAGTAAATGTTTATTCTTTGTTATTCTCCTCTTGACAAACAGCAGCAAATATGAGTAGTTCCACATACAAAGAACAGAAAAGGAGTATTATACATGAAACTATGAATCTCCATTATATACTACTTGGGTATTTTTTCCTAAGTATACAGTATATTCAGCACATTAGATCCAAAGTTGTCCTGCTTATTTGTGTCTCATCCTGAACCTCCTACTGTTCTGTTCTGTGCATTTTTACAAATGCTTCATTAATGCTCTTACTTTTTTATCATTATTATCCTGTCTCACCACTAATTCTCTCCTCCTTCCTCTCCCCTCAAAACATAGAAATTTCCTCTTACCTAGTTTCATTCTGCTCCTCTAATCTATCAACTCTCTGTCAAGATATGGAAAAAAATGTCATTGTCAGTCCTCTAAAGTCACATTTAGTCATAAGTCTTTCTCTCATTTCTCTCTCTCTGTCTCTCTCATTCTCTCTGTCTCTCTCTGTCTCTCTGTCTCTCTGTCTCTCTGTCTGTCTCTCTCTCTCTCTCCCTTCATATTACTATAGTCAACGTGTAACTTTTTCTTCTGGTTCTGCTCCCTTCATCTTGTATCAGTTGATGATAGAAATTCTCCCAGACTGGGAGCATTTTGTAATCAATCGAATGCTATACAATGTAAGAAATAGGATGATGGCATGATGATGATTGATGATGATAGCATTAATACTGATTCTAATGACAACATGGATGTTAGTAGGGATAATGATGATAATCAATCAACAGGCATCTCATGTGTGCCAAGCATTGTGCTAGACACTAGGGATACAAATATAAAAATGAGACAGTCCTCACAGGAATTTAAATTTTACTTAGGGGGATAAAACAGGTTCAATTCTAAGTAAATTCAAGATATACCCCCCCCCAATTCACAATATGATAGGATTTGGGAGTGAGGTGTAGGGGGAGAGAACTAGCAACTGGTGGAATTAGGAAAGACCTCGTGATGGAGGAGACACTTGAGCTAAGTCTTAAAGGAAATTCAGAGTTCTAAGGTGAGGAAGTAACAAAAAAGAGCATTCTCAATAAAGAGAGCAATATGTACAATGCAAGAAAATTGAGATGAAATGTTGTACACAGGGAGCAGCAAATAGTCTAGTTAGGATTATAGATTACATGAAGGAAGATAATTATGCAAGCATCCTGAAAAGTCCTGGCACAATGGAATTGAAAGGCAGTTGGATAGGGTTGTGGAAGGGGGAATGCTAACATAGATAGCTATGATGTAGGGAGAAGTTGTATATAGAGAAGGGAACATTGGTATAGGTCGCAATCTATGACTCAAAACTATAGGTGATAAAAACTTGTCAGTCATGGAATCTTGAACAAGTCATTTGACATTTCTCTCAACCTCAGTTTCTTCACTGGTAAAAAGAGAGAGTTAGGTTCAAGAGGTCTCTAAGGACCTTTCCAACTCTAAATATATGATCTTTTCCCAAATGATTTCTTGGTGTACTTACTAAGCACTTTTCTGACCTTAATTTGTTTTCCCAAATAGACTTCCTATCAGTGAAGAGTAAACACTGACCAACTAACATAAGTGTTAGAGCTCCTGGCAATTGTAATTCTCATTTTAAATTATTATTGAGCTTTTTGGGAAAAGGTGGTCTAACATGAATTTGGGTAGTGAGATTCAAGTTTCTTTCCCAGGGTCAAATCCCCTGGATAAGCTAACCGCTGCATTTTAAGACCAGCGGAGATGAAATAATCCATCCTGAACTGAATAAGTGACTAGAAGCCCATAGAAAAGTATGCATGCTGAATTCACTGATGGCAGAGCTGTAGACTGACACCACTATTTTGGAAAGCAGTTTAGAATCATAGTAATAAAGTTAAAATATCTATACCCTTTGACTGTGAGTTCCTATTTCTAGGTCTATATATATCACAGGGAGCTCATATAAAGCTTCCTCAAAGGGGAGAGAGAAGCTTTAAGGTAGGAAGATAGAGAAAGGATAGAAGTTTTAGATACCACGAGGGGGATGATGGAGTCGAATTAGAGATATGAGGTGGCAGGAATGAGTCTTTATTAATTATCAATGAGCCACAGCCAAGCTCTGATCAAAGGACCCTCCCGAAGGCTTTTACCAGTCCAGAGATCCAGATTCAATACCACACAGGTCGGAGAGATAATAGAGAAAGATTAGAGATGGAGCCTGGCCAAAGGCCAGGCCCCAGTGAGGACAGGCATCAGTGCAAGCTGGAAGGGAGGAAGAGCAGAAGAGAGAGAGGCAGAGCTGGCTGAGGCATATTTAATCTCTTTGATATGCAAATATACACAGTACATAGGGATGATCATCATTGGTTAATGACAAGGTATAGGTGTGGTTTCTCTTAACCAGGTGAGCACAAAGAAACCTGTGTTCCCGCCTAACCTGGGGGAAGCTGGGGTCAAAGGTCAGAGGCTTTCCCAGCCATGTGCAATACTGAGCATGCTCAAGACTGAGCATGCTCTCTTCTAAGACAATCTGTACAATCCAACTGTTTCCCTTGCCCATAGCTAGGGGTGGACTGTTACATCATAGATAGAAATAAAGGTACCACATACATCACAATCATCATTGCAACCTTTGTGTGTGTGTGTGTGTGTTAGCAAAAAATTATAAATAAAGTACCTTTCCCAAAGAGAAATGGATAAACAAATTATAGTGCATGAATGTAATGGAATTAGATTGTACCTTCAAAAACAATGATTATAAAAATACTGAAAAGTATGTAAAGATGCATGAATTGATGCCATGTGTAGTAAACAGAACCAGGGGACAGAACTACATAATGACAGCAACAATGTAAATGAAAAGAACCATCACAGTAACAAACAAACCAAAAAAGAAATTAAGTATTGTGCAATTAAAATGCCAAAGGTTGTCCTCAAAAAAAAAAATGTCATTCCTGTCCCATTTTTTTTTTTGCAAAAGGACTAAAAGGATGGAACATTATATATGCTGCCAACTTTGTTGATGTCCTGTTTAGTTTTATTTTTTCTTCTCTTTCTTTTTCATTCCTTAATAAAGGGATCAGGAGCAGAAAAGTGAGGAGAGAGATGTTTGAAAATGCATGGTTGTCTTGTCTTGCTGAGAAGACATAATAGGCAGAGTGTGAGACTTGGAGACTAAAGGCAGGTCAGGCTTTGGGGAATCATTCAGGAAGTGGGAACAGGAACTGGGGTCAGGGGGACAAAGCCATTCTGGTGGCAAAGTGTAGGTTGACAACCACAAATGAAATATATGAATTGCTTTTAGCAGTCCCACCTTGATGATATGATATTTATAAAGCACTCTAAGGTTTACACACTGATCATAATAAGCCTTGGAGGGAGATACTACAGGTATTATACCCATTTTATAGAGTGGAAAACTAAGGCCAAGATTCATCTAGTGTCAAACAACTGAGTGGCAAACTCCTGCTCTCTCTTGATTCCCTCATCAGATTCTGTCCACTATATCAGAAACTCAGCTTTAGGCCTCCACTCCTGGAAAACTTGTGATATACTTGATGTGGGAAGACTAATCTAATTGAGTAAAAATCTTGGTGCACTGAATTTTGTTGAAATTCAGTTTCAATTATTTTCAGGTACGTATAGTAAATTAAATTAGACTATTGCAAGCAAGACTATGGTGAGTTCTTTGGGGTATGTGTTTTAAAAAAGAGATAAGAAATACGATAAACCCAAAGATCCCAGCTTTTGGGACAAAAATCCACTATTCGATAAAAACTGTTGGGAAAATTGGAAGACAGTGTGGGAGAGACTAGGAATAGATCAACACCTCATACCCTACACCAAGATAAATTCAAAATGGGTGAGTGACTTAAACATAAAGAAGGAAACCATAAGTAAATTGGGTAAACACAGAATAGTATACATGTCAGACCTTAGGGAGGGGAAAGGCTTTAAAACCAAGCAAGATATAGAAAGAATCACAAAATGTAAAATAAATAATTTTGACTACATCAAACTAAAAAGCTTTTGTACAAACAAAACCAATGTAACTAAAATCAGAAGGGAAACAACAAATTGGGAAAAAATCTTCATAGAAACCTCTGACAAAGGTTTAATTACTCATATTTATAAAGAGCTAAATCAATTGTACAAAAAATCAAGCCATTCTCCAATTGATAAATGGGCAAGGGACATGGATAGGCAGTTCTCAGATAAAGAAATCAAAACTATTAACAAGCACATGAAGAAGTGTTCTAAATCTCTTATAATCAGAGAGATGCAAATAAAAACAACTCTGAGGTATCACCTCACACCTAGCAGATTGGCTAACATAACAGCAAAGGAAAGTAATGAATGCTGGAGGGGATGTGGCAAAGTAGGGACATTAATTCATTGCTGGTGGAGTTGTGAACTGATCCAACCATTCTGGAGGGCAATTTGGAACTATGCCCAAAGGGCGACAAAAGAATATCTACCCTTTGATCCAGCCATAGCACTGCTAGGTCTGTACCCCAAAGGGATAATGGACAAAAAGACTTGTACAAAAATATTCATAGCTGCGCTCTTTGTGATGGCCAAAAACTGGAAAATGAGGGGATGCCCATCAATTGGGGAATGGCTGAACAAACTGTGGTATATGTTGGTGATGGAATACTATTGTGCTAAAAGGAATAATAAAGTGGAGGAGTTCCATGGAGACTGGAACAACCTCCAGGAAGTGATGCAGAGCGAGAGGAGCAGAACCAGGAGAACATTGTACACAGAGACTAATACACTGTGGTATAATCGAACGTAATGGACTTCTCCATAAATGGTGGTGTAATGTCCCTGAACAATTTGCAGGGATCCAGGAGAAAAAAACACCATTCATAAGCAAAGGATAAACTATGGGAGTGGAAACACCGAGGAAAAGCAACTGCCTGAATACAGCGGTTGAGGGGACATGACAGAGGAGAGACTCTAAATGAACACTCTAATGCAAATATTATCAACAAATCAATGGGTTCAAATCAAGAAAACATGTAATGCCCAGTGGACTTATGCGTCGGCTATGGGGGGTGGGGGGGAGGAAAAGAAAATGATCTATGTCTTTAACGAATAATGCTTGGAAATGATCAAATAAAATATATTTTAAAAAAAAAAGAGATAAGAAGATGACACAGTTTGGTATAACTGATAGAGAGCTATAGTCTGAGTCAGAAAGATCTAAGTTCAAGTCTAGCCATTGACCCAAATAGGCAACATGTGGCAATGGTAGGTGTATGCCTTCCTGAGTCCTGAGAGCAATGGTCTGGAGAATGGGCAAATTATTTAACCCCTTAGTATCTACTATCACTAAGACTATGATCTATAGAATAGTTGCCAATCTGCAGTGATAATAGGATCTAGAGTCATCTCTTCATTTCTCATCAGCTGCTCCAAGATAAGGGCAGAGAGGTGGCAAAGTGGTTAGAGAACTGGGTCTTGAGTCAGAAAGATTCATCTTCCTGGATTCAAATCTGGCCTCAGACACTTGCTAGTTGCATGAACCTGGCAAGTCATGTACCTCAGTTTTCACATCTATAAAATGAGCTGGAGAAGGAAATGGCAAACCACTCTAGGATCTTTGCCAAGAAATCCCCAAATGGGATCACAAAAAGTCTGTTATGCAATAGAACAATAACTAAACAACAAATTCCAGGGTAAGTTTATTACCAGAAATCTCATAATTATGAAAATTGCTTTAATTTTGGTATTTGTACTATGAAGATGGGATTAACTCTCCCCTGCCCACTTTTAGATTTAATCACCAGAAGTATATACATCTCACTTTACACTTGAGTGGGGGCGGGGGGGAAGGTCTATAAACCACATGTGCTAAAAGTGGGTGACAAATCAGAAATGACTGACTGCCCCCTGGGCAGTCCTAAGAAAATTCTAAGACTGCAATTGGTCCACATAAAATGGAGTAAGACACAGGAAGTGATACAAAGAAGCATCTTTAAAAGCAGTTGTAACTTCCTATGAGAGAGAGTTTCTTCAGAGTTCAGAGTTTGAGTTGGAGGCTGGGGAAGGATCTGCTTCATGGTCCTGGGTTTGGTGAGGCAGCTCTTGGATCTTCCTTTAGGACTACTTTAGGTTGAGTGAAAAGGCTGACTTTTCCTGGCTTTCTGGAGACACTAACCTTCAGAGAGGCCTCCGTCTTGGAAGAGGCTTCGTGACTGGAACCCTTGCTTTATTCATCACAGAGCCCTCAGCTGAAGGCTGAGGGACCTCCAGTTGAGAACTAATTAGCCCTGATGATGTTGAGCCAGGGGCCAGAGTGCCACAGGCAAGGTCCAGCCCCACTCTCAACTCCAGGGATTCCCAACAGGTGACAAATGGTCAGTCAAGAAACAAATGGAAGACATCTGTATATTTCATGGCCATGGGCATGCTTTGCACCTGATAGCTGCTCCACCATTTCCCAGGCCTGATGTTTATTTTTATACTCATTTTTTTGGCACACACATACATTACCTAATACACATATCTAAATAGAGATACTTTGAAAAGTAATACACCAACCTTTAACAAATCACTTGATTAATATTCTATATTCTTGTATTGTGATTACAGATTCTTGAAAGAATAAAGGTTTCACACAAGATAAATGATTTTGTCACAGGTGGCTTAATTTTCTCATTACCCTGTGAGGAGCTTGAGCTTACAAACAATTGAGGAAATTTACTTATTACTTTTAATAGAAAGAAATAATCAATCAGAAATTCTTAAAGACAATTCCATAATTATAACATTGCAGTTGAGAAGTACTGGAAACACAATTCGCATTTAATATTAGATTGATCATTGTTCAGGGTTTATTAGGGAGTTTCTCAAAGGGAAGAATCAAGTCACTGAGGTATGATGAAACTTGGTGTAACTGCACATCTTGTATGGACCTTTATGATTGATTTGTGTGCAGGCTTCATGAGAATAAGTTTCTGTGAGTGGGAAAGTTCTGGGCTTGGCTTGTAGCTACAGTTTTACTGGGAATTATGTGCTTAAGTAAAAATTAACCCATGGTAGTCTTTTGGGATTGTTTTTGAGGGTCTGATGTTTTGGAGAAATAGAGTACAGGTATTTTGATCTTGTATTATTCCTTCTGAGGTTAGGGGGAATAGCAATCATGTCAATTCCATAGGTAAGGGATGTTAATGAGAGAGGTCATGCAAGGGGGACTGAGTAGGCAATCACATCTTGCCAAGGGCTACTCTGTGGCCTCCTTAGCTACCACAAGTGACTTTGTCAAGACATCATAGCCTGATGGCTCCAAGCACCAGAGCAAAATACTTAGTGTGTTAGGATATATGTCTTCTCTTTCTTCTCTCTCATTTCTCTACTTTCACTATTTCATTCTATTTTATAAATAAACTACCATAAAAAGTCATTCTGACTTGAGTAATTAATTTCAGCAACCACATTTCTCATAAATTTAGTCCAATCTTTAATTTTTGCCCCTTACAGTATGTCCTCAGTTATCCCTCTATTGTCTTTCTCCAGTGAATAGGGGGTTAGAGAGAGGAGCAAAAACCTGGTAAAGCCTTCCTCTATAGAGGGCTAAGAATTTCCAGCCATATCTTTATTTCCCACCAGCTTAGACTCAACTCAATGACTATCATGCCCTCCCACTCCAGTCCCCTTTGGCACATGCCCCTTGAGTTTCCTTTTTGTCTTGCTCCTTAAGGACAGGAATTGTCTATCTTTTTTTTTATTAGCATGCCCAGCACTTAGCAAAAAGCCTGGCATAGAGTAGGCACTTGATAAATGTTTATTGACTATTGACAACAGTCAGAGGATCTAGGTTCAATTCCTAGCTCTGCCACTTACTCCCTATATTAGGGACAGCTAGGCAATGCAGCAGAGAAAGGACTGGGCCTGGGGTCAAGAAGAATTAAGTTCAAATTCAACCTCAGACATGTATTAACTGTGTGACCCTGAGCAAGGCACTTAACTCTGTTTGCCTCAGTTTCCTCATCTGTCAAATGAGCTGGAGAAGGAAATGGAAAATCAGTCAAATCTCTGCCAAGAAAACCCCAAAAGGAGTCACAAAGAGTAGGATACAATTGAAAACAACTATGCTACCTCAAGCAAATGCCTTTAACCTTTCTAGTCCCTTATTTCTTCAATATGAGTGGAGACATCCTGAGAATGGACTTTACTAATTTAATAGGTGATAGTGAGAGATTTCCTGTAGAAGCTGATAGAAGAAACAAACATGTATATGACCAGGTAGCCCAAGAGGGAAATCACAGCTTCAGATTTGCCTCATGGACAAAGCTAGGTTCAAGAGTTCTTGAATTCAGGAGTTTAGGCACTGGATCTTCTAAAGAAAAAGATTTCCTGATGCCACGTGTTCCTTGTGGGGGGGGGGGGGGGAGATCATCTACATAGAAAGCAAAGTCAGTGAGTTCCTCAGACATAGTAGATCCTACAGAAAGAGGATAGTGTATCCAGCAACTCTCTTCCCAAAGGGAGCTATGAGTCTGGAAAGCACTGTGCATGATGCCATGGAAAAGATAGAATTCACTGGAATATCAGAGTATAGAAATCCTGAGTTCATTTGTTCTTAACTAAGTTTAATGTGGTATTATTTAAGTGATGTGGGCCATAAAGAATACACAGAGCTCCACACAAATTCAATTTATTAGGGAGACAGATATTCCCTAATTGATTGGATTCAAGACTTCTTCACAGTCAAGGACTCCTTTAACTTGAGAATTGCAAATATTTATACAGAATAAGAAAACACTAAAAATGGAATAAGTTGGTATGATTCATGGTCAATTCCAGAAGTTGGGGTGGGAGACCTCCTGTGATTGGATAAAGGCAATGTCCATCAACAGGACTACTTTGCCAGTAGGCCTTTTCATAGGTCATCAATTATCAATATCCTGTCAACATTTTGGGGGGCTTTTAATAGGTCACAGGTCATGAGACCCTTTCAGGAAGATCTTAGGCTTTCTGTAAATCATCTGGCCATCTCAGCAGAGTTGGTGTCTGCAACATTCTAGAATTCAAGAACAATGAGACTTGGGATCCCTTAGGAAGTTGGGGCTTTAAAACAAAGGTCACATAAACGTGTAAGTAGTGATTCATAGATGTGAACAGTATTGCTAAGGTACATGAATCTTATTTCAAACATCACATATTTAGGTGGAGGGGGGATGGAGTCACTGCTAATACAATAGCACAAACCGAAATAAATCCTATTTTTTATCAGATGACATGAGTGTTGTTCTTTAGCTGATGCTTCTATCATAGCTAGAGTGAGAAAAACAGGAACTGAGGACCTTTTATAATCTACATTTGGAAAACTTATACCAAAAGTATACTATGAGTTTTTCCTACTGCAACACTCAGCAGAAACAATTAAACAAAAAGAGAAAATTACACTATTAGGATCAGCTTTCAGGCTCAAATAGTCTTTGGGAGGCCCTGGGTCACAGATTACATGTATGGATTGTTGATTTTCTATAACTTCAGATAACAAGATCATATACCTAGAGCTGGAAGACACATCTGAGCCAACACTCTCATCTAATTCCCAATACTCTACTCTAATTTTCATTTTACAGATGGGAAAACTGAAGCCCAGGAAGGATAAGAAACAGAATAAATGTATTTTTCTGAAGGTCCCTTCTAACTCTCAGATTCTATGCTTCAACTAGAGGACTTGAAAATAACTTGTCCATAAGTAGTTTAAACACTGCTCCTATAACCTTCTCTATACTATTGAAGTCAGGAAAACCTGAGCTCAAATCTAACCTCAGATACTTACTAGCTGTATGACCCTGGGCAAGTCACTTAACCAACCTGTTTTCCTCAGTTTCTTCATCTGTAAAATGAAAGGGAGAAGTATATGCAAACCACTATAGCTTCTTTGCCAAGAAACACCCAAGTAGGATGACAAAGAGTAGAACATACATGAAATGACTGAACAACAAACATTATTAGTTTGCAAGCAAACCTTTTCCTCATAAATTGTTTCAAAGTGAAGTTTAGTCCAGGTCAAATTGTCATTAGTTCTGATTTGTGAGTTTTATAAGTTTTCCTATAAAAGTAATTATTTGATGATGGTGGTGGTGGTGGTAGTAATAATAATAATAACTAATGATTAAAATCTTGACATGACACATGTGAAATGTGGCAGCATCTAAATAGTTTATATTCATCCTGAACAGTCAACATTCACCTCTGAAAACATGTGAGATAGGCTGATGGTAAGTAAATGAGGATTAGTCATCTAGGCAGTGTAGTGGATAGAGAGCCAAGTCTCAAGTCAGGAAGTCTCATTTTCCTAAATTCAAATCTGAATTCAGACACTTACAAGCTATATGACCATGGACAAGTCACAGGGACCCTGCCTTTGCCTCAATTCTTCATCTGTAAAATAAGCTGGAGAAGGAAATGGCAAATCACTCATCTATCTTTGCCAAGAAAACTCCAGTTGGGATCAGGAAGAATTGAACACAACTAAACAATAACAAAAATACTTATTGACTTGATGGGACTAATCTCTCTTACAAGACTAGATTAGAAATTGACAATCTCTAGTAAGGATTTTTACCAACAAGAATGTCTGAATTGATCATTCTAAATCCCTCCTGATTTAAGAAATTCAATTCAAAACAACTCTGAAGGGGGGGGGGGGGTGCAGCTGGGTTGTTCAGTGGATTGAGAGCCAGGCCTAGAGATGGGAGGTCCTGGGTTCAAATCTGGACTCAGACACTTTCCAGCTGTGTGACCCTGGGCAAGTCACTTGACCCCCATTACCTAGCCCTTATCACTCTTCTGCCTTGGAACCAATACACAGTATTGATTCCAAGACAAAAGGTAAGGGTTTTAAAAAATTAAAAAAAAAAACAAAACTCTGAGGTACCACCTTATACCTAGAAGATTGACCTATAAGGCAGTAAAGGAAAATTATAAATGTTAGAGGGAATATGGCAAAATTGGAGCACTAATACACTGCTGGTGGAGTTGTGAATTGATCCAATCATTCTGGAAGGCAATTTGGAATTATGCCCAAAGGGCAATAAAAGACTATCTGCCCTTTGATCCAGCCATAGCACTGCTGGGTTTATACCCCAAAGAGAAAATAAAAAAGGGTTGTACAAAAATATCCTTAACTGCACTCTGTGTTGTGGCAAAAATTTGGAAAATGAGGGGATGCCCTTCAATTGGGGAATGGCTGAACAAATTGTGGTATATGTTGGTGATGGAATACTAGTGTCTTGTAAGGAATGATGAACTGGAGGATTTCTATATGAACTGGAAGAACCTCCATGAGCTGATGCAGAGTGAAATGAGCAGAACCAGGAGAAAATTGTACACAGAAAGTGAAACATTGTGGAACAATTGATTGTAATGGACTTTGCTATTAGTAGCAATGCAATGTTCCAGGACAATCTTAAGAGACTTATGAGAAAGATGCTATCCACATCCAGAGAAAGAACTGTGGGAGCACAGATGCAGAAGAAAAATATATGACCTATCACTTGTTTATATGGTTAGGTACATGCTTTTGGATTTTGCTTTCAAAAGATTGCTCTATTGCAAATGAATAATATGGAAATAGGTATCAAGCGATGACATTTGCATAACCCAATGGAATTGCTTGTCAGCTCTGGGATGGGGGAGGGAAGAAGGGAGGTAAAGAAAATGAAACATGTAAACAAGGGAAAATATTTTTTTTATTTTAAGTGGTTTTTAATTAATAGGAAAAAAGTGTGAATTTCTATTCCTGGCCAGGTTTGCTTTCTTTCTTTCTTAATGCAAGAAAGAGATCTAGAGGAGAAATCACTATATCATCAAGACTATATGCACCATGTGTATTATGTCTGAATTGACTTAAGCTCTGTATTTTGAATGTTCTAGCATCAAAGTGAAGTGCAAGCCTGGATAAAGGTTGTAAAGAAAAATATTTTAGAAGCTGGATTTCTCATAAATATTCATCCATCAAAACTTCTTTTCAGAACTCACCCAGTGCTGAAGCCCAGGAAACAGTTACCTATAAATTTCTCCGTCAACATATTTCTTCTCTTTCTGACACTGTATTATGTCAATTCAGCCTCATGGTCTCCTACCAAAACAATCTTATTTCTACTTTTCCATCTTGCAGGTCTGCAGTCCATCTTGTTTTTAACTATGATTACTAGTGAGTCCATGTTTGGGTCCATACTATTTTGAGTCCAGAGGTTATATTTAACCCAGGACATGAAAGTGTCACATACAGCCAAGGAGATTCATGGCACCTCTGGGAAATGGCAGTGTTTAGATGGGAACAAGGTCAGACTTCAATTATTTATGTATGAAAGATGTGGAAAAGCTAGGGAAGCTCTCTCTCTCTCTTAAACATTGAGGGAAACTAATTCAGAATGGAAAACAGAAAATTTAAGGAAAGAAGAATTGATGTTTTAAATTTAGAGAACATATAGAGAACAGAATACAAAGAGAATTCTATATGAAATTATGCATCATTATTTTAAACCACTTTTTAAAAATAAAGCAATGTATGTAATAAATCTCACCTGTTACTTTCAAAACTGACCTGCTTATCTGTGCTTCCTTCCGTTCTATTCATTTGTTACTATCTACATTTTTATTTTTTATTTTTTTACTTAATAGCCACCTACATAATAATAGCCACATACATAAAAAAATAAGTAAACAAATGAATAAAAAATTATCTGCTAAACCACAAATCCCACATTATTTATAATTTTAATATGTAATTTATATGTGTATGCTAATATAAACAACCTGTGTTTTTTAATTCCCTTTGGATTTGTTTTACTTCAATACTGTTTTCTCTTGATCTTGTTGCTTATTTTGTAATGTAACCATAATGTGCATTATTCTTATTTTTCTTTTCTTCTCTTTTCATCTCTTTGTTTCTTCCATTCTATGCATTTTTAGATGTTTCAATGGCTTCTCCCCCCACTATTATTAACCTCTCTCCTACCTCATAAAATACTCCTCCAATTAAAAAACTGAAAAAGAAAAAAATCCTTATAACAAATAATTATTGTCAAGCAAAATGAACACATACAGTGACTATATCCAAAAATATATCTCTTCTTGCACCTTATGTCCATCACCTCAAAGGATAATTTATTCTTAAAAGAAAGAACAGAATCTTCAAGCTCTATAAAAAAGAGGAGTGAGCATTCTTAATTCTGCTTCTGGACATCAGGTTGCATAATTTTCCACTCATCTATAACTTTATTATCCTCATTTTATCTATTCATCAGACAAGCCACTTTTTAAGTAATGGGTAATGGCTCTTTATTAAAATGTCCTTTCAGTGACAAATGCATTAGGTTTTTATGATCCTTCACATATCTGCCTTCAAAATGGCAGCACTGACTCCACATTCCTTGAATAGACAAAGGTTACAAAGTGAGACACTGAGAAGTAAATTCAAGAGCCTAACTGAAGCTTTTGCAACAAAGTTTCTATTGACCTGATGAATTCTGTCATTTTTACATTTGTAGAATTCTGGCCAAAATTTTCCATCCAGGGAAGCAGCCAGATGGCTCTCACCAAGCACCAACACCAAGAATTCCCAACTGCCCTGTCCTTCAGCACAGCACAGTATATTGAATATATTTTTGGAAACTAGCCTCTTGGTGAAGCCAAAAGAACCAGGACAAAAGTGCTTCTTGGAGTTACTTTGATAAGTGACATTTGAGGAAGGGGGGAGGGAAGAATTGAGGGTTGGATACTTTTGAATGTCTAGGGGGAAAGAAAGGAAAAGAAAGCATCACAGAGGACTAAACATTAAAGAGGAGAGGGGACAGAAGGAAGAGAGAATGATAAATATGGGAAGAGTTTATAATAACCATTCTTTCCCCCAAAATAGGCTGACTTTTTATGGGTATATAATCATCTTTTACTTATTATTGATTTTCCATATTTTCTGTACATTATTCTTTTCAGGATTATGAGTTGGGGAGTGGGGGATAGAAAAAGGGCATGGCTATGATTTAAGTAGTTTATAGAACTCCCAATGTGGAAACTTCCTAGACTGATTCATCTAAGCTAATCATCAATTATTTATCATCTTAATGAGTTTCCTGGGACAACTGAGATGTGAAGTGATTTGCCACTTTGTAGAGCTAGAATATGTCAGAAACAGAGCTCAAACCCTAGTCCTCATGACTCCAAGAAAGGCTCTAACCCCTATTCCTGCATATCAGTTCTAAAATTATTCCTGATTCCATTATCATCTTTTTTTTTTACTACAGGGTAAGACAATCTATAAAATAAGTCGGGAAAATTCTCATAATATCAAAACATTTAGCATTTTCTAGGGACCTCTCAGAGGTGCTAAGTTTCCTCACCTCTTCACTTTCACTACAATTACCTCAAATTGATTCACAGAAAATGTTTCTTCACTCCACAGGCTGTTGAACACATCACTGGATGCTTTCTGTAGAGGAGAGAGTATTGGGTTTGATGTCACAAGGTGAGTTCAAATTCTTATTCTGTTATGTTGGACAAGTCACTCAATCTCTCTTAGCTGTAAAATCAAAAGGTTGTACTAGAAGAGCTCTAAAACCCTTTATCTATCTGTAAATCTATGATCTACAAAATTTCAATTGACGTTTACTTGTCTGGACAATAGAGGGAATGTTTGTGTTCATTACAAATCTAAGTAAATAAAATATTTGTTTTGACTTAACCACTCCATTTTCTATGTTACCTATTTATTTGTTCCACAATATTTTTGAAAGAGTTGATGGAATTTTTTTAATGGACATACTACAAAAGGATATAATGTACCTTAAGTATGACTTGGGTTTCACACCACCATCTTGAAATAAAATGGTAGTCATTAAGTTTCAAAGAAGCATATTTTTTGTAGTCCTAAAGGGATTTAGAAGAAATTTGATATTTAAGTAGCAGTTGCAAAAATTTGTAACTGTACTATGTGAAGACTACAGGCTCACTAAAAATTAGTTAAATTCTTAAAGGGCTTAGATATCATGTCTTTGCTCAAAAATAAGCTTACAGGAGGGAGTGGACTTGTGAATACAGTGATAGACAGAACTCCTAGACATGAAAATTTTGCCTAATGCCAGGTAGATATCTTTTCTGCAACTTGTAACTTAAAAGAGTCACCTAGAGCAGTGATGTCAACTCAAAATAGAAAGCCATTGATTTAGAAAACCACAAATTGGCATTAAATATATTGTATTCTATTTTTATTTATTTTATTAGACATTTCTTGATTACATTTTAAATCATTTAGTTATTTATTTGTTACATTAAAATTCCCAAGCATCTCCCTCCTTCCCTCCTCTCCCCACACTAGAGAAGGCATAATTTAACAAAAAGATATATGTGTATATATATATATAAAATTATGTTTTATTTGTTTCTATTTATTAGTTCTTTCTCTGGAGTTGGATACAGATAAGTCATTCTTCAAACAATAATTCTGTTGCTGTATATTGATTCTACTGTATTCTACTCTCTTGATTCTACTTGTTTTACTCTTTGTAATTTCACATAGGTCTTTCTATATATTTTTAAATTTTACCTGCTCATAATTTCTTATGGAACAAGAGTATTTCATTCCAATCATTTGTGACTTGTTTAGCCATTGATGTGCATCCCCTCAGTTTCCAATTCTTTGCCACTACAAAGAGAACTGCTCTAAACATTTTAGAACATAGAGGTTTTTTTCCTTTTCCCTGTTGACCTTAGGAAATCAACCTAGTAGTGGTATTGCTGGTTTTACATTTTAATCTAGTTGGCATTCAGGAATCTCACATGTTACTTAGGGTCAGTGAGTTTTAAGTTCAACATCTCTGACCAAAGCACTGATAGGTAAAGAACTTAACCCAGGGTCACACAACCAGTATGTGTCAAAAGCTAAATTTGAACTCAGATCTTTACAACTCTAAAGCCAATTTTCTAACCAGTATGCCCAACTGCCTCTCTGCTTGTAGGAAGGTAGAGATAAAAAATGAGTGAAACTCCCAAAGATATTTCTGGATAAGATCAAATGGGCCATAAAAATTACTAATAATAGAATAGAGAAGTCTTTAAGATTGAACTCTGGGCCATGTAAATCCCAAGCTTCAGTTCTGAAGGAATAGACATCATATCTCTTTTACCCTTATAGAATACCACACCATGCTGTACCAATCATGAGTGCTCCACTCAGATTATTTATGAAATAGATGAAGACACTTTTAGATATAGGTCTTAGATTCTATGATCATGTAGGCACACAAAAATGTGGACTAGGGAGTTTGATTTATTATTTGATTTATTATTCATATTTATAAAATGTGAATTCTCCCTCCTCCTAACTATTGTTGTTCAGTCATTTTTCAATCATGTCCAGCCCTTCATGACCCCATTTGGGATTTTCTTGGCAAGAGTGATTTGCCATTTATTTCTCTAGTTTACTTGACAGATGAGGAAAGTGAGGCAACCATGGATAAGTGATTTACCCAGAGCTATGCAACTTGCAAATGCCTAAGGCCAGATTTGAACTCAGAAAGATGAGTCTTGCTGACTCTAGGTCCAGCACTCTATCCAATGAACCACCCAGTTACCATACTTCTTAGCTCTAGTAGCATTTTATTTTTACTTATTTTATGGCAATTAGTATATTCTGTCTTGTAAATTGTTATTTTTGTATTTGTCTCATTTGCCCCCATCCCAGATTAAAGTTCCCTGAGGTTAGAGATTGTGTCTTTTGCACTTTGACATCCACTTGCAAAGTTTATAGTCCATTGTAATCCATATAGAACATTCTTGTGAAAGGTTTGTGAATGGAACTAAATTGAATTGGATTTCCTTTCTTAGAGTATATGCTCAAGAAAGGTTGAATTGAATTGACTTGAAGGAAACAGATGGAGAAAGTTTGGAAATGCCATTGACTGAATATTTAACCCACCCCTATCTGTCATCCCAGTGGTTCCTCTTAACCATTGCTGTCCAGTGGGATCCAATGCTGAAAGGCCAAAGCCTTCCATTCATTTGAAAACCAAACTCCATTTGACTTTCAAGTGAATTTCCACATAGAGAGGAAGATAAAAAAAGGAAAGGACAGAGGTACTTATCTTCTCATCTCTAGCTGACAGTCCTGGAACTTTTGAGAATAGCATACAATAAGTTCCTTAAAAGAGGACCTTTTCAACTTCAACAAGGGTTTGGTGCATTCTTCCTTTGGGGCAAATTTCTTCTTTTTCACCACCCCCAAGCATCTCTGTATCAGAGTAAACTTGATAATTCTCAAAAAGGGGGGAGGGGGCAACTGGGTAGCTGGGTAGCTCAGTGGATTGAGAGCCAGGCCTAGAGGCTGGAGGTCCTATGTTCAAATCTGACCTCAGACACTTCCCAGCTGTGTGACCCTGGGCAAATCACTTGACCCCTATTGCCTAACCCTTACCACTCTTTTGCCTTGGAGCCAATACACAGTATTGACTCCAAGAAAGAAGGTAAAGGTTTAAAAAAGGCAGGGGGGGGAGGGGGATGAGTTCTCTCCTTTTTTAAAAGTCCCAAATTTCTTTCATTTCAAAAGTAAAATAAAAATCTTCCACTGGCCTCACATCTCTAACTCTCTACATTCTCAGCATGTGATAGAGGCCTTTTATAATTCATCAAAAAGGTCATATATAATGAGATCAGTTTTTACTATACAGCTGGATCTTGTTGCTGCAGCCTCAAGTAACTGAAAGACTTCTGGATATTGTCATGGTTTCCAACTTGACAAATCGTGTCGTTAAAAGCAGTGAATCATATGTGTGTGATATGTCAGAGGCTCTGTGTATTCACCACCACCACCACCACCACCACACCCACCCTCAAAAGATTATTTTGGGGTATAAGCAGAGCTAAGGCATAACTGAACCTGCTGGGAAGGGCTCAAGGTTGTAACTTAACTTTCTCAAACAGAGATACATGCTGCAATTGGCCTCCCCCAGAATCTACCAGGAAATGTGGTACCTTGTCTCTTCCTAGCCCATTAGGGCAGAATTGGAATGAATAGGAGCATCAAGTAGTACATACTAGGCCCTTATTCTGTGACCATGTACTTATTTATATGAGAGGATATAAAAAGAGATGTGAACCATAATCCTACAGTCAGAGGCATGCTGGAACCAACTCAAACAAGCTTTGCAATTGGAAGACCAACTGTAAAATTTTAAGTATTACACCTCTGGCAGGAGGAAACACTACAAATAAGGGTTGGATGTTTTGTTTTGTTGACTGTCTAGACTTAAGAAAGTGGTAGAGAAAATGTTAATGATGCAGAGAGAGGAAGGAGAGAAAGAAAGAAGGAAGGAAGGAAGGAAGGAAGGAAGGAAGGAAGGAAGGAAGGAAGGAAGGAAGGAAGGAAGGAAGGAAGGAAGGAAGGAAGGAAGGAAGGAAGGAAGGAAGGAAGGAAGGAAGGAAGGAAGGAACAGAATCTCAGCTTTGGAAAGGATATTAAATATCAGCCAACCCAATCCCTGCTTCAATTTCTGTAGCATCACTAATGAGGTACCATCCAGACTTCCCTTGGATGCTTCTACTGATATGAAATCACTACATCATGAGACAGCTCATCCATTGTGGAGCAGTTCTAATAAAAAGAAAATTCTTCCTTATATTGGATTAAACTGAATATCTTTTCCCTGTAGCTTTTGCCCTCTGCTCCAAACTCTGCTTCATGATACCCTGCACAATCAGATTCTAGTCGACAGTTGTCATAATCCCTACCATAGCCCCTAACTATTTTGTTGTTGTTCTCCAGATTAACCATCTCTAACCTAGAGAAGAGATCATGAAAAGAACTGCCAGTACTCATTTAAAACATTGATCAATCTTCCCTGGTTCAACTCAAGGATAGGAAATGTACCTATAATTTCATTCATTGAGGGAACTTCCAGGTGAGGAATCCTCCTCAACCAATATAAGCTAGCTAGCACTTTCATTGCAATCTATAGTCTAAAAAATTACCTGGGGGAGTGAGAGTTTAAGTGAGTTGCCCATATTTTAGGTCGATGGAGGGAAGGATCTTGAAGCCAGGTCTTCCTGACTTTAAGACCAGCTCTCTAGCTACTAAGCTATATTGCCTCATTCTACTAAAGCCAAGCCAAATACACCATATTCATTCCTTCCTCCAAGATCTGACTATTCTATCATCTCTCCATCTTTTTCTAAGCTTCTCTCCCTTCCTCTGATCCATTCAGTTACATACACATCATAAATAGCCTCAGCTATTGGATATGTTTTTATATGTAATTATATATATATGTAATTATATATGTAATTATATATTTATATATATGCATATATATATATATCCATCCACTTATAATTGATTCATCATTCAAGATTCAGCTCAAATCTTACCTCCAAGAAACCTTCTGCAGCTACTCAAGTCAACATGATCTCTTCCTCCCTTGAACTCCTATTTACTTATTATCTATTATATGACATTTAATCAGTTTCTATCATATTCATTTCTAAAATGTTTATGGGTGCCTCTTGTCTGTCCAGATTGATTATAAGCTCATTGAGGACACAGCCCACATAGAGGGCAGACAGATGGCTCAGGTGCTACTTCCTAACCTTCTCAGTATGTTCCTAGTGCCCAATCCAGTGGGGGTTTAATAAATGTTTTTTTTTAAATTATGAAGCATTTAAAATTTATTCTTAAAATTATTTGTTTTTTCACATTAAAATACCCACTTAACTTCCTCCCTCTACTCCACACTAGAGAAGGCATCATTTGGCAAAAAGATATATGCATATATAAAACAATGTCTTGTTTGTTTCTATTTATCATTTCTTTCTGTGGAAGTAGATAATCTCAGAGCATATCTAGCCTAACATGTGCTGGAACTTTAATCCTTTCATACAATTTCTCCAATATAAGTGGCTATCCAGCCTCTGATTGAAGATATCATAAAAAACAAGAACGTGCTAGTAAGTGTTTAACAACCAGATTTCTGGGGGGGAAATGTACACAGGACATACTTTCATGTTTAATTTGAATTAGGAACAATCTCTTCATCACATTCTTAAGTGTAGGCATCAACAAAAAATAAATCAAGCCCAAATTTGTACCATTTGCCAGTTTCTGAGGTGTAAATGATCCCAATGAAAATTTAATAACTGATTCTGAGAAGTTCCAGAATAACCCTGCTGACATTACCTCCAGGTAACTCGTTCCCATTTTGGGAACCAGGAGAGTTTATCAAGCTAATAATCAGCCTTTCTGTGACTTTCCTTGATTATTCCAAGTTCTATCCTCCTGGGCCAAAAAAAGAATAAATCCAATTCCATTTCTCCATGTTTCAGATACTTGAAGACAACTCTCACATTTCCCCAAAGCCTTTGCTCCTCCAGGACACACATCCTAGTTAGATCTGCAATCATTTTCAAATGATATATTTCCCAGGTCTCTCACTATCTAGGTTGGTCTCTTTGGGAGTTGATCCATTTGGTGGACATCCTTCCTAGAATGTAGCATCCAGAACTGAATACAGCCTACCAGCCATGGTGTGACTATAACAGGACTCTCATTTCCCACTCTCCTTCTGAATACTATACAGTATAGTGCTGCATTAGCTTCTTTGTTAACATGTGTTCAGGGAAAATTAGTACTTCTGATGTGAAGGCTTGCCGAGTCCTTTTCAGATCTGTTTTCCTCCTTGGGTGTCCACCTGACATTCAACTCTTACCTGTGGCTCCAAGAGGGCGGCAATATGTGCGGCTGCCTCACCCCAGGAAACTGTTCCAGCAGGTAGGCTAAACCAGATTGGGGGTAACCTAAAGGCCTGAAATCCATCAGCGAATTAGAGGGGGATCTATCCAGGTTAGGAAGATTTCCCTTTGGGGAAAGGGAGGGTGAGAACAATTTCTTGTAACAACCATGACGGTGGCTGAAGGAGGCGCTATGGAACAGTTAGAATTTGGTTAGAGCCCGGCCTCCCGGAACCCAGCCCCCATCTCCCTCCCTCTGGCCCTGTCTGTCGAGCCCCAGCCCAGCAGAGCAGTCTCTGGCGGGGACGGGGACGGGGACGGGGACGGGGACGGGCGGCCGCGTGAGCCCAGCAGCCTGAGTCCGACCCTGGGAGATGAGGGCCCTGAGCCCGCAGGGCCAGCCACGCTGAGAGCTGAGACGGAGCACCTGAGGCGTCCGGGGCATCAATGTGGTTGAAGAGCCGATTTCAGCGGCTCATGAACCGTCGGGCCCCAGCCAACAGCCTGTTATGAGCATGCAGCTAACTGTTACACACATGCACTCCTCATTGTTCCTGCTATCATGGGCAGTGCCCTTCCCCATCGTCTATCCGATGAGTGTTGGGAAGAGATCCCAGCATGGATTTATGGAATGGGCCTCTTCATCGGTTCCACAGTATTTCACATTGTTTCACGGAAAAGGACAAAGGAGTATTGTTTTCATATGCGTGATAGAAGAGTAATCTATTTCTTCATTGCAGTCTCCTCTGCACCGTGGTTAAATCTCCCAGAATTTGGACCCCTGGCATCTCATAATGTGTTGGTTTATCTGGCTCATGGCAGCTGGAGGAAACATTTATGTATTTCTCTACCATGAAAAGTATAAAGTGGTCGAGCTATTTTTGTCTAACAATGGGATTTTCTCCTGCATTGGTCTTCAAAAGTGATGGCATCATTCCATTCGCCCATGCCATTTGGCACCTTTTTGTGGCCACAGCAGCAGCAGTACATTACTATGCCATTTGGAAATACCTTTACAGAAGTCCTTTATCAGACACTTATGATCAAACCTGGGCTAGGTCTCCAAACCAGTATTACTTCAGTTGTGGAATGGGAGTGAAGGAGAGCAGACCACTGCACAGAAAGGGGAAAAAAAAAACTGCACTAACTTTGCTAGATTTTTTTAAAAATACAATTACTGTGAACTGAAATTATGATCTAATTTGGGCAGGTTCCTCCCCTCAGCAAAAAAGATACTGTATTAATTGTCTATTGCATTCCACCATCATGAAATGAAAGAATGGCCAATGAATATTTACAAATTAGAATTTTGTATTTTAGTCTTATCAATTTTACTACATGGATTTTCTAAAGTAGTAAGTTAAGATGTAAGAAGTCGGTGCTTAAGTGCAATAACAAATTCTTTTTTTCTTTTTTAAAAATAATTTCTACCACTTTATCCATTAGCTTTGTGAAGAATCATGGATAGAACTCTGACTACTTTTTTTTGCCATGTTTCATTGTGGTATAATGTGGTTATTTTTAAATAAAAACTTTAGGTTTTTGTAAATTTTTAAAGAATTTCATTGATAAGACATCTATGTAGTTATTTATTCATCTGGGTTGCAAATCTTTACAATCAGCAGTCAACATTCCACATACTGATAAACATTTTCTAGCAATTTTATTATGTCAAATAATTGCCAATTTTTTAAAACTTCAGATTCAAAACTTGCCTGCCAACCTATATCTATGAATTCAATGCTGCTTCAGACACTTGACCTAATGTAGGCTCCTAGTATTAGAAAATTTCTTTTGACTTGATTAGCTTTTATGGAGACTTGACTCTCCTTCTGCCTTTATCACCATTACTTCAGGGATTGATCCTTGGGATGATGATGGATAGGGGACTTTTATATCAGGTCAGAATTCATGGGGTTGGGTTAATCATCAGTTGAAAATCCTTGAAGATTATGATGGAATAAAATTGGTCCTTGCCTAATTGGCGTCCACTGGCTAAGCCAACGTAGTTTAGCATTAGTATTGACTCTCTTATTTGAAATTTGAGAATTTGCTTTATGTGATTAGACACATCAATTCATTCACACTCCTGTCTTTCCATACACTTTTCCTTTTTTTCCTATTAAAAGTATTTGAACATTATGGGATTGGAAATTATGAGCCCAGAACCCATGTTTCCACTCCTGGGTCAATGTCATGGTAATAGCATGTTTAGCATGTTATTGTATCCTGTCTTAATCTCCTATCAATGTCTTATATTAAGATTGATACCCTTGTTGCTTCCTTCACTTGGTATTACATGTTGGTATTTCCAGGTATTGCCTGTTTTCCATGAATGGGCCTGATCAGTGAGAATTACTTAATGTTGATAACCTACTTTAGGCTCACTAATATAGTCAAATTTAATTTTTTTCTTGGTGTGGGCTTCAAAGGGGTTTCAAATTTTGTCATTATTTTAAAGTTAAAAACTCTGCATGTTTGTGTGAATTATGTGGGAAAGATTGAGCAGAAGACCTCTAGAGTATTAGGTGGTAAACAAAACTACATGATCTGAAGCAGGCCCCGGTCCCAGCAACCACAGACCATTCTTTTGTATGCATGATTCTCACACATCTGGAAGCCTGAACTCTTCCTGTGTACATTTGTTTTAATATTACTGTTTTTGTGGGTTCCTTTACTCTGTTCAAAAGTAGCACTGTCAAAAACCACTAAAACTTAATCCTGCTGTAGTCTTGAATAAAACTGTAATTTGGAAAAAAAAAAAGGATTCGATTAGATATAGAAGAAGTCAAAGTCATCCAATGTATCCTGAGCTATCACCAGTCATCTTGACTTGTCTTAGCACTGGACTTGAATGACTGAAAGAGAGAGTGGGGCTGAGGACTTTGCATAACTCTTCCTCATTTAAATCCAATTTATGTGTGAGTCAAAAGACATCACAAAATGTGACATCATTTTGATCTTCTTCAAGCACAAAGGACAACAACTACCAATTGACTTACCATTATACTAAAAGCTCTTTTTAAGGAAGGAGTATTTCATTCATTGTATTTGTAATTCCAGCATTTCATACTGTGCCTGGCACATAGTAGTTGCCTCATAAATGCTTATTGATTGATGGATAAGGAGCCTGTAGTCTACGAAAATCCCTAGACCTTTTTTCATAAGGATTGGTGTTTAGCCATGATTCTCCCATATAGTCACACTGTTTAAAATGCAGTTTGAGGGAATTCAAGGTTAATGTAGCTCCGTCTTAGCTAATAGAGCAGGTTACCTTTGGAACAAGTGAGAGAAATTCTACTTGTTTTGCTTTCCCTTGTGGCCTCACTCCCAGGTATGTTGTGACATCCATTTCTACACTACTTCACTGGTCCATGCATCTATGCTCCCAAATTATACTACCCCCTACCTCCTGTAAAAACTCACATTCACCTAATGCCCTGCTCCCAGGTGTTTTAAATGAAGGGAAATGACTGGAGGATAGATCATCTAAGGCAGGGACAGTAAACACTCCTGGAGGGTCAAATCTTGCCTGTAGCATATTTTGGGGTGGCCCTTGAACTAAGAATGGTTGGTACATTTTTAAATTTGATAAAAGTTCATTTTAAAATGTAAAAATCATTCCTAGTGGAAAAGCTGTACAAATATAGGCCACAATATGGATATGACCAGCAATAGTAGTTTGTTGACCTTTAATTTAAGATATCTCCAAAAGTAAAATAGAAATAACTACTAACAGTTTAAATCTCTATACATTCTTGAAATACTTATTTTTTGAATAGAACAAATCATTTTTTCTAAAAGAATGAATGGTGAAATTTCAGGTTAATGTGGCATGTAGATATAGAAAGATGTTTTGCTCAAGGAAGAGGGGAATGGTTTTCCTGCTTCTACTCAGAGCCTATTACATAAGTAAGTGCCAAAGGCTAGCCACCATGAGTGACACTGGAATAACAAGACCTCAGAGAATCAAACTTGTCTGAGGATTTACAGAATTCTCCAGTAAGGGAGCCCTACCATCGTGGGCAGAGACTTCCCAAAGGAACAAAAGAACAAAGCTTATATATGCTTAAAAACCATAAAGGAGAGAGAAGGATTTGGGAGGGGAAATTTCAAGAGCTGGATTATTTGATAACATGCCTAGACCTGAATGACAAAGCTGATTGCTGAAATCAGGGAACCTCTGAAGTCTCACTGAACAGATATTATCAAATATTGGGGTGGGGAATATGACAAAGAGGTTCTTTAATTGGTGAGCTAATGCTTAACACAAGATGGAGGGAGTTGTCCTCAGTTTGTGATCCATATTGTACCAAAAGGGTACCATTTCTAAGGTCCTGGAAACACAGTCGAGAAGAGGCTTTTACTGGAGAAAATGGAACAGGTCCATGGGCTGATGTTATATAGTGGGATCTAGATGATAAAATAAGGGTTAGGCGGGCAGCTATGTGATATAATGAACAGAGTGCTGGTCCTGGAGTCAGGAAGATCTGAGTTCAAATCTGGTCTCAGATACTTATTGGCTATGGAATCCTGGGTAAGTTGTTTAACCCTGTTTGCTTCCTTATCTGTAAAATGGCAAACTACTCCAACATCTTTGCAAAGAAAACCCCAAAAGGATCACAAAGAGTCAGACACAACTGAACAATGACAAAGGTATTTTTATCTAGACCATAAATGGCAAAGGAACATAGAAGTAAGTCAGGACATCAGGACCAAGATCTTTTGCTGTCATTTAAAAAAAGGTCTATGCCCAAAAATTACAAGTAACATCTAGACCCCCTGATGTCACCAGTGGAAAGCCAGACATACTTGAGATAGCAACAATGAACTGGGAATGAGATAATGGCAATTAATAATAATAATTCACAAAGTTATTTATTGCTGGGGTTTTTTTAGATAGATACTAGAAAAGCTCAGCTGAGTAGGAAATCGTCTGTAGAAGGCATGTTTAGCCTGGGGAAGACAAGACTCAGGAGACACATGCTAGCTGTCTTCAGGTATTCGAAGAGCTGTCATGTGTAAGAGAGAGCAGACTCGTTTGACCCCAGAGCTCAGAACCAGGAGCAATGATTGGAGTTACAAAGGAGCAAATGTAGGCTTGATATAAAGAAAAACTTTGCAGCAAGAAGAGCTGTCCAAAAGTGGAATAGGTTACCTGGGGAGGGAGGAAGGTCTTTCCCTTGAGAGGTCTTTATGCAGAGACTAGGTGACCACTTGGTGAGTTTGTTGTAGGAAGAAGAATCCTTTTGAGTATGGATGGAAATAGATGGTTGTTTAAGTTCTTTCCAATTCAAATTCTGTGATTCTTTGGCAAAATGATGGTTTATCTCATGTGACATCTCTACCCCAGTTTGAATTCTTTTTCTTTAAACCCATACCTTCCATCTTAGAGTCAATATTATGTATTGGTTCCACAGCAGAAGAGCAGTGGGGCCAGGCCATGGGGGTTATGTGATTTGCCCAGGTCACACAACTAAGAAGTGTCTGAGATCGGATTTGAACCCAAGACTTCAAATCTCTAAGACTAGCTCTTAGAAAGCATTCTTTAAGGCAATGATATAGTAGCCATCCTTCCTCAATGCAACAGAATGACATTGGGTATAACTAGCATGAGCACAAATCAAGGAGGGACACCTAGATTCAATTCAAAAACTATTTATTGAGGGCCTGCCCTCTGCAGGGCACTGTGTTAGGCACTAAGGACACAAAGGTTGTTTTTTTTAAACCCTTACCTTCTATATTAGAATCAATATTGTGTATTGGTTGCAAGGCAGAAGAATGATAGGGGCTAGGAAATGGGGATTAAGTGACTTGCCCAAGATCACACAGCTAGCAAGTATCTGAGGTCAAATTTGAACTCTGGACCTCTGGTCTGTAGGCCTGGCTCTCAGTAGTCTGAGCCTCACTGCCCCAACACAAAAAAAAAAAAAGGCCCTGTCCTCCAGGGGCTCACATTCTAACAGGGTGGTGATGATATGCACACAATCAAATAAAGCTAAAGAATCCCATACAAATTATTCTGAAAAAGTGAGATGAGGCAGAAAATATTTTTACTTTGAGTGGTAATGGGGGAAATATATTGATTCAGAAAATCACTGATAAAAAAAAAATCAAGGCTCTGTTTTGAACTCTTCAGTAGTGAATGAATAAGTTAACAAATGCACATTACCTTTGTAGACTGGATGGAATGCAAGGTTGGGCCATGCTCAGGGAATATCCTGGCTCATACCATTCTGCAAAGTAAAGGAACTGCAAGGAAATCTGGAAAACAGGGTTGGAATGCTGGCTCTTTGAATGTTTGTGTCAGAGCAGTAGTTATGTTTATAAAGATACCAAAAAATATATACATATACTTTTGGGTTTCTCTCATATACACACCCCAATAATAAATAAACAAACAAATGGAAGTCATTCTAGGGAGTTTGTAGTGATGGATTTCAGAATAGGCTCAAAATTAACTCAAAGATATCAAAAAACCTAGAATGTAATGAGATTTCAGTGACATTACACCTACAGTACCATAAAATATAGGTTGAAAAGGACATTAACCTTGAGGTTTGCTTTTTTCTTTTTTTTAAAAAAGGAATGGAAGGAGGAGTAACTTTGGAGGACCAAAAAGGGAATGAAAGTATTGTGCCTTGTTTCAATGAAATATCAAATTGACCTTTTTTTTGCTAGCATTCTATTTCTCTCTGCCATTTAATGTTGGCAGTCAGCCCAAGCAAATACAGTAAAAAGAAATAGGCAAAGAGAATTGTACCCTCCCTTTGAAAGAAGTTACACTTAGTACACATACTCATTTCATAGCTTACACTACTGCAAAGGCTCCAGTGTCACAAGGGACGTCGTTGTCTTGCATGGGTATTGCTTACTGTCCGGGTACTAGCTAGCTCCATCTGTTAATAGTTTCCCTAATTGAAATGGGTTAGGAAACAATGGATTCCTCTTCAAGGTAACCTTGTATAAATGTGTACATATGAGCCTACATCTTTCCAAGTCTCCGGAACACTCATCAGAGCTGTGGGAATGAAGGCAACAGCCTGCCTGCTGACTGAATGTGTAAATAAACATGTTCCTTCATCTTTTCACTATGGAGGTAGGAAATTCGAGGGAGATTTCTTGGCCCTGCCGTTTTGGAAGTGAGGGGGCTGTCTACACGCAAACTAGAAAAGGATCTAGAAATAAATGAGAGGATTGCCAAGTGTCCCTTCTCTTCTGAGAAAGACCTCCACACATGTAGGAAGGTGAAGTTTGGGCGTGCCTCTGTGGTTATTCCTGTAAAACAGCAATGAAAATAATGTAATTGTCAGTTTCTAAAAGCAAATATGTTTAAGGAAGAATATTATTAGATACTCAAGGTAGGGGGCAACTGTGAAACTTCTAGAAAGAGAAGTCTCTGGTTGTAGCCTCCACTTCTTCACTTTTTATTCCATCTTCACCACTCTATGGATGTCACTCTCACCACTGACCTCTTTTTTGTTAGGCAGCTAAGAGGTTCAGTGGATAGAACACCAGCCTTGGAATGAGGGAAACAAGTTCATATCTATTCCCTGATATCTACTGGTTTTGTGAACCTGGGTAAGTCATTTAACCTCAATTTTCCCATCTGTAAAATGGGAATAATAATAGTACCTAACTCCCAGGGATGTTATAAGGATCAAAGAAGAGAATAATTATAAAGTGCTTGGCTTTGTGATAATTAAAATGTTTTGGGAGCAAGGGAAATATATAGCAATTATGACCACTGAAATATGTTTTCCACTGTGTCTTGGGTTTATATAAATATAAGATGGTCACCAGGGAATATATTCCCAATTTATGAATATGCCCAAGCCAACTGGGTTTTATAGAAAAATTTAATTTATAATACACTGATTAATCAATAGAAAAAGAGAGAAAGGAAGAAAGGAATAAGAATGAATAAATCAGTCAGTTGGTTTTATCACTCACCCAAGATCTCTCTAGGTAAGGCTTCTCATGCCAACCTCAGGCTCCACCTTCAAGAGAGCCTCCTTTCAAGAAATGTTTCCAGAGCCTTCTCCTCCTGACTCCTCCTGAGTTCTCCTTCCACAGCCTCCTTCAAGACCTCTCCAGGAGCTCTCCCTCCAGGACCTCTCTCCTCTCAGCCTCCTTCAGAGCAAAACCTCCTCCTCTCAGAACAAAAAACTCTCCTCCCCCTGTCCTCAGACCCCGCTATCTTTAAGGAAACCATCTAAGTTCCCTCCCCTCAGTTCTCACATCTACCAATCACTGTCGATGTCTCCCCTGTGGCAATGGTGGCTCTAGTTTAACCCAGGACTTCCCAGAGGTCTGTGGCTTTGCACATGTCTGTTGAAGGTCATATTTTCAAATAATTAAATCTTGATCTTTGCTGCAGCCCTTCCTAAATCCTGTTACTCTAAGTAGGGTGGAGATTGTATTTTCCAAGACCTGGTTCTGTCATTCCAAGTATCTATTGTATCAATTCTAAAATCAATCATGACTCAAAGAACTTCCTGTTCTATGCTTAAGCATAGGTCAAAACCCTTTCCATTGTTTAGCAAAAGGTTTCTGTCCTAAAGTAGTCTTAAGTAGGGAGGAGAAGGATCCTCCCATGCCAAGGGGTTTCACATTCCAATAGAGTTCTTACTATCAGTAGGAAATTTTTTCCAGTATGAAATTTCCCAATGGGGAAATTTCCAACATTCATAAGTCTAAGAAATTTAAGGTTTACAGCTTGTAGTGAGCATTACATAAATATTAGCTAGTGTTTTCTTTGGATGATCCATGGCCATCTCCTCTCAATTATATCAGAAAATTAACTCTTCACTTCTCTACACCATCATCCCCCCAATCACCTGGGCTCATAACTTTAAAGTCATCTTTGTCTCTTCCCCATGGATTCAACCAATCACCAATTTTTGTTAAGTATACTTGCAGAGGAATGAGATTTTTTTTGGTCCTCCTCCTTCTTGACCTCTCTTTAAGATCCTATACCCCAGACTATTATATCCTTTTTTTTTTCTTAAACTCTTACCTTCCATTTTAGAATCAACATTATGTATTGCTTCTAAGGTAGATGATTGCTAAGGACTAGACAATGGAGGTTAAGTGACTTGCCCAGAGTCACACAGCTAGGAGGAATCTGGCATCAAATTCAAAACCAGGACCTTCCATCTGTGGGAGTGGCTTGGAATACATTGAGTGACCTAACTACCCTGCCTATCTTTTATTACTCTTCACCTTAGAATCCATCCTCAATATTGATTCTTCACCTTGGAATCGATACTCAATATTTATTCTGAGACAGAAGGTAAGAGTTGTTAAAAACAAACAAACACAACTTCATAATGTTCCTGTGTCAGGTATCTTCTTAGATTTAATCTTATCCCCTTTTCATCTTCGTTTTAAATGTTGACTTCCCCATTAGAATATAACAGAATCTATCTTCCTTTTTGCTTGCATTTCTTTTTTCAATGTGTAGCATGGTGCCATCATGTAAAGACTATGTAAAGACTCAGTGGGTGATATTAAATGATATTAAAACTATTCCAGAGATTTATTTGGTTTCAGGGGCTAAGACTTGGACTATTGACATTGCTTCCTGATGGTTTAAGTACAAAAAACCCAGTGCATAAAGGAATTACTGTCTATTCCCTCTAACTTCTGTTCAACAGCCAACTGAATTAGTGCTGTACCCATGCTGAATATTGTGAAGTTTAAATTGTAAGCCCTGCTTATTTTAAGATTTTAATCACCAAAATTGTAAACACCCTACTTAAAAGTTGAGCATAGAGATGTGCCCATTTTAAGATCTAATCACCAAAAGGTCTGTGACCCACGTGTGCGATAATGGGTGATGAATCAGAATCAACTGACTGCCTCCTCGGCAGTCCTAAAGCAGGACTTCAACTGTGATTGGCAGATATAGAATTAGGGGAAGGCACAGAAAGTGAAGCAAGAGAAAGTGTCTTTAAAAGGAAGTTACAACTTCCTGAATACAGTTCTACTGACAGTTCTTCATTCTTTGGAGTGGAGGCTGGACCTGAGACCCTGTTCCTGGTAAGGTTGTTCTAAAATCTCTTCCTTTGAACTGACACGGGGTGAGTGAAAAGCTAACTCTTAACTGCTGGATTTTCTGAAAAAAAAAAAAAACTAACCTCAGAAGAGACTTACCTTATCCTCTCTCTGATTTTCTTATTTAACTCTTTCTACATTTTGTAAATAAATTTTAAAGAAATCTATTTTGAATAAATTAAATTCCTGGCAACCACACTCTTAAATAATCCAGTCCAAACCTTTTAAAATTAACTCCTTTCCCCCCTTACAATATCCTTTCTCTGCTATTGCTAAATAAACTTTCCTTTTGTCAGCCTTCTAAGTATCTCATTTTGCTGAATTCTCAAACCTATACAACTAATCTAGCCTAAGTCAGACTGAGAATGGAGTCCTTACTATCTCTTACTGTTGAAATTCTTCTCTTACTTCATCTCAGGTAACACTGGGTCTTTGAAGCCTTCTCTGTCCTCCCTATTACCCCCCAAAAGTGATCTTTCTCAAATTTCTCTTTTTGGGGTACCCAGACCTTTTGTATCCTTATCTCACATTTCCCTTCTCTCCAGGAGGTGTGCTGGAGTCAGCTCCAGTCAATTCAAGAATGCTAATTGCTAAATTTCCAGTGTTAAAATTTGTGCCTGGGAAATCAATAAACTATAGTTCAGAACATGGTTTATTGTTTTGTTGGTTGTCTAGATTTAAGAAAGTGATGGAGAAAATTTTCATAATGCAGATTAAAGTTAAAAGTGTATTGTGATGGGGGGGGGGCGGTTCCAGAGCTGGTTGTTAAATATTTATAAGCACAGCTTTTCTCCCCTGTGATTATAAACTTCTTAAGAGAAGGGTATGTGCTGAATCTATATTTGTATCTCTTTAATTCCACAATATACTTTCACATAGTTGATATTTAATAAATATTTCTAAATTGAATTTAAAATGTAGGAGTAGACATTGGCTTTGAGGGGAAGTAAAATTCCTAATATGGTGTAAGTAAGTAGGGTTGGAACACCTACATCAGAAGATATTTAATTTTTCAATGTTTATTTTTCCCCAGCTCATTACAGGTATAAGTGAGTGATAGTTAAATCTATCTAGGGCTATCTAGATATATGGATAGAGACTGGACCCATGAAACTAATAGGGGACTCCTGAGTAGGAAACTCTCCCTTAAAGATGGCATCTGCTTTACAACTTAGAGTCTTAAAACAACAGTTCTTAGAGTGTGATCCATAAGGATCCCTCGGGGTTCTTATGATCCTTTCAAGGAGACTGCTAGATCAAACCTATTTTCATAATAATACTAAGATGATTTAATTTTTAAATATGGTAAATGCCAATAGACATAATTCACATAAAACAAAAGTCCTTTGCTGTCCTCAATATTTCTTTTAAGAGTGATGGCATCCTGAGACCAAGAGCATAAATAAAGAGACCTTCACCCCAGAAAATTTAAGAACCACTAGTCCTAGAAAATTGACTGGAGCACTGAGAAGTTAAACAATTTGCCCAAGATCATGTAGCCTAGGTGTTCCTTACAAATTCAAGAGCTCCATCCACCACACTATATTGCCTTTCCCAGAAACTGAATGTACACACAAATACTCAAATGAATCTTTAATCACAGATTCTTGAGTACTCCCCAAAGCTGTAAATTGCAACTCATCCCTCCCTGCCCTTCCTATGCTGCTCTTAATAGAGTCCATATTGGAGACCTTCCTTTATTTTTCCTGATTTCAGGAGGATACCCACGGTGTATGTGGGCCATAAAGCTGTCATTCCTTTCTCTCTCCTTTCCTGTTGTTTTTCTATAACATTGGTTATAGGTTGCAGCTTGCTTACACATTTCCAAATACAGTACATATATATGGAAAACCAAGGTCATTTTTTTTGGTAATTCTTGATTATTGCCATCTTTAGCTCTTCTAAGCAATAGCATGACATGGCTTCCACCGTCACCATCTCAAAGACTGTGGGTGGAGTGGGAAGAGGCATCTTGAATCATTCAAATGCTGATCACTGCCAGGGAATTGCTCATCATCTCTGCCTCAGGAAAGCTCCCTTTTCAAAATGCATTTCACTAGTCAGCTCCCTCCTTAGATGGTCTCTTTCATCTGTAATATTTTTCCTTTTGTTGTGATACTGCTTCCTCATCTTCCTGATGCTTTCAAAAGTAAAGGAATCCAATCCTGGTAAAGATAAGAACTTCTTCCATACTCACTCCCCTCACCATCCCCATCACTATACCACCCTGTTGTTGCTCAGTTATATCTGACCCTTCATAATTCTAAACACTATATTTCCCATGGAGTTTTCTTGGCAAAGATACTAGAGTGGTTTGCCATTTCCTTCTCCAGTGAAATAGAGATTAAGTGACTTCCTCAGGGTCACATAGCTAGTAAGTGTCTGAGACCAGTTCAAATTCATATCTTCCTGATTCCAGACTTAGTGCTCTATCCACTGAGCTACCTAGTTGCTTCTTCATCCTATACAAACATTTAATAATAGGTAGCATTTATATTGCTACTTAAGATTTACAAAATGTTTCACAAATATAATTGATTCTCACTCCGCTGGGAGGTACTATTATTATCCTCATTTATACAGATGAAGAATTGGAGGTAAACAGTTTAAGAGATATGCATGGGCTCACACACCTAGAAAGTCTCTAGGACTAGATTAGAATTCAGGTCTTCCTGATTCCTGGCTTAGTGTTCTATCCACTGAGCAACCTAGCTGGAGTCAGACTTCAGGCTCAACACTCTATCCATCATAGTAACTGGTTGCCTTGACACATAAGAGAGCAGCATAGGCTATTGACAAACCTATGAACTTTATCTTCTTTCCTTATTTTCTTCTCTTCTCCTACTTCCCCATTAAAGTGGTTATAGTGGAAAGAATACCTACTAGTTTTGGAGAAAGAGGACAGGAGTTCAAATCCCACCTCTCCCAATTACTACATATGCAGCCTTGGGAAGGTGATTTCTCTCTGAGCCTCAGTTTTCTAATCTGTAAAATGAAGAAGTTGGACTGGATAGATGATCATCAAAGTCCATTCTGGCTCTTTTCTGTTGTCATACCTACCTTCTCCTACCCCTTTTAGCTCTCACCTACCTACTACCTTCATAAAAGTAATTAACTGATATCAACTTTAGGTACATTTTCCCCCAAAGAATCCTTATGACAGCCATTTAAAATAGTATCATAATATCATTTATTTATAATATCATTATTCTCATTTTATAGATGAGAAAAACTGAAGCTCACAGATATAGTGACATCTCTGAATTGTGAATTTTCCAAGTATGAAATATCCCAATGGTGAAATTTCCAACATTTATAAGTCTAAGGAATTTTGAGGTTTACACAACAGACATGTGCAAAAAAAAGGACAGATCTCTGGGCTGTCCTAAATCAAGCTAAGTTCTCATTGGTACAGATGAGATGCAGAAAAGTGATGTAAAAATGTCCATATAAGGCACGTCAGTTTCTGCCTCGTTCTCTTTTGCTGGAGAGATGACCCTGGCTGGCAGCATGCTAAGAGTTCCAACATTTTGGAGTGTTGGGTGGTGAGTTTTGCCCTAGAGCTGATTTCAGGTTTGGGCATCTCAACTAAGCCTCTTTGGAGGTCAGGCTGATTCTTTCCTCCTTCACACTCAAAACCTTACTTTCTAGATCTCCTATCTTCCTGCCCGATACTAGTCCCTTCCTTCCTCCTTCTTCTTAAAATCTTCTCTACTATATCAATTAAATCACCATAAAATTTGGCATCTGACTTGGGTATTTTATTATTTGGGATTTCCCTTGGCGACCACTTAAATTTAGATTTTTTTTTTATAGTGTCAACCATAATTTCACCCTTTACAGAATCACATGACTGATAAGTTAAAAGGCATCCCATCTCCTGACTCATAGATCTATGGCTCTCTCCATGACTTTCCACTACATGGCAGCAGGGAACAGTAGATAGAATGAAGGACTGGGAGTTTGAAAGATATAAAATCAAATCTTTCTTTAGACATTTATAAGCTGTATCACCCTGGGCAAGTCACTTGATCTGTCTGAGTCTCAGTTCCTTTATTTGTAAAATAAGAGGGGAAGGAAGTAGTTGGACTCAATAACCTCTAAGATCCCTCCTTCCATCTAAGGAAAGAAAGTGGTCTGAGAAATTAAATGGCACTAAATACCAAAAATATTCTGCCTACTAGAGGTTGGTTGTTGTCCTCTATTCTGGAAGAAGACCAAAATGACATCACTATTGGTGATGTCTTTTAACTCATGCATAAATTGGTTTTAAGTGAGGCAGAGTAGCCCAAAGTCATTGGTCTTCCTCTCTCTTCCAGAGTCATTGAAGTCCAGTGGCAAGACGAAAGTCAGGATGACTGGGTATGACCTGGGATGCAGTGGGATGCAGGGGATAACCTTGACTTTTTCCATGTCTGACCAAGCTCTAAGCACTCCACAGCATCTGCTTCAGCCACCTTCATGCCCATTGGAACAAATTGTTCTTATCTGTCCTTTGAGGTGGGGGTGGAGGTGAGAAATTCTTCACAGGTCTGGGGTAGACAGGCTCCCTTGACACACTGACTGGTATTTGCATTTTGAATGAGGATTCCAAGTTGTAGTCTTGTTTATTCCAAAAGATTGTTTAATCCAAAGGACTGAATTTATAATGGCATAGATTCAGACCCTGTGGTATCCTATGTTGTAGAGCTATGCCTGAATATGGGGTATTTGTATTCTTGGATACATAGTTGTATAAAGATAGGATTAACTTTCCCCTTGTCTATTTTTAGCTAATCAAATCAAGAACTCAAAGCACCCCTACTTACCATTAAATAAGAGGGTTCACGAGTCACTTACTAGAGTAAGCTCACACCTCCAAAGGCTATTGCCCATCCCCAACCTCTCACTCCCCCAGTACTAGGCAAATTGAAAAACTGCAATTGGCTTTCTGTGAAGAAGGGGGAATGACAGGAAGTGATAGGAAGTGGTGTGGAAAAGAGAGGCATAAAAATAAGAGACCAGCATTGTCTGGATTCATTCCCTTCCTCATGTTTGGAGAGATTAGTTCTGGAGATTCCTTTCCTGGCCTCTGGAGAGATTGGTTCCAGAGATTCCTGGCTTTTGGAGTGAGTGGCTAAGATCCCTGCCTTGGCTTCAAGAAGACCTTTTCCCAGAATCCTGTGTTCACTTGCTGGGTGAGTGGCTGAGATTCCTGCCTTGACTTTGAAGGAGGCTGCATTGGTTGAACTCTGGTTGAAGACACCACCAGGACCTCTAGCTGAAGATTATTGAGAAATCCACATGGAGATCAGACTTGGGGAAGCCCTGCTGGGGCAAAGCTGGACACCAGAGAAGCACTTGGGGTTGTAGGCTAGACAATTCTCTCCCTTCCTTTTACATTTTTCCACTTTCACTCTTTCCACCTCTTTGTAAATAAAAGTGCTAAAAGTCATTTTGACTTAAGCAATAATATTTTTAAATCGGCAACCACAATATTTCTTTAGAATTCTCATGTTTAGTGTAAACCTAAATTTAAATATTAAAGTTGTCAGCTTATGGGCACAATTGCTATATGATTATTTTGAGTAGCATGATCAAAACCTTCCCCCAACTAGGATAATAAATTCTAGATAGTTGAGCTGGGGCCTCCATATTTCTCTTATCATTTAGACTGCCTCCCTTTTCTCCCTCCTAGGATTACCACCCAAGAACATGCTTACCTGTCTAGTATATATCTTGTGGACCATTCCTAAACTCAGCTGGTTGTCTAGTCATCCCTTTTAGCATACAAGCAGTTCATTAAGATAGTATCTAGAAACAACCAGCAAATATGGTATTATTAAAGAAACAAAGTAAAAGACAAAGGTTCAAGCCTTGCCTCTGATTCTTAATAAACATGTAGAATGACAAATCAAGGCAGCTAGGTGGTGCAGTGGATAGAGCACAGGTTCTAGAATCAGGAAGACCCAAGTTCAAATGTGACCCCAGAAACTTCTTAGCTGTGTAACCTTGGCCAAGTCATTTAACCTCAATTTGCCTGTTTCCTCATATTTAAAATAAAGATAGTATAACACCTACCTCTGAAGGTCGTTGTGAGGAAAAAATGATATAATAATCATAAAGTTCTTAGCACAGTGTCAGCTACTTAGTAGGCTTTGTAAAGGTATAGCTATTATTACTTTTAGTGGATAGAGCCCTGGAATTAGAGTCAAGAAGACCTAGTTTTGGGGATATGTGGCTCAATAGATAGAGTGTCAGGTCTGGAGTCTAGAGGCCCTGGGCTCAAATCTGGCCTCAGATACTTCCTAGCTGTGTGACCCTGGGAAAGTCAATTAACCCTGTGTGCCTTACCCTTGCCCTTCTGTCTTGGAGTTATTACTAGGACAGAAAGTAAAAGTTTAAAAGAAGAAGAAGACCTAGTTTCAAATCCCATCTCAGATGTTTTCTAGCTGTGTGACCCTGGCCAACTTACCAGAACTTTCAGAATCTGTTTTTTTGAAAGACTAGCAAAATAGAGATATTTTTGCCTATCTTACAGTATTTTTGAGAGGATAAAATGAGATAATATATGTAGAGTGCTTGGAAAACTTTAAGGGATCATATAAATATGAACAATGATTAATAGCTAGAGACATCTGGACCATAGGAGGAAACAAAAATGTTGTTAAGAAGACCTGAGTTTGACTCATTTCATCCATTTCTCACTTTATTTCATCCTGTAATTCATTTCTATTTTTAAAAAGAATTAAACTATTCTAATATGTGAATGTATGTATGTATAATATGTGTATATAATGGCTTTATGATAGTTTGGTAAAGTCATTTTTACCTCTGAGTATCCTGAACAATTCTTTAATACTCTAACTTATGATGCAGGTTCAGACTTGATAGAGCAAGTTTCCTCACTGGCAATTTGTTCTACCAATGAAATCATAGGGTTGAACACACACACACACACACACACACACACACACACACACACACACACACACACGATTATTAGCTATGTGATTTAGGACAAGTCACTTAACATCTTTAATCTCAATAAAATGATAGGGTAAAATATTCACAGCATCATTTTCTTATGGTAGCAAAGAATTTGAATGAGAGTGCACAGTAACTGGGAAATTACTAAAATTGTGGTCCATTAATAGAATATTGTTGTTTTGTAAGAAATTATATGAAGACAAATGGGAAGATTTCAATGAACTGATTCAGAGTGATGGAAATAGAACCAGGAAAACATTCTATACAGTGATGGCAACAATGTAAATGAAAAGAACTGTTAGAATTATATCTGCATCTGGCCACAGACTTGATTTTATTTAGTCAGAAACAAGTAGGGGAAAAGGATGAAAGAAAGAGAGAGGGGGTAGGCATCTTTTATGGAAGATTTACCCTAATCTATCTTCTTCATTTAGCTTGCTGTTCCTAAGCAACCTTGTGCCCCCTCCCACTGCAATTAATACCAACAAGGAAATCAAGAGACCGAAATCTGGCCTTGGCTCAGTTTATCAAACTTCCTATTCACTGACTCTCACACATTATGCCTCATGAGCTAAATGTCACCTTTTCTTCTTTACATAGGCCATCCAGGGAGCCACCTAACCTGCCTCTTGGCCTCCTTGTCTACCACCTCAATTGCTGGCTTTTCCTGCTGACTAGAGGGGGCACCTATTCTAGTCTCCAAAAGTATCCAAAGTTACATTTCTATCCTCATGATCAAAGTCCCCTCAATAATTTCCTGCACACAGAACAATAACATGAACCTGAATACTAATTATGTTTGACATGAAAATGTACCTCTCTCCTTTCTTTGGAGAGGTGAGAGAATAAATGGGTGGAATCACTGTATAGAATGTTTTCCTGGTTATACTGCCATCACTCTGAATTAGTTCATTGAAATCTTCCTATTCTCAGTCACAGTTGTGTAGTGTGTTGATTAGCTTGGCATCTTTTTTTATTTGTTTGTGGGTTTTCTTTTGTTGTTGTTTTTTTTTTCTTGCATAAGCAGGCTCATTGGGTAGGAAAGAAATGAAGGGATGAATATATACAGAAATGAATGTAACTTGTAAATGAATGAAACTTAACAAAAAAAGGATGTTGGGCAAAATGAATTAAAAATTCTTTCTAATCTGATGTTCTCTGGTAACATAACTTTCAAAGGGGGCATTTCCATTTTAAGAGGAAATTTTGAGAAGATAGAAAAGCCTTTAAGACACAAAAGAATAACCTGTTAATATTGGGTAGGGAAGGAATAAAGTGGGGCAGAGAGCCACCTACTCCAAAGGTTGGACACAATAAAGAAGCTGGGATTTGAGATAGAAGTAGAATCTTGCCTGGGTAATGGGGAAAAGAGCTCACCCTTGCTTCTTTCTATCCAATTTAGTTGCTAATTCCACTGCTCGGGGTGTGAGGTTTGGAAGTGGTGGCTGGTTCTCCTATGGCAGTGATGACAAACCTATGGTACAAATGCCAGAAAGGGTACACAGAGTCCTGGCAGTTGCCTACCAGGGTTCATTACTAGAAAGTCAGAGGGACTGAAGTGGGGTTGTTCCCTTCCCCTTCTCCATGAGCCTGAGGACATTCCTCACTTCCCCTGCCCCTCTGCCCAGCAGCTCAATGGGATCATTTTCTCTCTCTCCTGTCTGGGGTAAGGCATGGGTAGGGAGAAAAGTGTTCACATGCTTCATGAGGGTATGGTGCAGACAGCATCCTATTGAGTCTTTGGTGAAGGTGATTCCCATGTTGGGGTAGGAGAGGAGCTAAGTATGAGGGGAGCATAACTTATAGCATGGCACTTAGCTGAAGGGGAACAGAGCTGGAGGGGAGCAGAGCATTTGGACCACTCTCATCCCAATCTCCACATGTGCCTCTCATCACTTGACCCTCTGTCCATCAGTCCAGTTCCTTACTCCCCTGTCTGGGGTAAGGGGAGGCTGGGGGAAGCCAGGTGGGAGGGCAGGGCTCAGCAGTCAGTCTGGAGGGTGGAGTGGGGGTGGAGCCTGGCACTCTATCTCTAAAAGGTTCATCATCACTGTCCTTTGGTGTCCCTCAACTATGACTCTGGTGATCCACTTCAATCCAACAGCCCCTTACTAACTGCCTATCAGATTCAAAGCCCTATGCCAGGTGCTGGGGTTACAAATAGAAAAATCAATAAACATTTAAGTGCCTCAAGGCAAAAGGTTTTCCCTGGCCTCAAGGTATTTACATCTGACAGATACAAACACCAAAAGAGCAAACTACTTTCTTTCTAGGAGATTACATTCTACTTGGGATAAGGGGACAGGGGTCAGCTGGGTTTAGGGTAGAGATGGAGTGAGAATACAACAAAGAAACATAAGTGGAGGACCTGTGATTGGTATAGGCAACCCCCTGAGGAGGAAACTGTCCTTTGCCAGGGTATAACACCTCTTCTAAGGCTTAAAGTTTTAAAGAGTTGCTGAAAGTATCTGTCTGTCCCCTTTGCTCCTGGAATCCCTATGAATGGAGGGTTGAGTGGAGAAGTCCTTCCAAAACTTCCATTTAAGGAGGATGCCTAGGCTAACCATCAAGAGATGGTTTCCCATTCACCTGCACTCCTTTGGACTCCTTTCCAAATCAATTACCTTCCTTTCCCTCACCTTCCACTTCCCCTATTCAGCTTCCTTTTGTATGTTGTCTTCCTCTCCCCCATTAGATTGTAATCTCTTTAAGAGCAGGGACTATCTTTATCTTTTTCTTCTTATATCCTATTTTCTTATTTTTTCTTATAGGAAATGGTAAACTACTCCAGTATCTTTTCCAAGAAAATTCCAAATGAGGTTACAAAGAGTAGGACAACACTGAAATGACTGAACAACATATACATAAATATTTGAGAAGGAAAAAAGAACTAACAATTAAAAGGCTCAATAGGAGGTGATCCCAAGAGTTGGACCTTGAAGGAATGTAGGGATTATGAGACTGTGGGGAAGAAAAGATTTGCATTCCAAATAGTGGGCAGTTTGTGCACACACAAAAAAATGGAGGCAGAAGATTGACTGCCAAGTTCTGGAGTCCAGCAAGACCAACTATACCATAAAGTACATGTTGAAAGCATAATAGGAAAGAAGCCTGGAAACATTGGCTCAAGCCAGATGGTGAAAGGCTTTAAATGTCAAATTGAGGATTTCATATTTTATCCTAGAGTCAGTAGGGTGCCACCTATGGTCATAACATAGCAGCTTCTGGCGACAGAGTCCAGGGGGTTGGAGAGAGAGAGAGGGAGAGAGAATCAGGGTTATGTACAGGGTAGGAGGGTGGCCTCTGGACAGCCACCCTACTTTCCTCCCCACTTTTTTTTTCCCCACAAGGAAGCAATTCAGTGCAGACTTGGCATGCAGCCTCTAAAAGGTTGCCAACCCCTGGACTCTATATAATGCTGACCCTGCAGGAGAGCCTCAGAGTTCATGACTCCATCAGTCTTCAGCCAAAGCACACAGGTGCTGCTGGGCAGTGGAGCATCCAAAGCCAGCTCTCACTTTGGCTGTTGAAACAAGGAGCTCTTTAATTTCCCATCAGGATATCACACTTTCCTGATGGGTGAGTCTTGGCTCAGAGCATCCAATGTAGCTTTAGCTACAGGAGAGGACTGTTTGCTTTACTTGGGAAGGGCAAGGAGAAAGGTTGACAGGGAAAACAAATAAGAAGCTCAAAATCACCCCTGATGCCCAATATGGGCTGTGAGCTGGAGAATTTGAGAGGGTTACATCAGAGATTCCCAATCATTTGTTGAAAATGAAGGTACTTCCTTAATAAACAAAATGTTACATGATAGGAATTATACTTTTTTTGTTTTGTTTTGTTTTTCTTAAACCCTTACTTTCCATCTTGGAGTCAATACTGTGTATTGGCTCCAAGGCAGAAGAGTGGTAAGGGCTAGGCAATGGGGGTCACGTGACTTGCCCAGGGTCACACAGCTAGGAAGTGTCTGAGGCCAGATTTGAACCTAGGACCTCCCATCTCTAGGCCTGGCTCTCAATCCACTGAGCTACCCAGCTGCCCCCAGAATTATACTATTTTTTAAAACACATAAACTCTTACCTTCCATTCTCGAATAAATTCTGTGTATTGTTTCCAAGGCAGAAGAGTCTTAAGGGCTAAACGATAGTGATTTGCCTAAGGCCACACACCTAGGAAGTGTTTGAGGCCAGATTCAGAGCTTTAATTACTTCTTAAACATATTTGATACTTCAGTAATAATTACCAATATGTCAGATCTTAAAAAATTATTTTTTTAAGCCTTCCTATCAAGTTTTCTCTCCCCCTTCTGAGGCCAGATTTGAACCTAGGACCACCCCCAGTCCCATCCCTCTCTAGGTCAGGAATTATACTATTAGTATCTGTGGATTGAGAAAATACATAATAGAAAGCTACTGTGAGTTCTGTCATTTTGTTTTTAAATAGACTTGCATTTTACTAATATTTGAGAAAGAGTAATACATATATGGGTGAGACATAATTTATTCATTCTACAAAAGGCATCCTTACTTTTATTTATTATCCTGAGTCATACTGTATATTTTATTGAAGCTAAATAAAGATTAAAAAAAAACAATGATCAGTATATATGGACTTAAAAGACTCTTGAGTTGGTCTCAAGGGTCCTTGGCCCAGAAGTTGGTAACCATGGTGCTAAAGCAAGTGATGCTAGTTGCTAATCAGGATAACTAAGGCAAGGCGCATAGGGCTTTGTCCCAGAACATTAAAAATGAGAGGATACAAAAAATTTTAATTAAGATTTTGACACTGAAATTTAAAATTTTATTAAATGTTATTTTGACAGGACTTACATTCCATCAACAACATAGAAATAACTGGGCTTAGCACCTAGTTAGCAAGAACAATTAGTTAAAATAGGAAGCTATGAGATGGTATGCTTTCTTTTACCCCATGTCTGCATTCCAGGTAAGTTCCTCCATATGCCAGTGTGGCTGCAGGAGTCCTTGTAGCATACTGAAATCTCTCTCTGTTTCTTCATGGGGTAATATCATGGGGTCTAACCTATCCCTGGTTCTTTCTCACCTTGTGTCTCTCTCCACCACCACCCCAGCTGAAGTTTTTTAATTATAAAATTTACTTAATTAAAAAAAAAGTTGATTTGACAATAGGCCACATGTTACTTGTTCCAGGCACCAAAATTTCAGTCATGACTCTGTTGCTAAGGACATCAAGCTAACAAGTTTTATCCAAAGTCAACTAGAAATTTCATCTGAAGTCAAGCTAGTAAGTTTCATTCCTATGACAGGCCAGTTAGCCCCATTTTCTTCTACACTACTATTCTTTTGATTTCTGCTCTCTCACCCCTGTCTGCTCTTTCTCAGACCTATGCCTACTCTTTACATAACAGATAAGTTGAGAAAATGAGAATGGTTGAATGAACTATCTCTTCTACTAAAAAAAAGAAATCTCAAAACTCTTATCCTTTAGCCTGAGGAAGGAAGTCTGGATAGTTGTCTGGCTCTATTACTAATCATTTGGGTGCCCTCAGGCAAATTGCTTAATTTTTCTACCTCCCAGTTTTCTTATCTATTACTATTCCAGGAGCTAATGTCTCTGCCTTTCTCAGGATTGTTGCAGGAATGAATTCAGTTTAGTACACTTTTATCCAGTGCTTACCCAGTACCAGAAATTAGGTGACTACATTTTTTTAAATGAAACTCACAAATTTAACTTTGTCACTTGGGAATTTGCCTTCAAGGAACTCCCAGACTTGACCCTAGACCAAGTTCCCAATTATCTCTCCCTAGATAGAATTAACAGCTATAATCTAATCTTAAGTACTTTTTTGTCTTGGAAGTTTCTCCTGTGTATCTAGGCTTCTCTCACATAATCTTCCTTTCCTAGCCTCCAGGTAAGCCTATCAGTTGTCCTTTTCCTTTATTTCCCAAAGTGTTTATAAGACCCCAAGTTCATTGGAAATTTCCATGATGGACATTTCTATTCCTGGTGCATTTTCCCAGAGACATCATTTCCAGAGTCCCAGAGCTTGGCTCTGTGTGGTGTATGTTTATGACTCTGTGTGGTGGCCATATGAACTCTCTCTCCCTTGCCCTGATTAACAACTTGTTTTTCATAACTACTTTAATGGCTCTGTGTTTTTCCAGGTGGACATATTTTAGATGCTAAGGACACAAAGATGAAAAAATGCTACCTTTACCTACGTATCCTATCCAGCACCCTGGTGTTCTATGCCTCACCTAATACCAGTCCTTTTTCCAATACAGAACCAAGTCCCTTTCCTCCCCAATCTGTCTGTCTTTCCCCAATCTCTTTAATGGGAAAAGGGACAGGAGTGGGCAGGAGCTCTATTCCCCTCCTCAGGACCCTATAAGGAAGAAATGGTCAACAAGTAAAGCTGTATAAAAGTAGAATCCATTATTCTGGGGAATAGAGGACTTCCTTTTTGAGAGGTCTCCAAATAGAGGCTGGATGACATTTTGGGGGGATATTTAAAAAGGAGATCTCCTTTAATAATGGGCTAGATGAGACTGCCAGAGGGTCACTTTGAACTCTGAGGTTTGGTGGAGTTTTAGAAGGGCACAAGACTTGAAGTCAGAAAGATCTAAGTTCTGCCCCCAACACTATTTGTGTGACCCTGGACAAATCACTTAATTTCTTGGTGCCTCAATTTCCTCATATATAAAATGAAAAAGTTGGACTTCATGGCCTCTAAGGTCTAAATCTGTGCTCCTATTGACCCCTTTGAGAGGTTTAGAGGAGGAAGTGCCTGATCTGAGCCTTAAAAAAAAAAATGTAATACATATAGTAAGGCTTTGAACAGTCATGAAGAGCCCTGCACCCACATAAGATGTTACTCATTGAAGGATAACAAGAGGCAAGTGCCTCCTGAGCCAAGGCAGAGAAGAGGGAAGGAGAGACCTAGGCCCGAGAAGGACATTTTGTTTGTTTTGTTTGTTGAGTCCAAAGGGAATTGGAACATTTGAGACTGCTTGGCAGCTGCCCAAAAGCCTGAGGTTCTTAAAGAAAATGCATTCTGAATGTTAGCCTCCAAGCTGGCATATCTATAATGTGAGAGAAAGGAGAAGCTGTCAGGAATATGGCTCACTAATTCACTGTGGAATATCCTGGACCCCACGCTCAGAGGGAGCAGCTTAACCCTTGATAGGAATCACAGAACCATACAATGTCAGAGAGAGCTCGAGATGATTTAGTCTCAGCATCTTGTTTTATAAATGAAGAAACAGAGGCCCAGGGAAGGGAAGTCATATATTTAAGGTCACAGTCCATTAACAGCAGTCAGTATTCAAACCAAGATCTCCTTCCTGTCTCCTAATCTCCTGTTCTTTCATCCAAACTACTCCTCTTATAACTGGTGCTTAGGTCATGCCTGAAGATTCATCTGACAGCTTGGCCACATTGCTGGAAACTGGTGTGGGCCACTGAAAATATTTGTAAGGGTGGTGATATTTTTTCAACCCTCTCTTGAAGGGCAGTGTAAGCAGAGGTGAAACAAGAAATTCCCATGTCTTGAATGATCTTTAAAATGTATACCCAGGGTTGTCTCTTAAGAAAGTTTATCTCCCATAACCTAAAATCTCCCCCTTTTGTTCCCCTCTTCCTTCCCCCTCCCACATACTTTCTCCACTATCCTAGTCATCCATTGCCTTCAAGCTGACCTACTGCCTGTCTTTATTATGTACCAAGCCATATACCTTCTACCTTTCTCATTTTCTTCTTTCCTATCAAAAGCTTCACTCTACTAGCTCCCCCTATGCATAAGATGTAAACTGTCATACTCAGATATCAGTTACTGTTTATTAACATCTCATTACAGTTTAACAGAGGAATAAGTTTCAAATAGCCATACTGCAAACACCTGGGGGAGATATTGGGGTGGGTGAGTGGGGGGGTCTGGAAAGCCTTCTCAAAGTTCCTCAAATAACCTCTCCATAAATTGTACCCTTCCAAATCACACCTCTCCCCTGACAGCCACCTACTCTGGCTACAAAGTAGATCCTCAGCTCCCTAGCCTCAAGTGACTTCCATGCTCTAAATACCTTGTATCTATTTCATATATACCTATATAATAATATGTTGTCTCCCCAACCAGATCAAATATAAGCCCTTAGAAGGCTGGTATTTTTTTCACTTGGTTTTGAATCACTATTGCCAATTTATATTGAGCTGAGCCAATAAATTCTCTCTCCTTACCTTTTCAACTCCTCCCAGCAGGGAAATGAAAAGTGAGTGAAGATGTTGTTCCCATAACCTCAAAAATCAGAATAGCTACCTGGGCACAGAAATTAACCCCAAAGTTCGGAAGAGACAACCCCTTTCCAGACCAGGTAGGGCACAGCTGAGAAGGACACTGAGCTCCCTGAGAGTTTATCCTGGTATAACCACAGTAACTGTGTCTGCCTGTTTGTGCCACTGGGCACTTTTTTTTTTAACCTAGAGGAATCACTTTCAACAATCCTTTCCTTTGACCACTCCTGCCCCCTCCAGCTCTCACTCCTAATTGCTAACCCATTTTTTTCTTTTGGTCTTTCCTGGAGTCCAGATTTTTTTCTAAAGATCAAGATTGTGGGCTATTTGCAGGAGTTGTTTTTCATGAACCAGGGAGAAAAATATTAATGGGATGCAGGAGAAGCTGTAGGACTTTTTGAACAAAAGAACTCATTGAATAAGCAATGGGCATTATATGCATCTATTTTTAAAGATGAAGCTGTTGGTCTTGGAAGACCGGGAACAAATCAGCCTAGAGAGTATTCTGAAGGTCATCAAACACTGATGGAAAAAATCTGAAGTTAGCCTTTGGAACAAGGTGCAAAGTTTTATAGCCCTGGGTCCTGCTGGTCCCAATTCAGATGTCACAGGCAGTCAGCATATATCAATTTGAAGTGTCACTCCAGTCTCCCAGGGTGTCTTTAATAGACAGGGTCTCCCTACTGAGACCCCAGTTTTCCCCTTCCTGACTTGGTTAGGAAAGGCGAGGTCTGATTTAATAATAGATTCAGACCTTATTATTACCGAAGTTTTAGATCCTTTTCAGTAAACTCCAACAGAGGTCCCTTTGGTGAATAATTATGGACCTTTCATATTTCATTAGCTTTGCCTCACCTTTACCCTAGCTGAGGGAGTTGCTCTATGGCAATTTCTGCTGCCCTACCAGTGGACAGCTTCCACAGGGAGGGGAAGGAAGGAAAGAAAGAAGCAGAGGGTTAATGGGGTATAAGAGAATTTCCCCAAGACTACCATCCTGTTAATAATAGCCTGCTAATTGCTTGTTTTCAGGCTCCAAAAGCAAGAGATCTGTTAATGGCAAACCCAAAGTCGACCATAATGTATTTTTCTGAGAAGTGGTGGTGATTCTATCTGCTTAAAGGCATTGTGGCCTGGTAAAAAGAATACGAGGCTCAATCTCGCTCATCTGTAAAATGAGGATGATAATAATAACTGGTATTTATTAGCTCTTTGATTATTGTAAGGTGCTTTACACATATTACTCCATTTGATCCCCTACAACAACTCTGGGAGACAAATACTATTATTATCCTCATTTAACAAATGAGGAAACTGAGTCAGATATAGGGGAAGTGATGCCACAATTCAGTAAGAATATGAGATAGGTTTTAAATAATATGAGATAGAGGAGCTAATATGTTGATCACAAAGATACAGTTTCAAATCTTACCTCTGACTCATACTTGCTTGATGGTCCTCAGCAAGTCAGTGATCCAGAAAATTGGGGCTATAAGCTGCAGAATGCTTTCTATTCTGCTTGGGTAGAGGGATCCCCATTGAGGGAAATTTAAATCCTCAGTGAAATTTTTAAAATTTAATTTAAATTGAATTTCCAGTAAAAATATTTTTTAAAATACCTACTACAAAGTATTATTAGGTAGTATTTTGCAGATCTGAAAGTGCAAGAGCATAGTATAATGAGAAGAACATTGGATTTAGATTTAAGATATCTTAGGAGTTCCAGCTCTGGCATTTATTAGTTACCTGAACCTGGATAAGTCATTTAACCTCTCTGAAACTCAGTTTACTGGTCCATAAAATGGAGTTATTGGGGTTACATAGGGATAAGTAGACCAGCAACAGTTTGATGCCTCAGTTTCCTGGGTCATCAAAAGGTTAAGGGATTTGCCTAGAACCAATAAAGCAAGTATGTGTAAGAGGGAAGACAAACCCATATCTCTACTTTTTTATGATGATTTAAAAATATACAATATAATATATAACATAATAATGTAATATATAACTTATTTTTAATATGTAACAAATTATAATAAATATGTTTATACAAGAGACACCATTTATCACATTAGCTATGTGATAAAATCTATGGAAGCTATAATCTATATAATCTATAAAAGCTATCCAAAAATCTATGCCTCATTCTTTTTTTCCTCTCTTTTGCACCCCTCTCCTCTCTCCAAGAAGGCAGATAATGATATAGGCCATACATATATTATCATATAACACCTATTTTCTGTTTATCATATTGTGAAACAAGACACATATTAGTTACACTAGAGAAAAACCCACAAAGGTAATAAAGTAAAGAATGTTATGTTTTTATATGCATCTGGACTGTGTCTGCTCCTTTTATTAGCTATGGATACCCTTTTTCATCATGAGTTCCTTGAAGTTGTTCTGGATCCTTGCCATGTTGATAATAGTTAATTCATTTATAGTTGATCATTGTACATTATTATTGGTGCTGCATTCAGCATTCTTGTTCTGCTCACTTCACTTTGTATCACTTCATATAAGTCTTCCAGGTTTTTTGTGATCATCTTATTTGTCATTTCTTATGGTATAATAGTATTCCATTGCAGTCATATACCACAACTTGTTCAACCATTCCCCAACTTGATAGGCATCCCTTCAGTTTTTAGTTCTTTGTCACCACAAGAAGAACTGCTATAAATATTTTGCAACATAGTTTCTTTTCCTTTTTCTTTGATCATCTTGGAAAATAAACCTAATAGTTTATTACTGGGTCAAAATGTATACATAGTTTCATTATTCTTTGAATATAATTCCAAATGACTCTCCAAAATTGCTGGATCAGTTCTCAGTTCTACCAACAATACATTAGTGTTCCTATCTTTCTACATCCCCTGAAACATTCATCATTTTGCTCTTTTGTCATTTTAGTCATTCTGATAGGTGCAAGATGGTATCTCAGAGTTGTTTTGGTTTGCATTTCTCTCATCAATGATAATTTAGAGCATTTTTCACATAATTATAATATATATCTTTCATATAGCTTTGATTTCTTCATCGAAAACTGCTCTGGCTAAAGTCATCTATAAGTTCACTCATCAAGTAACTTGACCCTTAAGGAATGGATCTATCGATTTTTCAGTGTTTCCTAGACTTTATAGAAGTCATTTTCTAGTTTACAGACCTATAATACTTTTACAAATGTTAATCATGGTATGGAAGTGACTCTGAATCCTCACCAGCTATACCAATGAGGTACAAATTTTGTTAGGTTCTATCATATTGGAAAGATTTTGAGTATGAACAATGTAACAGATCAAGCTTCTTTTCTAACAACCAACTTGACTAAATACCATGCAGCATATGACCAATTGGCTGTTCATCTAGAAATACATATATATATATATATATATATATATATATATATATATATATATATATATATATATATATATATGAGAAGGATTGACAACTCACAAAGCAATGGAAAACAAAAAGGACCTTCAGTCTGTGTGGCCCCATTCTACTTCCATAGTAACAGAGGTAAAGTGGTGAGAAAGGGGTAAATGAATATTAAGAATCACACAGTTTCAGACCAACATTAAACTTTACTTTGATCACTGCTACTCTGAATGAGAGCCTCTTTTTAAATGATCATCAAGCAAGCACATTACTGAGAAAATGAGTCATATAAATCTTGGCATTCTTATAATAAATAAAACCAGAAGAAAAAAGGAAGTTACAGCTAACTAGAAGGATGGCTCACTGGTTCTCCTTGGAAAAGTAAAGAAGTTGGCAGAATGGGTTTTAATCACAACTTCAAAGGGAAAAAAGGAAAAGTTATGTCATGGAAAAATTGATCATCCAACTTTGGATTACTAATAATAAATATCTGTCAAAAAAATACCATGAAAATAATTGCAATTTATGTTCTAATATCAGTATTGACTGCTGAAGATAAAATGGCAGAGAAATTCTTTGAAATACTTTATGGGACCTTCTAAATTAAATAACCAGAAACCCTGATATTTGGTAACTACAATGGAAAGGTGGGAAAAGATGAGGAGGGGAATATATGGGGAAACATAGTACACAAAGAAGGAATGAGAAAAGCCAAAGATTGAAGAGGGCAAAGTTAAAGGCAAGGACTTATTTGACCAACCTCTCCTAAATTCCCTGTAAATAACTTTAAAATAGCACCTCAAAATGAATTCTGGAGCAGAAGAATCAACAGAAGGATGGAGTGAAATAATTTTCCAGCACAGCAAGACTTAGAAGAAAATCTCTGTTGCATTTCTCATACTCAGTTCTGGGCCATAGCCTCAGAACAAGGAGAAGAACTTACATACATATACCAGCAGGGGAACAGAGACCCTGGTCACAATTCCAGGGCAGTAAAGGGTGCTTGCAATTACTCACAGACCAGAGCATAGGCCAGGAGAGCAGTGACCACATCCCTCCCCAGATTACACCCCCTTGAAAGTACTGAAAACTCAAAAGACCCCAGCACCAAGAAAAACCTAAAGGTTGGGACTGCACCCCCTCCACTCTAAGAGCAGAGACCAATTTTAAAATAAAGTTAGATATTAATAAATAGGCGGGAAAAAATGAGCAAATGACAACAACAAAAAGTAACTTAAGCACAAAAAGATACAATAGTGGCAGGAAAGATCAAAACACAAACTCAGAAGAAAACAAAATCAAAATAGCCATATTCAAAGCCTCAAAGAAAAATGTAAATTGGTATTAGGTCCAAAAAAGCGTACCTGGAAGAATTCTAAAAGGATTTTAAAAATCAAAGAAGAGAGGTAGAGGGAAAAATTAAGAAAAGAAATTAGAGTAATTTAAGAAAATCATGAAAAAATGTCAATAGCTTGGTAAAGGAGTCACAATAGAAAATAATATCTTAAAAAAAGAATAGGCTAAATAGTAAAAGAGGCACAAAAATCCACTTAAGAGAACTCCTTAGAAGACATAATTGATCAAATGGAAAAAGATGTACAAACATTTACTGAAGAAAAGAATTTCTTTAAAAAGTAGAATTGGACAAATGGAAAAGGAGTTGCAAAAGCTCATTAAAGAAAATAATTTCTTAAAAATTAGAATTGGGCAAGTGGAAGGTAATGACTCCATAAGACAACAAGAAATAATGAAACAAAATCAAAAGAAATAAAAATAGAGGAAAATGTGAACTGTCTCATTGGAAAAATAACTGACTTAGAAAATAGATTAAGGAGAACTAATTTAAGAACAATTGGAGTACTTGAAAGCTATGATTAAAAAAAAAGAATCTAAACATCATATTTCAAGAAATTATCAAGGAAAAAATGCCTTGGTATCCTATAACCAGTAGGTAAAATAGAAATGGAAAGAATCCACTGATCATGCCCCTAAAAGAGATCCCTAAATGGAAACTCCCAGAAATATTATAGCCAAATTCCAGAGCTGCCAGGTCAAGGAGAAAATATTGTAAACAGTTAGAAATAAACTCCAACTATCATGGAGCCACAATCATGATCACATAAGAGTTTGCATCTTCTACATTAAAGAAAAAGAGGGCTTAGAACATAATATTCCGGAAAGCAATGGAATTAGGATTACAACCATAAATCATCTACCCAGCAAAACTGAGTAAAATACTGCAGGGGGAAAATAGATATTTAATGAAATTGAGGACTTTCAAGCATTTCTGAAGAAAAAAAACAGAGTTGAGTAGAAAATTTGTCTTTCAAATATAAGTCTCAAGAGAAGACTAAATAGATAAACAGGGAAGAGAAATCATAAGGGATTAATTAAGGTTGAACTGTTTATATTTCTACATGAGAAGATGATACTTGTAACTTCTAGTAACTTTGTCATTATTAGAGCAGTAAGAAGGAGTATATATAGACAGAGGGTATAGATGTGAGTTCACTAAGATGGGATGATATCCAAAAAAATAAAATTAAGAGGTGAGCAAGAGGGATGTACTGGGAGAAAGTAGAAGTATAATGGGGTAAATTATCTTACATAAAAAAGGCACAAAAGAGCTTTTGTAGTGGAGGGGGAAATGGGAAGATGGCAGAGATGGGTAGAGTGGGAGACAACACTTGAATCTTACTCTCATCCAAACTGGCTCAAAGAGGGAATAATATACATATTCAATTGGTTATAGGATCCTATCTTACACTAAAGGGAAGGGTATATGGGTATTCAGAGAAGACTAGTACCTCTTATATGGGGGCTTGCTCTGCTCTTTGAAGGGCTGCTTTCCTTCTTTGCTGTCTACCTTTTACCCAACTCTCATCTGTGGTTGAAAGAAACTATAGCAGGCCTAATGGTCTCACCTTGTAAACTATCCCAACAGGCAGGCTAACCCAGGTTGAGGGTAACTGACAGGCCTCCTACCTGTCAGTGAATTCGTGGAGTGTTTATCATAAATATGCAAAGACTTTCCTCAGTGGAAGAGATGATGAGAACAATTTGTTCCAGCAGTTATGAAGGCAGGGGAGGCAGGCTCTATGTCACTCTTAAAGCTTAGTGAGATATCAAAGAAGCAATGATCATCCATGGAATCTCAAGCCATCACTAGTCATTTTGACTTTTATCTTGCCACTGAACTTGGATGACTCTAGAAGAAAAAGTGAGGACTGATGATTTTGTGCAACTCTGTCTCACTTAAATCCAATTCATGAGTAAGTCAAGATATTCCCCCCCCCCCCCATGGGTCCTGTTCAAAAACGAAGAATGAAAAACACTCTAAAGAGAAGTAGGAAGAGAAAGATATTAGAGAAGGAGTATGATAGAAGGGAGAGTGAATTTGGATAGAAGCAAAACATTTGGGGAGGGATAGGGTGAAAGGAGAGAGAGGGTAAAAGGTAAAATAGAGGGAAATACACAGTTAAAATAATAATGGTGATAAAAATTGCAGCAAACTTTTTTGATATGGGTCTCATTCCTCAAATATATAGAGATGAGTTAAATTTATAAAAATACAAGTCACTTCCCAATTGATTAATAGTCAAAGGATATGAACAGAGTTTTGAGATGAAGAAATCAAAACTATCAATAATCCTATAAAAACACTCTGCATCACTATTGATTAGAGAAATGCAAATTAAAGCAATTCTGAGCTGAACAAGTTGTGGTATCTGATGGTGATGGAATACTATTGTGCTGAAAGGAATGATGAACTGGAGCATTTCTATGTGAACTGGAAAGACCTCCAGGAATTGATGCAGAGAAAAAGGATCAAAACCAGGAGAACATTGTATACAGAGACTGATACACTGTGGCACAATTGAATGTAATAGACTTTTCTACTAGCAGCAATTCAATACCCAGGACAATCCAGAAGAACTTATGAGCAAGAACACTATCCATTATCCAGGGAGTGGAAATGCAGAAGAAAAAAACATATTATTGATCATGTGGTTCAATGGGGATATGATTGGGGTTCTGGCTTTAAAAGATCATTCTATTGCCAATATGAATAATATGGAGATAGGTTTTGAACAATGATATGTGTATAACCCAGTGGAATTGCTTGTCAGCTCCAGGAGGAGGGAGGGAAGAGGGGTGGGAAAAATCATTAATCATATAATCATGGAAAAATATTCTAAATAAGTAAATAAATTGAAATTGGAAAAAAAATTCTGAGGTACCATCTCTCACCTATCAAATTGACTATTGCTGAAAAGGAAGATGACAAATGTGGGGGGGGGCATGTGGAAAATTGGGACACTAATGCACTTTTGGTGGAAATATATAAACTGATCCAACCATTCTAAAGAGCTATTTAGAACTCTGCCTAAAGAGCTCTAAAACCATAAATAAATGTTGGGTCTTTTGATCCAACAAAACCACTACTAGGTCTATATCCCAAAGAGATTTTTAAAAAAGGAAATTAAATTAAATGTACAAAAATATTAATAGAAGCTCTTTCTGTGATGGCAAAGAATTAGAAAGTGAGGGAATATCCATTGACTGGAAAATGCCAGAACAAGCTGTGTGATTGTGATGGAATAATTTTGCTCTAAAAAATTTTGAACAATATGCTTTCAGGAAAATATGGAAGGACTTTGTAAACTGATACAAAGTGAAATGAGCAAAACCAGAAGACTGTACACAGTAGAAGCAATATTGTATGATGAGCAACTCTGAATGGCTTAACTATTTCAGCAATACAATGATCTAAGAAAATTCTGAAGGACTTATGATGAGAAATATACATCTTTAGAAAAAGAATTTATAGAGTATGAATAGAGATCAAAATAAGCTTTTTAAATTTTATTTTTTTGCTTTTGTTTATGTTGTTTTGGTAGGGGGATGGTCTGTGTTTTCTCTTACAACATAAGTAATAAGAAAATGTGTTTTATATGACTACATATGTATAATCTATATCAAATTGTTTGTATTCTCAATGAGGGGAGAAGATTAAGAGAGGGAAAGAATTTGGACCTCAACATTTTTTAAAATGGATGTTAAAAGTTGTTTTTACATGTAATTAGAAAAAATATTTTTAAAAAGAAAAGTCAAAAACTTGTAGATTGAACAGAAGCCTCATGTCTTTATGGCTTCTTTGAGAAAAGAATTGGCAGGCACTGAACATGGCAAGCCCCAAATGATGCCAGAAATACCAAACTATATTATATTTGAATAGGAAAACAACAACAACAACAACAAAAAAGTGTGTTATTGGTGTGGGAGCTATCCCTGAGTCAAATGTCTGTGACTTGTCAGAGAGAAAATCAGAATTAAAATAAGGGGGGGGGGGGATGAGAAAAATATAGCGTAGATTTGAAACAAGCTAATACTGAACTATTTTTTAAAGTATTTGAAAATTTTAAAAAATAGGTAATAGATTAAAGGAATGATGTCAACACTGATTACAATAATTTTAGCCAGAAATTTAACCAATGAATATTAATTGCCACAAGGAAACAAAAAGAGCTCAAAACATGCCTTAGCAAATGTCTACTTTCAAATAGAGAAGAATTAAAATGAATTATCACACAGAGGGCAATAAAGAAGAGAGTGGTAGATATGAGCCTGCTGTAATATGCAAAAGACATCATCAAGTAACTATATGAAAGGCAGGGAAAGTTGCATGGCAAAAGAGTAATGACAGGTCAAGACCAATGATTCATGATATTCACTGATACCCTCTCAACATCAGGAGGAAACAGCCTTCTTCCATATTGGTGAACTTATGAGAGGCTATGGACAAGAGTCACACTCATTAATAGGTTGCTATCTGTCTCTTGGAAGGAACTTTTGAATTGATGAGATTAATAAATCAATATGCATTTATTAAGCTCCTACTGTAGGTTGGGTCCGGTGCTATCTACCTGGGACAAATTTTAAAAACTAGGATAGGGAGTCATCTGGACTCTCAAAGAGCCCCAAAATTTGAATATTTATGGATATTTGACTAGGCTGAGTTCCTAGAAGTGAATATAGGATAGAACTGGATGACTTTTCATTGATAATACTTATACTATCTACTTCACATGATTGCAGTTATATATGGTGAAGTGGAAAAAGTGCTGGATTTGGAAGCAGAGAATCTGGGTTCAAATTTGAGTATTTCCACTTAATACCTGTGTTACCTAGGGCAAGACACACACACACACACACACACACACACACACACACACACAGCATTGTTGCTTAGTGATTTTTAGTCTTGTCTCTTTGTGAACCCCTTTTGGGGGGTATTCTTGACAAAGATACAATAGTGGTTTGCTGTTTCCCTCTCTAGCTCATTTTACAGATGAGGAAGCTGAGGCAAACAGAGTTACATGATTTACATAGGATTTACTCAGTAAGAAAGCATCTAAAGTCAAATTTGAACTCAGGTCTTCCTGACTCAGCATTCTATGCACTGTGACACCTCACTGCCCTATACACACACACACAAATATGAGCTAATCTTAGCTCTGCTGCTAATTATGTGTGCTCTTCTTGTCTCTTCATATTTCTGAGTCTAGGCTTTCTCATGGCAGTTGTGAAAAACTAGGATTCTTTCTACATCTGAATTTAGGCAGAGGAGTTGCTATGATCTACATAACTCAGAGAAGAAGTCATAGAGCTCCATTTGAATTCTAAATAAACTTGTCTCTTCCCCAAAAGGTCTAAAGTTGGTCAACTAATGAATTAACAGGCTCTACTTTCCAAAGATATCATAAAGTTCAGAGAACAGAGAAAGTTATGTCATCTAGGATATAAAACTTTCCATTAACATGCAGTATTATTTTTTCTCTTAGCTAATTAAGGAAGTCTTCCACTAAAATTCTACTCTGATCATTTTTTTCATTTTCCTGTGGAGGGGGGAGGGGATGGAGGGAGCACAAGTCCCAAGAGGCTCCCAATTCTGATACTTGGAGCAGTCAAGTGACATTTGGGGCTAGAGTCAGGAAGACCTGAATTCAAATCTGTTTTCAGATGTAACTATGTGACCCTGGGAAAGTCACTTAACCTCTACCTGAATTTCTGCATATGTAAAATGGGGAAATAATAATAACACCTTTGTGAGGATCAAATGAGATAATATTTATAAAGTGCTTAACAGTACCTGGACCATAGTAGATGTTAATAAATGCTTATTTCCTTACTTTCTATTCAGATGCCTCTATACACAAAGGTGAGCCTAAATTCTCAAAGGCTATAACAGAAAATAAGTTCTGTCAGATCCCACCACACTAGAATGTTTTTGAGTATGGAGTAGAAGAGTGATGTCAAACTCAAATAGAAACAGGGATCCCTAATCTATAATAAGGATCCCTGTTGGTAGATACTGACTTAGTTTTAAAATGTAATATTATCTATATTTTATTGTATTTTTATGCATTTTATTAAATATTTCCCAATTATATTTTTATCTGGTTTGGGCCATTCTCAGGAGTGATGCCCCACAGCTCTGTGTTAAACCTCTCTGGTGTAAAGAATAGAACTCTGCCTCCAGAGTCAGAAAGACATGGGTTTGAGTCTTGTCTCAAACATTTACTAGCTGTGTGACCCTGGGCAAGTCATTTTCTCTTTCTAAACCTCTGTAAAATAAGGATTATCATAATACCTACATCACATAGGGTGAAAGTGAGGATCAAATAAAATAATGTATGTAAAGTTCTTTATAAATCTTTAAGCACTGTATATTGTGAACTGTTCGTATTATAAATTTAGTTACAGATTGCATGTTGGTTGTCCAGGGATTAGGCCAGCTGTATTCAAAGAGATTTATTAGGAAAAGTTCAGCCACCATGTGTTGAACTCCCTGCACCCCCATCCCAACCTCAGGAATTTATTTAAGACTATCTACTATAATGCAAGGGATTATAATCTGAACCAGGAGAAGACAGCACCCACACATCTGAAATCTTTCTTCCTTTAAGTACTAAGGAAATTCCTCAAGGATAATGCCAGAGATATATTCTCTAGATTTTTCTTTCATTATTTCTTTTTTCTTCCTCTCTCCATCGCTCTCTTTTCTTTCTCTCTTTCTTTCCTTTGATTTCTCACTCTCTTTCTTTCTTTCTTTCTTTCTTTCTTTCTTTCTTTCTTTCTTTCTTTCTTTCTTTCTTTCTTTCTTCCTCTTTCTTTCTTTTCCTTCCTTCTTTTCTTCCTTCCTTCCTTCCTTTCTTTCTTTATTTCTTTTTCTCTCCCTTCCTTCCTTCCTTCCTTCCTTCCTTCCTTCCTTCCTTCCTTCCTTCCTTCCTTCCTTCCTTTCTTTCTATCTCTCTCCCTCTCTTCTTTCCTTCCTTCCTTCCTTTCTTCTTTCCTTCCTTCCTTTCTTCTTTCCTTCCTTTGTTTCTTCTTTCCTTCCTTTCTTTCTTTCTCTCTCCCTCCCTCCCTTCTTTCCTTCCTTCCTCCTTCCTTCTTCTTTTTTTCTCTCTTTCTTCCTTCTCTACTTCCTTCTTTCCAAAGTAATGAATTAACATCCTCATCCTTTCTTACCTTGAGGACTTTCCCAGTAGAGTTACTTCTAGGAGTCTTTCCTCTGGTTACCTATTTTTGCTAATAGTAAGCTTTTAAAAAAAATAAACTGCAAATTCAGCACCTTTTTTTAGTTTGTTTCATTACTTTGAAACTCTCCCTAGGAGGTTTTCCATCAAATTCCATCAGAAGAGAACATTCTTTTCTAAACTCCTTGCTCTGATTTCTCTTCTGGGTCCACATGTTTCATTCAGACTGAGGTCATGAAATCCCTATGACCTAGCCATTTACTCATCCTTCACTTAGCACTGAACTCTCAACTTTTCTGAGTTCCTCGTCCACTTACCAGGAATCTTTGAAGAAGAAGTTGATACTTGAAAACAAAATGAAGCTGCTTTCCATGTTTTTAAAGGTCTGCATATTCAGGAATTGGAGGTTCTTCCTTTTGAAAATGGCTCTCCTTTGCAGAAGACTGGAGACTTCATCAAGACCTTTGTTCCTTAATTATATATTCCTCCACCCTTCAGTCCTGTCATTCTTCATAAACAACATGCTCTCTCTCATTTCTGTGACTTTGCATAGGCTTCACGGAGGGCAGGTTCTTGGTCATCAAGGCGCAGAATGATTGAACCTTCTGACCTGTTGAAAGTAGTTAAGAGCAAAAGTCCAGAAAAGAGCTTCCTCTTCTCTTCCTCCTTCATCCTCTTCCTTCCTTGCATTCCCACTTGATGCTTTGACTAATTACTAGTCATTGGCTCCCATCATAGGTACTGGACATGTTCTTGGAAAAGGTGGGAAGGTTGTTTGGCTGCTTGATAGATTGAAATATAGAGGCTTAGCCTAGTGGGAGTTGGCATCCCAAGTAATTCCAGAGCTCCAACTGCTTGCAATTGAGTTGCTGAGTTCCCAATTTTGTAATTATTGAGAAAGCAGCATTTTATATCCCTTTAAATTTAACTTCTTTTAATACCTAAAAAAATAAAATTGGTTTCCATTGTATTTTATGGACCATTGTACTTTATTGCCTTTTAAATCTCAGACCTGGATTGCTAGACTTATCTAACTTGGGCATGGTCCACAATACTCTAAAGGCATTTTCTCATTGCCTCTCCTTTGCCCTTTAGAATCCCAGGTTTCCTTTGAAGGTCAAATCAAATTCCATCTTCTATATGATGCTTTTCATGATTCCCCCAGCTCCTATTATCTCACTTCCCTCAAATTGCCTTGAATTTATTTTATGTGTTTGCATATATGTATATATAAAAACACATATTTGTTTACTTTGCATATGTTTATATGTGCACCTGCTGTCTCCCTCTATAAAATATAAACACTTTGAGGATAGAAACTGCTTCATTTTAGTCTTTATGTCCCCAGTAAACAACACAGTACCTGGTGTATAGTGGGAGTTTAATTTACGCTGATTATTTGATTATGAGCTGAGCCTGTGACCCAGTAGCACAACTAGTTAAAGCCTAAAACAAATGAAACTAAAATTATCTTATGGACTTGTTCGTTTCTTCCCTTTGGGGGGCTAAAAATCTACAGTCATGGCAACTAGGTGGCACAATGGAGAGAGCACTAGACTTGGAGCTAGGAAGATCTGAGATTAAATCCTGCCTCAGCCTCCTATTAGCTGTGTGACCTTCAGCAAGTGATTTTGCTTCAGTTTACTCATCTAGTAAGTGGGGATAATAATAAAAAACGTGACTTTCAGAACTGTTGTGAGGATAAAAGGAAATAAATATTTGAAAAGTGCTAGATAAATGCCAGCTCTTGTTATACTTCCAATTCCAGCTTTCCGTCCTTCATGGAGCATGTTTATGTTGTTGGTCAAACACAGGAGAGAGAGAGATTTTGGCAAATGACTTTTAAAAGAGCCCTCTGAGGTGAGTGGCGAATACAGGTCCCTTTTTGGGTGTGTCAGTGTCTTTTTTTTCCAGTGGGCAGATGAAGGAATCCCAGACTAGCTCTCTACAATATAGGTTGTTTTGACAAATGCCTCCCAGCTCTATGATCAGAAGATGTAGGACTAGAAGAGTTTTTAGAGGTTTTAGAAGATTTTTAGAAGTCCTTCACCACAGAACCACAAAACCATCCCTACTGCTGGGTCTGAATCTAGATTTAGAGCTAAAATGACTGAAAAACATGTGGCCTACAATAGGAGGAAGGGAATAAGCATTTCTTAAGTGTCTACTACCTGCTAATCACTATGCTAAGTGCTTTTTTTTTTTTTTAAACCTTACTTTCGGTCTTAGAATCAATACTATGTATTGGTTCAAAGACAGAAGAGCGGTAAGGGTTAGGCAATGGGGGTTAAGTGACTTGCCCAGGGTCACACTGCTAGGAAGTGTCTAAGGCCAGATTTGAATCCAGGACCTCCCATCTCTGGGCCTGACTATCAGTCCACTAAGCCACCCAGCTGCCCCCAAGCACTTTTTACAGATATTATCTCATTAGATTTTCACAAAAACTCTATGAGGTAAGTAGTAGTATCCTCGTTTTACAATGAAAGAAACTAGGCAGAGTGATTTCGCTGAATTATTATTATTATTTTAGTGCTCTTTTGAAAAAATTTTATTTAAGTATTTTCCATGGTTACATGATTCATATACTTTCCCTCCTCTTTTCCCCTCCCCCCTCCCAGAGCCAACAAGCACTGGGTTATATGTGCATTATCACTCAATACCTATTTCCATATTAATAATTTTGTAATAATCTTTTAAAAATAAATCTTTTAAAAACCCAAAATCCCACATCCAATACACATATAGACAAGTGAAAAATCAAATATTTTCCTTCTGTATTTCTATTCCCACAGTCCTTTCTCTCAATGTGGATGACTTAGCTGAATTATTAAATCAGATTATGAAGCCAGATTTAAACTCAGTTTTTCCTGTCTTTAGGTCCTCTATCTTTTGACCCTCCTTACTAGCTCCTGTGTCATCTTTATAAAGGAAGAAAGAATAACAATGCAATGAATCCTTTCACAGAGCTTAGGGTTTTTGGCAGGGAAAGTAGCTTTGTGAAATTCTGATGAACAAGAGTAGATGGGTTCCCCATTATATAGTGGTTTTATATATAAATATATATGTGTGTGTATATATATGTACATATGTATATCTAATTAATATTAACACAATTTTTATTTTATACATTTTTATTTTAAACATTGACTAAGTATAAAATATATAAAATAAAAATTTTAATTTTATAATTATTTCATTTTTATATATTTTCATGTTATATTTTTATATTGTATGTGCAAAAGAATATATTATTAAATATATTATATATAATACTTAGATTCCCAGTAAACAACACAGTACCTGGTATATGGTAGGAGTTTAGTTTATGCTGATTACTTGATTATGACCTCAGCCTGTGACCTGCCAGCAAAGCCTAAAACAAATGAAATTCAAATTAAAAATTCAATTATTTTATAGACTTGTAAGTTTCCTCCTTTTTCAGGGCTAAAAATCTATGGCATATATATTGTGGCTGGATGACAACCCTTGAAACATGTTCTAATGGGAAGTCTTGTCTGTTCTGATTCAGACTAGCTAGCCAAGAAGGTTCCTTCCAACCCTAAAAATTCTGTGACAGCAAATTCACAAGGACCAAGACAGGTTGTATCTTCTGGAGAGAGTCTTAGATCTAGACTGAGACAGCCTGCTCCTGCCACACTACCTATATGACCTTATGCAAGTCATTTAATCTCTGGTCTTTGTTTCCTCTGATAAGATGAGGCAGTTGATCCTCTTATCACTCTTAATATGAATTTTCAGAAGATAATTCAAATGGAACCCTGCCCTTCCAGCTCTGAAACTGTGCTTTTTTAAGGTTGTCCCATGTGTTATGCAAAAATGCAGCTGAATTTAGGCCCTTAAATTGCTTTTGAATAGCTTGATGACCAGAAAATAAATTGGATTTGGATTCAGATGACCTGGGTTTGGATTCCGCCTCTGAGAGGGGCAACAACCTAGCACAATGAATGATGAATGGAGTAGGGAACCTGGAGTGTCCAAAAGACCTGTATTCAAATCTGACCTTAACTGCTTTATTAGAGGGTCCTGAGCCAGTTCTTTACCTTCTCTTTCTGTCTCTTTCCTTTTCTATAACATGAGGACAATAATTCACCTACCTCCCATAGTTACTGTGAGGATAAAATAAGTTAATATTTTAAAGTGCTAGAAAAAATTTAAAATACCATATTTTAATTTAAAATACTAGTTATAGTTATTATTACTACCTGTATGACCTTAAGTAAATAATTTTTATTATAAATCAATTAAGTAAATCAATTCATTATTAACATTATTAATTAAGCATAATTAATTATAATTAATAAATTACCAATATATTAAATACTGACATGATTAATCATTATTGTAAACAACAAACCAATATTATTAATGACTACAAGTAAATCACTTTATTGTTAATATTATTTATATGATTAATTATAATTAATGGTGATTAATAAACCATCAAAATATTAAGTAGTGATATGATTAAGTATTAATGTAAATAATAAATGAATATTATTAATAATGAAAAGCAAATCACTTTATTGTTAATATAATTAATATAATAAATAAAAATAAACTAGCATTTATATAGTTCTGTAAGGTTTGTAAAATATTTTATATATGCACTACCTCATTGGTCTTCATTTATAAATTTAAGAGGTTGAATAAAATGATCTCTAAAATCCCTTCCAGTCTTACATTTTATGGTCCCTTAGCTGGGAGGTATTTGTCATAACATCCTCTCCTACAGGGAGCTAGTCTGGCAAAGAAACCAAAGTGACCTATGTCTATCACTGTTTTTTAGAAGTCATTTGCCTCAGAACTGTGTGCTGGGAGCCTATTAGGCTGAGTGAAATCCACAGGTCAGAGAATGTGTTTGTGTTCTTTAGGAGCTGAAATAATAAATCAGTCTAGAATCACTTCCTGCTACTTCTGGAAGGGGGAAAGAAAAAGTTATCCAGACACATTCTCCGTTCACTTAAATCATCCAACTATTGCTTAGTTGGTGTTTGTAATGGTACATCCAGGGGAAAAACATTTTAATAGACTAGGATAGAAGTTATACAAGTCTTTTGGGAAAATCCAGAGGTATCCTGGGATACCTGGGGAGATGCAAAGATGCCATGGTAGTGTAAATCACTTGCAAATGTGGGTATGCATCTCCCCTAGTGCTGAGGGATCTTCTATTCACATTATGGGAAGCCCAGTATATCCCTCATGGGCTGTCCTTTTGCAGCACTGTGGCTGCCCTATTTGTTTTTTCATTGTTATAGATCAAGGCTAAATAAGTCTGTTTTAAGGGCTCAAACTTGGGATTAAAATTAAATGAGACACTCAAAACATTTAATGAAAAAGAAGTCCACTTACTAGCATGGAAATGTTATTTAGCAAGGATACAGAACTGATTCGTGTAGAGGCAGCTTGGTAAGGAGATATCATGAAGATTTAGGGACAGAAAGGCATCTTACAAGTCTGATGAGTCCAATTCTTTGTGCCCATTGCTTTTAAACTTGGCTTATCAGGAAGCTACTGGTTCTATTTTTACTTTCCTGCACCATTAAATCTTGAAGACGGTTTCAGGGCAGGTAGAAAGCTTGGTTCAAATCTGACCTGAGACACTTCCTAGCTGTGTGACCCTGGGTAAGTCACTTAAGCCCTATTGCCTAGCCCTTACCTCTCTTCTGCCTTGTAACTAGTATTTAGTATTGACTCTAAAACAGAAGATAAGGACTTTATTTATTTATAAATATTCTTTCATGGTTACATGATTAATGTCCTCTCCATCCCCACTCCTGGAGCTGACAAGCAGTTCCACTGGGTTATACATGTGTTATCACTTGAAACCTATTTCCATGTTATTCATTTTTGTAATAATCTTTTAAATATAAGGGTTTTCTAAAGTTTTATGACTTTTTTTAGGAAAAAAAATAGCCTATGTGTTAGGGACCTTGCAATCTTAGTATGTGTTATAAAATTAGTCTAGTCTAAAATGTCAAAACCTTAGTAAATGTTCTTCTGCCCACAGGTTATGATGATATACTCTAAATGACTTTTTTTGGGTTATAATTAAGCAGTCAGTTGCCCTTTTTTTTTTTGAAAATTTTATTGAATTAGTCAATTTAAAACATTTTTCCTTGGTTACAAGAATCATATTCTTTCCCTCCCTTCCCCCCACTCCATCTCATGGCCAACATGCAATTCCACTGGGTTTTACATGTGTCTTTGATCAAAACCTATTTCCATGTAGTTGATGTTTGAACTAGGATGATCATTAGAGTCTACATCCCCAATCATATCCACCTCAACCCATGTAATCAAGCAGTTGTTTTTCTTCTATGTTTCTACTCCCACAGTTTTTCCTCTGAATATGGATAATGGTTTCTCTCTTAGATCCCTCTGAGTTGTTCAGGATCACTGCATTGCCACTAATAGAGAAGTCCATTACATTCGATTGTACCACAGTGTATCAGTCTCTGTGTACAATGTTCTCCTGGTTCTGCTCCTCTCACTCTACATTAATTCCTGGAGGTTGTTCCAGTCCCCATGGAATTCCTCTAGTTTATTATTCCTTTGAGCACAATAGTATTCTATCATCAACATATGCCACAATTTCTTCAGCCATTCCCCAAATGAAGGGCATCTCCTCATTTTCCAATTTTTTGCCACTATAAACACTGCGGTTATGAATATTGTTATACAAGTCTTTTTCCTTATTATCTCTTTGGGGTATAAACCCAGCTGTGCTGTGGCTGGATCAAAGGGCAGACAGTCTTTTAGCACCCTTTGGGCACAGTTCCAAATTCTCACCAGAATGGTTGGATAAATTCCCAACTCCACCAGCAATGCATTAATGTTTGAACTTTGTCACATCCCCTCCAACATTCATTACTTTCCTTTGCTGTAATGTTAGCCAATCTGCTAGGTGTGAGGTGATACCTCAGAGTTGTTTTGATTTGCATCTCTCTGATTATCAGAGATTTAGAACACTTTTTCAGGTGCTTATTAATAGTTTTAGATTTGAGGGTACAGCTTGGTAGCTCAGTGAATTGAGAGCTAGGCCTAGAGACAAGAGGTCCTAGGTTCAAATCTGGCCTCAGACACTTCCCAGCTGTGTGACCCTGGACAAGTCACTTAAGCCCAATTGCCTAGCCCTTACCCCTTTTCTGCCTTGGAACCAATATGCAGTATTGATTCCAAGATGAAAGGCAAGGGTTTTTTCAAAAAATAGTTTTGATTTCTTTATCTGAAAATTGCCTATTCGTGTCCCTTGCCCGTTTATCAATTGGGAATGGATTGATTTTTTGTACAATTGATATAGTTCTTTATAAATTTGAGTAATTAGACCTTTGTCAGAGGTTTTTGTTATGAAGATTGTTTCCCAATTTCTTGCTTCCCTTCTAATTGTGGTTTCATTGGTTTTGCTTGTACAAAAACATTTTAATTTAATGAAATCAAAATTATTTGTTTTACATTTTGTAATTTTTTTCTAACTCTTGCTTGGTCTTAAAACCTTTCCTTTCTCAAAGATCTAACATGTATACTATTCTGTGTTCACTTCATTTACGTATAGTTTCCTTCTTTATATTCAAGTCATTCACCAATTCTGAGTTTATCTTGGGGTAGGGTAAAAGATGTTGATCCAAACTCAATCTCTCCCAAACTGTCTTCCTATTTTCCCAGCAATTTTTATCAAATAGTGGGTTTTGGTCCCCAAAATTGGGATCTTTGGGCTTATAGACTGTCGTGCTAAGGTCATTTACCCCAAGACTATTCTGCTGATCCTCCTTTCTGTCTCTTAGCCAGTACCAAATTGTTTTGATGACCACTGATTTATAGTATAGTTTGAGATCTGATACTGCAAGGTCATCTTCCTTCACATTTTTTTCATTATTTCCCTAGATATATTTGATCTTTTGTTCTTCCAAATGAACTTTGTTATGTTGTTTTTTTTTTTTCCAATTCAATAAAAAAGTTTTTTGGTAGTTTGATGGGTATGGCTCTAAATAAGTAAATAAATTTGGGTAGGATTGTCATTTTCATCCCACCTATGAGCAATCAATGTTTTTCCAATTCTTTAGATCTAGTTTTAGCTGTGTGGAAAGTATTTTGTAGTTGTGTTCATATAGTTCCTGTGTTTGTCTCGGCAGATAGATTCCTAAGTATTTTATATTGTCTTGGGTGATTTTGAATGGTATTTCACTTTCTAATTCTTGCTGCTGAAATGGGTTAGAGATATATAGAAATGCTGATGACTTATGCGGGTTTATTTTGTATCCTGCAACTTTGCTAAAGTTGTTGATTATTTCGAATAATTTTTTGGTTGATTCTCTAGGATTCCTTAAGTAAACCATCATATCATCTGCAGAGAGTGATAGCTTGGTCTCCTCATTGCCAATTTTAATACCTTCAATTTCTTTTTCTTCTCTAATTGCTACTGCTAGTGTTTCTAGTACAATGTTAAATAATAGAGGTGATAATGGGCATCCTTGTTTTACTCCTGATCTTATTGGAAAGGCTTCTAGTTTATCCCCATTGCAGATGATGTTTGCTGATGGTTTTAGATATATACTGTTTATTATTTTTAGGAACGACCCTTCTTTTCCTATGCTTTCTAGTGTTTTTAATAGGAATGGGTGTTGTATTTTATCAAATGCTTTTTCTGTGTCTATTGAGATAATCATGTGGTTTTTGCTGGTTTGCTTGTTGATGTGGTCAATTATGTGGATGGTTTTCCTAATATTGAACCAGCCCTGCATCCCTGGTATAAATCCTACTTGATCATGGTGGATGACCCTTCTGATCACTTGCTGGAGTCTTTTTGCTAGTATCCTATTTAAGATTTTTGCATCTATATTCATTAGGGAGATTGGTCTATAGTTTTCTTTCTCTGTTTTTGATCTGCCTGGTTTTGGAATCAGTACCATGTTTGTGTCATAAAAGGAGAACTCCCTCTTTGCTTATTATGTCAAATAGTTTGCATAGTATTGGGATTAACTGTTCTCTGAATGTTTGATAGAATTCACTGGTGAATCCATCAGGCCCTGGGGATTTTTTCTTAGGAAGTTCTTTGATGGCTTGTTGGATTTCATTTTCTGATATGGGATTATTTAAGAATTCTATTTCTTCTTCTGTTAGTCTAGGCAGTTTGTATTTTTGTATATACTCATCCATATCACCTAAATTGGTGTATTTATTGCCATATAATTGGGCAAAGTAACTTTTAATGATTGCCTTAATTTCCTCTTCATCTGAGGTGCTGTCCCCCTTTTCATCTTTGATGCTGTTAATTTGCTTTTCTTCCTTCCTTTTTTAAATTAGATTGACCAGTACTTTGTCTATTTTGTTTGTTTTTTCAAAGTACCAGCTTCTTGTCTTATTTATTAAATCAATAGTTCTATCACTTTCGATTTTATTAATTTCTCCCTTAATTTTTAGGATTTCTAGTTTGGTTTTCTGCTGGGTTTTTTTTTTTAATTTAATTGCTTTTGAGTTTTTTTATTTGCATTTCCAATTGATTGATCTCTGCTCTCCCTAATTTGTTAATATATGCACTCAGGGCTATGAATTTACCTCTGATTACCGCTTTGGCTGCATCCCAAAAGGTTTGAAAGGATGTCTCGCCATTGTCATTTTCCTTGATGAAATTATTAATTGTTTCTATGATTTCTTCTCTAACTAAACGATTTTGGAGTATCATATTGTTTAATTTCCAATTAGTTTTTGATTTAGTTTTCCATGTACCATTACTGATCATTATTTTTATTGCCTTGTGATCTGAAAAGGCTGCATTTATTATTTCTGCTTTTCTGCATTTGTGTGCCATGTTTCTGTGACCTAATGTATGGTCAATCTTTGTGAATGTGCCATGTGATGCTGAGAAGAAGGTGTATTCCTTTTTATCCCTATTTATTTTTCTCCATATGTCTATTAATTCTAATTTTCTAAGACTTCATTCACTTCTTTCACCTCTTTCTTATTTATTTTTTGATTTGATTTATCTAAATTTGATAATGGTTGGTTCAAGTCTCCCACTAATATGGTTTTACTGTCTATTTCTTCCTTCAATTCTCCTAGTTTCTCCATTAGAAATTTGGGTGCTATATTATTTGGTGCATACATGTTGATTAGTGATATTTCCTCATTATCTAAAGTCCCTTTTAACAAAATATAATTACCTTCCCTATCCCTTTTGATCAGGTCTATTTTTGCTTTGGCTTTATCAGATATCATGATTGCCACTTGTTATATTTAAAATAGTTGTCTGCCATAAACTGTAAGAGTTAAAATGGTTGAGGTAGTGAGTAAAATAGTGGAAGACTTAAATTGTAGTAGATATAAGAGTGGGTGAGTAAATTTGTGACCACAGAAAATATGTTTTCACTAAAGTGTCTTGTTTTAAAATCAAATATAAGGTGGTCACCAGGGAAATATTCCCAATTATGAATATTCCCAAGTCAACTGGGTTTTATAGAGAATTTAATTTATAATACAATGAGGAAGTAAAGAAAAGAGAGAAAGAGAGAAAAAGGAAATAAGTATGAAGGGCCTTAAGCCAACATGGCTTAGACCTGAGTCTTAAGAGAGAGAGAGATCAGTCAGTCCGTCTTTTATCACTCACCACAAGGTCTGTCTAAGCAAGGATTCTAGTGACAGAGTCCCCTCAGAGGAGCTCCAGCGAGACCTCCTTAGAGATTGTCCTCCAAGAGCTTCCCTTCTTCAGAGCCTCTCCCAAGAGCTTTTCCAAAAGGATTCATCCAAAAGAATTTCTCATAAGAGATCTTCCTCAAAAGGAATGTCTTTCAAGAGATTCTGCTTTTTCTTATATAGGGGGTTTTCTCCTATGTCACCTCCCCCAAGTTCTTCCATCTACCAATCACAGTAGATGTTTTCCAAAGGACAGCCCATTCTGAATTCACTGCTGGGTGGACTAATCCCTTTTGTAAGTTTGAATCAGAAAAAACACTGCTGGGTCAACTAATCCCTTTAGTAAGTTTGAACCAGAGAAAACATCTGAATAAGTTTTCACCTCTTTGCTCCTGGCAAGTTTACAAGTTACCTGACCTTTAATAGGTACTTAGCATTACTTCTAAAAATAGGCATGGCTTAAAGAACTTTTTGCCTCATTATAAGTATGGGTTAAAGTACTTTCATTATTCAGCAAGGAGTTTTCTTCCCTAAAGCAGTCCTAAGTACAGGTGGAGTAGTGGTCCTCCCATTTCTGATCCAAGGAGAGTTCTCACTGTCAAAATGGGGAATGTTCCCAGTAGGGAATTGTTCCAATGGAGAATTCCCCAATGTGGACATTTTTAACATTCACAAGTCTGAGAAATTTCAAGATTCACACACTCCTGCCTTCTTTCTGTCAGTTGAGGCCCAGATCTTAATCCATCCTTTAATTCTGACCTTGTGGGTGTCTACCCGCCTCATGTGTGTTTCTTGAAGACAACATATGGTAGGGTTTTGGATTCTAATCCATTCTGCTATTCATCTATGTTTTATGGGTGAATTCATCCCATTCACGTTCAAAGTTATGACTGTCACTTGTGGACTCCCTGGCATTTTGATATCCTTCCCTAGTTCTAACCTTTCTTCTTCAGTTCTACCTTTTAGTCCAGTGATTTACTTTAAATCAGTCCCCCTTGTCCCCTCCCTTGATATGTTTCCCTTTCTAGTCCCTCCCTTTTTGTTCCCTTCCCCTACCCCTCTTCTTCCCTCCATTTTTTGTGTTCCCTCCCCCCTATGCCCTTTGGTTTTCCCTTCTCCCTTCCCTTTTTGGGTAAGATAGAATTCAAGACCCCAATGGAAATGGATGTTCTTCCCTCTCAGAGTTGATTTCCCTGAGAGTAAGGTTTAAGTAAAAACTCTCTTCCTCTCCTTCTTTTGGAGTTTTCTTCCCCTCCCCTTCCCATGTGAATCTTTGTGTGAGAAAGATTATTCTATTTGGTCTTTCTTTTCCCCCTATTTACACATTACATTTTCCCCACATGTTAATATACATAGATTGATATAAATGTAGTCCTTATAGAAGAGAGTTTGAGTGAAAGAAAAAGATAACATTTTTCTCCTTTTCCCTTTCTTTCATATTTACCTTTTCAGGTATTCCATGCTCTTTGTTTTTCGATATTGAACTTTCCACAGAGCTCTGGTCTTTTCTTTGCAAAAACTTGGAAGTCTTCTATTTTGTTGAATGCCCATACTTTCCCTTGGGAGTATATAGTCAGTTTTGATGGATAGCTGATTCTTGGTTGAAGGCCCAGCTCTCTTGCCTTTCTGAAAATCATGTTCCATGCCTTACGGTCATTCAGAGTGGAACTTGCAAGGTCTTGTGTGACCCTGATTGGCATTCCTTTGTATCTAAATTGTCTTTTTCTGGCTTCTTATAAGATTTTTTCTTTTGCTTGAAAGCTTTGGAATTTGGCAATTACATTCCTGGGTGTTGTCTTTTGGGGATTTAGTGTAGAGGGTGTTCTGTGAACTCTTTCAGTGCCTGTATTGCCCTCTTGTTCTAGGATCTCTGGGAAATTTTCCTTGATTCTATCTTGTATTATGATGTTGAGTTTGCTGTTTATTTCTGGCTTTTCTGGTAGTCCAATTATTCTTAAATTGTCTCTTCTCCCTCTATTTTCCAAGTCTATGACCTTGTCAGTGATATATTTTATGTTCTCTTCTAATTTCTTGGTCTTTTGACTTTGCTTTATTAATTCTTGCTCGTTGTCTTCGAGTTGCCTAATTCTGACCTTTAAAGCCTGGTTTTCCTTTTCACTTTGGTCAAACTGGTTTTGTAGATGCGTGAAGTTCTTTTGCATTATTTCCCACTTTTCCTCCCAGAAGGCTTCCATCTTTTTTATCCTTTCCAATTCTAATTCTTCTTGGGTTTGTGGAGAGTTTCCATTTCCTTTGGAAGGTTTTGGAGCATTTTCTTGTGTATTGTATTCTATCTCCTCTGTATTTTGTATTTTTGCTCCATAAAATGTGTCCAAAGTCGCCCCCTTCTTCTTGTTTTTCTTGGAATTTTGGGACTTTTGTGCTTCTGTGGAGTTTGCCATCTCTATCTGAGTGGGGAGGACTAGCTTTTCTTATCTCTGTCTGGTGTTCAGAGGTTTTAGCCCTAGGCAGATTGTCCGTTCTATGCAGTTATTCTGTCTTCCCGGTGAAGCCAGGAATTGGTGGTGTTTCCGTGTTACTGCCCTCCTCAGTTCCCTCCCGATGCTTCTCAATTGCCTTACTTCCACACTTTGAGCCTGGCTTGGCACTCTCTGCGAGGTGTTTCACTGCCTTTGCCGGCCAGCCTAGGCTGCACTCTGAGGGGGAGGAGCTGTGGCTTCCTGGAGCTCTGAGGGCTCCTAATAAGATTAGCTTTTGCTGGGTTGAACTGAGTATGCCTTGAGGCAGGGACCTTTTGTGAGACTCTGATGGAGGGATCCAGCCAGGGGGTTACAGGCTCCCCCCATCTCTCTCTGTTTCCCTGCTGTCTAGATGCCCCCGCGACTGAGTCAGGTTGTTTTCAGGATGTGGCCTTCAGAATAGCCGGCTCTGAGACTCTGAGGTTCCCTCTGCTGCCTCGGACTCAGCTCTCTGGGTTGGGGGGGATGGGTCCTGGGACCTTCCTTCTGCCTGCCTCTTAGGGATGAGCGATCTCGGGTTCTGGCTTTTGGGGGGGCCATACCTTTTGATCCAGGTCCAGGAGGAGGGTTCCTGGGGTCTATGCTGTTGATCGTTTTGAATTTCGATGCCCTAGGAGCATATAGTTTGAGTTTGGTAGGGAAGGGTTTCCGGAGATCTGAACTTTAGCTTTCTCTAAGCTGCCATCTTGACCCCCAACTCATTGCACTATTATTAACTAGCTTTGTATCACTGTGGACCACTGCTGTCTGTGAGCTAACAGCTTACTCAGAGGAAAGGTTTGTGTTTGTATTAATTTCAGTTTGAGAACTGCTTGGATGAGGCTTTATTATCAAAGACTCTTCTGTTCCCACTCCTTTACATTGTTTTGCAGTCTCTGGTTCAGACAGTCATTGGAATTTTGGTATTGATCTGTGCTAAACCCATCCCCAGGACTGGTATCTTTGAGTGTTATAGGATTTCATGGGTAAAAGTCTTTGGCTTTTGGGTTTAAGTTAGTTCTCCCCTCATTTGTCTTTCTTTCCCCTCTTAGATGTATAAATGTATCAACTCCAAGGTCTCTTGCAACAGTATATTATTTGGCTGCTTTGTCAAAATGAACTGGATACTTATTTTGCTGTTTTAAAGATTTGCTAGCCTTGTTTGATTTTCCACTCCCTAGACCCATTCTGCAAGCTAAGAAATTTTCCAAAAAGGTTTTAATCTATTCCTTGCTTTTCTCCATGCAGTTTTGTGTGCCCATGTATTATGAACTATAAATGTCATGTTTCATGTCTGCTATTATCTGTGCAATTTCATTTTCTACCTCAATTCTAGACTTTTGTTTTGTACTTAAGTTGCTTCTCTTGGCATCTTGCCCAACTATCTGTTTGTCTAAGACTAAAATTTTAAAGTTTTCTTTTTCCTTTCTACCATCTCCCTTTTTGTACTTTATGCTTATGCCCTTATGTTTCCTCCCTGTGGTACCTCCCAAATTCGTTTCTTTTTTACTAGATAATGGTAGAGCCTGGCATTGTCCAGTATAATGATTATTCCTCTCTACCACTTCTGAATAACGGGGTTTTGCTCCAGAAGCTATTGCTGCTTCCATGGATTTCAGGTCTGGGGTCTCCTGTTCTCTAAGTCTGCAGTGAAAGCAACACTACTTGCTATTAGAGTCCTGTCTCACATAGTTTTTGTTATTATATATTTTTCCCTGATAATATGCATTTTGACCTTTTCCATCTCTCTTATTTTGGCCCTGTTCATAGTGATGTTTCATTGGGCAGTTTCTTACTATGTATCCTTGACAAGAACACAAAAAGCAAGTCCTGGTATCTCTTTGCACCCTCTGTTGACTTTGGGGTGTCTGTTAAATGTCTTAATTGTAGCTAGGTTCTTAACCTCCTCTCATTCTTTCTGCCTTCAGAGGTCTCTTGGAGCTTTTTCTTTAGATTTGTAAAAATGGACTCAAATTCAGGACTTCAATCCCCAGAATTCCTTGCTCCACTTCTCCAGAATGCTTTGTAATCTCACTGAATTCTCACCTGGGCCAAGAGCAGGTTATGATTTAAAGGGTCTCTGCCCACGGCGGGGTCTCTTCTCTTCCTGGCTCTGCTGGCAAACAGATGCATCTCATGATGTGAGTGAAATTTGGGTGGGCCTCATGGCCCACCTACCACGTGCTTCTCTTGCTTGTATTTTCTTTAATCCTTAATCTTCAATAAACCTCATAAATATAATACTCCTTGCAGAAAGAAACTAATTGCTACATGCCTCAGTCTCCCCCAAAATTTTAATCTTTACAGATTGTCCTTTTCTTTTTCCTGATCTACTTCTTTATCATGAAGATAGGTGGCAATGTCCCTTACCACTTCGGGAAAACGAAATACTCAATCTTCTGATTCTTTTCTGATCTTAAGTTCAGCTTTTAATAGCTAGTACCTAGAAATTCTTTTTGATCCACTTTTCTCTGGCTGAGGGTTTTTTAACCCTCGCAAAGCTGCTGCTCGTTCCAGCTATTGGCTTCTGGCCCTAGCTACCTGTTTGCTGTTTGCCTCTCACCTGGTTCCTGGCTGCTTTGTTCTGCCTGCCTGTTTTTTCCTGCTGCTGCTACTGATCTCTCTCCATCCTCACCTGGTCCTGGCCCTGCCCACACCAGTGGCCCGCTCTGGCTCTGGCTCCTGAACCTGGCCTCTCACCTGGTTCCCACTCTCCCAGCCCTGCCTGCCTGTGTTCCTGCCTGCAGCCATCCTCTGGCCGCTGCCTGCCTGTTTCTGCACCCCAGACCCACGAGTATGACCCCAGCCAGCTCATCACCCAGATCCTTGGAGCAGATCACTCAGGACTCATTTCTACGAGCTGGAAACAGTATTGGCCATGTGGGCGGAGGGGAGAGACAAGAGGGAAAGGAGAACAAGTAATCTTCCCTTAGGCTAAGCCCCCATGTGGATGGGGGTATTGACCACATGAGCAGATCATAGGAGGAGAGAGAGAAAAGGGAGAGGCGAAGAAACAGACTTTTCCAAACAGGAACTTAAAAGCAATGGGCTATTTAAAAGGATACCTTTTGACTGTTCTGGTAATTTCATTGATTTCACCTGTGTGCAACTTTAACTTTGAAGGGGCAAATGGGTGGCTCAGCGAACTGAGAGCCAGGCCCAAAGACATGCGGTCCTGGGTTAAAATCTGGCCTCAGATACTTCCCAGCTGTGGGGCCCTGGATGGGTCCCCTAACCCCCATTGCTTAGCCCTTACCACTCTGCCTTCAGACAATAGACATTTAAATGGATAAGAACCCAAGGAACTTAAAGACTGGAGGTTATATATTCTAAGGCATTTCAGACTCCAATGGTTATAAAAATCTACTGATTGTTTTGTTTAAGGTTTAACTTTGTGATTTTAAGTTCATATATTACTGCATTCAATGTTATTCTGTTACACTAAATCGTTTTAATGTACTGGGTTAACTACTGTTAAATTCTGTTGTTTTTTCCCTATAATTGTGCTGAACAAATATTATTGAATAAGCTCATATAAAAAAAAAAGCAGCTTTTCTATTTTTGCCTTTGTAAATTGTCACATAGAGGGTAGATGGACTCCTTCAGAACTGGTTACAATTGCTATAACAACCTTTGGGAAATTTAATATGCTAAATATCTCAAATGAGTTTTAAGGGTTTTTTTAAATATAATTTTTGGAATTTTTTTTAACAATCTCTGGTCATTTTTGCCTGCCCCTACCACGAGGTAAGGCCCATAGCTGAAGTGAAATACAATTATAAACCCCAACCTTCCCACATGTGAATGGAAGTTGGGAAGTTAATCTCAGGGCATTTGTATCCCTAAAAAGCCTCCAAAAAAGGAGCATCCCTTTATTTATACTCTTCAGTTCACTACTTAACTTCCACCAGAATGATATAGATTTCTTAATTATGTTCTTAACCCAAGATAAGTTTTTACTTTTTAAAAAAAATATGTTTATTACCAAGGTTGAAAGATTTGCTATGATTGTAAAAATTGTAACAAATATCCATCAATTCATAGGTTTTAAAAATGCCATACAGCAACTTATATGAAATATGATAGTGTGTTTGTTTGCTATTGTAATTAATTGGGCTATTGAGAATTTTGGGGATATTGATGAATTGCAAAGTTTAATTTCCTTTTGAGAAAATTTTTAGGTAAAGAAAGATGCTACTTCCCTGAATCCAGAAACTGAACTGTTGGAGAAGACACCATGAAGAAGCCCCCAGACCACAAGCTGCACAAGAATGAACTTTGGGTGTAGTTGATTGAACATTTGTTTGTATGTATACTTTCATGCCAAAGGGGACTGTCCCCTAACTGGCTTTTTGTCAATGCGTCTAGCAATTATTGGGTTTCCCCCCCGCCTCTTATCCTCAAATTGTTGTAATGTTTAAGTTGATTATGTTTTCATGATCCTTTTTGGGGAAATTTCTTTCCCCAATAATGATCAAATAGGGGAATTTAAAAATGCACTCGAATCCAGGACTTCAATCCCCAGAATTCCTTGCTCCACTTGTCCAGAATGCTTAAATCTCACTGAATTCTCATCTGGGCCAAGAGCAGGTTATGATTTAAAGGGTCTCTGCCCACAGCGGGGTCTCTTCTCTTCCTGGCTCTGCTGGCAAACAGGCGCATCTCATGATGTGAGTGAAATTTGGGTGGGCCTCATGGCCCACCTACCACATGCTTCTCTTGCTTGTATTTTCTTTAATCCTTAATCTTCAATAAACCTCATAAATATAATACTCCTTGCAGAGAAAAACTAATTGCTACATGCCTCAGTCTCCCCCAAAATTTTAATCTTTACAGATTGTCCTTTTCTTTTTCCTGATTTACTTCTTTATCATGAAGATAGGTGGCAATGTCCCTACATTCATTAAATGAGATGGTGTCAAACTTAGGATAATAATTCCTGAAGAAATCCCTCAAGTGCTTATCACAGCCCTTGAGAAATTGTCTCCTCATGTGTACTTCTGATTCTTTTCAATTAGGGCTAAAACCTAACAGTCCCTCAGTTTTTTCGATAAAGTGATTAATAAATGTGCTTGGGTGTTCATTTTTTTCTTGGGATAATCTGTCAAATTTTCCCCATGCATTGGGTCTTTCTGACAATTGCTTCATTCGCTGCAATAGGTCCTCATGTCATTTTCTTAGATAAGCCATAGATCTTGGATTAGAAAAATCCAGATCCTCAAAAACTTCTGGCCAGCTCGTGAGTGGGGAATCTTTTCTAGTTTGCTCAATAAAGTTTTTATGTTCCTGGGGTATAAAAAGTTCAGATGAAAGGATTTCTATATCCTCAAAATCTGGTTCATAGAAGCAAAATGCTCTCTTCAGTTCTTTAATCACAAGATGAGGTTCTAATAGAAATTTAGGCATATGTTTACATAAAGATTCTAAGTCATGGGTGGTGAATGACTTATGAACCTTTGCATGTAAAATGCCAGAGTTATCAGCTACATCGTGCAAAGGCATAATCTTTTGATCCTTTGATGCATTTACAAGATTGTTAGCAGATGCATTAATTGGTACCTTTATGTTATTGGCAAGGTCATTTCTCCTTACTGCACCTAATGGTGTCCCAGTATTAGTATTAGTAACTACATTGTCCTTATTAGTCTGTCCCATCACGTCCCCAGTCTCCTCATCGGTTCCCTTCCCCATGTCTTGTTTTCTCTGCATGTAATCCTGGCACATCTCAGTTAAAACAGGGATCTGACCAAACAATGTCTCTAATCTATTATCAAGACTAGAGCATGTACAGTTTTCTTTGGGAAGATCAGGTTGGCACCAGCTTTGATAATCTTTAAGATGTGAGTCACTACCAAGAACACAACATAGACTTGGAGTATGATTTGCCAGAGGTAATTTACATCTAGATAATTCATTGGCAACTGTGTCCATCCCATAGTCATGTTGGTTAATGTCCCCAGAATATTGTCCATCATCCCTGCCACTGTATTATAAATGATACAGTAGCCCCAGTAAATGACAATTATTCCTAGCACAGAAGACCAAAGTATCAGTTGTAACATGTTTCCCATTAGATCTTTTCTAGGCTCTAATTGTCAGGAGTTAACAGTTAGAAAATGGTTGTTGCCCCCACAAGCTTTGCTTCTAGCTAGATAGGATCCAAGATGGATAGATCCTATCGCTGAAAGCCCTAGTACAGACTCTCTCCCTCAGTATTGTAACTGACCAGAGTGGCAGTTGGTAACTGACTTGTTCTCCCCCCCACCAGGAATCAAGATGTTTTTGATCCTGTGTGGAAATGGCTAGACAGGCAGTGACAATGGCTGCTAGCCTCAGGAGTTGTAATTGACAACAACTTCACAACTGACAGTTGACAATTGGTGACAATTACTTATTCATACTTAGTTGTATATAATTGTGAGAAGGTCAGTTTGGCTGGACCACATTTACTAAGTACTTTGTATATGCCACACAGGACAAATGTATGAGAAAGCTTGAAAGGTAGGTTGAAGCCAATTTGTGAAGGACTTCAAATGAGAGAGAAATGTATCTTTCATTCCAGTGTCAATAGGAAGTGTTTTAGGAAAATCACTTTGGGGCAGCTAGGTAGCATAGTGGATATAGTGCCAGGTCTGAAGTCAGAGGGACTGACTCCAAATCTGGCCTCAGACACTTCTTAGCTGTGTGACCCTGGGCAAGTCACTTCATCCCCATTGCCTAACCCTTACCACTCTTCTGCCTTGGAGCCAATAAACAGTATTGATTTTAAGACAGAAGGTCAAAGGTTTTTTAAATATTACACTTGGAGCATGAGAAGTTAAATGAATGTTTTTCTAAAAATAGTGATGTTTTAGCATCCTCTACCTACTTTTTTGCTACTCCAACAACATTATTGCAAAAAGTGAAGGAGGTATACAGGACTGAGGAGTCTTTTGTACTTTGTTTTTTTTTTTTAACAGAGATTGCAATGGTCAAAAAATCATCACTAATAGGAAGTCTTCCAGAAATGAGCTATTTCATACTTAGCTAGACTGGTCTTTGAAAAGCAGGAACAGTCTGTGGCCAGGATCACACTTGAAGTTTATATGACATAAGAGAATCAGCCAGGCCTTGCAATCCACTGGCAAAAGCCACGTAAGACCTAGGATCCCCATCACACTACAGTAAGACAGCAGAACAAAATTTTGTGAAAGTTCCATTTAAAAGAAGAGTAAAATGAAGCACAGGAAAGTTTATTAGCATGATGGACTGAAAAATACAATGATCTTGGAGTCAAGGGACCTAGATTTGAATCTCAGGTCTGCTACTTCCTGACCCTAGGAAAATCACTTAAATCTCTGTTTCCCTTAGTTTCCTCATCTGTAAAATGGGGATAATAATAGCACTTGCCTCCTAAGGTTGTTGTATGGAACAAGTGAGATAATTATTATAAAGCACTTAGCACATAATAAATGCTATAAAAAGTTAGCTATTATCAACATCATCATCATCATTTCTTCATCTGTAAACCAAGCATTATTTTTTAGTAATCTGCTCTATAGCATTGTTAAAGGGATAAAGTTAAAGTATATATAGATACTTTGCAAATAAATGTTTTTCTATTATCATGAATTATATAATATTTTATATTTATATGTGTATATATAAACACACATATCTATTTATATATTATATATAATTATATATACAATAATTTTATATATAATTATATTAACTATATTATTATTATTGCCATTATTAGGAGTTACAGTGGCAGATCCGAGCCTAGAATCTCAGAGCTAGAGGGTGGAGGAGTTTCAGGAAGGGGTCACCTGGAGTCAGAGGAACAGAAATCAAATCCTGGTTCTGTATAACCTTCATCAGGTAAGACATTTAACTTCCCTGACTCTCAAGTTTGTAAAATGACGGAATTCCATTACATGGTCTCTGAGGTCTCTTCTAAACTCAAGATCTGTGATCCTATGATTGATTTCCCCATTCAGTTCTCTTTCATGGCTTCAAGCAGTGTTGTCCAGAAGTACCACTCAGCCGGTCACAGATGGAAGCCTCTCTTTCCATTTGGAGCCATTTACAAACATGATTCATTTGTGGATTTTCCATTGCCCAATTAGGTTTACTCCCCTGAGATAAGGTGGATAGCCCACTAAAGAGAAAGGTTTCGGCTTGGCTTATGAAGTGAAAACAAGACAGAGGAAAGGCAGCCAAGGCAGGATAAAATGAATGAAACAGGGCCATCGCTAATGAATGTGTAGAAGTCGGAGGCTGCAGTAAGGGTTTCATAGTTGGAAAAAATTGTCAGCATACTGTTATATATTGCCATTTCAAAAGGGACTGCTCAGCAGAAATAAGAAGAGGCACAGGAGAGACGCAAAATCATAAAACCCAAGTGAGAGAAGCACCATCCTCCAAGATGATTTCTTAGCTGTGGAGGGATGCGCCTCCGGTAGACCTCATCTTCATAGACCTACGGGGAGCCTGGGGTTATGGACTCTCCCGGTGGGAGCTGGGGGGGATAAGGATGTTTACTGTAAGCACGGGGTTGCTGTGTGTCCAGACAGTAAAGTGGGAAGATCTCCTGCTGACAAGGAAAGCCATAACCAGAGGTGACCTTTCGGACTCAGGCAAGAACCCAGATCAAATACGATGCACGATGACGTCGGAGGGACACAGGACGATTTCTAGGCATGGGGAGCCATCTGCTGGACCGGCCATAAGTTACAGGCACCGGTTCAGACCGACCATAAAATTAACTAGCACCTGAGTTTACATTTGTTTGTTAACCTCTCTTGGACTTTTCTACGGCTGGGGTGCCTGTTATTGTTGTTGTTGTTGTTAAGAGTAGTTGTGGCAGGCTTGAGCCTGGAATCTCAGAGGAAGTTCTGTATAGAGTGAAAAAGACTGCCTGGAGTCAGAGAACCAGAAATCAAATCCTGCCTCTAATGAGATTCGCCCACGTTATTTTGTAGATGAAGAAACTGAGTTCAAAGTGGGGTAAGCAATAACTAAAGGTTGGGTTTTTGTTTTTTTTTAACTATCCTTTCATCCTGCGTTTCTCAGGCTTTCTCTCAGGAAGAGTGCAAGGCTAACTCCAAATTGCAACATTATCTTGGCTAGATAATTTTCTAACAAAGCAAAATGCCTTCATTGTTTTTAAAATTTTGGAAATATTTTGGTTTTACATCACTTTCGTTTTTCTTTTTTAAACGTTCTTTGTTTGTTACATTAAAGATCCCAGACATCTCCTTCTTTCCCCTCCCCTAAACTAGAGAAGACATCATTTGACAAAACTATATATGTGTGTGTGCAATTCTGAATATATTCTCTGAATTATTCATATTGATAATTCCTTACGACATAGTAATGTTCTACTACATTTACGTACCAAAATTTGTTTAGCGATTTCCCTATCAATGGATATTTACTTTGATTAAATGAAAATATATATATATTTTTTTTTTTCATTTAATCAAAGTAAATAGTTTCGTCAAACGATGCCTTCTCTAGTTTAGGGAGGGGGTGGATATGCCTATATTTATGTAAACACCATCATCTTCATTTCTGAATGTATCTCTCCACTCAATTAAAAGAGATGTCCCTTATTAACAAAGGGTGGAAAAGAAAGAGGAGGGGAAAGTAATTCAACAAAATAAAAATATCAACCAACTCTGAAAGTTTATCAAATGTTTTTAGTGTTCCAAACCCATGGTCCTCCACCATTTAAAATGGGGTGGGGGTGGTAAATTTTCTCATTCATTCTCTGGACTAGTCTTTGTTGTCTTTGTCATTATTTTATTTAAGATTAATTTTATTAGGTATAATTAATAATCATATATGCTCATAGGAACAGAATCAGCTAAAAATAGCTCTTTGGCACTTTCCAGTCAAAGCCCTCTCTTTTTATAGTTGAGGAAAAGAAGAATCAGAGAGTTTGCATGATTTTTCCAAGATCATTCAGCTATAGATTGTCAGAAACCAGGTCTTCCTGACATCAAAATCAGGACCTTTCCCTTCCAACATAATGCTTCTCATTCAGCTTTGGTTTTTTGTTCCTTCTCTTTCTATTGTTAAATCCTATATTCTTTCCTTTTTTGAGTGGGATAAAAAAATGACCCTCCATCCCAAATTACAATTACAAACCTGGAGTCAGAGAGTGAGAGTGGAAAAAAGCAGTTTTTTATTCTTCTTATGAGGAAGGGGAAAATGCCCTAACAATAAATGTCAGTGCATGGGTGCAGATACAAACCCTTATATAGGTTCCTGACACAAGACCCTCTCCCCACTCTGTCCAACACCCTATTGTTTGGGGGCTGAACTTATAATCTAGGTGCAAAAGTGTGTCCCAATCAGAAAACAGCAAGATTCATAGCATGAGCAAATCATGAACTTCCATCAAGGAAGGGTAAGGTTATAGAGAAATTGGCATGTCCTCCTCCAGGGTGACTCCTCTGAAGAGATTATAAGATAAGGAGGTAGGATAGCCTAGTGGCTTTCATCCTTGAGATAGCCTTAAGAGGCCTCCCAATTCACTGGGTCTCTGGCAATGTGAAATGTCCTTGAGGTCTTATTCTGCAACCTGAACAGACTTTCATTCCTAATTGGGGGGAGAAGGATGTAGGATAGATATTCACCCTGAGAACACATTCTTTTTATTCCTCACATTTTTCTGATTACTTCACTTTGTATTAGTTTTATATAAATTTCCCAAGATTTCTCTGAATTCTTCATATTGATAATTCCTTAAAGCATAGTAATATTCTGCTACATGCATGTGCCACAATTTGTTTAGCCATTTCCCTATTGATGAAAATCTACTTTACTTGAATGAAGTAATGAATATTTTTAATATGAACATGAATATTTTGGTTATTTTATCTTTGACCACCTTGGAATATATGTCTACTAATTTGGTCTCTGAGTCAAAGGGTCTGGATATTTTAGTCACTTTTGTTAGCATAATTCCAAGTGAAAAAAGGGTAGGGGGAGGTTGCTATGTGACTCAGTGGATAGAGAAATTGGTTCCAATCTGGCCTCAGACACTTTCTGGTTGTGTGACTCTGGGGAAGTCACTTGACTCCCATTGCCCATTTCTTACTGCTCTTCTGCCTTGGAACCAATACTTAGTATTGAATCTAAGACAGAAGGTAAGGATTTTTTTTTTAAGTAAATTACTTTTGAGTAAATTACTCCAAAATACTTTCTAATAGGACTAGACCAGTTTGAAGTTCCAACAGCAGATATTTAGTGTGCTCAGAGATTAGTTCATTTTATATTCAATCTGGAACAGTGTTCTGTTCCAGCTCTATTTGTCAGCAACTTGCAAATTGCTCACAGGTAAAATTGGCCAATTGGTGGAAGTAGAGGGAATTTCCATCTCCATTCAAAGATGACTTTGGTTCTTCTGATGAAGGCTTCCGAACCCTCTGGGTGGCAATGTGACATAAAGTCCTCGACTTGGGATCAGAAGATCTAGATTCTATCAACTCTGGAAAGTAACTGTATGACCTTGAGTAAGTACTTAGTTTCTCTGAGCCTCAGTTTCCTTTATTGTAAAAAATGTATTTAAAAAAATAGCCTTAACCTTATATTGTTGATGTGAAGGTAAAACAAGATAAAATATGTAAAGTGCTTTACATATTGCTATATAAATATATTTTGTTATTTGGTCATTTCAATTGTGTCTGATTCTTCATGACCCCATTTTGGATTTTCTTGGCAAAGACACTGAAATGGTTTCCATTTCTTTCCCCATCTATTTTATAGATGAGGAAACTGAGACAAACAGAGTTAAGTGATCTGCCCAGGATTACGTAGCTAGAAAGCGGCTGAGGTCTGATTTGAACTCGGGTCTTCCTGAGTCTTGACCTGGCACTCTATAAATTTAAGTTCTTATTATTTCTGGCATTACTTAAGCCCCTAGGAACTATATGGCAAATGAAGTCAAAATGTGTTTTAATTTCACTTCAGACTAAGTCTGTCACCACAATGGGACATTTGGAGACATTAACTTATCTGGGAATATCAATATTCCCCCCTCCCCATATATATCACAGCTCCATTTACTTATATACCCTATAACTATTACCAAAGTCCTAAAGAAAATTGCTTTGATGTAACAGAAAAAGTAGCTAAGTGGCATATTAAGGCAGTTTAGTAAAATAAATAAAGTGCTAGATTTAGAGCTCTAGACTCTGAGTCAGTAAACCTTTAATTCAAGTCCTTCAGAAACTTCAGAAACTATGTGTATGACTCTAGATAAGTAACTATAAGACTCAAGTTTCCTCATCTATAAAATGGGAGGTTAGATGAGATGGCTTCTGAAGCGCTTTTTAAAAAATGTTATTGGGAAATAGTTAACAAAATAAATAAAATCCCAGTCCCAAAACCTATTGTTATGAGACTGTTTCTTTATTAGCAGAGATTAAGGTGAGGGAGGGAGAGTTGGTGAGGGATAGAGAGCTTCAATCTCTTTCGTTTTCAAGAGTTATTTGAGTCTTTTTCAAGCAACAAGTTGTTCCAGGTACTTCTAGTTTCCAGCTTCAAGAGGGGAGATGGAGGCCAACTCCCCTTCATATTTCTGAAGGAAAAGACTCTGGGAAGACATGGGTGAAACTGGAAGTCTCCATCATGTCCCTACCCCCAGCTTGCTACACTAATGACTTCGGGGAATTTCCTTTGGAGTAAGACCTTGAACTTTTCTTTTGATTGAGCTGAATCACCTTGCTCCCAATGGGAGAGCTCCTTCACTCTGTATTGTGTGATATATATTCATTTTCCTGTGTATACTTTCTCTAGTTTATTTTTTGCTATTTGAATAAAGTTTTCTTTGTTATTTGCTAAATGTCTCCATTGTATTTGAACTGGTACTTGTTGGGAAACCCTTGGATGTAGAGCTTGGAGTCCTACTTCAACCAATTATGAACAGTGATCAGAAGTTAGATTGAACCTGAAAATCTTATCCCCTAAACAAATAACATTTAAGGGGGCAGGTTGAGATTATTCTAGCTGTGTACTCTTCCTGAGTACTACAAACTGGTGGTCTCTGGTCCCTACTTTCTGTTTTTTTCTCATGGAAATGAATAAAGTCTCCTTTGGAAAATGGAGAGAAAAGCTAGAAATGGCTATTTTTCCTCCCTTCCATCCATACAAAGATACCCCTGTGCCATGTTTGGGGGAATAGTCCTTGCTCTATACAGAGGCCTCCCTATGCAATAAAACAATGTTAATATATGATTTTCTAAGTCACTATGTGCCTTGTAAGGGGGAAAGGAGGTTATTTTTTAAAGGGTTGGACTGGATTATTTAAGAGTGTGGTCACAAGGAATTTAATTTATTCCAGAGATTTATTTACAATTTATTAATAAAATGTAGAAAGAATGAAGTAAAAAAATCAGAGAGAGAATAAGGTAAAATATCTAGCTTAAGCACTAAGTAATTTACTCCCGGGAAAGGAGAGTTAGTCTTTAGGCCTCGGCAAAGCCAAGGACCTGGGGAAATCTCTCTCAAGAGGTAAGTCTCTCCTGAGGCTAGTTTTCTCAGAAAATCCAGCAGTTAAGAGTCAGCTTTTCACTCACCATGTGTCAGTTCAAAGAAAGATTTTAGAACAGCCTCAGCAGGAACAGGGTCTTGGGTCCAATCTCTACTCCAAAGGATGAAAAATTGTCTCTAGTCTCCACTTCCAAAGAATGAAGAACTGTCCCTCACAGGAAGTGACAGTTCCTTTTAAAGATGCTTCTTTTGTGTCACTTCCTGTGTCTTCCCCTAATTTTATTTCTACCAACCACAGTTGAAGTTTTGCTTTAAGACTGCCCAGGGACAGTTAGTTTAATTCTGATTCATCACCCACTATTGGACACATGTATCACAGAACTCCCACGTAATGATTAAGTGGTATGTTTACACTTTGGGTGATTAAATCTAAAATTAGGCAGGGGTTACAATTTAATCTTCACAATCAGAGGAGAGTTAATTAATTTCACTTTCACCATTAGGGGAAGAGTTAAATTTAATCTTCACAGCCTACAGGGATTCTTTTGTACAATTTAGTGGTCCCATTTCTATTTGAGGTTAACAATACTGTCCTGCACTATAGTGGACTCTTTACCAAGTTACTGTTGGGAGAAAAAAAAAAAGATCAATTACTGGGTAATGAGCTGACTCCTGATAAGGCTTAGCCAGACTTTTGTGCAGACAATAGTCCCTCACTGGGCTTGTACTTACCTTAGGAAAACTTCTCAAAGCATGTGTTCTCCTGACCCGGCAGCATTCAAGAACCTGACACCTTTTTCATGCTATAATACGGTATTGGAGCAGCACCTGCATGGTTTGTTGTTCAGTTGTTTCAGTCATGGCAGACTCTCCATGACACCATTTGGGGTTTTCTCAGCAACAACACTGGAATGGTTTGCCATTTCCTTCTCCAACTCATTTTAGAGTTGAGGAAACTGAGGCAGAGTTAAGTGACTTGCCTAGGGTCACACAACTAATATCTGAGACCAGATTTGAACTTGGGAAGATGAGTATTCCTGACTCTAGATCCAGCATTCTATCCACTGTACCACTTAGCTGCCTCACACCTATGTGGAAGAGAGGGCTATATAAATATTAGTTGTTATTATATGGACAGCAAAGAGAAACTGCACAGTACAAGGGAAATTGCACTCAGGGTTCTTGGGCTCTTCAGTCATCTTAATATCTTTAGGGACATTTCTTAGGAGTAGGGGAAATTTAATTTAACAAACATTTACTAAGCACCTACGATATGGAAGACATTATATTGTGTGCTAAAGAGATAATGAAAAATACCCCATTCCTGTCCTCAAGGAACCTAAAGATAGATCCACAGAGGGCTAAGACAAAAGATGAAAAATAATGGGGACAAAAACAAAATTCTGATGATGATTTTAAGAACATTTGAAGAAGGCTTTACCATCAGATGAGAGAAGCAGAGGGAACTTTTGGGAGGAGGGGAGCATATCGACTAGGTCTTGAGAGAAGGATCAAAGAAACATTTTAATAGGATTATCATTGAGCTGGAGCTGGAAGGGACTTCCCAGGCCTTCTAATCCAAACCCCTCATTTTACAAAGGTTGGGAGGCCCAGGAAGCTAAAGTGACTTGCCAAAGGTCAAATAGAAATAAGATTTGAATGCAGGACCTCTGACTCTAGGGGCAGTGATCTTTCCATTGGATCACAGCTGTTTTACAGTAGCTCAGGGAAAGAGATTACTTTAGAGATAGTGGTAGGTGATGCAGTCCATAGAGTGCTGGGCTGGAAATCAGAAAAACTCATCCTCTTGAGTCCAAATATTGCCTCAGACTAGGTATGTGACTCTGGACTAGTCATTTAACCCTGTTTGCCTTGGTTTTCTCATCTGTAAAGTGAGTCAAAGAAGGAAATGGCAAATCACTCTAGTATCTTTGCCAAGAAAGTCTCAAATGGAGTCATGAAGGGTCAGACATGGCTGAAACAACCAAACAACAACTGCACAAATAAATGCAGAAGGAGAAAGAGAGCACAAGGAAAGCTTGAATAACAGCTAATAGTTCAGCTGGGCTGGAATGTAGAGCACATGAAAGTGTGAAATAAGGCACCAGAAGGTCTTAAATAGAAAAAAAAATGAGTTTTTATATTATTCTTTCTAACAGGGAGCCGCAGTAGTTTTTTGAACAGGGGAATAATATGGATGTGTTCATTAGGGATTTTTTTTTTTTAACAACTGTGAAGACCAGAAGAGAGAGGAGAAAGTCTAGATGTACAAAGAAAGAACTAGAGACTTCTGTAATCTAGAAAAAATACTCAGGTCTGCAATTGGTGGCCTTGTGAGTCAACCTTTCTTCAGGATATTTCCTTGTCACTCTAAATATTAGTTAGTTGGAGATATTACCTAAGAAATGAAAGTCTTGGAACTCCTAGACTCTGGTTTGTGCTAGCCAGAAACCCTATAGATCATTCTGGCTTTGTGGCAAGAAAGTAGATCTTAGAGAAGGAAATAAATGACCAAACTAAAGTCAGATGAATGAAGAGTACCAAACTTGGAGCCAAAGGAAGTGAGTTCAAATACTGCCTTTGTCACTAACAATCCCTGTAACTGTGGGAAAGTCACACTGTATAAATGGAGATTTTGACCCTTTGACTTCATTCCCCAGAAGTCCTTAGTATTTCCCCAAATTCCCTATAATCTCTCCTGCGTCTCCACATTGGCAGGATCACATTATTGGTATTTAACTGGCTGTAAATCCTCCCATGTGCTCTATTTTGGGCATGATACAGCAATCAGCAGTGATGGTGGTGAATGGAGATGGCTGAAAATGGCTAACCAGCCATGGGCACGTGGTTTTTATTTTGTATCCTCTTTGTTCCTTGATTTCTAATGATCTTTAATAAACCTCATAAAATGTAATAATTTTTATTATTGAGATTTAATTTTAACTTTTACAATACCCTATCAGGATCTTTGTTTCCCCACCTGGAAATGAGGGAGTTGAGCTGGATGCTGTAAGATCCCTTGCAACTTTAGATCTATGGTTCTATGATCCTAGAGCCAAGCCAGACTTCATGGAAATGTTTATATTACTCTCTTTACTTCAAGAATTAGGCACTTTATTTCCTAAAACTCAGGGAAAAGCTGATCCTTAAAAAAATTTTTTTTTTCAATGAAGTGTAATGGATAGGAGGCTAACCCTGGATTCAGGAACCCTAGGGTTCAACTCTTGCCTCTGATACCCATTGACATAGGTAAGGGATGTAGTGGATAGAGCTGGGTTAGGAGTCAGGAAGACTTGGGTTCAAATCTAGTCTCAAACATTTAATAGCTAGCCAAGTCACTTTGCCTCAGCTTGCCTCAGTTTCCTTCTCTATAAAATGGGGATAATAGTAGCATTTACCTCTAGGGCTGTTTTGAAGATAAAATGAGATAATATTTGTAAATCATTTTATACCTTAAAGTGCCGTATGAATGCTAGCCATTATTCCTGTGGGACCATATGCAAGTCCCTATCTCTCTAAAATGATGGGCTGATGATTAACACAAGTAAAGGGAACTTCAACACTAGGAGTCTCCCACACCCATGAAATCACAGATTAGATTTAAAAAATAAAAGTAAGAAAGAAACCAGCAATAAGAAAACAATCGACTTTAAATGCCTATGAATACATGATCAGCTAAGATCTTTTTCAATTTTCAAAGGTATTAGAAACAGCAATTAAACACTAAGACTGTGTCTAAACCAGTGAAGTGAGCTGAAAAGCTAAGACATGGTTTAGTAGAAATAGGGATAGGGGATGGAATTCTAATTTCATGTAAATGAGGAACTCACAGATGAGGAAACTGTCCTTCAAAAAAGGCTGACACCTTTTCTGAAACATAGTTGCTATTTTTTTTAAACCCTTACCTTCTGTCTTAGTATCAATGCTAAGACAAAAGAGCAGCAAGGGTAAGAAATTGGAATTAAGTGACTTGCCCAGGGTCACCAAGCTGGGATGGGTCTAAGCTCTCTAACCATTGACCCACCTAACTGGCTCTAAATTATGGTCACTTTCCCCCAACCCTCACTCCTTTTTAAAGAAATAGGGATCCACTGATAAGGAAAATCAACTTTTTCCAAAATATTGTTTAATTTTGATGATTTTCTCTCCTCTTCTTCCTTAAAAATTTTTTAAATTATGACATGATTTGTGGGGGGAGGAAAAAAGGGAAGATACAGGGGGAAATCTAGGTGATTTAAAAACAAAAGACATCAATAAAAATCCATATTTTTAATAAACATTTTAGCCTTAGAGAGGTGCCTAGAACAATTCCCAGGATCACATAGCCAGTATGACAGAGCTGGGACTTGCTTGTCCTTCTTAGGGAAAAAAAAGAAAAGATTTTTGAATATTCCTGATGATTTATAGTGATTTAATCCACTGACTAACTTCTCAATGAACAATAGGAATAATAATAATAATAATAATAATGAAAATAATAGCTAGTGTTTGTATAATACTTTAAGGTTTTCAAAGTGTTTTATAAAGAAGAAAGGAGGCAAGTGTTTATTCAACATCTTCTCTGTGCCAGACACTGTACTAGGAGCTTTATAAATATTATCTCAGTTGATCCTCACAAGAACCCTGGGAGGAAGGTACTATTATTATCCCATTTTTCAGATAAGGAAACTGAGACAGACAGTGATCAAGTGATTTTCCCAGAGTCATATAATTAGTAAGTCTCTAAGGCTAGATTTGAACTTCAGTCTTCTTGACTTCAGGTTCCAGTGCTCTATCCATTGTGTCACCAATATTTTTTGCCAAAGCATTCAGCAGAATCATGTTTCAAAAACCTGATTCAAAACCTTTAAGGTACAATGAATGAATGTAGAGGTAAAGTGTGGGATTGGAAAAAAAAAAGCATGTTTTATACACCTGGCTATCCTCAGAGCATATAAGCTTTATTTTGGCAGTAGAACCAGTATTTCTTGAAAATGAACTGCATGACAGCATTAACACCATTTTGCCAACATCTGGTAGGATGCAATTACAGCAGCAATATCTCCCGGTAATGGCTCCCAGTCCCCAGTCTCATTCCCACAACATTTGGCTTGCTTGGCTGCTCTGGTGACTTATCTACTTCTCCTATGATCACAGGCAGCACTTAATTGCTTTCTCTTCTTGCATCAACTAGCTTTGAATCAGTGGATGCATGGCCCTGCTGTACATTCCTTTTCCAGGTCACTGACCTGCAAAGGGAAGAGAACAAGGTCTCCCACTGACATGTTTTATTCCACTAGTCTCAGGGTTCTATCCTGAACCTTTGTCCGGATTTTTCAAAGCCCTCCTTTACATGTCCTCGGTTCTGAGCCACTGAGACAAACATCAGAAGTGTAGATTCTTCTGTCAGGGGGTCATTTCCATCTAGGACTTGGCTTTTGCTGCATTGAAGGGCATTTTGCCCAGAATATATTCAAGATGGCCAGAGTGACAGTAGAAGAGCAAAGCAGTTCAAACAGCCCTAAATCTCCACTGCCAGGGACCCATGACCTAGGCTTTGGCTTTCACATTTTCTGGGAAACAGCATCTTGTGCTGAAGGAAACCCCTATGGGTGGGAGAGCTTCAAGTCAAAAGGGTATCAAATGCATTGGCTGTTATTAATTTTCTCTTTCTTTCCTCTTTCTTTCTTTCTTTCTTTCTTAAAATCTTGCCTTCCATCTTAGAATCAATACTGTACTTTGGTTCTAAGGCAGAAGAATGGTAAGGACTAGGCAATGGAGTTTAAATGGCCAGGACCACACAGCTAGGGAGTGTCTGAGGTCAAATTTGAACCCAGGACCTTCTATCTCTAAGTCTGGCTCTCAAATCCACTGAGCCACCCAGCTGCCCCTACTAATTCTTTCTGAACAATGCAGGTGGATATCCCTGACAGTGCAGGGAAATTTTCTGGGAATAGAGTAGCTCAAAGCAGCTTGATGCAAGGCAAGGACTGGGAGCATTGAGAAGTCAGGTGGGTGTAGCCTGTTGATGCTATGGCAAAACATAGCATCTGACTTCTTTCCATCTTATTTCTAATAAGAGGCAGGGTTAAAATAGCCACTATTATGCCCTGTAAGCAAACTACATGAGAAGCAGCATTTCTTGATGGTTAGAGAGCTCCCCTTGTCACTAAGAAGACCCAGGGTCGAGTCACCATTTCTGACATGATCCTGGGCAAGTCACTTTAACCTTTCATTGTTCCAGGCAGTTCTCTAAGATTTACAAATTACAGAGAAAATACAAACTGAATTGGTCAATGTAGTTTTCTCTTTCTCCTGGGAATTTGTTGTACCAGTAAAGCCCGGGGTCCATACTTCCCCCCTAAACCAACAATATATGAACTGCCAGAGGGGGAACATATGAAAAGGAGGATTGCTTTTAAAAATGAGACTTATTCCTCACATTTTTTAAAAAATAGTCAGTAATCGATGGGTGAATTCCAAATGCATTAGACAGATAAATATGTGCACCTAGAGAACCCCAGGGACAAAAGACCCAGCTTGAAATGTAGCTGTGCCATGCTCATCGGAGTGAATATCGAAAATTCAAGACAATCAGATAAGTTTTCAGCTCCCCCTGCACAGGATAATAAGGATAGCTCTATGTCACTGGACTGGATCAAGTTTTCATATTTCAAACTGCTTTGTAAAAATAAACCATGCCAGCAGATGCTCTGGATTCTTTCCAAGGCTTGAAGTCAGTAGACACCTAAAACTTAAATAAGCCAGCTAGGTTCATTGTTCACACTGAGTAACTTTTAACCGGCTTATAGAAAGGATGCAGCAACTCAAGAGACTCTCTGATGGTCTTCCAATCATGTGAAGGTGGTTGAAGGGAGTAATGAATGCAGCACAGCTTCATACAGCATTTCTTGGACTCAGAACCAGCCAGGCTCTTGTCAGACATGGGAGAAAAGTCGAAATCAGCCACCTGAGTGAACACAACCCCCGAAAAAAATCAGTTTAAAGCCCCCTCCCCCACAGTATCCTCCTCTCTCCCCTCCTCCTCCCATACCCTGCAGATTGACAGTTGGGTTTGGCTGGATCCACTGTGTTCATTTGTGATTTAGCCAATCAAGAGATAAAGAACATCTAGATGGATCTCTGACACTGGTTAGGAACAGAAAACATAACCAAATCCCAGTTACCCAAGGATGAAATTATGTAAGCCTCATTCATGGTCTCATAGCATAAAATCACAGAATGTCAGAGTTGGAAGGGATTTCAGAGGCTGCAACCCTGATCAGGAATACTCTACAGCATTCCTGAAAAGTTGTCATCCAACTTCTATTCAAACATTTATTAAACATCTACCCAGGTCTGGGTATACACAGGCAAACACAAAACAGACTCCATCTGTGGGGAATTTATATTCTACTGAAATATCTCTAGTAATGGAGAACATACCATCTCTAAAGCAAAAGTTCTTTAACATAAGGCCTGTGAACTTCTTTGTTTGTTTTTATTTTTACAAATATTTGTCAATGTCATTGGTTTCATCTGTAGTTTCGTGTATTTTATTTTATGCGTTTATAAACATTATTGTGAGGAGTCCATAGGCTTTACCAGACTGCCAAGGGGGTCCATAAAAAAAAACCTAAGAAACCCAATTTAGAAGCAACTTGTTCTACTTTTGAACACTTCTAATTATTAGAAAGATTTTTTCCTTATGGCAAGCCCAAATCTGTCTATAAGTAACTTATATTAGCCCTCTAGGAAAAAGCAGAATAATTCTAATCCCTCTTCTAAGGGGAATCAAATATTTGAAGACTACTTTCTTTCCCTTTTGCCCTTTTGCCCTAAGTCTTCTCTTCTCCAGGTCAAACATTGCCATTCCATTTAACAGATCCTTGGATAGAATGGCTTTAAGCCCCCTCATAATCATGGTTGCCTTCCTTTAATCATACTCTAACTGTTATTTATTATTCTCCTATAATATGGAATCTATAAATGAACTCCAGAAATAGTTTGGCCAGAAGAGTAAAATGATTTGTGACACAAATCATTTTCTTTTGTTACTTCTATTTAGCTGCCTCTTTTTTTTTTTACCCTTCTTTTCTACATCAGACAAGAAAAGAAGAAGGAAAGGAAAAAGGATTCTGTTTAGTTGCTAACAGCTCTCACCAGATACTTAGAATTGTCCAAAGTGAGGACTTAGGTTTGCAAATTTCATTTATTCATATTAAATAAGTGAATTTATTTTCTCTAAAATAAATAATACTTCCCCACACAAACACAAAATTATCTACAAATATTGGTAAGCTCTCCTCTTTGATTAAAATTCTGAGAAAGGAAGTTTTCTTGTATGTTTTTCAATAAGACCTGTGATTATGATGACATAGAGCAGCACTATCAAACTCAGATTGAAATACACAATCTCTGTGGGCTGCATAGTGACTTAGAAAATTATATATGTTTATATTTTTTTATTAATACACAATACATTAAGATCAAATAGGAACTCTATTTTAATCTGGTTCTAATCATAGTGTTGTAGCCCATGATTTGGCCCTTCCGGTCAAACTCTAAACTATTCCAAAGGAAACGCTAAAGAACTCTAAGGAAGTTCCTAGCAATGCAAGTTGGTACCTGTTTTACAACTTCTAATCTTAGAGAGGAATATGGAGCATTAAGAAGTTAAGTGATCTGACCAAGGACACTTAATCAGTATGTGTCAGAAGTAGGATTTAAACCCTCCTCTCTCTCTCTCTGTCTCTCTGTCTGTCTGTCTGTCTGTCTGTCTGTCTCTCTCTCTCTCTCTCTCTCTCTCTCTCTCTCTCTCTCTCTCTCTCTCTGTCTCCCCTCCCCCTTAACATGGGAGTTAGGACTTTAAAAAAGAATCTTTGAAATATACAGGTGTTTCTAGGGACAAATCACACATATGGAACACAACTAATAACTGTCCTCCCTGTCTGTCTTTTATTTCTCTACTTCAACAGGTAATGAATGAAGTTCCTACGAATTACCTCCAGACTTGCAGACTCATGTTAATCATGTCTGGCGAATTGGTTCTTTTTTTTCTTTATTTTTAATTTTTATTTTCTATGAATAGTAATAACTCTATGACAGAAGTACAAGGACTAGGTAAAAGGTACTTAACTTGTCCAGGGTCACAGAGCTAAGTGTCTGAGATCAGATCTGAACCCAGGTCCTCCTAACTCCAGGCATCATGCTCCATCCACTATGCTACCTAGACACTCCTAGGGATTAGATCTAAATTCTATCAGGAAGTTCAAAGGCTTGGGTTGGCATCAAGACCTTTCTTACTGCTGTTAGTTTTTGTCTGTTGTAAGATCCGTAGGCTGCCTTTCTGATTCCTACAGCCTAGACTGTTTCCTTGAATTCTAAACCAATTACTTCCCCTAATATCTGATATCCACCTAATCCTGTTAGCCTTGCCTAGTGATCTAGACCTAGTATTTCCGACGCCTGGTATTGACAAATGCTCTGACTTAAGTTAGACAATATGGTCCTAAAGATCCATGCCCTTGCTCTGATCTCCAGTGCTTGAGTATATTTTGTCAGCTTCAGATACCCAGGCTCCTGTTCAATCAATCACTACTTGGCCACTTGGCCACTTCTTGGCCCCTTCGCAGATCTGACACTCCTATGTATCCTAGGTTCCTTTCTTTTGACCTTCACTTTTGATCTTGTGCTTATAACCTGCTGCCACCTCTAAAATTATCATGGACAGACCATGGTAACTGCAGGGAAACTTCACTAAATTAAAAGTACAAAGTTTGTCTTTAATTATCCCAAACCCCAAGAACCTTCCAGGCTACTACCTTATTCAAGTCTGGACTACAACTAGCAAAACTTTCTCCCTTTACATTAATTTACCTTGGCTACTGTCCTAGAAGACCACCGGTCTCCCCTCTGCCCTACCCTCAAGGAAACCCTCTAAAAAGATCATCCAATACCTCTACCAGGTCCTTCTGCTGGGAACTATTCCTGTAGGTCACATATATGATGAAACTCAGCATCCCTGAGATGAGAAAGACACAGGGCAAAGCAAAGAGAGCTGGGTGGATGCCTGGGAAAGATAACAGAACAAATTTGTTGATTCTGAGGTTCAGCCATTGACTTCCAAACAGTTCTGAAGGTGAGAAAGAAACAGTAAACTTACTTTCTAGCTTGTTTATGTGCTAAACGCAAATCAGTATTTTTATTTTCATTTATTTTCATTTCATGTAACATCAATAAATAAACCTCTGGATTTAATAGATTACCTGGGGAGAGAAGTGATTACTCACTTCAGTAAAAAAAAAAATCACACTGGAATTCATAAGCTCATCTATTAAAGAGATATGAACCCACCTCTACTGTAACACCAATAAATGAAAATCCAGTTTTAATAAAAGATTATGGAGGGATGATTATTCACTTCAATAAAGAATTCACAGTGGAGTTCATAAGCTCATCTATTAAAGAGATTTGCTTTACAATAGTTCTTTACATCAGGAACTTGAACCAAACCAAGGGCTGGAATTAGCTAAACCAAATTAAATACACACATTTTATAAAATGACTAAATCTAACCTTTGTTTACTTTTATTTTATTTTGAGGCTGGGTTTCCTATCTCAGGCAGACTGGAAGTACAGTGGCCACTCACAGTTTAACCACTAAGTGACACGAAATCTTTAATCCTTCCTTCTTTCCTTCCTTCCTTCCTTCCTTCCTTCCTTTCATTCTTTCTTTTTTCTTTCTCTCTCTTCTTTTCTTTCTCTCTCTCTCTCACTCTCTCTTCCCCTCTCTCCCTCCCTCCTTTCCTTCCTAACATCCTTCCTTCCTTCCTTCCTTCCTTCCTTCCTTCCTTCCTTCCTTCCTTCCTTCCTTCCTTCCTTCCTATGTGTCTTAAGATTAATGCTCCAACCATTCTGGAGGGCAATTTGGAACTATGCCCAAAGGGTGACAAAAGAATATCTACCCTTTGATCCAGCCATAGCACTGCTGGGTCTGTACCCCAAAGAGATAATGGACAAAAAGACTTGTATAAAAATATTCATAGCTGCGCTCTTTGTGGTGGCCAAAAACTGGAAAGCAAGGGGATGCCCATCAATTGGGGAATGGCTGAGCAAGTTGTGGTATATGTCGGTGATGGAATACTATTGTGCTAAAAGGAATAATAAATTGGAGGAATTCCATGGAGACTGGAACAACCTCCAGGAAGTGATGCAGAGCGAGAGGAGCAGAACCAGGAGAACATTGTAGACAGAGACTAATACACTGTGGTACAATCGAATGTAATGGACTTCTCCATTGGTGGTGGTGTAATGGCCCAGAACAATCTGCAGGGATCTAGGAGAAAAAACACTATGCATAAGCAAAGGATAAACTATGGGAGTGGAAACACCGAGGAAAAGCAACTGCCTGACTACAGCGGTTGAGGGGACATGACAGAGGAGAGACTCTAAATGAAACTCTAATGCAAATATTGACAACACAGAAATGGGTTCGAATCAAGAACACATGTGACACCCAGTGGAATCATGCTTCGGCTATGGGGGGGTGGAGGGGAGGAAAAGAAAATGATCTTTGTCTTTAATGAATAATGCTCGGAAATAATCAAATAAAATATTATTTAAAAAAAAGATTAATGCTAAGTATCAATCAATTCTAAGGCAGAAGAGCAACAAGAGCTAGGCAATTGGGGTTCAGGGTCATATAACTAGGAAATGTCTCAGGCCATATTTGAACCCAGATTCTCCCCACTCTAGGCCTAGTGCTCTATCCACTTAGCTATCTAGCCTCAACCTCCATTTTTTTCCGACTTGGGACAGTCTGTCCCTTCTTTAACAGCCTGGTGATCCCCTGCTCTAGTGGTATTGGTACAGACTAAGTGCTTAGGCTACTGCAATTTAGAATTTCTAAGCCCAAGCAATCCCCATATCAGTGATTATAGGCATATATCACCCTGTCTAGGCTGTTTATTTTTTCTTTTTTTTTAAGGAGTATGCTATAATACAGTTTGAACAAAAAATGTTTCCTACATCCACTGACCTAGAACAAATTAAAGTATCAACACATTCTATAAAACAAACCTGAACCAAACTAATATTTTTCTTGGCTCAAATTCAAGACTTACACCCCATTTTTCAGGAATATAACTACTGTATTATCTGGCAAGGTGATGTATACTGGTATAATTATACAAAGTTGGCTCAGGTGCTTAAAGAATACATCTCAGTTTCTTAGGTTACTTCTCTCTTGGGTACATGCCTTAGTATACAGCCCAATAAGGAAAATCCAGCCATGTGTGGTAAGATTTAATAACTCAAATTCTACATTAATTCAGTGAGTTATTCAGAACAGTTTAAAAGGCCCAAAGGGGATAACACTCTGGGTCCTGGGAATGAATTATCTGGACCAGGTTTCTCAGTTATTACAAGTTTACCAGATGCTTTCTTTATCTTTGTCTGGAAAGCCCTGCCTGATATAAGATGCTACAAGAATGCATCATAAGATGGGGAAGAAAAGCAATTTGCTATGGCAGGTATATGATTTAAGGGTGTGCTAAAGCTAGCTGATGGGGCAGTTAAGTGGGGCAATGGACAGAGCACTGGGCCTGGAGTCAGGAAAATTCAACCTCTTGAATTCAAATCCAGCCTCAGATACTTACTAGCTGGGAGACCCTGGGCAAGTCTCTTAATCCTGTCTCCCTTCCTCATATGTAAAATGAGCTGGAGATGTAAATGGCAAACCAGTTCCAGAATATTTGCCAAGAAAATCCTAAATAAAGTCATGAAGAGTCAACATGATTGAAACAACTCAACAACAATGGAGCTAGCTGATACCTGACAGATGGTTATTAAAATTTCAGTGGAGGCAGTTTCACCTCAGAAATCAGCAGGCATTACAAATAAAGACTTGATTTCTTGTTTTGTTGATTTCTTAGACTTAAGAAAGTGATGGAGAAAATATTAATAATGCAGATTAAATGCGAAAGTGTGTCTAGCATTTTTTACCGACATACCCCCTGATGTAGTTGACTTTGACTGATCGTGCTGAGAGAATAGGAAATTCAGGTTTATCAGAGGAGGACTTTGGGACACTGGGACCCTTAATAATCCCAGTCTCATAGATCAGAAGCGGTCCCAATTTAAGAAGGAACCTTTCAGGAAGAAGAGAGAGGAGACCATCTGATTTACAGTAGACACTGATGTGCAAGTAAGCACACAGGCTCGATTACAGGACAATAGATACATATAGGACAAATACAGGACAATTTAGAGTTGGAGAGGGTCTTGTAAAACACTTAGACCACAGTTCCCCAAACTAATTTGGCCATTGAATATTTTTGGGGTGGATAATATAATGGATAATAAATATTGATACTAGGCATCAAACTAACAAAGCTTAAAACTACACTAAAACTTTTGGGATGCCTTGTATAGAACTTTGGGTTTATAAAGTATTTTTCATGTGCTTAAATCACTTGATCATCACAATAACCATGTGAGATGAGTATTATTATTATCATCCATTTTATAGATGAGGTGTCTACTGCCTAGGAAAAAAACCCATGAAGGCTAGTCTGAGGGATAGGGAAGGACAGGAAGCATAAACACCTCTAATAAAAGTGAATAAGGGAAATTTTGGAGCCAAATAGAAAAAAAAATTACTTTCATGTCACAAAGTTGACAAAAAGAGTGTCAAGTTAGAAAATCTGGGTCTAAACCTTGGCTAAATCTAAAACCTCTGTGTGACCTTGGGCAAGTCACTTCCCTTCTAGGCAATTTAGACTCCTCCTGGGTAAAAAAAACAATGGGTGGGAGTGGTGATGGAAGTAGGACTCAGAGTAGGAGTGGGGTAGATGAGATCATTTCTAAGATCATTTGCAATGATTGATTCTGATCCCCATGTCTTTTTTTTTTAACCTTTACTTACCATCTTAGAACCAATGCAATGTATTGGTTTCAAGGCAGAAGAGAGCAACAAGGGCTAGATAATTGGAGATTAAATGACTTGCCCAGGGTCACACAACTACAAAGTGTCTGAGGCCAGATTTGAACCAGGTCTTCCTGACTCCAGACCTGGCTCTCAATCCCCTGAGTCAACTATCTGCCCCTGACCTGAATGGAAAATTGTTTTATTGCCTTAATATTACTGATCATCAACCAAGTGATCATATAGAATCCTTTAGATAAGTAAGTGTAATTATAAATTTTTGTTAGACACAGTGAGTAAACTGTGTATAAGATATCAATTATAGTAATAGAATATTAACCATAGTATTAGAAAGAATATAGTTTGGTCTCTTTGAATATATATTACATTAGATATTAAATACATTATATATTATATAGAAAGAGCTTCTGTTGAAGGGATAAAAACTTCAGTCTATGACTATTTAGGGAAGCTGAAACCCACACAGAAGGAGCTGGGTTCATTGGGAATGGTGACTAGCCAGCTGGCCTGATGAGATCATATGAAAACAACCTTGGCTTGTTTTATTCTTTGAAGATTTATGCCATTTGTGATGGTTGACCTTGTACTGAACTTAGGACTTGATATCAAATGTTCCAAATCCTCGTACCCAAACACCACTGCATGTTTCTTAACCTCGTCTGTGCCTTCTACCGTATTAATGACTTATATTACTATGATCATGATATTATTGACACTATAAAACATCAGTAAATGTCTAAAGGGGGTCATCACCCCAGGCTGGGTGGCGAGACCTCCAGCTTTTATTTACCATAATAAAAGTTTGGATCTTTGGCTCAGAATTATAGCCAGAGATTTCTTTTTATTGCTAACAAACTGCCCCCGGCTGTCTCTGATACAAAATCTGAAAACCAGGACACTGTAGCTACTCTACTCAGGGAATGATACTGGGGCAGTGCATGTCTGTGAGGTGCAACTCAGTTCAGACTATGAGGTGAAGGGGTCAGGACACAAAACTGAAAGGTTTTTGTTGTTGTTTTTTAAAAACATTAGATCAAGACAGCGAGGTGGTTCAATAGTAGAGAGCCAGGCCTGGAGACCAAGGTTTAAATGTGACCTCAGACATTTCCTAGCTGTGTGACCCTGGATAAGTCACTTTACCCCAATTGCCTAGCTCTTACCGTTCTTCAGACTTGGAACTGATACTTAGTATTGATTCTAAGCAGATAGTAAAGGTTTAAAATTTTTTCTTTTACTTGGATATTATTATTATTATTATTAACTTATGTTTATGCAGCACTTTAGGATTTACAAAACCTTTTCTTTCATCCTTCCCTTTAAATACTTTCAGGCCTCCCACTCTCAATTTTTTGCCCCTTTCCTTCCCCCTCTTCTTCAGAATCATGGAAGAGATGATGACCAACTCTGCTCTTTTTCCTCTCCATGAATGATCAGCCTTAGCATTGACATATTTTCATAAAAACTGCTTATGTCTTCTAGAACTCCCAAGTCCCATGGAACAATTAGGGAGCCTATGATTTAGTCAAAGAATGGTTTGACAGAAAGAACACAAGATTAGGAATCATAGGAACTGATGGTGTCCCAGATCTGCCACTTACCAAATATATCAACTTTTGCCACTTAATGTCTCTGAGCTTTGATTTCCTTTTTTGTAAAATGATGGAGCTGTACTAGATGGCTTCCCAGCATCCTTCTAGGTCTTAATCTGTGATCCTTTGATTCAGTCCAATCACTGTTTTACACTCAAGTTTACTGAGATATAGAGGAATAATGTAACTTGCCCAAATGCTATTCTTATGTATAAGAATAGCTTTAAAGATAAGAAGAATCATCACAGATCATTTATAATGGAAAATGGACTCTGCCCCCCAAATTATCTCCACTCTTTCATAATACATGAAAATCATTCTGATGCATAATTACTAGATTCATTAAATTATTTATTAATGCATAATGTAATTATGGTATTGTCATTAAAGAGGGAGACAGCATGATAGAATGTAAAACCTCCTGAATTATCTATCATGTCTCTCTCCTCTCTGTCTCTGTCTCTGTCTCTCTCCCCCTATCAATCTATCTATCTAGACCAATAATAACAAAACCTCATTATCAGGTCCAAGCAGCCTACCATTAACTAGGTGTGTGACCTTAAATAGGTCCCTTTGATGGGCCTCAACAGCTCTTATTTATAAAATAATCTGGTTGGACTAGATGATCTCTAAAAGTTAAAAATTCTGCACCTAATTTTTTTAATTGTTCTGGGACTTGAATACTTTTCACACTCTAGGAGTTCCTCATTAAACTGAAGCTGTACTTAGAGCATTCTCACCAACTGTTATCTGCAACAGTTTAGCTGGAAATATTTGATGCTTAGGGAAGGGCAAGTTTCCATGGGGAGAAAATATTTAAAGATCCCTAAAAGTGTCTGGTACACACACCCGGGCACAGAAGAGGAGGGGGGAGGGCACCAAACACAAATTTCACCTGCTTCTCTATTTTGATAAGAATCAAACCACTTACCAGAGGACAACACTTTAATCAGGTGATACTGAGGGATCTGGTTGGTGCTGTTTTGGACTCTGACACTGAGACAATACTCTCCTGGATCCTTGAAGGTGTGGTTCACATTGTAAGAGGTGCTATTTATCACCACCAGGTGGCATTCATTTCCTTCTAGAGGGACACAGTCTGGTTTAATTAGCCAGCATAAAGTCATAGGAAGACTGGAAATAGACAAAACAGAAGAAAAGAAAAAAAAAAGAAAGAAATGGCTTTTTAAAAAATGACTTTAAATATAGAATCACAGCAACTCAGAGCTGGAAGGGGACCTCCGATCTGAGATCATCTAGTCCAGTTCATAGCTAAAGGAATCCCCTCTACAAAATAGCCACCATAGCAACAAAGGGATTTAAACTTCACCTAATCCAGGTATTCTTAACATTTCTTTTTCTTGGTCATAGACAAATGATGTGTTGGAACTAGTTTCTATTGGCTCTGCGAAGAATTGATTGTTGAATTCTCAGCATAAGCATTTACACCTTGGAAATTGACAAATGTTATGAATTAGGCTTTGATTTATTGTTTTGTTGGTTGTTTGGACTCAAAAAAAGGGAAAGAGAAAATGCTAATGCAAATTAAATTTAAAAGTGTGTAGTGGGTACATTTTTTCCCCTAGAGAAACAGTTGTTAAACATTTACCTGCATAGACCTGCACTCCTGCATAGACCCCTCTGGGAATTGAGCAAAACTTATGGATCTCCTTCTCAAAATAATGTTTTTAAATGCACAAAATAAAATCCCTAGGATTATAAAGGTAGTCAACTATATTGGTTTCTTTTATATAAAGGAAGTTAATTATAATGGCTTCTTTTATAATTGGCTATAATTATATTTTATTTAATTTGATTATCAAAGAATTTTTCAAAAAACAAATCACAGATTCCACATTAATAACCTTTGATCTAGTCTGAACTTTTGATTTTCTAGAGGACAAACTGAAATCCAAAAAAGGGAAATGACTTATGCAAAGTCACCTAGCTAGCATCTGACAGAAATTTGGATTAGAATTTGAGTGGCTGGTTAACCAGGCCAATGCTTACACTATCCTGCTTTCTTTTATGCAGTCCCTTGGAATTGATTGGAATGGTTACAATTTGACCTGGCTCCCACACATATTGTCAATGACATCAATTTGGTAGCCTTCTCTTGGCTCTAAGAAAAATTGCTGAATGCAGTGATCTAAGACAATTCCAAAGGACTCATGACAAAAAATGCTATCTATCTCCAAAAAAAGAAATGATGGAGTCCAAATACAGATTGAAGCATAACATTTTTCACCTTATTTTCTTCCTGGCTTTTTTGTACATTTTATTAGTCTTCTTTTGCAACATAACCAATATGGAAATATTTTTTGCATAAATACACATATATAACCTAGATCAAATTGTTTATTACCTCAGGGAGGGGGGACAGGAGGGAAGAAGGGTGAGAATTTGGAATCTGAAATTTTAGAAAACTAATGTTAAAATTTGTTATTACATGAAATTGGAAAAAAACCTCACAATATTATGTAAATTAAGAAAAACTGCAAAGCAGAGGAGGCCTGTCTTATGGAGCACTCCCACATCCCTTACCATGATCTTTTCCCTATTACCAGGTGCCAGGGACTAATTTATAGCCTTCTGAGATTTGCAACTTAACTTTTCACTTCTAGAAAGTTATCTCTCATCTATAAAATGCCTAGAGTATTGCTCACATGCTCAGAGGGTGGAATGTAAGGATAAAGGATAGGAAAAAAGGCAAAGGTTGTTTCTAAGAGGGAGAGAAGAGAATATAGCCACAAACCCTGGGAAAAGATTCTAGAAGGGGGAGCTCTGTAGAAGGGGGCTTGGGGAGTTTACTGAGAAAAACTGGCACTCCTGAACTCCCTTCTCTCTGAGCTGGAAGGGAGAACAGCTGCTCCATCAACTGCTGGGAACTAACTAGTTTTGTGGAAAAACTAGAAGGTTCTTAGATCTAGAGGAATACCTGGGATGAGATCTGTGTTTCCCTGAAATGCTGTGACAATCTGACTGTGACAATTTGGCTAAAGTAAACCAAAGGGTTTTACATCTGGGACTTTGGGTTTTACCTAGGAAGCCAACCCAAGGCTTGGGGAAGGACTCAGTCCACCTGTGAGTCCTGTCACCCTTTTAGAGACAACCTGGGATATTTAGTTTAACAAGGTAGTCAGATGGTGTTTTGTGTTTAGAAAGATCAAGGAGCTGTTAAGGAAGGCTTGAGAAGACCAGAAGAGCGTCCTTGTGAGGGGAGCATAGAGAAGTGAGTAGAGATTGAGCTTTTTTAGAGACAGGGACCCTGTGGAGTTTATCTACTATTTCCCTAACCTCAATAAGTAAAATAAACTTGGTTTCCTATAGTCTCAAGGGGTTTGTGCTTTACTGGCCCTAGGTAGGTCCTAGTTGGGTTTTTTTCCATCACCATCTAGGTCCTTCCCAATCAATATATCTCCTCTGGGAGGTAGTTTTCTTTTTCAGTATCAGAGACAAATGGGCTAAATTTAAGGATATGATGAGGGGGGAAAGTCCAGAAAAGCCTTAAGCTTTCTTGCCACTCTGCATCTTTCTTGGAAACCTTGAAGTTGTCCTACCAAAATCAAGTTCCATATACATATAACTACAACTGTTTATTAAATGTCACTGGAATGCTGGGTATACAAAGATGAAAATCCATCTAGTCCCTGCCCTCAAGAAGCATATAATCTGATTAAGCCCACAATTTGGTTTACATTTGTAAATATTTGTATTAGAAAGTCCAACAATCACCTACACCCAAGGAAAAATATTGTTGATGGAACTGGAAAGCTGGGGAGTGTCCTGCACTTAACAGACATTTAATAAAAACTGGTTCAATAAGCATCCTTGGCTTGAAAAAAATTCTAAGTGCTTTTTGGGTAAATGATCAAATTTTCACCAGTGCATCTTTCAGCTTTCTAACCCCATAGTGCTAACATCCCAAGAAATACTCTATACAGAAATCAAGAATAAAAGAAGGCCTTCGTGATGTCTTTCTTGCACACACCAGTTCATATCTTGTGGCTCAGAATGAAGGAAGGAAGGAAAGGTGAGAGGGAGAAAATAGAGGAGGAAAGAAGGTAGAAAAGGAGAAAGGACATCTTTTGAACCAATCCATATGATAGCCAGTAAACACTAATCTTACTTTCATTAACCCCAGTTAGGACAGAAGATCTGGACTGGAGGAGTACCTAATGCAGAGCTTGGGACATTGGAGATACTTAATTAAGGTTTGTTGTTTGAAGACTGATTAAGAGAGTTTTCTCTCCTATATGGTTCTAGAGGACCTGGGCATGGCTGCTACTGCTGGAGCTGAGAGGGAGAGAAACAGGGTGAAAGAACAAAGATCTTATTAAGAATCTGAGCAACATTGTAGAAAAGTGGTGTAATAGGGAGACTAGAAAACAGTGGTGCTCTTGTTTCTTACCTCCCAGTGATATGCACAGAGAAGGTCAGACTTTGCATCACTTGTGTCTCATTCAATCCTAAGACTTGGACGTTTCTAATAGCATCTGAAACATAGAATTCAACAATTTGTCACAAACAGGTAGGTTATATTAGTCACAGCTGACTCTACAGTGAAGTGAACTGAGGAAAGAAACCCCCAGACTCTGATTCATTAGGGCTGATGGGGGGGAGGGGGGGGATGAGATTCTGAAATTGTACTGATGTGCAGTGACTCTACAAGATCTCTGGTTTGCAAAGGCTGTACAAAAACAGGAAAAAATATGATGGAAGATATAAATAGTCAATGTTGGATAGGCTGGGAAAGGACAGTCACACTAATTATCTGTTGGTGGAGCTGGTAATTGATATCATTATTCTGAAATCAATCTCAAACACTCAAAGTAACTAAACTTGCATACCCTTTGACACAGTGATACTGAAAATATAATCCTAAGACAGTCAAAGATATAATAATAATAATTATTATATATGGCACAGCATAACATTGTAATATAATAGGACATAATAAAATAGTTAGCATTTGTATTGTACTTTAAGATCTGAAAAGCACTTTTTCTGTTTTTATCCTCGAAAGAACCCTGGGAGGTGGGTATTATAATTACCCTCATTTTACAGATAAAGAAACAGTGGCAAAGAAATTGGATTTGTACTCAGGTCTTCCTAATTTCAGATCCAAAGCTCTATCCATTGTGACACCAAAATGGGCCATACATACCAAAATGCCAATAGCAATGATTTGTGATAGCAAATAATGGAAAACACTGCTGCTTAGCACTTAGAAAATGGCTGAACAAATTATGGCGGACAAAAGAAAATATAATGGAATATTATTATGCCTTAGAAATTGTAATTATAAAGGATTTAGAAAATTTTTAAAAGACTTGCATAAAATGATGCAGAATTAAAATAAGTAAGTCAAATTAAGAGAAAAAAGTCCCTTAGATCCTATGAATATACATGATGACTAATATATAAAGGAAAATAATGCTAAAAGCTATCAGAACTTAGATCAATGCAATGATCAGTCTTAATTCCAAAAGACTGATGTTGAAACTTAACTACCCTCTGTACAGGGGTGGAATGAAGCAAATGTTGACAGACAAGGAAGGCTTAACTGAGTTGAATTGAAAAACATTTAAAATTTATTTTATCAAAAGTATGGCAAAAGGGGGCAGCTGAGTAGCTCAGTGGATTGAGAGCCAGGCCTAGAGATGGGAGGTACTCGGTTCAAATCTGGCCTCAGACACTTCCCAGCTGTGTGACCCTGGGCAAGTCACTTGATCCCCACTGCCTCCCACTCTTTTGCCTTGGAACCAATACACAGTATTGATTTAAAGTGGAAGGTAAGGGTTTAAAAAAAAAGTATGGCAAAAGGAGAGGACTTTGCAAATAATGCCCCTTGTCCCAAGTTCTGTCCTTGATTACCTTTACCTGTAGTCTTTGTGTATTCATTCTACTTTCCATTTTTGATGTTGAAGCAAAGCACTAGATCTTCCCCACTGTAAATTCAAGGGTTCTACTCACTCTTGCACACAAAGTTGACTTCTTGATCTTGTTCTACACTCCTAGCTCTGGCCATTGTCATCCAACAATGCTCAACTCTTCAGAAGGAAGGTCTTGTGGCAAACAATTCCCTGTGATCTGACTTATTAAACAGATACTGTAATTCCAAGTCTCCCTATGTTACCAAGTTAGCCAAAGTCCAACCCATTCTATCCTTTGACAAAAAGGGTACCACCAAGGTTCTGAAAGAGAGAAAATCTCATTGTCCATCCATAGCACAGGGCCATTGTGTAATTAGAATTTTCTCCCCAGAATTCTCTTTCCCAGCTTCCCATTTTCCTTCAGACATTACCGTGCTAAGGTAGGGAGGATATATTTTGATGTAGCTCCACCTCCTCTCTCTGCTCCCTGAAAAAGTCAGTTTTGGAGGCTGGCAGGAGCCAGGCAGGAGAATTTTACCCATATGTTTTGACTCAGATTTTTTTTTTACTTTTGTTCTGTTATTTCTTCTACTTCAAATGATTACTAATAAATCTTATAAAATATAATACTTGGAGTTATTGATATTAATTTAAATCTCACACCATGGATCTGAGCTAGAAGCTATATCATTCAACCTCCTTATTTTACACATGAAGAAATTGAGGCCCAAAGAGACTGAATCAATTGTCTAAAGTCACCCAGAAAGTAAGTCTCAGAGACAAGATTGTTGAAACCCAAGAAGGTATTGAAAAAAATGGAATTCTGTATATCAAAGCTATTCTTCCTTGTTTATCTCAACCTATGTTTTTGCATTCCATTGGTGCATTGACTCACAACAAACATGCTTTACTTTTTATTTCTGATTTTATTTCTTAGTTTCACTTTCTAGTTTTCTCAACCAAGTGAAGTGTAGTTAAATTGCTGGATGCTACAAGGGAGTAATTGGGTATGGCAGCAATACCTTCTCTAGATGTTATTTTTGTGTGCCTTTGTACCCAATAGAGAGACTTTTCTTCCTTATCTTAAAGGTCAGAGGGGATCATTGGAGTTTAATAAGCAGGGCAATAACATAATCAGACATGTACTTTAAGAATTTCACTTTTGCAATTGTGTGAGGATGGATGGAGATGGGAGATGTTGGAGACAGAATTTATCAATTAGAAGACTTTATCAAGTCCAGAGGCAGTTAGATGGTGCAGTGGATAGAGTGCTAGGCCTAGAATCAGGAAGACTTGAGTTCATATGCAGCCTCAGACACTTACTATCTGTGTGACCCTGGGCAATTCACTTGATCCTGCTCACCTCAATTTCCTCATCTGTAAAAATGAGATGGAAAAAAAAATGGCAAACCACTGAGTATCTTTGTCAAGGAAATCCTAAACAAGAGTCATGAAGAATCTGACACAACTGAAACAAATGAACAACTATATCAAATCCAGGCAAGAAGTGCTAAGGTCTTGTACTGAAGTAGTGGTCTAACCCACTTTCAACCTGCCCAACTTGTCTAAGGTCACGCAGCGAGTCCCAGCATAGCTAGAACCTAAATCTAAATTTCCTAGTTTCTAGACCAAGGCTCTCTCTACTAAAACAATTTAATTCAGTGCCTGTTCTATGCTAAGCATTCTGTGAGTATTTTAATCTTGCTTCTGCCAAAATTTCACTGCATAATACCATTTTCATCTTTGTAAGGATTGACCTATTACTAAGTCCTAGCTGACAAAAGTGACCCCATTTTTGACTACTGATTGATCCCATATACCTATGTTCCCATGTACACAACTGACTTGGCCAGCTACCTTTAGGGATGGAATGCAAGGTTAGTAGACTATCAGCTTAGCAAACTTTGTCTAAATCTGGGTATGAAAGGGTTAGTAAACTTTATTAATCATAGTGTCCTTGTGGTTGAAAAGTGGAGAGATGGAAGTTGACAATCCAGAACACCTTCTGACTGAATACCCTCAGCTTCTCTTCTTTCCCAGTCCCTGTGAATTTGCACACATCAGTTACAAGGGCGGGGACCCAAGAGATCTGGGCTCTCAGAGTATCAGCCAGCTATATGCAGAAACCACTGTCAACCACCTCACACCTAGCAGATTGGCTAACATGACAGCAAAGGAAAGTAATGAATATTGGAGGGGATGTGGCAAAGTGGGGACATTAATGCATTGCTGGTGGAGTTGTGAATTGATCCAACCATTCTGGAAGGCAATTTGGAACTATTCCCAAAGGGCAATAAAAGACTGTCTGCCCTTTGATCCAGCCATAGCACTGCTGGGTTTGTACCCCAAAGAGATAATTAGGAAAAAGACTTGTACAAAAATATTCATAGCTGCACTCTTTGAGGTGGCCAAAAATTGGAAAATGAGGGGATGCCCTTCAATTGGGGAATGGCTGAACAAATTGTGGTATCTGTTGGTGATGGAATACTATTGTACTCAAAGTAATAATGAACTGGAGGAATTCCATGTGAACTGGAACAACGTCCAGGAATTGATGCAGAGTGAGAGGAGCAGAACATTGTACACAGAGACTGATACACTGTGGCACAATAAAATGTAATCGACTTCTCTACTAGCAGCAATGAAATGATCCAGGACAATACAGAGGAACTTATGAACAAGAATATTATCCACATTCAGAGGAAGAACTGTGGGCGTAGAAACACAGAAGAAAAACAGCTGCTTCATCACATGAGTTGATGGGGATATGATTGGGGATGTAGACTCTAAACAATCACCCTGGTGCAAATATCAATAATGAGGAAACAGGTCTTGCTCAATAATACATGTAAAATCCAGTGGAATTATGCATTGGCTATGGGGGGGGGAGAAAGGAGGGAAAGAACATGAATGTTGTAAACATAGAAAAATATTCTAAATTAATTAATTAAATATTTTTTCAACTAAAAAAAAAAAAGAAACCACTGTCAGCATTGTGTTCCTATGGGTCTGAAAGGTAAGGGAGATACATACACACACACACACACACACACACACACACACACACACACACACACACACACACACATGCCTGTGAGTAGTAAATGGCCCGACTCATAACCCTTTGAGAGTTTATTTTCCTTCTCCATATCTCCTCACTTACAAATCCCTCATAATATTTAACAAGTAGAAGATAGGGAAAGGATGTTTCAAAAGGGATTCATGCTTGGAGTACACTCAATGTCTCTAAGGTCTCCTGTAACTCAAATCATGTGGACACAAAGTTCAGCAGGCATTGTCACTCTAAATGCAGCCTTACATACCTTAAGTCCACTTGGTTTGATTAGTACTGTTGTTAACTTGCATGTAAATGGTAGTATTTGACATCCATACAGCCATTTAAACATAATATTTAAAGATCACAAAGCACTTTACATCGATTTTTTTTTCTTGTAGGAGGAGGAGACTGGGTCTCCTCACCTAGCCTAGCATACAGCAGCCACTCATAGTCCTAATCCTATTATTGATCTTCATGGAAACTTTAATCTGTTCTGATTTTCGGACATGAGCTAGTTTGTCCCTCCTTAGGCAGCTTGGTAGCCCACTTATCCCAAGGGTTTATCATTTTTGTACCAGACCTACTACAGATTATCAGCTTTAGTCCTACTGCAGCTCAGAAGTTTTGGACTCAAATGATTCACCAGCCTCAATCACCCCAATAACGAGGACTATGGGTGGGTGTATAACACTGAATCTGGCTCTCCATTGCCTTTTTATGAAAAATGTTTTTATTGATGTCTTCTGTTTCTTCTTTATTATCATAGTTTTCCTCATAATCCCCTCTCCCCTCTCAAAGAGCCATCCCAATTAACAAAGAATATTTTCAAGTGAGAGAGAGAGAATCAATACAACTTATTAAAATGTTGAAAAAATCTGAAAAGATGTGCAACATGTGTAACATCTGTAGACTTCTCATGTCTAGGAGAAGTGAAGTTGGGGTTATCTTCAAATGTCTTTTCATTTTTGAGTCCTGCTTAATCACTAAAACTTTTTAACATTCACTTTTTAAATTTATATGTGTGTGTGTTCTTTCCATTTACATCATTGTAGTTTTTGTGTCTATTGTTTTCTTGGCTCTGCCTATTTCACTCTGCATCAGTTCATGGAAAATTCTCCATGCTTTTTCTGTACATCACACTGTCATTTCTTATAGCACAGTAGTATTCCATTACATTTATATACCACAATTTGTCTATCAATTCTCCAAACAATGGATAGCTAACTTATCTCCAATTCTTTGCTATCTCAAAAAGTGCTGCTATAAATATTTTGACATTTATCGGCACATTTTTCCTTCTCAATGGCTTCCTTCATGTATAAATCCAGTAATGGAATCTCTGAGTCAAAGAGTTAGGACATTTTATACGGACTTCATTTAAAAAATTCCTTTCCAAAGTGGTCATATAAATTTGTAGCTTCACCAATGATACATCCATGTCCCTATCATTCTATAACCCTTCCAACATTGACTTACCATTTTTGATCATCTTTTCCAACTTGCAGGGTATGAAGTAAAACTTTGGTTGGCATTTCTCATATTATTCATGATTTGGAATAGTCTTTCATGTAATTGTTATACTTTGCTATTTTTCCTTTAATAATTATTTGACCAAGTAAATTGTCTTGGATTAGGATTCTGGGCTGTATATCAGATGTCTTAATTCATTAAACCCTTCCTAAATGGAGCATTTCCATTATGTTCAATAGGAGACAATGCCATGTTTTTTAATTTGAGTGGTGACTGTTGTTGTTTTATTTTTATTTGACATATTTTCCAAGTCAGTTGTTCTTGATAGGAGATACATTACATTTTCTTGTCTTATTTCTATTTTTAAAGTTTATTATAATATTTCTTATTGTTTCATAGAGTTAACAACTCTTGGTTGGTCAATCTAATTTTCAGAGAGTCTGCTTCTTGAATATGTTTACTACCATCTATTCAAAGATATGAATTTTCTCTTTGGGTCTTTCCCCCAGAGCTTTCTTGTCACTTATGTCTTGCTTCTTCCTTCCAGGTATTCTCTTAGTCCTTGTAGTCAAGTCATTTTTTTCTGAGGCTCTGCATGTAGTCATGGTTTTATCATTTCTTATGGTTTTTTTTCTTTTGATCAATTTTTGACCTATAGCATGTGAATTTTAGATTTACTCCACCCTGCTTAGGAATGTACAGGAATGTAAACACCCCTACTTAAGGATTAAGTGTTGAGAAGGATGGCCTATGACAGACATGTGCTAGCAAGTGACAAATCAGAAATAGCTGAGAGGCCCCTGGGCTGTCCTAAATCAAGCTTAAGCTACCATTGGTACATGTGAGTCACAGGAAGTGATGTAAAAAAACGGTCTATATATTTCATGTCACTTCCTCTCTTGTCTCTTTTGGCAGAGAGGTGGCTCTCTTTTTGCAGGGGAAATGTGGCTGGTGGCAGTGTGCTGGGAGTCTTGGCATCGCTGCAGCTATTGTCTGGGTTTGGTGGTGAGTATCCTTGATGTGGTGACTGGGAAAAGCTTAGTAGCATGGTTCAGGTGAGGCATCTTCCCTGAGCTCTCTTGGAGTTTAGGCTGATTCCTTTTTTATTCCTTTACCTTTCCTAAAAACCCTATCCTCCTAGAAGGCCTCTCATCTCAGAGGAGGCCTCATGACTAGAAGGTCTCTGAACTTCCCCTGACACAGGCTAGGCCAGAGAAATCCTATACCCTTTCCCCTCTCTCTTCTTCTTAATTCCTTCCCTCTATATTAAACGAAACACCATAAAATTCCCAAACTGACTTGAGTATTTTTATTGGGATTTGAGTTAATCCCTGGCAACCCTAAGGATAATATATTGGTCAAAAACCCCTAAATTTATCCCTTACAAGCATTACTTCATAATGCTCTGTGCCTTCTTTGTTTATTCATATCTCTAGCCATAGTTTTTTTTTTTTTAATAAAACTCTTATCTTCCATCTTGAAATCAATACTGTCTATTGGTTCCAAGGCAGAAGAGTAGTAAGGGCTAGGCAATGGGGGTCAAGTGACTTGCCCAGGGTCACACAGCTAGGAAGTGTCTGAGGCCAGATGTGAACCCAGGACCTCCCATCTCTAGGCCTGACTCTCAGTCCACTGAGTTACCCCACTGCCTCCTCTAGCCATAGTTCTTGATTTGACAGTAGCAACACCAGGCTCTTCCCTCTCCCAATCTCTTGAGTGATGCTCAGGTCCTATTTAGTACTGACCTTGCTTTCCTTGGCTCTTGCTGGTAAATTCCAGTTTCTTTTGCTTTGTCTGCCCTCCGAGATTTTGCAGTTTGCACTACATGTATTTTAAAAGCAGAAACTATAATTTGAGGTATGAAATGGAAGAGGGAACTATTTTAGGGTTAACTAGTTAAGCTGTGTAATCTAAGTGATATAAAATGGAAATGAAAATGGCTCCTTGATTTTCAGATTGTTAAATACAGAAATTAGTGTCCATCTTTTTTCTTTATGTTTTATAGAATTATACTATAATAGTCTCAGCCAAAGCATTTGAATATGGAGCAAAATAGGAAATCTAGAAATTTCTAAGGAAGATGTTTTTTTCATAGTCCTGATATTTATTTTTTAGGTTTATTGCATTTTATACTATGGAAAAGAAAACTTGTGGGATTTATAAAGGTATTCCTTTTAAGTAGAAATTTCCATTTTGAAATATGCCCAAAGGGTTATAAAAGAATGCAAACCTTTTGATCCAATAATACCATAACTGGGTCTGTATCCCAAAGAGATAATTTTAAAAAAATAGGAAAGGAACTTTTGTGGTGGCAAAAAATTGGAAATCAAAGGGCTGTCCTTCAACTGGGGAATGGATGAACAAATTATAGTATATGATGATGGTATACTATTGTCCTCTAAGGAATGATGAGCAGGATGATTTCAGAAAGAACTAGAAAGACCTATGTGAACTGATACAAAGTGAAATAAGCAGAACATTGTATACAGTAACTGCAATATTGTGGAATGATCAAATGTGATACTTTGTTACTAAAAGCAATCCAATGATGCAGGACAATTCTGAGGACTTATGAAAAAGAACTTTTGAAGTAAAAATACAGATAAAAACATATGATTTATCACTTGTTTATTTGGGTATATGTTTTGGGGTTTGGGTTTTGTAAGATTAATAAAAAGGAAATATATTTTGTGTGGTAATACATGTATAACACAGACTGAATTGACTGCCAGCTGGGGGGCAGGGAAGGGGAAGAGAAAGGAGGGAGACAATATGGATCATATAACTTTGAAAAACCAATGTAGAACTTTGTTATTAAAATAAATAAAATTAATAAAATTAAAATTAAAATAAATAGTAACAATTTCCATCCATTCGTTTTAGGTAAAAGGTAGAATGTCCACTAATCATAGGCTTTAAATTAATTGTAAAAAAGACCTTGATCAATTGTAATGTTATTGCACAAGAACTGTGGCCATTACCCATGGATCATCTTTAAAATATCAAGTCAATTTAGGACTAAGAAATTTAATTACCTGGTAGTAGAAAAGAGTTATCCAGATAAACCACAAAGAAGGGATCACTTGAGTTCCTCAACCTCTGCCTCATCATCATCCCCCTCATCCCTTAACCAGAGAAGGACCTCAAGACTTTTGGAGGATCAGAGAATCTGGGACTTCCCATTTTCCTACTAGCATCCCAGTAGCATCTTTGAAACATGTGAATTACTCCTTTGCTTTAGTTCATTTTCTTTGGACATTTTATATACTAGCAGGAGTCTATGACACACTTTAAAAAATAACATTTTATTCCCCCCCCCCACTGTATGTAAAAGCTTGTTTTAACATTTTAAAAAGGTTTTTAGTTCCAAATTCTCTTCCTTCTTCTGACCCTCCCTCTCTCCATCCTTGCCTTCCCACCTCCTTGAGACAGTAAGCAATCTGGTATACATTTTACATGTGTAATCATATAAAACATTTTTCCATATTAGTATGACGCATTTTTGATTGAAATTTTTATACCAATTTTGCTATATTGATAAATGCCCTTTTCTAAAATTATTTAGGTCTAGCTGACTAATTGACATCAATTGATAATCATGGTAGAAAGTAACACTGGTGGAGGCTTGTGAACTATAGCTTTAGAAGAGACACCTATATGGCCCTAGAGTTAATCCGAGAGCCCTGAGGAAACAGTAGCTGAGCTCCCAGGGCTCCAAGTGCTAATGGAAGTTTGGGAAAGTAACTCTAGAACATATGCTTTTCAGGCAAACTGGATTGTCCACTACCTATTCCCCAAATTCTTTACACAATCACTCACTCACATGTATTGACATAGGCTTTTCTACATTCCTGAAATATATTACCTCTTCATTTCTGCCTCTCTAAATTCTTATCTTGCTCCTGTTGAAGCAAGTCTTCCCTGCTTCCTTTGATTATCCGTGTTATTTCCTTCAACTAATTTTCCTGGGCACTTTCCCTTTCTTTTTTTACCCTCTCCTCTCCCCTCTATTTTAAGTGTCTACATGCATGTTTAATTTTACTCTCAGTTTAAAGCCCTTAGGCTTTTTATAACTCTTTTAGAAAAGCATCAACTCTCAGGCATGGACCTACAAAGTCCTCATGGACTGTGGGAAGGAGCTTCTTGGGCTTTTTTCCTAGTAAAATTTGATTTGTGTTTCTCTTAGAAGATCTTCTACCTTGAACAGATCTTTGCTGTAAGTGTCAAGCTCTCTAGACCTCTAGGAAACATTTTTTCCCATAGTTAATGACCTCAGGAGTAATCTTTTCAGAGAACTCTACTTCAGAGGCAATTAGGAGACACTAGTTGTTGGACCTTGTGTGGAATGTGAAATTAGTATGTTATTCTATATATCCAAAATGAATATGCCTAGGACCCCAGTAAAATGAGCTTCTCCTAGGATTGTCTTAACCTGTCCAGAATACAAAGGTCTCTTAAATACCTGAGTGAAACAGAAACAACTTATGTCTTTACCATGCTATACAAAGTATCTTGGGGATTGTGGGATGTGTCCTTCAGGTTGATACTTTGAGATGTTAATAAGTTTGTGCTTTCTCCCAGTTTCTGTAAACCTTACCCCATGTGTCTATCTGTATTCTGAGTGACTATGCAGATTAGAACCTCTAACCAAACCCTGACCAGTGTTCCAACAGAATCTGTGTGCTTACTATGTCTATTAGAACCTCTGACAGGAGAGTGTTCTACCTGAATCTGGGAGTTGGAGAGAGGGTTCCAACAGAGTAGGTCAAGGATGTGAGGGACTTTTCCCTAGGTTTTTCTCTCTTTATCTTTACTTATAAACGACTACATTGTGATTGATGGCTTCCCAGCCTCTTGAATAGTGGCTAGAATGCCACTGCACACAGGGGCAATTAGGTGGCACAGCGAGACACTAGTTATAGGATCCTGAGTAAGTTGTTTCACCTCTATTTGCATCAGTTTCTCAACTATAAAATGAGGATAAATTCTTCTGCTTAGAACCAACACACAGTATTGATTCTAAGATGGAAGATAAGTGTTTTAGAAAATAAATAAATAAATAAATATAAAATAAAATAAAATGAGGATAAGAGTAGTACCTATCTCCTAGGGTTCTTGTGAGGATCAAATGAGATAAAATTTATAAAGTGCTTAGCACAATGCCTGGGACATAGTCAGTGCTTAATAAATACTTGTTCCCTACCTCCTAATCACTGATCTTGGGTCTGTCTGTGGGATACCTTCTACAAGTTTGTGGTGGGTATCCTATATACCTCCTGGTTTTAATTTCTAAAAGCTAGTCTACACCTGGCAATCATCTGTCTAAGATCTACTCTCTCAACAAACTGCCAAGACTTTAGGGTTCAGGGTCCTCCAGAAACCTGAAGCAGGGGAAATCTCTACAAGCTTCTGTTCAGAGGGGCTGTGCTTGGCTGCCTCTGATGCAGGCCACTCATACAGGGGAGCAGCTCCTGGCAGAGATGGCAGAACCAAGAGGTCAGCAGGCAGCAGACGCAACACATCTAGGAGACCAGTGTCCAACAGAAACAAGTGGGGAACAGGAGCAGTTTGACAATATGAAAAGAGGACACCTGCAGGCCTGCAGCATTGAAGGTATGAACTGAGCTTTTAAGAATATACCCTATCTCTGGTAAAGAACTGGAAACTGAAGGGATGCCCATCAATTGTGGAATGGCTGAGAACAATTGTGATATATGATGGTGATGAAATACTATTGTGCAAGAATGAAATACACTATTGTATAAGAAATGATGAACAGGATGATTTCAGATGGAGCTGGAAAAACCTAAATGGACTGACACAGAGTGAAATAAGCAGAACCAAGAAAATATTATACACAGTAACAGCTGTGATAGGCTTAGCTATTCTCAGCAATACAATGATCCAGGACAATTCCAAGGGACTTATGATAAAGGATGCTATTCACCTTCAGAGAAAGAACTGTGGGAGTCAGGATACTGATCAAAGCATACAAATTTTCACTTTATTTGGTTTTTATGTGGGGGTATTGGTTTTATTTGATTATTCTCTTACAAAAATGAACAATATGGAAATTTGTTTTGCATAATAGCAAAGGTATAACCCAGATCAAATTGCTTGCCAGCTCCTAAAGGAGGGAAGAAAGGGAGGAAGGGAGATAGTTTGGATCATATAATTTTGGAAAACTTATGTGGAAATGTGTTATTACATATTGTTAAATAAAATTTCTTGATAATAAAAAAAGAATATATGCTACCTTACTACATGTATTCCCTTCTACTTCTTCCATGTATGGGGCTAGGTAGGTGTATTTGTAAAAAGGAATGTTCTGGATTTAAGGGGAAATTTTTTTTTCTATTTTATTTCTATGCCATTTCAATAAATATCTTTTCTTTAAAAATATTTCTGGGGGCAGCAGGGTAGCTCAGTGGATTGAGAGCCAGACCTAGAAACAGGAGGTCCTAGGTTCAAATGTGACCTCAGACACTTCCCAGCTGTGTGACCCTGGGCAAGTCACTTAACCCCCATTGCCTAGCCCTTGTCACTCTTCTGCCTTGGAACAAATACACAGTATTGAGTCCAAGGCAGGAGTTAATGAGTTAAAATTTAATAAAATAAAAATATTTCTTCCTCTAGTTGATAGTTAAAAGTAAATAATCAAAGGCAGTAGATAAGTTAGGGTTTTGAGTGCCACCTGGAGCCACAGAATACCTGGGACAACCTTATCTTGGGGTCTTGACCTGTGACCTGTGTTACACACTATTATACCTCTCAAATCTAACCAGAGCACCTTGATAAATTATGTGTATGAAATTATTTCCTTAGCATTCCTTAACACTATTCCTAAGGACTAGAAGGTCTATCTGTCTTTGTCAATAGATTACAAAGATCTACCAGTTTATATATTTCACATACTAACCAGATGAATATCCCTATTCTATACAAGCAGATATTAAGCACATCCCATGTGCCAAGTACTGTGCTATACCCTTAGGAGATATAAAGAGTCTTTGTTCTTAAGAACTTTACATAGTATGGTAGAAGATTACATGTATAAGGTCAGATAACATATATGTTGTAATATAAGTATATATTTACATATAATATTTACAAATCAATAAGTATATTGTAAACCTCAAAATTTCTCAGACTTATGAATGTTAGGGGTTTCCCCCATTGGGGAATCTTCTACTTAAAAAAAAATTCCCTGGCAAATGGTGAAAACTCTACTTGAGTGTGGGGGCTCCTAGCTATGGGAGTGTCCCTTCTCCACCCTACTTAAGACTGCTTTAGGACAGAAAACTGTTTGCTAAACAATGAAAGTACTTTGATCCATGCTTATGGAAGGGACAGGAAGTTCTTTGAGTCATGACTGTTTTAGAATTGATACAATGGGATACTAAGTACCTATAAAGGTGGGGCAACTTGTAAACTACTTAAACCTAAAAGGGTGATAACTTATTCAGAGGTTTTTTCTTAATGAAATTTGTCAACACAGCAGCATTTTTTCCCCCCGATTTACTAAAGAGATTAAAACTACTCAGCTGTGAATTCAAAATGGGCGGTTCTTTAGAAACATCTACGGTGATTGGTAGATGTAAGGACTTAGGGGAGGTGACAGAGGAGATTTTGCCCTTAAAAATAAGAGCTCAGAGAAGAGCAAAGGCTCTTGATTTCTGACTCTCATTCTGAAGGAGAGCTCCTTGAGGAGCTCCTCTGAGGGGCTCTGTCCCTCTGGGGTAGGAGCTCTGGAGGCTCTTGAGAGAGGCCCTTTGAAACAATCTCTGGCTGGAAGACTCTTTGAGGAAGGACGCTGGCCTGGTGTCACTAGTATCCTTGTTTAGTCAGACCTTGTGGTGAGTGTTAAAAAACTGACTGATTTCTCTTTTAAGACTCAGGTCTAGGCCATATTGGCTTGAGACCCTTCATACTTATTCCTTTCTTACTCTCTCTCTCTCTTTCTTTGATTACTCATTGTATTGTTAATTAAAATCTCTATAAAACCCAATTTACTTGGGTATTTGAATAATTGGGAATATTTCCCTGGTGACCACCTTATATTTGATTTTAAACCCAAGACACCATAGTGAAACATATTTCTGCAGTCAAATTTGCTCACCCTCTCTTATATCTATCACAATTTATATCTTCCACTATTTTAATCACTACAGTTTAAGACCTCAACCATTTTAAATCTCACAATATATGTACATATATTTACTTCATGTATATATAGCTTTTGGGGTCAGGGAACAGGTTGGAAGGGGTGTCAAGAAAAGCCTTTTGCAGGAAGTGGTGCTTTAATTAGGCTATGAACGGTGCTAGGGATCCCAAAAGGCAGTGGTGAGAAGGGATTGCATTCCAAGCATGGGATAAAGCCTGGGCAAGAACATGGAGGTGAGAGAATGGTACACAAGGAACATGTAGGACAGTTCAGTTGGTATTTATGAGGGGTAAATAATTTTAAAATCTGTGTATACAGATAGCCTAGAGGCAAGTTATAAAGGTCTTTAAATGCCAAAAGGGGAATTTTTATTTGATCCTAGAGGCAATAGAGAGCCACCTGAGTTTCCTGAGCAGGAGTATGATATGGGGCACAGGCTATATTTTCAGAGAACCAATTTGGCAGTTATGTGGAAAATAGGCTGGAGAAGGGAGAAGCTGGTGGGCAGGAGGAAAGCAATTATGCCTAATTAATTGCTATACTTGATACAATGATGGCATGTCATTGTGTACCAGAACCCCAAACAAGAAGAGCAGAATCATGGCTAAACAGATTCTTCATCTAGGTTATCAACACTAAACAATATTTATTAGCTTGCCTTTGTGTGTACTATGTTTTGCTGGGCACCACTATCTCCTTTACATCTAGATTAGTGTGTCTTCTTTCTCAACTCAAGCTTTGGCAGCGTTGTGTGATGGAAAAAATTCTGGGATAGAAGTCAGAAGATCGGACTTCTGGATTCACAACTCACTTGCTGTGTGTGACTTCAGCTATGTGAATCAGTCTCTCTTTACTAAAGCTTCCTCGTCTGGCTTTTCATTTCCCCCACTATCTGGGCTTGGGAAAAGTGGAGCAACCAGGCCCAGTACTGAGCTGAAATAAAAAGGAAGGAGGAGCTGTAGCAAAATTGTATCAAAATATAGTTAACATTTCCATACGAAATTAGCATGCCTCAAAACTGTCCCAATACTACTTTAAAATTGACTAAAATTCATTGTACACAGAGACTGATACACTGTGGTACAATCGAAGGTAATGGACTTCCCCATTAGTGTCAATGCAGTGTCCCTGAACAATCTGCAGGGATCTAAAAAACACTATCCACAAGCAGAGGATAAACTGTGGGAGTAAAAACACCAATGATAAGCAACTGCTTGACTACAGGGGTGGAGGGGATATGACTGAGGAGAGACTCTAAATGAACACTCTAATGCAAATACCAACAACATGGAAATGGGTTCGAATCAAGAACACATTTGATACCCAATGGAATCACGCGTCAGCTATGGGAGAGGTGGGGGGTGGGGGGGGGAAGAAAAGAAAATGATCTTTGTTTCCAATGAATAATGTTTGGAAATGACCAAATAAAATAATGTTAAAAAAAGAAAGAAAGATAACATTGGGCACAAGGCAAGTATCAGATGCTGTGTTTGAACAAATGACCATTCTAGCAGAATTGAGTTCATGTTCCCCCTGTGCCCATTTTGTCAACTCTATTTTGAAAGAATCATCTCTTCCTTCCATCTGGCCAAGTGGTTTGTATTTATGCATCTCTGGTAATATCCCATCTGTTTTTCTCTCCTTTAACCCTCACCCAAACTCTCTCTACCATCATTCAGACTCTCATATTTCCACATAGGACGTTGCCATTTCTCATTCCATTCTATCTGCTTCTTTGTGACAAGGTATACTCTTCTAAGCATAAATTATCTCTTCCCAAATATCAATAATACCGAGGAAACCAGATTTATGTTACCTGCTTGGGTGGCCATTCCAACTTTCACCCCTTCAAATCATATGTAAGTTTTTACTCTTTTACAAAATAAAAACATTCATATTTTCAAAAAAATTGACTAAAATGTTATGATTTCACAGCTTCAAATTTACAAAATAAATTTTAATGATTAATTTTTTTTAAAAGTAGCAAGTGACTAGCATGACCAGCCATCTACAGGGTTAGTGAGTAACCTAGACAGAAATGAGCAGGCGCCTGAGAGAATCTCTAACCACTGTGACAGATTTCCCAACAGGGAAGAGTTGGTGAGGGTCCAGCAAGAATGATCCAGGCCAGAGTCAGTGGGAAGGGCAAAATGGCTAGTTTTTCATGACTGGGCAAGCAAGCATGGGAATTTCAGCCTTAGTGGCTGGCTGGGTCATCTGCTTTGATAGGTAGACAAATCACACTGCTCTGGGAAACCACATAGTTTATTTATCCTGCTCTCTCAAGAACAATTCAAATATTTAAAATTTGCCTATTCTTACTTGCCTTAGCTTTGCCCCCTGGCCTACAGAGCCTGCCTGTCCTTAGCCCAAGAGCTACCATCATTTTAGGTAAGGGTGAATGATTGCCAATGTGAAGGGCAACAAAAATCCCCCAAATCTGTTTCTGGTCAGCTTGCCACAGTTGCTGTAATTCCCACTATGCCATATTCCTTCAGAAAGACTTGCTGGAGCCATAGCTAGAGTCAAAATCAGTTCCCTATAATGCAAAAGGGCCCAGGCAACTCATCTTGGAGAACCCTTCAGGAAGCATGCTTTTTGATATTTGGTGGCTACACCAAGAAGCCAGGAAGATGGAGACAAGATTGAGTCTCCCTGGAATCTCTCTACCATTCCTGAAGTGAGCATGCTTTCTAATACTTCTTAAGGGGAGTTCAGGGCTACAGCAGCAAATAAGCTAACCCCTAGAAGGAGAATACACAGAAGACAGAGACAAAATTGAGGGAAGCACCTGAGTTAGGTCACCAGGAAACAGAGGCAGCAGAAAGTACATCTAAATTTTGCTTCAATGAGAGGGACCAGGAACCAGCCACTCAATACAAAATGGTAGCAGGACAGTAATAGCAGCATCCAGACTGCAAAGAGGACAGAACCAGGCAGGACCTGCCCACATTATTCAAGAGCTTTGTAAGGGAAGTAAATCCTATACTTGGCAGTCACATTCTAGGAGCTAGGGTTGGAGATGATTAAGAAAACTCTAAATATAATGATGGAATACTATGGATAAGAGAGACCCAAGAAGTAAATCAAGAATATGAAGGTAAGTCCACAATAAGTACAAGAAGAGCCTCAGAAAAAAAAAAAAAGAATAGCTCAGTGACAAGTACCCCAAAATTAGATGAAGAAATAATTTTTTTCATTTTTCTATTGTCATGCAAAACGCACTCCCAGTTGGTCATTATTATACGAGCACTGTCATACATAACCAAAACCTCAAAATAAAACCAAAGATACACTGATGTGAAAGACTGACTCCAACAGTTCTTTCTCTGGAGGTGAAGAGCATTCACTGTCATAAGTCATTCAGGATTGTCCCAGATCACTGCATTGCTGAGAGTAAAGTTCTCACTCATAATTATCATCCAATATTGCTGTTGTATACAATGAAAAAAGAAGTTCTTAAAAATTTTAGAAAAAAACATTTGGAAGGAGAATAAACAGCTTAAACAGAAGATTAAAACTATTACCCCAGCAGTAGCCTCTCTGAAAGATGGAATAGAGCCAACAGAACTCAATGATTTAGTGAGATGACAAGAAATATTAGAATAAATTAAAGAAAAATATTAGAACAAAGTTGAAGAAAAATGAGAACATGTGATGTATCTACTATCAAAAAAGACCAAGAAATACTTTAAGAATTACTGGATTCCTTGTGTCCATGATCAAACAAATAAGAAAAAAATCATACCTCATTTCTAGAAATTATAAAGGAAAACTGACTAGATCTAACAGCAAAGTGAAAATAGAAAAAAAATCCATTAGTTACCTCCTGAAAAAAAAGGAATATCAGTCAAAATCCAAATCTTCCAGAACAATGAAAAATATTTCAATTAAGTATCAAAAAAAAAAAACTTGTCCAGATTATGTAAGATGATGCTGCAACTACTATAAAAGGGGGAGGGCGGATATCCTGAAATATAATATTCCTAAAGGCAAAAGGAAAAGACTTCGTGCAAGAATAACTTATTCTGAAAAACCAAGTATAAGCCTTTGAATAAAAAAAATTAAGTTTTATCACTAGAACCAGAAACATCCAATTGATGGTAATTTTTCTTCATAACTTACTATATTTTCTCCTATCTATGCAATTCTTTTCTTGTTTTTCCTTTTCCTTCCCTTTCTTTTTTCTTTTTCTTTTTTGAAAATTGTATTTAATTAGTCAATTTAGAACATTATTCCTTGGTTACGTGCAATTCCACTGGGTTTTACATGTGTCCTTGATCAGAACCTATTTCCATGTTGCTGATGTTTGCACTAGGATGATCATTTAGAGTCTACATCCCCAGTCATATCCCCTTGACTCATGTAATAAAGCAATTGTTTTTCTTCTGTGTTTCTACTCCCAGTTTTCCCTCTGAATGTGGATAGTGTTCTTTCTCATAGATTCCTCCAAGTTGTTCAGGATCACTGCATTGCCACTAATGGAGAAGTCCATTACATTCAATTTTACCACAGTGTATCTGTCTGTGTATAATGTTCTCCTGGTTCTGCTCCTTTCACTCTGCATCAATTCCTGGAGGTCATCCCAGTTCACATGGAATTCTTCCAGTTCATTATTTCTTTAAGTACAATACTTTTAAGTATTCTTGATGAAAAAACTGGAGCTAGGGATGATCTTTGAAACTCGAAAACAGAAAAGAAGAAAAATCTAGAATGACAAATATAGTCAAGCAACTAGTAAGGGTAAAATGATGGTCATGTTTATATTCTAACAGAGAAGAGACAAGTTATTCTCCAAGATCCCATTGTGCCCAAGGATCCTAGAGGGAGTAAAAAAAAGATAAATGCAGAGCTTGAATATGGCTTTCTTCTGTTTTGTTTGGTTTGGTTGTTGGGGGGAGGGGTGGTTTTAAGAAAGAAAAGAAAAATTAAAAAGGAAAAAAGAAAAGAGAAAGAGAAGGACTACATTAGGACAGATAAGAGGGAAGAAGAGATAGGAACTTAATATTTTTCACAATTTAGCATTCCAGAAAAAAAGTCAAGACACAAATGGTAGAAGGGTTTAGAGGAAATGGAGCACATCACAAACCTCACTCTATCTGAAATAAACAATGGTAAGTTGAACACATATACTTCAAACACATATGTACACACACACATACAGAGTTTGGGATAGAAAGATATTAAATTCAACAGAGATGAAACTGAAAATAGGAATGGAGTGAGGGAATGTTTAAAAGGAAAAAAGAAAAAGAAAAACGGTAATTCCTGCCCTTGAGAAGGTCACAATGTAGGGGAAGAAAGGCAACATATAAAAAAAGAATATGAAAAAGGTAGTGGGAGGGTGAGTACCCTGGCTCAGGGGTGAAATCCTGCATACAGGTAGAAAATGATGAAATGTCTGTCTTGGGCTCCTTGACTCTACCCTCACAGGTCATTAACTTCCTCAACTTTAAGTTCTTTGTTTTCTTTCTTACCTCAGGCACACACAGGAGTAGTCATGTCTTAGATCTTACCATATATTTACAAATGTGCCAAACCCCAACCTGAGTTATCCCTATCACAACTACCTTTTTCCCTCCAACTCAAGGACTACATCATTCTGTGTTGCTGACTAGGTCCAGTAAAATTTTATATCATCTAATCTCAACTTACCCTTCACTGCTTTGAGACAATTAAAAAAATTTCTTCCCCAATTGATGCTTTATCATGCTCCTCACAGAGGCTATTAAAAAAAAAATTCCTCTTCTTATTCTTATACCACAATTTGTTATATCATTCCCCAATAACATAAAAAGAAATCTAAGGCACCCTCTTGGCTTTTAGTTTCTTGCCAACAGTCTATAAGCCATTTTGAACCAGGATACCCCATTGACATCTCAAAATCAACATGTCCAAAATAAAATTCCTTATCTTCCCTTATAAACTCATCCCCCCTCTAAACTTTCCATTTGCTCTAAGCAACATATATCTCCCAGTTTGGTACCCTGGGAAACATCCTTGACTCTTTCCTCTTCTCCATTCCCCATATCCTAATATTTGTCAGTTCTACCTCCTCTAACATCTCTCTTTTCTTCTCTTCATTCATTCTGCCCCTACCCCTACCCTTCTTCAAGTCCTCATGACCCATTCTCTGGACTATTTCAACATTTTCCTTTCTGTATCTATTCTTTCCCCTCTCCAATCTGTTCCTACTCTTCAGTTTAATTAATATTGCCCAAACACAGGTCTAGGTCACTCCCCTGCTCAAAAATCAGTGTCATTTAGTCAATTCTTTTGATTAAAATAAAAATTAGAATTAATATAGTACTTGAAGTTTTGCAAAGTGCTTTACAAATTATTTCAATTGATTCTCACAATAGTCCTGAGAGGTAGGTGCTATTATTATTATCTCCATTTTACAGATTAGGAAATTGAGACAATCAGAGGTTAAATGACTTGCCTAGGGCCACACAGCTAGCAAATGATTGAGTCTGCATTTAAACTCAGGGCTTCTTTACTCTAGATACATAGCTCCACTAGTTACCAATACAAACTCCTTTGCTTAGCATTTAAAAGTTACAATATGGGCCCTATCTATCTTTCTGAATTTATTTAATATGATTTTACTTTATGTATTCCACATTCCTACCAACAAACCTACTAGCCAAGATATTTTCTGAGATTCACAGTCCATCTCTTCTCAGAACCTTTGCATAGATTGTGCCTCAAGCCTAGTATGCACTCATTCCTCTCCTCTGCTACAAGAACATCAAGCTTCTTTTAAACCTCAGTTCTGGTATCACCTCCTGATGGAAACCTTTTCTGATCCCAAGTTATTAGTTCTCTTTTCCTTCAGAAATTATTGTGTTTAATTATTTGTGCTACAAGAAATGATGAACAGGATGATTTCAGAAAGAGTTGGAAAGATCTACATGAACTGATGCAGAGTGAAATGAGTAGAACCAGGAGAGCATTGTACACAGTAACAGCAATATTATGGAATGATCAACTGTGAAAGACTTAGCTACTCTCAGCAATACAATGATCCAGGACATTTTTTAAAGACTTATGACAAAGAATGTCATCTGCTGGGATAACATCAGGCCACAATGCCTTGACAGAGTCACATGTGGGAGACTGGGAATGCCACAGAGTGGTCCTTGGTGAGATGTGATTGCCCATCCAGTCCTCCTTTACATGACCTCTTTCATCAATGCCCCTTACCTATGAATTGACATGATTATTATTCCCCCTAGTCTCAAAAGAAATAATGCAAAAGCAAAACACATGTACCCTTATTCACCAAAACAACACCAAAAGATCAGACCCTCAAACGCAATCCCAAAAGACTATCATGGGTTAACTTTTACTTAGGTACATAATTCCCAGCAAAATCGCAGCTACAGGCCAAGCCCAAAACTTTCCCACTCACAGAAACCTATTCTCATGAAGCCAGCACACAAATAGAAGCTCATACAATAATTATATCAAGCTTCAGTATGCCTCAGTGACTTGATTACACAAATCAGTAACTCAGAAACTCCCTAGAAGCCACCAGTCTAAATTTGAATTATGTTCCCAGTACCCCTCAACCTCAATGATAGGATTATTGAATTGTCTTTTAAGAATTGCTGATTAATTATTCCATTTTATTAAAAGCAATAAGTAATTTTTCTTGTTTGTAAGCTCAAAACTTCTCACAGTGTAACGAGAAAGTTAAGCCACCTGTGACAAAATCATTTATCTTGTATACTGCCTGTAATCACAATACAAAAATATAGAGTGTTAATCAAGTAATTTGTTAAAAGTTAATGTATCACTTTTCCAATTACCTCTCTTTGAACATGTGTGTTAGGTAATGTAATCTGTATGCCAAGAAAATGGGTATAAAATAAAAGCCAAGCATGGGAATGGCAGAGCATTTATCAGATGCAAAGCAGTCCCATGGCCATAATAATTAAGCTGCCTTCCATTTGTTATTTATTTTGACTGATCATTTGCCACCAGTTGGGAAATCCTGGAGTTGCAAATGAGGCTAGACCCTGCCTGTGGCAGTTATCAACCTCCAGAGAAAGAATTGTTGGAATCTGAATTTTGGCTTTATATGATTATTCCCTTACAAAAATGAACAATATGGAAATGTTTTGCATTATAATATATGTATAACCCTGATCAAATTGCTTATCAGCTCCTGGAAGGGGGAAGGGATAGAGGGATAGAGACATATATGTATCATGTAACTTCATAAAACCTATATAGAAATTGTTATTACATGTAATAAATAAAAATAAGATCTTTATAATAAAAAGAAATTATTGTATTTATCTGTGTTTAGGTTATGTGCCTAGATGGAGTTTTATTTTTGACTTGGTATTTCCATCACTTAGCAGGCATGTACCTGACAAAGAGTAGATGTTCAATAAATACTTATTGAAGTTATTTAAATCTGAAATCCTTTGTCAAAATGAATGTGTTACCTGGAAGTAATTATGTCTTAAGATATGAACTGCCATCACACCTGAGTAGACAGGTGAATATCAGGTTATTTGGTTAGATCACTCAGCAAAGAAAGCAGAGTTCTTAATAAGTGGGAACCAGGACAGTGAAGTTTTTATGGAGAAGAAAGAGTTAGGAAATGAGTAGAATAGAACTCATCATCACATAATTGACCCTTTAAAAAAAGAGATTTCTAAAAACAAAGAAGTCCAGAGAATAGGACTTTCCTAAAGTCATAATGCTAGCTAATCCCAGAGCTAAGGCTAATTCCTGACCCTCAGGTCAGTGTTCTTCATACTCTTATTCTTTGGACAGAGTTACTCAAAAACAGTTGTTTCATATGACAGTGAGAGCAAAATTGGATAAGTAGTGACAAAAGTACATTTTTTTTCCTAACGGGTCTCTCCAAAGCTATTCACAATTACCCATCTTGTTCTTTTCCCCCCCGGAGAATAAATAGTGACAAGGAAAAAACGACAGAAGAAAAACATAGAGAGATCTACCTTTTGGAAGTTCCATTTATCAACATATCAACAGGCATCCTAATGATCTGTAAAGTGACATTGTGTATCCACACTATAATCAACCACCAAATGAAACCCTGGGGACTATGGAATTTGCTGCAGGCCTCTGAAGGATGAATACAATGCAGAGAATGCCCTCAGCATCTCCTAGGGAAAGCTGCATTCCGAGAAGGGTCTTGCTACAGCTGGACAAAATACTGATCAAGATTAGCCCATTCATTGCTGTCTAGTCTAGGTGTAATGGATGGCCCTGGACTACTTCAATAGCCTCTTACATAGTCTTTCTCCACATGTGAAAATACTTCAGTTCATAAATGCTCGGACCCATGATCACAAGGAGATACAAGGTCACTTTGAGCTTTTTTCTGAAGCAAAATTCAGAAAGTAGTTGCTTAATCAATTCCTCCCTCTTTCTTTCTTCTTTACTGTACAGCTTTTTAAGAGACTAATGATTGCCATTACATATTGTATTATATATTATATCATAATAATGATCACAGCCAAGAAAAAAAGAATGCTTTCCCAAGAATACAGATAGGTTGAGCCATCTACCTGCTTGCCGAATATTCTCCAGCTGAACTCTGTGAGTCTTTATTCCCTCAGCCCTGGCCACGTCCTTTTTTGTTGACATTTTCAAGGGTTCCTAGACTCAGGGTACAATGTGCAAAGTCACATTATTTTCTTTATCACTTGAAAGAAAAATTCCATGTACCATATACCATGGAGAGAATTGTTGCTCTGTTGTTTCAGTTGTCTTTTGATTCTTTGTGACCCTATTTAGGGGTTTTCTTGGCAAAGACTCTCCTACAAATATATTAAAAATAGATACAAAGTAGGCTTGGAGACAGGAGATCCTGGGTTCAAATATGATCTCAGATATTTCCATAGTCGTGTGACCCTGGGCAAATCACTTAATGCCAATTGCCTAGCCCCTATCCTTCGTCTGCCTTAGAATTGATACATGATATCTATTCTAAAACAGAAGGTAAAGATTAAAAAAAAAATAGATACAAGGTGGTTTTAGGAAGGTCCTAGGAGCTGGAGGCAATTAAAAAAATACTTCATATAGAACAGTGATGGCGAGCTTCTGGCATGGGTGCCAAAGATGGCACAAAGAGTGTTCTCTGTGGGCATGTGGCCACCCTCCCCAGAGTTTGTTACTAGAAAGGCAGGAGGGACTCAGGTGGAGCTGCTCTCCTCCCCCCTCTCCACCAGGCCTGAAGACATTTCTCACATCACCCACCCCTCTGCCCAGCAGCCTAATGGGAGCTTGCAAGGGGTAAGGTGGGTGGCTCACAAGTGTCTGAGCTACAGGGGAGTGAAGTCCTTGGACCACTTCCCTCCCCCTTTCTACACATGTTTAGGGCATTCTTCACTTCACCCACCCTTCTGTCTAGCAGCTCAGTGGGAGCACTTTCTCCCTCCCCTATGTGGGGTAAAGGGGGAGTAGGGGATGCCTGGCACTTGCAGGGGGAGGGGCATGCCACAAGGTCTCTGGGGGGCAGTCACAGCACTTGGTCTAGGGCATAGGGTGGGGGATGGGGCCCAGCACTCCATCTCTAAAAGATTGTCATTACTGATATAGAAGATAGTACTTGATCTTCTAAATGTAATTCTCCTACTCTTCCTACTACACTCCTATATTCAGCTATATTATTAAGGAAATAGTTTGGGATCTTTTGGTAAACTACAAATCTAACCACTATTACTGACCTTATTTCTAAGAGAAAATGGATATTCCAAGTTGAAAACAATCAACTTACGAACTTTTAGAATATCACTTTCTAAGTTAGGAGTTTTGAGTAAGATCTAAAGAAAAAGAAACTTCATTTCTGTGTAAATTATCAAATGAAATGAACCCAGACATCTCAGGGAGATGAGGGTCTAAGCTTTGGACCCTTAAAAGCAGATTTCTTTTGGAGATACATGCCTTATTTTACATTCTTCCAAAAAAAAAAATCAGATCAAGACTCTAAATTCTTTTAAAAAGAAAAAAAGGGAGGCTAAAGGTCTGTGAGCTTTAATTCCTAATTCATTTAAAATTATATAAGTGTATATAAATATATAGATGTGTTTGAATACATATATATTTAAATTATCATACTTTTTGCTGTTGTTCAGTTGTTTTCCAGTCATGTGTGACTCTTAGTAACCTCATTTGGAATTTTCTTGGCAAAGATACAGGAGAGGTTTGCCATTTCTTTATCCAATTGATTTTATAGATGAGGAAACTGAAGCCAACAGTGTTAAATGACTTGCTCATGATCACACAGCTAGTAAGTGTCTGAAGCCAGATTTGAATTCAGAAAGATGAGTCTTCCTCACTCCAGACCTGGCACTCTATCCACTCTATCAGCTATGTATTATTTAGCCCTAGACTCTGAACTGGCTTTTTTAATGTCCCCTCTCTCTCTCTCTCTCTCTCTCTCTCTCTCTCTCTCTCTCTCTCTCTCTGTGTGTGTGTGTGTGTGTGTGTGTGTGTGTGTCTATCTGTCTATCTCTCTCTCTCTCCTGTCTGCCTGTCTCTCTCCTCAGTTTACCTATCTGTAAAACAAATATTGCTTCTATTAGGTGCTTCATTGGGTTGATGTTAGGAAAGTACTTTGTAAGCTCTAAAGAATTATATGTGCATTATATGAAGAGAAGTTGTGTAACATAGTAGGTAAAGAATTATCTGAGCTCAAGTCATGTAGACATAGATTCAAATTCAGTCTGACACATAGAGGCTGTTGGGCCATAGGCAGTGTTCCTGATAATTTTTACAGCACTATATATATAGCCCCTTAGAGTCCTGGGCAATATTCAAAGACTATAAATAACCAGAACATTTGCTGAATAGCACTGGTAGAAGGAATTTCTCACTAGAAACTTTCTACACCAATAAAATCACAGGTTCCATCAAAATAAATAAATAAATACAGCATATACAAATGTCAGAGCTCTTGGCCTGACTAGTTTTGACTTTGAATCTGGTCACATGACCATGGGAACAGAATGGGCTGCCTCAAAAAGTAGCAGATTTCCTCTTACTATAGGTCTCCTTCCCCTTAAACTTTGTTCATAGTGCAAAATGTGGTTTAAAAAGAAATGTTTTACTCAAGGGGAGAAAGATAAAAAATTATGGCACTAATGAAACTGGCTTAAAAATGTCATGATCTCAGGGTAGCCCAGAGGATAGAGCACCAGGCCTGGAGTTGGAAGGACCTGGGTTCAAATTTGGATTCACATACTTCCTAGCATTGTGACCCTGGGCAAGTCATTTTAACCTTGTTTGTCTAACCTTTGCCCTTCTGGCTTAGGAGTTGTTACTAAGGCAGAAAGTAAGGGTTTTTAAAAAAAAATGTATGATCTAGGGAGTGCTGATGACCTGCCAATTAATAGCCCAAAGAGTCATGTGTTAGAAGGTGCCAAACAAGAAATATCAAAATGGTAAGGTATACTTTTCCCAGGCTGCCAGTAATGAGCCTGGACTAGTACCCTTTCCAATCATGAATGTGGTAAGAATTAGAAGGAAAATGGGCCCATTGTGATCAATTTCCCTTCATTTTGGACTGTCTGTGATGACAGCCTCAGCTATTAGGGACCCATTTCAGAGTTAGATCTTGGATAGCTAATTCATGAAAACTACTACCAAGAAGGAAAAGAAGTTGTTTTCACTTGTGTCTGACTCTTTGTGACCCCCTTCAAAGTGTTTTTGGCATAGATCCTGGAATGATTTTTTGTTTTCTTCTTCATCACATTTGACAGATGAGGAACTGAGGCAAACAGGGTTACATGACTTGTCCACAGTCACACAGACTTAGTAAGTGTCTGAGGTCAGAGTTGAATTCAGGAAAAGGAGTCTTCCTGACTCCAGACCTGGCAATCTATTCACTGGCACCACTTGGCTGGCAATTAATCAGTCAATATGCATTTATTAATGCATGTACAACCCAGATTGAATTGTCTATCAACTCTGGGAGGGGGGAGGGAAGAAAGGAGGGAGACAATATGAATCATATAAATTCAGAAAACTTATGTGTAAATTTATTTGCATTTATTAAGCACCTACTATGTACAAAGCTCTATGCTAGAAATAGAAAGTGCAATAGTGGCTGCCCTCAAGAAGCTTTCATTGTAGTGTGTGTGTGTGTGTGTGTGTGTGTGTGTGTGTGTGATAATTAATAATAGTCAGAATAGTTTGCTATTTAACAGAATGCCTAGCCTATAGTAAGCAATTATTATTATTATTATTACAATTTACATATAATTAATATTGGACATCTACAAATGGGAAATGGGAAATAGAAAATGCCTCTTGAAACAACTGAGCTGATCTTTGAGGGGAGCTAGGGCTTCCAAAGAGATATAGATGAGGGGGCAGCTGGGTGATTCAATGGATGGAGAGTCAGGCCCAGAGACAGGAGGTCCTAGGTCCAAATCTGACTTCAGATACTTCCTAGCTGTGTGACCCTGGGCAAGTCACTTAACCCCCACTTCCTAGCCCTTACTGCTCTTCTGCCTTAGAACCAATACACAGTATTGATTCTAAGGTGTAAGGAAAGGGAAGAGAGAGAGAGACAGAGAGACAGAGACAGAGAGAGACAGAGAGACAGAAAGACAGAGGAGAGAGGAGAAGAGAGGAGAGGGAAGAAGAGAGAAGAGAAAGAGAGGTAGAGGTAGAGGTAGAGAAGTGAGAGGAAGAACATTGGAGCCTTCAGGAATAGGCATGGTGGCCAGAGATTGCCTGTTCCAAACCAAGCACAAGATATTTAGCAATCTATGAACTAGACCACCCTGCCCACCCACAGAGGATTTGTTCTTTGCCATGAATCCCCCAAACAGTAACAAAAGAAGGGGGGAGGGGAGGAAGGCTGCAAGAATTTTAACTCCTGGTGTAATCTCACAAAGGGCCCAGGGCGCAATGGCTGTGACTTCTCCAAATCCCCAAGTAGGCTTGGTGGGCAATGTGAGGTGGAGACTAACCCAAAAAAAGAATTACCATTGCTTCCTTCTAGACTGAGTAGGGCTACAACCACCCTTCCAGTAGCCTGTGTAGACTTCTAGAATGTTTGCTCAGTCTCCTGGCCTCCGTTCCCTGGCTGGCCAAGTCCTAGGGAATCCTCCCCTCCCCGCACCCCATATTCTTCAAAGGATATCTAGCTATTAAAAAAAAGAAGAAGAGAAGGAAGAGGAGGATGGAGAGAGAAGAAGGGAGAAAATAGACGGAAAGAGAGAGAGAATGCGGAGATGGAATGAAGTCAATTCTGGACTCCAGAGAAGAAAAGGTTTGGGCAAACGCGCAGAAATAACCATAATAATGACGTGACCTCCCAGTCATACTCTAAGAAGGTGAAGAAAAAAAAGCTCAGTGTCACGAGGGAGACCATGAGCGTGTAAATGCCAATAGCATTTCCTGCCCAGCAACCCGCAAGAATGAGCTGTATTTTAACCAGCACAACTCGGCGGAGTGCGCGGAGGTCGTAAGCAAGCTTACCTGCTGATGACCTGCCTTGGGACACAAGGAGGAAGCTAGCAACCACGAGGATACGGCTCCAGGGGACGAGCACCGCCAGAGCCATTTGCAAGTCCGTGCTCCGAGCGACGGCGAAACCAGAGGAGGCAAACCTGCTGCTGGGGCTGCCCCTTCAGCTCCGAGTCCTAGGTTTCATCACCTTCCTTTTGGTTCAGTGCCTGTCCCTTGCTCCGGGATGATGGGCGTGCAGCCTAGCCCGATGGAGCTCTTGCTGCCACCTAGAGCCCAGCTGGAGCCGCGACGTTGCTTTCAGCTCTCCACACACTTGTCCTACTTTGGTGGGAGGCTCCCCTCCTCCACCAGTCATTTCTAATTGGGGGTAGGGGGAAGAGGGAGGAGCAAAGTCTTCCAAAGCCTGGAAACGCCGGGAACTGCAAGTCATCCTATAACAGATTTAAAGTTGGGAAGGACCTTCGAGGTGGTCTAATTCCAAGGTTCTGAACCGGAGCTCCGTAGACTCTCTGAACTTGGATGGGGGAAAATGACATCATCTTAATTTTCAATAACCTCTAGCCGAGACGTAGCATTTCCTTCAGTTAGGAATGTAGGCAACAAGTCACAGTTGTGTTAGCAATACTTTTGACTTTGCCACCCTTAAAAACCACATATATTTTAAATCACAGTCGTTACAGGTATTGCAAAATATGAACCATGCTTGGCGAAAAACTGAGGGGGTGTCCCTCAATTGGGGAACGGCTGAACAGACTGAGGTATGTGCTGGTGATGGAATACTATTGAGCTATAAGGAATTATGAATTGATTGATTTCTATATGAACTGGAAAGACCTCCATGAACTGATGTGGAGTGAAATGAGCAGAACCAGGAGAACATTAAATATGGTAACTGAAACATTGTAGGATGATCAAAGGTGATTGACTTTGCTACTAATAGCAATGCAATAATCTAGAATTATTCTGAGGGACTTATGAGAAAGAATGCTGTTCACATTGAGGAAAAGAACTGTGGGAGGTGAAACGCAGAAGAAAATCATATGATATCACTTGTTTATAGGGATATATGATTTGGGGCTTCAATGTTTTTTTAAACCCTTACCTTCCATCTTGGAATCAATACTATGTATTGGTTCCAAGGCAGAAGAGTGGTATGGGCTAGGTAATGGGGGACAAGTGACTTACCCAGGGTCACACAGCTGGGAAATTTCTGAGGTCAGATTTGAACCTAGGACCTCCAGTCTCTAGGCCTGGCTTTCAATCCACTGAACTACCAAGCTGCCTCCTGAGTTTCAATTTTAAAAGACTACTCTATCAGAAGAAATGAATAATATGGAAATAGGATTTGAGAGATAATATATGTGTAACCCAGTGAAATTACCTATCAACTCTGGAGGGGGGAGAGAAGAGAGGAGAGAGACAAGAATCATGTAACCATGGTAAAAAATTAAAAATTAAGATAAAAAATGGATCATGCATATTTAGAAATTACTGTAGTTATTAGACCTGCTACAAGAGCAAATGATTGAAGTCTTCCTGTCTATATTTCAATATAGTTGATTTTCTTTATAATCCCAAAACAGAACCAAATACCTTAGTTCAAGTATGACCCCAGGGTCAGTCAACCTCTGTTTGCCTCAGTTTGTTTGTCTATAAAATAGGTGGTTTGTGATGAATATGGAAATGTGTTTTATATGATAGCACTTATATAACCAATCTCAAATTGCTTACTATCTCAGGGAGAGGGATGAGAAGAAAGGAGGGAGAAAATTTGGAACTCAAAATATTAGAAAGTGAATACTAAAAATTTTTACATGTAATTGGAGAGGTGGGGGGAACAATGCATTGCTGAAAAAAATACAAAAAAAAAGAAAATTGATTGTTGTAAGGATCAAATGATAATAGTAAATAGCACAATTTCTGGCACATAGTAAGTGCTATAGGTGTTAGATATTATTGTTATTATTATTATTTTAGACATTTAAAGACTATCAAAAAAGGGTCCATATACTATACTAGATTGCCAAAAAGGCCCATGACTGCTGCCAAATTAATTTGATTGATGCCTTCCTAACTACATTTCATTATAATTTTATTTCCTTATAATCCTATGTATTTGATGAATTTTAGATCATTCTGAGAAGGGGTCTTTACAATGGACTGCCAAAAGGTCCATGACATTAAAAAACAAAAAAGGATGTAGAACCCTGGTCTAGACCAATCACTTTATAATAAAGTCTGCCTCAGGACTCTACACTGCTTTATGTACGTATGCATGTAATTCAGAAGCCACATAGTTACAAAACAAAACCCAAGTTAGCCTTAACTTGTTAGGCCAATGGAGTGTTTTGGTTTTCTGGTTAAGATCGTATTGGGGTGATAGTGGTGGAATGAGTCAGAATCCTCTTATTATTTAAACATTTACCTTCTGTCTTAGAAACTGATTCTAAGTGCCATTTCTAAAGCAGAAGAGCAGAAAGAGCTAGGCAGTTAGGTTCTTGCCCAGCTAAAGTGTCTGAGGCCACATTCAAAACCAGAACCTCCCTAGATTTAGAGCTCCATCCACTGTTCTACTTACCTGCCTCTTGAATCTTTTTTGAAAAGCCTTCTAAAATGTATCAAACTATAAAGAATTCAGAGAAACATGGAAAGAAACAAGCAGTTATTAAGCACCTATATGTGTTAAGCACTTTACAGTTACTCTCATTTGATCCTCACAACTATACTATTATTATCCCCATTTTACAGCTAAGGAAAATGAAGCAAATAGCAATTAAGTGATTTGCTAATAATCTCTAAGGCCAGTGATCTTGGTTCTTCCCACTTCAGGCTCAGTGCTCACTTGCACCACCTAGCTGCCATTTGGAAGACCTAAATGAACCAATCAGAGTGAAGTAAGGAGAACCAAGAAATCTGTAAATAGTGGCTACAACAATGTAAACAGAATGAACAACAAAAAGAAATTAAATGATATGTCATTTAAAGGTTAGCTTAGGAGAAGAATTGAGAAAATGTATCTCTTTATTGAAGATATGCTGACATGACAGTAGAATTTGATAGTTTTGCTGAACCTCTTTTGAAACATTTATCTTAAAACCTAAGGTTCAAGGGAATTCACCTTCCAGAATCAGATTCAGTCCTGGAAAAGCATGATCTCAAAGGTTTGACATCAGGTTCTGGGTTGTTTTTTTCTTTGAAATCTCTGACTCTTTTGCCTTAGCACCACCACCCCAGAGGTCTATGGAAAAAAATATTTTAAACCTTAGACACGGTTCATGACTTCTACCTCCCCTAAAAGAGACTAATAGGACTTTTTCTAGAAAAGACAAAGTAGCATCAATGTACAAAATAGTGGATATCAGTTTTTGACAGATATTTATTTCTCCCACAACAAAATAAATTATTAAAACACTTAAAAGACAAAATCCTTTGTGGATTTTGTATTATCCAGCAAGTATAATTTATGAGTATATATCTTTTGTTCTAACCTAGGGTCCCCACTGTCCTGACTATGATAACTGCTTCCATATTCAGGAGGGCTCTGGGATGCTGCACTTTTCTTCTTGTTTCTGCCATCTAGTTGGAACTCTTTTACCATGACTTATCTCCCCACCTTGCCCACCCCCATTTTCCAATTCTAAAACCATAATTAAATCAACTCTGTCATTTGTTAAAGGATAAGTCAGTATACTTCCCTAGGTTTCAGCTGACCATTCCTAGAATTTTCTAAACTAAAATACTAATCACTGAGGTCTTCTATGTATTGTCTTTCTCCTACCCCATCACCATTAGACTATAAATTCAATGAGGTTAAAAACCTTCCAGGCTTTTGACTTTGCATTTGTATTTTGCTTGGCAGGTAGTGTTTAAAAACACCTTTTCATTTATTTATGTATTCTGTCATTGATGATCCTTTAATCCTTTTAGCTGTACAATACTCTTGCCTATGTACGTATGTGTATATGTATGTATATGTCTACATACACACATGCTTTCTTATATATGGACACATACATTTCCTATAAACAATACACTTCACATATGTAAATATGGAAGTATATATAACATATACATGTCTTTTCCTTTTTTCTTTCCTTCCCTCTTCTTTCTTTCCTTCCTCCTTCCTTCTTTCCTTTATTCCCTCCCTCTCTCTTTCTTTCCTTCTTTCTCTTCCATTTTTCTAAATAATGCAAGGTTAGACAGGAAACCCAACTTCTGCCTGGGAATTTTTCCCAACTGGGAACAACTATATTTGAATTTAAAATATTTCATCTAAAATAAACTCCCTAAAGCCCAAGAGAAGAAAAGCAAATGGAGGATGGGGTAGAGAGAAGAGGGAATATGTTGTTCTGTAGTTTTAAAATGAGCTAATTATTATAACCAGAGTATTATGATGTACTTGGTGAAAAATCCATAAATAATTTTGTTCAGGGTTGAACCCCACTGATATCCAAATGCTTTTACAATTGGTGAAATGGAATGAAACAAATTAATACATAGATGTTTGTCTACAATTGGGAACACAGGCAATTCTAGATTTTGTAGGATTAATCTAAATCTTCTCCTGGATCACTGCCTTATTAGGATGGAGGGGCCTGCATAACTCAATGATGCTATGAGCTCTGCCATGTACAATTGCCCCAGACAGACAAATCATAGTCAAGAGTTCTGACAAAAGGTGATCCACTGGAGAAGGAAATGACAAAACAATCCAGTGTTTTTTGCCAAGAAAACCCTATGAACAGTATAAAATAATAAAAGATATGAGAGAGGAAACAGAATGCCTCCAGTGATAAGGTTTCCAAAATGCTACTGGTGAAGAGTGGAGGACAGCCACAAGTCATTCCAGAACTAATGGAGTGTATTGACCAAAGTGAAAGGAAGCTCAGCTGGAATATCTGAATATCTGAAAGGAATATCTCATGTAATAAAGATCAATATTTCACAGGAACCTAGGCTATATGATTTATGAACCAAGGCAAGGTGGATGTGGTCAAACAGGAGATAGAAAGTTTAAACAGTTGGTATCAGTGAATGAAGGTGGACAGGAATGGGTGAATTTAATTCAGGTGATAATTACATATACTATTATGGGCAAAAGAAGAAGAAAGGGAGTAGTTCTCATAGTCAATAAAAAGATACTGGGATATGATCTCAAAAATGCCAGATAAAATCAGAAGGAAAGCAACAAATTGGGAAGCAGTCTTCATAAAAACCTCTGACAAAGGTTTAATTACTCAAATTTACAAAGAGCTAAATCAATTGTACAAAAAATCAAGCCATTCTCCAATTGATAAATGGGCAAGGGACATGAACAGGCAGTTCTCAGCCAAAGAAATCCAAACTATTAATAAGCACATGAAAAAATGTTCTACATCTCTTATAATGAGAGAGATGCAAATCAAAACAACTCTGAGGTATCACCTCACACCTAGCAGATTGGTTAACATGACAGCTATGGAAAGTAATGAATGCTGGAGGGGATGTGGCAAAGTAGGGACATTAATTCATTGCTGGTGGAGTTGTGAATTGATCCAACCATTCTGGAGGGCAATTTGTAACTATGCCCAAAGGGTGATAAAAGACTGTCTGCCCTTTGATCCAGCCATAGCACTGCTGGGTTTGTACCCCAAAGAGATAATAAGGAAAAAGACTTGTACAAGAATATTCATAGCTGTGCTCTTTGTGATGGCCAAAAATTGGAAAATGAGGGGATGCCTTTCAATTGGGGAATGGCTGAACAAATTGTGATATATGTTGGTGATGGAATACTATTGTGCTAAAAGGAATAATAAAGTGGAGGAATTCCATGGAGACTGGAACAACCTCCAGGAAGTGATGTAGAGCGAAAGGAGCAGAACCAGGAAAACATTGTACACAGAGACTGATACACTGTGGTATAATTGAACGTAATGGACTCCTCCACTAGGGACAATGCAATGTCTCTGAACAATCTGCAGGGATCTAAAAAACACTATCCACAAGCAGAGGATAAACTGTGGAAGTAAAAACACCGATGAAAAGCAACTGCTTGACTACAGGGGCTGAGAGGAAATGACTGAAGAGAGACTCTAAATGAACACTCTAGTGCAAATACCAACAACATGGAAATGGGTTCGAACCAAGAACACATGTGAAAGCCAGTGGAATTGTGCACCGCTATGGGAGAAGTGGTGGGAGGGGGGTGGGGGGAGGAAAAGAAAATGATCTTTGTTTCCAATGAATAATGTTTGGAAATGACCAAATAAAATAATGTTTAAAAAGTAAAAAAAAAATAAACTGATATTGTTGTAGTATTCATTAAATATCTATGATACATTAAAAAAATGCCAGAATTATATCTGTTTGCATCCAAGGCAAACTGTATAACATAACAGTGTCAACTTGAAATCTGGAGACCCCAAGTTTGCCCCATCCTATGAGAATTCGTTTGCCTCCAGGGAGGTCTTGGACTCACCAGTTTCAGACTGAACAATAGATCTTTAAGTATTTGATAATCCCAGTTTAGGTGGGGCTAGCAGATGTAAGCAAATGTCTTAGAAGTTTCTCCCATTAGTTCCCAGGAAGACCAATACCTATGCAGGGACCATCCTTTTAGTATCTGTTGTAAATCTGGCAGTTCCTGATACACCAGCCTCTAGCTAGGGTTTCTTTCTCAAGCCTGTTTGTAGGCTATCTGTGTAGTTTGGACCTCTCATTTCCTTTTAGTCATGGTAATGTCAATCAATCATACTTCCCTGTCCCTTGGTTCCCCAAAAGGTATATAAGTTCCCCAAATTCTATTATTCTTCTGAGAAATCATCTTGTGAGGTGCCTTCTCCCAGGGATACCTTCCTGGAGCCCCAGCATATAGGCCCTGATAGTTTCTGATGCTGGGTTCTATGATCATTGGACCTATTCCTTTCCTAATTAAAGATTTGGGTTTTTTTTTTACTACTTTAGTAGTTCTGTGTTTTTCTCAAGTTAACAACAGTGATACAAATCTATGCTGAAGCCAAAGTTGATCAGTTCTATGAAGATCTATTACATCTAGAAATAACACGACAGAGAGAGAGAGAGAGAGAGAGAGAGAGAGAGAGAGAGAGAGAGAGAGAGAGAGAGGCCACATTCATTATAAGGGATTGGAATGGCAAAGTAAGAAATCAAAAGATAATTGGAGGTGAAGTGACACAGTAGATAGACTATTGGGCCTAGCATCAAGAAGACCTGAGTTCAAATATAGCCTTAGACAACTACTAGTTGTATGATCCTGGGCAAATCACTTAACCCAGTTTGCCACTCTCCTGTCCCCCCAAAATGATTATTGGAATAACAGGCAAATTTGGTCTTTGAGTACTGTGAATTTTAAAACTACTCCACCCTACTCAGACTGTACTTTAGAAGATTTGATTTAGTTATTTCCTGATTGTAACAATGAAGACACTTTCTTTAACAGAATCAGGAATGTCTTGCAGTACTTTACATTACTCCACCCTACTTAGACCTACTTTAGGGGAATATAAAATTGTAATCTCCTGATTGAACAATGAAGGTTCTTAGTTCTCACCTTATAGTGAAGCTAGAACTTAAACTAAGTCTATTTTTAGATCTAATAGAAAAAGATGTTAAGTACCTATAAAGGTTAAATTAATCACAAAAAGGTCAAGTAACTCACAAAAGGTGAGCTTAACAAAGAAGTGTGAAATAGGTCAAAAGATATAATCTAACCAAAGAAGGTGAGAGCTAAAGAATGGGCAGTCCTGGAGAAAAGCATCTGCTGTGATTGGTAGATGTGAAAATTTAGAGGAGGAGACACAAGAGTGAAAGGTCTATAAAAGAGGATGAAAAGTTCAGATTGGGACATTCAGAATTTCAGACATACAGTTGAGTTCAGGTGAGGAACTCAGCCTGGAGGAGCTCCCTCAGACAACTTCCTTGAGACAGTCTCCTGGTGACTTGGGTAAGACTAACTTCCTTTCCCTTGGGCTCAGGGAGGCCACTTTGGCCAAGGCCTTTAACTCCTGCCTGGCTCAGCCTGAGCCAAAGCAGTTTAAATTAACTCTGTCTTCTCTCTCTCTTCTCCTTAATTCCTTCTCTTTATATTAATTTAAATCACCATAATTTCCAGCTGACTTGGGTATTTTATTATTTGGGATTTTCCCTGGCAACCAAATTAATTTAGATTTAAATCACAACGTAAAATTATCCTTACAGTACAATGTGCAAGACAGAGACTAAGAAAGTTTTGTCAAGATGACTCATTGGTCATCGTGATATGGGCAAGGCTGATTGTGGTCAAATTGACTCCACTGCAAGGAAACAAGATCTGTTATAAGAAAATAGAGTAACTGAGTGGTTACAGACAGTTAGCTATCTAGTATAGTAAGGAAGGTAAGCAGGTAAGGAGGTGTGGCAAGTCAAGGTAAAGATGGTCTGCAAAAAGTAAAAGGGGTAAGCAAAGTGGGTGGGGGCTCTTGGGAATGCTTTTTTTTATCTTCATTAGTTACTAAGGAAGGAGTCATTTGTTTGGGTAGTTGTTGCCCTGTATTTCCAAGGAACTGAAGTCAATTTACCCATGGTCCACTTTGGTATGTGTGGCTTTACCCATGATTCACTGTTTTCCCACTTAGGGTAACAAATTGTAATGTTAATAGGATGCTAATGATATGTTAAATAACCTGGGGCATCTTTAGGTCAAGTTTTTCTTTTTTCTGTGAAGATTCTAAGGAAGGTAATGAGTGAGGAAGTTGAGCATTATTCTAATCTAGTCCTGTGTGAGTGGGAAACTGAACCATCTGTACTTGCCACCTAGAGATACCCCCAACTAATGATGTAGGTCCATGTTGTGTAAAGGATAATTTCACCGTTGTGACCTAAACTATATTAATTATTTGGTCTCCATGGATATCCCAAATATAAAAAAAAAATACCCAAGTCAGCTGGAAATTTATGGTGATTTGATTGATACAGTGGAAAGAAATTAAGAAGAAGGAAGAAGGAAAGGGTGTAGGATTTCTCTTGCCTGGCTTGTGCCAGGAGGAAGACCAGAGGCTCTAGGAAGGCAAGGTTTTTGGAGAGTAAAGGAGGAAGGAATCAGCATGAACTCCAAGAGGGCTCAGCCAAGATGCCTGAACCTGAATCAGCTCAAGGGCAAACTCACCAACAAAATTCAGACAAATAGCTTCCACCAGGCCAAGATGTTGGAATGCTTAGCACACTACCCGCTACCAGCCAGAGTCGCCTCTCCGGGGAAAGAGAGTGAAGAAAGGAAGTGACATATCTTATATAGACAGTTTTACGGCACTTTCCTGCGTTTCATCTGTGCCAATAATAGCTTAGCTTGACTTAAGAGAGCCCAGGGGTCTGTCAGCTGTTTCTGCACATGTCAGTTGAAGGCCATCTTCTCAGATACTTAATCCTTGAGTATGGGTGCAGACATTCCTGACCTTGTTAAACTAAGTAGGGTGGAGCAATGTAGAGTTCCCAAGACCTGATTCTGTTAGACCAAATATCTCCATTGTTACAAATCAGGAAATAGCTAAATCAAATCTTCTAAAGTATGGTCTGAGTAGGGTGGAGTAGTTTTAAAATTCACAGCTGACAAATATATGGCACAAGTTCCAGAGGGGGCTGCTGCCCTCCCCCTTTCCACGTGAACCTAAGAACTTTGCTCCTATCACCCACCCCTCTGCCCAGCAGACCAATGGGAGCGCTTCCTCCCTCCCCTGTCTGGAGTAAAGCAGAGGGCTCATATGCGGTGTGAGAGTTGAAGTTTGGGTACTCAGTCTCTAAAGGGTTTGACATCACTGACCTAGGTTATGTCTAATAACTGATGTGAGGAGTTTTCTCATATTTGTGAGTCTAAGCAGCTCACATAAGTCCCATTCTAATCAAACAGTTGTTATTTTTATGCTCATTTGATTGTTTATAGCTGCTTGGCAAGGTTTGTGGGACATTTCAGGCCACATCAATAGTAAACTTTCTTTTTTAAAAACCCCAAAGGAAACTTTACACATGGACAACACCAGATGGTCAATATTGAAATCAGATTGATATGTACTTTGCAGCCAAAGGTGGAGAAGCTCTATGCAATCAGCTAAAATAAGACCTGAAGCTGCTTATTACAAAAATTCAGACTTAAATTGAAGAAAGTAGTAAAAACCGTCAGACCATAGAGGTCTGACCTAAATAACATCCCTTATTAGGAATAAGTGATGAATAAATTTAAGGAGTCAGAATTGGAAGATAAAATGTCTTTAGAATTATGAGTAGAGGTTCACAATATTGTATAGGAGGCAAAAAACAAAAACAAATTCTAAAGAAAAAAAGAGCAAAAGAGCAAAATGGGATGCCTGATAGAAGCTTTACAAATTGCTGTGGGAAGAAGGAAAATGAAAGATAAAGGAGAAGGGGAAAGATATACTCACCTGAATGCAGAACTTCAGAGAATAACAAGGAGAGATAAGGTTTTTCTTAAATGGGCAATGCAAAAAAATAGAAGAAAGCACTGGAATGGGAAGCATAAGAGATCTCTTCAAGAAAATTAGAAATATCAAGGGAACATTTCTTGCAAAAATAGGTATGATAAAAGACTAATATGGATTTAGTAAGGATTTAACATAAATAGAAGAGATTGAGAAAAGGTGGCAAGAAAATACAAAAGAATTATACAAGAAAGATAGTAACATCACTGGATAAGCAAAATGGTGTGGCTACTGATCTAAAGTCATAGATTCTGGAGAATGAAGTCAAGTGGGGTTTAGGAAGCACTGCTAACAATAAGGCTAGTGGACATGGCAGAATTCTAGCTAAGCTATTTAAAATCCTAAAAGATGATGTTGTTAAAGTACTTCAGTATATCAGCAAATTTGAAAAACTTGGCAGTGGTCACTAGATTGGAAAAGATCAGTTTAAATGCCAATTCTAAAGAAGGAAAATGTCAAAGAATGTTCAAATTGCTGAATATTTGCAATAATTTCAGAAGCCAGCAAGGTTATACTTAAGATTCTACAAGCTAGGCTCTAGCAATATATGAACCTCAGTTCATATACCAGAAGAGCAGGCTGGTTTTTTAAAAGGTTGACTAAACTAGAGACCAAGTTGCCAACATTTGTTGAATTATGGAGAAAGCAAGAGAGTTCCAGGAAAAAGTCTGCTTTTGCTTCATTGACTACATTAAATGATGTGTGGATCACATAAAAATGTGTCAAGTCCTCAAAGAGATGGGAGAACCAGATTATTTTACCTGTCTCCTGAGATATGCAGGCCAAGAAATAACAGTTAGAACTGATCATGGAACAACTGATTGGTTTAACATTGGGGAAGGAGTACATGGCAGCTGTATATTGTCACCTTATATATTTGTCATCATAGAACTTATATGTAAAATGCCAGGTTGAATGAATCAAAAGAATGAATTAAGAAATATTGACAGTCTCAAACATATGGATGATAGCACTCTAATGACAGAAAGTGAAGAAGAATTAAGAAGTCTCTTGATGAGGATCAGAGAGGAAACTAGGAAAACTGGCTTTAAACTTAACAAAACAACAAAACAAACCAGAAATATAAACAAACAGAAACTCCAAGATCTTGGTAACTGATTCTATTACTTCCTGGCAAATGGAGGGTGAAGAAACACAAGCAGTGTTACATTTTATAACCTTGGCTCAAAGATCATTGCAGACAGTGACTGCAGCCATAAGATTAAAAGTTTGCTTCTTGGGAGGAAAGTTATGACAAATCTGGACAATATACTAAAAAGCAACGACATCTCTTTGACCACAGAGGTCAAAATAATAATAATAATATAAAAATCAAAGCTATGGTTTTTCCAGTAGCAATGTACTGCTGTGAGAGCTGGACTAGAAGAAAAACTGATTACTGAAGAACTGAAGCTTTGGAATTCTGGTGCTGGAAAAGACTTTTTGAGAGTCCTTTGGACAGTAACAAGATCAAATCAGTTAATATCTAAAGAAATTAATTTCTACCAGTCCCTGGAAGGTCACATACCGAAGTTGAATCTTTATTTTGGTTACCTAATAAGAAGACAGGATTTACTGATTTTGGGAAACATTGAAGGCAAAATAATGATGAATGGATAACATCATGGAAACAATGAATGTGACCTTGGGCAGTGCTATGGTTCTCAGAGTCAAGAAGTCAACAATCACTTAATCCAAATCATTTAATCTTTCAGGTCTCCCTTCTTTCCAACTTTGAGTCTCCAGTCCTATGCACACACTTTGGGTTTGTTACAGCCTTCTCATTCTCCCACCAGGCGTGAGAAAATAAACTGAGAAGGTTTAGGAGATGAAGTGAAACCTACTAATAATTATCTTTTAGCAAGGCTGTTCAGTTCTCAGAGGAGGGAAACAAACCACTAACAAGATACTTAGTATCTATGGGCAGGACACAATTGCTAGGCTATTGCAATGATTACTTTTAGTCCAGTCCCTTCAGTCTTGGGTGCTTAACATGATGAGACTATACTTAAGCATCTTACAGACATAGAGGCTTAAGCCTTACACTGCTCCCAAGAGATGTCTATTACCCTAAGGGTACTTTTCCCCCCTGCTTTGGGCCAGGCCGCACCCAGTAACTCATAGATGACACCTGACTGGTGCTGCTTCTGTGGACTAAATTTTTGATTGGCTGCCCAGCGCGCGGGGGGCAGCACAGGGGAGAGCCTGTCGCTTTAAGCGGGGGCGGAGATTCTGCCGGGCGGCAGCTTTGCTCAGGGAGCCATGGGCCTGCTTGCTGCAGGGAAAGCTGCAGCCTCTCTGGGTGAGTGAGCAAACGTTCCATCTAGCCGCGCTCCCTCCGAACGTTCCCCGGCGGGGGGTGGGCTGGGGGAAGGGAGCGTGCTTCCCCGGGTGGGCTTTCTGCGGCAGGCTGGGTTCCCTGAGCGCGTGCGCAGGCGAGTCCGCCTGAAGCCCCGGTGCATGGGAGCCAGGAGGCCTTTCCAGTCCCGGACGTAGTTGAGGGTGATGCTGGGGCAAAAGGGTGCTGGGGCATCGCACCTGAGTCCCTTCTCCTGCCCTCCTTACCCACTTTCGTCCGAGACCGGGCCGGGAGGCCTATTCTGAGGCTTCCCACCTACATATTACTCTTAGATAGGGTAAAGTGGGGGGGGGCGGAACGAGGGAAAGGCCAAGGCGGCTTTTGGAATTGACCCTCTGCGGTTACCGTAGCACCGGCCGGGGCAACGGTGAACTCTTCTGCACTGCAACAAAGAAGGGAACCTGAGGAGTATTTGGGGTCGGGTTAGGGTTGGGAAGAAGTGACACCCCGCCCCCCTCTTCCAACGGCGTGGACAGGCCCACTGAGGAGGGGGGATCCGATTCGAATTCCTGACTCCCTGCGTGAAGCTCTGATCTCTTAGTCCGCGGTCTAGAGAAGGTTAGCGGCAGCAGCGCCCCCACCCGGAGCGGAGGCGGCCTCGCAGGCGTTGTAGGATGGGGATGGGGGTGGGGCAGGGGTGAAGGCGAGGGGGCCAAGTTGGAGGGCCTGGGGCTTTCTCCGGACCTGGGAGGTCTGGGATGGAGGATGCTGGGAGGTTTTCCGGGAGGGGACTGGGTTGAGGGGGAGCTACCCGGAAGTGGATGCCGGGAGCCCCGACTATCACTGATGCCCACTCTACCCCTTCTCTGAGAGTTATCGGGGGCCCCCTTCCATACCCCTACCCAGGCTGGGAGGTTGAGGGGGTTAAGGAGAAAGGAGTGATGGATGGGGTAGGGGGAGGAGCTCTGTGGGGAGCCCCAGAAGTCTGGGTCTCTTGGAAACCAGTGCCTCATCCACTGACGACTCACTACCAGGCCCTCCTTATTTAAAGAGACTAAGCCCTGGGGGTAGGGAGGGAAGGTACTTATCCCAGGCCTGTGATAGCATCCTGCATTTGGGGCTTTTTAAATAACCTTGATGCGATTGGGGGCTCTGGACTCTTGTGACCAGGGAGAGGGGGGAGGGGAGGGAGTTCTGTTCTGTCTCTGTGACCAGAACAGATCTACACTAGTGAAGTTATTGTCTCCATCATCTCTGAGTGAATTTGAGGTTACTAGGGAGCATGTCAGGAGAGCTCCTTTGCTCTGTAAGTACATCATGACTGATAAGGAAAAGAGAGAGGCCCCTGAAAGTTAGCAAATTTAGAAGAATGAGTGTTGTAACTTAGGAAGATGTTTCTCTACTCATGAAGCAGAGAAAGTCTCATCTTCATTGAAAGTGAAGAAGTCTGGACATTGAATAGAAAAAAAAACTGCATGTTGCATATGTTTAAAGGGCAGCAGAATATGAGAATTTAGGCTAAAGAAAACCTTTCAAAAATTAATGGATTAGGGGGCAGCTGGGTGACTCAGTAAATTGAGAGATAAACCTAGAAATGGGAGGTCCTGGGTTCAAATTTGGTCTCAGATACTTCCTAGTTGTGTGACACTGGGCAAGTCACTTAACTCATATTGCCTATCCCTTACCAGTCTTCTGCCTTGGGACCAATATACAGTTTTGATTATAAGAGGGAAGGTAAGAGTTTAAAATTTTTTTTAAATTCATGGATTAACTGGCTTTGTATTTGGGTTTATAGGCAGAAATATCTGAAATAAACATTTAGAATTAAGCTCTAGGAAGTTTACAGGCATATGTCCTGGAATACTGAGATAATGTATGCCTTTTTGTAAAAATAGGTTGGATAGTCTAATGACCCTGACTCCATTCTTCTAAGAAACACAAACTAAATCAAAAGAAAAATGGCATTTGTTGCAACACCCGGGGCCACAGTGGTTGACCAAACCACTCTGATGAAAAAATACCTTCAGTTTGTGGCTGCTCTTACAGATGTAAATACACGTAAGTTGATTTTTTTCCCCCTTGCTATTTCAGAAAGCACAGTTATATGACTTATTTGCTCCATTATTAAATTGAAATTCACAGTCAGATAAATGATGGCATTAAAGCTCACTTTACATTTCCTTTCCTCTTTTTGTTGAGAAGCAAAATGATGGATATTATTGGTTGGAGCCCTAAAGAGGCAATATGAATGTATATGAATGACTGTATGTGCGCGCACTTGTGCCTGGATGTATGACTGGAGTATGAATGAGGATAAGGACCTAGTTATTTGCCTTTTTTTATAGGGCCATGATATTCAAACTGATAAGATCTGATTGCTTCTTTTTCATAATAAGTCTAATAGTTGTAGGATTTAAAAAAATGTCAATAACTTGAATATATTTTGCTATTTATAGCGGATGAAACAAAACTGAAAATGATGCAAGAAGTTAGTGAAAATTTTGAGGTATGCCTTAAAACTTTGTTTCTATTTTGAAGCCGTGTCAATATTCTCTTAGTTTTAACAATATTTGATGACTTATATCCCCTTTTATTTTCAGGGCCTTACTAACCTTCCATTCATCAGTGTTCACCACCTGAAATTATCCTTAACTCTTCACATTATTCACCATATCCATTTATTTGCCAGGTGTTGACATTTCTACTTCTATAACATGTTCCATATCTTTTCCCTTCTCTCCTTTCATATAGTCTTTAGTCTTATTCATCACCTCTAGCCTAGACTATTGTAATAGCCTCTTAATTTATCTCCCTCCTGCCAGGCCCCTTTTTTGCCAAATTTATATTCCTAAAACCCAAATTTTACCATATCATCTTCCTACTCAAGTCTTTTTAGTGTAACTCCCTGTTCTTTCTAGGGTAAAATAAAGAAATTGCCAGCTTTGTGTTTAAAACCTTCTACAATATGACTCTTGTCTACCTTTCCACTACTGGTTTATGTTACTCTTCTTCTTACACTCTATATTCCAGTGAAACTGGCGTGCTAACTGTTCTTTGTACCTGAAATTTTATCTCTTGATTTTGAGCCTTTGCAGAGGTTTGGAATGTATTTCTGCCTCTTAGAATTTCTAACTTTCTTCAAAACCTAGCTCAGGTGTCACTTCCCACCTGAAGATTCACTCAGCGCTCCTCTAATTCATGTTGTCTTTTGAAATTAGTTTCTGCATAATTTGTTTTTTCAGTGATAATTAATCATAGCATTATTAATATTCATAATAGCTAGCATTTATATAGTGCTTTAAGGTTTATAAAGCACTTTACAAACATCTAATTTTATCCTCACAAAAGCCCTGGGAAGTAGGTTTTATTATCCTCATTTTTAGAGGATGAAATTGAGACAGAGGATTTAAGTGACTTGACCAGAGTCACATAGCTGGTAATTGAAGCAGCATTTGAACTCAGGTCATCTGACTTAAGGTCCAGCACTTATCTCCTATTAAACCTAGCTAACTCCTAGGTATTTATGTACTTATGGGCATGCTGTTGTAGAATGTAATCTTGAGGTCAGAATTGTTTTGTTCTGTGTGGCATGAGTGTGGCATGTAATAGGTGCTTAATTGTTGTTGAATTATAGTGAATATTTATTTAATTTTGATATTATATATTACTATAGAATTGAGATTGAGACAAGCTATAGAATTCTGATTATCTTATGCTCTAGCTAGGATCTGTAATTGTCATTATCTTGTTGCTTATTTATTCCCAATAATATACTGAGGAGTTGTAGTATGGTGCATTGGAAAGAGTGCTGGATCAGAGCAGTTGGGTTTTAGACCTGGTTTTGCCAGTCACTATCATTGTGAGCTTGGGCAGTCACATAATTTTTTTTTTGCATCTCACTTTATGAATCTGTAAAATTAAGGGTTTAGACTTGAGGTTTTCCAAGGTTATTTCCATTCTAAATCTAGGATTCTATGATCCTTTCATTTTTAATTGAGTTGGATTATTTTTTTCAACAGATACCATCAGAATTCATTAAAAAATTTCATGTATATTTAAAAAGTTTTTTAAAATCCTTACCTTCTGTCTTACAGTGTATGTTAAGAATCAGTTCTAAGGCAGAGGAGTGGTAAGGGGCTAGACATTTGGGGTTAAGTGATTTGCCAAGGGTCACACTACTAGGAAGTATCTGAGGCCAGATTTTAACCCAGGTCCTCCTGACTCTTAAGCATGGTGCTCCATCATATGTTTATAATACTGCCTTTTTGTAGTTGGATTCAGCTTATGTTCCAACGATTATGTTTCTACTTTGTATGATAATAGAGAAAATCCTAGATTAGAGTTCTGTAAACAAGCAAGAATTCTCAGCAGCTTGCTAGCTTCTGTTGATCTGGAAAACCCTCAGGATGCTTAGATATATAGCCAGAAGTTTGTGTTAGCTGATCTTGAGTTATCCATCTTTTCCCCCACTCTGCATTTCAAAATCCATTTTCATCATTCTACCCACTTCTGTTGCTTCCAGTCTCTGATGAAGAGGTGAGACTTCTCCTGGCCTTAGCTAATGTCTCTACTTATGCCCTTATTCCCTTCCCTTCCCATCTTTCTTCTTCCTCCTCTTTTCTTTTTCTTATCTTCAGTCTCTCTTCTTTCCCCTACAAAATTAGCCATTTTTCTCACCCATCCTTAAGAAAACTTTTTTGCTTGACCGCTATCTTTTCAGGCTTTTGGTCTCTATCTCTTCATTCTCAAAACTCCAAACTATTAGTAAGGTTTGTATGTACCGATTGCCTCCATTGTCCTCCTCTTCATCTGGTTTTCTATCTCTTGCACTTTGACTTTTAACTTCACTATTCAACTGAAGATTTCCTTTAAAAAGTTACTAGTAATCTCTTAACCATTAAGTTATTTGATAAGCAGTCCAATGACCTTTCCTTAATTGTCATTCTGCCTGATCTTTGTGTAGCTTTTGAGAGCACTGAACACTTTTTTCCTCCTGTGGCTTCTGGGATACTGTTATCTTTTGATTTTCTTTGTCTAACTTTTCTTTCTTTGTCTCCTTTTATAAGATTAAAATTAAGGGTTTGACTAAATATCTGAGAATTCTAAGGTAGTACAGTGGTCACTGATTTAAAAATATCATAGCTCAAGTCAAATTAACTTTGAATAGCTTTGTTTGCAAAAAAGGTGGAAAGAGTGAAAGTAGAGAAATATGAAAGAGGTTAGAGTAAGAAGTCTAGCTTATTACCTTGAATGTTGGTAAGTAGGGCTCATTAACCCTTTAGCCAAAGGACTCAGTGGTGAATTAAACAAGGATTCAATCCACTTGACCTCCTTCAAGAAGGGGAGGCCTGTCCAGAATTAATCTCTCCAGAATCCAGGAAAGGAGGGTCAGCTTCTCACTCACCAAAGACAAAGCTCCAAAGGAGAAGATCCAGGTGCAGTCTTACCAGAAGCAATCCAAAAGCCAGAGTCCTAGGTTGAACTCTCAAGTCACAGCTTCAAGCTGCAGTCCTAGTCCAAGGTTCTCCAAACCAAAAATTCAGACTGAAGACCCCTTCGACAGGAAGTTCAAGACTTTATAGTCCTTTTTCCATGTTACTTCCTGTCACTTCCTCCAGCTACAGTCCATCAATTTGCTTAGCACTGTCCAAGGGGTGGTCAATTGCTTCTGGAGTTGACATCCACTTTAGCAAGTGGCTTGTGAACCTCCCCTACTTAGTGTTAAGTAGGGATGTTTTCAGTTTTTGTTGATTAATTTAAAAATAGGCAAGGGATAATTAATCCTGTCTTCACACTTTGCTGGATTCTCCGTCTTTGTGTTTGAGTCCCTATTCTTTATCCACTTTGAGGGATCTGTCAGAGCCCAAAGGTTTATATGAATAATCCTTGTACTAAAAACAAGGTCTAGTTAATTTAGGTAGAAGGAGTTTGGGAATATAAAAACAAAAATCACTGGAATAAACCTAAAAAAGCAGTATGGATAGAATTTCTGTGGAATGTTAGAAATTCTCTCTCTGTCCTAAAAAATTGTTTTATTTTCTTCCTCCCAATTAGGTCCCAGCTCAATTCAGTTGGGGACAGAATTAGTTGATATTAACTCAAGTCCATGTACCACAGATTCTTACTTGCAACAGTTCTGGCTGATATTATGGGAGTATGCGGGCTTAACTTAAAACTTCTGCAGTTCTACCAATCTCATGTCCCATAAAATACTCTTAACCATTGTGTAGGTATCTCTTAATGGCTCTGTGCTGCTTGCACCTCTTGTCTCTCCATTATCTTCCTTGATGATCTCATTAGCTCTCCTGGGTTCAATTATTATCTTTGTGCAGACCTCCAAACATATTTATTCAACTTTCTTTATTCTCTTGAACATGAGTCCTAACTGCATTCCATCACCTGATTATTTCCCAGGCATATCAAATTCACCTTGTCCATAATTACTAATTTCTGCCTAAAATTACTCTTCCACCAAATTTTGCAATTTTTGTTGATGACATCCTTAGTTCTTCCAGTTACTCAGTTTCATAACCTTGGAGTTATCTTTGATTCTTTTCTCTCTCAATCCCAATATCTAACCATTTACCAAATCTCCTTTACTCTTCCTCCAAATAACTTTTTCACCTTAACCTTGTTCTTTAATCACATGGCAGTTACCCTAGTTCAGACCCTTATCTGTCACCTGGATTATTGCAAAACTTCTCAGAAGTTTCACTGACTTCAGTTTCTCTGCTCTTCAATCCTTCCATATGGGTATAAAATGACTATTCCCAAAATATAGGTCTGAACATGTAACAACCTTCTTTTTCCTACCCCAGAAGAGAAATCTTTAATGACTTCTTGTCACTTTTAGGATAAAATTCAAATAAACTCCTTTAGAGCCCTTCAAAATAAAGATTTTACTTGCTTTTCCAAGTCTTCTTCATATTGCTTCGTTATATACGCTGTACTTCCCAGTCACATTGATTTGTTAGCTGTTTACTGAACCTGGCATTCTATCTCTAGTTTTCATTGAGTCATCTCCAAAATTCACCGCACTCCCTTGTGGTGTAATCCCTAGCTTCCTTTAAAACCCAGCTCAGATCTCCTCTCCTACATAAGGTCTTAATAACTGGTCTTCTTAATTAATATTACTTTCCTTGGAATTATTTAATTTTTTTTAATTGTACATAATTCTCCAGTGGAACATAAGCTCCTTGAGGGCAGTGCCTAGTGTAGAACATAAGTAACAAACAATATTTGTTGAATTTTCAAATTTGTAGCAGAATGAAAGTGTCAAATAGGCAAACATTTGTTATAGCATACCTGGAGCTTTGCAGAGTAATGCTGTTGAATTATCCAAAACCCATAATAATGGTTTTTTTTTTAGGCAAGGTTCACAAAAGTAATTCTTATAAAGAACCAAGAAATTAGAATAATGGCTTTATATTTTAGATCAGTGGATCTGTGATCTTAACAAGGTAGCTGTACCTTCAGTGTTACAAATTATGATTTCTATACTTTTTTATCTTTTGTGTTTGTCCATGGCATGTTCTCCCTTAAACTTCTTGTGGGTCTTTAATATTTTGTGAAGCTTCAACCATTCTAGCCCTCGGGTATCTGTTTTCCTATTATCTTTGCTCTTAGTCCCTGACCCACTCATTCCTTCTTCATCAGACACAGTTTCAGAGGATATAAATGGGCGCTTTATATGGTAATAATCTCTACTCCCCCAAGTCCCAGTAGTTAGAAAAAAGATCATATCATAAATTTAAAGCAGGAAGGGACCCTTAGATGTCACCTCCTTACACCATGAGGAAACTGAGTCTCTGGTGAATTGATTTGAGCATAAGTGGCAGAGATGATGAAGACTTAATACTAGGAATTTGAGAAATCAGTTCCTTGTCTCCTTGAACATGTTTAAATTTGGGGGCATTTAATAGGTTATAACAAGAGATCTTCCCGTTTTAAATTGTGTGGGTGATTCACATGGATCAAAATGATGAATTAAAATTTTGGTGGGATAACATGAAATAATCCTGTCCTTGAATACACTACAAGTTGAGTATACAACTAGAACTTAATATTTAAGAAAAAAAAATTTTATTACTATCTGCTTTTATATTTCCTGATTCTTCTGGTATCTCCCTTTTCCTCTTCATTCCTAGGGAACCATCTCATATAACAAGGACTAAAGGAAAAAAATCAATAAAACTTATTGGTACATTGAAAAAAATCTGAAAATACATGCATTGCTCCACACTTGTGGATCTTCCACCCCTGCAAAGGAGGAGGAGTTGCCTAGTGGTGTCATTTTTAAACAATAAATCTTTGTTTTATCTTTTGTTTTTAGTTCATCTAGATTTCCTAATATCTTCTTTTCCCCATTATCTACCTATCTCTATTAAAAAAACAAATTTAAAAAATGAACCCTCCCCCCCAAATTAATGACTATATTTAAATTATATGTTTTTCACTTTATAGTCTTCTAAAAAGATGTATGTGGAGGAAGTGTATTTTTAATTCTCTTCTTTGGGTCAATTTTGTCCTTTATTTTGGTAGCATTTGTTTTCATTTGCTTTGCTTTCCATTTACATTGCTGTGGTTTTTTTTTCTTTCTTATTTGATTTCCTTTGTACCAGTTTTTTAAAAGTTTTCTCATGCTTCTCTGTATTTCTCATAGTCATTATTTGCTAAATGCATAGTAATATTTAACTTCATTCATGTACCTACAGCATGTTATTCATTTTCCATTTGATGGACATTGACATTGTTTTTAGTTATTTGTCCTTGAAAAATGCTGCTATAAATATTTTGGTGTAAGTGGAGCCTTTCCTTTTGTCATTGACCTCTTTGGAGTACCTATATACCCAGCAGTAGAATCTCTGAATTGAAGGATATGGACATTTTAATCACTTTATTGGCAGAATTCCAAATTGCTTTATAGAATCATTGTACCAATGAAAAAAGTACAATAATGTATTATTAACGTGAATGAGTTAGTCTCAATTATTAGTGTTTTTGTATTGGTTATTGTTTTAAAATCTGATATGGGGGTATAATGTTAGAAAGAGAACCCATCAAAATAATTTTAGAATTTTTGAAACTTAGGTCCTTGTTGGTCCTCTTGAATTAGATTTTAACTGTCATTTTATTTTATTTAAAATTGCTTTGTCACCTCTATGTAAATGTCTTCCTTAATCACAAATCAGTACTTACCTTTTAGTTTCACTATGGTATTTCCTGAGTATTCAAGTAACACCTCATATTCAATATAGTTGAAATTGAACTCATTTTCTTCTTTTCCCCGACTCTAAACTTGCATATTCCTTCCAACTTTTGTTTTTGTTTATGGCATTATTGCCCTTCAGGTCACTGAGGCCCTAAAATTAGACCCTTCTGTTTCTTTCATCTCCCATATCTAAACGAGATACATTTTGATAATTCTACCTATACATGGCACAAAAGTTTCTTTCCCCTCTTCACCTCTTAAAGTACCATCACCCTAGTTCAAGCCCTTCTCTCCTCTTGTATAGATTGTTGTAATGGTTAGATGAATGCCTCTTTTTTAGTAACTTTCCTACTTTCAGACTCTATAACCCATTATTCACATGGATTATAATACTTAGATTATTCTTAAAGCATTCTCTTGCTCCACAGCCTTTTTTGGCTCCCTGTTACTCAAAGCATAACATACAGACTTCTTAGACAGGCTTTTAAGACTCTCCATAATCTTGTTTTAACCTGCCTTTCCAATGTTACTAGGACCTTATTCCAACCTTATTGCTCTCTCCCTCAGATATTCCTACAATACTGTTCTCTAGTCATTTACTTCTGCCATATTATACCTTGTATAATAATAATATAATGTATATTACCCTACCCCCACCCCAAACCTCCCCATGTAAGGTGCTTTGAGTACAGTGAGTGCCATTTTTCATGTTTGTACCCTGCAGTGCTTAGTACAATGCCTTCCATACTGTAATTTGATAAATGCTATCCAAAGCATTTCAAACATATTGGATGTTTGTAGTTATTTTGGAAAATAGTTTCTCAGCAGCCTCAGCATATAAATGATTTTTTAAAAATTTAAAATGAAAATAATACTATTAACAATATTTTTTCTTGGTTTGTTTTTGTGTAAATAGAATGTTACATCATCCCCTCAGTATTCTACATTCCTAGAGCATATTATCCCTCGATTTCTTACATTTCTACAAGATGGAGAAGTTCAGTTTCTGCAAGAGAAACCAGCACAGGTAATCTCTTTAAAATATCAGTTATCCTGTCAAAAAGAAAGAAATACAGTGTTCTAGTAGTACCTCATTTATAAAATGACTGTACTCAAACTAGAAAGTTCATGGTATAGATTAAGAATCAGTAAAAATTTCTGTATTGAGGATAACCTTGTCAAAAATTATTGCTTAGGGAGCAGCTGGTTGGCTCAGTGGATTGAGAGCCAGGCCTGGAGACCAGGAGGTCCTGGGTTCAAATTTGGATCAGGCAGTTTCCAGCTGTATGACCCTGGGCAAGTCACTTAACCCTCATTGTCTAGCCCTTACTGCTCTTCTGCCTTGGAACAAGTACACAGTATTGATTCTAAGACAGAAGGTAAGGGGTTTAAAAAAAAAAAGAATTACTTAGTTGATAAAATTTCTTGTTAAAATTTGTTTAGGTGCTCTGGTAAATGCATGCTTCTTTTTTTTTTCTCCCTCCCCATTACCATCTTTTTTCTTTTGAACTTAAGTTATTTAGCCACTAAATTATTTTGGTGACTTTATTTGGACTATCATAATAGTTCATATTATGTCTAATAGACTATCATTTAACTAGTTGCCTGTGCTTTAATTTCCAGATTGCCTAGGCTTTGCTAGGCAATCTTAATTAATGTGCAAATTAATCTTAATGCACAATTCTGATCAAATAATAATAATAATTATTATTTTTTAAACCTTTACCTTCCGTTTTGGAGTCAATACTGTGTATTGGCTCCAAGGCAGAAGAGTGGTAAGGGCTAGGCAATGGGGGTCAAGTGACTTGCCCAGGGTCACACAGCTAGGAGAGTCTAAGCCACATTTGAACCCAGGACCTCCCATCTTTAGGCCTGGCTCTCAATCCACTGAGCTACCCAGCTGCCCCCCAAATAATTATTTATTTGATATTCAGATAACTTCCTTGGCTTCCCTTTGTCTACTTGAATAAAATTTTAACTCCTTAACTTGACATTCAAGACTTTCAAGAGTTTGGCTCCATTCTAGCTTCCAGGTATATATATCACACTCTTCTTCATTTCAGCTAACTTTGACTGTTGTTCAGGCCCCCAGACACATCTTATTTTTTCCAACCTCCACAGCTTTGCTCATGCTGTTCCCTGTGTCAGGAAAGTTCTACTGCTTGCCAGGCTTTCAAATTTTCATTTAATCCTACCATTAATCCTACCATTCTCTAGCTTAAATTAAACTTTTGGAAGACTTTACTGATTAAATTTACCACTTAGTTACTAACACTGGCCTAGCACAGAGTCTTGAATGTAGCAGATACTCAGTCATTGTTCCTTGAATGAGTTAGTAAATGATTGTTCATTGGTTAATTTCAAGTGTTAGTCATCACATTGTAGAAATGTTATTTAGTGAAATAGTTTGAGTAAGGTTTTTACTGTGCTGTGGATGAAAGCACTTGACTTAAATTTTTGGATACCTAATACAAGTGTTTATCTAAGATCGATTTTAAAAGTATAAAAATTTGCAGTTCCTGATATATCTCATAGTTGGATTCATTCTTATCTTTATGATATTAGTATGATTTCTAATGATTCTGATTAGTTATCTGAGGGAATGAGAGACAGGAAGAAATAGTGCATAGGATGGCAAATATAGATATCACCTCCACTCCCTCCCTGACCAGTTATTCTAAATTGAGAGTCACAAACTCATTGTCCTACAATGTCAGAATGATTTATTGATTTAGAAATTGAATTCTAGAATAGGGAACTCCTGTCATTATGGAAACCCAGTGGAATCTGAGACTAATACTAAAGTTCTCTTAACTCCTGGTGTCATAGTTTTTCTATTATATCATGCTGTTCCCATATTCTGATCTTTTTGAATTTCTGATAGGTTGTGAAATTTGACAGTGGAAAACAAAGGTGATGGAGATTATAGCCTTATTACTTCATCTTTAGAGATTGAAAATACTTAAAAATTATGATTTTTTTTTAGTTCATTTCTTTAGACTATGTAGAAAATAACTCATTGGGGCAGCTAAGTGGCATAGTAGATAGAGTGCTAGTGTTGGAGTCAGGAGGACTTGTGTTCAAATTTGGCCTCAGACACTTCTTAGCTGTGTGACCTTGAGCAAATTGCTTGACTCCAGTTATTTTGCTACTCTTCTGCCTTAGAATTAATACTAAGATAAAAGGTAAGAGTTAAAAAAAAAAAAGAACCATCAATCCTGCTTTAAAACAAATCCATATTAAAATAATAAGATTAACAAGTTTAAATGTATAGACTTTGTCAGACTGCACTGGTTCTTCCATAGTGGCCGAGTTCCCCAGAGGAATGAGAAGTTTCAGTTCCAATTCTTACAAAAAATTGTTTTTTAAAACTTTCTTAATTTTCTTCTTTCCTTTTAGCAATTGCGGAAACTAGTCCTCGAAATAATTCATAGAATACCAACAAATGAACATCTTCGTCCTCATACCAAAAATGTTTTGTCTGTGATGTTTCGATTTCTGGAGGTAACTGTGAAAAAGAATTCCAATTGCTCAATCATGTTTAATGAAGACAACATTTTCTTCTCTTTAAAGAAAGGGGATGATTGTGGCTTATATGGAAGGCTGAGATCTATATGGACTTTAAAAAAAAGTGTTTAATTGAGAAAATACTGAAAAAGTAACTTTTCAAAAACTATATCTCAGTTTGTAAGATTAACATTACAGTTTTATTGGCTTAATTTGAAGAGCTGATGGTTGAAAAACAGAGCATATGCCATTTCTCCTTTGATTTTCATTTTTACCTGCCATTTAGGGTTTAAACCCATTTACTATCCTTTGCAGCAGTGTTGAATTGTTTCATTTAACTTAAATTTTATTTTGAGAGGTTCTTTTCCAACAAACTTTAAAAGTGCCGGCTTATCTTATGCCCAGTCTTTGAATTGTTATATTTCAAAGTGAATATATTAACTTTGTATACAGTCAATCTTTATTTGAATGAAGGCAACCAAACAATAGTAGTCAGTGCCCTGCACTAAATCTTGCTCTGTCAATTAAAGTCTTTTTTTCCTTTGCTTTGTCAGATATTTTTGGGAGGAAAAAAATTATTAGGAAATATTCTTTATAGCCTCTAGATTTGAAATGGAATAAAACTTATCTGAAGTAAAATTTAGTTTAAAATCTTTTATTTTTAGTCTGAAAATGAAGAAAATGTGCTTATTTGCCTAAGGATAATTATTGAGCTACACAAACAGTTCCGTCCAACAATCACACAAGAAGTAAGTTTTTATTGTATGAATATTTGTGAGTTAGTTGCAATATGTTCTAATTTGGGAAGTTTTATATGTGTGTTTTCTGCTAATTTGAGAGAATTGTTTCCTCTTTTTAGGTGAAAATAACATAAACATGGGATGGAGGTTAGAAAACTTTTGTGGGATTTTTTGGCAGAGGACTTATACATTGTGTGAAGTAATTTAATAAATGCTAATAGGGTTTTAAAAGTTAAATTTCTTAAACTTTACAGAGAAGCATATTTATTTTTAAGCACATTAAATGTATTTCAAAAGATGGTAAGAAATATATTAACTTTATTATGAATATTTTTAGATTCATCATTTTTTGGACTTTGTGAAACAGATATACAAGGAGCTTCCTAAAGTAGTGGTATGTTCAGAATTCATGTTTTTACAGAAATAAGGGGAGTGCAGTGCTGCGTGGGATATCACAGTCCATAGTGCATCTATTTTTAAATCTTTCACAATGTTAGTAGTAGTCCATATCAATAAATATGTTGAAAATTTTGTATGATTCTAACTAGAGTACTTCTTGAGGTGTAATAAAATGTGAAAGTACTATATTCTTGGTATCTTATGCAGATAGTTGACATATTTCATTATTAACCAGAAAATATTTAGGAAAATCATATGGCTTTTTTATTCATATTTTGTATTTTTATCTCATTTCAGAACTTAGGCAGCCAGACCAGCTATTGTCTTTATTGGAGAGTATTTGAAAATAACCACATCTATTGCATAAGCATTATTTGTAATAGGCACTTAAAAATCTGTAGATTTTATTGGTTCTTTTCAGCAGTTGATTTGTTTTGCATGCTCTTATTTGGGTAGAATTTCAGATAATATTTTATTGAGGAATAGTAAACTGTTTTGATTTAGAAATGTTGTAACTCATTTCTATTCTGTCTCTAGAATCGCTATTTTGAGAATCCCCAAGTGATCCCAGACAACACAGTTCCTTCCCCAGAAATGGTTGGTATGATCACAACACTTGCTGTAAAAGTAAATCCTGAACGTGATGACAGTGAGACAAGAACAGTAAGTATTTTTTCCCCCTTTACTTTAGTTTTACTTGAAGAGTAAAAAAAGGATTTCTGCATAACCCTCTTCACCAGTCCAACCCAACTAAGTAACCATTGTTACTAGTACTTTTATTCACTTTAAAATGAAAGCTGTTCCTAAAAAGAAATGAAAAATGAATTATCTAATAGTAATAAATACATCTGACCTAATCTCTTAGAAAGCACAAACTTGATCAAATGACCTGAATTGTGTTTTTAACTTTGACTTAGGTATATGACATTGGTTCCTTGGGTGTGTAGCAGTATCATCCATAAAATTAAATTAATATAATCTATTCTTTACCTTTGTCATTGGAATAATTTAGCAAAATCTTTTAATAGTCTTTGAGGATAAAGTTGGAAATTAAAAGAAGTACTTTGAAATTCATAAATAAAATTATTGTGTGAATTTAGACTTCTGACTGGATTATTATGTTGACAATTTTGGTGTTCTTTTTAATTAAGAAAATTTTAGATATTAAGACTTTATTAAGAATTTTTAGAGGAGATTGGAATCACGCTTTCTATAAATACCTCAAGCTTTCTCTTTTTAAACTAAGTGGCTACATTCAAAATGTCAATAAGTTTTTAAAATGCAAGATAATTGTTAGGTGCACTTTACATTTTAATAATAGTTCACAGTCCTTTCAACAAAAAGTAGTTAATAGTTCTTTACTATTGGGTATCACTGCTTCAATTTGTAGTGTTTTTGCTTCAAAATAATAACTTCTAAATTTTTTTTTGTCTTATAGCATTCTATAATTCCTAGAGGGTCTCTTTCCTTGAAAGTGTTGGCTGAATTGCCTATAATTGTTGTTTTAATGTATCAGGTATGTGTATTGCATATTGTGGCCTTATTTTAATAATAAAATTTTTTCTAAATAGTTCCTAGGAAAACAATACTTAGTGATATTGAGCTGTAGAATCTTAGAGCAGGAAAGTACTTTCGATACCATCTAAACATATTTTGGCCAAGCAGATTGATTTTAGATCTAGGAGACATCCAAAATTCAAGGGGAAAATGGAAAATGGGGTAGGTGGGAGGAGGAGGTAGAGGAAGAACATTATGCATTTTTGATTGGGGAAACTCAGTGAGAGATTTTTCTTTTCTTTTTTTGTTTTACTCTTGAAATTTATTTCATTTTTTAAGAATATTTTTCCATAGTTACATGATTCATGTTCTCTCCCTTTCCTCCTCCCTCCCCACTCCTAGAGCTGACAAGCAATTCCACTGGTTTATATATGTCATATTACTCAAAACCCAATTCCATATTATTCATATTTGTTATAGAGTATTCTTTTAAAACCACAACCCCAAATCATATATCTATATAATCAAGTGATACAACAGATATTTTTCTTCTGCATTTCTACTCCCCTAATTCTTTCTCTAGATGTGGATAGCTTTCTTTCTCATAAATTAGTGGGAGATTTCTCAAAGGTAAGGGGTAGAGCTTCAGGAGAGAAGGGGAGGAGAGAGGGAATCAGACTCAGAATGTAACATAAATTATTCTCACTTTGAACATACAGAAGAGACTATAAAGAATCATTTTGAAGGATACTCTGGAAAGGCTCAAGTTGTTGAGCAGACCTGTTAAGGATATTTCCTTATCCTCACAAAGGACAAGCCAGAAATGTTGGTGGCCAGTTATCTTCCTTTATGTGATGAGATAGGTACCATGAAACAATAACTAGGAACAGTGGTGACCTATACTTTGTGTTAAAGTAAATCTTTAGTAGATTAAAACTCAGCAGATTGAGGCATGGGCCATGAATATAGTCTTCCAGTGAACTAAGTACAAAAGCTTTTTCATGAGTGGACAAGATAATGGGCAGAGAAGCTGCACCCAGCTGAGTCAGGGCTATATCCTTGCTGAACCTATTTTTGTCCTTTCCACTTAGCTTTTGTGAACTTTTAGATTGTTTAAGAATGTATCATTTCATTCCATTTCAGAACCTGAATTAGACTTAATCTATCAGTACCATTTGTTAATTTTTAAAATGCTGTGATTTCTGAGGTCTTCTAATTTGGAGATTGTGCAATTATGCAATATGAAGTCTTAAAGACTTATTAGAAAATGAAAAACTTGAATGTCTAATATTTGTTGTTTTGTTTTTAGCTCTACAAGCTGAATATTCACAATGTGGTTGCTGAGTTTGTGCCATTGATAATGAATACTATTATAATTCAGGTATCTGCCCAAGCCAGGTGAGATTTGTTTAGAATAATGAAATAATTTGAGTTTGTACTCATAACTAAGAATATTACACTCTTCTATTTTGATACTAAATGACTATATGGACACACAAAACTTGAAACAAATCTGTAAAGAAATTTGGTAAACATATATATACACATTTAAAAATCTTTTCAACCTGTTTTCCTATAGTGGTGATTTCTTTAATTCAGAAAATTTGGAAAGAACATTTTTAGTATATTACAGCCAGAGGTCTTGTGAACTTAAAATTTTGTAAATGTATCCCAATGACAAAACTTGATTACCCTTGATGATAGTAGCCAAAAGATTAAATCAGACTCCCTTTGACTATCAATCACCTCTAAAGGTTAGTCTCAGTCTTCTTTGTTGGTTTGGGTATTATTTTCATTTGTAGGAATTCAGGTTAAACCCTGACTACTGTTCTCTAAAATGGAAGTATAATGTAGTGTATAAACTTAAGTTGCTTGTGCTTTATTTGTATTTCTTTATGAAAATTATATGTTTATGAGTGTAAAAGCCTTAAATCTCCTTTTAATTAATTCTGAGTTCACTTAACGAAGTTAAAGTATGAAACAGTAAATGCAATTTGATTCTATTCCAGGCAACATAAACTATACAATAAGGAATTGTATGCTGATTTCATTGCTGCTCAGATTAAAACTTTGTCATTTTTAGCTTACATTATAAGAATTTACCAGGTAAGTTTAAATATTTTAGTTGTAAATATTTTGGAACCTGGGATGAGGGAAAAGGAGTAGGATTATTTGCAGGTGTAAGTATTTAGAACTCTATTTAGGAATTGTATCAGAAAGATGTGTGGGAAAGTTATATAACTGGTAAAAATCTTTTGTATATATGTTTTAGGGGAAATTTTGTATTGTAAAATGAAAAGTGGTAAACAAATTCTGTTTGGTTTTAAAGTAATTTCTCCTGTATACTCTTGTCTTATTTAAAAAACTAATTATTCATGTCATCTCTTTTAATTCATACCAGTTTAAGGGGAAAAGAGAACTTTGAGTCCTTTATTTCCCACTATTATTCAAATAGACATTCTTTCCCATACAAAATAAAAAAACCCCAAATCAATTTTTTATGGAATTATTCTGATTAGCCAACCCAATCCCAAAAAATTCAGTTTTCATTCAAGTTTTGTAGAATCTTTTAAAAATCAAATGGGAAATCATCATTGTTCTAAATAATTGGGTATACATTTATAATTTGTTCACTCTAAAATTATTGAAATAACATTTGTAATCTTAAAAAACTATGAAATGAGACAATAGGTTATTGAGAACACATCTAAATTAAATTTTCTTTGGATAATTTCGCTATTTCCAAGTTCAAATTATTTTTGACTTCAACTGGTAAAATTATTCTTTGCTTGAGCAAAGATTAAATCGTTAAAACTCTAGGGTTCCTATTCCCAGGGTGGTTGCAGAAGTTCATGAGAATTTAACAAACCACAACTTCAGTTAATTTTTGGAGCAAGTAAATAGAACTAATATTTAACATGTCTAATATAATGTTGTATGTATAACTAGTCTGCTAGATTGATTTTAACTAAATTTAAAAAGAGCATTTTACCTCCTATCCTTCTTGTGTGTTTAGTGACATATATTGTTCTGAATTCTTGTTTTTAAGGATTTAGTGGCAAAATATTCTCAGCAAATGGTAAAAGGAATGTTACAGTTATTATCAAATTGTCCAGCAGAAACTGCACATCTTAGAAAAGAGCTTCTCATTGCTGCCAAACACATTCTTACTACAGATTTAAGGAGCCGTATGTACCTTTTCTTTCAGTGCTCAGATTTCTGTTGATTACATGTATCTATTTTAACAGTACTTAGTTATTTTGAAGATGTTTAGCTTACTAGAGAAAACAGAAAACTTGTTAAAAAATTTAGGTATTGTGGTATTCAGACAAGAGCAGGTTCTTTTTTTTTTTAACTTTAAAAAAATTTTTTCCCCCTTCAAGTCTTTACCATTCTGTCTTAAAATCAATACTGAATACTGGCAGGAGAGTGTAAGGATTAGGCAATTGGGATTAAATGACTTGCACAGGGACACACAAACAGGAACTGCATTTGCTTTCATGGGTTCAGTTCTATGCAGATTCCTTCAATCTAATTCCTTCAATCTAGCTGAAATCCCTCTTAATTCTAGTCCTACATATGCAACTGTAAACTACATAATCTATACCAGTATGGCACAGGTACAGGACTCTTTTGCATGTCTCACCTCTGTCCAGCTGCCCAAAGCAAGCATTTTCTCCCTCTACCCTCTGGTAATTCCTAGGGTTTACAGACAGTTTGAATTTGCCCTGTGGGCACTAGAACTGGGAAGAGGTTCCCCAGAATCTATTATCTTTATTGCCTGCCAACTCCCCAGATCTGTTATATCTCATGTCCTTCCTTCTCAGACCTACTTTTTCAAGCTTTCCCATCATCTAAATTGTCCAGGTTTGTATCTCTGGAGTTACCTTTGATTTTTCCATCTTTCTTACTTCCCATATCAAATAGATTCCTAAATCCTGCTGATTTTGCCACCACAACATCTATCCCCTTCTTTCGACTCATACTGCCAACAACCTAGTTCAGGTCCTTGTCACCAATCACCTAGATCAGTGATGGGCAACTTTTTGGAACTTTTTAGGGATCCCATGCTGTATCCCACCCACTACCCCAGACTGGGTGTCAGTGCCCGCCCCCAACTGTGTGTCTGGCCCCCTGACTGCTTGCAGGGCCCTGGCTGAAGGATATACAATTAGAGATACAATTTGATATACAATTCCTGAAGGTGACAGGGTTCCCAGTGCAATTTCTACACAGTGCAAGAGTTATCTGAAAATGAAAAGGGTCAGTGACCCAACCCTTAGCAAAGCACTTATACTGGTGGGCCTGGGGACAATTTAGTAAAGGTGAAAGGCTGCTAGAACTGGAGTGGATATGAATTTCTAGGGGCCTGGATTTTCTTTGCTTTTCTTCACAAACCTCTTTCCTGGGGGGATAAATGCCAGAGATATGAGTCCATGTATTTTGCCCTTCCTGTGGTGGGAGTGGATAGGATGGCTCCATGGGGATCCTCCTAAGGGGTATTTAGTTGATTTCTCCATTTAGGTTGGGAATATGATTTCTCCATCTTCCTTTGAAGGATTTCGGAAGATTTGATTAGCATATTCCTTTAGGGCTTGGTGAATGAGGCTCAGCCCTAGATTTGTTCAGGGGGTTATTTTAATTATGGTCAGTGCAGTCTGGAGGCCTGGACCCAATCAATTCTTTGTTTGCAAAAGCAGGACTATTACTGTAAAGGTGATCACAGAGATTAAAAGGACTTTCTACCTTTTCCTGGATAATGGGTTCATAGAATCTATCTATCACCAATCTGAGGGGAGTGGCCTAGGACTGCTTGACTCTATATGCACCTCCCCTCTCCCCAGGGTGTGCCTGGTGCTTCTGCTCAATTCCCTGGAGCCTGTGGGTTGGGGTAACAGGTGGGGTATGGGGTGGGATAGGGTGGAGGGGAGGGGCCACACCCAGGGCTCAGCCCAGCCACCATGCTCAGCTAACTAGTCACATTCTCTCAGCCCTTGCAACTGTGGAAAGAGGCTAGAATGCCCCACCTCCTACATTTTGGGGTGGGGCCAGCCTTCCAGTCTACCAAGGGAGGGGCCTGAGCATACCCATGGAGAAGCCTCTGTGTGCCATCTTTGGCATGTGTGCCATAGATTCACCATCACAGACCTAGATTATTGAAATAATACCCCAATTGGTCTCTTCATGGCTAATCTAGCTCCTCTCAAACTCATTTTTCAAGAAGCTAGCAAAATGATTTTCCTAAGGTTCTAGTGTAATTAACCACTCTTCTCAAAGACCTCTAGGGGCTTTCTCTTAATTCCCTTCTAAAATACAAATAGATTCCCCACAACTTGATTCCAGCTTCCACATTTATTTCATATTACTTTCCTACATACATATTTCCCTTCACTCTTATCAGACCCTAGAGTTCTCTCAAATTTAACATGCCATCCCCTGCCTTTGGGTATTTGTATAAATTGTTCCTTAGATAATGCACATTGTAGAATATTTAATTAAGTTAAATGTTTTCCAGGTCCATTGTCACTAGCTTATTAGTTATTCATTATTTATTACCTAGTCATTTGAATATATTTCTGGAGCTCTTTACTTCTTTTCTTGCCTTTTGGACTAGAAGCTCCTTGAGAAAAGAGACCAAGTTTTGGGCTTTCTTTGTATCTCCAGCACTTAGCATAGCACTTAAATGCTTTGGCTGTTTCACTAAAAATGAACAAAGCATTGTTCCTTTGTTCATATCCCCTGATACCCTTCTAATCCCTGTACCACTTACAGGATACTTAAATTTTTGTATCACAACTGCTTAGCACAGCAGACTTTACATATGCTTAAAATGGCTAGGATGACCATATACTAAGGAATACTCTTTCTTTTGCATTTCAAAAAGAATATGCATTTGTTAGTAGTTTCTCTAATTTTGGAAACATTTGCTGATAGCCCAAATTGTATTTTTAGTAGCACATTTTGTGCAACCTATAGTAAGGAAATCAATATTTTGACATAATGAAATCATGTAGACTGTTGTTCTTTTTCTCTTTTAAATGTGGATTATGTAATTAACCTATAAGTTAGGTAGTATTTAAATAATGTAACATGTAATTGGTTTTGTTTGTAATCAGTGGAATAAATATTTACATTCTAGAATTCATTCCATGCATGGACAAACTGTTTGATGAGTCTATACTAATTGGTTCTGGATACACTGCTCGAGAGACTCTGAGGTATGAACTAGCCCCATGGTATCCAGTTGGATTCTTGCCCATGATAATGATTTGTTGTATTTCCTGTTTGGAATATTTAACAGTTCTAGAGCCTGCAAATTAAATTTACTTGTCTTTAAATCACCATGAGATTTAGAAGTGCAGGAGTTTTATAAAATGACATTGTTACTTTAAATCAATTGATACTGTGTTCAGACATAAAGAGGTAAAGCAAAAAGTGAGAGTTGGTTTTTTTGTTAACATAGATTGTAGATAAAATTCTTGAAAAATACGTTTTGGTTATTAGTATTCTTCTGGTTTTCTCTTACAATTTTTGTTACGCTAAGTAGTGTTTAAAGTGTCTGCTTGGTTTATTTTTCATGTGTGTAGTTGCAGACAGAGTGCTGCTTTAGAAGTCATGTTGCCCTGAGTGGTAGAGTGTGAGTAAGGGGTCTTTAGGTAGTTTGAAGACCATTTTGACCATCTGATGAAGAGGTTTAGAAGAGTCTGTATTGTGAAAATATTCTGTTATTATATAATAAACTGAAAGCAGTCTTGTAGCTTAAGGCATTATAGCAATGTTCAAAGGCTTTTTAGAACTTAATGGTCTGAACATTATAGTAGTGTACAGCAGAATAGGAAAATGTTAATTGATATGTACTGTTTATACTTTTTTTGAGCCACAAAATGGGCACAAGCATGATCTAGGCCAGTAATTATTTTTCCTTAGTTTAATTATATATTTCAGTGTTCATTGGAGTAGGATGGTTAAACAAAAAAAAATCTTATAAAGCTCATTTTGGAAAAAAAAGAAACAAACACCAGCTTTAAAAAGGCACCTTTAAAATTATTAGTTAGATGAAAAATGGAAAGAATTGTAAAATTGTAAGCTAAATTCAAAGTTTGACCTCACTGGTGCATTGGCCTTCCTGCCCACTTATCTTACTAAGGCAAAATGAGATGATAACATAAATTGATTATGGAATTTATAAATGTTAGTGTAATGCACACCAGTAAATAGTCCTAAAAACTGATGAAATTTTTTTCCCATTCTAGGCCACTTGCATACAGCACATTGGCAGACTTGGTACATCATGTCCGTCAGCATTTACCTCTCAATGACCTCTCCCTTGCAGTCCAGCTATTTGCCAAGAATATTGATGATGAGTCATTGCCTAGCAGTATCCAGACTATGTCTTGCAAGCTTTTGTTAAACCTAGTAGATTGCATCCGTTCCAAAAGTGAGCAGGAAAATGGAAATGGGAGAGATATTCTAATGAGGATGTTAGAGGTATGGATTTATAAGAAGGTAAATGAAAGAAATGTCTTTTTTAGTAAATGCTCCCAAATCTTTCAGACTTTGAATTCCAAATTATCTCTTTATTGGCCAGTATTTTATATAGCAGATAACTAAGTTGATCTTACAGGATAGTTGTAAGCATATAACAAATATTTAGGTATTTATGTAATGTTTAGGTAGGTTAGACATGTGTAGATTTTTTTTAACCTTTACTTTCTGTCTTAGAATCAATACTGTATATTGGTTCTAAGGCAGAGGAGTGGTAAGGGCTAGGCAGTGAGGGTTAAGTGACTTACCCAGGGTCACACAACTAGGAAGTGTCTAAGGCCAAATTTGAACCCAGGACCATGGTCTGTGTACCAAATGTAATCCTAGTCACTTCTTTTGAAGAGAATCAAAAGGATCTCTCTTGTTTTGTTGAAATTTTTTTGCCTTATATTTGCTGAACTAATTTGATTTGAAAAATAACTGCTTATATAGTCAAGAGAATATTGTTCCTTTAAATCCATCATATTGATTTTTCTCCCTTTTAAGGTTTTTGTTCTGAAATTCCACACCATTGCTCGGTATCAGTTGTCTGCCATTTTTAAAAAGTGTAAGCCTCAGTCAGAACTTGGAGCAGCTGAAGCAGCTTTGCCTGGGGTACCTACAGCTCCCACAGCACCAGCTCCTGCACCTTCTCCAGCCCCCACTACCCCTGTAGCTCCAGCACCAGTTCCTGTATTTGAGAAACAGGGAGAAAAGGATAAAGAAGATAAACAGACATTCCAAGTTACAGATTGTCGGAGTTTGGTAAAAACTTTGGTCTGTGGAGTCAAGACAATTACATGGGGAATAACTTCATGTAAAGCACCTGGCGGTAATTCTGCACTTTAATTAAATTACTAGATAAAATGCAGCATTTGTCTAAAAACTTTAAAAAATGTTTGTGGTTTTAATTTGACATGCAATCTCTCTTCTAGAAGCTCAGTTCATTCCCAACAAGCAATTACAACCTAAAGAAACTCAGATTTACATAAAGCTTGTGAAATATGCAATGCAGGCTTTAGATATTTATCAGGTGAGTAACATGGTGATGAATTAAGCTATTATGAAAGAAAACACCACATAGAATTGTATATTTTTTTACTCTTTTTTTTTAATTTTTTTAAAATATATTTTATTTGATCATTTCCAAGCATTATTCATTAAAGACATAGATCATTTTCTTTTCCTTCCCCCCACCCCCCATAGCCGACGCGTAAGTCCACTGGACATTAGATGTTTTCTTGATTTGAACCCATTGCTTTGTTGATAGTATTTGCATTAGAGTGTTCATTTAGAGTCTCTCCTCTGTCATGTCCCCTCAACTGCTGTAGTCAGGCAGTTGCTTTTCCTCGGTGTTTCCACTCCCATAGTTTATCCTTTGCTTATGAATAGTGTTTTTTTCTCCTAGATCCCTGCAAATTGTTCAGGGACATTACACCACCATTTATGGAGAAGTCCATTACTATTTTTTTACTCTTTAAAGAGCATTTGACTCTAAAATTTATAGAAGCCTTTTCATGAAAATTCTGTTTAATCTTAAGGGAGAATGTAACATTAAATTTATTTTTTCCCCTGTTTTGAACAACTTTGTGAAGAAAAAATTTTCCAAAGTGAGAGCAAGTCTATAAATGTAATAGTACAAGAAGATTTGTTTATAGTGCATTTTTTCCTACTAAAGTGCTTTTAGCGAATACTGCCATGACCATATTTAACTGAGAGTTTATTACACAATTGTATTTTGACTTATAAATATTTTCATTCTCAAGTAAGTAATATAAAAATTACATGTAATTTCCCCACCATTCCAGGTCCAGATAGCAGGAAATGGGCAGACATACATTCGAGTAGCAAACTGTCAGACTGTTAGAATGAAAGAAGAGAAGGAAGTGTTGGAGCATTTTGCAGGAGTTTTCACAATGATGAATCCCTTAACATTTAAAGAAATCTTCCAAACTACAGTCCCTTATATGGTAGAAAGAATCTCCAAAAATTATGCTCTTCAGGTATAAAATTATTTCCATTTGTCTTCCCAACTATGGACTTATTTGTTTACAAATTAAATACCATATCTTTTGGTGATTTGGAAATTAGTTTTTAAAACATTAAAGATTCCTTAAAAGGACAGAGTTCAAAGAATTATTGTAAAGCCATATATACTTCAGAAAATAATGTATCTGAAAAGCAACATATGATTTTGAGCTAAATCAGAATTAGTATTCAGAGATGTTGAATGATTTTTGTCTGGAGTTAAGCTTATATAAGGTAAATGTCTGAAAGAAACCTACTTTATGTTTCAGAAATACTTAATTGTTCATAGAAATATTTCTTTCTCTTTGTTAGGTAATTAATTTTGTGAACCCCAATATGGCTTTAATTCATTTAAGCTAATTTCCGTGTCTTGCAATCTTTTTAGAAAGGCATTATTTTTGTCATCTGAGTTTCTTGTTTTAACAGATTGTTGCCAATTCTTTCTTGGCAAATCCTACCACTTCTGCTCTGTTTGCTACAATTCTTGTGGAGTATCTCCTTGATCGGCTGCCAGAAATGGGCTCTAATGTAGAACTCTCCAATCTGTATCTCAAGCTGTTCAAGTTGGTATTTGGCTCAGTTTCACTCTTTGCAGCTGAAAATGAACAAATGCTGAAGGTAAAGTTTATTTTGACTTAAGTGGCACTTGAACACAAAAATGACTTCTAAAATTATTCGCTATTGGAAAGTTTCTTGAAACTACTCTTTTAACATTTGAAAAGAATTCCTTAAGTTAATAAATGTCCTTGTGTAATAAGTATCCTGCATAAAAACATTTAAACATTTAATATACTGCTTGTTTTTTAGACTAGACCTTGATTTCATCAGCATGAGGAATTCTTATGATTGATTCTCTTTCCACCATGCAGATTGGCAGTTCATCTGTAATTTATAGTCTTATTGGAGAGTTGTCTAGGGGCCTTCAGAAATTAAGAAACTTGTCCATGGTCACATATTATGTTAGATGCAAGAGTTGAACCTGGGCTTTAGAGGCCTTTTATTCACTATGTCATTATGCCTCACAATGGGATCCTCATTTGCAAATTCAGCATGTGAACTATCTTGTATGAATTGAAATAGGAAAAAGTTGAAGGCTTCATGTTCATATCTTTTTTTGAGGCCTCATTTATAGGTGAATGTCTTTTTCCCAACATGTAAACAAGTGATTGATTCTTCTGTTTGAAGGATTCACTGTGAACCATAACAAAAGTTTTTTAAAAAATATATTTTCTCCCTTTGTGGCAAAATATATCTCCTCTGAAGGTTAGAGATTGTATTATTATATGCTCTGTTCAGAGAACCATTTTTTCTTTGAGAAACCTATGGCCCAAGAGAAGTGAAGCTTTTTATTTTAGAGGTAATGACAATTCGAGTGTTAAGAATACAGTACCCCAAATTGTTTTATCTTAAAACTCTTCCTATTTTTAGTGATGTATTCAAAATTAACAGCATTAGCACTTCTAGTTCTTGTACCAGGCTACAATATTTCATGTCAGTAATGTAAACAGGGCAAATGAAATGTCTGAAAATATTTGAAATCCTGTGAGACTGTTATTGTCCTACATGTAGTAGGCACTCGAATAATTGGCTGTAAAGGGCATATTCCTTTTTTTACTGTGTACCTTTGTTGTAAAGATTGTTTAGATTGTTACACAAACTAATTTGCAACTTTAAGCTTGTTGCATTCTAGACTTAGGAGAATAATAAATGTATCTACTGGGACTACTGTGTATTGATTCCATGTCAGAAGAGTGGTAAGGGCTAGACAATGGGGGTTAAGTGATTTGCCCAGGGTCACACAACTGGGAAATGTCTGAGGCTAGATTTGAACCTAGGACCTCTTATCTCTAGGCCTGACCCTCCATTCCTTGAGCCACCTACCTGCCTTTGTGGTTTTAATAATAAACAGTAGTACTTTAAATCTGATAGAAAGCCATCTTTGGAGTTAGGAAAACCTAGATTCAAATCCTACTTTTGATTCCTTTGACTCATATTATCTGAATGTTGACAAGTCATGTAACAGAGGTTACATGATACAGTACCTATTGCCACTCCCTGAGATAAATAGGATGGTTAAAGACCTTTACTTTGCCACTCAGAGTGTTCCTGGTGCCCCCTTCTTCCCCAGCGCCCCCGCCCCCCAGCTCCTTAACAAAGAAAATTATAGGTCAAGATGGAGCAGAAAAAGAAGCACCTTAAATTTAGAATTAGCTCTTTAGTGAGTCAGTAGCCATTCAGAGTGCTATTATATACAGTTGTATATACATTCATGCACACCTACAGACATACATTTTAAAAAACATTCTCACAACTCTTCATAGCATTTTGTGAATAAGGTAGCACTACCAATTACTTGGAAAATGAAGAGAGAGAGGTCTAGAGTTCAGTGACTTAAAAAAGAACTAGAACTACAATTCAGATCTGGTTTTATTACTAGTTAATATCTACTGCAGAGATTGGGGATTTAAATCTTACTAGTTTTCTAAAAAATTGAGAATGATATCAGAATATGTCAACATGAGTTTTTCTTAGATTTTTAAGAAATTAAAAGACAATTGTTTTAAAACAATTTGTTTGAAACTTAGTATAAAATTGAACAAACAGAATCTTGATCTTGAAGAGAAGTGTTGAGATTATATAATCTGTAATTGCGTTTTCTGTTTTTTTATCATTACTATATTTTTGAATCAATGGAATAGGTCTTAAGAGTTCTTGAGACAGTCAGTTAACCTCCCTTGTCCTCATTTTCTTCCTCTGTAAAATGAGGTATTTAGATTTGACCTCTGAGGATCAGTCTAGTAATAAAATTATACATAAGACAGTATATTACTTTTAACTATCAGGAAAAATGAAGATCCAAGACTGTTTCACTGATTTTACTTTCTCTTAAAGGAAAATAAAAATCACCTGTAAATATACACTGAAAAATAACACTGATTATAGACTACACTTGGGTTTTATACAGTTTAAATTTTAGAGGAAATATATATTTTAATCAATACTGTAGTCATTTTTTCATAAACAAAATAAATGTAGGTCCATGGGTAATGAAAGTAACTATTTTCTTGCTCCTCCTCCTCACTCCCACCTCCATGGTATATTTGGTTCAAATCTGTCAAAATTACCCTTTTCCCTTATTGAATTACATTGAACCTTTTTGAGTTAAGTGTAATGATGATTTAATGATACTGCCATTTGTTGACCTGTCTTTTTATTGTCTGTTTACCTTTTCCTCAAATCTCATAGCCCCACTTACACAAGATTGTGAACAGCTCTATGGAACTCGCACAGACCGCCAAAGAACCCTACAACTATTTCCTGCTCCTTCGAGCATTGTTTCGTTCCATTGGTGGGGGTAGCCATGATCTTCTCTATCAGGAATTCTTGCCTCTCTTACCAAATTTGTTGCAAGGTCAGAATTAATCATTTCCTTTGTTCTTTAATCTTGGTTCATTCCCAACATTTAATCCTTTTTTTCTTGGTTGTACAATGGATAGAGAACTGCCCTAGAAGTAAGGAATATCTGGATTTAAATCCCTCCTTTGACAAGCTAGGCAAGTCAAACCTTTCATTGTCCAATTAATTCTCTGTAGCATTGCCAAGAAAATGTTGACCTCCAGTGGTTTAAGGAATTTGACTTAGTTGTAGATAAGGTATTATTTTGTACTGTTTTAAGGATTTTTGTCACCCAAGGGAGTTCTCCATACCAGTGAAATCCCAGGTCAAGTCCCTATCCCTTTTGGCAGCTACTCATCTCTGAGTAACTGTTAAAATCCTCAGAGTTGTAAAGGGCACATTATGAGAATCTAAGCCTTTAAAAGGCATAGCTGGCTGTAAGGTGAGACTGCTGAAATAAGTTACAGTTGTTTTCAGGGCTATATAGGAACTGATAATGGGGGACCCTAATTTCCCTTTTGCATTTTGAGCAATAGATTTTCAAGATTAGACCAGAGAAAGCACAAGTACAATTTAAAGAGGTAATCAAAAAGAGAAATAAAGGAAATAAGTTACTTTGTACTTGAATGTTATATGTATCAGTTTAGGAATTGAAATCCCTACATGCATATATTTAACTGGGGGTATACATGGTATATTGTGCTAAAAAGAGTTTTTTGTATGCGTATCATGATTTGCTTTGTGTGAATTGATTGCAGTATGGAAAGTTATTTTCATGTCTTTACTAGTTAGGTTGAAAGATTTTTGTTGTCTTCTTTTTCTTTTGCTTCTTTCTCCAGAAGAGAAGAGCCTCAAATAAAATGTTCTTCACAATAAACAGTCAATAAGTACTTGTTAACTGTATAGATAGGAAATCCTGTGTAAGCAATGTACCACAGGTCTTAGGAATTGCTGAATCTGAAACCAAAGAAGACCTGAAACTAACTTCAGTGCAAATCTAACTTCAGATACATTCATTAGTCAAGTGACCCTGAGAAAGTCTCTTAACTTCTATCTATCTATCATTTCCTCATCTATAAATTGAGGATACTTAGTTTTCAGGATTGTTGTGAGATTGAGACAATATTCGTTAATTATTTTGAAAACTTTTAAGCACCTTATAAATTTTAGTTATTATTAACCAAATATTTTTGTTCATTTTTCTTTTAAAAATCTTCCCCCTTTTAGGACTTAATATGTTACAAAGTGGTCTCCATAAGCAACACATGAAAGATTTATTTGTGGAACTATGTCTTACTGTACCAGTTCGACTGAGCTCCCTTCTTCCATATCTACCAATGTTAATGGATCCCTTAGTATCTGCTCTTAATGGATCCCAGACATTGGTTAGCCAAGGCCTTCGGACTCTTGAATTATGTGTAGATAATCTCCAGCCAGACTTTCTTTATGATCACATTCAACCAGTGCGGGCTGAACTCATGCAGGTAATGTGAAGTTCTCGTATCTGTTAATTTTGATTTTGACACTTACATTTTTAGTTAATGCCATCAAGCCATTCAGCTTACTTTTTGGATTTCTCTGGTATATATAGAGATGTATATATCGCAGTAGACTGGTAATTGAAAATCATGTGGAATTTTCCTATTTTATATTCATAAAACCAAAAGAAATAGATATTATAATTCCCTGAGGCAACAGAAAGTCTAGGTGACTTAGACATGTAAATAGTATTTATTACTGATTTTAAGAGGTGGAAAATAGAGGTATTATCTTTTCCATGTAGAAGAATAGCAGAAGGGGCTGGACAATAGAGAGGCAGCATGATATTGTGGAAAGAGCGTTGATTGGGAGTCAAGAAACCCAAGGTTTAAACCTAGACCCTGGTACCTACTAGCTTTGTAACATTGGACACTTCAACTTTCTGAGCCTCAGCTTCTTCAATCATAAAATAAGGGTAACATTTGTACTACCTGTATTCCCCCAAACTAAGAGCTCTTTTCTGTAGTCTGTTATGTTACATAAATGTGAATTGTTGACATTAATAATAAAAATAATAGTAATATTTCAGAAGAAACTTTCTCACTTTGCTTATTAACTGAAGTTTTAAATATGTAGTATGTAAAATGAAAACAAGAGGTAGAAGAGCAGTTGGAATCTTTCATAGTCCCATTCATGGAGTAAAGTATAATACAGTCAACTTAAGAACATGACTTTAGGTTGGTAATTTTTTCCTAAGTATTTTAAACTTGTAGGAAATTTTGCCAAGCAAATAGGAACATGTGTTTAAAGATTTATGATATTCTAATGAAATTGAACATTTCTTGCATTTAAAAGTATTACTTTGATTTTAGGCTTTGTGGCGTACCTTAAGGAATCCTGCAGACAGCATTTCTCATGTGGCCTACAGGGTACTTGGTAAATTTGGTGGAAGTAACAGGAAAATGTTAAAGGAGTCTCAGAAGCTTCAGTATGTTGTAACTGAAATTCAGGGACCTAGTATCACAGTAGAGTTTTCAGATTGTAAAGCATCCATTCAACTTCCAATGGAAAAGGTAAAGTTGAATGTCTTTATAGTTATTTAACTAGATTACTTAATTTTCTTAAAATTAAAAGTTTTGAGCTTCAGATATTTTATGAAGGTATACTAATAAGCCAGTCATTGTATACAGGAGAAAGGCAAAGTGAGGCTTGTACTTGCAAAGGAATACTGGTAGGTGGTTTGCCTTTTTTTAAAAACAACAACAAATATTGTTTTTGCTTCATTTTCATTTCTGACAATCCCTCACACTAATCCTTCCCAAAGAGTCATCATTTATCACAGAAAATGAAGGAGGAAGATGAAAAAAGTTCAGAAAAACTAATATATCATTAAGAAATTATTATATGTAACATATATTATTACATGCATTATTCACTTCCATGACTCCCATGCAGAAATTCCAAAACTCTGCAAAGAAATAGGAGAGAGGGAGTAGTTAGGTGGCACAGTGGATTTGAGAGCCAGGCCTAGAAGTAGGTCAGGGATTCAAATCTGGCCTCAATTCCTAGCCTGTGTGCCCAGAGAAAGTCATTTATCTCCTATTGCTTAGCTCTTATAACTATATAGATTATACTATATAGACTACTTGGTTCTTATGCCTTGGAACCAATATATAGTACTGATTATAAGATAGGAGGTAAGGGTATTTTTTTTCCCTTTTAGAAAAGGAAATAGGGGAGAGAGATGCCTTCTAAAATTTGGTCTTTGGAGTTAAGCTTGATCATTGATAATTAAATAGCATTGTTTCTTTTGTTGTTCTTCCCATTTATGTTATAGCCATTATATTTGGTTTTGCTTACTTCACTGTTCATGCTTCTATTAATCATAGTCAGCATTTCTTGCAATACAATATTATATTCTATTATGTTTGTATAACACAATTTGTTTATTCCCATATATGTTGTCCTTGATTCTTCCTCATATATTCTTTTAGTGATTGCTCTCAGCACCATATGACATCATCAAAGCCTGTTTCTAATTCTTCTTGAAACAATTATTTTTTATTATACATTATATATTTTATTATACTTTATTTAAAAATAAATGCTTGCCCATAAATCACTTTAAAAATTAAGAAATATCATAAATTTAAACATTAATAAGGGATATATTCCTAGGAGTAGGAACAACAGTTTTGATAATCTATAAAACATTGCAAATTTTGCAAAATATTTAGAAATCTTAAATTCAAAATATACTTCAGGAATAGTCATTTGTGTCATACTTAGATTGTAAAATAGTATAATAGAACAAGTTTCTTCTATTATAGTCCAATATTATCATTATAATTCCTCTTCTATTATAATTTTACTTTAAATCAGTCTCTTAATAGTACTTTAGACTACTTAGTGATTATTGTTGATGAAATAATTAACATTTTAAAACTGATGTTAAAAAGATTTAGAGAATTCCAAATTACTTAATGTCTTAACTTTTTCTGTGTAAGATTAATAGGAATAAGTATCTATATTATAGTTTATATGCATAAAAATTTTAAAAATTGGAAATACAGAAAAAGCAGAAAAAATTTATCTTTCATTTAACTCCTTGGCAAGAAAAGTTTCACTTCATTGGTCCAAAAAAAGCTCATTGTTCTAGTCGTTGGGACTTCAATAAGGTGATTTGATAGGTGAGCATACAGTTAATTTAACAAATGGAAAAAAATATTTTTTTTCAAAGGAGAAAATAATAATTTCTCTTTAATAAGGGGCCTTCAAAGGTCATTAGATTTATATAATCCCATTGGCTATTTAAGCAGAAATAATTGGATTTCATTTTATAATCAGTGGAAAAATGACATTTCTTTCATATATTTTCTTTAATGAATTTTCTCTACATGTTTTATTTGATGATGCTTTATTACATACTAGGCTTGGGAGCTCTTTTAGGTGGATGTAATTTATTTTTTGGATGTTAAGCTTTTTACTTTTTAGTATCATATATATATATGTGTGTGTGTGTAATATAAACACAATCCTACATATAGTATATGTCAGAAACTTTATTTTTTTTTCCTTGTAGGCCATTGAAACAGCTTTGGACTGCCTGAAAAGTGCAAACACAGAACCATACTATCGTAGGCAAGCATGGGAAGTAATAAAATGCTTCTTGGTGGCCATGATGAATCTGGATGATAATAAACATGCTTTATATCAGCTCCTTGCACATCCAAAGTAAGTTGGTAATTATAGACTTATCAGTAGAGTTTTTTTTTTTGTATCATATTCTTTAGAAATTATGGATAGAGAGAATATTTTTGGATTGTTTCAAATCTGGTGGTGAGTAAAACTTAAGGTTTAGAAAGTGACCTTTTTATCTGGTAACACATGAAGCTATCAATTAGTATGTTACAACAAGGAGTCAAAGATAACACTGATGTTTCAAGCTTAGGTGACAGGTAGAATTATACCATCAATAGATTGTCTTCTGCCTATATATTTTCAAGATACTGGCTGTCTGGACTACTTAATTGAATAAAAGCTTACTAAGAGCCAAAAGTGTGCCAAAAAAGATTATATCATAGACTCCATTAGTAAATATGATAGGCATCTTGGAAAAATGGGATAATGGTCCCACTGCACTCATGTTAGACCAAATGAGATTACTTTCATTTCAGAATTTTAAAATGCAAAGATTTGAAATAGTGGAATGTTGCTCTGTTATGCAAAGGATTTCTTTGGTAACAGAATCCTTTTGTGTGGGATTTAAGAATTCACTTTACACATAAGAATTCTCTATAAGGAGGGTATATTATACATTGTTGCTTAATAGTACATATGTCATTTGAGCATAACAGAATACTTGATTTTTAAATAATGTGATTTTATTGCTGTTTTGTTTCATATTCTCAAACTAATGGAAATAAAATTTCTTTTTTTAGTTAATAGAATTTTGTATCTGTTCAGTTACTTGTATCTGCTGAATAATACATTTCTGCCCATAGTAATTAGAAAGATTGAAAGTCCTGTAGTAGCATATGACAACTGAAGTTTAAGACCATTGCAGTCTTGATAGAAAATTTTTAGTTTTAAATTTTTTTTTACCATGCCTATAGATAGGATGGTATTAGGATGGTATAAGTGTAAATGATAGGAGTAGTACTCAGAGTGAAAGAGGAAGAAAACAGCCACAAAATGTATATGTTGTTTTTAAAGTAAAATCCCTGATATTTTTTAATGCTGAGGTAAAAACTTTTCAGCAGAAAAAAGATACATTAGGTATTATGTAAAGAAAGCCAGAAAGTTAGCCAAGCTTTTTAGGATTTTGAAGAATCTCATAAACATACTTCTGTAATTATTTCTTCTCTTGAATGTGAATATTTTTATTGCTGTATTTGTGAAAATTTTTTGGTTACATAAATATGTATAATTGGTCTTTCTTGAACATTGTTCTGAGTTTTATCATCTGATATTTGGAATTTGACTTGTTTAATAACATTGCAATCCTTATAGATAAAAACCAAATGTCTTCCCTTAAAATAGGAAATCTAAAAATATTAAAAATGTCTTTGTGTAATTGTATTCCATTTTGTTGACTGTATACATATTCCTTGGAATATGTTTGGACTCACTTGAACTATTGACTATAAATGTTCATGGTAAAATTGAACTATCTATCATATTTGAGACTAAGATTTGCTACAATTAAATTGGAGTAAATGAAGTGAGTCAGCTGTACCTGAACGAGAAGAGATTAGAAGTAGGTTGTAAATGAATCCTGTAATGGTCATGATTGAACTGCCAGCACACTTGTCCAGGATTATGATAACAGATGTAATTTTGTCTTTTAGCTTTACAGAGAAGTCCATACCCAGTGTAATTATTTCACATCGATACAAAGCACAGGATACTCCAGCCCGTAAAACTTTTGAACAAGCATTGACTGGTGCATTCATGTCTGCTGTCATCAAGGATCTTCGACCTAGTGCTCTGCCATTTGTAGCCAGCTTAATTCGTCACTATACTATGGTAGCAGTAGCCCAACAATGTGGTAAGTTCAACATGTAAAAGTCATTTGAATTTACCCATAAATTATGTAGTTGAGTCCTTTTCAAAGCTATACTATTTTTTTAGGCTATTATTACCTTTTTTTTTTAACTCTTACTGGTACTAAGTATGCAGAAGAGTACTTTAAATGGCTTGCCTAGGATCACACACCATAGAAGGGTTTGAGGCCAGATTCTAAGCTCTTTTATTTCTTAAACTTCAACTAAAAATAATTGGCACTTCAGTAATAATTACCAATATTCCAGGTGTTTAATTTATCTGTGGTTGGACTTAATATATTAAATTTGGTCACCAGGGATTTAATTTCAAAATGCCAAAATCTATTAAAGTAGAATGGAATTTATGGTAGTTAATTTGTTTTTACAATAAGGAAGAGAGAAAAGAGGAGAGAGAGAGGGAGAGAGAGCTCTGGCTTCTTCAGAGCCAGGTAGAAATTCTAAGCCCCAGCCAGGGGAAAGGTGTCTCAAGACAATGGGCCTTTCACACCTCCAGAAAAGGCAAGGAAACTAAGTCAGCCTTTACACTCACCACAGTAACTGTCTAAAAGTAAAGTAGTCACATCTCCTGAAGGAGCCCTTCCAGGGGTCCAGTTCCATAGCTAAGTGTCTTCACTTCAAGTCTGAGTGTCTGTCTTCCAGTCTCTCCTTTGACTGACTCTTCTTCATTCTTGATTGCTCTTGTGTGTCTCTGTTTCCTCTATTTAAAGATCTCTTTCTCATGTCACGTCCCCTAAATTTTACATCTATAAATCACAGCAGACGCTCCTCTCCAGGACTGCCCACTCAATGTATGAAATGGGCGTTCACACCTTTTTTAGTTAGTTATACCTTTTGTGGTTAGTTAACACCTTTTTGTAGTTAAAATGGGTAGATCTACTTTAAATACTGAGTTATCACTTTTGGGGATTAAAATCTAAAAATAGACAGGGGATTACAATTCAATCTTCACAGTAAAGGAAGAGCTAAGTACCTTCATTGTTACAATCAGGAGATAGCCAAATCCAATCTTCACACAGGTCATAAGAAAACCTATTTTTTTTTATTCCTTCTCTTTCTTCATTCTCTTACCTTCCTCAGTCTAAAGAACTCTCTGGTAGATCTTGTGGGTAGTATAAATTAGTATGAGATAAATAATAGTGAGAATACTGTTAAAAGTAAGAAAAACTTGTTTTTCCATCTCTTGAGTGTGACATTTTTATGTTCCAATAGGTATCTCTTTATTGACCAGTACTTTCATCAGTTATAGCATCTACTTGTGCCCGACCAGTCTCTTTACTATCTCCTGTGTATAGGATATTCATATCTGCCTTCTTATCTTTGTTTCTGACCTGCATGATACATCCACAACCCTTTGTCTACCAATACAAATTCTGTCAGTCCTAAAAGGCCCAATTTTAGTTCTACTAACCCATATAAATAATTTCTTCCCTTTCTGAACTCTTCTGCAGGTATATTTAGTACCACACATTTGTTTCATTTATATTAATTTGAGCTCCACAAATAGATTTCAAACTTATTTCTGGCAGTTACTGTGCTTGTTGTGTTATTCCCTACAGAAGGGCTTTCTTATGTTTTCATACACCCTAACCAATGTGAAAGGAAATAAATTAGTATTTATTATGCATGTGTACTTTTTTAATCAAGAGAATTTTATTTAGTACATAACAATTTTTCATTAACAATAACAGTTTTTGGAATAATTCAGTAGGATAATACTGTTATTTACTAATGATTCCCATGCCTCTTTGATAATTTTCTTTTATTACTAGGAGTGTATTTACCCCAGCTTGGGGACTCCTGTCCTTCAGTGAGACATGATGGCAGAAGTATCAAACACAGGGTGGTTATGACAAGATTTAAATGTAATCAGGAAATATTTAACAAAATAATAAAAATGCCATAGAATGTGTTTTTTTTTTTAAGTCAATATGTAGCCTGCAGGGGTCTTTTTGTTTGTTTTTTTTGTGGCCCCATTTCTATTTGAGTTTTAATACCGCTGGCAAATTTGATGATAGGTAAGGAAAACCTGAATTCCTGTCCTGATTCTAGTATATACTAGCTGGGTGATGCTAGGATAATTAATGTCTCAATGCTCCAGGCAACTTTCTAAGAAGATAGGTTACCTAGAAGAAACCATTCTGTGTTGGTAGGGGGGAGTGCCTACTTAGATGCTATTTACATTGATGAAATAACAGGTCCAGTCAAAAAAACCTATTCACTATACTACCTGGCACTGTGCTGAGAACACAGGAGACACTTGATACTAGTTGTTTTTAGTGCTCATGTAGTGTGTTGTTGTCTATCATAACTAAATATGAAGCTGGCTGTGATAGTGATACTTTTCTGTGTGACAGAAAAAAACCAAAATATAAGTGTCTTTGTATAATGTGACTCTTGAAAATTTTTGTAGCTGCTATCTTTTGTTGGCCATTTAAGAATTATTAAAAATAGAACAATAGAACAATGTTGATTGAGGTAATAGTGGTGTGCTGTATAATGAAAAACGGTTTTAAAAGAATATCCCATGCAGTTTATGGGTAATTATTGTTGTATAGTTTAAAGAAATTAAATGTCAGTTTGCTATTGCTGATTTCTCCTGGCTGTGTAACTTCTGAGTTGTAGAGTTTTCAGGATCATGATAATTAGACAGATAAAAGGGAGATAGTGGTATGATGCAGTGATGCAGTGAAGTGCTGCTGGTCTGCTACTCAGTGATATTCAATTCCACTTCTTTAATCCTTGATATCTAAGTAACTATGAACAAAATCACTTAGCATTGCCATGTCTCAGCTTCTTCATTTGGAATTTAGAAGTATTCTTAGCATATCTCCCTGTTTTTTCAGAAGCTCTAGTGAGATAAAAACATGTGAAATGCTGAATAGATGTCTACTATTATTCTAAAAGCAGTAGAATTCTGTTTTGTTGTATTTTTGTCACTTTGACTTTTAAAAAATCTATAATGATTTATTTCTTCGTCTCTGTTCTCTGCCTCCTCCTACTAAACCTCCACTGTAGGTCCTTTTTTGCTGCAGTGTTATCAGGTGGGAAGCCAGCCCAGCACAGCCATGTTTCATAGTGAAGAGAATGGCTCGAAAGGAATGGATCCTCTGGTGCTTATTGATGCAATAGCCATTTGTATGGCATATGAGGAGAAGGAACTTTGTAAAATAGGGGAGGTAGCTCTAGCTGTGATATTTGATGTGGCAAGTATCATCCTGGGTTCAAAGGAAAGAGTAAGTATTCTATTTATTTGCGAAATTTATTCTACTTCTGCTTTCTCTGCATTTGTTAAGACATGAAATATTTGATATTTGGCAAATTTACACAGAGCATTTATTTATGATTTTCTTTCCCCTTCTTAGGCTTGTCAACTTCCACTGTTTTCTTATATTGTGGAACGTTTATGTGCTTGCTGTTATGAACAAGCTTGGTATGCAAAACTAGGGGGTGTGGTGTCTATTAAATTCCTCATGGAACGACTGCCTCTCATCTGGGTCCTCCAGAATCAACAGACTTTCCTTAAAGCACTTCTTTTTGTGATGATGGACTTGACTGGAGAGGTATTTAATGTATGGATGATTTCAACTTGTACTTTTGATTTTTGTTTAGTAACTGAGTATTAGCATTATTGTACTATTCAGATAATTCAACTATTTGATTCACAGAGATTTGTTTTAGTTTTAATACTTAACTTCTTGCAACTTTTGCCAATTTATGTTATTATGATTGCCAAGGTATTTTAAAAATCAAAAGTACAATTTTTTCCCCCTAAATCTGAATATGCTGCCTTGAGAATAGTGTTCTTTGCCTTTTATGAAGAAAACAGCAGAAAATTTACTCTGCTGGTTGGTAGTAAATTGAAGTTACTTAGATGTTATTCTAATGTCTTCTAATGAAAGGACAAATCTGTATACTTTTATCTTTGGATACTTGAATATTTATCTTTATATATCTGAATATCTAGCTGTCTATCTGAATAGCCATGTAACATGAATGTAGATAGATATAGCTAGATAAAAATTGTGCCAAGTAACTTTATGTAAATGTTTCATAGTTTGAGGTCCTCAAGTGAACAGAAATACAGATGAGGGTGTGCAGCTGTTTGTAAACAAAAGAATATTAAGGCCACTGGATTTGATCTTAATGGAAATCATAAAGACCAAAATCATGGGCATAAGGAAATGGATAGAAGTATAAGAATAGAGTCCTGTCAGTTGAATTCCATAAACCTTTATTAAGTACCTTCATATATATAGGCACTGGGAATATAAAGCTAAAAATGAAGAGTCCCTCCCTGTGAGTTTACATTCTACTGCCCCCAGCTTTTTTTTAAATTTCTCAGCTCATTACATTTTAATTTCCATTTAGTGTCAGCTACCTGTTCGAATACTTGTACCTCACTGTAACTTGAAACTGTTCCACATCCAGTATATTTGACATAGAAATTCTGTCTCCTGTTCTTTTTTCCTTTTATCCTTACTCTTCTCCTACCTTATTTTTTCCTTTATTGTGAGCTTTTATTCCTTATTTTCTCCCTATTCTACCTGTTAATGCTATTCTTGCCTCTCTATTACTTTGTCCTTATGGTCAACAACTTAGATCTTGCTCTTTGCTCTGGCTTTAAGTCTTTTGCTTTCTTAATGCCTTGATCTGTTTCTACTTTGCTAAGTTAAATTCTAACCCTATGTAATTTTTGCTGTCTCATGTGTTCTTCCTCTGAAGCAGTCAGTTCTTGCCAGAGGAAGTCATGAAACATGCTTTCTGAATCCACTGCAAATTATGCTGTCTAACTTGAACTCTGGCCTCATTTTTGCCTTGGAGATCTTTTATTTAAATCCCACATATTCCTTATACTCTACACTGTGGTTGTCCCATATCTCCTTTTTTTTTCTTACCTATTGTAGTGAATCCCCTAACTGGTCTTCCTGTTTATAATATGCTGGTTCCTTATCTTTTCCAGTTTGTTTGGTCATTCTCCAGTCATTGAAATGCCCTTTGTATAATGTATTTTGCTTTGTAGTATTTCCACCTATTTCCATCTAGCACTTAGCATGGTGTCTCATGTAATAAACATTTAATGGTTTATAATGATTTATGAGTTAAATTTAAGTTGAAATTATGAAATTTAAGTTGTGATAAGCTTACATATAGATAAAATAAATGAGGTTCAGGACTGTAGGTGTTTAGAAAATATAGCCCCAGAAAATTCCTTATGTATCTTATAGACATATGCTATACTGAAGTACACAGTTTGTTTTATCTATAACTTATAAACCCCTTATAACAGGATCCCACTTCAGAGAATGCCATTTCTGGAGTTGGAAAGCGGTTTTATTCACATTGTCTTTGGGCATGGGCCTTAAGGTTAACATTTTATTTGGTAAAGATTATGGTATTCCAAAGACAAGTTCAAAAGTAAATCTTAATTCATTTTGTACTTAGTAGAAATTATATTGCAATTTTTTTGAGCAAGATATGATGACTATGTTATTTGTTAAATTCATCTCTCCAACTCAAATGTATTCATGAATTTTTAGGTTTCCAATGGAGCAGTTGCTATGGCAAAGACAACCTTAGAGCAGCTATTGATTAGATGTGCAACTCCTTTGAAAGATGAGGAAAAATCTGAAGAGATTCTATCAGCTCAGGAAAAGTCTTTCCATCATGTGACACATGATTTAGTCCGAGAAGTCACCTCTCCAAATTCCACTGTAAGGAAACAAGCTATGCATTCACTTCAGGTGCTGGCCCAGGTTACTGGAAAAAGTGTAACTGTGATTATGGAACCTCATAAAGAGGTAAGATGTTTTTCATTGAAATTAGGCCAATATGAATAAAAAAATTTTATGTTATATTTTTGAAATTTAGTCATTTTAAATGCTTTTTAAAAATTAAAATCTCATAGATCTTATATCTATATCTTTGCTATCTTTCCATTTCTTAGGATTCGTAACTATGCCAGTTAGAAAAGATCATTCATTTCCTGGGATGATATAAGTTGGTAAATTTATAGGTTCAAAGTAAAATAGATAGCCCATGATGTGAAGACCAGAATTCAAAGTAAACTAGGAGAGAGAAGGATAAAGTAAAGCAAATGGTTTAAAAAAACCAAAAACAAACTATTTTTCCAAATTACACAAAACAATGATTTTCAGCATGTTTTCCAAAATTATAAAATACAAATTGTCTGTCTCCCTTCCTTCCCTCCCCCCTTCTGGATCTGGTAAGTAGTTTGATCTGGGTTATACATATGTTATCATGCAAAATATATTTTGATATTGGTCATTGTTGTGAGAGAACAGTCTTATAAAACCAAAACCTCAAAATAAAAACATAAAGTGAAAAATTTCCAATTCTTTGCCACCACAAAGAGAGCTGCTAATAGTTTTGTGCACATAGTAGGCCCTTTCCTCTTTTTTAAATGATCCTTTGTTTATAGTCCCAGGAGTAGTTTGAAATGTTTTTTTTTAAAAGATGATGAAACTATTTACTTAAATTAAAAGTTTAAGAAGATATTCAACTACGTGTTTAGATAGCAGAGGAAAAAAATGAATCAAAGAGGGAAAAACTTAAAATTGAGAAAATTAACAACTTTTAAAAGTTAATAGATTAATTTGTGAGACTACTTTGGAGACTCAGGCTGAATTTCAAATATTAATTATATCTGATATTCTTTAGGTTAAATGAAAAATATTTGTTCTACTAAAACATTCAAGTTTTCATTTCATTTAAAATTTAAAATCATTTTAGAACTAGCTATTTCTTTTAAAAAGTTATCATGTTATTTATTCTTTTTCTTTTGTATTTATTTTTTTAGGTCCTTCAAGATATGGTTCCACCAAAAAAGCATTTACTTAGACATCAACCTGCAAATGCCCAGATTGGTCTAATGGAGGGAAACACATTTTGTACAACTTTACAGCCCAGACTATTTACAATGGATCTTAATGTAGTAGAACACAAAGTTTTCTATACAGAGGTATATAACTTTTTATATATCATGGTGTGTTGGAAGTTTTTAAAAAAGAAGCTGGTGTATTGTAGTAAATTAAACAATCATAGTTAAGTTTAAAGAGTTCTAACTCAAGATGACACTTTGGATGTTGATTGTAGACTGGCCTCAGAAACAGTTTTTTTTTTTACTGACCTAATACTGTGATAAGTATTTTGTGGGATTTATAAAGACCAAATCAGCTAAGAATTTGTCTTTCAGAGAGAAAACATTTTTAAGGGAAAAAAAGAATTATAGACCAATACAAAGCATGATAAAGAGCTAACTAACTGTGTTTCAAGGAAGTTGCACTCAGTAGGTCAGTGTGCATATTAGAGTTATCAGGGAAGACTATATTGTGTAGTTGCAACTTGAACTGGGGATAGAAGAATGAATGGATTTAGGTAGGAAGGAGGGAATTGAAATGCCTTTCTTTTGGAGGAAGAATAATTGTGAGCAAAGATGATGATGTGTATTCCTGGCTAAATTTACCTTCAGTACTTATTGAGACTTTGTATAGTCTATTTTAGAACAAAGAAACAGTAACATTTTGACACCTTGATTTGGAATTTGTGTTTGATTTGCCTAAAAATAATTGCTTTTTGATTGAATCAATAGTTGATTTAAATTTAATTTTGAAAATAGTTAATCATTATTGAAGTGTAATACAGAAGACTGGTTTATGTAGTTATTTGCAAGATTGTTATATAAATGTCTTCTTATAAGCACCAGTATAAATTGTTATTTCATCTTTATTTTTCAGCTGTTGAATTTGTGTGAGGCTGAAGATGTAGCCTTAATGAAACTACCATGTTACAAAAGCCTTCCATCACTTGTACCTTTACGAATTGCAGCGTTAAGTAAGTTAAATAACAAATAGAAAACAAGTTGTTGTTCAGTTGTTTCTGACTCTTCATGACCCTGTGGACCTCTGTCCATGGGGTTTTCTTGACAAAGATACTGGAGTAATGTCCCATTTCTTTCTCCACTGGATCACTAATCCATAGGTAAATAGAAGTTTACAATAAATGGTCTCTTTTTTTTTTTTAAAGAAAAAAAAAAGAATATTTTTTTATATATGAAGAGATTCATTTCCCTCCCTTGATTAGAATGTAAATTCCTGGAGAACACAGACTATATAATTGTTGGCATTTTCTCTCTACTTAAGTATGCTTATTGGTTGACTAATTGATTCTAGACTATTAAGTGGGCCACTTCATTTCTGTGACTATTTGTTGAGGTAGGAGGGTGAGCTACCTGGTAACTGACACTAGCTCATGATCAAGTAGCCTCTCTCCTGAAGCCGATCTCTGTTCTAGATAATATGGTAAATGGAAAAAGATGAGTTTATCAAAGGCATTAGCCATTGATTGGGTTTGACCATTTTTAGATTTTAATATATAATAAAGGAGTCAGACGACTAGGAACCTTTAGACACAAAAATCATTGACCTACTCTCATGAGATAATAAAGAATTGTACTAATTGCATTCTTTTCTTCCCTGTCTTAAGATGCTCTTGCTGCCTGCAATTACCTTCCTCAGTCCAGGGAGAAAATCATTGCTGCACTTTTCAAAGCACTAAATTCAACAAATAATGAGCTACAGGAGGCAGGGGAGGCATGCATGAGAAAGGTTAGTGACATTTTAAAAGTATTGTTTTAAATTGTTTTTTTCTATAAATCTTAATAATTGCTGCTTTTTAATGCATGGTTCATTTAGTATAGCATAGTAACTTTTTAATCTTAAAAATATTCCTGCAGGGGGCAGCTAGGTAGCTCAGTGGATTGAGAGCCAGGCCTAGAGACGAGAGGTCCTAGGTTCAAATCTGGCCTCAGACACTTCCCAGCTGTGTGACCCTGGGCAAGTCACTTGACTCCCATTGCCTAGCCCTTACCACTCTTCTGCCTTGGAGCCAATACACAGTATTGACTCCAAGACAGAAGGTAAGGGTTAAAAAAAAATATACTCCTGCAATTGCTACATAAGCATCTAGCTGTTGACTTTCCCTCCATAGTTAAGAATCGAGTTGTGTTATTTTTAGATTTCTTATGTATAATCTGTTTTGGAAATCAAAACTTTGGCCTCTTCCATTATTTTTTGAGATAATAGTTGGAAATATGTAAAAGAGCAACTTATCTGAAATAATTAGCTCTTCAATAGTAGAGTAACTTAAGTTTCTTATATTTTGATATATTAATTACATTATTAAACTAAAAACACTATGGTTTCTATCATGGTTAAGACTATATTTCATTCTAAAGTAGTCTCAGTAGACATCTGTTTTTTATTTTGCTTATATGTGTATATTTTGTTTTTTTACAGTTTTTGGAAGGTGCTACAATAGAAGTTGACCAGATTCATACACATATGAGGCCTTTATTGATGATGTTAGGGGATTATCGAAGCTTGACATTGAATGTAGTAAATCGTCTTACTTCTGTCACTAGGCTCTTCCCAAATTCCTTTAATGATAAATTTTGTGATCAAATGATGGTAAGCCAAGTATTTTTTTTCCTTTTATTTTTGCTCTCAAAGAACTTAGATTCGAACCGATGTCCTCCCACTCCAGGCCTGGTGCTCTATCCACTGTGCTACTTAGCTGCCCCTTGTAAACACAATTTTTAACTTTCATTAAAAAAATTTATTTTAGGGGGCAGCTGGGTAGCTCAGTGGATTGAGAGCCAGGCCTAGAGATGGGAGGTCCTAGGTTCAAATCTGACCTCAGCCACTTCCCAGCTGTGTGACCCTGGGCAAGTCACTTGACCCCCATTGCCTAGCCCTTACCACTCTTCTGCCTTGGAGCCAATATACAGTATTGACTCCAAGACGGAAGGTAAGGGTTTTTAAAAAAAAATTTATTTTAAAGTTCCAAATTCTCCCCATCCTTTCCTTCCTTTCCCCCTTTCTGAGACGGTAAGTAATCTATTATATATTATATATGTGCAATTATGTAAAACATTTCCATCTGAGTCATTTGGTGGAAGAAAACCCAAAACAAGACAAAAAAAAAGAAAATGAAAAATAGTATGCTTTGGTCTGCATTCAGTTTCCATCAATTCTTTCTGGGGAGGCAGATGGCATTTTTCATCCTGAGTCCTTTGGGACTCGCTTCAGTCATTGTATTGCTAAGAATAGTGATGATACTGTGTACTACAATGTTCTTTTGCTTCTGTTCACATCACTCTGCATCAATCAGTACATGGAAAGCTTTTTGAGGTTTTTCTAAAATCCTCTTTCTTGTACACCACAACTTGTTTAGCCATTCCCCAGTTGATAGACTCCCTCAATTTCCAATTCTTTGCCCACAAAAAGAGTTGCTATAAATATTTTTGTACAAATAGATCCTTTTCCTTTTTTAAAAAATCTCTTTGGTATACAGACTTAGTAGTGGTATTATTGGTTCAAAAAGTATAAGCACATTTCTATAATCCTTTTGGATATAGTTCCAAATTTCTTTCCAGAATTGTTGAATCAGTTCACAGTTCCACCAACAGTTAAGTCAAGTATTTAAAAATATATATATTAGAACAATTTTCTTTAACTTGATATGGCAAAATTCAAAATCTAAAAATATTAGGGAATCTCAGTAATTTTGGTAAATGGATATGTTAATTAAAGTTTTCTGTTTTGTAATTTTTAATTAGTTTTGTTCAGACGTGGGTAGGATTTCAGTTTCTTAGTGTTTTACTTGAATTGTGTGTGTGTGTGTGTGTGTGTGTGTGTGTGTATGTACTTGTTATGTGCAAAATTGTATGTTTTTTTCCTTATCAGTGTGACTTAACAGTCTAACCCAGCAGACCTATCTTTGAAGGATAGATTTTAGATATTTTAGATTGATGATGATGATAATTATTTTAAACCCTTACCTTCTGTCTTAGAATCAATATTGTGTGTTGGTTCTAAAGCAGAAGAGTGCTAAGGCTAGGCAATGGGGGTTAAGTGATTTGCCCAGGGTCACACAGTTAGGAAGTGTCTGAGGTCATATTTGAACCTAGGAACTCCCGTCTCTGGGCCTGACTCTTAATCCACTGAGCCACCCTGCTGCAGCACCATTATGTTCTTAAAAAAATTTTTTTTTTCTCAACACCTTCAAAAATGAATGTATATGAAACTGTCTAGTTTAAAATAAATTCAACTTTCAGAACTGTCCTATTTGTCTCTTTCATTTTGAATTTCCTTTAATATTACTCTGTCTTTAAAAAATGTTTTAGTGGTTTGCCTTTTATCATTTTTTTAAAAAAAATCATCTCACCTGTCTAATTAAAAATGGGGAAAAGGGTGGAAAAGAACCAAATCTTGAGGTAAATAAGCATAGTCAAGCAAAACACATCCACCCAGTGGCCATATCCAATAATGTCTGTCCTGAATCTTGAATCCATCACTTCTATCAGGAGGGGGGAGGATAACATGATTCATTAAAAGTCTGCAACTTTGGTCAATCATTTAATTGATCCTGTAGTGCTTACATCTTCCAAAATTGTTTTACATTATTGTAATTGCATAAAATTGTTTTGCTTCTGCTCACTTCATTTTTGAATTCTCTGAAATAATCTTTTTCTATGGTTCAATAACATTTACATTACATTTCTATACTATAATTTGTTCAGCAATTCCTGAATTGACAGGCATTCCTTTAATTTGCAGTTCTTTTCTTCTCTCCTGCCCCTTCCCCTCTCCCTTGCCCCCCCTCCCCCTTTTGAGATAAGGAAGTTTGTTTTGTTTTTATTTCTGTCCTGCCATTAAACTGCCTCTTTGGTTCCCTTCTCCTTATCCCTAGCTATTTCCCAGTTGAATTTGATGTATTTTTATACCAAACTCTTTGTATGCAATTGGTTCTGTGTATGGATATAGTCAGTCTAAATGGCTATTTCAGAAAAAGATGAAGTTCATCTGATGCTAGTTCTCCCTTACCCTTTGTGTTTGTTACATGCTTTTTTTTATTTTTTTGAGTATCTCAATTATGAGAAATAGTACATTATACTCAGTTCATTGTATTTTTTATACAAGGTGTATTCCTTTCACCTTTCCTTTCTTTTCTCCTATTCAAAGTGGAACCAATCTTATCTCCTACCCCCCCCCCCCATCTTCTGTCTTAATTTCCCCAATACCCATTGAAAATATTAAGATTTTGAATAGATGCTTATTTCTTCTATTGTATTGTTAGCTCTTCATCATAAAGGTGTTTTCTCATTGCTCAAATTACCTTTCTAGATTCTTCTTAGCTCTTGTATTTTCATTTCAGTGTTTCTGCTTAGCTTTTTTTTTTCACCAGAAATGTTTGAAAGACCCCTGTTCCCTTAAGGTTTTTTTTTTTTTGGTTTGTTTGTTTGTTTGTTTGTTTTGTTTTTGCTCTATAGGATTATATTCAGTTTTGCAGGATAAATTATTCTTGACCTTATGTAAAATTCTACCTTTTGCCATTTGGAATATTGTTTTCCAAGGTCTTCTGTTGTTCATACTAGATGTTTGCCCTCATGATCATGATTGGTTCCTTGGTATTTGAACTTTTTGACTAATAACAGTATTTTTCTTGTTGTGGAAGTGCTGGATTTTGGCTATGAAAGTTCCAAAGATTTTTCCTTTTCGGGCTTCTTTCCACTTTGACTTCGCCCTCTAGCTGTAATTAGATCTGCACAGTTTTTATTTATGATTCCTTAAATAGGGTGTCAGAGAATATAATATTTCTTAAATTATTTCTCAACCTGTTTACCTATTCAGGTGTTTTTGAAAACAGGTATCTTACATTGTCTTCTAATTTTTTTTTTAAATATTTTGCTCTCATAGTCTTTGATTCCTTTTTGTTTTATTCTAATTTACAGGAAGTTCATTTCTTAGGTAAGGTTCATCACTTTCTATTGTAAACTATTTTTCTCTCAATTCTTTCCTCCAGAGCTTTTATTTCATTTTTTTTAACCCTTACGTTCTGTCTTAGAACTAATATCATGAATTGGTTCTAAGGCAGAAGAGTAGTAAGGGCGAGGCAATGGGAGTCAAGTGACTTGCCATGGGTCACACAGCTAGGAAGTGTCTGAGGCCAGATTTGAACTCAGGATCTCTAGGCCTGGCTCTCAAGCCACTGAGCCATGCAGCTGTCCCCTTTTATTTCATGTTTTAATCTCTTCTTTCATTGTTTCAAGGTATTCAGGTAGCCTTTGTGGAAGGTTTTTTTTGTCCTTTGAGTTACATAGTTTCTAGATTAAAATTTTAGGTCCTGCTGAACCTTTTAATCTTTAGTTATCAATATCTTGTGGTTACTTATCTCTCCTTTTAGTTCCTGCACAGACGCCTTATGTCAGGACCAGGCTTTACCTGCCATTGTGCTTTGTGTGAGCTAGTTGATCCTGCTGGTCTCTGGGATCACCTGGGATCTCCATTTCCTGGTCTTAGATCCATATTGAAAATTCTAGATCTTGAGGGCCCTCTGGCTTCTGTACTTGGGGACTTTGGAACCTCCTGGAGTTTGGGTATATTGATCTGAGAGCTGCTATACCTGTATTAGTTCCCTCTCCTCCTAGTAGTTTCTAAGGGCCCCACTATGAGTTTCTAACCACTGTAAAAGTCTTCTGGCTGTTTTTTTTTGGGCAGTTTTTGTGCACTTAATATAGTTTCTGATTTTATATCACGTTCATTATTTGGTCTGGCATCATTCTTATTTGCAGGAATAGTTTTGTTGAAAGTCTCTAGCATTATTTTTTAAGGGATAAGAAGACATTGTACAATTTATAGAGGGTATGGAATGTTATGAACTAATACATTTTAAAAAATTCTTTTCCCCAAATCTGAACTGTTTGAAACATGTTATAGAATTATTTTAGATACTATCAGCTAAAAGAAAATGAAATTGCCCTAGTTTTTAATGCTGTGGATCTTTGAAACATTGTAATAGAGTCATAGTGTGAGAAGACAATTTCTGCTTTTTTGTCACTTTTTTTATGTCTTTCATGTATTTATGTTCTAGAGGAAATCACATCTCTTAGGGATTTAAAGGTACAAAGTTAGTAACATTATTTGTTATTTGAGGCAATATATGTTATGGATTTTAATAAAGTTAGACTAATTATAAAATTAATGTATTTATAATAGCAACACCTACGCAAATGGATGGAAGTTGTCGTTCTCACTCACAAGGGTGGACAGAGGAATGAAGGAAATGTAAGTTACTTGTCCATTTTGGGGGAGGGTGGCATTACTATATATAGTAACTTTGGTTAACAATGAAACCTTGTTTTGGCTAACATAACAGGCAATAGCTTCTTTGTGCAATACATTTTATGTCTATGATTGACAATGATAACGAGTCTTATGTTAATAATTGTGACTATGGCTGGCATTGATGTACTTGGATTAGACAATCTGAGGAGATTCCAGCTCCAGAATTTTGATTCTGTTAAACTTTTTCCCTCTTAATTATTGTTCCTTTTGATAATAACAATAACGAACAATAAATGTTTGCTTTTACTATCATATAGTAAGATTTATTAAAGATTTTTTGTTTATAATAAAAGAATGAGAGAAATAATTTCCCCTTGATATAGTATGCAAATTCTCTGAAATAGGCCTGCTTCACAGGACACGTCTTTCCATTTTCCCCCTCTTCGTTTTGAAATTATGTGAAATTTTGGGTTACAATTGTCCTTATAGATTTGTTTTCAGTATTTGAGGTTGATTCACTAATATTGTTCCCTACTCCCCTCACCCTCCAGTAATTTAATGCTTTTCTGCTACTTTGAATCTAACATTATTACTTACATTAAGATTTGAAGCAATGTGATTTTTCAGCAGGTAATCTTAACTGTTATGGATTATAACATGAATGTATTTTATCTTTGTATATATAAATATATACATATACATATATATCTATATCTATCTATCTATCTATATATATGTTCTCTTAGGTCTCTGTAAAGTTTGATTGGATTTTACAGTAATCTGTTACATAGGAATTTCTCTATAGAACTTCAGGAGCCTAATCCAAATAGCTTCTTGTCCTGTTGTGCCTAAGTGTTAGATGCTTCATTTCATTCCAAACTATGAATTTTCTTGCTTTATTGTGCTTTGTTTCAATCATCCTGTCATGGTTTATTTCTGTAAGTCGAATTTCCTGTTTATAAAAGAACCATCAGAACAAAATTAAACCAAATACTTTAACCTTGGAAAAAAATTTTACTTTGAATCTTTGCTATTAATCAAAAATGCTAAAACAATGAGTCCATTTTAGGTTCAGGAGAGTACATTAAACAAAATTTATAGTATAGAGGGAAAGAGGAACAAAATCCATATATATCTGACTTGCAAGTTAATTTATACTTCAAATTTCCCATTAGTCTTAATAACAAGATATTTTACTTTGTAGAGCAGTTGGGCAAATCTGTGAGAGATGTTTTATATAACTTACAGAATGAGTCTTCTCCAAAGGATAAAATCCCTCAATCTTTTTAGTAAACTTTTCTTACTTTTTCCTATAGACAAGTATGAGTTTAGAGATTAGCAGAGCTCCAAGAGAAACACTTTTTACTAGTAATAAGTAATATCCAAAATGAATAGCCAGCTCCAGAAGGGATCTAACAACTCACTAGAAAATTCAGAGAATCTGAAGCTGAGAGAAGACAGTTATTTTTTTCATTAGAATCTAATAGCCTTTGTTTGAGAAGGCCACCCCTTTCGTTATCTGATCCAAGGTGAATGCTGCTTTTGTGTCTAAGCACTGGCATTTTGTTATAAGTGTTATACAGCTGTTGGAATTGTGGGCTTATGAAGTGGGAAACAATTGCTTATGTGTATAAAAACCCTGGAGATCCTTATTCTATCAAAAAAATTAACAGTAGTTCCAAATTTTTAACAAATACAAATATGTAAAATCTTTGTGAATCTTTTTAGTTTTTTGATTGTTAATGTGAGGGAGGGCCTATTAATTTAAGCTTCACCAATTTGTATCATTCTAATTTTTAACAGAGCAGTCCCTTTTTAATTCTTTATAATAATTTAATATGTGATAATACCCACATTATAGTAATACACTATTTTATTGGTCCATTTCCTCTATGTAGTCACATTTTTGGAAATGTGATCATCTCAGTATATTTGAGTCCACATACTAATTATTGAGGGTTCTCCTCTGTGTTTAAACTCTAATGGACTGAAGATATTTCTTCTGAGTTGGGAAAATTCTTTTTGATCCCTTACTTTTTTTTTAGGTGCCTAAACCTCTTTATGTGAATGTTAAGTAAAAAAATTCTCTGTCAAAATGCATGCAACAGACCTGTTTACATAGTTTCTTTTCTTAGATTATAGCTTCTCAAGTCCCTGTTCTTCATTTTGGTTGGGGATGGGATGCTTTCTCATAAAAGATCTGTTTAGTTTGACCTGTGAGGGATAGTTTGTCCAATCGTGTGTCTGGCTATTCCTCTGTCTGAAGTGCTATCTGAATATTGTCTTTTCATTGTCTTGTTCACCCATTAGTTCTTATTGTGCACGAGTGTGTGGGAAGTTATGTGTAAATAACATAAGTAGAAAAAAAAAAGATGATTTTCCTCCCCATCCTCAGGAGAGCATTTCAGAGTGCGGGAGATGTTCGTTGTCTCCATTCTGTCAGTTTGAGGTGAGAAAATAACCTATTAAGTCAGTTTATGACTTGCAATCTGAAGAATAGTATCTATTTTTCTTTTTTTTTCCTTTTACTTTTTTGTTGCATTTTTTCATGCTGTAATTTTTGTTTTGGTTCAGCCTGCCATGGAAGGGGTAGAGGTGAGAATTTCAGTGAAGGCAACAGGAGGTTGTTTGTTGTTGTTGTATTTGGTTTTTTGCTGTGACTTGTTAGCTGTATTGTTGTTATGATGTAATGGGCAGAGTGCATTGTGCCTTTTGAGTGCAGTGAACTGTCATTTGTCTGTCTTGTGGCAGAGTTGTATTAGTAATAATGCTGTGAATTGTTAAGGATGCTAAGCATGTTTTGTGTTAGGAAGTTTGAAAACAGATTTTAAATACTTAGTTTTTTACCTTTGCAATATTTCAATGCTATTTTTGAAAGGACTCATTCTCTTTGGATTTTTATCATTACAAAAGTTGTATGAAAAATTATTCTAAACAGTTCATTGAGGGCAAAATTCAACACAGCATATTTGTGCATGCTAGAAAGAGTTTTTCTTGATCAAATTATAGGTTTCCTTTCAAACCATTAAGATTCTAAATCTAGTGACTAGAAAATAAACCCTTTTTCATTAAAATAAATAGCACATCATTTCATTATGGATACACTGATGCTTTGGGCTAGTCTTACAACCTTTTAGCTTCAGGTTTTCTCATCTATAAAAAGAATGAGGTAGTAAAACCTACTAAACCGATCTCACAGTGTTGTTGTCAGACTCATGAAAGAGTGGTGGTGGTGGTGAAAATGCTTTGAAAAATATACAAATGAAAACGTTATTAAGATCACATATTTTTAGGGTAAATTTTATTACTGCTTGCTTATCAGAAGACTGAAAATCTCATGGAAGAAAGTTTGGGGGTATTTTGTTTTTAAGATATAAGTGATGGAGACAGTTATGTTTTCTAATTTCATACATAGCTCTCCATTTATCTTTTTATTCAAATAAAAAAACTCACAAATGTAGACTAGGAACCATTCTCTTTTGATAATTGTTTTTGAAACCCATGCCACTTGCCCTGTGAAGGGTCATGGGAATTAATGTAATCTATAGGCAGAATCTTTCAAGACTTTGGTATTTTTTGGCATTTTAGTCCTGATTCATTTACCTTTTCTCATACAGATTCTCTTTTAAAATTAATCTAAAACAACAGCAACACTGTGAGAATTTAAAGTTTTACCACTCAAAGCAGTTTTCTAATTAGGGATATCAACTTATACATACATTGGAATCATGCTTGCTATTAATATAATTCAAAATTCATAGCCCTGATATTAGAATATGTTCAGAGGCCTGCTTTTTTGCTAGTTGATACGTCAAACTTAATTTAGTTCTTCAGTTCAGCTCAAGTACTGCATGCCTGATACTACACTAGAATATGAGCTTTGGGGCATCAGTGTATGTTGGACTCCCTTTGTTCAAGGATCTTATACAAATTTCTATTGTAGAGTAAAATGTATTCTGAAATATTTGAATATAAAACTATGTAATAAAACACATTTTCCTATTGATTCCATCATAGGGAGAATTATTAGGAATTATTAGAAAGAGCCTTGAACTGGGACTCAAGAAGCCTGGGTTCCAGACCTGGATTTTTCATGAGCAAATTAGATATTCTTGAACAAATCACTTAATTTCTCTGGGGTCTCTTCATTGAGAACTGAACTAGATGATTGCTGAAGTCCTTTTTAGCTCTAATTGATCTATAAAAATCAACTAAATAAATTCAGAAGTTGAAAAATATTCAGTTTTGTTAATTTCCCTCTCCCCTAATAAATAAAAATCAGAAGCCATAGTTCAAATTAACTTTGGTCCTTAGTTCTAAAATAGATAGGTTTTTGCTTTTTACACGTAAACTACTTGCTTTGATTGGCTAGCCATGCTATTGTAGCCTGTTGTAGGGCCTGCTGCAATGTTTGCGTATTTAGCTGGAAAGCATTCATTGAACTCTGATTTTTAGTTCTATTGTTCTTTCTTAGGAAATGAAGATTTGTTCAGCAATTATAAACCTTTTTCATCTGATCCCAGCTGCTCCTCAAACCCTGGTTAAGCCTCTGCTAGAAGTCGTAATGAAAACAGAGCGGGCTATGTTGATAGAGGTAAAAGCATAACTTGATTTGGTATGTCGTTGCAGCTATTACTTATGGAGTATTCATATTTTAAATTTGTCTGACTTACCAGATAACATTTTCCACATCAAAACTGATTTCTTGAAAGTTAATGATTTTTATAAGACTTAAGTTAATTGGCTGCCTAATGTTTTTGAGTTGATTTGCTTAAACTATTAGCAAATTTCTGTAAGAGACCTCGTAATAATTGTGTTTGAACTTGGAGATCATAAAAGAAAAAGATAACATAGAAATATGTGTAGTAATACTTTTACTAAATATTTTTTCAGGCTGGCAGTCCATTCAGAGAGCCCTTGATAAAGTTTTTGACACGACACCCCTCCCAGACTGTTGAGTTATTCATGATGGAAGCTACTTTAAATGATCCTCAGTGGAGCAGGATGTTTATGGTAATTATTAATAGGAGAAAAGTCACATTTTCTTTCAAATATATTCTTACTCATTAAGAATCAGAATTATTGCCTAGTGGTTGCGGAATCTCTACCGTAAAGTCTCCATGGATGATTTTGTAGCATTAGGATTGGCTTTATCTTTGTTTCCTAGAGTTTCAGCCTTTTCCCTTTCAAATGATAGCCTGGTCCTTTCACCAGATCTTTGTCTACCAAACAAATTATTTCCTGTTTCACTTGCACACTTTTCTTATATTTCTGCTCTATTGTTTCACATTAGGTTTTCATTGCATGCCTACCACACATACTGTGCTTTGTGTTTGACATCTCTTGTCAAAGGGAGGTGGGTTTTGGGGATGTTATTGGATGAATTGTAATGGGCCAGTATCTGGTTGTTAACTGTGGGTTGAAAGGCCAACAGAAACTCAAACCAGGGCAGAGCCTGGTCTGAGATCAACACACAGTAACAAGGAACGCATTTTAATTAAACAGGGTCAGGTTGAAAAGGGAATAAGGTAACCCTCATACTAAATTTCTCTTAACTAAAGTCCCCAAGATTTAAATGTCTCTTCACAGAGAGTCTTCACAGAGTTGGTCTACACTAGACCTCACCTCGATATCCCTGATCCAGCTAATCCTGCTCTAAACCCCCCCTTAGTAAGTATTGAAGGGTAATGGTCTGTGGCAAGATTAGTAGGGCCAAGGGAAAGATACTAAGTCCAGATGGACTTAGATCTCACAGCAGCTGCACTTGACAGGATGTTGAGTCAGGCTAGCTGTAGTTCAAGGATCTTCTTCTCGGGAATCACAGGTCTTAACAGGAAGGACTGGTAAAGATAATCCACAAGGTAGGTTGACAACAAAACCTAGCAAACCCCAGACTCTTTGCTGCTGAGTTTTTCACTCAACTCCCTTTTCCCAAGATTCCAGAATCCTTTCCTGCTGGTCTCATGCCACTCTCCCTTGCAAACCTTCCTCTCATGCTTAAAACCCTCTCTTACCTGCAATACCATCTTCTATCTTGCAAAGGGTTCTGCTTAGTTACCTCCTCTTATTTAATTTCCTTGCCCTTGTTTTACCTCCTGCATTACCTAAATGCTAATCAGCATTTGTAGGTTCCTCTAATAGCTTTCAGTATTTAATATGGCCAAATTATTTTGGAAATCTTGGATTAACACAATGAATGTTTGGCCATATATTTAAAAGTCAGAACTGGAAGAAAAATTACAAGTCATCAAGGGCAATTTTATTGGAACTTTTTTTTTTAAGCCCTTACCTTCTGTCTTAATAGCAATTCTAAAACAGAAGAGCAGTAAGGGCCAGGAAACTGGAGTTAGGTGCCTTGCTCTCTGGGTCTCACAGCTAGGAAGTGTCCGAGGCCAGATTTGGACCAACCAGGACCTTTCAACTCCAGTCCTGGTTCTCAATCCACTGAGCCACCTACCTGTCCCTGGTATTTCTTGTTTAATTTTGAAGTAACTTAAGACAGTTTTAAGATATTTTATGTTCTTTTTAGAGTTTTTTAAAGCACAAAGATGCCAAACCTCTTCGAGATGTTCTTGCAGCCAACCCAAACAGATTTATCGCTTTGTTGTTACCTGGTGGCACACAAGCAGCTGTGCGCCCTGGCTCTCCTAGCACAAGCACTCTGAGAATTGATCTTCAGTTTCAGGCTATCAAGGTAATTCTTTTGATTGAGCTTTGTGAAAATTCCGAATCTGCTCATCTGGGAAATTGTTATCACACATATGAGGGCTATTAAATATGTCAATTAAATTGTCAATATTACCATGTTTGTCTTTTTTTTTTCCTTGACAGATCATAAGCATTATAGTTAAGAATGATGAATCCTGGTTGGCAAATCAACACTCTTTAGTGAGCCAGTTGAGACGTGTATGGGTCAGTGAAACTTTTCAAGAAAGGCACCGCAAAGAAAATATGGCTGCAACAAACTGGAAGGAGCCTAAATTACTGGCCTATTGTTTGCTCAATTACTGCAAGTAGGTGTAATTATTCTGTTTTAGCTTGAGTAACTTGTTTTATCTAAATCTATTCAGTTAGCTAAGAGCAATAGTAGAAATTCGTCTTGTTAGTAGAGGCTTTTAGCTTCATTTGGCATAGAGACCTCAAAAAGAGATTTTACTTAATAGTAATCTCATTTAAATCCATTTTTTGTAATCTCTGAGATTTTGTATCTGAATTGTTCAAAAGTCAATACTTTTAGCAAATTAGCAGTCAATATAATTAATTAGAAAGTTTTCCATAAAGAATTTACTTCCTTACCTTGATTTTACAGAAGGAATTATGGAGATATAGAGTTGCTTTTCCAGCTGCTTCGAGCCTTTACTGGCCGTTTTCTCTGCAACATGACATTCTTAAAGGAATACATGGAAGAGGAAATCCCCAAGAATTACAGCATCTCTCAAAAACGTGCCTTGTTCTTTCGCTTTGTAGACTTCAATGACCCAAATTTTGGAGATGAGCTCAAAGCCAAGGTAAAGTACTTATAGGAAGCAAAAGAATTTGTTTCTTGTGTTTCTATTGACATTAAAATAAGAGGCCAATATATTTATGAAGAAAAACAAGCCCATTATTGAGAAAAATAACTTCAAGGCTTTGTCTCATTCCTGTAAAATTCTTTTTCTTTTTTTTGAGGTGAGAAGGGCAAACCAAATAGTCACTTTTGGGAGGGCGGGGGACTTCCTACCTTTCTTTTTGTTTATTAACTCAAAAATAGGGAAAATGAGATGAAGTCTTCTTGTAGTCTTAGATGATTTGCAATTTTGATGTACTCTGAGCAGTATAATTGGTGATCACAGCAAAACAATGACATGATAATTTTCTTTATTTTCTTTTTTATTGATAGGTTCTACAACATATTCTGAATCCTGCTTTCTTGTACAGTTTTGAGAAAGCTGAAGGAGAACAGCTTTTGGGACCTCCTAATCCAGAAGGCGATAATCCAGAAAGCATTACCAGTGTTTTTATTACCAAGGTGGTAATTTCCATAATGAATTGTTATCACACATATGAGGGCTATTAAATATGTATGTGTTAAGGGGAAATTGAAATCATTCTACTTTTAGAAGTCTTTTTATTTTACATAATTTTACTGATTTGTGTTGAAGCATTATATCACATCATTCGTTAAATTATTTTTTTGAGGGCAGGTTCTTATACCAGAATAAGTTAACTAAACAAAATTTAAAAATCCTCTGAATAAAAATTCAAAATCCAATTAGTTATTAATAGTTAATAGAACCATTGGGTAATTAAAGATCTATTCATTAAATAAAATTTTTATTTAGGGCTATAAACACTACAATGACAATTTTAGGTTCAATTAAAATGTTGATATATTGTAAGTATCTTTTTTAAGATGCTGGTGTTGTATCATTAGTATTTTGAATTCATTTAGAATTGAATAGTTTTACGTTGTACCATACACATTTAAGGACTTTTTTTTTCTATCACTCCAGTTCATAGAGGTATTTACATAAAGTATTTTTTGGGAAATTTTCATATTGCTTTATGTTTGTTATGGGCTAAAGTTAAGCAATATATTTGCATCAATTTCTTGATGCATATGTTTGTTGAAGTATATGTTTGTTGGAGTAATTGTCAGTTTTTGCCCCAGCATTGATAAAAGTATTTAAATAGGTTATTGGTTCATATTAATGGCTATTTGGAGGAAATTATATGCATAATTCACTCCTTCAGAAGTCATTCTCTGGAGACTTGGTTCATTCATTCTCGTCAACCCAGAAAGAAAGGGCCCTGGTGGTTACTAATATTATATAACAGGACAGATGGATGGCTTAGGTAAGAGATAAGAGAGCCAGACATGGAGATAGAAGACCTTTGATTTAAATCGAGCCTCAGATACTTTCTAGCTATATGACCCTGGCTTAGTCATTTAACTCCAGTTGCCTAGCCTTTATTGCTCTTCTGTCTTGGAATCAATACTTGGTATTGATTTTGGAGTCAATACTTGGTATTGATTCCAAGAAAGAAGGCAAGAAAAAAAATTACAGCACAGTTCACCCTTATTACTTTAGTCATTCTTGCTCAGTTTCTTTCCCTAGGCTAATTTTAAAGGAAGAGTGAACAGGGTCAGAGAACAGTACCTTGTTTATGTCCTGATAGTATTTGCTAAGTCCCTTTCGATATGACAAATTTCCAGTTATGGTCAGTTCTCTTAGTTAAAAGGAAAGGAAGCTTCCTAGTGCTTTTTTTTTTTGTCCCTGAGAAGTTCAGTTGTGTTTGGGGTTGTAATTGTTGTAATTGAATTTCTTTTAAAAAAAAAAAGGGATGTTTCCCTTATGGGGTTGCTCTCTTCTTTCCCTTTTAATGTTTAATTCTGTTATGGGTTCAAAGTATTTTCTTGAATGGTTTCTGACTAAGTGGATTAAGTAAACCCAATAAAAAATCAATTATGACTTCCAATTAAACAAAAAGAATAGTTCGGCTTAATTTGTATTTTGGCTTACGGTGAGAAATTTTGTCTTTCATTCAGAAAAATTTGCTTTGTAGCTAATTTTTGAATAGTTTACAAGTACACCAGGCGGGTGTGAATATTTATCATTTAAAGAAAAGTTAAAAGAAATTTCTTGTAGTTCTGATAAGGAAAAATTATTTTCCATTTCTTCAACTTTCTAATATTGTATATACTTTAGGTTTAAGCTTATTTGTATAATATTTGCAGAAAAGTATATAAATCCATGAAAGGTTATATTTTTCTTTTCTTTCCATGGCTAGGTGCTTGACCCAGAGAAACAGACAGACATGTTGGATTCCCTTAGAATTTACCTTTTACAGTTTGCCACACTTCTTGTGGAACATGCACCACATCATATCCATGACAATAACAAGAACCGGAATAGCAAACTGCGAAGATTAATGACCTTTGCTTGGCCCTGTCTGCTATCTAAGGCATGTGTGGACCCAGCATGCAAATATAGTGGGCACTTACTCCTGGCACACATCATTGCTAAATTTGCCATACACAAGAAAATCGTCCTCCAGGTACCTTTTTTCCCCCTCTCTATGATTAATTTGAATCACTTTTTCTGAAATGTTTTCATTATGTTTCACCGTTTTGATTACTCTATTTAACTTCAGTTCCCAGCTATTTTTTTTAGCACATAAGCCATATTTTATTTATTACTTTTTCTTTTCATTGGAATTAGTTTGTTATCTCAGAGCAGGACTTTTAATCCAGAGTCCGTGAATTTTTAAAAAATACTTTGATAACTGTATTTCAGTATAATTGACTTCTATTATAATGAATGTATTTTAGTTTATCCATTTAAGATATTATTCCAGAAAGGGGTCTGTCTGTTGCCAGATAGACTGTCAGAGGGGTTCATCATACAGAAGAAAGCTAAACCCTTACCTTTGAGTATTATGTCAGTGATACCTTGGTCATAGAGTTTATCCATGTCAGTTAAATTTGTTTTCTTTTCTGGTCAAAGATGGGTCAAAAAAATGCATCTTTATAAAAAATATGTAATACTGGATAATGATTCACCCCAAATCCATCTGTTCTACTGGTGAAATATATACATAAAGCACATGCCAAACTAATGAGTTATCAGTGGTAACATCTTTGTGTATGATCATACTGCAGAATATATTCAGTTTACTGATAGCTTGAATCATGCAAAACATTTAAAAAGTTTGTTTTTCCATGTTTGTGAACAATATTTTACCAAATTTAAATATGTGTAAAATAGATTTTAAAAAAATGTCCTTTTGTTTTAGTCCTAAATTTGTTGATATATGTAAAAATCTGATTCTCAGATCATAGTTTATAAGAATCTCCTTTGTTAGGTTTTTCATAGTTTGCTAAAGGCTCATGCGATGGAGGCTCGTGCAATTGTCAGACAAGCAATGGCTATTTTGACTCCAGCAGTCCCTGCTCGAATGGAAGATGGACACCAAATGCTGACTCATTGGACTAGAAAAATCATTGTAGAAGAAGGTCATACAGTTCCCCAGCTAGTCCACATTTTGCATTTAATAGTCCAACATTTTAAGGTAGATAGTTTGGTTTCCAACATTTTGCTTTCAGATTTTTGTTTTCTCTTTGGCAGTAGTATTATGTTCATTTATCTTTTAGTAACATTTCTACCATATAAATGATACATTTATATGTGTTTTGGTTTTGGCTTCCTCAATGGAAAATAAAGCTACTTGAAGATGTTTACTGTTTCTTAGACCCTTTTTGTATTCTTTTTGCCTAGTGTCAAGTTATGTGTGTAATACATAGTATTCTATTTTTATTAGCTTCTATTTGGCCTTAAAAATCTAGATTTTGATTACTTTATTGAATAGAACACTCAAAAATAGAGAATGCTTTTGGTGTTTCCCTTTTGCAGATCCCATGCAAGCTACATTTTGGAAGAAATCTATTCTTTCTAATTTACTTTTAAGAGGACTAGGATTATATTGATAATAAGTCATTTATTCTAGTGTTAAGATTTTATATCTTATTGGTCTTTGCTTTAAGCCTTTTATAACTTTCATTAGAGTTGAAGAGAATTGCATGTTCAAAGATATTTTAATCTGGCTTTTCTTGATTTTTGTATATAAAATTCATACCAAACTAATGACTATTAGTGTTAACATCTTCAGAACATACTCAATTGCATGGAGTTTGAAAAATGGTAAAAAAAAATTTTTTTCTCCATATTTGTGAAGAATATTTTCCCCAAATTTGAATGATGGTATGAAACTATTTTTAAAAGATCCTTTTTGTTTTGATTCTAATTCATTTAGGACTAAATATATATTTTATTAATATTGGAAACTTTCCATAGGTTTATTACCCAGTGAGGCACCATTTGGTACAGCATATGGTGAGTGCCATGCAGAGATTAGGCTTCACTCCCAGTGTTACCATTGAACAAAGAAAATTGGCTGTGGATCTGGCAGAAGTTGTCATTAAGTGGGAATTGCAAAGGATTAAAGATCAGCAGGTAGGAATGATAATTCTTTATATTCCGCATGACTACTTTTTAATTTTTTTATTTTTAATACTTATCCTTAAAAATCATACATTTTAATTTACTCTGCTGTTTTAGCCGGATTCTGATATAGATCCAAATTCAAGTGGAGAAGGTGGCAGTTGTGCCTCATCTGCTATTAAAAGAGGACTGTCAGTTGATTCTGGCCAAGAGGTGAAGAGATTTAGGACTGCCACTGGAGCAATGAGTGCAGTAAGAAATCATCTTCTGTAGATCCTAATGGGAGCTGCCAATTCTTGCTTTTACTTATCCTTTATTGGTGCTACCCCCCTTGAGTCAATCATGCTCTACACAAACATCAGTACATAAAATCTGACATATGTTCATTTTTTTGAGACCTTTTAAAGAATGTATTTTGTTAAAGATAACAGTTTCCTTCCTCCATTTCTATTGTAGTTGAAGCTATCTTGGATCATTTTAGTACTCTTATTTAGTGCCTGGATAGTTCTGTGGATGACAGTTAGGTACTTGTGTAATTATAGTGAAAAAAACACCTTTGGAATTTGGAATATATTGTGTGTTTGGGATAGGATTTTATTTATAATGTTATATGTTGTATATTTTGGGTTTTTATGTATACATGTACATATATGTATATATGGTATACTAGAAAAAGGGATGGGTGTTAATCTGAAAAGTCTTATTCCTTATCCCCTACCCCTTCTTTATGTTAATGTTTCTTTATGAATTCTATCAGAATGCCATCTTTGATTAGGATAGTAGAATATAGAAAAGTTTATACTGACCAAAATAATAAAATTGAAGTACACCTTTGCATTGTTTTTTTTTTTAAGTATAACATGTTTTAAATTTCATTACCTGTATATTTTTAGGTCTTTGGGAGGAGCCAGTCATTGCCTGGGGCTGATGCTTTACTTGCTAAGCCTATTGATAAGCAGCATACAGATACAGTGGTGAACTTTTTGATTAGGATTGCTTGTCAGGTATGATTGCCAATTTGTGACACTAATTCATTACGACAAATGTTACCTTGTAATCCTCCCTCCCCCGATTTTGTGTGTGTGTGTGTGTATACACATACAACACATATTTTAAAATTATAATGGCATTAAATGGAAAATATTTTGAAATTTTTACGGGTCCATTTTGAGAAGCTGTTTTCTTTCTAGACATTAAAAACCTCAAACATCTGCTTCAGAAGATTTTAGAGAATGCATTTGCATATTTGGGATGTTGTATATCTATATTTATGCAGTTTAGGCAAACATTAATGTGTGCTTTGGACACACATAGAGTTATTTTCACAGGAATGAAAAGGAAATAGATGAATTGAAATGTGTTAGGAATAGAAGTATCTGTTTTAATGTTTTAGTATTTAATAATGAAATATACTGCAAGTATGTGACAAAAAATCATTATCATTTGAATTTATAGGTTAATGACAACTCCAATACTGCAGGATCTCCTGGAGAATTGTTATCTCGGCGGTGTGTTAATCTCCTAAAGACTGCTTTACGGCCAGATATGTGGCCAAAATCAGAACTCAAACTACAGTGGTTTGACAAGCTTTTGATGACTGTGGTAGGTTCTTAGGTCAACAGGTAGAATGCAGGAATCTTAACAAAAGCAATTATTCTGCTCTCTATTTTTGTTTCTTAAATAAAGTTGTTGGTACTTCCAGTTATTGTAAATATCTTTAAAAAGAGAGACCCTGATATTCAGTTACCAAACTCCAGATTTTATCTTGGAGCCAGAGATGGCTCTTTTTTCCTGTGTATGGGGTTTAGAGTTGGTATATTAATAGTTCTCTTCTGCTAGGCTGATGGATCATTAGAGGTCAGTATCACTAAGCCAAAAAAAAATTCTGAACTTTTCCCCTATTTGTTACCTTTAATAATAACTTAAGTGTAAACTTTGAAAGCATTGAGATATTCTCTCATATTTTGTAAATATACTTCTTAAAATAAGAGGTCATTTGTCCTAGGCTAAAGTTTTAATTAATATAGTACCATTAAAAAACAAACCAACCTGGATTTTCCTAAAAATAGACATTTTAATGACTGAAGTAGGATTCTGAACTTAATTTTCTTGAAGAATATCTTATGGTATAACAGTGGGCCAAAAAAACACAAGAGACTGTAAATATCCCTGAAATGTTGTATGGTTATTTAATTTAGCAAGCTCCCATGGCCCTGGAAATTTTTTCTGCAAAAGCTATGCTATAAATTTTATCTATTTCTTTTGCTACTGTAACTAAAATTCTTGTTTTATAGCTTGATGTGTTTCAAGCTTGTCTATATTGAATTATCAGATCTATTGTGGATGTCATGCTTGAGTTATAACTATTAACTTTTTAGAAAAGTTACAAAAATTAGTGCCTGCTGTATAGAATAGTGCAGTGAAGGCAAACCTTTTAGAGACAGGTTGCCTCGCTGTTCCCTCCCCCTCCCCCCGCCTCTGTCCTTCCCCCTGCCACATGCTGGGTATACACTGAACCTACCTCCACCCCAACCCCCACACTCCCAATCCTACATAGGAGAGGAAGTGCTCCGATTGGCTGTTGGGCAAGTGGAGTGGGGATATGAAAAATGTCATCAGGCATAGTGGATAGGGGGAGGGGAGAAGCTCTTCCCAAGTCCATCTGCTTTTCTAGTAATGAATTGGGGGGGGGAGGAGGGGGCCCACAGAGAGCACTCTACATGCCATCTTTGGCACCCATGCCATAGGTTCACCATTAATAGTGAATAGTGTAATGAATAGACTCCATATATCTATGTATTTTGATTCTTTATTTTGTATCCATAACATATTTTATATTTCTTTGTTGTCTTCATGTTTATCATTTCTTATTTTTTTAAAAAAACTTCTTCTGTTTTAGAATAAATATTGTATATTGGTTCTAAGGCTGAAGAGCAGCAAGGGGTAGTTCATTGGTATTAAGTGACTTGCCCAGGATGACACAGCTAGGAAGCTGAGACCACATTTGAACTCAGGTTCTCCCATCTCCAGTCCTGGCTCTCAATCCACTGAGCCACCTAGCTATCCCTTATTTCTTCTAATGCAATAATATTCCATCACATTCACTTATTACATTATCCATTCCCCAAATTGAGGGATTTATTTTGCTTCTACTTTTTTGATACAACTAAAAATGCTGCTATAAATATTTTGTCACATATAAGATCTTTCTTTTTCTTGTAGCATATGCCTACCAGTAGAACCTCTGGGTCCAAGGGTTTGGACAATTTACTTATTTTCTTCACATTTTGAAATTGCTTTCCAAAAAGGTTGGACAATTTTCCAGTTCAACCCTGTATTAGTGTGTAAGGCACTCCACAATCTCTCTCCCTGAGCACTGACTATATCATCTTTTATTGTCTTTGCCAAATTGCTGGATATGTTGTAAAACCACACTTAGAATTTTATTTCTCTTATTAGTGATTTGGAGTAATCTTTTCTATGGTTATTATTAATTTCAAATTATTTTTTTGAGAACTATTTTCAAGTAAGTCCTTTCATCGTATATTCATTAAGGAATGACCCCTTCATCTTAGAGGTTCCTGTTTAGTCTCATACATTTTGAATAGCAGATTATTATCAAAGATTTTGATTTAGAATTTTTCCCCAACCCTCCCTTGTGCTCCTTGCATCAATTTTGTTTGTGTAAAAGCTTTTCAATTTCACATAGATAAAAATGGTCTAATTTGTCTTTTGCTTTTTCTTCTATTTGAGGTATGATTAAATTCTTCCTATCACCATTCATACCTGTGAAAGATAGCTTACTTACAATTAAAGGAAGGGGGCAGATGGATTGTTCAATGTATTGAGAGTTAGGCCTAGAAACAAGAGGTCCTAGGTTCAAATCTGGCCTCGGACACTTCCTAGCTGTGTGACCCTGGGCAAGTCACTTAACCCCCATTGCCACTCTTGCTGATTCTAAGACTGAAAGTAAGGGTTTTTTAAAAAATGAAATTAAATTAAAGGAAACAGGGGAATAGAATATATTATTGATGCTTGACTAAGTCTGAACTAAAAAAATTTTAATTTATCAATATATTTTTTTATGTCACAAAATTTCTCTCAGTATTCCTTTTGAGGCAGCTGGTAGCTTAGTGCATAGAATGTGGGCCTGGAGTCAGGGACACCTCAGTTCAAATCTAACCTCTGATACTTCCTAACTGTGTGACCATGCACAAGTCACTTCACCCAGTCTCTGCTTCTGTTTCCTTACTTCTAAAATAGAGATAAAAACATCTACTTTGCTGGATTGTTGTGAGGATCAAATGAAATGGTATTTGTAGTATTTTAACAAATAATATTTTATCTCACAATATATGACATTGTTATAGCAAATATATTTTTTAAACAGTACATTTTGAAGTCTAAGGTTTAAAAATCTCCATTTATACCCTTAGAAATTTAAAAAAAAAAGGATCATTTTAGTGTTCTTGTAATATGAAAATGTCTTAGAATTCTAACATTCATGCTTGCCTAGTTTTCCCTATCTTTAAATCTTTAATTAGCTGAAACCCTATTACCAAATAATTAATTCATTGGGCATCATTTTAAAGCTTTGTGTGAAACTACATTTCTACAGTTTTAAAAAATAACATTTATTTAAATTTTTTCTTTCTTTCTTTCTTTTTTTTTAGGAACAACCTAATCAAGCTAACTTTGCAAATATATGCACTGGATTGGAAGTCTTAAGTTTCTTGCTAACTGTTCTCCAGTCTCCAGCAATTCTCAGTAGCTTTAAACCTTTGCAGCGAGGGGTGGCTGCTTGTATGACATGTGGAAACACCAAAGTTTTACGAGCAGTTCATAGTCTTCTCTCACGCCTAATGAGTATTTTCCCCACAGAACCAAGTATGATAATTTTCTATGGTGTTTTTCTTTTGTCAGTAACACACCAATTGAAGTAATTAAGTAAAAGAGAAAAGGGAAGCATGTCTTTCAAGAGTACGAATCTTCTGTTTTAAGTGTTTGGCATTTTATTGTTACATTTTAGTTTGTACTTTCCACCCCTATAAGAAAGAGTTGAAATAATTAATCATGTGGAATACATCATTATCTTTAGACATAAAAACTTAATAACTTGTATCAGTCATTGGTTTGGCTTAAGAAATATCTGCCATAAATTTAATGTCTTTTGCAATTATCTTTTTTTCTGCTTTGGAAGTGCTATTATTTTTTCATTGAACGTTAGTATTTTACTAAGACATGAAAGGGAAATGTAAAAAGTACTTTATCTAATGTTGCTCACTTAATAAGAATGAATTATGTATTATTGAATAAATTTATTTGCAACATAGTCTACTGGGAAAATTTCAGTGAGGTCAGCATAACTCAATTTGCATGAACAATGTGGAAACATGAGGAGTGTTACACCTTGGAATACAGTAGATAGAAATTACTTTATCCACCAAAACCAAGTTGTTTCAAAAGGGCCTTATTAACTCATTCTCAATAGCTTCATTGACTGTTAAACTCTGATTTCAGGTACTTCAAGTGTAGCTTCAAAATATGAAGAGCTTGAATGCTTGTATGCAGCAGTGGGGAAAGTTATTTATGAAGGGCTTACTAATTATGAAAAGGCTACAAATGCAAATCCTTCCCAACTCTTTGGTGAGTATTCTTTCTTTTTATTGGCTGTAGCTTATTTTTTCATCTGATAGATTCTTTGCCATTAGACTTTTTTTAAAAAACCATGCTTTCAGTCTTAGAATCAGCAGTATTGATTCTAAGGCAGAAGAGTGGTAAGGGCTAGGCAAGGGGGTTGAGTGACTTACCTATATGGCTAGGAAGTGTCTAGGGCCAGATTTGAACCTAGGACCTCCTGTTCCTAGGCCTGGATCTCAGCTGAGCCACCCAGCTGCCCCCAACTTTTTTTTCTCTTAAGAAAAGTGAGACATGATTTTTTTTTCTGTACTTTTTCAGTCTAAGAGAGTTGGAAGTTTATATATTGTTTTAATTTGTGTGGTTTAATATAGTGGCAGTGGAAATTCATGATGACTCCAAGACACTGGGAGAGGATGTCCTGAAAAGACTTCTGAATCAACAAAGATCAAGTTTACATTAAATTAGGTCTAGTTTTAATATTGACTGTATTTTATTATCTTGAGAGGCAGTGTGGTGTAGGAGAAAGATTTTGGACCTAGAGTCAAAAGTCACCTGGGTTCAAATCCTGTCCCCTGACACTCATTAGCTGGAGGATCATGGACTATTCGTCTCAATTCTGAGCTTTATTTACCTCAGCTGTAAAATGTGGATGAGAATAGCACATTGCCCACAGGGTGATTGTGAAAATCAAATGAGATAGTTATGTAAAGTTCTTTGTTAACCTTATTAACATACTTTGTTTTTTTTTAAACTAGAGGCATCGTGGTAGAGTGAAAGGGTGACATTTATTACTCACAACATCATAAATGCTGGGGATACAAATAGAAAAGCAAGAAATATGAACTCGAGTGACTTACATTCCTTATAGAGGAAGATATTTAGGAGATATCATTGACAAGTTAAATGGCAGTCTAGTGGTCCTTAGCCTATGCCAGCAAAGCCAATTGTATTACATCTTTAGTGTTATTTTCATTGATGAACCATTATCTGTTATTGATATTGAACCATTTAACAGAGCCAGGCAATTTCGTGGTGAGAACTTTTTTCCCCAGGTTATCAGTACTTTGGTTAACATAGGTTGCAGTGGTAGCCAGCTGGTGATCTGAGAAGCTCTACTTATTCCCAGTCTTCTTGGGTTTATCTACCCATTCATTGACCATGATTGGTGTTGGTGATGGGAACAGTGAGCCCTTTTTCTTTTTTAAGCTATTACCTTCTGTCTTAGAATTGACATATCAGTTTAAGACAGAAGAGCAATAAAGGCTAGACAGTTGGGGATAAATGACTTCCCAGGGTCATAGAGCTAGGAAGTATCTAAGGCCAGAGGTGGCTCTTTTTTCCACAAAGGTTGTTCTCCTAGATGAAGACTATGGGGGCTTTACTAGTAGGGGTTTGGGTGATTTGGGGGTGGAGGTACTTGATTCTTTGGGTTCTGGGCTATTTCAGTAGGGTTATAGAATAAGTCATGGTGGTAGTTTTGCTGGCCAGACATATCACTGCTTTAGTCTGTCACAGCTTAAAGGTCTAAGAGACCAGAGGTCAAGGTTGACCTCTGACACATTTGGCCATATGATTCTAAATCATTTAGTCTTGTAGTGCCCTAGTTTGTTCTAATGTCATTAGTTAGAGAAAAGTTTCTGGATCTTTGGGGAGAATTTTATACTATGAATTTGCTGCACAAGTTAAATCAATAGTTTGGACCAAAATTATCACGTTTCAAGAAATTATAGTAGCAATAGCAGCTGGAAATTTCTTGAAATTTCTCTCTCTATGTATATGCCAGCATTTTAGTCATGTCACCTTACTTTATCCCCATTTATTCCAAGTGGTTAGAAACCAATTTAAGATTTACTTGGTATCCCATTAGTGAATGTTTTGCTACTGAAGACTGAATAGTAGATTATGTTTAAATGAGAACAAAACAATTAGCAAGTAATCATTTCAGTTTATACCCTTTTTTTCTATACCAGTTTAGAGACTTATATAATTACAGAGTAGAAGTCAATTTCAGAAGTCAAAGTAATTTTCAAAAATATAACTCAAGTCCATGCTATAAATATTAGATGACAATTTTCTTTTTCACCTCAGTGTTGATATTTATATAATCTTGGTATTCATTTCTATCTTTTTCATGATGTTTTAAAAATAAGCAAAATGATTTTTTTCTTTAAATGTACTTTAAAAAAATTTTACTATACTGATAAACACTGCCATATTAATTAGAATTTCCATTATGGATAATGTAAAGGGCTCTGAATATGGAGTCAGAAGGCCTAAATGTTCTAGTCTGTTTGATATTAATGAACTGTGTTATCTTGGGTAAGTCACTCATGGACTGTAAGGCCCTCTTGTTTCCTTAGCCACAGAACACATTGTTAACCCTGAAGTAGGGTAATAATAAAGAAACAAAGGTTACTATTAAAGTTATTATTTATTAGAAGATCAAAAGTCACTTCCTCTTTCTATTGCTGGAGCAGCTCTAGTTAAGATGAATAATACTGGAATAAAGAGCTAGATCTAAATCTGGGACTTAGCCGTCAAGGTAACAAAGCATAGAATATGAATAATTAGTCTCTCTGGGAGGCCTTGAGCTGAGTTAAACATTAGAAGGTGATAAGTATTCTGACAGACAGATCAGGAAGAAGTACATTCTAGTTTCAGGAATGGGTAGTGAATACATGGAGGTAGGAGAGAATTTCTAAATTCAGGCAACAGTTACTAATCCTGGTTAGCTGGAATTTGTTATTCATGGGAGAAATGTGAACTAGGTCTGGAAAAGTAGTGGAAGCCAGTAAGAACTTCAGGTGGCCGATGTTGGAGTAGTTTGCACCCAGTCATTTCTTTTGAGCAGGATAGCTACATTGTTAACCTGTGCCTTTATGCAGCTTATTGAAGCAGCTATATTACAGACAGATTGGAGAGAGAAAAGTAGATAGAGAAATTTAGATGAGAATTGATGTCAGTCATGAGAGGGAGAAGGACCCAGTTGGGAATGGTGTTATGAAAGTCTCATTGAGAAGGTTTTTGATAGTTATTTGGATACAGATGTGACAAAAGGAGGAGTCAAAGTTGATTTCCGAAAGGGAAGAAAAAGTTAGCTGGGAGGATGATAGGTAGCCTGGACAGAAGATGGAAGCAGTAGTGAGTTGATGCGAATTTATGGTTATAAAGTATCTGGTGATCAGATTTCTGAAAGTTTTATGGATTCAGGCTTAAGAACCAACTACATTACTTCATTCCCAGGAGCCACAAGATAAGACTTGTTTATCTCCTTCACCTCCCACCTGGACATTCATCCAGGCCACTTTTTCATTTGTCCTATAATGTCTGTCCTATAGTGTCTGTCCTTTCCCTTTGTTCCTCCCCAAGTACCTGAGGAGGTTAATTAATTCAATTTTGGAACTTTCAAACTCATTTAGGTCACTATAAGTAACCAGCTCTCAGAAGACCATTCTTTTTACATTTATTCATTTATTCATTTATTCAGGGTATCTTAGCATTCTTCCTCCCCTCCAGTCATCCCTTTCAGTTTTCTACTTCTTGCCCTGAACATAGCATGTTATCATTGCTTTTTTTCCTGGGAAAAGTGTTTCAGCTGACTATTTTATGGAGTAGCCTTTTTTTTTTGAATCAGCTTGTTTTTGTGATTCTCCAGAATAAATCTCCTTTTCTGGCCACCTTTCCAAAAGCATCACCTTATGTGTTGTCTTGCTTTTTACAATGTAAACTCCTTGAGATTAAGGACTGCCATATTTTTCATATTTAGATCCCCACTGCTTAGAACAGTGCTTGGTGGATACATAGTTTAGTTAGAATCCATAGGTTTTCAATGGTTTTTAAATCGAGTGAAATCCCAGGCCATTGAACCATATTTATCTCCATCTCTCAGATAAATATATTAATTTTCATGATAATTTGACATAATATGAAGCTGTATATTTCATTTTATTTTGGGAATTCTTTTCATTGTGTTCTCCAAAGCAACATCTTTTTTTTTTAATCATTGTATATTTATTTATTTTTAGTTAATTTATTTAGTCAACCTAGAACATTATTCCTTGGTTATAAGAATCAAATTATTTCCCTCCCCTCCCCTTCCCCCACCCTTCCTGCAGCCGACATGCAATTTCATTGGGTATTACATGTGTCCTTGATCAGAACCTATTTCCATGTCAAAGCAACATCTTTTGATAGAACATTTGATCATTTCTTGTAGTGTTCAGCGTGAACATAAGAAAATAGAGCGGCAAGTAGCTTATGTACCAGTATATATTGTTAAAATTGTTAAAAGGATAAAGAGGTGTTGAAAATCTTAAGAACTTCCAACATATTCTCTTCATAGCATTTATTTCAGATCAAAATGGAGTATGGGGAGGATGGGAAAAATACAATATAGTATTTAACATGAAGGGATTTGACATGGTGACCTTTGAGGGTCTCATTCCATTTTAATCCATAAGATCCTATGGTCTTATGTTAGATCTTATTGTATAGAGTCAAGTTTTGAATGAGTCCAAAGACTTTAGACTACTCAGAAGTCTAATACATGTACATTGTGAATACTTTAATAAAAACAAAACTTTCTTTGAGAGTTGGAAAATGTGAGCATTGAATGTCACTTTGAATAATGAAGCAGGCTACATTTTACTATGCTGGAAATTACTCATTATCAAAGATACAAGTGCTAGAGAAAACACAATTTTAAAGTTAATAAGGAATTGGTTTTCAAGCTGTCTCTAAAGGGGAAAGTTCAAAAGAATGGAGATCACAAATGGTACTTTTTCTAATATAAAGTGATTGAAAAAGTAATTATTGACTATTGACTCATGAATTTCCTTCATCATTTCTATAAAATCTTTTATTAAAATTGTCTGTATTTATAGTGAGAGTATTCTTGATGAAAACATGAAAAAGGTGCAAGCAGGCTCTTATAGGTGATTTTCTAGATACACAGCTGATAGAGCTAAAAAATTTAAGCTCTCACTGTCTCCATTTTTAAAACATTTGACGCAGTATACCAGAATGAGCTTTTGTCAAGTAAGATGATTGTTGTGCATATATTAAAATCATTTAGTACTTATATGATAGGCCACAGAGATAAGATTATTCACAATTTCCTAAATTAACAACTTGGGAGTTACAAGATAGTGAGACTTAGACTTGGAGTGCTTTGCAGTGTCATTATGGCTAGTAATACATTAATAAATAAATGGAAGAGAGATCTCCATGGAGGAGGAGGTACTTAAAACACTTCTGTTCACTGAATATAGAGTATTAGTTTTAATTGAGCTCTGAAATACTACAAAGTTTCTTCAGTTGAAAGATTGACCTTGAGAGATTAACAAGAGATTGTCATACTGGGAAAAAAATGACTAACAAATATTGCAGAGATTATGACATAAAATTGGCTGGGAATCCCATTGAGTTGTCCATCAATAGATATAACCTTAGTCAAGAGCTATAGTTGGATAATAAATTGGGTAGAGAAATAAATTGCAGTAGAATGATTCCAAGCTACTTTGCCACTTATATCTTTTTAATGATGATAATCTTCTGTTAATTCTTGCCCAAGGATATATATGTGTCAAATATTGAGGGAGATCAAGAAAAATGAAGATTAAGAGCTGGCTATTGGATTTGGCAGTTTTAAGATCATTGCTAAATTTGGATACAGACATTTCAATTGAGTAACTACATTGGAAAGCCAGATTCCAAAGAATTATGAAGTATGCAAATGAGTGGAAATGGAATAATTTTAATTTTCTAGTAGTTTGACTTTGAAAGGGAAGAGAAATAGAGAATGATAGTTTTAAGATTTAAAGAATAGTTTAAGGGCTTTAAGGATATCCAGTTTGATAATTGGAGAATTAAAAAAGTAGGGGCCAAATGACAGACTTTTGAGGTATGGGGGATCCCCAGATGTTCATAGACAGCAGGGAATGAGCCTTGTAGATAGAAAGAGAATGATCAAAGTGGCAGGCAGTTGTTGAAAATGGATAAACAAGATTACATATAGAAGGGGTGGAGAGAATGGTGGATAAGTCAGAGGGTTTGGATAATGTTAGATGGTTTTGAAATGTAGGGCAAGGGAGACAAGGAAATTACATGAGAATAGCCACCTCCATAAATTATAAAGTGAAGTCGGCTGACTGATTGGGTGGAAGGAGTTGTGTGGGAGGATTGAGAGAAGAGAAGATTTGAAATATCTTTTGTGGGGAATATGATAGAGAACTATAACTATATCATTTCTACCCCTTTGCTTCCTTCACATGGCTTGGCAGCCTGTAGTCTATTTCTACCAAAATATTTAATCTATCATTCCTTATTTGATTCTCAAGTAAATGTTTGGCACCCTTCTTTCCCCTTTTAGATTTATGGATTTACATACAGGTTTTTTTCTTTGTAATCCCATTGCTTAGCAGTACCTTTGCATTTGCTGATGTTGAAGGGGATATAATAAAGCAGACAATGACAGTGATTCATGTTGCAGGGAATATAGATGTCCGAATAGGGATTGTTTACAGGGGGGCCTGCAGCAGTGTGGCAAAAGCAGCAAGTGACCTGGCATAATTGGTCCCATTATGGTCTTGCTCTTTCTCAAACTCATTGGAAAACTGATATTAATAACTTTCTTCCAGAACTTGTTCCTTCTCTTGATCTGTTTTGATGTTGATTTTTTTGTGTCACTGGCATTCAGAGCTTCAGTATCTTGTTGCCTTAACCATGTTTCCCATATCCCATGTTCAGTCGAAATTTTGTCAAGTTTTTCTCTTGCATATGTCACCTAGCAATACATTACTGCCCTCCTGAACTCTTACTGAACTGATACTTTAATCTGCAGGATCTTTTATAATCCCCTGCAGGGTTAATCTTCCTGTTTGATGATCTAATACTGTCATTCCACCACTCCAAAATCTTTAGTTAATCTTCATTGCCTGCAGAATAAAGTCCTAACTCCTTAACATTTAAGGGGCTGTCACCCAATGACCTTTCGAGTTTATTCTCACATCATTCCCTTTGTATGTATTCTCTGCTTCACCTACATTTGGAATCTTGCTATTCTTTGAAAACATCTTATGTTTCTCTTTCTGCCTTTGTTATCACATTATCCTCTGTTATATGGGATGTCCTCCCTTCTAACTTGACATATTGAAAGGCTAGCCATATTTTATAAACTAGCTTAAATGTTACCTCTTATTTGGAACTCCCTTATTCCTCTCTTGAGCTTAGACACTACATTTTATTTTTATATCTTCCTCAGCACCTAGAGAGCCAACACTAAAGAAATATTTGTAGAGTTGAAATGGGGGGAAGGTAAAGATCTCTTGATACTGTGTTATATATGTATTATTTGTACATTTTGTAAAATCTCATACCATTCTGGATACTTGAAATTTTATTCAATTTAACAAACTTTTTTAAAAGTACTTGCTAAGTGTAGAGTGCACTTGTAGGCACTTGAAGGAGGTATAAATATAGAGTAAGAAAAAATCTCTGCCCTTAGGAGATTCCTAATATGATTGTAGAAGAAAGTAGTTATTACTGTGGATTGCATAAAATAAGTTTTCTTTTATAATGATTTTGATATGTGAAATAAACACTCATATATTAAATTTAGATTATAGAGTGTGCCATTTATTGTAGAATCTTAATGCTGACATTTGAGAATGTTGTTATTTATGCATGTTCCAATACATATTCTGTAACATTTTGTTTCTTAATCTGTTTCTAGTGAATTTTTGTTGTATTTTATGACTGACCCTAAAAATGGAAACATTTTATGTTTTTTAGGTACTTTGATGATTCTAAAGTCTGCTTGCAGTAATAACCCTAGCTACATAGACAGATTGATTTCAGTTTTCATGCGTTCTCTACAGAAGATGGTTAGAGAGCATTTAAATCCACAAGCAGCATCAGGAACTGCCGAAGCTAACACAGGTAACACATTTGATACTTTATTCTTTTTAATAATGCCCCAATGAAAATGAGAATGCTGTGTGAGTTGGTCCCTCAATTGTAATAGGTTTTATAAATTTGTATTAAGTACTGAGTTCTCAATATCTAGTAAAAATGGCAGTTTAAATTATATCAAAAAAAGACAGCTTTTTCACAGTCATTTGTTAATTGGAGAATTAAAAATTATAGGAAATTTTCTATTTTAATGCCTTGAGAAAATTCACCACTAGGTGGTATGTGTAGTCAAAAATGCTTCAATCTGTTGAAGTAGAATATGTGGAACTATGTCTAAAATGTTATTTTTAGTAATGGAAGCATCACTCAGAGACATTTAAATCGATACTGTGTATTTGCATGTGTGGTTTGTGTGAATATGACCAGTTTTGACTGAAGCTGCATTGCAACTTGGCACAGGAGTATAGTGGAAGAGCACTAATTGTGGAGGCAGAAGACCTGAGTACAAGTCCTCTTTCAATCTCTTGTGTGTGACTTTGGGCAACTCACTTTTCTATGATTTATTTTCCTCTCTAAAATAAAGAGGTTGAACTAGATGGCTTCCAAGGTGCTCTTCAGCTCTCGGTCTTTGAACTTAATTTTAAGTACAATTCATGGAAGCGCTGAGAACTTGATCTTTCAGCTTCTCTAAGTGTTATCATATTTCAGAATCTATATAGTGTGGCTCCCAACTTTATGTATAAGATCAATCATCTTCCTGCTCCTCCCTGCCTCTAATCATATTCCTTTCCCCAACAAAGACTTCACTTCATATCTTCACTAACCTTTTACCAGCTGTGATTCCCCTTATTCAACTCTTGTAAAAGATTATCATCTAATTATAAAAATATTATATTTTTATTACTAGATACTAATTTAATTTTTACAGAAGAAAGTTATAAACTGTTTCGAAGAAGTGAAAATTTCAGTAGGTTTCTTCCAGATGTAAATGTAGCTGCTTGGAGGGAGGGAGGAGTGTGTTTGGAGCACAAGTTTCTTTGCCTAGATAATTAGTTATACATAACCATAAAACTGCAATCTTATAATGCATTTTTGTACATTAGCAGGAACAAGTGAACTGGTTATGTTGAGTTTGGATCTTGTGAAAACTCGTCTTGCTGTGATGAGCATGGAAATGAGGAAGAACTTTATTCAGGCCATTCTAACGTCATTAATTGAAAAATCAACTGATGCCAAAATTCTTCGTGCTGTGGTTAAAACTGTGGAAGAATGGGTTAAAAATAATTCCCCCATGGCAGCCAATCAGGCAAGCTATTAAAACAAAATTGTGGAATTACTGTTAACTTTGATTTATTCTTAAAAAATTATTTTTTGTGAATGCAGTGGACTTAATAGTTGACAGAAATGTGTTTTTACATTCATGATTGCTTTTCTTTTAAAAAAACTAAAATAGTAAGTTTTATTGATGCTTTCTGTCTTGACTCCAATGATCTCATGATTTCCCACTCCCCATCCATGTGAGCACTTTATTTATTTTATTTTTAAAAAAAAAACCCTTACCTTCCATCTTGGAGTCAATATTGTGTATTGGCTCCAAGGCAGAAGAATGGTAAGGGCTAGGCAATGGGGATCAAGTGACTTGCCCAGGGTCACACAGCTAGGAAGTGGCTGAGGCCAGATTTGAACCTAGGACCTCCCGTCTCTAGGCCTGGTTCTCAATCCACTGAGCTACCCAGCTTCCCCCTTGAGCACTTTATTTTAACAAAGAAAAACAGTCAGATAAGATTATTAATAGTAACTATAACCTATGGTAAATAGCATTCCATACCTGTAGTCACCTGGCCTGTCCATTTCCTCACCTCTTCTCCTCAGCTAAGATTGAAAGTTAGAATTAATGTGTCTTTAGCTTCATATAATCTTTTTCTTAGAGGAATCTAGATTTTTCACAATTTTGTTCACATTGAAACCATTTTGAAAGCAAGATTCTAGTTATTCTAGATCTTAATTGCTCATAATTCAATGTAATATATTAAAATTAGCTCTCTTGTTCTTATTGGTAAAAGGTTAGTGACAGTGTATCAGAAATAGCTTCTAAAATTTTAATGCTAATTTTGCATAAGGAAAGGAAATCCTTTTCTTTAAAATATGATTTTGATCAATGTTTATCATATATATAAAACTGAATGATTTAGTTGGAGACAGAGATATCTGTGTCTATTAGTAATTAGTTCTCTTTTTTTAAACTTATTTCATTAGATTATTTTTAAATAATTGACTTTTAGATTGACTTATCTTCCAAATTTTTTGTTTGTATTTTTGTGCATGTATTTAGATGCATTCTACATGAACAAGCATTTAGAAAATTTAAGCATCCCAATTTAAGTACTATTGTTATAAAGACCTTCTTAAGAAGTCTTCCTTTTAGAAAGATGACCGTGCTCCGTTTTACTTGACAGTAGTGTAGGAGGTTATAAAAACCAAATGACTGAAAGATTTTTGAGTGTGTTATTTTTCAGATCAAGAAAACTAATTCTCTTTTAAAAAATTGACAGACACCTACACTCCGTGAGAAGTCCATTTTATTGGTGAAAATGATGACTTACATTGAAAAACGTTTTCCAGAAGACCTTGAATTAAATGCCCAGTTCTTAGACCTTGTTAACTATGTCTATAGGTAATTATATCAATCAAATATTGTAGTAGTTTGGTTCCCATCCATTCATCTTCTAGCAATGAGTAAATTAAAGGAATGCTTTTTAGTGTCAAATCAATTAATTTATAGTGGGGATCATTAATGAAGGCATTATCTAACTGCCACATAAACTATTAAAATGAACTTTGTGATTATTTGCATTTGAGAGGTGTTAAATTTGCTGCTGATTTATCTATATAGTCTGGGAAATAAAAGAAACCTATCTTATGTTTCCTTTTACTGTAGAGATGAGAACCTTTCTGGAAGTGAGCTAACTGCAAAACTAGAGCCTGCCTTCCTTTCTGGCTTACGTTGTGCTCAGCCACTCATCCGAGCAAAATTTTTTGAAGTCTTTGACAATTCCATGAAACGTCGTGTTTATGAACGCTTGCTTTATGTGACCTGTTCCCAAAACTGGGAAGCCATGGGGAACCACTTTTGGATCAAGCAGTGCATTGAGGTAGGATGGACTGAACTTTATGAACTTGGGGATCAATGACATACTATGTGATTCTGTGGTCTAAAGTCATGAGAATTTGTGCTGTCACATGATAATACTGCAGTTTAAGAAAAAAAACTGCTTTTAAACTGGTATTAAGGTGATGTATTTGAAATATTTAGATTCAGTATTTAAATATAGAGGTCATAAAGAAAATTTCATACCCAATTTTATTTGCTAATATTTTGAATGCAGATGGTATTATAAAATGCTTAGGGTGGTGTATTGAAACCTTAAAAATGCCACTTCAGATTGCCCTCTCATAGCAAAAAGAAATTGTAGAAGAAAACATCTCTGCTGCATGTCCTATTGGAAATTTAATTCAATATGGCTATGGTAAAAGAAATAACAGATCTAAGACAGATTTTAATACTAAATTATGTCCTATTGTATTTATTTTTTGAATACTTTTCAAAAGCCATTTTAGATTCCTATAATGGTTTGTAAGATGCATTTTAAAATCAACACTTTCAGGTAATATCAAAAAGCTTTGCTTCTAAATTGTGATTTTTTTTTTAAGAATGCTGCAAAATTTTCTTCACTATATCCCCCACATTTTGTTGAGTCTTGAATGTGAAAATTACTTTAAAAAATCAGTTCCAAAGTTGGATATCTGGATATTCTCTTTCATCTACCTCTTAAACTCCTAAAGTATCACAGAACTAATTAATCTCTGTATTTGTGAATGCCATCATACTGCTGAATCCCTGGGATCTTCCCTTTTGAACTCTTAAAATGCTATTGAGCAGAGGAATCTATATTAAAAAGTTTTTGAAATGGTTCAATTTCTAGAGGCCTAGTCTAGCATAAGGATAGGGTGGAATTTGAGTGGAGGTTCAATCAGTTCTCTTTGGTTTTATTTACAAAAGTAGATTATTTGATGTTCCCCTAGATTATAGGTAACACTTCTGATTTATGTTTTTAACACGGGACAGGAGAATCTTCAGGTATTTTTGGTCAGTAATTATAACCTTTGAACAATTTTTATAACTATTTTTGCCTCATTTTCTCAGTTTAAAAATTACCAAAGTTATTGGCTAAGTTAATTGCTATTTATTTGTATTGAGTAATAAGACAAGTTAATTTTAAATATTTAGTCTTGTAAAGGATAGCAGAAAGTCAAGGTAATTGGCAAAGATCTCATTAACAGAGAAGTGGTTTATGTGACAAAGTAATTAGTATATCATTTTATCATTTGGTTTTGTAAATATGTATAGGTGATTCTCCGTCTTTTCCCTCTCCACAAGTGCTTTTCTTTTATTATAAATAACTCCTACTTACAGGGCATTATTTTAAATGGTAGGGGAGATAGAAAATATACAAAATAGGCCTTTCCTAGAGTTTACAATCTGATTGGGGGGTTAAAATACCAATATACAATACATAACATTACAAAATATTTGGAGAAGGAAGGTCACAACTAACATGGAAGTGGGAAGGTTTCTTGTAGGTGGGATATGACTTGAGTCTTATAGGGTGAGTACAACAAGGAAAAAAAGGGAAGACATTTCTGGCATAGTAAAACTGGGAGCAAGGGCACAGGGAAGGGGAGCACAGGATTTTTTTTGGAGAGCAGAGGCAGCTAGGTAACCCAGTGCTTAGGGCTCTGGACCTGGAATCAGGAAGATCTGAGTTCAAATCAGTTTATAGCTGTGTGACCTGGGCAAGTCACTTAATATTGATGTTTGCTTCAGTATCCTCAGCTGTAAAATGGAGATAATAATAGCACCTCCCTCCTGGAATTAAATAAGGATCAAATGAAGTAATAGTTTAAAGTGCCTGGCATACAGTAGGTACTGAATAAATGCTTGTTTCCTTAATAGATGCTTTTCTCTCTTTGACTAGAACAGAATATATGTAGGGGATGAATATGACTAGGCTAGCTAGAAAGATAAGATAACCATATTATACTATGTGGACTAAATGGTTGAAATTTGACTAATCACAAAATGCTAGATAAAGTGATCCAATTCATATTTTGCAAGTTTAAACATTTATTTATGTCAAATGCCATTTAAAAAGGAGATTGTTTTTCTGTTTTCTTTTCAATAAAAACATAATTTTTAGCTCCTGTTGGCAGTGTGTGAGAGAAACACCACAATAGGTACAAGTTGTCAAGGAGCTATGCTCCCATCTATCACAAATGTTATCAACCTGGCTGATAGTCATGATCGGGCAGCATTTGCTATGGTAACACATGTCAAACAGGAACCTCGAGAAAGAGAGAACAGTGAATCCAAAGAAGAGGTAAGATTGATTTTTTTTAAATTTAATTTTTGAAGAGATTGAAATGCTTCTCCCCCCACCCCCTTCCCCAAGGAAATTTTAGCAATCATACAGCATTTACATGTCCCATTCCTGAATGAGAGGTTTTAATTTATTTTTTTCTCCTCAGTTTCTGAACAATTTGCCATTCCATTCAGCTTTGAGATTCTTGGACACCATTTCACTGTTCACATTATTGTCGTTTAGTATTAATAAGTGGACAGAGTCCTGGATTCATTCTGGAGGGTCTGAATTCTGATCCTGCCTCAGGAATTGGTGTGTGATTCTAGCTGGGCAAATCACTTGACCTCTCTCATGCTCAGTTTCTCATCAGTGAAAGTGGGGATAATAATGGTATCTACGTCACAGGATGGCAAAGATACAATGAGATAATATATAAATAAAGTGTTTTACAAATCTCAAAGCACTATATAAGTTATTACTATTATTAAACTTTGCTGACTTTTTGGTTTTCTTTCTGAAGAGAAATAGATTGTACCAAAGTATTAGGTATTGCTTTGAGACATTTAGTAACCTATACATGGCCACATTGGCTTCATTGAACCAGACAAATCTTAGTATCATGATCTTGCATCATAGCTTTAGAGCCTTAAAGATGATTTAAGAATTTTTTTTAAAGGAATAATCTAGCGAGTGGTGAGTAATTTTTTAAGGAGTTGATAAATTTGTATTTTTTGACTTTTTCTTGTAAAAGGAGCTCTCCTTTACTACTGAGATGTAAATTGGCCTTTTCCTGTATATCTAGGGTGTTTGTGTATTTGCAAGAGAAGCAGAAATATTGAAATTTTTCCGTATTATTGTTGAACCATAGAACTTTAATGAATCTGTCTTGTGATTCTTGTATAAGATAGCTGTTAAATTGTGGTGTCTTAAGAATACTTGGGAATAGCTAGTGGGCTCAGTGGATTGCAAGCCAGACCTAGTGATAGGAAGTCTTGGGTTCAAATTTGACCTCAGATAGTTCTTAGCTATGTGACCCTGGGCAAGTCATTTAACCCCCACTGCCTAGCCCTTACCCCTCTTCTGCCTTGGAACCAATACACAGTATTGATTCCAAGAGAGAAAGTAAGGATTCTTTAAAAATAAATAAAAAGAATCCTATGATTCTATAAGACTTAAAAGAATATACAAATAGTTCCAGTACTACATTTTGCCTGGCTTATGTTACTAAAGCAGCTAAGAAATTTCATACATATTTTACTTTAAAGAATGTTATTCTGGCTCCTAATAAGTCCAATTGTTGTCAGCTTTAGTTTCTGCATTTTTTAAAAAAAAATCCTTACCTTTCGTCTTAGAATCAATACTATATATTAGTTCCAAGGCAGAAGAGTGGTAAGGGCTAGGCAGTGGAGGTTAAGTGACTTGCCCAGGATCACATAGCTAAGAAGTATCTTCAGGTCCAATTTGAACCCAGGACTATCCCATTTCTATCTCTGGCTCTCAATCCATTGAGCCACCCAGCTGCTCCCAGTTTCTGCCTTTTTAAAAAATTATTTTGATCTCATTTTAAGTACTTTAGTGTTCCTATCAGGATTCTAAAAAATGATACCCCCAAAACGCCAAGAGTAAGATATTTTTATGGAGCTAAATCATAATTAATGAAATGATTATAAAAACTTTCAGAGGATAACAAGGAATTTTTGAGTGCTATGAATTCAACAGGAGTTATACCAAAGTATTGTTCACTAGATTCAATCTAATTAAAATTTTTATTTGATTTAGGATGTGGAGATAGATATTGAGTTAGCTCCTGGAGATCAGACTAGCACACCTAAAACCAAAGAACTTTCTGAAAAAGACATCGGTAACCAATTACACATGTTGACCAACAGACATGATAAATTCCTTGACTCTCTTCGGGAAGTTAAGGTTTGTATATTGGAATGATAACTTTTTATCTGAAATCCTAATATCCCCTTATAAAACTGACCTTTCTTACATTTCAGTAGCATAATTCACTCTTACCGTCCTGGAAGACTCTAAAGTCATGATCTTATTTAAATAATGTAGAGTTATATTTTCTGTTGAGGGGGCGGGGGGGGGGGGGGGAATGGAAGAGTACAGAGTACAAGATGGGTTAACTATCATTTCCTCAGTTCCTTTTGTTAAAGGAAATGGAAAAATTGTTAATACAGTATATGTGCTTTTTCTTAAGTATAAAAAATTGATTAATGAAGACAAAATAGATCAATATGCTAAATAGTATAAAAAGCCATTCCAGTACAGTATGAAATTTGGCCTGATAATGTAAAAAGCAAGGGGAGTTTGGAAATGTAAAGGGACCAGATGTGTTGTGTTGGGCCAGTATCAAAAGATTATCTGTGGTTTGGGAAGGCCAACAAATCCCAGCCAGGCAAAGCCTGGACTGAGGCTACACACACAGATAACTTGGTGAAATGGGAAAGTAGGTTTAATAAAAAGAACAAGGTAGAAGGGTCTGGGATAACCTAAAACTAGTTTTCTTTACAGAGATTTCTTCAGAGTGATTTTCCTACACTAATCCTTTCCTCACTGCCTGAATTCCCAGTCCCTGTTCCTTGCTAAGCTACAACTAAACCTCCCTTAGCTGGTTTTAAGGAAGGGGTCTTAATAGGACCCAGGGAAGGTCCTAGATCCAAAAGGACCCAGACCTAGTCTCACAATCACTGCGGATGGTTGGACAGGATGACCAGGTTCTGCTTTGATGGAATACAGCAAGCAGGACAGGAACAAGGATAAGATCAGCCACTAAGAAAATGCAGCCACGACTTCTAGATATGCTTCAGAGAGAGAACAGCTAACAGCCTCAGTACCAGTCTAACCCTTCCTTCAATGTTCCAGAATCTTCCTGCTGGTCTCAAGCCACTTCTCTATGCAAACTTACACATTTTCCTACATAATTCATCTTTTCCTTATAACAATAAGAACTTTTTAATTTAGCCATAAATTATTTGTGTTTGTGGATAAGAGTTAAGAGAGAATGTGTTTTCATATTTGTGAATACATTTGTATTATTATTTCTCAGTTCCCCAAAAATTCTCAAATAAAATTGGAAAAATTTGGTTACAGAATCTGAGTTGGAAGGAACCAAAGAAACTATCTCAAAGTAGGATCAAATGTAAATCATCTCTGTGGCATTTAAAGCTCATTGGAAACTTGGCCTCTTCCTTACACTACTTTTCTTTTAAGATTCAGCTATTCTGGCATACTTGTAGTTCTTCAAGCATAGCATTACTATCTCCTGACTCAAATGTAGAGTGCTATACCTGGCCTTCTCTTTTACCTTTTTAGTTTTCTTGGCTTCCTTCTGAAATTCAACATTTTATAGGGGACCTTTCTTGGTGTCTCCCCCAATATTCCCTTGCCCCATGGCTGCTAATGCTTTTTCTTTTCATATTACCATAATCTCCATATATATATATATATATGCATTTAAATAACTATATATATAGTTTTTACATGCTTGCTCCCCTATTAGAATGGTATTTTTCAATCTGGGGCCTGTGAACTTGTTTAAAATAAAAAAAATAACTGTGATAATTGTATTTCTTATAATTTTTTTTTGGCAATCCCATGTATTTTAGGCATTTTAAAGCATTATTCTGAGAAGTAGTACATAGGTTTCACCAGATTGCCCAAGAAGTCCATAACACAAAAAAAAGATTGTGAACTATTGCATTAGAATGTATGTTCCTTGAGGGTAGGGACCTGTTTTTGTAGATTGACATTACTTTTTTTTTTTCTAAGCAATATTATCACCAGGACAAGGTATACTATAAAAATTTTTTTTAAGTTAGGTAGAATCTCTATTTATAATTCCTCTTTGAATTTATCAGTTTGAGTATTTATTGTAGTGAAATAGGTCTTATAGGATTGTTGTGGTCAAAAATATAAATATTTTAAATTAAATAAATTACTCTGTGGCCAATTTGGTGATTAATCCTTAATATTAACTAGGTTTGGTCCACAGATGATAGACATAGCCTTTCTTTTTCGTGTTGGACTTGCCAGAGTTGATAGCCTCTGGCATAGTTTTTGGGTCAGGAATGAAATAGAAGGAAAACTATAAGACTTTTAAAATGAGTTCAAAAGAAATAATTTTCTTATATATATATATATATATATATATATATATATATATACTATGAATACATGATAAAATGTGATAGAGAAATTGATATGTAAAAATGTATTTAAGCTTATTAGTAATAGAAGGAAAATTTTGGTATTGAAATCATTTTATGTAATGATTGAGGTGGTTTTACATTCAGATTTTATTTATATTCATCATATATACCATTGAAAATATGACATTTTTATTAGATTTTGTTAATTGTTTAAGAAATACATTTGATATAGATTGTGTTTTAATAGCATGCAAGTTTGATGCATTCAGTGGTCTGAATGATATAAAATATTGACCGAGCTAATTAATGTTGGTTTTTTTCTCTCTTTAGACGGGTGCACTGCTCAGTGCCTTTGTTCAACTATGTCATATTTCAACAACATTAGCAGAAAAGACCTGGATCCAGCTTTTCGCCAGATTGTGGAAAATTCTCTCAGATCGACAGCAACATGTGAGTTAGTGATTTTTTTTAATACTTTCTGACTAGATATTAATATTTCAGAAAGATGTAATTTTTAGCTCTTGCTGTTTTTTAAACTTATTTTCTTCAGTATTTACATTGTTAATATCCCAGAAAGAAAAAGCCTTGCTTGTTTTTTTTGTTTTGTTTTGTTTTTTAATTTTTTTAAGTTAAAGGAAACTAGCAGATCCTTGCAGTAGAGTAAATGATCAAAAATGTTACTAAGCTGTGTGAAAGAAGGGATGCTGACACTGTATTTATTTTTAAAGAAGATCTAAAACCTAACACCTTTATTTTAGGCTCTTGCAGGTGAAATAAGCCCGTTTTTGTGCAGTGGTAGTCACCAGGTCCAAAGAGATTGCCAGCCAAGTGCTTTGAACTGTTTTGTGGAAGCCATGTCACAGTGTGTCCCTCCAATTCCTATCAGACCCTGTGTACTGAAATACTTGGGAAAAACTCATAATCTCTGGTTCCGTTCCACATTAATGCTTGAGCATCAGGCTTTTGAAAAAGGTCTGAGTCTTCAAATTAAACCCAAACAGACAACTGAATTTTATGAGCAGGAGAGCATAACTCCACCTCAACAAGTAAGTAATCTCTTTTTTTAAAATTAGGAATATAGTTTTAAAAACCGAATTCCTAAAAATTAATCTCATAATAAATAAAAATTAATCTAGGAGGCTTTTTATTAAATTTTTGAGCATTTATTAGTAAAGAGAGAGTAAGAGAGAAATAAGGTTTCCAGACTTTCTAACTTAAGGTAAAAATTCAGTCCTGGATGGAATCTTGCAAAAAAGATGGTGAGAAAGGTAAGAGGTCTCAGAGAAAGCAAGTCATACCAAAGATAGGTATGGAAACAAAGAACCTGACTTGGCTTCCCTCACTGACTCTTCAAACCTAAGCTCCTCTTCCTGGATTCTTCCATTGACAAATGGCTTGTCATCTGACTTGTGTGGTACCCTCATGCTGTCACGTCAGACTTCTGACTATGTGACTCCTCTGAACATCCACTGGGGTGAGTCTTTTCCAGGATTAGACTGGGTGGAAGATCCCCCAAATATTCAATTAAAACAATCTTAAATTGCCATGAAATTGCTGTATTTTAAGTGTTCTTACCATAACTCACAAAATATTTTAGTTTCATGTTAATTACTTGGTGTGTTTTCAGGAAATTTTGGATTCCCTTGCTGAACTTTATTCTCTGCTGCAAGAGGAAGATATGTGGGCAGGTTTATGGCAAAAGCGGTGCAAATTTCCTGAGACAGCAACAGCTATAGCATATGAGCAGCATGGATTCTTTGAGCAGGTAACCATTATTTAATCGACTTTTGTAATTGATAGGAGATTTGTGTGCATAATATATTTATTTTAAAGATAATATAACCTGTAAATTATGGGGGTTTTATTTTAATAAGAATTCCAGTTATTGTGCTAAAAGTATTTTCTATGAGAAAGGGCCCCCATATGAAAGTCTGGTATAAGAAAAATGTCACATTTGTAGGATGAAATCTTTTAAAATGGAATTTTTTTATGCTATCATCAGGTACTGATCTAGAAATTGTCTTAAATCATTACTTATATTTAGCAATACAAAATTCCACTTGGACTCCATTTTAGTTTTATTTTTGCTTGCACAGGATTTGAAGTCAAAACTGTCCAGATATACAACTTTGTGCTCAGTCACTTAGCATTTATCAAGCTCCTACTATATACCGAGTGCTAGGGATACAAAGAAAGACAAAAAATAGATAAGGGAAGTTTGGAGTAAGTTTGGGGAGGTTGGGGGAAAATAATGAATTCAGTTATGGACTTGTTTTAGTTTAAGATGTCTATAGGGCAAAAGTTTAAGCTTTTTTAAAAAGCATTTGGCGATATGAGATTAGAAGTCAAAAGAGTTGTTAGGACTGGACAAGTCAGCTATTAGTCATCAAAGTCTTCTGTTTGAAAATAATCGAAACCATGCAAGATAATGAACTATCAAATGGAGTGGTATTGGGGGGGGTGAAAGACAGTCTTGTTGGGGACCCCTACTGTTGGTAGGAATGATGTAGATGAAAAGGAGAGAGTAGTATCAAGAAAAGTTCCCTTAAAATACACAAGATTCCTTAATATAATAATGCAAGGAATTTAATTAGGAAATTCTAACTTGTGTAATATTAATATAGAGAAATGCAATAACTGATCTTTATTTTCCTTTGTGTTCCTATGAAAATTAGACACTCTCTTGGTCCATCCATAACATTCTTGGAGGATCTCTTTGAATAGTGAATTGAATAAGTGAGGCCCTATGTTAATGAGAAATGAGGAAGGAAGCCATGTTTGTTGCTTCAGAATAACTGAGTTGCCTGAAGTTAAAAAAGTCTTTATACTTTTTTCAAATCTTGATTGGTTTAGTCAGATACTAAAACTTTTTTTTTTTTAAGGCACAAGAATCATATGAAAAAGCAATGGAAAAGGCCAAAAAGGAACATGAGAGGAATAATGCATCTCCTGCTATTTTCCCAGAATATCAGCTTTGGGAAGACCACTGGATTCGGTAAGCTTCTGAGATTGGTGGTGTTCAATTTTATTTCTCAAAAATTTATTTTTTCCTTAAATTTTATTTTATTCCTTAATTTTCTCCTTAAAAATTTGTTCCTTAAAATACTAGTTTTTAGAACTGTTTGAGATTCTGTTAGTCAATCAGAAAAACATTTGTTAAACTCTTATACTATATAAGCACTAAACTTAGAAAAACCAAAACCAAACTTTGTCTTCATGGAAATTTATAATTCTAATAGAGGAGATTACTTGTACATAAATAGATATATTACATGGAATATACAGAGTAACTGGAAAGTAATCATAGTGTTGTAAACTAGCAGCTAGAAAGCCTTGGAGAAATAAATGGAGAAGGCAGCTATTCTGTGTTTAGTACATAAGGAAAGATGAGATTTGGATTATAGCTAGTGGTTTCTTTCTTCAGTCTTTTTGCCTGCCATAGTAGGATCTGGTGAGGATTTAAGAGTGGGGAAGAAGTGGGTATGTTTGTATACAGCAAGGAAAAAACCAGGAGGTAGGGAGATATTGAAGATTAGAGAGTATGTAGAGATTATAATAAGCACAATTTTCTGGAGAAGACAGGATGAGATTAAGAGTACAAGGTTTGACCTTGGTAGAGAAGGGCCACCTCTTCTTCTGACACTGATCTGGAGGAGATTGGTAGTGGGGAATGATGTCAGAGGTTATGAGATGAGAAAGGAAGCAGAGGGTACTCTCCAGGCTCAGCAAATAACCTCCATTAAAAATTTTTTTTTTTTGTTTTCTGTAAAGTGAATTAAAGTCTTCAACTAAGAGGCAGTGCCAGAGGGATGCTTGAGGAGAGTAGGGAAGGTTTGGAATATCTACTGTGTTGTTCTCCAGATAAACAGTTGGAGAGAAGTTAAGTGTATATATATATATATATATATATGACTTTAGTATAGTTTCATGACTACATTTAGCTCTACTTGGTGGGAATAAAGGTCAATGGCAGAAGATTTCTGAGATTGAGATTTGGTAGGTCACATTTGGCAACTGGACACGGAAACATGGTATTTTAGAGTAGAAAATGGTATTGAGTTAATTGGTTCACTAAGATACAGAGATTGAGAAAAAAGTAGAATGTAACCAGAGTAGGGGTGATAGTTTGGAAGACTTTTAACAGTAAATGTATTGTAGGTCAAGATGAACATGAAGAATAGGGTTAGGGGCAACTAGATGGCTCAGTGGATTGAGAGCCAGACCTGGAAACAAGAGCTCCCGGTTTCAAATTTGGCCTGAGATACTTCCAAGCTGTGTGACTGTGGGCAAGTCACTTGATCCCAGTTGCCTAGCTCTTACAGATCTGTTGCTTTAGAAGCTTTACTTAGTATCAATTCTAAAACAGAAGGTAAGATTAAAAAAAAAAGAAAGGAATAGGGAAGTTGAACCCTTTTGGTGATGGCATTGCAAAGAGGTAGGGGAGGTAGAGTCTTAAATTAGGTAGATTGAGGAACTGGGGACACTTTTAAGTTGAAGTTTCCTAGTGTGACAGCAGGAATTGGCATAGTATGAAGATAGGATTAACTCTCCCCTTGCCTATTTTTAGCTAATCAAATCAAGAACTTAAAGTATCCTACTTGACATTTTAGCAAGTGACTTGTTATCTCACTTAGTGTCAAGTAGGGGTACTTTAAGTTCTTGATTTGATTAGCTAAAAATAGGCAAGGGGAGAATTAATGCTATCTTCAGAGGAGGGAGAGGGTGAGGGAGAAGGAGAGGGCACTCACTATATTATTGATAATGGGGAATAAGTAGGTTTTGAATTTAGTGAAAAATTTGAATATTAATCTCAGGGGAACAGAGGTAAAGAAATTTTTGAGTAATAGAAGCAGAGAGAAAGTCAAGAAATGGTGATGGCAAATAGAATAACTATTCTAATTTCCCCTACCAGAACCAGTAAGTGGGTATGCAACAAAGCACAACTATCCCTACAGAGCATGGTGATGGATCCATTGTTACCTGGAGGGGGCCATGTCTCCATGTGCCAGAATATGGAAGGAGGAACCAGGAGAGAGGAAGGGGTGGGGACTGAATCTAAGATTTCATTGGGCTACAGAACTCCCAGATGAGGAAATTCCTCTACCATTGTAGTCGAATCCTTTCTATGAAACAATCTCAGGAACAATGAGTGGTCGAGTGACTTGTTCATAGCATCTGGCAATATGTACTAAAGGTACAACTTCAACCTAGGTTGTTTGGCCTTGAGTTGGCTTTTTGTCAACTATGACAAATTCTTTAAAAATGTAAAAAGTGTGGTTTTTTTTTTTTAATTACAGAGGGGTGGGTATATCCAAAGGTTGCAAGTGGGGAGGGCAGGCAAGTCTAGAGGGTCGAGGTGGAGGGAAGCATAGAGTAAGTTTAGGACTTGAAATATTTGCTCTTCAGAAACCAGGATTCATAATCCCTACAATGGGGAAACTTAAAAGAATATTCTCTTTATTGGGAAATAAGTCCAGGCAAAGTATCAGTGCATGGGGAGAAAGCATGGGAGTGGTAAGTTCTGTCCAATTTCGTAGCTGCTAGGTGTTATGGGGTATCTGGAAGTCCTGGCAGACACATGCAGGGACAATTTTAAGTGAAAATTTTAAATTCTAAATGAGTGGCTATTCTTTGAAATGGACTTATAAAAGGGAAATGGGGAGGAATTCTTTAAGTCCAGCCTAATTCCTTTTTGGATAATTGGTACAAACTTCCTTGGATATTTAGGATTTTGATAATTTGAATTATAACTTAAAGTTTGCCCATAACTATTTTGGGGTATCATGTAATTAGTTACTCTTAGGAAGTAGATTCACTTTCAAAAGGTGAAAAATATATTTCTGATTTGTACGTACTTAACTCTAATAAAGAAGCCTATTTGTTTGTTATTTTTGTAGTATTTCTCTCCTCCACTTCTCTTCACTACCCATACTCTGGCTTTGGAAAGTATATGAAATACTTTACAACAATTTTTTTAAACTTTGAATTGGTATGTTCTATTAAACTATTGAAATTTTTATTTTTATAGCTGCTCTAAAGAGTTGAACCAATGGGAAGCTTTGACAGAATATGGCCAGTCAAAGGGGCATATAAATCCTTATCTTGTGCTGGAGTGTGCTTGGAGAGTGTCCAATTGGACTGCAATGAAGGAGGCATTGGTTCAGGTAAGATGTTCTTTTCCTTGCAATTCTGCTTCTCTTTAGAAAGTTAGAATGTGTTCACATTGATCTTGCAGAGCTTCATTATTTCAGTCACATCATTTACTTTTTATGGATGAGGGTACTAGATTAGAGATTGAAGTTTACATCATATAATTTAGGTTTTTAATAAGGCATTTGACAAAGTCTTTTCAAGGTCTCATTTCAATCTCCCTTTGTATTGACTCCTTTTTTGCTGCTTATAAAATCATTAATTTGGGGGGTTAGGGAAGAGAAACTTAGTATACCTCTACCTTTGTCTTAACCTGTCGAACTATATCTCTCCTCCTTTTCTCATCCGTACTCCAAGAAAAATTTGTCTACACTTGTTTCTTGTTCTCACTTCTCAAACTTTGTAATCTGGCTTCAAACCTCATTATTCAGTTGATATTCCTCTTTCTGTAGTCAGCAGGGACCTTGGCCTTCTCTCAATACTTATTCTTCTTGATTTTCTATGGCATTTGACACTGCATATACACTCCTCCTTTCTACCCTTTCTTAGTCTCTTTTGCAGAATCATCAACAATACCATGCCCTTATCTGTAAAAATTCCCCAAAGCTCTGTTCTGGGCTTGCTCTGCTTTTCATTACATAGCCCTTTCTCTTGGTGACCTCATCAGCTCCCTGTGATTTTAATTATATGAAGCTACTTGTAAAGATATTTTTATTTAATCAAAAAGGAGTAGGGGAAAGGGATGGGGAAAGAGAGAAAGACTACTTTCCTTGATGCTTCCTTTAGCTTGCTATTTTATTCTATGGCTGCCATATAGGCCGCCTAGCCATGCTCATATGGAAGTCCGGCCAGCATCAGGCATGAAAGAGAAGACTCCAAAATCCCCTCTTGCTTTAGTTTATAAAACTTTTTCTCTGCCTGCTGATTCTCACACGACACATCTCCAGAGCTTTCTATTTTGCCTGGGCTGTCCAGGCCTACCTCAGTTGCTGGCTTTTCCAGCACCAGAGTTTTATTCTAGTCTCATGATCAGAGTCCCCCTTCAATGATTTCCTTAACAAAACCCCCTTCCTTTGGGAGACCATCATGTTAAAATGCCCTTACTTGGGATTTTCAGGAGATTAACATGTCAGATCTCCCCAATGAATCATTTCACATATAGAGAATGTACATTTAAGATTCTCTCACTGGGGGTATAAAATACTGCATCTTACATAGAAAGAATTACAGCAATCTGGGGAATAAGAGAGAAAGAGAAAAAAAATGAATGATGGGCACATTGACAAAAAGCCAACCAGGGGACATTCCCCATTGGCGTAAGAGTTTACAATTAGAATAAATGGTAGGTTCAACCCCCTTCAGTTCAGTTCATTATATCTAAAAGTTCACTCTGGATCTCTTGATGTAGTATCTGATTTCTGCAAGCATCCTTATAATATCTTCTCTAGAAGATCCACTTTTCCTTGTCCAGAGTATAGGTGATTTTCTTTTTCTAAAATTACATGAAAAGATCTTAAACTTTGGATTGTAGGATACAATCCTCCCTTCAGGAAGATATAGGTCATCAACAATAGAATTGCCCCGGGATGTGTGGCTAAGCTAGGAGGTATATGATTCAATTAAAAAAAAAAACAAAAGACAGGAGAGGAAAAAAAAATTAGATAAACTATATATATATATATATGTGTGTGTGTGTATACATATATATATATATACACATATATATACAAAATCCTATTTGTATAAAAATAATGAATGAAAAATTAAAATTGTAACAGCACTTAACTCCCAGGTCTGTTCTCCCTCTTGAGTTCTAGTCCGATATCATCAATTACTTGTTCGACATTAGAATTTTATGTCCCAGAAGCATCTCAGACATAAGATGTTCAAAACAGAACTTGTCTGTGCTCTCACATCCTCATACCATTCCACAAATTCCTTATCTTCTGAACTATCTTATTACTTTTGTGGGGAATCGCTATCCTTCCAATCACCCAGATTTACAATCTTAGTGTCATGCTTGACTCCTCTTTTGCTCACCTCACATACCCAGTCATTTGCCAAATGCTATTTTTTCACAATATCTTTGTGTCTGCCCCCTTCTCTCTATTCACATAGTTATATAGACCGTTATCACCTATTGTCCAGGTTACTGCAATAGTATTCTAATTGATCTTCTACCTCAGGTCTCTCCCTGTTCTAATCTGGTCTCCATTTAGCCATCAAATTGCATTTTCTAAAATGTATGTCTGACCATGTCATTCCCTTCAGTGTCTCTTGGTTACCTTTAGGGGCAAATATAAACTTATTGGCCATTTAAAGCTCTTTGCAACCTGACTCTTTCCTATATTACCAGCCTTCTTTCATATTATTCCCTTTATGTACTTTGTGATCCAGCTGTCCTAGCCGTCTGACTTTTTCTCACAGAGAATTTTTAACCTTTCTCATTCTCAGTTTTCTTATTTGTAGAATGATGGAGTTGGGCTTAAAGCTTCTAAGATTTTTTCCAGCTTTAAGTCTATGATCATATTGTCTCCCATGCTTGGAACCCACTTCCTCCTTTCCTCTGTGAATTTTTGGTTTCCTTCAGAATTCAGTTCAAGTACTACCTTCTACTTGAAGACTTTCCTCCTCTCTCCAGTTACTATTATCTATCTCCCTTGCAACATTACCTTATTCTTATTTTGTATATTGATATTGGCGTCTTCCTTTCCACTACTAGCTTTTATAAGGGTCAGACTGGTTCATTTTTATCTTTGGATCCTTAATGTTAATTTGCCAGACTTCATATTTTGTAGTGCCTGGCAAATAATAGTTGTTTAATAAGTTCCGATTAATTTGAAGGGGGTTCTCTGTTAATGTGTTACCTGGCTCTGACCTGACCTTCTAGTATTCAGCACTTTGGAAAAAATGTTAGTGAAACATAGCACACTTATCATATTTGTGAATGATTGTTAGTTGGGAGAAAAAGATTGAGTGACATTGAGTTACAGAATCAAGATCCCCCCCCAAAATCTTAATGGGGTAGAATATAATAGAATGAAATTTCTTGGGGGATAAATGTGACATTTCACTTAGTTTAAGAAAACCATTACTTTTGGGGAAGAAGTTGTTAGAAATCAGTTCATCCAAAATGGCAATAATTATTTCCCTGCCTAATTGTCTCTAATTTCCTAAGAATTAAATTGTGAGTTAGTTACCAGTCAACTAGCTAAAAATCTGGACTATGTGAAGAAATGTGTGCAAGAAGTTTATGGTTCTTCTAGCTTTTATATATGGGGAAAGTTTAAAAAAAAAGCAGTTTCTTTTTTTGTCAGATTTGCTGATACAAACAATTCTGCAATTTCAAAGGAAAAGTGAATTTGAATTATATGAATATAGTTGGCTTTAGGAAAGTAAATTATATATAGAATAGCAATGATTATAGGATAAAGTAAATGAGGAGCTGCAAATGTAGTATGTTTAAGCATTTCCTCATTACCTGAAAGAGTTTTCATAAAGCAATAATGTCTACATTTTATTGGACCTCCAGGACAAATTTGTTAGAATTCTATTTCCACTTTGACTAGTTTCTTTTGATAGTCATCTTATCTCCGAGACATGAAAATTATGGGTATTTATATGTTAAGGGATAAAAATGCCTCTGGGTGGCAGCATGCATATAGTGGATCAGCAGGAGATCAGAACCATAATGTTTAATTATGATGGCAGCACTGAGACAGCCCCAAAACATGACCAATTCCTTTGATTTCACTGGTGCCATACAAAGAACATAAAGACATGTTGAAGTACTCAAGTTCTAGAGTGACAAAATATGACTCAGCAGTTTGGTATAGAAGATGTAATTAAAAGAAATAATTAAATATTAATTCCAGAAAATAGTTAACAGATTTTAACTGTTATAAGATAATCAGTTATCTTCTGTATATTGATTGGCTTTGCTCATTGCTAGTGGGAAAAGGGCAAGAAAGACATGAATAAGTTGTGAATTGAAGTTTTATTTACTGTGCGTTAAATGTGATTTAAGAGACTTTAATGAACTTATTCTGGGTGTAAACTGCTAATCATGCCACTAGAATTACTTCAGGCATGAGCATTTTACTGTAAAGTTTGTTGAAGCAGTTAACTAAAATGAACAATAGTGACACCAAGATTGCAGGCTTTAAAAAGAAGTAGTGACACACTGTGGACTGAACACACAATCACAAAACCACCTTCCTGTTCTCTTAGTTTTGTAAAGTTGGTTGATGAGGGAGGTAGCATCTTGAAGATATTGTTGTCTTTCAAAAGTATATATAGATATATAGATGTAGATAGATATCTGCCACTTATGAGGCAGATAATGCTAATGGTGATTTATATTTTTTTCGATAATGTCAAATTTATGCATTTGGGTTGCTTTACCATCTTTGGAGGGTTTTGAGCCTTAAATTACAACAGATTTCCATTTGTATATTGTCTTTCCAATTGAAGTTACCTAGCAGTTCCTGGTTAACCTTACACAGATGAAGAAGCAGAACTTACGAAGTTTGCAGATTTTAGAAAGAAGGATGTCCCCATTCTTGTAACATTTTGCAAGGGAATAACATTTTGTCAACTTTACATGGAAAGTGCTAATTCTATGATATCTTTATTCATGAGAAACATTTCTAGACCTCAGCAGACAAAACAACATTCATCAGATAACTACCATCTGATGTAACATTAGTGAATATAAAACAGTGCGTCAAATGCAGTAATTGATTTTAGCTTAAGTTACAACTGACAAAAGGCAGAAGACACAAATAAATCTTAAGACTTCATGAGCAGGAGCTGTGGGACTGGGCAGTACAAGATGGAGAATAGCATACATTTGAGGAGTTAGGCCCTTCCTGTTTTCTAGAGTTTCCTAATATATCAGGATTTTCTCAAATATCTCTTAACATTTTATAGAGCGAAGTAAGGAAAACATTTGACCTTTTTTCATATTTTTCCTTTTCAACTTACTCAGAATTAAGTTCTTAATCACAGTCCTCATTATAAATAAAGGAAATGCCCTGATGATATGTTGTATTCATTATTATGATAGAATTTTCAGTTGTACTATCATAGTAGGTTTGACACCTGGTCCTAACTCTAATGATGGCTGCTGTCACCCACAGGATTAAGGATAGATTTTTTTCCCCCCTGAATTGGTAGATTGTTTGATTTGTTTCCCATCTTGAAGTACAGAACATCCAAACTGGAAATGATTTCTCTTCTTCATTTGATATTTTTTACTCATTAAAGTTAAATTTTATTTATTCCTTCTTTTGGGCCTTAGAAATGGTTTTGGCATCACCAGAACCTAGACATGTATATCCTAAGAACCCATTGTACTTAATACATTCTCTATCATAGTTAGCTGTTAATTCTCTCTCATAGTGTTCACAGAGAATTTTCTAAACCTTCTCTCTTAAATATTCTTGTTTTCTCTTTTTCAGCTAAGAACCTTACTTCACCCTTCCTGAAAAAAGTAGACCATTCACAGTTAGCTTCCTCCTCTCCACATATCAGATATTGACAGCATCTCTCATTCTCTCTTCTTTTACTCTTAACTCTGATGAAGAGATGATTCTTCTCGTCAAAATTAAATCCTTCCTCATAGACCCTTGATTTCATTCCTTACTGTCTTTTCTAGCAGATTGTCTCCCAGAATCACCCCACCACCACCACCACTATTCAGTTTCTCCTTTTCCTGTTGCTTTCAAATGTTCCCAGGTCTCCTCCAGTCTTAAGAAAAACAGAGCTGATACCCAATCATCCCCCAAGCGATTGTTTTATAGTTCCTTTTTCTTTCATAGCCATAATGCCTTTACTAACTCTTTTCTGCTCACTTCTCAACCCTTTGTAATCTGACTTCTAGCTTCATTATCCAACTGAAACTCCTATCTCCAGAGTCATCAGTGAGCTCTTGATTGCCAGATCTGATGGCCTTTTCTCAATCCTCCCTTTTCATCTCTAGCATTTGACACTACTGACCAACTTGTTTATACCTCTCTCTTAGATTTTGTGACACTGTTGTCTCTTGGTTTTCTTCTCTATCAGTCTCTTTTGGTAGTTCATTATTCATATTGTATACCCTAACTGGTCCTAGGTTCTGACCTGAATTCTCTTGTATGTATATGTATTTTTGGATCAACGAATTGATATAGATAGAGCAGCACTTTATAAATATTTGTCACTCAGAACTATTTTGTTAGAATCCTCTGAACTTATGATAAACTAATGCATTATGAAAGTCAGAAATAAATCCTATATTTGATCAATGAATACTAAGGTTAACACACTCCCTTTTTATTGGCTAGCAATGTGCCATACCTTAAGCTGAAACCTAACCATTAGATTATTTCTAAAATTTTAAAGATGCAAGTATGAATATTTTAACCCTAATTTTTAAAATTATAAAAGCAAATTGAAACAATATCGCTGCATTAATGAATTGAAAAACAAAACTAGAAACGATAGTTTAAACTCTCTTCACTAATTAGTTCATATAACCCTTCCCTATTCACCTCCAAATAGTACTGACACCAGTAGTTTTTTATTCCTGTCTCCCCAGTGCTGAGATGAGCTTTATATTTCCTTTCTATACTACTCTTAATTTTTACTCAGAAAGAATCATGTTTGTAAATTTACAATTAATTATTCAGAAGAGGACTCATGGGCTGAGTTTTTAAAGACTTCTCAGTCTCCAACTTGTTTTGAAAATAAAAATCCCACACTGTCCCACCTTCCTTCATGGCCCATCTAATATTCTGGTCTCTCATTACTTAGCTCCTCATTTCAGCTTGTATGATCTCCATCTTCACTTTACTTCTGATTCCTACTGACTTTTCTTGGCCACTTTTAAATTTCTCAGTTTCTAAGACTGAACTCTGGCATTCTCTTTTTTATTCATAGTTCTCTTCTTACATCTTTCCCATGCCCTGTGTTTCCTTTATCTGTTCTTTAGTGTATAAAAACTTTGTAGTATTTCAGTGTTCCTTTCATTCAGTCCATCATCTTTGTTCTGGTTTCACCTTCCTCCTTTTCCCAGGCATGAGTTATGACCTGAGCCAGGTTGTCAATATATAGGACAGATAATGTGAAATCTTGTGGAAATAAAATCTGTAGAACTTGGCAGTTTGGTAATGAGGGAAAAGGGACAAGTCACAAGTTCTTAACCTAGAGTCCCTGGGCACCTCACCAGTGTTCCTGACTAGACTTTAGTGGGTCCAGAACTTGGGTGGGAAAAAATGTATGCCTTTATTTTCACTAACCTCTAATGAATGGAGGCATTTTCTTCCATTGTAAATAACAAAAATTATGCTGAGGAGGACTCAGGTTTTGCAAGCCTTCTAAGGGTTCCATGAAACAGGAAAGGTTAAAAACTCCCTAATGGTTAGTATAATACCCAATCAGTGAAGTAAAAAGGTGCATAAAATTTGTGAGGCCCATAGTGAGAAGTTGGATCATTATTGACTAAAGGTATTGGGGAATACTTTAAAGAAGCAACTCTCTAGTCTTAGGAATCATTTACCTACTTAAAAGTTATTGATCCCACTCCCAAGAGCTTTTGTTTAAGTAATATATATGTGTGTGTGTGTGTGTGTGTAATTAAAACTGATAAAAACTTTAAAATAGCAACAATTAGACCATTTAACATAAATAACATTTTTTATTTTAAAGAGTTGTATTTTCACAAAAAAAAATCAGAATTAATTTTACAAATTAATGTCTGGCTCAGTATATAACTGACTTCATCTGCTTCTGTATTCAGTCTGCTGCAATAAGTTATTTTAGTTTAAATACATGTTAAGAAAATCTGACTATCAGATATGTAGTTGGAAAAGGGAGGAGCATTTTAACTTGCAGATAAAATATTATTTAAGAAAATAGTTTTGACCTCCATAAATTCTCCACCTCCACCCCCCTCCGACCCCCTAAATTCCAGGGACCTAGAAGGATCTTCTGTCCACACTTTTGAGAATCACTTCTTTAAAGCATTTGAGCTAGAATTTAAAGTATGGGATACCATTCAGTAGGTGAAAGAGAGGGAAGATAGATATTTTAAGGCATAGCAACACTATGAACAAAGATACCAGAACATATTCAGTATACACAGCATAATCCATATATAAGGGAATAGTATGAGAATGTAAGGAAAGTAGAATGGCCCCAGAGCAGAGAGAGCCTCAAATGCCAAGCCAAGAAGTTTGGACTTTTATTGATAAGAACCGCTGGAGATTTTAAAATAGAGAAGTGACAAACATATATGGGATGACATACATAAAACTTGGACTAAAGAAAGGGTTGTGGGGAAAACTTATTAGGAGGATATTGCAGTAATCCAAATTGGTATAAATGAAGAGCCTGAATTAGGGTGATGATAATGGAAACAGAGAAGAGTAGGTAGATGCAAGAGATAATTATGGAATAGAAGGATGGAAGAAAAGGGCAGTAAATTACCTAGCTTTCCCAAATTCCCTCTTAAATAAGTTAAAATATTGCCTCAAAGCGAGTTCTAGAGTTGAAGAAATAATTAAAAGCCAGGAGAGAAAGCAATCATCCTGCCTAAGTCAACTTGGGAGGACTTAAAGAAAGATCTGATCTCCCCAGGATGGTGGTCTGGCCTAATTGAAGTGCAGGTACCACTGAGTCAATAAATAGTAAGCTCTGGAGATGGCTATGTTGGCTGTTACCTTAACTTTGGGAGCTTTAACCCTGCTGATTGGTATAGGAGTTAGACAGCTCATTAGGGGAAGTCTGTGGGAGTCCTTCTGCTGGCTCTGGATGTGGGGCCCCATCACATTAATTAGCCAGGGTCCCAGGCTGTGGCTACGGATAAGGAGAAGAGAGCACACATAGGTCAGTATGATTTCAGAGGGACTGGAGCCCTGCTGGTTCTGGTCAATTGAGCAGAGTCTCTGGTTTCAGTTCCAGGGCTGAGGAGTGAGCTAAAGCTTGTAGCTGCCTGAGGAATTATAGGGGGAAAGAGTGGTTTAAAAAAAAAAATTATTGTAGTGGTGCTAGGGCCCTTATTCACAGCTTAGGAGAACCTAAACCTAACATAAGTTAATAGACAAGAAATAGGGTATTTAAAAAAGAAAGAAAAACAAGAAAGAAACAATCCAGATAGCACCAATGGTGATAAAGATTAGGGTTCAAATTGAGAAGAAGACAGAAGAGCTACTTGTAAAAAGCTGAAAAGATGTAAAATGGCCAAATCCCCAAAAAAGAGTTCTTAGAAGATGCTTTTAAAAGAGACTTAAAAATCTATTAGAGACTGATGAAAAATTGGGAAAAGAAATAAGAATAATGAAAGAAAAGCAACAAAGTTATGAAAATTCAATTAATTGAAAAAAGAGATTCAAAAAGTTACATAAAAACTAGAATTGGGCAAGAGGAAACTAAAGACATCATAAGACTTTAAGATAAAGCAAAATCAAAAGAAATAAAAAAATTTGAAGAGAATGTAAAACATCTTATTAGAAAAAATTTCTGTAACCTGGAAAATGGATCAAGAGAGATAATATAAGAATTGTTGGACTATCTGAAAGTTATGATAAAAAACAGTCTAGACACTATACTTCAAGAGAGTATTATTAAGGAAAATTACCCTGATGTATAATTAAAGGGTGAAATAGAAATTGAAAAAATCAACCAGCCACCACCTGAAAGAGACCCCAAAGTGAAAACTCACATGAATATTATAACTTGAGTTTCAAAGCTCCCAAATCAAGGAGAAAATACTACAGTTTAACAAGAAACAATTTCAATATTGTGCAGGACAACACAAGATTTAGCAACTTCTACATTAAAAAACTGAAGGGAACGGAATATAATATTCTGATGAAGAAAGGAACTGATATTTCAACCAATAATAACCTATCCAGTGTTAAGGGTAAAAATTAGGGTTGTTGACTGAATATATTATTTTAGTGGTCACCAGGGATTTAAATTCAATCTCAATAAAATACTCAAGTCAGTTTGACATTTTTATGGTGGTTTAATTACAATAGTGGGAAGAAATTAAGAAGAGAGAGAAGAAAGAGAATTGGACTGCTCTGGCTGGGTCTGAGCCAGGCAGGAGTTCAGAGGCCTCTGCCAAGTGGCCTTCTCAGACTGTTAACTCTAGATCGGCTTCCAGCCATGAGGCCTCCTCCAAGATGAGAGATCTCCTTTCAGGAGGTAAAGGAAAAGAGGAATCAGCCTTGGTTTACTCACCAAGGTTGCTCAGGGAAGACGCCTCACCTAAACCATGCTACAAAGCTTCTCCCAGTAAACTCACCACCAAGCCACAAATGCCAAAACCTGCCAAGAGCTGTAAGCATGCCAAAACGCTGCCCAGAGCACCCCAAGCTGCTGAGAAAGCCCAACATCTCTGAGAGAGAGGCTGGAGAGAAGAAATGACGTGAAAAATGTAGACAGTTCTTTACATCACTTCCTGCGTTTCACATGTATCAACGGTAGCTTAAGCTTGGCTTAGGACAGCCCAGGGGATCTGTCAGTTGTTTCTGATTTGTCACTTGCTAGCACATGTCATAGGCCATCCTCCTCACAGTTAATCCTTAAGTGGGGGTGTATATATTCCTGGTTGTTAGAATTCTAAAGACTAAACAGGGTGGAGTAAATATAAAATTCACACCAGCAAAGCTGAGTGTAATCTTTTAAAGGAAAAAAATAATCTTTAATGAACTAAAGAAATTTCTGGTATTTTTTAGAAAAGATCAAAACTGAATAAAAAATTTGACATTCAAGAATTAGGAGAAATATAAGAAGGTAAACATGAAAGACATAAAGGATTTAATAAAGTTAAATTGTTTACTTATATAGAAAAATGACAATTCTAACTCTTGAGAACATTATCATTACTAGGGTAGTTCAAAAATATACGCAGATAGAAGGCTTGGAGTTGATTATGATGGGATTATTCTAAAAAAATTAAATTGGGTAGGGAGAAGTAAAATGGAACAACTGTTTCATACAAAAGAGGCATAAATGAAATAACTGTTACAGAGGAGTGTAGGATAGAGTTTAGAATGAATAGCATAGGAATTTTATTCTCTTTGGAATTGGGTTAAAGAGGGAATAATAAACATACTTAGAAGGACATAAAAATTTCTTAATTGACAGAGAAATAGGAGGGCTAGGAGAAAGGATAAGGGAAGGATTCTTAGAAAGGTGTGTGGTTAATAAAAATAAAGTCAGCTATAAACAGCTGAAAAAAAATTGCTCATGGAGAGACTGAGCCAATATAATAAAAGTGACAGTTTTACCTACATTAATCAGTCTACTTATTCAGTGTCATATCAATCAAATTGCCCCAAAATTTATTTTATAGAGCTAGAAAAAATAAAATAAAATTCATGTTCAAGGTAAAAAAAAAAGGTAAAAAATATCAAGGAATTGAATAAAAAAAATGTTGAGGAATGTGGCTTCCAGATCTGAAACTGTAATACAAAGCAGCAATCATCAAAATAACCCGATATTGGCTAAGAAATAAAGTGGAAGATCAATGGAATAGTTAGTATAAAATATCTAGTAGTAAATGACCATAGTAACATAGTGTTTGATAAATCAAAAGATCCAAGAGTTGGGGACAAGAACTCGTTTGACAAAAACTGAGAAATTTGGAAAATGCTAATGCAGAGACTGGAGATAGACCAATATTTTACTCTGTATACCAAGATTAGGTCAATGCGGGTACATAATTAGACAAAAGGGTGATACCATAACCAAATTAAGGGTGCGTAAAATATTTTTGCCTGTTAGATTTATGGATGAGGGAAGAATTTATGACCAAATAAGTGAAAGTACTTTAGGATGTGAAATGGATAGTTTTAATTATATTAAAAGTTTTTGTAGAAACAAAACCAGTGCATCCAAGATTAGAAAGAGCAGAAAATTGGGAAATATACATCAAGTATCTCTGATAATGGTTTTATTTCTCAAATGTATAGAGAACTAAGTGATAAGTATAGAGAACTAAGATAAAAATGTACATCATTCTCCAATTGTTAAATGGTCAAATGATAAGAACAGATAGTTTTCAGATAAAGAAGTTGAAGCCATATAGAATTATAAGAAAAATTAAATCACTATTGATTAGCGAAATACAAATTTAAAAAACTCTTGAGGTACCACATCATGCCTATGACATTGCCTGATATGACAGAAAAGGAAAATGATAAATGTTGGAGGATATGTGAGAAAACTGGGACACTAAAGCACTGTTGGTGCAGTTGTGATATGATCTAACCATTTTGGAGAGCAAATTGGAACTATGCCCAGAGGGCTCTAAAATTGTGCACACCCTTTGATGCAGCAATACCACTAGTTGGTCAGTATCCCAAAGGGATTTAAAAAAAGGGGGGGGAACAGGACCTGTTTGTTCAAAAATATTTATTGCAGCTTTTTTTGTGGGAGCAAAGAATTGGAAGTTAAAAGGTTTTTCGGGGAATGCCTGAACAAGTTGTATGTGATCATCATGGAATAATATTGTGCTATAAGCAATGATGAGCAGTATGGTTTAAAAAAATCTGGGAAGACTGAAATGAATTGATGTAGTGTGAATTGAACAGAACCAGGAGAACAGTTGTGTACATTGACAGCTATATGTTTTTTTTAATTTTTTTTTTATTTAAACCCTTACCTTCCGTCTTGGAGTCAGTACTGTGTATTGGCTCCAGGGCAGAAGAGTGGTAAGGGTAGGCAATGGGGGTCAAGTGACTTGCCCAGGGTCACACAGCTGGGAAGTGTCTGAGGCCAGATTTGAACCTAGGACCTCCCGTCTCTAGGGCTAGCTCTCAATTCACTGAGCTACCCAGCTGCCCCCGACAGCTATATTTTTTGATGAACAACTATAAATGATATAATTATTCTCATCAATGCAGTGAGCTAAGGCACTACTATCTGCCCTCTAAGAAAGAATTGATGGGAGTCTGAATGCAGACTGAAACATACTATATTTCATTTTAATTCTTTGTGTTTGAGATTTCTTCCATGAAATAATTAACATGGAAAAATATTTTACATGATTTCATATATAAAATCTATATCAGGTTACTTACTGTTTCAGGGAGGGGTCAGGATCAGAGAGCGAGAGGGAGGGACGGAGGGAGGGAAGAAGAAGAGAATTTAGAACTCAAAATTTAAAATAAATGAATGTCAAAAATTGTTTTTACACAAATCACTTAGCCTCAGTTGCCTAGCCCTCTTTGCCTTGGAACTTTGAATCAGTATTGATTCTAAGACAGAAAGTAAGGGTTTAAAAAAAAAGATAAAAAGGAATATGTTAAAAGCTCATGGTTAATGAAGTGATATCAATACTAAACATATGAACCAAATGCTATATTATAGCATGCAGATTTTTAAAGGAAAAGGTAAATGAATTCCTCTCTCAGAACTAGATATGTAAATATCTAATAAGAAATAAAAGATAAGTAAAAGCCAAAAAAAAATAGACATCAGGTTGATGTCTTAGATAAGCTTGATATGATAGACATCGGGAAAGAATTGAATGGTAATAGAAAAGTATAAAGATTGGTAATAATGAAAGCATATCTAAACTTATGAGTTGCAGGAAATGGAGAATTTATATATTTACATGCTTACATCAATAAAATAAAGAACAGATCAGTGAATTGGGTATACAATTGAAAAAGACTAGAAAAAGAACAAATTAAAAATATCCAATTAAATACCAAATTAAATTAAATCAAAAGAAACCATTGAATAAATAAAGCTAGAGTTGATTTTTATGGAAAAAATAATAAAATAGAGAAACCATTGGTTGCTGTGATTTAAAAGAAGAAAGTCATATCCCTAGTATAAAAAATGAAAGCAGTAAATATACCACTACTGAGTATGAAATTAGAGCATGCATAGTTATTTTGCCCAATAATATACTAATAAATTTAACAATTTAGGTAAAATGAAGATATTTATAAAAACACATTGCCTATTGTTAACATAAAAGAGGAAATAGAATATAAAACATAAAACCATTTTAGAAAAAGATTTTGAATAGGCCATAAATGAACTATAAATGAACTTCCTAAGAAGAAAAGCATCACAACTAAATGATTTACAAGTGAATTCTACCTAACATTAAAAGATCAATTAAATTCACATATTGAGTAAATTATTTAGAATAATAGGCAAAAAAAAGGGAGTCCTCCAAAACTCCTTTTATGAAACAAATATGTTGCTTATACCTAAACTTTGAAAACTTAAATCAGAGAAAGAAAAGATTATAGACTAGATTTCACTAATGAATATTGATGCTAGTGTTGGGTGATTAGAACAAAATACTACAAAGATTATACATTGTGACCAAATGGTATTTATATCTGGAACGTAGGGCTGGTTCAATATAAGGAAAGCTATTAACATAATTATAAGAGTAATAAAAGTAACAAAAAAAGATTATATCAATAGATCCTGAAAAGGCTTTTGACAAAGTACAACATTCATTCCTATTAAAAACACTGGAGGGGCAGTTAGGTGGCTCAGTAGATTAAGAACCAAGCCTAGAGACTGGGTCAAATCTGGTCTCAGACACTTCCTTGCTTTGTGACTCTGGGCAAGTCACTTAATCCCCATTGCCTCGCCCTTACCACTCTTTTGCCTCAGAACCAATACACAGTATTGTTTCTAAGATGGAAGGTAAGAGTTTAAAAAACAAACAAAAAAACCCTGGAAAGCATTGGTATAAATGGATTTTTCCTTAAAATAATAAGGAGCATCTACTTAAAACTATCAGTAAAATTATTTGTTACAGGGATAAACTAAGTGTTGCCAATAAAATCAAGAGCAAAACAAGAATGCCCATTATCACCAATTAGAAATGCTAGTAATAGTAATAAAGAAGAAAAATTAATTGAAATAATCTGTGCAATGAGATAATGAAACTATATTTTTGCAGATGATATGATGCTATACTTAGAAAATCTTAGCAATTCCATCAAAAAGCTTGTTGAAACAATAGTTTTAGCTGACTAACAGGGTATAAAATAAATCCACATAAACCATTAGCATTTTTTTTATATCGCCAACAAACCGCTGCAAGAGATAGGTCATTTAAAATAATCACAGACAGCATAAAATATTTGGGAGTATACCTACCAGGACAAATCCAGGAGCTATATGAACATAATTATAAATACTTTCTATATAGATAAAGTTGAGGAATACCAGTTGTTCATGGGTGGGCTGAGCTGATAAAAATGAGAATTCTGTCCAAATTAATCAATTTATTCAAAGGCATCTCAGTTGATTACCCAAAAATTATTTTATTGAGCTAAAAAAAAAGAAAGGAAATTCAATTGGAAAAACAAAAAGTCAGGAATATCAAAAGAATTAATGAAAAAATAAATATAAATGAAGGAGATCTAACAGTGCCCAGATTAATATTATAAGGTATTATTTATAAAAGTTATCTGGTACTGGCTAAGAATTTGAATGGTGAATCAGTGGAATAGAATAGATAATCTATAGTAAGTAATTATAGTAACTTTGTTTTTTATAAATGTTAATATTTAAGCTTTTGGGATAAAAATTTACTGTTCAATAAAAATTGTTGGAAAGACTAGAAAGTAGTCTGCCAAAAAGTAGGTAGAGACCTGTATCTTATAGCCTAGTTACAAAGTAGATATCAAGTAAATTCAAAGAATATGGGATATATTATTTATAAGATTTATGGATAGGTGAAGAATTTATGAAGAAATGAGATAGATCATTGTGAAACATAAAATGGATAATTTTGATTACATTAAATTAAAAAAAAAGTTTTGTACAAGTGTACCTATGTAGCCAATATTAGAAGGAATGCAGAAAAATTGAGGAAAATAATTTTTGGAGAAAAGATTTATCTCAAAAATTTAGAGAATTTTTTCAAATTTTGAAGAATATGAGTTGTTCCCTAGTTGACAAATGGTCAAAGGTTATGAACAGGCACTTTTTGGAGGAAGAAATCAAAGGAAATGATATAGGAAATTATGTTCTAAGTCATGATGACAAATACAGATTAAAACAACTTTGAGATACCATCTCAACATCTATCAGATAGACTAAAACAATAGAAGGGGACAATGACAAATGCTGGAAGGGATGTGGAAAAATGGGGACACTAAATACACTGTTGATAGAACAATGAACTGATCCAAATATTTTGGAGAGCAATCTGGAATTATATCCAAAGGATTATAAAATTGTACTTTTTTAACTCAATGATACAACCTGATGATTAGGGGAAAAGGAAAGTATGTGTTCTAAAATATTCATAGCAGCTCTTTTTTTGTGGTGACAAAGAACGAGAAATTTAAGGGGACACCCATCATGTAATGGAATACTACTGTGCTGTAAGAAATGATGAGCAAGTCGGTTATAGAAAACCATGGAAAGACTTGTATAAAATAATATGGAGTGAAATGAACAGAAGAACTTAGAGGACATTGTATTATTTGAAGAGTAAATGTGAATGGCTAAGCTAGTATGAGTAACATGTATATTCAAATCAATTACAAAGACCCTAAGAAGGAAGATGTTCTCTGCCTTTGGAGAAAGAAGACTATATATTGTATGGTTTCACATATATATCTGTGCCAAATGTTGGCCTTCTCTGGTGTGGTTTTGGGAGGGAGGAAGGGAAACAGTTTGGAATTCAGTTGTAACAAAATATTTTAAAAATTAAAAAGATATTATGGAGACTATAGAACATGGTAGTTTCTATAAAAGGAAAGAACTGAAGGTAAAAATCAAGGTATCAAAAATTAAGGACTAAGTTATAGTGGTACTACTGAAAAACAAATGACATCAGAAGGAAGTTCAGGTTTAGTCGTTTTTAAATTTAAGGTGTCAGTTGTAATTCTAGGCAGAGCTGGAGGGAGGGAGGGAACTTGTGCCAGCTTTAGAAGTATTATTTCACTTGATTCTCATGATAAGCCCCATGGGTTAGGTGCTGTTATTATCCCCCATTTTACAGCTGAGGAAATCCGAGGCAAACAAGTTCATAGACTTCCACACAATCACAAAGCTGGAAAGTGTCTAAGGTCAGATTTGAACTCATCTTCCTGACTCAAGGCCTGGCATTCTATCCATTGTGTTGCCATGCAGCCTCAAGTCCTAGAGTTTAAAAGATGATGAATAGAAGTCTACGTTTGGGATTCATAGCTTCTGGTATGATTCCCTACCCTTTGTCATGACTCCTTGACTCCAGTAAGTAATGTGGAGGCTGAATTTTATTTAACTTTGGCATAGAGGTTGAAACTATGGGAATAAATGAAATTGCTAGAAGAGAATATGTAGGGAATGAAGAGAAGAGAGGACAGAACCTTGAGGAAAGTGATCACTTCGGAGAATACAGTGAGAATCCCTGATATCTATAGAAACAACCATTAGCAGATATTATAGTTTTCCTTGACATGAATGGCTTCATCTTAGAATCTGGTCTTCATTTCATCTGAAGTGAGAAGGCACATACTCATCTTTGTCCATATATTTAAAACTCTTTCCAACCTGGCCCTGGTCTCCTAGACTAATAAAATCAACCCTCCTTGTTCTAGGTTAGATGATAATAAAATTCATACAGCAAGGCTAAAATGTCGATTTTAACTAATCTGCAAGGCTAATGGTAATAATACTCCCACAGTCTCCAGGAACCAGTACTCTGCCACTGCTCTGTGTTAGCCATAACAGGGGTACTTACACTCTTCATCTTGCCATCCATATGTTCCACTTCGCTCTTTAGAAACTCTTGATTTTTATCTTTTTAAGTTTCCAGTTCCCCCTACCTCATTCCTCCCAAGCCTACTTTTCATCCTCACTGTCTTCATCTTTCAATTTTTCCATCCATCAGTCCTTTTGCTGGCCATTGCTCTTTCTCTGGTTGTATTCTCTTCCCTTTCCAGTCTTGACCCTTTGGTCATCACATTCAGCTTTATGGTATTTTCCACTCTTGGATCCCTTGCTCTTTTGTTTTACTGCTGGGTCTTCCTGACAAAACCCTAAACCTGGATTATTCCATCAGCCTCCTTTGCTTTTATTGAGATGTTGCTGAACAGAACTAGGGGGAAACACAGAACTACCCTTACTAGAGTCACTATCATTTGATAGCTAATATCAAAAGGTTCTTCACTGTGAGTCTTTCTCTTAATATAGACTTTGAAGGTTTGGCCTATCAAAGTCTCATACAAAGAAACAGGGAGCTCACTTTGAGGGGAAATACTCAAAAAATGAGGAGGAGGGGCATCTAGGTGACTCAGTAGAATAAGAGACAGGCTCAGAGATGGGAGGTCCTGGTCTCAAATTTGACCTCAAACACTTCACAGCTGTGTGACCCTGGGCAAGTCACTTGACCCCAGTTACCTATTTCTTATTGCTCAACTGCAACACTTGGTATTAGTTCTAAGACAGATGGTGTTAAAAAAAAAAAGAAGGAAAATGAAGGGGAATTGGATGTTCAAACTCTGGGCCTTCATGTAAAGGAACATTTGGTTCTGGTCTTACCCTTATTGTAGTTAGCTTCTCCATCAGGGGTTTTTAAGTTTCCATGGGGCCAGGGACACCCCTGGGGCTGAGAGACTAGACCATTTCTTATCAGTATCTTATTGAATAGAGGAGTTGGTCCAAATCTATTCTCTCCTCTTTACTACTTTGTTCTATATTCTCTTCTAAGAAGCTTAATTCATACTTTAAAAAAAAAAGGCTATTTGCCAAGAGCCCCTATTCTCCCTGAACTTCTTACATAACCCTCACCCCCCCCCCCCCCCCAACTATTGCCTCCTTTATTTCAGTTGTTTTGAGGAGGCTCTTCTGCTGGCTAAGGCCCACGTATCTCCCCATGTACCTCCCCATGTTCCCTTGATCCATCCCTTCCTGTGTACCAGAACATTGCCCCAGCCTTATTTCCTGGGTACGGATGCCTTTCCTTCTACCTAAAGACAGAGCCAACCTTCCCATTCTTAAAAACAAAAGCCTTCATGAGAGCCTATTATGCCAATTATTGTCATCTCTCTGTCTATGCTTCTTTTTTTCTCATTTCCTTTTTGTTTTTGTTTTTTTAAACCCTTATCTTCCATCCTAAAGTCAATACTGTGTATTGGCCCCAAGGCAGAAGAGTGGGAAGGGCTAGGCAATGGGGGTCAAGTGACTTGCCCAGGGTCACACAGCTGGGAAGTGTCTGAGGCCAGATTTGAACCCAGGACCTCCTGTCTCTAGGCCTGGTTTTCAATCCACTGAGCCACCCAGCTGCCTCCTCACCTCCATTTTTTTAAACCTGCTGCAATCAAACCGACCTCATCATTCCATGGAAACTGTTTTCCCCCAAATTACCAACAATGATAGGTTAGTCGGTCAACAGACATTGATTCAGTAAGTACTTACTCTGGGCCAGGCTCCTGCCTAGAGCTGGGAATACAAGGAGAAGGGAAGTTGCTGCCCTCAAGGACCTCACAGTCTCCTGGGTGGAAGGAGCTGGGTAGGGCGCAAATCCTGGAGTGCACAAAGGAATAGGACTGGGCTAAAGGAAAGTTCTGGGAGGAGCCCTCCAATCAGAGCAAGTGGCTGCAGGGTAGATAGAGTGCTTTCCAATTCCAGGCCTGGAATGAGCCTTGAGGAATTGGGGCATGGTTGAGCAGAATAATCACTGTAATTTATGCTGATTATAATTCCTGCTATTGTAGTAACATTTCGCTCTACATGTGCTATCTAATTTGATCCTACAGGAACCCTTTTTGATAGGTGTTATTCTTATCTTTCTTTTACTGATAAAGAAACTGAGGCAAAGAAGTTAGGTCAGGCAACAAATACACATTTTTAAGTGCCTACTATATAATAGTCACTATGACAAGCACTGGGGATGCAAAAAACAAACTGACCTCAAGGACCATCATTCTAATGGGAAAGACAACATACAACAACTATGTACAAATGAGCTGAATACAGGCTAAATGGGAAATAATCAATAGAGGGAAAGCCCTGGGGATAGGAGAGATTGGGAAAGGCTTCCTGTAGGTGTTATTTTAGCTGGAATTTGAAAGAAACGAAGAACAGAAATGAAGAGCAAGACCATTTTAAGCCTGGAGGACTGACAAACTGAGAGATCAAGTGTCTTATTTTAAGAAACAGCAAGAAGGCATTATAATGCCAGTGGATTAAAAAGAAAATGGGCTTGTATAAGAGTATAAGAAGGCTGGAACATTCCTGGGTTGGTAGGTTATATAAAAAGGTCTTTGAAAAGCAATCAGAAGATTTTATATTTGATCCTGGGAATGACAAGGAGCCAGTGGAGTTAAGTGACTTGCCCAAGGTCACACAAAGCTAGTAAATGCCTTAAACAGGATTTTAGTTTAGATCTTTTGGACCCTATGCTCTATCTTCTAGTTTCCCCCAATTGATCTCTTAATTGCTAAATGTAATGGCTTTATTTTTATCTTTATCCTATGTGGGTTTTCATGTTGAGTTTTCCTTTTTTGTTGTCCTACCACTTTTGAGGATGATGTAATTTCTTTTCTTAGTTCTTTAACCATATCACATCCACTCAGGGGTTGAGAGTCAGGCTTAGAGACAGGAAGTCGTAGGTGCAAAGCTGACCTCAAACACTTCCTAGGTGTATGACTCTGATCAAGTCACTTAACCCCCATTGCTTAGTCCTTACTGCTCTTCTGCTTTGAAACAATTTATAGTATTGATTCTAAGATGAAAGGAAAGGGTTAAAAAAAAAGTGTGTGTCCTCCAAGACTCTTTAGAGATGATCTTCTCTAGTTAGTCTCTGAATTGCTTATGTGCACAATTGATTCGTAGGTCTGTTTAGCCCCAGATTTTTTTTTCACTTTAAACATTATTTTATTTGGTCATTTCCAAACATTATTCATTGGAAACAAAGATCATTTTCTTTTCCTCCCCCCCACACCCTTCCCACCACCTCTCCAATAGCTGACGCACGATTCCTTTGGGTATCACATGTGTTCTTGGTTCGAACCCATTTCCATGTTGTTGGTATTTGCATTATAGTGTTCATTTAGAGTCTCTCCTCAGTCGTATCCTCTTCCCCCCTGTAGTCAAGGAGTTACTTTTCCTCGGTGTTTTTACTCCCATAGTTTATCCTCTGCTTGTGGATATTGTTTTTTAGATCCCTGCAGATTGTTCAGGGACACTGCATTGACACTAATTGAGAAGTCCATCACCTTCGATTATACCACAGTGTATCAGTCTCTGTGTACAATGTTCTCCTGGTTCTGCTTCTCTCGCTCTGCATCACTTCCTGGAGGTTGTTCCAGTCTCCATGGAACTTCTCCACTTTATTATTCCTTTTAGCACAATAGTACTCCATCACCAACATATACCATAGTTTGTTCAGCCATTCCCCAATTGATGGGCATTCCCTCATTTTCCAGTTTTTGGCCACCACAAAGAGTGCAGCTATGAATATTCTTGTACAAGTCTTTTTACTTATTGTCTCTTTGGGGTACAAACTCAGCAGTGCTATGGCTGGATCAAAGGGCAGACAGTCTTTTATTGCCCTTTGGGAATAGTTCCAAATTACTCTCCAGAATGGTTGGATCAATTCACAACTCCACCAGCAATGAATTAATGTCCCTACTTTGCCACATCCCCTCTAGCATTCATTACTTTCCTTTGCTGTCATGTTAGCCAATCTGCTAGATGTGAGGTGATACCTCAGAGTTGTTTTGATTTGCATCTCTGATTATAAGAGATGTAGAACACTTTTTCATGTGCTTATTAATAGTTTTGATTTCTTTGGCTGAGAACTGCCTGTTTATGTCCCTTGCCCATTTATCAATTGGAGAATGGCTTGATTTTTTGTACAATTGATTTAGCTCTTTGTAAATTTGAGTAATTAAACCTTTGTCAGAGGTTTTTATGAAGATTGTTTCCCAATTTGTTGCTTCCCTTCTGATTTTAGTTACATTGGTTTTGTTTGTACAAAACTTTTTAATTTGATGTATTCCAGATTATTTATTTTACATTTTGTGACTCTTTCTAAGTCTTGCTTGGTTTTAAAGCCTCTCCCTTCCCAAAGGTCTGACATGTATACTATGCTGTGTTTGCCTAATTTTCTTATAGTTTCCTTCTTTATGTTCAAGTCATTCACCCATTTTGAATTTATCTTGGTGTAGGGTGTGAGGTGTTGATCTAAACCTAATATTTCCCACACTGTCCTCCAATTTTCCCAGCAGTTTTTATGAAATAGTAGATTTTTGTCCCAAAAGCTGGGATCTTTGGGTTTGTCATATATTGTCTTGCTGAGGTCACTTACCCCGAGTCTGTTCCACTGATCCTCCTTTCTGTCTCTTAGCCAGTACCAAATCGTTTTGATGACCGCTGCTTTATAATATAGTCTGAGATCTGGGACTGCAAGGCCCCCTTCCTTTGTATTTTTTTCATTATTTCCCTGGACATCCTTGATCCTTTGTTCTTCCAAATGAACTTTGTTATGGTTTTTTCTAGATCAGTAAAAAAAATTTTTGGAAGTTCCATGGGTATGGCACTAAATAGATAGATGAGTTTGGGTAGGATGGTCATTTTTATTATATTAGCTTGTCCTACCCACGAGCAGTTAATGTTTTTCCAATTGTTCAAGTCTAGTTTTAGTTGTGTGGAGAGTGTTTTGTAGTTGTGTTCATATAGTTCCTGTGTTTGTCTCGGGAGATAGATTCCTAAGTATTTTATTTTGTCTAAGGTGATTTTGAATGCGATTTCTCTTTCTAGTTCTTGCTGCTGAGCTGTGTTGGAAATATATAGAAATGCTGATGACTTATGTGGGTTTATTTTGTATCCTGTAACTTTGCTAAAGTTGTTGATTATTTCGATTAGCTTTTTGGTTGAATCTCTAGGATTCTTTAAGTAGACCATCATGTCATTTGCAAAGAGTGATAACTTGGTCTCCTCATTGCCAATTTTAATGCCTTCAATTTCTTTTTCTTTAATTGCTATTGCTAGTGTTTCTAGTACAATGTCAAATAATAGAGGTGATAATGGGCATCCTTGTTTCACTCCTGGTCTTATTGGGAATGCATCTAGTTTATCCCCATTGCAGATGATATTAGTTGATGGTTTTTGATATATACTGTTTATTATTTTTAGGAACGACCCTTCTATTCCTATGCTTTCTAGTGTTTTTAATAGGAATGGGTGTTGTATTTTATCAAATGCTTTTTCTGTGTCTATTGAGATAATCATGTGGTTCTTGTTGGTTTGCTTGTTGATGTGGTCAATTATGTGGATGGTTTTCCTAATATTGAACCAGCCCTGCATCCCTGGTATAAATCCTACTTGATCATGGTGGATGATCTTTCTGATCACTTGCTGGAGTCTTTTTGCTAGTATCCTATTTAAGATTTTTGCATCTATATTCATTAGGGAGATTGGTCTATAATTTTCTTTCTCTGTTTTTGGCCTACCTGGTTTTGGAATTAGTACCATGCTTGTTTCATAAAAGTAGTTACGTAGAACTCCCTATTTGCTTATTATGTCAAATAGTTTGTATAGTATTGGGGTTAGTTGTTCTTTGAATGTTTGATAGAATTCACTGGTGAATCCATCAGGCCCTGGGGATTTTTTCTTAGGAAGTTCTTTGATGGCCTGTTGGATTTCTTTTTCTGATATGGGATTATTTAAGAAATCTATTTCTTCTTCTGTTAGTCTAGGCAATTTATATTATTGTAAATATTCATCCATATCAGCTAGATTGGTATATTTATTGCCATATATAGTTGGGCAAAGTAGTTTTTAATGATTGTCTTAATTTCCTCTTCGTTGGAGGTGAGGTCCCCTTTTCATCCTTGATGCTGTTAATTTGCCTTTCTTCTTTCTTTTTTTAAATTAGATTGACCAGTACTTTGGCTATTTTGTCTATTTTTTCAAAGTACCAGCTTCTAGTCTTGTTTATTAATGCAATAGTTCTATCACTTTCAATTTTATTAATTTCTCCCTTAATTTTTAGGATCTCTAGTTTTCTTCTGGGGGGTTTTTAATTTGTTCGTTCTCAAGTTTTTTGATATGCATTTCCAATTCATTGATCTCTGCTCTCCCTAATTTGTTAATATAAGCATTCAGGGATATGAATTTTCCTCTAAGTACTGCTTTGGCTGCATCCTATAGGGTTTGAAAGGATGTCTCACCATTGTCATTTTCCTCAATGAAATTATTAATTGTTTCTATGATTTCTTCTCTAACCGATTTTGGAGTATCATATTATTTAATTTCCAATTAATTTTTTATTTGGCTCTCCATGTACCCTTTCCGATCAATATTTTTATTGCTTTATGATCTGAAAAGGTTGCATTTATTATTTCTGCTTTTCTGCATTTTAGTGCCATTTTTCTGTGACCTAGTGTATGATCTATTTTTGTAAATGTGCCATGTGGTGCTGAGAAGAAGGTGTTCCTTTTTGTCCCTATTTATTTTTCTCCATATGTCTATTAACTCTAATCTTTCTACGATTTCATTCACCCCTTTTACCTCTTTCTTGTTTATTTTTTGGTTTGATTTATCTAAATTTGATAGTGCTTGGTTCAAGTCTCCCACTAATATGGTTTTACTGTCTATTTCCTCCTTCAATTCTCCTAGTTTCTCCATTAAGAATTTGGATGCTATACCATTTGGTGCATACATGTTGATTAGTGATATTTCCTCATTGTCTATACTCCCTTTTAACAGAATATATTTACCTTCCCTATCCCTTTTGATCAAGTCTATTTTTGCTTTGGCTTTGTCAGATAACATGATTGCAACTCCTGCCTTCTTTCTATCAGTTGAGGCCCAGAAGGTCTTACTCCATCCTTTAATTCTAACCTTGTGAGTGTCAATCCGCCTCATGTGTGTTTCTTGAAGACAACAAATGGTAGGGTTTTGGGTTCTAATCCAATTTGCTATTTGTCTACGTTTTATGGGTGAGTTCATCCCATTCACATTCAAAGTTATGATTGTCATTTGTGGATTTGCTGGCATTTTGATAACTTCCCCTAGTTCTGACCTTTCTTCTTTAGCTATATCCTTTTGACCCAGTGATTTACTTTAGGTCAGTCCCCCTAGTCCCCTCCCTTGAGATGCTTCCCTTTCTAGCCCCTCCCTTTTTATTCTCCCTTCTCCTCCCTCCTCTCCTTCCCTCCTCTTATATACTCCCTCCCCTCTCCCCCTCCTTGATTTTCCTTCCTTTCTTACCCTGTTGGATAAAATAGAATTCAGGATCCCACTGGATCTAGATGTTCTTCCCTCTCAGATTTGATTTCACTGAGAGTAAGGTTTAAGTAATACCACTTCACGCTCTCTTCCTCTCCTTCTCATATGAGAGTTCTTCCCCTCCCCTTCCCATGTGTATCTTTGTATGGGAAAGATTATTCTATTTAGCCCCCCCCTCCCATTTCTTGAAGTAAATGTTAGTATTATCGACAAACCCCCCTCCCTTTTTCTTTCTTTGACCCCCCTTTCACCAAATCTTCTTGATGCCCCAATCTTTCCCTATGTATGATTCTTCTAACTACTCTTATGATGCATACAATTTTTGAGATTTAAACAATACATTTTCCCCACATATTAATGTATATATATATAATTTGATATAAATGTAGTCCTTATAGAAGAGAGTTTGACTTAATGAAAAAGATAAGATTAATCTCCTTTTCCCTTTCTTTCATATTTACCATTTCATGTTTCTGTGATTGGATGTCAAACTTTCCACTAAGTTCTGGTCTTTTCTTAGCAAATGCTTGGAAATCTTCTATTTTGTTGAATGCCCATACTTTCCCCTCGAAGTATATAGTCAGTTTTGCTGGGTAGTTGATTCTTGGTTGGAGACCCAGCTCTCTTGCCTTTCTAAATATCATGTTCCATGCTTTGCAGTCTCTTAGTGTGTTAGCCGCTAAGTCCTGTGTGATCCTTATGGGAGCCCCCCTATATCTGAAGGTCCTCTTCTTGGCTTCTTGTAGGATTTTCTCCTTTTCTTGGAAGCTCTTGAATTTGGCGATTACATTCCTAGGGGTTGTCTTTTGGGGATTTAGCATAGAGGGTGTTCTATGAACCCTTTCTATTTCTCTTTTGCCCCTTTGCTCCAGAACATGTGGGCAATTTTCTTCTATAATCTTTTGTAGAATAGCATCGAGGTTTTTGTTTATCTCTGGTTTTTCGGGGAGACCAATAATTCTGAGGTTGTCTCTTCTTCCTCTGTTTTCCAAGTCTTTGACCTTTTCAGTGAGATATTTCATGTTTTCTTTTAATTCATTAATTTTTTTGGGTTTGCTTTATTGATTCTTGTTGTTTTGTAATCTCGTCTTCCATTTGCTTAATTCTGGTCATTAGGGACTGGTTTTGCTTTTCAGCTTTGTCTGCCCTTCTATTAGATGCTTCCAGCTCTTTCTCCAATTGTGAAGTCTTGTCTATCAGACTGCTGATCTCTTTCTCCCATTTTTCTTTCCAAAGGGTTTCCATCTTTTGGGCATGCTCACTGTCTTCTAGTTGCTTAATTCTGGTCGTTAGGGACTGGTTTTGCTTTTCAGCTTTGTCTGCCCTTCTATTAGATGTTTCCAGCTCCTTCTCCAATTGTGAAGTCTTATCTATCAGACTGCTGATCTCTTTCTCCCATTTTTTTTTCCAAAATGTTTCCATCTTTTGGGTAAGCTCCAGTTTGAGATCTTCCAGAGCTTGTGGATAGTTTCCATTTTGGGAGGCATGTTCTGATTTTGTTTGGATTTCATCCTCATTCTCTTCTTTTCCTTGGGTACTCCCTCCATAAAAGTTTTCAATAGTCACTCCCTCCCCCCTTCCCCCCCCCCCCCCCCCCCTTTCTTCTTGGAGGCTTGATTTTGGGACATGTGAGCCATCCCGTTGGTGGTTTTATTCCACTTTCTTTTTTGGTCTGGAGTCTGTGTGATGCGGGCGGGTTTTCTGTGAATTTAGGTTGCTTCAGACTAGTTTTTCCCAGCCTCCGGGGTTTCTTAGAGCGCAGGTCCCTGTGCTCAGCGCAGCCTCTCAGAGCCCCTTTGCTCAGCACAGCCTCTCAGAGCCCCTTTGCTCAGTGCAGCCTCTTATGGCGGTTGCCCCTTTGCTCAGTGCAGCCTCTCATGGCGGTTGCCCCTTTGCTCAGTGCAGCCTCTCATGGCGGTTGCCCCTTTGCTCAGTGCAGCCTCTCATGGCGGTTGCCCCTTTGCTCAGTGCAGCCTCTCATCGCGGTTGTCCCTTTGCTCAGCGCAGCCTTTCAGGGCCCCTTTGCTCAGCGCAGCCTTTCAGGGCCCCTTTGCTCAGCGCAGCCTTTTAGCGCCCCTTTGCTCAGTGCAGCCTCTCAGTGCCCCTTTGCTCAGTGCAGCCTCTCAGCACCCCTTTGCTCAGTGCAGCCTCCCAGCTCCCCTTTGCTCAGCGCAGCCTCTCAGCGCGGCCGCCCCTTTGCTCAGCGCAGGATTTTCCTGTGAAACCGCCCTGAGAGGTCCTTTCCTTGCAGTCTTTAGATCCCAAGGACCCTAGTGTGCCCTCCGCCCCCCCCCCCCCCCCCCCCCAGACAGAGACGCTCCTCACTCATTTGCTGTCCCAGTGAGCGCTCTGATAGCTTACTCTGGTTTGGTGGGGGGGAAGGGGGGAGGGGCAGCTCAGTTCACGTTTTTTGTGTGAGCTTTTCCTCCTCCTTATAGTGTGGAAATGTTCAAACCCCACGTACCTTCGTTTCTGTGGGTTACTGGGGAGTCCCTCCGTTCTTCCAAAGGTAATTTTTATGCTCTTTTGAGGTTGTCTATTTCGTTCGGTGCCGGGGAGGGGAAGCAAGTCACGTCTAGATTGTAGCCATGTTTACCCGGAAGTTCCCCAGATCTCTTTCTTGAGATTTGTCACCCTTTCTTGGTTGTACATGTAGAACTAGATGTTCTATTTACATCTCAAATATAAAGTGTACAAAAATAACATGTATTATTGCCCCCTAAAATAAAAAATCCCTAACCTTAACTTAATTAAGTCACCCCATTTTGCTCTATTTTATTTACAAAAATCTTTCTTGTTTCTCCCCTCCCCCCCAAATCCTTAGGACAAATATGTGTAGTTAAAACAAATTTCTTAATTCACCCCCCTCACATGTCCCTCTAAACCCCCCCATCCCAATGCCTCAATCTCCTCAATGCCTCAATCTGTAGGAATCTATTACCTTTCTCTCAAGAGATTAGGTAATATGTTTCATCATGTAAAAATGTATGCATGTCTTTTTTGCATTTTGAGTTCATCACTTCTCTGGCAGGAAGTGGGTTTTTTTTTGTTTTGTTTGTTTTGTTTTTTCCATCAACTCTGCTGCAATTATACCTGATCATTGGGTCATTTGAGTTCCTTAGTTTTTCAGTTATCTGTCTGTATAAATGTCCCTCCCTCTTTTTAAACACCGACTTTCTGTCTTAGAATTGATACTAAGTATTAGTTCCAGGCAGAAGACTGGTAAGGGCTAGGTCACACATCTAGTAAGTGTTTGTGGTCACATTTGAATCCAGGACCTCCAGTCTCCAGACCTGGTTCTCTATCTACTAAGCCAGATATCTAGCTGCCCCTCTTTACAAATATTTTTAAATTAATTATTAAACATAAGAGCCAATCTTTTTACTCTACTTTAAGGAATATCATTATGATATGAAATTTTCTATAATATGGCTGTTTTTGCATACCAACAACTGGCCCATTATAAGAAGACTTTGCTGATCCAATTAGAATGAATTATATGAAAGGAGACTGTCTTCTTGTGCCAAGTAGAGGTTTTTGGCTTAAAGAAGATATTCTTCTGATATTTAGCATTATATGCATTTATGTTTGATTATAAGGTAATGAGTTGATGAGCAGAGTTGGATGATGAGACTAAGTCCTGAACTTTGGCATGAACTCAGGCAGATAAATGACAATATGGAAACAAGGACAGCTCCAAAAGACAAGCAAAAACAGTTTCTGTTCTCAAAGGCTAAAGTAGGAGGTTCTAAACTGTTTCCCTGTGAAAGATCCCTCTGGCAGCTGGTAAAACCAGTGGACTCCTCACAAAATTGTTTCTGAATACATAAAAGTAAAATGCATTGGATCATAAAGGAAACCAATTATGTTTAAATATTATTATAAAAAAATTTTAAACTCATAGACTCTGAGATCTTTTTTCCTCATAAAAAACACAGCATGTAAATGGTACTCCAAATCTTGAAAGAGACCGATTTTTTTTCCTACCTAATGTTGATTTTGCTTTTGTTATTTCTGACAAACATTAATTGTAATTCTTTATTATCTGAGAATTACCAATTACCAGTAATTGCACATATGTTTTAGTTTCAGGCAAAATAAATTTTTTAGTAATGAGACATTTTTATATTTCACTAAAGAGATAAGGCTAAAACTTTAAGCAGTTTTGGTTACTGGCAGACTTCATGTAAAAGTGTTTGTTATATAGCACTGTTAGTAGGATATGCCAATGTTATTTTTTATTTTTATTTGCATTTTCTAAATCAGACATTATGCTTTTATTTCTAAAAACATATTCCTTATGAGTTTAAATTTTTTATAAAATGTTTCATAATCCATTTAAAATTGTTTTAAAATGCTCATCATGATCTCACTAATATCCCTAGAAATGGAATTCTTTACTTTTCCTTTATATCATTCATGCCATTTGTTGCTTTTATTTACTAAGTGGGCAAGGCAATTTCCAATTTCCTTAACAGTCATTTGAAGAAAAATATTATTAACTTTTTCCCCCCACTAGGTGGAACTCAGTTGTCCAAAAGAGATGGCATGGAAAGTCAATATGTATCGAGGATACTTAGCAATTTGCCACCCTGAAGAACAGCAGCTCAACTTCATTGAACGTCTTGTGGAGATGGCTAGTAGTCTGGCCATTCGAGAATGGCGAAGACTTCCCCATGTGGTTTCCCATGTTCATACTCCCCTTCTTCAGGTAAGATAAAAGAAAAAACTTTTAACACTTCAACATCCAGTCTTGAAGAGAAGTCATCTTTTTTCCTTAAAATTCAAGAAAGGTGAGCTGTTGGGGGTTCTGCTGTAAAGCAACATTATATACGCTGCTTATTACTATTAGTCTTATTTTGATATTGTTTAGTCCTATAGCTTTGAACAATACTTTGATCAAGTAGGTTGTTTCCTTGCTATGATAATCTACTTTCTGCTCATTTTATAGGTTAAAATTTCCAATACTTGTATATATCAGAAAGCCAATGAAACTAGATCGTATTGAATTTATTCATTGGTATCTTTGTGAGACTTGTGATTCTTAGATATAGATATGCAAGTTTGGTAAAAAAAAAAGTTTTGTTAAATAAGGGGTGGAGAAACTTTTCTGTTTTTGACAGTAAAAGATCAGAAAGTGTTCATTATAGCTTGCCAATTATTTGAACTGAGAGAGACTTAAATTTAAAAAACCAACAAAACACTTGGAAAGTTTTTGTAGTTGGTGGTGTAGTTATAGAGTACTGGGCCTAGAGTCAGAAAGACCTAGTTCAAAATCTGGCCTCAGATAATTCCTAGCCATGTGACTATGGGTAAATCACTTAACTTGTTTGCCTTATTTTCTTAAGTATAAAATAGAGATCCTAATAGAACTTTCCTCCCAGAGTAGTTATGTGAATCAATTGAAGATCAAGTGAGAATTTATAAAGTACTTAGTACAATTCCTGGCACATAGCACCTTATATAGGTTCTATATAGCATATATATAGCACCTTATATAGGTCCCTGTAAATGCATATCCCTCTCCTTTCCCCTTCGTGCCCTTCTAAATTGGAACATTTTAAAAACAAATATGATGTAAAATTATATACTGATTTTTTTGGGGGAAAATATTCATTAATTATTTGCCTTTGGAAAACCTTGTTGTGTGTCAATAACTATTTTGAATTTACTGTTTGGAAAATGGAGCATTCTAAGAAAGAAAATGAATGAAATCAGGTAGTCTTATTATGAATATGTTATCATTTTAGCTTTCAAATTTTGGACAAGTGTCTGGTTAAGGCCAGATTTTTTATTTATTTATTTTTGTAGTGGTGTTGGTGACCAAGATGCACTTTGTCAGTTGCCATTTTAAAAAGTTGTATTTGAACATTGTTTCACAAAGTATACCTTTTTTTTCCTTTTTTTAAAATTTAGCTGTTCTTAAGAGAGTAGTGAATTAGCTTGATAAAAGGTTTCATCACAGTCTCTTGAATCGCTTTGTGGCAACTAATCCCCAAGGTTGGTGTTTACAAGTTATAATGAAACATATTATAAAATATAAATTGTTGAATATATCTTTAATCTATTATTTTTCAGAGGAATACTGATATAACAGGAATAGTACTGGACTTGGAGTCCCATGAGAACTAGAGTTTCCATTTACTAGCTGTGTGACCTGAACCTTAGTTTCATTTATAAAGTGGGAGGAGTGAGAATGCTTTCACCGCTTACTTCAGAGGGCTCTTTTGAGGCTCAGATTACACAAAGTACTTTATAAATCTTAAAGTACTATATAAACATGATTTTAGTAGTGGTAGTAATTGTTATTAGAGTTTTAAGACTATTGTCTGAAAGTAGTACTTACTGGTTCTTAATTGTTTTTAGTTGATCTTAGGCTGAAAAATAATGAGTTGTTTTAATGTGTATAACCAATTTCTGTTTCTATCTTTTTTCTATACTAATATTGGTTAAAGTAGAAATAATTAAAACATTTCAAACTTTTTGGTATTAATCCATAAAACTTAAAAATTGCAGTTGTGTTACAACTGAAAAATAAATACTGTAGTTTGGGCAACATGTATTACATGTATCAGAATAGATATGGATTTTAAAAAATATTAATTTGGACTGCTTAGCTAGACTCATCAGTTTGATTTCCTTATAAATATGAGTGTTTTTATTTTACTTATAAATATGAGTATTTATATCTACATATATATACACATATAAATATATTTCTGTGTGCATGCATGTATACATACACATATACACACATTTTACTTATATAATTTGGTTTTTGTATCATGTTCATTTCCCATTTATAATTTCATTCACATTTTAGTTATAAGATGGCTTTGGTGACTCTGTGGATAGAACACTGGGCTTAGAGAAGATTTGCATTCCTATCCAGTCTCAGACAATTGATAGTGTGACCCAGACAAGTTATTAAACCTCTGTTTGCCTCAGTTTCCTCAATTATAAAAAGACAATAATAGCATCTGACTTGTAGAAGTGTTACGAGGATCAAATGATATTTCTTTAAAAGTGCTTAGCCTGGTACTTGGCACATAATAGGTGTTCTATAATGTTTATTCCTTTCTCCTTATTCCCTTATGAAGCCTATTTCTTCCATTTATTTGACGGGTAGGGAGAGGATTAGAGTTTTGATAAAAGAGAAACAGTAGTACATATTTTGTATTTTGCTGGATTATGGAGCTCAGAGAAACAGTTTATCAGTCTTTTCCCTGTGGTTGCACACATTTTACCACTGATTGCGCTTAGTGCTTAATACATGTGGGATTATTAATAGAAACTTTGCTCACTTCTATAAATTTAGTACAAGGGCATTCTTTTACTACCTGCTCATGTGTCCTACCCACGAGTACTTTTTCTCTGACTTTGTGTGACATAGGGAACCTGATCTAATAGATCCTGGTTCATTCTGCTGCTTTTTCATTTCTAGACCCTTTCAGTGATCATCACAGAATTATCTCCAAGGCTTAAAATATAAAACTTGAATTTTCAGACCTTTAGTATCTTAATATAGACATAGCTTAATTATCTTGTCTTTCCTGTGTGGATTATAAATCTTTTTGAAGAGATTCTGCTTGGTATAATCAGCAGTGTCATTTGCCAAGAGTAGCCTCTAGAGTACCTCACCATGCACCAGTGACTGCACTGCAGACTTAAACTCTTTATTACCTCCTCCCTATCAAAGCAGAGAACATCTTTAGCAAGAATACAACTCCCCTTTTCATGCCTCTCCTAACGTTTATCATCAGAAGACTGTTGAACAGAGTTAATTCTATTAATGTATCTTTTGAGGAATTTTGAATAATTTTGAAATATGAATGAGAGACACCTTGTCAAAGAATAGTTTGTCAGGCAGAATTTCCCACTGCAACAACAAATACTTTTTTCTCCACAATCAAGCCATAAGCACAGTGGCATCTTATATTTTCTATATCTTTTATTCAATTGTGAGATGTTAAAATTGTGGACTGTTATTAAATATTGCTTGGGAAGGCATGCTTGTTCTCTACTAATATACTCAGGGAAGATTCCTTCAATTCATGTTTAGATAATTATTCATAAAGATTTTGTGTAGTTAGGGAATATAGGCATCTGGTTTGGTAGTTGTTGGTATTCTCTGTCAGTTTTTTCATATATTAATAAGGTTTTTTCCTTCATTCCTATGATATTTCCCCTTTCCCTCAGTGACCATAACATTGTATTGTCCCTAGCATAGAGTTCCTGTATGTACAATCCTTGATCCAGGCTGCTTTCCTCATCTTTGTTTGCTTTAGTCCCATTCCTACCTTCCCTGGGATACAAAAGGAATTGTGCTGTTAACATCCTAAGTGTGGTGGTTCCACTTCATTCTCAATGAAGAAAAAGTTTTATTATAATAAATTTTTATAAATCTTGTCCATTTTTCTTCCATTGTTATCCATTGTTTTATGAATATCCTAATAATCAGTTGTTATCCTAACAGAAAATATCAGATATGAGCCTCTATCGTAGTTGAACCATTAATTACTATCCCTCTTTGGACTATTTTGATACATTTCTAATTGACATCTCTCTGGCCTTTCCCCTGTCTAATCCATCCTCTACATAAGTACCAAATTGATTTTCCTAAAGCGCAGATCTAATCATGCCGCTCCTCTACTCACAAATTATCAATGACTTGCTTATATTTCTAGGATAAAACCCAGAATCCTCATAAAAACTTCCATAATCTCTTCCTCGCCTATCTTTCCAGGCTTATTTCATAATATTCCCCACTTCTCATGTTCTTGCTTTCAGTCAAACTGATCTCTCAGCTATTTCCCATGCATGATATTCCATCTCCAGCTTTCACACCTTTTCACAGGTGTGGTCCCTAGCCTCCTTTTTAGTATAGCTCTAGAGTCATCTTATATATGAGACCGTTCTTAATGCCAGCCATTCTGGCAAAGAATTAGCATTCTTTTCCTTGTGAAACTGTAGTTGGGTAGACAGGTCGTGATTAATGAGGTTTTGAATAATGAAAAAAAATCAATTTAGTGTGAATTATAAAATGATAGGACACATTTTCATTATCTGAACTTTGAAGTGCATTAAATACATGTGAGCCATTTGAAAGTTTTGAATACATTGCTATATTATTGGTCTATATTTGCCTGTTGTATATAGATGTAATATACTTCTGTGTACTATATCAGAAAGCTTCAGGCCTCTGTAGGGGTGATGTGAAACTCCTGGAAGAACTCGATTAAAATGTAATTTTGGAGATGGGTGGGGTGGGGGGGTGTACAGGTAGGTGGCTCATTGGTTTGAGAACTAGGCCTAGAGACTGGAGTTCCTAGGTTCAAAAGTGATCTCAGATACTTCCAAGGTGTGTGCCCCTGGGCAAGTCACTAAACCTGCATTGCCTAACCCTTACTGCTCTTCTTCCTTAGAACCATTACACAATTTTGATTCTAAGAAGGAAGATAAGGTTTGGGTGGGGAGGAGGATAATTGAGAAATATTTAACAAAATAAATAAAAATATAACATCACATTGATCATATTAAGTTGTGGTTTTTCTGCATGAATAATTTGGCCTTCAAGGATCTATTTCCATTTAAGTTTGATACCACTGTACTAATATTATCAAAAGTTGCATTAACATTTTGGAAATAAGACCTTAAAATGGATAAAGGAAAGAAAACTGAGTATTGCCAGTGCAAAAAAGAAGATATAAGCTCTTAAATTAGGACACAAATTGATGTAACTGAACAGCCTGACCCTGGTCCTAGTAATTCTAAAACAAGATAAGATGTTAGCATATTGGAATCTAAGGGATAGCATATTATAATTTCCACAAGGAGATTTTTTTAAAAAGTTGCATCATCTTTTTGTGGTTTGCAAACTACTAGAAATATGGAACCTCTTTTAGCTGTAAGGATTGAAGCTTGCATTAAAAAACAATTCCTTTTTAAGTAGAGCAGCCATTCAGACAAAAGGCATCAAGTTTATTTAAATCAATGAAGGAAAAAAGAAATAAAATAGATAATAGAGAAAATTTTACTGCTTGAATTGATTGATTCACTTTAAAAATCAAGTTCATTTGCATTATATTAAAATTACTAAAGAAGAGGCCAATGAAAACTGGTGTGGATGTAGCAACTAAATGCCCTAATGTTCTGATGAAAGTAATTGAAGAAGGTGGATATATTGATCAGCAAAATATTAATATGGATGAAATAGGCTTATTCTGGAAAAAGGATGCTTTCTAGAACTTCTTTTTCTAAGGTAAAAAACTCAACCTGGATTTAGAATAAAAGGATCATCTAACTCTTTTATTGGGAGGTAATGCAGAAGGGGAATTTAAATTAAAACCAATTCCTGTTTATTAACCTTGAAATCCTTGCATACAACCATTAATTGCTTCTACTTCTTTGAAAGTAAAATAAGAAAGCATAAGTGACTAAAGTAATTTCTGAAGACTGATTTTCTATTTCAGCCCAGCTATTTAAAAATATTACAAAGACAACAATATCGAATTTAAAATATTACTGATAATTCCCCCAGGTCATCCATTTACAATTGGTTCACTGTGTGAGAATGTGACCATACACATTTGCTAAAATAAAGCTCTCCATACCTATTTATCTATCTCCAATATAAAAATGATCAAGGTAAACCTTGAATGATAAAAAGGATAACTGAATAGTAAATTTGTATTTCAGCAATTCCATTTAAAGTTGGTTGAGTAAATTAAGTGTACATGATAGAGGAGGATAAAAGTTAAGCTCCTGGGTGAGTAGTGCTTTGCTTAATGGCTCCCAAATTAGTTTTTGTTATTTTACTTTAAGAAATTTAATTATGTAAATTTGGATTTTCTTGATATAGTTAATATTTAATTTTTTTCCTAAAGTAACACTAAGAACCATATTATTTTAATTATAAATGAAGTCATCACCTTAGTTAGGTTTGTCAGTCTTCTCTAAAAGGGTTTCGGAGTGAATAAAAATAAAATTTGGGGGGTATTTTCCCTTTCACTTGCCTTTAGGATTTATGAATTTCAGAATTTGTCTGATGACAATTAAAAACTTATTTGTAGATTACACAAAATCTCTAATGTGTTCATTCAAAATGCACATAGCTACGTATATATAAATATGTATAATTTCTTTAAGTGAATCTTTTCTTCCACACTAGCATTTACTGAGCCATAAAGGTATTGTGGTTTGTAGCTGTCTGGAAAATATGGATATGCTACATGTCAATAAGATATATGCAGAATCATGTGATGGATTTAATTTCTCATTGGAGGTATTTTAATAAAAACAAGTGATTAATTACTTTAATGTCTAAATACTTATGTTAGTATTATATTTATAAAGTATAACAAAGGGATTGGGATTGGACCTATGCCACTGATATGGAATCTTCTAATGAGGAAATTCCCTCTACTGTTTAGAAGTCAGAACTTTTTCTTTAACTTTATAATCCTAGAGATTTGGCTAGTGCAAAAGTGTCAAATCCTTTACCACAAAACTGTCCAAGCAAAACTTGTAAGTGTAGCCAAACCTGATTAAAATGTAATTGGGAAAAATTTGACAAAATAAACATCAAGTAAAACATAGATAATATTATTTTCTAAGTCAATACATGGCATGCAAGATTTGAGTTTGACACCCTGGGGCTAGAACACTGGCAGCTTTAAAAGACTTGCTCAGGGTTACACATGCTGTATGTTTCATAAGCAGAACTTAATTTAAACCAAAACTAAAGTCCTACTGACTTTGTAGTTTCTCTTTAAGTACAATTAAAAAAATTTTTTTTAATGCAGCTTGTTTTTATTTTTCTGTATGGACACTACCTCTGCATCTGCTGAGTTATAGCACAATTAAAATAACATAAATGTTAAATCTTTCACATAAATTTGTGAAATTTGACTATCAGTAATTTACAGAGTTGCCATGGGCTTTGAGAGTTGATTATGTCTTAGATATAGGACTTGAACCTAGGCTTTCCTCATGCCAATAGTGTCCTCTGTTATTCCATCTGCTTCTTCTAAATTCAGTTTCTCAAACTGAATCCCAGTCTAAAATTTTTTTTTTCCTGGAAAACTATAGTCTTTCCTTAAGGACAGGGCCTTTATGCTTTAATTTATTTTTTAAAATAACTTACTTTAGGTCTTGGAATCAATACTGTTTATTGGGTCCAAAGCAAAAGAGTGGTAAGGGCTAGACAGTGGGGGTTCAGTCACTTGTCCAGGGTCACACAGCCAGGAAGTGTCTGGGTTCAGATTTGAACCCAGGACTTTCCATTTCCAGCCTGGCTCTCAATCCATTGAGCCACCCAGTTGCCCCCATATGCTTATTTCTTTTGCCAGTCAAGTTTGTCACTTAATAGATAATGAGAGAGAGAGAGAGTTAGAGTTTTTAAATAAACTTTGTAGAAATGTTATAAGAATTAACAGTTTTATAGAAAGCAGGCAACTTCCAAAGGAACAATTCTACAATCTACTGTGAAAGCATTTTGGGATTAAGTTCTGCTATCAAGAAAATAGAAGTGCTTATGGTTATAATCAGATACATAGGTTTTGGAAGAGGGCTAGGGTCTTTGGAGAAATACAATTAACTTTTAGTTCCCATGTTAGAACTATTTGCTTTAGGTTCCTTTTTATTTACTTTAAAATGGATGGTTGCTCCAATTTTATTTTGAAACTTAGTATCTTAGAATTGAAGACCTTAAGAGCTGGAAGTCAGAAGAGGTTATCTAATCCAATCATTTTATTTTGCTAATGAGGAAACAGACCCTAAAGAGGTTAAAGACTTTCCTTCAAGTAGCTAGCAGCACCTAGACTTGAACTCAGTTTTGCCCCCTCTTCCCCACTCATGTTCTTTGATTATAGCAAAAATATGTAGTAGACTCATCTTCATGTTTTGACATTATAGACAGTTTTGCCCTTTCAATTAGAAAAAGAACAAATTTATGAATTTTAGGAAACTGTCAACCTGCTTGTCTCCAATGCACATTCTTGTGCTTCTCTTTTCTTTCTGATTTCTTCCTTGTCCTCTTTGCTGGAGGCTTAGGAAATAACAGTCATTAAATGCTAATGAGAGATACAAAGACCAAGTAATTCTGCACACATTTCTTAAGCCCCCTATTTCTTACACACTAAAGCACTTTCTTCCCTCTTGAAGAACAAGTGGGATCAAAAGGGATAAGATTTGTGTAGTACTAGCACTATGCCAGCACATACCAGGTACTTAATAAATGCGTATTCCTTCCCTTCCCCCCGTTCTCCTCCTCCTTTTACTCCGTATAGACAGCAATGAAATATTTACCTCCACTCCTTTTATTCTTAGTTCTCTAGACATATTTCCAACCAACTTTACAAAAGTCGAATCATTTTCCAGAACTTCCGTGTGTGTGCGTGTGCGTGTGTGTGTGTGTGTGTGTGTGTGTGTGTGTGTGTGTGTGTGTTTGCTATTAGTGACACCACTGTTCTAGTAATAATGACATATTTAAAAATGAGCTCTGTCTTCTATCTTCCTTGACCTCTTGTTCTTCTTCACGTTTAATTGATTTCCAAATTTTCCTGCTTTGGAGTATGTTAAATGTTTCTTTTCCATTACTAGTGGCATTGGCCTCTCCAGCTCAGGCTTATCTCCTTCAGGGCACTCACTGCATCAGAATCATCATTATTAACCAAGTGTCTAGGACAGTGAATTGTAAACAGACACAGTAAAAATTGAGGAATTCAATATTTGTATCCCCATCTTCCTGCTTAATGGACACTAAATTTTGACATACCTCTGAGCTCCATTAGATTCCTGGAGATACTTTTGTTAGATAAGTATGCAGACTTCATTGAGAGAGAAAAGTAAATTAAAAGAATCATCTAAATCAGATAGGGTCCATAGGCAGGAAGTTACATGCTTTTCTTCATAGTTTTATTGAACTTATTTATATCTATCTGTTGGCATTTGTTAGTTGTGTGCCTGGATAAGGCATTTAATTTCTCTGTACCTCAGTTTCCTTATCTATAAAATGGAAATGTTAAAGATATTCTCCCCTTCATAGGCTAGTTATGAGGAAACTATGTTGTATACCTTAAAATTTTTATGTAAATGTTATATTGATGTTTACTTGAAGATGTGTTATGTGCAGTTGAAGGTAATTGGTTAAATAATTTAATCAGATTCACAGAAGCATAGTTGGCCAGTTTTATTCCTGCTTTAGTAATTAGTATTTCTTTTATTTAGGCAGCTCAGCAAATCATTGAACTTCAAGAAGCTGCACAAATAAATGCTGGTTTACAGCCAACCAACCTAGGAAGGAACAACAGCCTCCATGACATGAAGACTGTAGTAAAGACCTGGAGGAATAGGTTACCTATTGTATCAGATGATTTATCTCACTGGAGCAGCATTTTCATGTGGAGACAACATCATTACCAGGGTAAACCTACCTGGTCCGGCATGCATTCATCATGTAATTTTCCAGACAACCCACTGTTTTTGTTGTTGTTATGTGGGGGGAGGCAGAGGGAGGGGATGGTGTTTTCCATTTTTTATTATTAAAATGAAGTCAAGACAGGGGTCACCTTCATGCCAAATGGTGAGGACCATTTGGGGTCTGGTCACTTATCTCAGAATTCTGAGTCACTGAGGAAGAACTAGAACAGCTATGATGCTGCTCTCACTTTGCCCCAGTCTCTGTTCTCTCCCCTTTCTCCACTCTTGAATTCCAGAGCCAGTTATTAGGCTCATGAGGTCATCATTTACAAGGCAACCTTCATGGTATAATTAGCTGAAGTGATGATGTTGAATGTAATGTGTAAGCATATTTGTTTTTTTTAATTAAAAAATATAAGTATGATACACAACAAAAGTAGCTTGGGTTCATCACAAATCTCCCATTTTCATAAGCCATGTGTTCATTTTGTATTTTTAATAAACCTTATTATGATATTTATTTTCTATCTTGATTTTACTTAAGACTAATAGTGTATTTCTTTGCCTTCTAGCTATTGTAACTGCCTATGAAAATAGTTCACAGCATGATCCTAGTTCCAATAATGCTATGCTTGGGGTTCATGCCTCAGCTTCAGCTATCATTCAGTATGGAAAAATTGCTCGAAAACAAGGACTGGTCAATGTAGCTCTGGATATATTGAGCCGTATTCATACTATCCCTACTGTACCAATTGTGGATTGCTTTCAGAAGATTCGACAACAAGTCAAATGCTACCTTCAGTTGGCTGGAGTTATGGGCAAAAATGAGTGTATGCAGGTAGAGTGCTGATGGGATGTCTTCCTTTCCACCTTCGTCTCCACTCATGGATTAAAAATGGAGTAGGAATCTTGAGAATTATAGTTACAATAGTCATGTACAAGGAGTTGTATGTTTGTGTGTGTGCATGTTTTGAAAAGAATAGTACATTTATGGTAGAGGGATATAGTTTCTAAAAAGAAAAGAGGCAAAAAATAACTAGTTATTTAAATATGCTGTTCCTATTTTTTCCTTAATTATATTCCAAAAACCTAAGAAGTTTGAATTAATTTATTTGATGAAGGGGATTATAAGGATGGGTAAATGAAACCTGACTCAAAAAATGTTAGTGATATAGAGTTAATGTTTCAAAAACTAAAGCTTGTTAATTAGTAACTCAGTTAAAATCTTATATAGTTAGATAATTGATGGCTAAGGCAGGGAAATATTACTGTATTATTGTATTCTGATAAAGGGTGAGTTTGGAGGGCTCTCAAGGAGATCCTTTCATTGATCTTTTATGTTGTCTGTTATGTTGTTGATCTGGGAATTCATTTTCAGTACTTTTCCCCACATACAATTTCTCTTAACAGGGTCTTGAAGTCATTGAATCCACAAACTTGAAGTACTTCACAAAAGAGATGACAGCTGAATTTTATGCTTTAAAAGGAATGTTCTTGGCACAGATTAACAAGTATGTATATTGGGCAAATGAAGTCTTTATATAAAACAGGACTAATAAGTAGTACATTCAGATGTTTAAGCAGCTGTGTTGTTTAGGAGATAAAGCCAGCCTTTAGTTCAAGCAAGAAGTTGCTTTTCCTAGGTCTTGATCAATGATACAGGTAAAACCCAGTGGAATTGCATGTCGACTTGGGGGATGGGGTGGGACATGAATCATGTAACAATGGAAAAATAATCTAAATCAATTAATTAAATAAAAATTTTCAATTAAAAAAAAGAAATTGCTTTTCCCTCATAATGTTTTAGTTATATTGTTATATTGTTATATAATGTTATATTACTTCATAGCAAGAGAGTAACTTTGAACAGGAGATTTGATAAGTCAACTTGGTATGCTTTTCCCCCCTTTAAAATATTTTTTATTTATTTAATTTTTGAAAAATAAAGGCATTTTATTTTCCCAATTATATGTAACAAGAATTTTCAACATAAGCTTTCTGAAATTATAAGATTAAATTTTCTTCCTATCTCCCCTCTTCCAGATCTGGTAAGCAATTTGATCTGGGTTATACATGTATTATCACGTAAGATATACTTCCATATTGTTCATTATTTTAAGAGAATACTCGTATAAATTCGAAACCCCAAAATAATAACACAAATAAACTAAAGTAAAAAATAGTATGTTTTGATCTGCACTTTGGCTTTAATAGTTGTTTCTCTGAAGGTCAGTAGCATTCTTTATCATAAGTCCTTCAGAATTATCCTTGATCATTGTCTTGCTGAGAGTTTTGCTTAGTCATTCACTGTTGTTCATCATACAATATTGCTGTTACTGTATATGAAGTTCTCCTGGTTCTGCTTATTTTACTCTTCATTCATGTAGGATTTTTTTCAGCTTTCTGAAATAAGACCTTTATCAGAAAGGTCTTTTTGCTATATCCCCCCTCCCCAGTTTGTTATTTACCTTCTAATCTTGGTTACAGTGGTTTTGTTTGTACAACCCCTTTTTAGTTTAATATAATCAGAATTACTCATTTCATATCTTGTAATGTTCTCTCGTTTGGTCATAAACTCTTCTCCATATATCTGCTGGATAAGCTCTTCCCATGTTCCTCTTATTTACTTATTGAGTCACCTTTTATGTCTAAGTCATATACCCATTTGATCATATTGTGGTATAGTATGTGAGATAATGGTTTATACCATACCATTTTCCAGTTTTCTCAGCAGTTTTTGTCAAATAGTGAGTTATCTCAAAATCTAGGCTGTTTAGGTTAATCAAGCACTTGGTTGCTAAGGTCATTTACACAATTTACGTATTGTGTATTTAATCTATTCCATTGATCCACCTTTCTGTTTCTTAGCTGGTCCAGATTGTTTTGATGATTACTGCTTTATAGGATAGTTTGAGATTTGGTACTGCTAGACCACCTTTCTTCACATTTTTTTCATTAATTTCTTTGGTATTCTCGATCTTTTGTTCTTCCAGATGAATTTCATTATTATTTTTTCTAGTTCCATAAAATGATTTTTTGGTCATTTGATTGGTATTAATAAGTTAATTAAATACAATTGTCATTTTTATTATACTAGCTTGACCTGTCCATTAACAATTCATATTTTTCCATTTGTTTAGCTCTAACTATTTTTGTGGAAAATGTCTTGTAATTGTGTTCATATAATTCCTGTGTTTGTCTTGGCAAGTAGACTTCCAGATAGTTTATATTGTCTAGTTATTTTATGTAGAATTTCTCTATCTTTTGCTGCTGAATTTTGTTGGTAATATATAAGAAATGCTGATGATTTATGTGGGCTTATTTTGTATCCTGCAACTTTGCTAAATTTATTAATGATTTCAACTAATTTTCTAGTTGATTCTCTAGGATTCTCTAAGTATACCATTGTGTCATCTGCAAAGAATGATGTTTAGTGTCCTTGTTGCCTATTTTAATTGCTTAAATGTCTTTTTCTTTTATTGCTAAAGTCTGTATTTCTAATACAATATTAAATAATTGGTATGATAATAGGTATTCTTGCTTCATACCCTGATCCTGTTGAGTAGGCTTCTAGTAATACTTGCTGATGGCTTTAAATAGATACTTCTTATCATTTTAAAGAAAGGACCATTTATTTCTATGCTTTCTAGTGTTTTAAATAGGAATGGGTGTTGGTGATATATTTTGGCAAAGGCTTTTTCTGTATTTATTGAGGTAATTATGTGATTTCTCTTAGTTATGTGATTGATATGGTCAATTGTGCTGTTAGTTTTACTAATATTAAACCAGCCCTGTAGCTTTTATAAATTTCACTTGATCATAGTAAGTGATCCATGTGCTATATTGCTGTAGTCTCCTTGCTAGTATTTTATTTAAAAATTTTCCATCTATATTCATTAAGGAAATTGGCCTATAATTTTCTTTCTGTTTTTGTTCTTTTTTGGCTAAGGCATCAGTATCATATTTATGTCATAAAAGGAAATTAGTAGGACTCCTTCTTTGCCTATTTTCCAACATAGTTTATCTAGTATTAGAATTAATTTACTTTAAATGTTTGATAGAATTCACTTGTAAATTCACTGGTTTTTTTTTTTTTTTAATTTAGGAAGTTTGTTGATAGTTTGTTCAATTTTTTTCCTGAGGTGGAATTGTTTAAATATTCTATTTCCTCCCTTCTTAACCTAGGCAATTTATAATTTTTTAAATATTGATCCATTTCACTTAGAGTGTCAGACTTTTTATCATATAATTGTGCAAAATAGCTTCTAATGATTGCTTTAATTTCCTCTTCATTTGTGGTAATTCACTCTTCATTTTGGATATGTAATTTTCTTTTCTTTTTAAAATAAAATTAACCAATGCTCTATTTTAATTGTTAGTTTTATTAGCTTAGTGGTTCTCTTACTTTCAATTTTATTCATTTCTTTGATTTTTAAAATTTCCAATCTAGTCTTGAATTGGGGATTTTTAACTTGTTCTTTTATTTATTTTTATTTTTTATTTATATCTTTATATATATATTTATATATATATTTTATATATATATATATATATATATATATAAAGATATATATTTATCTTTTATTTATAAGGTTGTTTATTTATTTTTTAGTTGTATTGCCAGATTCATTCATCTGTTTCTTGTTTAGTTTGGTATGTTTTTAAAAAGCTTTTCAGAAACTAGTTGAGTGAACACTTAGAACATCTATAATGTTGGGGGCAGCTGGGTAGCTCAGTGGATTGAGAACCAGGCCTAGAGACAGGGGTCCTAGTTTAAAATCTGACCTCAGCCACTTCCTAGCTATGTGACCCTGAGCAAGTCACTTGACCCCCATTGCCCAGCCCTTACCACTCTTCTGTCTTGGAGCCAATAAAAAAATGAACATGTATAATGTTGATTTGGTTCCTGTATTTTTAGCACATATTCTTCAAACTAGTAGATAGAGAACGTTTTTCTGAAGATTTCCTATTTTGCAGAAATATACTTCAATTTAGATACTGGAATTATAAATGGTAACAAGATGACACCCAGTGATTCAGGTGTATAGTGTTTAAGTTTTTACTCGGTTTAAGAAAATGATTTTGCTTATATAATTCGTAGTATATGCTAGCATTTCTCTTTTGGTTATAACTAAATGTGTTGATGTCAACACTATAATCACAGGATTTCAGAGCTGGAAAGACCTTAGAGGCCATTTTTGTCCATATTTGTTATTTTCTAGCTGAGGAACCTGAGGGCCTTAAGAATTGCCATAATTTTTACCATTTAGCTAAGTCATGTCAAAATCATGACAAGAACCGAAGATCTGGCTCATGATTTATGCACTGTCTTAACTTCCTCCATTCTTCTCAATCCTTTTCACTTTGGCTTCCATCCATATCATAATCCCTTAATGGCTCCCTTAGAAGCCACCAGTGATCTCTTTATTATTCAATCCAATAGCCTTTTCCCCCTTTTTACAAATTCTTGCCTCTGTCTTAGAATAGATACAAAATATTGACTCTAAGGCAGAAGAGCTGTAAGGGCTAGGCCATGGAGATGAAGTGACGTACCCAGGGTCACACAGCTAAGGGAATGTGAAGCCAGGTTTAAAGTCAGGACTTCCTATCTCCAGGCCTGGTGTTCTCTCCACTGTGCCTAGCTGCTGAACCCCTCCCATGGCTTTTTTTCTTAGACATACCTCTGTGTAACATTTAACATCATTGACCATAGCCTTCCTTTTAGATGCTCTCTTCTATCTGAATTCTTATTACATCACTTTGTTGTAGTTCTTACTTATCAGAATGATCCTCCTTTGTAAAGTTCATGTACCATCCTATAATTTTAGAGTATCATGGAGTTCATTTTTTTCTCACTCTACTCCCCAGTTGCCAAATCTTGGTTGAATCCTGCTCTTTATGTTTTTTTACTTTTTCTACTATTCTTTCCTCACACCACAACTACTCTAATTTGAGATTTTCTTGCCCGTTTGTTCTATGTACTAATTCAGTACATACAACTGAACACAGTCCATACAAAATACAAACTTTCTGCCTCATCTTTCTACTTTAGTCCATCATTCATATCACTGCCATATCTTTGCTATTGGTTGCACCCATATTTGCCATAGCAACCTAAACTTGCTATTGCACCCAAATATTTTATTTTGAATGAAATTTCCATCTTGATTTCTTCTTTGTAATTTTTTTTGTATTGCATAGACTAATTTCTGGAATTTTTCTTACCATTTACAGAAGCAATTACGGTGAATTTTTCTTTTTCTTTCTTGGAAACTTTTAGCTAATTAATTAATTTAAGAGTATTTTTCCATAGTTACAAGATTCATGTTCTTTCCCACTCCTCCCCTAGCCCCCTTCCATAGCTAACGTGCAATTCCTCTGGGTTTTACATGTGTTACTGATCAAGACCTATTACTATATTATTGATGCTTGCACTAGAGTGATCATTTGGAGTCTAAATTTCCAATCATATCCCCTTGACCCAGGTGATCAAGAACTTGTTTTTCTTCTGTGTTTCTAATCCCATGGTTCTTCCTCTGAATGTGGATAGGGTTCTTTCTCAAAAGTCCCTCAGAATTGTTCTGGATCATTGCATTGCTACTACTAGAGAAGTCCATTACATTTGATTGTACCATAGTGTATCAGTCTCTGTGTACAATGTTCTGGTTCTGCTCCTTTCACTCTGCATCAATTCCTGGTGGTAGTTCCAGGTCACATGGAATTCTTCCCGTTTATTATTCCTCTGAGCACAATAGTATTCCATCTCCAAAAGATACCACAATTTGTTCAGCCATTCCTCAATTGGAGGACATCCCATCATTTTCTAATTTTTTGCCACCACAAAGAGCGCAGCTCTGAATATTTTGGTACAAGTCTTTTCCCTTATGATTACAGTGAATTTTTCATTGAATCTTACTGTCTCATTAGATTATCTGCAAATGAAGAATTTCCCCCTTTTTTGCTCCTATTTATTCATTCATTTTTTCTTGTCTTATTGTTTCAGTTGGAATTTCTGGCATAACATCAAATAACGATGTGATTGCTTAGTTCTTATAGAGTAATATGCTATAGTCAGCCTGCCTTTTATCCCAGTACTTTTACTTTTGAACTATTGGCAAATAACCTAGCTTCTTTGGTCCTCAGTTTCCCTGAACATTACATATTCTGGCATATACTATAAAAATTGTGATTTCAGTCTGGTCATTTGTGTCCTTTGTCATTGAAGAACTAGCCTGTGTGTAACAAAGTGATGCATTACCAGAAGTCTGACTATTGGGTGGTGAATGTTTTTGCTACAATAACCCTTGAAGACTATCTGCCAAAGTAGTATCCATTGGGAGTCTTTGAAATGTTAAAATATGAGTGAGGAAATGAAGAAATTTCTTGATTCCTATAGTTCTCACCAATGATTAGTAACTTTCAAAATACAAACTATGATAGAAATTAAAGGTCATATGAATATCTGGCTGTCCCTCTTTGTCACCTGTTCAGAAATAGCCTATAAAAAGTTGTGAGAGGAGCTATAGTGACAGATAAGTTGTAGAATATGAGAGGATCCCATAGTGGGGACAAATACTATTTTTAGAAATGGAAAATAGTGGTTGAGTAAATAATTTATCAGACTGTTCCCATAGTAATCTGTGGCAAATCAGCCTAACCAAGGACATGGAAGGCTGTTGGGAAAAATAAAGAAGCTACATAATATTAAAGCTAATTAGCTTTTTTTATTAAGCTATTTGACAGGCAAGGTTATTTGCATTTGCATCATGTTTTCCATAATGCTAGTCATTTTAATTTCTGCATTACCACATATCATAATTACACAGTTATGTGCTCTCCTATTGAACCAGTATTCAGTTAAATTTTTTTAGCCCAAAATAATTCTTACAACTTTAGTATGTTGGATTTGGTTTTTTAATATGCTAAATTTTCTCTTGACTTTTTTCTTTAAACTTTTTTTTACACAAAAGAAAACACTTTTTTTCTTAAAACATTATTAGCATAAGAGGATTTTAATTTATCTTTTTAATGATATGACATAAATATGAAAAAGAATACATTTGGCATAAGTAGGATATATTTTTATAATTTTAAAATAATTTCATGTAAAATTTTAACTTATTGATAATTTTGGGATAGTTTGTTCTTTTGATGTTTTTTTCCTCCATTCTTTTTATGTTATTCTAGTTAGATCACTTTTGGAAATACATGTAACTCAGTCTGTAGTATTGAGGTTTAGAGATAGCACAAATGAATAATACATTTCTATGTGGTCAATCTTCTTCCTTCCAATGACAAAGCCTACAAGATCTCTCCTGTGAAGCAAAAAATGCCTTGGAGTTCCACTTGATAGAAGCGTTAAAGAAGTACTGAGAGAGGGGGGCAACTAGATGGTTCAGTGGACAGAGCACCAGGCCAAGAGATGAGAGATTCAAATCTGGCCTGAGATACTTCCTAGCTGTTTAACCCTGGGCCAGGTCACTTAACCCCATTGCCTAACCCTTACTTCTCTTCTGTCCTGGAATCCATATGTAGTATTGAATCTAAAACAGAAGGTAAGGGTTTTTAAAATGAAAGAAAAAAAAAGCAATGAGAAGAGCCAAAACAAAGGCTAAGGAGGAGGTACTGGTTAACCCACCAGTGAGGGGAAGAGCCCCTACATAATAGAACTACTACTGTTTGGTCTCTGAAAAACTTGTTAAGAGGGAGTTTTATTTCTGATTTTATTTACTGACAACTGGTATTACCTGGTAACTTAAATTAACATTTGTTTTCCATTCTTTTGCTTCTCTATTTTTTCCTTTTCAATTTATGTCCACTTGTAAAAAACTGGGTTCTTTTCTGACCAGAATTGACTTTAGAGATAAGGTAGCATAATGAGTAGAGCACTGGGCCTGTAGTCAGAAAGGCTTGATTTCAAATTTGGAATTAAATCCTTACTAGTTGTGTGATATTGTGCAGATCATCTACTCTGTCTCAATTTCCTCATCTGCAAAATGGACATATAGTAGCACCTATCTCTGAGGGTTGTTTTGAGGATCAAATGAATTTTTTATAAAGTACTTTATGAACCTTAAACTGTTACGTAAATGCTAGCTAATTATCATCTTATCTGCATCAACTATTCTATCTCATGCGTTATGTAAGACCCATATTGATTCAGTGACTTGACCAAGGTCACATACATAATCAGTAGCAGAACTAAGAAGTGTACCATCTGGCTCCAAATGCAGTACGTTTTCCCCCACACCAAATGGCATTACATCTTTCTGCCTAGTGACTGAAAACGTAACATAAATAGAGGAGCAGAAGTATATCTCTCAGAAAAAAAGAATACTTTGATAAATGTGAAACCATCTGGATTTATAGGCATCATTAATTTTTAGAACTTTGTGTCTTCAGACTTTGGGCTTGGGGAGTCTCAGGAGAGGAGTGGTTTCAGCATTTAAAAATTGAGTCAGCAATGACAGTGAATGAGGACCCAAATAGAGATTATGCTTTGGAAATAGTCCAGTGAGGGGGAGAACTAATGGGACTAAAAGAGACTCGAGAATGAAACAGGTAACAGTAGTCAGTAGAACCTAGGATTGAGTGAAATAGGTGAATAGGACTGAGGCATGAATCTTGTGCCTTTGTCCAAAGTGAACAGGATATCTGGGAACCCTAATGGGTAGGAGCTCTTTAGTCTGTATTTCACTGGTTCATATGCTTCCATTAAACTGTCATGTTCAACTTCTAATTATATGAAGGATGTTTAGAAGCTCAGTTCTGTAGTGTCATTTGGCTATGAGCAAATGAATAGTTCTCAAGAGGATTTTGAAAAAAGCCTATCTAGAGTCAGAAAAAGCTCATCACTTGCTTCAAGACTTGAAGAATATGATTTTATCTATATGGCATAGTTATAAATGAACACCTCTCTGTGCCATACAGTCGACTGTTTCATGAGTTAGTGTGACCAGAAAATAGGCCTAGTGACTATAACGTAATAGGCTTCTTTAAAATCAGCTCACCAGATTCTCTAATGATAGACATGTACTTGGAGCAGTTCCATATTGATAGTTCTTACCAGAACCTGTGTTCTCCTGTTGGGCCTTTCTGGAACACAAGCCCTTTATACTTCATAATGAGACAGCATGGTAAGATAAAAAGAGAAATAATAACTTTGTTTAAAGATTTAGAGGTCTCTAAAGGAAGGTCACAGATGCTTTAAAGGTTGAAACTTTTTACCTTTGAAATACTTATTACTTATCATATTGGCATAATTTTTACAAGTGTTTACATTTTAGGTGGTATATAATGTAAGTTTTTTTTTTGTCTCTGAAGGACAATATTCTATTTCCCTATACAGTTAATTAGCAGCAGGTGGTTTTAATATGGGCTGTACAATTTATTTTAGTTGAAACTAACATTTAGTGTTTGTGGTTGTTAACCACTTACGTACTTCTGTGCTCCATCTTGTGTATCCAGCAGATGGAGCACAAAACACGGCATTTCTGAATCATTTGAATGATGCAGTGTGTGTGTTATATGACTTACCAGTGCTTATTGTCCTTATTTTTTTTTAAATTGCAAGGCATGGGGGAATATTTAGAGTCTGCTGATTTAATTCTGGTTTTAGGTTCATTTATTACAAAATTTAGAAGATTATGTAAAAGAATTTTTCAAAATTGATGTTTCATTATAAAAATCAATTTTAGTCAAATTATGTTTGTTCAGAATTATACTAATTTTTAAGCTTAAGTAATTAAATATGTTCCAAAAAAATTAAGATTCCAACATCATAAAACTTTGATCAGAAGTATCTTTTAACATAGACATTTAATCATGTTTTCTATGAAATTTAAAAAAGAAAAATGTAAAAATTTGTCCTTTTCACATGGTAAGTACAATTTATTCTAGTATAATGTTAGTTTTGTCTTAGAGTTATTTCAATACGATCCATTACATTGAAATATTTTTTCTTCCAGTCTGGCTGCAATCTCTTGTATATTTCTCTTATTTTCCAAGCTAATTTTTTTGTTTATTTGTTTTTTCTAGTTCAGATTATTTTGGTACTAACTCTCAAAAAATAAATCTTTAGGTTTTGGAACTTCACTCAACTGTGTATATCTTCAGTTTAAAAATGTATTCATATAAACTTGCTGAGGTGGGGCTTAAGTCACTTGCTAATTAGAGTATTAAAATGCTTATCAGTCAAGGCAACTGTTGGACATTTGACAGTAAAGTGAGTTAAACTTACTTGAGATAAAAATGAAGTTAGCCCAGCAAGTAATTAAGACTTAAGGAATTTGCATTAGGGAATGAAGAGTTGGAAACCAAGTCCTCCAATGGGATCTCACAGTAAATAGGTGTGTCTTTCCTCAGAAATCACGAAAAAAAACCAAACCCATAAACTCTCAAGAGTTGGAAAGGACTTGGCAATTATTTCATTTTACAGATAAAGAAGCTGAGATTTCAAGGACATAAAATGATTTATCCCAATTCATTTCTCATTCTGACTTCATAGCAAATATATCTATATATCTAGTCATTAAAATGATTGGTTTAGATTCTAGAATTATTTTGAAACTTATAGTTAAAAGGAACTATTTTACTGTGTTTTGGGTATGTTCTGTGTTGAGTTATTTGGAATGCTATGCACTTGCAAATATGACTAAATTTAAAATGTTTAAATTTATATTTTATTTACATATTTATTTACATGTATTTATTTATATATTGTTATTCTGATAGGTCTGAGGAAGCAAATAAGGCTTTCTCAGCAGCTGTGCAAATGCATGATGTGTTGGTGAAGGCCTGGGCTATGTGGGGTGATTACCTGGAGAATATATTTGTGAAGGAGCGGCAACTTCACCTTGGTGTATCTGCCATCACTTGCTATTTGCATGCATGTCGGCATCAGAATGAGAGCAAATCAAGAAAATATTTAGCCAAGGTAAGACTGGAGAAGTACATTCATGCTTAATGATACTTGTTGGTTAGTTGATTAACCTTATGACACTGCAACAGAATTCCTCTGGGTCCATAAATACTAATGGAAATTGAACTCAGCTCCCAATATTTATCCTTTAAGAATAATACTATTGATCTATGTTATTTGATCATATGTGTTGAGATAGCATTTTAGATTTAGAATCATTATTGTAAGCTCCATGAGGGTAAGAATCACGTAAACGTATTCTTTGATATCTTCCATGAAAGAAATAAGTAAAATATGTTACTTTTTTTTACACAAGAATAATATTAGAATCAAGCTTTCTTTGCTGCTTTCAATGTTGATGACTTACATTTTTACTTAGAACTTCTTTTTTTTTAAACCCTTACCTTCCATCTTGGAATTTATACTATGTATTGGTTCCAAGGCAGAAGAGTGGTAAGGGCTAGGCAGTGGGGGTTAAGTGACTTACCCAGGGTCACAGGGCTGGGAAGTGTCTGAGGCCAGCTTTAAACCTAGGACCTCCCATTTCCAGGACCGGCTCTCAATCCACTGAGATTCCCAGCTGCCCCTTTTACTTAGAACTTTATAGTGATTCATAGTCTAATTTTGGTTCCATGTTCAGCAACTAAAACACAGTTTATAACTATACTGATTGCTTCTCCAAAAATCCACATGCAGACCTGTAATCTAGAAACCTTTCTTCTGTCTCAAATTTTGCCTTAAATCTCTATCTGAATTTTTTTCCAGAGTTTGAGAAAGGGTGTGTCTTGTGTCATTATTATTTTATCAGAAATTATCCTTGATCTACATAATATAAGAGATTTACATATAAATTTAATCTCCTTCCATCATACCCATGTAATTTTTTTTAATTTTTCTTAACTTTTTAGATGAATTTTGATATTTTTGTTGTGAGTTTAAAATTTATTAGCTATTCTTTTGACATGGCTCCACTTTAAACTAAAAATGATTTCTTAAATTTAAAATTAACTCACTTTGATAATTGTACTTGGTGATGTTTTTAAAAAGTGAGATAATTACCAATATGGCCCTTTGTGAAGGCCCAGAATCTTAAGATGCAGAATGAACTCTAGAAGCAATTTTAGATTTATGTTTCTAAATCTGTCATTCCCAAGATTTTTAGAATTATTGTTTAATTATTAGTTGCTTCTGTACCTCAAGCAAACATTTCAAATTGTGGGTATTCCCTTGGCCACCAGGATTTCAGTAGCCAATTTTTTAAATTTCAGTGACAAAAAAACCTGAACAGTCCTCTTTGAATAAGGCTCTCTAAATTTAACCAATCTGGTTCTCAGAGAGCAAGACATCAACTTTCACTCAGCTTATACTTGAAACCTTTCCAAACTGACACATTTGGCAGTATTTGTGTTCTTTGGAAACTCAGTGAGGCATCATAAGTAGGACTTGTAATATAGCTTACTTTTTATTGACTTCCTCCTCTGGAGATAATATTATAACATTGTTTGAGATCATTATTAAATATGGCCCATCTCTGATGACCAGTAATGGCATGGATTCTCAGAGGCTTTGCCATTGGAATGTTAGGTAGAGTGAGCTCAAGTTAAATTCTCAGTCTGAAATGGGGGGGGGGGTGTTTGTGTGTGGTATATATATATACTACGTATGTCTCTTACTTGAAGACCAGCCTAATAAGTAGGAAAGCTCATCATATTGACTGTAGGTCAAAGCAACTCTCAGAGTTCATCTAATAAATAATAGATAAATAATAAATAATAGATGTGTCAATAGAAGAAGTACACAATGAAATAAAATATTCTTTTAAGTATTAAATGTAAAAATAATAGCTTACACTTATATATCTTTGGTTTGATCCTCACAACAACTATGTGAGATAGATGAAACTTGTAGTATTTCCATTATATCTATGAGAAAGTTGAGGCCCACAGAAATTAAATGGCTCTCTTGGGATTACACTATTAATATGCGGTAGTATTGGGTCTCAGGCCCAATTATTCCTCTTCCTACTTCAAGGTTTTTGCTTAATCTCAACTCACCTGTTTTGTAGTGTTTTTTTTTTTCTTCTAAAAGTGCAGTATGGCACTTATACTCGCCTGACTCCGTTAAAATTACTGGGGAAAAATGTAGGATGTTATGAAACTAGGTTTGGAAATCACAACATAATTACATAATATTTTTAGTTTGTCAATGTGGTTCTTTCAGGAATAGTTGGAGGTTTAAACTTTTTCATTTACATCTTTGTTTTTTACATTATCTGTTTTTCTAAGTATTTCTCTTTGCCTTTCCCTACATGTTGAGATATGGTGTATGATAAAATTCTAAAAAGAGAGAAAACAGTTCAGTAAAACCTCCCAATCCATTGTCTGAATCTAATGATTTATGCAATATTTCATCCTCGTAGTTTCCCACTTCTGCAAAGAAAGGGGGAAAATGTTAATTTTTCTCGACTCTTCAACAGGGCAAAGCATTTGGTGTTTTAGTTTTTTGTTCTTTTTTATTTATTGGTATCTTTTTCCCTGTTTTTTATTACTCTGCATCAGTTCATATAAGTCATATATGTATTTCAAATTCTTTAAACTTGATGTATTTTTTAAAATGACAGTAACACTGATTACATGTAGGTACCATACTTTGTTTAGCCATTTCCTAACAGAGGGCACCTACTCTTTTTCCAAATCATCACTAGCACAAAAGTACTATTAGGAATATAATGGTGATTATGTGTCCTCCTTTGGGGGTATATGTCTAACAGTGAGATAAAAATCTCTGAGGTTATCAGAGATTTTATCAGAGATTTTATCTCTGGATAAAAGGGTATGAATATTTTCAACATTTTTTTTAGCATAATTCCAAATTACTCTGGAGGAGTGGTTGTATTGATTGATAAGTAAGGAGAAGGGAATATATAACATTTATAGAATACCTGCTATGTGCAAGGCACTTTTTATGAGTGTTATCTCATTTGAATAATATTTGAATGCTTCTCTTTTCACTATTCCACCGAAAATTGACCATCTCTGTTTTTTGCCAATTTCCTGAGTGTGAGATGAGTTGTTTTGCATTCCCCTTATTATTAGTAATGGTTAAGTATAGTCTTTCTTATGGTTTTCTTTGTATTTATTTTGAAAACCATTCATATCCTTTGACTATTGGTCTTTGGCCTTATTAATCTTAATAAATCATATATGAGGTCCTTATCAGAGATATTTATTGCAAAAACTTTTCCTCCAATTGACAATTTCCTTTCTTATTGTAATTACATTGATTTTCTACCTGTAAAAGCTTTTAAAATTTCATGTTTTTGAAATTACCTACTGTTACCATTTGCTCTTTAAAAATTTTTCCCCTAGCCAAGACTATGAAAGGTAATTTCATCTGTTTCTCATCCAGTCTCATTTGACCTCTTATATTTAGGTCACTTATCTATTTTGATCTTTTTATACTATATGGCATTAGCTGTTGATTGAAATACGATTTCTGCTAAAGCATCCTAGTTTTCCTGCCAGTACCTGTCAGATAGCGAATTCTTCTTGAAATAATTTATATTCTTAGATTTATCGAACATTGTATTATTTAATTCAGTTTTCTCAGAGTCTTTCTTATGAGCATGTTTCATTGATTTGATTTTCTATTTTTTAAATAGTACCAAATAGTTTTGATTTCTGCTTTGTAATATTATAGAAATCCACTCCCACCATTATTCTAATTTTTTCCCTTGAGGTTCTAGATATTTTGTTTTTGTTTTTTTCTTTTCCCCTAGCTTCATGGAATATTTCCCTATTAGTTTGGTATATAATTAAGTTTGTGAGTAGGGCAGTATCTCCATTTTTGTTACATTGGCATATCCCAACCATAAACATTGAACAGTCCTTCTAATTATTCATCATTATTTATGTCTTTAAAGAGTGTTTTAAAATTACATTTAAATGTTAGGAACATAAATATTTTTACTAGCTTTCAGTTTTATTCTAATTAATATCTAGGAATAGGGACAAGAACTGGACCTGTGATTTTATTGGTATAGGAAATTCCAAGGTAAGGAAGTTCTCTCTACTAGTGAAGTCTGCACCTCCTCAGCAGCAGTCTTAGGTAGGTAGTTGCTTCGAGCACTAAAAAGTTAAATTATTTTTCCAGGACTACATAGACATTATGTATCAAGGATAGAACTTAAACATAAGTATTTCCTGCTTCAAAGCATTCTGACCTCTACAGAATAGCACCTCTTACATTTTAAAAAAAAGAAATTGTTTTCTGTGTGAATCTATTCTTACAGTTTTCTGCAAATTAGACTTATGTTTTCATCATAATAATAATGATTCAACTTATTATTGTTGTCATTACTATTGTTAGTTATATGGTCTTTAAAGCTTTATAAAGTACCTCCCCCCCCCCCCCCATTTTGTAGATGAGAAAAATGAAGCTCTGAGATCTTGTAAGTGACTTTTTCATGATTATATAGCTAGTGTCTTGAGTGTGTAACCACCTCTCTCTTAACTGCAAGGCACATACTCCATTAAACTGTATTGCTACTTGAAAGTTATATTCATTCTGAGATAGAAAAAAATTCCCAGGAAAGAGAGGTATCAGCATTAATCAATTCTAAACCTTGATTTAAATTTAGTACCTTTTAACTGACATTTTTAAAAAAATGCTCGGTTGTAGAAACTATATGATTTTGTCTTTTTCTGAACAGTAATAATTAGAACCTGATTAATAGTGCCAGTTTGCTATAGAAATTAATTTGGATGAGATGCAGTAGGTGGCACAGGTTATCCCTTTGGGTATGATCACACTGGGTTTTTCTTGTATCCTTGAGTGAATTGTTAAATGGGCTTCTTTTCCAACTGTGGGTATTAAAGGTCCTGAGATCCCTCAGTTAGAGCTGATTATTGCGAGTTGTTCTTTCTTGTCTAGATTTCAGCTTGGAATTGTTACATATTGATTATTTTTTATGTTTGAAAGTTTGAATAACTTTTCAGTGTCTTGCCCTAAATTTATTTGATTTATTAAACTGCTTAAAAACATTCCCTAAATAAATCTAACCATTTCAATGCTAATTAATTGTCATCGATTACGATTAATGATTTTTTAAAAAGTATGATTGTGCTACCTAGGTAGAATTGCATTCCCTATAGATTTAGTCTATTTGTAGCAATGATTAAGAACTGGTGACACCAGTATTATCTCTATGATATTTTAGAATTAGAGAAATAAACTAAATTTATGTTTACATGAAGGCAGCTGGGATGGAGCACTGGGCCTAGAGTCAGGAATACCTGAGTTTAACTCTGCCATCAAATACTTAACTAGCTATGTAAACCTGGACATGGTCTTTAACCTCTGTTTGTTTCCTTTATTTTTAAATGGAAGTTATAATAGCACCTACATCTCAGGGTTGTGAAGATAAAATGAGATTATTGTAAAAGGCTAAGCACAGTGTCTGGCATATGATGGGTTTCTTCCCTTTCCCCTCTACTTCTCACTGATTGCAGCAAACAAGATATATATTGAGAATTTTTAAATGTTTTCTCTTTTCTGTAGGTATTATGGCTCTTGAGTTTTGATGATGACAAAAATACATTGGCAGATGCAGTTGATAAATATTGCATAGGTGTGCCTCCTATCCAGTGGTTGGCTTGGATTCCACAGTTATTAACTTGTCTGGTTGGTTCTGAAGGCAAGCTTCTTTTGAACCTTATAAGTCAGGTAAGTTTGATTAAAGTATGCTTTAAGTAATTTATTGGTCATTTTAATGTGAACTTTCATAAGAGGTAATGGAATCTTTATAATTCTAGAATGGAAATCTTTTTGATTTGAGCATCCTGTATATAAGTTTTATGGTAAAAGGTAAAATGAAATAAAAATATGCTATGCCATTAGTAACATATCATAAGAATCACCTTAAGTGTAACTTATTCTTTTACAAATTGTCTGATGTTTATTTTTAAATCCACAAATGTGCTTCTGTTTTCTGACATTGATTAATTTATTTAATTAATGAGGTACAGATATCTGCCAAGGATACAAATAGCATGTTTAATATTCTTCAAAAGTGAACAAATCTGCTGTAGTTTTGTAAGCCCTTGTTTTACAATTGAGCTAGATGCATTATTTCTCTTATTTAATAGACAATTGTGATTAATAGATTTATAAGGCCAAAGTTACAAGATAATGTCTACTCAGCCTTTTGAGAGGAACCATAAAACCTCAGTTTGGTAAAAATGGTATCTCTTTACCTTAAGTGGCTGTTTTTTCAGCCTCACTACTGCAATTATGTGGCATAAGATTACTCTCTAATGGGCCCACTATCAGACAGTGTTGGGTTCACTGGGAATTGTGGCCTAATTTTAAAACTAACTGGTGTCATTATATCTCTTTTTTTTTTTTTTGGTTTTGTGCATGAATAAGATCTTTGTGCTGATCTAGGTACTTGTACATTTTGCTGTCTTCAGATTTATTAGGCACCATAATAGTGAGGCTTCTAATTCACCGTCCCTCAGTAGATTATGCAGAAATGTACCATTTTAGCTTAGCTTAGACCTCTGGGGGGGGGGGGGATGTAGGGACACTGGGCACAAAGCTAAACTAGAAATTTTTCACTGCTTTTCAGTGAAACAGGAATTTAATGTGATTCATGTAACATGATCACTACTTTGTTAAATGATCTTGTATATGTTCAACTTTTCATTTCTAGAATATGGTAAAGAAAATAGTTTTTCTTTATTTAGATGTGATTACCAGTATCAAGAAACAAGAGTGATGAATGAATTATACTTCCTTTGTATTTTTTAATAGGTTGGAAGAGTATATCCTCAAGCTGTCTACTTTCCCATAAGGACTCTATATTTGACGTTAAAAATTGAGCAGAGAGAACGTTACAAAAGTGGTGAGATTTTTAGCTAATGTCTGTCTTTTTAATGGGAAAACAAAAGCTTTGGCAAAAATTGAGAAGAATTGGGGGAAGATGAGTGGTTCGGTGGATTGAGAGTCTGGCCCAGAGATGGGAGGGCCTGGGTTCAAATGTGACCTCAAACACTTCCTAGCTATGTGACCCTGGGCAAGTCACTTAACTCCCATTGCCTAGCACTTACCTCTCTTCTGCCTTCAACCAATACCCAGTAATGATTCTAAGATGGAAGGTAAGGGTTTAAAATAAATTGAGAAGAATGAAAAGATGTAAAGGAACCATCAATGTTCTTTGCTGTGTTTTATGCTTCTGTATATCAAGGACAGATAAAATGTGTTGAGAATAGCTCAGAGAATTTTATATACTCTTTAAATTTCAAATAAAGTATTTATTCCAGACTATTTGTATTTTTACTATATCAGCACCCTTCTCCAAAGCAGATACCAAAGTTTTATATTGAAGGATATTACCTCTGTTTTCATCCTGTAATATTCCCCTTTTATTAGAATTGTGAGCTTCCTTGAGAGCAGAGGCTGTGTGGTTCACCTTTCTTTGTATGCCCAACACTATGCCTGATGCATATTGGAGCTTAATAAATGCCTTTTGATTTGACTTGACTTAACTTGAAATAAGCACAAGGAAAACATCTGCTTTGCTTAGAATTAAAAATTTGTTTAATTTTTAGATGTGTTTGTGAGTTAATATAGCAAGAAAAATGTCTTCTGAACTTTGCCCTCAGTATTTCTTATGTTGCAAATAGCCAATGGTGCTGATCATTTATAATAGTAAATAATCAATAGAATCATATTACCAAAATAGATTCTAGCAGTATTGGATTTACTAATAACTATGGCAGTATACAAAATAGATTATAAGTGTAGAAGAATTTAAATATATGTTTCTATTTAAGGAAAATTATAATTTAAGACTTGTAATATATTATTTACAAATATTTTATAAATTTATTTTAAATCATTCTTGAGATGTGATATTTTTGTGTTTTAAAATCAAAGATAGGTCTAGAAAAGTCATAAAGTCTTGTTTTTTCCAGTGTTGTACAAGTTTTATCTTTTTTTTAATAAAGAATTACCTAAAGCAGGTCTTAGATAATATACATGCTTCAGTCTTGTTTATAGAATATTTATAGATCTTTGGAAAATTCCTTGAAACTGATATATTGTGGCATGCATATGGTGTTAAATAGGAATATTAATACTCGCCTACTTCCCAGTTGAAGGACTCAGCAGCTTTCATGTTATTTTACTTGATCCTCATAGCCATTCTGTTAGGTAGGATGGGCATATCCAGGCTACATTTTATCACCAAAGGAACTTCTGCTCATATGATCTACTGAGTGGATTAGAGAGGAAAGAATGCTAGATTTGAAATTAGAAGAAATAGGCCAAAGTTCTGATTCTACCACTTGATACCTGTGTAACCTCAGAGACATGTTGTTCCCTGTCTTAGGGATTCAGTTTCCTTATTTGCAAAGTGAAGTAATTGAATTAAATGGATTCCTAAGGTATCTTCCAGCTCTGAACCTAAGAGTCAGTGAGTTTAAGGGACTTTTGCCGTTAGTGAGGAGTAGCACTGGGAGCATGGTTGTTCTCCTGATGTTAGCCCAGCAATCTTTTACATCACAGTACATTACCCCCTTTGGTTGGTTGATAGTTCCTCTAGAGAATTTTACAAACCAAATCTAGCGATTGTATCAATGGGACATCACACTATGTTTTTTGATTTGTGTTGATTTGATATGATTATTTTTTGTTTGTATTCTCAGATTCTGGACAGCAGCAACCAAGTTCAGTAGGCAATCAGTCCCATTCTGCATCAGATCCTGGACCAATTAGAGCAACAGCTCCAATGTGGCGCTGTAGCAGAATTATGCATATGCAGAGGGAATTGCATCCAACTCTTCTGTCTTCTCTGGAAGGCATTGTTGATCAGATGGTCTGGTTCAGAGAAAATTGGCATGAAGAGGTATTTGTTTATGAGTTAGGAATTTTTATATATTGGTGTGATTTACATGTGTGTTATATTACATAATGCCTACTCTATAGAATTAATTGGTTGTTTTACAGATTATGTTTCTTTTTAATAAACATGGACTTTCTAATTTTATTTTTCATATATTAGTACATTTTTATTAGGAATCTTAATTTTATATCTAAAATGGAAGACCTTTAAAAAACCAAAATTTCAGACTCTTAACCTTCCTAACACGATGATTATTTTTGTCAGCCAAATTGCTTCCTATATAGACTTTAAATATAACTAATGAGATGATAGAGTATAAGCTCTTCAGCAGCAAGAATTGCTTGGTGTGCTCTAATCATGAGCTAAAGTATAAATTTCTGTAAGCAGCCTTTCCCAGCCCTCCTTAACTTCATATTTTCCCTCTGAGACTATCCCTAGTTTATCTTGTGTATGTTGTTTGTACATTGTGTCTACCAGTTGACTATGAACTTCTTTAGAGCAAAGAATTTTTTTTTTTGTATCCCCACCACGTAACAGTGTGCATAGCACAAAGCTGTTTGGCTGACATCTTTGTATTCCCTATATGAGGTAAAGTGCCTTACATATAATAAATATTTAACAAATATTTACTGAATTAAAATGAATTATTCTCAACTAGCTACATTAATGGAAGAAAACAGTGTCATAGATAATAAAAACATTTAACTTTTAATATTCTCTAATATTTCTAGCATCTAGATGTTTAGCCTAATATTAAAATTTACTTTTATTTCCTATTCATTTTTATCTTTTACCTAATGAGTAGTGGGAGGAAGGTTACTTTGGATGTATGTCAGGTAGTAGAAATAAGATCAGTTAAAGAAAGGATTGGGTTATTATTTTCTGTAGTTAATTCATTGAAGGGATAACACAGCTCAGGTCCCCTTAGTGTCAATAATGAATTCCCTGAAATGGTTGCATTATTTAAATTTGCACCAGATATTCTAATGGGGTAGGACCCGTTGCATTATTTCCCATGACTATAACTTTGAGTAGTGAGCGCTTAGGTCATCAGCTGGTCATCAAACTTCTTTTTAATTCTGGGCTATTTTTTTTCATATCATATTTATATAAATTCACAGTGCCCAAATCCTGAAGTCCTTTATATAAATATTTGTTGATTTAAAGATGTCAATTGTTTTAATACAGCTTTCATCTCTTTTCTTTTAGGTTCTCAGACAACTTCAGCAGGGTTTAGCAAAATGCTACTCTGTAGCTTTTGAGAAAAGTGGAGCAGTTTCGGATGCCAAAATTACACCACACACTCTCAATTTTGTCAAGAAGTTGGTCAGCACCTTTGGAGTTGGTCTGGAAAATGTGTCTAACGTTTCTACTATGTTTTCCAGTGCTGCCTCTGAATCTTTAGCTAGAAGAGCACAAGCAACTGCACAGGATCCTGTCTTTCAGAAATTGAAAGGACAGTTCACAACTGGTGAGTGTACAAGTACCCACATTCACATTTATTTCCTTTGGAAAAAGAAAACAAGAAATAAAGTTAAGTAGTTAATCTTAAGCACTTCCTTGAGACTATAACCTCAAATGAAATTTTTTAAAAGAAATACATTTTTTTACCTCTTTAACTCCAAATTTATATGGATTGTGAACTGAATAAGATATGGCAGAAAGCAGTTAGTTATATGATGTTTTCCCCAGTTAGTTACCATGTTTACTCATTTTTGGACCTTTTACTTAGTTTATGTTTCCTTTTCCCTGGTTAAAGAAATCCTTATTTTTTGTTTACCTAGGTTTCTCTTTATATTGTTTCAGATTATTGCCCCTTTCTTAAATGAATGCCAGGGCAAATTGCTATTTAAATTACTTCTAGCTGGTTTCTAAATTTATTAGATATAATAAAAATTATTCTTCTGGCTTCTTATCTCTCCCAAGTTGGTTTGTTCATTTTTGCATTTAGGAAAATTTCATTGATATCTCATAGTAGCCACCCTTTTCCAAAAAACTGTGATCTTCACATCTTATAGTTCTGTCTAGTCCTACCATAAACAATCAGAGCTATTATGATTACATTTAATGAACCAAGTCTAGTAAGGAAGGAGATAGTAAAATATGCTATACTTTTTTCTTAAAATTCTAGGGAATTAGAACAGAGTAGATATCTTTGTGAATTGATACTACATTTAAAATAAAACAATCCTGCTATATGCAAAGTGCTGTGAAAGATACAAGGATAAAGGCAGTCCCTGACCCTAGTGATCAAACAATAAAAGTCTTTTAACCCCCCAAAATTTTTTTAATCAAATGTGATTAATTAAAAAATTAAAAACTTGTGCTCTCTAGGAGCTTATATTCTATTAAAGGATATAACAAAAATAAGTGTGTAGAATAAATAATATTTAAATTACAGATATGCACATATATACACAATGTGTGAGAGTTTATTTGTGTGTTATAAGATAATTAGAGTAGGAAAGAGCTTGCAACTGGAGGAAGAAGTAGGAAAGTTTTCTTAAAGTTATATTTCAGCTGATCTAGGCATTGGGGACAGCCTTTGCAAAGACTTTGACAGAGGTGGAATGTTGAATGTGAGGAACAAGAAGCAGACCTGCTTGGCTGAACTGAAGAGCCCATGTTGAGGAATAAGATTATTTGGAGCTAGACTATGAAAGATTTGACATGTCAGAGAGAAGGTTTTGTATCAACTCTAGAAGAAATAGGTGCCATTGGAGTTCATTTATTCAGGCATTGTCCTGGCCAGAACTGGGCTTGAGGAAAATCATTGTAGTACTTCTCTGGAGAATGGATTGAGGGAGAGACTCGAGACAAGGAGACTAATTAAGAGTCAATAGAGTGGGCAAGACTTGGTATCTGAAGGGATATTTGGTGCAAGAAGTCCAGGATGACTCTGAAACTAGGAACTTGGATACCTAAAAGAGGTGTGGTACCCTCTAGGAATCAGAATATTCAGAGGTAGGATGAGTGTTATAGGGGTGTTGAATTACTGCATAGCTATGTCTGACTCTTCATGACCCCATTTAGGGTTTTCTTAGCAAAAATGGTAGAGTAGTTTGTTTTCTCTTTCTCCAGCTCATTTTATAGATGAGAAATTGGGGCAGACAAGGTTGTGACTTGCCCAGAATCACATAGCTAACAAGTATCTGAGGTTGGATTTGCAGTCATGAAGCTGAGTCCTGTTTCCAGGCTCAGTTTGCCATTCACCGGACCATCTATCTTTCCCATAAAAATATGTATTTTAGATGTAAAATTAATACATATAAGATTATAAAAATAGTTGAATATAAGAGGTAGGATACTAGTAATTATGGAGAACAGGAAATTGATTCATACAGAAAATGGTGCATGAACTCCATCTTGAAGAGATGTGAAGATAAGCGGGGAAAACATTCCAGGCAAGTGGGATGACCAGTGGGCAAGGAGATAGAATGTCATGAGTGAGGAGCATAGAAAAGACCATTTTGGCTTCCTCTCCAGTGAGAGGCTGAAAGTAATGTTTAGTGAGGCTAGAAAGATGGATGTAGGCCAAATTGTGTAGGACTTTAAAAATTAAATAGTATTTCCATTTTGGGAAATAGTGGTCTGAAAATTTTTTTGTTATTATAAGGGTAAAAAAACTATTTGGGCAACATTGTAGTCTATTATCAAACACCAATTTTGGTTTTATATATAAGCAGTGGGGGTGTTGATCTGAGAAACAAAGTGATATGACAAAATGTTAAGATTAGCTCGAGAAATTATTTGTGGTTCACAGAACAGGATTAGAGGAATGAGGTTGGGATCAGAAAGAACAGACTTACAGATTCAGAGGCCTCTTGCTGATCAGTGACAAAGTTTTGATTTCAGATAGATATTTATAGAAGGTTTGAATCAAGAAGAGGGATTAGATCACTCACAATGGAAGTCAGTGATTCACAGGATGGAGACAATGGATTTAGATTACCTCAGTGGCTCTAAATAGAGTTTTCTATAGGTGGTAATTTAGTATGTCAATGTGGTACCATCTACCCAAGCTTCTCACAGAATTCCTGCATCAGTAATTTCTTTTTTTTTCTTTTGAATTAATTTATATAGTCAATTTAGAACTTTATTCCTTGGTTACAATAATCACATTATTTCCTTCTCTCCCCTCCACCCACCCTTCCCGCAGCTGACACACAATTTCATTGGGTATTACTTGTGTTCTTGATCAGAACCTGTTTCCATGTTGTTGGTGTTTGCATTAGGATGTTCATTTAGAGTTTACATCCCCAGCCATATCCTCTCCACCCATGTATTCAAGCAGTTGTTTTTCTTCTGTGTTTTTATTCCCACAGTTTTTCCTCTGAATGTGGATAGTGGTTTTTCTCATAGATTCCTCCAAGTTGTTCAGGATCACTGCATTGCCACTAATGGAGAAGTCCATTACGTTCGATTGTACCACAGTATATTAGTCTCTGTGTACAATGTTCTCCTGGTTCTGCTCCTCTCACTCTGCATCGATTTCTGGAGGTTGTTCCAGTTCCCATGGAATTCCTCCACTTTATTATTCCTTTGAGCACAATAGTATTCCATCACCATCAGATACCACAGTTTGTTCAGCCATTCCCCAATTGAAGGGCATCCCCTCATTTTCCAATTTTTTGCCACCACAAAGAGCACAGCTATGAATACTCTTGTATAAGTCTTTTTCCTTATTATCTCTTTGGGGGTACAAACCCAGCAGTGCTATGGCAGGCTCAAAGGGCAGACAGTCTCTTAGGGCCCTTTGGGCATAGTTCCAAATTGCCCTCCATAATGGTTAGATCAATTCACAACTCCACCAGCAATCTGCATCAGTAATTTCTTCAAAGAACATATAGTATTTGGGGGAGAGGGGTTGAGCTCTTGTGTGAGGAGTATGCTACATGTCTGGCTGTTTCTAGGTTATGGCTACCCAGAGACCTTGCAAACTGGGGTTTTTTGGGCATTCCAAAGCCTTGCTTGATGTATGCCCCTGTTATTCTCATGCTCTCCTTACAACTGAATGGTTATTTAGTAGGATTAATATAGTTTGTAGATGGTTCAAGGGAAGAGGATCGATGAGTCTAAGGGACTAATTAGGAAGCTATTGCAATATGCCAGGACTCAGTGATAAGAAATTAGATCTGGGCATTGGTTTTAGAATAGAAAAGAAAGAATCACTAAGAGACACTATGAAAGAATCAACAAGACTTGATTACTCAATCAAAAAGGAGATTAAGAGAGGCAGGAGTCAAAGACTTAGTTTTTAACCCATATTTTGGGAAGTTGTTCATAGAAATAGGGATGTCAAGTAGGGAAATGAATTTTAGGAAGATTGTTTTTTATCCTTTTGGGTTGAAATGTTAGCAAGACATCCAAGTGAAAGTTTTCTTTAGAGAATGGAAGATATGAGACTGGACCTTAAAAAGAAATATAGAGCCTAAAAGTAATGTTTTTTGGCACCTTCTACAAAGAGGCTTTCCTGAAAGGGGATGAAAGATGGTAAGAGAATTGTACAACAATAGAAGAAAAAGTTTTTAAAGAGCATGTGGCCACTAGATTCAAATGATAAAGAGGTTAAATATGGTGAAAACTTAGAACAAATCTTTACTGAGACTATATTCCTGAAGATCTACAGAGTGGTAAGGATAGTAGCCAGATTTCAATAATTAAAGGAATAAACCAAATGTTAAGAATGTGAAATAAGCCATTGGTGACCAGAAGTTTAAGAAGTTTAGTAGAAAGGAGGAAAAGAAATAGGATTATAACTTGAAATCAGTGCTTACTTTGGGTACTCTATATGGTTTTCTCATTCACTAACCAAAAATCACATAAAGTTCTTCAATTTTATTGATAGTATGTGCTTAATAACAAAATAAACATCCACATTGATTTGCCACTTGATTTTTAAAGTCCATTTTAACAGAAATCTTGTACTGAAAACTTCAGCACATACTTTGTTGATTGTTTGCCGTTAGTGTCTTTAAGATTGAGCTAGCTATTTTGCAAATTAGTACTTAAGCAAAATCAAATTATGTTTTCATTTAGTAAATTTGCATTTCTGGAATTTGAGAATAAAGAGTAGAAAGGTAAAATGTAATTAAATCAGCCATTGTGCTTACTTTAAAGTCTTATTATTTTATCTCAGGATAAATAAACTAAATTAAAACCAGATGTATAATTTTATTGGTATAGAGAGCTTCCAGTGAAGAAAACTCCTTTTACCAATGCAAACTGGCATCTGTTTTACAGTTTATAATCTTAAGGAGTACACTGCTAGGTGGCGAAAGAGAGGGCACTAGGTCTGGAGTCAAAAAGACTCAAATTCAAATCCCATTTTAGACACTTAATGGCTCTGTGTCCCTAGGCAAATCACTTAACCATGTTTGCCTCAGTTTCCTCATCTGTAAAATAAGCTGGAGAGGGAAATGACAAACTATTCTAGTATTTTTGCCAAGAAAACCCCAAATTGGGTCATGAATAATCAAGATAGTGACTGCCAGGCACCCATCAGGTGTGGGACTTTAGTGAGGTTTTGCTAGCATTTTGACCGTTATTTAGTAAGGAATATGTTAGCATTTTATGTAATATATTCTTCTACTAATATTTCTAATTTGCTTATTTGCTTTTAAAGGTAATATTTACATTTATATGTAGTCTTCTAATAAATTCCTTTTTTGGAGCCACTTTTAGAAACAGTGATTTTCTTTTCTTCTTAACTGTGTTTATTTTGCAGTTCTAGGTAGATCATTTTAGGAGAGCTATTTCTATGCTGGGAATATCTATGTGTACAAAAGTCTTGATAACTGTCCATCACACTCTTTTATTACATGGCTGGAATGGCAACCCATAACTCATGGCTTCCAGTTTCATTTTTTTCATTCTTGAAGCCTCATAGAGATTATTATACTCTGACGTTAGTTCTAGAGTGGGTTTCATTTGTAAGTTTAGTGTCTCAGATTGCCATGGAGGTCTTTAGAGGAAAGCCCAAGTATAAGGTTACACTCACCCTTTGAAGAGACAGACCATAAAGCTACAGTAACCACTCTTATATTCAGCATTTTACAAAGCCTCCCCTGTACCCTTGAGACAGCAAAGCTCTCTAAAGAATTTTACATTTCTATACTTTATTGAATGAGTGAAAAGCATTTATTATATCCTAAGAGCTAGGGGTGCAAAATAAAGTCAAGGCATATCCCTCTCTCAGTGAACTCAAATTCTAAATGGAAAGAAGTCAGATTTAGGAGAGTTCACTTGTAGGGTAGATGGTGGTCTTAGGAGTGCTGTTATAGATGCACACTGTTCATGATAATAAAATTCCATAAAAACATTAACAAATTAAATTAACATTGATATGTGTTCAACTCCAGAAACATCATGGAACTTATTAGTCCAAAAAATGAAAATCATGATTCTTGTATTAGCATTTTTAACATGTTGTCATAGACACACGTCTACAGAGAAGACTCTTCTTCAGTAGGGAGTCTCTTCTGTATACTTCAAGATAAAACTATTAATTGGTCTTTAAGTTATTAACACTTAAGTGACAGAGAAATTCTCACCCTTGTCATAGAGGATATAACAGTTCAGATGATAGAAGATGGCAGTTAAAACCTGGTCTGGGATTAATTAATATTACTTCAGATTACTGAGTATTGTTTTTCATTTCGATGTAAAATAAAGAACAAACTTCTATCAATTCCTTTTTTTTTTTTAATTTTAAACATTATTTTATTTGGTCATTTCCAAACATTATTCACTGGAAACAAAGATCATTTTCTTTTCCTCCCCTCCCTCGCTCCCATCACCTTTCCCTCTCCCATAGCCGACGCACGATTCCACTGGTTATCACATGTGTTCTTGACTGGAACCCATTTCCCTGTTATTGGAATTTGCATTAGAGTGTTCATTTAGAGTCTCTCCTCAGTCATATCCCCTCCAACCCTGTAGTCAAGCAGTTGCTTTTCAGCGGTGTTTTTACTCCCACAGTTTATCCTCTGCTTGTGGATAGTATTTTTTAGATCCCTGCAGATTGTTCAGGGACATTGCATTGAGACTAATGGAGAAGTCCATCACCTTCGATTGTACCACAATGTATCAGTCTCTGTACAATGTTTTCCTGGTTCTGCTCCTTTCGCTCTGCATCACTTCCTAGAGGTTGTTCCAGTTCACATGGAATTCCTCCACTTTGTTATTCCTTTTTGCACAATATTATTCTATCACCAACATATACCACAATTTTTTCAGCCATTCCCCAATTGATGGGCATCCCCTCGTTTTCCAATTTTTGGCCACCACAAAGAGTGCAGCTATGAATATTCTTGTACAAGTCTTTTTCCTTATTATCTCTTTGGGGTACAAACCCAGCAGTGCTATAGCTGGATCAAAGGGCAGATAGTCTTTTATCACCCTTTGGGCATAGTTCCAAATTGCCCTCCAGAATGGTTGGATCAGTTCACAACTCCACCAGCAATGAATTAATGTCTCCACTTTGCCACATCCCCTCCAGCATTCATTACTTTCCATAGCTGTCATGTTAGCCAATCTGCTAGGTGTGAGGTGATACCTCAGAGTTGTTTTGATTTGCATCTCTCTGATTATAAGAGATGTAGAACACTTTTTCATGTGCTTATTAATAGTTTTGATTTCTTTGGCTGAGAACTGCCTGTTCATGTCCCTTGCCCATTTGTCAATTGGAGAATGGCTTGATTTTTTGTACAATTGATTTAGTTCTTTTTAAATTTGAGTAATTAAACCTTTGTCAGAGGTTTTTATGAAGATTGTTTCCCAATTTGTTGCTACCCTTCTGATTTTGGCTACATTGGTTTTGTTTGTACAAAAACTTTTTAATTTGATATAATCCAGATTATTTATTTTGCATTTTGTAACTCTTTCTAAGTCTTGCTTGGTTTTGAAGTCTTTCCTTTCCCAAAGGTCTAACATGTATACTATTCTGTGTTTGCCTAATTTTCTTATAGTTTCCTTCTTTATGTTTAAGTCATTCACCCATTTTGAATTTATCTTGGTGTAGGGTGTGAGGTGTTGATCTAAACCTAATATTTCCCACACTGTCCTCCAATTTTCCCAGCAGTTTTTATGAAATAGTGGATTTTTGTCCCAAAAGCTGGGATCTTTGGGTTTGTCATATACTGTCTTGCTGAGGTTGCTTGCCCCCAGTCTATTCCACTGATCCTCCTTTCTGTCTCTTAGCCAGTACCAAATTGTTTTGATGAGCGCTGCTTTGTAATATAGTCTGAGATCTGGGACTGCAAGACCCCCTTCCTTTGTATTTTTTTTCATTATTTCCCTGGATATCCTTGATCTTTTGTTCTTCCAAATGAACTTTGTTATGGTTTTTTCTAAATCAGTAAAAAAAATTTTTGGAAGTTCCATGGGTATGGCACTAAATAGATAGATGAGTTTGGGTAGGATGGTCATTTTTATTATATTGGCTCGTCCTACCCATGAGCAGTTAAGGTTCTTCCAATTGTTCAAGTCTAGTTTTAGTTGTGTGGAAAGTGTTTTGTAGTTGTGTTCATATAGATCCTGTGTTTGTCTCGGGAGATAGATTCCTAAGTATTTTATTTTGTCTAAGGTAATTTTGAATGGGATTTCTCTTTCTAGTTCTTGCTGCTGAGCTGTGTTGGAATTATATAGAAATGCTGATGACTTATGTGGGTTTATTTTGTATCCTGCAACTTTGCTAAAGTTGTTGATTATTTCGATTAGCTTTTTGGTTGAATCTCTAGGATGCTTTAAGTAGACCATCATGTCATTTGCAAAGAGTGATAATTTGGTCTCCTTGCCTATTTTAATGCCTTCAATTTCTTTTTCTTCTCTAATTGCTACTGCTAGTGTTTCTAGTACAATGTCAAATAATAGAGGTGATAATGGGCATCCTTGTTTCACTCCTGATCTTAATGGGAATGGATTTAGCTTATCCCCATTGCAGATGATATTAGTTGATGGTATCAATTCCTTTTAAAGAAAATAGCCATTTTAATAATAAATTTGTTTTTGGCATTTTTTATTTTTCTTGTTTTGTTCTTGAACAAGATCATAAGTGTGTTGAGAGTAGGGATCAGATTTTTTTGTTTTGTTTTTTCTTTAAGGTTAACCATAGTGCTCTTAGTTGTTTGGGTATAGTGACTCCTGAAACTATCTGCTGGGTTAAATTAGAAGTCTTCTGAATCAGGGGAGAGGAGTAATGACATAAGCAAAATTATAGAAATCTTTGTAGTGTTCTATTCTCCCTTAGAGCTTAAATAGAATTAGGTACTCATTTTGTTGATACCTGTCTTCCTCTGCATACATAGATAACACATTTTACTTACTTATGTTTGACATACTTTTGAATAATCTGTCTTCTTTGCTTTATGATTCTGACTAGCTCTTGGAGCCCATCTTTGTCAGTACTGCAATTTATATGACTTTTGCTAGTGGGTAATTGAAATTCATATTACTTGCCAATGGAAACATTTATAAATGCTAATTGTAGTTTTAATTATGAAACATTAGTAGTAAAAGTTTTCAAATGAAGAAGAATTAGAACCAGTAGGGGGAAAATCAGCAAATGACACCGAGTTGATTTTTGTGCTAAATTATTGTTTCTCTAGCTAGGGGTCAAAGGGTGGGGAATTAGAAGAACGAGCTTTATAGCCATGAGCACTGCCCTTTTTATGGCAGCAGAAAATGAACTGTGTTAATTTAGTACCTTTATCCTCCTCATTTGCTTGCCCTTTTTTTCCTTCTAATATCTTTGTTGAAAGGGAGACTAGAGGTATAAAAATTGAAATAACTTGATGGTAGCCATGCCTTAGAAACAAAGTAAAGAAATTTTTCTTTATATTTAGTAAAGAGGTCTGATGATAGGAGATTTTGTGAGATCTCTAATTGCAGGTCTTTGGTTAAAGGCTTGATAAGAAACATATTATTGTTTCAAGAAATAAAGTTTAAATTCAAAGTTGAAGCTGAGAGAGAGTTAGTTTTATTATTTTCAATCCAACCACTTCAAATGACTACATTTGGTTTCTATGTCATTAGAGTACTAGTCACAGTTGACTCCATTTGTTTTTCAGAAATACCAGAGGCACACTAACCTCATGTAAATTAAGATAAAATGGTAAATAAAATGTTATATTTTAATATATTAGATATCAAGACAATCTTTTTATCATTTAAGTATAATTGAACCTAAACCCCCTTTTTTGCACAAATGAAATGACTAAGCAACAAATAAATCTTTTTTTAATATTTTTTTTGTGATAAAAATCTGCCTTCTTTTTCCCCTCTCTCTCTTTTTTTTTTTAAGTAAGGTACCTCAAACATCTTCCTAGTCACCCAACCTCATGTGTCATAATGATAGGTGTCATCCTTGGATTCTTAATTCCCCCAGTATCCAGTTTGTTGCTAAGTACTCTGATTCTACCTTCAGAATGTCTTGCATAAGTCCATCTTCTCTCTTCTGACATGGTCCCATCTTTATGCAGACTCTCTCAGGTATCTTTCTTCTCAGTTCCATTCAGCTGTCAAGTTATGAATCTTCCTACAGTGCAGATCTGACCATGTCACTCCTCTAATCTGTAAACTCAAGCGCCCCCCCCCCCCCCATCGCCTACAGAGTCAAATATAAAATCTTCTTTGTGACCTTTTAAAAAAAAACCACACCACTTCTTTCAATTAACTAGTATTTATTTTTTCTTTCTATTTCTAACCTTCTTGGGGGGAAAAAACAATAAAACAGAACTCTTTTTAAGAAATATGAAAAATCAAGCAAAAGCAAATCTCCACAATGACCAGTGAAAAATATATGTCTCATTCTGCTTTAAGTCTGTATATATAACCTACTTCTCTGTTGTATCCTTATCCATCATCAGTATTCTGACATCATAACCATTATAATATTCAGATTTCATAAGATTAAACATTTTGTTGTTTTATAATATTGTTATTAATTTTCTCCTGGTTCTTCCTATCAGTTCATTAAATTCTCCTCAGGTTTCTCTGAAACAATCCTTTTAATAATTTCTCATGGCACAATTATGTTCCATTTTATTCACATAACATGATTTATTCAGCCATTCTCTAATTGAAGGACACTACCTTAATTTCTACTTCTTTGCTAGTATAGAAAGAGGAGCTATAAGTATTTTTGCATATGGGTTTGTTTCTTTTTTTGATCTCTTTTGAGAATAAGTGTAATCGTGTTATCTTTGTGTTGAAGGGCATACACAAGTTAGTCATTTGTGGGCATAGTTAACAATTGCTTTCCAGAATGGCTAGACCAATTCATGGCTGTATTAGCAGTGCATTGAAATGCCTATTTTCCTATATCCCCTTTATCTTTTATCTTTTCCTTTTTTGGTTCATTTTACTAATCTGAGAGGTGTGAAGTGGAATTTCAGTTTGGCTTTAATTTGCATTTCTCAAATTATTAATGATTTGATTTTTTCACATAGTTGTGGATAGCTTGGATTTCTTCCTTTGAAATTTTCTGTTTATTTCTTTTAATCATTTGTTAATTAGAGAATGATTCCTAGTCTTATAAATTTGAATCAGTTCCTTATAATCTTGGAAATGAGATATTTATCAGAGAAACTCACCGCAAAGATTTTTGAGATAACTGTTATCTGTAGCTACATTTAACCTAAACTCCCTTTTTTTACACAAGTGAAATGACCAAACAACAAAATAAATCTTTTTTTAACTTTTTTTTTATCCTGACAAAAATCTGCCTTCTTTTTCCTATCACTTTTTCACTCCAACTTGCCTAATTGAAAAAGAAAGAAAAACAAGCCCTAGAGCAGTGATGGCAAACTTTTTAGATACTGAGTATCCAAATTACAACTCTGATGACACATGGGAGCTCCCTCCCTGCCCCCTTACCCCAGACAGGGGAGGGAGGAAGAGCTCCCATTGGACTGCTGGGCAGAGGGGCAGGGGATGTGAGAAATGTTCTCAGGCATGTGTGGAGTGGGGGAGGAGAGCAGTGCCCTCCAGCACACAATACCATAGATTCACCAACATGGCCTTAGAGTATGGGGAGTTGACTGAGGAGGTTTATCTGACCTGGGACACAGAGTCATGGCTTTAAAGGGCAAGTTGAACAGAATAAGGCCCTCTTACATCTCTGGTCTCTACAGTTCTGCTTCCTCGTTATATTTGAAGTGAATTCACTACACATAATCTTAAATTACTACTGTTTTAATGTATCTTATTAAAATGATTGCTAAATAGCACTTAATTTTTTTTCCCTTGAAAGACAGATTTGGTCCTTCTTAGAATTAAATCCTTGGGGCTGTGAAGTATTTTGTAATGTGTTTTTATTGTGTAATTTAAAATTTATTATACTCAGTTCTTCATCCTCCCATTAATGCACTGTGCACATAAGCATTTTTATAAGTCTAAGAATGACTGGGAGCCAGAATTGGCTTAGGCTAGACTTCTTTGAGGAAACCCCAAAACTCAGTTTTATCAGTATTTTGAAGAAATAGATGAATTGACATTTATAAAAATAAGTATAAGTAAACAGTAATGAGGGGTGTGGGGAAAGATGTCATATTCCCGTATCTTCTTGAAAGTATGCTTAGATTCCTATGTTTGTCATTATACTTAATCTGACTCCACACTAATTTGTATTTGAAAGAAGCTATCTTGTCAGAAACCATTTTGTTATTTCTTCCTCTGACCTGAAAAAATTATGTATTTTTTAAATTAAAAAATATTAATCATAGTGGCTTGGTATCTAGGGTCAGTTTTAACATGTTATTAAAAATGTTTGTTTAACAAACAACATAGTGTGATTATATTTCATACTGTTAAGATTAGCTCTAAAAACTCTAGATGACTTTATATTATATATGACTAGATCAAGAATAGAGATACAAACATGCATAGTATGTATGTATGTATGTATGCTATGGCCTACGCATGCTAATTAGTATCCAGAGTAGGAAGTCCATTGTAGTATTTTTTTTTTTAAACCCTTACCTTCAGTCTTAGAATCAATACTGTGTATTGGCTCCAAGGCAGAAGAGTGGTAAGGGCTAGGCAATATGGGGGTCAAGTGACTTGCCCAGGGTCACACAGCAAGGAAGAGGCTGAGGCCCATTGTTGTAGTATTTTACAGAGGAATCTGTATGGTCTTATAAATATTTTATAATGACAGTTCCATGCCATTTATATTATTCTTACTCCATTGTTTAGACTTGACATCTTAGTATTGGATTGTTATCCGTAGACCATTTACATGCATTATGATGTCCTATTTTAAAAAGTTTTATTGTAAATTCAATAACCATCAAGAAAAATAGGTTAAATAAAACTAAAGAGCAAAATCTTATTCTAGATCTTAGCCTTTAACATTAGTAGTATAAAATTCAAATTTAATAATAATTCCAAATATTTTTATAAAGTTAATCACTTGAAGTAGAAAAAATATAAAAAGGATAGAAGTATAAAGCCTAATCTAACTGACCACTGCCTGGATCTCAGCCATGGTCCCACCCAGCCGCCTCCAAGGGAATAGAAAGAACAGGCATGTCTTGCCCCACACCTTTGTCCTTTCTCTTGAATCTGGACCCATAACCTTCAGTTTCAGGTCAATTCTTAGTACTTTTCACCTGTGACCTCTGTTTGGAGCATTCACATGACAGCCAGCCATACAGCAAGGTGGGAACGAGTTGGGGGGTGGGGGGAGTGGATTCTATATACACAGTAGAACCAAATCAACTCTTAAAAGAAAAGCAAAGAAAAACTTTTTCCTGTACTGTATCTCCTTCCAGATTTTCCCAAAGCCTACCACTACCAACTCCACTTTCTCCCTCACTTCTCTGTTCCTTTTCCCTCTCTCCTGTTCTTTTGTTTTCACTCAGGTCTCACATATCTTTCCATATTTTCTAGCATATATCATACTTATTACTTCTACAGTAAAACAAAATTCCATTATATCAGTTATCATCTTTTTAGCTATTCTCCATTAAATAAAACTTGTTTCTGATTTGTTTCTAATTTTTTAACTCAGTTTTAGCTAAATTTTAAAACTTAGTTTTAGCAGAGTTTGGAAGAAAGTCATAATTAAATGAATTGACATTTATAAAAAGTATAAGTAAATAGTAATGGGAGGGGGCATGTATAAGTACTCTTTTCACCCATTTTTTGGTATTTTGAGTATAGTCTTTAGCAGTTCAGTCATTGAGTTAAAAAGTTTGACAATTTTTGTGATTCTTATTATTTATTGCTTTGATGTTCTTCAGAGTCAGCGGTTCTAGGAACATCATATTAGAGTATCTGAAACCACAGCCTTAACAATACTGTTCCCCCTCCCCCCCCAACTATTGTTTTTTGCCCTTTTTGTGATTTTAGGTTGGTGTCTTCAGGTTGTCTTCTATTTGCATTTCTCTGACTCTTTGGAGAGTTTGCATATTCATTTCCTATGATTATTAATGGTTCATATTTCTTCCTTCATAAGTTTATTGCCTTTGACTATTGCTCCATTGGCTAATTTATATTGTTAGCCTTTATGTACCTATTCTTTATAGATTCTAGATGCCCCAAGTCTTAATTTGATAGCACTTGGGAGAGGTCATATTCATGGCTTTATCAGTGTTAGGAGGCCAGTGCAGAAATTCCTTTTACCAATTCAGAATAGTAATCACTAAAAAGTTAAGAGACTTGTTCATGATAATGACGTTAATATTTTTTATCATTTTGTCATTTAGCATTTTATAATTTAATTTAGGTTTTAGATTTAGATTGAAATTCTAAGTCCTTCTAACTCCAGTGCCAGACCTTTGTCCAGCAAGTCATGACTGCCTCTTTGTCTTAAATAGTACTGTAAATATTTTTACCTTGGCTTTTTCTTTTAATTTTGGAAGTATTCTTTTAATATTTTACACTTGAGGAAACTGGCAAACAGAGGTTAGATAGGTTGCCCAGGGTCTCACATCTAGTAAGTATCTGAGGTTGAAGTTGAACTCAGATCTTAATTCCAGGTCCATCAGTTTACAAGACCGTGCCACTATTTGCCTCTAACTTGTTTAGTTATTTCCTAGTATGTGAGAACCTCTTGAGTATCCAATTCTTTGCTACCACAAAAATAGCTATTATATATACTTTTATACATATGATCCCTTTCCTCTTACTTGGATCTCTTTGGGGTGTATACCTAATAGTGGGTCAATGATATACACAGTTTAGATAGATTCTTGTACATAATTCTAAATTGTTTTCCAGAATGACTGGATGAGTTCACCTCTCCACAAATAGTGCATTAATGAATTTGTTTTCCCATAACCCCATAAGCATTGATCATTTTCCTTTTATGTTAGTTTTGACAATTTGACAGATATGTATCTGTCAAATGTCAGATAGGTATCTGTTTTAATTTACCTTTCTCTAATTATTAGTGATTTGAAACATTTTTTTCATTTGGCTGTTGATAACTTGATTTTCTCTCTCTGAAAACTGTTTATTCATATACTTTGACAATTTATCATTTGGGGAATGGCTTATTTAAATCTAGTTGCTAAATATCTTAGAAATAAGACCTCTTAGAGAAAGTTGCTAAAAGATTTTTTCTAATTTCCCATTTCTCTGAAATTTTATCTACATTGGTCTTATGCAAAACCTTTTAAATTTTATGATGACAAAATTGGCCCTTTTGTTTCCCATGAAACTCTCTGTCTCTCTTTTGGTCATGTATTCTTTCCCAAACCATAAACATGTGATTTCTTCCGTATGATTTTGATTTGTTTATGATGTTACTTTACATCTAAATCATGTGATATATATTGGTATCTTGCAGTCCTAGACCCTCTTCTCTAGCTTTTTTTTATAGTTCTTGGGTTTTATGTGTGTCTATTTTTCTGAATGGATTTTGTTAGTAAATTTCCTGAGTGTTCCAGTCCTGTCTTTGACAGAGTAGAATTGGCTTCGATATGTGTCTATGGGCTTAAAGCTTTTCAGTTGTCCAGACAACTTTCTTAAAGCTAATATGCTTCTCAGCATTAGTAAGAGAAGTTCTTAATTGGAAGCTCTTTATACCAATAAAGACACATGGATGGGTCTGCCTCTCAAGCCACCCACCCCCAAAATATCACCTATAGACATTTAGGTTTATATATTATTAAATTTTTAAGTTATTTTGGTAAATACTGACTTTCCTAAATTTATTCAATCTCATTGTGAGGAGGGATATCTTTCGATTTATTTCAGTTCTTTAATTTGAAGTTTTTTAGTCTTCTCTTCATAGTTTCCTGTGTGTATCAACAGAGAAAGACCCAAGTATTTAATACATTTTTCATTATTGAAAATGACAATTTTCCTTCAGTTTGTCTTGATTCTTAATAATCAAATCAGGTGGTTTTTGTGGGTTTTATATCCTACTTTAAAGTTGTTGGAATCATGTATTGTTGTTTACTATCTTGTATTTTCTAAGTCTACAGTCATGCCATCTACAAATAGAAATATTTCAGCTTCTCTGTCGATGTATCTTACTGTTATTGCTGATTTACAAATTTAGTTAATGAGCATTTATTAAATGCCTACTACATATCATAAAGTTGTTAAATATATGCCCAAAGGGCACTAAAAGAATGTCTGCACTTTGATCCAGCCATAGCACTGTTGGGTTTGTATCCTAAAGAGATAATAAGGAAAAAGACTTGTACAAGAGTATTCATAGCTGCACTCTTTGTGGTGGCAAAAAAAATTGGAAAATGAGGGGATGCCCTTCAATTGGGGAATGGCTGAACAAATTGTGGTATTTGATGGTGATGGAATACTATTGTGGTAAAAGGAATAATAAGGTGGAGGAATTCCATGGAGACTGGAACAACCTCCAGAAATCGATGCAAAGTAAGAGGAGCAGAACCAGGAGAACATTCTACACAGAGACTGATTCACTGTGGTACAATCAAATGTAATGGACTTCTCCATTAGTGGCAATGCAGTGATCCTGAACAACTTGGAGGAATCTATGAGAAAAACCACTATCCACATTCAGAGGAAAAACTGTGGGAGTAAAAACACAGAAGAAAAACAACTGCTTGATTACATGGGTCGAGGATTGGGGATGTAGACTAAATGAACATCCTAATGCAAACACCGACAACATGGAAATAGGAATTGTGCATGGGCTATGGGAAGAGTGGAGGTAGGGAAGGGAGTGATAGAATATGATTCTTGTAACCAAAGAATAATATTCTAAATTGACTAAAAAAAAGAAAAAAAGAAAATTGTTAAATAGGACTAATAACAGTAGATATCCTGTTTAGACTTATTTTTCATAAGAATGCTTCATGGGTTTTTCCATTGCCTATATTAATTTAAGATTTCAAATATTTTTATCATGGCATAGGAAGAATAGATTTTTATTCATATATGTATGTGTGTGTGTGTTTTTAACATAAATGAGTATTGTCTTTTATTGCATCTGATGTCATAAAGCATTAAAGATTTTAAATTTACTATTTTTTTTAAGGAGAGATTTAAATATTTTGTTTCAGGAGACTGTCCCTTAGCCTGCTAATTGACAATTATATAATTTTCTATTAGTCATTTGATTTATCTGGCCCTCACTTTCCTGATCTTTTAAATGAGAGAGGGTTAAACTATATGTTCTCTAAGGTCTCACTTCAGTTTGAATTCTGTGATACTTAGGCCCTTTTCAGTAGTAACTCAATGATTCCTTTGGGAAGAAAGCACTAGCTTCATTCTTTCTTTGAAAATTTAAAATGTTTTTATTATGTCATTTATTTTTGAAGATTTTGACTTCAGTGTTCCAGGATCAATGAAGCTTCACAATCTTATTTCTAAGTTGAAAAAATGGATCAAAATCCTGGAGGCTAAAACCAAGCAGCTTCCCAAGTTCTTTCTCATAGAAGAAAAGTGTCGTTTTCTAAGTAATTTCTCTGCACAAACTGCTGAAGTAGAAATCCCTGGAGAGTTCCTAATGCCAAAGCCAACACATTACTATATCAAAATTGCAAGGTAAGGCTAGATCTAAGAAAATTACAACATTATAACATGCATAAATAGATAAGTGTATATATATGTGTATATATATATATATTTGGTAATATAGTGTTTTCTAGTCTACTATTAAATTGTATCAATATATTTTAAATTTAAAAATAACTGAGATATGTTGCATCTAATTTTAAATTCAATAGTGATTTGGAAGAGCCTTTACTAATCTATACTGCTGTATGTAACTCACTTTTCTGCCCTAGCTTTCTCTTAAGAGTCTATCTTTGGAAACTAGTTACTGAGTCCAAGAGACAGATCTTAAGGTTCTCTTTCACCCTGACCTAAAGACAGGTCATTCTCTTGGGTATAACTGTGGCCATGGCTGAATCTCTTCAGCTTCTTAGGGTTAATGACAAAATACCTAAACTCATTGACATTGCTGTCTGAAAATAATCCTGCCTTTTAATTTCATCTTTCCACCGCTAATGCTGTGAGAGTTTAATGAAGGACACCTTTTCTCAGTGGAATTCAGACTAAACTGCAAAGAAGCTGGAAAAAGAAACATATACCTGGTTTAGAGATTTTCCTTTATGTTAGGATTAGCTCCCCAAACCAGAGAATCTTTAATGTTTTTATTACTCCTGCCATCCATCCCACTGATTGTTATCCTTAGATCTTAAAACTTACTGCCTTTGTTGACTGTATAGCAGCTCTAAATACTACATGTATCTAAAATCCTTTTTCTTTTCAATGAAGAAGAAATTAAATTCATAGTACAGAAATTCATATTCTTTTACTTTTCTTTTGGTAGATTTATGCCCAGGGTAGAGATAGTACAGAAGCACAACACTGCAGCCAGGAGACTGTATATCCGAGGGCATAATGGAAAGATTTACCCATATCTAGTCATGAATGACGCCTGCCTGACAGAATCTCGAAGAGAAGAACGGGTTTTACAGCTTCTTCGGCTTTTGAATCCCTGTTTAGAGAAGAGAAAAGAAACCACAAAAAGGCACTTGTTTTTCACAGGTATTGGGATAAAGGGGTCCCAAAGCAACTTATCGGGTGGATCTCCTGCTTGCTTTTGTGAGTTATATGAGAGCAATCATCATTTCTCTATATGAAAAGGGAGATTACCTAAATGAATGCCACCTACTTAATTAAATTGGAGTGACTTTTCCTTCTAAAAAATATTACCTTAAAATAGACACTACTGACTGGTACCTCTAGTGAAATTGTTCAAATCTTGAAAATGTTCATAAATGGTATCTTCATTGCTGAGTTTCAGTTACATTTATTTATAAAATGAGGGAGTTGGATTAGATAAGGTCTAGGTCTCTTCCTGCTATTTAGTTTTTTTTATTTTAAAGAAATATGTGTTGCTGAAAAAACAACTAAACCTCTTTATCCCTCTGATGTTAAATTATTATGAACTGTCGTTTGTACTTCATATATTTTTATATCAGAGCTGCATTGGGTTGGGACAGTTGGGTGGCTTAGTGGCTAGAGAGCCAGGCCTAGAGAGAGGAGGTCTTGGGTTCAAATGTGGCCTCAGACACTTCTTAGTTGTGGAACCTCCTAGCTGTGGGACCCTGGGCAAGATGATTAACCCACATTGCCTCTCCCTTACTGCTCTTCTGCCCTTGGAACTGATACTTAGTATTGATTCTGAGACAGAAGGTAAAAAGGCTGTATTAGGGCCAAGCAAGGCCAACTCTCTGAAATGGAGAAGTACCATTGTCAGATTGAAACCCTTCTTGATGCCATGCTTTGGGTCTAAGTTATTCCTTCTGCTTTGATTATCAGGAAATATTGCCCAAGTAAGGTTTCTTGGGGCATTATGCAAAACAAAGGTACAGCAAACCCATGAAACAAACAAAGAAATAGAAAATTATTCTAAGTCCTTTGTGTTTCTCTTCTACTTTTATAATAATGGTAAGTGATAAGGAAAGCTAGGTGGCTCTGTGAATAGAGAGCCAGGCCTAGAGATTCTATGGGTTCAAATTTGGTCTCAGACACTTCTTAGGAACCCTGAGCAAGGCACTTAACCCTAATTGCCTAGCCCTTGCCACTCTTCTATCTTAGAACCGATACTCAGTATTGGTTCTGTATATCAGTTCTAAGAAGGCAAGGGTTTTTGTTTAAAATAATAACAATAATGGTAGGTATTAGAAAAGAGGGCACAAAGTGCTAGGAGTTGAATAGACTTCCTATAAATATTTATTTCTGCTAAGTACTCCAAATTTGAATACCTTCTCAAAAACAAACAAACAAACAAACAACTGATTAACATATTAGAGCAATGAAATCATAGCAGTATTGTTTAATTTAAATTTCTTTTTCTCCCATGTCACTGTCTTGATGTCACCTAGAGGTCAAGTACCAGTGAGTAAATTGAGATAGACAAGCTACCGCCAAGGGAAGTTAAGAGTCATGAGACAAGGTTATCCCTAGGCCTTAACATATTGGAAACCAGTATATCATTTATGTACAGTAGCAATTTGTTACAGCACAAGTTGCATTTACTAACAAATTAGAACCAACCAGTTGATTTTCTTTTCCTTTTTTCTTTATTTATATAAAAACCTTTACCATCTGTATCAGTTCCAAGGCAGAAGAGAGGTAAGGACTAAACAATTGAGGCTAAGTGACTTGCCCATGGTTACATAACTGGGAAGTGTTTGAGATCAGATTTGAGTCTAGGACTTTTAAATTAAAAAAAATTTTTTTTTTAAATTTCCTGTCTTCAGGACTGGCTCCCTATCCACTGAGCCACTTAGCTGCCCTTAGTACATAGTTTTTCAACTGGGTTTAAATCAAGTAAGTTTCCAGGTCAGTGAAGCATTTTTATCTCTTATCTCTTCTTAGTTTTCCTTGGCATGAGGCATGATGCCAAGACCCTGTTGCAGCATTCTATCTTCATTTAGGAATTTCTATAATTCTAGAACATTTCTACATCTCAGTAGATCAAGACTTCTAAACCTTCAGGAAGTTTAAAAAAAATCCCCAAATATTTCTTGAGTGGTTCGAAGACTCAACTAGATTTCTTTAGACAAGTGTTTTGGTATATCCCTGAATAAAAAAGTGAGTTTCATCAGTAAAAATTACCTTTTTTCCCAGTCTTTTTATAACATTCTTGCTCATGACAAGCATATTTTAGATAGTAAGTTAGGCCTTTTTTTTTTTTGAACTGTCTTCTCACTGTTTCAGTTTTAGGAAGCCTGTCCTGCATTCTATAGAAGAATCATTAACAACCCTTTCAGCTGTCATTGCCCTTTGAAAATTTTTGCTTGATTTGTTTGGATTAACTAGACTATTTTTCAATAACTGCTTCTCAGTTCTTGGAATTGTTTTTCATTTTAAACTGCATCTTCATCTGTATTTCTTACAACTCATCCTGTTTTCATTGTGGAATACTTTGAATTTCTTGACTTTCCATCAATAGCCCCTGAAAACAGTTATTGAAGTAACTATGACTTTGGGATTAAAAAAAATTATTACTGCTGTAGAGGGCAATACTAATCCTCCCCGACCCTAAGACTTACAACAAAGGAGTCATCCTGGTTTCTCTTCTCTTACCCTCCATATCCAAGCTGTTACCAAGGTTTATTGATTTAACATTTGCAACATCTCTCAAATACACTTGCTTCTTTCCTCTGCCACCATTCTCATGTAGATTGCTCATCACCCCATGCCTGGACTACTGTAATAACCTGCTGGCATGTCTGTCTGCCTCAGGTACTATTTCCTAACATGCAGGACTGATCATGTCACCTCCCTATACAGCAAAATCCAATGATTCCCTGGTGCCTCTAGGAACAATACAAGATCCTCTGATTGGCATTTAAAGCCCTTCATAATCTAGCCCCCTCTTATCTTCCAATCTTCCTAAACTTTGCTCCCCTATACCTATTCTTTGAGTCAGTGACATTGGCTTCATAGCTGTTCCATGAAGAAGGCACCCCGTCTCTTAACTCTTGGAATTTTCCATCGACCAACTTGTCTCTGGCTTCCTCTAAATCCCAACTAAAATCTCACTTTTTAATGGGAAGCCTTCTCTAACCCATCTTAATTACAGTGCCTTCCCTCTGTTAATTATTTCTTATATGTCCTATATGTATTTTGTTAGTATATATTGAGTGTTTCCTCCCCCATTACATTGTAAGGTCCTTGAGGGCAGTCTTCTGCCTCTTTTGGTACCTGCAGTGCTTAGCATAATGCCTGGCATATAGTAGGTGCTTAAATGTTTATTGATTGATGGATGATCACCATTAAAAACCACAGAATTTACAATACTCTAAAAGAGAGCAATAAAACATGTATGATATGAAATTTGGCACTCAAGTAACAGAAAACAAATTAACCAATAGTAGGGAAAACTCCCACTTTTATCTACTCTGAGTCCATTGTTTCAGGTCATTCTGGTATCTATGCATGTGCAAACAAATAACTATTGTTGGCACAAAATAAAGATAGGTATAGGGACCAAACCTGTGATTTCATTGATTTAGAAAACTATAAGGTAAGGAAACTCCCATTCTGAATTGCATACAAATGCCTTTTCTTCTGTTTACTGCAGGGAATATTTTGTTCATATTCTTTGACCACTTTTTTTGTGGGGGGAGACTGGATTTTGGTCTTAAATATTTTTGTTTATTTCTTATGTATCTTAAATGTCAGACTCTCATCAAAGATTTGATATGAAGTCTTTTGTTTTTCCCCCATCGCCTGCTTTTCTCCTTATCCTAGTACAAGTTATTAGTTTTAGAAAGTTGCCTAGAGCCCCTAGAGAAATTAAGTGAGCAGGTCAGGGTCACATAGCCAATATGTGTCAGATTGAAATGTTCTGGGGTCAAAGCCAGTGCTATCCAAGATGCCACATTGGTTATGTCACAAAATTAAGCCATCTCTTTTTTTGCTTGTGCCAAGCAATTCAGATATACTTTAGTTTTGGAAGTCATTTATAATCAGATAGTTGATGCAATGGAATTGGAAGAGGTTCCAAAAAGAGAGAATTTTAAAAGTAAAGTAGTAAATAATAGAGGGTTTTCCTCCTAACCTTGCTGTGGGTCTCTATTTTTTAATCTGGATTTATACTATTGAAAAATTCTTTCTTATAGCCAGGAGAAAAAAATGGGTTTTATAATAGCTGCCTTCTTTCAAAATACTAGTAGGTGCTTCTATGATGATTCTAACTTGATATTACAACACTTTCACCAAATTTGTTTTCTTATCCTTATGAAATTTCCTTCTCTGCGGTTGTATTAATTATAACAGTCAACAAACCCTGCATGTACAAACTATCATCAGCATCATCCTTATCTCCATAGAATCAGAAGATGGCTAAATTGAAAACCAGAAGGCTCATATCATTAAAAAATGTCTACACTGTAACCTCTATTTTTTACTTAATGATTGATTCCTCAAATGCCAGAGTTTAGATTGGAAAACAGATAATTACTAATTTATTGAGATACTGTAAACCATAGATTCTTAGAACTGGATGGGATCTTTCAACTTATACAGATGAGAAAACTACAGCAGGTGACTTGTTCCTGGTTGTGCAGTTGGTTTGTTGAACTGTAATTGGTGTCCATCTCTGTGATTTCCAGTCGTGCTCTTTTCCAATCCTCTAAATTCTTTAGTTGGTGCTAACAGCATTGGCTACTAGTAGAGGACCAAGAATGTACTTAGTTCAGGAAAATCAATCAGATCACCTTCCGAAGAATTTCAGCTTATTCTGGAACTTAAGCATATATAGAATTTAGATTGCCTTATATTGTAGGAAATAACACAGTATCCAGTTATATTGCATTTAAAGCTATTATCTAAGCATAAATGGCAATAATCTGCTATCATAATGGGGCCTTTCCTTCATCAGGATTTGCAGCATTTTTGTGAATATGGTGATTATGACTCATTGAATTTTCAGTTTATTTTAAGAAAAGGACAAAAGTCCTTCATGTTCAGAAAATAGTTTTTCCTTTCTTTAGGATAAGGTACTTTAGGATAAGTAAGATGATACTCAAATGTGTACTCCTATAAACTGATCTTAATTATGATCTGAAAATAAATTATTCTTTTTGGAATGGTGGGGTCAGTTAAAAAAAAAAAGAAATCAGATTAATATAATATTGCTGTGGAAAAATCCTGTCCTTGAAACCATTTTTCATTCCAAGACTCTTCTTAGAATCTCTAAATTTGAAGCACATTTTAAAATTGTCCTCATCCAGATAGTTTGAATTTTGCTATAAAAATCTGAAATTAAGGGGTAGCTAGGCAACTCAGTGGATAGAGAATTGCCTGAAGATGGGAGGTTGTAGGTTGAAATCTGGCCTCAGATACATCCCAGATGTGTGACCCTGGGCAAATCACTTAACCCCTATTGTCTAGCCCTTACTCTTCTGCCTTACAACCAATAGACAGTATTGATTCTAAGAGGGAGGTTAAGGGTTTAAAAAAAGGAAAGGATTTGAAAATTTGTCCCTTTTTGTATGCATGTAGTCACTAGAGCAACAACCTGAATATTAATAAAGTTTTCTTGCCCTTCCTTCCTTTCCCCCTCCCTCTTCTTTTTTTTCCTTTAATTATCCTTACCTTCTGTCTTGGTACCAATTCTAAAAAAGAAGGGCAGCAAGGGCCAGGCAATTGGGATTAAATGACTTGTCCAAGGTCACAGAGCTAGGAAGTGTCTGAGGCCTCAGAACTCTGGGCCTACCTCTCTATCTTCTGTGCTACCTAGCTGCAATGCCCTCCCTCCCCCTACACCCACTTTTATAAATTTTTTATTTTGTTTTTTTCTAACCTTTCTGTTTTGGTATCATTTCTAAGTATTAGAGTGGCAAAGACTATTAATGAAGTTTTCTTTAAGAGTTTTAATACTGTGACCCATTTTTTCTCTTCTGTTTACAGTTCCTCGAGTTGTGGCAGTCTCTCCACAGATGCGTCTTGTTGAAGACAATCCCTCTTCTCTTTCCCTTGTGGAGATATACAAACAACGTTGTGCCAAGAAGGGTATTGAGCATGACAACCCCATTTCTCGTTACTACGACAGACTGGCAACAGTGCAAGCACGGGGGACCCAAGCCAGTCATCAGGTACTGATGCTGTGATTAATCATATTCAGACTGACTTTGTAAGGATGCCCCATGCTACTTCTGCACTTTCTGTGCCTTATTTAATGTACTGATTTCTCATTTGTTTTTTTCACCATTAAAAATAGCTGCTTTAAACAAATGTGACATTCATTAAGGGGCAAGCCCTAAAATTTGGGCTAAGTTTATTAGACTGTGAATTGTTGGAATTTAAGACTGCTGACTTGAGTGAGGCTTTTTTTGAATGGTAATCACACTAACATAAGTAAACTGTAAATTTAAAAGAACCAGATTTGTTTTTAGAAATTTGGTATCATTGGTGTTGTGCACTTTGTGTTAGAACACTTCTCCCTTCCCAACCAGTAGAGGCTTGTCTTAAAGCGGAAAGCCTTTGAGGATGTCCTCCTCTTTGTTTGCTGTATGGAAGGTGAGTAGGATTCCTCACCCCCTCAGATCTAAGAAGCAGGGCTTCCTATCTGCTTATGTTCAGTGCTCTACTAGCCTTTCTGTTTTTGAGTGGGTCCTGATAATTTTAAGAAATAATATGTCAGAATTGGACCTTGCTGATCTTTAGCTTTCTTCCTCTCCCTCATTCACACTACTTCTACCTTTAAGAGTATGAGTGACTGTCCCTTGTGATCTTTAGAGAGCTTGTGTTAATTTGCTCTTCTGTATCAGGGCACTATTCTCTTTAATTGCTGAGGTCTTACATTGTTAACAGAAAACTGTGTCAACATCCTTGAAAAGTCAGTGAGTGCTACTTGCCAAGGCATTTTCTGTACAGTAAACCTTGTACCCAAAGGATCAGAAAACTAAAAATGAGATTATTTGGTCCAAATGCCTTTTTCAGACTTGTGAAGGATGTTTAAACTGTTGAAAATGGATATTTGTATTTTCTCTTCTTGCTAATAGCCCAAAGGAGATGTTCCACATTCCCCTTTGGATGTTTCTGAGGGTGACTATTTCATCATGGGAATGACAGAGAAGACTTTGATCTTGGGAAGCTTGCTTTCAAAATGCTCATCCACCCATTTCCTCTGACCTATGGCCATGTTTGAGATGCCCGGCAGAGGAAAGGGTTGTTGACACTTTTTGTGATTATTCTGGTCTTTGATAAAGTTAAAACTAGGAACTTCTTGAACAAACACTTACAGTTAAGCACCACACATTTTGTTAGCCTATTTAAATGGTAAACTATTTTAGCATGAGACATGAATTATTAATGTTTTCCTTAGTTAAGGATGATGGGGAGGGGGTGAGTTTAATGCTGATAGCCTGCTTAATTTTGGGTTTTTTTTCCCCAAGCTATTTTATTTCTTGCAGTGATCAATAACTTGATTTTATTTTTTTTATTACAAATATCTTTTATTTTTACCAATTACATATAATAACAAATTTCTACATAAGTTTTCTAAAGTTGTATAACCAGAGTTGTCTCCCTCTCTCCCTTCCTAGAACTGGCAAACAATTCGATCTGGGTTTTACATGTATTGTCATGCAAGCCTGCTTAGTTTTTACCAGTGTTTTATGTCTGTTAATTCATTCTTCTAAGCATTTAAGAGTTCTGTTGGTAGTAAAGGGTATTTGTTGTTTTCAGTATGTTCTCTTTAATTGCTGTGGTCCTAGATCATTAGTTGGAAACTATGCCACAAATCTTTGAATTAGGAAGTAATATTTCCTTTATTACTAATTCTTTACATTTTATAGATCAATAGGCAAAAAAAAAAAAAGATTCTTATAGGTCAGCTGGGTGGCTCAGTTGGATAGAGAGCCAGGCCTAGAGATGAGAGGTCCTGGGTCCAAATATTCCCATACACTCCTTTTTTTTTTTAATTTAATTTTTTTTAAAACCCTTACCTACTGTCTTGGAATCAATACTGTGTATTGGCTCCAAGGCAGAAGAGTGGTAAGGGCCAGGCAATGGGGATCAAGTGACTTGCCCAGGGTTACACAGCTGGGAAGTGTCTGAGGCCAGATTTGAACCTAGGACCTCCCATCTCTAGGCCTGGCTCTCAATCCGCTGAGCCACCCAGATGGCCCCCCCCCCCCCCCCCCCCCACACACACACACTTCTTAGCTGTGTAACCCTGGGCAAGTTACTTAACCCCTGTTGCTTAGCCGCCTTAGAATAAATACTTAGTATCAATTCTAAGACAGAAGAGAAGGAATTAAAAAAATTTTTTTACAGGGTTACAAAGTAAGACCTGACATTATTCATGATTGCCAAATGTCTTCATTCAGATGGTATTGCTGTAAACCAGTGATAGAGAACCTTTTAGAGATGGAGTGTGAGCCCCCCCTCCTCCCCCCAGTGCCGTGCCTGTCCCCCACTGAATTCTGGGTGTGTCTCCCCCCCTTACCTCACACAGGGGAAGAAGTGCTCAGATTTGGTTGCTGGGCAGAGGGGCAGGTTATGTGGAGAGGGGAAGGAGAGCAACTCTGCCCAAGTCACTCTGCCTTTCTAGTAACTCTGTGGGGTAGGGGATGGGGAGTGACTGCATGCCCACAGAGAGTGCTCTGTGTGCCATCTTTGGCACCCATGCCAAAGGTTCACCATCACTGCTATAAACTATATACATGACCCTATTTGATCCTGAGCTTTTAGGATCTGAAATGAGTCCAGGAGGAAATTATCTCAATTGTCAAATTTATTTCATCAGAATAATTCCATGGAAGCTACATTCTGGTCATTGATAGTCCTGGACTTGAATTTACCAGTTATCTAGTCATGTTTTTCTGATCAAATGAAGATAGAAAGCAGCATTTGATACATTCTATCAGCATCTTATTATACTTTATCTTCTGGATTTGTGGGAGAACTGAGATTTTTCTAGTATAAAATACAGTGTGAAGTGTTTTATAACATCTGCTTCTATTTTTCTCAAGAGATTCTTCAGGTTATGAAACTTTAGTCTTTTAATTGAAGTAGTGTCATTGCGATGCAGCTTTTCCTACAAAGAGAAATTCTGACTTTGTTCTTATTTCCAGCTAATTGGTTTCATATATATTGCAGTAACTGAGTATCATAGAAGCTTTCAAATGTTTTCTCAGTTACCTTGGAAGAAGTATATCACACATCCTACAATTATTATTTTCACTAAAGCACTTAAATTCTTCTGATGCCTATAGAGAAAGAAATTGGATGATTATGTATCAGTATTCATATTCATTATTTAGAATTTATACCCATTTGTTCATGGAAATCACTGGCACTTATGTTAGCAAATAGAGAGCTACAATATCAGGATTTCCTTGGAGAAAGTATAAATATTTAAGTAATCTTTTAGAGAATTAGATCAAGAATACTCTGTGGTTTTAGCCATCCCCAAGGCTAAAAAGGCCATTAACAACTTCCATCTTTTCTCAGAGGACAATAATCTGACAATAGTCTGACAATAATGTCTGTTTCTGTGATCTCCAGGTTCCTAGAGTGTGCATGGTCTACTTTGAGACAATATATTATACAGATAACAGAGGATCTTGAACTATGAAAATATAATTTCTAAAAGATTCTTATGCAACTCTTCCAGAGGATGATCACCGTTTAAGTTTAAAAAGAAGAAAAAAAGTTTTATTAGTGCATAAGTTTTAGACTATTATTTATAAATTGATCAAAAATAGCATGGATTTAATATCATTTCCTTTCATTTAGGTCCTTCGTGATATTCTCAAGGAAGTTCAAAGCAATATGGTACCTCGCAGTATGTTACGAGAGTGGGCTTTGCACACATTCCCCAATGCCACTGATTATTGGACCTTCCGAAAGATGTTCACAATCCAGCTTGCACTAATTGGTTTTGCAGAATTTGTATTTCATTTAAATAGACTCAATCCAGAGATGTTACAGATTGCACAGGTAATTTGATGCAAATGAAACTTAACCTATACTGACAATATTTAATGAATGATTCTTCTAAGACACTTTCTAAAAAAATGCTCTCCTGAAATTTAGGACACTGGCAAACTTAATGTTGCCTATTTTCGATTTGACATTAATGACGCTACTGGAGACCTGGATGCCAATCGTCCTGTTCCATTCCGCCTCACACCTAATATTTCAGAATTCTTGACCACAATTGGAGTCTCTGGTCCATTAACTGCTTCCATGATTGCTGTTGCCCGTTGTTTTGCACAGCCAAACTTTAAGGTAAATAACATTGTAATATTTTTATACATTATATTCATTAAATGATCTTGTTAAAGTGGTGCTATGTAAAGAAAACATTTGAAATGTATGTCCTGCCCCTTGGAAGCCAGCATTTCAAGAAAATAAAATAAAAGATTTAAGTTTTTTTAAGTTAGCTTTTATTATTCAGTGGAAATTTTTTTATATAGAAAAGGGAAATTTTCAGAATTTACTTAATCCAAGAATGTTAAGACATGGAGGAAAATATTTTAAAAATAGAATCCTAAAAAATGCTACACTGGGTTGCATGGGTAATTTATCCTTCAGCTATCCTTTTTATGTTGATTATCCAATTATGCTCCATTCACTATTTTAAAAATGTTTCAGATATAAAAAGGAAATGGACACAGCAATGATGAAGCAAGACCTTACAGCTGGAACTTTGTAATAAACATCTAATTAACTTAGCGATGCTACAGGCAGGGTGTACAAATATTTCCCTGTGTTCTGAGGAAACAAGAAAAAACAAAGGTTAAAAATAAATTTTTTGGCAGGCTCAACATTCAGAAAGATTGTTTCTTATAATTTTTTATTTCCAAGACGAAAATTAGGAGTTGATTAATGACATCATTTCAGCAAATATTCAGGAAATTCAAAGGAGGAGACACATGGAAGAAGAAGCCATTGAAAGGAAGAGGGGCATTTATTTCTCTAAGTCAGAAGGAGAGAATGGGCAAAAACAAAAATTTTGAAATGTAGGGGACTTGTATAGAAGAGTTTTCATTAGAAGTTTTCATCTCAGTAAAGTGGATTTCAGTGTCATCTACAGAGATTGAGAAAGGTTGAGGTAGATGTAAGGATGAAGATGGAATGAGAGAGCAAAAGCTAGAAGAGATAATGGTAGATTAGAAGGAGTTCTGGTTCTATATGGGAGTCAGAATCTAGGTTCAAATCTTGCCTCTGACTCTTATTACCTGAGTAAGTCACTTAAATTCCTTGGGCTTCAGTTTCCTCTTCTGTAAAAGGAAAAGTTTTGAATTAAATGGCCTCTGAGGGCTCCTCTCCTCTCTCTAAATCTAGATCATTTGAGATGGTTTGTAACAGCTCCTATAGAGAGGATGATGAGAGGAGTCTATCTATTGCCAGGTGAAAGGATTACCAGGCAGCTCCCAGGTGAGAGGTAATGTGGGTAGTAGAGGGTAAAGTTTGTCAATTTTTGAGTGAGAATAGCAGGAAAGATGAAGGTGGTGAATGCTTCTTAAATGTTACTGAGACCATAATTTAAATTATTTTTATATATATATATAAAGCTCAAAGCAGTCTGATGAACTCATGAAATCCAATAGGAAAAGGTTGAGAAACTAGAGGGTCCACAAGGATGATAAACTATATTAGGAGGGAGGCAATAGAGTTTTTAGAAATGGAAGAGAGTTAGTGAAAATAACTTTGAAAAGAATAGATTTAAGGGGATAATAGAAGAATAGGCAGAAGAAGATAAGATTAGGGTTAACTAGGAAGAATGTTAAATTTCTTTAGTATTGGACATTGCTTATTGACCTAAATGTCAGTTGATTAGCAGGCTTAAAGACTGACATACAACATTTTCTTTAGACTTAGTAGACATTGAAACTTCTATGTTTTCATTTCTGAGTAGTCTTTAAAAGGCTACATTTAACTCAAAATTTTCTTTAAAAGTTTAGATTCTGCCAATTTATGGAGGAGAAATGCCATATATTAATTTGAATAGATCCTGTTTGTTTAGTTTAGATGGTTTTGGGTCTTTTCTAAATGGTTAGTGGTGACATTATGTAATTAGTAAACTTCAATCACACCAAAGCAGCCTAATACATTCTACATGATATGTCTGCTATTAATAAATGTATTTTCTTTGTAGCAAGCATTAATTTCCTATCTGAAATAAGTCATTTTGATACAAACTTTGGAAATGCTAGTAATAACCATTTAAGTGCTTACTATCTACTACTGAGTGCTAGAAATACAACGAATGGCAGAGAGAGAGAGAGAGAGAGAGAGAGAGAGAGAGAGAGAGAGAGAGAGAGAGAGAGACACTCTCTCTATATCACAGAAGAAGACTAAAGGGCAGAGATGTGCACTGAAAAGCATTCAAGGAATGGAGAAGAGACAACCCAAATAGCAGGATAATAGAGTGTATATGTGGAGGGAAGCAAAGTGAAGACAGGAGAATTAGGGAGGAGCCAAGTTATGAGAGGTTTTAAATGCTAGACTAGAGAGTTTGTATTTGATCCAAGGAGTAATAGGAAGTCAGCCTCTAAAGTTCATTGTAGAGAAGGAAAGACCAATTCTTTAACAAAATTACCTTGGGAGCTGACTTGAGACTCAGATACCATTTAGAAGTCTATTGTGGTTGTACAGGTAAGATTGATGAAGGCCTGAACTAGAGAGATGGCTCGTATGAATGAAGAAAAGTGGGGAAGGGCACATATAATAGAAGCATGATAGTAGAACTGACAATTTGGGATAGGTGTTGGATGGTGAGATGAATGAGATTGCAGAGTCTTCTGTTTGCATGCTGTGGTGATTGGGAAAATGCTGCTGTCCTTGACAATAAAAGAGAGTTGGAGGGGAGAGATGAATTCTATTTTGTACAAGTCAAGCTTTGATAACTAGGGGACATTCAATTTGAGATATTGAAAAGATAGTATGTCACAAAAGAAATGAGAACTGGGAATCTAGGTTACATGGATATGCTAATCAGGAGCCAAACAGATCAAGTCAGTTAATCTAAAATGTAAAGTAATGAAGGCCCAGACAGAACCTTGGGAGATACTAGCAGTTAGTGGGCATGACCCACAGGAAGAAATTACAAAGGAATCTGAGAAGAAATGATCAATTAGGTAGGATGAGAACTAAGGGACATTTATTTAATCTTCTGTAAACATAGTCCTGCAATTCTGGTGAGACAGCTCTCTGTACTGGTAATATGTGAAATTACTTGGCTATATAAATAACATGTGGAGGTATATGTATTTGTGCTGGTGCTTTTGCTTCTTCTGAAAATGCTACAACTCACTATTGTAGGATTAGCTAGAAAACCCTTTAAACAAGATAATAATAGCTTGTGCTTCTATGGCACTTAGAAGTTCACAAAGCATAAGAAAATATTACTAAAGAACTTCTTGGAGGTCTCTCAAAAGCAGCTAAGAAACAGCAGTAGGATCAGAAACCCTGTCTTCTTCCTTTTTAAAAAGAAACTGTCTTAATATGAATTCTGAGATTAAAAAAACAGTAAAAGCTAGGCCAACAGGATTAAATGACTTACCCAGCATCACATAGCTAGATGCGTCTAAAGTCAGATTTGGACCCAGGTCCTCCTGCCTCCAGACCTGGCTTTCTATCCACTGCTACCTACCTAGAGACTCCTGGAATCCATGTCTTCTGCCATATTGTTGAGGAAAGGTTTTTATAGATTTCAAATAACTGCATTTAGAAAAGGAAATAGCCTATTTCCAGTAAGGATTATTATGGTTGTCAGTAAGTGGTAGGCTCTTGTGTCACCCAACACTAAGATACTGAGATCAGAAAAATGGCTCAAAATGTCAATTAGCACCTGGGCATGATTGAGTTAGAAAGTCACTGTCCTTTGATGCTTCTTTCAGTTAAAAACTTTTAAAAGTTTTTAAACTTCTCTTTCTTTACTGTAGGTTGATGGCATTCTGAAAACGGTACTTCGGGATGAAATTATTGCTTGGCACAAAAAAACTCAAGAGGATACCTCCTCTCCACTCTCAGCAGCTGGGCAGCCTGAGAACATGGACAGCCAGCAGCTGGTTTCACTGGTTCAGAAAGCTGTGACTGCTATCATGACCCGACTCCATAATCTTGCTCAGTTTGAAGGAGGGGAGAGCAAAGTCAACACCCTTGTAGCAGCTGCAAATAGTCTGGATAATCTGTGCCGCATGGATCCTGCCTGGCATCCCTGGCTATAATTGGAAATGTCAGCAGCTGTTCTGCTGCTTGCACTATGAGCCATGCATTGTGTTAGGAGGAAAAATGTGAAGGAGTCTTTTTAGACTCTGACTTGCCTGTCACTGACTTTTTAATTTCTTTCCCGGGTTTATTTCAAATCATGTTTACAGAAGTCCCATGATTTACTGGGTTTTGATTCATTTCTTAAAACAGTCATGTACAAAAGAAGTGATTTATTATGCAGAGATGGCTTTTAAATTTTTCTCTAAAAGTTGGGAAGGGAAGGGCCCTCAAGTTATACTTAGATGAAATTTAGTTTTAGAGATTTTGCTCCCAATAATGGCTAGATGATTAGGAATGGCAGATCTTAAATCTACTGTAAAGTTTTAATACCTTTTAAGAAACAGAATTCTCCACGTTTGGATTTCCGTGGAATTGTTTTCCTTCCTTTGTAGAATGTACAGTTTGGGCAGTTAATTCAGTACTGTCAAATATTAACCCTTTCAGAACCACCCTCACCACCTTACAGGAACTATATTGGTTTGTACAGATGTTTGTAACAAGTGTATAGAATTCCCTCTTTTGTTAAAGAACCAGAAAATTATGAACAAAGTGTGCTGACTTTTCCAAGCACAAGTTTATGTACAGTAAAAGCATAACCAGTTTTGGAAATCTAGCTTAGTGTTTGACATTATGTATAAATGGGGCTTTATAATACTATAGGGAAAATGCCATCCCTTGAGACATTATGTATTTGAATGTAACTGATAAGAAAGCAGGATGCTAAGAGTTCTTAAATGAACCTCCTGGTTGTTTTGGGTGGCTTTTAAGACACTTCTAGACTTCTCTTGTTACATTGCTTCTAAAAAGCAATTTTTCCTTTTAACTTAAAAACACAAGTTTTAAGTTTACTTGAGTCTTTATGTTGCATTAGCATTTTTATAAATCTGCAGCGTTGAGAATGTTCTATCTAAATTTGTACAGAGTGATTTTTTTCAGAATAAATATTTTGTAAAATGACTTGTGTAATATGGTAAATGTTTAAATCTGTTAGTTTCGTAAAACCCATCAACAATCAGTCATGAACCAGTTGCCAGGCACTTTGCTAAGCACTGGGGATATAAAAAAGATTCAAAAGACAATTTATGCCTTCAAGAAGCTTATAATCTAATGGAGGGAAACAATAAGCAAAAAACATGAGCCAACAACTGGATAAATAGGAAATAATGAGAAGGAAGGCACTAGATTTAAGAGGAATGGGATTTTAATTGAGACTTAAAGGAAGCCAGGAGGAGGAAATGGGGAGATAGAGCATTCCAAGTATGGGGAACAATACAAGAAAATGCCCAGAATCAAGAAATGGAATGTCTTATTTGTGATAGCTTTATGTGGTAGTCTTATCTAGGTAGCCACTGTCACTGGATCAGAAAATATGTTGGTGGTGGAGTGAGGTATAAGAAGACTGGTGTGGTAGAGGGTTTTTCTCCCCCATACCACACTGCTTCCTGCCCCCACTAACTAATCACATAGAAATCTACAAAAGAAGCTGATATTACTCTCTTGCCAAATGTATGCCTTGTATTTCATTCTTGGTTGATAATGGTAAATTAATTTTGACATCTTAAAAACTTATGGTCTTTTGAGAGGGAATATACATTATTTTAGTTTTTTTCTTAATATTTTTGAAGGAAATAAAACAGAATTCAAACCTTGAATTATGGTGTTAAGCAGCAGCACCAATACCACTTTGGAAAGACAAGTAGTGGGAAGCCAGGTAGTATAGTGATAGAATGCCAGGTCTGGAGCTATGAGGATCTGGGTTCAAGTCTCAGGTAATTATCTAACTATGTGACATGGGGCAAGCCACTTAACCCTAATTGCCTAGCCCTAATTACTCTGCTAGCTTAGAATTGATACGAAGAAAGTAAAGATTTTATTTATTTTTTTACAAAGATAGCTATGATGTATTTGAAATTATAGGTAAGGCAGGGTGATGGAAGAGGGTTGGTTGTAGGCAGCATCCCAAAATATTAATGATTCATTGTTACCTGGAGGGTTCTTGATTTTCTATATAATATATATATCATCTCTATAGTAAAAGTATATCATGCTTCAATTACAGAATAGTTTCAAAAATAAGCCATCAGTTCACATTGCCTTTGTCTTTCAATGATTTATGGAGTAAAGGTTTACTAAGATAAATGAAAGACTTATCAGCTAGAGGAACATTATTTAAACTGTTTTAGCAATTAAATGGATTGAACCTTTTTGGACCAGATATGAGTTGTTACATATATGTGTGCATTATGCATATTTGCATTCATAGGTGTAGATATATGTTGTATATTTCATATAATAATGTATAGGAAGATGTTTTTATAATGCTAAGAATAGCAAAACTTAAGTCAAAATTATTCTGTTTAGTTCATTTCTGAGTATCATGCATTACCATGCAGATGGTGTGGAAAGATAATAATTAGTAAACAGTCCTTCCTAAAACAAGGAAAATACTAAGTTTCTCCTCTTGTTGCACAGTGACTAGTTAGGCCTGGACAAGTCATTCAAATCTTCTATTGTTCTAAGCAACTTTTCTAAGACCATCAGTTGGCAAGAAGGTGCTAACCTGCATTTGTAGACAGGCTTTCCCCACCTGGGAGCTCCCTATATTAATGAAATCATATGTCCAGCCCCTATCCTCATATGTGTTATGCTGTGTTAAAGACTTAGGGATACAATAAAGAATTAAAGCCAAGTTTTAAGATTGTAGTCTCTAGTGATGGTGAACATTTTAGAGACTGGGTGCACAAACTGAAAACCCTCACACTACATATGATCCCCCCACCTTACCCCAGACATGGGAGGGAGGAAGTGCTCCCATTGGGCTGCTGGGCACACGGACAGGTGAAGTGAGAAATGTCCTCAGGTGTTCATGGAAAGGAGGAAGGGAGCAGCCTGCTCTGGCATACTCTGGCATGCAAGCCATAGGTTCACCAACATGGGGATAGTCTATACGGCATATTAACATAGACGGTAGGTGGGGAAAGTAGATGAAAACTGCTCTGCAAGAATTCTAAGAGGCAAAGTAGACAGGGAAGCCTTCATGGTACTCGAGCTTAGCCTTTTAGAGGGCAAAGTAAAGAAAGACATGAGGTGGCCATGCCTTCTAAGCATGAGAGGTGACCTGTGTAAATGCAAGGAGTCAAAATTGAGTAAAATTGCATGGTAAGAAATAATTTGTAATTTTTTTTTGTGTCTGGTATACTATCAATTTGACTTGGATATTCAATTAATGTCTTGAGATGAAGATCATCTTTGTGGAAAGTCCTATAAATGATTTTTAGATAAATATTGGAAATGCTACCCATACTGCCATTGAGAGTTGGGAGTATGAGGAATGGGATATTTCATGATTAGCCTTATTCCTAGATAGTAGATCAGCTTTAACCAGGAATTAAAGGCTTGTGGATCTTGTGACCAATAAGATGGAGGACTGACTACCTCAAGAAAAAAGAAAAATAATTAGGAGAAAGATACATATGGTTTTAAAAAGAACAAAATAACAAAGACATTAAGAGATTTCTCTCTAAAAGTATGCCTGGAGATGAAAAGAAAATGGAACATAAAGTGAGGGTGGAGGAACAGGCTAGAAACATCATAGACTAAATTTCACAATGCTGCCTACAGGTGAATCATGATTTTATGTGAGACTAAACTACAGAATGAGAGGGTGCAGAGAAGACAGAGGCAGTAAAGATGGTAGAAGAGAATGTGAGATATATTCTAAAATGATTGGTAAATGTTGAAAGGAAAAGAACTGTAGTTTTGGGAAGAAAAGGCTATAGGACAATAAAGAAGCAAAGGTAGGGATTGAAATCAAGAGAGAAAAAATGTCTCAACACAGTAATGGAAATGGGTTCTACTGAATATTTCTATGGAGGGTGAGATGTTTTCTGTAATAGGAGATACAGAGCTTGAAATGAATATAATCTGCCATGATTTGGTGCTCAGAAAGACTTCTGAGAGAATGTTTTGCCTTCAAGGATAACATCCTTCTTTAGGAGAAAGAGAATCAAAGTTTCTTGGGGCAACCAACATCCCAAAGGATGGGAGAGCATGAACTTGGAGAACAGACTTCTTTGCAAAGAAAGTGTTCTTGAGAAGGGCAGGATTAGAAATGAGCACACTATCGATCTGGGACATTAGAGAATCTCTAACATGGAGCAATATTTCTAACCTCTCTCTTGCAGGAACTAATACATCTAGGATTGAGGCACAAGTGTTAATGAGGATTTTGAGAAGTAACAAAATGGATCTACAGAAAAACAAGAGACTTGGAACTTGGTAAAACACCAATGAAATGAGATGGAGACAGAGTTCCAATGGAATCTTGAAGGGAACAGTTGGGGAAACCCAGCTGCCTGAACTTCACTTCCTTCTCTGACTGTTAGAAAGAGGTGGAGGGTAGCTTGAGGAAAACCAATTCTCCCCAGAAAATTATAACAACAATGTGATTCATTCCAAAGGTCGTTATGGAGTGCAATCTATTCTAGATGTGGTACAAAGATTCTGGATGGCCCCAGGGATTACAACAGATGCCATTAGAATTTGTCAGGCATGTGATATATGTAGGAAATTTAATCAAGGACATTTTAAGAACATAGCATTGGGAGGCAGACCTTTAAGTTATATGCCTTTCCAATGTCTACAAATAGACTACATGTACATGCCTAAAGACAAAGGATTCAAATAGTCATTGGTTATTGTGGATAGACTGACACTGGGTTGAAGCATATCCAGCTAAGAAAAATGACACAGCCACAGTAGTGCGATCTTTACTGAAAGACATAGTTTCTAGGTAAGGCATTTCTGATACCATAGACTCAGATAGAGGGACTCATTTTACTTCTCAAATTTTGCAAGAAATATATAAGAACCTGGGTATTAAAAGAATTTCCATGATGTATATAGGCCACAGAGTTCAGACCAAGTTGAATGAATGAATAAAGAATTGAAAACATTAATAGGAAAACTCTGTTCAGAAACCCATTTGAAATGAATAGATGTTATTCCACTAGCATTATTTCAACTAAGAAAAAGACCCGGAAGTGACTTGCATGTTATATGGTCAAACTTTATGGCGTAGTAGGACTGCTAAACCATCATATTTGTCCATGTTAAAAGGAGAATGTTTACTTCAATACCTAGTTGAAAAACAAAACAGACTGGAATAACTAAGGAAGCTAGGATTGTTAGTACAAAGGGTACCACTGGATTCCTCATTGCACAAAATAAAACTAGGAGATACAGCATATGTGAAAAATTTTAATGGAGAAACATATACAGAACCAAGATGGATAGGTCCTCTAGATGTGATTATGGTTACTCCCACATTAGTCAAAGTATCTGGGAAAGATCCATGGTATCATGCTTTGCATGTAAAATGACTTTATTCCCATAACATTACCAGCTTTTAAAGAAGAACAAGGAATAACAACCTAAAGAAAATGCATAAGAAAATATCTGAAGTATTGCCAATAGCCCAAACAATTGTCCCTATAAATGGAAATCTATACATGAGAGTAGAAGAAGAATAACAAAATTAAAAGTACTGCACACAACACAAGAACAACAACAATACAAAGGAGAGACACGAGAGTACAGATTAAAACAATATAAGCACTGAAAAAAAAGCAATGGTGGAATAGCCCCATATATGAAGATTATAGCTCCAATAAGAAACAATCTCTGTTTACAATTACAACATTGAAAGTGAAACAAAGTTAATTAAGAAGACACATTTCTGCAAAACACATTACATTATGTAGAATTTTATCTATACCAACAAGAACATAAGAACCATAAAGGAAAATTTTATCTCCAAGAAAAATTCAGAAGTCAAGATAATCTAATATAAACATCTCAAAGAAGCCAATTCTACATGAAATGAAACCCCTTGTAAAAATAAACATCAAATGATATGACTATCACATTTCAAAATCATAAGATATATCTTAAAAATCTACTTAGTACAACATACTACACATACCACACTTGAAGATTATCACATAGAAAAGCAGACATCCACACATGAAGAACCAAATCATAAAGACTGACAGGCATGCATAAAGAATTCAAACTTCCATGCACAAGCAAACAAGAAAAATCAATCTTACACAGGCATACAAAGAACTTACATACATGCATTTTCCTGTATGTTAAAGAACATTGGACTTCAGTCAAGGTGAGATGATAGACAACATGTGTAAGCTGCACAGATTAAAAACCCAAGGCATGCATGTATTCTACAGTCAACACCAAAGACATGGAGAGACTATGAAATCTAGAACTGATGGTGATGAGGTCATATAAGAATTCATCATACATGTTAGCTTCACACATAGATACATGCACATATATAATCACACATAAGTACAATGTGAAAAAGGAATCTCCTGGATTGTAACATCTCATAATTAGAACACACCCTAATATCATACTGATATGATTGTGAGTTTCTGTGGAAAATTCAAAGGACACTTTCTTATCTTCATGACTGAACAGAACTCATAAAAATGTATCATAATTATACATATGTAAAATGTGTACAGACAAAACTGTACATTTGTAAAATGCTAATGGAACTAACATTCTAATTGTATAAGGTTAGGTTACTGACATTCTAACAACTAACACATAAAGCTAGATTAGGCAAATTATTTAAAATTCTAGATATATTAAAGACATAGCATATTTAATATAAGTTAAGCTATATAGTAATGTTAGGAACGGATGTTGTTTATAAAAACTTTTACTTAGAACAGGCTATAGTCATTAGGAAATAAGGAAGTTATATTGTTTACAAACTGTTTAAATTGTTGCATTGGTTACTATTTTCAAAATCATATTTCTGTATTATACTTCTTTGACCTAACCAACTTTACTTAACCCAAATCTTAGAATAGGGTTAGACAGTTTAGAATAGTAAAGACATATTAGGATTTTTATTTTGGGGGGTTGTGAAATACTTTAAAATAGCATAGTATCATAGCTTAGACAGTTAAGAATCATTAATAATATGAATGGTGAGTATGAAATGACTAATGCAGAATTACTGGATGTAAATTCTGCCAAAGTAAAAAAAAAATGAGGATTTGTTAACGAGGATTTTGAGAAGTGACAAAATGGATCTGTAGAAAAGCAAGAGGCTTGGAACTTGGTAAAACACCAATCAACTGAGATGGAGGCAGTTCCAATGGAATCTTGAAGGGAAATCCAGCTGCCTGATCTTCATTTCCTTCTCTGACTGTTGGAAAGAGAAGTTGGAAGAAAATCTCTCTCCTTGGTCATTAATTATCTACATGACTGAGTGCTGAGAAGACTTTTGGGTTTAGTTCAGAAGAAACCCATCAGCATTTGCTGTTGCCATTTCCCCTTAGGGAAAGATAACATTATTTCCTGGATTTGAATATATCTTGAACTCTTCAATCAACAGGGATAACTTTGAAAATATAGGGAGACCCTATTTTCCTCTCAACCCTACCCTCTCCCTGTAAATTAGTTAAATTAGTTTCTCTACTAGAAGTATTATATTTTTAGAGGTTTATTTATTTATTTTTATTTTGTATATTTATTTATTTATTATTTATTTTTAGAGGTTTATTTATTATTAGAAATCAAGGTATTTTTGTGGAAGCAAAGAACTGGAAACAAAGATGACTATTAACTGTGATAGTAAAAACAGCATGTTGAATATAGAGAAGAATGGAGAGACTTACTTAATTGATATAGAGTGAAGTAAACAGAGGCAAGAAAGCAATATATATATGTGTGTGTGTATATATATATATACAATGACTACAGGAATTTAAATGGAAAGATCAAGATTAATAATCATGAAACATCAATCAAAAGTGAATGTTTAAAATTTACAAATCAAGCATAACACATTCAAAGGAAAGACATGAGAAGACACCCCAACTATACTCCTATCCAAAAACAAAAGGTCCAGATATATGGAATATTAGAAAATACATTTTGTATATGGAATATGGAAAATACTTTTTCAATATATTGATTAATTTTGCTATTTTTCTTTCTCTTGAGATAGATCTCTAGATGTGAGGAAGGAGAGAAATCCTGGGAGAAATGTTGACAATATAAAAACAAAAGATATCAATAACTATTTAAAAATATATACTTGTAAGGAAAAATTGACATAGAAAAAAACAAATCAAAGTGCTCAAAAAGATTTCCATTCATCTATTCTCACCCCACTTAATATTTCTCATCTTGAGATTTTCCTCTTAGGACAAAATCATTGGGGATCAATAATGTCTATACAAATGAGTACTTTGTAACCCTCTGGGCTATGTTATAATTTCCATCTTCTAGATGTATTTTGATTTTGTCTTTGAGAAGTTCAATTCAGTAATTTGTTTAAGCTTTACTTTATCCAGTTTTTGAAAATACATTATCCACAATTGTTTTTCCTAAGTAAATTATGTTTCATAATGAATCTTTTAGTCTTAATTCAGTCTTGGATCCAAATGTGGCCTCAAACACTTCCTAGCTATGTGACTCTAAGCAAGGCACTTAATTCCAATTGCCTTTCCCTTATCACTTTTCTGTCTTGAATCAATACTTAGCACCGATTCTAAGACAGAAGGTAAAGATTTTTTTAAAAGAAAGAAAAAAAAATCTAGAAGATGAAAATCTGAAAGATGAACAACTCTCGTTGCAAAAGAATTCAGCAGATATTACATTCATATAGTGGCCTGGACTGAAACAAGGCTGGCAAATGAAGGCCAACTTACCAAAGTTGGAGCTTGGGTTATTCTAGTGTGGTCACCATGATGAGTAGCACCATGAAGCTGGCATAGGTTTTACAATCAAATATATGTAGTCCACAATCATATAGGCTTCCCAAAAGGTTTATGACAATGTGGTTGCCACTTGCAAGAAAGTGCCACACCACTGACATCAGTGTGGATACTCCCATCATAATGAATCCTGATGAGGTTAAAGAAAAAATTTATGAAGACCTGAGGATGTTCATCAACAGTGTGCCAAAAGAAGACAAGTTTGTCATTCTGAATGACTTTAATGCCATAATAGATACAGACTTTCAGACATGGTAGGGAGTCCTTGGGGGGAATGGAGTTCAGAAACAGCAACAACATGGTTCATTTACTACTGAAGATTTGTATGTCTCATGACCCCATCACCAATACTACCTTGCATTTACCTAAACACAATAAAACTTCATGGATGCATCTTAACAGTGAATATTAGCATTTATTAGATTTTGTCATTGTGAAGAGAAGAAACAGCTAGGATGTGAGAATGATAAAGGTGATATTTGGCATAGAATGCTGGACTTGATCTTTTCCAAGTTAAACATTCATGTTCAATGAAAGCTACAGCCCCAAGACAAGATGACTACCAGAAGACTTAATGTCAACAGTTTAGAGAGCTTCTCCAAGCTCGAATACTTTGTTGTCGACTTGGAGGGAAAGCTGAACCAACACATAGCTGGCAATGGTGGAGCAGAAAAGGTGTGGGCAGCTTTCAGAGATTTGGTGTACAGCACCTCGTTTACTCATTTGGGTCAGAATACTGGCAAACATCAAGACTAGCTTGATGGAAATGGCAGGGAAATTCAGAAGCTACTAAATGAAAAACAAGAATTCAAAGAGTTTATCGCCCGATAGTCCATCTGTCTCTAAGAAGGCAGAATTTAATTCTATATAAAGTAAAATGCAATCAAAGCTTAGGGAAATGCAGAATTCTTGGTTCAGTAAGAAAGGAATGAAATTCAGTTTTACATTGATAGCAATAACCCAAAGTGCTTCTATGGTACCATGAATGCTATTTATTAGCCTAAGACTTATGATATATCTCAACTACTCAGTGCTGATGGAGCCACACTGATGAGTGATAAGGATACTATCCTGGGAGATAGGTTGTGCCCTTCCATAGTGATCTCAAAAGACCACCATCAATCAGAGCAGAAGTCATTGGCTGTTTACCTCAGGTTGAAGTCAATCCCTTTCTAGCTGAGCTTCTAACTGAAAAATAAATTTTGAACACCATTCAGCAACTTTTGTTTGGCAAAGTGCCTGGTGCTGATTCCATTTCAGCAGAGATTTCCAAGGCAGAGGGTCCACTAATCATACAAAAGCTGACTGAACTGAAATCTAGGGTATATGGCAAGAGGTCATCCTGCAGGAGATCAAGAATGCTTCCACTGTCCACACGTATAAAGGAAAAGGAAATGGGTCATCTAATGCTAATCACAGAGAGGTATCTTTCTTAGTCATTGCTGATAAGAATCTTGCCAGAGTCTTCTTTAACAGGCTGATTCTTCATCTGGAAGATGGTCATCTACCTGAGAAAATGGTCTTGCTGCTCAACAACTCCAGGAAAAAATGCCAGAAGCAAAGCAGAGACCTGTAGATATTTGTTGATCTGATCAAGGTCTTGATATTTTCAGTTGTTAGGTCTTGTGGCAGATCATGGTGAAATCTGGTTGCCTGGTCTTCAGGCAAAGTCTTGATGCCTTTTGTTAAAAAACAAAACAAAACAAAGCAAAAACCCTTACCTTTCAACACTAGATATTAGTTCTAAGGCAGAAAAGTGGTAAGGGAGGTTATGTGACTTGTTCAAGGTCATATAGCTAGGAAATATTTGAGGCCATATTTGGATCCAAGACCTCCCATCTCCAGGCCTGACTCTCCACTGAGTCACTTCACAACTCCTGGATGCTTTCTTTTAAAGTATGCTACAAGGGGGAAGTCTTGTTCAAGTATGTGTTAGACTAGATAGCTTTTGAGAACTCTTAGCTCAGAGATTCTGTTCTTGGTTCATCAGATATCCTTTTGATGCCCAGTATACACAAAGTATACTCTAGGTGCTTTTGATGATATAAAGACACCTAAGACACAGACCATACCCTTTTGGGTCTCACAGCCTATTAGAAAGATATGATACATAAAAATAGCTACAAAATGAATTATGAATGCCTTAAGAGGTACAAGAAAAGTTCATGATTATTGTACAACAGCTTCTTGAAGGCATGCGTTCACAGGTTTTGGATAATACATGATACTTGCACACTTTCCCAGTCTCAAATGAAGTGAAACAGGGCTGTGTGGGCCCCTGTACCTTTTAGCATGGTGCTCTTTGGATGCCTTCAGTGAGGACAAAAATGGCATCAAGGTCAGCTCCAACATTGACAGTAAATTATTTAACTTGAAAAGGCTACAAACCAAGGCTAATGTAGAGGGCAGTTGCATGATTTTCTATTTGCAAATGATGGCACTCAGTGCAGCTTCTAAGGCTGAGATGTGACAGAATACTGATCAATTAATTCTCTGCTACTTGTACTAATTTTCATCTGAAAGTTAACACCAAGAAAACAGGTTCTCTACCAGCCATTACTGCACTATTGGTTACTGCAAATGTAGAAATTTTCAATGCTTTGGGTAAGTTGGCCGTATACTCTGTAGTTATGTACACAAAAATGATGAGGTAGACACACACATGTCCAGAGCTAGCTCAGTATTTGGGAGGTACCAAAGAAATGTGGGAAAGAGAAGAGTTATTAGGCTGCCTACCAAACTGTAGGTCTTGTGAAGATTGGATTTGGCTCTCCCCTTATTGTAACAATGAAGATTTAAATTGTAACTCATGTCTATTTTTTTAGATTTTAATCCCCATAAGGATAAACACCTTACTTAAAAGTTAAGTATGGAGACCTGCCTATTTTTAAATTCAATCACAAAAAGTGCAAACATGGTACTTAAAAGTTAAGTATGAAGATCTGCCCATTTAGATCTAATCACCAAAAGTGCAAATATCCCACTTAATAATGAAGTGGGAGGTCTGTGACCCATGTGTACGATAATGGGTAATGAATCAGAGTTGACTAACTGCCTTCTGGGCAGTCCTAGAGCAGAGCATCAGCTGTGATTGGTAGATGTGAAATTATGGGAAGTGACACAAGAGAAAATGCCTTTAAAAGAGAGAGTCCTGTGTGACCCTAGGCAAGTCACTTAACCTCAATTGCCTACCCCTTACCCTCTTCTGCCTTGGAATCAATTCACAGTATTGATTCCAAGATGGAAAATAAGGGTTGAGAGAGAGAGAGAGAGAGAGAGAAAGAGAGAGAGAGAGAGAGAGAGAGAGAGAGAGAGAGAGAGAGAGAGAGAGATAGTGCTATACAGAGTGGGTTTTCTTGGAGTGAAGTTCAACTTGGACTTCCACTTCTGTTGGAGTTCAATTCTTCATGTTTTCAAGCTGAGGTTGGTGAAGAGGGGCAGAAGGTCTGCTAACTGGACTGACACATGGTGAGTGAAAAAGCTGATTCAACTGCTAGCTTTTCTCTGAAGAGACCGGCCTCAGGAAAGACCTATACTCTTGAGAAACTGCCTGGTTCCTCAGCTTTGCCAAGGTCAGCTGAAACTAAGTCTCACTCACCAGAGGGGCTGAGAGTAAATTACTTAGTGCTCAGGCTAGATATCTTATCCTCTCTCTGATTTCTTGCTTCACTCTTTCTACATTTTGTAAATAGATTGCAAGTAAATCTCTTTGAAATTAATTAAATTCCTTGTGACCAAACTCTTAAATAATCAAGTCCAACCCTTTAAAAATTAAACCCTTTTCTCCCCTTATAATCTGCAGAGCTGTTGTGCTGGCCTCATAGTTGTATGTCTCTGAAATCTAAAGAAAATTAATTGTTTCCATTTGAATTGTCTTAAGAAGATTCTGAAGATTACCTTGCAAGATAAGGTACTGGACACTGAGGTCCTTTCTCAAGTTGGACAGCTAGGCATTCTGATTCTACTGCAGAGACTAAGACTCTAGTGATTGGAGTTTGTCCAGGTTGTTCAGATGCCAAATGCATTTGCCAAAAAAGACTATTAGGCAAGGGCTCACACAGAGGTTTTGGAGGTCAGGAGAAGTGATATGAGAACACTCTCAAGAGCTTTCTGGAGAACTCTGACATGGGTTATGAAACATGGCAGATGCTGGCTCAGGACTGTCCTGCATGGAAAGTCCACATCAAAGAAGACACTGCTCTAGGAGCAAAGAAGAATTGCAGTAGCTCAGAAGAAATGTGAGATGCACAAATTTTGAGACATCTCTATCCCAAATATTCATGTGGGCTATTTGTCCTGGTAGAAATGTTTGAGCTCATATTTTTTAATTGAAAAAATCTATTTAATTAATTAATTTAGAATATTTTTACATGGTCACATGATTCATGTTCTTTACCTCCCCTCCTCCCCCACCCCCTATAGCCAACATGCAATTCCACTGGGTTTTACATGTATCATTGATCAAGACTTATTTCCCTTTTATTGATAATTGTACCAGGGTGATTGTTTTGAGTCTACATGCTCAATCATATCCCCATCGACCCATGTGATCAAGCAGTTATTTTTCTTTGGTGCTTCTCTTCCCACAGTTCTTTCTCTGAATGTGGATAGCATTCTTTCTCATAAGTCCCTCTGGATTGTCCTGGATCATTACATTGCTGCTAGTAGAGAAGTCCATTACATTCGATTGTGCCATTGTGTATCAGTCTCTGTGTACAATGTTCTCCTGGTTCTGCTCCTTTCACTCTGTATCAATTCCTGGAGGTTGTTCTAGTTCACATGAAATTCCTCCAGTTTATTATTCCTTTGAGCACAATAATATTCTATCATCACAGATACCACAATTTGTTCAGTGATTCCCCAATCAAGGAGCATCCTCTCTTTTTCCAATTTTTTGCTACCACAAAGAGCGCAGCTATAAATATTCTTGTACAAGTGTTTTTCCTTATGAACTGTCTGAGCTCATATTGATTCAATAATCCCCATTTGGACATATTGGACATTGACTTTGACATCATGATGTAAACAGCTGACAGACCCCTGGTCTGTCCTAAGTCAAGCTAAGTCCTCATTGGTACAGATGAGATGCAGAAAAGTGATGTAAAAATGTCCATATAAGGCACGTCACTTCCTGTCCCTTCCTTTTTCCCTGGAGAGGCAACTGACTGGCAGTGTGCTAAGCATTCCGACATCTTGGCATGGTGGCAGCTATTTGTCTGGGTTTTGGCGGTGAGTTTGCCCTTGAGCTGATTCAGGTTCAGGCATCTTGGCTGAGCCCTCTTGGAGTTCAGGCTGATTCCTTCCTCCTTTACTCTCCAAAACCTTACCTTCCTAGAGCCTCTGGCACAAGCCAGGTGGGAGAATCCTACACCCTTTCCTTCTTCCTTCTTCTTAATTTCTTTCCACTATATTAATTAAATCACCATAAATTCCAGCTGACTTGTTTTTTTTAATTTGGGATATGCATGGTGACCAATAATTAATATAGTTAGGTCACAATGCTAAAATTATCCTTTACAGGGTTGCCCTTCAATTGGGGAATGGCTGAACAAATTGTGGTATATGTTGGTGATGGAATACTATTTTGCTCAAAGGAATAATGAACTGGAAGAATTCCATGGGAACTGGAATAACCTCCAGGAAGTGATGCAGAGTTAAAGGAACAGAACCAGGAGAACATTGTACACAGAGGCTGATACACTGTGGTACAATTGAATGTAATGGACTTCTCTACTAGCAGCAATGCAATGACCCCGGACAATTCTGAGACACTTATGAGAAAGATGCTATCCACATCCAGAGGAAGAACTGTGGGAGTAGAAACACAGAAGAAAAACAACTGCTTGATTACATGGGTTGAGGGGATATGATTGGGGATTTAGACTGTAAATGAACATCCTAGTGCAAACATCAACAACATGGAAATAGGTTCTGATCAAGGACACATGTAAAACCCAGGGGAATTGTACATCAACCATGGGAAGGGGTAGGGGCAGGGGAGGGAGGGAAAGAAATGATTCTTGTAACCAAGGAATAATGTTCTAAATTGACTAAATAAAATTATCAAAAAAAAAAAAAGGACTGTGCCTCTTGAGAGTTGTTCAGAACAGCTAAAAACCCATCCAGGTTTCATCACATACTGTGATGAAAACAATGTTATTTTATTGTTTTCATGTTACTGCATGGATTCTTTGGTACTAAAGAATTTTGATTTCCTTCTCTGACTTAGAACATTCGTTAAGCATATAATAATAACCCTTTTGTTTTTATTATTGTGAATTTTAAAACATTAATAAATACAACCATTACCTCACTTAAAAAAGGCAGAAAAGAGGATTATCTATGACACTATATATTGCTATGATGTTCAGCTTATTTTTTTAAAGTGTATGTTAACTTTATCACGGTAGTTCCAGTACCACCCTACTTCTCTGTGTCTTCTGAACTGTCCTTTGCTCTCTTATGTACAGTTTGATAAATTTCATTGCTGCTCTTTTTCTTTTGAAAAATTTCATTATCAACAGCCTCTCTAATTCCCTAACCCTGACCCCACCCCTACAGATCCCTCCCTTCTAACAAGTAAGTATAGCCATGAAAAATCAATTAAACATTGGCTATGTCTAGAAATATTTCAAAAATACAATAACTTTTTAGTGTGATCCTTTTTTTCCAGTTGTTGGTTTAACATAAACACTTCACACCTTTCTGTTGAACTAATCAATTAAAATGGTGGTTACCATTTAGGTAGAATATTTCAAATTTTGTTCAATTCAATTCTAGAAACATTATGATTAAGAATCTATTATGTGCAGAATAGAACTAGGAAACGTCCTACTTTAGTCTTTTTTGGTCAGACCACATCCAAAGAGAGATGTATGTCTGGGTACCACCACTTAGGAAAGGTGTTGATAGTATGGAGAACATTCAGAAAAAGGCAACCAAATTGTGAAGAGACTAAAATCCATGCCATATGCTACTGTTGTTGTCATCAAGTCATTCAGTTCCATCTGATTCTTCCTGATCTATGGGATGCCAGATTCTTCTGTCTTCCACTGTCTCTTGAAGTCTATACAAGTTCATATGCTTATTGTTTCTATGACACTATTTATCCATCTCAACCTTTGCTGTTCCCTTATCTCTTTGCTTTGTGGGGAATTTGCCAAAGCCAAGGCTTGGGGAGACAGCTAACACTGATATAGAGAGCTCTTAGAAATGACTTCCTAGAAGGACTTCCGGTCAAGATGGCGGCTTAGAGAAAGCTAAAGTTCAGATCTCCGGAAACCCTTCCCTACCTATCTCAAACTATATGCTCCTAGGGCACCGAAATTAAAAATGATCAACAGCATAGACCCTGGGAATCCTCCTTCTGGACCTGGACCTGGATCAAAAGGTACGGCCCCCCTCAAAAGCCAGAACCTGAGATCACTCAGACCTAAGGGGTAGGAGTGCCGAGTCCAAGGCTACAGAGGGAAACTTAGACCCAAGATTATAACCCCCTGGCCGGATCCTTCCATCCAAGTTCCAGTGAAAGTCACTGCCCTCGGAGCTCCAGGAAGCTGCGGCCCCTCCCCCCTCAGAGAGCAGGGTCCTCTGAAACAACAGTAACCCTCAGGGCCGACAAGACAGCCTCACGGCCAGCTATTCTGAAGGCAACCTCTGGAAAGCAACACGACCCAGTCGAGGGGGCACCCAGACAGCAGGGAAACAGAGAGAGCCGGGGGAGAGTGGAACCCCCTGGCCGGATCCTTCCATTCCAGTTCCAGTTCCAGTGAAAGTCACTGCTTTAAGGCATATTCAGTTCAACCAGTTCGCTCATAGAATGAACAATCTGCCCAGGACTAAAACCTCTGAACACCAGACAGAGATAAGAAAAGCTAATCCTCCCCATTCAGAGATGGCAAACTCCACATAAGCACAGAAGCCCCCAAAATCTCAAGAAAAATAAGAAGAAAGGGGCGACTTTGGACACATTCTATGGAGCAAAAATACAAAATACAGAGTAAATAGAAGATGATACACAAGAAAATGCTCCAAAACCTTCCAAAGGAAATGGAAACTCTCCACAAACCCATGAAGAATTTGAATCAGAAATGACCAGAAAGATGGAAGCCTTCTGGGAGGAAAAGCGGGAAATAATGCAAAAGAAATTCACGCATCTACAAAACCGGTGTGACCAAACTGAAAAGGAAAACCAGGCTTTAAAGGTCAGAATCAGGCAACTGGAAGACAACGATCATGCAAAAGAACAATAATTAATAAAGCAAAGCCAAAATACCAAGAAATTAGAAGAGAACATAAAATATCTCACCGACAAGGTGACAGATCTGGAAAATAGAGGGAGAAGAGATAATTTAAGAATAATTGGACTCCCAGAAAAGCCAGAAATAAACACCAAACTCGACATCATGATACAAGATATAATCAAAGAAAATTGCCCAGAGATTCTAGAACAAGGGGGTAATACAGCCACTGACAGAGCTCACAGAACACCTTCTACACTAAAACCCCAAAAGACAACTCCCAGGAATGTAATTGCCAAATTCCAAAGCTCCCAAACAAAAGAAAAAATCCTACAGAAAGCCAGAAAAAGACAATTTAGATATAAAGGAATGCCAATCAGGGTCACACAAGACCTTGCAAGTTCTACTCTGAATGATTGTAAGGCATGGAACATGATCTTCAGAAAGGCAAGAGAGCTGGGTCTTCAACCAAGAATCAGCTACCCAGCAAAACTGACTATATACTTCTAAGGGAAAGTATGGGCATTCAACAAAATAGAAGATTTCCAATTTTTTGCAAAGAAAAGACCAGAGCTCTGTGGAAAGTTTGATACCAAAAAACAAAGAGCAAGGAATACCTGAAAAGGAAAATATTAAGGAAAGGGGAAAGGAGAAAAATGTTATCTTCTTCTTTTATTCAAACTCTCTTCTATAAGGACTACATTTAGATCAATCTATGTATACTAACATGTGGGGAAAATGTAATGTATAAATAGGGGGTAAAGAAAGACCAAATAGAATAATCTTTCTTGCACAAAGATTCACATGGGAAGGGGAGGGGAAGAAAACTCCTATAAGAAGGAGAGGAAGAGAGGGTTTTTTACTTAAACCTTAATCTCAGGGAAATCAACTCTGAGAAGGAAAAACATCCAGATCCATTGGGATCTTGAATTCTATCTTACCCAACAAGGGTAGGGAGAAGGGAAAACCAAGGGGGGAGGGGGAGAGGGAAAACAAAAAGGGAGGGAAAGAGAGGGGGGAGGGGAGGGAACAAAAAGGGAGGGACTAAAAAAGGGAAACATCAAGGGAGGGGACAAGGGGGACTGATTCAAAGTAAATCACTGGACTAAAAGGTAGAGCTGAAGAAGAAAAGGTTAGAATTAGGGAAGGATATCAAAATGCCAGGGAGTCCACAAATGACAATCATAACCTTGAATGCGAATGGGATGAACTCACCCATAAAATGTAGACGAATAGCAGAATGGATTAGAATCCAAAACCCTACCATGTGTTGTCTTCAAGAAACACACATGAGGCGGGTTGACACCCACAAGGTCAGAATTAAAGGATGGAGTAAGACCTTTTGGGCCTCAACTGACAGAAAGAAGGCAGGAGTGGTAATCATGATATCTGATAAAGCCAAAGCAAAAATAGACCTGATCAAAAGGGACAGGGAAGGTAATTATATTTTGTTAAAAGGGACTTTAGACAATGAGGAAATATCATTAATCAACATGTATGCACCAAATAATATAGCACCCAAATTTCTAATGGAGAAACTAGGAGAATTGAAAGAAGGAATAGACAGTAAAACCATATTAGTGGGAGACTTAAACCAACCATTATCAAATTTAGATAAATCAAATAAAAAAATAAATAAGAAAGAGGTAAAAGAAGTGAATGAAATCTTAGAAAAATTAGAATTAATAGACATATGGAGAAAAATAAATAAGGATAAAAAGGAATACACCTTCTTCTCAGCACCACATGGCACATTCACAAAAATTGACCATACATTAGGTCACAGAAACATAGCACACAAATGCAGAAAAGCAGAAATAATGAATGCAGCCTTCTCAGATCACAAGGCAATGAAAATAATGATTAGTAATAGTACATGGAAAACCAAATCAAAAACTAATTGGAAATTAAACAATATGATACTCCAAAACCATTTAGTTAAAGAAGAAATCATAGAAACAATAATTTCATCGAGAAAAATGACAATGGCGAGACATCCTTTCAAACCTTTTGGGATGCAGCCAAAGCGGTAATCAGAGGTAAATTCATATCCCTGAATGCTTATATTAACAAACTAGGGAGAGCAGAGATCAATCAATTGGAAATGCAAATGAAAAAACTAAAAAGCTATCAAATTAAAAACCCCCAGCAGAAAACCAAACTAGAAATCCTAAAAATTAAGGGAGAAATTAATAAAATCGAAAGTGATAGAACTATTGATTTAATAAATAAGACAAGAAGCTGGTACTTTGAAAAAACAAACAAAATAGACAAAGTACTGGTCAATCTAATTAAAAAAAGGAAGGTAGAAAAGAAAATTAACAGCATCAAAGATGAAAGGGGGGATAGCACCTCCAATGAAGAGGAAATTAAGGCAATCATTAAAAATTACTTTGCCTAATTATATGGCAATAAATGCACCAATTTAGGTGATATGGATGAATATATACAAAAATACAAACTGCCTAGACTAACAAAAGAAGAAATAGAATTCTTAAATAATCCCATATCAGAAAATGAAATCCAACAAGCCATCAAAGAACTTCCTAAGAAAAAATCCCCAGGGCCTGATGGATTCACCAGTGAATTCTATCAAACATTCAGAGAACAGTTAATCCCAATACTATACAAACTATTTGACATAATAAGCAAAGAGGGAGTTCTACCAAACTCCTTTTACGACATAAACATGGTACTTATTCCAAAACCAGGCAGGTCAAAAACAGAGAAAGAAAAGTATAGACCAATCTCCCTAATGAATATAGATGCAAAAATCTTAAATAGGATACTAGCAAAAAGACTCCAGCAAGTGATCAGAAAGATCATCCACCATGATCAAGTAGGATTTATACCAGGGATGCAGGGCTGGTTCAATATTAGGAAAACCATCCACATAATTGACCACATCAACAAGCAAACCAACAAGAACCACATGATTATCTCAATAGACACAGAAAAAGCATTTGATAAAATACAACACCCATTCCTATTAAAAACACTAGAAAGCATAGGAATAGAAGGGTCGTTCCTAAAAATAATAAACAGTATATATCAAAAACCATCAGCTAATATCATCTGCAATGGGGATAAACTAGATGCATTCCCAATAAGATCAGGAGTGAAACAAGGATGCCCATTATCACCTCTACTATTTGACATTGTACTAGAAACACTAGCAGTAGCAATTAGAGAAGATAAAGGAATTGAAGGCATCAAAATAGGCAAGGAGGAGACCAAGTTATCACTCTTTGCAGATGACATGATGGTCTACTTAAAGAATCCTAGAGATTCAACCAAAAAGCTAATTGAAATAATCAACAACTTTAGCAAAGTTGCAGGATACAAAATAAACCCACATAAATCATCAGCTTTTCTATATATCTCCAACACAGCTCAGCAGCAAGAACTAGAAAGAGAAATCCCATTCAAAATCACCTTAGACAAAATAAAATACCTAGGAATCTACCTCCTGAGACAAACACAGGAACTATATGAACACAACTATAAAACACTCTCCACACAACTAAAACTAGACTTGAGCAATTGGAAAAACATTAACTGCTCATGGATAGGACGAGCCAATATAATAAAAATGACCATCCTACCCAAACTTATTTACCTATTTAGTGCCATACCCATTGAACTACCAAAATACTTCTTCACTGATTTAGAAAAAAACATAACAAAATTCATTTGGAACAACAAAAGATCAAGGATATCCAGGGAAATAATGAAAAAAAAAACACATATGATGGGGGCCTTGCAGTCCTTGACCTTAAACTATATTACAAAGCAGCAGTCATCAAAACAATTTGGTACTGGCTAAGAAACAGAAAGGAAGATCAGTGGAATAGACTGGGGGAAAGCGACCTCAGCAAGACAGTATACGATAAACCCAAAGATCCCAGCTTTTGGGACAAAAATCCACTATTCGATAAAAACTGCTGGAAAAATTGGAAGACAGTGTGGGAGAGACTAGGAATAGATCAACACTTCACACCCTACACTAAGATAAATTCAAAATGGGTGAGTGACTTAAACATAAAGAAGGAAACGATAAGTAAATTGGGTAAACAGAATAGTATACATGTCAGACCTTTGGGAGGGGAAAGACTTTAAAACCAAGCAAGACATAGAAAGAATCACAAAATGTAAAATAAATAATTTTGACTACATCAAATTAAAAAGCTTTTGCACAAACAAAACCAATGTAACTAAAATCAGAAGGGAAACAACAAACTGGGAAAAAATCTTCATAGAAACCTCTGACAAAGGTTTAATTACTCAAATTAATAGACCTAAATCAACTGTACAAAAAGTCAAGCCATTCTCCAATTGATAAATGGGCAAGGGACATGGATAGGCAGTTCTCAGATAAAGAAATCAAAACTATTAATAAGCACATGAAGAAGTGTTCTAAATCTCTTATAATCAGAGAGATGCAAATCAAAACAACTCTGAGGTATCACCTCACACCTAGCAGATTGGCTAACATAACAGCAAAGGAAAGTAATGCATGCTGGAGGGGATGTGGCAAAGTGGGGACACTAATTCATTGCTGGTGTACTTGTGAACTGATCCAACCATTCTGGAGGGCAATGTGGAACTATGCCCAAAGGGCGACAAAAGAATATCTACCCTTTGATCCAGCCATAGCACTGCTGGGTCTGTACCCCAAAGAGGTAATGGACAAAAAGACTTGTACAAAAATATTCATAGCTGCACTCTTTGTGGTGGCCAAAAACTGGAAAACGAGGGGATGCCCATCAATTGGGGAATGGCTGAGCAAATTGTGGTATATGTCAGCGATGGAATACTATTGTGCTAAAAGGAATAATAAAGTGGAGGAGTTCCATGGAGACTGGAACAACCTCCAGGAAGTGATGCAGAGCGAGAGGAGCAGAACCAGGAGAACATTGTACACAGAGACTAATATACTGTGGTATAATCGAACGTAATGGACTTCTCCATTAGTGGCGGTGTAATGTCCCTGAACAATTTGCAGGGATCTAGGAGAAAAAAACACTATTCATAAGCAGAGGATAAACTGTGGGAGTAGAAACACGGAGGAAAAGCAAGTGCCTGAATACAGAGGTTGAGGGAACATGACAGAGGAGAGACTAAATGAACACTCTAATGCAAATATTATCAACATAGCAATGGGTTAAAATCAAAAAAACATGTAATGCCCAGTGGATTTACGCATCGGCTATGGGGGGTGGGGGGGAGGAAAAGAAAATGATCTATGTCTTTAATGAATAATGCTTGGAAATGATCAAATAAAAAAAAAAGAAATAAGTTCCCAGAGAACAAACTGTTGGAATTAGATAGATGTGGATCAAAGCATCCTATCTTTCACATCAGTGTATTCATATTTTTTTGGGGGGGGAGCTGATTATGTGTGAATGTGCTAGTTTTCTGAAATTCTGTTTCTGCTTTTTAGATCCCCAAACTTTCTTCAATGCTCAGCTAAAATGCCACTGTCCATATGAGGACATTCCCAGACCTCCCTGTGAATGTCTCTCTCTCTTTACTTTGAATGTGTTTTGTAATATATTTAGATGTGCGATTGTTGTTCCCCTCAAGAGAATGTAAACTCCTGCAGGGGAAAGCCCCATTAATTTGTCTTGTATCCTGTGAGCCTAGGACAGTGTCTAAAAAATAGCAGATGTTTTATAAGTGTTTGTTGATTTATTGGTTAAAACTTGGGCCTGGGTTGAATGAGATAAGCCCCACAGAGTCCTAAAGTCTAGAACCTAGAGCCCTAAGACTTAAGTGGCTGCCTAAATTGAGGATCTGAAGCACACTTTGAGGAGGAAACTTGTAGAAGACATCACACAACACCAGCGTTCCAAATTTTATATGCAAATCTTTTATTAGCTCAGTCCTACAGGTGGATATGCAATCCCAATTCACTCTTTATTTATGGATTTTCCTATCCTGTGCATCCATTCTTGTTATTTTAACATTTTATTTTAACATTAAGATTTTAACAGCATACATATTATCTCTTTCTCAGCCTTTGCTTCTCTTTTTCCCAAACTAGCTCATTACATTGCACCCTCTGATATCCTGTTATCAACAAACTTCCCTATGTAGTCTAACTTTTCAACCAGTATTCTTTTTTCCTCCTCCCTTTAATTGAAACTTGCAACTACTTTAAAAATCTCTTTCAGTTCTCTCCATTGGTAGCTCCTGCTTCCACTTCCCCTGATTCATAGGGCTAAAAAGAAAGGAGAAAATATTCCTTTCTCCTGATTCCATTTTTAGACTATTACACTATTGTCGTCCTTCAAAAACTTCCGTCTTCAGACAACTATTGGTGTTTGTCCTTCGTTTTCAAAGAGGACCAGTGACATCAGGGGATGATGTCTTGACTTGGCTGTGAATTGGATTTAAGTGAGGTAGAGTTGTATGATTACCTTAGCCTCATTTTGTCTCTTTCAAATCCATCCAAGACTAGGAACAAGACAAAAGTCAGGATGTCTGGCAATGGTCCAGGATGCAGTAGGTGACCTTTGCTTCTTCAGTGTCTGCCCAAGCTCTAAATGCACCACAGTGCCTGCTTCAGCCACCTTTTTGGCCACTGGAACAAATTGTTCTCATCTGTCTATTCCACCAGAGGAACAGAGAACCATACAGTATATTTGAATCATTCTCTTTACATTCCTGTTGTCATCAGCCAACATTCTCAACTTTATTCTTCTATCTTTTTCAGTGACTTCAGTACCTGGTTTCAATTTTCCTCTCCACTTACCAGCCGTCACTATCAGGCTTCCAATATTAATGTAGACAACACCATGCTTGTTCCTCTGACAACTCAACTGTGCAATTCCTTGATTCCAGAAACCTCTTCCCACTTCAGCCACATGCTTACATGATTAAACCCAGAAATAAGACTGTAAAGATGTGAGGAATTAGATCCTAAAGGTCTTTAAATATCTGGATGAAGATTGTATATTTAATCTTAGACACAACTGGGAAACAGCAAAAGTTTTAAGGTGAGGAGGGTGGTGACAGAAAGTAAAGGTTACGTTTTAGTTTGCTGAGGACATTTTTGAAAAAAATTATTTTTCTGATCATGCAAAATACACTTCCATATTGGTCATTGTTGTACTAGCACACACACACATAACCCGCCCACTCCCAATCATAGATATACTGATATGAAAGATAGGATGCTTTCATCTGCATCCTTCTGACTCCAACAATGACTTCTCTGGGAAGGCATTTCTAAAAGCTCTCCAAAGCAGGGTTGAGCCTCTCCCCAAGTCTTGGCTTTGGCAAATTCCACTTTTAGAGATGAGAAAAAGTTTTGCATGGAAGGATTCTGTACAAATCTCCCAAGGCCACAGAAAAAGTCAGCATTAGGAGGAGAAATAAGAATTTGGTAGAATTCTTTTTAGCCTTGTGTCCAAATTGCTCTTCCTGTGCTTTCTGAATCAGAAAATGGCCTTAGAAAAATCCAATAACTGAGAACAAAGCATCCCTTGTCACCTATGTGATTTTCATAATCCCCAGAATTGGGTGTGGACAGCAATTTAAAAAATAAATTTTTTTTGAATTGGCATTTGTTGGGTTTTATTCCAAATAACCTTTTAGCTGGAATGCGCAGTCCACCCTCATGGAATCTCTGCTCCTTACATCCTCCCTTCTCTTTTTTTTTGGTGTGCAGGGTAAAGATAAGGTTATGATGACTATCCAAAGTCACTGAGATGCTGTCAGAATTCAGCCTCCATCCATCAATCAATTTCCTGCCCTTAGTCCAGCCACACTGAACCATTACTATAAAAGCTGTATTAAGGGACAGTCTCTTGAGTCTCTTATCTGAAGAGGACAAAGCCCTTTCTCTGCAAGGGCTTCCCTCCCACCCCTCCTGCTTTTCCTTTGATAACGAATGCATTCATTATTGTCACCTCACAGTCCTATGTGATGCTGGGCCGAAAAATTGACATTAGCCAGCCCCATATAGGACAGTAAGTGCCAAGAGCTAGGACAGCACCAAGAGCCACACAAGACACGCCATTTACCCCGAAAGGCTCATCCTCAGAAGTTCCTTTGATGAAAGTTTTAATTGCCATCTATCACCTGCACATGACTCTTTTTAAGATCCAGGGTTTCTTTTTCCTCTAATAGGAGCTGAAATAGAATTGATAATAAGAATTTAGTTTGCAACTGCATTATCTTACTTGATTTTCACAATGATCTTCTGTTGCTATAATCCCCATTATATAGACATGGGCAACTAAGTGGCTCACAGGAGTCAGAAAGAATCATCTTCCTTAGTTCAAATTTATCCTTGGACACTTATGAGCTGTGTGATCCTGGGCAAGTTACTTAACCTTGCTTGCCTCAGTTTCCTCATCTGTAAAGGAAATGACAAATCACTCTGTATCTGCCAAGGAAACCCCAAATGGGGTCATGAAGAGACAAGCATGACTGAAACCATTGAACAATTGATTCAGATAAGAAAATCAGATTACCTTTTAGTATTCTCACACTCTGCTCCCTTAAATTTTACACTCTATTAGTGATATTTATTTTTAACACAATGCTCAGTCTCTCTACTCTTTGCCTTTCACTGCCTGTTCTCCATTCCTAGAATGCTTTCTCCATCCTTACCTCCACCTCTTTGTTCCTCTGACTTCCTCTAAAACAACAGTTCAAATTCTAGCCTTTGCAAAAGGCCTTTCCTAGTCCTCTCTCATCCCCTACCACAAGGCTTTCTTTCTGAGATGACTTGATTTACATTGTGTGGATCTTGTATGTTCATATTTTGATGGTTTTTTCTCTTAATAGAATGTAAACTCCCTGAGGGCAGAGACTACCTTTTTGCCTTTCCCAGTGCTTAGCATAGTGCCTGATGAATTATGAATTTAATATAAAATATACCCCCTTTTTCTGTTTGGTAGCCCCATTCATTGACTGGATGTGCATGTGTATTATGGCTTCCTGGAAGAGGTTGGCTCAAATGTACACATGTCTACCTGGCATCCTAGTGGGCTGGCAGAAGTCCTTGTGGGACAGGTGATGTGTCTGGAAGTCAGGACTTGGGATACCAAACTGTCTAATCAGAGAGTCCCAGTAGGAGTGATGTCACTGGCTTTATATAAAAAAGAGGAGAGGATGGAGGAGTAGTTTGCTCTCTTTTGTGAAAGACTCTCTCACTACTCTGGAGTTCTACTTGAGCCATGTTTGGGAGCTGGAGCTAAGAAAGTGCATCACAATTTGGGAGTTCTTTTAGTTAGGGAGGCCTGGTGTTTGTTTGTTTGTTTCTCTCTCTCTTAATAAGAAATATAATTATAAATTAATATACAGTCTCCAAGGAATTTTAATAACTACAGAATAGCAAAAATTTAAGAAAATGTTACTGTTGTTACTAAGTGGCCTGCCTAGAATCATATAGCTCTTCTATCGAGTTAAAACTTAACCCAGGGCTTCCTGACTCCAAGTCCAGCACTTACCTACTGTGCCTCGCTGAAGGATAAATACATAGACAAGCATTGCAGCTTCATAAAATTGTGGTTATTTGGAAAGATTCCTAGATTTTGAACTTGGTTGATGTGCCCTTGATTTACCCCTCTGGGCTTCCTCTGTAAAAAGCCAGAGCTGGACTCACCCTAACAGTCTCTGATTTTAAGGCAACTTGCTTGAAAAGACAAAAATCCAACTGCATTTTTCTCAGTACTACCATTCACTTTTGTATGGCTCCATTGCCTGAGTTCTAAAAGGTTTCTACCTCCCATAAGCAGAGAATTATAGTTTCTCAATAGTCAGTCATCCACTAAACCATACCTGAGAATTCAGTGATGGCAGTGGTCTCAAGAGTAAAGTTCAGTGCCCCAGTGGTAATATATATCCTACATTGTGAAGTGATCTTTTTTCCCTTGGAAAATGTTAAAATATTCTTTCCAGGGAGTTAAGAGGACCCCGGCTACATTTAGGATAATAGATTTAGAGTTGGAAGAGACCTAGTTATTTATAAACAATAAAACTGGACAAATAATTTGTCCAGAGTTTTGAGTCAAACCCAGGTCTTCCAACCCTTTTTCCAGCTGTAGAAAGCAACAGTCAATAGGAGATGTTCTCCACGGAGGGATTCCCTTTTGCCATATCTCAAAACAATTGACACAATGAGCAGGGCCTTCAAAACTAGTCTGTAGTGGAACAACAAGGTCAAGAGTTTTTATTACTTTAAACAATTAAAAAAAAGAGAGAATTACTAAATCCTCTGTCTAATTAAAATCTCTCTGTGACTCCTACTGATAATAGCATTCTGAAGGTTACAGGTACTTTGACTCCATGGAACTTAAATTCTTTTTGGTTGTTTGCTTGTTTTTTCCTTAACCTCCAAGCTCTGAATTTTGGTTGTAATGTTCCTAGGAGTTTCATTTGGAGTTTCTTTACGGAAATAACCAATGGATTATTTCCAATTCTACTTGACCCTCAGTTTCTAAGATATCTGGGCAGTTATCTTTTATGACTTCTTGAAATATGATGTTTAGGATCTTTTTTCCAGCCATGGATTTTAGGTAATCCAATGATGCTTAAATTATCTATCCTTAATTTATTTTTCAGGCCAGTTGTTTTTCCTATGACGCACTTCATATTTTCTTTTACTTTTTTCATTCTTTTGACTTTGTTTTATTGTTTGTTTCTTGATGTCTCATAGAGTCATTGGCTTTCATTTGGCCAATTCTGATTTTCAAGGAATTGTTTTTATTCAGTAAGGGTTTTTGTCTTTTTTCCAAACCATTAATTATTTTTTGTTGTTCAGTCATTTCAGTTATATTTGACTTTGTATCCTAATTTTAGGGTTTTCTTGGCAAAGACACTGGAATGGTCTTGCATTTATTTCTCCAGTAAGGAGGAAACTAAGGCAAGGGCTAGGCAAGTTGCCTTCACACATATAATCTAGTCTTAGACTGGATTTGAACTTAGGTCTTCCTGATATCAAGCCCAGTGCTTTATCAATGCACCACCTATATACCCCTTGTTAATTCTCCTTTCATATGTTTCTTCTATGTCTTTTGTTTCTTTTCCTATTTTTTCCTCTAATGCTCTCATTTGTTTTTCAAAATAAGGTTTTTTTGCTCTGTTTTTTAACTCACTTTAACTTTTTTAGGAATTTTTGTTGGACTTGGTTTCAAGCTGCAGTTTTCTTTGAGGCTTTGCTTACAGATATTTTCAAGTCATTCTCTTCTTCTATGATTGTTTCTTGAGCTTAATAGTAGTTCTTGATTGAGAGGTTATTTTTTTTTTCTGTTTGCTCATTGTTCCCACTTACTTTTAGATGTTAGAAGGAAACCTAATTAAGCTGCCTTTTATTTGTATTAGCTTAAGAATTCCTTAATTTTATACCTTGTAACTATGTAATTTATAATAATAATGTAATCCCAGACAAGTCTATGTATATAACCAGTTTTAAAATGTAGTCCCAGAATAATACCTGACTTACAATTTCAAATATGTATATTGACAAAGTAATTCTTGTGTGTTACCATACTAATCATAAGTGAGTTACTATGTTAATCCAAGGTGTGTGAATCCATTTTTTTTAATGTACTTTATATCAAACTAATTCTTATCAGAGACTAAAGGGACCAGAAGGTCACTCAAAGACTGGAGGACAGGAACATTTAGAGGACTGAAGCCTTGGAGACCACCAGCCCTTAGAGGGCTTGTGGGGTTTGGGATGTATTATATAGAATGACCTGTTAAAAACCCAGGTCAAAAGTGTCCTGGTCTGTCCATGGCCTATAAGTTACAATTAATCACATCAAGAGTGAGCCTTTTATGCCTTTGCCACCCCCCCCCCCCAATCTGTAAATCCATCTTTTTGCTTTTAAAAAATCTGCCACTGTCAATGTTCAAGGTCTCAGATTTTAAGCTGGGAGGAAACCTATAGACCTCTGGCCCTATGATAAAGCCAGATCTTTACCCAGAAGGGTTTCCCAGCATCTTGTTTTTATATAGAATTCAAACTTTTTGTTAGTGCAGGGTTCTGTACACTTCTGGATGAGGAACAACTTCTTATCTTCTACTAATTTTGTAGCTCAGATTAGAGAGTTGCAAGCTTTCAGTGATTGCAAAGTGCTGTGATCTGGAATTCTAGAAGTTCTTGACCCGGATTAGCATCCATTGGCTTGTGCATGGTTGAGAATTTCAGTCAACTGATGCTGGACTCAGTCACTTATAGTCTGCCAGGAGGTTGTGATAGTAGTATCCATATCAGTATCAGTATCAGCATCAACAGCAGAAGCAGCAGCAGCATCAACAGCAGGAGTAGCAGCAGCAGGGGGGCAGGTAGGTGACTCAGTGGATTGAGAACCAGGCCTAGAAGTGGGAAGTCTTGGGTTCAAATGTGGATTCAGATATTACCCATCTGTATGACCCTTGGCAAGTCACTTAACCCCCAATTGCCTAGCCCTTACTGCTATTCTGGCTTAGAACCAATACATGTATTAATTCTAAGATAGAAGGTAAGTGTTTAAAAAAAGAAGTAGTAACTATAATATTTAGTAGGAGTGGTAGTCACAGTAATAGTGGTGGTACTGGTAATAGTGAAGCTAATGGTAGTAATAGTTGTATTAGTAGTAATAGCAATAGTAGGAATGATATTAGTAGTGGCAATGGTGGTAGTTATAGTAGCTAGTTTGCAAAACTCTTTATAAATATAATTTTATTTAAACTACACAGTACCTCTGGTATGTGGGTGCTATTATTATCCCCATTTTAAAGATGAGAAAACTTAGGCAGATAGTAGTTAAGTGACTTGAATAGGGTCACACAGCTAGTAAGTATCTGAGGCTAGATTTGGGTTCAGACGTTCCTTGCTCCAAGCCCATTCATTAGCCAAAGCACCACCTAATTATCTTCAATCTTTTGCTTATAGAGCCAATAAATTAAAAAAAAGTCTGTGCCTAAATGTTTTGCTTCAATTTATTAATAAGAGAAATATCTGTTAAAACACTCTTGAGGCTCACCTCCCTCCCTTGGAAAAGATGAGAAGAGTCCATGTTAGAGGGGTTCACTAATACACTATTGAGGAAATTATGAAATTCTTCATCTATGCTAGAAAGCAATTTGGAATTATTCTAAGAAATGGATTAAAATGTCCATACCCTTTGATCCAGCATTCTGATTGATAACTGCACATCCCAAGAAAGCCAAAGGTAGAAATAAAGATCCGATGCACATCAAAATATTTATAGTAGCATTTTTTTTTTGTGGTATCAAAGAATTGGAAATGAAGCAAATTGTTTGGGGAATGGCCAAACAAGTTGTAATACATGTGTAACACTTGCTACCCTGGCCCCTACTGCCTAATTGCCAAATTTTCTATATTTTACCTCAGATTCTCTGGTCCCCTTATAGAAAGTTATGGTGTGTCTAGACTCTGCTATTGGTTCCAGTCCTCATTAATAGTGTTTCCCCAGTTTTAGAGGGATGGTATCCTGTACCCCAGTTATATTTTACTGTTAATGGTTGTATTAATTTTTACAAGGAAATATTTTCTTCAAATGTATAATCACAAATATAAAAATGTCAATTCTGATCTATCATTCTTCAACATATGGGAGTCAGAATTCTCTGCCGAGCTCTTTGTACCACCTTGGTGTCTGGGGATGAGGGCTATAATTGAGTTTAGTTCATTTAGAGCCTAGCTCCAGTTCCAAGTCTAAACCCCACCTTGAGCTAACCTCCTAGGCATTCTGGTTTCTCTGGTCTTCCTTATGGGGTTATCTGGCTACATCATCCCTTTTAGAATACTGGCTCCAAGGTCACCATGGCTCAAATTTCCAATGAGGATCACCACTGGCATCTATAACTGAGAAGGACAAGAAGGACAAACAAAACAGAAGAGAAACAAATACTTCCAGGGCCATTTCTTAGGGCTGAGGAAAAAGAGAGTGGGGGAAGAGAAGTATTCCCCCTTTCACTAGTTTAGTTTATGGTACTATACCTAAACCAAGATCTTCACCCTCTTGATGTAGCAGTAAAGAGCTTAAGCCAAAAAGAATGGCAGAAAAAGAATGTCTCAGTCTTACCAGTTTAAAAAAATGAAGATTGCTTCCATCTCAGGAAATCTAGGCTGATCCAGGCAAGCTCCCTTAGGGCTGTCTCTATGTTAGGAAACCTGGACATGCTTCAAAGGTCCCCATTGCACCTGATTATGCCAAATCCTGATTCTATAACAAAAAAAATGAAAATGAAGGATATGGAAAAGTATGGGAAGACTTACATGAACTGATGCAAAATGAAGTAAACAGGACACACACAATGACCACAACAATGTAAATGGAATGAACAGCAAGAAGAAAAATAGTATGATTATATTGATCAAGTTTTGCCCTGAAGAAGAGAAAAGAAAATGTACCACCTTCCCTTCTTTGAAGAAATAGGAGACTCTGGGTGTGGAACACAGAATAGATTGCCATGCATGGCTAATCTATTATATTAAAATTCCTTTTTTCTTCATTTATTTTTTATTCTTTGTTATAAGGGACAGCTCTCTGTGGAAAGTAGGTGGGGAAATATATATGCAGGGTAATGGGAGGAGATATAAACAAATAATATCAATAAAATTCTTTTAAAAGAATTATTTAACTTCAGAATTTCATACTTCAATGTTTCCTATTATTCTCAGGTTGACTTTCTTTGTATAATTTTAGTTTATAGAATCCTACCCATTCTTCCTTTGAACTTTTTCAAATCTACAGTGGATATCATAGTTTTTCACTCAAATTGTCTCTCCATCTTTATCACAAATTCTAAGAACTAATTATCATTTCTGCTCAAGTTTTCAACATTTCCATCTCAACAACAAGATCTTCCCTTAGTAGTGACAATCAAATCTAGGATGGAATTTCTCCTTATCGATTTCCCCATTTTTTAAAGTATTATCATAGAGATACAGAGAGGGGAGGAGGGAGGGAAAGAGAGAAAAAATGAGAGAGGGAGGGAGAGAGACAGAGACAGAGAGAGACAGAAGCAGAGAAAGAAAGATTACTCCGACAGATACTGAATAGTTGTAAGGCCCACATCACTATTATATCATGTCTCTAGGTTAAGCTAATTCTCTGTTTCCCTAACTTCTCATGCAATTCTTTCTTTTATCCAAGTGATCAATAATATACTCTGCCTTAAGACAAAGAGAGAAGAAACACTTAGAGAGTGAACCCAGTGGTCTTTGAGTCCACAGGCCTCCCAGACAACCTCCCTCTTCTAGAACCCAAAACTGTTACCCTGAGTCTACCCAAGTCATGACAAGGTAAAAAATTTCTGGACTTCTTTTAGTTCTTTCTACTAGTTCTTATCTAGATTCTTTCCCTCTGCCCTTCCTAACCCAGATGAGTCTAGTTCACTCCTTAGACAGTTAACCATCTGGGTCTTCCTGATATTCTCCTTTTTCCTTGTAACTCTCCATACTTCTCTCTACCATGTATCTCTCTTATTTCTGGACTCCAACACATGAGAATACCTTCTTAATACACGTTATCCTATGCCTTCTTTTATATTCCCCTCCCCCTTTTGAATAAGGCATACTTCCCCTTAGCTGTATTCTAGTTATGAATCTCATCCCAGCAAGTCTCTCCCCTTACATTAGGATCTTAATTTTGTGGATTTGTTTGTGACTTTTGTGTTTTAATTCTGGTTCTTTTCTTGAATTTGGGGTCCTGTGAGCTTCTGGGTATTTTAAATGCTATTTTAGCAGCTACTCTAATAGCTAGCTTGCTGGATATAAAGAGGCAATGCTATCTCCCTCTTATATTCTTTTTGGTTTAAAGCCATTTTGATTTCTTTAGCTTGTGAGTTCCTTGAGTGAAGGGACTCTTGCTGTTCTATTTGAAACTCAGATTGATTTTGTATTGTGCAAAATGCTTAATCAGTTCTTTTTCATTCATTCATTCATTCATTCATTCATTCATTTGCAAGACACTAGGCAGGTACATTCTTACTAGCCTTTGTTATATACACTGTATTCCTGGCCAGAAAACTCATTGTTATAATTTGAAGCCATAGTTGAGATCTCCAAATCCAGTCTTGAGACATTATCTTCTCATCTAGTTGTTCAGTTTTCAAATCAGCTTTTTGCTACTGCAAATCTTTTCGTAGATGAGTGATACTGATGAAAACCTTGTCTATAATCTTGTCTGGATCTATGTAATCTTTGGCAAAGTTTTCTAGGTTCCTTCTGGCAGTGTAATTTTTGCCCACATGAATCACCAGAAGCAGGTAGCAAGTGGGAAGTTAACTGTTTTGACAAAGTACAAGAGGTTGTCTCTTTGACAAGTCTTGGGATGATAGCCAAGAAGGCGGAAAGAGAAAAAAAAACTGGAGAATTACCCAGTTAGATCAACTTCCCTACAGGTATGAGTTCTCTCCTCTTCAAGAGAAGTGAGGGCTAAAGCTCATGAACAGAAGACAGGAACATCTTGTACCTGACAGATATGGTGCCTTAGCATAATACCTGAGCTGAGTTTTAATGGAGAACTTGGGGAACATCATACCTGAAATGTTGTAGATCAATGTGATATATACTGAGCCTGGAGTATTTTTTTTAATTTTTGTACAATGTATCTGTTTCCTTTGCCCATGAAGGCAAGAAGGTGCTTCATGACTTATCTGAATTTGAAGTCATTTTATTTGGAGCAGAGTGTTATGCCTTCTCAACTATTTATGATTTCTTCAGGAATTTAGAGAATATTTGTTATGTTGAGGAGTTTCAAAAACTACTGTGGGAGTTCCTGAGAAAGATGAGAAATAACAATTCCAAATGTCAGATAGTAGATAGACTCAGAGACTAGAGTTTTAATATTGTTTTTCATCTCTAGATACAAGACTGCTATTGTCAAAGTAAGAATTGTCACACCAGAAATGAGAGAAATGCTTTAAAGAAATGCTTCAAATAAATTAAATTAGAGACTGGGCTATGTGGCATTTTGATGGTTTCTAAATAGTCTATTTTTAAGAAGTAAAAGAGAGAGGAGAGAGAGAAGCATGAAAGAAGAACATGATGCCTGATGGATGGATAGATACAAGTTTATTCCTTGGTTTACATCTTTCAGAAGGCTTTTGAAATATTTAAGTACTGAAGATGATTTCTCGGAGACCTGTGCCATATACAGGAATGCCACTGGGCACAGATTTACAAGATGAAGGTGGGAAAGACTGATAGAGATATAGTGGGGTGGGGGAGGGAGATTTGCATCTTTCCCCTGGCATCAGAGAAGGCCAATAAGCAGTTTTCCCTCGAATTTTGGTGGTCCCAGACCCTGCTGTGGCATCAATAGTTAATGAGTAACAGAAGCAAATTTCTCTCCTTTTCTCTTGTAATATTTCTGAAATGTATGATAGGGATAGGATCCTTAGATTTGGCCACTGGTTCGAATCTGTCAAGTTCTTTGTGGATACTAATCCTGTCATAGATCATATGAACTATGTCTCCCATCTTCATATCATTTACATGTGGTAGAATGTTAGAATGGTATCATGCTAAAAGTGCACATAATAGGAATGTAGTAACATCTGGCTGCTTTTCCTGATTTCAGCTATTCCAAGGAACAGTAATCAATCAATTACTTTAACAGAAGGTGATCTAATGTTTTGTTTGGTCACAAATTCTTGGCTATCCGTAAATAGTCTACTCCCCTACTCCTTACTACTTAGCATAGTGTCTAGTACATAATGCTAGGTGCTTGATAAATGTTTCTTGATTGATAATGTCTCCTGCCAATGACAAAGTGGTCACAAGTTCTAGAGAAGATTGACAATATGATCTAGAAGAGACCAAACTACCAACAATATTAAAAAAAAATCACTCTTCTTTCCTCATAGGATTCAATGAGTCACTGCTAGGTCATTTGATTCATTAACTCCATTGTGTTTTTGCTTCTCCAAATCTATAAATGGCTTCATAGAGTGATTTTAGTTTTCATATCTCTGTGTATTTGTATTTAAATGGTATGATCTTTAATTTTCATGTCATATATCTATTTTGAATTGAATATCTATTTTTGTGGTATATGGTATAAGATTTTGTTCTAAATATAATTTCTGCCAAACTATTATATATAATATATATATACATATACATATATATGCAAATATATATGTAGGTTTTGTCAAAAGAGAGCACCTTCTCCCAGTAATTAATGTAACTGGGTTTATCAAATACCAGGTGCTATTTTCCTTCTGCAGGTTCCTTCCATTTCTTGATAGTATAATGATCTACTTCTCTATTTAAACAGTGACAAATAGTTATGATGACAACTGAATTAAAAATAGTTTTGTGGTCTGATACTGCTATAAACCTTTCATTTGTACTTTTAATTCTCTTGAGATCCTAAACCATTTGTTCCTCTAAAATGAATTTTCTTGTTAATATGTCTAGTTTTATAAAGTATCACTTCAGTGATTTGATTGTTATAGCACTAAATTAGTGATTTAAGTAGTTTCTTCAATTTTATTACATTGACATGATGTAACCATCAGCAGTGAATGTCTCTAACACTTATTTGTTTCCATTTATTTCTTTAAAGACTATTTTATATTTATATTTTATAACTCTTGTACTTGTCTCAGTAGATTGGCTCCCAGATATTTTAATCATTTTGTAGTTATTTTGAATGGAATTTCTTTTTTGATCATTTTTTCCTGCCTTTTTATGAGTTCTAGGTAAATGCTGTTCATTTTTTTTTTGGATTTGTTGCATTCTGCTACCTAATTAAAACTATTAATTATTACAATGACTTTCTTTTCTAATGCTGTTGGATTTTCTTAACTTTACCATCTGAAAAATGTTTTCTTCTTACCTTCCCCACAAAGTTTTTACCTTTAATTTTGTAAACCTATGTTTTACTATAGTTAGCATTACCAGATTGATGGCAAACATGAGGTTCCCCTCTATTCTATTTCCATAGAATCCATCTCAGAAAAAGAAATTGAACAAGCCATCAAGGAACTTCCTAAGAAAAAATACCCAGGGCCAGATGGATTCATAAGTGAACTCTATCAAACATTTAAAGAACAATTAATCCCAATACTATGCCAATTATTTGACAAAATAAGCAAAGGAGTCTTACCAAATTCTTTTTATGACACAAATATGATTTTGATTTCAAAACCAGGCAGAGCAAAAACAGAGAAAGAAAACTACAAAACAACCTCCTTAATGAACATAGATGCAAAAATCTAAAATAAAATACTAGCATGAATAATATCATGGGTCCATACAAAGAAACACAAACATATTTTAAAAAATTAGCACTTAAATCTGGATATTTTCTTTGATGTATTGGTTCCTAAAATTTTACAATGACATTTCTTTAAACTTGATGTTTAGTCTATAATTACCTCACTGGTAAGAGGAGGTATTCTGAGAAACCTTTGGGTTTGGGTCTCTTCTCCATCTTTCAGTAATTTAATCACCTGCCTGTTTCCTCTACTGGACCACCTTGGATCACCACAATTTAGGGTACCATACGCTGTTTGAGAAGGGACCCAAAGCAGGAATGTCCGGAGCAATATGTCCTTAATTTGTTTTGGTAGCAAAGACCTCCTCTCCTGGATGCTGTCAAATTAAAACAGATATGGAGATGGCCAGGCTGCCCAGGCATAGGGGAACTTACAACCAAGAATCACTTATCCATTGAAATTGAATATATTCTGGGGAAAATATGGTCATTTAATAAAATAGAAGATTTCCAAGCATTCCTGAAGAAAAGACCAGACCAAAACAGAAAATCTAATGTCCATATACAAAATTCAAGAAAAACATACAAAAGTAAATGAGAAAGAAAAAAAAATTAAGGGATTCAATGAAGTCAAATTATTTATATTTCTATATGGAAAGATAATATTTGTAACTCAAAAATTTTATCATTATCATAGTAGCTAGAAGTATATACAGACAGAGGGTGTGGTAGTAAGCTATATAGAATGATAAGCAAAAAATAATCAAGGGCTAAAAAAGAGGGATTGCATTGAGAGAAATGGGAAGAGAGCATTAAAATGGGGTATCACATAAAGAGGTATAGGGAAAAATAACTATAAAAATGGAGGGGAGGATGAGGGTGGTGATAGGTAATCTTACTCTTGTTGGAATTGACTCAGAGAGGGAATATTCTGTGGGGTATAGAATCCTATCTTACTCTGTAGAGAAGTAGAAGAGAAAAAGAAAGGGGGTAGAGGAAAGGGGAGTAATATAAGGGAGGGGAATGGTAAAAAGCAAAACACTTATGTGGAGGGATAGAGTGAAAGAAAAAAGAACAGTATTAAAAGGTGAAAATAAGATGGAGGGGAATACACAGATGATAATCATAACTGTGAATGCAAATGGGATGGACTAACCAATCAAATGGAAATAGATAGCAGAGTAGATAAAAATCAGAATCCTGTGATATGTTGTTTACAAGAAACACATTTGAAACAGGTAGAAACACATAGAACAAAGGGAAAGAGATTCAAATAGCAGGAATAACACTCATGATCTCAGACAAAGCCAAAGCAAAAATAAATTCGATTAAAAGAGATTAGGAAGGTATTAACATCTTAATAAAAGTTAGTATAGATAATGAAGCAATAAAAATACTTAACATATATGCACCAAATGGTAAAGCCCCCAGATTTTTAAAGGAGAAACTAAAGGAGCTTATGGAGGAAACACACAGTAAAACCATACTAGTGGGGAACCTCAACCTTCCCTTATCAGAACTAGATAAAAGTAATGAAAAAATAAACAAAAAATCAAGAGAGTGATTCCCTAGGAAGTCTAGGAGTGAAATCCATACTGGATTTTATGGTCAGAAATATCAGCATTAAGGCCCTGCAGAATGACCTACAGTAGTTCCCAGCCCAGTGTTAGAGTTCTTCAGTTAACTGAATTTAGTTAACGAAATAAGGTTAGACTAATCTAGTGGACATTTGGAAATGAATTTGGTGAGGCAAACGCACAAGTTCATTCTTTCTAGGGACTGAAGTGGTCCAGGGGAGAGTGTACCTCCCAAGTGTGGTAGAATTTTTTGTATTTCTGTTCTTGCTATCTTTTATAAAATTATCCCTCTATGAAGGTTTTAAAAAGAATAAAAAGTCCTGCCCTTCAACATCTTACAATCTATCTGGAGGGTAAACAAGATTCCAAGGAGCTATGATGATCCTGGTTTGTACAAATCCCTTATAAAATGGGCCATTTGGAAGATAATGGCTAATTTACCCACATGGTCATCTCAGGATCATGTTAACCAAAGTAAAAACAATTTAGTCACAACAAAACAGAAATAAATTCTCTCAGACTCAGGGTCATAGTTTCTAATGTAGGACCCTCAAGTAGAGGGGCACCAAAGGCCTCTCCTCAGACTTTATAAATCATAAGAGGATTTTGGATAAAGAGGTTGAAGGTATTGTGAAGATTTCTCTGAGATGGCTTATAGTCTTAGAACAGAATTAGGGACCTTGTCTCATTAAGTCAATAGAAGAGAAGACTTTCCCAAGTCAAATGTTTAATTCCTAAGTTACTAGATGAAAATAGACCTTTTAAAAATGGACTTTTTTCATTGACCAGTGAAGGAAGTCCTTGGTAATATACTTTGTGGTTTGAAGGGGGTTAGATAAGACATTTGGGCTTCCTAACCACGGTCTGAAAATTGTACTTCTTTGTGTTATGGGGAGGCAACAGGTCTTCACCACAGCAATACAACTTAGCTTATCACTAAATAAATATTGCTAAGACATGGAAAATAGGACTTGACTGATATGAAAATAGATGAATTTATTAAAAGAAATTGTAAAACATTCTCTTATTGTGTTTCTCTCTCCTATCTTTCCCCCAACCCAGTGTTGCACCTGGGTGACTGACTGACTGTCTAACTTGCCTGCCTCTAGTCATGACTGTGTCTGAAAGGCAAGCTGTTGATTCAATCTGACAGTGGATTAGAACCACAAATCTTTCACACCTGGCATAACTGAGAACTAATGAAATAGAGTCCCAGGGAAAGCAGGTACTATATTTTATCACCTGAAAAAAATTCAGGAAGTGGAGATTAAGAGGAGAAGGAGGGTTTGCTTACTTATTTCCCAATCCCAATTCTTCTCTCCTGTCTCTACCTTATTTCTACCAGGCCTCTCTTGTTTTATTAACCTCCTACTATGTACAAAACACCACTAGGTAATGGAGGGGACAATGCAAAGCTTAGATAAGGAATTCACAGCCTAGAAAAGGAATATAACAGATACATTATACATATTATTATAGAATTATATAAAGGTGGCACAGTAGAGTGCTTGTTCTAGAGAAAAATTCATGGAAGAAATAAAGTGAAGAAAGGTATGCTTTACTTTTCATCCTTCTATGGCAATGGATAGCCTTTTTGGTCATGAGTCCCTTGGAGCTGTCCTGGATCCTTGTCTTGCTGATAATAGTTAAGTCATTCACAATTGATCATCATATATTATTGGCTGGCTGACTTTCCATTCCAGAGAATAGGTACCCAGTGTATGATTAACTCTCTTTTCCTCTCTGCCTCAGTGGACAGTTTTCTTGTTCTTTAAAGTCATATTTATAATTTCTGTTTAATTAGATTTGAACTTGCCAGCCATATAATGTAAAAATTACAAAAAGAGGGAGGCAAAATTTGAGCAATGGATAGAGACAGGTAGGAGATTTTTTTCTTCTCTTCTATCAACTGGGGACTCCTAAGCAAAATGGGATAGAATCTTATGGATTACCATATTTTTAAAGTGGAGCTAATGCTAAACTGGCACTGCTCCTTGCCAAAAGTTTGAATCAAGAAGTAAACAGATTAAAGTGGTGGCTGGAGACTGCCTGAGTAAAGAACAAGAGACACTTCTAGAGGTAGGTGTCTCAGGCAAGTTCACTCCCACTCATGTTTCTTTTATTATTCCATAAGAGATCTACTCCTGGGTGAAGGAAGACTAAGAGAAAGTCACAGCACATGGCAGAAGGAAAGAGTTGGGAAAGAGTGGGCTCTACCTTCATGAGGTGAGAGCCTTCAAAGAGAAAGTAACTATTTTTTCCTGTTAAACTAAATATCTTTGAATCCACATTCCAATTTATCTGTCTGTCTGTCTATCTATCTAATCTATCTTTCATGTTTTCTGCCCCAGTAGAACGTCTTTCTTCAGGTCAGGAATTCTTTCAGTTCTATAGTGTTTCCCTGGAGTGTTAGTGCAGTACACAGCACATGGTAGGTGCTTAATAAATGCTTGTCAATTCGTTACTTTAAGGATTACCCACCAATGAGATGGTGCAGCCACAAGAGTGTTCAATGTCGTTTTCTATTTGTCCTTTGAATCATTTGTAGCTTTGACTCTTCTGAGAGTGGTGGCAGAGCCAGATGATGCTCTATGAAGAAGGCAAATTTGAAAAGGAGGCTAATTTGTGAGTAAGCAAAAGCCAGCTCTCTGACTTTCCCGGTCCATGGAATCCATTCTGGCCCCACTCACTTTCAAATGTTTCTAGGGTCTCACTCGACCCATTAGCTGATGCTTCAGGTCTTAGCATGTTGCTCTTATGATTAAATTCTGGCAAATGATTGGCTGACTTTGGAATGGGTGGAATTCTTGCTTTGATCTCTCCCTTGTACATCTCATGCCCCTTTTTTGTCATTTCCGTTGGATTCCTCAGACAGGGCCTGAGTCTTAATCCAGACAAAGGGCTCCCTGGTATTTGTTCTCTTCACCAAAGAACAGGCTCTCAATGATTGTTAACACATTCTAGAGCTGCAGCCTACATACACACAGTCGTCTTGCTGCCTCTGAATCACATTAAAGTCATTTAGGTAACAGACGATTATGCATTCCAACACACAATGCAGCCCTGAAATAGTCCATTGATAGGAACCTAATTAGATTGTTATCAGTTTCAGCTACAGTGTAGCAGTTTCCTTCTAATTGACCTGGATTAGTTCTTACTTGTCTCCCTCATTAAAATCTACAGCACCTGTGCTAATGGGTTTTGTTTCTATCAAGGTATAATGAGAACTGGCATATCTGCAGTCTCCAAGCAGAGAGAACAGAGACAAAGACTCTTTTCTATTACCATCTGACAGAGACAGACTGCTGAGTAGCTCGTTACCATCATATTTTGTGATGATTGAACTGGAAATCCTTACAAAGCCTAATCGGCCACAGTTAGCAAAGCTGGTTAAGAAAAAGGAAAAAAGACCCAAAAAGGACACGTTAGGTGTTCTTTGTTGGAACAAAGGGATTCATCTTGTTCTTGACACAAGTGAACTTTGGGCACCCCACCTGGTGACATGTTCCCTGGGCTGATGAGTCCATTTTGGTAGCCACTGAGTTAGAATTCTTTCTGTTTTCATTCATTTAGGTAGCATTTTTAGAGGAATTTTCTTGGAGGGGCAGAAAGCTAATGCAAGGTAGGAGGGAATGATCAGAATAATTGTTTTCATTTGGTGACTACATGAGGTCTCTTGGTAGGACTGAATGTGGCAAGAAGCATAGGCAGAAGGAGTTGAAGGGAACATCTTCTGGGCCATCTTTTTTTAGTTTTGATTTTAATTAAACATTTAAAAATTTAATTAAAATAAATTTGTTTATTACATTAAAATTCCCAGATATCTCCCTTTGTCCCTCCATTTAAAAAAAAGTTTATTTATTATTATTTTTTTATTTTTAAAAACCCTTACCTTCCATCTTGGAGTCAATACTGTGTATTGGCTCCAAGGCAGAAGAGTGGTAAGGGATAGGCAATGGGGGTCAAGTGACTTGCCCAGGGTCACATCTGGGAAGTGTCTGAGACCAGATTTGACCCCAGGACCTCTCATCTGTGGATCTGGCTCTCAATCCACTGAGCTACCCAGCTTCCCCCTGTCCCTCCATTTTTTACACAAGAGAAGGTAGTTTGGCAAAAAGATATAAGAATATATAAAACTATGTCTTGCTTATTTTTATTTAGCAGTTCTTTCTCTGGGTCAATTTCAAAAAGCAATTTGTTCAGTGTTTGACATGGGATATTCCTCCAAACCCAAATAAAGAATCTTACTGGAGAATACCAGGGTTGCATCCTATAGTTTGGAGGTTCTTTTTTAAAAAATTTCATTTGAATTAATTTATTTTGTCAATTTAGAACATTATTCCTTGTTTAAAAAATCACATTATTTCCCTCCCTCCCCTCCACCCACCCTTTCTGCAGCTGACATGCAGTTTCATTGGGTACTAAATGTGTCCTTGATCAAAACCTATTTCAGGTTGTTGGTGTTTACACTAGGATGTTCCTTTAGAGTCTACATCCCCAATCATATCCCCTCGACCCATACATCCAAGCAGTTGTTTTTCTTCAGTGTTTCTACTCCCATAGTTTTTCCTCTGAATGTGGATAGTGTTTTTTTCTCCTATATCCCTCCAAGTTCTTCAGGCTCACTGCATTACCACTAATGGAGAAGTCCATTACATTCGATTGTACCACAGTGTATCAGTCTCTATCATCAATATTTTCCTTGTTCTACTCCTTTCACTCTGCATCAGTTCCTGGAGGTTGTTTCAGTCCCCATGGAATTCCTCCACTTTATTATTCCTTTGAACACAATAGTATTCCAACACTAACAGATACCACAATTTGTTCAGCCATTCCCTAACTGAAGGGCATCCTCTCATTTTCCAATTTTTTGCCACCACAAAGAACGTGGCTATGAATATTTTTGTACAGGTCTTTTCCCTTATTATCTCTTTGGGGTATAAACCCAGCAGTGCTATGGCTGGATCAAAGGGCAGACAGTCTTTTATCGCCCTTTGGGCATAGTTCCAAATTACCCTCCAGAATGGTTGGATCAGTTCACAACTCCACCAGCAATGCATTAATGTCCCCACTTTGCCACATCTCCTCCAGCATTCAATACTTTCCACTGCTGTCATGTTAGTCAATCTGCTAGGTGTGAGGTGATACCTCAGAGTTGTTTTGATTTGCATTTCTCTGATTATAAGATATTTAGAACACTTTTTCATGTGCTTATTAAGTTTTTATTTCTTTGACTGAAAATTGCCTGTTCATGTCTTTTGCCCATTTATCAATCGGAGAATGGCTTCATTTTTTGTACAATTGGTTTAGGTCTTTATAAATTTGAGTAATTAGACCTTTGTCAGAGGTTTTTGTAATGAAGATTGTTTTCCAATTTGTTGTTTCCCTTCTAATTTTGGATGCATTAGTTTTGTTTGTACAAAACCTTTTTAATTTGATGTAATCAAAATTATTGATTTTACATTTTGTGATTTTTTCTAGCTCTTGCTTGGTTTTAAAGTCTTTCCTTTCCCAAAGATCTGACAAGTATACTATTCTGTGTTCACCTAATTTGCTTAGAGTTTCCTTTTTATATTCAGGTCATTCACCCATTCTGAGTTTATCTTGGTGTAGGGTGTGAGATGTTGATTCAAACCTAATCTCTCCCATACTGTCTTCCAATTTTCCCAGAAGTTTTTATCAAATAGTGGGTTTTGGTCCCCAAAATTGGGTTCTTTGGGCTTATCGTAGACTGTCTTGCTGAGGTCATTTACCCCAAGTCTATTTCACTGATCCTCCTTTTTGTCTCTTAGCCAGTACCAAATTGTTTTATAGTATAGTTTGAGATCTGAGACTGCAAGTCCTCCTTGCTTTGCATTTTTTTTTTCATGATTTCCCTGGATATCTTTGATCTTTTGTTCTTCCAAATGAACTTTGTTATGGTTTTTTTCTAATTCAGTAAAAAAAGTTTTTTGGTAGTTCAATGGATATGGCACTAAATAAGTAAATTGATTTGTGTAGGATTGTCATTTTTATTATGTTAACTCATCCTACCCATGTACAATCAATGTTTTTCCAATTGTTTAGATCTAGTTTAATTGTGTGGAGAGTGTTTTGTAGTTGTATTCATATAGTTCCTGTGTTTGTCTTGGCAGATAGATTCCTAAGTATTTTATATTGTCTAGGGTGATTTTAAATGGAATTTCTCTTTCTAATTCTTGCTGCTGAGATGGGTTGGAGATATATAGAAATGCTGATGAGTTATGTGGGTTTATTTTATATCCTACAACTTTGCTGAAGTTGTTGATTATTTCTACTAGTTTTTTGGTTGATTCTCTAGGATTCTTTTTTTTTTTAAACCCTTACCTTCCATCTTGGAGTCAATACTGTGTACTGTCTCCAAGGGAGAAGAGTGGCAAGGGCTAGGCAATGGGGGTCAAGTGACTTGCCCAGCACAGCTGGGAAGTGTCTGAGGCCAAATTTGAACCTAGGACCTCCCATCTCTAGGCCTGACTCTCAATCCACTGAACTCCCAGATGCCTCCTCTAGGATTCTTTAAGTAGACCATCATATCATCTGCAAAGAGTAATAGCTTGGCCTCTTCATTGCCTATTTTAATACCTTCAATTTCTTTTTCTTCTCTAATTGCTACTGCTAGTGTTTCTAGTACAATGTTAAATAGTACAGGTGATAATGGGTATCCTTATCTCACTCCTGATCTTATTGGGAAGGTTTCTAATTTATCCCCTTTTCAGATGATGTTCGCTGATGGTTTTAGATATATGTTTATTATTTTTAGGAAAGACCCTTCTATTCCTATACTTTCTAGTGTTTTCAATAGGAATGGGTGATGTATTTTGTCAAAGGCTTTTTCTTCACCTAGTGAGATAATCATGTGATTTTTGTCAGTTTGCTTGTTAATATGGTCAATTATGTGGATGGTTTTCCTAATATTGAACCATCCTTGCATTCTTGGTATGAATTCTACCTGGTCATAGTGAATATTCCTTGTGATGACTTGCTGGAGTCTTTTTGCTAGTATCCTATTTAAGATTTTTGCATCTATATTCATTAAGGAGATTGGTCTATAGTTTTCTTTCTCTGTTTTTGACCTGCCTGGCTTTGGGATCAGTACCATATTTGTGTTGTAAAATGAATTTGGTAGAATTCCTCCTTAGCTTATTCTGTCAGATAGTTTGTATAATATTGGGATTAGTTGTTCTTTGAATGTTTTATAGAATTCATTTGTGAATCCATCTGGACCTGGGGATTTTTTCTTAGGGAGTTCTTTGATGGTTTGTTCAATTTCTTTTTCTGATATGGGATTGTTTAGGTAATCCATTTCTTCCTCTATTAGTCTATGCAATGTATATTTTTGTAAATATTCATCCATATCACCTAGATTGCCATAATTGTTGCCATATAATAGGTCATAATAGTTTTTAATGATTGCCTTAATTTCCTCTTCATTAGAGGTAAGGTCTCCCTTTTCATCTTGCATACTGTCAATTTGGTGTTCTTCTTTCCTTTTTTTTAATTAGACTGACCAGTACTTTGTCTATTTTGTTTTTTCAAAGTCCCAGCTTCTAGTCTTATTTATTAGATCAATAGTTCTTTGACTTTTAATTTTATTCATTTCTCCTTTGATTTTTAGGATCTTTAATTTAGTCTTCATCTGAGGATTTTTAATTTGTTCACTTTCTAGTTTTTTAATTTGCATGCCCAATTCATTGACTTCTGTCCTCCCTAATGTGTTAATATATGAACTCAAGGATATAAATTTCCCCCTGAGTACTGCTTTGGCTGCATCCCATAGGTTTTGAAAGGATGTCTAATCATTGTCATTTTCTTCAATGAAATTATTGTTTCTATGATTTTTTCTTTAACTAACCGGTTTTGGAGAATTGTATTGTTTAATTTCCAATTAATTTTTTATTTGCCTCTCCATGTACCATTGCTAAGTACTATTTTCATTGCCTTGTGACCTGAGAACATTGTATTTATTATGTCTATTCTTTTGCACTTGTTTGCAATGTTTTTTATGCCCTAATACATGGTCAATTTTTGTGAATGTACCATGTGTTACTGAAAAGAAAGTGTATTCCTTTTTGTCCGCATTTTCCTCCACATATCTACTAACTCTAATTTTTCTAAGATTTCATTCACTTATCTTACCTCTTTCTTATTTATTTTTTGGTTTGATTTATCTAGTTCTGATAGAGGAAGGTTCAGGTCTCCTGCTAGTATAGTTTTTCTATCTATTTCATCCTTGAGCTCCACTAGTTTCTCCTTTAGAAATCTGGATGCTATGTCATTTGGTGCATACATGTTGAGTACTGATATTTCCTCATTGTCTATACTCCCTTTTATCAGGATGTAATTACCTTCCCTATCTCTTTTAATGATTTATTTTTACTTTGGCTTTGTCAGATATCATGATTGCAACTCCGGCCTTCTTTTATCAGTTGATGCCCAATAGATTTGGCTCCATCCTCTTACTTTCACCTTATGTGTATCTACCTTCCTCATGTGTGTTTCTTGTAGACAACATATGATAGGGTTTTGTATTCCAATCCACTCTGCTATTCACTTGTGTTTTATGGTTGAGTTCATTCCATTCACATTCAGAGTTATGATTACCAGCTGTATATTTCCCAGCATTTTGATTTCTACTCCTAGTCCTGCCTTTTCTTCTTTCACTATTTCCTTCTACACCGTTTGTTTTTAATCAGTCCCCCTAGTTCCCACCCTTATTTTACTTTCCTTTCTACCCCCTCCCTTCTTATTCCCCCCTTATTTTCTTTGCAGTCTTTTTAAAATTACTCCCCCCACCCTCTCCCTCCCTTGTACTGCTTCCCTCCCCACTAGTCTGTTTGTTACCATTCTACTCCCCTATAGGGCACAAATCTATTCTCTGCCCCAATGGATTGGATTGTTCTTCTCTCTTTGGGTCAATTTCAATTCACATAAGAATTGAGTATTTCTTATCTCCAACCTCTTTACCCTTTCAATCTATTACTGTTTCCCCCCCTCCCACCATGAGCTTCTTTGTGATATATAACGTTACCCTCTTTTGTTTCTTTTCCCATTTCTTTTAGCATTAACCTCTTTTTTAGCTCTACTTGTATATATATACACATATATACGCACATGTATATGTATTTATGCATACATATATCGATATACATATTTATATTTTGTCATTTCATCCTATACAGTTTGTCACTGTTCCCTCTAAGTGTAATTCTTCTAGCTGCCCAGGTGATAATAACAATTTTTAAGAGTTACCAATGACCTCTTTTCTTATAGGGAGACATCATTTTTTTCTTGGGTCTCTTAAAAAAAGTTTTTTTTGTTTATTTTGTTTTATTTTTTTCTATTTTCCCTCTTTTTAAATTATCATTTGATGATTCTCTTCAGTTCTGTGCTTGGGAATCAAATTTTCTGTTCATGTCTGGTCTTTTCTTTACAAATGCTTGGAATTCTTCTATTTTATTGAATGACCATACTTTCCCCTGTAAGAATATAGTCAGTTTTGCTGGATAGTTGATTCTTGGTTGTAGACCTAGTTCCTTTGCTTTCCAGAATATCATATTCCATGCCTTTCAATCCTTCAGTGTAGATGCAGCCAGATCCTGTGTTATCCTCATGGTGGTTCCATGGTATCTGAATGACTTCTTCTTGGCAGCTTGTAATATTTTTTCCTTGGTCTGATAGTTCTTGAATTTGGTTATAACATTCCTGGGTGCTGTCAGTTGGGGATTAAGTATAGGAGGTGATCTGTGGATTCTTTCAATCTCCACTTTTCCCTCTTGTTCTAGAATATCAGGGAAATTTTCTTGGATAATTTTCTGTAGTATTATGTCCATGATTTTTCTTTTGTCATGGTCTTCTGGTAGACCAATGATTCTTAAATTGTCTCTCCTTGAATGATTTTCTAAATCCTTTGTTTTGTGAATGATATGCTTCATATTTTCCTCAATTTTTTAATTATTTTGATTTTCTTTTATAGTGTCCTGCTGCCTTGTGAGGTCACTTAATTCTAGTTGTTGTATTCTGGTTCTTAAAGACTGGATTGCATCCCTGGCTTTTTGATCATCCTTCTCCTTCTGGTCTGATTTTCTTTGGACATCATCTTTCATTCTCTTTACCTTATCTCTCATCTCTTTTGCCTCATCTTTCATCTCCTTTGACTCATTTTCAAGCTGGTTGATTTTGGCTTCCAAGACACTATTTTTTGTTTCCAGATGACTCATCTTAGTTTTTAAGTTCTTTTCCCAATTGTCTTCAGGCTCTCTTAATTGTGTTTTGAATTGCATTTTGAGTTCTTCCAAAGCCTGTATTTAAATTCACTAGGATTTTTGTTTTATTGCTTGGTGATTCCTTCTCCTCTGCTCTGTTTGCTCCTTGTTCATTGCCTGTATAGAAACTGTCAATTGTAATTTCTTTTTTCTTTTTCTGTTGTTTGCTCATATTTACCCCCTTCTTTACTCCCTGCAGTTGTCTGTGCTCTTGCTCCTCTCATTTTTTTGGTTTTGGGGTTTTCTGTCAGTCTCCCCTCTTGGACTTTGTCAGGAGATCTCTCAGTACAATCTGTGGGGGAGGGGTGTTGGAGTTGAGCTTTTCTGTCCTCTGGAGGCTTTTGATTGGATTAAAGTCCAGCAGTCTGTGGGGGTGGGGTGTTGGATCTTGATCTTCCCTGACCTCTGAAGGCTTTTCATGGGACTAAGTTCAGCTGAGTTGGGCTGATGCTCTGAGGCCAAAACCTCCTGGAAGGCTGGAGCAATATGGAGGGTCTCAGCCACTGTGATCAGGCTGCCTGCTCTGCACTTCCTCTCCAGCTCCTTCCCCACCACCTGTGTTTGATGCTCTGAGTCTGGCATAGCCCTGCCCACAAGGTACACCCTCCAGACCCATGCCTTTGCCTGCCATAGGTTCCCACTGCTGCTGGAGGCTTAGAGCTCTGGGGGGGGGATGGGTCCTGGGACCTTCCTTCCTTCCCCTTAAACCTGAGTCTTCTCAAATTCCAGCTTTTGGGGGGGCGTACCTTTTGAATTGAGTCCAGCAGGGTGATTCCTTGGCTTTGTCTTGTTGTTAGGTTTGATTTTCAGACCCCTAGGAGCATTTAGTTTGTAATTGGTAAGGAAGGGTATTCAGAGGTCTGAACTTTTGCTGCCTCTCCACCGCCATCTTGACTCCACCTCCTAGTTTGGAGGTTCTTAATCTGGGAGTCCATGAGCTTATTTGAAAAAAAAATTGATAACTATTTTAATCATCAGTTTCCTTTGTAATCCAATGTATTTTGTTTTATCCATTTAAAAACATTCTTCTGAGGATGGAGCTGTAGGCTTCACCAGCCTGCCAAAGGGGTGTAAAACACCAAGGAGGTTAGGAATTCCTATTAAACTATATAGCAGGGATACAGAAAAGGATAAGAAGTCATCTTTGCCCTCAAGGACATATAATCTAATTAGAGTGCTCATATACATGATATGCTATACTGTCGATATAGAGGAAAGAGCACATGATTTGTAGTCAAAAGACCTGGATTCAAGTTGCATTTCATGATGCTGGGTGGTACAGTGGATAAAGTACTCATCTTACAAACAAGACAACATGAGTTTAATTCTGGTCTTACATACTAGTTCTGTGACCTTAGGCAAGATACTTAATCTCCATTTAACTTCAGTTTCCTCATCTGTAAAATGGGGATAATAGCACTTCTCTCACAGGGAATTGTGAGGGTTCACCTGAGATAACATATAAAGCACTTTGTAAACCTGAAAATTATATATGTAATATTATGTTAATATAATTTTATTTGTTATAACATTTAATTATTATTATATAATTATTATTATTCTCTATCACTGAAATGAAGGTGTCAGAGTAGATTATCTGACCAAATGCTCACATTCTGTGTGACCATCATTCATTCTTGTTATTTTACATGCCCTACTGTGCAGAATAGGAATATTACACGTTATCATGTGGGCAGAAACTGAGGCTGTTTGAAATAGGGCAGTGAAAGCTGGACTTTGTGAAGGAAGGTCCAGGTCTGTTTAAGTCCGGGCTCCAACATGTATGACTGTTGGCAAAAGAGATCCAGGGTTTACTTACTTTTAAAGGTAAGGCTTACCTGTACTGCTTACCTCACTTATTTTTAACAGGGTGTTTTGTAAAGCAATATGTAAGTATGAATTATCTGAGGGTGGTAGGTGGCACAGTGGATAGAGTGTGTCATCATGGAGTTGGGAGGAACTGGGTTCAGATCTGGTCTCAGACACTTCCTAGATTCGTGACCATGGACAAGTCACTTAACCTGCTTGCCTAACCCTTGTCCTCTGTCTTAGAGTTATTACTAAGACAGAAAATAAGAGTTATAAAAATAAAATAAAAATATGTGAATTATCTTTTATTTTGTAAAGAGTGGTAGAGAGGCATGTGGTGTCATGGATAAGACCCTGGACTTGGAGTCAGGAAAACCTGAGCTTAAATCTTGCCTCAGATATACTCTAGCTGTACAGCCCTGTGCAAGTAAGTTAACTTTTCTAGATCTCAGGTTCTTAATTGTTAAATGGAAGGGGAGTTGGCTTGATGACTTCTGAGGTCCCATCTAACCCCAAATTCTATGGTCTTAAAAAAGCTTGGATATATGGGGTGAGTGAGAGGTATGCTGGGTGACTGGAAGACTAGTGGTTCTATTAATAGTAATAGAGTTGAGAGAGAGGTGCTGCACTAGGAAATGTAGTTGGAGACCAATGTAGATATGGTTATTTGAATTTATACTCAGCTCCTGATTAGTGCAGAAGAAAAATCCATCAACAATGAATCAATCTATGTGTCTTCAGTCATGACGTGGAGAATATGGAAATCTGTATTACATTAAAACACTGGTATAACCAATATCAGACTATTTATCACCTCAAGGAGTTGGGGGAGGGAGGGTGGGAGAGAATCTGAATCACAAAATCTCAGAAATAGTCAAAAATTGTTTCTGCATGCCATTGAATACAATTTAATTTAAAAATAGATCAATGAAGTAGTCACATCTATTTGAATTTGCACTATTCAAAGTCATGGTTAGATGAAAAATGGCAATTGGTTTCAGTCTAATGGAAATATTCAGCGCAAATTAAAAAAAATGCAGCCAATTTATTTTTTGTACTAATTGGAACCTCTCTGTCCCCCCTCTTCTCTCTTCCCCCACCTCTCTCTCTCTCTCTCTCTCTCTCTCTCTCTCTCTCTCTCTCTCTCTCTCTCTCTCTCTCTCTCTTTAGTGCTAATGATTTTGGAAGAATTTTGCAAATACTGTGTAACTGCTAAGAGGATGCCACTGAATCAGCAGCTCTCTTATTCCTGTTATGTCTAATCTCTTACATGTTTTTTTCATTGTCAATTTTGCCCTTAGAGTCTTAATGCAGTCTTCTCTGCCAGATGTTCCTTATGCTCTTTAGTTTGCCTGATTTTGATCGCATTGTGATCTGTAGCTTATGGATGCTGGAGTGTTTCCTGGCTTCTGAGAGAAATGGTATGTGGTCAGCTCCACCTTCCCACCTATACCCCCCTCCCCCCTTCCATCTCCCACCCCCTTACACTTAGAAGACTTGCTCTTGCTTCCCTTCAATGAAGGCTCTGAAAAGGCTTTCCTCAAATGTTATAACTTGCCAAGAGAAGGCGGGCGGTCTTTGGAAATGATTTCTGTTCTCCCCAGGCAGTCCCTCTCTGTTGTGCTGCTTGGTACTGCTGTCAGATCCATCAAGGTTTAGGGTTGGCATTGAGACTGAAATTTAATTAAGAGACAGGGGATAGAAGAAAAAATTGGTAGCACCCCTCAGCATGGGTTAGCCACTTAAGTCAGTGTGAGTTATATTAAATGACTTATGGATACTGGGAGTTGCCAAAGACTTGACATATATTAATGATCATTTGCATTTTCCCCACATAGGAGCATGCTGGATTTTTATCCCCATTATTGTAGAATAATAATACAATAATAGAATTTAGAGCTGAGAGAAATCTCTAGAGATTAGTCCAATTCCTTCATTTTACAGATTAGGAAACTGAGGACTAAGAAGATTGAATAATTTGACTAGGGTCTGAGGTGGTAACCAGAATTCAAGCCTTTGCTCACTAAATCTAAATCTAGTTCCCTTTGGCAAAACAACCGTGGTAATAATGATAAAAATAGTAATTAGCACTTATAGAGGGTTTTAAGGCTTGTAAAATAATTTAGATCTGTATTATTTCATTTTATCTTCACAATAAACTTGTGAGGAGGGTGTTATTATTACCTCCATTTTACAAATGAGGAAACTGAGACAGATAGATTCAGTGATTTATCATGGGTCAGACTCGTGTCTGAATCAGGATCTGAATTCAGGTTATTCTAAGTTCAGCCCTCTGTCTAATATACTGTATTACTTTGGGACTTCTTTAACTTTTCTACCATGCTCCAGGAAACTCATTAGTGGGACAATCTCATCAGTCTGCAGGATCTCATCAGCCTTGGCATTCCACCTTACGACTATTCTTTGGCTTTCTGATTGGAGGATGGAGTCATGAACTCAAACCTTCATTAAAGGAAAATGCTCAGCTCATACATCTCATTTCTCACATGGTTACACTACTTTAGGACTTCTCTTACTGACTCCTCTAGTATGTTCCTAGGTTGAGTACCTTCTCACCTGCTTTTCCATCTTTCTTTTTGTGTTTTGCCTTCTTCCATTTGACTGTGAGCTCCTCGAGGGCAGGGACTATCTTTTTTCATTTTGTAACTCCAGCACTTAGCACAATGCCTGGCACATAACATGGCAGGTGCTAAATAAATATTTATTGACTAGGGGAAACTTCTGGAACTGAAATCAGAGGTCCTGAGATCAAATTCCAATACGACTGCTTATTGTTTTTGTTACCTTAAGCAAGTCACTTCACCTCTTGACTGTAGTTTCTTCAGCTCTCTCCCTTTCACTCCCCTCCTTTCCCCCTTCCTCCCCTTCTTTCCCCTTTCCTCTCTCCTTCTTTCTCTCCTCCTCTCTGTCTACCTTGTCTTCCTCTCCTTCTACCCCCTCCCGTCTCCCCTCCATAAGAGAAGGGTTTTGAGAAAATGAATGTCAGTGGTGTCTGCAATCCCAAGATCCAGGTTCATGTTTTTTTTTAAAAAATTGATATGAGAGAAAGCTAGATAGCATGGAGGATAAAGCACCAGACCTGGAGAAGGTAGAATATGTGTTCAAATTTGACCTCAGACACTTCCTGTGTGCAAGTCACTTAATTCCAATTGCCTAGTCCTTGACACTCTTCTATCTTAGAGCTGATATTAAGATAGAAGGTAAGGGTTTTAATAAAAAGTTTATATGGTTCATCAACTTGGGACTATTGTGTCATGGTGCAATAGAAAATAAAGATGGATTCAATTAAAGAACCTAAGTTCTAGTCACAGCTCTGCCACTTACTAACTGTGACTTTGGCTAAGACACATAACCAATCTGGGTCTCATTTTTCTCATCTATGAAATGAATGGTTTGGATTAGATGGTTCCTAAAGCCCTTCCTTCTAGCTCTAAATCTAAATCTAAATGTGTAGGATTGCAGATTTAAAAAAATAAACACCGTTAATCCTTCTGTGTAATCATCTGAACAAAGAGCTCGGAACTATTACAAAGCCCAATTTTAAAAAATAGAGGGAGGAAAATCAAAATATCAAAATGATCGATGTTGAAATCACAGTAGTGAAGAAAAGAGAATTATTAGAATTGACTATACATGGATGTGGAACAAAGCATACTATCTTTCACGTCAGTGTTTTTAAGTTTTATTTCAGAGTTTTGGTTATGTATAAGTGTGTTCTTACAACAAAGACCAACATGGAAGTGTGTTTTGCATGTTAATAAAAATAAAAATTTTAAAAATTGACTACACACAAATTGCATGCTAGAAAACATACTTTTTTTTTAAAACCCTTACTTTCCATCTTGGAGTCAATACTATGTATTGGTTCCAAGGCAGAAGAGTGGTAAGGGCTAGGCAATGGGGGTCAAGTGACTTGCCCAGGATCACACAGCTGGGAAGTGTCTGATTTGAACCCAGGACTTCCTTTCTTTGGGCCTATCTCTCAATCCACTGAACCACCCAGCTGCCCCCTAGAAAACATAATTTTTAAGGAAATGGAAGATTATATATTATATTTTCCCTCTCCATCTTAACAGAACATGAAATAAATACAATTTAAAAATAAATTTGATTCCTTTTCAATTAAAATGCACTTATTTTAACCAAGTAGTAATGTTGTAAATTGACTAAAATAAAAAAGGGCACTTGAAATTAGAAAACTTGAATTTAAAAAATAAATAAACAAAATAAAATGCACTTATTTTATCTCCCTCTCACTTTTCTTTGACACTGGGAAAGAAGAAAGAGAAAAAAAAACACCCTTGTAACAAATAAGTATAGAAAAGAAAAATCAGTTCTTATGTTGACCATATCCAATAATGGGGGTCTCATTCTGCATCTTGTCCATTATCTTTCTCACAGGTATTGGGGAGAAGGTTTAACATTAATCCCTTGGAATCATGGTGGGTCATTGCATTAATCTGAGTTCTTATGAAATGAAGTTATTAACCCAATCAAATATAAAAGGACTACCAAAAGGGAAAAAAAAACAATCTTAGGACAGATAGATTGATAAGTTAATTCTATCAAATGTTTAAATAGCAATTCACAACTAGGCTATACAAATTATTCTCAAAAATTGAAAAAGAAAATATTCTACTATTTGTGAGACAAATATAGTCCTAACTCCTAAACAAAAACAAAATAAGGATAAAGAAAAGGAGGAAACTAAGTGATTGTTGATGTGTGTTTTAAATAAAATTCTAACAAAAAGAATACAAGACTACCATTTTCCTTATCAAGACCCCACAAAATTGGCTAAACAGTCATAGTCAAAGCTATTATACAAAATTACTACCTTGAAGAAGCTATTTTCTCTCCCGTCCGGTTGGGATTATTCATGATCCGTGAGACTTTTTTCCAGGTAGGGAGAGGGTTGACCTTGTGTAATTTTTTTTGTTCAGTATTCCTGACATGCATCCATACTTTTGATGAGACAACAGCAAAGATGATCATAAACAATGCTAACCTTCTATTTGTTCTGATGTGTGAGTGTTTTGCAGGGTTTGCAGGAACAGTGGAGATTGATGATCAATGAGGTCTTAGCCTGCTAGAATGGTTTCTAAACCAAAAAGTTTGATGACAGTTGTCTTAGCCTCCACAACTGTGATCATTATTATTAGTGTATTATTAGTGTCTACCAGATTTTACTCATTATTATTCCCAAGCTTATGAGGTAGTTTTCCTTTTTTCTCTGCTTATTCAGGGATTATCATATTTGAATGATTCCCCCCCCCCCCCCCCAAAACTTGTCCTGATCTCTCTGGCCCAAAATTCTTCTTGAAATTTCTTTGAAAGGAAGACCCAATAAAGACAAAAGGATAGAACTCAACCTGAGCTGAACGCGTAGGAGAAATGAGATGAAATCCTCTTGATTACTTTTTTTTTCTTCTGGGTGGGGAGGGTGGGGGTCAACTGCACAATAAGACAACACAGAATATTTTTCATCTAACTGAACATTTCAGAGAGGGTGAAGACTGAAGTGAGTTGCAATTAAAAACTGTTTAAATCTAGAAATGATAGTTAGAGGAAGCCTCCTGCTACTAAGAGCCCATCTGGAAGAACAATAGGAGTAACTTAGCGACTTACAGATGTTTGCCAACATCCTTCAGTCAAGGAAGCCTCGATGTGACTTGATAAAGCAAGCAATATACCTGAAAGGGAACCCGGTAACCTTTTACATCTCCAGTGTTTGATCATGTAAACCATTTAGTTCTGTCATGACATAAAATTACAAGAGCATTATTTCACCTGGGAAAGATGCCATCCGTTACAATAGCGGCCTTCCCATTTGGAAAATGAGCCATATGGTGCATATGTCAAGGAGCTGAAATGAGGTAAAACCTCTCAATATGTAGAGTAAACAGATTGCGTTCTAATTAAGCTCATATGTCACTACTATGGATCTGAGTACTCAAGGATACCATTTCAGTTTTCCTACATGTGACTCAAAAGCATAGGCAACATGCAGCAGTCCCTAAATAAAAAGGATCATTGATATTCTAAAATTGGGGAAACTGGGACACCAAGCCCTGAAATAAGCTTTCCAAAGTTCTGAGGCAAATCAGCATGAAGGGAAGGTCATTTTTCTAAGTCTGGGATAATACTTCACTTTATTACATACGTCCTTTCCCCATACTACTGTTCAGCCATATTCATGTGTGTCAGTTCCATCTTTCTGGGCCCCTATCCCATTCTATAATTCTCTTTTATTGTTCTGTTTGGAACCCTTGTTTCTGTTGTTAACTATATACAACATATAAAATGTGTGCCCTTCTCCCCAAATTACCTTATACAAGATATATTTTATGTGTTATGTAAATAATATTTTATACAAAAATTTTTGTATAAATTTTTTATATTTTATATAAAATTTTTGTATAAATTTTTGTATATTTTATATAAAATTTTTGTATAAATTTTTGTATATTTTATATAAAATTTTTGTATAAAATTTTATATATTCTATAAAATTTTTGTATACTTTTTTATATTTTCTATAAAAATAAAATACATTATGAAATGATATATTTACATTTTATTTTCTTTGTGGGAAATGGCATGTCACCAATAAAACAAGCTCCCTGGGGGTACAAGTGATTGTTTCATTTTGTCTTTGCATCTCCTGTGCCTGGTATATTTGCTGTTGTTTAGATATGTCTGATACTTCATGACTCCATAGACTACAGCAAGCCATTCCTGGGTATTGGGTTTTCTTGGCAAAGATACTAGAGTGGTCTGCCATCTCTCCAATGGATTAGGGCACACAGGCATTAAGTAACTTTCCCAGGGTCATATAGCTAGTAAATGTTTAAGGTCAAATTTGAACTCAGCTCTTCCTGACTCTAGGTCCAGTGATCAGTTCGCTGAACTACTCAGTTGCCTCTACTTTCCTGGCATATTTATTGTTCAACTGTTTCTAGTCATGCCTAACTCTTCACGACCCCATTTGGGGGTTTTCTTGGCAGATATGAATGGTGTGCTAATTCCTTCTCTAGACCATTTTGCAGATGTGGAAACTGAGGTAAATAGGGTTTGGTGACTTGCTTAGGATCACACAGTGTCTGAGGCTAGTTTTGAACTTATGTCTTCCTGATTCCAGGCCCACCTTTACCCACTAAGCCATCTAGCTGCCTGTATCTGCCTGGTATATTGAAGGCACTTAGTAAATGCTAGATAAAAACTATTAATGACCATATGAAAAAATGCTCCAAATCATTGCCAAACTCAAATTCTCCAGGTCTCATATTGACTTTGAAAACCACAATTTAACATTATTATCAATGCTATATTGTATTTTTATTTATTTTGTTAAACATTTCCCAATTGTATTTTAATCTGATTCAAGTGACACTCAAAAGAGTTTTATTGTTGGTTCTCCTGAATTTGGCATCTCTCTCCCAAATCACTAAAAATATGAGAAATGAAAAAAAATTGAAACCCTGAGGTTCCACTTCACAAGCAAATTGGACAAAGATGAGAAAAGGTGGAAATAGTCAATATTGGAGGAATGGTGAAAAAACAATTTTTGGTGGAGCTATTCGATATCTACAGTAGGGAAGTGATAGAGAATCAAAAAATATCAGTAAGGATTATAAAAGGAAAAAAAATAAGTACATGATAGCTGAATTGAATTAAATTCTTATAGCCTATAGAGTTTATGTAAAGAAATCAGAACAGATAGGCCTTAACTTATACTTTCCAGAGCAATTTAATATACATTATTATTATTTTAAAAAGCCCTTTCTTTCTACTTTAGAATCGATACTAAGTACCCATTAATTCTACAGCAGAAGAGCTAGAAGGGCTGGGAGGCAATTGGGGTTAAGTGACTTGCCCAGGGTCACACAACTAGGACGTGTCTAAGGCCATATTTGAACCCAGGACCTCCAGGCCTGGCACTCCATCAGTTGTGCCATCTAGTAGCTCTCATTTACATTATTATTCAACCCTCATAATAATTTTATGATATAGGAGAAATGGTATTAATATCTATATTATTTAGATGAAGAAACAGTCTCATAGAGATTAAATGAGTTGTCCAATGCCACAAAGTAAATGGCAGTAATATCACAGCTAGGACCAGAATCCAGATCTTTTGATTTCTGGACCAGGATGCTTTTTCTTGAGTATAAACACCAAGCAGGACTGTTGTGTTCTTTTTTTTTTCTGTGGTGGTGGTGGTGGTTGTTTTGGCCATATGTATGCTGGCAGTGTGAGAGCATTCTCTCTCACTCAAAATCCAATTCAGATTGGATTTTGAAGAAAAAAGAAATCACTCTCATCAGAGAGATGTGTGTGCTGATTATTATTTACTGGCAAGAAATAACACTATGGAAGAGGGAAGTTCTGTGGAAAAAGTCCCTTCCTGAGGCAGAGGATGACTGTTCTTGAAAGTGAGAATGTTAATCAAAAGAAACATTCAGTGCTATCCATTTTTGGATAAACATTTTGTTGTAGTGAGATGCACAGAGATGATCCTCCTCCCTCTCCCCATGGATTGTTGCTACAAATTAACAGGAGTTCCTGCTGCGTTTTCTATCTCACAGTATGCCTGAAAAATAGGACAGCTGGTCCCAGAGGGCTCTCCTAGTGTAATTATTAAGTACAATACATACATCAAATACTGTGATGTTGTCTGGAGTCGGACTTGGGAGGCATATCCTTCTGAGATGATTCACTTGATTTTACTGTCCCTTTAAAAAGAAGGGGGGAAAAAGTCGGCACTTTGTTGTGTTAGGATTTTTAAAAATATCCTCCTGGGTGGTTCTGTTTCCCAGACTAACACTGTTAATTGCACAGATTGGTTAGAAAGGTATGTGTGTGGGAGTGGTGGGGGCTTGTCAGAAAGTGATGAAGGAAGTTTGATGTTCCAGGAAGGAGTTGTAAAGTTGTGCCACATACATGTGAGTAATTATCCATATGTATGTCTATATCTATAGATATATACATATATAGTTGGAATTTCACGAAGGAATTGTAAAGTTCTATTTATATATGGGTGATTATTAATAATATATTTTTATATGATATATCAATTGGATGTTTCATGGAGGAATTGTGCTATATATATGATTAATTATTAGTAATGTATATTACATATGTTTGATGTTTCATGAAGGAGTTGTAAAGTTGTGTTCAATACATGTGAGTGATGATTAGTCATATGTGTAAATTTATACAGTATATATAGACATAGACTTGGAATTTCATTGGTACCAGCAATTCCCAGTGAGGAAACTGTCAATATAGAGGGATAGCTAATCATTAATTTTTTGACTTAAGAGATTGCTTGGAACACTGAGAGATTTAAGTGATTTGTCCAGGATCACATTGCCAGTATGTGGCAGAGGTGGGACTTGAAACCAGGTTTTCCCAACTTAACACTAACTCTATGTCCACTTGTGTCTTGACTGCCATTTATCATTTTTTTTTAAGCAAAGGAAACTCATTTGACCAAATTGAAAGAAAAATAGAAATCATAGAAAGTATACATGGAGGGACAATTAGTAGCACAATGGATAGAGCTCAAGGCCTGGAATCAGGAGACCTGGGTTCAAATATGGCCTCAGATACTTCTTAGTAGCTATGTGATCCCGAACAAGTCACTTAACCCCAATTGCCTATCCCTCACCATTCTTCCTGGGCTCAAATCTGGCTTTAGATATAACCTAGTTGTGTCACCCTGTGCATGTCATTTAACCCTGATTGCCTAACCCTTACTGCTCTTCGGGTTCAGAATTAATAAAAAGACAGAAGGTAAAGTTTGAGGGGGGGAAGTATACATAGGGAACTCTAAAGTGAAGCAACTCTGTCATTGGGAGAGATAACTCAGTTAACCCAAGGAAAAGAAGTCCCAAAGTTCCCCAAAGTCTCTAGACAATCATATTCTTAACATTAATAACAAAAATCAAGGTAGAAACATGACCTGCTCTATGCTAGGCTGGTAGACTATACTCTTCTTGAAGGCAAGGGTCCTTTCTTAATTTATTATGATTTATTTGTATTTTCTTCTACTCCTCACCCAGTGCATTACATCTTGTACAAAATAGATATCAGAATCTTTTGTGAAGATTCTCTTTCTATTCCTAGAGCTCCATAAATCATCCCGATGTATATAAATAAGTAAATGTCTTGAGGGGAAGGGAGGAATTCCAGATGAGACCCAAATGTTCCCAAACATCCCAGCTGGGTGCTCGCTAAATATTTATTGAATGAAAGAAATGGAGTATATTTTACTCAATTTTGTCAAAGTAAAGGTCATAGTTATGAAGCAGAAAATGAAAATATAGGTCAAGTTCCATTGCAGCAAATATCAAGGGGGAGTCCAAATGAGTTCATTGCTCTAGAATCTCATTACATCATGTATTGCTCAAAGAAAGTAAACCACGTATCAAGTAAGTCTTGAAAAAATGTTCAGAGTTGACCTTATACAGTCACATTAGAAATTTACCTGCTCACTGTGGATTGAGGGATGAGAAAATACCCATTTGCCTCCAATTCTCTTTTCTAATGTTACTACTTTGAATCTTCAAAAATTTACTTGGGGTGAGTGATGATGAAAAACATTTTTTCTGCATCTTTACCCAGCTTCATCTTATCTGCTCTAGTATTTTTGCTAAGAGATTAATTACATGCTTCATTCTCCCCAAATCGATAACTTCAGGTAAGTATCCAGAAGTCAGATGAGACTATCTGGAGATTGTTATGGCAACTGGTAATGGCAATATCAGGTACTAGCTGTTGCCCAGTTCAAAGAAACGTCTTGGCTCTATCATTTGTCAACCAGTTGTTTGGATTGTTCTCCACATTCTGAAGACTTCTATTAGCATGTCTCTGAATTCTAGGCCAGATTTATGGGTAATTTTTCATTCTGTTTTTGTAGGGAAGGGCAGCAAAAAGATTTCTCACAAGAAAATGGGATTAATCTACAAGTAATTCAAGGCCAAGTATTTTGGAATCTTGTATGAATGCATTTTTCTTTAGAGTTCAGTAGAATTCAGAGAAAGGAAAGTCTTGGACATCCCTTCAAGGTAAAATGGTATTTGTAGAGAATTGATAAATTATATTATGATACTATCATGATATTATAATGACACTCCAAAGTAGCTAGTATGTTAGAAAACATTCTGAGCATATTATGTCATGGTGGAACAACCACTGGACTCCAAGCCATAACTACAAATTTTGGCACATAGAGCAAATTCAATTGTGGTTAGGGGTCACAAAGGGGTTGGCAGACCCTAGGAGAGACAATCAGATTATGAATGCAGTGGTGCTTGGAGAAGGGATGTATGTCCTTTTCCTATTCTCCCATGACTTCCATTGATCACAATCTCTTCCCTTCTTTCAGGTTTCTCCCCTCTACCAGTACCAGGGGAATTCAGTCTGGTAGAGGATTATGAGGAACAGGGATGACAACCTACTAATTCCTGCAGGTAAGGAATAATCTACTAATTCCTGCAGGTAAGGAGTATACTCTTTCAGATAGAACCACCTAGGTCAAAATTCCAACAACTCTACTCTGGTTATGACTGTAGGATTTGGAATCAGAAGATCTGAATTTGAATCTTAGTTCCAATATATTTTTGTTGAGACTGTGGCCAAGTTTCTTCTCCTTTTTGAGCCTGTTTCCAAATCTGAAAAATGGGAGGTGATAATACATATACTACCTACCTCAGCAGATTGTTGTGAGAATAATGCTTTAGAAAGTTCCAAGTCCAATGCAAGTGTGATTTGTCATTACAAAGGTTGAACTATATAACAGCTTTTTCAATCCAATCTCCGGGATGAATTACAAAGACCAGTGGGCCAACTTTGGGATAATAACCCTCCTACCTGACATCTACACATTGCAGGGGACACATGTTCATCTGTTCAGTGTACATGTAACCCCCCTTTCAGGTGACCTATTATGAGAATTTAGACATATAAGAAAAAGGCAAATTAGGGAGTAATTATTCACATGAGAAAATAGTTTTTCTCAGTAGAAATGGATTACTTTGTAGAGTTCCTTTAAATAGCAGATGCCTCAAAGCACCTTGACAGACTGAAGGGAGTAGGGAGGGAATTAAAGGTAGAGAAAAGTGTTAAGAATTAGTAACCACAAAAGAACAAATAAAAACTGAGGATAAAGCATTCTTGAAATTATAATTCAGAGGAAAATCCTATTTAAAGATCACATTTTAAGAAAACACCCATTGGAATATCCCATATACTATCAGGCACAGTTGAGGTATTGATTGACTTTGTTGCAGACATTTTCTCTCTTTTTTAAAAATCTGTTATGAGAGGATGACTTGCTTGAGTAGAGGTTGGGCAGGAGACAGATGCAGAAATGAAGGTGATGTAAAAACAAAAGATATCATTAAGTAGATTTTTAGAAAAAAGAAGACACTATTGTAAGAAGCCAGGAACACCTGTGTTTTTCATTCTCTTCCTCTTCTCTTTTTAAATATGCATACTGTCAGTGCAATGACTTAAACCTGTCAAAATGCTAAACAGCTCAATTCTCTATCAAGATTTCTTTTTTGAAACTGAAAAAATGTGCAAGCTTTCTATCACACTGTAAATAGCATTTTAGACTTATACATGTATAAGTCCTTTCTTTTGCAATGAAAGCTTTAATAACAGAACAAAACCCAAGCAAATATTTAATTACATTTTGCCTCAAAGTGAATTGTAAGATAAACTGTGTTAAATTAACTAAGCAACATGGTCAGGATGATTTGAGCATGAATTTATTTTGTGTTCCAGGTTTCTAAGACAACTAATTTGGAGATGAAATAAAATGTTTTACCTTAATATGGGGTATTACTCACCTTTGAAAGATGCTGCAACAGACAGAACTAGAGAAGTGTTTTTCCATTTCTCTAGAGAATACTGGAGCTCTTCACTAGATACATCTGCAACTTTTACAGAGCCTTCTTTTTGCTCTGCCCATCAATCTCCTCCAGCTGCTTCTTGGCCCACTGAGAAAGAAATATCTAATCAAGGCTTAGTAGTTGATTGGTTCTGAAGAACTTATCCAGTCACAGCTGGTATAAGACCTGATCTCTATTTGTTTTACTAGAGCAAAAGAAAGCCACAGAATCATTGAATTAAGGATTTAGAGCTGGAAGAAGTCTCATAGGTAGTCATACTTGGGAAGGTTTGGATTACCAATCAGTACAACGAAGTATGGAATTTGTGAGATTGAGGTAATATGTGAAACAAAGGGCAATCAGGGGGAACGAAGGAAATGGGCCATATTTGCTCACTGGGGTCTTGGTGGAATTAGGCACCAACGGGTCTACTCATGAAATTAGGAACCCTATTTTTGTTGCTATTATTCAGTAGTTTCAATTATGTCTGATTCTTTGTGACCCCATTTGAGGTTTTCTTGGCAAAGCTATTGGAGTAGTTTGGCATTCCTTCTTCCTCCAGTTCATTTTAAGGATGAGGAAACTGAGATAAACAGGGCTAAGGGACTTGCCTAGGGCCAACTAGAAGTGTTTGAGGGTAGAAGTCAGGGAAAGAATTAGGAAATCGTTTTTTCCAAAGGTGAGTGGGTTTTTATAGGGTTAAAATATAGGTCTAGAACAGGATAATTATGGGAAATATTTAACAACTGACTCTCCACCCTTCAAAAAGGTTGTACTTTAAACTTAATATGCTTATTAATATTTTTTCTGTAATTTTCTTAAGTTTAGATAATCAATAAAAAAGAAATCAAACCTTGATTTGTAGCATTTGCTAATTTCTTAGGTGTAAATGCTTAATCTGAAAATTTGACAATTATTTTTGAAACTGATATATAAATTGTATCTGGTAAATCATTTATCTAGGAGGTGTAATAGATACCTCTCTTAGGAGAATTATGGTAATAGGACAGAGAAGCAAGCTGGAGGAAAGTCTGGATCTTGCCCTCCTCTCCCCATACCACTTCCTGTTCTCTTCTCAACTGATTTGAATGCTCTTCTCAGAATGGTAAGGTTGAAAGTTTCTTTTAATAACTAATTCTCACCCTCAAATCTTTTAACTAAGAGGTTTTATTCTTTAAGGTAAAAGAGGTAAGGAGATGGGAGGGGGAGAGAAGAAAATTGGTTTCCCTTAACTTCCTATATTTCCCTGTTGATTGGAGATTTCTCAATGGGTTCAACTCAGGAAATAAAGTTATTTTTCTCTAAGGGGAGATGTTGATAGCAAAGGATGACAGAGTTTCTTCTGAGCTAAGCTCCAAAGTCTTCTCAGTACTCGGTCATATAAATAATCATTGACCAAGAGAGGGAATCTGGCTTCTACCTTCTTCCCAACAGTCAGAAGAGAAGTGAAGTTCAAGCAGCTGGGCTTCCTAACTGCTCCCTCCAAGATTCTATTGGAATTCTGTCTCCATCTTGGTTGATTAGTGTTTCACCAAGTTCCAAGCCTCTTGCTTTTTCTTGCAGATCTCTTTTGTGTTGCAATGTCATCAATTACAGAGGTTGAAGGAAGGGAAAAAGGAGCCTAGACCTGGAAAATGGCATTGATTCATATTAGTGGTGGGAAGAGAGATTCTTGGGGAATTGTCTGTTAGCTGATATTCAAATTTAGGACTTTGGGTAGTTAACTGATGGTCTTATTCTGACATCTTCAACCTTTTGAGAGCAAAAAAGACCTATCTCAAAAAATAAGATCAAGGACTTTTTAAATTCTACTACTATATTCCTTACTGAGTCCATCAAGACCAAACTCCTCATTTTATAAATGAAAAAACAGAGGTCAGAGAGATAAAATAATTTGCCCTTTTATTACATGGGTATTAAAGAGCAAAGACAGGATTTGAACTCAGGTTCTCTTTCTGCAAATCCTGCAAAAGTAGTGTGGGATACAAAGAAGGACCATACTGGATACTGGAGTCTGAGCAACTGGATTCAGGTCTTATCAGTGTGACTTTAAGGAAGTTGTGGGAACTCGCTGGACTTCAGTTTCCTCATCTGTTAAATAAGGGGTTAGGCAAAATGATCTCTTAGATTTTTTCTAGATCTAGAGCTGGGATTATTCTTTTCCACTGAGTTCTGACTGTTTTTACTACTAAATCTTAATCTTTGAGATGTCTTTTTTGCTCTCAGTAGGGTATGGATGCAATGAAATCATTACACTTAATTCCAATCTTGGTAATGTGCTAGTTATGAAGATCATTTTTCTGGTCTTCATATGGATCTGCACTAGTAGTAGTGGTAGTCTCTCGGTGATCCAGAATGACTATTGTCTTTGTGCAGTTTCATCTACGGTGTACCCTCATGTGGCTTTGAAGTCCAAAGGCTGAGGTGCAGAGTTTGTGGCACATGGGGCCTGGGACTCCAGTTGTTACGGGAGGGGCGGTTGTGGCCTGGTGTTGGTGTTCATGCGCAGCAGCAAGACGTCGACGTCGTTCATCTTCAAAGGTGGTGACGGCATGGTTAATGTGGGTTCGCCAGCTGCTTCTGTCAGAGGCAGCAAATTCTAGTTGCTTTGGTGTAATGCCAGCCCACTTCAAGTTGGACTTTAGCTGATCCTTGAATCTTTTCTTTGGTCGGCCTTGTTTCCTGAGTCCAGCTGACAGTTCACCATAGAATACCTGTCTTAGTATTCGCTGTGGGTCCATGCGGATGACGTGTCCAGACCATCGTAGCTGGGTTTTGAGGACCAGGACTTCGATGCTGGTGGAGTTGGCTCTGTCGAGGACTTCCTGGTTGGTGATTCGGTCCTGCCATCGGATCCTCATGATTGACAGGAGAGAGTGTTGGTGGAATTGCTCCAGCTGTTTCATGTGCTTCCGGTACAGTGTCCATGTCTTGCAACCATACAGGAGCAAGCTGAGGACCACTGCGTTATACACTTTGAGCTTCGTCGCAGTGCTTACACCTCTGTGTTGGAGGACTTTGGAGCGCAGCCGCCCGAGTGCTTGGCTGGCCTTTTGGATCCTGGCATTGATCTCATGGTCTAGGGACCTGTTGTTGGCGATGGTGCTGCCCAGGTACTTGAAAGTGTTGACATTAGAAAGCTGCGTGCTGTCGATTGTAATGCATGGCTGGTTCGTTGGCCTCCCTGGTGCAGGTTGGAACAGCACCTCTGTTTTGCTGAGGCTGATAGTCAGGCCAAACAGTTCTGTTGCGGTGGAGAACCTGTCCACAATGGTTTGGAGATGATTTTCTTGGTGGACCATGAGAGCACAGTCATCTGCAAAGAGAGCTTCCAGGATGAGTCTCTCTGTTGTCTTTGTTTTTGCAGTCAGGCGGCGAAGGTCAAATAGTGAGCCATCCAGTCGGTATTTGATGTAGATGCCCAGGTCTTGATCCATCACAGCATGTCGTAATACCTGGGTGAAGGATAGGTTGAATAGTACCGGAGCGAGGACACAGCCTTGTTTCATGCCATTGGAGATGTTGAAGCAATTGGAAGTCTCTCCACCAGATAGGACTTCCCCTGTCATGTCGACATGAAAGAGCTGGATCAGTTTGACAAATTTTGCTGGGCAACCGAGCTTGCTGAGGATCACCCACAATGCATCCCTGTTTACTGTGTTGAATGCCTTTGTCATGTCTATGAACTTTGTACATGATGGATTTTCCTGCAGAGATGTAATCACTCTCCATTTTTGTGGATGGGAAGTACTAGGCAAGGGAGGACATGGCAGGGAAAGTGAATTTCCTAATAAACTGATGGAGAAGTAAATGTCCAGTTCCAATGTAAGAAGCATTTACTTGTTCTAGAGCCAGAGGACAAGGGTTGAAATGCTGCCACCTACTACTATTTGTGTAGCTAGGGATGGGTTCCTTAACTTTTCCAGGTTATCAGTCTCCTCAACTGTTAAATGAAGGAGTTATACTAAATGGCCTTTGGGCTTCCTTCCAATTCTACATCTGTGGTGTTCTTTTGCAGGGACCGGTTAGGTTTTTTCCTTTTGTTGGCAGCCATAGTAGTTGGGTCAAAGTTTTCATTTGCTTCCTATCTCTTTTCATCTTATAAATAGAAGTGGTAGGCCTTTGATCCAGCCATAGCACTGCTGGGTTTGTACCCCAAAGAGATAATGGACAAAAAGACTTGTACAAAAATATTCATAGCTGCGCTCTTTGTGGTGGCCAAAAATTGGAAAATGAGGGGATGCCCATCAATTGGGGAATGGCTGAACAAATTGTGGTATATGTTGGTGATGGAATACTATTGTGCTCAAAGGAATAATAAAGTGGAGGATTTCCATGTGAACTGGAACAACCTCCAGGAAGTGATGCAGAGCGAGAGGAGCAGAACCAGAAGAACATTGTACACAGAGACTAATACACTGTGGTATCATCGAACGTAATGGACTTCTCCATTAGTGGTGGTGTAATGTCCCTGCACAATCTGCAGGGATCAAGGAGAAAAAAACACTATCCAAAAGCAGAGGACAAACTGAGGGAATAGAAACACCAAGGAAAAGCAACTGCCTGACTACAATGGCTGAGGGGACATGACAGAGGAAAGACTCTGAGCGAACACTCTGATGCAAATACTAACAACATGGCAATGGGTTCAAGTCAAGAACACATATGATACCAGTGTAATCACGCGTCGTCCACGGGGGGGTGGGAGGGAGGAAAAGAAAATGATCTTTGTCTTTAATGAAAAATGCATGGAAATGATCAAATAAAATACTATAAAATTAAAAAAAAAATAGAAGTGGTAGGGCTGGAGTTCCAGAGAAAGAACTGACGAAATAAGTACGACATCATTTTGTGTAGTGAGGTATCCCTTCCAAATCATCACTTCCCTTGGCATAAGAAATTGTGTGAGAACATTTTGGGAGTTTTGCAAAAGTTGCAGATGGCATGTGAAGGTCAGTAGATGACACAGAAAAAGTTTAGAAATTCAGTATCATTTGTCAACATATTTTATCTTTTAATACCATAAAAATATAGAATTTTTCTTTTAAGGTTAAAGTTAGATCACAGAGAAGTATCACCAGCACTAAATTTCAAAGGTTATTAAGAAAGAGTCTTGTGATTCATCAAGTATGTTCAGTATTCTCCTCAAATTTGGCTCATTAAAAAAAATTAAAATTTATTTGGTTTTTAAAATTTCCTTTTTCATACAGTATTTTTAATTAACGCTGACCTACCTAAAGCTTATGGCTAAATACTTGTTGCAAAATTTATAATAAGGTACTATAAACACCACATAAAAGAAAAAGAAAAAATTCAGACTTTTTCTCTAGAGGCAGGAGGACCAAAAAATTTTATGCAGAGTTTCCAGATCAAAGGGTGCTTCATCATTCCTAAACTGAACAATCTGGGAGAGATATTTATACACACATCTTTTTGTCAAATGATGCCTTCTCTAATGGGGGGGAAGGGGTAGGAAGGGAGTTAGCAGTACTTTAGTGTAACAACAAATAAATTAAATATATATATATATGTACATATATATATATATATTTACATTTATATTCAAAAATCTAGGCTTAAATATAAGCCATTAAAGTAGGGATTCTCTAGAATCTTTTCTTACAAAATTTAAATTACCCCAGGATTGAACCAAATATTGTAGAGGGAATGAGGGTGGAAACAAGCTTTATAACCAATTGTAAAAGTTTTATTTTATCTGTAAATAAATAGATTCAGGCCTAGAGATTCAAGCCCTGTGATAACCCAAAGGGAATAACAAACAAGCCAGAAGAGTCAAGGCAGCATAGGTTAAACTGGATTTAGCTGGGAACTGACCACTGGGGAGTGGAAAATGCACAATGATGTTTTTATCTTTCCCAATGGGAGCAGTTTGAAAAAATCTGTCAAAAAGGTTCAATTTGAAAAAAACCCAAATAAACAAAAATAAAACTCAAACTGTGGTCTTTCGACCTGCAGGCTTGATGCGTTCTTTCAGCCTGCTACACAGGTAAGTAATTTAAGAGTTGCATTGGGCACAGTTATCTTGAGACTTTTCCACTTGACTCTTCTTTTCTCTGCTGCTAAGGTTAAAGACCCAGAAGACTTCCCTTGCAAATTTCTGCTAGAAAACTATTTTATGAAAAGGGAAAATTTCTCTGCAAATTGTGGTCTTCACCCAGAGTTTCCACTTCGTTCTATGTCTGTTTTCTGTCTCCTTATCTAGGCTGTCACCGTGCTAAAGCAGGGAAGGTAAAAGAATTATAATGTTGGTTTGGAAGTGACCACCCAAAGCATTTAGAACAACAGCCAAAACAAAATAGGTCAATACCTCATTCCCTTTCATTTCATTCCTGTTTTACTAGGGACACTTGGTATATGATTTTGATTTTATGGCTTTATTTTTTTTTTCATAAGTGAAAACCCACCAGGGGAATCTGAAGAGTTATAAACACCTAAATTGATTCAGTTTTTTATTTCTTTTTAAAAATCCTTTCCTTCTGTCTTAGCATAAATTCTAAGAAAAGGGGCAAGGGCTGGTCAATTGAGGTTAAGTGACTTGCCCAGGGTCACACAGCTAGGAAGTGTTTGAGGCCAGATTTGAACCAGGTCCTGGCATCCCTATCTGCCGTACCACTTGTCTGCCCTGTCCTCATTTTCTTGATTCCAGTTACCTGATGTGATGAATCTGATTTTGGGGGTGAGATTTCAGGGCAGAGTGTGAATAATTTGTTTAAAAAAGAAACCTGCCAATGAATGTAAGCCTTCCCCTTTCACATCTTTCATTTTACTCTGACTTTTCTGTAGCCTGACTGATTCTTCCTATTTATTTGGGCTAGCCTTGGAATTCTGATTTTTCAGCAATCAAAAGCCTGATAGAATGGATCCAGCTTAGCAGAGAAGACCTGCCCTGACTTGTGGTTCTTTTTCCTTGCTCTTCTTCCCATTCTCACCACCTTTTCCAACCCCAAGGTACCCAGAATCCATGCAGGCTACTTGATTGCTAAATTATCATTTTCCTTTTCTGTCATGTTAGTCTATGAGGTGACACCTCACAGTTGTTTTAATTTACATTTCTCTAATCAGTAGTGATTTCGAGCATTTTTTTAAAATATGGCTATAGATAAGTTTGATTTCTTGTTCTAAAAACTGCCTATTCATATCCTTTGACTATTTATCTATTGAGGAATGGCTCTTGCTTTTATAAATTTGACTATATATTTGAGAAACAAGGCCTTTAGCAGAAGAATTTGCTGTAAAATTCACCTCTCCCTCTGTTTCCTGCTTTCCTTTTAATTTTGACTATATTAGTTTTGGTTCTGCAAAAATATTTTAATTTCATGTAATCAGAATTATTTACTTATGATTTTCTCTATATCTTGTTTGTTCATATATTCTTTCCTTATCCATAGACTGGCAGGTAAATTTTTCTATGCTCCCCTAATTTGCTTATGTTAGCATTCTTTACATTTAAATCATGTGCTCATTTTTACCTTATCTTCGTATATGGTGTGAGATGTTGGTCTATGCCTAGTTTCTGCCAAACTGCTTTCCAGTTTTCTCAGCAATTTTTGTTACAGAGTGTGTTCTTGTTCCAAAAGCCTGCTATTGTTTGCTGATCACTGATTAACAACTGACTCTTAAAACAAATGCACTCATGTCATACTTGCAAATTTAATCTTCATTAATGACATTTTCTCCATCAAGTTTTTTTAGGTCTAGGCAACCAAAAGAAAAATCAACCCTTCATTTGTAGTATCTACTGATTTCCAAAGTATACTTCCTTAACATGAAAATTTTACAATCAGCATTTAGGAGCTGGTTTAAGTTGGCTCTAGCATAAAATGGATTTGCTTTGAGGTAAGGAGAGTGTTAATTCCAGACTTAAGAGGATCATTTGTGCAAAGTCATGGAGGTGGGAAATGAAATGTCCTAGAACAAATACCTCAAGTAGTCCATTTAATTTAGTTTAGTAGTGTAGAATGATGGTGTCAAATATGTGCCCAGCAATACTTCTGAGTGTAGCTCAAACAATATTTAAATGTTAATTGGGAAATATTTAACAAAACAAATATATTAGATAACTACATTTTAAAATTAAGTCAATCCACAGCCACAAAAATTCTTATGTATGTGTTAATTGTTTAAGTTGTTTCTGACTGTTCATAATTCCATTCAAGTTTTCTTGGCAAAGATACTGGAGTGGTTTGCCATTTCCTTTTCCAGCTCATTTTATAGATGAGGAAACTGAGGTAAACAGTGTTAAGGGACTTGTCCAGGATCACACAGCTAATAAGTTTTGGAAGCCAGATTTGAACACAACTCCGGAGCAGGAGATCTATTACTGTGCCATCTAGCTGCTTAACACATGAATTAGTGGTCCCCATTTCTATTTGAGTAAGACTCTTGGTGTAGAACATGTTGATAGGAGCCCAGTCTCTAGCTTGATTCAAATGCAGCTGGCTGGTCATCTCATTGGACCTGTGTTCTACTGTGTTTCTCAAATATGCATGGCTCTGTTTTCTATTGCTCTGACACACCAGGGTCAAGATTTCACAGGAATTAGGCTCCAGGTTTTGTTGTTCTTCTCTTGGCTCATTTCTGTTCAGAATTTTAGTAGGCTTCAGAGAATTTTCTTGTATAGTCCTTGACTAGATGGAAGTGCTTACTGTTCTTTTTCTCTAGTTTGATTATATTTCCTTCTTGAGCATTACTTTCATCTCTTACATTTTCCCAGTATTACATTGGCAACAACAAAAACCTTTAAAAATGATATATATATATATATATATATATATATATATTTATTGCTTTCTTCAGCAGCCTCAGGTCATTCTGAACTTTAGCATTCTTGACACCATTTTTATGAAACTGTATGAAGTTTTTATATCCATACTCTATTACCTGCCCTTTTCTCATCTTCTCTTTATGCCTTTTAAAAATCAAAAGTGGTAGGGCATCTAGGTGACTCAGATTGAGAACCAGACCCAGAGATAGGAGATCTCTTGGAGTTCAAAACTGATCTAATTTGTCCAGGCTATGTGACCTTAGGCAAGTCATTGCCTATCCCTTACCATTCTTCTGCCTTAGAACCAATAAGCAGTACTAATTCTAAGATGAAAGGTGAGAGTTTTTCTAAAAATCATAGTTGTCCCAGGTCCCTATGTATCCACGTCATTCTTTTTCGATAACTCCTGCCTTTAGTCCTCATTAAAGTTCTTTCCCTTTTGTGTCTTCAGGAAAACTTTCTCTTTCTTTTAGGCTGACTTCTTGTATACCAGTTTTACCCCTGTGATCTTAACTAATTTTTTCTTTCTAGAAAAAAAATTGACGTCTCCTTTAAAAATCTAGGGTCCATGACACATATTATGGTCATCAGTTCTAAGATAAAATGATCACTATCCCCCTGTTAGGGGCAGACCTGAAGCCAGCATCTTGTTAGTTTAGATTTGATATTGGGATTAAATGAGACACCTGTAAGCCATCAAACAGACAACAAAAGGAGCTTTTATTAGTCCTGATATAACAAAGACAGGGACATTTACTTGCTATAGATGACTACCCCCCACCTTTGTTTTTGTATGGAAATTAATCTGTTCAACAGAGAAAGGCAGTCTGCTCAGACCATTCATGTGATCCTCAGACATTTACCAAGTCAGGAGAGACTAGGTCAGTGATGGCAAACCTTTTAGAGACCAAGTACCCAAACTGCAAAAACCCTCATGCTGCATGTGAGCCTCCCTCTTACCCTAGAGGGAGGAAGCTCTCCCATTGAGCTGCTGGGCAGAGGGGTGGGTGATGGGAGAAATGTCCTCAAGCTCTTGTGGAGAGGGGGAAAGGAACAGCCTTTTCCAGCTTGGTATACGTTTGCCAACATGGGATTAGACAATTTTAATACCTTTGGGTGACCAGGAAACTTTATCAAGGAATACATGGACAGTTCAGGGAAAACTCACCTTTTCTGAGAAAAATGGGAATAATGATCATTGCATCACCTGCCTTATAAGGTTGTTATGAAGAAAGCATTTTGTAAACTGTAAAATGCTATTATTATTCTAATTTCCACTGGCAACATGACATTTCATTCAAAATTATGACAGTGAAAATTCCTGATTGTGTTTTGCTCTCAAACCATTTGCATTTGAAAGACATGACAACTAAAAATGGGATGAACCAATATGACATCTTTTATCCTGGCTTGTAAATAACAAGTTCCAAAGGGTACACCTTTGGCAAACGGAAAACCTTGTTCTTTTACATTTTTGTACTTTCTCTTTTTAGGTGAAAGGTGGTGGTATAACCTGTTTTTATTTTTATATCTTGCAATTATTAGCTACTTTTATTTTCTATCCTTTTTTATATACTGCACTTTGAAGTCAATCTCTTCTATGATTGACACAAAAACTTAAATTTCTGCTTGTCTTTTTCTTTTGGAGCGGAGGTTCATTATTCTGCTCACGGCACTTCTCTGTTGAGTAGATCACACTGGGTGAGTGTGAGGAGCTTAAATCACCACCAGCTAAAATTCTATCTTAACTCAGAAGATTTTATGTTACAGTTTTCTTAAGGCAAGAACATATCGAATTTTCTCTTAAATAATCACAAGGTTGCGGCATTTCAGATCATTTGTGGAGTTCTCTAAGCCTTTGGTTCATCGCCTTAGCTGGTTAGAACCTTCTGTTCCATGATGCACCTGGCCTACTTTGAAGAGGTATGGCCAAAGGCAGTTTATCTGATAGAAGGGGTGAATTGTTTATAATGGGAAACTGTCAGCTAAATAAAAACAGACCAGAAACAATGGCAGCTCAATTCACCATTTCCTGAAATTATAACATCCTTCTGAATTTTGAGTATCCTGATTCCTAGGCCAAGATTGTATTCTTCTCCTTCCTCCATCTTGGTCCCCACTCAATCTGTTAAAGCCATACACATGTTGAGGCAGTTAGGTGGCACAGTAGATAGAGCCAGGCAGGGAATCAGGAGGACCAGGGTTCAAATCTGCCCTCAGATACTTCCTAGTTGTGTGACTCTGGGCAAGTCACTTAACCCCTCAATTCTAAGATAGAGTAAGAATTAAAAAAAATTTTTTTTTAAACCCTTACCTTCCATCCTGGAGTTAATACTGTGAATCGGCTCCAAGGCAGAAGAGTGGCAAGGGCTAGGCAATGGGGGTCAAGTGACTTGCCCAGGGTCACACAACTGGGAAGTGTCTGAGGCCAGATTTGAACCTAGGACCTCCTGTCTCTAGGCCTGGCTCTCAATCCACCAAGCCACCCAGATGCCCCCTATTTTTTTTTTAAAGCTATTATGTGTCAGGTAATGTGCCGGATGCTGGGGATACAAAGAAAAAGTGAGAAATAGTCCTTACTTTCAAGGAGCTTACAATTTTTCTGAGAGACAACATGCATATATATTTAATAATTATTATAATAACAACCAGCCTTTATATAGCACCTACTGTGTGTCAGGCACTGGGTTAAGAACTGTATAAATATTATTTCTTATTGACTTTGCAACAACCCTGAGAAGTAGGTGCTGTTGTTATCCTCATTTCATAGATGAGGAGACTGAGGCAGACAAACTAAATGACTTGTCCAAAATCATATAGCTACTAAGTGTCTCAGGCTGGATTTGATTTCAGGTCTTCCTCACTTCAAGCCCAGCACTCTATCCTCTTTGGCACATAGCTGTCTAATGTATATTTGCATAGTTTGAAGATTTGTATATACAAAAACATATATGATCATTTTAGAGAGTAGTCGTGGTCAGTTTAGAGTGCTGTTGGCAAACTTATGGCACATGTGCCAGAGGGGTTCCCCTTCCCCTCTCCACCATGCCTGAGGATATTTCTTACATGTCCCACCTCTCTGCTCAGCAGCCCAATGGGAGTGCTTCCTCCCTCCCCTGACTGGGCTAAGGGGGTGGCTCACAGGCAGTGTGAGGGTTGCAGTTTGGGTAGTAAAAGGATCGCTATCACTGGTTTATAGAATCAAAGGAGTCTTCATTTAGAAACTGATATTAGAGCTGAGCCTTGAAAGAAGCTTGGGTGGCAAAGGGCAGCTAGCATAGAATACCAGGCCTAGAGCTGGGAGAAACTGAGTCCAAATTTGGCCTCAGATCTGTCCTAGTTGTATAACCCTGGGCAAGTCATTTAACTCTACCTAGCCCTTAGTACTCTTCTGTTTTAGAACTGGTGCTTAATACTTTGTAGCATACCAGGTATATTAGCATCTTGAAAGTATGATTGGTGTATTGATATTGTATCTTATATGTTCATGTACCAGACTCATGATCATGTTACTTATTGATTATTATATTTCCAAATCTTCAGTCCAAAGGACAAAAGAATTCCTGAGCAGGACAATATTTGCCACAGGGTCCTAGGGCCCACCTTGCTAGACCACATTCCTTACCAAGTCACATGTTTGATTAACCTCCTCCTCTTTGATTATGTGATTGTCAACTTAGTCAATCTTAAAGCCTATGCCATGTCACATGTTCATTAGCTACCTCCCTCTCCACATTCCTACATTCCTAAATTCTCTAATAAAAGTTTGGGGACACATGAAAAGCCCTCTCTCAATTCCATCAGAGGGGCATGCACAATGGAGTCCATATTTTTTAACTCCTTGTCTTTGAGTCTTTATTCCTTTTTTTCTTTCTCTCCTCTATCCATTTCCCCTCAGTTTCCAATCTCCTTCTCAATTGTCCATCCATGAAAATATTAATATGTAACTGAGGAGGTTATATACTTAATATTGATTCTAAGACAGAAGATAAGGGTTGAAGAAGAAAGAGAGAAGGAAAGCAAGCAAGCTAGGGATTCTCAAGGGGTAGTTGAGGAGAGATGCATTCTGGGCATGGGAGACAGTCAGTATAAAGGCTTTGTAGGGGGCCCAATTAGTAGACAATTTGGCTGGAATATAGTGCCATCTTCATAGATGAAGAATTATGAATTTTTAATGTAAAGGATTTGAATATAATTTCCATTTATTAATCTTTCTATGTAGCAATGCTGAATGAAGAACAATATGTTGAGTCCTCCTGTTCTTTAAGCAAATGCCATTTAGTAAATAGCTTCAATTCAATTTAACATTTATTAAATATTTACAATATGCAAGGCATAATGTGAAGGATGATTCACAGTTTTGCTGTGCTAGGTGACATAGTGGATAGAATACTGGTCCCAGAGTCCGACTCCAGACCATGGGCAAGTCAGTGAGGTGGCACAATAGAAAGAGTGCCAAGACTGGAGTCATCTTCCTGAGTTCAAATCTGGCTGGTGACACTTACTAGCTGTGTGACCCTGGGCAAGTCACTAAATCCTGTTTTCCTCAGTTTTCTCACCTGTAAAATGAGCTAGAGAAGGAAAAGGCAAAGCAATCTACTATCAAAGCATTCAAATAAGGATGCAAGAAACCTGACATGATTGAAAACACTTAAACAGCAACAAATCACTTAACTTCTGTCTGCTTTAATTTCCTCAAAAGCAAAATGGAGATAATAATAGGAACTACCTCTCCAGGTTGTAATGATCATATGAAATAATATTTGTAAAGCACTTAGCATGATACCTGACACACAGTATTTAATTCAATTGAATAAATATTTGTTTTCTTCCGTGTCCTTGGTAGAAGAGGATTCTCAGTCTCCAAAGAGTGATGGATAGAGATGGACTTGAGTTTATGTCCAGTCTCTGACCACAGTAACTGGGTGACTCTGGGAGCATCACTAGTGCCCTAATGCTCCAGGTAACTCTAAGAGTTGACTAGCTAGCTCTTGCAAGTAAGTAATGATTTTCTTTGACAGAGGGAGCTTCTTAGTCAGAGTTCCTTGAAATCACAGGTCCAAGAGAAAGAAAGAAGTGTCAGATGAATAGAGAGGAAGAGAACAATCCAAGGGCTTTGTAAGGCCTGGGGTAGGTTGAGAAAATCATGGAGGAAGTGAAAGTATTGGCATTGGAAAGAAATATTTCAGGGGCAGGCATGTAGCACAATGGATAGTGACAGGTCTGGAGAGCAGAGGTTCAAAATCGGGTTCGAATTTGGTCACAGACACTTTCTAGCTTTGTGACTCTGGGTTAAGCCACTTAACCCCAATTTGCCTAGTCCTTACTATTTTTATGTCTTAGACTAAATGCTAAGACAGAAGGTAAAGATTAAAAAAAAAAGTTATGTCAAATACCCAAGAGCTGAACATTCTGTTCCCAAGTTCGGCTTTCTTGTGGATAGATGAGTTGCGGGAACAGATTGTGCTGGAAAATCCACTCTTGAATGACAGGAAAAAGAAAAAACAACCATTCACTAACAGTCCTCTCTGACTTGCTAAGATCCTGATTATGATCAGTTGTGCCATACTGACCACAAGGTTGGGAGTGAAAGTTTAACCAATTCAGGGGGCATCAAACACTCATCAGCCTCAAAAGTTTCTGCCTGATGGATTTTGCTAATACCAAATGTCAGCCTTTTCCATTATTTATTGTATTTGTTAATACTTCATGTAGAGCACTGAGTCAAATTACATATCCCAGGGCAAAAGCTTTTTTCATTATAGACACTGGTTTCTGATATATTATTTTGCAAAATTAGATCCCCTTGAGCAGCTAATATTCCCAATTGTCATCATATGAGGTTTCTTCTCTGATTTTTTTAACCCAGGATAGCAAAGTCAACCTATATCCCTCCCCTCCTCTCCTTCCTCTCTCCCCTTCAAACAATAATGAAGATCTGCTTTAAAGGACAATGGATTTTTTGAGTCAGAGGTCCTAAACTTCAAATCCTGTTTTCTTAAACTCTGTATTTGACTTTGGGCAAGTCATAATCGTTTTGGACCTCACCTTCTGATCTCTAAAATAAAGGCATTCAACTAGATGGCCTCAGAGGTCCCTTCCAACTTGAGACTTGAGAGAGATTCAATAATGAACCATAGAAGCTTTGTAGGTACAATAGAAAGACCACTGGATTTTGAATTTGAAGACTTAACTTCACATCTCCCTGTCATTATGTTTTATATCCCAGTTTCCTAATCTGTAAAATGAGAAGGTTGGACTAGATGGCCTCTAAAGTCACTTTCTTTAAAAAAAAAAGTTATTTATTTATTTTACGAAAACCCTTACCTTCTCTCTTAGAAGTGATACAAGGTATTGGTTCTAAGGCAAAAAAAGTGGTAAAGGTTAGGCAGTTGAGGTTAAGTGACTCACCCAAGATCACACAGCTAATATGGGTCTGAGGCCATATGAACTTATGACCTTCCATCTTTAGACCAGGTCTTCTATCCATTAAGCCTAGCTGCCCCTAAAGTCACTTTCAGCTGAAAATCCAATTTAAACTGGAAAGGAATTAAATTTATTCAATACCTATTGGCCAACTCTATACCTTTTACTTTATAAATTCACACTGCCTGAATTGAATCAAGTTGATGAACATTCATAAGGGCTTATTATGTATCTGAAGCACATATGTGTTTTAAGCAGGAGTAGCTAAGTGGCCCCCAAGGGATGGAGCAATAGTGCCTTCTGACACTTAACTAGCTGGGCGACCTTGGATAGATCACTTAATTCTGTTTGCCTCAGTTTTGCATTTATAAAATGAGCTAGAGAATGAAAAGTTCCTGATCACAGGGAGCTTACATTCTAACAAAGAAGGATGATATGGAGAAGATACTCACCTGGAAGAGCTTACTGTTAATTGAATTGAATTGAATTTTTTTTTTAATTTTTAAAGGAAGCTGACAAGTATTTTAATGTTCCCCAGACCTTCACAGACATTATTCCGTAACATCCTCACAAGAGTGAATGCTGTTACTATCTCCATTTAACAAAAAAGGAAGATGATTGCCATTAATTTTAGCTGCTTCTTGGCTTGTCCTTCATCATCTGTGTTGACTACAGTTAAGTAATGTCATGTCAGACAAGTGTAAAATGGCGGCAGTGTTGTTTTTTAAAAAATGATTTCTACTTTGGCTTTGCAAGGTTGAGAAGGGTAGTCTAGAGAACAAAGAGTGGAAATGGGAAAAAATGAGAAGTGATCAACTACTAAAACAACTCAGTAGCAACTATAATGGCAATAACATTCCATTTCCTTGGAGGAACTTTCCTTAGTTCCTCTTAATGGGTAGGTAGATGTCTCAGTGGAAGACTTGAGTTCAAATATGAATTCACATTCTTATTGATTATGTGATCCTGGAAAAGTCACTTAACCCTGTTTGCCTCAGTTTCTTCCTCTGTAAAATGAACTGGGGAAGGAAATGGCAAAACACTCCTGTATCTTTGCCAAGAAAACAAGGGGATCAGGAAGAGTTGAACATTGCTGAATAACAATCTAATGATCAAGAATGGCCTGGGCCCTAGCTTCCTCAAAATGGGGGTAGTGGGAGGAACTCGATAATGAGAGGACAGGCAGGCAGTAGCAGAGGAATATTTAAGAGTAAAAAGGCTGCTGGCATGTGAATGGAAAGTTGATCACTTTTCTGTAAAATAGCCAGCGTCAGAGGGCAATATGTAGTTAGTTTTTTGGAAGGGGACAGATGTCATGGATTTAGACATTTGTGGACATAGGAATTCTCCCAGTTGCTTCATAGTGATTGAGACTGCTTTGCAATGATTGATTGTCTAAAGCCCAGTGGCTAGGCTCCTTTGTAGTCTATAAAAGCAAACTGTGAAATAGCTTGCCCTTTCTCCTTTTACCACTCTATATCAACCTTGGAATTCTAGAACAGGATAGCAGCAAAATGGAGGAAGGAGGAAGGGGTTTCTTGTTCCTTTTTCCCATCCTGTCCTTCCTATAGGAGCAAAATAGGGCAACTTACAGAAGTTCATGGCAGGCAAAGTGAGCTCACTCAGCCCCAAAAGGGTGGTTTGGGGACCTTTCAGTTCTGTCTGCCTTATGCTATTTTTTGGTTTATAATTCTGATAGTGCCTCCTTCTAGCCTTATTTGAGAGTTTCCTGATTCCATGATTAGACCTTGGTCTTCTAGTGGGAGAAAACATCCATGTTTTTCAGAGAAGGCAAAGAGATTCTATAGCTGAAGTATTAAAACCAATTGGGCCCTGGCCACGTGGACATTGCCAAGCCTCCATGATATTACTTTGAGTTGCTTCAATGGTGCAGATCTAAGATAAATGGGAAGTATTTTTTCAGCATTCCTATAAAATGTCTTTACCTTCTGGGGAAGTCTCATGAGTTTAATGGATTACGTGAGTGTTTTATGTTTTTATATTTGTTCATTGGTATATGTGAGTCTTTTGGATCTTGTACATTTTCTTTTCTTTTTTTTTTTTAAACCCTTACCTTCTGTCTTGGAACCAATACTCTGTATTGCTTCCAAGGCAGAAAAGTGGTGAGGGCTGGGCAATGGGGGGAGGGGGGGTTAAGTGGCTTGACCAGGATCACACAGCTGGGAAGTGTTTGAGGTCAGATTTGAACCCAGTACCTCCCATCCCTAGGCCTGACTCTCAGTCCACTGAGATACCCAGCTGCCCCCTGGATCTTGTACATTTTCTATAGTAAGTGGAATAAAAATGGTCATAATACCTAATGTTTTGGGGTGTAGAGGTGTACCCCTGGGGTTCAGGAAAGATACCTTTTGCGAGAATGCAAGACTCCAAAATTTTGGCCAGGAAGACAGCATGAGTGGAGCAACCTGGAAAGTTACTCTCTGAATGCCTCCATTCTGGAGTTTTTATATTCTTATACAGCAGTGGGGACCACTCTAGAGCAAGGGGTTGGGGGGGGGGTTAGCCCGAGGGCATGGGGGTGGTTCTCAAGATTTGGAGGATGAATGGATGAGGTGTGTCTCTTTGTCCTTCTCAATTCAATGTGATCATCAAAGGAGGGTAATCTTCAAGGTCAGGTGTGTTGGGTTGGGAGTCTTGAGGGCATAGGGGAGAGGAATTTCCCCATAATAGTTTGTGTGAGTTTATGCATGTACAATGCCCTTGACACCTAATGCACATATATACTGAGTATTATCTATCAGAGGCAGCTGGGGACTGTTACCCATTTTTTGAGAAAATCCCAAACATGAGCCATAAGCTTTGTTTGTTTCCTGCAGAAAGAGAGGTCATGGCATGAACTAAAAGAAAAGGGAATCCCTTTGGGTCAGGCTCTAAGAATTAAAATCACTCTCCCAGTGATAGAGTCTTTTGGGAGGGGACCCTTTGCTACCAGTGCCACCTATAAATTTCCCATCAACCCCTTCATTGTTTTTCTATTGTTTCAGTCACTTTGACTCTCCATGATCCCATCTGGGGTTTTCTTCGGAAACATACTGGAACAGTTTCCCATTTCCTTTTCAGTTCATTTTAAAGATGAGGAAACTGAGGCAGACAGGGTTAAGAGACTTGCCCAGGGTCAACAGCTAGTGCCTAAAGGCAGATTTGAACTAAAATGGATTTTCCTGACTACAGGCCTGGCTGGTACTCTCCACTGTGCTTTAGGGGGGACAAGGACTGGCTGCCTGGCCTTAATCCCCTTCCTCTAAGGTTGTACATTGCCCTTTTTAAAAAATATAACTTTGGTTCTTCCTTCTTGTGACTTCCTTTTTTCCTTAGATACTTACTTAGTGACTTTCATGACTGCCAGTCTTGGTGTTTGTCCTCTTTGTCTGATGTCCTTGATATTCATTGTAATTCCATTTTTACTCTAGTGTTGAGATAGTTGGTGGAAGGGTTTGGGGGAAGGAGAGTGAGAACAATAGCTTACAGTGAACTTTGTCCCTTGAGTCCTACAGCCCTCCAGGATGGACTGTCAGCATTCTTTGACCTTCCTTTTCTGAGTCTCTACACTCTCCTGGTGCCTTTGGCAATCTCTTTTAGTTTGTCAGCCAATATCTGCTAACTTGTAAGCTGATAATAGCTTCCAATGTTAGCCTTGGGGAGTAGGGCTGTGTTGCATTTTAATAGGGAACTCTGGAGAGACCTTAGAGAATCAGTTTATAATAGTGACATTTCAAGCCCTTTGACAGGTAAGAGGGCGGCCACATTTTGGGACAAATGGGGGCGGTCCAGATGTCATACTCTAGCTTATTGCCACATCCTCAATGTGGTTGCTGACATGATCTTCCTAAAGCCTGGATCTAACTAGGTCACCTACTTACATAATAATAATAATGATAATAAGAATCAATATTTATATAGCCTTAACTATCTGCTAGGTATTGTGCTAAGTGCTTTACAGTTATCTCATTTGATCCTTACAACAACTGTGGCAGGCAGGTGCTTTACTACCCTCATTTTACAGATAAAGAAACTGAGGCAAACAGAGGTTAAGGCACTTGCCCAGATTCATCCAGCTAGAAGTATCAGAGGTCAAATTCGAATTCAAGTCCTTGACTGTAGACCTGACACTGTATCCACTGTGCCATCCATCTGCCTCAATACTTATTATCTGAAGGATCAAATATAAACCCCTCTGTGTGGCAGCCCCCACACGATCTTTCTGGTCTTCTTATTCTTTATTTTCCTCTATGCACTAAACAATGCAGCTATAGGGGCCCCCTTACTTTCCTGTAGAGGATAACTCTCTCTTTCATTTCTGTGCATTTGCACCAACTGTTCCCCATGTCTGTAATGTACCCCCTCTTCACCTTTGCCTTGGAGTACAATATCCTCACCTGGCATTACACTGTGGACTTTGGGCTGAAAAATTCAATGCCTTCTTTCAAGACTTGGCTCAAATCCTACTTTCTGAAGAGGTTTCATCCATTCCTTTTAAGCTACTAGGCACTAGTACCTTCTGCTACTCTGGAAATATCTTCTATGCACTTAGCTTTGACGTGGCATCTCCTCTATCAGAATGGCGGCTCCTTGAGGGCAAGGACTGTGTGTGTGCGTGTGTGCGTGTGTGCGTGTGTGCGTGTGTGCGTGTGTGTGCGTGTGTGCGCGTGTGTGTGCGCGTGTGTGTGCGTGTGTGTGTGCGTGTGCGTGTGCGTGCGTGTGTGTGTGTGTGTGTGTGTGTGTGTGTTTATGAGCCTTCCTTTCTGTCCTAGTAACAACTCTAAGGCAGAACCCAAATCCCCCAAACGTAAGACCTGGAGTTCTATCCAGTGATAGTGATAGTGACCCAACTAACTGCCCCAAAGACTGTGTTTTTGACTTTCCTTTGTCCTTCTAGTGCTTAGCACACTAATGTTATTGTTGTTCAGTAGTTTCAGTTGTGTCTGACTCTTCCGCAGACTCCCATTTTCTTGACAAACCACTGGAGTGGTTTTCCATTTTCTTCTCCAGCTCATTTTAAGAATGAAGAAACTGAGGCAAACAGGGTTAAGTGACTTGTCCAGGGTCACACAACTAGTAAGTGTCTGAGACTAGATTTGCCATTTCCTTCTCCACTTTATTATACAGATGAGGAAACTGAGGCAAGCAGGCTTAAGTGACTTGCCCAGGGTCACAGAACTAGTGTCTGAGGATGGATTTGAATTCAGGGAGAGGCACTGATTTATCCACTGGTTGCTCAGTATGGCACATGGTAAGTGCTTAGTAATTTTGCCTTGATTGACTAATTGATCTACTTTACCTAATCTTAGGGTCCATCTATAAAAATACTCACATGGGTAGAGCACAGTTGGAACCAAAGTGAGTACTCATCAACAGGGGAGTGAGTGAACAAACTTGGGTATATGAAGGTAATAGATTGTTATTGTTCAGGAAGAGATAATGAACATGAGGAACAGAGGTAAGGGAAACTTGGGAAAGCCTCTCGGAACAGCTGCAAGATGAAGTAAACAGAACTGGGGAAATAACATAAACCAAGATTACAACAATGTAAATGAAAAGAACACTAAAGGCAAGCAGAACCCTGAGGAATTCAATGATGGATTGTTCTTAGAGAACATGTAATGAAACACCTCTTCTGGGAGGGGGCCAGTGGAGGAGAATACTGCATACATTGTCAGGCATTGTATTGGCTATTCTTACTAAACTATTTTCATTCTTTACTGGGGAGGCTTAGTGTTGAAAAGGTATATCTGGAAATCATTTGGTGTTAGGGAAAAAAAATCAATAACTATTATTTGAAAGAAAAAAGAAATCACCCAGAGTTCTCTGAATATAATATCAACAATTGGCATAATGTCAAGGAACATTCAAGGAGAGTCATCATGGGTGTAATGGAGAGAATGGTGGCCTAGCAGGGCCATACTCCATCACTGTTTAGCTGGATGACCTTGGACCTCCGTTTCCTTGCTCCTAAAAAGAGAGCTTTGGCCTAATTGCCCTCTATGAGCTCTGCTATCTCTAGCTTTGTAGGAGTCTATAAAATAGAGGAGTTACACAGACTGGAAAATATTAAATGAACAAAAAAATTATAGTGACTTTGAAGGATGAGGGCTAAGATATAGATTCTATCACTTTCTCAGAGGTGCTCTAAGATAAGGAAGGGTAATGGAAAATTCAATTTTTGGACCAGGTATTTTAGAAAATCTTCATGATATTTTTTCCCTCTTTTCTTTTCCCTTATATATCAGAAACCAAATAGGCATTTCTATAAAAGATACCAGGGGATTTTATTGAAGTATCCTTGGAAGCCACAGAGGTGACTTAAAATCTCTTCAGCTCCAAAAAGCTTTCCTGAGTATCTTTTCTCCTCCTGTAGACTTCCCACTATTACATATTTCTCTACCCCTCACACCTACCACCCAAGATGCTTCTTTCTGTATGCAGTTTTAAAATTGGATGACGTGTCACTGAAGAAATTAACAAAGAAAAAAACTCTCTTGAGGGTGGAGAGGCCCTGGCAACTTAGAGCAATTCAAAGGAAAATGATCATTTTGGGTTCCAAAAGCCTGTGTTGCAATTCTTAATCCCTTGCCATAGCTCTCTGCCTCATTGCTTCTCCATCTATTCTCAATTCTCTTCAGAACACATGGATTCCTCCCCCCATCTTCCCCCTTTCCTGGTCTGAGCCACTCATATGCTCTCTCCTTCTGCTATTGTTTATTATTCAACCTGGGGAAGCATGTGGGAATAGATGACAGATGTGATGCCAAGGATAACTGCGTTATGTAATGCAGAAGACTGGGAGATAGGCAAAAGGACTTTATATCTACATATATATGTGTATATATTACATATATATATATATAAAGAGAGAGAGACAGAGAGAGAGAATCAAGTGGACTTTATATATAAATATATAAAGAGAGGGGAGGGGAGAGAGACAGAGAAAGGGAATCAAGTGGACTATATATACATATACATATAGAGAATCTATGTGTATATATACTCCTATATATATATATATAGAGAGAGAGAGAGAGAGAGGGACAGTGAGTGAGAGACAGGGGAGAGAGAGAGAGAATCAAGTGGACTTTATATATGTCTATATATATAGAGAGAGAGTAAGAGTCAAATGGACTATATATAGGCACACATATATGATACAACATGAGATAAATGTATTTTGGATATAATACATGATAAATATAGAATAATATATACATATATTAAAATATTATAAAGATGTGACTATAAAATGAATAGTTAGCTAGGTGGCGCAGTAGGTAGAGTTCTAGTCCAGGAGTCAAGAAGACTCATCTTCATATGTTCAAATCTAGGCTCAATGACTAGCTGTGTGACCCTGGGAAAGTCACTTGACCTTGTTTTACTCAGTTTCTTCATCTGTAAAATGAACTGGAGAAGGAACTGATGGCAAACGACTCCAGTGTCTTTGCCAAGAAAACCCTAAATTGGGTGATGGAGAATCAGCTATGACTAAAGAACAACAACATAGAATGCCTGGGAAGTAAAGCCTCTCTTTCAAAGGACTCTTCAAGCCAAGATCAAGTAAATAGTCTATATTCTTCAGTGCCCTTCAAAAAGTACTATAAAAGTATTTGCCAATAGGAAGGACAACTAAACTGATAAGAGGGATTAGGAGGGAGGTTCAAAGGATTAGATTTAGAGTTGGAAATGAACTTTAGAGGCTATGGAGTTCAAATTCTAGAGAAGTTTGATCTATACTGTGACTATTTGTTACTCAGTCATCTCAGTTATGTCTGGCTCTTTCATGCTTATGAATTATGCTTAGTTGTGTAAATATCACAGCTAATCACTTAACCCTGTTTGCCTTCAGTTTCCTCATCTTGGATAGAGGACCAGCCCTGGAGTTATGAGGGGACATGAGTTCAAATCCAACCTCAGATACTTACTAGCTATGTGACCCTGGGTAAATTACTTAACCCTGTTTTCTTCAGTTTTCTCTTCTATAAAATGAACCAGAGAAGGAAACAGCAAACCATTCCTGTATCTCTGACAAGAAAACCTCAAAGGGAGCCAAACAAAGGCAGGTATTCCTGAAACAATTGAAAAACAAATATTCATGGTATTGACCAAAGTGGTGGATTTGTTCACCATATCCCTAAATATTAGGAATTAGGACAAGGAGGAACCTATTGAAACACAGTTGAGAAAAATTTGTTGTTTCATTCATTTTACATATGTAATATTATGAATATATGTGAAGAAAGAGGTTCCCAACTATATATATGTATCTCTTGATTGAGCTTTCAATCAATAATTTTAATTGAAAAATTAAAAAAACCTTTACATTATGTTTTAGAATGGATTCTAAGTATTTTTTCCAAGGCAAAAGAGCAGTATGGGCTAGGTAGTTAGGGTCAAGTTACTTACCCAGGATCACATGACTAGGAAGTGTTTGAATTCTGATTTGAACCCAGGGCCTCCCAGCTTCAGGCTTGGCACTCTACCCCCTGAAAGAAAAAGACTGGTCAAAGTATTTTCTGAGCCATTGCCTTTATTTGGGGGCCAGGGCACACAAATCAGAGGGCTGCAGAGTCCCCAGTTAAATCTGAGAGGCACCTGATCATCAATTTTGACAGATATTTTTAAGGGCAAAAAGAGAAACTTGCAGAGTATGGGTGTGGGTGGGTGGGAAGACTTAGAAGGTTCATAGGTGACATAAGTGACAGGAACTTACAAGTCATGGAAGAGTCAGGACACTTTGACTTGGGTTTCTGATAGGAACATCCCAATTTCTGAGAAATCTCCAACTATCCTTCTAGGCTTCCTGCCTTTTGTCATGAATTAATTTGATATAAAGAATAGTATCGTGTAATACAATCACATACTTACCAATAATGTTGTAACACACTTATGGATAGTGAAACACATGTAATATTGTTACTCAGCAACTACTTTGGAACTACTTTTTTTTTTTTAAACCCTTATGTTCCATCTTAGAATTGGCTCCAAGGCAGAAGAGGGGTAAGGACTAGGAAATGGGGGTGAAGTGACTTGCCCAGGATCACACAGCTAGGAAGTGTCTGAGGCTAGATTTAAATCCAGAACCTCTTGGCTCTAGGCCTGGCTCTCCATCCACTGAGCCACCCAGCTGCCCTGGATTACGTTCTTATTCCAGCTACATAAGCAGACTTTTGCCTGGAACTATATTCTTGTTACAACTCACATGGTTGCAAAGTATCAAACTGCAGGGATTCTTAATACAAATGAAAGGCTGCTTTAATTAAATTTCCTTCTTATACCACTGAGCCACCTACTTGCACTGGAATATATATTTCAAAAGGTCTGTATCGTGAAGGGGTTTCATCATCTCACTCATTAGACTGTGATCTCCTTGAGAGCAAGAACTGTTTTTTGAAGGCTTTTTTTTTGGGGGGGGGGCCGGTCTTTCTTTGCATCCTTAGCCCTCAGCACAGTGCCTGACACATAGTTGGTGCTTAGAAAATGTTGGTTTACTGACTAATTAAATATAAAGAAAGTTATTTGTGTAAATAAATGTAGACAAGTTCTATTTGAAAACAGTGAATTTAGGCTAAAAAGAGAGGAGGATTCCTGCTGGGGAAATATTGTTGTCCCTTGTTATATCATGGTTCACTTATCCTGGCTTCACTGTATTGTGGTTTAAAAAAAATCCAATTCTCTATCTGGGAGTCACATTTATCATGGCACTATTGGCTGATGTAATGAAAGGCGACCAACCACAGCGCTGTGTTCTGTATCCTGGGTGCTGATTGGCTCAGTGACTGTAGGGTAATAAGTGTGGAAAAGGTTTATAGGAGAGTGGGAAGGGTTTATAAAGCCTTAAAATATACAAATAATAAAATAAATATAGCACTGCCACTTTGTTGATTTTCACCTACCCTGGGGCATATCTGGAACATAACTCCTGCAATAGGTGAGGGGCCCCTGTAGTGACAGATGAGGTTGAATGGGGAAGGTCCATCTGAATTATAGAGGGAGAGCCTTGAACTTGAACTGTAGAAGGCTGAAGAGTTGCAATACTATTCATCTGAAGTAGTTGCTTCCTTTACAAAAGAAATCTCTTTGGTTGTTGTGTATATTGAGCCCAGAACCTTAACGTCTGCATTTATACAGTTCCACTTCCATGTTAGGTAGGTTTCCAGAAATTGCTCTTTAGCTTGTGACCCCATCCAGACTAATATCATTTTGTAACACCTATTCAGAACTCTATAGACAAGATAACAAATTCAGCCCCCATACTAACAACACCCTGAATAAACTCTGGCTTTATTTTACTCCATAGAAAATTCAAAACACAAAGGATTTGCACTGGAGTCCATAATCAGTGAAGACAGTTCTGTTTCTCTCTCAGGAAAACTACACCTAGGGACTGCTCTGTCTTCTATTATTTTAGTGCTATTCAATGGTGTGTGTGTGTGTGTGTGGGGGGGTTCCCCACAGCTTTTTTTTTTTTTTTAGTTCTTCAAAGTCAGAACAAAGGTATCTTTCTTTAACATTGTTAAACTGATCAGATTCCTCAGGGTCAGACTAGAGTGACTGAGTAGACTTTTTAATCTAGGTAATTCTAACAGCCACCCTCTTGGTGGCCTCCAACATACTATGTTAGGATTCTGTGATTTCATTTAACCAAAGGGAAAGGGTGGGGCATGTGGATATCTTCTTTTATGGGATTAGGGTTTTAATTCTTATTTTCCATTGGGTTTTATGAACCTAGCCTGAATTTTAGTCAACCGCCTGAAGGCTAGCATCAAACATGTCAGGATCTCTACCCAAGTTCTGAAAAAAAAAAAAAAAGGTCCCACGAGAAATCTTACAGAATTGTAAGATCTCAGAGTTGGAAAGGTCCTCAGTGGCCATTTGGTTCAGCCCATTTCTGAATAAGACTGTGCTTCTGAGAAATGGTCATCGAACTCACCCACTCTCACTAAGAAGTCTAATCCACTTATATTTTCTTTGTCTTTTGAGATAATTGGAGCTGTTTCCAGTTGTCTGGATATTATCTCTCTCTTTTTTTAATTAATTAATTAATTTTATTTTATTTTTTAAACCCTTACCTTCCTTCTTGGAGTCAATATTGTATATTGGCTCCAAGGCAGAAGAGTGGTAAGGGTTAGGCAATGGGGGTCAAGTGACTTGCCCAGGGTCATACAGCTGGGAAGTGGCTGAGGCCAGATTTGAACCTAGGACCTCCCGTCTCTAGGACTGGCTCTCAATCCACTGAGCTACCCAGCTGCCCCAGATATTATCTCTTTTATAAGATTCAAGTTGGACACTTTCATCCCTTGTTATTCCCAGCCTATATATATGTATATATATAGGCTGGGAATAACCTGGGATTATATATATATAAGACGACTCATGTTGTAAAATGCACGAACTGTCTGGGCGCGTTTTGGATGGCGAGGCGCAATGCGCATTTGAAGAGTCGCTCTAACCAATCGGTGGTCTGTCCAGCATTCAGCTCCTCTCATGGCTCTGGTGATCTGTACATCCTGGATGCCTCGCCGGCGTACAATGATGTAGTCAATGAGATGCCACTGTTTTGATCTTGGGTGCATCCACGTTGTTTTATATTGGTTCGCCATTCTGAACACAGTGTTCGTGATGGTGAGTTCGAACTCTGAGCATTTGCTTAGTAGCAGTAGGCCGTTGTTGTTCATTTTGCCCATGCCGTGTTTGCCGAGCACTCCTTTCCATCTTTCATGGTCCTGGCCAACACGGGCGTTGAAGTCTCCCAGTAGTATCAGCTTGTCATTTGTGGGCACTGAGTGCAGGACAGCACTCAGGTCAGAGTAGAACTGCTCGATGGTCTCCTCTGTGCTGGTCAGTGTAGGGGCATATGCGCTGATGATTGTGGCATACCGGTCTTTGCTGAGAGGCAAACGGATCTTCATGAGCCTCTCGCTGATGCCCACAGGCAAGTCTGGCAGCTGTTTGAGCAAACTGGTCTTGATGGCCAGGCCAACACCGTGGATTCTGTCTTCATTTGTGGCTCTACCTTTCCAGAAGAAGGTGTATCCAGTGGTGGGTTTGCTGAGTGATCCCTCTTCTGGTAAGCGTGTTTCGCTTAGGGCTGCGATGTCGATGTTATATCGCGATTAGATTAGAGCTGTTCTTCTCTCAGGTCTTGGGGTATTCTCTCTATCAAGTATTGTTCTGATGTTCCATGCTCCTAGTAGGAGTTTCTTTGTATTTTGTTTCTTTGATTTCGACCGCTTAAAGGGGATGACTTGCCAGCCGCGGTGTGCTGACCAGGTGTTTATAGGGCAGGCAATGTTTGGGACACCTTTTCTAGTCTCCTCCCTTGATTAGGGTGAGCAGTGCTGTCTTAGAGAGGGCTGCTCAGTCGCCCAGGATGCTGCCAAACGTCCCTGCTGCCCACAGGGCCGAGCGACCACTGGTCCGTGGGCCACCTACGTGCAGGATTGGGACTACAACTGCCAGTGGTCACCTCCACCTGTTGCATCGTCACTCCCCCATCGCCGCAGGTCTTGAAGAGGGTGGACGGGGTTAGGATAGATGAGTGTGCATAAAGATACTTGTGCGTGAAAGAGATTTAAGTGGAAAAGTTGATACACAGAGACAGTCCCACTCTCTCGACATTGGAAGCCTGGGTCCAGTGGCACGAAAAAATTGTTACGTCTGGAGATTTCCTCAGCTGCATTGGATGGCCATGTTGTCTTTTGTGCTCCAACATGCCCTAAGCACTCCACAGTGCTTCTCTGCATCACCCTCTTAGCTGTTGAACCTTCTTATTGGTTTCTTCTGTCTGTTTAGCCGAAGCAGTCTTCACATGCTGGGTGAGCAAAGCCCTGGTTCACCATGGGTCCACGACCCGATGGCTACCCTCACAAGGTTTGGCCGGCCTGTTGAAGCTGTTGCCCGGGGTGTGGCCGCTGCCACATGCTAGCAGTTACTGGGAGCCACAAGTGAGAGCTGGGTGTCAGGTGGGGGTCAGAGGCTGGAGAGCTGCCCTAGGAGGGCACGACAAGCCCTCCATACAACATTCCAGTCCTGCCTGGACAACAAGCTGTCTGCCAAGGGACCATTCACTGGAAGCTAAACTGGGAAATGGAACCAGTTCAGAGACGCAGTGAAGGAAACATCAAAGGCAGTCTTAGGCCCAAAACAATGCAACCATCAGGACTGGTTCCACGAGAACAACACTGCTATTGAAGACCTATTGAGCAAGAAGAACAAAGCCTTTATGGAGTGGCAAAATAACCCAAACTCTGCTCCTAAAAAGGACAGATTCAAGTCTCTCCAAGCCATGGTGCAGTGTGAGATCAGGAAGATGCAAGACTGATGGTGGGGAAAAAAGGCAGAAGAAATCCAGTGGTTTGTTGATATGAAAAACTACAAACAATTTTTCAGTGCCCTCAAGACTGTCTATGGGCCATCAAAACCCACCACCACTCCCTTGCTATCCTCTGACAGTGACACTCTCATAAAAGATAAAAAAGGCATCAGCAACAGGTGGAAAGAACACTTCAGTAAGCTTCTCAATCAACCCTCTTCAGTCGACCAAAGCGCCCTTGACCAGATCCCCCAAAACCACTCCATTGAACAACTTGACATCCCTCCTTCAATAGAGGAAGTCCAAAAAGCCATTAAACAAATGAGTGCAGGCAAGGCACCCGGTAAAGACGGGATCCCAACTGAGGTGTACAAGGCCTTAAATGGAAAGGCTCTCCAGGCATTCCACATAGTACTGACCAGCATATGGGAAGAGGAAGACATGCCCTCAGAACTCAGAGATGCCTCCATCGTAGCCCTATACAAGAACAAAGGCTCACGAGCAGCCTGTGACAACTACAGATGCATCTCACTACTCTCCACTGCCAGAAAGATCCTCACCCGTGTTATACTCAACAGACTCCTGTCATCTGTTTCAGAGCAGAACCTGCCTGAATCACAATGTGGCTTCCAACCAGATTGCAGCACCACCGACATGGTCTTCACAGTGAGGCAAATGCAGGAAAAATGCTTTGAGCAGAACCTGAGTCTCTACATTGTCTTCATAGACCTGACAAAGGCGTTCGACACAGTGAACAGGGATGCATTGTGGGTGATCCTCAGCAAGCTCGGTTGCCCAGCAAAATTTGTCAAACTGATCCAGCTCTTTCATGCCGACATGACAGGGGAAGTCCTATCTGGTGGAGAGACTTCCGATTGCTTCAACATCTCCAATGGCATGAAACAAGGCTGTGTCCTCGCTCCAGTACTATTCAACCTATCCTTCACCCAAGTATTACGACATGCTGTGATGGATCTAGACCTGGGCTTCTACATCAAATACCGACTGGATGGCTCGCTATTTGACCTTCACCGCCTGACTGCAAAAACAAAGACAACAGAGAGACTCATCCTGGAAGCTCTCTTTGCAGATGACCGTGCTCTCATGGCCCACTAAGAAAATCATCTCCAAACCATTGTGGACAGGTTCTCCACTGCAACAAAACTGTTTGGCCTGACTATCAGCCTCAGCAAAACAGAGGTGCTGTTCCAACCTGCTCCAGGGAGGCCAACTAACCAGCCATACATTACAATCGACAGCACGCAGCTTTCTAACGTCAACACCTTCAAGTACCTGGGCAGCACCATCGCCAACGACGGATCCCTAGACCACGAGATCAATGCCAGGATCTAAAAGGCCAGCCAGGCACTCGGGCGGCTGTGCTCCAAAGTCCTCCAACACAGAGGTTTAAGCACTGCGACGAAGCTCAAAGTGTATAACGCAGTGGTCCTCAGCTCGCTCCTGTACGGTTGTGAGACATGGACACTGTACCGGAAGCACATGAAACAGCTGGAGCAATTCCACCAACGCTCCCTCCGGTCAATCATGAGGATCCGATGTCAGGACCGAATCACCAACCAGGAAGTCCTCAATAGCCAACTCCACCAGCATTGAAGTCATGGTCCTCAAAACCCAGCTACGATGGTCTGGACACGTCATCCGCATGGACCCACAGTGAATACCAAGACAGGTGCTCTATGGTGAACTGTCAGCTGGACTCAGGAAATAAGACTAACCAAAGAAAAGATTCAAGGATCAGCTAAAGTCCAACTTGAAGTGGGCTGGCATGACACCAAAGCAGCTAGAACTCGCTGCCTCTGACAGAAGCAGCTGGCGAACCCACATTAACCATGCCGCCGCCACCTTTGAAGATGAGTGACGTCGACGTCTTGCCGCTGCGCATGAATGCCGACACCAGGCCACAACCGCTCCTCCCGTTAACAACTGGCGTCCCAGGCCCCATGTGCCACAAACTTTGCGCCTCAGTCTTTGGACTTCAAAGCCACATGAGGGCACACTGTAGATAAAACTTCACAAAGACAATAGTAATTCTCGATCACCGAGAGACTACTATATATATATATATATATATATATATATATGTATATATATATAAATATATATATAGTTTGCCATGTCTGTGTATGTATTTTTTGTGCCTCAGTAGGATAATGTCAGTACTTATTAAATATTCCCATTCTCCCCTTGAAAAGCTTCTCATAACTGCTGGTGATTTATGGGTTGACAACCCCTTTCCTAACTTGTATTACAGTTTTTGTTATTAATGGAAGCAGGTGGTACAATAGGTTGAGCACTGGAACCTGGAGATGGACTAGACCAAAGTTAAAATTTTTCCTTGGTGTTAACTAGTTGTGTGACTCTGAACAAGTCATTTAATCTTTCTCTTAGCATCAGTTTTCTTATCTCCAAAATGGGAATAATAGCAACTACTTCACAGAGGTGTTGTAAGGATCAAACCAGATCATATATGTACAGTGCTTTGCAAACCTTAGAGTACATTATAAATTCTAGATATTATTGTCTAGATATTGCAGTTAAAAACTTTCATGAGAGAGTGAACTTAGGCTTAAACTTAAGTCTATTTTGATTCCACATCTCAGTTAAAATGGCACTAAGACTTTTAGGACACCCCGTATTCTAATTATTATTTGTATACATATTTCATATCCACATATGGTATATGCTCCTTTTGGGCAGGCTATCTGCAGTTTTGTTTCCATTTTTGTAGCCTCAGAGCTTTGAATAGCGCCTTATATCTAGAAGTCATTTAACAAATGCTTCTTGAAATACCTTGAATGCTCCTAGGTAGCTCCTGGGAGTCCAGGAGTCCTACCTCTCCTTTGGCTAATTCCAATCCCTGTAGTTGACACCTGAGTAAAATTTCAGTCTTTCATTCTTGTGCTGAAAAATGCCCCATTTGGCCTACAACAATTAAAAGCTTCTGAAGAAAGAAGGAGTCCTATTGGGAAGTTTGGAACAAGGTGACTTAAAGTCTACAAACAATATGTAGGCATTGGCAGAGGTAGCCAAGTAGGAAGCTGAGAAAATCAGCAGACTCTTACCAACTATTATCCTCTGTGAAATCCTCAGCTCTCTGCTCTTTTTTCCTTGAACTTCAGGGAAATGGTTCAATTTCCTCTGAGAAATCTATTCATTAGCATTTGGTTCCCTTTTAGATCAACCCTCCCTGTAGAAATTACCCTAGTCTATGATAAATTTAATGCTTTTAGGCTGCCTTTTTAACAGGTACTATCCCATGACTTCTCTTTTCACCAGCACCAGTGACTGAAATGCAGAAAGAATTCCAGATTTCTGACTCAGAGCCCTCTGGACCTTATTGTTTCCTTGATGATCCAGGTTATTTGGAACAAAAAAACAGACAGTTTTCATCTTCTAGTTGCTTGGCAGCTTTTAAAAATAGAATAACCACCCAAGCAGTAGGTACCAGCTATTTTGCTAGATGGCCAGGGAGCAAAATCACAGTGATTGGCTCTGAACTGAAAATGATAGGTTTGAAGTCCACTCTCGACTGATCACCCAAATTCCCACTCACACCTGATCTTGTTTCACCATCTGGTAGTGCTATAGCTCTGCTCCTCTCCAAAAACACATATGCACACAAACCCATGCACGTTAACCCCAATTTAGTAACTAACATCTCATGTTTCATCAGGTCCTTCAATTTCTATTAATTATATACCTATTGGAGGTGCTGGAAGTGATAAGGATGACAAAGAAAATAGATAATAGACGTCTTCAGAAGGATAGAACCTGAAAGGGTCATGGAATGGAAGACATTATCACGTACTTGAACCTCCCACATTTTGGCTTTTTTGTCTTTGGGAGAGAGGTAGCAGCAGTTGTAGTAACAAGGGGACAATGTTATGAGCTTCAGAGTACTAAGAAGTAAGCACCAGGTGCTGTCAATCAAATGCTCATTTTTTTTTAACACCTCCCCTTTCATTTGCATGCATACCTCCTGACACAAGAGGGTGCTTTGGGATAACTGTCAAACTCTGTTTCTCACAGAATTTCTTTTCTTCCCTTAGATCTGTCCTTGGCAATCACTTAACCTCATTATGCCTCCATTTTTTCAAGAATAAATTGAAGAGGATTAGACTTGATGACCAATAAGGTCCCTTCTGGCCTTTTATCAATGATCCTATGGGTTCTTACCCCAGGGTCTATGAATTAAAAAAAAATAATAATTCTAACTACTTCTAATATAATTGGTTTCCTTTGTAATCCTATATGTTTTATGGCTTTAAAACATTTTTCAGTGAAGGGTTGCATAGACTTGACTGTCCTGCCCAAGGGTTCCATAACTCACAAAAAGGTTAAGAACCTCTTATCTAGGGTACTTATGTGTGGTTTACCTAACTAGATCTAGACTCAGTCCAGGTTTCATTAGGACAGTGATGGTGAATGTTTTAGAAACAAAGTGCCCAAACTTCATCCTCACGCTGCATGTCAGCATTCTCCCTACTACCCCCCTTATCCCAGAGAGGGAAGGGAGGGATCACTCCCATTGGGCTGCTGGGCATGGGGGGGGAGTTATATGAAAAATGTCCTCAGGAGGCATTGAGAAGTGGAAGGCAGCAGCCCCTTCTGGCATACTCTGGCAGTGCCATAGGTTCTCCAACATGGCTAGAAAAACTCCCCTTCATTGAATGCAAACTAATTATATAAATAGGACTAATTTAATTTTTATACTTATATTCTCCACCCCCCCATACCTAGTATTTAGTAAGCACTTAAATAGTTGTTCATTGATTGATTCTTTACTATAAAAATTAAATTTAAATGTCAATTAAAATATTATATTTTAGGAGATTTATTAATGATAATTAATAATCAAGGAATAAAGGGGATACAAAATAAAGACCACGTGCCCATGGCTGATCAGCCGGTTCAAACACCCACCTTACCACCACCAAGCTCAGGACAGGAAGTAAAGAGGTGGGACCCTCCATGTCCCTGCCTAATATCCCCTGTCTACAGGAAGTACATAACAACAGAAAGTCAGTGGGCTCCTAGGAAATGTAGTTCTCTTTTAGGGCAACAGATTTTCAATTAAACATTACCACAGGACAAGTCAATAAGCATTTATTAAGTTCTTCTCATATGTTAGGTACTGTGTTAAGCACTGGAGAAGGGAGGAGATACAAAGAAAGGCAAAAAAAAAAGTCTCTGCCCTAAAGGAGCTTATAGTCAAATGTCACTGGCTATGTGCTTCATTTATTCATTTCTATAATATATTAAGACTTTATTTGCAATATTAGAAATAAACAGGTAAATACTGTTAATGTGCCCATCCCAGATATCTTCCAAGTGTGTGCCATTTTCAAGTGCGTGCCATTTTCTTTAAACCTGACAACCATCCATCTGGTGGCTGGCCAAATAAACCAGAAACCAGCCTCCCCTTTGCTCCCCCCAACTGCTCCTATGAGAAACCAGTAAGGGATTAATACAAGACCTTTTCCACTTACTGCAAAATTTCTTAGTGGATCTGTGTCCAGTGGAGGTGAGAGAGGCACAATGGGCCACACTGGGACTAAATATTCTGGGCTTTAGGTGAGGGGTACAGGTCCTATAAACATGGAACTAATAAGTTTTCTTCTGGGAAGCTACTGCTTCTACTTCTCATCCCCAATACCTGTACATGGCACATTGGGCACTTAAGAATAAGGTGGTGACTGGGTGGAGTTTTTTCTTTGGGACCTTCAATGATGCCCTGGTCTCTCAGGCTAGTCCAGGTGGAGGGAGAAGGATGCTGCATTCAGTGTGTTCTAGCAGAATTCCATTTCTTTTGTTTCCCTCTCTTTGAACTTCCAAAGTCTATGCCCTTGGCTCTGACCTCATGCCCACTGGCAGCTTCCTTTACCTTCCTCCTGCCCCCAGGCAGCTCCCCTCTGGGTGAGCATGCCCAAGGCTTGTCCTGTACACAGTTAATATGGGAGAACATCAGAAACGGACTTAAAAACCTTCTTCCAGTCTGTTCTCAATTGTTCTTAGAACAGATGCAATCCTGTCATCATTAGCAAGGCTAAAATTAAGTGTGCTGAGCAGCATTCCAATCTTGTAATCTTTTGCAAAGTGAGGATGACACTTTTAACCTGCCAGAGTTGATTTGTACTTGCAAGAAGTGCCTGGGGAAGCTCTTGGCTCAGTCAAATTGTCAAGTGTGGATTGAACCTCTATTGCATGCCTGGCCTTGTGCTAGGCACCCTGGGGGACATCAGAGGAGATGTCCTTGTCCTTGAGGATCTCTTTAGTTCAGGTCACAAGATGCATTATTATGAAACAAATAGAGATCATTCCAGGGAAGTTTATAATCAAATGCTAGACTGTGAGATACTGACTACAGTGAAGCACAAGAATTCAGGTAAGAACTGGAGCAGTCCTGGAAAGCTTCTTGAAGGAGATGGAATTGCAAGTCAGCAAGACTCTATTAAGCATCTCCTAGATGTTAGACATTGTGCTGGGTCCAAGGCATAAAAAAGAAAGAAAGAAAAACTATTTTTGTCCTCAAGAAACAAACATTCCTGTATATATCTTGTTTGCTAATAGTTGTTTTTATATTCTTTTCCCTAATAAGCTATGAACTCTTTAAGAATAGTTGTTGAATGAGTAGCTTCAGTAGCTTTAGTAGAGAGCCAGGCCTAAAAACAGGAAGTCCTGGGTTCAAATCTGGATTCATACACTGAATTGTGGGACCTTGGGCAAGTCTTATAACCCTAATTGCCTAGCCCTTACCACTCTTCTGCCTTGGAACCTATATTTAGTATCAATTCGAAGAGAGAAGGTAATATAATTTTTAAAGAATTGAGAATTGAGAATATTTTTTGTTTTTCTTTGTAACTCTACTGCTTAGTATAGTGCCTATAGGGTACATAGTAGGTGCTTAATAAATGTATGTTGAATTAATTTGATTGTCCATTGCTAGAGAAGTAAAAGGCTTATACAACCAAGGGAACTCAAATGCTTATTTTTATTTTACACTTAACAAATACCAAATAAAATGTTTTAATATACATTGTAGGGATAGTTGGTAGCTCAGTAGATAGCGTGCCAGGCCTGGAGATAGGAAGCTTCAGATACTTCCTAGTGTGAATTTTAAAACTATTCCACCCTAATCAGACCATTCTTTAGAAGATTTGATTTAGCTATTTCCTGATCAATAACAATAGAGATACTTAGAATAACAGAATCAGGTCTTGGAAACTACATTTCTCCTCTCTTCTTAGTTTAACAAGATTTTGAAGGTCTGCATCAAACTCAAGATTTAATTATCTAAGGAATGGCCTTCAACAGACATGTGCAAAAAAAAGGACAGACCTCTGGGCTGTCCTAAGTCAAGCTAGGTCCTCATTGGTACAGATGAGATGCAGAAAAGTAATGTAAAAATGTCCATATAAGGTGCGTCACTTCCTGTCCCTTCCTTTTTCCCTGGAGAGGCGACTCTGGCTGGCAGTGTGCTAGGCATTCCAACATCTTGGGAGTAGTGGCAGTTATTTGTCTGGGTTTTGGTGGTGATTTTGTCCTTGACCTGATTCAGGTTCAGGCATCTCAGCTGAGCCCCTTTTGGAGTTCAGGTTGATTCCTTCCTCCTTCACACTCCAAACCCTTACTTTCTAGATCTTCTAATTTTCCCGCCCAGTATCAGCCAGGTGGGGGAGAAATCCTTCACCCTTTCCTTCTCCCTTCTTCTTAATCTTCTCCACTATATCAATCATTCACCATAAAATTTGGCAGCTGACTTGGGTATTTTATTATTTGGACTTTTCATTAGAATTTTTATAAATAAAATTCCTGGTGACCTAAATTAATTATACATTCAGTCTCAGCCATAATTTCTCTCTTTACACTAGGTGTATGATTGTGGGCAAGACATTTAACCCCAGATGCCTAGTCCTTATCACTTTTTTATACACACACACACACACACACACACACACACACACACATACACACACAGTAGAACAGAAGGAGAGTATTATGCCTATGAGGTCTCCAATGAGGTCTCCAATTTCCAATTTCCAGTGGAACAGAGTGCTAAAAACTGGTGGGAATATAAGGAAAGATCTTCTATAACAGATGTCCTGTAGGAGGTGGCACCTAATAGAGTCTTAAAGGAATTCAATTATTTGAAAAGGCAAATGAGAGCAAAGAGTGCCTTCCAGGCTTGGGGACAGGTTGTGTAAAGTCATGGGATCCCAGAGACTGAATGCTAAGATCAACAAATAAGAAGTAGGATGACATGATTGAAATTTGTGGGTACCATCTAGGTAAGCACATAGTGCTTGCTAGGTGCTGGTGGAGAAGGGAGAATCTGGGGTCAGGAAGACCAACTAAAAGGTAATGAGGAATTGAACTAGTCAGAAAACAGTAAGGCTGTCTTCTTTCATATTATCAAAGTTTTCCCCTGGTTTATTTACATTCCAAGTTGCTGACAAACATCTCCTGTTGTTTGTTAGAAGTCTCTCCCTTGTTGTCCAATCCCAGAGACCTCCTTTCTTCTTTCTTGAAATGCTATAAAACCTATAACCCTTCCTCCTCCTTCCTGGACTTCATTTTATCCCAAACTACCACATGGGATTGAATTCTCTCTCTCTTTTTTTTTAAACATTATTTTATTTGGTCATTTACATGAATTCTCTTTTAAAAGAAATAAACAAATTTTCTGAGCACACTGTGACTCTTTGGTTTTCAGGGGTATAGGATAACTGTTCATCTTTGGTTTTTAAGGGTTGACAGGATACAAAGAATAACACTCGCTTTAAACTTAGGGGCTTTACATTCTAGTGAAGAAGACAACAAGGATATCATAAGTATAAACAGAATATATAGGTTAGTTCAAGACAGAGGGGGAGCACTAGCAATTGGGGAGATCAGGAGTACAGGATGATACAGTTATCAAGCTGTAACTCAAGTGCTGAAGGAACACAGTGTTGCTCTGTGTGATGTGCATTCGGCACAATTTCTCAGAGAAGGCTTCATAGTGGATATGTCTTGCCCTAGACAATAATAACTGACAATGAAGACAACAGTTAAAGTGTATGTAGGAGGACATTTGAGGGGGTGATGTTAGTGGTAGAAAACCATGAGTCTTAGACATTGTAATGTAAAGGGAAAAAGTTAGGAGATATTAAGAGCTAATATTTATGTCATGCCTCAAAGAAACCCAAATACTCTCTATACATTTTATATACCATTTCTCAAAGAGAAGGCTATTCAAATTCAGAGGATTTAAGTGACTTGCCCTTTAAGTTACACAGCTATTAAATAATGTTGGTGGTGGAATTCAAATTCAGTCTTACTGATTTTAAGTCCAATATTCTAGGCCTTTTGCTATTCTACCTCTCAGAGGAGGTATGAGAGCAAAGTATTTAGAGCCTCTTTAGAATGAATGCTCTAAATCCATTCATTCACTCATTCAAAAGCCACTTATTAAGGGAATCTAGGGGACTCAGTGGGTAGAGCACCAGACCTAGAGACAAGAGGTACTTGGTTCAAATTTGACCTCTGACACTTCCTAGATGCATAACCTTTGGCAAGTCACTTGACCCCAATTGCCTAGCCCTTTTCGTCTTCTGTCTTGGAACAAGGACTCAGTATCAGTTCCAAGACTGAAAAGTAAGGGTTTAAAAAAAGTCATTTATTTAGAATACTGCTCAGTAATGGGGGAGATATGACCATGAATATACTAGAATATATTTAAAAACCTGATCACAAAAGAAACATTTTCAAATTTAATCTGCAGTATTAAAATATTCTCCATTTTCTTAAATCCAGACAATTAACAAAACAGTAAATAAAGCCCAATTTGTAGCATTTGCTGATATCTGTAAATGTTCACACTGAGTATTCAACAAATGGGTCTCTCAAGCCAGTAGGAGCTGGTTCCAGCACACCACTGACTATAGAGATAACCATGTGATCTCTGAGTTCAGGAAACTCATAGATGGCAGTTAAGTGGGATGATATGACAAATATCAGTCTACAATGAAGAATAGAAAGTAATAAGGACTGGACATCTATACAGTGACAAAGTGCTTTCCTCACAACTCTGTGAGGTATGTAATGGAAATATTATTCTCACTTCATGGCCACAAAAGTAGGAAGTGATGGACCTGAGACTGGAACCCACATTTTCTGCTTCCAAAGTCGGTGCTACTCTGACTAGGTCATGATGCTTTGGGGATGGTTTTGAAAAGCAGAGATGGAGTGGAAAGTGGAAGAAAGTATTCTACTCCAAAAGATATGTGTAAAGAAGGACAGAGAGACAAGAAAGTTTGGAATATATATTTAATATGACTTGGTAACCTAATTTGACTGAAGTATAGAATACTCAACAACTCAGATGAAGATCAGCTGAATGATTTCTATTTGATCAAATATGTGAAAGAGAGCCACTATGATTTCCGAAATAGGGCAAAGTGATGTAAGTAGTGTTTATGCAGGCAGCTATTCCTAGCATGAACTAGAGGGGGAAAAGGTCCAGGAGGGACCATCATGAAAAGACATTGAGAGCCTCTAGTTCTAGAAGCATAATTTGCCTTGGCCTTATGCTGTGGGGTGGGCCAGCCTCCCACAGGGGATGGGGTCTTGGAGGTGGGATGGTATTGGTAGAATGATGATTGGGACACAGCTTTTGCATTCAATCTGCAGCACAGCTTTCACAGGATAAACTGCTCCATCCTGACTGAGGCCTGGCTTTATTTTATACCCTCATGATCCCACATCCTCTTGGCACACAGTTTCATTCTCAATATATATGTTTCCATAGAACATAACAACATACAGGAAGCTTAGGGAGATAGTAAATGAAACATTGTTGCTAAGTGCAGGGTCAGAGGGTAGAATCAACATGACCCAAATATAGGTTGGGGAATTCAGAGCACAGATTTGTCAGAAGTTTTTATGCCTAGAAAAGAGGGTCCTATTTAAGTGGGTATATAAGAATCCTTAGGTTTAATTTTGTAAGTGGGATCTCCTTTTAATATAATATAATAAGATAAGATAAGATAATATCTTGGGGGGACAGAGTAGGACATCTGTATTAACCCTGCAAGCATGTTGTTCTCATCTATTTTTCCTGGGGCTAAGTAATAATAATAATCAAAGCTATTCCAACAATAAGGGAATGTTAATAAAGAAAGTCACTTAGGGGGTTTCAGTGGATATTTCCATCCTTCCTGGGGGTTGCTTTGCAGTGTCCGGTTTCCACGTGTGACCGTGTCAAACAGCGTTGTCTTTGATGGCTCCTGGCAGTTGTATATGTGTGTATACACATCCCTCTCAGTGTACTTTGTTAGTGCTCTACTGTTCTTGCCATTGATGCTCTGTGGATTTGTGAGAGATTGCTATTGTTCTTACTCTAGTATCTTAGTAAATGCTTTTTGATCTTAAGCTCATTTAGTCTTCTAGCCATATATATGTTTACTTTATATATATACATATATATATATACTTATACATATATATGTATAAATAAATAAGTATAAACCTAAATACTTATATATAAATATATCCTCATATATTTAGGTAAATAAATATAAATAAACCTTTACATGTAGGTAAGTATAAATACATATTAATATATACTTATATACATATAAGTAAATAGAAATCTATATACATATAGATGTATAAATATATCTTTACATATGTAAGTATAAATATAAATATATGCCTATATACATATAAACATAAATATATATAAATATATACTTACAGAAATATAAATATATAATTATATACATCTACATATAGATATATCTGTATATATATGAGTATATATCCTTACACATAAGTATAAATATATATCTATATATGCATACACATATACTTATCTCCTATTTTAGAATCAAGACTAAGTATTGTTTCCAAGGAGAGAAATGGTAAGGGCTAGGCATTTGGAATTAAGTGACTTGCCCAGGGGCATATAGCTAGAAAGTATCTGAGACTGGATTTGAACCCAGGACCTTCCATCTGCAGGCCTGGTGTTTTATCCACTGAGTCATTTAGCTGCCCCCACTAGCCAAATATTAAAAGCTAAGTCTGAGCTTATGAGCTATAAAGCTAAGAGCCTTGGTGGAGGCTTGTAGATTTCCAGGAGAACCCTTGGATCTAAGGCAGCAGTCAGTCTTTCTGAGAAATGAAAATTGGAGAGATTTTATTCTGGATGTGATGCTATATAAGCTCCTCGGGGGAAGAGGATTATATTATAGATAGCCTTCATACCCCTGGTATCTAACAGTGCCTGGAACACAGAACCCACTTAATAAACACTTGTTGATTGATTTGTTATTTGGTGATTAATATTAAAGTACCAAACCTTCAGCAAAAATATTCCTGTCATTTTTTAAAAATTCAGTGATCTAATATTTTGAAAAACATTTGTGAGTATTGTTTCTTTTGAGGGGCCTGAACCTGTTATTTCTTTGCTTTAGGGAACTCTCAAGGTGGAAACTATTCTACTAAAGCACATCACTGACTGCTCCCTCTGCATTCTATTCCAGCATTGCCTATAGAGGTGTTTAGAGGTTCTGTGCCACCCAGAATGAGTCAAGGTTAAGACTTGCACTCAGGGCTTCTTGATTCTGAGGCCAACTCCCTATTCATTATGTCCTACTATCTCCTCTGTGTGTGTGTGTGTGTGTGTGTTGTCTATGTCTATTGTCTCAAAACAGTGTATATTCCTTTTGTAAGCAAAATAACTCTTCCCTCTGCAGATACATCACATGGCTCTTAGTTACCAAAACCATCTAATTAAATCATAATCAGCAAACTTTCCCCTGAGTAGGAAAGAAAGGCCTTGATGGCAATTATTAGGTGTGGGCTCAGCTATTTCTTCAAAAGAAAGAATGTACTTGTCTAATTTGTGTTCAGAAATATTGAGGATTCTTTAAGAGAAAATAAAAGAATGAACTAAGAGTTTTTTTTCCCCTAAAGTCCTTTGGTCTATATTAGCTCTCTGCATGTAAGGAGGTAACGATTGATTTGATCCTCCATTTTAAGTAGTCAACCACTTCTTGGGAACATATAGTAGCAGACAGAAGAATATAGAATGTTATTATGACTCTGTGAAGTCAAGGTGGTGGTTTATTTCTCAGTGGGTCCTAAATGGCTTCTCTTTTTCAGGAAGCTGGATTATTGAGCACACTGAGCAATGTTAATCTTACTTGTCTTTCTATTTTCATTTGGATTTGCTTGAAAGCCTTACCTCCTGCTAATAACAGCAACTATGCATCCTTCCCGTTTCCTTGTCTTGTCTTTGTGGTTTCTGATTATGAAAATCCATTTGCTGATTTATAGGAAGAGAGTCCATAACTGGCTAAATATGAATCCCTTTCATTGTCTAGATAATCACATAGAGTCCTTTAGTTCTCATGCTCTGCCCATAGTATTGCAGAGATAGGGAAGAAGACTAGGAAGAGCCAGGCATTTACAAACTAATAGACATTGAACAAGAGAACCCTGCAATACTTCAGTTTTATATGCCACATGTTAAAGATGCCCTTGTATGTTTGCTTAGCAGCCAGTTGTTTGCAGCTTTGTAATAGCTAACATTTGTATAATGATTTATGGTTTGCAAAATACTGCATATATATCCTCATAACAAACCTGTAAAATAGATATATATGATTATTATCCTCATTTTACAGATGAAGAAACTGAGCCTGTGAGAGCTTCAATGATTTACACAGGATAAAAAGCCAGTATATATCTGAAGTAGGATTTGAACTTCAGTTTTTTCTGATTCCAAGTTCATCAGGTACCCTAGCCATTGTACTACCTACTTGCCTCTCAATCAACTGGTAAATTGTCTTTTTTATGAATTTGAATCAGTTCCGTATATATCTTGGGGAATCAGACGTTTATCAGAGAAACTTGCTGCAGAGATTTCCTTTTCCCAGTTACCTACTTTGCTTCTAATTTTAGTTATCTTGGTCTTGTTACTAATGTTTCTCATTGATGTCACCTCTACTCTGTTATACTGGGGCCAGGACTGATATCTTTTATTTTTTTAATTTATTTTTTGGATACTTAGTAACCATCACTACTACCAAAAAATGTAACCAAACAAAGGCATAAAAATTATGTGCAAACTATAAACTTCACATTGTTTACAATTTATTTTAAGATATGCTAATATTTTTTTGAGTTCCTTTTGGATTTGTTTTACTTGGATTCGTTTTTCTTTTAATTTTGTGGTGGTTATTTTTTTTTTAAAGTTCACTTTTCATCTCATCACATATTTGCCTCAATTTCTCAAAGGACTAATATCTTTACAATGTTCTTAATGTGAGGGTCACCAGTGGGGCTCTTGGTCCATGTGTCAATGCAGGCAACTTTGGTGCTATCACTACTATAATGGAGAAGGTTTGTAGGTGGTAAAAGAAACAGGATCTAGGAGAGACAGCTGATGTTTAGGTTAGCTCAGAGAGAGAAAAAGAGGTTTGATTAGTTTCCCTCTTCAGCCTTCCCTCCTCAGTTATGGCTACTCTCACAGATTGGCTTTTGTCCCTCTCATTCTCCTCCACTACTAAAGTCAAAATGTTTCCCTCCCTCTTTAAGCTGTTCTACTCGCACTTGATTCAAATTTGGGAAATGATAACCACTTTAATGTCAATTAATTCAATTAGGGTAACACAAAGGAATGGCTGATAGGGAAAAGAATGGGAAAAGAAAATGGGAAAAAAGGGGGTCCCTTTAACTAACCCCTTTTCCCTCTTTCCTCAAGTTTGGGGGGAACTCAGGCTTTGGCAGCCTGAGCCCCCTGAGAGATAGTCAAGTTGACTTACCCTGGATTTGGCCCCTTGGCCACAGTTCAGACCTAGGGCAACAGGAGCTGAGGTAAAGTCTGACAGAGACTCCAAATGTCTTCTTCAAGTTTCTCTTCAGTAGTCTTTTCCAATTGGGAAATGTTGGTGGGGGGAGGGAAGGATATCCAGTCACTATCAGGAAAAAGGTAGGTCATCCTCAGGAGAAAGTCTTAACCAGCCCTCTCTCTTCAGCTTCTCAAAACTGAGAGTCCAACTGCTCTTCAGAAGGAACTCTCTCGCTCCTTAAGATTCCAACCTCCTGGGCCCTCCCCCAATGAGGAGAAAACTCTTCTTTTAGTGCCAGCCTCTGTCACACTACCACTATGATCACTGTTGCCATTGTTGTCAGCTTTATTATCATCATTAATTATCATCATCATCATCACTGTCATCCATACACCAGAAATTTCTCCAATTTGCAATAAAACAACCAAGGCAGAGCTCTGAGCCAATAACTTATTTATTAAAGGGATCTAGCTCCCTTCAACAAATAGTATCCCAGACCTTCCTCACTGTCTGAGTTCTCCCCTTGCTCCCCAGGACAGATTTTATAACCTTTAGGTCTCAGTCCAAATGATGTGCCATAAAGTATAAATTCTTACTGGTGGTTTCATAGTCGCATTGGTGGTTTTAAGGTAATAGGAGGGCAGATCTCTGCCCATACCCTTACAACAGGCAGAAGTTGGGCAATAATCCAGGAAGCAGAATCCCACCCCAAAGTTGGGCAATCAAGAAAAATGACAAAGGGTCATGGGGCTTCTAAAATAACCTGGAGATTTTCCATAGATGGTCACAAGAAGAACAAGATACTGTCATTTCTGCTCACAGGACAGGCTGAGTACACACCCATGCTGACTAAGAGCTCAAAACATAGGCAAAGGAATGTTTAGCTCTCCAAATTGGGTGAGGGGAAAATATCAGAGGGTGGAGGTCCTAAGGTCTGGCTGATCCCTTTCCTCATGCTGACATTAACATTTCAGGCCACATGAGTAAAGGTTCTCTAGCATAGACATTTTTGTGGTTAAGCAAGTGCACTCATGACTCATAGTGTATAATCTTTTTCTTTTAACCCTTACCTTCTTAGAATCCATGTTAGGTATTGGTTTCAAGACAGAAGAGCGGCAAGAGCTAGGCAATTGAGATTAAGTGACTTGGACAGTTAAGAAGTGTTTGAGATCTGATCTGAACCCAGGACTTCCCAGTCCTGGCTCTTCATCCACTGAGCCACCTATCTGCCTCCATAGTGTGAGGGGGAAAAGGGGTTAATTTTAAAGGGTTGAACTTGATTGTTTAAGAGTGTGGTTGCCAGGAATTTAATTAATTCCAAAGAGATTTATTTACAACTTATTTACAAATTGTAGAAAGAGTGAAGTAAGAAATTAGACAGAGGATAAGGTAAGATATCTAGCCTAAACACTATGTAATTCATCTCTGGCTCCCTGACTTAACCCAGGCAGGGGAGTTTAATCCTCAACTGGATAGGCCTTGGCCCTTGTAGCCCAGGACCTGGGGAAGTCTCTTCAGAAAAATCCAGCAGTTAAGAGTCACCTTTTCAGTCACCATGTGTCAGTCTAAGGAACAGGGTGTCAGGTCCAGTGAGCAGATCCTTCTGCCCCTATTCACCAGACTCAACTTGAAAGCATGAAGAATTGAATTGAATTCCTTCAGGAAGTTGTCACTTCCTTTTAAAGACATTTGCTCTTGCATCACTTCCTGTGTCTTCCCCTTATTTTACATCTACCAATCACAGTTGACACTGCTCTAGGACTGCCCAGAAAGCAGTCAGTTGATTCTGATTCAACACCTACTATCACACATGTGAGTCACAGACCTTCCACTCAATGATTAAGTGGGATGTTTACACTTTTGGTGATTAGCTCTAAAAATGGGAAGATCTTCCTACTCAACTTTTAAGTAGGGTGTTTTAAAAATAGTCAGAGGTTACAATTTAATCTTCACAATCAGGGGAGAGTTACTTAATTTCCTTGTTATAATCAAGAGGGAGTTATATATAATCTTTACAATAGCATACAATTTTAAACCTGTTTCTTAAAACCTAAAAAGTTCAATACAAGAATGAATCCCTTTAGCCTGATGTGAGTATAAGATGGATCAATATCAATATGATCAAATTATGTATGAATGAGTTCTTTGAATAATCACTTATGTAATCACACTGAATGAGTAATACTAACTGGAAATAAACTAGGGATAGATCAAACAGATCATGGATCACTAAATCAATCAATCAATCAATTATCATCATCATTGCTCACATTTATATAAAGCCTGAAGCAGAGTTCAATCTCAACTCTTTATAACTTTGAAAATTATCCACTACTATATCTAGCTGGTTATTGAATTTACAAAGTGAATACTATACGATACTAATGAAAGGATGGAAACAAATATTACTAAGTGCTTACTATGTACCAGGCAGTGTGCTAAGACACTTAGGATACAAATGCAAGCAAAAAAGAAAGATGGCCTCTACCTGGAAGGAGCTTATGTTCACACGAGGAAAGGCAAAAGTATTTGGCACAGGATCATAGTTTTGAAATCCAGAGGAAGTCAGAAACAGCCCAGGAGAACATCCTGAGGTCCTCTACAAAATGGTGGCACCAGAAGTAACCCACTAATGGGAAAAATGAGGGAAAGGCTTTTTAATGATAGAGGAAGATAATCTTAATGTACCCATCAGAATTCTGTTTGGAGCAGGTGTCCTAAGAAATTCCAGTGAACCTGCCACTTTTGAAAGACTTATGAAAAGGGTGGTGGGAGGCCTGAATGACCTCATTATCTTTGTAAATTCCTAGAGTGAAGGGATTATTATTATTTTTAATTGTCCTGAAGGCTTAGCAAGTACTTTTCTTATGGTAGTCATTTAATAAATGTTTATTGAATAAGAAGCTGTGTTTTCAGGTAGATAAGGTTTGAAGCATGGTTCTATTCTCAGACCAATGGTTGACTCATTTTCTTTTCTTGATCTCAGTTTCTAGTTTTTTTTCTTTCTGTAATTTTTCTCAGCTAAGGTGACCACCTTACTTTGTTGCTTCAGTGGGGAAGTCATTAATTTTTCTTTCTAGTTTTGCTCTCAAACAGAATCCCCTTCTTGTCGCTTCTAGCTAAGAGACATCCCTGACCTGCTTTTGCTCTCCTTCGCATCCATTCCTAGAACACAAAACAAGAAAAAAATGACCAAGACACAATATCTCTTTTTCTGGGGGTGGCAATCTTTGTGTCTGCTTAATTCATATAGAACAAAGTATTCATCTGTTTAAAAGAATTCACTTTAATTTCCCCTTCCCACTGGCTCTTTTAGAGCCTAAGTTTTGATTCAAATCTTCATTCAGTTACCTGTTTGTTAATTAGCAACCTAAGTTGGCTTTAGGTGACAGCCAGAATGATTCTTTAAAGGGACAGAGCTACAATTAAAAGCAGAATGAGTACTGGCCAAGGTCTTATACTAATTTTATTACCCAGTCATAATCATTAATGAAATTAGTTACATTTTCAAAAGCTCACAGGAGACTGAGGAATTGTTTAAAGGTTGGGAAAAACACCAATAAACAGCCATTTTAACCAAGGAAAGGAGACACAAACATGTATACTTTCATACTTAGAAAACTACTGGAAGAAATCAGCTGGGAAATATCTTGAGAGGGAGAGTAGGTATGAATTAACCTGACTAAATGAGATAATGCTGTAAGGTGCTTAGCATAGTTCCTGGCTTTTAGGAGATTTAATAAATGCTTATTTCCTCCCTCTCTCCTTCCTTTCTCCTTAACTTCAAAAGGAACAAATACAATCAAACTAACTAATCCTCTTATAAAGCAAAGCTTAGTAGATTTTCCAGAAAGCCTTTACCAAATTCTCCTATAGAGAATGGAAACCAACTGTTGTCTTTTTCCTCATTGGACCAAAGAAGGGAAAACATGTTCAGATTTCAAGAGGATTGTTTTAGAAGTTCATTGAGGGCAGGGTTTGTTCAGTTTTGTCATATCACCACTGTCTAGTATCATTTCAAGACTGCCTTCCTCTTTGGGGTCCACCTGCCACTCAGTTCTCATCTGTAGCTATTAGAAGCATTCACAGAGGCCACACTCCAGTAAAACTATCTTGGCAGAGGATCTAAACCAGGTTGAGGGTAACCAACAGGCCTCAAACCCATTGGTGAGTTAGGGAACTGTCTACCTCAAGCATATGGACTTCCCTTGGCAGAATGGGAGGATGAGAACAATTTGTTCCAATGGCCACTAAGGCAGTGGAAGTAGGCACAGTGCTTAGAGCTTGGTCAGACTTGGAAGATGCCAAGGTTGTCCACTGCATTCCAGGCCATCACCAGTCATCCTGACACTGATGAAATGACTCAACTGGACTGCTGATTAAATTTAACAAACATGTATTATGGTCCCTAAGTAACTGTCAGATTACAATGGCATCCTGCTGTCTTCATAGGATCTTAGATTTAGAGACTAAGTAGACACTAGAGGTCATCAAATTAAACTCTCTTGATTTAACACATGAGAAAACAGATCCTGAGAAAAATTAAATGACTTGACCAGGAAACAAATAAAGAAAGATGTTAATGCAGGTTTTCTAATACTCTTTACTGTACCACTGAATGCAAGGCACTATTCTAGACAGTTTGTATGTTGTCATACTTTGCTCTTGAAGAAGACTAATGACATCACTGGATGTAAGTGAGGCAGGTCATCAGCCTTTATTTTTTCTTTTAGAGCTATCCAAGTCCAGTGGCAATATGAAAGTTAGGATGACTGGTGATGGCCTGGAATGTAGTGGATGACCTTGGCATCTTCCATATTTAATCCAAGGAATACTATTTCCATTCTAGCAATGAATTTTTTAGTGAAGATGGATGATCATTTTGCTCTATCTTTCTTTCATTTTGTGGCTATCTAAATTCTTAGGAATTCTTTTCAGTAGTATAGAAGGACTGTCCATCCATCAGGATCTCTCTCCTCTCCTCAACTCTCTTCCCCCCTTTTTCTTTCCCTCCCTCTTCTAGTAAAATAAGTGAGGCCATTTCTAAAAATTTTCAGCTGACAGACATGATTCAGGACTCTATCACTTTCACTCCAGAGTAGTCAATGCTATTTCCTCTCCAAGCTCTCTTAAGCTGTGGTGATAATGGTATTTGCTCCTATTGATTTTTTCAGACCTGCTGGGCTTCATCAATCAATGTCTGGAAGGATGTCTTAGTTTAATTACGGCTTCTGAAAGGAAACAAATGGAGTTTTCATTTATTATTTCCAAACTCTGTCCTTTTTTGTCTTTGAGGACAGGGTGTTTCTCCTTGGCAGGCTTTTGTACCCGTTATTAAGGTTTGGGACTAGGAAGAAAGAGAAAGCAAAGATTAGTCTTTACATGTTTTCAGGAAGTTTATTTCTAGGGTTTACCAAAGGAAATGGCAGAGAGAGAAAGCATGATCCCTGTAGCTGTTCTTCTACCCAAACAGATGTGTGTTTTGACTTGTGGGTCTTTAGAATGATGATTCAGCTGTGGAATGAATAGCTTCCCACATACAGTACATGCATGTCTAATATTTTTGTCCTTTAAAAAAACATCCCATTATTCTGTTTATAGACCCAACAATTGTGGATTATCTGCCCTTTGTTTTTTATGAGACACCAAGTTATTCTTTGGAATTTCTCTCTAAAGTCATTTCTAAGTATGTCGGAAAACATGAACAAATATGGTTGACTATTTCCAAAAAAAAAGAGCTAAAATTTGCCAAGGAGACTTAGGAATTAGGAATGCTGCTGCCTCTTTCTTCATCACTTTGAGCAGGATTTGAGCTTTGACCATAAGTTTGCAGGAAGGCAGAGTAGGAGTTCAATGTACTGCTTTGAGGGGCCATTGAGAAACTTAATCCAAATCATATCTCTTCTCCAGCAGTTTTTCATCTTCCTGAAGTTCCTATTCAAATCATCTTTGGGTGAAGTCTTCCACTCCCCCTTTAGAAATGATGGAGGAAAAGCCTCATTAGAGAAACTCTCATTAGAATATATATTGCTAGCCTATTTCAATTAGTTTTTAAGATTATCTAGTGGTAACCCAGTCAAAAAATGAACCCAGTTGAACTTAGTAGTGTCGTGGAAGATTCCTTGACTGGACAATTAGGGAACATGAGTTCAAATTCTAGCTCTGCCACTATTTAGGTATGTGGCCTTGGACAAGCCTCTCCATCAATGTTTTTGGTATTATCATTCAAAATATAAGGGAATTGTCTCAGGTGGTCTCTAAGATCTTCCAGATTGAACACTGGATGATACTAAAAGACTCCTGAAGGTCCCTGGAAGAAGTCTGAAGGGACTGGGAAAGGTGTGGGAACATGAAGAGAGGACGTGTTGAGGTGGAATGTAACTGGAATATACTTAACAGCAAGAGGGGTAGTATTAGAAACATGATAGGTTTAGAGTTGGAAGAAACTTTAGAAGTTATTGTCCAACCCCCTAATCTTACAGTGGAGAAAACTGAGACTAAAAGAAAGGGAAGGAGAAGAGAATAAGCATTTATTAAGTGCCCACTATGTGCTAGAGAACAGCTAAATGGTGCAGTGGATAGAGTGCTGGACTTGGAGTCAAGAACACATCCTCCTGGCCTGAGACACTAGCTGTGTGACCCTGAACAAGTCACTTAACCCTGTTTGTCTAAGTTTCCTCATTCTTAAAATGAGCTGGAGAAGGAAATGGCAAACCACTTCAATATCTTTGTCAAGAAAACTCCAAATGGAATCATGGAGAGTTGGACATGACTGAAAAATGGCTTAATGACAATAGTAACACTATTGTGTTAGATAGTGTGCTAAATGCTTTACAAATATTAGGGCATTTCATTCTCCAAGCAACCCTGAGAAAATTCCAAATGAATTGCCTAAGATCACATTGGTAGCATGTTTCTGGGGCAGAAACTGAACTCAGGTCAACTCGAAGCCCAGGGCTCATGAGATTTAGAGTTAGAAGGGACCTCAGAGATATTCTGGCACAACTCCCTCATTTTACCAAGAAAAAATTAAGGATTAATGAGGGTAAAATTTTCCTAAAAGCATAGAGTTTGTAAATAGCAGAGACTTCATTGGAAAAAGCCTTATATAACTCCAAATCTAAGGTTATTTCCATTACCTCATGCAAAAAACTGCCACCTTGGTAACTCATATGGGTGGTACTGGTCATTTTTCACATAGAGTGGAACCATGTCAATTCAAGGTAATTGTCATTAAGCTCCCACTATACACACATTGTGCTATCTTGAAAAAACAGAGCCAAAAATGAAATAATTCCTGTCCTCTATTAGTTTCCATTCTATTATACCCTCAGGTCTCAAATAGAATCCATTGAACAAATGGTGACTGATTAAAGCTGACCATTTTATGGTATGAAACACCAGAGAAATTAAAAATTCAAAACTGACCTTCCTAATATGATAGTATTTGAGAAAGTGCCAGCAATCAGCATCTGGGGCACATGATTCCCGATGGAATCAGAAAATTCCAATGAGAGTTTTATAGAGAAGTCTATGTTTAGGAAGAAAAGATTGTGGGTAGAAATTAGCCACAAAATTACCTTGCTGCATTCAGTTTTGTCAGTTCAATCTCGACTAAAATGGAAATTCCCAAGAGGCCTGCAGTGAATGAACTAAAGAATATAGGTTTTTTTTAAAAAAACTGACACACCTGAGTCATTTTCCTTTGTGGTGTGTAATAGTTGGCCATTAAACAGCAACTTGATGTTAGTTGCAGGATCTGTCCCAAGTGGGAGAAATTTGCCTTTAGTTCCTCCCATCTTCCTTTTCAGTTCCTACCCTTACTTGGGGAATATCTCATTGTAGGCCAGAATCTGTGCCTCTGTCTACTTCTTTCACTTTGAACCAAATCTGAAAACTGCTTTTCAACAGTATAATTATTCTATTGAAAGGGACTTGGTAAACTAACTCATACTAAAGTATAAATGAATGATAACAGGGTGGGTAGCAGAAGAAATCTTGCCTCTTCAATGGAAAAGGAGACTCAAATATTAAGTGTGGTATTTTCAAGGGCATACTAGTACTAGAAAATGAAGGGAAAATAGAACCCAGATTTTCTTACTACAAATATAGTTAATTAATTCCATTTCCATTAATTCACGATGAAGACCTTACTTTGCTTCTAAAGTTATTTGCATTTTAATATGAAACAATTGACCCAAAAAATGAAGTTTTTATATATTTGAAGAAACTCTATTTTCTGTCATATAATCGATAGGAAGTATCTGTTCCAAATCAGAAGAGCAGTAATGGCTAGGCAATAAGGGTTAAATGACTTGCTCAGGGTCAAACACCTAGAATATATCTGAGGTCAGATCAAAGATGGAAGTTCTTTTTCTTTTTAAACCCATATCTTCCCATCTTAGAATCAATGCTGTGTATTGGTTCCAAGGCAGAAGATTGGTAAGGTCTATAAAAAATAGACTCGAATACAGGGCTACAATCCCCACAATTCCTTGCTCCACTTCCCCAGAATGCTTTGTAATCTCACCTGGGCTGAGATCGAGAAGGTATTTAACCTGGTGACAAAGGTTTTTGGGTCTCTTTTGGACTTCCATTTTGGAGCAGATGCATCTCTTCCATGATGTGAGGTTATCTTGCCTAGGCCTCCGGCTTAGGCACGTGTTTTTTCTTATTCTGTATTTTCTTTAATCTTTAATAAACCCCTAAAAAATATAATACTCCTTGCAGAGAGAAACTAATTTCTACCTGCCTCAGTCTCCCCTAAATTTTAATCTTTACAGGTCTAAGCAATGGGGGTTAAGCAATTTGCCCAGGGTCACACAGCTAGGAAGTGTCTAATGTCAGATTTGAACCCAGAACCTCTGATCTCGAGGCCTAGCTCACAATCCACTGATCCACCTAACTGTCTCCAAAGAATGAAGTTCTAATGAGAAAATTTCAGGGATCAGTTATGCAAGATAAGGCAGATGATTTAAGATATGGATCTTCCTACACTTTCAGCTTCACCATTCAGAAACAGAATCTAAAAGATGGGAGAGACCTTTGAGATCATATAGCCAAAGTCTTTCTTTCTTTTTTTTTTATTTTACAGTTGAAGAAACTAAGGCTCAAAAGGAAGGAGAGGAAGAGCACCAGTTAAACTAAAGACATAAATCCATGGCACTTTTTTGAAAGGGAGTCTTTTTTGGAACTTGTTTAAATTGAACAGATAGTTTGAATACCCAGGGCTGGTGTTGGTTAAGAAAAATTGTTATCTCCGTGGATCAAATTCAATAGTCCTTGGCTCAGGGTTTGTATTTGGGAATAACACAGAGATCATTCTTCATCACATCCTGAGTCTGCTAAAGAAGTACTTTGTCTCTCTGTTTCTCAGTCTCTGTCTCTCTCTCTCTCTGTCTCTCTCTCTCACACACACACACACTCGCTTCCACTGCCTGTCTTTCCTTCTTTGACTCTTTTTTTCCTCTTCTCTTTCTCTTTTTGTTTTTTCTTTCTCTGCTTTCTTTTTTATGTGTCTTCTAAAATTCAAGGAGCAAAATCCATCAGCCAAGTAAGCAATCAGCTTCCTGTTGTCATTATGCTGCACTTAGAACAGGGGGTCTAAAGTCAGGCAGATAATAGTTAACAGTAGAGCTATGATTATGAATAGATTTTTGGAATAAAATGTTTATAGCAGAGTTTTATTTTGAGGCCCTGCAATATCTCTTCCCTGGGAAGCGCTTCAATAAGGATGATGGGTTTTTATTTTTTGCATTTTGGTTTTGCTTTTCCAAACATTCACAACTCAGACTAAATTGAAGCTCATTAAATGTACTTGTGTAAATTTTCTCTAAAATATGTTCTTTTGGGGGGTAGGTAGGTGACTCAGTGGATAGAAAGCCAGGCTTAGGATCAGCAGCACTGCATTCAAATTTGGCCTCAGATACTTCCTAGCTGTGTGACCCTGGGCAAGTTACTTAAGCCTGATTGCCTAGTTCTTACCACTCTTCTACCTTTTTTTTTCTTTATTTTCTGTCCTCCTTTTAGTCTGGAGGAAGGTAATACCTGAGGTTGAATTAGAATTCTTGAATTGAATTTGAATAATATCTCAGGCTTCTTTAAGACTTATTAAACAAAATTCATAGAGATAGTAGAGATCAAATATATGATTTCTTTGGGATAGACAACTTTCAGATGAGGAAATTCCTCCTTCCAATTCACATCAGCTATTTCACTGAAGTTTAGGCCAACAACTCCTTATTCATTAAGAATCTCTCTCTCTCTCTCTCTCTCTCTCTCTCTCTCTCTCTCTCTCTCTCTCTCTCTCTCTCTCTCTCTCTCTCTCCCCTCTCTCTCTCCCTCTCTCTCCCTCCCTCCCTCTCCTCCCTTTCCTTCTCCCTCTCCCTTTCCCTTTCCATTCCTCACCTCTCTCCCTCTCTCCCTCCCTCCCTTTCTCTCACTCCTTACCCCCAACCCCGCCCCAATCCTTACCTTCTCAGTCCTAAGAGTAACACAGATAGGAAGTGATTGACAGATTTGAATGCAGGTCCTCCTCACTCTAGACCTGGTTCTCTATTCACTGTGTTATCTAGTTGCACTTCATGCTCTCTTAAGGGAGGATAGGGTAAAGGAAAAAATATATGTTAGGGGGCAGTCTGGCCTGGGACCAAAAATTTTGTATTTTCCATTATTTTTTTCATTTTTACTTGCTTTCTAGTTTTATTTTGCCTCAGGGACTTCCGCTCTCTTCTTTTTGCTCTCCTAAGATGGTGGGTGGGTGGGGGGCATACATAAAATTATAGACTGAGAGCTGAAAGTGATTTTAGAGGGCATCTGGTCTAGTCCCCTCATTTTATAGATCAGGAAGGTGAATCCCAGAGAGCATGTGACTTGCTTTTAGATTAGAAGCTCCTTGAGGGCAGAAACTGTCTTTTATCTCTTTTTGTATACCCAACTCTTAGCCCAGTGCCTCATAATCTAGGCTTAATAAATATTTATTGAATGAAATTGAACCTACCCAACATCACAGGGGTAATAAGTGACTGAAATGAGGGTTACTCAACTCCCCTTGCCTGGGTAATTTGTGTAACTACTCAATTGCCTTGAAAGAGACTTACAGGTGCTGGAGGGACAATTGGGGTGAAATTTGGGTGTTTGGGAGATATAGAAGCTAAGTGTTGGGATAAAGGCATCAAGATTTGGAGTCATCAAATTTCAACCTGCTACCCTGACAGAGATTATTCCTGAATCATGGGCAAACTTCTTGTGAGGTCAGAGATTGCAGGTAACCATAGTTCAAGAAAGAAGCTTCATAGCAGGGGCCTTGTGGTCTGACCTGGAGTTTTAGTCAGAATGTTACCATGCCAGGGAAATTCTGAAATATTCCCTCTTTGCCAATTTGGGCAAAATGTACTACTACATTTGGCCTTGAATTTGCTTTTTTCTTTATTTTTGTTTTGGTTCAGTCTGATCCAAACCTTTATGACCCCACAGGCCAGAGCTTTCCATCATGGGGTTTTCTTGGCAAGGATGCTAGAGTGTTTAATCATTTCCTTCTCCAGTGGATCCTTTTGTCAGACAATCAGAGTTTAAGGGATTTGTCCAGGGTTAGATGCCTAGGAAATGTCTGAGACTGGATTTGAATTCAGGTCTTTCTGACTCCAGACCCAGCACTCCATCCACTGAGCCACCTAGCTGTCTCCTTTCTTCATCTCATATGTGCATTTTGTGTTTCTTAATAGAATATTTGCTCTTTGAGGAAAGAAATAATTTTCATTTTTATTTTTGTATCAGCACCTGGGACAGTGCTAGCCCATGTTAGACATTTAAGTGTTTAATGATTAATGATTTCTCTGGGGCAGAAAGGTGGGGAAAAGTATGATGGGTAATGTCTTGGAGAACAGTGGGAAGAGCTATGAACTGAGGGGTCACAGATGAGAAACTATGGGAGCCCTTTTAGACACATGACTATCAATAATTGAGGCTATATAAATCTATGAGGAAGGGGATGTTCACTGCTGGACATCATTTTCCATGAGCTTTGGTAAGAGTTGAATTGTCTTCAACTGTCAATATAACTTTTCCTTTTGTGAGTTTTTTGTACTTGGTGCTCAGAGAGAGTTGATGACAATGCTCGGGGTGGTGAATTTCCCAGATTTTCTGGTTAGAAATAATACAGGATTAATGAAGATGAATCATTTCCAATTCCCAGAGGGACGAGAAAGCTCTGAAAATATAACTGGACCCTTGATATGTGAAGGCCTTTGACATCAGGGTAATACTTAATATCTAGGAAGCACATTGGAGTCAGAGTTTTATAATTTACTGTGAAGGTGCTAAAGGCGGCCCTTTCAGAGACAGCTCAAACTGTGATGCAGAAGTGTTTTGGATTTGGATTCAGAGGTCCTGGTTTCAAACCTCAAAGCTAAGTTCCTATGATTCTGTGATCCATATTTAGGCTTGTAAACAGGCATTGATCTCTCTTGGTCTACAAAATCTCCAGTTGTCTTGTAGTTTGGTCCTTGACTGAAAGATTTTCCCCAGCTGCCCCAGGTATGAGGCGCTGGCTTTTTTTCTTTTGGAAACTATAGAAAATTTCCTCACAAATGGGGAGGGGCTCCTATTACCAAACACTGTCATATCCCCGACTGCTTGCACTAGAAATCCTGAGAGTCCCCAAAGAATATGTCTTTCTTGTTCCTTTTAAGGTGTCATATTTTTCATATCCTTGTTTGTGTTTCTATGGAGGAATGGGTAGCACAGGGAATAATTGAGTGCTGGGCCTGGAATCAGGAAGACATAAGTTTAAATCTGGCCACAGGTACTTCCTAGCTGTGTGACCTTGGGCAAGTCACTTAACCATTGCTTCAGTTTTCACATCTGTAAAATGGGGATTATAATAGCCCCTGTATTCCAGAGTTGTTATGGCATAGTAGGCACTATATAAATACCTATTCTTTTCTAATATCCTGTTCCCCACTCCTTCTATGATCATGCTTCTCACTGATTTATAAATATTCTTTGTTTTTATTCACTCATAAACCAGACTATTTGTGGTTCTGTAGAATGTGGGAAAGAATGCATCTGAAACCATATAAACTCTTAGACTAATTTCCTTAAGTCCCAGCTGTTTTTATATTTAAGTCCCAGCTGTGTTTGAAGTCCCACATTAAGATCTGAGACAGAGGTCTTTGTGTTGACCAGGGGAAGAAGTTTTGGGTGCATGTACCCCAACAGGATAGAAGGAATAGTTGGCAAATAACTGTATTGCAGATATGGACTAGACCTGCTATTTCTTTCTTCGGTATAGGGAAATCCAGGATGAAAAATCTCCTTTTAGGTCAGCAGCTCCTTCATCACAATCTATAGTTTTAGTTGATCTTTTAAAGAATCCTTACCTTCTGTCTTAGAATTGATACTCTTAGTTGATTCCACGACAGAAGAGTGGTAAGGGCTAGCAATTGGAGTCACTTAAGACTTGCCCAGGGTCACACAGATCAAATGTGTCTGAGGTCAGATTTGAACCCAGGACCTGCCAACCCTAGACCTATTTTTCATTCCACTGAGTCACACAGCTGCCTCAATTTATAGTTTTAAAGAGCTTCCTAGGGCACTGAGCATTTGAATGATTTTCCCAGGGTCACACAGCTGTGTCAGAGGTGGGACTTCATGTCTTAGAAGGCAGCTCTCTCTATTGATTACACCACTCTACATATAGAGATTAATTCATATCTTTATTTCTTATCATAATATCTATGGTAAATGCTAAGGTTTGTTTGCTTCAATGATGCATAGGGGGCATGGTAAAGTTTCCTGAAAGTCAGGGGACTGTAGAGATTGGTAATGTCCAACTCATATGAACATTCTATGTATAAAAAACAGTGGAAAAAGTCAACTCTGTGGAAAGAATAAACTCCATTACTCTGATGCCTCATCATCAAAGGACCTTGTAGAAGGCTAAATATAGTGAAGGGACAACTCTGATTAGTTCCATCAAACTGGAAAGACACAGGATAGCCTGCAGATGGGGAGGGAAGGAGATCATCTGTCAAGTCATCTGAGGACTAGCCTAATTCAAAGAAATTCACCACCAGAATGTTTAGCCACCAAAGGATGAGGATTTTTTAAAATCACAGTAATTCATCAACTATCTCCTAAATTTTAGTGGGATTGTATTGGTGGCAAGGTAGAACTGTTAGAAAGACCATGTTGGAAACATCTTTCCCCTCCATGACCTGAAACATCAGATGCCCAGCAATTTCTGTTCTATAAGGCCCTGGAGAAGAAGATAATGTTCTTGTTACCTCTTCATATTTCTTATTCATTTCCTTGAACATCAAAACAGATCAATGGTGATATTGAAAATATTTGGGACAACATTTGGACCAGCTACAATTGTACAATTCCTCAGTGCCTGGAATTGTCTCTTCCTTACCCTTGCCTCTAAGATTCCCTGCCTTCCTTCAAGACAGTTTAAATTCCACCTTCTTAATAATAATATTAATAATAATAATGTTAGCTAGCATTTATGTAGCATTTACTGTGTACCAGTCACTGTGCTAAATACTTTACAATTATTATATCATTCAGACCTCACAACAACCCTGGGAAATAGGTGCTATTATTATCCCTATTCTACAGTTGAGGAAACTGAGGCAAACAGAGGTTAAATGATTTACCCAAAGCCATACAGAATCAGGACTTAGGACAGTGCCAGGCACGCAGTGATTGCTTACTAAACTGATTGCTCTGAAGGATCCTGTATTCTATTCCGTCTCTTTGAATAGCTGGTTACTCATTTTCCTTTTGAAGAACTCTGATAATGGGCAATTCCTGACCCCCTGAGACAGTCCACTTCACTTTTAGTAAGTTCTAATTGTTAATTTGAAAGAGCAAAGTACTGCCTTTAGTGATATCCAACAGAATTCTAGTTCCTCACATTGCTCAAAAGATTTTTTTGTTGTCCTTAGTATTTATTGAAAGTCTCAGTTCTGTGTTTAGTGTTCCTGACATCATATAGGATGGAGTTACCCATTTGTATTCATCTTAGGTTACTTGTCCTTATTTCCATCAGTTGTACATGCCTTTTAACATTCTAATTTCCTTTTGCTGCTATACTGATTTCATTAGATGGATCCCCCTTTTCTTCCTTATTAGAATCATTTGCATGTGTGCCATTAGGATTCCTGAGAACTTCACCTTGAGTTGGCTTCCTTTGTAAAGTCTTAGACTATGGGATCCTATGTATCACATGAAATACACTTTCCCAAACCCAAGTTTCAAACTACACTACCTAGCTTCCCCTCCTGCTTTTTCCTTTTTTTCCCAAGGTTCTCTTCACTTATACTTAAGCAACAATTCCTTCTTATTGTTAATAATCATATCCATCAGAGTAATATTCTTCATCAATTCTTCTAATTTATGAGGGATACAATTCTCTGAAAAGCAAGTTAAGAATTTTTTAGCATCTCTGTCATTAGTAGAGAAGACTCAAAGGAAATTTCTAGATACTTGAAGTCCTTTATCACCTCTATATCCTAATTCTGTGCCATTTTTTTAATCTTCTAAAATTCAGCATCAATTTCCTTTTTTCTGGGTAGATGGTCTGTAATACATTCTCATGGCAATATTGTTTCTTTGTTGGTCATTAGATAATGCTTTCTAATATGCTTTTTCCATTTTGCTCATGGATTTCCTTATGAGACTATTTCTTTATTAAAATATATCTATTGCTCTCTTTTGTTTTTATATCCCCTATGTTTTTTCCTATATTCCTCCCCTGTTCCTCCCAGAGAGCCATCTCTTATAATAGAGAATAAAGCAAAAGGAAAAAGAGAAAAAAAACAGCAAAACCAATCTAGATATTGATAACATCTGCCATTATTTAAAATGTACCATATCCAAAGATGACCTCCATAAATATGGGGAGAAATCTCTTCTCACATCTTTTAATAAGAAATAAAGTCTCAAACCTACACCTAGGTTGTACAGTGGTTAGAGCCTTGGGCCTGAAGTCTGGAAAACTTGAGTTTGAGTTTGGCCTCAGACCACTTATTAGCTGTATAACCCTTGGCAAGTGATATAATTCCATTTTCTTTTCTGTAAAATAGGGATAATAATAATAGCTCCTCCCTCCCAGGATTGTGAAGATAATAATAATACTAATAGTTAACAATTTATATAGTGATTACTGTGTGCCATGATCTGTGCTAAACATTTTACAATTATTGTCTCATTGGTTTTCTTTTTAATATATAAGATAATAACAATTATACTCATAGCTAACATTTATATAGCATTTACTGTGTGCCAGGCACTATGCTAAGCACTTAAAATCTCATTTGATTCTTTCAACAACCCTGGGAAGAAGGAGCTATTAATATTTGTTATAATATTTGTAAAGTGTTTTGCACACCTTAAAGTGCTAGCTTTAATTTAATTTAATTTAAAATGCTAGCTATTATTAGAGCTCTAAGATCGCATCTTCTCTTTTTGTATAACCTGGTCCTTGAAGATAAACTGTCTAGCCTGAGTTACCCTAGTGACCCACCAGTCAAGCTTCAGAGTCCTGTGAAACTCCTTGTACTTAGATGAGCAAGAAGTGACTTTAGCATTCTGAACCTTTAGGATCCTGAGCTGATCAAGCCTTCAGATTTCTCAACATTTTTTAAAGGAAAGAATCTCCCAGTATACATGGCACATGCTCCTTCCATCACAAATAGTTTGTCTTAGTATATAGTATTTTGTTAGTAGTGGCTATGCAACCATTTAGAACCCTGAATCACACACAGATTGTGCCATCTCCAGTGTTTGGGGAGTATTGGGACCATACGCTCTACCTTATCTATAAGGTCACTTTCCACCCACATAGAGAAACAGAGAGAGAGACAGAGGCAAATACAGAGACTAAGATAGAGACAGAGATAGAGAGTGAGACACAGAGAGATATAGGCAGAGGATGAAAGATATACACACTTATAGTGTTCATAGCAGCTTTCCTCTCCTTTTACCTTTGATTCATTGTGATAGAGTGGTTGGATGGGTTTCGTGTTCTCAGAAACTTATCCTTAGGTCACATAGCTCTGAAAGATTCCCTTCTACTGTGAAAGGCCATCTAATTTTGCCATAGGTCATATCCCATCTAGTTTTCTAATTATAACTTTTTCCAGATTACATGCAATTTTTAATATTCTTTTTCTGATATTTTACAATCTATGTTCTCTTCTACTCTTCTACCCCCTCCCATCCTCATGCCAGTAGATAATATTATATGGGCTAAACATGTGTGTTATTATACAATATATTCATGCTTATTATATTGTAAAAGAAGCCATATATCACACAAGAGAAAAATTCATGGAAGAAATAAAATGAGGAATGGTATGTTTCTGTTCCTTCTATGGCAATGGATAGCCTTTTTTTTTTATTATCATAAGTCCCTTGTACTCATCCTGGATCCTTGCTTTATGGATAATAGTTAAGTCATTCACAGTGGATCATCATACATTATTGTTGTTACTGTGTCCAATATTCTTCTAGTTCTGCTTACTTCACTTTTTATCACTTCATAAAAGTCTTACAAGGTTTTTGTGACCATCTTGTTTGTCATTTCTTATGGCACAATGGTATTCCATTATAATCACATACCACAACTCATTTGGTTATTTTCCAATTGATAGACAGTATCTTGGGATATAGACCTAGTATAGTAGTGGTATTATTGGGTTAAAGGGTATGCATAGTTTTATTGGGCATGGTTCCAAATTGCTCTCCAGAATGATTGTATAAGTTTACAGCTTCAGCAATAGTGTATTAGTGTCCCAGTTTTTCTACCACCCCTCCAACATTCATTATTTTCTTTCATTTTTTTTTTGTCATGTTAGCCAGTCTGGTGTATATGATTGCCTCAGATTTGCTTTAATTTTCATTTCTTTAATTAATAGTGATTTGGAGAATTTTTTCATATGACTAAAGATAGTTTTAATTTTTGAATCTGAGAATTACCTGTTTATATCCTTTGATCATTTGCCAACTGGGTAATGCTTTGTGTTCTTATAAATTTGGATCTGTTCTCTATATATTTAGAAATGAAGCCTTTGTCAGACTCATTTGCTATAAAGATTTTTTCCCAGTTTGTTTGCCTTTTAATTTTGGTTGCATTGATTTTGTTTGTGTAAATGGCACAAACAAACCTTTTAATTTAATGTAGTAAATATTATTAATTTTACATTATGTAATGTCCTCTATGTCTTGTTTTGACATAAAATTTTCCCTTATTCATTAATCTGAGAAGTAAACTATTTTGTACCTGATATATGGTCTTTGACTTATTTTTGCCATACTGTCTTCCAGTTTCCCCAGCAGTTTTTGTCAAATCATTAATTCATCTTACAAAAGCTTGAATCTTTGAGGCTGTCAAACTCTAGGTTACTATTGCCATTTACTATTGTATCCCTCTACTATATTTCTTAGCCAGTACTGGATTATTTTACTAGTTGCTACTTTATAATATAGTTTGAGATCCAGTATAGCTAAGCAACTTTCATATATCTTTAATTAATTCTCTTGATTTGCTCTTTCAGGTGAATTTTGTAATTATTTTTTATACCTCTGTGAAATAGTTTTTGGATAATTTTATTGGTATGGCATGGAATAAGTAAATTACTTTAAGTAGAATTATCATTTTTATAATATTGGCTTGGCTTCCCATAGTAATTAATGTTTTCCCAATTGTTTAATCCTGACTTTATGTGAAAAGTATTTTATAGTTATAATCATATAGTTCCTGGGTTTGTCTAGGAATTTTATATTGTCTACCGTTATTTTAAAAGGGATTTCTTTTTTAAAAATTTCTTATTGTTGGGCTTTATTGGTATTCTAGAGAACTGCTGATGATTTATCTGAGTTTATTTTATATCCTGCAAATTCTCTAAAGTTGTTAATTGTTTCAACTGGTTTTTGGTTGATTCTCTGTGTATGCCATCTACAAAAAAATAATAGCTTTATTCCCAACCAGTTTTACTTATGAGGTCATATTTTCCTTCATGCATTAAGATCTTTTTTATTACCTATATACACATATACATATGTATTTTGTTTATTGGAAAGTTGATAATTCTGTCCCTCCCTTGCCCTCACCCCACCCTGTGCCCCTTATGCCCCCCAGCCATCTTTTCCATTCATTTCCAGCTGAAAGCCCTCTTCTGTGTATGTGGTGTTCGGGGTAGAATAGCACCTCTGTTGTGAGGGCTTGCTGAACTCTTTTCAGGGCTGCTCATCGACTTTTGGTGTCCAACCTTTCACCCAATTCTCACCTGTGGCTCCAAGAAGCTGTAGCATTGGTAGAGGCTACACCCCAGTAAAAGAGTCTTGACAAGGCAGGTCAAACCAGGTTAAGGGTAACTGACAGTTAATAAACCCATTGGTGCATTAGGGAGAGGTCTACATCAAACATATGAAGACTTCCTCTGGTGTGTAGAGCCCTGATAAGCAGGTCTACAAAGAGGGGGTTCTTCCTTTGTGATAGGGACCCGAGGAGAGTAGGGAATCGGAGAACCAGGGTGAAGAATGACAGACACAGACAAATCAGTGTATAAATAGGGCAGGCAATCCCCTATGATATTCTCCTTGGAAGGAAAATATAAGAATTATGGAACACAAGGTAGAGGAGGGGATTAAAGTAGAGAATGCAAGCCGCCAAGGGCCATAGCCTCGGGGGAGGAGAGGCTTTAGAGAGAGAGAGACAGAGAGATTCCTAGAGCAGATTGAAGATCCAAGAGAAAATTCATGGGGCCGCCTTGTATTTATTTCCACCTGTTTAGGGAAGTATTCTCAAGCACGTAGGGATCACGTTACAAGGTATAGACAATTCAGATTGGATGGTAAGGTAAGAATAACACCTTTTTGGGCATGTAGATTTCAACCCGTGCTTTCTCGGAGCCAAAATGTTAATGAGTTTGTCTTAGGCAATAGGCCGCATGGCCAGGTCAAGATTTCATTCACAAACATCTGAGTATAACCTTGGGTCTGAAGACACAGTAACCATACAATCATTTATATTTCATAGATGTGAATATGCTTGGAATGCTACATGGTGGAATGGGTGGATGAGAACATTTGTTCCAAAGGCTATGAAGATGGCTGAAGAAGGCACTGTGGTGCACTTAGAGCTTAGTCAGACATGGAAGATGCCAAGGTTATCCACTGTATCCCAGACTGACTTTTGTCTTGCAGTTGGACTAGGATGACAATGGAAGGAGCTCATTGGCTTCACCAGACTGACAAAGTGATTCATAAAAGAAGAACCACTACCAAAGAGAGTAAAACTAAATCCTTTAAGAATCCTGTGCTCTGTGGAGAATATTGACAGCTTCATGAAGAACCCAAAGGAACACTTTCCTATTGCTTTATTAAAGTTGATTTAATTTTTCTTAAGAAGGGCTTAAAAAAGAAATCTTTTGGAAGCACACTTCTCTACTTGTTTGTACATCATTAGTGCACAGGACTGAAGCAGGCCAATTCATCATGTTTTTGAGGACTGCACACCTAGAATTTGTCATTGAAGATTAACATCCCTTTTCAATATTTTTTCTAAGATGTGAACTCACCCGAAGGAATTGACTATCTAGGCTGCTGCTTTTTCCCTTTCAAAATACTCCCATCCTTTTTCCAGATTTCCAATTTTTATGTCAGACTTCCATCATTACCTTCCCCAAATCCCTAACAATATCTCTATAGCTCCTTGTTTTTAAGCAAAGAGTTCAGAAGGCAATTCACCAGGCAACCTTTGCTGTCATCTGGCTGGTACTTTCTTGATGCAGACTAGCTGGTTTTTTGGAGCTGCTAACCTCACAAGCTTAACATTTCTCTTGCCACAGTGGAAAGTAATAGAGCAGAGGTCACCTTTGACACCCACCTCCTACCAGAACTCATTTATTTAATGGCACAGTGGACAGTTCTCTATGACACACAATCCATTGGTCATTTTTACTAGCAAGCTGCAAAACAGATAGGGAGTGGTATTGCTCTATATGGCAGCAGATTTTAATCCAGTTGAAGAAGCCTATCCTTCTAATCTGATTTTTGTTAGTTCTCTCTGCTGGATATGGACAATAAATCTTATTTGCCCAGGGCAACTGTTCATCAAGGGTTGGGGCCATAAATCAGAAATTATCAGGAGCTGTTTCTCTTTTATCTGGAGATCTTTGGATGGCAGAGGGGGAGTTTTCTAGCTGGGAGGGGACCACAATTCCCTCAAACACATACTGCAGTCCTCTGATATACTATAGGGTTTCTGAATTACCTTAACTTGGGTTTAATGATCTTGTCAAAATTGGATATTAGATAGGTGGGTCTCACAAAGTCCCTTGAGTAGGAGGCAAAGGGAAGACACTGAGAAGAAAATAAGAATAAATCTTCTAGAAAAAAAAGTTTGAATTTTCCAGACTGAATATTTAATTCTTGTCTTCCATTTTCTCCACCCCAACAAAATCAAACCAAAAATCTGAGCTCATTCAGAAGCCAGGGACCAAGGTATGTGCTCTCCGGAAAGCCAAACTGTTATTCTTGACACCAAACACCAGAAGGTACTCTGGAGTCACAGTACAGGTGACAGCCAAAGGGGATGAGTACAGCCAAAGCCTTGCTTTTGTCTCTTTTGTAGATGAATATTTCTTCTCTCTTTCCATTTATCTAAGCATTTAGCTTGTATTTATCCATTCAGATTTCTTATGACAGAAGATCCGAGTCCACATCCCATCTCTATTACTTGCTACCCATGTGATTCTGGACTAGAGACTTCACTTTGTGCCTCAACTGTTTCATGGAGATGAGGTTGGTCTCAATGGCTGGTGAGGCTCCTTACAGTTCTGTATCTTTGATGCTATGAAATCATGCCACATGAGAAGCAATGGAAGGATTTGATTATGTTTATCTAGGAGGTGGTAAGATGATGATGCCAAGAATGGGGTGATATTGGTGGTGGTATGGATGTTCAAATCAAATAAAAGACTGTCATAGAGAAAACTAATAATGCTTATTGATGTAGGAAAGTCACATAGGCATAGATCCAGAGCTAGAAAGGGTTTCAGAGACTATTGAGTCTAAGCCTCTTTACTTTACAAATGGGGAAACTAATGTCCAGAGGTCAAGGAACTTGGGGAAAGTTCTTAGAGAACTGAAGTTCTCTAATGCCAAGTTTTTGGGCTACTTCCATTATAAGTAAAAATAATAATAGCTCACATTTATTGCAAATTGTGTTATACATACTCTCTTTGATTTTTATAATAACCTTGTTATAAGCATCGGAGCATCAGAGTTGAATGGATGGAGGAAGACCTGCTGCTTCTGACATGTGTTGCTTCTGTGACCTTGGGCAAGTTAACTTTACCTCCCAGGTAGCTTTCTAAGACTATAAATTGCATAGAAAGGCTGACCTACACTGGTAGAGAAAGCTTCTCACTAAGAGCTCCATATATTATTGGAAACCAAAGATCAGTCCCTTTCTCTATTCCTAACAACCTTGTATTGTTGAGTTGTTTCAATCATATCTGACTTTTTGTGACCTTATTTGAGGTTTTCTTGGAAAAGATAGTAGAGTGGTTTGCCATATCCTTCTTCAGTCTGCCTCCAGGTAAATAGGGTTTAAATGACTTGCCCAGGGTCAGCTAGTAAGTGTCTGAGGCAGGATTTGAATTCAGGGAGACAAATTATCCTGACTCCAGGCACAGTATTCTATTTCCTGTGCCATCCAGCTGCTCCCAAATGTGCTATTTCTGTCTTTATTTTATAGATAAAGAAATGCATGTTTAGAAAAGTTAGGGGCCCTATGTGTAAAGGTTTAATGGGTGGATGTAGTTTATTTACCAAAATAGAGGGGAAACAATAAAGTAGAGAAATGTGAAAGATGTCAGAGAAAAGACCCATACTAGTCCTCAGCCAAGAGGGCTGATAGAGGGTAATCATATGGCCTCCTCCAAGATGGAAGCTAGTCTCTTAGGAAACTTAGAAGGGAGTCAGCCTTTTCACTCACCCAACCAAGTAGTCCAGGAGTCAAAGTTGAAGTCAGGATCCACACTGTAGTCTCCAATGAAGTTCCCCTAGAAAACTATCTTCAGGAGACACTCTCCACAAGACTCAACTTCACCAGAATGCCAGCTGAAGGATTTTGTAGCTTTTATAGTGGTTTCCTATCCCTGCCCCTCTTCACAGGGGCCAATCACAGTCTCCAAAATTGTCACACCTCTCATCCTCTGAAGGTAGCAACTCTCCTAGGATTCACACTTTTGGATGCATAAGTTTTTGGGTATGTGAACTCTTAAAAGAATTCAAAAGTTTCTGGCTGTTTGAGTTAGAAAAAAGGGTGGTGCTCTTCCAAGTATCTTGCTGGCTTCTTACCTCTAAAGGTGTTCTCACCTCCTAGGAGTAAGAGTTTGTGGACTTCCCTTACTTTAGGGTTAAGTATGAGTGTATTGGCTTTTGTTGATTAATTCAAAAGTAGACAAAGGGAGTTAATCCTGTCTTCTGTCTAGTGAGGTACTAAGTAAGGGTACTTAAGTTATTGTTATTCCAAAATGTTAACTCCAACTAGGCAAAGAGAACAAAGAATGTCCTTTTCACAAGTGCAAACTCAGAATAGACAAAAAGAACCAAGAATTTCCTTTCACATATGTCACATAGTTTAGTGAGATTTTCCATCACAAAACAAAACCAAAACCAAAAGCAACTGAGTTCAAATTCCTCCTCTCACATGCTCATAGTAATAGCTTTTTTAAAAAATCTTTACCTTCTGTCTTAGGATCAATTATAAGACTGAAGAATGGCAAGGGCAAATCATTTAACTTCTCTAAGCTGCATTTTCCCCATTTTTAAAATAGAAATAATAACAACATCTACTTCATAAGGTTGTTACAAAACTCAAGTGAGAAATACATGTAAAAGGATTGACAAATTTTGAAGTCCTATGTTAAAAAGTAGCTGCTATTGATGTACTATAAAGTATTCTGTTAAAAGCTATCACTAGCCAGGCAGTTAGGTAGCACAGTGGAGAAAGTGCCAGGGCTGGAGTTTGGAAGATTTAGGTTCGAATCTGGCCTCAGACCTTTCCTAGCTGTATGACCCTGGGCAAGTCACAACTCATATTGCCTAGCCCTTGCCACTCTTCTATCAATCTAAAGGGTTAAAGAAAAAAAGCTATCACTATTAGTATTCTCAAAATGATATTATCACAATAAATCTGTCTCTAAATTATAAATAGCCAGACATGCACCTCCTGTTGTAAAGATCTATTTGATAAAAAGACCTTTGTACTCCCCCTTCCTTTCTAACCACTTGACTTCAGCTTTGGGGGTTTTTTTTCCAATGAAGTAAGTTGAATTTTTGCTTGTATCCCTCAGAAGAGGCATCTTCTTGACCCCCAATTCATTACAATATTATCCAGTCAGTCCTCTGTGGCCCAAGAATATCCAACTTTTGAAAAAGCTCCATGTTAATTTTTGCTTAGGAGATAAAGGCAGCAGGTTCTATCTTTTAGCCTTCTTACTAACCATATGAGCTTGGATGTAGCCTCCCTGAGTCTCAGTTTGCTCCCCCCACAAGAGAAGAGGTCTGGATTCAATGATCTTGAGGCTTCTTCTTGGCTCTAAATCCTATGATCTTACAATTTTATGAGATCTCCATCTTTTCAGATTGCCTGGGCTATTCATCCCAGTAAATTGAAGCAGTTTTTTTTTTCCTTAAAAAGGGCATAACTTTGCATAACAAGCAATTAGAACCTGTAGTGAGGCCTCCTTCTTCAATGGAAACCTCAGGAGACTGGAATCCTTAGATATTTCAGGCAACTCAAATGCCATATTAAATGTCTTCAGCCAATTCTAGGAGGTAGAGGTGGCCTATAATGGATGGAGTTGAAGATTTTAGTCTATTTAAATCTTATCTTAGGTACTTCCTAGTTATGGGATGCTGCTAACATCACTTAACTTTTTAGGTCTCAGTTTTTCTCATCTGTAAAATGAGGATGTTGGATCCAGTGACTTTTATTTTTATTTAATTAATTTATTTTAAACCCTCACCTTCCATCTTGGAATCAATAATGTGTATTGGTTCTAAGGCAGAAGAAGTGGTAAGGGCTTGGAAATGGGAGTCGTGACGTTCAGGGTCATCCAGCTAGGAAGTGTTTGAGGCAGGATTTGAACCTAGGACCTCCCGTCTCTAGTCCTGGCTCTCAATCCACTGAGTCACCCAACTGTCCTTATTCAGTGACTTTTAAGGTCAACTTCCAGCCTGAAATCTATAATCTTATCACATGGATTTTGTGTCTGATACGCACTGTTTATGTGATCTTGGCTAAGTCAAGCAAAAAGACAATCAGTTATGGAGAAAGACCTGATCTATGTTGGGAGAGGGAGTTTCTTGAGCCAGTGAAATCAGAAGTCTCTTCCTGTCTCTCTCCCTTTTTCTCTGGTCCCACTTCTCCTCCACGAATTCATTTCTGTAGAGAATATAAAGGCATCATGAGCCTTAGTTCTTTCTCTCCAGAAGTTTAACAATCTAGTTTGCATTTGACATCCGTGAACTGATGGTAGAACAATTCAAGAAAGACTCTATTAATTCTGTCATTTGGACAGAAAGTTGTGAATTTTGTGCATTGGAAAGAATGTTATGTTTAGACTCGGAGGACTTGGTTTCAAATATGCTATCTGAAATTTACTGCATGACTTTGGGCAAATGATATCATCTCACTAAAATGAGGGAGTTGGACCAGATGATCTATATGGTCCTTTTTGATCCTCAGCTCATGATCTCTGATCTAATAAAATGAGAGAGGGGGAGGATTAATACTGGACAGAGTAGATAAGGAAAGTTTTTCTTGAGGATTGGTAGGATTTGGAGAGAGGAAGAGGAAGGAGGGAGGTCCTGGGAAGGATTAACATGAAACAAGATCCATTCTTGCACCATTAGTCCTCTTATTTATTTGCCACCTGCTATTATGATTTTCCTTTTCTAGGCTGTAAGATTTTATTGATAAAAATTTCATGAGCTGTCTGGCTTCTTAAGCTCTCAGAGTCCTTCCCATTCTCATCTCCCCCCCAACCCCCCCACCTGCACTTGCCTTTTAAAAGCTAGCTAGAGGATGAGGACAAATTTTTTGATCCATGTCATCTGTTATTTTCTGTTTGTTCATCCCAGGGTTCAGTTTAGCCTCTGTTGGTTCCTTGGATTCCAGTTCTGGAGGATTAAAAACAAAACAAAAATCCAAAACAGACTAAAAAACAGAAAGAATAAAAACCAAACCCACCACCACCACCACCGCAAACAAACCCCAAACTTAAAAATAAAAATCCATTTGTGAAAATAGATACCTTCCTGTGAACATCTGTGTGTGCTAGTTTCTCTTAGTGAGGGTGATAGGTGTAGAGTCAAAACATTTTTTCAAAGCAAAGAAAAACAATTGCTTTGTTGACCTGACTTTTATTGCTGCTCTGAGCCAAATATCTTCTATAAATCACACATCTTCTTTGACTTTTATTGGACTGAAACACTGTAAATTTTGGCAAGGAGTTTATTATCTCTGATTCCAGTAAGAATTGCAATGTCCATCTATCCTTTTTTCTTTTCCCTCTCTGCACCCCTCTCCTGGATAACACTTTCCTACCCCCCCCCCCCAGCTCCATCAACAGCTTTATTCTTTTGTTAAATTCCCTGTCCTTTTAGTGCGTTCCTAATTGGGATGTAGGTTTGTAACTGAAAAGCCTATATTATATTGTGCACTTTTACTCATTCATTTATTAGTTGCTTTTATGCTCATTTACTTATTTATTCTTTTATTATATTTGTCTATTTATATATCCATTCATTCATTCATTTGAACAGCTGCCTTGTTCTTCATATTTTGATCTTCCCTAAGATTTTTAGGGTCAGCATGGCAGTGGAAAAAGAGGAGTAATGGAAAGGATGTTTGTGTGTGTGCATGTGCATGTGTGCATGTGTGTGTGTGTGTGTGTGTGAGAGAGAGAGAGAGAGAGAGAGAGAAAGAGAGAGAGAGAGAGAGAGAGAGAGAGAGAGAGAGAGAGAGAGAGAGAGCGAGAGAGAGAGAGAGAGAGAGTTCATTTTAGTTCAATACTGATTGCATTGTTCCAATTGCCCCTGGTAAATCAGAATTCCAGTGGGAAAGGGAACATGGAAAGATGCTGAGTATGAGGATGAGTTTGACATTAATTAACCATCTGAGGGAGCTCCCACAGATTGGAGCTGATATTAGATGGATGGAAGATTGAGGAGACAAAACCCTATGTCCTTCAGTCAGACCCATCTTCCCCTGTATTATAGGACTGATGAGAAGTAATAGAGACTAGACAAGAAATTAAGGGAAAGCATTGGGATAGAAAGAAGAAATGTAATAAGAACATGGATTTAGGATTGGAAAGGACATTAGAGACCATTTAGTCCAATTTCATCATATAACAGATATAATGGAGGCCTACAGATATTAAGTGAGTTGCCCAAGAGCACATAGATAACCAACAGAGCCAAAGTCCTCTGACACCAGAATCAGGAGCCCTCTCTACTGTTACAAGGGAATCACTTTAAAAGACTGATATATATTAATTTAAGGTCGCCAAGGAATCAGCTATGTAATTCCTAAATGAAAAACTCAAGTCAGCCGTCAGCCTTTTTTGGAGTTTAATTACAATAGGAGCAAGAAAGGAATTAGAGATATATATAGAGAGAGAAAGGGGAGAGAAGGGAATAGGGCTTAAATACCCCTTCTGTTTAGGCTGGGCCAAAAGGCCCAAGCCCTTAGATAGCTGGGGCAAAGAAAAGAGATCAGTCCCTTTCACTCACGTGTCCAAAATGGAGAAACAGTCTCAGAGGCCCCCACCTTCAGCTTCCTTCAGAGCAAGCTTCCTCAGAGCCCAGGAACCACACCGACCAAAAAACTCCAATCTCCTCCAGTCTCCAGACCCTCCTATCTTTCAGGACACCATCCAAGTTGCCTCCCCTCAGTCCTCACATCTACCAATCACTCTTCATCAATTTCCCTGTCAATGGAGGCTCTCGCTTAACCCAGGACCGCCCAGAGGTTTCTGGCTTTTGCACATGTCTGTTGAAGGTCATATTTTCAAATGATTAAATCTATACTCCTTTGCTACAGCCCTTTCTAAATCCTGTTAACTTGAGTATGGTAGAGATTGGAATAATTAAATTTTGATCTAGGCTGCAGCCCTTACTCAATCCTATTAGGACTGAATAGGGTGGAGATTTATTCCAAGTATCTCCATTGTATCAATTCTAAATCAATCAAGACTCAAAGAAATTCCTGTTCTATGCTTAAGCATAGGTCAAAGTCCTTTCCATTGTTCAGCAAAGGGTTTCTGTCCTAAAGTAATCTTAAGAAGGGAAGAGAAGGAACCTCCCATGCCAATGGAGTTCCCATTCCAATAGACTATCAGTAAGAAATTTTCCAAGTATGAAATATCCCAATGGTGAAATTTTCAACAATTATAAGTCTAAGGAATTTTTGAGGTTTACAATCCCCCCTGATGATCATTGGGAGACTAGTCTCCCCATTGATCATTTAACATAATCATTTTGTAGTTCTAAATTCACTTCTAACTAAAGATATACACAATATTCAATTTTCTAAGAGAAATTAGAATAGTGAGAGAGGAAATAGAAAAGAAAAGAAAGCAAAACCAATGTTTGCTAGGCGCATTGACAGAAAGCCAAATTAGGGGCAGTCCCTTTTGGCATAAATGTTACAATAAATGTTCAATCAAAAGTTCAGTCCAATCAATCACATCCAAAGTTCATTCTTGATCTTCTTGATGAAGTGTAGGTTTTTGGCATCTTTCTGCAACAGTTCATTCTCTGGATATAAAAGTTTCAAGCTTCTTTCTTGAAGATCTTTTCTTGAACAAAATCAAAATCTTTGAAAATTTTTTATAACAGTAAAATCTTAAACAAAAGTCTTGGATTTTTATAAAAATAAAGTCTCAAACAAAAAAATTCAAAAATTCTTAGATTTTAAATTAAAATACAATCCCCCCTGAAGTAAGTATTTAAAAAAAAATTATCAAGTTTAGCTCAGAATGCAATGTTCAGTTATGGGGGTGTATGTGTCAATTATCAAAAGAATAGAAAAATAATCAAAAACATAAGAAAAATTAAAAATAGACCTTGTATAGGTCCAGTTTAAAGTAATTTCTATCCCACAAGTATGTAGGACAGAATGCAGTAATATTTCACTTAGCCATTTGTAGCCAAGACTACAGGAAGTTGCCATAATATAAGAAGAAAAGAATTAGAATTCTATTTTGATGGGGAAATGTCATTCCCTTGTCTGATTTTTTTTTTCTTCAGAGATATAGGGAGCCAGCATGATAGTCAAGCTTTGTACTTGTTTGAGTACTTCAAAACGAGTGTAGATACAAGGAAGTCCTACGACTTAAACATAAGTTAAGCGTCGCAACCTTGAGTCTCACTTTAATATTTCATGTGTGCTCTATTGGCACTATTCAGGTTTAGTCTGTGCTCCTTGTTTTTATCCCTTTTCCTGGAATCAGACACAAACATTAATCACAGTCCTATAATATTTTATCAATAAATGGCAGGTTCCCATAGTTTAAAGCTTTTAGGCATATATTGATATTATAGCAAGAGTATATATATTAACTTGTATTACTGCAGGGAAAAAAATATTAATATTAATTATGTGTACCTTCAGTACAAAAAATGAGAAAAAAATCAAATATTCTGATAAAAAATAAAAGAAAAGAAATAAGAAAAAATAAGAAAAAAAATCAGTAATTCAATATATTCTTGAAAGAAAAAAAACCAGCATCCATTTGTCTATGGATTATTATCTCCAATTCTTATGATAAGATAGAGTCACAATTCATATGATAAGATAGAGTTAATCAGTCTCAGCAGAAGATGCTTTCTTCACATGTGAGCAGTGAATCCAAGAGTCTCTTTCTCCAATCTTTATAGATGTTGGAGTAGTTAATAATATTTGGAATGGTCCTTCCCATGAAGGTTCAGTTGCTCCAGTTCGCTTGAAATTCTTGATATAAACTTTATCTCCTGGGTTCAGGTCATGCAGAGAAAAGTCTAATGGTCCAGCTTGTACTGCAGCTCCAGATTCATGAAGTTCACGTAGTTTGTGCTGTAACTCCTGTATATAGGAAGCAATAGTAATATCTCCCCCTAATAGCGATGTATAAGCCGGGGAGAAAGGCTTAGCCTGTATAGGCGGATGTCCAAAAAGCATCTCAAATGGTGAAATATGTAAGTCTCCTCTAGGCCTGCTTCTAAGATAAAATAGGGCCAGAGGGAGAATTTCAGGCCATTTTAAATGGGTCTCAGTGCATAATTTGCCAATCATAGTCTTAAGTTCTTTATTCATCTTTCCTACTATTTGGAGAGGAGAAAAAAAACTGAAAAAGGTTAATTAATATCAACAAAATCAATACAATCTAAGAATCATCTTTATTATACTGGGAAGTTCCCTGGGCACCCTCCTGAAGGGCACCTCTCTGAGGATCATTAGCACCTCGAGTAATTTTTGGACGAGCGCCATTTCTCATATATTGTTGAGTATTATCATTAAAATTTTCTTCAATTTGAGCATTGTCATTAATTTCCCAATTCCTATTTCTATAATTCTGGTTTCTAAAGTTCTTATTTCTATATTCATTACAGTTATTTCCATAGTCATTATTATAATTTCTAGAATTCTGGTTTCTATAACCATTATCATAATTTCTATAGTTTTTATTTCTAAAACTATTCTAAAACTATTATTAAACTGTGTATTCCTTCCAAACATCTTAAGAAAGGTTCTACATTCCATCATTTTGTGGCCCTTCTTCTCACAGAAGTGGCAAGTAATGGATTGATAATTGGATTTCTGGAGAGGGGCAATTGTCGTTGGTTCATTATCATGCCCACTTTCTAATTTAGTTATCCTATCTATTACACATCTCATTTTTTTCTTCATTTCCTCCATGTCATCATTATTCTCTTTCTCCTTTTCTTCGTTTCCCTTAAAAACATATATAGCTGTTTTTCGCAATTCTTCAAGGTCCATATCTGACCATCTTGGGCATTGTGTTTTAAAATAATTTTTAATTACTTTGCAAGAATTATTTACAAAGATTCTTCTAACTTGTCTTAAACTATTCTCTTTATTTAAGTCCCAATCTAAGTATCTGTCCCCAAACTCGATAATTCTGTCCATAAATCTGGAGGGTGTTTCGTTTTCCTTTTGCTTAATTTTTTCCAGTTCCATCCACTTATCTGTACTGTCCGCACATTCCTTCATGGCCGTGAGGATGGCCTCTCTACAACGGTATAGTTGTAGATAGTCCTCAGGATTATTATAGTCCCATTCGGGATCCTGAGATGGCCAATGTGCTGCATTACGCCCCCGGGTTTTGTTGACATGAGCAATTATTTTATTTTTTTCACGTTCACTTAAAAAAGCCTGTAGTAAGCTCTCAACGTCCTTGTAAGATGGATTATATTGAAAAAATATGTCTCCCATCTTTTTTGTTACTAGAAAAGGATCTTGTTCATATGTGGGGATATTTCGTGTAAATTCATTTATTTCTTGGGGAGTAAACGGTATCCTATGTCTTAAAGTCACCACATCCCCATTTCGTCCTATTTCAGGTACTTCTCTTAGAGGAAACAGGCCTCTAGTTGAATTTTGCACCTGTGGGTCAGTTTGACAAGGACAGGTTTCTCTAGGAGGACAAGATCTCCCTTGCATTGGAATTTGGTTTTCTGTAGGAGAAGGAACATGAGAAGCTGGGATTGCAGGGGAAGGGTTTTGGGGATTAAATTCAGACAAGATTTGCACTGCACGAGAGAAGCAGTCTGTTAACTGGGCTATAGGGAAGGTGTTTTCCATCTCTATTTCAGGGAAGGAAATTTCCTCATTCAAAGGTTCAGAAACAGGTCTGTTTCTGGTAGAGTGGGTGTTTGCCCATTGATCCTGTAAGAAACATTTTAGATCTTCTAATTGGGCTTGCATTTTTTCCTCAATTTTTCCCATTTTATCTTCCATATCTCCCATTTTATCCTCAATATTTCCTATTTTATTCTCAATATTTCCTATTTTATCCTCAAGTTTTTCTATTTTATTCTCAATATTTCCTATTTTATCCTCAATTTTTTCTATTGTATCCTCAATTTTTTCTATTGTATCCTCAATTTTTTCTATTTTATCCTCAATATTTTCTATTTTATCCTCATTTTTTTCTATTTTATCCTCAACATTTTCTATTTTATCCTCAATATTTTCTATTTTATCCTCATTTTGTTTTATTTTATCCTCATTTTGTTTTATTTTATCCTCATTTTGTTTTATTTTATCCTCATTTTGTTTTATTTTATCCTCAATATTTTTTATTTTTTCATCTCTAAATATAGTATTGAGGAGTACAAAAATGACAGTACCTATTAATATAAAAATTTGGAGGTATCCTTCATTCCTCAATGCCCCTACTTCTTCAGCTGCCATATAATTGTCAAAGAATGTAGTACTCATTTTTATATGTATATTTTGTAATTTCACAAAACACGTGGGGAGCAGGGCAAAGCAACAAACTTTCCACAGGGTTTTTTTTTTTTTTTAATCCAGGAAGTTGTTCCTTAAGGGAAAGGATATTTAGAAACAGTTCTTCCAGCCAGGACTTTAGAGTCCTGTTGCTGAGATTTAAAAACAGCTGTTTTCTGTCTATCAGAGTCACACAGCTGGGAAGTATCTGAGGTCCGATTTGAACCCAGGACCTTCTGCCTCTAGGGCTGGCTCTCAATCCGCTGAGCTACCCAGCTGTCCCTTAAGATTAAAGGGAAGAAAAAGAAAAAACTGCTGATTCCAATTTAACTTAAGGAGAAAAGAGAAAAAGTTTTTTATACTCACGTGTTCTAGCAGCTGTGTCTTTAAGCCAAGTTTTTTTTTTTTTTTTAAAAAAAGGACTAAGTGGTGAAACAGTATAGTAAAAAGGCAAGGAAAAAGTTTTATTGAGAGGATTCTTTAGACTCCCGTGTGGTCAGCCACAATGTTACAAGGGAATCACTTTAAAAGACTGATATATATTAATTTAAGGTCGCCAAGGAATCAGCTATGTAATTCCTAAATGAAAAACTCAAGTCAGCCGTCAGCCTTTTTTGGAGTTTAATTACAATAGGAGCAAGAAAGGAATTAGAGATATATATAGAGAGAGAAAGGGGAGAGAAGGGAATAGGGCTTAAATACCCCTTCTGTTTAGGCTGGGCCAAAAGGCCCAAGCCCTTAGATAGCTGGGGCAAAGAAAAGAGATCAGTCCCTTTCACTCACGTGTCCAAAATGGAGAAACAGTCTCAGAGGCCCCCACCTTCAGCTTCCTTCAGAGCAAGCTTCCTCAGAGCCCAGGAACCACACCGACCAAAAAACTCCAATCTCCTCCAGTCTCCAGACCCTCCTATCTTTCAGGACACCATCCAAGTTGCCTCCCCTCAGTCCTCACATCTACCAATCACTCTTCATCAATTTCCCTGTCAATGGAGGCTCTCGCTTAACCCAGGACCGCCCAGAGGTTTCTGGCTTTTGCACATGTCTGTTGAAGGTCATATTTTCAAATGATTAAATCTATACTCCTTTGCTACAGCCCTTTCTAAATCCTGTTAAAGTATGGTAGAGATTGGAATAATTAAATTTTGATCTAGGCTGCAGCCCTTACTCAATCCTATTAGGACTGAATAGGGTGGAGATTTATTCCAAGTATCTCCATTGTATCAATTCTAAATCAATCAAGACTCAAAGAAATTCCTGTTCTATGCTTAAGCATAGGTCAAAGTCCTTTCCATTGTTCAGCAAAGGGTTTCTGTCCTAAAGTAATCTTAAGAAGGGAAGAGAAGGAACCTCCCATGCCAATGGAGTTCCCATTCCAATAGACTATCAGTAAGAAATTTTCCAAGTATGAAATATCCCAATGGTGAAATTTTCAACAATTATAAGTCTAAGGAATTTTTGAGGTTTACACTACAGGACCATGCTGACTCTCACAAGTCATAGATTTTGGAAGGGTCCATAGGGGTCATGTTTCTTAAAGATGGAGGGAACTCAGGCTCACCGAGGTGAAGTTAATTGTTCATTGTTGTTGCTGACCTTCATTTTCAGAGAACAATAATATGGAATGGTGTCTTGGTGTGTTTGTGAATTTGATTTAAGGGAGGTAGAGTTGCAAAGTGATCAGCTTCACTCTCTTCCAGAGTCATCAAAGTTTAGTTTGTGTGTGTGTGTGTGTGTGTGTGTGTGTGTGTGTGTGTGTGTGTGATATATATATATATATATATTTTTTTTTTTCCTTTAAAGGAGTGTTAATAAAGGACACTCAAGTTAGGCTCATCTTGCAATTAATATCCAGGAAATATTATAATGGACATTAGAAAGCAATACTTATTCCAGAGCACATTTCCATGTTTAGAAAATCCCCTAAAATAGTTTATTCGAATTTGTGAAATATGATAGTTCCCCTAAAAGAGTTAATATAAACTATAAATGGACCTCAAGTCCAAGAGAAGTCAGAATGACTGGTGATGGCCTAGGATGCACTGGGATCTTGGGATCTTCTATATCTGACAAAACTCTAATTGTTTCACAGCACCTATTTTAGTCACCTTCATGACTGAGGGAAGAAATTGTTCTCATCTGCCCATTCTGTTGGGAAAGGTCTTCACCTGGGTGGGTAGACATTCCCTTAATTCACTGATGGGTTTGAGGCTCATCAGTTATCTTCAGCCTAGGTTTAGACCAGGTGCTTCTTGAAACCACAGGTGAGAGAGATAGGTGAAAGGTGGACACCAGAGTTGGGGAGCAGCCCAGAAAATGGTTTGGCAAGCCCTCCCACCAAGGTTCCAGTCCTCCCTGAGTACCCCTGCCCAAAGGCACACAGGCAAACAAAACAAAGTCAAAATTTGAACTCTGGTCCTCTGAGCCGAGTCAGTGCTCTTTCTCCTGCCTCTGTCTCAATGATTCCCAGGCTATAGGGAGGAGTTGTTAAAGCAGAGTTGTCATAGTAATGCCTATTGCATTAAGTTACAGATTTCATTACTTTCTCCTCTGGCTCTATTTCACCTAGACAGCAATAAAGGTATTAAGATCAACTTGTCAGCCAGATTTGGTAATAGAGCGTTGCTTGCATTTGAGTAGAAAGCTTGATGAGATTAAAAGGGAAAAGGAAAAGATGACTTTCCGAATCATTATTTCCCATAATCGACTTCTCCATTCATATCAGATTCCATACACAAGAACTAATTTTGTTGCTTTTTGTTTAATTTGTTTTGTCTGCTTCATGAAACGAGGTGATTTAAATGGCCCACGAGCATGAAATACCTCCGGGACAAAATTCTTAGTTTTATGCAGCATATTATTCTGACTGTAAAGCTCGCAGTAATTGAATCTCTGTTCATAACAACGAAGATTGAGTATTTTTATTTTACATTTAAGTGTCTATATAAATATGATGCCTCAGGGCTTTGCGGATTTATCATGTATATGATTTGTGCCATGCCTTTGTAGCATGAGCTGAACCAGTTTCATTATGTTATTCTTTGAAAAATTTGGGTGGTAATTCTTTTATATGATATTATATCGTTAATGTTCTTTTCATCTTTGGGACTGGATGATGCTATTGAAGAAGGAGTCACTCTGCTCGTCAGACACACAGAAAAGCTGCTAAATGTTTCCCTCCCCCATTGCTAATGTGCTTTTTAACAGCCCCAATGTTCTCAGGTGTTTTCTTTGTTTTACTTGTCTTCATAATTCTCCTCATCATTCTGTTCATCATTCTGTTTGTCATTTGAGACACCTCTTCCCCGACTGCCCCACACTGCCCCTTTTAATCATCTCTTGTTCAGACAATTGGTTTGGAAGAAAGCTTTGCAACTGTTCCCAGTCTCTCTTTTTCCTCTCCAATACATTTTTTACATAATTGCCAAAATTATCTTTTTTATTTTTAAAAATATTTACTTTCTATCTTAGAATCAATATTTTATTACTATCATTTCTTTTTTCTTCCTCTCTCTCCATTCATTCATTTGTTCCTTCCTTCCTTCCTTCCTTCCTTCCTTCCTTCCTTCCTTCCTTCCTCCCTCCCTCCCTCTCTCTCTCTTTCTTTCTCTCTTTCTTTCTTTCTTTCTTTCTTTCTTTCTTTCTTTCTTTCTTTCTTTCTTTCTTTCTTTCTTTCTTTCTTTCTTTCTTTCTTTCTTTCTTTCTTTCTTTCTTTCTTTCTTTCTTTCTTTCTTTCTTTCTTTCTTTCTTTCTTTCTTTCTTTCTTTCTTTCTTTCTTTCTTCCTTTCTTTCTTCCTTTCTTCCTTCCTTCCTTCCTTCCTTCCTTCCTTCCTTCCTTCCTTCCTTCCTTCCTTCCTTCCTTCCTTCCTTCCTTACTTCCTTCCTTTCTTCCTTTCTTCCTTCCTTTCTTCCTTTCTTCCTTTCTCTTTCTTTCTTCTCCCACCTTCCTCCAAATAATATGGGCAAAATAAAATTCTTGTAACAATAAGTAAAATCAAGCAAAGCAAATCCACATTTTGTCATGTCAAAAATATATCTCTCTCTTTTATTCTGTCAGGAGGAGGATAGCATGCTTCATCATTTGTCTACCGGTACCTTGTTAAGAGGCAAAAGACAACTTCTGTTTAAGTTTCTGTGACTAGGGTCAATCCTCGGCTAATTTAATTGACTGATATTTAAGAGAGAGTTTTGTTGGAAGAGCTACTTCTTTGGGTTGGCATATAACAGAGGGCCAAAAGATCTCTCTTAAGGGTTTTTCAATTTTCCCCTTCTGTCTTTCTTTTGGGAGAATAGGAGAGAGAGAGAGAGAGAGAGAGAGAGAGAGAGAGAGAGAGAGAGAGAGAGAGAGAGAGAGAGAGAGAGAGAGAGAGAGAGAGAGAGAGAGAGAGAGAAAGGAGAGACAGAGATAGTGAAATTTTCCCTTCCTTATTCTGGGAATTGTTAATGGCTGCCTTGTGGGCAGAAAGACCTGCAGATCTAAGAGAGGGATGTCTCCCATCTAGAGACAGAAGCATCAGACCACCATTAGATGGAATATGAAGTATCCCATCATTATTAACAAGTGAGAGAATCCAACTGATGCTTATCCCCATATAGCAAGAGAGGCTCTCAGTGATAATATCATTCCTGCATTCCTGCCTTCTAGTTAGAGGAGAGATTTCCTAGGTAATGAGAATCAAGCTCTTTAGATAATGAAGTGAGATTTCTTAGACTGCACCAGCCTTATAGGTTGCTAAGAGAGTAACTCTAAATCCAAGTTTGAAGATTAGCCTTTTAGAAAGGAAAATGGCCCTTTAGAGTGCTTGAGAGTTGTGCCTTCATTTGAGGATTGGTAAAGAACCAGAACCATGATCCAGGCTGCAGAAGAAGATAGAGTATTGTTCCTCACCTATTTTATTATGAATTATTTGAATAGTACAGTTAGGATGGGGAGAAGGGTTACTTTTCTATCAGTCCTAACATATGTTTGTATTCTAGGAAAAATCTAAACCACAGGGTGGCACTATCAGTCTATGAGAGAGGGATTTCACCAGAATCTCAGGGTGTTGACTCTTTCTCAGCCCCAAGTTCAGGTCCCTTAGTTCTGTATCACCAACAACAGAAACTCGTCTCAGAATATAGCCTTCCCCACACCTACCTTTACTCACAAAAATTCCTTATGTTCTCCACCTCCCTTTCCCCTAATCATCTACTGAATTTTGTTGTTGTTGTTTAATTGTTGCTCAGTTGTGTCCAACTCTTTGAGAACCCATTTTCTAATTTTCTAGGTAAAGATACTGGAATGGGTTGGCATTTTCTCCTCAACTCATTTTAGAGAGGAGGAAACTGAGACCAACAGGGTTAAGTGATTTGCCCCGTATCACAGAACTCGTGTCTGAGGTCATATTTGAACTTAGGTCTTCCTAACTCTTGGTCCAGAGCTCTACCCAGTGTAACATATGTCTGCCCACTGAATTTCTACTCATCTTTTAAAGGCAAACTCAAAGATTACTTCCTACAGAAAGTATTTACAGATTCCTTCTGTGGCTAACAACGTTACCTCTTGGGTTCACATAGCACTTTCTTTTGTATTTTCATAATGTAATGATTGGATTATTATCTATATATGTGTGTTGTCCCCTTATTAGTCAGTAAATACTTACTAAGTACCTTCTATGCGTCAAATACTGTCATAAATTCTGGTGATACAAATATAAAAGTAAAATAATTCTTTGCCTTAAGAGCTTACATTCTAATGAGGAGAGACAATTTAAGACATACAAATGAATACAAGATAACCTTGAAGGGGTCCAAAAAGTCCTCCTATAGGAGATGTTATTTTATTAAGTAGGCACTGTGAGAAGCACTGAAGATACTAATGGAGGGGGGGGGGAAGAATTACTGCCCTCAAGAAGCTTATACTCTAATGGGGGGAAGACAACAAAAAAAGAAGCTGGATGGGATTTAGGGGGAAACACCAGGAGGTACCCTGAGTAGGGATTTGGTGGGATGCCTTTCCATCATTCCTGTAAAATTGACTTTACCAATCTTCTACCATCTTTTCTACTTTGTGGGAGAGGAAGTGAAGTGAAGCCTCTTATATGATCTGTATTTCTTTCTTATTAATGACTTGGAGAAATTTTTGTTAATAGTTTTGTAATTCTTTTCAGAACCCTTTATTGATATTCTTTGACTACTTATCCTTTTGGGGGATGGTTTAGTCTTCAATATTTGTGTTAAGGTTTGTATAGAGTTCATATGTTCTTTTAGAGTTATTGATTTTTTATTCTCTTCTGCTAAATTTTCTTTCAGTTATCATTTTTTTCTGTGTGCCATAAATCTGCTATTCTCTCTCTTAGCTCCTAGTTCATGGGAGATCTGTTCCATCATATCTTCTAAGTTTTGTATCCAGAGCTTTGGGTTTTTGAAATTCTGTACAGAGTTCTAGCTGACAAAATTTAATTCCTAATTCCCTCTTCTTTTTAAGACCTTTAGCTTTTGTCTTGGTATCAATTCTTCCCCCCCCCCCCCCCATAGCTTCTTAGAATCAATACTAAGTATTGGTTCCAAGGTAGAAAAGCAGTAAGGGCTAAGTAATTAGGGTTAAATGACTTACTGATTCATGTGGCTAGGAAGTGTCTGAGACCAGATTAGAACTCAGGACCTCCTGTCTCTAGTCCTGGCTTTCTATCTATTGAGGCACCTAGCTGCTCTTCTTTTAATATCAATTCTAAGACAGAAGAGTGACAAGGGCTAGATAACTGAAGTTAAGGAACTTGCTAGGAAGTGTCTGAGACCAGATTTGAAGTTTGGACTTCAGACTTGATGTTCTCTTCACTGTGCTACTAAACTGCCTGCTTTCCCTAATCCCTTCTTTGAAAAGATTTTCTTTCTTCTTTTGAACTATGCTGAGGGTTCTTGCTTTTGTTTCATGATCTTTGGGGGGGCTTAACAAATTATTTTCTTTTTTTTTTAAACCCTTCCCTTCCGTCTTGGAATCGATGCTGTGTATTGGTTCCAAAGCAGAAGAGTGGGAAGGGCTAGGCAAAGGGGGTTAAGTGACTTGCCCAGAGTCACACAGCTGGGAAACCAAATTCTCTTCTTGATCAGATGTTTAACTTTATTTTCCTTTGCAACATAAGACTTCTTCATAATGTTTTGACCTTGCTTTAATTTTTGGCTTATTTATCCTTTTGTCTTTATGATTCACTTTTTTGGCTTATATGCTTGTGAGCTACGTTTTTGCTCAGTGTTTCTCCCATGACTTTTTGGCCTTTCCATCTTTTCTTAGGTTTTTGGGTTGCAGAGGTTTGAGGAAAACAGCGATTATGCTGTCTGGACACTCTTATGACCCTCAAATCTACTTTCTATTGAGGATAGTTGAAAAAAAATCCTTACTTCTGAATTAGAATCATTACTCTATGTGTTGTTGGTTCCAAGGCAGAAGAGTGGTAAGAGCCAGGCAGTGGAGGCTGAGTGACTTCCCCAGGGTCATACAGACACAAGGAAGTGTCTCAGGTGTAATTTGAACCCAGTTTCTCCCAAATCCAAGCCTGGCTCTTGATCCATTGTGTTACCTTCTACCAATATTAGTTCTAAGGCAGAAAAGAAGGAAGGCTAGGCAATGGGGGTCTTGTAGCTAGGAAGTGTCTGGGTGCAGATTTGAACCCAGGATCTCCTGTCTCTAGATCTGGCTTTTAATCCACAGAGTCACCTAGCTGTCTCTTTACTGAGGATTTTAAAGTGCAGAAGAGAACAGGACACATAAGCTGACAATATCCCAAAGCTGAACATCATTTCTGAGTGCTTCTAGTCTAACCTTTCCCAGTAGGATCAGTTCTATTTGCTACATTCCTGAATGAACTGTCATCCTGTCTCTAGCTGAGGACTTCTATTGATGGAGAATTGTTACATCCTAGGGCAGCCCATTTCATTTTGGATAACTCTTATTGGTACTTTGAGCCCAAACCTGCCACATTCCCTCCCAGCTTTCTGGATCAAATATAACAAGTTAATTTTGTCCACATTAGGTCTGAAGTCAAAGTGGGAGGAAGTAGGATATAGAATTCTTGTTCTTCTTGTTTTCCTCTTCCACTGTTCTGAAACCCCTCCTAACTTCTAAAACCTTTCTGGATATTATTTTTATTTAATTTATTGTTGTTAACTATTTATTATTAGGACAGCTAGGTTTCCCAATGGTTAGGGCACTAGGTCCACAGTCTGGAAGACATGACTCAGACACTTTTTAGCTGTGTGGCCCTGGGCAAGTCATTTAACCTGTTTTCTCAGTTTATTCATCTGTAAAATGTGGATATTAATAGCACCTACCTCCCAGGGTTATTGTAGGATAAAGTGAAATAATGCAATTGTAAAGCACTTTGCTATACCTGGCATGTGCTAAGTGCTATGTAACTATTAGCTATTATTATTATTATTAATTTTTCAAGTTATATTGGTCTCTGTCTCTTTCTCTGTTCTCTCTATCTCTGCCTGTCTATACATGGCTCTCCTTCCTTCCCTCTTTCCCTCTTTCCTTCTTTCCCTCCTTCCCTCCTTCCTTCCTTCCTTTCTTCCTTCCTTCCTTCCTTCCTTCCTTCCTTCCTTCCTTCCTTCCTTCCTTCCTTCCTTCCTTCCTTCCTTCCTTCCTTCCTTCCTTCCTTCCTTTCTTCCTTCCTTCCTTCTTTCCTTCCTTCCTTCCTCTCTTTCTTTCTTTCATAGGATTTGCCTCTGGAAGGTATCAAATTATATTTGGTGAGAAAGCCTAGCACTTCTCTTTGATGTATTCCTCAAAGTAATACAAATAATAAGCAAAATCAATTAATAACATTACAAAATCATTATTTGGCCCCATTGGGGCCAAAAGGCAGAATGATCTAATGGATAGAGAGTTAGTCTTGGGTAGGGGATGGCCAGGTAGATCACTGCTCAAGTCCTTCTTCTTATACACGTTAATAGTGTGTCTCTTGGTAGGCACTTAGATGCAGCACTGCGCGTAACTATAATTTGCAAAAGTTGCAAAATTATACAATTTATAAAAAAATAGAAAATGCTGTACTATGCAAAACAGGTGCAGATCTGTATTGGCAGACAGAGTTCTTCATTGGAAATTCTCTATGAAGATAAAACCATAGGTCCAGCCTCCAAAGATCATCATCATTTTAATTATTATCACATTGAGGAACTGAGGCTCAATGAGTCTGATCCTATGGCTAGTCAATGGTTGAGATGGGACCTTTGACTCAAAGATTCAGGAACGAGGGGTTTCTCCCAAACATCCTAGTTTCCCCTTAATAATCTATTAGGGTCCTATCATTCTTGACTAAATATCTTTTGAGCTACTTCTATTTCTAGTCTCTTTGAAATCAGGTATATGATTTTCCCTGTGATCAGGGAAGGTGGAAAGTAGAATAATTTTCTTCCTAAGAGGCCAGAAAATCATGTTTATTACTTTAAACCCAGATTTTCTGATAACCCCAGGCTTTATGGGTTGTGAAGTTTCTATGAGGTCATAGAAGGGGTGGTATGGAGGACAGAGAAAGAGACAGAGACAAAGACAGAGCTGGAGAGACAGAAAGGCAAAGACAGAGAGAGATAAAGGCACAGTCAGAGAGACAGAGACATCTCGAGAAAGAAAGAGAAGGATAGAGACCAAGAGAGAAAGCAAAAGTCAGAGAGAGAGAGAGAGAGAGAGACAGAGAGTTTGAGAGACAGAGACAGAGAGAGACAGTCAGACAGAGAGACAGAGTGGGACAGAGACAGAGAGTCTGAGAGAGAGACAGAGATACAGAGAGAGAAAGACAGAGGATGGAGTCACACAGAGAAAGCAAGAGATAGAGACAGACAGGTAGAGAGACAGAAAGAGATAATGAGAACAAGAGAGGCAGAGGCAGAGACTAAGATAGAGGCAGAGACAGAGATATATATTGGTTTAAAATAAATGAACTGGGGGCCTCGAATTTTTGGCTTGTTAGTACCCTGAGGAAAGTATGCTTACTGGTGTTTTTTGAAGAGTGTCATTTTCATGGCTCCCATTGGAAAACAAAAGCCTTCCCTCAGAGCTCTGGCTCTGAAATTTCTCTCATGGCTCCAGCTTCATGTTGAAAAAAATATAAATTCTATGTGGAACAGGGGAGTGACCTTTCTTTTCATTCCTTCTGGGACATAGAAATGGACTTCTTGTCCCCAAAGAAAAAGGCCCTTTAAAAGCCTTGGAAACAAGCTTCAAAAACGAGCAAGTAACAGAGTCACAAGTAACAAATACCCCAAACAAATCAAATGAAGTTAGTTCAGCTCCCATGAATCCAGAAGAGCAGACACATTCCAGATTCTCCAAGTTGCGTCGGTCATGACTTCTCTCTCTTTGTCACTCCATATCCTGGTAACAAAACTGGCTATAGATTATTCTTCTAGTCTCTGACAAATTTCTCTTTGTTCCTAACTAATGGATTGACTGATTTTTACTTGATGTTGCTTTTCTAATAGCAGTTGGCTTTTTTGGCTACTGTGACAATGGCAATAATTTCTCCCATAAAACCCTCCCAACTGCTTTTTTCTTCATCCGTATTCTCCAGCACCTCACAACTTGCTAAAGGAGGCAAAAACATTTAATTTGTGACTGAAGAGTCTACTTGTGCCAATGGATTTTCTACCTGGCATCCTTGAGCTTAAAAAATAATATTTTGATAGTCATCTTTCAATATAATTGGTTTCCTTTGCAATCTTATGTATTTTATTTAATGCATTCAAAAACCTTATCCTTTGAACAGGTCCATAGATTTCACCAGTCTGCTGGAGGGGTCCGTGACATGAAAAAAAGGTTATGAAACTGCCCCAGAGAATGATGTTGAATTCCCTGGAAGCAATCCTGGCCAGTGGCTCAAGGCCAAATGGAGGGAAATTGTGGGATCTAAACTTAGCTTTGATAGGTCAGCTTCCTCTGGCTGGTCCACAGGACTTGTCTGCCCTATCTTTTCTGTAGTTTATATAAACATTTAATCTATTTCCTCAATATGTACCCAGGGAAGCACTTACCCTTCACCTTTGTATGCCACTCATTTCCTCTTTAATTTTCTTTCTTAATCTTAATTCCTCCGCTGCTTACTTGTCTTCTCATTTCTTGAAGGGCACAAAAGGGGACAATTTCATTAGCTGGGCACATATTACTGTTCTCGGTCCTCATAGAACTCAGCTTGGTATTGCATTTGCTGGTGCTGCTAAGATGCTTAAGATAAGATGATCTTGGTGACCTCATTATGGATCTGAAACGTTCCTCTCTGGCTTTAGTTACAGATAGCTTCTGCTTTAAGTAAATGCAGCTTCCTAAGAGGCAATATGATACAGCACACAGAGAGCCATCTTGGAGCCCCAAAGATCTAGGTTCAAGTCCACACACACACACACATACACACATACACTGTTTGTGTGACTCTGGGTAAGTCACTTACCTGACTAATAAGGCAGATAATTGGTGTGGTGGCTAGAATTCTGGGTCTGGATTTACGAAGACCTGAATTCAAATTTGACCTCAGATACACTTACTAGTCAGTTTGTCCCTTAACCTCTATATACCTCAATTTCTTCACCTGTAAAATGGGGTAATAAAAGCACCTATCTCCTAAGGTTGTTGTGAGGATAAAATGAGATAATATTTGTAAAGCACTTTGCAAACCTTAAAGTACTATACAAATGCTAGTTATTATTATGATTAGCAATTATTGTTTAACTTTTCAGATCTCTAGGAAACTGAAAGTCTGTGAATCAGAAAGCACATACCAATTTGCCTCCAATAATGAGACTTCCATATACCAAAGAAATCACAAGTCTAGGTCAAAAAACCTTAAGTCCCTCAAACTCAATGCAAAATAAAATCTCCTTTTATAGTCTTTTTCATGGGAGTTACCAATGGGTGAAATGATATTATAACTTGCTTTACTGAATGTAATAATAAAAAATAAGGCAGAGAGGAGGATAAATTAAAAGCTGGGGTGAAATATATACAGAATCAGGGGCAGCTGGGTGGTTCAGTGGATTGAGAGCCAGGCCTAGAAACTAGAAGTCCTAGGTTCAAATCTGGCCTCAGACACTTCTCAGCTGTGACCTTGGACAAGTCATTCAACCCCTATTGCCTAACCCTTACTGCTCTTTTGCTTAAGAACCTAGTACTGATTCTAAGACAGAAGGTACCAGTTTAAAAAAAAAGGAAGTATATACAGAATCTATTTTGCTAGAACAAAGTTAAATAAAGAAAGGATCAAAAGAAAAGAAGATTAGACATCAAGTTAAAATAATTACAATATAAATAACCTATTGAAATGCCTTGATAATATAGTTTGTTATTATTATTCAATTGTGCCCAGCTTTCCATGATCCCATCTGGTTTTTGTTTTTTGTTTTTTGGTAAAGATACTGGAGTGGTTTTTCCCCCGTTTCCTTTTCCAGCTCCTTTTATAGATGAGGAAACTGAGACAAATAGGATTAAGTGACTTGCTCAGGATCACACAACTAGTAAGTTGTCTGAGGCTGGATTTGAGCTCTAGTCTTCTTGACACCAGGCTGGAGCTCTATCAACTGTGCCCTAATATAATAATATAACAGTTCACATTTATTGTGAACTCCTTGATAGCAGGACTGTCTTTTGCCTTCTTTGCACTACTAAGACAGTAGAGTGCCTAACATGCAGTAGCTAATTGGTACACTACAAAAAGAGCTCGTTTTGTTAGTACAGTTTTGGCAAAGATTTTTGGGATATTCCATGTGCCTCTGCATTGAAGGATTAGAAAAAGGGCAGTAGGGAAAAAAGTGTTTTTGTTGGGTTCATACTGAATACTCTTACAAGTGAAAGGGGAAAATGTAGCAAGAAGGTTTCTGTTCCTTTCACTTCTTGGATGTTCAGCATCTTTCTTGTTCTTTTGGGGTTTTAAAGTTTCCAATTTATGCTCCTTGGGAGTTCTACTGGGCAGGTATTTTTTTCCTCCCTTTTCTCTCTAGAGAGTAGAGACTCAGACCTATAACTTTATTGGCATAGAGAACTCTCAGAGGAGGAAACTCCCTCTTCCAACGCAAGGTGCCAGCTATTCCATAACTTGGAAAGTTGCCTATAGAACTGGGAGCTTAAATAATTTTTCTAGGGTCACAGAGACAGTATGCCTCAGAGGCAGGGCTTGAACAGCTGGCTGTGCTTCACACTCTACACTTCCCAAAGGGGTCTATGGGGAGGACTAGTCCCTCTGATGTGAGGGCTTGTTGAGCTCTTTTCAGGGCTGCTCATCCAACTGGGTGGATGAGCAGCCCTGAACCAACCTTTTACCCAACTCGTACCTGTGGCTCCAAGAAGCTGTAGTATGTGCAGCAGCCACATCCTGGTAAAACCATCTTGGCAGATTCATTTAACCAGGTTGAGAGTAACCAACAGATTTCAAAACCTATAATGAGTTGGCAGAGAGGTGTCTACCCCAAGCATGTGAAGACTTCCCCAAGTGGAATGGATGAATGAGAACTATTTGTTTAACAGTCATAAAGGCAGCTGCAAACAGGCAATGTGGAGTACCTAGAGCTTGGTTAGACATCCAAGATGCCAAGGTCATCTCCTGCATCCCAGGTCATAGTCAGTCGTCTTGACTTTTGTCTTTCCACTGGACTTGAAAGATTTGAAATGGGATTGGAAGAGAGAATGAGGCTGGTGACTTTGTGCAACTCTGACTGCTTAGATCCAACTCACACGCAAAGACATCCATTGCTCTGTGATGTTGTTGAGCCTTTCAAAAATGAAGGATGAACAGAAATACTTCCCAAAGATTACACTGATATTCGTACTGATTTTTAAATGTTTTCCATAAATTTTAAGGAAGAGGTTTTGAATCATTGATACTGGTCATTGCCCTGTTCTGTCCTTTTTTAGTGAAGGAGGCTTGGAGAGCCTCAAGACAGAGACATAAGCTTGACTTTAGTGGCAGCCAGTAAAGGTGTTGGAAGCAGGGAATTGAGAACCGGCTTTGAAGTCTCCCTGTCCCTGTGGCCAAATCTTCTGCACAGCAGCAACTCTCAGGAGAGCCTTTCAAAAGCCCATTTTGTTAGCATCTGGGGGCTATGATGCCTGGATTTTAAGAAACTTTTAAAACAAGGAATCTAGGCTTCTTTTGCTGGTATTTTAAATAGGTGTCAAAAGGCACAAAATGGATTCCCCAAATATGTATTTTCAGGGTTGTTTCCTTCTAGTAAATATAAACAAACATAGCAAATTTGTAAAAGCCATTGATAGGGAGAGGACAATTTTTAGAAACAGTGTTGAGAAGCTAGGGGAAAGGTAAATATTTCTGTTCTCTTGGTTTGGAATCCAGTGAGATTTCACTTGACTTAGGATGATGTCCAATACCAACATAGTTCATGAATCTAAACTTATGCCAAGATAAAAATAAATAGGCTTGAGAAATTCCCACTCATGAGTTCCCATCTGGCTTTCCTGCTCCATACCATACCAATCAACTTAATTATAGAGGAGCTGAGGTGGCTGAACTCTCTGAACTGTGAGGCTGGGTCTAGAAACACTTGTTCATGGACACCCATACCTCGGTCCCTGAATAAAGAGGAGCCCCCCACATAGTTCTTTTTAACTCTGGCAATTATCAGAAAGTGGAAAGTTGGGTGACTTTGCTTTGGTCAATGTCCATGAGTCTTTCAATGTTGGAGGGAAGTTTTGATATCCGTTGCTGATATGGATCCAAATATCTTAGAGGAAAGTTAGGCGTGTCCCCTCCACATCTTCCCAAACTCCCCAATTCTCCAGATTTACCTGATACCTTTTCAGTTCCATTCTATGGTTGGGTATTTACCAGATATTTGGCACTTTGTCAGGTGAAGTGCAACATAAGTTGGAGATATGAATCCTGTTCTTTTTATGGAAACAAGTATAACCTACATAAAGGGCAAAGTGACTGAACGTATTTATTTTATTTTTCTGGCATAGAGAACTTCCTGATGAGGAAACTCCTTTCACCAGTGCTTTGAAAATTAAGTCTTAGAAAGTCATCCAGTGCAATAAGAGGTTAAATAATTTGCCTAGGAGGCAGTTTAGGTGGCACAATGGCCAAGTCTGGAGTAGGGAGGACCTAGGTTCAAATCTGTCCTCAGATACTTCCTAGCTGGGTGACCCTGGGCAAATTACTTAATCCCATTTGCCTAACTTTTGTTTTTTTTGTTTGTTTGTTTTAGAGTTATTACTAAGCCAGAAAGTAAGGGTTTAAAAAATAATGAACGACTTGCCCAAAGTTACATAGTCCATGTATAGCAGAGGCAGGAATTGAACTCACATCTTTCTGGCTTCAAGGTCAGCTCTCTATGTGTCCTACTGCTTCTCCAAATAAAAAAAAAAAACCTTTAAGCCTTTACTTGATTTCCAGTGCTTCCGTGGGTCTCTGATTTCATTAGTGTGGGAATTTCCTATATAAAATTATAATCCATCTAGGCTTTCTCTTCCTGTGTAACTCTTGTCTGTGGCTTCCTGGGATGAGTTTTAAAAATGGCTCTGAGCCCTGGGAGACTACATCTCCCAGGACCCTCTACCCCAACTTCCTCAGACACATCCCAACTTCCTTTGTGGGAGGTGTCTGAAAAGATATAAAAAGAAGGAAGAAGCTGGAGTTTTTGAGCCTTTTCTAGAGAAGAGCCTTGCCCCAGGTAAGAACCTTTGGTCCCCATATAGCCATATAGCTGCAGGATTTCTACTTTTCTTTAACTTTCTAGACCTTTATTTTCAGAGTAAAAATAAACCTATCTAACAATCCATGAAGTCTGGTTCAATTTTAATTTAAATCCCTAGCATAATTATAGGCTAGAAGGAATACCCTGGTCAATTTCATTATTTGGGCTACTTTCCCTTCCTTTCCCTACCTTTTCCCCTCTATCTTTCCCCATCTACATTTATTTGGTGACCCAGATGGGACCTGAACCTACAAATCTTCTCAGCTTGCTGCTCTGCTTCAATCTTCATCAGGTAAGGAAAACAAACAAACAAAAAAACTTCCCACCCAAAAAATCCTGCCCAGTGGGGAGCCCTTTCCCCTACTAGGCAGTTTCAAACACTGCCCACTCCTCTGCCTTAAAAAGGGTTTCTATACTCAAGAGCCTTATCCTTATCCCCTTTAACCCTGCCAGGCTAAGACCCAGCAAGGGATCTGACTAAAGAAATCAGCAGGGGACAAGAAAAACCCAAGTCTATCATTCTCCCTCTTCCACCCACTCCAGCCTGCTTCAAAAACTCCCTGACTTCTCCTAGCTCCAATTATTCCCTTTTGAGCAAAATTGCTTTAAGCAGGCAACTCTCAAACCAGAGAAACCCAAACCCAATGCAGGGCACTCTGCAGTGCTCTAACCCCACTCCTTTCCTCCATTTTAGTTCCCCAGCACAGTGCCTTAACTCCATCCCTACCCACAGTTCCCTTTTCAAACTCCCATTAGCAATTTGATCATCCAACCACTAGAGACCAACACTGAGCACTAAAAAAAAAAAATTCCCCTTTCTGCTGAGTTGCAGTCTGCCTTTCTGCCTTCAGAGGGCAGCACTAATAAAAAAAACTATATATAGCAAAAAAAAAATTCTTTTTTTTCTATACCATCACAAGTAAATAAAAAAACCAAATAAATAAATAAATAGACAGTTAAACAAATAAACAAACAAACAAATAAATATATGCAACATGTTCGTTACCTTATATGAAAGCCTTTTGGCTTTTGCCATAGTTTCCGAATGCCTCTTTTTTACAATGCTACTGGGAAATCTGTTGTTCCTAATTCTTAATGTTAAGATACAAAAGGCTGCAAATTGGAAAATACAAGTCAGAATACAAGCAGCAGTACAAAATCAATTGGAAAATTTTCAGCATTCTTTTCATGGTCTGGTGGAAAAGGAGGATCCTATTGAACTGTCTAAGTCTAATTTGAATTTTTGCAAGCCTGAAATGTCAAATTCAAATTCAAGTTTGAGCAAACCTGCTTCCAAATTACTGAGAGAAGATCCTATTTCTCCTGAAATAGAGATGGATCCTTCCAGATGTCTCAAGGTGGAAAAACTCCTTTCTTGTGTTGTGCACCTTCTGGCCAACTTTCTTTCCCATACTCCTTCTCCCATCTCCCCTGCTTCTTCTCCTGATGCCCCAGCATCCCCTGTCCCTTCTCCCAGCCCATGACCAATCCCAGTCCTGAAAAAACCTCATACTGCATTGGTAAACATGGAAACAACTACCATACCAGTTCCTACCTGTACTGCCTTGGTCAGCATGCAAAATCAAAAGAAACAGAGAATATAGACTGAGTCCTGTGTTTACTTTTCCCCTTAAGGGAAGTGCCCACAACTGGACAAACTGGGGATGTGGTAAATTTAAGACAACATACTCTTTTCACGCCCCAGGATATGAAAGACTATAAAAGAGATCTACCTTGCTTTGAAGATAAACCAACTGATATAATAAAAAAGATGGCTGATATATTCTTCCAGTATGATCCTTCCTATAAGGATGTTGAAAAATTACTTCAGACCTTTCTAACAGAATGTGAGAGGAATAACATCATCTCTCAGGTTAACAAAGCCTGAGGGTGTAATGCAGTACACTGGTCATCTCAAGATCATCTTTGGGACTATAATGTTCCTGCACAATACTTATCATTAAACAATGTTAGGGAAGCCATTCTCAAGGCAATATGAGAATATGCTGAAAGACCAGATGTTTGATCAAAATTTGACTGCCTTACACAATCTAATGACGAAACCCCCTCACAATTTATGAATCGGCTCATTGAGCTGGGAGGTTGGTACCTGGATCTGGACCTTTCTACAGAAAGGGATATCAGACAAATTTGGCATCAGTTTGCTAATAATTCTTGCAGGGTGGTCCAAGACTATTTTAAAACACATTTTCCAAAATGGCTAGAGATGGATCTGGAAGAGTTGAGAAGGACTGCTGTGTATGTCTCAAAAGAACATGCAGAAAAAATAGCAGAAACTAATGATTTATTGGAAACAATACAAAAGGAGCTGAAATTTTACATGATAAAATAGATAAACAGGAAAGAGGGCATGATACTACAACAATACCACTTTCCCCTCTCTGAGAATCTAAATTTCAATCCTTGACCTATGTGAGAAGAAGGGCCATGTAATGATGAATTATAGAAATCTATTCTAGGCAATCAAGAATAATACCTACTAGAATAATAATAATACTAATAATGATTTCAGGAACAACAGCTATAGAAACAATAACTTCAGGAACAACAACTATCAGAATACTAACAAGAATACTTTCAGGAATCGCAATTTTAGGAATGATAATTTTGGGAACATAAATCAGGCAGATAACTCAAACCAAATGATACCACAACAATATCTCTTAAGTGGAGCTTATCCACAAACTGTTCATGGTGCTAATGCCACTTTACATGAGGCAGAAAGTGGTGCCCCTTAAAACTCTATTGCTTTTATTGTTTTGTTGCTATTAATACTTTTCAGTTTTGTCTCCCTTAAACATAGCAAAGAAGAAGAACTTGTCTACCCCCTTAATTGATTTGTGCCATCCTATATTTGACTTTTATCTATATTTGTGCCTTCAAGGAAGTCCATAATAACTTGTATTTGGAAAACTTGTATTTGATATTTCTTTTATCTAAATTGCCTCACAGAAAAACTGTATGTGACCTATGTGAATGCCCTGTATCTTGATTTGCATTTTGTGACTTTTTTGTGGAAATGTATTATTGGTTTTATACCTCATTTGCAGTCACTCTGTGGACCATGGCTAAGGTAAGAGAAAATGCATCTAAATTCTTGGGTAAGAACTTTTATATTCTACCCCACCTTAAATGACACCGATTGTAACAGATATTTTTGATTGTCACTGATTATAGGAGATATACATTTTTGAATTTTAGCACATTGCTTATAATTGCATGTGCAATTTAATTTTTCCTAAGCACATGTCATCTACCTAAATTGAAAGATAGATTATTACATTAGTGTAAATTTACCATGTCCATTAGTTCTAACTGTTGTAACTGCCTGCCCAAAAAAGCTTTAGACTACTAAAACTACCATTAGTATTTAAATATTATGGGATTTAGAACATATGTCTGATTTGAAGAAATGGGAAAACAAAAAGGGAGCATAGATCTATACAGTGCCAAAGAAGCATGCATTAAACCTGAATGGTGCCAAAAGAGCACACAGGTAAAAAGAGAAACCAATCCTGCTAGGATTGTTAAAACTTCTAAACCAATAAAAAAGGACTTGAACTTAGTGTGAGAATCGAGATTGTGGTGCTTAACATATGTTAAGATACAGGACTCTTTGTACCATACTCCTTGTAAAATTTATATCAAGTACCTAACAATTGGCTGTTCCTGGTGCATATTCTATCCCTGAGAAGAAATGGTGAAAGAAGAAACAACAAAAGAAGAACTATAGCAGACCAAGGAATAAAAATCTAGTCGCTTTTCCTAACTTTCTTGCTGTAATGGTTGATTGTGGACCTGGCTAGTGAATGGGTAAGTACATGATGTTGGATGTGGATTACTTTAATTGGGCATTATTCAAAGTCCGGTTGTAATTTTGTATTTTTTTCTTATTTAGAATTTTTTCATATAAAATTTAGAATTGGATGTTTAGATAGTTATTTGGCTTTTATGTGTTATATTTTTTTTTGATAAATTTTGATAAATTTAATTGGCAATGATTGTCTCATGCCTCAGGCATGTCTTCCCTGTGTGATTTCAATGTTTTTCTTTATATCCTCCTCAGGGGGGAATGTGTTTTTATTTCATATGAAAGAAAAGTTTTAAGTCATTTAAGGAAAAGAAATTTGCTGCCTCCTGGAATCCAGATGGAGACAGCATGGAGACTACACACTACTCCAGGAGATCCTGAGAGAAAAATCCTGGATTGCACAAATTGATCTTCGAGGGGTTTAAAAAAATTCATTTGTGGGGGCAGCTGGGTGGTTCAGTGGATTGAGAGTCAGGCCTAGAGACGGGAGGTCCTAGGTTCAAATCTGGCCTCAGACACTTCCTAGCTGTGTGACCCTGGGCAAATCACTTAACCCCCATTACCTAGCCCTTACTACTCTTTTGCCTTGGAGCCAATACACAGTATTGGCTCTAAGACAGAAGGTAAGGGTTTAAAAAAATTCATTTGTTTTGTAAAAAATTGATATATTTCATATACATATACATACATATATATATATATATATATATTTTTTTTTTGGTGAAGAAGGGGACTGCCTCCTGATTTGTTTGTTAAAAAGTGCCGAATATTCAATTTTATTTTGTTGTAAAATTTTTTGCCATTTCCCCCTTGTATTGATGCATATTTTATTGTGATTGTAGTTTTATTTGTATTTGTTTTGATCCATTGGGGAGACTAGTCTCCCAAAGGATCACAGGGGGATGTGCATTTTAAAATGGCTCTAAGCCCTGGAAGACTACATCTCCCAGGACCCAACTTCCCAACTTCCTTAGACACATTCCACTTCCTTTGTGGGAGGTGTCTGAGAAGTTATAAAAAGAAGGGAAAAGCTTGAGTTTTGACTCCTTTCCTAGAGAAGATCCTTGCCCCAGGTAAGAGCCTTTGGTCTACGCATACCTGCAGGAGATCTAATTTTCTTTAACTTTCTAGACCTTTATTTTTCAGAGTAAAAAGTTCACTTTTAATTTAAATCCCTAGCATAATTATAGGCTAGAAGGAATACCCTGGTAATTTCATTATTGGGCTCCTGAGAGCAGAAAGGGACCCCCAGTTACCTTCCCTTCCTTTCCCTACCTTTTCCCCTCTATTTTTTCCCATCTACACTGGGAACATTCCAAAGGTGGTTCACCCAAAGTATGTGTGTGATGGGGGATAGAGGATGGGGAGTGCCATCCTTCAGTCTCTTGAGTTTGTGTACTGCCCATCCTTGTCCTTGACATATTATCAGTCCAACTTCCTTTCTGATCAGAGAGCTCTCTGATGAGGTCCTTTTCTCTGATGGTAATGTGTGGTAGCCTACTCAAGTCCACTAAGTACTTTTTCATTGCCCTACCTTCCCTTCCTTTTCCATTCACTCATATGATGATAATGATCATCATCATACCATAATAGATTTAGAGCTAGAAAAGATTTTAGGGTTGCCCAAAAAAGAAGGAAGAAAGAAAGAAGCATTTATTATGTGCTGGGCTCTATGCTAAGTACTCTTTACAAATATCTCATTTGATCCTCACAACAACCCTGGAATATGTATATTATTATTTTCCCCATTTTACAGGAAACAGAGGTAGCCAGAGAAAGTGATTTGTCCAAGGTCACATAGCTAAAAAGTGTCTGAGGCTGATTTGAACTCAGGTCTCCCTGAGTTCAGACCAACTATGCTATTTTCTGTGCCACCTAGCTGCCTCTAAAAGATTAAGTGACTGACCCAAGGTCATACAACTACTGATTGTCTGAGACAGAATTTGAACTCAGGTCTTCCTGTTTCCAATTTTAGTGCCCCAACCACTATGTTATACTGCCTATCTTTCACCATAGACCAATTCTATCAATTATTCATTCAATTGTATATATTAGTATGGAAAATAGACATTCATCAATATAACAAAATAAAGAACTAAATGTAATGATAAAGATTTAGGACTAGGGAAGGTAAGGAAGTATTTTTGTTCAATTGTTTGTGTTTGACTCTTTGTGACCCCATTTGGAGTTTTCTTGGCATAAATACTGGAGTGGCTTACCATTTTCTTCTCTAGCTCATTTTACAGATGAGGAAACTTAGGCAAGAATTCAAGTGACTTCTCCAGGGTCATACAGTTAGTAAGTGACTGATTTGAATTCACAAAGATGATTCTTCCTGACAAGGTCCAGCATCATCTAGCTGTCCTAACTCGCCTGGATTGATCTTCTGCCTTCAGTGATGCAGTGGATAGAATGCTGGTTTTAGCTCAGGAAGATCTGAGTTCAAATGCCCAGATATTTACTAGCTGAGTGACCCTGGACAAGTCAATTACTTTCTTTGTGCCTATTTCCCCCTCTTTAAAAGGATGGAGTTGAAACTGATGACCTCTAAGTTTTCTTCTCCAGTTTTAAATATAACTGTTAGAGGAATGCCATGAGCTCTACCTAGCCTGTGCCCTCGAATATATACATCATTACTCCACAGCGAGCATGAAATTCCCATTATTGATGTCATTAAGGCATTGACCCTTGTTAAAATGTCCATATGTTATGCCTAAGGAGCTGCCCTTATCTAGTTAATGCATTCATAGTCTCCATTAAAACTAGCTCAAGTTAGTTTGATAGATTGGCCCCATTAAAAGTAAAGAGCAGGTTTCTAAGGACAGAAAAGAAGGTGGGTAAGAGTTGATTTATGGATTAAGGTGAGGAGGGTGGGACTAGGGACAAAGGAGAGGAAAGGCACTTTCTGAAGGTTAAAGTTAATAAGATAAAATTGAATAAAGAAAAATGTTAAGTCCGATAGCTAGGCTTTAAAAAAAAATCAACTTCTCACCTATGGAAGAGTTACACCAAGAAATCAGTTCCTAGGAAAAGGGCTTAAGGGTATTACTAGTCTTTAAATAAGTTTACTATATATATATATGTCAGCAGTGTGACTTGGAAGCTACCATCACCACCACCTGTAACAATAAAAGTAATCCACAAATTAATGGGATATTAGGTTAGATGAATAAGAAGCATAGTGTTCAGAGCGATGAAAGCAATCACCCTGCTGTAATCTGTTCCAGGAAGATCCTCTCTAGAAAATGTTATGTCTAGTTCTGGGTGTCACAATTTAGAAAGGATATCAAGTTGGGGCATCTAGAGGGCACAGTAGATAGAATACCAGGCCTGGTTGGCACAACTGGCAATGGCTCAGGATGCAGTGGAACCTGGGCATCTTTGATGTCTGACCAAGCTCTAAGCATCCATAGTACTTGCTTCAGCCACCTTCATTTTTTAAAAACAATAACGTACAACTAACTTTATAACAAGGGAGGTAAGTTCTCGATGCTCAAGAACTTTGTTGACTATGTCACTGGCAAGAGAAAGGGGTAGAGGTGACATTTCAGGAAATATTTTGAAATGCAAAATTTTAAGAGTCTTAAATTCTAGACTTCCTCCAAAGTGTAAATGTCAGCAGTCCTGAGGGTCATTTTTCTTATACCTTCCCTTTGAAACAGTTGGACGTGTTGGAATGAATTGTTCTCATTCACCCCTTCTTCCAGAGGAAGTCTTTGCCTGCCTCGGGTAGACAGCACCCTAACTCACTGATGTGTTGGAGTCCTGTTGGTTACTCTCAACTTGGTTTAGTCAATCTGCCTAGATGGTTTTGCTGGAATGTGACCTCAATGAATGATACAGTTTCTTGCAGCCACCGGCAAGAGTTGAGTGACTGGGTGGGGGGGACACCAAAGGTGGATTAGCAGCTCTGAAATAGGCTTGAGGTACTAGTCTTCTCTGAACTTTGGCAAGCCACTTCATCCTATTTGTCTCAGTTTCCTCATCTGCAAAATGAACTGGAGAAGGACATGGTAAAGCATTCCAGTGTCTTTGCTAAGAACCCCCCCCCCCCAATTGGATCATGGAGAGTTTGATATGATTGAAATGACAGAACAGCAAAATCCTCATGATGGAAAATGTCCAGAGAAAGGTGACCAGGGTTGGGAGGGGACTAAAAACTATTTTATATGGGAATTTCCCAGAGGAATTGGCCGTTTTATAGTCTGGAGCACACTTAAGGAAGGGTCAGGGGGAAACATGATAATGGTCTTCAGGTGTTTGAGATTAGTAGGCATTTTCTGCTTGGCCTTGGAAGGCAGGACTAATAGTTGTGGATGGAAGCTACAGTTCTACATGCCCAATCGTGTTGGGGGTAGTGGGGCTCCCTGGAGGCCTTCAAGTAGATATTAGACGACCAGTTGTCTAGGATACTGAGGGCTTCGTGATTTTATTTGAAGATGGACTAGATGACCCGTGAGAACCTTACAACTCTGTAATTCCACGATTCTATGAGTAGGAGACATAGAATAGCATAAGGCCACTGGACATCTGAGTAGTAGAACAAGGGGTAGGGGTCCCTGCAGGTAAATTGTCCCACTTGACTTTTTTTCCTTTTCAAGAGAAACAAGATGGTGAAGTCAACAAGAACTGAGTGTGAGATGATCAACTCAACTTGACTCTGTTGGAAATCAGCTAATATGGTCTCCATTTGTAGTTGAGGAAACCAAGGCAAGCAGGGGTTAAATGACTTGCTAAAAGCCACACAGATAGACTATCAAGAAGAAAGAAGAAAACATCTTTGAGTCAAGAATTTGTTGGCTGGTTTGAGTCTGGCAGAGGCAATTGGAGGAAGTGTGATGAAGTTGCCATTTACTCTCTATTATCTATTAGATCATAGAAGAGGGCAAGGACTGCTTTTACCTCTTCTTTGTGTCCCCAGTACTTAGCACAATGCCTAGCACATAGTAGGTGCTTAATTGATATTGATTGATTAATTATTCCATGCAAGGTTTCTGTTCTACTTCACAGACTTCTCTTCTGCTTGCTTAAAAAAAATACCCCAAACACCTCACTTTCTGTATTAGACTCAATATTGGGTATTCGTTCCGAAGAAGAAGAAGAGTGGTGAGGGATAGACAATGGGGGTCAAATAGCTTGTTCAGGGTCACACAGCTAGGAAGTGTCTGAAGCCAGATTTGAACCTGGGACTCTCATCTTTTGTCCTGGCACTCAATCCACCAAGCTACCTGACTGCCCCTCTCTTTACTCCAGGTGGTGTGCCATGTAATTCTCTGACAGTATCTCCTACTATACAATATTATTTTCTGTTCTTTTCTCTAGTAATTTACTTTTGAACAAGGAAAATGGGCAAATTTTGTTAAATTCCCAGTGCCCCAGAGAACTCTTTAAATTGCAGAGTAATCTTAGATCCATAGAGATAGAGGGAGTTTCCAACATCATCCTCCCTTCTCAAAACAAAGCAAAAAACTCCAAACACTTTCATAATGATCACATCCTAAACATTAGTCCTGCACTCAGTCTCAGCAAAAAAAAAAAAAATAATAGATGTACTTTTATTGGGGGAACACATCCACTTGACTTGACCCCCAAATCTTTTGAGCAAAGAGGATGAAGAAGAAATATTGGACTAGAGGCACCTAACTAGGGGTATAGTCTTCCCATTTAGCCCTTTAGATACAATTGAGAGACCAAGGCGGCTTCTTCCCCTTGCGGACCATCTCCTTAGATAGCTGGTGTGAAGGAAGACAATGATGAGGCAACGAAATGAATATATGACATGAGAGCAGTCAAGGAGATAGAATTATTCATCAAAGGAGGGATAATTGCTGATCCAGTCCATCTGCTGCCACCTTTCCAGTGCAAAGTCATGTAGCCCTCTTGGAGGACCCACCAAATTCTTGAATCATCTCTTCTCCCTAGACATTGCCCCTTTAATGATAGCCAGTATTTACATAGTGCCTACCATATGCTAAGTGCTTTACAAATATTATCTCATTTTATTCTGACAATACTCCTGTGACATAGATGCTATTATGATCTCCACTTTCAGTTGAAGAAACTGAGGCAAGCAAGGATTAAATGACTTGCCAAAAGTCACACAAATAGTAAGTTTCTGAGGCAGATTTGAACTCAATTCTTCCTTATTCCAGTCCCAGATTTGTCTACTGACCTGCCTAGTTTGTTTGTTTTTTTCCTAAGTGGAGAAGCCCCAAGGTTCTACTAGCTCATAGTTCTACCTACTAGATCAACAAGGGAGTGATGGAAGGAGAAGGACTAAGCTGCCAGGTTTTTGGCTTTCCTGCAGACAGATTTAATTGACTGACCCAAAAGGCTGCCAGCCCATGCTGGTTGCTCTGTGCATCTCTTATTTTGATGAAAGAACTGTATACAGTATAGTTTTTTATATGTTTGTTGAAGAACACACCATGGAAGAGAGCAGGTGCAGGGCAAGGGATTGTAGTGTTTTGTTTATTCCTGATGGGCAAAGGCATCAAGCCAAGGGTTTGATTGGAAAAATCTATGTATTCACTAAATCAGAGACGTTTTGAAGTTCAACTGGATGATGGATGAAAATCACTTTGCAGACTATTTTTAATGGCTAAGCAAATTATAGCTTATGTATATTACTTTGCAAATTTTAAAACACTCTAAATGGCAGTTCTTCTTATATCATTATCATTATTATCCAGATCATGAATCTGGGGACAGCTTTATTCTTTGGATATTCTACCAGACTTTTGCAAAGTTTTTAAAACAATACAAGGTTGTGCTGGGAGATATTTAACAACAGGCTTCAGTGAGAAAAAAATATGTACAATGCACACTTTGAAGGTTAATCTTCCTTATTAATACTTTCTTAGGTCTAGAAAATAATCAAAACAATAAATCAAGGTCTGATTTGGCTCCAGCATACCCTTGTACTAAATTCTTTACTAATTGAGATGAGTTAGCTCAACCACTGAAGATGAATATTGGGTTGAAAGCCAATGGATCATGTTCCTTGTTACTGTTAGAGATCAAGTGGACAAGTATTTGAGGTTGAATTTACCTCTTTGCATAAGGATCTCTAGGCCACCTTGTTTATTGCTCCAATTTTGTTGATATACATCTGAGGTCATAGATTTTATTGATGATTCACTTCTTCCATATTTTGCCTGAAAATTATAGAATCTTTACTGATATTCCTTGTCCTGTACTATACTGCATGCTTTTTGTTGCATATGGCTTGAAATATATTCATATAGTCTTCTCTCTTTCCCTCCATTGTTAGTTTAATGCCATCTTGATCAAATTTACAAGTTGCCAGGCAAATACATTAAAAATATTTTATTTTTCCCCAATTACATATAAAAAGTTTCCCACATTTTCCAAAGAATATTGGGCCTTGAATTCTCTCCCTCCCCCTGCCATCCCTTATCCCCCTTGAGATAGTAAGCAATCTTATATAGATTTTACATGTGCAATCATGTAAAGCATTTTTCCATATTAATCCTTTTGTGGAAGGAAACTTAAAAAAATTAAGAAAGGGAAAAAAGTTTTCTTTGATCTGGATTCAGACTCTATCAATTGCTTTTCTCTGGAAATAGATGGCATTTTTTATCATAAACCTTTTGGGATAATTTTGGATTATTGTATTGATAAAAATAGCTGTTATTCACAGTTGTTCATCATAAAGTATTCCTGCCATTGTACAATGTTCCCCTGGTTCTGCTTATTTCACTTTGCTTCAGTTTCTTGTAAGTCTTTTCAGGTTTTTCTGAATTCCTCCTGCTTATCATTTCTTACAGCACAATAGTATTCCATTATAATCATATACTATAACTTCTCAAGACATTTCCCAGTTGATAGGTTCTTCCTTCCTTCCTTCCTTCCTTCCTTCCTTCCTTCCTTCCTTCCTTCCTTCCTTCCTTCCTTCCTTCCTTCCTTCCTTCCTTCCTTCCTTCCTTCCTTCCTTCCTTCCTTCCTTCCTTCCTTCCTTCCTTCCTTCCTTCCTTCCTTCCTCCCTCCCTCCCTCTCCCTCCCTCTCTCCCTCTCTCTCTCTTTCTTTCTCTCTCTCTCTTTTCTTTCTCTTTCTCTCTCTTTCTTTCTTTCTTTCTTTCTTTCTTTCTTTCTTTCTTTCTTTCTTTCTTTCTTTCTTTCTTTCTTTCTTTCTTTCTTTCTTTCTTTCTTTCTTTCTTTCTTTCTTTCTTTCTTTCTTTCTTTCTTTCTTTCTTTCTTTCTTTCTTTCTTTCTTTCTTTCTTTCTTTCTTTCTTTCTTTCTTTCTTTCTTTCTTTCTTTCTCCCTTACCTTCCATCTTAGAATCAATCCTGTGTTGATTCCAAGGCAGAATGGTAAGGGCTAGGCAATGGGGGTCAAGTGACTTGCCCAGGATCATACAGCTGGGAAGTGTCTGAGGCCAGATTTGAGTCTAGAACCTCCCATCTCTAGTCCTGGCTCTCAATCCCCTGAGCTACCCAGCTGCCCCCACCCCCTTTCTTTCTAAATCTTTGCCCACACAAAAAGAGCTGCTTTAAATATTTTTGTGCATATAGGTTTTCCTCTCTCTCTTTAAAAAAAAAATCTCTTTGGAATACAGGGGATAGATAGTCCTTTGGGTATAGGTCCAAATTGCTCTCCTGATTGATTGAATCAATTCATACAACTCTCCCAATAATGCATTCATGTTTTAGCTTTCCTATATCCCCTTCAAGTTTTGTCATTTTTCTTTTCTGTCATAAGAGCCAATATAATAGGTGTGGAGTGGTACCTCAGTCATTTTAATTTGCCTTTCTTTAGTTAATAGTGATTTAGAGTATTTTCACATGACTATAGAGAGCTTTTATTACTTTGAGAACTGCCTGTTCATATCCTTTGATCATTTATCAATTGGAGAATGACGTGTATTCTTATATATTTGACTTATTTCTCTTTGTTGTTAGAAATAAGGCCTTTATTAGACCCTTGCAAAATTTTTTTGCACCATTATGATTACCTTGTATTACTTTCCATCCTATTTACCCCTATTTAATTTCTGACCTCCCCTTCCTCCAATCTGCCCTCTTTTCTATCAGCCCCAGTCCCCTTCTCTCATCCTCTTTCCCTCTTAGTTTCCTTTGGGTTAAGATAGCTTTCTATTCCAACTGATTGTGCACATTCTTGCCTCATTGAGTCAATTCTGATAGGACTAAGGTTCACATGCTCTTCTCCCCACCTCCCCCATCATCCCCTCCACTGTGAATATTCTTGCCTCTTTTGTTTGCAAACCCATTTTTATTGGCTTCTTATTAGGTGTGCTCCCTACTTGAAAGAGGTATATTCTCTGCAGGTTACTGAAAAATTCTACTTGGTGTCTTCTTGCTCAAAGTGAGAACTTTATAACTCTATTGTTTTTTATTGTTGAATTTCATGGCTCATTCTTATAAACTGCAATTACACCATCTATGTAACAGACTCTGTTAGACTCTAGGAATTTGATGACAAAAAAATGAAATATCCTTACTGTCAAATGGCTTATACTGTTCCAGGGGATATATGTGTATGTATAAATATATGTGCATATATGCTATATATACACACACACACACACACACACACACACACACACACACACACATATATATATATATATATATATATTTATATATTTAATTGTTACACACTTTTAAAATCTGGTTGTTTACCAGAGCTCTGACCTAGATCCTCTTCTCCTTGATTTTTCTCAGTGAGCTTACCAACTCCAGGTGGATATAGTTATCATTGTGGAGATAACTTTCATATCCTTATAATTCAGTCAAAGTCTTTCCTTTGAGTTTCAATTCTACATTGTCAACTGCCTTTTGGACATTTGAAACCATATATTCTAGAAATAATTTATATTCATTATCTCTGAAATTTTAAGTCGTATTCATCATTACTAGGACTAAACTAATTATTCTCCCCTACCCAAATTCTTTCCCTCCTCGATTTCTTATTTTCTTTGAAAACATCAGCATGCTTACAGTCTCCCAGAGATTTCACACTTTCCGTCTGGCTCCTTGCTGGTAACTTAAGCCTTGATTCACACACTGCCCTTCTCAGCCTCTCTCCTTTTTGACTGGAGGGTTTGGAGGATGAAGTCTCCAATCCCTCCCAATGCTTTCCTTTATAGAGGGCAGAAATTGTTTCATCTTGTCTGTCTTCTATTCTCTCCTACTTTCCCACTTCCTTTTGCATATTGTGTCCCCCCCCTTCCCTCACCATTTTAATTGTAAGATTTTTTGAGGGTAGGGACTGTTTATTGTGTCCCCAGTGCTTTGCACAGCAACTGTAACTTAATAAATGTTGATTAGATTGGATTTATTGGATTTCTAAATGGATTTTGGAACTCACACACTCTAAGTTCTACTTAAAATTCCCAAGCTTGCTGTTCCTTTGATTTGGATTCCATCTCTAGTCTTAATGCCTTTGCAGGAACTACTCACCTTGCCTTCTTTCCTTTTCCTCTTGACTTTAACAGGTCAGCTCAGTTGCTCCCCACTATTGATCCCCACTTTCCTGATCTTCCAGGTTCCTATAGCTCCACTTTGAAATATCTTTGTATTTATTGTAAAGAGCCTTGATTCCTGTTATGGTTGTGGTTGAGTTGTTTCAGTCATGTTGTAATTCCATTTGGATACAGGAATGGTTTTCTATTTCCTTCTACAGCTCATTTTACAGGGTCAGATGATTTGCCCAGGTTCACACAACTAGTAAGTGTCTTAGGCCAGATTTGAACTCAGGAAGATGAGTTTTCCTAACTCCAGGCACAGCCTTCTATAGTGCCATTTAGCTGCCCACTGCTTCCTGTGCTAGCCTTTTAATGTCCCAAGTGAGGAGGAAGCCATGTAAAGATTAAAATTAGGGAATATGGGGAGACTGAGGCAGGTAGAAATTAGTTTTTCTCTGCAAGGAGTATTATATTTTTTAGAGGTTTACTAAAGGTTAAAGATTAAAGAATATACAAGTAAGAAACATGTGCCTAGGCCAGAGGCCTAGAAAAAATAGCCTCACATCATGGAAGAGACGCCTCTGCTCCAAAACAGAAGTCCAATAGCCCCTAAAAGCTTTTGCAATCAGGTTAAATACATTCTCAATCTCTGCCCAGGTGACATTACAAAGCATTCTGGGGAAGTGGAGCAAGGAATTGTGGGGATTGAAGTCCAGAGTTCAAGTCCCATTTTACATTCCCCCCGTTTGATCCTCTGGGAAGAAGTCCTTCCCCAAAGGATCATAAAAACATAATCAATTTAAAGATTACAATAATTTGAGGATAAGAGAAAAAAAAAACCAATAATTGCTGGACACATTGACAGAAAGCCAGTTAGGGGGCAGTCCCCTTTGGCATGAAAATATACATACAAATAAATGTTCAATCAACCACACCCAAAGTTCATTTTGGTGCACTTGTGGTCTGGAGGCTTCTCCAACAGTTCAGTTCTGGATTCAGAGAGGTAGCATCTTCTTTACCTAAACTCTTCTCAAAAGGAATTTAAACTTTGCAATTTAAATAATAACTTTTTTTACATTCCCCCCCCCCCCCCCCCCCCGTTAAGAGGGTGATTGACAAATACAGAATCACTTAAGGATGCATGGCTGAGGTATGAGGTATATGAATCAATTGGCAAGAGAAATAAAAAAAATCAGAAAAAATACAAAAGAAAAGAAAAAATTTCTGGATGAAAATATAGACTATCAAAGTCTCATGTGTAAAAATTCCAAGTAAAAGGAAAATAAATCTATAACAGGTCATTGAATCAGGGCCCAATCAAAATGATCTAAGCAATGATGCATTTACCCAGTCAGTAGCCATGACTACAGAAAGTTACCACACTATGAAAGGCAGAAAAGGGGACCAGATTATATAAACCAAGGTTTGGGGATACTCGTCTGTGAGTATTTTCAGAGTGAGTGTGGACACAAGGAAAGCCTATGTCTTAACACATGTTAAACATAGTAACCTTGAGTCTTCACACTAGGTTCAAGACCTTTGTATTGGCCTAGAAGTGCATCAATCCATCCTGGATTGGCTTTTCTTTGGCTCTGTGCAATGGCTCTTGTGTGTATATCTTGTCCTGGAATCAGACAGAATCATTAAGCAAAGTCCCATAATTTATTTAAATAATTAGTGGCATCATTTTTATAGTCACAAGCTTTTTAGGGCATGCATTAGCAAATGTATTTCAAACTTGTAGCACTGAAAAGTCAAAAAGTTAAAGAAAATCTTAATGCTGGTGACATGTGTTTCAAATATAAAAAGGAGAGAAAAATAATAAAAAAACTGAAAAAGTATATTGCACATGCAAGAAAAATATAATAATAAAAGAGCTTTAAAAATTCAAAAATATAGCTTATAATCATTGACACTCTGTGTCAGCTAAGAAAATATAAAATACAAGGCTTTCTCACCAAAAATGAGATACATTTCCTCTTAATATCTGGCCATGTTCCACTGTGAGTAGAAGGCAAATGAATTGAACAAGGTTAACAATTTTTCATTTTTTAAAAATACAGTAGTACAAATATGTAGTTACCAAAATCCCCAAAATTCTCAATAGCCCAATTAATTACAATAGCAAACAAACACACTTTCATATTTCACATAAGTTGCTCTATGGCATTTTTAAAACCTATGAATTGATGGACATTTGTCACAATTTTTACAAACATAGCAATCTTTCAACCTTGGTAATAAACATATTTTTAAACAAAGTAAAACGCATCTTGGGTTAAGAACATAATCAATAAATCTAGATATCATTCTGGTGCAAGTAAAGTAGTGAGCTGAAGAGTATAAATAAAGGGTTGCTCCTTTTTCTTGGAGGCTTATAGGGATACAAATGCCCTGAGATTAACTGCCCAACTTCCATTCACATATTTAGAAATGTGGGAAGGTTGGGGGTTATAAAATGTATTTCACTTCAGCTACTAGGCCTTACCTTGTGGTAGGGGCAGGCAAAAATAACCAGAGATTGTTTTAAAAAATTCAAAAAATCATATTTAAAAAAACACTTAAAATCATTTGAGGTATTTAGCACATTATTAACCAGTTCTGAAGTCCATCTAGCCTCGGCAAAATAGAAAAAAGCTATTTCTTCATATATGGGCTTATTCACAATAATATTTGTTCAACACAGTTATAGGGGAAAAACAACAGAATTTTTAAAACTAAGTACATTCAAAATAAATTCAATCAACCTTTAGTTCAAGCAGAATAATATTGAATCCAGTAATATATGAACTTAAAATCACAAAGTTAAACCATAACAAAAAATGCAATAGAATACAGAGATTTTTATAAACCATTGGAGTCTGAAATGCCTTAGAATATAGCCTTTAGTCTCTTCAAAGTTCCTTAGGTGTGTTTATCCATTTAAATGTCTATTGTCAGAAGGCAGAGTAGTAAGGGCTAGGCAATGAGTTTTAAGGGACCCGTCCAGGGCCCCATAGCTGGGAAGTATCTGAGGCCAGATTTTAATCCAGGACCACATGCCTGTAGGCCTGGCTCTCAGTGCCCTGAGCCACCCATTTGCAAATTCAAAGTTGAATCGTTGGGCTGAATCTTTCTTCTGGCACGTAGGTGAAATCAATGAAATTACCAGAATAGTCAAAAGGTATCCTTTTAAACAGCCCATTGCTTAAAAGTCTGTTTGAAAAATCTGTTTCTTCTCCTCTCCCTTTTTTCTCTCCCCCTGCTCTGATACCTCCTCCTGTCCCAGTCCACGTGGAGCCCAGGCCACCCACGTGGAGTCAATAAACCCCTCCCCTCAGTTCTCATGTCTACCAATCACTGTCGATGTCTCCCCTGTGGCAATGGTGGCTCTAACTTAACCCAGGACCGCCCAGAGGTCTCTCCCCTTTGCACATGTCTGTTGAAGGTCATATTCTTTTTTTTTTTTTTAAACCCTTACCTTCCGTCTTGGAGTCAATACTGTGTATTGGCTCCAAGGCAGAAGAGTGGTAAGGGCTAGGCAATGGGGGTCAAGTGACTTGCCCAGGGTCACACAGCTAGGAAGTGGCTGAGGCCAGATTTGAACCTAGGACCTCCCGTCTCTAGGACTGGCTCTTAATCCACTGAGCTACCCAGCTGCCCCCTGAAGGTCATATTCTCAAATAATTAAATCTTGATCTTTGCTGCAGCCCTTCCTAAATCCTGTTACTCTGAGTAGGGTGGAGATTGTAGTTTCCAAGACCTGGTTCTGTCATTCCAAGTATCTCTATTGTATCAATTCTAAAATCAATCATGACTCAAAGAACTTCCTGTTCTATGCTTAAGCATAGGTCAAAGCCCTTTCCATTGTTTAGCAAAAGGTTTCTGTCCTAAAGTAGTCTTAAGTAGGGAGGAGGAGGATCCTCCCACACCAAGGAGTTTCACATTCCAATAGAGTTCTTACTATCAGTAGGAAATTTTTTTCAAGTATGAAATTTCCCAATGGGGGAAATTTCCAGCATTCATAAGTCTAAGAAATTTTAAGGTTTACAGCCACATTAATAGCCTAAGCCCTGATGCTCTGGAACAAACAAATCTCCATGACAGCTTCTCTGCACTTAAGGGAAAATAACACAATTTCATGGCAGGCACCCAGCAGATACTCCTACTATGGCTGGAATCTAGGAATTGTAGTTTAACATTAATTTTTATACCTTTAAAAATCATTTAAAAAGTCTCTCATTTAAAAACAACTAAAATTTGTGTAAATACTGTTTGTAATAGCCTTTATTAAAATTAATTTAAATAAAGCAATTAAAATAATATCTTATTTTGATAAACTAATTTAAGTTAATTAATATTTACTTTAGAGTATGCTAGTGAAATAAAACAGAAAATCTTCAATACATAGATATTTTTTCTTAATTTTTAAGTCTTGTTTTCTTCTTTTAAATCTTTTTTTCTTTTAAGATTTATTGAAATATGACATAAAGGGGCCTTGTGATTCTTAAATGTTTTCCAGGACAGCTGCTATTGCTTTATCTTATATTTTTTCCTCTGTCTTTTGACTTTGTTTTAATATTTCTTATTGCTTCATGGAGTCTTTGGCTTCTACTTAGTTCAATCTAGTTTTCAGATTTTGTTCCTTGGGCAATACTTTGTATCACTTGTGTCATGCTTTTAATTGTCTTTCCAATTCTTTCATTTCTTTTCTATTTTTTCCTTTTGTGTTCTTGTTTCATTTATGAAACTATTTTAAACTCTTAATTCATTTTTTCTAGGAATTATATATCAGTTTATGCCATGGTGTATTTTTTCTCTAATGCTTTAGATATTTTTTTTATTTTTTAACCCCTACCTTCCATCTTAGAATCAATACTATGTATTGGTTCCAAGGCAAAAGAGCAGTGTGAGAAGGGAATTCCCCTCCCTTTGTTTTGATCAAATCAATCAGGGACCTGGAATTCCTCTCCCTTTGTTTTGATGTAATCAATCAGTGTTTACCATTGAGATGTGCAGGGATAGACTGGGCTTCAGAGAAAGGAAGCTGAAACCAAAGAAATGGGAAACTGATTCCACAGGCACTCCCCTCCATCAGGGTGGTGCCAGGCAAATTAAGGAACTCTGATTGGTTCCTGAAATGTGACAAGGGAGAGCTAGTGGTTGGAGAAAACTACTTATAAAGGCAAGACCAAGGCTCCACTCACTCACTCTCATGCTCTTCTGGCTAGAGATTGGAACCTGAGGGAGAACCCCTGTTGGTGGTAGGCTTCATTCCAGAATGACTTATAGGGTAGGCTAGGCAACTCTACCTTTTCCCTATATTTCCCTCTCTTTACTATCACTACTTTGATGTAATAAAGCTACTAAAGCTACTAACAGTCTCATAATTTAATTTTAATTATTACAGCAGTACGGGCTAGGTAATGGGGATTAAGTTATTTTGCCCAGGATCATACAGTTGGAAGTGTCTGGGGTCAAATTTGAACTAAGGACTTCCTGTTTCTAGATCTGACCCTCAATCCACTGAGCAACCCAGCTTCCACCTCGCTTTAGATATTTTAGAATCATTTTCTTCTTCTGGGATTGTCTTGAGCTTCTGATCCCTCTTTTTAAAAATTTTAATTAAAAAAATCTTTGCCTTCCACCTTAGAATCAATACTAAATCCTTTTTCCAAGGCAGAAGATCAGTAAGGGCTAGGCAATGAGGGTTAAGTGACTTGTCCAGGGTCACACAGATAGGAAGTATCTGAGGTCAGATTTGAACACAGGATCTCTTATCTTCAGGCCTGGCTATCTAGATGACTCTCTATCCATAGAGTCATCTAGCTGCCCCCATAATCACTCTTTATGTTGTGTTTTTTTTTTCTTTCTCGTTTTTCCAGTCTATTTCCTGATTTTGGACTTGATGTTGGGGCTGCGCCGTATCACTGAAAGGAAAGGCTGGCCCAGTTGCTGCTTTTTTAGTTTATTGAGCATTGTGTTATTCTAGGATTTCAGGGACTGGCTGGAGACCTGCAAGCTTCCAGTGCTCCTTAAGTAGTCTGATCCAAGGCAAAGTCTGATAGTTGGCTTTCTTATCTGAGCTCTTTATGTTCCTGGCCCAGATTTGTGTTTGTGCAATGATAGATTAATGCTGCTCTACTCAGTCCCTATCAACCTCATCCTTTAGTTGGAAAGCTCTGCTTGTTCAGAGTGACAGAACTATAGGCTCTGGCTTTCGACTGGGATTCCTATTATAGCTATTCCTCTGTATCCTGGGCTAGATGCTTCTAACTGATCTCCTGCTTTCCTCCTGGGGTCTGAGCCTTATTGCTCCTGCTGGCTTCTGAACTTTCTCCTTTTTCAATAATCTGCCCAGGGCCTCACTACCTGGGGGGAAAAGGGAAGACCCCTTCTCTGTTCTTCTTGTAAGACCCAGTTCTGATTAATGGGTAACAAAACCTCTGCTTGGCACCTTTCTCCATCTCAGTATTCTGATATAGGTCTGGTTGTGGCCAAGTATACCCTTGTTCCAGTTCACAGCTTCTCCTTGAGCATTGGAAGCCTCTATCCACAGTCTGTTCTTGGCTTGTCCCTAACTCTAGCATCTGTAAGCCTTTTTGTCTGTCTCCTGATGATGACCTGGGCTGAAAAAAATGACCTACTGTCATTTGACTCACTCACCAAGACAAAGTTCTTGTATTTCCTTTTCAAGACAGTCCAGTGATTTGGAATTAGGCCCAGAGAGTTCTCAAATTTAGATCCAGAAGTACCACTGTTGGACTTGTTTCCCCAGATGATCAAGGAAAAAGGAAAAGAACCTATATATTCTAAATATTCACAGTAGCTCTTTTTGTGGTAGCAAAGAACTGGAACTTAAGGGAATGCCCATTAACTGGGAAATGGCCGAACAAGTTGTGGCATATGATTGTAATGGAATACTACTGTACCACAAGAAATGATAAACAGGTTAATTTAAAACATATGAAAAGACCTACATGAAATTATGAAAGGTGAAAAGAATAGAACCAAGAGAACATTATATACAGCTATAGGCAGAATGTTTGAAGAAAAACTTGTGAATGTCTCCCTACAGAGAAAGAACTGACAAATAGAACATGAAAGACATAGTTCATATTGCCATAATTTTTTTTATCAAATCATGTCTTCTCTAGTGTGGAGAATGGGGAGAAGGAGAGAGATACCTGAGAATTTTAATGTAACCAATGAACAAATAAATTGATTAAAAAAAGATTTAGTCTGGTAAATTTTCTATATCTGTTTAGAGGAAGGTTTTTGTTTGTTTGTTTGCTTGTTTGAGGAGAAGATTGTGGGTGTTGATGGAGAACAAACTCCCAAACCTGAAAGTTATAGAAAGAATTTTACTGTTGGTTTAGCAAAGAAGAGGGCCAGAAAAAGATGTGGTACCCTCTTGAGTTCTTCTGAGGTTTATATGATATAGAGTTCAAGCATGGATGTAAGGCTGGTTGGCCAGAACTTAACAATTAGGCAATTCCAGAAAAGCAAAATTTCCAGGTTGAGAGATATCTCAGCAGGTTAAGTATAAACTTTCACTATGATTTTTGGGGAAAACAAAACATAAGCTTTGACTGGATCTAAAATAAGACTTGACAAGCACTGGGTAGGTTAAGTAAGCATTAAAAAAAAAACCCTTACATTCTATCTTAAAATCAATACTGTGTATTGGTTAAATGACTTATCCAGGGACACACAGATAAGAAGTGTTTGAAACCAGATTTGAATCCAGGATCTTCTATCTCTAGGCATGGATCTCAGGCCACTCATTCACCTCGCTGCCCCAGTAAGCATCCTTTGCAATGGTCTCTGGCTTACTTGAAGGGTTTCTGAGGTCATCTTGACTTTCATGGTAAGTTTTGGATTAGATAATTTCTAGTCCAATAAAGCTAGTTGCAAATAATATTAATAAATAATAGTTTATAACAACAATAATAATTATATCCCTATAAGAATTTAAATTTAGGTTTTGTGCTAAATATGAAAATTCTAAAGTAATATTTTGGTCACAAATTTAAAAATATTACAATGTAAGTCAAAATGACTTTTAGCAGCTTTATTTATAAAGAGGTGGAAAGAGTGAAAGTGCAAAAATGTAGATGAAGAGATAGAAAGTACTACCTAGCTACCAATACCTTGAATTTGATCCTAATGTCTCCAGACCACAAACGTGAGTGAATCTGAAAGTAAATCTCACCAGAATCCAAAGCCCTAATTAGGAAGCCAAAATCCAAAGTGCCAGGAGATGCCAAAGAATTCGTTGAGAACCCTCAGTGCACATGAGGCTAAGACTCCCAAGAAAAATCACCAGAACTCATGCTGCAGAGAGTGTCCCACTGAAACACCAACAAGCAGAGAGGGTCTCCTCACCAAAGAACCAAGGAAGGAATCACTCCACTCACCACCTCAGGATCCAAGGAAAGAGTTTTCTCCTCCAGTCCCGCTCACCTACGCAGAGTCCAAAGACAAATTCCAAAGGAGAAGATTTTCAAAGTAGAAGTCCCTTGGACAGGAAGTTTAGGACTTTTTATAGTTCTTTTCCCACATCACTTCCTGTCTATCTCCCATTTTACTGGAACCAATTGCAGTCTTTCAATTTGCCTAGCACTGCCCAGGGGCTGGGCAGTGGCCTCTGGACCCACTCTAGCAAGTGACTTGTGAACTCTCATACTTAGTGACTAGTAAGGTACTTAGTAGGGGTACTTAAGTTTTTCATTGATTAACTTAAAAGTTGCTAATTGATAGACAAAGAGTTTGATTTACTCTTCACATCCCCCATAAGGGGGAGCTGATTCCTGCTATTCTACCATATTGGTTCTACCTCTAGCTGACTTCTAATATTCTTTTCAATTCTATATGGAGGATTCTAGAAACTCACCTATGTGACTTTCTGTTGAGGAGAGCCCAGCATGTCTTTCAATCAATAATCAATCAACAAACATTTATTAAATTCCTATAAAATGTCCTTTTTGTTTGTTGCTTATATCATCCAGAGGAAGTGTATGAGTTTTAGAAGTGGAACCTGTAGTCTCAGCTCTAGTGTCCCTTGGAAAGATGAGGTGTTCATGCCATGTTACCTTCTCAGGTCTTTTTTTTTCCTACTTTTTTTTTAATTTAACAGACTCCACCTCCTCCTCCTCTTCCTCTTCTTCCCATTACCTTTAGTCTTGTTGTAACTAAGTATTGGTTCCAAGGCAATTGGAGTTAAGCGAATTGCCTAGGGTCACTTAGCTAGAAGCATCTGAAATCAGCTTTGAACCCAGGTCCTCCTGAAGCTATATCCATTGAGCAACCGAACTGCCCCTCTTTAGCAGACTTCTCCACAAGTAGGTTTGGCTGCTGAAAAGGCTCCATCCTGAACAATGACTTCTAATAATATCTTAAGACAAGGTTTCCTCTTTTAGAATTGGGGATTTAGATTCAGATCCTAGTGAGAGCACCACAGAAAGGAACACACACCCACACCCACACAGAGAATCAAGTTGGAAGCAAAGCATCACAATGATTTAGCAGCACTTACAGGGCAGAGATACACAGGAATCTCAGACCTGAGCTAAGGCACTGACTGACTGGAGGGCACGGGTCACATATCTAGTTTAATTCAGGCTACATAGAACCTGGAGTTTTTCTGGAGGATGCTGGATAAAATGCAGGAGACTAAAGATGGGGGATGGTTCCTTGCTGTAGGGACTTTCCAACTACTGATGGCCACTTACTATTCTGAGGGTGGGGGAGTAGGCATCAAGATTGAGGCTGAACAGAGTCAAGAAGTCTCATCCTCCTAAGTTCAAATCTGGCCTCAAACCCTTTTTAACTGTGGGACTCTGGGGAAGTCACTTAACCCTGCCTAAACTAAACTAAACTAAACCCTCAGTTTCCTCATCTGTAAAATAAGCTGGAAAAAGAAATGGCAAATTACAACAGTATCTTTGCTAAGTTAACCTCAAATGAAATCCCAAACTGACAGGCAAGACTGAAGTGACTGATAAATAACAGCAACAAAGAACTATATGCCTTTGTTTCTAGATAGTTAAAAAAAAACCAAAACTTTCCCACGACAAAACAAATTCCTCTATTTCTCCTTTCTCTCATGCTTTCTAGGAAAGGATTGATTCTGACCTGTTGATGTCATAATCTGTATTGAAGAGAGACATAACAATTCATGAGACTAATTCAGAGTAACTAAAGCAAAAAAAAAAATGGTAAAGAACCACATTTGTTTCAACACATGGAGGAGGAAATCTGCCTCTGAAAAGACTCATGCCCTATGATCTCTTTATCTTATTGCTTGCTGTTTTTCAGTCATTTGAATTGTATCCAACTTTTCATGACTCCATTTGGAGTATTCTTAGCAGACATAAGAGTGGTTTGTCATTTCCTTCTCCAGCTCATTTTACAGATGAGAAAACTGAGGCAAACAGTGTTAAGTGACTTGCCCAGGGTCACACAACAACTAGTAATCATCTCTATTTGGGGTTTTCTTTTTAAAAAATTTTAAACTTATTCCTTGGTTATACATGTACTGCAAAACGTATTTCCTTATTCATTTTTACAAGTGAATTATCTTATAAAACCAAAACATCAAATCATATGCCCAAATAAACAAGTGATAATTCATATGTTTTCATCTGCATTCAGACTCCCAACAGTTCTTCCTCTAGTGGTAGATAACATTCTTTGTCATAAATCCCTCAGAATTGTCCTGGATCATCGCACTGCTGCTAGTAGCAAAATCCATTACATTTGATCATGCCACAATATTGCAGTTACTGTGTACAATGTTCTCCTGGTTCTGCTTATTTCACTCCACATCAGTCCATGTAGGTCTTTCCAGCTCTTTCTGAAATCATCCTGTTCACCATTCCTTATAGCACAATAGTATTCCATCATGTTCATATACCACAGTATATTCAGCCATTCCCCAATTGAGGGACAGACATCCCTTTAGTTTGTATTTGGGTTTTTCTTGACAAAAATACTGGAATGGTTTGCCATTTCCTTTTCTATCACATTTGACAGATGAGGAAACTGAGGCAAACAGGGTAAAGTGACTTGGCCAGATCACACAACTAGCAAGTGTCAAAGACAAGACCTGTTCTCAAGGCAATTAAGGTCTAGGACACTTCTGAAGGACTTATGGGAAAGAATGCTATTCACATGGAGAGAAAGAACTATGAGAGTAGAAATGCAAAAGCAAAACTTATCACATGTATATATGAGTATGTGATTTGGGGTTTAGGCCTTAAAAAAGTTGCTTGATAGCAAAAATGAACAATAAGGAGATAGGTATCAAATGACAACATTGTACGACCCATATGGAATTGCTCTGAGCTCTAGGAGCAGGGAGGGAAGAGGGGAGGGAAAGAAAATGAACCATGTATAAATATGGAAAAAATATTTAAAAATAAATAAATAAAAAAAAAGACAATGGGGCCCCAGATTCCAGACCTGGCAACTCTATCCATGGCAACACCCAATGGCCCATCTTATTCCTTAGAAATAGTCTTTCTGAATAAGGCAGAGTAGTCTTTTCCGTCCCATTTGGGTTTGCATCATAAATCATACACCTGCTTCTAATGGCCTTTCTCATGAGTCATATAGTTGTCGTTTCCCTAAAGTTGTTCCACATTAGGGCGGGAGCATTTTGAGCAAGACAAGATTTAGCATACAAAACCCCGAAGGCCCATTACTGCTTTATTTCCCCCATAAGGCCACCTAATTGTGTTACAAATAATTCAATAGTTGTTTGTTTGTTTGTTTTCCCCCTCAAAGACCGTTCTGGCCACTTCAGAGTTCCTCAATTAGAACGGCATTCCCTAACTCCGACAAGCCCGATCCCTCATCTCCCCTTCCTCCTGCTCTCTCGGCGGCAGGCGGAAGAATAACCAAGATTGACGTCTACACTCCCATCCGCCTTGGCCCCAGCCCACCCCTGAGATTTAATGCTCCATTGACGTTCTTCGAGGCTGGACCACTTTGTACTGGCAGTCTCCCTCCGCTAAGAACGCCTGCTTTTGTGCGGCGAAATGAAGCGTGTGCCTTTTGTTCCTTTGTGTAGCTTTTGACTCTATAGAAATCCCTTTTTCCTTGTTCTTCCTCAGCAAATGGACCAGACGCTTTGAAAACGACTTGCTCCCAAAGCCGGGCCCTTTTGTTAATTTCCATGTCGCCGTATTTAATTGGCAGCAGGCTCTGTAAAGACCCTGGAAATAGAAAGGAACAGACTCATGTTCCCATTCTGTTCGGGCGGGGAGAGTGTGGGGCTGTCCCTATGGCTTCTGTGAAGTCCGGGCCTACCCTGTGGGCTGGCTGGACATCGGGCTTATCGAAATAGCAGGGCAAGTCCTGGTGTGTATGTGTATGTGTTTTACCTGTTTTTAATGACTTCATCTTGAAGGATTATTTTAAAAAATTCAACAAGAAGGCTTTTTTTTTTTTTTCTGGTTGAAGCCAAATTATGGGAAGCCTTTTGCTTGCTTTGGATGGAACACTCTTTTCTGTTAGGATAAGTTTGCCCAGAATTTGTAATGAGACAATCCAGAACACTGGCTGATCCCATTGGAAAAGAGGAAACGGGTTATTCACCTTTTGGAGCCAAACAACTCCCCTTCAAAAAAGCATTAGTGGTGACCTCAGAAAATAAATTTCTAGGGGCAGCTCTCAATGGATTGAGAGCCAAGCCCAAAGATGGGAGGTCCTGGGTTCAAATTTGACCTCAGACACGTCCTAGAGGTGTGACACTGGGCAGGTCACTTAACCCCCATTGCTAGCCCAGTGATGGGCAACCTTTTGAGCTTGGTGTGTCAAAATTTGCCAAAAACCCGAGCATAGCTTGGGTGGGTGTGTCACTTTGAGAAAAAAAGTCCTTCTTGGCATTCGGCCCCATACTTCTCTGTATGTAGCCGTGTTTCATCGAAAATAGCTACTTGTGTCAGTGCTGACACATGTGTCATAGGTTCGCCATCATGGGCATAGTCTTTACTACTCTTCTGCCTTGTAACCAATACATAGTATTGATTCCAAGATGGAAGGTAAGGGTTTAAAAAAAAAAGATTTCTATTTCTTAATGACCTATTTGAGAAGCTCTCTTTTCCTCACCATGCCTGACCCTCAGGGGAAGGCTGTTATAATATATCCATTATGATGAACCCATTTCACAGATGACAAAACTAAGAAGTAAAGAGGTTAAAAGAAGGCACTGCCAGGATTTGCATATAGATCTGCAAAAATTGGGAAGCTCGCCTTTTCTACAGTCAGATTCTTTCTTTTTGGGTATCAAACAGGATGTCATAGAATCCCAGGTTTACTAGTTTACATACTAGAGATCAAATGGTTTGGCAGGAGTCTTATCTCTGTCTGGACTTTGGCTGTCAGCCAATCAGCTCACTTTCCTACACTTTCCAGTAAGACCCATTTCAAACCAAAAAGAATAAATAATCGATAATTAATAACAATAGGACACCTATTTTGCATTTTAAACTTTGCGAAGAGCTTTCTCTTTCTCTCTTTTTTCAGCAACCTGGGAGCAGAAGTGTTATTATTAGCCCCATTTTACAGATAAGGATGAACTATGTTAAGGATTATGTCTGAAGTCACGTAGCTAGAAGGGATTAGAAGCTAGAGTTGACCAAAGACTTTTCTGTCTCCAAATACTGTTCTTTCTCCAGACTACCACTATGAAGGGTTGATATTAGGGTATTTAGGATGCTTTTTTTTTCTTTATTAAATAGAAATTTCAGTCTATCAGGTACTTTCATTTGCAAGACCATTTAGAGCTAGAGCTGGGTGTGTCAGTGAATAGAGAGTCAGACCTACAGGAGGTCCTAGGTTTAAATCTGGCGTCAGACATTTTTCTACCTATATGACCATGGACAAGTCACTTAGTCCCAGTTGCCCAGCCCTTACCACTCTTATGCCTTGAAACAGATACTTAGTATTGATTCTAAGATGGAAGGTAAGGGTAAAAAAAGAGAGAGAAACCATTTAGAGCTATTCTTTGCCCTTTTCCCTCTCCATCATTCCAACATGGTATAGTAGAAAGAATATTGGATTTGGAGAAGACTAGATTTAAGTTCCAGCTCCAACGTTTACTAGCTGTGACCTTGAGCAAATAATTTTCTCTTTTTCCGGTCTCATTTGCTTATCATTAAGTTGATTATTCTACCCACCTCACAGGGTTGGGAGGATCAAATCAATATTTGCCAAGTGTTTTACAAACTGGAAATATATTGAACCATTTCATAAAACTGCTGTTCTTTTTATTTTTTTAAATCCTTGCCTTCTGTCATAGCATCAATACTATGTATTGGATTCAAGGCAGAAGAGCAGTAAGGAGTAGGCAATGTGGGTTAAGTGACTTTCCCAGGGTCACACAGCTGGGAAGTGTCTGAGGCCAGATTTGAACCTAAGACCACCTGTTTTCAGGCCTGACTCTCAATCCACTGAGCCACCCAGCTGCCCCCCAAAACTTCTATTCTTGAGGATACCTATGGTATAGTTATTTTCTCTCAAGCTTTTACTACATGTGGTTATAGGAAATAAAATTTGAATTATGTAATCTGGTTTTCTGTATAGATACAGAAAGCATTAATTAAGTACTCATTGCATCAGAAGTGCATGCACCATTCACAGGGAGGACTAGCAGCTCTGGGGTGAGGACGTACTGAGACCTTTCAGGGCTGCTCATTCACCTTTGGTGTCCATCTTTCATCCAACTCTCATCTGGGGCTTCAGGAAGCTGTAGAATACAAAGCAGGTAAAGCCCTGGGGAAACTGTCTGGGCAGATAGGGTAACTCAGGTTGAGGGTAACTAACAAGCCTCAAACCCATTGGTGATTTAGGGGGATGTCTACCCCCTAACTTCTCCTGCCAGAAGAGCAGAAGAACTGAGGACAGTTGGTTCCAATGACCACGAAGGCAGCTGGAACAAGCCCAGTAGAGCTTGTCTAACTCGGGCTCAATTCAAAATATTACCTGTGATGTCACTGGTTCTCTTCAGTACAAAAGATGAATAATGATTATATTAGGCACTATGGTCAGTTCTGGCCATGGGATATGACCAGGACAGAGCTTAGCAGGGATGTCATAGCCCCTTCCCCCCAGTCCTGGATATTATATATTTCTTTGAACATTTTTATCCTCTTGAAATTTTATTTTCATTTTTATTTAGTTTTCATCTAATCATTATTTATATATTTCTATTGATTTCTATATATTATACAAATATAAACAAACAAAACAGCCCCTGCCCTCAAAGGAGTACACATTAGGTTGAATAACATATTAAAAGGAACTGGGAAGTATGTGTGTATGTGTGTGTGTGTGTGTGTGTGTGTGTGTGCATGTATGTATGTGTAGGAGGAATGGACATTATGGCTTGGATGTGGACATGTCCAGGAAGTGGCATGGAGAGCTTGCTCCGGGCAAGAGAAGGCAATAACTGAGCTGTCAGAGTAGAGGAACCCAGGGACTGAACTCAAGGTTACAGTGAAGTGGTAGGGTTGGAGTAAAGATAATAATGGCTGAGGTGTAGGCAATGTGGGGAGGTGATGCCAATAGCAGTCAGATAAAGGACCTGGTTATTCTAGGATCTAGTGTATTTGTCCTCTCTCTTGGGTGTCTCCTGTGTCTGGTGATGGCCTGGGAGGGATGGACACCAACACCATGATGGCTCCATCTTGTTCTATGAATTAGAACTCTGGCTGTTAGGGTGAGAGCATAGGATCATGGATCTTTAACTTGAAGGGACTTTGGAAGGTGTCTAGTTCAATCCTCTCATTTTATGAATTGAGGATCTGGTGTCCAGAGGGATGAAGTGATTTGCCTAGGCTCACACAGGGTTGGTTGGAAGTTGAACCCAATCCTCTGTTTCCAAAGTCAATTTTTTTCAAAGAACCATATCAGGTCCTTATATTTTTCCTGAAAGAAAAGTAGCTTTGATCCTTACCATTTTTCTATTCCTTGTATCCTTAACCTAACCAGACAGGTTTTCACTGCAATTCTAAAGGGCAGAAATGAAGGCTTAGGTCCCCGATCCCAACCAACTTAGAGATTCAGATGATGTCAAAACAAAACAAAACAAAACAAAACAAAACAAAACAAAACAAAACAGAAAAGGTTTTAGTCCAGCAGAAAATCATACATGGCAGAATAGGAATGAAGGAATTATAAAAAATTGTCATTTACAGTTCTTCATGAAGTACTTGGAACAGTATAAGTTATCTGTTCAGCTCTTGTGTAGGCAGTCTGAGAGCCCCAGAAACAAATTTATATTTCATGAGTGGCCATTGCTTTGTAGAGATCCGATAAAACATCAAAAAAGGACAATGAAAGCCATGACAAACAAATGCATTTTCTAAACTGGCATAAAATAATGACTTCAGGGGTTGGGCAACCCAAACCTTCCACTTCAAAGATTTGTTTACAACTGTTTCTATTAACAGAGAGGAAACAAAGGGGTTGGCTCACCCAGGGAAGGACAGTCCTCTTAGCTCATTGTAAGGAAGCATGCTTGGAGACTCAAACATTGCCCATCACGTGATAGGGGTTATTAGATCAGATAAGGATTTCAAACCATTTCTTGATGGAAAACAATTGTCCGATTGCTACTATTCCTTGCTTCTTTTCCTCCCCGGTTATCTTCCTTTCTGCCCAGATGCTTTCCTGTAACACCTCCTCACACCTTTCACCTCCACTTTCAATATCAGGAATTGTCTAATTTCTGTAACCTTCTGAGTTAGAAACTTCCACTTTGCTAGCTACTTGATATCTTTCTGCTTGTATTGTCAGAGGTAGGGGATGACTCCTACCCACCTGAATGGGACCCTATATCTCCCAATATAGCTGAGTTACTTTTACCTAGAAGCTATTCTGAAACCATCAATAGGGATGTTCAGAGTTTTGATCTCAGCATTACTGATGACCCCATGATTTTGAGCTCTGAAATTCATCTTTTGAATTGTTATCTTTTGTTTTTCCATCTCTTTCCTTTGCTTGACCCCCTCTAATACAGAGATTCTTTTTTTTTTAACCTTCTGAGTTTGAATTAAAGACTAGGTAATTGGAATTAAGTGACTTGCCCAGGGTCACACAGTTAGGAAGTGTCTGAAGCCAGATTTGAATCCAGGATCTCTTACCTCCAGACCTGGCACTCTATCCACTGAGCCTCCTTGCTGTCTCCCAACTCAGAGATTCTTAACCTGAGATCCTACAAGGAGACCCTGGATAGATTTCAGGGGGTTTGTGAACTTGGATGGGAAATAAATCTTAATTTTTACTAAACTGTAACTAAAACAGCATTATTTTGAGAAAGAGTCTATAAGGCTAATGAAGTGATCCATGAAACAAAAAAATGAGAAGTTCCTGTCCTAAACCATTAATGACTACAGTGCCTGGTGCATAGTAGAAATGTACTTGTTAATTAGTTGCTTGTTAATTAGTTGCTTGTCACCAAAACCTCCAACCCTCCATCTCCCATTGCTCTTCTAGTCCATCACTTCTGCTCTGGCCTCACTTTCCTCCCTTAACGTTCTTGGCTCCTAATTCAGCCGTTTCAACTACACATTTTTCTTTATCTTTGGTTCTTTGATTTCTTGTCCTACTGTTATTCATACCCTGCCAATAATAACTCTTAATCTCTCATATCATCAATCTTCTCCATTGCTATCTTTGCTGTGTTCAAAGATGATAGAGAAATTCATACTTTTATGCCAACTGAAACTAATAAAAATTTTATATACTCATATCAACTGGGCCCTTAGAGTTATTTGACCATCTTTTTTTATCCCAATTCTTCTCTGTGGCTATTCCATACCTTATCCACTCCTTACAACCATGATGACCTATTCCCACTCTTTTCTCTTTCAATAGATTTCCTCTTCTCCTACTTTATTGAGGCCATTCTTGGGAGCTCTCTTATTTCACCTTTGCTGCACCTTCATGTCTCCACTAAAATTCTTCTCCATTATTCTTGTCTCGGAGGTTTTGGTGACTATTCTTAAAAAAGGCCAATATCTGTAGTCATTTGCTCAGTATCACCCCTTCCAGTCTTCTCCAGGAGCTTTTCCCATTGATCATATCTTCTCTTTTTCTCATCTTTGATTTTTTCTTAGCTACTGGCTCTTTCTCTGAACCCATACTCTAAGCTATAAACTTGCTCCAGTCTATATTATCTTAAAAAAAAAAAACCCTTCCCTTGACCCTATCATTCCCTCTATTTATTGTTTTCTATCTCTTCTCTTTGCCAAACTCTTAAGATTTTCTGTGTTTGAGATTTTTGCCTGCCCCAGCAAAGAAAGGCTCAACACATCTGAGGAAACAGGTCAGGTTCCTTTTCTCCCCCTCCAAGATGGTTCAGACAACTTCTTCCTAGGAAGGGTTTGGAGAATCATGGGTTTGAATTACTGTAGGGTAATTTACTCTTCAATGACATGGTAAATGTGCAACTTTTTATATAATCATGAGGAAAGAATAGTTAGGTGCAAGAAGAGGGGATGTTTTAAACCTGATTTGAGACCTTGGCTGAAGTTTGGGCAGAGTCTAGCTTCAATAGAAGGAGGGGGAACCCCCATGTCTCCCAGTAGAGGCTGCTAGAGGGGAAAGGATTTGGCATCATCTAGATAAGGTTCCCAGGAAGGTGGAAGTTTTGGGTGGTGGGCCAGGAAATTCTGGATGGGTCCCAGTAAGGGAGAAATCTTATTATTTACTTAGTTCCTACAACAGATTATATGAGACTTATGGCTTCTTAGCAAATTTGCAAAAGATGACTGGTTTATGATGGAGATTGGTGACTGTGCCAGAGGTCTTTGATGCCATTGAAGCAATGGCTCAGGTGTTCCTGGTTCTGCCTTCCCTAACAAATTAGCTCTCTCTTCTAAAATATAAAAACGTTCCTTCAAAAGCTGCTGTTACACCCAAACCTGTGATTATGAAATCAGGTTAACAAGCAAACACCATAGTCAATAAGCTCATTGTAACCTCTGCAACATACTAGAGTGACTATTAGTGAAATAACTGACATAATCTGTTTTCCATCAACTCTGGTTATTTATTGCATTGGGGAGATTTCTCTGCCCTTGCCCTGCTCTGGCCCATTGGCATGGTCTCCAACAGTTCTTTCTGGGGCTCAGATTACTATGTGTCATAGTTGCTTAGATAATTCAAATGAGAAAAATCTTGTACTGGTTTCAATCCCCAGAGAGTTAAGTCCAAAGAATTATTCAGGTGCTTGTACAAACACTTCTTTTAATTGAGTTGGCCAGGAAAAGGAGTTTCTGAACATAAAATGTTCCTGGCTAATGCATTTTTTCCCCTGTCTGGTGAGCATGGTTAGTTCAGTTGTTCAGAGTAGAGATCTCAAATCCTTCGGTAATTAGCCCAAATGTTGGGTGGGTTAGATGACACCCTCCCCTTCCCCTCAAGATATAATTATGCAGCTCTTTGTCCCTTTGTTTAGATACATATATAACAGAATTAATAGTAATTCTCATGTACATATTATTTTAATTTTTCTGGAGGAGTCCTGAGAGAGTTCAAGTAGTACAAATATTATTACTTCCATTTTCATAAGGCAGCTAAGTGGTGAAGTGGAAAGACTCAGGAAGACCTGAGATCAAATTATACCTCAGATACTAATGTGCTGTGTTGCTGAGCAAGTCACTTCATTTTCCTTTGCTTCAATTTCTTCAGCCAGGGTTGTTGTGAGGATCAAATGGGATAATGTCTGTAAATGCCTGGCAAAAAAAATGCACTCTGTGTAAGTGCTAGTTTTTGTTATTATTTTATGGATGAAGAAATTGAGGCTGAGAGAGATAATGTAAGTGCCCAGGGTTATACACCTCAGGCAGAAGTCAGTATATGTTTGAAACTAAGCAAAACTTTTGCTTCCACATTTTTCTTTATATAAATGAACTCTTCCATGAATTATCTAATTTTAAAGTTAGGGTCTAATCCATGGCTCTTGATATGAGTTCATTCCACTTTACCACACTGCCTTTCTTTGTAAAACAAACAAAAAAGGGTTTAGACTGTACCAATAGATCAGTGATTCACTTTTGAAACCTATGTGTAGAGTTTGAGATCTTTGAGTAGAAAAGGATACTAAGGGTGTCAAAGCCAGAGGCTCAATATCTATTTATGCTAGCAAATCTAACTGATGGTACTCCTATTTGTAACCAGCCCTATCAAGGGGATAAATTTTCAGTTCTGGAAAACAATTCCCTTCAAGGGGCTAATAACATGACCAGACCATATCAATCCACAACGAAAATAAATCTACTTCAAACCATGGCTTGTTGTTGCCAAGTCCTTTCAGTTGTGTACGATTCTTTGTGACCTTGTTTGGGATTTTCTTGGCAAAGATAATGGAGTAGTTTGCTATTTCCTTCTCCAGTTAATTTTATAGATGAGGAAACTGAGTCAAATAGGATCAAATAATTTGTCCAAGGTCACCCCAGTAAGTGCCTGAGGCTGGATTTGAACTCAAATCTTCCTAACTCTGGGTCTGGCAATTTATCCACTGTAACACCTAGCCATTTAATGAATTTCTTTCTTTCTTTCTTTCTTTCTTTCTTTCTTTCTTTCTTTCTTTCTTTCTTTCTTTCTTTCTTTCTTTCTTTCTTTCTTTCTTTCTTTCTTTCTTTCTTTCTTTCTTTCTTTCTTTCTTTCTTTCTTTCTTTCTTTCTTTCTTTCTTTCTTTCTTTCTTTCTTTCTTTCTTTCTTTCTTTCTTTCTTTCTTTCTTTCTTTCTTTCTTTCTTTCTTCCTTCCATCCCTCCTTCCCTCCCTTCCCTTTCTTTTCCTCCCTCTCTCCCTTCCTTTCTCCCTCCCTCCCTTCCTTCCTTCCTTCCTTTCCTTTCCTTTTCTAAAGTCCTTACCTTCTTAGAATCAGTATCAAGTATCAATTCAAAGACAGAAGAGCAGTAAGGACTAGGCAATTAGGGTTAAATGACTTACCTAGGGTCACACAGGAAGTATATGAGGCCAGATTTGAACCCTGGATCTCCCATCTTTAGGCTTGGCTCTCTATTTACTGAGCCACCTAGCTTCCCTCTCTCTCCTATACTCCCCTTGCTTTTTTCCCCAGGTTCAAGATGAAATGATTCCTCTGGTATATTGACTTTGGCCTTGACTCATCTTTTTGTCTTCTTTTGGATCTTTTCATCTATTGACCACTACTGACCTAGCTCTGACATTCTAATATCTTTTTATGATGTCCCTTTCTTTTTGGTACTAGTTGTACCACCACTGCTGTTCTGGATCTTAAGATGGTGCTACAATTTTGTTTCATCTTTGCTTTTGACTCTGAGGCTTGGAGGCTGTCCTTGGCTATTGAAGTTCCCACCACCCAGCTTGAGGTTTGGGACACCATGGTGCAGAATGCACGAATGAATGGAAGAACACTTATTTTATTTTATTTTTATTAATAGAATTTACTTTCAGGTATCCCACAGTGTACTTAAAAGGCATCACCTAGCAAAGAGCTATGTAGATATAGATTATGTCTTTCATGTTTCCAGTTTTTAGTTCATTCTCTGGAGGTGAACATTCACAAGTTATTCTTCAAATATTATTTCCATAGCTGTATAAAATGTTCTCTTTGTTCTACTCTTTTCAGTCTTCATTATCTCATGTAGTTCTTTCTAAGTTAAAAAAAATTAACGTGCTCATTGTTTCTAAGGGCATGCTAGCATTCCATCATAATCATATACCACAATTCATTTAGCTATACCTCAACTGAAGGATATTGCCTTGATTTCCAGTTCTTTGCCATCACAAAAAGGACTGCTATAAATATTTTAGAACATAATGACTCCTTTCCTTTCCCCTGATCTCCTTGGGAAATAGACTTTAAGGGTATCACACTCTCATAATTCAATAGGTGTGGTTCCAAATTACTCTTCAAAATGATTAGATCAGTTTGCAGTTCTATCAACAATGTATTAGTATTCCCATTTTCCCATATCTCCTTCAACATTTGTCATTTTGCCCTTTTGTCATTTTAGTCAATTTGATGAGTGTGAGATGATACCTCAGAAGTGTTTTAGTTTGCATTTCTTTAAGCAGTAGTGATTTGGAGCAATTTTTTCACATACCAATATATCGCTTTTATTTCTTCATCCAAAAACTGTCCATATTTTTTGCCCATTTTTCAATTGGAGGATGGCTCTTATTCTTATAAATTTGACCAAGTTTTCTACGTATTTTAGATATGAGATCTTTATCTGTGAGACTATGAAAAATTTCCCCTGGTTTTCTGCTTTCCTCCTAATCTTGGCAACATTTGTTTTATTTTTGTAAACCTTTTTCAATTTAATGTACTCTAAATGTTTTACATCAGAGAATGCTCTTCATCTCTTGTTAACTCATAAATTCTTCTCTTATCCATAAATCTTATAGGTAACATGTTCTCTGTTCTAATTTGCTCACGATACCCACTTTTATGTCTAAATCATGCATCCTTTTTGATCTTAGCTTAGTGAACAGTGTAAGAATTGGTGTAAGATATATACCATTGTAAGAATGGAATTAGATAAATAAGAAACTATACTTAGTTTCTGCCAAACTACTTTGCAGGTGTCCCAGCAATTTTTTTTAACCAAATAGTGATTTCTTATTCAACTAACCTGGATATATAATTTTGTCAAATACAAGACTATTATAATCCTTTACTATAGTTTGTTGTATTCTTGTTCGGTTCCACTGATTTATCTTTATATTTCTTAGTCAGTACCAGATATGTTTTAATAATTACTACTTTATAATATAGTTTAAAATCTAGTACTGCCAGACCTCCTTTCATTACATTTTTTTCATTAATTCTTTTTGGTATCCTTGATCATTTGTTCTTCCAAATGAATTTTGTTATTACTTTTTTATAGTTCAATAAAATTTTTTTGGTAATTTTATTGAGATGGCATTAAATAAGTAAATTAGTTTGTTTATTAAATAAAAAAATGAGTTTAGGTAAGGTTATCATTTTAATTATATTGGTTCTGTCCATCCATGAACAATTAATATTTCTCCAATTTTTTAGAACCAACTTTATTTGTATAAAAAGTGTTTTATGATTATATTAATGTAGTTCCTGGATTTGTTGGGCAGGTATACACCTACATATCTGCAGTTATTTTAAATGTGGTATCTCTTTCTATTGCTTCTTATAAGACTTTGTTAATAATACATAAAAATGCTAATGATTTATGTGGCCTTATTTTATATCTTGCTATTTCACTGAAATTGTTGACAGTTCCAACTAACTTTTTAGTTGAATCTCTAGGATTTTCCACAATATTGTCTACAAAATCTGATAATTTTATTATCTCTTTGCCCATTCAGACTCTTTTAATTTCTTTTTCTTTTCTTAGTAGTACTAGCACTATATTAAATAATATTGTGTTGGTAGGCATCCCTGTTTCACTCCCTAGTCATATTGTGAAGATTTCTGGCTTATTCCTTGGGGGAACATTTATTAAAGCACTTACTATGTGCCAGGCACTGTGCATACACATGGGTAGCACTAATTCCACTGGTTGGGGCAACCTTATGCCAGAAATTTAGAGTTTAAGTTCCATGATGACTGAGATATGTGTGGGTCTTTTTATCCCTAGTATAATACTTTGCACGTAATAGGTGCTTAATGAACATTATTTGAGGGACAACTAGGTGGTTTAATGGATAGAGAGCCAGGCCAGGAGTTAGGAAGTCCTGGATTCAAATCTAGCCTCAGATACTTCCTAGATGTGTGACCCTGGGAAAGTCATTTAATCCCAGTTTCCTAGCCCTTATTGCTCTTCTACCTTGGAACTGATTCTTTGAGTCAATTCCAAGACAAAAGATAAAAGTTTTTAAAAAATCAGTTGAGCCATGCCTAGAGATGGGAGGTCCTAGGTTCAAATCTGGCCTCAGACACTTCCCAGCTGAGTGACCCTGGGCAAGTCACTTGACCCCCATTGCCTAGCCCTTACCATTCTTCTGCCTTGGAGCCAATACACAGTATTGACCCCAAAGCGGAAGGTAAGGGTTAAAAAAAAATCAGTTGAAACAAAAGTGGGTTCAGCCTGGCAATCAAGGCATAGGGGGTAGAGTATTGGACCTGGAGTTAAGAAGACCCGGGTTTAAATCTGGCCTTTGACATTTCCTAGCTATGTGACCTTGGAGAAGTTACTTAACCTCTGCCTGCCTCAGTTTCTCAATGGTAAAATGGGGACAATATTAGTATCTAACTCCCAGGGTTCTGATCAAATGAGATAATATTTATAAACTGCTTAACACAGTGTCTAGCATCTAATATAAATACTTGTTTTCTTTTTCCCCCTATGTATCTTCTAAGCAGTTTTGCACTCTGCCAAGTCTTCCAGTGTTCATTGCATCTTGAGTTTTAGGAGGGAAGATTTAAGCTTGGCAATTAATGAGAGCAACTTAGGAGCAATGATGTTTTCAATTTGCCAGTTACAAATTCCTTTACTGACTACATATAAATTTTTTGCTTTGATAGAAAATATGTATCCTTATTATACAAGAATCAGTTGAAGAACTGGGGATTTTTAACCTGGAGAAGAGAAGATTCAGGAAGGACACGATTATTGTTGTTGAGTTGTTTCAGTTGTGCCTGACTTTTTGTGAACCAATTTGGTGTTTTCCTGGCAAAGATACTAGGGTGGTTTGCCATTTCCATCTTTAGTTCATTTTATAGGTAAGGAAACTGAGGCAAGCAGAGATTAACTGACTTTCCCAGGGTCACCAAGCTAGTAAATGCCAAATTCTGGATTTGAACCCAGGTCTTCCTGAGTTCCAAGCCTGGCACTCTATCCACTGTGCTACCTAGCAACCTCAAGGATGTGATAGCTATCTTCAAGTATTTATGCATCTACTTTATAGATAAAGATTAGACTTCTTCTGTCTGGCCCCAGAAGGCATAATAAGGAATAATTAGTAAAAGTTGCAAAAAGACAAGTTTAGGCTTGATGCTAGGAAAAAACAAAGAACCATTTTTAATCATTAGAGCTGTGCAAAATTGGAATGGGTTTCTGTTCTGTGAGGCAAAGTTCCCTCCTTAGTGGTCTTCAAGCAGAGGCTGACTACTTGTCTAGTATTCCTTTTATGTATGGGTTGACTTCTGGGGTCCCTTTTTACTCTCAAATTTTGTGATTCTATGATATGTGCTGGGAAGATTGGAAAAGATGTCTCAGAAGAACATAAATAAACTTTCCTGGTTTTATCTATTTCCTGTCAAAGGTTATTGGAAAGTAGTCAGAATTTTAACCACATGTGTTACAGGTAATAGGCAATAATAAATTGTACCTGCCCCAAGCAAAGAAAACACTGATAATCATAAAACTGGAAGAACGACATGAGCTACAAACAAGGAGAGTTATGTTAGTGAGGAAGTAAGGATAATGAGGGTTTCACTGGAGGACATGTTCTGCCAGAAGGAGTTTTCTATGGTGGAAACTAGTGTTATCTGGTTTTGAAAATCAAATGAACTGTAGTTAAAAAAAAGATTTTTCTGTCCATCAATCATCTTCACTAAACAATAACAATATGATGATGATGATAATACTTATTTGTGGCTTCAAGTCTCTTACTTTATTTGAATTTGATAATAATCTTAGGAAGCAGGTAGTACTGTAGGTTTTATTCTACTATTTTACAGATGAGGAATCAGAGGCAAAGAGATTTGCTTAAAGCCACATAGCTAAAAAGTGACCGAGACTCCATCTGAATTCAGATCCTTCAGACTCAGAAACACTCGATCATCTATTGCACACTAATGAGATTAAAAGAGGAGCAGATGATAAAGGTATGAGGAAGAAGCATAGGTTAAAAATCAATGATTGAATCCTTGTTTTTCCTATGTGGTTTTAGAGGTGTGTGTTGAGATGTATATGTATGCCTATTCAAAGGTTCAGACTCAACGCTACCCATATCTCTTATTGTCTTTTATGACTTTCTAGCAGGTTGTCTGAATCTTAGTAATGGGGGGGGGTTGGAGGAAAAAAAAGAAGAGTAGATCTATGATCAGATGATAATATCATTCTATAATAAAATTAAGAGTTGACAGTGTTATTTTCCATACTTAAGATTAGATATTATGATGTCCCTTAGCTCTTTATTCTACTGGTCAAGTATCCACCTCTTAGTCAGAACCACTTAGAAATCCCAATCTGTATCTTGTGTTAGTATTTTTCTACCTACCTTCCTACCTACCTACCTACCCGTTCATCCAACTGTCCACCTGTCTACCTATCTATCCACCTATCCACCCTCCATCTATCTATCTATCTATCTATCTATCTATCTATCTATCTATCTATCTATCTATCTATCTATCTATCTGTATGTCTGTCTATCTATCTATCTATCTATCTATCTATCTATCTATCTATCTATCTATCTATACCTTTGCCTTCTGTCTTAGAATCAATACTATGTATTAGTTCCAAGACAAAAAAAAAGCCTTAAAGACTAGGTAATGAGGGTAAATGACTTGCCTAGGGTAAAATAATTTGGAAGTGTCCAAGGCCAAATTTGAACACAAGACCTTCCATCTCTATGTCTGGCTCTCAATCCACAGAGCTATCTAGCTGCCTCCATTAGTATGTTTTTAATGTGTCTTTTATTTCTTAATTTTTAAGAAAGTTTCTTTTTAATGATGAGGCAGCAAAAGAATTATCTGTTTGGGGAAGACTTGGTAGCTAATAAGTCTTACTGGTTTCCCCTTTGCAAAACCTTATTTCCTTTTCGATTTCATTTGCTTTTTATTTCTAAATAATATATGTTAGGTGTCAGTAGGATTTCCCATATGACATAAGCTTAGAGGCTAATAATTGAGATATAGGTTCATTAATAATAATAATAAATATCTATAGAGTGGCAGCTGGATGGTGAATATTAATTATTATTATTGTTATTAATTTTAATAGCTTTTAAATTTAAAGTAATTTAAAATTAATAGTTTCCCAGTCATGGAGTTGGAAGAATCACCTTCCTGAATTCAAATCTGGCCTCAGACACTTACTAGTGCTATGTGACCTTGGGCAAGTCACTTAACCCTGTTTGCCCATTTCCTCATCTATAAAATGAACTAGAGAAGGAAATGGCAAGCTACTCCAGTATCTTTGCCAAGAGAACTCCAAATGGGGTCATGGAGAGTTGGATGGGATTGAAAAATGACTGAAAAATGAATTTATAGAGTACTTTAAAGTTTGCAGTGAGCTTTATACATCTACTTCTGCCAAGTATAACATTGTTAATAGGGACGTGATCTATTAATAAATGATTGGCCAGTCATATGTGACTGCAAGAAAGGACCAATTCATTTTATCTCATTTGATCTTCATAAATCTGGAAGGAAGATGTTATTATTATCACCATTTTATAGATGACATTAAGTGATTTTCCATTATTAGCTGTATCACATAGCTAGGATATATCTGAGGATCTGAGCCTAGATCTTCTTGAATCCAAGTTTAGGACTCTATATACTGCACCATCTAGTTGCTTCAGTAACAGCTTAGGAGTTAATAATACCCAAACTTGACCATATTATTCCCCTGCTCACTAACCTTCAGTGTTCTTCCTATTATCTGTGTACAGATGCTTTAGGTTACCATTCAAGACTCTCCAAGATCAAGCTCCAGGCTAGCTGGTATGGAGGAAAATGTGCTGATTCTGGAGTTCAGGGATGCCAGTTCAAATCTTACCTTTTATGTTTACTATTTATTTATGTGACCTCGGACAAATCACTTAACTTTACCCGGTCTCAGTTTCTCCATCTGTAAGATTGGTTGGATGAGAGGTTCTTATCTTTTCTTGTGACACAGACCCTTTCAACAATCTGGTAAATCCTCTTTCAGGATAATTAAAAAAAATTAATAATTGTTTATCTATGGCCTTATTGGGAGGTCTGTGAACTCCAGATAAGAACCCCTTGAGATGATCTCTAAGGTTCCTTCTAGCTTTAGTTATGCTGTTACTTTTCCAGTCTTATTTCTTCCAAATATTGTACATTCCAGAGAAAGAGGTGATATGGTGCAGCCACAGTGCCAATGAGCCAGCTCGAGTCAGAAAGATACCCCTTTCAAATCCTGCCTCTGACCCATGATAGTGGCAAGACCTTTGCAAGCTGGTTAACTCTTTGTGCTCTAGAGAACTCTCTAAGTTGTAGAGAAGGTACCAAGCTGTACTGGTAAGGGAATTCCCTAGACTAAGAAATTCATAGGTCCTGTCCCTGTATTTCTATTCTAGACAAAGCATTCCTCTAGTCTTAAATATATATTTACCTTCTGTATTAGAATCGATACTAAGTATTGGTTCCTAAGTCCGAAGAGCAGTAGTGACTTGTCCAGGATCACATGGTTAGGAAGTGTCTGGGAGGCCAGATTTGAACCTACGACTTCCAGTCTCCAGGTTTGGTCCTCTATCCACTAAACTACCTACTCCTCCCAGTCTCATCTTATTCTTTCCTGTCTCTGAACCTTGTTTAGGCTTTCTTTTTTTCATTCCTGAAACATTCCCTGTTTCCTCTGCCACTCATTTCCATCTCCACCCACTCACAGGTATCTGTTTAGTGGAATCCTTCCCTTTTTTCAAGGACCATCTTAGACACCAGGTCCTCCATGAAATCTTCCCTGTCTCTTCCTCATTTTGTTGTTCAATTATTTTCAGTTGTTCTTGACTCTTTGACAGGCCTCCATTTGGGTTTTTCTTTTCTTTTTCTTTTTTGATAAAGATACTAGAGTACTTTGCCTTTTGTTTCTCCAGCTCATTTTACAGATGAGGAAACTGAGGCAAACAGGGTTAAATGACTTGCCCAGGGTCACACAGTCAGTAAGGCCAAATTTTGGACTCAGGAAGACGAATCTTCCCGACTCCAGGCTTGGCACTATATCCATTGCATCACCTAGCTTCCCCATACCCACACTGAAAATGATCCCCTCTTCTATGAATTTCTCATGACATTATGTATGATCCTTTCCTATACTCTAATAGAACAATGTATTTTAAAAATTACTTGTGTATCTTATCCTGTCTACCAGACGATAAAATCCTTGAAAGCAGATGCTATGCATTGTTTGGTCATTGTATCCCTAGCACAGTTGGTGGATTGCTCATCATAGGTGCTGAGTAAATATTTGTCGAATGGGAAGGCTAAAGTAGAGTTGTAGATTTGTTTAGGTTTGGTAATAAGAGGAGGGAAAATGGAAAAGGGTTAGTGATGACAAAGGATAGCAAAAAATGATTTCTGTTGGTTTTTCTTTTGTTGTTTCCACTCATTCCTGAGGCAGGTACAAATGAACCCAATTGTGACATGGAAAATTGAATTGAAACATTGTAAATATTGATCCTTTTTAAGCATAGGCCTTTTGGGTCTGCACCACTTCTTGGCAATCAGAGAAGCCACTCATATGAAAATCTGTGTGGTTATGGGTCAAGGATAACAGGCCCTTTCAAGATAGAGATATTATAATTTTATGACAGTGAAACTTAATGTTATCTTCAATGATGCTATGACCCTGCCCTTGGTGGTAGGGAGAATCGTCTGCTATTTTTCACTGCATCTTTAGGTATTTTCTATTGTGTACCTGGATTCTAGGAAACTGTTGTCCTGGAAGGCATGGAAGATGGTCAGGAAGGAAGCGGTGTAGTCTAATGAATAGGGCAATAGATAGGACTTAGGAAGAACTAGGTTAAAAATCTTATTTTTGTAACCAAAATACTTAATTTCTCTGTAATCAGTTTTCTCCAATGTAAAAATGAGGGGAGAAGGGCTGATCTCTAGTGTCTCATAGGCTCTTTCTAGCTTTAAATATATCATCTGATAATGTGTGTATGCTGGGGGAGGAGGGATTAGGGGGGGTAAGAAAAATCATGACTCAGCAACACAAATACAAGAAAGTGGGAGGCACAAATAGCTATGCTAAAGAGAGATGTCAGTAGATACTATATATAGTTATGATATCATACTGTGAAGAATGAATCAAAATTTCTTTGTCTATCAGTCAGCAACTTTTAAATTAATCAATCAAAAACTTAAGCAGCCTACTTAACACTAAGTAAGAATTATAAGTCACTTGCTCAAGTGGGTGACAACTCCAGAGGCCACTGCCCTGACCCTTGGCAGTGCTAGGCAAATTGAAAGACTACAGTTGGTTCCCACGAAGTAGAGGAAGGTACAGGAAGCAACATGGAAAAAGGACTATAAAAAGTCCTGAACTTCCTGTCCAAAAACTTTCTCCTTGGGACTGCTTCTTTGGAGGATGATTTTGGAAACTCTGAGTTGGTGAGTTGGACTGAAAGGAGGAGACTCCACTTGCTGGTGAGTAGCTGGCCTTCTTTTCCTGGCTTCTGGAGAGATTGGTTCCAGAGAGGTCTTCCTTTCCTGGAGGAGGCTATGTTGGTGAAACCCTTGCTGAAGATATCACCAGGTCCTCTGGATGAACATTACTGATTCCTGCCAGGGCTGAGCCAGACACTGAAGCAACATTTAGGGTGATAGACTAGACATTTCTCTACCCTCTTCTTATATTTCTCCATTTTTACTCTTTCTACCTCTTTGTAAAAAAGCTACTAAAAGTCATTTTGACTTAAGATATAATATTTTAAAATCAGTAACCACAATATTACTTTAGTACTTTCATATTAGCATGAAAACCAAAATTTTTTATATTTTTATAATACCTGTCCAAAGCAAAATGGAAACTGAGGAAATGACTGCTGAGTTAATTATAACAGAGTAGTAACTATGGATTGGCAGATTAAGATTATCAAGGATTACAGATTCCTTATGGGTAGGGATTGGATTTTATAATCAAGCCCATTCTTAATTTGGCTCCAGGTGTGTCTATCTCAGTTCTGCCAATGATTTGGGAGCCAGGGGCTTTGGTGAGTGTGAGAGTCTCTATTTGTACATGTGTTTGTAGGTAAAGGTTTGAAAAAGAAGAAGAAAAAAGGAGTTTGGGTAAAGGGATAGAGACTCTAGAGTTTAGGAAACAGGATCATAGATGCATAGACTGTATAGTTAAAGGGCCATATAACTTCCATAGAGAAGGGCATCTAGATGCCGGTCTATCGTAATTGAGAGAAGCCAACTTGACTGTAATAAGTAAAATTTATTATTCCACACAGCTAGTGAATTTTCTTCAGAAACAACAACCAAAATTGGGAAGACAGGCCAAGACTGGCAAAGCTTCCAAAGTGAAGAGCCATTTGCATTCCAAGGTGGTTAATAAAATGACTATTCGGGATGAGTGCCCCTCCAAAGGCTAAAACCAAAAGAAAACATTTTTTGAAGCCAACTGGGGAAAAGCATTGCTTATCCAGAGTGTTAGGCAGCAAAGGAAAGACTTCTATTGTTTTATGACAGGATTTAACAGCCTTATTAAACAAAATCCACATTAAAAAGAAACCCAGAGGTGGAATTAGAATCTGGATTTAATGGAATTAGGTTGGTTTGCTCTGTGGAATGAATAAATGAATGCATGAATTGGGAAAAAATGTGTTTACCAAATGCCAGGCATTATGCTAAGTGTTAGAGATACAAATTCAAGCAAGAAAGACAATTTCTGCTCTCACAGAGCTTATATTTGAATAGGGAAACAACTCATAAGAAGGAGCATTTAGGATGGAGAATTCAGAAGGTATAGTGATTGATTATGCCCTTTCCCAGGAACGATAGATTTGTTTACTGGTCTTCTATTTAGAATTAGAAATGGTGGTGGTGGTGGGGTGAATACTGTTGTAAAGGATTAATTTTGCAAAAAGCAATAAGTAGAGATCCCACAAAGCAATGACAGGGCCAACATTCCAAAGCTCTCAGGAGGTGAGGAATGGAACAGAGGAGTTGCTGACAGTTGGTGGACTCTGGAGGAATGAGCTTTTCCTCTAGCTGTCAGGATAAAACAGGAGAGTAGTTGTCTGATTTTTCTGGGGTGGGCCCAGTGAGCCATTGGTTGCCTCTTTTGGCTGTCCTGATCTTCTGCCTGTTTCTACTGTTGCTGGTACAGAGAAGTGGATTTCTGCTATTGCTGGTGACATTTTACTGGGATTGCTTTTTGGATCAAAGAAAGGACTCCGGTGGTGTGAGATTTCTTTGGGCCCTTTATTCTTGCCTCTACCAATCCTTCCTTAACTTTAATTAATTAGTTAATTTAGTATAACTATAGAAAGACTAGGATTTTAATATCTTTGGTGAATTGGAAATAAGTTAGTCCCTGATTCTCTTCCCTTCCTTTCTCTCTTTCGTTAAATAAACCTTTTATTTTATATATATAAATATAAATATATATATACATATATAGACTAGCCAAATGTTATAGACTGGGTTAAAAGAAGGGTTCTTAACCCAGTCTATAACATTTGGCTAGTCAATAGGGTAACTTGCAAAGTAATTGATTTTGGTCAGAGACAAACAGACATATTAGCAGGTTGGTAGTTAGGCTACCTTGGAACATTCCATTGTCCTTATCCAGCACTTGGTTGCTCTCCAAGGTGCTAGTGCTGCTTACCCTGAGTGGCAGGAATTCTGACTTTTGACTGACATTGAATGGAATTTAATTTTTAAAGAGCCCAAAGGCACATGTGCTAGGAAGCCATTTTTTTTAGTTGTTCTGCTCTTTGGTGTTTATAAATACTAATCATAGTGGATAATAATAGAACATATACTGTCTTGATTAACAACTTTATATACACTGTAAATATCATGTTAGGGGACATGGCAAATGTGTTGCTTTTGCTATGGGGTTGTTTCCTACATATCCCTTATGGCATTTTTATCCTGTTTCCTCAGTGTTGCTAAATGGTTTTAGGACACGAGTGGATGGAACCAGTGATGGCATTAACTATAAGAATTGTTAGCCTATGTACCATTGATTTGTATATGTTTACTTGTATTATATAAATGTAAATTTGTGGGGTTTTTTTTGAGTTGGTTATAGATTAAGAGTAATTGTGTTATGGATAACAAAAAGATTCTGAGATGAAACAGATGATAATGATAATGAAAGATAAAATAGAGGCAAAGAAGTTATATATGAAAGAGGGGATGATTTTAACCATTTATATTGTGAATAATTTAAAAGATAATGATATAAATAAGGAAAATAATGATGAAAAATTTAAGAAATTGTCTAGATTAGAAAGGGAAGATGCAGAATGCAATAAAAATCAAGCATTGCTGTTCCCTCTAAGGGATATCCCTGTTGTGACACAAGATGAAATATGTAAGGTTAAAACTCATAAATTATTTACACCTGAAGATTTGGAAATGATTAGATGTAGAACCTCTTGCTTTTCAGATGAACCTAATAAGGTGGTAAAATAATTTCAAATGGCTATAGAGATTTTTTGACCCTTATTATGCAGATTTTTATTTATTAATGAAGGAGTTATTAACTAAGAGGGAAAGGAACCAGTTTATAGAAGAAACAAGGAATGATCCATTATTGACCCCATGGCCATGGGATTTTGGAGGTTTAGATATGAATTTATCCCCTGATTATGAAATGATGAAACAAGCCAGAAGGTCAATTATGGATATGATGAAAAGACATTCTAAATGCCCTAATGCTTGGTCTAAATTTGAGAATATTAAACAGAAATTAACTGAGTCACCTACAAATTTTCTTGAGAGAATAATAGATGCAGCTGAAATATTTTTAGGCCTGGATGTGTTAGGAGATGACACAATTGCACACATTAAGAGGATATTTGTAAAATGCATGCCCTAAGATTAAATTATTTTTTAAAAAAATAATTGTTCAGATTGGGAAGAGATGGGACTGGAAGAATTAAGGAGAAAGGCAACTTATGTGTGTTTGGACAATGATGAAAAATATGAAGACAGGGATACTGTAATAGAAGATTTGAAAAAGAAATTGAGGGATGCAGAAAATAAAGCAAGGGACAATGAAATAAAGTAAACAGAGGCAATGGCAGCACTTAGACCTGTGCAACCAAACAACCAATACAAGCCAAGAGAAAGAAGATCTGGACCTTAGAGATGTTTCTTATGTAATCATCTTGGACATTTTGTTAGGGAATGTAGGTTCAGAGGGCAATTTCTAGACAATTAAATAGCAATAATGGATATAATAGAGAGTATAATAATAATTGGAATAATAATTATCAAAGAAGAAATAATGTTAACAATTGCCAAAATGTTTGCTGTCAGGGAGCTCAAGCATCAGATTTAAACACTATAACAATATGCTATGGTAAGGCATGGAGATAGTCAAGAAATGACATGATGGGTCTAGGTTGAATCTGGGTCTGATAAGGTGAATACTCACCAAGTAAAGCCTACACTACAGTCCCAGGGATGAAAGATGGGAGTAGATAGGGTGGTCAGGGAAGAGATTCTTCCTCTGGCAAGAGATGGAGATAGCTCCATCTCCCCAATCTTGTCTCCAGAAAGAGAAAAAAACAATAACTGATACATTGAGTTTTTAATATTTGCAAAGTGCCTTTACCACATTATCTCTTTCTATTCTCACAATAACCTTGTGAGGTGAATATTTGTATTGGTCCCAGGAGCCTCCCAACTCTGCTAAATGAAAAAGTCTCTGAAGTACTGTGTTAGAGAAAGAAAAAATTGTTGATCACCTAGATGGCAGTTCCTAGTTATTCCTCCAATGCTTGTTACTGCTCAATCCTGGTTAAAAACCCTATAAAAACCTAGAATCTATTGAATGAGGATGCCTTATTCTATTTGGGATTCCAGTGGGTTGGCATTATGCCCAGTTTGCAGGTAAGGAAATGGAGGCTCAAGGATGCTAAATGACTTTTGCATTATTACATTGGCTTTCCTACTCAAAGATGATCAAAATGACATCATTATGTCAGGGTCAGTATATAGTGTGTCTGACTATGGCTGATCAGACCAATATAAACTCTCAAGGCTCTATATCAGATCAGACAAAAATATCCTATAGGAACATTTGAGATGGAGATATCTCTAAATTTGTACATCTCATGTTTCTCTTGAGCTACTGCAATTCTGTTTTACTCATAGAGTACAGTGTCTTTGATATGGGCACACCATGCTAGATAGACAGGGCTGTGGCAGTGTCTCCTGTGTCTTACAATCAAAACCAAAGTTCTTCATGGAGGCCTTCAGAGTGTCCTTGTATCACTTCTGATCTCTGTTATAAGGAAGAGATAAGCTTGGTAGATTTTGCAGAGGGCAAAGGCATGAGACAGCAGAGGAAAAGTTCTGGAATTCTGCAGGAGGGTTAAGCTGGTACTAAGAGACAATTGGGTCTTGTGGTCTCTCTCTGGATTTACCTGGGGAGAGTGGCTGCCTTTCCTGTGGCTGCTGATCTACCCTGATTTCCCATCCTACCTGCTGTCTTGCTGTTATCTGCTGTTTCCTGGTGAACCCAAACATCTGCCTATCTGACTATAAGACTAGATTTGGTTTCCTTTTGGATCTAGGACCTATCCTTTGGCCCTGCCTAACCGCCATTGACGACTACCTCTAATATCATCTAAGGGGTGGGGGTGGGGGGTTAGTGCAGATTTAAGTAGAGCAGGGACTAGGGTTTTCTTTAGGTCAGAGAGAGGTGAGGATTAGTGTAGTTTAAACTCTATGAAGATTCCCTGTGAAGAGACACAGATCTGGGAAATTTTAGTTAGTTGATATTAGTATTAAGGTCATCCTAATTCCCCCTTTTCCTTTTCTTTTAGAATAAACACAACTTCCCTGTTATTAAGTCGTCTGTGTGTATTGGTCTCAGTCTAGGCTCTGTCTGGACTGGGTTTCTGTTGGCCTTCCCAAACCACATTTATCAATCTGATATTGGCCAAAATCTATCCATCAGATCCCATCCCCAATACCACCCTATTACAGCTCCATGTAAGTGCTTGTCTCATGCAAGTTCTCTGTAATATAATCTTTTAGGCAAATATGTTTGGCATTCAATCAATGGGGTCAGCCCATTGGAGTTGCACTCCCTACAGTAGAGTCTGAATGCTTGGCAGTTCATCTTTAGAAAAGACCTCAGTGCCCATTACCTTATCTTGCCAGGTGGCATTTATAATCTTCCTAATATTATTCAAGTGGAAACAATCCAATTTCCTGGCATATTGATGGTACATATTGCCCAGATTTCACAGGCATATAACAATGAATTCAGCACAACAGTTCAATAGACCTTGAGTTTGGTAGGCAACCTAATAACTCTTCCCTTCCACATTTTCTTTTGAAGCCTCCCAAATACTCAACTAGCTGTGGCAGTATATGCATCAACCTTATCTATGTGGACATCTCGGGAGAGAATACTACCAAGGAAAATGAACTTATCCACAGCATTTAAAATTTCTCCATTTGCTATAACTGATGGTTTTACATTTGGATGCTGCAGTGCTGGTTGGTGGAGAACCTCCATTTTGTTGGTGTTAATTGTTGGGCCAAAATTAACTCAAGTATTAGAGTAATAATCCATATTCTGTTGCATTTTAGCTTCAGAGAATGCATTGAGTGCACAACAGTTTACAGGTGAGGAAACAGGCTTTGGGATGAAAAGTGACTTTTGATTGTCACATATCTAGTAAATGTTGGGAGGTGGGATTCAACTGAAGTTTTTCTGACTCCATGTATTTTTTCCATTCAACTATATCACTTCCTCTCAGACCAAAGGTTCTTAACTTTGTGTTATGGAGCCCTTTGGTAGTATGGTGAAAATAGTGAACCTTTTCTGAGAATGTTTTTAATTGCATGAAAAATACAATATGATTACAAAAGAAACCAAGTATGCTGAAATAAAATTATCAAAAAACAAAAAAATAATTCATGACCTAGGTTAAGAGCCACTGCCCTAGAAAAAGGCCCCAATCCCTATACATTTGACAGTAGGATTCAGATTAACTATTAAGTTTTTTAATCTTGTAAACTTTCTCCTTAAAAAATGGCTTCTCTAGCCTTATCCTATCTTCTGTAAATTTCCTTATGGCAGTAAAATTCTTTAAAACCCCTGAAAGCCTCTGTTCTGATTTTTAAAAGCAAAGTTAGGGGGAAGGAAAAGACTTTTGTCTTCTTACTATGGGAAAAAACCTACATGGCTAGGATCTAGCTTCATAAGGGGAAGTGGAAGCAATGAGAAACTATCAGGGGTTGCCAGAAAGTCAAGTTTTGGGTGGAAAAATAAGGGTCCATGGGTATAATAAGTCACACCTGTCAAAGCAAAGGGTACATTGAGGAAATAACTAGTTTGTTAAGTAGAAGAGGAAGTGTAAATTATGGACTAGTAGATTAAGATTATTAAGAATTAGACATTATAAAAAGGTGGGTATTGAGTCTTATACTTAAAGCTATAATCAGTACCTTATTATGGTTTGAGCAAATGTATAGTAGAGGGGGTAGGTTTTGTTGTTGTTTAGTCATATCTAACTCTTCCTTACCCCATTTGGTTTTTTCTTGGAAAGATACTGGAGTAGTTTGTCATTTCTTTCTGCAGCTCATTTTACAGATGAGGAAACTGAGGCCAACAGGTTAAAGTGACTTGTCTAGGGTCACACAGCTAGGAAGTTTCTGAGGCCAGATTTGAATTTATGAAGATGAGTCTTCCTGAATCCATGCCTGGCACTCTATCCATTATGCCTATCTATACACTAACTGCCCAGAGGGGTGGGTAGGGATGTATTAATGGGGAGAAATTCACATGGATTATACATTTCTGTCCAAGAGGAAAATTTTGGAGCTTCCTTTTTAATTTTTTTATTAAAACTTAAAAAATAAGTATAAGCATCATCTTCATTTCTGAACATATCCTTATTCTATGTTCTACCTAGTAAATGAACCGTTGTGACAAAGATTTTAAAAGGAAAAAAGAAACTCAGTTCAGTTGAACTAATCCACACACCAAGAGAGCTTGACAATATATTCAGTGTTCCACAACCAGAACCCCCTACCTCTGCAAAGAAAAGAGAGCCGTACATTTTCTCATCTCTTCCCTGGGGATAAGTTTGGTCAGTATAATTACAGAGTCTAATTTCAGTTTTGTGTGTATATATTCTTTCCATTTATATTCTTGTAGCTAGTGTTTCCCTTGCTCTGCTTACTTCATTTTGTATCATTTCACAAAAGAATTCTTATGTTTTTTACCATATTCATCATTTCTTATGGCAGAATAGTATTCTATTATATAAATGTAAAGCAATTTGTTTAGTTACCTCTCATTTGATGGATTCTAATTTGTTGGAAGAAAGGAAGAAAAAGAAAGAAGATAAAAGAAAGGACGGAAGGAAAGAAATAAAGAAGGAAATGAGAGAAAAAGAAAGAATAAATAAAATAAAAAGAAAAGAAAGAGAGAAAAGAAAGGGGGGAAGAGAGAAAGAAAAGGAAAGAAAGAAAAAGAGAGAGAGAAGGAAAGAAGGGAAGGAAGGAATGTGGGAAGGAAGGGGAGATGGAAGAAGGAAAGAAAGGAGGAAAGGAAGAAAGAATGAAGAGAAAAAAACCCAAATAATACTTATTAAAAGCTTATGATGTACCAGGCTAGATGCTAGGGATAGGAATGGATCCAGAACCTATAATTTCATTGATGTATCAGGAACTTTTGGATGAGGAAATTCTGTCTTCGAATTCAGGTTGCTACTTTCTCTGCAATTTATAGTCTTAGAGCACATAGAAATTATAATGACTTCTTCAGGGTCACCCATCCTGTATGTGTCAGAGAAACTGTCTAAAGATGCCCTGGTTTCCTGATGGGTAGGCAGGGTTTCTCATTTACCCAGTGTAATATCGAGGGGGTACTTTGAAAAGGAAGGAAACAATTTGGGGATTGGATTCCATGTGACACTTCCTCTTTCTTTCTCTAAGCTGAGTTGTTACCAATGGAGTCAATCAGTCTAGACTAAAGGGTAAGTCTGTTTCTCCACAGTTTCCTTCTTAACTGATGGATTGAAATTCCCCTCCTATCACATAGACTCTGATTCCGGTTCTAGTATAACTCAAGGTATCTAATTTATTTGGGAATAAGGTTGTTGAAAGAATGAAGAAAGGAAAGGGCAGAGGGAAGAGAAAGTCCCTAAGATTTTCTTTCCTATATAGCTCTTGAGGGTTTGACCAAGGACATCTTTTCATGAATAAGCTCTGGGTTCCCCTAAGGGAAAAAGAGAGTCTTTGTCCCAAAGATAGGTTTCAGTTGAGAATTGAGATCTTCTTTAGTTCAAGCAAATGATTTTGAGATTTGTATTTCTTCCACCCAGCTCCACAGAGTCCCAGATAAGAAGAACCTTGGGTCTCTTCCTCCAACTGCTTTTGAGCCTGGATGGGATTCTATTCCATTCTCCCCAGGTCTTGTGGAGGTTCCATTTACTCATCCTCTCAGTATCTCTTCAAACTTTAAATTTCTCTTTGCTCCTGGTCATCCCCTTGTTCACACCAGCTCTGTTTGAGTATAGTGGTGCAAAGCTGAGTGGACTTCCTGCCTTGAGTTGTGGGACAAGATGAGAGGGGGAATGGCGGGGTAGGGGGATTGATCTCTAAAGGGTCCAGAATGTAACTGTCCATATATGCAGAGGCAATGCTGTGTCCAGGTGCTCAAGTAGGACCAGAGTTGTCAAACTCAAATGTGTTTAGATATATACAGCATTTGCAAACCTTAAAGTGCTACATAAATATTTATTATTATTACCTAGGTAACTATTTACACCATGATTGCCATTTGTTTGTTTTCCAGGGCTGAAAATAAAAATGTTGAGTTCAAATGACCATGAGCAGTTTTCATTAATTTATAAGGAAACAAGTAGATGTAATGTGCATGATTTTCTGATCCTCATTTGTGTCCACTGAATTAAAACAAAGGTGTATAAATAAAATAAACAATGCTTTTTAAAATAGGATCTGTGAGTGAGGATGGATTTCCTTCCCAAATTCAGAGCAGTCCTATTTCTCCATTTTATAAAACTTGGGGTGTCTAGAGTCTCAATTACTTACCCAGGGCCATATAATCATAATAGTCATAATATAGTCCGAGATGGGTTTGAAGTCAATTCTTCTTGATTCAAAAGCCAATTTTTCTTCATTCTATCCAAAATCTGAGAGCAGGGAGCTCAAAATTTGAGCCCAAATGACCTTGAGTGGGCTTTGTTAATTTATAGGGAAATAACTAGCTGTAATAGGTACTGTTTTCTGGGCTTCATTATTACTGCCCATTGAATTAGAATGGAATACAAATAAATGAAACATGACATGCTTAGAAGAGAGTCATTGCATTGTATTAAATAGATGTAAGTATCCAGATGTTTGTTGTTAGCCTTAGGTTCAGATGAGGGCCACCAGTGGACTAGTCAGTCAGCCAGACATAGCCACAGAAATTCCATGATTCTTACTTTGATTTTACCTAATCTTCTGGCTTTCTTGGGAACATAACGATGGGTTAACAGGACAGTCATTATCTCCGGATATTTCTTTGGGTGTCCACTTATAAAATTTTCCTCTTTGGCTTGATTTCAAATTCCCATCAACCTTTCTGTGAATCTGCATGGACATGTGTGCCCATACATGGACGAGATGGATGTGGGAGGAGGAGGTCAGCGAAGAAAAGCTCTGCAGGCTCTTTACACTCTTCCTGGTGCATTAAACACTGCTTGCTGCTCTATCTTTAGCTTAGTGTTTTCCTGGGAGTGACTGGCTTCTTTTCCTGCCGCTTTTAATTTTGCATTGATAGTATGTGTTTGTGTGGTACATGTGCTATTGCCCCTGCTGACCTGATCTAATGTGATCTGACATGAGTCATAGCAATTTGCTGCTTTTTAGTGGCCTAGTATAATCCCACTGAGGCTTCTCTTCCTGCCCTAGCCACAAGCCACCCATTTCTCCCTAGGAGCTGACAATAGACATTATTTCTGAGTATTTAAGTATGTTGACTCCATTTTAGTGAACCTGAAGGCCTCTTGGGGTATATTTGTGGCAGGATGCTCAGGGCCGTGACTGACCAATTTCTTGTCAGTGATAACAAAGAGAGTCACAGAATGCTAGAGCTGGAAGAGGCCTTAGTGATTATTTAGTTCATTCCATTCATCAGAGGAGGAAATTGAGGTCTCAGTGAATGCCACACTTGCTATTCCCCTTAATCACATAGTTTTAATAGTCAACAAGCATTATTAAGCTCATAGTATGTGCTAGCCACTGCACCAAGCACTAGGGATATAAAAAAGAAAAATACAAAATCCCTGCCCTCAAAGAGCTCACCTATTAAAGGAGAGGAGGCAGGAAACCAGAAGATGGAAGGGAGGAGGAAAGATATTCCATTTCAAAGACGTGAATGGAATCAAGAGATAGAACATTTTGGTCAAGAAAAAGCAAGGGGCCAGTGATGATGGATCTTATAATATATGTGGAGGGGATTAAGGTGTAAGAAGACTGAAAATGTGGGAAAGGATCCAATTGTGAAAGACTTTCAAAGTCAGACAGGATTATATTTGATCCTGATTATAATAGGGAACCACTGATTTATTAAATGGGGGAAGGTGACATGGTCAGTCATGTGCTTTAGGAAAATTACATTGGCAGCTGATTGGAGGATGGATTACCATGGGGAGACAGGGAGACCATACATAAAGAACAGTCTAGACTTGAGGTGATGAGGGCCTTCTACCAAGATGGTGGCTATGTGAATGAAGAGAAGGGGCTATATACAGAGATGTGATGATAATTATACAGTTAGATGTAGTATTTGTTTTCCTTTTAATGATCTGAGTATCCAGCTGATGCTTCAAAAAGGTTGGAGGAAGAAGGTTGGTGGTATTTGGATAGAAAAATTACTTGGGGTCTTTTCACTCTTTTCTATCCACCATTATGTAGGGACTATCACAAGAACACTTGGAAGCCAAAAGGAAGACAATAATTCTTACTCTAAGCAAACAAGTTTGGGTGGTCTTGGAAGATTGACCCACTATGGTATCTTGGACATTCAGGAAAATGGGATTTTTAGACTGATTTAAATGGATATTGTTTTATTCTATAATACCTTACTGCTTTTTCTTCAGAGAGCTCAAAGCACTTTTATCTTTTAATCTCATTTTACTGATACATTTTTGTTTCTACATTTCCTCTATTGAATATATACCTTCCCTCTCCCCTTGCTGCCATGAAGACTAACTATAAAGAGAAAAAAAAACCAATTTAACAAAATCAATTAATGCATCAGCTGTGTTAGACTGCATATGAAATTCTCATCTAGATTGGCCCACCTCAGTGAAGAAGGGAAGAAGACACATTTTTTCAGCTCTGTCTGGGGACCATGCTTGGTCATTTTGATCATGCAAAATTTGGTTTGTTTTATATTTATATTTGCTTTACATTTCAATTTTCATAACTATTGTATATATATATATGTATATATATATATATATAGTTTTTATGATTCTGTTTACTCAAATCTGTATCAGTTTGCAGCCTTTCCATGTATCTCTAAATTCTTCATACATAATATTTCATTGCATTCACGTTCTTCAATGTTTTATCTCCTGAATCACTTGTTGTGGCAGAGAGATTTATATAGCTCAATGAAACTATGAATCATGCTATGTAGGGTTATCCATGATGGATGAACATAGTAGAGAATTCTGACCAAAGGCGATCCACTAGAGAAGGAAATAGCAAATCATTCCAGGATCTTTGTCAAGAAAATACCACAGACAGTTGCTATGGTCCATGGAGTTGTGAAGAGTTGGACACAAGTAAAGGACTGAAGGATAACCCACAATGTTTAGCCATTCTGTGACCAATGCTTCCATTGCTTTACCATTACAAAAACTGCTGCTCTTAATGTTTTAGTGTATAACACCTTTCTTTCCATCTTTGACTTCTGTGGGATATATACTTTGTTGCCAATCAAAATAATTTATTTTTGAAAATTTTATTTAATTAGTCGATTTAGAACATGCTCCCTTGGTTACAAAAATCATATTCTTTCCTTCCCTCCCCAACCCCTTCTTATAGCTGACACACAATTCCACTGGGTTTTACATGTGTCATTGATCAAAACCTATTTACATATTGTTGATATTTGCTCTAGGGTAATCATTTAAAGTCTATGTCCCCAATCATATCCTCAGAAAGTTTTCAAAACCTTATTCTAGGCTCCTTCTGATTCTTTTTAATGATTGTACACTGTTATACTTTTTTTTCTTATATTAGTCCTGTGATTTTATTATAATAGGGAACTTTCAAGTGAGGAATTTCCTATACAAATACAGAATACTAGAAATGCCCGGAGGAATTAAGAGTCTAAACAACTTACCAAGAGCCACCCAGTGAATATTTTTTTAAGGGAAACAGAACTTTAACTGATATGTTCCTGACTTGGAAGCTAGTTCTGTAACCACTATGCCATATTGCTCTTCTTCTATAAAGGTACTACTCAAAGACTGGAATGTAGGCAGTGTTTGGATGGGGTATTACTGTAGCAGTCCAGCCCATAGGTATTATGGAGAGACAAGGATTGTGAATGGGCACATGGCCATTCTGCGCATGGCAATGAACTATGTTCCCAGCGTGGCTGGAGTTAGGGCGCGGAACCTTGCTTCCCTTTGTCTTACTCACCTGAGGATGAGAACTCCACCTTCACCTTGTCGTAATTTGCAATTATCCAATGGCAATACACTATGTAACTCATCAATATGTATTGAGGCATCATGTAACTTATCAATATGTATTGAGTTCATTTGCGTATCAAAGAGATTAAATTGGGAAGCAGTGGCCAGCTCCTCTCTCCTTGGACAATCTCACAGGTTTGCTCAACACTGTCTTTCCACCTCTCTCTCTCCTCTCTATCTCTACCTGAGGCCTGGCCTTTGGCCACGTGTCTTTTTCTTTTCCAATGCTAATACATAGCATTCTCTAATTCTCTCTATTAGTCTCTATTCATTCTCTTAGCTGGGTTATATCATCCTCTGACCAGTGAAGTGTTAAATTGGGATCTCTGGAATGGAAATAGCCTTTCAGTGACGTCCATTGATCAGAGCATGGCTGCGGCTCCAAAATATTAATAATAACTGATTACTGACTCATTATTGACATCTCAAAGGTTGGCTCCCTCACGCCCTTCGTGGGATCCAGAACTTCTATCCCTTTTCTATTTTCTTACCATAAGGCTTCCCGCTGGCCAGGAGGCTTTATTCACCCTCCTGTTTTCCTGAACCTTGCCATAGATTTGCCAAGCAGTCAGCCAATAGGCAATTACAAAATACTATTTGGTAACTTACTTTACAAGATTTTTCTCTTTCTACTCTGATGAATCTTTGAGGTGATTTGAAAAAAAAAAAACCAACAACTTAGTAGTCTTTGGTGTTTTTATTCCCAGGCATCTATCTTTGCTTTGCAGTGAATGGGGCAGGGAGAGTTGTCAGGAAGAGAGTTTGTGAATGAAAATTCTCCATTGAGAACACGTTATTGGGAACACCCTTTGTTTATGTAGTCCTCTGTGAGTGGCCCTTGAATGTCTTCTACTGTATAGGGGAGAAGCAAAGAGGGATTTGACTTTGGCCAAAAACAGATTTGCTGTATTTACACAAGTGGATTTCTTGTGTCCCTTTCCACCAAGAACTAAAAATTTCTCTTTCTATCTGTTTGGATCAGAGGCACCAAATAGCAACTCTGAAAAATGTCTTTTCTTTGGAGGTCTGAGAGAATCTCTCTGGATTTAGCATTTATTATCCTAATTTTCCCTGATTTTATTCACTCAAAGGACCTTCCCTAAATCTTCTGTGATTTATGGTTCCCTAAATGGTCTGAGTTCTTTTTGCTGTAAGGCAGTAATGGCAAACCTTTTAGAGGGGTGAGTGATGTGAGAAATATGTGAAGATGCAGGTGGAGATGGGGTGAGGAGTAGCATGGCCCCATCCCTCTAACAAACTCTGGCCAACTGTATGCTGGGGTGATGGTGCACATGCCCACAGAGAGGACTCTGAGTACCCGTACCCTACTCTGGAACACATGCCATAGGTTGGCCACCAAGGCTCTAAGGTCTGATCTTGGGGGCTGACCCAAAATAGTCATTATCTCTCTTTGGTCCTTCATCCCCACTTGGATTTAAACCTATATCATCATCAAAATAATGTTTAGGGATAACTTCTATTTAGGTCTTTCCATGCAGGAGTAACAGGGTTTTCTACTGACATGGACACTATATATACATAATGATTAGAGGACAGCTTTTATTTCACCCACAATCGATCAATTAACAAGCATTTATCAAGCATTTGCTATCAGGCACTAGGCTAAGTACTAGGGATACAAAGAAAAAGCAAAAAGCAGGCATTTCCCTTGAGAATTTTTACATTTCATCAAGGGAAAACAAGATAAATGGAAAGTAAATTTAAGAAATGAAGTTATTTGGGACAGTGGATAGTGTAAACCTTAAAAAAAACAGAGGGAGTATTTAAGCCCTATTCCCTTCTCTCCCCTTTCGCTCTCTCTCTCTCTCTCTAATTCCTTTCTTCCTCCTATTTGTAATTAAACTCTATAAAAGGCTGACGGCTGATTTGAGTTTTCATTTAGGAATTACATAGCTGAATTCCTTGGCGACCTTAAATTAATATATATATCAGTCTTTTAAAGTGATTTCCTTGTCACAATAGTATGGTAGATTGGGAGGGGTCAGTAATTTCTCCTCCAGGTACTTAAGAGCCGTGTGCCCTGGGCAAATCATCTCACCTTTTTTTGTAGCCTCAATTTCCTCATCTGTAAAATGGGGATAATAACAGCACATGTGTCAGAAGGTTGTTGGGAAGATCAAATAAAAGAACAAGTGTAAAACACTTGAAAATGTTAAAACATTATTTAGATTTAAATATTTATATATAGATATATAAATAAATGTGTAATATAAATTATATACTATATAAACATATGTAATATATAAATATGATATATAAAAATATAAATGTAATATACAAATAAACACTATATATAAGTATATAATATATATATAAATTTATATAAAAATACAAACATTTAAAAGATTATTTAAATGATGACTGCTATGAAGGTGAACAGACATAAAGAATTCATAGGAGTCCATGAAAAGGCATAGAAACATACAGATACTTTGGGGAACTGTTGAATGAGCACCCTCCATACATTTTGGACCTGTATCATTTAGGCAATCCACTGAAATGTTGGGATTGGTTAGGTCTAGATAGTTTGTCCTTATTCTTCCTCTCTTTCTCCATGGCATGGCTACATTCTTTATCTGTGGAGCAGTCCTCAAGTTAAGGGAATTTTCCCTTTCCAAAAGATATATTTTTAGGGAAATTTTCCCTATGGGAGATGCATGCCTGAATCCTGAACTCAGAAACTCATGCTATTCACAGCTCTCTAGAACTGATTGAGTATGATTCTCATACTCAAGATTGTTCACAAGGTATTTTTCTTTATCTTTCTGGAGAAATAAAAAAGACCTCAGATCTGAAGAATCTCAGAAACTTGACATATTTCAGTGTATTGAAAATTTGTGGTTTCATCAATGTGGATCCTTTCTCCACTGACACAAAATGAATGGAAGCATCTATTCTCAAGGATATCTAGTTTCAGGGATAGCTCAGCATATGGAGAGCCAGGCCCAGAGACAGGAGGTCCTGGGTTCAAATGTGACCTTAGACACTTCCTAGCTGTGTGACCCTGGGAAAGTCACTTAACCCCCATTGCCTAGCCCTTACCACTCTTCTGCCTTAGAATCAATACATAGTAAGACTGAAGGTAAGGGTTTAAAAAAAAGTATCTAGTTTCTGACCTGTGCTCAAATAAGGACCAGAAAGACAGAATAAGAGAGCCAGAAACTCTGAGGTACATGATCTCTCCTTTCAGACTACCTGGGAAAGCATAGGTAGCTTGTCATATGTTTCATTTTCTGTTTCTATTTGGGAATGGGAGGGGATTTTGGAGGTAGGGAGGGAGAAATCCTTTCCTTTCTTTCTTTCCTTCTTGCACTTCACTTCAGTCTGTAAGTACAAATTAGAGAAAGTTTAGCAAAAGGAAAAAGGACCCAGCAAATGCATAACTTTATTTCATAGATATTCTCCTAAATAAGGAAGCCCAAGGGAACTTGTGAACTTCTGTGGGAGCTTCTTTCTGACAAAGATTCACACCCTATTTTATCATTGAGTTGATTGGGAGACATCAATTTGATTGGAGTCTCCCTTGATCAGTTGCTATTATAATTACTTGGGAGGCACAATAAAATTTTCCTAGGGAAAAGACTGGTGAATTGTTGTCCAAAGATATATATGTGTGTGTGTGTGTGTGTGTGTGTGTGTGTGTGTGTGTGTGTGTGTGTGTGAGATCTCTGTATGTAAACAAGCTGATTTAAAAATTTTAAACAATTCAAGTATATCCACTAGCTGTCCCCATTGCCTAGAACTCCCTTCCTTCTCATCTCTGGCTCCTGGCTTCCTGAGTTTCCTTCAAGTCTCATCTAAAGTTTGATTTTCTTTGAGAATCTTTTCCCAATCCTCTTTAATTTTAGCATCTTCCCTCTGAGACTACCCACACTTAATCTTGCATTTGTCTTGTTTGTATATAGTTGTTTATATTTTTGTCTGTCCCTTTGGACTGTGAGCTATCTTAGAGGAGGGACCTTTTTTCAACTCTCTTTATATTCCCAGGGTTTAGCCCAATATGTGACACATAGTAGGTGCTTAATAGATGTTAATTAACTGACTATATTAATTAGTAGATAAATGTCTTTCCTTTTTCCTTCTTGGAAAGTGCCTGCTTCAGGATATTTGTATCAGGGAAAAACAATTAGCAAAGTTGTGCTTTATCCTTTTGTTCAAACTTCATTCCCAAAGGTTGAATGTCAGTTTGTCAGCCTTTATTCCCTAATCAGAGCTATTTCCTGCCTGTTCAACATACAAACACAGCTTCATTTATTCATGGCCACTAATGGTCTGTAACTAGGACAGAACTCATCAAAGTAGAGAGGGAAAAGCAACAGTCAGCTCATTTGTTGGAAGCATGAAGGAGGACAATTCATTAATTTACTAATCTGTTTTTTGCCTGTGCAAGCCACATTCTTTCTTTAATGGGACACACATAATTCTCTCTCCTTTATGTTGAAACTGTGTATGAACCAGTCTTTCTTAACATTTTTACTTTCTTTCTCTTTCTTTCTTTCTTTCTTTCTTTCTTTCTTTCTTTCTTTCTTTCTTTCTTTCTTTCTTTCTTTCTTTCTTTCTTTCTTTCTTTCTTTCTTTCTTTCCTTTCTCTTTTCTACAGAAATGATGTATTTGAGGGCAGAAGAAACTGAGATTGTAACTAGACCATGCAAAGATAATATTTCAGATCATTTGACAACCTTGTTTGGAAGAAACCCTCAGATTGACCCTTGTCCTAGATCAACCATGAAGTTCTTAAGTACTTGTCAATCACCCAAGTTAGAACTCAGCTGAAGACCATCAAAACCTCAAGCACATGTTAATCATTCATACTCTAGTGAATTCAATTAACCAGATTAATGCCTTTACTTTCTATCTAACCTCCTCACATTGTGAAGTTCACTGGGAGCCCTAGGAGTGTGGTCCTATGTAGCTTTCTACTTTATAATCTACTTGCTCTGGTTGGACATACTTGCCCTAGCTACATTAGCAGTTCTGATTTTTTTACAGGTTGATACCGGTGAGACATCCAGGATGTAAAGATCACCAGAGCCATGAGAGGAGCTGAATGCTGGATAGACCACTGATTGGTTAGAACGACTCTTCAAATGCACATTGTGCCTCGCCATCCAAAACGCTCCCAGATAGTTTGTGCATCTTGCAACGTGAGTTGTCTCAGAGATCCATTTTATCTGCAAACATTCCAGTCCTGTCTGGACGACAAGCTGTCTGCCAAAGCACCACTCACTGGAAGCTCAACCGAGAAATGGAACCAGTTCAGAGATGTGGTGATGGAAACATCAAAGGCAGTCCTAGGCCCCAAACAACGCAACCACCAGGACTGGTTTGATGAGAACAACACTGCTATTGAAGACCTATTGAACAACAAGAACAAAGCCTTTATGGAGTGGCAAAATAACCCAAACTCTGCTCCTAAAAAGGACAGATTCAAGTCTCTCCAAGCCATGGTGCAATGTGAGATCCGGAAGATGCAAGACCAATGGTGGGAAAAAAAGACAGAAGAAATCCAGTGCTTTGCTGACATGAAAAACTATAAACAATTTTTCAGTGCCCTCAAGACTGTCTATGGGCCATTAAAATCTGCCACCGCCCCCTTGCTATCCTCTGATGGTGAAATTCTCATAAAAGACAAAAAAGGCATCAGCAACAGGTGGAAAGAACACTTCAGCCAGATCTTCAACCAACCCTCCTCAGTCGACCAAAGGGCCCTTTACCAGATCCCCCAGAACCATGTCATCAAGCAACCTGACGTCCCTCCTTCATTAGAAGAAGTCCAAAAAGCCATTAAACAAATGAGTGCAGGCAAAGCACCAGGTAAAGACAGGATCCCAACCAAGGTATACAAGGCCTTAAATAGAAAGGCACTTCAGGCATTCCATATAGTGCTGACCAGCATATGGGAAGAGGAAGACATGCCCCCAGAACTCAGAGATGCCTCTACCATAGTCCTATACAAGAACAAAGGCACACGAGCAGCCTGTGACAACTACAGAGCCATCTCACTACTCTCCACTGCTGGAAAGATCCTCACCTGTGTTATACTTAACAGACTCCTGTCATCTGTCTCAGAACAGAACCTGCCTGAATCACAATGTGGTTTCGGACCAGATCGCAGCACCATCGACATGGTATTCATGGTGAGGAAAATGCAGGAAAAATGCCTTGAGCAGAACCTGAGTCTCTACATTGTCTTCATAGACCTGACGAAGGTGTTCGACATAGTAAACAGGGACGCATTGTGAGTGATCCTTAGAAAGCTCGGTTGGCCAGCAAAATTCGTCAAACTGATCCAGCTCTTTCATGTCGACATGACAGGGGAAGTCCTATCTAGTGGAGAGACTTCCGGTCGCTTCAACATCGCCAATGGGGTGAAACAAGGCTGTGTCCTTGCTCCGGTGCTATTCAACCTATCCTTCACCCAAGTATTATGCCATGCTGTGATGGATCTAGACCTGGGAGTCTACATCAAATACCGACTGGATGGCTCACTATTCGACCTTCACTGCCTGACTGCAAAAACAAAGACAACAGAGAGACTCATCCTGGAAGCTCTCTTCGCAGATGACTGTGCTCTCATGGGCCACCAAGAAAATCATCTCCAAACCATTGTGGACAGGTTCTCTACCGCAACAAAACTGTTTGGCCTGACTATCAGCCTCAGCAAAACAGAGGTGCTGTTCCAACCTGCACCAGGGAGGCCAACTAACCAGCCGTGCATAACTATCGATGGCACGCAGCTTTCTAATGTCAGCATTTTTAAGTACCTGGGCAGCACCATCGCCAACGACAGGTCCCTAGACTATGAGATCAATGCCAGGATCCAAAAGGCCAGCCAGGAACTCAGGCGGCTGCGCTCCAAAGTCCTCCAACACAGCGGAGTAAGCCCTGCGACGAAGCTCAAAGTGTATAACGCAGTGGTCCTCAGCTTGCTCCTGTACGGTTGTGAGACATGGACACTGTACTGGAAGCACATGAAACAGCTGGAGCAATTCCACCAATGCTCTCTCCTGTCAATCATGAGGATCCGATGGCAGGACCAAATCATCAACCAGGAAGTCCTCGACAGAGCCAACTCCACCAGCACTGAAGTCATGGTCCTCAAAACCCAGCTACGATGGTCTGGACACGTCATCCGCATGGACCCACAGCGAATACCAAGACAGGTATTCTATGGTGAACTGTCAGCTGGACTCAGGAAACAAGGCCAACCAAAGAAAAGATTCAAGGATCAGCTAAAGTCCAACTTGAAGTGGGCTGGCATTACACAAAAGCAACTAGAACTTGCTGCCTCTGACAAAAGCAGCTGGCAAACCCACATTAACCATGCCGCCACCACCTTTGAAGATGAATGACGTCGACGTCTTGCCGCTGCGCATGAACACCGACACCAGGCCACAACTACACCTCCCGTAACAACTGGCGTCCCATGCCCCATGTGCCACAAACTTTGCGCCACAGTCTTTGGACTTCAAAGCCACATGAGGGTACATCAATAGATGATAATGCACAAAGACAACAGTCATTCTCGGCTTCTGAGAGACAAAACTACAGGTTGATAACATTGAAAATATAAAGGAGAGTACTTCCCTTTTCACTATAGTTGATGCATTCATAGGAAGCCCAATGTATAAAGGATTAGGGTTAGAAATGGAAGAATATATTTTTAGAATGCACAATAGTATGAATTTGTCCTTTAATGGACTTGAGAGAATCATAGGGGTTTGCCATGGAGGCAACTGACTCCACCCAGGAAATATCTTGTGATTGCCTAAAGGAATCAGTCATTTTCTTTGAATCTATATATATAAAAGAGACAAGATATTTCATAGTCAAGGAATTGGAGTTGGGGAGCTAGAGGAAATTGTGGCAGTTATGTGTATCAGAGGGCAGCAAAGGGAAAGGGAAGGATTTTCTTCATTTTACCCCAACACCACTGGCCATATCATCAGAACTTCTGAACCATTAGGAAATAATGTTTCTAGTGGGGAGTATCTTACCTTGCTCTCTTTCCTCCTATTACATTTTATCTTGTTTAATACTTATTCTTAGAGATATAGTATACCTTCTATTAGACTGTGAACTGAGATCTTTGCTGTAATTTTCCAAACTTAATCCTCCATGCCTAATATGTGCCTATCTAGATAGATATGCCAAGAAGTCAAATAATCCATGATTTCATTAGCCTAGCTTCCTTCATAGGAACTTCCTGTAGGAATCACTCATTCCTGACTTAGACTCATAGGTTTAAATTTGGAAGGAATCTTCAGGGTCATCTAATCTAATCTTCTCATTTTTCAAAAGAGTAAACTGAGGTCCAGAGAAGAAAAATGACTTGTTGGGTAAGCAGTAAGTGGTATGGTCAGATTTTGAAACCAGGTCTATGAGTCTAGAACTGTATCTAGTAGATTACTTGCAAGTTGCCTCAGGACATAGAGATTAAGTCAAGACGATTCAAGTCAAAGTGACTTATTTTATACTATCTAGTATCCATTAATATCAAGGTGGAATTTGAACCCAAACTTTCCTGTTTATAAATCCAGTACTCTTGTTGTTATGCCACACTATCTGTTTATCTTGCGTTCTTTACATAATAATCTTTTATGATGTAATAAATGTCTTCTAAATTTAGTTGAATTCAGTGTAGATAATTGGAAATGGTCAACAAACATTCTCAGGAGGAGGACTAGGGGAACAACACTTTGAATTGATAGTGAATTTTTCTAATAGCTGAATTAGGATTTAACCACCATACTGATTCCAGGATAATGATTCACCACACTGATTTTTATGAAATCTTCCTGGTATGATAGGTAAGGTCCTGCAGGTGTGTGCTCCTCCTCAGAATGTTCCTTCCTTCCTTCCTTCCTTCCTTCCTTCCTTCCTTCCTTCCTTCCTTCCTTCCTTCCTTCCTTCCTTCCTTCCTTCCTTCCTTCCTTCCTTCCTTCCTTCCTTCCTTCCTTCCTTCCTTCCTTCCTTCCTTCCTTCCTTCCTCCCTCCCTTCTTCCCTCCCTCCCTTCCTGCCTCCCTTCCTTCCTCCCTCCCTTCCTCCCTCCCTCCCTCCCTCCCTCCCTTCCTCCCTCCCTTCCTCCCTCCCTTCCTCCCTCCCTTCCTGCCTCCCTTCCTGCCTCCCTCCCTTCCTGCCTCCCTCCCTTCCTCCCTCCCTCCCTTCCTCCCTCCCTTCCTTCCTCCCTTCCTGCCTCCCTCCCTTCCTCCCTCTCTCTCTCCCTTCCTTCCTTCCTTCCTTCCTTCCTTCCTTCCTTCCTTCCTTCCTTCCTTCCTTCCTTCCTTCCTTCCTTCCTTCCTTCCTTCCTTCCTTCCTTCCTTCCTTCCTTCCTTCCTTCCTTCCTTTTTGTAATCCCTTACCTTCCATCTTAGAATTAACACTATGTTATTGTTTCAAAGGCAGAAGGGGTGACAAGAGCTAGGCAATGGGGGTTAAGTGATTTGCCCAGGATCACCCAGCTAGGCAGTGTCTGAGGCTAGATTTGAACCCAGGACCTCCTGACTCTAAATCTGGCTCTCAATCCATTGAGTCACCTGGCTGCCCTCCTTAAATACTATTCTTAAAAGAACAAAGCTGCATAAGATGACCACTGAAATCTCTTTTGACTTGACATTGTAAGATGCTGAATCAAATGAGATAACATCTATAGAAAGCATTTTGCAAAACTTAATATACTATATAAATGCTACTTATTATTATTATTATCATAATCATTATTCTTATTGTTGTCTGTGAATGCTTAGGGCATCCAAAGTGATGAACTTTTATGCAGCTTTTTTACCTATAGAGTTGCTGAATTCTGTTTTCTTCTTCTGGGTCTTGAATGATCGTTTTCTTTTATTTTTCTTTGCTGATGGAGAGATTGGAAGAAGATAGACAGATGAAAAAAATTGCTTCCCAAAAGAGAATGTTTTTTTTCTCTGCTTTTTTGGAAGGGCAATCAATGGAAATAACCAGTCAAATCAAAGTGCCATTTAAGTCATAGGTAGTGCCTTGAATAGAAAATATCACCTGGATATGGGGCAAAGTTCCTGCCCTCATAGAACTGAGCTCCCCATGAAATGACTTCACCTTTTTCCCTCCTTCCCACTTATTATTAATATTTTTCAAATTGGTAGTAGGATTGTGTTTCTAGGCAACTTTGGGTTCCTAAGCTGCACCTTTAATAATTTATTAAATGAAAATACAGTTTCATTGTGCTTCAGTTTAACATAAAAAGATTCTGAAGGGCTATTTAAATGAGAGGAGGCTTCATGGGAAATGAAATGCTAACCACAAAGTAAAAAGAAGAAAAAGTACAAAAGGTCACTTTGTTCAGTAACATTTTGGGCAGATGGTCAAGTTAAATGGTTTTCATCCAGAAATCAAAAGATCAAAGTGCTAAGAGACAATTATAGGGCACAACTTGAGAGAGGCCACATCGATCAGTTGCTAGGGCTACAAAGCATATTGCAAAATAACGTGTTTACACGAATAAAGCCCTATCGACTTTCGGGTGGTAAATTGTTTTCACCTCCTAAGCCTCTTCCTGGAAGTAATATAATCCCATTCACGGGGGAAAGTTTCATAGACTTTCTCTGGGATGACAAAACCCCATACTGTGTGCACTTGCTTAAGTAGTTTACTCAAGAAAACAGCTTATTAAAGCCTTTGGTTTACTTAATGGAATTGGTACAATTCAGTGCTCACTTGAATGGGAAGGGAGCAGCATTGGAGTGCTGCCCCTCAAAAGACGGAGGGAAGGATGAATGGGGAAAAGGTCTTGGATAGGGATGAGTAGGGAAGTAAATATTTTGAATCAATTCAAACTTTTCTCTATAGAAAGGTTTTAAGGGAAATTTAGTTAAATTTCTGTGAAAACAATGAGTATTAATCTACCAGAAATTTATAAAATAGGACTGTTTCAAGAATTAGATAAGACGAACTTATAATTAACAATATCAAGAGTTTGGTAGTAATTGATAAATGGTCAAAGGATGTGAACAGTCAATTTTCAAATGAAGAAATCAAAACCATGTATAGTCTTTTGAAAAAATATTTTAAATCACTTTTAAATAATCCCTTGGGGGCAGTTAGGTGGCTCAGTGGACTGAGAGCCAGGCCTAGAGATGGGAGGTCCTAGGTTCAAGTCTGACTTCAGACACTTCCCAGCTGTGTAATCCTGGGCAAGTCACTTAACTACCATTGCCTAGTCCTTACTGCTCTTCTGCCTTAGAACCAATACACAGTATAGATTCTTAGAAGGTAAGGGTTTTAAAAAATAGTGCAATATATCAAAGAATTGGCTGATAATTGCACCTAACTAGCAGTGGGATCAAGGGACTTCCTTGTGAGGTAAGGAGGTTCCAGCCAAGTGGAGAGTGGATTTCCCACCTGTCAAGGATATTACAAAATGGAAAGGTTAAAAAAAAAAGAGCCCTTACCTTCCATCTTAGAATCAATACTTTGCAAAGTGTGTGTGGAGGGGAAACAGCGTCAACATCACACTGATGCTCGTAACAGATGTTGTACATATGGTCAGTGGTACAATGAGCCTAAACTGTTGGGATTCCATCCTTGTTTCTCACCCAGGACACTTGATCTCCTATCTCTGTGTCTTTTCAATAGCCATTCTCCCCATGTCTGGAAGGAAGGAAGGAAGCAAGAATTTACTAAGTGACTTTTATGTTTCTAGCATTGTGCTAAAGGTTTAAAAAAAACACAAACAACCCAAATCCCTTACCTTCCACCTTAGAATCAATGTTATGATTTGTTTCCAAGGCAGAAGAGCACCAAGGACTAGGCAATGGGGGTTGTAATAAGGAGAGTTTTAAGGAAGGTTAACAGAAGGGATCACTAACTAACTAACTAACTAACTATATATCAACATAAACAAGTTTATTAGCTAAAGGGACAAGGGATTTGGAAGCAGAATCAGGGAGTGACTTATTTCTAACCGACCCAGATATTAAAATTTTAGCCTTTCTAAATAATCTTAACCTAACTAAATAAAAGGGGGTAATAAAAGATAAAGGGGTTAGTTAAGTCCACAGGGCCCAAATTCTCCCAACTCCAGAGTCCTTGGGTGGGTTAAGCTGGAGTAGCAAGATGAATAGTCCTCATAGGTTCAGGAAGGGAGGAGGTTCACATCCACATCCACTCACACTGTCCTCCGATGTGAAAGGGAACACTCACTCAACCTCTCCTTAAAGATGATCCAGGTCTCCCACAGCTCCAAAGTTGGTTTCCTTCATGGAGATACTTCCACACAGCCTCGTTGTCTGCATCCCAGATTGAGAGTGCCAGTTGCTAGTTCCCCAACTGCCTTAGAATCCTGACCCAGCCAGCTCTGTGGAATCTTGGTTTGAAGACTGTCAGTCAGCCTTGCATAATGCCCTTGCCTCAGAGTCAAGTGAATTGCTTTGGTTCCCACAGCTAGGAAGTGTCTGAGGGCAAGTTTGAACTCAGGACTTTCTGTCTCTAGTTTTGGCTCTCAATCCACTGAGGCATCCAGCTGCCACCTGACCATATTTTTATTTTTTATTTTATTATTTATGTATTTATTTTTATTTAGTCAATTTCGAACATTATTCCCTGGCAACAAAAATCATTTTCTATTCCACCTTCCCCTTTCTCTTCCCCTCCCCTCCAGTAGCCAAAGCATAATTCCATTGGGTATTACATATGTCTTTGATCAGAATCCATTTTCATATTGTTGGTATTTACACTAGGATGTTCATTCAGAGTCTACATCCCCAATCGTATCTCCCTCGACCGATGCAATCAAGCAGTTATTTTTTCTTTGGTGTTTTTGCTTCCACAGTTTTTCCTCTGAATGTGGATCGAGTACTTTCTCATACAGACCTCTGGGTTGTTCAGAATCACTGCATTGCCTCTAATGGAGAAGTCCATTACATTCAATTGTTCCACAGTGTATCAGTCTCTGTGTACAATGTTCTCCTGGCTCTGTTCCTCTCACTCTGCATGACTTCCTGGAGGTTGTTCCAGATCCCATAGAATTCCTCCACTTTATTATTCCTTTGAGCGCAATAGTATTCCATCACCAACATATACCACAATTTGTTCAGCCATTCCACAATTGAAGGGCATCCCCTCATTTTCCAATATTTTCCCACTATAAAGAGCATTGCTATGAATATTCTTGTACATGTCTTTTTCCTTATTATCCCTTTGGGGTATAAACAAAGCAGTGCTATGGCTGGGTCAAAGGGTAGATATTCTTTTGTCGCCCTTTGGGCATAGTTCCAAATTGCCCTCCAGAATGGTTGGATCAATTCACAACTCCACCAGCAATGAATTAATGTCCCAACTTTGTCACATGCCCTCCAGCATTCATTACTTTCCCCTGCTGTCATGTTAGTCAGTCTGCTAGGTGTGAGATGATACCTCAGATTTGTTTTGATTTGCATCTCTCTTATTATAAGAAATTTAGAATACTTTTTCATGTGCTTATTAATGGTTTTGATTTCTTTGAATGAAAGTTGCCTATTCATGTCTCTTGCCCATTTATCAACTGGAGAATAGCTAGATTTTTTGTACAATTGATTTGGCTCTTTGTAAATTTGAGTAATTAGACCTTTGTCAGAGGTTTTTGTTATGAAGATTGTTTCCCAGTTTATTTCCCTTCTGATTTTGGTTACATTGGTTTTGTTTGTACAAAAATTTTTTAATTTGCTGTAATCAAAATTATTTATTTTACATTTTGTGACTCTAAGTCTTGCTTGGTTTTAACATTTTTCCCTTCCCAAAGGTCTAACATGTATACTATTTGGTATTCACATAATTTACTTATCATTTCCTTCTTTATGTTCATGTCATTCACCCATTATGAGTTCATTTTGGTGTAGGGTGTGAGGTGTTGATCTAAGCCTACTCTCTCCCATACTGTCTTCCAATTTTCCCAGCAGTTTTTATCAAATAGTGGATTTTTGTTTCAAAAGCTGAGATCTTTGGGCTTGTCATAGACTGTCTTGCTAAGGTCACAAACCCCAATTCTATTCCACCGATCCTCCTTTCTGTTTCTTAGGCAGTACCAAATTTTTTTGATGACCATTGCTTTGTAAAACAGTTTGAGATCTGGGACTGCAAGGCCCCCTTCCTTTGTATTTTTTTTTCATTGTTTCCCTGGATATCCTTGATCCTTTGTTCTTCCAAATGAACTTTGTTATGGTTTTTTCTAATTCAGTTTTTTGGAGGTTTGATGGGTATGGCACTAAATAAATAGGTAAGTTTGGGTAGGATGGTCATTTTTATTTTGTTAGCTCATCCTATCCATGAGCAGTTAATGTTTTTCCAATTGCTCAGATCTAGTTTTAGTTGTGTGGAAAGTGTTTTGTAGTTGTGTTCATATAGTTCCTGTGTTTGTCTTGGCAGATAGATTCCTAAGTATTTTATATTGTCTCAGGTGATTTTGAATGGAATTTCACTTTCTAATTCCTGCTGCTGAGATCTGTTGGAGATAAATAGAAATGCTGATGACTTATGTGGGTTTATTTTGTATCCTGCAACTTTGCTAAAGTTGTTGATTATTTCGACTAGCTTTTTAGTTGATTCCCTAGGATTCTTTAAGTAGACCATTATATCATCCACAAAGTGTGATAGCTTGGTCTCTTCACTGCCTATTTTAATGCCTTCAATTTCTTTTTCTTCTCTAATTGCTACTGCTAGTGTTTCTAGTACAATGTTAAATAGTAGAGGTGATAATGGGCATCCTTGTTTCACTCCTGATCTTACTGAGAATGAATCTAGTTTATCCCCATTGCAGATGATGTTTGCTGATGGTTTTAGAGAGATACTGTTTATTATTTATAGGAAGGACCCCTTTATTCCTATACTTTCTAGTGTTTTCAATAGGAATGAGGGTTGTATTTGTCAAAGGCTTTTTCTGCATCTGTTGAGATAATCATGTGATTTTTGTTGGTTTGCTTGTTGATATGGTCAATTATGTGGATGGTTTTCCTGATATTGAACTTTCCTTGCATTCCTGGTATAAATCCCACCTGATCATAGTGAATAACCCTCCTGATCACTTGCTAGAGTCTTTTTGCTAGTATCCTATTTAAGATTTTTGCATCTTTGTTCATTAAGGAGATTGGTCTCTAGTTTTCTTTCTCTGTTTTTGACCTGCCTGACTTTGGAATCAGTACCATATTTGTGTCATAAAAGGAATTTGGTATCACTCCCTCTTTGCCTATTATGTCAAATAGTTTGTATAGTATTGGCATTAGCTGTTCTTTGAATGTTTGATAGAATTCACTTGTGAATCATTGTCATTTTCTTCACTTGTGAATCATTTTCATTTTCTTCAATGAAATTATTAATTGTTTCTATGATTTCTTCTCTAACCGATTTTTGAGGATCATATTGTTTAATTTCCAATTAATTTTTGATTTACTCTACATGTACCCTTACTGATCATTATTTTTATTGCCTTATGATCTGAAAAGATTGCTTTTCTGCATTTGTATACCATGTTTTTATGACCTCGTATATGGTCAGTCTTTGTGAATGTACCATGTGCTGCTGAAAAGAAGGTGTATTCCTTTTTGTCCCTATTTATTTTTCTCCATATATCTACTAACTCTAATTTTTATAAGATTTCATTCACCTCTTTTACCTCTTTCTTATTTTTTTATTTGATTTATTTAGATTTGATAGTGGTAGGTTCAGGTCTCCCACTAGTCTAGTTTTGCTATCTATTTCCTCCTTCAATTCCACTAGTTTTTCCATTAGAAATTTGGGCGCTATATGATTTGGTGCATACATGTTGATTAGTGATATTTCCTCATTGTCTATACTGCCTTTTATCATGATGTATTCACCTTCCCTATCCCTTTTAATCAGATCTATTTTTATTTTGGCTTTGTCAGATATCATGATTGCAATTCCTGACTTCTTTCTATCAATTGAGACCCAATAGGTCTTGCTCCAACCTTTAATTCTGACCTTTTGAGTATCTACCCATCTCATGTGTGTTTCTTGTAGACAATATATGTTAGGGTTTTGGATTCTAATCCACTCTCCTATTTGTATATGTTTTATGGGTGAGTTCATCCCATTCACATTCAAAGTTATGATTGTCACTTGTTAATTCCCTAGAATTTTGATATCTCCTCCTAGTTCTGTCCTTTCTTCTTTTGTAACCACTTAACTTAACTTAACTTAACTTAAACCAGTGGTTTACTTTTAATCAATCCCCTCCCTTGATATGCTTCCCTTTCTGGTCCCTCCCTTTTTGTTCCCTTCTTGTTTTTTTTTTAGGGTCTGTTAAGTTCCCTCCCCCCATTCCCTCCATTTTAGTACTCCCTCCCCCTTACTCCCCTTAGTTTTACCTTCTCCCTTACCCTGTAGGATAAGATAGAACTCAAAATCCCAATGGATCTATATGCTCTTCCCTGTGAGAGTTGATTTCACTGAGAGTAAGGTTTAAGTACTATCTATTAGCACTCTCTTCCTCTCCTTATGAGAGTATTCTTCTCCTCTCCTTCCCATGTGTATCTAATCTATTCTATAGAATAGATTATTCTATTTATTTTATTTCTTCAAATATCTCTTGGTACCCTCAGTTCCCCCCCCACCCCTTTTCTTTTTTTGCATATCATGTTATAGCACTTAATGCCCCAATTTTTTCCCTATGAGTGATTCTTTTAATTACTATTATAATGAATACAGTTTTTGAGGGTTACAAATAACATTTCCCCCATATATTAATATAAAGAATTTGATCTAATTTTAGCTCTTAAAGAAGAGAGTTTGAATACAAAAATATCCCCATTTTTCTCATTTTCCCTCTTTTTCTTATTTAACTTTTCATGTTTCTCTTGATCTTTGTGTTTGGATATCAAACTTTCCACTTAGTTCTGGTCTTTTCTTTACAAATACTTGGAAATCTTCTATTTTCTTGAATGCCCATACTTTCCCCTGGAAGTATAAAGTCAGTTTTGATGGATAGGTGCTTCTTTCTTGAAGATCCAGTTCTCTTGCCTTTCTGAATATCATTTTCCAGGCCTTGCAGTTCTGTAGTGTGGAAGCTGCCAGGTTTGTGTGAAACTGATTGGTGCTCCTTGGTATCTTTTTTGGCTTCTTGTAGAATTTTCTCCTTAGCTTGAAAGCTTGAAAGCTTTTGAATTTGTCAATTACATTCCTGGGAGTTGCCTTTTGGGGATTTAGTGTAAAGGGTGTTCTAGGAACTCTTTCAATGTCTATTTTGCCCCCTTGTTCAAGAATATGAGGGTAGTTTTCTTGGATGATTTCTTGTAGTATGATGTCAAGATTTCTGTTTATTTCTGGCTTTTCAGGTAGACCAATGATTCTCAAATTGTCTCTCCTTCCTCTGTTTTCCTGATCTGTCACCTTGTCAGTGAGATATTTTGTTTTCTTCTATTTTGTCAGTCTTTTGACTTTGTTTTATTATTTCTTGCTGTTTTACAAGATCATTGGTTTCTAGTTGCTCAATTCTGGTCCTTAAGGCCTGGTTTTCTGCTTTAACCTTTTGGTTTTCAGCTATAATTTTTTGGTTTTCTGCTATAATTTTTTTATTTTCTTTTTGAACCATTTCCCACTTATCTTGCCAGAAGGCTTCCATCTTTTTGACAATCTCCAATTTAAATTCTTCCAGAGCTTTTGGTCAATTTCCATTTTTTTAGAAGGCTTTGTTTTTGTTTGAATTTCCTCCTGTATGTCCTCTGTAGCCTGAGTTTTTCCTCCATAAAAATTTTCGAGGGTCACTGTCTTTTTTTTTTTTGCTTTGTTTGAAGGAATTTGGCATTCCTGTGTGCAATTAGCCACCACTGTGGAAGATTTACTTTCCCTTTTTAGTCAGAAATCTGAGTGAGCTGGGCAGGTTCTCTGTATATGGAGTTAAGGAGCAAGGGTTTTGCCTGAGGCAAGCTCTCGAATCTCTGCAGCTGCACTACATTCCCAGGCGCGCACACATGGTCTGCACTCCCCCGCCTGCCGGGATTTTGTGTGTAACTGCTCTCAGGGGTAGGTCCTTGGTGGTCTTAGTAAGCTCCCAAGATCTATAGCTTCCCCTTGCTTGCTCTAGAGACGCCCCTCACTCACTCACTGATTCTGGTGCGTGCTGACTCTGACTGGCTCCGTAGTATGGGTGGGGGAGGGTAGATCCACTCACATTTGGGTGGGAGCTTTTTCACCCCCTTATAGTGTGGAAATGCTCAAATCCCATGTACCTTCAATGCTGCGCCCTACTGTAGAGTCCCTTAGTTCTTATGAAAATGTTTTTTTGTATCTTTTCATGTAGTCTATATCAGTGGGTCTGAGGAGAGGAAGTGTCCCGCATGTAGACTGCCACCATGCTTACCCAGAACCATATTTTTATAAGACTGTAAAGTCCTTGAAGGAAGGGACTATTTCATGTTGGTCATTATATCTCCAGCACCTAGTAGAGTGCCTTTATATAAATTCATTGCCATTGGATCTATAAAAGAGGGCCCTTGCTTTGAATAGACACTTGCCCCATCCAAGAGATATCTTTGATAACATCAATTAATTGGTATGCCCAGACCCTCCATGATGAGATAAAATCCAAGTCCCAAACAAAGGACTCATCTTTTAACTTTATTAAGTTGCCTTGGGTTATTCATGGTCATAACTTCTAGAATAATGATAATTATTCATACTGGCCCCCAACCTCTGGATGATGAGTAGCTAGTTCCCATTTTAATCTGTGTTTAGTGCTAACAGCAACATTTCTGAGTAGGGATGGACTTATTGCTTATCCCTTTCTATGGGGAACCTGGAAAACCAAGGAAATTATATTACTAGCTACCAGCATGGAGATATCCCACGTCAAGTTTTTATAATCTTTTGGTTTGATATTCTTGCTACTTTTAGAACTTACAGAAATCACAGGGACATTTCAATAACTTTTGGGGAGCAAAGTGTGTGTGTGTGTGTGTGTGTGTGTGTGAAAATGTCAACATTGCACTGATGTTCATGACAGATGTTTTGTTTTGTATTTGGTCAGTGGTACAATTAGCATAAACTGTTGGGATGCCATCTTTGTTTCTCACCCAGGACACTTGATCTCCTTTCTCTTTGTATTTTCAATGGTCATTCTCCCTGTGTCTGGAAGGAAGGAACCAAGAATTTACTAAGTGACTTTTATGTGTCTAGCATTGTGCTAATAAGTGTTTTACAAATATCTCATTTAATCCTTAAGATAATGCTTGGAGGTAGGGGATCTTATCATCTTCATTTTACAGTTGAGGAAACTGAGGCAGAAAATCGTAAGGTGACTTTCTCAGGGTCACACAGCTAGTATCTGTAGCCATATCTGAATTTGAGTCTTCCTCATTCCAAGTTCAATATTCCAATCATTGTGCTATGTAGCTGATTTTTAGAATGGACTCTCTTCTAACCCTCAATTCATCTTCCTTTAAGATCCCTCTCAAGTACAACCTTCTACATGAAGTCTTTCCTGATCCATTTAATTGTTAATACTTTCCCCCCTAACTACTGTATATTTTACTGCTTTATTATTAATTTTTTATATTTGCTTCCTTTACATTCATTCTGCTGTTACATTCATTCAGCTAGGCGGTAGAATGGATAAAATACTGGGTCTAAAGTCAGGAAGATGAGGCTTCTTGAGTTCAAATCTGGCCTCAGACAATTACTAGCTGTATGGTCCTAGTCAAATCACTTACCCCCTTTTCCCTTGGTTTCTTCTTCTGAAAAATGAGCTGGAAAAGGAAATGGCAAACTGCTGAGTATCTTTTCCAAGATGACCCAAATGGTGTCATGAAGAGTTGGGCACAAATGAAAACAATTGAATAACACTTATTTGTGAGGGCAGCTGGGGAGCTCATTGGATTGAGAGCCAGGCCTTGAGACAGGAGGACCTAGGTTCGAATCTGGCCTCAGACACTTCTTAGCTGTGTGACCCTGGGCAAGTCACTTAACCCTCATTGTCTAGCCCTTATCACTCTTCTGCCTTGAAACCAAATCATAGTATTGATTCCAAGACAGAAGGTCAAGGTTTAAAAACATATTTATATGTGCTTTTCTCCCCCAATAGAATGTATGTTCATCATAGATGGGACTGTCTCATTCTTTGTCTTTATATCCCTGGTGTCTAACATAGTACTTGGCACTATTTGATTTGATTGACTGATAATGGTGGAAGTCAAATTTCACTCAGCACTGAAGGGCAAAGATATAATATAGATGCCTTGATATTTTTAGAAGATTGCTTAATCTGGCATAAAACTCAGTCAATGTGAGTAAGCACGGGTCCAAAATCAAGTGTCAAATAATCTCAAGACCGGCTCCCACCAGTTTCTTAGCAAGTTGCTAGAGAGGAAAAGCAATTAGGAGAGTCATTTTAGGAAAATGCTGTGTACTGGTTTTGCTTGAAACTTTCCCTAAGTCACTGTTGAAAACTTTCTTCCCAAAGAGCTATTTCTAGAAATCTTTCCCATTTGTCCCTGAAGCACAAATTTATTACACTTAATTGGGTTTCTCAGGACACTCCTCATTTCTCAAAATTATTTTCATTATACAATAGCCACCTCACACTCATTTATTTTTTGTTTCCTGGCAATTAAAACTTAAGACACTGAAAAATGTGATGCATGTTTTTTCTTTCACTACTATTCTTTTTTTTCTCCATTTCAAGGCAGATTCTGCAGTCATGAATCAAAACGACGAAGTAAACTGGCAGACTTAATTGATAGCTTACAACAGGAAAATGATGACACAAGCCAGAAAAATGGGAGCCTTTTTAATTATGATCATGGTGATGATGATTATTTTGATTTAGCATAGCACTGCTCTTCTTTGGAATTCTTTTCCAGCAAAGCCTCATTGATGTGCTTCAGAAATCAAACATTCTTCTGTATTTTTCAGGAGGTTGACAAGATCGAAGGTCTAAATTAATCAGTCTTACAAACAGCCATGTGCCTAGAGCAAGTAACCATTTATGATTTTCCCTCAGTAAAACAGGATGCTTCTTCTTATTTACAGGGTTGAGGACAATTGGAGGCATTTCTAGTACTTGTTTACAAGGTTCTGCTGTGCTTTGTAAAAATAGATAAAGTTCTGGAGGCAGATGAGGAGTTGAGACCTGAATCTAGTATTTATTAGTTGTTCTACTTTGGGCAAGTCACTGGGTTTCTGTTTATGTGTGCAAATGGTGAGGTTGATGAAAATAACATTCATAATGACCACAACAGTGTATATGGAAAGGAAAAAAAATGGAAAGTGATCACTATGGCCAAAGCAGGCTCTAGAGATATAGGAGAAAATGTCGTTGCTTTGTAGAGGGTGAAAAAACTAAGGGTGTATAATATTTCAAGTTCTTTCAGGCCTGGTTGGTAGAACATTGGCATAGATCTTGATCTGGAAGATATTTTTGAGGTCAACAATTAAAGATAATGAAACTGAGCCCAAGGAAGGGTTCAGTGACTTTTCCTGAGCCACAAAGCTAGCAACTAGCAGAGTAGGGATTTGAACCAATGTTACCTAAACCAGCTAGGTGGCACATTGGACAGAATACCAGCCCTGCAGTTAGGAAGACTCTTCTTCCTGTGTTCAAATCTGGCCCCAGATACTTATTATACCTATGTGACACTGGGCCAGTTGCTTAACACTGCTTATCTCAGTTTCCTCATCTGTGAAATGAGCAGGCAAAAGACATGGCAAACTACTCTAGTAACTTTGCCAAGAAAACCTTAAATAGGGTCATAAAGGATCAGAAAACTAATAATATCATCACGCCTTCCAGATTGAGTAGAGATTCTATCCCTTTCCCAGGGCTCACCTTTCTACCCTAATCTCAATAAAGTCCCAGATTAGACACTTTAGGGGTCTACTTTTTTTGTATTCTTTAAAAAAAATTTTATTTTAAAATTTGTTTCCATGGTTATGTGATTCATTTTGTTTCCCTCCTTTCTTCTCTCCCCATTCCCATAGCAGACAAACAATTTTACTGGGTTATACATGTATCATCACTCAAATCCTATTTCCATATTATTAGTCATTTTTATAATAGAGTAATCCTTTAAAACCCAAACCCCAAATCATATACTTTAGAGGTCTACTTTAATTATTTCTGAAATAGAATTTCTATCTGCTAGGAGGTCAACTTTGTCCCTCTTGACTTTTTCCCAAGTAGAATTATGGATAATCTAGAGTAAAAAAGAAGCAACAGCTTCATACCCTGGCCTCTACACCTAGAGAAGTTTTGGCTTGGGATCAGTATTTTTACCTAAACCATGAGCCAATGCCTCACAATGATCACAGTCTCTCTGGTCTGAAAGTAGCACAAGCACATAATTTTTAGTTTCTTGGCCTGAGAAATCAGTTTTCAGTGACTATTACAGATGATTGCTGGACTGAGAGGAGACAAATTTACCAACCTGTACTCCCTTCTTAAAACAAAGAATCAATCAATTTATTCCTAATGGTGGTGTAAAATTCACATTAGGGCACTTAATGAACTAGATCCTCCATCAAATTGACCCATCCTTCAGGGACAGTCTTGTGAGGACATAGGAATGTTGTTCCTTTTTATTTAAAACAGAGGATTCTTCTTCAGGGATCCTTCTCGTATTTTTGGGTACAGATATTCTTGTTTCAGAGAAGATTTTTTCTTTTAGATGTTTAATGTTCATTTTTTTTCTTTTGAAAAAACTCTTACCTTCTGACTTAGAACTAATATTGGTTCTTTCTATTCTCTCTCTATCCTTCAACCTCCCCACATTCATGTTCCCCTTTTCTATCATTATGTTTAGAAATGTTCAAAGGATATTTTGTGGGGGAGGAGTAAGAGGAAGGGAAGGTGAGGGGAATGTGAACCTGTGATTTTATCATTGTGGGGAATTCCTGGTGTAGAAATTCATGCAAGTGGTTAATTCATCTGTAACAGTCACAGGATTATAGGATCGTAGATTTTGATTTGGCAGGCATTCAGGGGCCATCTAGTTCTGTCTCAAGAATTGCGGGGGGGAGGTGGTCAGCTGTACAGGAAGGTTTTGTTCTGGAGCAAAGGGAACTTAATTGTTAAGTGACTGTTATTTTAAAAAAGCATCGGTGGGGAAGCAAGGTGGCTCAGTGGATAGAGAGTCAGGCCTACAAATGGAAGGACCTGAGTTTAAATCTGGCTATAGATACTTTCCAGCTGTGTGACTCTGGGCAAATCATTTAATCCAATTGCCTGGCCCTTACCATTCTTGCCTTGGAACTCATACTTGTATTAATTTTAAGACAATGTAAGGGGTTAAAAAAAGAAAAAAAAAAGAATTGCCTGGATCACTGAGATGAGGGACTTGTTCCTACTCAAATAGTCAAAGTAATACAGAGGCAGAACTTGAACTTTGATGTCAATCCCTCTATCCATGAATCCAGGCTAGCTCTCATCATAGTATTACAGAAGTTGGGAGCTTAGAGATCTTCCACATCAACTTCTCCATGCCTGCCTCCCCTGGCCACTTTTAAAGATGCAAAAAACAAGTTCAGAGAGGCAAAATGACCTGACCATTATCACATCTCTATATCCTTTCTTTTGTAGAATTTATCCCTGAAATTCCTTTGGGTGTCTCTCCATTCCTTTATACATTTTTGCCTTTTCCCCACATTTTCCTTATATATGTTATTCCAGACTTGAAATGACTCCTTCTCAGAATTCTCTTTTTTCCTTCTCTTTCCATAATCTTCCTTTAGTAAATAAGTACCAATTTCAAAATTTCCCAGGGTAATTTTATATCAAAACTTTTGAGAGGCTTCTTACACAGTCTCTGACTGAAGGAGGGCAAAGCTAATGTTCTGATAGGAAGTATTCTATTCCATCATAAGGGGCAAGGTTTTTGAATGTTGGAATGGGATGCTGTCCAGGAAAAGCTGTGGTCCATGCTACAAATGGGAAATGGGTATCCATCTGGGCAATTGTGCTTAGATCATGGAGCAAGTTCTCCAGCTGTAATAACAGAGGATGAAAAGCAAATGTTTATGGTGGGTGAACTTCCTTCAGTGGTTTATAAACTGAACAGGAATAGAACAAAATCCGCTTGGCTCTAAACACAAACATTTGACTCCGGTGGGTTTTTGGGCTTTCAGAACTAGAAATGATTCAGTCTTGTTGAAGTGGTCACCCAGTCTTGACCGAAATGCCATACCCAATCAGCCTTAGAATTGAGAAGAGAGGAATTCCAAGTTTGCCCGTCTCTTGGATGTGGTGGAAAGTCATCAAGTGTGGACATGCAGCATAACAAAATAGCTACAGTGCCAGCCTTTGACCCAGGGAGACTTGGACTTAAATGACACATACTATGACCCAGTTTAGGTTTATGTCTTTGGGAGGTCACCTGAACCTCTAAGTACCTCAAGTAACTCATACTGGAAGTTACAGAAGAAGTGCTTCAAAAGAGGAATTTATATACCAGGGGTTTCCCACATGAGTAAAATCAGAGGTTTTAAAAATCATCATAAAAAAAGATAAACATTGTGGTGTCCTGGCCTATAGGGTCCTAAGAATTTAAATAATTCTGAGTAAAGAAAACTTTAAGTTAGGTGCTGTAGTGGATAGAGTATTGGTCCTGGAGTAACTTCCTGAGTTTGATGCTGCTCAAGTCCCTTAACCCTGTTTGCCTCACTTTCTACATCTGTAAACATGGGCTGGAGAAGGAAATGGCAAACCACTCCAGGATCTTTGCCAAGAAAACCCCAAATGGGATCCTACAGAACTGGACGTGACTGAAATGACTCAATGACAACAACAAAAACAAACTAAATAGAGGTACTCATCTTCCTTCTTCACCATTCCCCTTATCTCTTACCCCAACCAACAATGTTTAATCTTTAAAAATCCTTGCCTTCTAGACTGGTAAGGACCAGGAAAATGGAACTTGCCCAGGGTTACACAGATAGGCAATGTCTGAAGTCAGATTTAAACCCAGGTCCTCTGAACTCTAGGCTTGGCGCTCTCTTCACTGTGCTACTTAGCTTCCCCAATCTATTTTATTTTAATAATGCTATAATTATATTAGGACTGGACATATTATCTCATTAGCACAGGGAACTATCGGGTGATGCAGGCTGGCACCTTTTCTGTAACTGAACATTTTAGAGTTATCTAGAGCATGAAAATATTCAGTGATTTGCCCAGCATCAACCAGGACAGTTTGGGTCAGAGGCAAGACTTGAACTTAGGTCTTTCCGGTTTTGAGGCCAGCTCTTTATTCACTATGCCAAGAGACTTCTCATAATTATATTAATCTTGTTAACACATCTTGCTATTGACTTCTAAAGCACTTTCAGTTGGCAATGAGATGGAGTAGTGGATAAAGTGGATAATTTGGAGGCAGGAAGATTATATGATTTTTCACTGATCAGGGGATTGATAATTTGGGTCTTTCTTTTTTTAGATCAAAAATGCTCCAAAAGTTATTTTTATTTTTTGCTTTGGAGTACCTCATGTGATTTCTCTCCTTTCATCTCCTTTTTGGCAGGAGTTCAAGTACATTCTTTGCTGTCACCATAGAAAGATACAAAGTGAGGAAATGTATAGCCATAGCCATGCCCTTGGCAAAGTCCATTCTTCTTCTCTGGCGCCATCTCTTTCCCCACTCTCTCCATCCATTGTATAGGTGGTTCTGGTGCATGACAACTGTTTTGCAGTGTGAGGGAATTACCCACCAAGCTATATGCTCTCTATGTACAGCTGGGGGAGGGAAGGGGGAGGAGTACCTCTCAAGAATAATCTTAAAATATTCAGCTGGCTTGGTTAAAGCATGAATCCTCCCTGACACTCCCTCCAGTCATTCTCTCTTTGAATGTATGGACAAGGGTTGCTTTGAATAATAAGGCATGGATGTACTGTAATCTATTCCACTGGAAAGGTTTAGCCACATCACTGAGATCATGAATTCACTGAAGTATTAAAAAAAAAAAAGATATTTGGTCTAGACATTGGCCCTGGGGGTATTAGTTATTCTTACTAGCCTCCCACTAGCTTCTACCTTTAGCATCCCTTTTTGCCAATAGATGAACTGGGTTCTTTCTTTTTTGAGTCCCCAAAAGAGTCTTATTAATTTCTATTTAAAGCTTCATTGCCCGCAGGCCATGTTTCTTATAAATTCCACTGTATCTACTTTAGATTTCCAATAATTTTTTATCTTCTCTTTTGACAAAGACAAGTTTTTCAAAAGTAATGCCTTTAGTCCCAAACTTTCTGATCAATACACCTTAGGTACTCTCCTCTTTCTTGCTCTTTTTTTCTTCTGCTCTTATTTTCTCAAAGTCAGAATTATAACCAGCAATTTTGGTGCCCAGGGCAAATGTCACAAGAACATGAACAGGAAAAGGAGAACAAAACATGTCCCTGAAATGACTTTCTGAAATGAATCCACTTGGAGGATGGAGAGACCCCAGGATATTTCTAGGAAGTTGGAGAGAAATTGATGGTAAGTGTGCCCAGACTGAGGAAGAATTCACCTGGAGTGTGTCTGTCAGTGGAGTAGACAGACAGGAAGCTGTTGAGATGGAGGAAAGAAAGACCATCCACATTTTCTCTCTTTTTCCTTCCCCTTTCTAATTATCTGTGCTAACTAAGCTTGGTTTAAAGATGATGAAAGCATTAAAGTACTATAAGATACCTCTAAATCCTGGTGCCCTGAGTCAAAGCCCCAGTCATCACTCCCTAGTTATGACTGTTCAAAGTCATCTTTTAATTCCATATAATTCTACCCCAGAGCATCATTTATCTACTTAGCCCAGTGGAGACCCTTTCTATTTCCTGGTATAGTTGCCATATCTCCCTTTTCACATATCTCTTTAGGAAGTCATAATATATATCTGCATGTTGAAAGATTGGTTTAATGAGGAAAGTCCTATTGTTTTCCCTTAGATATTGAATATCTTTTAGTGCACAGTACATTTAATTGCACAAAGTTAGAGAAGTCTAGGTTTCATTGGCCAATCTAATAATCTTCTTTGGAGGAGTAGCATGTTGCTACAGGAACTACGATTTTTTGACATGAATACTAGGGTCCTGTATAGCTTTAAATCTTCATGCACTGTACCACTGGTATAATCCTACAGAGGCAGCTAGATAGTGCAGCGAATAGAGTTCTGGGCCTGAAGTCAAGAACACTCGTTTTCATGAATTCAAATCTATTCTCAAACACTAGCTGTGTGACCCTGGACAGGTCACTTAGCCCTATCTGCCTTATCTGTTAAATGAACTGGAGAAGGAAATGGAAAATCACTCTAGTATTTTTGCCAAGAAAACCTGAAATGGGATCACAAAGAATTGAACACAACTGAAAAAATTTTAAACCACCACCACATGACCCTATTTTGTTTCTAAGAGCACCTTCTTGGAAAATGATGAAATGGAATTACTACATTATCCTCCAGTGGGAATATTTCCTCAGCTTGGTGACCCTGAGATGGGGCCCCTGGAGAGGAGCGAGAGTGACCCAGTCACCAGCAACAAGAAATTGACTACCAAAAGAATAGTGAATAACATTAAGTATGCAAAAAATGTTGGCATTCTACAACCAAAATTTGTTTTGCATTTCCAAATCGCAAGCTCCTTATGGATTTTTTTAAAAACAGATTCTGGCCTTTGAAATGTAGGTGGCAAGCCCACAGTATTTAAAAGGGCCGATTACTGAGAACATCACTGCTGTTTACATTTCCTGATCCAAATTTATTCTGGTGAATAATGAGGCTAATAGGCCTAAAAGCTGTCTTTCCATTCCATTACTTTAAAGGGTTTCTGTCTGATCCAATTGTGATTATTACACCCCATAGGAGCAAAGGAAAATCAAATTGGCTTTGTACAAAGAGGAAGAGAGATTTAACATTCATTTTTTTCTACCTTTCAGTATCTTGAAGCTAGTTTTTTTTTGGGGGGGGGATTGGTAAGAGGGGAGAGGGTGGGGAGGACAGGGTGGAATGCTTCTCTCTTCAGGGAGAGCCATTTTAATTGGCAGGCCAATAAAAATGATAGGCACTGTTTTGAATGACAAAGCTTTTTGCTTCCTGAGCAGAAAAGTAAGCCAGAATTGCAAGAGATTAAGCAGCACTTATACAAAGACTGGGAGAATTTACACTAATCTTTTTTGTTAAGCTGGTTGTGAAAGTCCTCATCAGTCATTTCATTAGGAATTAATCCTTTTCCTGAAGTCTAAAACCCTGTTGCCACTCTAAGACTCACTTTAAGAGTAATTCATGGAAATGAGCCCAGGAGACTAAAATATTCCATCAGAAAAAAGGAGTTGGCAGGAGATGAGTCCTGACCAAGTTTCCCAAGGGTGCTTTCTTATCAGTGGTTCAAGGCACCAGTTCAGGTGATTTCCCCCATAGATTATGTGTGTGCATATATATATATATATATATATATATATATATATATATATATATATATATATGCACACACATATATAGTACAGCACATACATGAGGCTTAATGACACATGTGATATATATGATGTCCATATACGATACATATGTGTTCATCTATATCTCACACACAGATGATATGCAAATGGAAATTGCCAGGAGGCAGCTGAAGATACTGGCTGTACTTCAACTAAAAAGGTGGGGCTAAAGAGATATAGATTCAGAAATTTTCAGCACCGGAGCTATTGCTGAAGCAATGAGAATAGGGGAGATCTATACAGAAAGAAAACAAATTCTAGGTTCGGTTTTGTGTAAGCTCCATGAATGCCAATCCCAGGCTTTCTTAACCTATAAGGAGAGTGAACTTCCCCACTCTATTTTGGGGGAAGCAAAAATGTAAATATTCAGGGTCTCACAATTCAATAATTAATAAGTCCAATTTAGATTTGAAAAGGCGTGTGCAAGGGGGCAACAGTAAAGAATTTCTCCATTTGACATCTCTCACGTATGACTACCGTCCTTGCCTCTATTCCCTTAGCTGCCACCCTGGTTCTGGTCCTCATTACCTTGAGTCTGTGTCATCGTAATGACATTCTAATGGGTTTCCCTGACTTCACACTGGTCCATTCTACACACCAGGATCAAAGTAATTTTCCTTAAATGCAGATTTGATGACCGTTTCCCTCCTCAGTCAACTGCAGTGACTTCCTATTACCCCTGAAATAAGATTCTCCTCCTTTGCTTTTATAGCCCGTCACCACCTGGCCCTCACCAATCTTTATAATTTAATTGTACAATATCACTGCCTTCCCATGCCACACTCCTTCTCTGGCTCCTCCTCCATGACCCTCCATCTTTGACCTCTGTGTCTTTTATTGACCTTCCCCAGGATATGGGATGCACTCCCTTTCCACCTCCCATCTATCTATTGTTGTTTTCTTCCCCAGAAGAATGTGACGTTTTTGAGTGGGGGTCATTTCAGTCATTATATTTACCAGTACCTATCATGGTACCTATGGGCTGGCCATGCTCGCATGCCAAATGCACATTTGCCTAAAAGATTATTACGGAGAACTCATACAAAGCAAATGCTCTTGTAGAGGTCAGAGTGATGCAAGGACACTGTAAAGGTCTCTCTAGAACTTTGGGATTGATTGTGAGACTCGGGAAGACACAGGACTGACTAGCATGATGGACCTGTTTCAAAAAAGGTGCTGTGCTCTAGGAGCAAAGCAGAATTGCAGGAGCTCAAAAGAAGCACAAGACGTGCAAATGTAGAGCCATCTCCATCCCAAATGTTCGTGAGGGCTCTTTGTGTCTTGTGATAGAGCCTTCTGAGCTTGTAATTGGTCTGATCAGTCACAGTTAGATGCTCCGTACATGGACTCTAGCATAGTAATGCCATTTGGGTCCTCTTCAAGTATGAAGGACAACAACCAACCAGCCTGGCACATAGTAAGTGTTTAATTAATGCTTGTTGACTGAGTGATGGATTAGAACTTTGAAGGAACCCATATATGGAGATATTCAGTGTTTTAAAAGAAATGCTATCTCATTCTATTGTTCATAGGAGTTTTGTTGAAGATAGGGGTGCCAAAAGGAGAAGCTAGGGCTGTGGCTTTTCTTTTTTCCTTTTTTTTTTTGGGTTAGAGGATGTTTATAACCAATTTAAACAAGCCTTGCTTTCTTTGAGGCATCTGGTGTGGGAGGGTAATTCGAGGTATTCAAATTCTCATCAAAAAAAAAGAAGTAAACTCAAAACTTTAAGGATCAAACATCAAACATAACTCAGATCCTTATCTTAAAGTCAATAATGTATGCATCTTTAAGCAGCAAGAAATTCAAAAGCATCCAATTTGCATCCGAGCATCCAACCTAATTTGCAAGATTTCTTTCCAGAACAAAGAAATATCAGTGTCAGAAATAGTTAGCATTAATGTTTCTTTGCCCTTCTTTCTCTCCTACCGATGCAGGATTGTAATGTACAGTAGTATTATATTTCAGTTTTTTAAAAAAAAAAATTAGCTCTATTTTACTTAGAAACAGATGTATAGTCCTACTTTGCTTATGCTAATTTGTTGCTTTGCCTTTTAATCCAGCTAAAATGGCTAAATGTTGAATAAACACAAAAAAGAAGGGCCCAATTTTGAAAACATCAAACATTTGCATAAATGTCTCTCTGAACTGAAAATTACTCAGTTATGGCATTTTCCCATCTAGATTAAAATATCACCTATAATTACATCTATACATTGCTAAGTATATTGGCATTTATTTATTTCATTTGAAAAAATGAGTCTAAGACAAGAAAAAAATTACATTTAAAAAAGCAACCTATGTTGATTACCAAAGTAAAAATCCTATATAAGTCCATTTTATAGTTGCTTATGGGAAAAAAAGCTAAGACAAAAAATTCTAGAAGGATTCTAGTCAAATAGTCCTCTGTACCCACATTCATTTTACACAGTCATGAGCATACAATGCAGAAAGAAATAAAACTGCAGAAGGCAGTACCTTTGGAAAGCTTTCTTATAAATTTGAAGATTTTGTAATCTGAACCAAAAAACACCTGGACTGAACCAGGTTAAGGCTTCTATTGTTACAATGCATTGAAACCAAGTTAATTTTTGCAATGTTATGTATTTACTTTGATGCTTTGATGGGGTCATAATTTCATTCATGAGGCTGTTATTTCTGTGAAGCTACTTTCTGATATGGTACAATGAAAAGGACACTAAGTCTGGAGTCCTAGAAGCTAGGTTCAAATGGTGCCTGTGATAATTACTATCTGTGTAACTTTAGACACACCATTTAACCACTGAGGTGCTCTCTAGTTCTAGAACTAGGATCCTCCCACCCACCTTCTCTTTCTAGGTGATTCCCAACCATTTGATCATTTAAATTCTCCATTGAGTAAACACCAGATCCACCAGAGTTCTACCCACTTGCCTTCCTCAGTTTATTTTTCAATATGTCAAGAGTAACAATATAGTCACCTACAGTCCCTTGGATAACTATCTTATATCTAAAACATAGAGAGAATTTTGTCAAGTTTATAAGAATAAGCGCCATCCTTCAATTGATAAATGGGCAAAAATAAATGAAGAGACAATTTTAGGATGAAGAAATCAAAGCCATAAATAGGTACATTTTTTAAAAAATGCTTTAAATCACTACTGTTTAGAGAAATACAAACTGAAATACTTTTGATATGTAATTGTACATCTATCAGACAAAAGGACAAAATGATATCTTAGAGGGGATTTGGAAAAATGGAGAAACTAGTACACTGTTGGTGAAGCTATGAACTTATCAGACCATTTTGGAAAGCAATTTGGAATCATACCCAGAGTTATAAAACTATGTACCTTTATACCTAGCAATATCATTTCTGGACCTATTTCCCCAGGAGATCAAAGAAAAAGTACATGACCATATATGTTCCAAAATATTTATAGCAGCTCTTTGTGGTAGCAAAGAATTGGAAACCAAGGGGATGCCCATCAATTGTGGAATGGTTAAACAAATTATGGTATATGATTGTGATGGAATACTACTGTACTATAAGAAATGATGAGCAGGTTAATTAAAAAAAACTTAGAAAAAACTATATGGAATAATGAACAGTGAAATGAGTAGAACCAAGAGAACATTATACACAGCTACAAATTTAATACTTAAAGAATAAATTGTGCATGTTACTTCCAGAGATTGAACTGAAAAATGGAAACATGAAAGATGTAATTTATAAATACAAATATATTTCTCCTGAATGAACCTTTGAGGGAGGAAAGGGCTAAAAAACTTGTAAATAAATTCTATTTATTAATTTTTAAAATCCAATATATTCACCTATCATCCAACTACTGACTTTTGTTTTCAATAAGGGGATGACCCATTTCCTCTTCCAGTTATTAATATTTTCAATGACATCATAAAAATGGCTACTAATTCATAAATTCTCACTAATATTTTGCCACCTATATAGACCTAGCACATGTTTTTCCATATCCCTTTGGGTTATCTGTCATTTTAATTATTTTTTAATTCTTCTATGAACATGATATTCCATGATTTATTTATTTAAAATTTAAATTTCTTTTTTTCTTTGTTTTTTTTTTAAACATACCCAGTTAACTCCTTTCTTCCTTTCCCTCCATCCATTAGAGAAGGAATTCTGTAAATATATATATACATATAAAACTATCTCTTACTTATTTCTATTTATTAATTCTTTTTCTGGAGGTGGACATGCATAGTAATTCTTCACCCAGTATTTCAGTTGCTTATATAATGTTCTCTTGCTTCTACTCATTTCATGCCTCATAATTTTATGCAAGTCTTTCCAAGTTTTTCTAAAATTAAGCTGATCATTATTTCTTATGATGCTGTAGCATCACAAGAATATATCACAACTAGTTTAGCCATTCTACCATTAATGGACATCCCTTCAATTTCTCATTCATTGCCACCTTTGAAGTGAAAGGGCTGCTATAAATATTCCAGAACATAATAAATACTTTTCTTTTTTCTCTGGCCATCTTAGGAAATAAAAATAATAGTGATATTTCTGGGTCAGAAAGTATGCAATTTTATAACTCTATGGATATAATTCCAGATTGATCTTCAAAATATCTGAATCAGTTCATAATTCCACCAACAATATATCAATGTCTCCATTTTTCCTTATTCCCTCCAACATTTATCATTTTGCCCTTTTATCATTTAGCCAGTGAGTAAAGTGTGAGATAATATTCTTTCAATTTGAATCTCTCTAATCAATAAACATTTTTTCATATATTTATAGAGAGCTTTGATTTCTTCATCCAAATGTATATATCTTTTGACCATTTATCAATTGGAGAATGCCTCATATTCTCATATATTTGATAAAGTTCTCATTTTTAAAAGATATTAGACCTCTATCTGAGAATCTGCCTATAATCCTGTTCCTTTCTCCCCAACTTTCTGCTTTCTTCCTAATCTTGGCTACATTAGTTTCATTTGTACAAAACTTTTCAAATTATTGTATTTAAAATTATTCATTTTACATCTCATGATGTTTTCTGTCTTAGTAATCCACAAATCATTCTCCTTTCCATAAATCTGAGAGGTAGCATGTTCCCTGTTCTAATTTGTTCTAATTTCCCCTTTGTGCCTAGGTCATGTATTCATTTTGATATTATCTGGGTAAATAGTGCTAGATATTGATCAATATCAAGTTTCTGCCAAACTGCTTTTCAGTTTTCTAAAAAATTTTTAAATCGAATAGTGAATTCTTATGTCCAAAATTTGAATCTTTACTGTTGTCCAACACAAGGTTACTATAAGTTTTTACTCCTGTTTATTGTATGTCTCTTTTGTTGTACTGATCCACTTTATTTTATTTCTTAACCAATACTAGAGGGTTTTGACAATTACTATTTTATAATATAGTTTGAAATGTGGTACTGCTAGACCTCCTTCCTTTACATTATCAGGAACTTAATTATGGTATAGGGATGGGCTTTTGTGGGATCATTGAAAGAGTTGCCTAATTTTCTCACTATAAGCCAGTCCTATCTTTTTCTTCCATTCAATTCTCAACCCAACTCATTCATTATCCATTTGTAGCAATTACTAGGGATAGAGATAAAGAAACAGAGATAGATTCAGACATTGATTCAGAGAGATACAATCAAAGAGAAAGGGAGAGACTGACTAACTCAACAGGCTATGTGTCACAGGTGGGACAATATGCATTTTTTCATATATTTTGTTTTCTCAGATGATTAACTAAAGATATAGACCTGGAAGGGACCCTAGAAGCTATTTAGTTCAACTCTCTCATTTTGATCCATTTGTCATTGTTATTGATTTACATCAGAAAATTTGTAGCCTAGCAGAATTATATTCAGACTATAAGGGTTATATTGGGAATTTTTACAAAATAGGAGAGTAGCTTTTAATAATTTAAGTTTTAATGAGAATATAGTAGAGTTGTAAATTAATATTATCCCTTTAAGCCAGAGAAAAGAAAACTTCTATCAGCTTTTAATAATTAACAATTTAGTTTAATTAAAATAGAGATAGTAAAAGAATGTAGTAAAATGAATATAGTAAAGGAGATAAATATAGGAAAGCGGTAGAGAAAGAAAATTCCTTAATGCCTATACTAGTTATCCTATAATTATTATATAATTATATAAATATATAATTATGTATTTATATATAATGTATATTATAATATTATATGAAGTATAATATGTAAAAATAATAAAAATAAATATATAATTATATAAATATAAAAATAATAAGCTATAATTACTACCTAAAACTGCCTATATATACCTATAACTTCCCATAATTACTGCTAATAACAGCCACTCCACAAAGTTCCAACCCAATCCATTCCAATCAAAACCACCCCATCAGTATTTAATCCAACTCCAATTAGGTCTGTCAGTGAAGACCAGCCACCTTCCAAAAAGTTCAGGAAAGAAAAATAAAAACCTCACAGCCCAAAACAAAAGCTCCAAACCCCAAAGCCAAAAAAGTTCTCTAAAGGCTGACAGCAAACAGCCTTTAAAGGCTAAAGCCAAAAAGCCCTCTCAGTTATTATATATAAATATATGCCCACTTTTATATTCCAGCAACTAAACTCCAACCATCAACCCAACACACTCCCAGCAGCCAATTTCCCTCCAACTGACAGCCCTTTATACCCTTTTTTGCCTCACTTCCTGTCTCTATGGTTTCTACTTCCTATCACTGTGGGCTGGTTAATCCCTACACATCTCTATGATAAGAGGACCTCCAAGTCCTTCGTTAAATTAAAAAAAAAAACATAAGAATTCCTTTTTACAAGACTATATTTCATGGCATTGATAGAACATTGTAAGTAGTCAAATGTTCATCTTTTTTGTACTCTATGTCAATGCAAATTAATCATGGAATAAAGTTATCTTTGTCTATTGTGTTTGTCAGTTTTTTATAATTCTGTGGGTGATAGCTTGTTTGAGTAGAGCCTTCAAGATTCCTTTTTGTTCTATAGAGTCAAATACTTAAGAATAAATAGTGATAATTGATGGTTTCGTGCCTTCCTCCTGAGATTATCTCTAATTTATCCAGTATATATGTTGTTTTTCCATAGTTGTTTACAGTAGACTGTGAACTTCTTGAGAGCAGGAACTCTTTCTGCCTTTCTTTGAATCCCCAGAATTTAGCACAGTGCTTACCTAGCATATGGTAAATACTTAAATTCTTATTAACTAACTGACTTTGTACTTCATAGGTAATTGTCTAAAGAGATATTTCCCTGAGGGAAATCATCTAAAAATATGGTCTGGTTCTTTTTTGTGTTTTTTTTTCCCTGAAGATATGTTGGAAGTGTTCATTTCTTCAGTTTTTAGTTGGTCAAGATACTGTCCTCAATGTCATCTTCTCAAATTATAATAATAATAACCAGCATTTGGTTGAGAAAAAGCTTAAGAAACATCATCTTACTTAATCCTCAAAATAATCATGAGAATAAAGTTGAGGAAACTGAGGAAAATAGTGGTTAAGTGACTTAAGCAAGATCATACACCTTGGAGGTGTTTGAGGCCATATTTACTCAAGTCTCCCTGATTGCAAGTCTAGTACTCTATTTACAATGGCACCAAATTCTATGACTCTTTCTTTACATATCTTGCATGTAAAATGTGGTGGTATCCACATGTAGAATGTGATGGTTTACCATTTTAATAATCAATTATTATAAAAACAGTAGTAGACTTGTACTATTTATGTATTTTTATTGTCCTTCTTCCCCTGCAGACCTGCCCAACTAGATGCTCAGGCTTAGCTAAATATTGTGACAAATTCACTGTGGTCTCTTTCTCCTTAATCGATTTTTTTTAAACCCTTACTTTCTGTTTTAGAATAAATATTAAGGGGAAAGCTAGGTGGATCAGTGGATAGAGAATCCTACCTGGAGATGGGAAGCCCATACTATTCTTCTGCCCTGGAACTGATACTAAGTATTAATTCTAAGATGGAAGGAAAGGATTGGAAAAAAAAGAATCAATACTATATAGAGATTTTAAGGCAGAAGACTGGTAAGGGGTAGGCAGTTGGAGTTAAGTGACTAGCCCAGGGTCACAAACTAGGGAGTGTCTGAAGTCAGATTTGAACCTAGACTTCTTAATTGCTTTTCTATATTTTCTGAAGTGAAATCACATGTGCTTTCCCATATTCCTTTATAATATTTGCAAATTTGTCCTCTAAGGTAGTATTACTCTACCCTCACCACTTGGCAAGAAGATTGTTTGCTAGCTAGCTGAAGCTTTTTTTTTTTAATATATATTTTATTTGATCATTTCCAAGCATTATTCATTAAAGACATAGATCATTTTCTTTTCTTTCCCCCCTACCCCCATAGCCTACGCGCAAATCCACTGGGCATTACATGTTTTCTTGATTTGAACCCATTGCTATGTCGATAATATTTGCATTAGAGTGTTCATTTAGAGTCTCTCCTCTGTCATGTCCCCTCAACTGCTGTATTTAGGCAGTTGCTTTTCCTCGGTGTTTCTACTCCCATAGTTTATCCTTTGCTTATGAATAGTGTTTTTTCTCCTAGATCCCTGCAAATTGTTCAGAGACATTACACCGCCACTAATGGAGAAGTCCATTACGTTCGATTATACCACAGTGTGTTTGTCTCTGTGTACAATGTTCTCCTGGTTCTGCTTCTCTCGCTCTGCATCACTTCCTGGAGGTTGTTCCAGTCTCCATGGAACTCCTCCACTTTATTATTCTTTTTAGCACAATAGTATTCCATCACCAACATATACCACAATTTGCTCAGCCATTCCCCAATTGATGGGCATCCCCTCGTTTTCCAGTTTTTGGCCACCACAAAGAGCGCAGCTATGAATATTTTTGTACAAGTCTTTTTGTCCATTATCTCTTTGGGGTACAGACCCAGCAGTGCTATGGCTGGATCAAAGGGTAGATATTCTTTTGTCGCCCTTTGGGCATAGTTCCAAATTGCCCTCCAGAATGGTTGGATCAGTTCACAACTCCACCAGCAATGAATTAATGTCCCTACTTTGCCACATCCCCTCCAGCATTCATTACTTTCCTTTGCTGTTGTTAGTCAATCTGCTAGGTGTGAGGTGATACCTCAGAGTTGTTTTGATTTGCATCTCTCTGATTATAAGAGATTTAGAACACTTCTTCATGTGCTTGTTAATAGTTTTGATTTCTTTATCTGAGAACTGCCTATCCATGTCCCTTGCCCATTTATCAATTGGAGAATGGCTTGATTTTTTGTACAGTTGATTTAGCTCTTTATAAATTTGAGAAATTAAACCTTTGTCAGAGGTTTCTATGAAGATTTTTTCCCAGTTTGTTGTTTCCCTTCTGATTTTAGTTACATTGGTTTTGTTTGTGCAAAAGCTTTTTAATTTGATGTAGTCAAAATTATTTATTTTACATTTTGTGATTCTTTCTATGTCTTGCTTGGTTTTAAAGTCTTTCCCCTCCCAAAGGTCTGACATGAATACTATTCTGTGTTTACCCAATTTACTTATGGTTCCTTCTTTATGTTTAAGTCACTCACCCATTTTGAATTTTCTTGGTGTAGGGTGTGAGGTGTTGATCTATTCATAGTCTCTCCAACACTGTCTTCCAATTTTCCCAATAGTTTTTATCGAATAGTGGATTTTTGTCCCAAAAGCTGGGATCTTTGGGTTTATCGTATACTGTCTTGCTGAGGTCGCTTTCCCCCAGTCTATTCCACTGATCTTCCTTTCTGTTTCTTAGCCAGTACCAAATTGTTTTGATGACTGCTGATTTGTAATATAGTTTAAGGTCAGGGACTGCAAGGCCCCCATCATATGTGTTTTTTTTTTCATTATTTCCCTGGATATCCTTGATCTTTTGTTCTTCCAAATGAACTTTGTTATGGTTTTTTCTAAATCAGTGTAGAAGTATTTTGGGAGTTCAATGGGTATGGCACTAAATAAATAAGTTTGGGTAGGATGGTCATTTTTATTATATTGGCTCGTCCTATCCATGAGCAGTTAATGTTTTTCCATTTGTTCAGGTCTAGTTTTAGTTGTGTGGAGAGTGTTTTGTAGTTGTGTTCATATAGTTCCTGTGTTTGTCTCGGGAGGTAGATTCCTAGGTATTTTATTTTGTCTAAGGTGATTTTGAATGGGATTTCTCTTTCTAGTTCTTGCTGCTGAGCTGTGTTGGAGATATATAGAAAAGCTGATGATTTATGTGGGTTTATTTTGTATCCTGCAACTTTGCTAAAGTTGTTGATTATTTCAATTAGCTTTTTGGTTGAATCTCTAGGATTCTTTAAGTAGACCATCATGCCATCTGCAAAGAGTGATAACTTGGTCTCCTCCTTGCCTATTTTGATGCCTTCACTTTCTTTTTCTTCTCTTATTGCTACTGCTAGTGTTTCTAGTACAATGTCAAATAGTAGAGGTGATAATGGGCATCCTTGTTTCACTCCTGATCTTATTGGGAATGCATCTAGTTTATCCCCATTGCAGATGATATTAGCTGATGGTTTTAGATATATACTGTTTATTATTTTTAGGAATGACCCTTCTATTCCTATGCTTTCTAGTGTTTTTAATAGGAATGGGTGTTGTATTTTATCAAATGCTTTTTCTGCGTCTATTGAGATAATCATGTGGTTCTTGCTGGTTTGCTTGTTGATGTGGTCAATTATGTGGATGGTTTTCCTAATATTGAACCAGACCTGCATCCCTGGTATAAATCCTACTTGATCATGGTGGATGACCCTTCTGATCACTTGCTGGAGTCTTTTTGCTAGTATCCTATTTAAGATTTTTGCATCTATATTCATTAGGGAGATTGGTCTATAGTTTTCTTTCTCTGTTTTTGACCTGCCTGGTTTTGGAATCAGTACCATGTTTGTGTCGTAAAAGGAGTTTGGTAGAACTCCCTCTTTGCTTATTATGTCAAATCGTTTGTATAGTATTGGGATTAACTGTTCTCTGAATGTTTGATAGAATTCACTGGTGAATCCATCAGGCCCTGGGGATTTTTTCTTAGGAAGTTCTTTGATGGCTTGTTGGATTTCATTTTCTGATATGGGATTATTTAAGAATTCTATTTCCTCTTCTGTTAGTCTAGACAGTTTGTATTTTTTTATATATTCATCCATATCCCCTAAATTGGTGTATTTATTGCCATATAATTGGGCAAAGTAATTTCTAATGATTGCCTTAATTTCCTCTTCATTGGAGGTGCTGTCCCCCTTTTCATCTTTAATGCTGTTAATCTGCTTTTCTTCCTTCCTTTTTTAAATTAGATTGACCAGTACTTTGGCTATTTTGTCTATTTTTTCAAAGTACCAGCTTCTAGTCTTGTTTATTAATGCAATATTCTATCACTTTCGATTTTATTAATTTCTCCCTTTATTTTTAGGATTTCTAGTTTGGTTTTCTGCTGGGGGGTTTTAATTTGATTGCTTTCGAGTTTTTTCATTTGCATTTCCAATTGATTGATCTCTGCTCTGCCTAGTTTGTTAATATAAGCATTCAGGGATATGAATTTACCTCTAAGTACTGTTTTGGCTGCATCCCATAAGGTTTGAAAGGATGTCTCGCCATTGTCATTTTCCTCGATGAAATTATTAATTGTTTCTATGATTTCTTCTTTAATTAAATGATTTTGGAGTATCATATTGTTTAATTTCCAATTAGTTTTAGATTTGGTTTTCCATGTACCATTACTAATCATTATTTTTATTGCTTTGTGATCTGAGAAGGCTGCATTCATTATTTCTGCTTTTCTGCATTTGTGTGCTATGTTTCTGTGACCTAATGTATGGTCAGTTTTTGTGAATGTGCCATGTGGTGCTGAGAAGAAGGTGTATTCCTTTTTATCCCTATTTATTTTTCTCCATGTCTATTAATTCTAATTTTTCTAAGACTTCATTCACTTCTTTTACCTCTTTCTTATTTATTTTTTGATTTGATTCATCTAAATTTGATAATGGTTGGTTTAAGTCTCCCACTAATATGGTTTTACTGTCTATTTCTTCCTTCAATTCTCCTAGTTTCTCCATTAGAAATTTGGGTGCTATATTATTTGGTGCATACATGTTGATTAATAATATTTCCTCATTGTCTAAAGTCCCTTTTAACAAAATATAATTACCTTCCCTTTCCCTTTTGATCAGGTCTATTTTTGCATTGGCTTTATCAGATATCATGATTACCACTCCTGCCTTCTTTCTGTCAGTTGAGGCCCAGAAGGTCTTACTCCATCCTTTAATTCTGACCTTGTGGGTGTCAACCCGCCTCATGTGTGTTTCTTGAAGACAACATATGGTAGGGTTTTGGATTCTAATCCATTCTGCTATTCGTCTGCGTTTTATGGGTGAGTTCATCCCATTCACGTTCAAAATTATGATTGTCATTTGTGGACTCCCTGACATTTTGATATCCTTCCCTAATTCTAACCTTTTCTTCTTTGGCTCTAGCTTTTAGTCCAGTGATTTACTTTGAATCAGTCCCCCTTGTCCCCTCCCTTGATGTTTCCCTTTTTAGTCCCTCCCTTTTTGTTCCTTCCCCCTCCCCCCCTCTCTTTCCCTCCCTTTTTGTTTTCCCTCTCCCCCTCCCCCCTTGGTTTTCCCTTCTCCCTACCCTTGTTGGGTAAGATAGAATTCAAGATCCCAATGGATCTGGATGGTTTTCCCTCTCAGAGTTGATTTCCCTGAGATTAAGGTTTAAGTAAAAAACCCTCTCTTCCTCTCCTTCTTATAGGAGTTTTCTTCCCCTCCCCTTCCCATGTGAATCTTTGTATGAGAAAGATTATTCTATTTGGTCTTTCTTTACCCCCTATTTATACATTACATTTCCCCCACATGTTAGTATACATAGATTGATATAAATGTAGTCCTTATAGAAGAGAGTTTGAGTAAAAGAAGAAGATAACATTTTTCTCCTTTCCTCTTTCCTTAATATTTACCTTTTCAGGTATTCCTTGCTCTTTGTTTTTTGGTATCAAACTTTCCACAGAGCTCTGGTCTTTTCTTTGCAAAAAGTTGGAAGTCTTCTATTTTGTTGAATGCCCATACTTTCCCTTGGAAGTATATAGTCAGTTTTGCTGGGTAGCTGATTCTTGGTTGAAGACCCAGCTCTCTTGCCTTTCTGAAGATCATGTTCCATGCCTTACGATCATTCAGAGTAGAACTTGAAAGGTCTTGTGTGACCCTGATTGGCATTCCTTTATATCTAAATTGTCTTTTTCTGGCTTCCTGTAGGAGTTTTTCTTTTGTTTGAGAGCTTTGGAATTTGGCAATTACCTTCCTGGGAGTTGTCTTTTGGGGGTTTAGTGTAGAAGGTGTTCTGTGAGCTCTGTCAGTGTCTGTATTACCCCCTTGTTCTAGAATCTCTGGGCAATTTTCTTTGATTATATCTTGTATCACGATGTCGAGTTTGGGGTTTATTTCTGGATTTTCTGGGAGTCCAATTATTCTTAAATTATCTCTTCTTCCTCTATTTTCCAGATCTGTCACCTTGTCGGTGAGATATTTTATGTTCTCTTCTAATTTCTTGGTATTTTGGCTTTGCTTTATTAATTCTTGCTGTTTTACCCGATCGTTGTCTTCCAGTTGCCTGATTCTGGCCTTTAAAGCCTGGTTTTCCTTTTCAGTTTGGTCACACCGGTTTTGTAGATGCGTGAATTTCTTTTGCATTATTTCCAACTTTTCCTCCCAGAAGGCTTCTATCTTTTTGGTCATTTCTGATTCAAATTCTTCATGGGTTTGTGGAGAGTTTCCATTTCCTTTGGAAGGTTTTGGAGCATTTTCTTGTGTATCATCTTCTATCTCCTCTGTATTTTGTATTTTGGCTCCATAAAATGTGTCCAAAGTCGCCCCTTTCTTCTTATTTTTCTTGGGATTTTGGGGCTTCCGTGCTTTTGTGGAGTTTGCCATATCTGAATGGGGAGGATTAGCTTTTCTTATCTCTGTCTGGTGTTCAGAGGCTTTAGTCCTGGGCAGATTGTCCGTTCTATGAGCTTTCCCTGGGTTAAACTGAGTATGCCTTAAGACAATGACTTTCACTGGAACTGGAATGGAAGGGTCGGACCAGGGGGCCACATTCTACCCCGGCTCTCTCTGTTTCCCTGCTGCTAAGGTGCCCCCTTGACTGGACTGGGTGGGTTTGCTTTCTGGAAGTTGCCTTCAGAATAGCTGGCCGTGAGGCTGTTTTGTTGGCCTTGAGGGTTGCTGTTGTTTCAGAGGACTCTGCTCTCTGCAGGGGAAGGGGCCGCGGCTTCCCGGAGCTCAGAGGGCAGTGACTTTCACTGAGACTTGGATAGCAGGATCCAGCTGGTGAGGCTGTCTTGCCCGCCCTGAGGGTTGCTGTTGTTTCAGATGACCCTGCTCTCTGAGGGGGGTGGGGCTGCGGCTTCCTGGAGCCTTGGACTCTGAGCTCCTTCCCCTTAGGTCCGAGTGATCTTGGGTTCTGGCTTTTGAGGGGGGCCATACCTTTTGATCCAGGTCCAGGTCCAGGAGGAGGATTCCCAGGGTCTATGCTGTTGATCATTTTGAATTTCGGTGCCTTAGGAGCTTATAGTTTGAGATCGGTCGGGAAGGGTTTTCCGGAGATCTGAACTTTAGCTTTCTCTAAGCCACCATCTTGACCGGAAGTCTGAAGCTTTTTTTTTTTTTTAATTCTTCAAGCTTTACATCATGGCGACTTTTACCTTGGTTAAACCTCTTTAAGGAATGCTAAAAGAGGCAATATCTTTACATTTATACATTTCCCATATTTTAGTAATCAACAATTTATTTGTACAGGTCAATTTGGAGCTGTGAAGATTTTACCAATATCTTCCTATTTTTATTCCTTCTTGTAATTTTTTGGTAAATTTTCATCCATGACAAATAAAAATTCTGAGATACTGAGTTCTGTGTAAGAAAATCCATTTATTGATTAAGCTAGCAGTAACCAATAAATTAATTGGCCCATTATCTCTTTCAGTGATCAAAGATAAATCATTCAGAGTTGTGAGTTATTTAAATTCAATTTTGAAACCTTATTATTCAGTCCTCCCCAGATAGACATCTCTAATTGGTTGATTCCTAATTAGGAGGTAGGCTAATATTTTGTAGTTCTTCCTTGATCCCTTCATGGTCATGGAGAAAGTCACAAGCCCGATCACAGAATTTTAATATCTTTGCTGACCTAGATAGGGAAAATCAAGTTAAGTCTGGTTAAGATTAACGAATTATTCCTCCCAATGGGGGAATCAAGGACATGACCATGCTGTGCCCTGGACATACTTGGTTGGAGCCAGATTTGTTTATCAGAAAAGATGAATCTTAGATTCTCAATCTTCATTGCCTTAATTTTAGAGGATTCCCTGGGGCAAGGAATGTGAGGATATTTCTATGATCATCAGGACAAAGGAATGAGGGAAAAAGATTGAAAAAACACAATATTACAGAGCAAGATTAGAAATCAAAATGGTAAGTATTAATAATAAATCTCCTAAGAAATTTCTTCTGACCAATTTGTATTTGCATGCAAAAATACAAATATTAAATGACTAGTAGTTTCTTAGCCAGCAAGATAGTCAACTTAATGCTACAGCTTCACTGCTTGCTTTGCCTAAGCAACTTCTGACTCTATGAGGGGAAAAAAAAAGGTGTGAAACTTCTGAGAAGAATAACATTTCGAATTTGAGAGGACCTTGTGGTCCTCTGTTCTCTGCACTCTTTTGTATAGATGAGAAACTTGAGACCCATAGAGGTTAGCTGATTTACTCAAGGTCAGAATAGGGAATCAAGGACAGAGCTTGAATTCAAATGCTGAGACTCATCTCAAATCCACTGCTCTTTCCAGTATATTAGGCTACTGTCTAGTAGTCTTGATACCGGCCATATTTTCTAACATGATTTTCACTGCCTCCTCTATGCCCACTTTTTCATGGAGTCATAAAGTATAGAGTTTTTGCTGATTCAATTTTGAAGATTTTTTAAATAGAAATATAGAATACCTTATCTTGATTAGTTTCTGTAAGGGAAATTGGAGCATCATCTTCCCTCATTTCCATAGTGGTCTTTTTGGTTATGCTTATCATAGGAACTGCATGAAAGTGAGATGACGCCTCATTTAGTCTAGATAAAATCAAGTCCATTAACTCCTTTATTCTCCTTTTTGAGGGGAATTCTTTCTATAAAGAAATCTTATAAACCATTCACCCATTTATCTGTAATTTCTGGTTTCGTTTATAATGCTAATATCAATAGGTTCCTTGAGAGCAGGCACATTTTGTTTCTGTGGTTAGTATCTATAATGGTAGCTGTTACAGTATGGAAACTTGAAAAATGCTAGTTAATTGGTCTGGCTCCTCCAATTGTATATTTGTATGTTGCTTGCTTGACAAAGATTGTACCCTAAATATAGAATCAGTTAACATTGATGTATGTAGGTGGTCTAAGAAGTATATGATTCTCAGTTCCTCTTTTCTCTTTTTTGCTAGCTAGCCCCTGGCACTGGCGAGGGGGAGCTACCCTGACTGAGGGCTATTGGTTTGGTGTTTTCAACTACTTCAGAGGTTGCAGTGTATAAAAATTAATCACCTGCTAATACATATACATAAGTGACCCTTATTTAAAATCTTTCCAGTTTCAAAGAACAAGGTAGTGTTTGTGCTTTGCTAGTAAAATGCCTTAGGGTCAATTTCATGTCACAGTGAGCCACTGCAGTAGGATTTCTGGGGATGAGAAAAATTAAATAATACTACTAATAATTTACAGTAATCAGATGTACATACTGCATCTGATAATGCAAATTTACTTTCATTAAATGCATCTCCATTTATCAGGTATTCTTACAAACCTGATATTAGAAATCCAAATTTATAAAACATATTAATTTGTGGTTTAGAAAGGAGAGTCATTGTGGTATAGTGGATAGAGAGCTGGTTTTCATGCCAGCAAAGACTTAGTTTCAAGTCCTGACACAGACATATACCAGTTGGGCTAACTCTAGAGAAGTCAGTCAACCTACTGGTGCTCCCAGGCAATATTTATGACTAAAATTTGAGAAGAGATTGAAAGTCAAATTGATAGAGGTGGTTTCTTTATCAGGAATGTTTCTTTCACCAATAAATTCACAGGTCCAATAAAAAATGATGGTATTTATTATATGGAAGAGGTCATTGTAAGATTCCTTTAAATAAGTATTCCAAATGCATTAAAATCTGGCTTGTTTTGTTTGGAGACAATAACAACCACAAAAATAGTGATAACAATAATTAACCATTATGTAATGCCCACTATGTGCCAGGTATTGTGTTCAGCACTTTACAAATACTATCTCATTAGATTGTCCCAACAACCCTAGGAGGTAGGTGGTATTATTATCCCCATTTTATAGATGCGGAAATTGAAGCAGATAAATAGAGCCCTCCAAGCCCCTACGACTTTTCAAGAACACATCTATTTGAGTAAATGGGACCTTGTTTGCAATGAACAGGAAAATTGGCTCTAGCACAGAAGGTCCTACTTAAAGTATATTTTAGAGAAAGTAAAGCATGCCTCTATAAGACTTTTACTAAATGTTGGGAATTTTTCACCTAATACCAGGATCATGGTGGAACCAACCTTCCTCAAAACAGTCTTCCTTTGGACTTTTGTCTGATGAAGAGGCCCAGGGTCTTCAGATATGCAGAAGTCTCTCAAAATTCTGCAAAGTGGAGTGAAATTAATCACCCCTCTTTCTAAGGATGATGCTCTGGAGAAGTCTAGTTCTGGCCATCAGCTATATCAGAGTTGGCAATGTTTACAAAGCCAGTTTTCATTGACTTGTCTCAAAGCTTGTGCCTGATGAAGGAAGCCTTCAAGATGGTGTAAACTAGAGAAAAACTCCATCAAAAATTATTTCCCCATATAGTCAACTGATTGAAAGACATCTTAGGGTAGTGAATAGAGAACTAGACTCAAAATCAGGAAGACTTGGGTTCTCATAGGGGGCATACATTGGTTGTATGATGGGGGCAAATTACTTAATCTTTCTATTCTCTTAGGCAACTAAGACTAGAAGTTGCCACTGATTTGCTGATCTGCCATGGTAGATAGTTTAAAAAAGTCTTTCAACATTTTATTCTTTCCCTATTACATGTAAAAATAATTTTTAACATTACTTTTATAAAATTTTGTATTCCAAATTCTTTCGCTCTCTTTTACCCTCCCTAAAGACAGTAAGGAATTTGATATGTTATATATGTAATATCATGCAAAACATATTTCCATATTGGTCATGTGGAAAAACATATTTAAAAACCCATGAAAAAAATAAAATGAAAAACAGTATGCTTTGATATGTATCCAGACTCCATCAGTTCTTTCTCTGGACATGAATAGCAATTTTCATCCTAAATCCTTCAGAATTGTCTTGGATTGTTGTTTTGATGAAAAAAGCTAAGTCATTCATGATTAATCATTGTACAATATTACTGAGTACAATGTTCTTCTGCTTCTGCTCACTTCACTTTGCTTCAGTTTATGTAGTTCTTTCCAATTTTTTTTTTCTGAAATCATCTTGCTTGTCATTTCTTATAGCACAATAACATTCCATTTTAATTATATATCACAACTTGTTTAGCCATTACTTAATTGATGGACATTCCTTCAATTTACAATTCTTTGCCACAACAAAAATGAGCTCCCATAAATATTGTTGTACAAAAAGGCCCTCCCCCCTTTAAAAAAAATCTCTTTGGGATAAAGACCCAGTAGTTACTGATTGTTCCCTAGAATGGCTAGATCAGTTCACAACTCCACATGGTAGATAGTTTCTGTGCTGGGATTTCTTTCATAACATAACCCTTCTCTGTTCTCAAGTCCATTATTTAGAGATATATTTTAGCTACTTCTTTTAAAAATTTAAAAATTCTAAATTCTTCCTGGGAGATTTAATACTATCACACCTTAGTGGTTAGAATTACTTCCCTATGCTAAAGTCCAATTCTGTTGCAGCGTCATTACAGAGAGGTGGTGGTTGTTCTCAAAAGCCATGCCAATGGAGCAGGTCAGGTGATAATGTTTTAGTGGTAGGCTTTGGCCTTGCCAATCTGGGAAGATTTTAGATGGAGGGTTGCCAGTGTACTATGTGACTGCTGTCTGAGCACCAATCTAAATGAGGAGAAGTTGTTATCAGGCTGGTTTCAAGGAAAATGCATTTTTTGACCACTAGAACACTCTAAGTTGCTCCACTAATTCCTGGCAGATTGAGATCTCTACTGGTGGAGAGATAATCTGTATTGTTGATTCACAGATCTTTGGTATATTGAATTAAGGATTCAGTTTTTGAAGTATTGAAATGTGAGGAAAATGCAACGATGAGCAAAGATTATCCACAGAAGGGATAAGAGATTTCAGTATATTTTCAGAGGATAGAAGGTCAGTTAAATTTCTAGAGGGCAGCATTTTGGGGACGGCAGGCTAGGCATGGTATGGCAGGCTTTGTATAGCAAGATAGGGGCATGATAGAATTCATACTAATAAGAGTTAACATTTATATAGCATTTACTATCATCCAGGCACTGGGCTAAGGACTTTATTATCTCATTTGATTCTCACAGCAACCTTGGGAGTATGCAAATAGAAATTTGATATACCTGAACTACATTTACCCAGCATCCTTTTCAGTTATGTCCTCACTTGGCATCCTTACATATGGGAGATAAATTTGCTGGAAATCCCACCCTAGGGGATCCTCTGGAGCTCTGCACGCTCTCCCAGGTGTGTGGTCTGGGAAGCTTTTCTCTTTCCTGTGCTTCAAGTTATTATCATTAAATCTTATAAAATAATACTTGGATTATTTGACTATTAATTTTTAATCTTACAGGAGATAGGTGCAATTATTTTACAGATGGGGAAATTAAGGCCAACAGTTTAAATGACTTGCCCAGGGTCAAATAGTTAAAAGTGTCCAAGGCTGAACTTGAACTCATCTTCCTGATTCCTGATCTAGTGTTCTAGAAAGATCCTAGGATCACAGATTTAGAATTGGAAGGGACCTTAGATGTAGTTCATTGAGTCTAACTTCAGCATTTCACAGAGGAGGAAACTAAGGCCCATAGAGAATTTAGCCAAGAGAAACAGGACTGTTAAATATCCGGGGCACTATTTGAACCCAAATCTTTTTGACCATATTCTATATACTACATTATATAACTAACAGGAAGTTAAGAAGTCTCCAGAGTGAGAGTTCCTAGTTTAGCCAAGGGCCCCAACACTTTTTGCCATGAAAGCTTTGTCTTATGCTGCTTTTGGCAGAGCCAGGGGCTGCAGATGTCTGACTTGCATTATTATTCCTAATATTAAGATGTAGTGATATTTAAAAATTTACTTATTTCATGCTGCAAAGTATCACTCTGCTTGAATAAACATATTAGAGGAAGCTTAGTGGAGACAGAATGCCATGCCTTGAGAGAGGAAGACTTGAGTTCAAATCTAGTCTTGGACATTTACTAGTTTTGTGACCTTAACTTCTGTTTGCCCCAGTTTCCTCGACTGTAAAATGGGATAATAAAAACACTTACTTTCTTGGGTTGTTATAAGGGCCAAATGAGATAATATGTGTGAAGTGGTTTCCAAACTGTAAAGCAATATGTAAATGATGGCTGTTATTCTTGTAGTATAATCAGAAACCATCCAACTAGGGAAGAGGTTACAGGTGTGGGCTTTGGTCATAACAGTATAACCTTGGGTGCATTACTTAAGCTTTCTGAGCTCCAAAATAAGCATAATAACACATCCATCACTGGAACTGTTTGTGAGTCTCAAAAGGATATTAAATATATGGCAACACATCTGTGAAGACTAGAAAGTGGTAGAGAAGTGTAAGATGTTGGGATACATAGGAGAAACCTAGATACAGGTAGGATAAATCTATTTCAGAAGCTCTATTTCACATTAAGGTCAACGGAACCATCAGGACAACTATATGGCACAGTGGAGAGAGCACTGGGTCTGGAATCAGGATGGCCTGAGCTCAAATATAGCTTCTGATACTTACTAGCTGTGTGACCCTGGGCAAGTCACTTAACTCTTACCTCAGTTTCCTCATCAGTAAAATGAGCCAGAGAATAAAATGGCAAACCACTCTAGTATCTTTGCCAGGAAAACTCCGAATGGGGTAACAAAGAGTTGAACGAGACTGAAATGGCTGAACAACAACAAGAAAGAATAAGAGCAAGAGAAATAGGGAAATTTTGTAGAAGATTGACAGAACAACTGGGAGGTTCAAATGAGATAATGGATGTGAGGAACTTTGCAAACCTTCAGGCGTCACATAAATGCCTGTTATTATCATGTTCTTCTTCCTCTTCCCACTCCTCTTCCTCTTCCTCCTCTGCCCCCAGATGCCTCCAGGTTAGTGATGATTTCTTTCCTTGAACTTTTTTAGTCTATCCTCAACAATATTCATCCAGCATTAACCATACACTAAACCTATTTTCTGCCTTGAGAGAAGATACAGTAGAAATACTGTTGCTGAGGTGGTTCCTGACCTTGGAGAGAAGTAGGTGGGAAATCAGCAGGGTCTGATTTTGCAAAGATATTTACTTGCTATTTTATAGTTACAAATAATTCATCAGCATTGGTAGTTAGTGAGCTCCCAACTGTGCTTGTTACGATGACATTTCACAGAATAGAGTGAACCCCCATTTCCAGGCAGTGTTTGGTGCTTGCCCCCCCTTATTTAACTTTCAATATTTTCCTTTTCTGAGAAAATGTTAAATGCAATAAATTACAGAATTTAAAAAAAATCCATATCATCTCTCTTGGAATTGATATTAACTATTGGTTCCAAGGTAGAAGAGCAATAAGAGCTAGGCAATTGGAGTTAAGTGACTTGCCTAAGATCACACAGCTAGGAAGTTTCTAAGTTCATATTTGAACCCAGGACCTCTTGTCATGAGGTCTAGCTTTCTATCTACTGTGCTACCTAGCTGCTCCTGACAATTTCCTTTTTTAAGAAGCTTTTTCAGGCTAAGTCCTGAGGTCAGCATGCATTCATAGTCTCCTTCTATTACTGCATTTCTCTTCATGACAACTGATGATCTTAATGATAACCCAAGACCCTGAAAGATCCTCAAGTACCTTTTAAATCATCAAGTGAGACTAGATTATATTCATTTAGTCTATTAAAGTATATTGTCATATTCTAGTTTTTGGTAAATTTGTAATCAGTTAACAACAGTAGCACATTAGATAGTTCTAGGGCTGGAGTCAGGAAGACCTGAGTTTCAATATGACCTCAGACACTTACTAGCTTAACATATCAATAATCAGAGACAAATACCTTGTGAGATATAAATTCATTGCTGAGGGTGTTAAAGAAAAGCAGGATTTTATGCCTTATCTCTTCCAGTTCACTGGGACTATACAGAAGAGATGAATGATTACCCATAATAATCTAATTAGGGGGGACATCTAGATGGCACAATGAATAGAGATAAGAGGTCCTGGTTTCAAATTTGACTTCAGACACTTCCTAGCAGTATGTCCCTGGGCAAGTCACTTAACTTTAGTTGTCTAGCCCTTTTTGCTCTTCTCCCTTGGAACCAATAATTAGTGTCAATTCTAAGACAGAAGGGAAGGGCTTAAAAAAATAAGCTAGTTAGTGGTAGAGCTGTGATTATAATAATAAATCACATTGACATAGTACTTTAATGTTTTGCAAAGCATTTTCCTATAATGACCTTTTGAGATAGAGGGCTCAAGACTTCCAGTTCCCCGTAGATGTTGAATATTCTTTCAATTGTTCCATGGTGCTCCTGATCTTTTTTCCTCAAACCTGCCACTACCTTTTCCCTGCCACTACCTTGATCATTTTCTTTTGATTTTAATTATGGATGTAACAATCATCAATAAACATTAGCATGTAGATAATAAAAAGAACAAAAATGGGGATTGTATGTGAAACTGTGGACATATGGTTCCCTGTGCTACCTAGCTGCCCCAACAAAGGATTGCAACCATTGACTATGGGAAGGAGGGCTGTCACTGGTCTTTTATACTTTTTTTACCCAAATAGCTTCAATTGTGGTGACACAGTCTTCCCACTAAATGCCTTCACTTATAGGGGCTGCAGGAGGCTAAGAGATGAAAGCAGCTCCAGGATCATGGATAGATTCTTTAAAAAAGGGGGGAAAATGGAGAATTGTGTACTGGGGAAGTGGTGAGGGAAACACTCAACCTCCCTTCAGTTGTTGCTGGACTACTGTGTAGGATGCTCGAAAAAGGACTGCAGGTAAATGATACGGGGCCATGAACATGGATGGAAGAAAGTCTAATAAAGTATCAGAACTGACCTTCATCTAAATCTCTACCTTCACATTTATCACATAACCAAGACTAGTGACATCTAGATTTCCTTTTCTATAAAGGGGAATAAAATGATAGCAAATCATTTTAGCACTTGATTATGAAAGAATAATGAACAAAAGGGAGGAGAATAGTTCATTTGGATAGGAAAAAGCCAACACTCATCTTGTTAACTCTAGAACAGAAATTATTTTTCTTAGGAATTCCTTCCTTATTTGAGGAGATACAAAACTTGGGTAACTGTCAACAAAAGTTGGACAGCTAATGGTAGTTGCTTTGTTCTCCAATATGAAGGAAGGGGAAAACAACGATATCTCAGAGGAGCACTTGATGATCTCACCAACCATCACTCTCAGTATTAGACAGTTTCTTGGGCCCCTCTTTCTTCTGTAAAGTAAGGGAGTTTGCATTTGGAAATCCCATGCCCTATTCAATCCTGGCCTGCCCACATGGCCTTTAAAAAATGAAAATAAATTTTGCGGTTTCTCTCAGCTCTCTCTTCTAAGAAATGTAATTGCCAAAAAAATAGACCCAGAAGCCCAAATTTAAAAATATCAACAACAGGTGAACTCTGGGATAGTCTACATGAGTGTCTCATCTCCATAGTATAGCAGGCATTATGTTTTTGGGAGTCAGAGATTTTGCAGTCCCTTGTGAAAATCAGCTGGGTATACTTGAAATCTAGTTAAACAGCAAAAAGCATAAACATCAATATTTTGAAATAATAAGGATGATTATTCTGGCAGCCCAGTTAATTATCCCATGGAATCATTGAGGAAAAGTGCCAGTGAACAATACATGAAATACATGGCACTGTCCAAGGCATTGTTTGACAGGGTACTGTCATAACTAAATATATAAATTATAACCAAGGCATAGTATATACATATTTTTTAAGAGTACAAGCCGAGCCCTAATATATAAGGAAATAATCTTAAGTAGCAAATGAACAAACAAATCTCAGGCTAGTTAGCTAGCTAATATAATATCAATAGGCCTGTAAAAAACAATTTTGTAATCATTAGTTTATACTCAAATAACAATGAATAAAATGGCATAGGTAAAAAACCAATTCTTAAAAAAACTAAAAGCATAACCTAAATATGTGAAGAAACATAAATCATAAAATAGAAGCACAACAAAAATAGGCCATATTTACATGTTCACCAAAAACATATGCAATTATCTGCAAGGAATGCTTTTCTCTTTTCCTTTTTTGGGTAGGGCAAGGAGGCACCCTGGCTATGAAGGGGGTGGGAGGTGGAAAAGAAGGAATGGAGGAAGTAGCTAGAAGGAAAGGAGAAAGAGAAGAGGAGATAGACAAAGGGAAGCTAGGTGGCTCAGTGGATAAAGCACCAAGCCTGGAGGGGGAGGTCCTGGGTTTAAATCTAATCCCAGAAACTTTCTAGCTGTGTGACCCTAGGCAAGTCACTTAATCCTAATTGCCTAGCCCTTCTTGCTCTTCTGCCTTGGAATTTATACTTAGAATCAATTCTAAGACAGAAGATAAAGTTTTAAACAAAAAGAGACAGACAAGACAGGGAGAGAGGAAAAGAATGAGGCAAGATATATTTTTCATAGGAAGTCTCATACATCTGGATGTATGTATAATTCCTTCCCCCCCCCCCAATTTAAACATTATTTTATTTGGCCATTTTCAAACAATATTCCTTGGAAACAAAGATCCTTTTCTTTTCCTCCCCCTCCCACCACCGCTCCCCTAGCCAATGCATGATTCCACTGGGTAGCACATGTGTCCTTGATTCAAACCCATTTCCATGTTGTTGGTATTTGTATTAGAGTGTTCATTTGGAGTCTCTCCTCATTCATGTTCCCTCAATCCCTACAGTCAAACAGTTGCTTTTCTTCAGTGTTTTTACTCCCAGAATTTGTCCTTTGCTTGTGGATAGTGTTTTTTTCTCCTAGAATCCAGCAGAATGTTCAGGGACATTGTGTTGACACTAATGGAGAATTCCATTATGTTCTCTTGTACCACAGTGTATCAGTCTCTGTGTACAATATTCTCCTGGTTCTGCTCCTTTCACTCTGTGTGACTTTCTGGAGGTTGTTCCAGTCTCCATGGAATTCCTCCACTTTATTATTCCTTTTAACACAATAGTATCCCATCACCAACATATACCACAATTTGTTCAGCCATTCCCCAATTGATGGGCATCCCCTCACTTTCCAATTTTTGGCCACCACAAAGAGTGCAGCTATGAATATTCTTGTAAAAGTCTTTTTCTTTATCTCTTTGGGGTACAAACCCAGCAGTGCTATGGCTGGATCAAAGGGCAGACAGTCTTTTATCGCCCTTTGGGCATAGTTCCAAATTGCCCTCCAGAATGGTTGGATCAATTCACAACTCCACCAGCAATGAATTAATGTCCCTACTTTGCCACGTCCCCTCCAGCATTCATTACTTTCCTTTGCTGTCATATTAGCCAAACTGCTAGGTGTGAGGTGATACCTCAGAGTTATTTTGATTTGCATCTCTTTGATTATAAGAGATGCAGAGCACTTTTTCATGTGCTTATTTTTTAACATTATTTTATTTGATCATTTCCAAACATTATTCATTAGAGACAAAGATCATTTTCTTTTCTTCCCCCTCCCCCTCCCCTAGCCAACGAGCGATTCCACTGGGTATCACATGCGTTCTTGATTCGAATCCATTTCCATGTTGTTGGTATTTGCATTAGAGTTTTCATTTAGAGTCTCTCCTCAGACATGTCCCCTCAACCCCTGTAGTCAAGCAGTTGCTTTTCCTCGGTGATTTTACTCCCACAGTTTGTCCTCTGCTTGTGGATAGTGTTTTTTCTCCTAGATCCCTGCAGATTGTTCAAGGACATTGCTTTGACATGAATGGAGAATTCCATTATGTTCTCTTGTACCACAGTGTATCAGTCTCTGTTTACAATGTTTTCTTGGTTCTGCTCCTTTTGCTCTGCATCACTTCCTGGAGGTTGTTCCAGTCTCCATGGAATTCCTCCACTTTATTATTCCATTTAGCACAATAGTATTCCATCACCAATGTTTACCACAATTTGTTCAGCCATTCTCCAATTGAAGGGCATCCCCTCATTTTCCACCTTTTTTTTTTTTTGCCACCACAAAGAGCGTAGCTATGAATATTCTTGTTCAAAACTTTTTCCTTATTATCTCTTTGGGATACAAACCTAACTGGATCAAAAGGCAGACAGTCTTTTATCGCTTTTTGGGCATAGTTCCAAATTGCCCTCCAGAATGGTTGGATCAATTCACAACTCCACCAGCAATGAATTAGTGTCCCTACTTTGCCACATCCCCTCCAGCATTCATTACTTTCCTTTGCTGTCACATTAGCCAATCTGCTAGATGTGAGGTGATACCTCAGAGTCGTTTTGATTTGCATCTCTCTGATTATAAGAGATTTAGAACACTTTTTCATGTGCTTATTAATAGTTTTGATTTCTTTATCTGAAAACTGCCTATTCATGTCCCTTGCCCATTTATCAATTGGAGAATGGCTTGATTATTTTGTACAATTGATTTAGCTCTTTGTAAATTTGAGTAATTAAACATTTGTCAGAGGTTCTTATGAAGATTGTTTCCCAATTTGTTGCTTCCATTTTGATTTTAGTTACGTTGGTTTTGTTTGTACAAAAGCTTTTTAATTTGATTTAGTCAACATTATTTATTTTACATTTTGTGACTCTTTCTAAATCTTGCTTGATTTTAAAGTCTTTCCCTTCCCACAGGTCTGACAGGTATACTATTCTGTGTTTGCCTAATTTCCTTGTAGTTTCCTTCTTTATGTTCAAGTCATTCACCCATTTTGAGTTTATCTTGGTGTAGGGTGTGAGGTGTTGATACAAACCTAATCTCTCCCACACTGTCTTCCAATTTTCCCAGCAGTTTTTATAGAATAGTGGATTTTTATCCCAAAAGCTGGGATCTTTGGGTTTATCATATAATGTCTTGCTGAGGTCACTTGTCCCAGGTCTATTCCACTGATCCTCCTTTCTGTCCCTTAGCCAGTACCAAATTGTTTTGCTTTATAATATAGTTTGAGATCTGGGACTGCAAGGCCCCCTTCCTTTGTATTTTTTTTTCATTATTTCCCTAGATATCTTTGATCCTTTGTTCTTCCAAATTATCTTTGTTATGGCTTTTTTTCTAAACCAGTAAAGAAATTTTTTGGAAGTTCAATGGGTATGGCACTAAATAGATAAATAAGTTTGGGTAGGATGTTCATTTTTATTATATTGGCTTGTCCTACCCATGAGCAGTTAATGTTTTTCCAATTGCTCAAGTCTAGTTTTAGTTGTGTGGAGAGTGTTTTGTAGTTGTGTTCATATAGTTCCTGTGTTTGTCTCGGGAGATAGATTCCTAGGTATTTTATTTTGTCTAAGGTGATTTTGAATGGGATTTCTCTTTCTAGTTCTTGCTGCTGAGCTGTGTAGGAAATATATAGAAATGCTGATGACTTATGTGGGTTTATTTTGTATCCTGCAACTTTGCTAAAGTTGTTGATTATTTCAATTAGCTTTTTGGTTGAATCTCTAGGATTCTTTAAGTAGACCATCAAGTCATCCGCAAAGAGCGATAACTTGGTCTTCTCCTTGCCTATTTTAATGCCTTCAATTTATTTTTCTTCTCTAATTGCTACTGCTAGTGTTTCTAGTACAATGTCAAATAATAGAGGTGATAATGGGCATCCTTGTTTCACTCCTGATCTTATTGGGAATGCAGATAGTTTATCCCTGTTGCAGATGATATTAGCTGATGATTTTAGATATATACTGTTTATTATTTTTAGGAATAGCCTTTCTATTCCTATGTCTTCTAGTGCTTTTAATAGGAATGGGTGTTGTATTTTATCAAAGGCTTTTTCTGCATCTATTGAAATAATCATGCGATTTTTGTTGGTTTGCTTGTTGATGTGGTCAATTATGTGGATGGTTTTCCTAATATTGAACCAGCCCTGCATCCCTGGTATAAATCCTACTTGATCATGGTGAATGACCCTTCTGATCACTTGCTGGAGTCTTTTTGCTAGTATCCTATTTAAGATTTTTGCATCTATGTTCATTAGGGAGATTGGTCTATAATTTTCTTTCTCTGTTTTTGACCTGCCTGGTTTTGGAATCAGTACCATGTTTGTGTCATAAAAAGGAATTTGGTAGAACTCCCTCTTTGCTTATTATGTCAAATAGTTTGTATAGTATTGGGATTAGCTGTTCTTTGAATGTTTGATAGAATTCCCTGGTGAATCCATCAGGCCCTGGGGTTTTTTTCTTAGGGAGTTCTTTGATGGCCTGTCAGATTTCATTTTCTGATATGGGATTATTTAAGAATTCTATTTCTTCTTCTGTTAGTCTAGGCAGTTTATATTTTTGTATATATATTTGTCCATATCACCTAGATTGGTATATTTATTGCCATATAATTGGACAAAGTAATTTTTAATGATTACCTTAATTTCCTCTTCATTGGAGGTGATGTCCCCCTTTTTATCTTTGATGCTGTTAATTTTCTTTTCTTCTTTCCTTTTTTTTTAATTAGATTGACCAGTACTTTGTCTATTTATTTTGTTTGTTTTTTCAAAGTACCACCTTCTAGTCTTATTTATTAGTTTAATAGTTCTATCACTTTTTATTTTATTAATTTCTCCCTTAATTTTTAGGATTTCTAGTTTGGTTTTCTTCTGGGGGTTTTTAATTTGTTTGCTTTCAAGTTTTTTTATTTGCATTTCCAATTCGTTGATCTCTGCCCTCCCTAGTTTGTTAAAATATGCACTCAGGGATATGAATTTACCTCTGATTACTGCGTTGGCTGCATCCCATATGGTCTGAAAGGAGGTCTCACCATTGTCATTTTCCTCTATGAAATTATTGTTTCTATGATTTCTTCTCTAACTAACTGATTTTGGAGTATCATATTATTTAATTTCCAATTAATTTTTATTTGGTTCTCCATGTACCTTTACTGATCATTATTTTTATGATCTGAAAAGGCTGCATTTATTATTTCTGCTTTTCTGCATTTGTATGCCATGTTTCTGTGACCTAGTGTATGATCAATCTTTGTGAATGTGCCATGTGGTGCTGAGAAGAAGGTGTATTCCTTTTTATCCCTATTTATTTTTCTCCATATGTCTATTAACTCTAATTTTTCCAAGATTTCATTCACTTCTTTTACCTCTTTCTTATTTATTTTTTGATTTGATTTGTCTAAATTTGATAGTGGTTGGTTCTGTGGTTTTACTGTGTATTTCCTCCTTCAATTCTCCTAGTTTCTCCATTAGAAATTTGGGTGCTATACCATTTTGTGCATACATGTTGATTAGCGATATTTCCTCATTATCTAAAGTCCCTTTTAACAAAATATATTTACCTTCCCTATCCCTTTTAATCAGGTCTATTTTTGCTTTGGCTTTGTCAGATATCATGATTGTAACTCCTGCCTTCTTTCTATCAGTTGAGGCCCAGAAGGTCTTACTTCATCTTTTAATTCTGATCTTGTGAGTGTCTACCCACCTCATGTGTGTTTCTTGAAGACAACATATGATAGGGTTTTGGATTCTAATCCATTCTGGTATTCATCTACTTTTCATGGGTGAGTTCATCCCATTCACATTCAAAGTTATTATTGTCACTTGTGGACTCCCTGGCATTTTAATATCCTCCCCTAATTCTGACCTTTCTTCTTTAGCTATAACCTTTTACCCCAGTGATTTACTTTAAATCAGCCCCACATAGTCCCCTCCCTTGATATGTATGTTTCCCTTTCTAGACCCTCCCTTTTTCTTCCCTCCCCCTTACCCTTCTCCTTCCCTCCCTTTTTTTGTTCCCTCCCCTCCTACCCCCCCTTGGTTTTCTCTTCTCCCTTACCCCATTGGATAAGATTAAATTCAAGATCCCAAAGGATCTGGATGCTCTTTCCTTTCAGAGTTGATTTCACTGAGAGTAAGGTTTAAGTTAAAATTCTCTTCCTCTCCTTCTTATAGGAGAATTCTTCCCGTTCCCTTCCCATGTGTATCTTTGTGTGAGAAAGTTTATTTTCTCTATTTCTTGGAGTATATCTTAGTACCATCAACAATTCCTCCCTCCCTTTTTCTTTCTATCCCCCATTTCTCCATATCTTCTTTATGCCCCAAACTTTCCCTATGCATGATTCTTCTTACTACTCTAATGATGCATACAATTTTTGAGGGTTACACATTACATTTTCCCCACATATTAATATATATAAAATGATATAAATTTAGTCCTTATAGAAGAGAGTTTGAATAAAATAAAAAGATAACATTTTTCTCCTTTTCCGTTTCCTTCATATTTACCTTTTCAAGTTTATCTTGCTATTTGTGTTTGGGTATCAAACTTTCCACAGAGCTCTGGTCTTTTCTTTACAAATGTTTGGAAATCTTTTATTTGTTGAATGCCCATACTTTCCCCTGGAAGTATATAGTCAGTTTTGATGGATAACTGATTCTTGGTTGAAGACCCAGCTCTCTTGCTTTTCTGAATATCATGTTCCATGCCTTACGACCATTCAGAGTGGAAATTGCTAGATCCTGTGTGACCCTGATTGGTTCTTCTTTATATTTAAATTGTCTTTTCCTGGCTTCTTGTAAGATTTTTTTTCTTTTTGCTTGGAAGCTTTGGAATTTGGCAATTACATTCCTGGGAGTTGTCTTTTGGGGATTTAGGGTAGAGGTTGTTCTGTGAGCTCTTTCAATGCATATTTTGTCCCCTTTTTCTAGAATCTCTGGGCAGTTTTCTTTGATGATATCATGTATTGTGATATCAAGATTACTGTTTATCTCTGTTTTTTTGGGCAGTCCAATGATTCTCAATTTTCTCAAGATTCTCAAGAAGATTCTCCTTCCTCTTTTTTCCATGTCTGTCACCTTGTCAGTGAGATATTTTATTTTGTCTTCTAATTCTTTAGTCTTTTGACTTTGCTTTATTAATTCTTGCTCATTTGCACGATTATTGTCTTCCAGTTGCCTGATTCTGACCTTTAAAGACTGGTTTTCCTTTTCATTTTGGTCTGACCTGTTTTTTGAGGCTTTGAGGTATTTCTGCATTTGCATATTTTGGTCTTTCATATTGCTGAGTTCCTTTTTCATTGTTTCCCATTTTTCCTGCCAGAAGGCTTCCATCTTTTTGATAATTTCACATTTAAATTCTTCAAGAGTTTGTGGAGAATTTCCATTTCCTTTGGAAGGTTTTGGAGCATTTGTTTGTGCTTCCTCTTCTATCTCCTCTGTATTTTGTATTTTTGTTCCATAAAATGTGTCCAAAGTCCCCCCATTCTTCTTGCTTTTTTTGGTGTTTGGAGACTTTTGCACTTCTGTACTGTTTGCCATCTCTATATGAGTGAGGAGGACTGGCTCTTAGTGTATCTGTCTGACGGTCTGAGGCTTTATCCCCAGGCAAATTGTCCATTCTCTGCAGCTGCGCTGTCTTCCCAGGGAAACCCAGGGTCTGCCCTCCCCTGCCTGCCGGCTTTTCAAGTGTTACTGCTCTTAGTTCCCTACAGTTGCTTCTCTACTGCCTTACTTCCATACTCTGAGCCTGGCACAGCACTGTCCGCAAGGTACCTGGCCTCCCTGAGCTCTGAGGGCTCCTGATGGGATTAGGTTCAGCTGGGTTGGCCTGGATGTGCCCTGAAGCAAAACTGTCTGTGTTGGATGCCCTGAGACTGGCCCAGGTTACTTTTATGGTATGTCCTTTGGAGCAACCCCTTTGGAGGCCCTGCGGTTTCTGTCTTTTCAGAAGACCCTGTACTCTAAGGGGGGGAGGGGTTCTGGCCTCCCTGAGCTCTGTGGGCTTCTGATGGGATTAGGTTCAGCTAGGTTGGTCTGGATGTGCCCCGAAGAAAAAACCTCCTGTGAGACTCAGAAGGACCCCCTCGTCTCTCTCTGTTTCCCTGCCATCTGTGTTGGACACCCCCGAGACTGGATCAGGTTGCTTTCAATGTGTTCCCTTCAGAACAGCCGGCCCTGAGGCCCTTTTGCCGGCCCTGATGTTCCCACTGCTGCCAGGGGCTCAGCACTCTGGGTTGGGGGGAGGGGTCCTGGGACCTTCCTTCTGCCTTCCCCTTAGACCCAAGTGATCTAGGATTCTGGCTTTTGGGGGGCATACTTTTTGATCCAAGTCCAGGAAGAGGGTTTCCCGGCTCTCTCCTGTTGTTAAGTTTGAATTTCAGTCCCCTAGGAGCATGCAGTTTGTGATCAGTAAGGAAGGGTTTTCAGAGGTCTGAACTTTTGCTGCCTCTAAGCTGCCATCTTGACCAGAAGTCCTCATTTTCTTATTAATAGTTTTTATTTCTTTGGCTGAAAACTGCCTGTTCATGTCCCTTGCCCATTTATCAATTGGAGAATGGCTTGACTTTTTGTACAATTGATTTAGCTCTTTATAAATTTGAGTAATTAGACCTTTGTCAGAGGATTTTGTTATGAAAATTGTTTCCCAATTTGCTGCTTCCCTTCTCAATTTGGTTACATTGGTTTTGTTTGTACAAACCCTTTTTAATTTGATGTAATCAAAATTATTTATTTGACATTTTGTGACTCTTTCTATGTCTTACTTGATTTTAATGTCTTTCCCTTCCCACAGGTCTGACATGTATACTATTCTGTGTTTGCCTAATTTACTTATAGTTTCCTTCTTTATGTTCAAGTCATTCACCCATTCTGAGTTCATCTTGGTGTAGGGTGTGAGGTGTTGATCCAAACCTAATCTTTCCCACACTGTCTTCCAGTTTTCCCAGCAGTTTTTGTCAAATTCCTTTTTTTTAAAACCTTCATCTTGTCTTATAATCAATACTGTGTATTGAATCCAAGGCAGAAGAGCAGTAAGGGCTAGACAATGGGGATTAAGTGACTTTAACAGGGTCAATAGCTAGGAAGTAGTTGAGGTCAAACTTGAACCCAGGATTTCTGGTTTCTAGGTATGGTTCTCAAACCCCTGAGACACCTAACTACTTTTTCTAATTCATCTCAAACATTTAAATTTAGGCTGGAACTGATCAACTGTGCCTTGTTCTTCTACATCCTAATATCTTTCTGTACTTGAGTTGGTTGATAGAATGGACCAATCACTATTATTCTCATAGATACCAACTGGCTTGTCTGAACCTGAAATTGTAGAAGGGCCTAGCTGCCCATCTGTGCTCTTTGGGTTGCATCTGGAACTCAGAAGTTGTCTAGGTGAAAAAGGAATTGCCTCTGAGTTCAATTCTCTTGCCATGTGTGAATTGAATTCCCTCTTTGTCACAAGCAACATTGTCATACAATGTTGCCCAATGTCTTCCTCACTGGAAACATAACTTTCAGAGCCTGTATTTGGTTCCAAGAGTCTTTGTTTCACTGGTAGAATGTTTCTTTTGCTCATATGTATTCTCAAGTAAACATATACCCTTTATTTTGGCTTCCTCAATGGAAAGTCCAACAACTTCACTGAGAAAGCAATAATTGGCTACAATAAGTAGATGATTACTCTCTGGGGTTGTACTGTCTGTAAACAGACATGTTTCCTCAACTTTAAACAACTTTGTAGGAGTTAGATTTTCATTGGTCTGTTAACTTGCATGTCCCTTAAATGCTAAACTTTTCCAACAAAACTCTTTCTCTTTGTTGAAAGTCTTGACAATGCACTTGGGTTTCTCCTATTATTTGTTTTGGTCACAGTTCTTTTGAGATGAGGTTGTGGTTAATTGGTAAGATTCTTATAAATTTTCTTTGAGCTGAAATATGTGTTAATGGAAAGAATGGATTGGTGAATAGAATGATGGACTTGAAGTTGGGAAACTCCAGGTTTGAAATCTTGCTTTAGTTTCTTATTTTAAAGCTATGTGACCCTAGGGGAGTCACTTCATGCCTCTGGGCCTCAATTTCCTTATCTACAGTAGGTCCCCCTATCCACTGGAAAGTGGAGTATGATGGGGGGTGAGGGCTATGTTCCAAGATCTACTGTAGACTGTTGGAACCATGGATATAAGCTAACATTTGCTTATAGATATAGATATAGATATAGATATAGATAGATAACATGGCTTTCTTATGAAGACATACATATATACATATATATATATATATATAATAAAATTTACTTGACAAAGACACAGTAAGATTCTACCAACATGAAATATAGTAACATAAAGTACATTGTACCCAACACTATACAGACAGTTCCTGCTTTAATTAAAACCTATGTTAACTTTACTGCTATTGTAGTCTTTTTCCCTTCTTGCATATCCCCCAAACCCTTAACAACATTCTCCAAGGAAAAGGGTAAGTATTAATGCAGAAAGGCCACTGTGGAGGAGTGGGGAGGTCAGGGAAGTCTGCTGTAGCATAGAGGAGAACTTTGTCCCGCTCTGCCCATCTGGACCAGGGATTTCTGAAACCACCAAAAACAGAAGGGGAGACTACTGTATAAAATGAGGAAGATGCACTTAGTGGTCTCTAAGATCCCTTCCAGCTCTCACCCTACAATCATCTGGTTTCTTTCCCTTGAAACTCCAAAATCAAAGTCAGAAAACCGGTATGACTCTTGCTCATAGAATATAAAGCCTACACCATCATCTCTAGTGTAACAGTCCACACATATGTATTTATAAGGTAGATGTTTGATCTATGGAATTGTATTAAGAAGTGCATGGTCAGACCTGCGTATGGCAGTAAAGGTCTCGACCTTTGATCTCATCATTCTTAACATTCTGTTGTGAATCCAGGCTTCTTTTTCTTCACCTGGTTAGAATACTCCACGGGAACTTATCATAATTTACATTTGAATCAATGGCAATCCACTGTGTGCTGTTGTATATGCATTACGTACCTCTTACCTCATTATCTTAATAAATAGAGAGGAACAGCCAGATCTCATATCTTATCTTCCTTTTCTCTCTGACTTAGAACTTGGCTGCATGCCAAGGAATCCTCTATGGAGCCCCATTGTACTCTCTAAAGATCTTCTTTCTTTAATCTTTTATTTCCTTCTCACCTGACCGCAGGCCAGTGCAATCTGCACTTAGAGCTTAGACTCTCAGATCTGCTAGGGGTACCTTTTCTTCTACTGATCTCTAATCTCACACCTGATCCAGGTAATCTTGGTTATTTTTATCTTCCTTCACTGTATACCCTACAAAGGAAGATAATAGGAACTTATCTGTGCTGTTCCTCCCTGCAATCTGATCTGTGTGTGTCTGCCTCAGTTTATCAACCCTTTCTCCAGCTTCTGTTCTCCTCCTCAAAAATCATATTCTTTTAGATATTCCCTTTTATGCAGTGGTTGCTGGCTGGCTACTGTATTTAGTGTTTAAGTGTTTAGGATTTAGAGCTTTTCACCTTTGGGACTCAGGTTTATTTCCTGGCTACAGAACCAGGAAAGGTTTTTAAAAACTATCTTTAAAAAGCAAACAAACTCAGCTTTTTTAAACTAAGAATTATAAATAGTGCTTCTCCTCCCCTTTCCTTCCCTTCTTCTCTCTCTTTGGCAAAATCTATATCTTTTAAAAATTCATTTCCATTTTTATAAAATCTGTTTTGCATTTCTGCCTACATAATCCCTAAAAGACAGGGAAGAGAATAAGCATTTATATAACATCTACTGGTGCCCAGCACTATGCTAAATACTTTTACAAATATTATCTCATTTGATTCTCACAAGAACCCCAAGAGTTAGGTCCTTTTTATTATGCCCAGTTTACAGTTGAGGAAACTGTGACAATCAGGGTTAAGTGACTTGCCCGGTATCACATGGCTAGGAAGTATCTGAGGCCACATTTGAATCCAGGACTTTCCATCTCCAGGCCTGGCTATCAACCAAGCCACCTCTCTGCCTCCCTTCCCACTATTTTCTCCTGGAAGGTTAAAGAGATCAATACCTCAGGGGGTAGAGTGGGGTCATTGGTTAAGGGGAAGTCACAGTGATAGAGATGCTTGATGAAAGGAGTTAGGAAAGGGTTGCTTCTACCATGGGGTGGGTGGCAGAGAGGGTGACAGCAAATTTTCTTCTATAACCAAACAAATCTTCCTCCCAACCATAGTAACTAATACTTGCTTCCATGCCTTTACTAAAACATTCCTTTCCTATTCCATGTCTTCTTTTCTTTCCCTTCACGTTTCTAGATCCTACTTTTGTTTAAGACTCAGTTTAAGACCCACTTTTTCCACAAAGCCTCACTGATGTCCTTCTCCTCTGACCTCATAGAGTACATAATGCTATACTTTTAATACATCATCATTTTCAGGTTATTTCCTGTATGTTAACCAAATTACAAATTCCTTGAAATCAGGACCCATATCTTATAGTATTTCTAGTCTCTATGGTGCACTTATCCCTAAATCTGACAGGCAAATTATTCCATGAGCCCATCACTTGCTTATGACAGCAACCCTCTATGTCTAAATCATTTTAACCTTATTTTGTTATACAATGTGAGATGTTTGTCCTGATTTCTACCAAACTGCTTTCCAGTTTTGCTGACAATTCTTGGCAAATAGTGATGTCTTGTTCTCAAAGTTTAGCTCTTTGGGTTTGTCAAACATGAGATTATTATAACTTACTACTATGTATTGTTACCTAATTTATTCCTTTAAAATTCGTTTAGCCATTTTATGTCTTAGTGAGTACCAGATTGTTTTGATGATTATCACTTTTAATGAAGTTTGAGATCTGGTGCTACTTTTCTTCACTTTTTCTCATTGTTTCTCTTGATATTCTTGATCTTTTGTTTTTCCATATTGATTGTTATTATTTTTTGTAGCTTTATACAATATTTTTGGTAATTTAATTGGTATGGTTCTGAATAAGTAAATTAATGTAGGTGGACTTGTCACTTTTATTATGTTGACTTGAATATTTCAGCAGTTGTTTAGAACTGACTTTGTTTGTGTGAAAATTTGTAATTGTGTTCCTATAGTTCCTGGGTTTATCTTGGCAGGTAGACTCCATAGTATTTTATATCATCTGAGGTTATTTTAAATGTAATTTCTCTATTGCTTCCTGCTGAACTTAGTTGAAAATATGTAAAAATCCTGGTCATTTATGTGGGTTTATTTTATATCCTCTGACTTTGCTGAAGTTGTTTTTTATTTCAAGGAGTTTTTTAGTTGATTCTCTAGGATTCTCTAACTATACCATTATATTATCTACAAAACTGATAATTTTGTTTTCATTCTAATTCCTTCAGTTTCTTTTTCTTGTCTTACTGCCATAAGCTAGCATTTCTAGAACAAATGATGATATTAATTATATTAAATAACAGTAGTGATAGTGGGCATCTTTGCTTCACTCTTGACCTTATTGGAAAGGTTTCTAGCTTATCCCATTACAGATAAGAGTTGTTGATAGTTTTAGATATATTACTTTATTAGCATGATTTGTTCTTAATAAAACCCTCACTTTCTAGATGTTCACCAATCATTTCTTTAAGGATATTTTCCAGAATTTTCCCAAGAATCAAAGTCTAGCTCACTGGCCTTAACTTTGAAAATTATGTTCTCTTCCGTTTTCTGAAAATCTAGATAACATTTATTTTTCTCCAATGTTGTGGTACTTTGACTGTTTTCCATGATCTTTCAAATAGCCATTCTAATGGTTCAGTAATCTCATCTGTCAGTTTTCTCAGCACCTGAAGATGTTGTTCATCTGGGCTAAGTGACTTGAATTCATCAAAGGAAAATGAATATTCTCATACTATCTTTTTACTTATCTTGGATATCAACTCCCTATTGTCATTCTTGTTCTTTCATTTCTAGTACAAAGGTCATTCTCCATGGCAGAGAAGTTAAAAAAAATTGCACAGCTCTGCCTTCCCTGTTTTCAGTTGTCACTCATATCAAGAAAAGGCCTTATTCCTTTTATTCTGTAATCCTTTTTTTCTTATTATTACTAAAATGAACTCTTTTGTTATCCTCAGTTTACCTCTTCTGCTTTAACTTATTTTGAGTTTTTGGACAGCCCAGACAAATTTTATATTATCATTTTGTGCTCTTATAGTCATCCTCTGTTATTTCATCTTACTTCCATCTTATGTACATGAAAAAAATTGTTAATATCTTTTGATGAACTAACAGATCATGTAATATGCTGGAATGTACTAAAAAGACAAATATAATTCTTTCTTTGTTCTGGAGACTGTGGTTTTAAATGTCAAACAACTGATGCATCTTGAGTTTTTTTCACCAACTCTCCTATCTTAAGGGAAATAAATCCATTTATTCTTCCTTCAGATCTTTTTTTTTCTTTTTTTGGTTTCTGGGAATAAATAAAAGTCTCAGGAGCTAATGTCATATAGACTGTTCTAGTTCTTTTGTGTTCTTCCAGATGGATGATGTCAGGAGAAAAGAAACCCAATAAAGTAAAAATTACTTGAAAGAAAATCAGTTTCTTTCTCTAAAAGGATGATGGTCATAGAGTCCCTTCATCAGGGAACTCTAACCCTTTCAGGATGCCAGGGTCTCTTGGTATTCTACTTTGTGTAGAGTTGAGACCTTAGCCATTTTGGAGAAAGATTCCCTAGAAGAAAAGATTGAGACTGAACAGGGAGCTATTGCTGACTTGAGAGAGAGAGAAAGACAGAGAGAGACAGAGAGACAGAGAGAGATTATAAGTATATATATTATAACTATATAACAAGATTTCATGATGACTTTTTCATAGAATGATCATGTCAGAAGAAGCAGATATAACATATCAATTTAAATTGTCTCTTTCACATGCATAATTAGAATACTAGAATTGAGGGGACAGTACTAATATCTACCTTATAGATAAAACTTGTTTTGTCAGGTTTTCATTGTTTATAGACGTATTTCAGGGAATGTAATTTTTTTCCCCTGATAAAATAAAATTCTGATATATACCTGGCATATGTAACCCAGAGGTAGGTTAGCCTACCTGATAGAATGTTGGAATTTGCGTCATAAAGCTCTAGATTTAAATAAGACCTCTGGCATTTACTAAGAACACAATCTTTCAAAAACATTTACATTTATTTATTTTTTCTTATATCATAATACCCATATAACTTTCTCCTTCTTTCCTATTTCTCCTTAGAAAAGGCATCATTTGACATATATATATGTAAAATTATATCTTGCTTATTTCTATTAATCAGTACAATCTTGGAGGAAATCATTCGACTCCTATTTATCTCAGGCTATAACCTATCAACTACATCTGGAAGGTGATTCCACATCTGGAGTTCACACTGAAAAAAATCACAGATCTCAGCTTCACATATATCATAATTCATGTCATGTTGAGGTTCCCTTAAATCTCCTGTGCTCCAACATGCCAGCCAGTGGCACATCCATGATATATTTTCCTATTAACATGAAACTTTAGTTTCTCTTAAGGAATAAAATACCTACACCTGGTCCCTCCATCTTTTTTTTTTTTAAATCTCCTCCCTTCAACTTTTTTTTTTCAGGGAGAGAAGTTTATCAATGCACGTTCACTCCCTATTCTTCATCTCCTGTATACCTCATAAAATGGTGCCCCTACATTTATTGACTTCGATTAATAATGTTTCAAACATAATCCCCTAAGGAGGGAAAAAAATCCAGCCTTCATTAAAAGAAAGTAATGGGAAAAAAAAGATTGTATAGACTGACAGATTTCTAAGATTTAATAGTAATCTCTGGTTGATTAAGAATCCAGCCTCAGCTAAGAAGGTTTTAGACATTATGTATAAAGTTATAGTTTTGTGGGAATAGAAACAATTAGCTTATTTAGAGCTTCCTTTTATTTTATTTGATAATAGCTAAACTTTTTGGATGTGTGCTTCTTTTTATCAAAGTGCCAATGAGTGGTGAGAGTAGAGGTCTTGTTTTCCTCTCTTCAGGCAGTCATTCCCAACTGTTGTTGTTCGTCCTTCATTTTTGAAGAGGACTGTTGAAATGAAAACATTTATCTCCAGCTAAGGAAGCTCCTTTGTTTTGTGAGTCTGGCACTTCACAAATGACCCACCTTAGTCATTTGTTATCAGTCTCTTTCTGAATCTCTCTTTCAGAAATCTTCAGAGGCTCCATATTGCTACTAGGATAAAATATGAACTCCTCATCTAGATGTTGAAAACCCTTCATAATTCAATTCCAATCTACCCTTTCATATTTATTTCATAGGATTCCCTTTCCCATACTTTATTTTCTAGCCAAGATGAACTTATTGCTGTTTTTGTTCAGTTTTTTTTAGGCATGTCTGAATGATACCATTTGGATTTTTTTGGGCACAGATACTGGAGTGGTTTGCCATTTCTTTTTCCAGCTCATCTTCCAGCTGATGAATCTGAGGCAAATGAGATTGAGTGACTTGCCTAGGGTCACACAGCTAGTAAATATCACAAGCCAGATTTGAACTCTGGAAGATAACTCTGGAAGATTTCTTACTGACTTTAGGCCTGGCACCCTATTCTCTGTGGTACTTAGCTGCCCTCAAGATGGAATAGTAGCTATCATTCAAATTTGGCACTTCATGTCCTGCCTTCACACCTTTGCATAGGTTGATCCCCATACCTGGAATGTCTTTTCTTACTTTTTCCTCTTAGAATATTTCACCTCATTCATATTCTTAATATCCTTATCTCATGCATCTCCTTATACAGAGACCTTTCTCTGATTCTTCCAGTTGTTAATGCTCCTCAAATTACCATGTATTTACTTTTCTATGTATGATATATGTCCCCAGGAATATGTTACTTCTTTGAGGACAGGGACTGCTATTTCTTAGCATAGTGCTTTGCATATATTAAATTCTTAATAAATGCTTATTGATTTGAATGAGACCAAATCTTCATTATAAATTCTGATATCTGTGTGTATTAAAAATAGATGTTTGTGCCCCCAGATTCTTTTCAAAGAAACCATAACTACCCCCAAACCTTTGTTTTAAAAGAAGTTTTATAAGAGAATTCCCTGAATGTTTTACTATTTTGAAAACTCCAATTCAGGAAAATTAAGCCTGATAGAGACTGAGGTTGGAAGCAAGATTAAAAAAATGTTTTGTCAAGGTTTTAATATATACTCTGGGCTCAGGGGTGTATAGTACATAATTCAGTTAAGAAGAAATAAAAGGCGTTTGGGAAGCAATCTAAGAAAAACATGGATTTTCTTTCCAAAGAAAATGGTTAAGTAAAATAAAAGATATTAAACTTGTTTAAGATCTGGATTAGCAATTAATGGGGAGAATTTAGGTGACATGCTGCCTGGAGGTGAGGAAGAGAAAATGGCTTTTTCAATCTATGAATAGAGCAAAAATTTCAGCCATACTTTAAATGTGGGTCAGAGCAGGCTGGAAGATGGATGAGGATAAGGTTGGCTAACCTCCCACAAGGTAAATTCTCACAATGCCAGATGACTTGAGAGAATGAACCAAGGCTGAGTAGATGGTATAATGATGCCAGGGCATGTGCCATTCCCCTTGCTGAGTTTAGTCTTGTTTGATGTTCATGCCTTGGCAGAATATATGCCATAGTATTATAAATCTGGAGCTGGAAGGGACCTCACAGGCCATCTAGTTCAACCTCTTTCATTTTATCAATGAGGAAATTGGAGTCTAGAGAGGTTAGATGACTTACCTAAGTTCATACAGATAGTAAATAACAAAGTCAGGATTAGAGCCCAGGTCCTCAGACCTGGAAAGATTCAGTTCCCTTTTCTCTGTATCACATCTTCTCATAACTCTTCTTTTCCTCTCTGTTCTTTATCTTTAATTTCTTTCATCTCACATTCTCTGACTTTCCCAATATTCTATCCTCCACTATTCCTCTGGTCCTCTTGACCCATTTATTGTTTGTGTCTTCCTACGTTCTCTTCTGTTCTAGTTCTGCCATTCTTATCAATCTTTTTCTCTACTGAGTTTGGACTCTGTTTGTTGGGTCAGGTACAGGCCTGGGAGAACTGGATAGCCAGGTATAAGGTACCTCTTTCTTCTAAGGCTTCTAATTCTGTTAATTTTCCATTAATTTGAAAAGATCTAGTGCCACAGGGAGACTCAGAACATACAACCTCCCATCACTCCCATCACCAAAAACATGCATAACCAGGGATGTATGGTAAATATTTAACAATCACCCCCCCCCCATATGGATGCTAGTCACACTTTAAAATTTAATCTTCATTTTATCCATCAATTTATTAAGTCCAGGCAATCAACAAAACAATAAATCAAGTCCTGATTTGTAGCCTTTGCTGTTTTCTCAAGTGCAAATATTCATGCTGAAAATTTAACAATCATTTCTTTTGAGCTGGTTCCAGTACACAAAAGCAGGTTACCATACTCTTCTACTAAGGACTGCATGGGGTTGAGAGCATTTGTGAGTTATGGAGATACAAGGTCAGGGCCATGGTGGGAGAAATCTCCAGGGAATGAAAGTAACAATGCATATCTAGAATTTCTCTAAGTGAGGCTGCTCTAGTTTTCCTATGAGCAAAAGTATAGGAACTGGTTCATGTGATGTTCAGTCATTTCTATAGTGTCTGACTTTCCCCCCCAAACCTTTATTTTCTCTCTTAGTTGTTACTAAGAATACAGAAGGGCAAGGGCTAGATAAATGGAGTTAAGTGACATGCCCAGGTTCACCTGGCTAGAAAGTATCTGAGGCCAGATTTGAACTCATGAAGATGAGTTTTACTTATTTCAAGCCTAGTGCTCTATCCCCTGTGCCACCTAGGAACTGGATTTATGACTTATTTGATATTAAGAAATGCTGGATGAGGAAATGCTCTCTCTCTATGAAGATGCACCTACTCTGCAGTTTAGTCTTAGTTCCCTATGGCATTTGAGAAGCTAGATGCCTTGCTCAGGTTAACATAATCAGTCTGTGTCAGAAATGAGACTTGAACTAGGTTTTCCAGACTTCATAGATAGATATCCATCCGTTATCCTATACCACATTTTCTCTATGAATGAGCAAAAAATTTCTTAGTGTCCCACAGAGTCCTGAGCAATGTCTGAATAGAGTCAGGTATCCCTGAAGGATTAAAATATAGAAACTTATGTGTTCTCTATGTGTCCCATGATTTTTTTTCTGTATTCTGAATGTGTAGTCCTAATTTTGAAATGTTGTCTTTGTTCTGTGTTCATTCTCATTAAGTTCACTAAAAAGAATGCCAGTACTTACTGGCAGGCATGACCTCAGGGTTCCTGGATACTTTCTCCCAAGATGCAGATCACCACCTACCTACCTCTTCTCATTCTCTGCTTCTTCACATTATCCCTCAAATCCTCCAGGGCAGCTTATCTCCTGTTGGTGTCTGTCACCTAATTCTCACCTGTGGCTCCAAGAAACGGTACTATATGCAGCAGCCACAAGCTAGGAAAACCATCTCTGCAGATGGTCTAAACCAGGTTGAAAGTTACAGATAGGACTTGAACCATTGGTGATTTATAGGGACGTCTAACCCAAACATGTGAAGACTTTCCCAATGGCATGGATGCTTGAGAACAATTTGTTCTAAGACCATGCCTCCTGATTCTGCCATACCATCATTCATGAGGTAGTTACAACTGATTTCATCATCCCCCTTTTATTTTTTCAAATAGGAAATTGGTGCTGAGGGTGGCTACTGTGGCCTAGTCAAGGTAATAATACTTGCATATCTGAGTTGTCATTGAACCCAAGGCATCTTTATTCCAAATCCACCATTTTAGCCTCTTGGTCATGCTATTCAGCCCATGTACAAATTACTGGACTGGCTACCACTTTTATTTTTGTTTTTTGTCATTTAAAAACTGTGTCAACACCTAAAATTAACTAATGTGACTATTTCAAAGAAATGAGAACAGACAAATCTCACATTACCTATGGAAGGCAGAAAGCCATGCTTTATCTTGATTTTCCATATAAAGTTGGAAGAACTTTGGAGTTTGAAGGGTTCTTAGAGGTCTTTTAACACAACCCCATCATTTTATAGACAGGGAAACTTGAGACCCTGAGAGGAAAGTTGTGGGTTGCCCAGAGTCATGAAACTATTAAAAGGCACAACTGGGATAAAAATCCATTATACTATATGGTCATGGACTTCTTTACTATATCCACAAATCATATGTCTATTTAGAACTCTCCCACCAAATGTGAAACATGTGACCCATTCCAAGTATTAGAGGGACAGATTATTAATATTGAATTCATTTTGCTCAAGGCTAAATAATGAGAAGTTTTCTCTCTTTTTTTGGGGGGGGGTATTCTTCTCTCACTTTCTGCCTACTCCTTATATGCAGTGCACTCAAGGCCCTCATGATACCCACCATGGGATCTCACCCATGCCTGCCTTCCCAAATCAACAGCCTGTGCTCCCAAATCATCTGTGTTTGCCTACTTACTTATACTGTATACCTGAATTTCAACTGAATCTGTGAATTCTGCTGTACAAGAGATTCCTGATCAGGAAATTCTCTCTACCAAAGCAGATCAAGACCTCCTATATAATTTATAGTCCTAGAGAGTTATCTGGGGTATTGGGAAGGTAAAGAGTTTCCCAGACTTACATATCCAGTATGTCAGTGGAAAGATTGAAACCAGGTCTTCCTTTTCTCCAAGGCAAACCCTTTATCCACTATGCTACCACTTTCCATTACATATATGTATACATATTCATATGAGGCATATGGGGTTTTCAGGGAGGACTAGTACCCCTGGTATGAGAATTTGCTGAGCTATTTTCAGGGCTACTCATCCACTTTTGGTGTCCATCTTTCATTCAACTCTCACCTGTGGCACAAGGGCTACACTTTGATAAAATCATTTCATCAGATGGGTTAAACCAGGTTGAGGGAAACTGATAGACCTCAGACCTGTCAGTGAGTTAGGGGGATGCCAACATAGGGGGGAAAAAGGGTTTATTTTAAAAGGGTTGGACTGGATTATTTAAGAGTGTCGTTGCCAGGAATTTAATTTATTCTAAAGAGATTTATTTACAGTTTATTTACAAAATGTAGAAAGAGTGAAGTAAGAAAATTAAAGAGAAGTTAGGGTAAGATATTTAAGTCTCTTTCAAGAAGTAAGTCTCTCCTGAGGCTAGTTTTTTTTGTTTTTTAGAAAATTCAGCAGTTAAGAGTCAGCTTTTCATTCACCACATGTCAGTTCAAAGGAAGAGATCTTAGAAAAACCTCACCAGGAACAGGGTTTCGGGTCCAGCCTCCACTCCAAAGAATAAAGAACTGTCAGTAGAACTGCACTCAAGAAGTTGTTACTCCCTTTTAAAGACACTTCCTGTGCCTTCCCCTAATTCTACATCTACCAATCACAGTTGAAGCCCTGCTTTAGGACTGCCCAGGAGGCAGCCAGTTGATTCTGATTCATCACCCACTATTGTACATGTGGGTCATAGATATCCCCCACCCAAGTGTGAATGGGATGTTTACACCTTTGGTGATTAAATGTAAAAATAGGCAGGAGTTACAATTTAATCTTCACAATCAGGGGAGAGTTAATTATTTTCCTTTTCACAATTGGGGAGAGTTAAATTTAATCTTCACACCAACTTCAGAGATGTGATATCTTCCTCTGGTGGCATGAGAAGATGAGAACAGTTTGTTCCAAAGGTCATGAAGGTAACTAAAGCAAGTGCTGTGGAGTGCTCAAAGATGTCCAGGTCATCCATTGCCTCCTGGGCCATCATGAGTTTTCCTGACTTTTGTCCAGCCACTGGACTTCAGTGACTGGAAGAGAGAGTGAGGCTGATAACTTGGTTTCACTCTGCCTTATTTAAAATCTAATTCATGCATGAGTTAGGATATGACTCTGTGATATCACTGGTCTTCTTTGACAACAAAGGACAAATAATACCCAGAATACTGGAAGCCTTTCTCTATGTCTTAATATGTCATTCAATACTGGTACAATATTTATTTTAACCCCCTTCATCTTATGACATGATTAGCCCACTTCATTAGCTTCTTCTTTGCACATATCAGATGCTCAAGAAATGGTTTTGAAATAGTTCATTTCCTGGATAAAATCCTTTATGCCACTTCTTGAATGCAAGTCATTGTGTATATATACTATAACTAATGAGTCACTTGAAATTGTGGGGAGGAAAATTGTAGGCAGGCAGACCATTTAGGAAGTGAAATGTAAGATTAAAATTAATATCCAATAACTCCAAGTGTTATATTTTATAAGATTTATTAATAATCACTTGAAGTAAAGGAAATAGAAAGAACCTGAGTAAAGAGAAGTTTCCCGACCCTGATAGCATGAGAAGAGAGAGAGAGAAGGAGGAGTTACAGAAACTTTATCTCCAAAACGTATGGACATAATGTGAAGACGAAAGTGGGATGCTGGGAAATGGAGTTTTTAGTGTAGAAGATTCTAATTCTACAGATTCCAATACCTTGTAAATTTGGTATGATGAGGGAAATGCTGGGTGATGACGTGCTCTGTAAAGGTTAAGCACTATACAAATAAAAGATAGTATTATCTTGTTTTCTTTGTATTATTCATAGTACCTAGCACAATAGTAGGCACCCAGAAGGGTCTTGGAAAATTACAATCATTGAATTAAAAGTTGTAAGTTACATATTTGAGCACTGATCAATCTAGGATATTTAGGTCCAAAAGACTCAGCAGGTCTCTTGATTGCCAGATATTGAGTTCATTCAATTAACACAGATGATGATAATATCTTGATTTGCATATTGCTTGTATCTTTTGAAAGTACCTTTATAGCCATCATTTCATTTTATCCTTGCAATAATCCTGGGAGGTAGACAGGGCAGATGGTATCCTGCTTTTACAGATTTGGAACCTAAGGCCCATTGAAGTTAGGTGACTTGCCTGTGGGTGAGAGGATATTGTGGAAAGATTAAAACTACATATGGCTCATGAATTACCAGTCCACAAAGAAGGCAGACCTTAGTTTTGTTGAGCTTACTCTCAGAATATATGTGAGATAAGAGACTTAATATCTGCTTAACTTCCTCATTTTTATAGGTAAACTGAGGTCTAATAAAGGTTAGGTGATTTGTCTACCAATAAGCTAGTGACAAAATCAGGATTATAACACAGGTCTAACAATCCTCATTCCAAAATTCTTTTTACTAAATCATACCATCTTTCTTATACACATGCTCTGAGACACATTCAACAAATGTAAACAGAATTTAGAAAAAGAGTGATTTCTGAAACACACTAAATTTCCTTAAAATTAATACTTTTCACCCCTCTATTATTCACAAATAACTTCCTCCAATCCTCAGATAGAATTGTTCTTTATAAAGAAGTATGGTAGCTAGGGGGCACAGCGGATTAGAGAGCTGGGCCTGAAGTCAGTGACTCATCTTCCTGAGTTCAAATCTGGCCTCAAACATTTATTAGTTGCAGAACCCTAAGCAAGTTACCATAAGAAATCACCAAAAAAACAACAACCCTGAAAATACTTAGATGAAATGACAAAAAGCAAAATGAGAAGAACCAGGAGAACAATGTACAAAGCAACAACAATAATGTATGATGATCTACTGTGAATTACAACTATTATACACAAGGCAAGGATCCAGGACAACTCCAAGGGATTCATGAAGAAAAAGGATATCCATTGCCATAGAAGCCATAGATGGAGTCTGAATGCAGAGTGAAACCTATTATTCTTTGCTTTATTTCTTCCATGAATTTTTCTGTAGGGTAAACAATGTGTCTTGATTCAGAACATGATGAACATTGAAATATGCATTATATGATAATATATGTACAACCTAAATCATGTTGCCTGTCTTCATGGGGAGTGGGGAGCTGCGAAAAGAAGGGAAAAAGAATGAGAGATTTTTGAACATAGCTAACGTGAGAATTTGTTTCTTTTGGATGAGTATATTTATGATAATTTATTACATATTTATAACAAATCATATGTATTATATTATTGTAGATTATATATTATATTGTCATATATAAAAATAAAATAAATGGCAGTACTCCAAACCAACACATCAATCATGTCTGCTATTATGTGCCTCTTTCTGCCATGGTAGTTCATTACTACTTCTCTAGAAAGTGGAAAAAAAAATTATGTTTCTATATTAGTCATATGTAGGTAAAGCAAATCATTAAAAGAACTCAAGTTTTGATATCTTTTAGTGTTATTTTCCTTTACATCATTATCATTATCATTTTTACCATGATCATCATCACTTTGATTTTAATCAGTTCACATATGTATTCCCAAGAAGCACTTAAATTGAGAAATATTATAAAGATTAATAGTAATTTTTTATATTGAAACAAAAAGGATTCAAAACATTTCTTTAAGTAACAGCTCACTTAGTACCAAAGTGTTTATATATTATTAGTTCTTTTGAAAGGCTTGAGAGAGAGAATAAATCATAAAAATAAATTTTTGAAGACATTGCCTACTCATATAATCAGACATGAAGATCTATTCAATGAGAATATCTGTCAATGAGAACAAAAGATTTATTCTACATGATGTAGAGGAGCAGAATGTTAGAGCTGACTCCAAGAGGTGTGTTGAAGTCAGCTTAAACCAAACAGTTGTTAAATTTTCAATGAGATTGTTTCTACTTAAGAAACTGGGAAATGCTGTAAATCAGAACTTGAGTAATTATTTTGTTGATTGTCTAGATTTAAGAAAATAAAAGAGATGACAGAGAATGATAGAGAAAATGTTGATACAAATTAAACTTAAAAATGTAGTGGAATATTCCTCCCACCCCTCCAACTAGTAGTTAAACATTTATTAGCACATTTCTGGCTTAGAGGGACTTTAGAGTACAACCTTCTCATTTAGCAAAGGAGGGAAAAGGGACATAGGCTTGGCCAGGGTTAATAGCTAGTTGGTGACACGGCAGGCATTAGGACCTCCATCTTTCTGAGTGCTACATCTTATGTGGGAGTTTGCTTCTTAAGTGAATGGGTATAGCAAAGCTTATGTTTAATTGAAATTACCATTGAAAATCCCTTAAATTGCCTAAACAGTGGTAGTTTGAAAGAGGTTAGAGTCTTTTTAAAAGAAAGAAGAAGACTGTATTAGGGAACAAATGGAGCTGAGATAGTTAAAGAGATACATTTAGTTTTTTGACACTCCCAGCTATGGTACTTACTGATCTGGGGAGAGATAGAAACCAAAACATTTTTTCAAATGGAAGGAAAAAAATACATAAAGACTTTGCTTATTTTAGGGAGTGTATCATGTGATTATTGGTGAAAAATAGTTTTGAAAGAGTTTTCCACTTGAGTGTGATTGATTGAAGGCTGATTAAATCATCACATAGCTACTTCTTCCTGCTTGTCCATGAAGGAAGAGAGGGGTTGTTATGCAGTTGTTTCAATCATACCTGACTCTTCATGACCTCATTTTGGGTTTTCTTGGTGTGCCATTTCTTTCTCAAGCTAATTTTACCAATATGTAAACTGAAGCAAACCAGGCTGTGACTTGTTCAGGGTCACACAGCCCTTAAGTGTCTGAGGATGTATTTGAACTCAGGTCTTCCTGACTCCAGAGCCAGCACTCTATCCACTATGCCACCTAACTACCCTCAAGAGGGGATTTAAAGAGAGTCAAAGGGAAATCAGTTTTCCAGTTGATTAGGGAGTCAAGGAAGGTCAGCTAAGCCTATTCACTCTTTAACTCTAAAATGAAGAGGTCATCTATAGGTATGATGAAAAGGAATTTGTAGAGTCACACTTCATGCAAAAAGATATTTATGCTATGGAAGACTCTTTGAAGTTTGGACTAAAAGAGGGAACAGTGGACTCATATTTTTCTGCTCTGTATTTCATGCTCTGTCTTGAGTCTCATTGAGTGGAATGGCAGATGGCCTCACACTTTTAAATGATTTTTTCTATCTTTCATTATATTTTTGTTTTTCTATGCTAAGCTGCAAATCACATCTGCCTAAGTTATTTCATGCAAAATACAAATCCACTTTGCACCATATAGATATTTTTCCAAACCCAGATGTTCATGCATTGTGAAACTCATTTCTTTGCTCATCAGAACCACCCTTCATACCTAGTGATCCAATTAGTGTTGCAGAAGGATTGACAGAGAACCTACCAACAGTGTATCTGTCTCCTTGTTAGAGTCCTTAAAAATACTATATCCTGGAAGCCCCTCCCTTGTCATTTGTCAGAGGATATAGGGGCAGTAGGGGCATCAGTAACACAAGATCACCAGTTGATTTTCTTCCCAAACTCATGCCCTTGCTCCAATATCATCACTGTGAGAAAAACTGAGCATTGTAATTTGGCTGTCCAAAGAGTCCATTTAGTTCAGCTTCCCTAGACTGAATTTGAAAGGGAGTGCCTTCTCGTTCTCTTCTTGTCATATGTGTTGACTTAGGAGCCATTCTTTGTAGTTTTCCCACATGGTATTTACTTTGGTAGGGGCCACTGGGGCCTTGTTTTGGTGTGGTGAATTTATAGGGCATTTGAGATCATTTACCATCCTTCAGTGGGGTAGATTGTTGTTTTGGAGTTTCAGTCATTTCTGACTCTTTGTGATCCTACTTGGAATTTTCTTTTGTTTCTTTTTTTTCAAGATCTTTAATTCAATGATATTTTATTTTCCTAATTACATGTAATAATTTTCCTATGTATTACAAAATAATAGATCCAAATCATCTCCTCCCTCCCCCAACTTTGAGATGGTAAGCAATTTGACTTGAGTCATACATGTATTATCATATAATACACACTTCCACATTGCTCATTGTAAGAGCCAAATTGCTAACAGCTTGATGGATTATGGAGAAAGCAAGAGAATTCCAGAAAAACTCCCTATCTATTTCTGCTTTATTTACTTCACTAAAGGCTTTGAGTATGTGGTTCACAAAATACAGCAAGTCTTCAAAGATGTGGAAGTACCAGATCATCTTATCTCCTGAAGAACCTACATGCAGATTAAAAAACAATTGGAAATGAACATGGAACAACTGATCATTTCAAGATTAGAAAAGGACATTGAGATTGTATATTGTGACCTTATTTATTTATTGTTTATCCTTCATTTTTTAAAAGAAGACGAAGGATGTGATGAGGTGACGAGTGATGTGTCAATTTGCTTGTGAATTCGATTTTAATGAGGCAGAGTTGTACAAAATTGTCAATTTCACTCTTTTTTTAGAATAATTGAAATTCAGAGGCAAAACAAAAGTCGGGATGACTTTTGTCAAAGCCAGGGATTCAGTGAATGATCTTGCAGTCTTCAATGTCTGACCAAGTTCTAAGATCTCTATAATGTTTGCTTCAACTGCTTTCATGGCTATTGTTCTCATCTGCCCTTTCTACCAGAAGAATTCTTCACTTGCTTGGGGTAAACATCTCATACACCTTTCCTTTTGTCCACTTTAAAATTTTTTTTTATTTGGTCAATTTCAAACATTATTCCTTGGTTACAAAAATCATATTCTATTTCTACCTCTCCTCCCCCAACCCTTATATAAGATTTATATTATATATTTTTGTTATTTTATTTTATATTTATATATATTATTTTTATTATATATATAAATATGCATATATTTATATATAAAATATATATTAATTTATATTATAATATAATAGTTATATAATAGCCGATGCACAATTCCACTGGTTTTTACGTGTCCTTGATCAGAACCTATTTCCATGTTTTTGGTGTTTGCACTAGGATGTTCATTTAGAGTCTACATCCCCAATCATATCCCCTCGAACCATGTATTCAAGCAGTTGTTTTTCTTTAGTGTTTCTGCTCCCACAGTTTTCCCTCTGAATGTGGATAGTGATTTTTCTCATAGATCCCTCCAAGTTGTTCAGGATCACTGCATTGCCACTAATGGAGAAGTCCATTATATTCGATTGTACCACAGTGTATCAGTCTCTGTGTACAATGTTTTCTTGGTTCTGCTCCTTTCACTCTGCATCAGTTCCTGGAGGTTGTTCCAGTTCACATGGAATTCCTCCTACTTGGAATTTTCTTGCAAAGATGGTGGGGTGACTTGTCATTTTCTTCTTCAGCTCATTTTACAGATGAAGAAGCTGAGACCCAAGCTAAGTGACTTGAAAGTTTCTGAGGCCAGCTTTGAATTCAGGTCCAATACTCTGTCCATTGCCCCACCTTGCTGCCCTCAGTTGTGAAAAAAATTAGCATCTAGTTAACAATATGATTATCTAAGATAAGAAGCTAGTAGGTGGAATGCTGGGGTGAGCTTTTCCTCTTCTCTCTTCTGTTCCATCTTCTCTCATGCACCCTAATCTTGTCCAGCACCTTCCAGTGGAGAGCTTCATGTCACTTTCCAGGAGCACGGTTTGTGGTACTCAACTTGAATACAAATATTTTTAACTATGGCTCTGTTTCACTCTTTAAGCAAACTGAGGGACTTTAAGGGACTTTAAGCTGGACACTATGGACTCAGAGCCAGATGGATACTTAGAAATTATCTAGAGAACAACTTCTTACCATCTTATTAAGTGCTCAGTGTATTAGTACAATATTTTCAATATAACCTTTGCTAGGACATACAGAAAAAAAGCTTTGTAAACCAGGAATTTATAGTCTAGTTGGCAGAATAATAATAATAATAATAATAATAATAATAATAATAATAATAATAATAATAATAGTTGGCTTGATAATAAAGAAGTGCCAAACCATGATGTAATGACTTTTTGAGCACCATACGGGTTCTAAGGAGGTGAGGATTCAAAAATTGTTATTTCAATTCTCTTTCCTGGCAAATTGACTTAGAATTTCTAAAAGAAATTTTTGTTTTACCCTCTTTCCTAGGGGTCTGGCTTGCCTTCAGAATGGAGTTTGCACAGCTTCTCTTTACTGTAGGTTTTGCCCAAGAGAAATATTTCTATCCCCAGAGGCTTACAAATTGCTAACTGACAGAACCTAACTGAATTAAGTAATTAGAGGAATGGATCCTTAGAGCTCTTAAAATGTTGCCTGTAATTAGTGAAGAGGTGCTTTATCTTTCAACTGACAAGAGTACAGGAGAGCATGAGACTTGCTAGAGCAGACCATACCACTCAATCGAGGAACATTTTGTAGGCCTGGTTTCATCTAAGCCCAGGAACTACTTTTAGAACCAACACAGATTGGACAGCTCGGGACTCCTAACATTATTATAGCACATGAACAACCGTAATGTTCACTGGTAGCAGTGTTGTCACTTCTAAATGGAGGTAAAAATATTGATCTATGATATTAAAAAGTTGAGCTTCTCATATAGGCTATATATGGCAGGGGATGGAGTTTAGGTAGTGGTCTGTAGGGGAGATGAAGAATATAAAGGAAAAGTCCATATAGTCATCATGAAATCCAGGAGAGATTTCCGAGAGAAATAAGAAAATAAAATGAAATATGTAAGTGGAGATATCCATTAGAAGGGTTTTTTTTTTGAGGTCTTAAAGCATAGGCTCATTGAGTACTTATTGGGTATGTTGTAGAAGGAATTCGTTTTTCAGAGATGAGTTAGATTTGATGGCATCTGAGATGCCCATCTGAGATATAGTAGAAAGAATACTGAACTCTTTTAATGTTACTCAGTGTCACAGGACTAGGGTTGAATACATCAAGGAGACATTAGTAATCTCCATGTAATAAATAAAGTGCCCAGGTTGAGTGTGGGTAGTGAAGACCCAAACAGAACCAGAACTTAGAAAGTGATTTTGATTAGTATTAATCTGAGAAGGCCCGTAATAGGAGTTCAAATGAATTGGTAGGGATTAGACTATCATCAGTAATGAGCAGAGATCCTTATAAAATGTTGGCAGATGTTTTCAGTTTAATTTATTGTCTTTAAATTTCATCTCTAAGTATTCTTGGAATGATCTCTTCTAGTTAAGTCTTCTAAAGGGATATAAATGATACTTTTTCATGTTCCTCCCCTATAGTGCCTTGGCAAATGAATAGATCTTCAAAATGGGTGTTGCTTTTGGCTGCTGTAAACCTCTTGTGAGAAAGGAGATCAAGTGTTTGCTGATTGATGGGGCAGAAGTCCTGTCAACACTATAAGCTAAGAAATCAATGCCATTATTCTCTTCTATTTTCCATATTTGGGAAATAGCCACTTTAAATAGGGGGAGTTAGAGCTGTTGTAATTATACTTTTGTCTTTTCTCCTAGTTTGGTTTAATTTTGACCTTTACTCTGCTCACTGCAAGAACTAGTTCAGATATAATTCCCAGTTTACTAACCATTTATTAAATATCATTGATTTTTTGGTGGTGATATCATTTGATAGTCATCTTTTCTGATTTTATTCCTGAAAAAAATATTTATTATATCATAGTACAGTGGAAAGAGCATGCAATTTAGAAGGTTAAAGAAACCGAGATCAAATCCATGTTCTTCCATTTCCTGACTGACTGAACTAACTTCTCCAGTTCTCAATTTTTTCATCTGTAAAATGACCTTAGGGTCACTTCCAAACGTCAGTGCATACTGTGCCAAGCCATTGGGCATCTATATTTCTTAATTTCAAGCATATCCCAAATCATATGCTCCATTTCCCTTTCCTGTGCCTCATTTTACATTTTTACATTGAAGTCTGGATTATCTAGGCAGTGTGATGAAATGGCTAGAGAACTGTTCTTGGAGCCAGTGAGATTTGGATTTAAATCCCATTTCAGACAATGACTAACTGTGTAATGCTGTGCAACGCACCTAACTTCCTTGAATCTCAGTATCCTCATCTATAAAATCAGGATGGTTATAACACAAGGTTGATGTGAAGCTCAAATGAGCCAATGCTTTTAAATAACTTTGTAAACCTTGTTGTGCCCTGTTTGTGCAATGTTATATTGCCTTGCCTTTTGAACATTTTGTCATGTTCTTTGGGGTATTACTCTGCTTCTTCAAACTTTGCAATAAAATTTCTGGCATAAACTGAAAATATTTTCCAGATTGCTTCTTTACCTATGCTGATTATGGGTGCTGCCAAGCAAGATCACTAAGTATTGTAGGAAATGATATTTCCTGGATACATAATGAAATTATGTTATCCAGGTCCCATAAGGAGAACATAAAGGATACCTGTTGAGTCATCCTTCCATTTAGCTGCAACTGTTTTAGGTTTCCCAGTTTCATTTAAAGTGATATAGCATTAGCCACTTCCTAGCTGTGTGACCCTGGGCAAGTCACTTGACCCCCATTGCCTAACCCTTACCATTCTTCTGCCTTGGAGCCAATACACAGTATTGACTCCAAGACAGAAGGTAAAGATAAAGTGATATATCATTGTACAGGAGGTTCCCACATATAAAATTTTAAGGTGTGTAGATGTGTTTTTCTTTGAAGAGAGCCTCACCTTCAGTGTAGACAAGATTGTAGGAAAGAGTTGGGCTGGTTGTAAGTATAAGCCTATATCACCACCACCACTACTACTACCACTTCTACTGCTACTTCTATTACTACTACTACTGCTACTACCACTACTGCAACTACTACTACTATTACCACTACCACTACTACTACTACTACCACTGTAAAGGATAATTTTTAGGGTTGTGATTTAAAATCTAAATTAATTTGGTTGCCAAGGAAATCCCATAATAAAATACCCAAGTCAGCTGGAAGTTTCTGGTGATCTTAATTAATATAGAGGAAGGAATTTAAAGAGAAGGAGGGAATAGGATATAGGATTTCTCCTGCCTGGTCTGTGCTAGGGGGAGTTTTAAAATCCCCGCCTCTAGGTCTCTGAAGAAGATAAGAGGCTTCTAAGAGGGTAAAGTTGGAAAGTAAAGGAGGAAAACTCAGCCAGAAACTCACCACCAAAACAGACAATAGCTTGTAGTCATGCTACGATGCCAAAAGGCCCAGCACGCTGCTGTCAGCCAATTCTCTGCGCAAAAGGTACTGGAGAGAGGAATTGAGCCAATATATAGCCAATATACCTTTCACCCTTGTGTCCCCTCCTCTAAATGCCCATTCTTTAGTTCTCGTCTCCTTTGATTGGATAATATCTTAAGATTTACTTAACACTTCTTTGTTAAGTTCACCTTTTGTTAGTTACTTGACCTTTTTGTGATTAATTTAACCTTTATAGTTAACTAACACATTTTTGTATTAAGATCTTAAAAGAGACTTAGCTTAAAGTTTTAGCTTCACTATAAGGTATGAGTTAAGTACCTTCATTGTTCAATCAGGAGATTACAACTTTATTTTCCCCTAAAGTACAGTCTAAGTAGGGTGGAGTAATTTAGAGTTCCCAAGACATTCCTGATTTTGTTAAACTAGGTATCTTCATTGTTAAAATCAGGAAATAGCTAAATCCAATCTTCACACCATTACCACTACTACTACTACTACCACTACCATTACTACTACTACTACTACTACTACTACTACTACTACTACTACTACTACTACTACTACTGCTGCTGCTGCTGCTGCTGCTGCTGCTGCTGCTGCTGCTGCTGCTGCTGCTGCTATTCTACTACTATTACTTCTAGCCTTTCTAAAATACCTAGGATGTGTCAGGCATTGTGCTAAGTGCTTTACAAGTCTTATAATTTTATCTTCACAACAACAATGGGAGATAAGTGCTATTATGATTCTTATTTTACAATGAAGGAAATTGAGGCCACATAGCTAGTAAGTGTCTGAGATCATTGTAACTTGGCTTTTCCTGACTCTAGACCTAGTTCTCTGTTTGCTATACTGTCCCCTTCAGACCCTCCCTTGTAAATATAAAGGATTTAAGAAATGTTTTTCTCCAGCAAGATGTTTAGTGGGTGGGCACCCTAAGGTGACACGACTCATTCATTTTCTAGCCTTTGCTCCCATTTCTTTAGCAAGAGTATATTTCTATTTTGATCTAGGGGCATGTGTATACATGTAAACATGCACACATATAAGCACACACATCTATTATATTACTTATAAACAGTTGCCTGGGCTCTTTGAAATTAATAGAATTTAATGGCTATTTCTCCTGAACTCAGCTCTTTCTTAAAAGGAGAGAGAATTGTTCACCAGTTTAATGGCGATAACTATGAGCTTTGAGAAAATTTCTTTTCTAATATCTGAGTGTTGAAAAGCTAAGCTTTCCTTTCCTACCTTAGCTTTTCCTTTTCCCCCCTCTATCCCTTATTTTCTCCCTCCCTTCCTTCTCCTCCTCCTCTTCCTTCTCCTTCTCCTTCCTCTTCCTCTTTCTTTTTCTTTTCCTCCTCTTTTTTTCTCTTCTTCCTCTTCTTTTTCTCTTCCTCCTCCCTCTTTCTCCTCTTCCTCCTTGTTCTTCTCTAGAAACCCCTTCAAAATCAATCCCAGGTTTCCACATCCAAAAAATATCACTGAATTTGAGATCTCTAGTACAGCATGTATTTGTGTCTCCCATCTCCACAGAAGTTCTCACAATGCAGGCATTATGGTGAGAATATAAATATGGTTGTCATTCAAGCTCACTGAAAATTGGTTTATATTTGGAGTACCAACAGTGAAATTAATATTTATACTGATTGTGTCTGTTGATTCAGCTTTTCCATTGCAAAGACTTTATCATAAAGGTATCATGTTATAGAATACAAAAATATTCATGACCACTTTATTTGAAAAAGCCAAGTATTATAAACCACCTAAACTCTCAGCCATTGAAGAATGACTGAAGAAATAATGCCTCATTAATGTAATTGAATATCATGGTGCTTTAAAAATGATAAAGTCCAATTCAGAACAATACAACATGCATTTAAAAAGCATTTTCTACATATTCTATGCCAGCCATTAGGAATGTATATAATACCATGGCTAAAAATGAAACTACCCCTTTTCTTAAGGATTTTACATTCTATAGACTATGAATGTGAGGAATGAAAAGAAATGAGGGGAAAATGAAGTAATAGAAAATAACACCAATAGAAGCAAGACAATATACCCATTGAGTATTTTAAAAAAAGGAAACAAAGTCAATGGTAGTGGGACTTTAGAAGTTATTGAAAACACACACATAGGAAACACTTTTGTTCAATTATACTTCATTAAAATATGTATTCTATTTGTGGTTTTATGTATTTTAACCCTTATTTTGTATATTTATTTATTTGTTTTTATTTATGTGAATTAAGTTAATAAAAAAAAGTTTGTAGATGGTCCCCAAACTAGGATGAATAGCATCTTCTGTCTCCCTTATTGCATCTCTTATTAACCATCACTATGGAAATGGAAGGGGATAGCACAGGACTAAGAAATTTCTTGTGGATGCAATCAATTCCAAGTTAATTTTTTTATGCATGTGTGAGGTGTCAATCTATCAAATAACATGTCTTTAATGAACACTTATTTATGGCCAGTACTCTCTGAGAGGTGATGTATGGATAAAATGATGAGTAAAATATATGATTACTACTCAAAAGGAATTTATAGTTCACATAGGGAGACCAAACTATCAATAGTAAAGACATTACATGTTAAACTGTGTAGCACTAAATGTTACTTGGGTTCACAGAGAAGTTTTGGGCTTGAATAACTTGACAGGCCATGGGACCAAACCTCCCCCTTTGCCCCCAATCTCTACTGAAACTAACAGGCCCCACCCCATACAACACCTGGCATAAAATTAAGACTGTCTATTCCTCTCCTATCCTGCATGGCTAGGCAGCAGCCTGGGAATTGCTGCCCCCCCTCTCCCCTCAGACCAAGATTCTCCACCCTCTCAGGATCATCCAGTGAGCTGAACCCAAGTAGCTCACCTTGACCAATAGAGACAATCAAGGTTAGCTCATCCCTGACAACCACCCTATAAGAAGCTAAACCCATCTCCACTCAGGTGGAGACTAGGCAGCCATCTTTACTGGTGCTGATCTCCTCCTGATGCTCCTCTCTGACACTTTTTCCCCACAGGAAATGGTGATCTCCCCCTTGCCCCTCCCTTCTCTTCTCCCTCTAGGGGTCTCCATGGTTACCTCTCCTGGCACTGGATCTCTCCTCCTTTATATTTCAATATTGGTGGTTTTCTTTATAATCACATATTTTATTTTATGCATTTAAAAATTATTCAGAAGTGGTTCAATAGCTTTACTAGTCTGCCAAAAGGGCCTATGACACAAAGGCTAAGAACTACAAATCTACAAGATATTTTAAAAGAAGAAATTAAGGAATTTGCAACTGTTTTGAACATGAAAGAAAGGGAAGAGTCCCAGGACTCCATTCTTAAAGATATAACGGGCCAGTGGCTGAAAGAATGATGGCACCACTGTCAAATAGGTTATCTAATAATGGAAGTTAATGATAAGAATAGCCTTCTTCTCCAATAACTCTGGGTCCTCCCAGTGGAGTTGAGCAATTAGACATATCACATCTAATAATGCAATTCTGTCAAATGCTATTAATAAATGACCATTGGTGAATTAAATGGTAGCTATAATCTTTTATTGAGTAAGAAAACTAGAAAACTCTTTCTTTGAAAGAACATATAATTTAGAGAGGGAGAAAGAAACCCCCAACATAAACAATAAAACCTTTAAATATGTATCAGTGAATAATGGAGATGAATTCTAGCTGGGTAGGAAAAATCCTGGTTAGATTAAATGACCTCTGAAGTCCCTGCTACCTCTAAATCTATGACCTTTTAACTGTACTCCTTCCTTATGTCTGTCTCATACAATCCCTACCTATTAAAAATAGCTTAGAAGGGAATAGTTTTGGTAGCACAGTAGATAAAGCTCTAGACCTATAGACAGGTGGTCATGGATTCTAGTTTGGCCTAAGATACTTCCTAGCTATGTAACTCTGGATAAGTCTCATAACCCTGTCCGCTTCAGTTTCCTCATTTGTAAAATAATCTGAAGAAGGAAACAAAGAACTACTCTATCATTGCCAAGAAAACCCCAAACGGGATCATGAAGAATCAGACACAACTGAAAAACAATGAACAATTGTTAGGAAGTTTTTACCAACATCAAGTTGAAATTTATCTCTTTGAAACTTCCACACATTGCTCCACCTTCTAGGGGCAAGCAGAACAAATCTAATCCTTCTTCCATTCTTAGTTGGCTAATGCCATCTGTCCTTTAACTTTCAGTTCTCTGTAGGAAAAATACAATGATGGTATCAAGACAAACCTCAGCAATAACTTGATCAATTAAAGTCTGGACTTCTTAAATGGCACTTCTCTTGATTTCTCTGTTTTCTCATTGTAGACACAGATGGTGGAGGTTGTCTCTGGGTAGGGTTGGAAAAGAGAGGGATAAATGTTCTGATAAACACATGGAATTTTGCCAAGGCCAATTAAGAATACAAGGAGAAAAGACTTGCTTCTAGGGAGTTCACAGTGGTCTTATTCTTCCTCTTTGTGTCCCCCAGCACATAGGGATGCTTCTAATTATTAAGCCCTTCCATCTCCTTTGGCACATGGGAATGCTTTGCCCAAGCCCATCTTGGGAGAGTGATGCCTGGTGATGCCTGCCATGCTATACCCTTACTTGACATTTTATGCAGGTGAAATTAGATTAAATTGAACATAGAAAATCCTTGAAGAAATAATGAGGAGACAAAGAGGTACAATGTAATTATAATTGGTGTATATTTAGAACTCTAGTGAATAGCTTTTTTTCCCCAACTAAAGCTAAACTCAAGAACCATTGCCCACAAATGCTACTGGGGAGGCTGGGGATGTGTAGCTGGGGTCAATAGACCAGGGAGGAGCTCACCTGGGATGTGACCACTCTACTGGGGGCAGAAAGTTTGCACCATTTGGTTTGTCATTCAGTCATTCAATCATGTCTGACTCTTTGTGACCTCATGACCTTAGCAATCAATCCATGGAGTTTTCTTGGCAAAGATACTGTAGTGGCTTGCTATTTCCTTCTCCAGTGGATCCTTTTGTCAGGCAATTAGAGGTTAAGTAACTTGCTCAGTGAGGAAGTGTCTGAGGCAAAATCTGTACTACTTAGGTCTTCCTGACTCCAGGACTAGTGCCTCCTCCAAGCACCATTTGGTAGCTTTCAGTTCTTTTTAGGCCATTGAAGGATTGTAACTCCTCTAAATTTTGGCATCCTGGAATAAATATCAAGTTGCCCTGCCCTAGTTATAGCGCTGTGTATGTGTATGTATTGTGTGTGTGTGCATGTGTGTGTAGTCGAGCATGTACATGTGTAAAGGACAAGAGTAGCCTCATAATATTCTTTGTTTTTCCTATTTATAAATTTGTCTGTCAAATTGTCGTTTTTTTAACATAAGCTGGCTAAGACCTCTCTGTCTTCCTCTATTTCTCAACTGTCTCTTCTTGCTTATACCCAAAGAATAGCTCTGGTAATTTTGGAGGGAGAAAGAACACAAATGCATCCTCATTTGCTTTGGGCATCCAGGTTTCTGCCTCAGGATGAAAACCAGCACAGTTACAAAAATGAGGTTTGGGGCTGAATCTGAAAAAAAGACCATCCCTGAAAGGATCTAGAGAATCATTTCCTCCCTAAGTTCATTGACCTGCTCAGTGGGGCTGATGATAGAAGGGAAAAGAGCCAGGAAACCTTAGCAGCTGGCTTCCTTTTGAAAATGTGACATGAGGCTGAGTTCTTGTGTCATTAAAAATATCCGAGAGCTGCTCTAGCTCAGGGGCTTCTATCAAACCAGTTGTGATGGACACCAACTCTGGGGTTGAGGGCTTAGCAGGTTCTTTGTCCTCTTTGATGCCTTCTGTGCTCATTGTAAAACATTTTCTTCAAAAGCCTGAATGCTGTGGGTCAGAAGGTGGCTTTAATCCCAGGCTGACTCCAGCAAAGGTAGACTTCTTTGTATAAAACCCATTACTGGCTAGGGGATGAGGGAATTCTTTCTAGACACCTGCTGCTGGTTTGAAAAGTAACTTTGTTAACTCCAATTATTTTCTTTTTTTAGGCAGCAGTAGGTTTGCTTGTAAGGCCCTGTTCTGAGAGCTGCCCTTCTTTTCTGCCTTGATGCAGAGCAAGACAGGTCAGCCTCCGGCTTTGGGACGGTGGCTTTTTTTCCTTCTTTTGTATTTCTTTTTTCCATCTACTTTTTGGCTGCCAAAGAGCTTCCATTCCATGCTTTTTCTCACCTGAAAGCTTCTCTCATTTCTACACAAAAATTTTCAATTTCAAACCTGGCAGCATCTAGAGATGAGAGTTATTTGAATTGTAGTTGGGGATCAAAGAGAGTGCTTGGGTTCAGTTCTCTGAACAGAAATGGGATCTTTAGGAAACATAAGAGGAATTTTAAAAAATCACTCAATGAGCACTGATAAAGTCATCCCTATGTACCTGGCACTGTGCTAAGCACTGATAGTAAAAACTAAGATAAATAGTCCCTTGCCCACAAGGCACTTATAGTCTAATGAAGAGCAACATGCAAATAATCAGGAACACATAAGATTCATACAGAATATCTAGAAGGGAAACTTAGCAGGGAAGGACTGCTGTCTAATTTTTGGGAAATGTTCTCTGTCTTACTTTCTCCTTCCCTTCCCTTCCCTTGTCTTGTCTTCCCTTCCCTTCCCTTGTCTTGTCTTCCCTTCCCTTCCCTTCCCTTCCCTTCCCTTCCCTTCCCTTCCCTTCCCTTCCCTTCCCTTCCCTTCCCTTCCCTTCCCTTCCCTTCCCTTCCCTTCCCTTCCCTTCCCTTCCCTTCCCTTCCCTTCCCTTCCCTTCCCTTCCCTTCCCTTCCCTTCCCTTCCCTTCCCTTCCCTTCCCTTCCTTTCCCTTCCCTTGTCTTGTCTTCCCTTGTCTTGTCTTCCCTTGTCTTGTCTTTCCTTGTCTTGTCTTCCCTTGTCTTCTCTTGAGATGTTGATGACTTCTCTTTCCTAGTCCTAAGGAACAGAATGATACGTACCTATGAATGGAAATATTTTCTCTTGGTAATTCAATGGTAAAAAGCCACAATTTAAATTTAGGTCATCTAAAACTAGATCCATCTCTAATCCCACCACCCCAGATGTGCTAGCAGGTTGCTTTTTTCCCTTACAGCAGTAGTAAGGAGGGCACCTGTGATTTTTCTCCTCCAAAGCTATATTTAGAATGGGGAAGAGAATAAGCATTTATGTAGTGGCTACTATGTGTGAGGGGCTTTACAAATATGATTTCATTTAATCCTTGCAACAACCTTATGAGGAAAGTGCTATTATCATATCCATTTTACAGTTGAGGAAATTGAGGGAAAGAGAGGTTAAGTAGCTTGCCCAAGGTCATACAGCTAGTTAAATGTCTAAGGCTAGAGATAAACTCAAGTCTTCCTGAATCCAGGTTTAGGGCTTTATCCACTTCACCACCTAGCTGTCTCCTTGCCTTTTAGGAAGTAGATTAAATCAAAGAAAGCCTTTGCTTCTGGGATGATGCTCATTTTAATGAGACTTATTATAATGTGACAATAAGATATATATATTTTTAAAAAAGGAGGAAGAAGAAAAGAGTAATGTAAAACCTCTTAATGAAAAGGAAAAAATGTAATTTGGGAGAACGGCTACCTGGAAGGTTTCCATGTTGTGTCATGTGTATGTGTGTGTGTGTGTGTGTGTGTGTGTGTGTATGTATGTATGTATGAACTTGGAAAAGATGTGCACTGTGCTGTGCTGTGTTCTGCCTAAAGTTTTAGGCACAGAATACTTCAAGGATATGGATAGTCTAGATTTTGTGTCATAAAGTCAGCCAAGTCCTTGACCATCCCATGTGAGGCCTTCCATGTTCTCTCATAGTCTCATATTGTTAATTATAGAGTTCAGAATTTTGTCAATAAGTAACTATAGGTCTTCACTAATATCACCTTAACTTCCATTTTCTCTTTCTTTGCTCTAGTCCCGTGATGGCGAGCCTATGTCACACGTGTCAGCACTGAAACACATAGCTGTTTTTGATGACATGTGGCTGCATGAGGGCTCAGCTCACCTCAGGGCCTGGGAGCCACCATGGGCACCCACAGCTGTGGCTATGGCCATGTCCTGGCCCAGCCCGCAGCTGGGACATGTGGGACTCCCATGGGGGCAGCGGGGAGGAGCATGCTCTGGTAGTTAAATAATATCAAAATCAACAAAAGAAACAGATTGATAGATGGAGTTAGTGGCTCCTGCTTGGGCTTGAAGTGTACAAAATACCAACCTTCAATTGAAGATTTAGCCAATGAAATTCAGCATCAAAAAAAGTCACTAATAGGCAGTTTAGTTAAAGAATTCCCCCTCCCCCTCACTTATCTTAATTCACAGTACCCCACACAAGTTAAATAATATCAAGATGAATAAAAGAAACAGACTGATAGATGAACAAAGAAGTCACTAAGCAGGTAAGTTAAATAATTATATTTTGGCTTATTAAAAACAGTTATATATTACAATTATACATTTTTGTTATTTAAACTATAAATATTGTGAAATTATGTTTTTTTTCCTTGAAGTGACACATCACCTGAGTTATGCTGGGTTTTTTTTGTGAATTTTGATACACCAAGCTCAAAAGGTTGCTCATCACTGCTCTAGTCTCTGAGGATGAGGTAGTGACCCTTCTCCTTGCTAAGACCAATACAACTGCTTGGGCCCTCGATCCCACCTCTTCCTGTATCACCCAGGAGCTTTCCTCTTTAATCATCACCTCTATCTTTGGTTTTTTCTTACACAGTGGCTCCTTTTCTTCTGCCTAACAACATGCTCAAATAAACTATGTCTTTAAAAAAGCAAAAAACAAAAACCCTTTACTTATTTAGTCAAGGTAGCTGTGAGTACTACTTCCTTCAATACTTTTTCTGATCCACTTTCCATCCTTTTAAATCAATTCTCATTAATTTTGCATGTATTCTCTATTACCTGTATATTCACTTCTTTGTCCCTCCTGTTAGACTGTAAGTTCCTATGTGGCAGAGATTTTCTCACTTTTGTTTGTATCTCCACCACTGAGCAGAGAGCCTAGCACATAGTGTCACTTATTAACTAATTGATTGATGGGACAATTACAGAGTCATGACATTGATTAGAAGCCAGAAGATCATGAGACCTTCCATTTTGGCAAAATAGATATCTATATCTATTTAAAGTGATACCTTCTATCTGAGAATCTGTACTGTGTATTGGTTCCAAGGCAGAAGAATAGTAAGGGCTAGGCAATGGGGGTTAAGTGACTTGCCCAGGGTCACACAGCTAGGAAGTGTTTGACATCAGATTTGAACCCAGGACCTCTAGGCCTGGCTCTTAATCTATTGAGCCACTGAGCTACCCCCAAACATATTTTTTTATGGTAACAAATGTTAAAATTACAACTATAAACAGTTGTCAATTAAAACACATTTATGACTTTCCAGAACCTAGAGATAAAGAACTAAAGTTGATGAGATCCTACTGGAGATGCTATATCAACAATGAGCTACTTGGATATATGCATATATGTTGTTTAGAAGGCAGAAGCTATTTCATCTTGTTTTTCTAACTCTAGCTAGCACCTTGGACAGTGCTTGGCACAGGAAAGGCCCTTAATTTAGACTGATTGGTCATAATAAGGTCTCATCTATAAAATGAGGGAGTTGTATTAGATGATTTCTAAAATCTCTTTCAGCTCTAAGTATTTTTTAGTTAAAAAGATTACCATAAGGAACATAATTTAAACCAATAACAAAAAATTGTTTAAAATTATTCATAATTGTAATAATTCTTAAGTGTATTCTTAACTATGATTAGTATAGTCTCAAGGGAGTCAATGCTTAATTTGAACAGGAAGATAGAACAAGAGATAAGTTGGTTTACAAAGTGATAGGGTCAAAGAAATGTTGATATTTGAACATGACCAAGAGTCCTTGCATATGATAAAGTCAATGTATACTCGCAGATCAGGAATCTGGAGAGAGATTGATTAAGATTAAAAATAAGCTTATTGAATATATTTTCTGAACATGCTTTTTGTACCACTTGGTACAGAAAATAGATTTTCTGTTCTCCCCTGTTTCTGTTCCACTTGGTATTTCTGAGTCATGGTGGTGAGTTTTAATGCTAGAACCTACGTTCATAGCATGGACTCCCTTTACCCCATTCCAGAGAGGATCAAAATAATAGGGCAATATAGAAAGAGAGACTTTTGGAGATGTTCCTGTATTCTTGAAATTAACCTTGGATTTGGCCATATGCACAGAAGGCAGAGAGACTTGGTTGAAAGAACTTGATACATAGATGGAAATTGTTAAGAGTATGCTAGTAAATGTTTAGCAATTGGCTCTCTGAAGAAAATCATACAGGATACACATTTAAGTTTAATCTGTATTATTGACATTTTCTCCACCACTTCCTTTAGTCTAGATAATCAACAGAACAAGAAATCAAGCCCTGATTTGTAGCATTTGCTGATTTCCTAAGATGCAAATGTTCACATTGAAAATTTAACCATTGATTCTTATGCCATTAAACTCCAACTCCATCTCCAGTGATCTGAATCTTAAGTTCTGCTCTTGACTCTGACCTTGGAGGGAAGTTGATGGGAGGAAGAAGCAAGAAGACATCATAAGTGAGGAGATGTTTGAAAGAAGTCATTAAGAGTAGTTGCTGAAAGATAAGCCCTACCTACGTTCATGCCAAAGGGTCATGTCAATATAAAGCAGAGCTTTAGCCGAGAGAACTAAGGAACCATATTATATACAGTGGGGATGGTACTAACCCTTTTGGGAACTGGGAAGCCAGAGATTCACAGCCTCAAAAGGATGAGTGACATGTCCTCCTGGCTTAATACCACCTGGATGTCTTCAATTCTCTTCCCCTTAGGAGAAGCCATTCTTCTGGGAGCATGTCATCCCTTATACCTGCTAGAGAATGAGGTTCTCAACTTTTTACATGTGTCATAAATCCCTCTGGCACTTTAGTGAAGCTTGTGGATGCATTCTGAGAATAATATTTTTAATGTGTAAAATAAAATACACAGAATGATAGAAGAAACCAATTCTATTGAAATAATTATCAAAAATTAAAGAAACCCAAATTCATGATCCCCAACTTGAGAAACTTTGTCTAAATGAAAGCTTTTTTTTTTTTTTGGCTATCAGTGAAAAAAAGCTATGTATATGACAGCTAGGAGACACTGTGGATAGAGTGCCAGGTCTGGAGTTAGGAGGACTTAGTTCAAGTCTGGCCTTAGATACTTATTAGCTATGTGACACAGGGCAAGTCTCTTCACCCTGTTTGCCTCCGTTTCCTTAACTCTAAAAAGAGCTGGAGAAGGAATGGCAAATCACTCCAGAATCTGCAAAGAAAATCCCAGCTGGGGTCATGAAAAGTCAAATGGGACTGAATCAATTCAACAACAAGAGCTAGGCACGTACAAGCTTGTTTGTTCCTTATCTGTTACTTTCAATGTAGATTTTTAAAAAATGACCTATTATAAAATATATTGTTCAGAGATTCTGACCCTGTTTGACAACAGCTACAACTCAGAAAGGAGGGATATCTAAATTACTGAAGGTTTGTAGATATGTTTTGCAAGCTGGATAAGGGTCTGAAGCTACAAATTGGGTTTTCTGGCTTATTTAGGACACTTATGTAAGTGTCTACAAAGAAACAGAAACATCTCTGAGAAGATACTCTTGGTAAATGAAAGTCAGTACAGCCCTAGACGTGAGTGAGCTGAATAGAGCAGTGATTTCTTCTTTTACCTGGAAAGCAGAGCACTGAGGTTTGAGAGGCAGACCAAGCCTCAAGGGGAGGAAGTGAAGGCTAGGCTAGTCCTGTTCACATGAAGGGAGGGGGAAATGAGTTATCCTGACAAATGCAAACAGGTCTCAATGCTCAGAGGTGAGCCACAGCTTACCCTGCCTTGAGAGTATCACCTTGTGGTAAATCAAAGGATCATTTCCCCCTTTCCCCTTGGGTAGGCTTAGTCTTGAGAACAGGAAGTACAACCTCATATCCATGGATTACCACATAGGCAGTTCTAGCCATTGCATAATATTCATGTTTCACTCTGTGTCTAAGCAACAGCAGGGACAATTTTCACAGGATGCAGGAGCAAGTCTGAATAGTAGTTTCTTTACTTTGATGTTTATATAAAATTTCAGGTATTTGGTTTCCCATTGCCCAGACATCTTCAATATTTCCATTCATCTGATTAACATAATATACAATAATATATTTATACATTACATCATATTTATTTCTATAACATATATTATAGATAATTAAAATTATAATATAGTTTATAATATATAATGTTATGTTAAATATAATAATGTAATTTTGTCTTCTTCCCATCTGCTTGAGATAAATACTATTGCATCAGTACAGTCTTATCAACAAATAAATCTAACAGAATCATTGCAAATATCTTTTATTGGGCTTTTAATTACTTGGGTTTTGGGGAAGGAGAGACCCATAGCCTAACATTTCCTCATTGTGACTCATCTTTTTAACAATCATGGACTTTTGCTTAGACATTTGCAGCAAGAGGCCAGATTTCCTTTTCTAATTTAGGGTACCTAATGTTGAATTTGGGATAGTTTTAAAAATAGAAATATGAAGAAGAGGGGCCTTTTGGAGACCATTTAATTCACTCTTCTGTAGCCTAAATGGCTCCTAATAGATGAGAGCTTCTAGGTCCTTCAGTCGGAGACATCTGGGAAGCAGGAGGAATTTATGCTCAGACAGGATGACCACCTGCCAAATGATGAGCTCAATTCTTACCCTGATTTGCAGAAGACATAGACCTGAAGGAAATTATTTGCAAAGTGCAGAGCTGAGGTAAAATGGGAAATGCCAGTTCATTGGTCCCACAAATTGCTTTATAATTTGTTTAAGTCTCAACCTTCTACGTTATTAAAGAATTTGACTTCTGATTAAGTTTTCCTATCAAAATGCAGTTGTATTTTGTGATTAACATGTCTTTTGTGTGGAGAAAAGAAATACCTATCCTATAACTGATGTCCCTTTTGCCTTGAATAATTTTCTATTCACACTATTTTGGGGAAACTATAGACAGCTATTATTTTAAACTTCATGTAATTGTTCCAGAGACAAGTGTGGAGGCATAAAGAGCCAGAGTTATGAGACAAGATTCTAATCTCTCTTTTAGGGGTAAGATTTCCCCCAGGACTAAAACCAGTCCATATATACTTTGCAGAGAGATAAGACAAATGTCCCATCCCCATAGGCATAGGAGCATTTGTTATTGTTAAATTTGTATCTCCAACACACACAATAATACTTAGAATATGGTAGGTGCTCAATAGGTTACACAATGGCTACAATGTTAAAATTGGAATTGGGAAGACCTGAGTTCAAAACCTGCCTCTGCCACTTATCAGTTGTGTTACCTTGAGCAAGTCATTTATTTTCTTTCCAACACATTTTTCTCATCTGCAAAATGAAGACAACAATAGCATTCACTTCAGTGGGTTGTTATGGGGATCAAATGAAATAATTATATATAATGTGCATTTACATATATAAAATATATTGTCTACAAAATAATATACAAGATATAGTATATAATAGCATGGATGTATGCATGATAAATATGTACATATATATATATATATATATATATATATATATATATATATATATATATATATATACCAATATCTATACTATATGGTGATTCAACAGCCTTAAAGAATTATAGAAATCCTAATGGTGGTGGTGGTGGTAGTAGTAGTAGTAGTAGTAGTAGTAGTAGTAGTAGTAGTAGTAGTAGTAGTAGTAGTAGTAGTGGTGGTGGTGGTGGTGGTGGTGGTGGTAGCAATAGCAAAAGCAATAGTTATTAGCAGCAGCAATACTAGTAAATGTTTGTTGACTGATATATCATTTGAAAATATTTGCACAGAAGGAGATTCCACACATTTTTTTCTTTTGCTACGAGAAGTTTTAAAGCAGTAAGTTAATTAATAAGAACAATATTGGGTAAGGAATTAGAAACTGAGGGGATGACTATCAATTGAGGGAATGGTTAAACAAGTTATAGCACATAATTGTGATGGAATACTATTGTGCTATGAGAAATGATGAGCAGGATGATTTCAGAAAAACCTGGAAAGACATGTAAACTGATACAAAGTGAAATGAATAGAACCAGGATTGTACACAGTAACAGCAATATTGTACAATGAATAGTTATGAATAACTTTGTTCTTTTCTCAGCAATACAAAGATCGAGGACAGTTCTGAAAGACTTTTGATGAAAAACACTATACATTTCCAGAAAAATAAGTGGAGTCTAAATGCAGATTAAACCATACTTTATAAAACTTAAAAAAATTATTTGTTTTTGTCTATATTTTCTTTCACAATTTGACTACTATGGAAATATACTTTGCATGACTGAACAGGTATAACTATCTATACAGAGGGGGAAGAGGAGGGAATTTGGAACTCAAAATTTCAGCGATCAAATGTTAAAGATTTTTTTTACATGTAACCAGGAAAACTCAAATATTATACATATATTTTTTGATAATAATATAATAATATTAATAATATGTAACATTTATATACTGTCTTACAGTTTATAATTTTTTTGAAAAGACTTCATTTGATTCTCACAATAATTGTGAGATGTTAGTACTATGATTATTCCCATTTTATAGTTAAGGAAACTGACTAAATGACTTCAACACATAGCTATTAAGTATTTTAGTTCAGATTTGAACTCTGGCTTTCCTGATTCTATGCCCAGTGCTTTTTCTGTTGGGTATAGGCCCCCAGCTAACTCCTAACAACACAACAACATTTCACTACTCAATTCTTGTCTTTATTTATGGTTTGAGTCTGTTTTCACTTATACATCATCAGTAAAGGAGGAAAATATTATGTTGCATTTGTGTATTTGCATTAGTGGGTGTATACAAGGATGAAATGTTCCCCTATCTTTCACTCTGTTTCCTTCCCATTCTCAACTTCTTTATCTCTATTTCTATCTCTTTCTTCCTACCCTGAAGCACATATATAAGTGGAGTGCTTGGGATTCTAAACAACTTTGCTCTCACCTTTCAGGTAAGCACTAGAGGTTTTCTAATTTATTTGATCCTATAAAGTCAGATCCAATTTAAATTCAATTGTGGCAACCCAGGCCCTAGAGGAAGATGCTCAATGGGCCTGGGAATAATCTTGGCATAGATTTTATTGCACCTCTTTCTTATTTGGATTGGAATTCGCAGAGCACACCGTAAACTCTATTACAGAGAATGCTTCACATCTCTCTGCTTCTTTGCATGCAGAATCTGGACTTGAAAACATTATTTTAAGAAGTTAATTCCAACAAAGATGGATCCATCTACCCCATTTTAGCTCAATCCTGTCTGAAATTGTGGTCTGCAGAGGTTCATGGTATCCATGGATATTGGCATCTTGGGGCTTAGAATTAAGCACCAATGATGGCAGACCTTCATGATGTTTTCAGATATTTAAAAGGACTAAGAACATCAAATGGGAGGTAGAAGGGGCCATTTCAGCTCAATATATGAAAGAACTTATAGCTGAAGCTGTCTGAAAATAGAATTGGCTGCTTTGTGAAAGAATAAATTCCTTATCACTAGAATTATATCAAGAAGTCTGGAAGCAATTATATATATATATATTAGTTGTTTAGATATTCAGTCACCATCCAGATGGCCCAGTCCAGTTCTATCATCTTACAAATGAGACGACTGAGGTCTAGGGAGATGAGAAAGACTTGCTTAAGTGTGAGATTTGAACCCATGCAATTCAACTCTTAAGCCAGGACTCATTCCAGTGTTCTATACTGCTTCTTAGGAGGTGAGAACAGATGACACTGGAGGTCTATTCCAACTGTGTTTTTAGACCTCTGTGATCATCTGTTATCCATTGGCATCATCCAAAAGCACTTGTTAAGATCAAACAGAACTATGGGCTCCTTAGCACAATGGTCAATGAATGAATATAGAAACTGAGGGAATTGGAAAGAATGGATGAGAAATTATGGTGGCTCTGAATGTCAACTGAATAACTGAACAACTACTATATACATACATATGCACGTGTATCTACATATATACACACATGTGAATCTTGAAATTTCTCAGACTTGTGAATGCTAAAAAATTCTCCATTGGGACTATTCCCCATTTTAAACAGTGAAGCTACTTAGATCTAAAATGTGAGAACTCTACTTAGATCAGACATGTGAAGACCTCTACTCCACCCATACTTAAGCCTGCTTTAGGAAAAAAAAAAACAACAACTCCTTGCTGAACAATGAAAAGTACTTAAACCCATACTTAGGCCATGCCTATTTTTAGAATTAATACAAAGAGGTGCTAAGTACCTATAAAGGTCAGGCAACTTGTAAACTTACATGGGACAAAGAGGTGAGAAACTTACTCAGAGATTCTAGCCTACTCAGGTGTGGATTACTAAAAGAATTAGTCTCTATTCAGGTGTGAATTCAGAATGGGCTGTCCTTTGGAAAATGTCTACTGCAATTGGTAGATGGAAGAACTTAGGGGAGGTGACATAGGAGAAAGCCCCTATATAAGAAAAGGACAGTCTGTTGAAGAAGAGAGTCTCTAAACAGTCTCTGAAGAGAGTCTCTTGAAAAACAGGCTCTAAGGACGCTGTTAGAAGGAGAGTGCTCTAAGGAGGAGGCTCTGAAAGAGCGGTCTCTAAGAAGGCTGCTAGAGGAAGAGTCTCTAAGGAGTCTCTTGGGAGAGGCTCTTGAGGACAGTCAGAAGAATCTCTCTCTGGAGAAGGATGGCTGGCTGAACTGGTGTCTATATTCTTGCTTGGACAGATCTTGTGGTGAATGATTAAGGACTGACTGATCTCTCTCTAAAGACTCAGGCCTAGGCCATGTTGGCTGAAGGCTCTTCAAACATTCCTTTCTTACTCTTTCTTTCTCTCTTTAATTCCTCATTGTATTATTAATTAAATTCTCTATAAAACCCAGTTGACTTGGGTATATTCGTAATTGGGAATATTTCCCTGGTGACCACCTTATATTTGATTGAAAACAAGACACTGTAGTGAAGTCAGATTTCCTGCGGTCAAAATTTACTCACCCACTCTTTTAGCGGCCACAAATTAAGTCTCCCACTCTTATATCTATCACAATTTATATCTTCCACTATTTTAATCACTACAGTTTATGTCCTCAACCATTTTAATTATCACAGTTTATGGCATATACTATTTTAAATGTTACACACATATGTATATCTACACATACATATATATATACCTGTGTGTATTTGTGTGTCTGTGTATGACAGCTAAGTGTCTCAGTGCCTGGAGTCAGTAACACCTAAGTTTAAATCTGGTGTCAGATATTTACTAGTTGTGTGACCCTGGACAAGTCACTCCATCCCTGTTTGCCTTGGTCTTCTGAAGAAGGAAATGGCTGTATCCTTGCAGAGAAAATCCCCCACAGAGTATGATCCATGGAGTCATGCAGAGTCAAACATGACTGAATGCCTGAACAATAGCAACAACAGAATCCAGAAAAATGTAGAATGAGTTTCTATTCCATCTATGTTCTTTTACCTTTTGAACCTGGAGGTACCAGTTTATGCTGAGGATATTCTGTTCATGGATGAGGAATCCCACCACTGTTAATTAAAATACTGAACATCAGGAAACCAAGAATATGATCTATCTTGTCCAGTGTCCCAACTATGGCCTTAGAGAAATAATGAACATAAAAATTAAGTGGAGGGACAGCAAGGCATGGCAGAGCAGGCTAGTCTTGGATTTAGAAAAACATGGGTCAAGTCGTGCCACTGGAACAGGCTAACTATGTTCCAAGGGGTAAGTTACTTTTTGATCTTTCAGAGTTGTGGGAAGCAATCTAAGTCTATAAGCTAGAGATGAATTGTTGATTTGCATCACTGGAGAGAGTTTCCATACCATAAATTTCTATATGGTTGAAAAAAAATAAGTCTGGGACAAAACAAACAAACAATGTCCAAAAGAGCCCAAATGAATTAAAAAAACCCTAATATTTGTAATGAAATTTCCACATTTAAAAGTAATCTTTTCTGACTTTATTTTTAGATTTAATGCATTTAGAAGAAGATGGCCTATAAAACCTCATCTAAGCATTTAAAAATTTGGAGGTCACCTTGGATTAATATGCCTTTACCACAAACCAACAGGATGCTATAAGAAAGTCAGAAATAGGAAGACCTTGATATTGCAGAATTCCAGAAACAGGGAGAGATTAAAGGCTTGGCTGAAAGACCGCTGAAGCAGCTAAATCTAGGTACAGAGACTTCAAGCTAAAAGGTGAAAATATGTATTTCTTTCTTTGAATCTGAATTTATGAGACAAAGTTCTATCCTAGTTTGCATACACAGCTATTTTGGGAAACTGACTCATCCCACGTGAGTCCAAAATACCACTTGAAAGTACAAAATGCCATCATAATGTCAGGCTCAGAGGAAGTGAATGAATAGAACAAGAGGAGCGGGGTGATTTGTTGCAAAGGAATCCATTGATGCTTCATTAGTAATGTTTTCCAGAGAAGCTGTGAGTAAGGGTTACAGCCCCTGAGATTGTTTCTTTCTACAGAAAGGCAGGATGCACAGTGTCTAACAACCAAAAAGGTTTACTAAGCTTTCCAACAAAGATTTATTAACCAATGCATTAACAATGGGCAAAACACTGTCTTTGGGAGGGAAATAAAAAGATGGATTCAAAACAGGCCCAGCCCATTAGGAATTTATAATCTCATAGAGTCTGGGAGAGGAAGAAGAACAAATATGGAGTTAATTACATCAGTGGTAAGGGATAAAAATATAAATGCAATGAAGAGACTCAAGTGAAAGGCTACGAGAAATGTGAGCAGTGAGACATCACTTTCATCCAGGTGATAGGAGTGGTCAGGAAAGTTTTCATGGAAGAGGTGGCCTTTGAGTCAGGATTTCAAATGATGGAGATGGTAGGAAGGGGGAAGAATTCATTCCATGCATTTAAATGCATAATATATGTTAGGCATAAATAATATATAATAATGGGAGGGGAAGAAAATAGTCAAGTTTGGCTGTAATATAGACCTGGGGAGTAGTATATAACTGGATAGAAAAATTGGAGCTGGACTAAGGAGAGACTTAAATACTAGGCATGTTATTCTGTTTCAGGTGTATCCCTTATAAAAATATATTTTAGGATTCTGATTTCTAATCCATTCTGTTATCCACTTCTGTTTCATGGGTGAGCTCATCCTATTCATGTTCACAGCTATGATTACTTATAATGTTATTTCCCTCCACTTCTTTTTCTTTGGATCCTTCATCTTTTCTGTTTTTATCCTGTCTCTCCTAAAAATTCCATTTTACTTTTAATCATTGCCTAACTTTATAATCTATCTTCCCTTTCATAATCCTCCACTTTTCTTTTATTCCCTTCCCCTCCGATTTACCCACTGGACAAATTAGATTGCTATTCCCAACCAAATTTGTAATTCTTCCCTCTGTGAACTACTTCTGATGAGAGTGAGGTTCAAGCATTGCCTGCAAACCAGTCTCTCCATTTTCCACTCCATTGTAACAGCTAATCTTTGCACATCATTTTTTTTTGTGAAAAAAGTTTTCCCATTCTACCACTCTCTTTCCCCTGTTTCCAAGTACATCTCTCCTTCTTACCCTTTGATTTTTTGGGGGACAATTCAACATGATTGACATATCCAACCTTTTTTTCCTATGTAAACTCCTTTTAAGTGACCTAATAATGACAAAGTTTGTAGGAATTATATCCATTGTCTTCTTATATAGAGATATAAACAGTTTGAGCATATTAAATCCATTATAATATTTTTTGTGTTTACCTTGTTATGCTTCTTTTGAGGCTTGTGTTCTAATGCCAAATTTTTAATTCATTTTGGTCTTTTCATCAGGAATGCTTAAAATCTACTTTATTAAATATAAATTTTCTCCCATGATGAATTATTTCCAGTTTTGTATAGTAGGCCCTATATAAATTTGAATAACTTGAATGCTTTTTTTCTGACTGATTGAAGTATTTTCCTCTTTGACCTAGGCACTCTAGAATTTCGTTATAATATTCCTAAAATTTTTATTTTGGAATTCTTTTAGGAAGTGATTAGTAGATTCTTTAATATCTATTTTACTTTCTGGATCTAAGATATTGGTGCAGTTTTCCATGATAATTTCTTAAAATATGATATCTAGCCTCTTTCTTTGATGACTGCTGTCTTAGAATCACTACTAAGTATCAGTTGCAGTCAGAAATGCAGTAAAGGCTAAGCAGTTGGAGTTGTGACTTTCCCAGTGTCACAGAGATAGGAAGAGTCAGAAACTGATTCAAATTCAGTACCTACCATCTTTAGACCTTGTACTCTATCCACTGATCCATCTAGCTACCCCTCCCAATAATTCTTAAATGATCTTTCCATGATCTATTTTCCAGGTCAGTTGTTTTTCTGATGATATCTTTCACATTTTCTTCTATTTTTCACTCTTTTAACTTTACCTTGCTTTTTTTTTATATTTCATGTATTCATTGGTTTCCACATGCTCTATTCTAATTTTAAAGAGAATATTTTCTTCAGTGAAATTTTGTACCTCTTTTCTCATTCTGCTAATTCTGCTTTCTAAGTTTCCTTAGTGTGTTTTTTTTTGTGCCTCTTTTAGGTCAATTCTATTTTTGAAGTGTTATTTTCTTAAGTTAAAAAAAACAAGCTGTTAATTTTCTTGTATCACTCTCATTTCTTTCTCCATTTTTCCTCTACCAGACTTAGCTCTTTCTTTAGTTTCTCAGAGATTCTCTTTGAGTTTGGTTCTAATAAGCACTTTTTTTTGAAACTTTGTAACTATTTTCAAGTTATCTTCTTTGGTGTTTGTCTTGGTCTTCTCTGCCATGTTAGTAGCTTTTTATGGTCAAATTCATTTTTCCTAGACTATTTCTTGCCTTTGAACTTTAATATGTTAAAGTTAGGCTCTGATCACCTGGACATGGGAAAGCATTGTTCCAAACTTTATTTCTTTTTCATGTTCCTGTTTTCAGAGATAGTTCTAGGGTTCTTCAAGTTTTCATAGCTTCCAAGATAGTATGATTTTTAGAGGTATGATCATTGCTCTTCTGGTCTGTGCTCTAGTCTTTACCCAGAAAGGGCCCTGGATACCTTTCAGCCACAAGCATTGTACTCTCTTTGCCTTGAAACTGAGACCAGGGCCTCAGCTGCCTTGTGATGGACTACTGGCACTCCTTTCTGCCCTGGAACTGTGACCCAGAATTGAATATGTGTAATAGAATTGCTAATTAATGTCCCTTGTACCCAGTGCCAGCAGAGGGTCCCTTGTAATTTATTTTTTACCATTTTCCCCACCCCTTTACTGTCTCTGGAATGAGAGCTTCTGAAGCTGCCTCTGCAACTTCCATCACTACTTTTTTTAAACCCTTACTTTCTGTCTTAGAATCAATACTATGTGTTGGTTCCAAGGCAGAAGAGTGGTCAGGGCTAGGCAGTGGGGGTTAAGTGACTTGCCCAGGGACACACAGCTGGGAAGTGTCTGAGGCCAAATTTGAACCTAAGATCTCCCATCTCTTGTCCTGGCTCTGAATCCACTTGTCACCCATCTGTCCCCTTCTGCCACTATTCTTGTCCATGAATGACCTCCAGACATTCCTCCAACCTGATGTCAATGATATCTCTTGCCAATTTTCTAAGTTTTCTTAGACTGGGAAAATGTCTCACCCTGACTTTTTGTTGTTGCTGCTGCTCCAAAATTTGATTTGAGATATTATCTTAAAATTTTTTAAAGGGAAATGTTGAGAGAGTTCAGCTCAGTTGCTCCTCCTAATCTGCCATTTTGGTTTTGATCATTGACAGGAATAAACCAGTGGAGGTTTGGGAACAAAAGTATTTGAATCATAATTATTCAAAGTTACCCACAAATCTTCAGTCCTTAGTAGTCAGTTCTTATTTGATGATTCAGCAGTGCTACTTATAGAAAAGCAATTGACCCTCAGAGAGAGGAGTGCAGAGGCATCTGAGGAATACTACTCAGGTAGCAGTCTTGAGGAAGCTTGTAAAAAGGTTAGACTAGAAATAGGAAAATACAGTGCGGGGAGAGAGAGAGAGAGAGAGAGAGAGAGAGAGAGAGAGAGAGAGAGAGAGAGACAGAGAGAGAGACAGAGAGAGAGAGAGAGAGACAGAGACAGAGAGAGAGAGACAGAGACAGAGAGAGAGAGAGAGAGAGAGAGAGAGAGAGAGAGAGAGAGACAGAGACAGAGACAGAGACAGAGACAGAGAGACAGAGACAGAGAGAGACAGAGAGAGAGAGAGAGAGAGAGAGAGAGAGAGAGAGAGAGAGAGAGAGAGAGAGAGAGAGAGAGAGAGAGAGAGAGATTTTTTTCTTAATGTCTGGGAACAATTTTTAAATTCAGTCATCTTATAGTTAACCGAAGCCCTTTGTCATGAGACCAGAATTGAAAATACTCAGGGAAGCTCCTTTATTAGTGTCATATTGTCAAATGGTTTCTAAGCATCTCAGTGATGACAAGTTTATGGGGCAAGGAAAACCCTTCCTTGTACAGACAACAGAGACCCAAACTGGGTCAACAGTGCCCAAACCTCTTCCTCTTGCTATGTATCTCCCTAGAGCCTTTGGACTATATTTCTATAATAACACTAATGAGATATGATTATGGATCTGGAATTACAAAGTCATGGTTGAGTTTTAAAATTTTTCTGGTAACAGATCTTGTACTGGATCCAGAGAAGAACACCTCTCGGGTAGCCACTATGTCATTTGTATAATAGATTGGAGAGAACTGCCAAATGTTCTGTCATCTCGCAGATAGATTTTGGGTCCCTTTGACCCCTTTAACTTCTAACATATTATAGGACACTAGGGAATCAGGCTGAGAGTGAGACTGGCAAGAATCTCTCATTTCCTGGCAAAGCATCTACACAGTTGATTTTATGATGATATCTTGGTCCTTTTGTTCCTGCTGCTTTGTAATCCTCTAACTTTTTTTTTTCCTTTAAAAAGATGAGCATTGTATTTAACATCCAAGAACTTGGGTTTTAATCTCATTTCTTTTGGTTATTGCCTGATTGATTCTGATCAAATCATGCCCTGAATTTCTTCATTTAAAAATAACAGAATTGGACACTATGGTTGAAAATAAGCATCAGTTCAATCATTTCGGAAAGGATTTTGGAACTATATTCCTCCAAAAATAATTAAATTGTATATAATATTTGACCCAATTAGGGTCAATCAAGCACTTAAGCTTTTTAAAACCCAACTTCCATCTCAATAGTAATACAAGTATTGGTTCCAAAGCAGAATGTAAGGGCTAGGCCATTAGAGTTAAATGATTTGCCCAGGGCGTTACAGCTAGGAAGAATCTGAGGCCAGTTTTGAACCCAGGTCCTCCTGATTCTAGACCTGCACTGTATCCCATTGGCCACTTAGCTGCCCTTAACAAGCACCTACTTAAGTTTCTACTATGTGCCAGGGATTATGTTAAAGACTGGGATACAAAGAAAAGCCAAAAACAAATGAACAAACCAATCTTTGCTTTTAAGGAGCTGATACTATTAGGTATGTAGAGGGAATAGACCCATATATAAATGAATATTCATGGGAACACTTTTTGTTGCAACAAAGAAGTGGAAGCTGAGGGGATTCCCATCAGATGAGAAATGGTTGAGCTAATTATGGCCTATATGAATATATAATGGAATTTTATTATTCCATACAAAATGGTGACTATGACATATTCAGAGACATAAAGAAAGATGTGTATAAATTGATGTAGCATGAAATAAGCAGAATTAGAAGAACAATTTATGTGATAACCACAATAATAATGTGAGAGAAGCAACTCTGAAAGACCTCTGGACTCTGACCAAAGCAGAGACTAATCACGACTTCAGAAGATGGATGGGGAAACACACCTCCCACTTGTTGGCAGAGAAACCAGGGATTAGAGCTGCAGAATGAGTCATGAATTTTCTGACATAGCCATTGTATTGATTTGTTTTGCTTTACTATATTTATTATAAAAGAAAAGGAAGGCAGAGCGGATGATAGGTTAATGTGTCTCAATAAATATTAAAAAATAAATATTGATAACATACGATTTTAATTTATACAAGAAAAAATTCAGGGCAAAAAGGGATACAGAGGAATTTCATTGCTACCTCATTAAATTTTATATATAAAATACATATATACATATATATTTTATTAAAAATTGTGTAGAACAAAATTTCAGGTTTTTATTTGGCCCTTTCCCCTGTATTTCTTAGTAGTTTAAAATGTTCATCTTTGTTGATAGAAGGAAGGAAACAAGCATTTATTAATAATCTGTCAAGTACCAGGCTTGTGCTGAGTGTTATAAATATTATTTCACTTATCTTTAAAACAGATCTAGGTGGTAGGCATTATTATTATACTTATTTTATAATTGAAGAAACCAAGACAGGCAATTTAAATGACTTGCTCAGAATCACAAAGCTAAAAAGAATTTGAGGCTGAATTTCAACTCAGGTCTTCCTGACTCTAGGACCAGCATTCTGCCCACTATACCAAATAGCTGCCTTTTGGCAATTACCTATTTGCTTTTTCTTTTTAATTTTAATTTTTTGTGTATAATATATAAGATGACAATAATATAACCCATGTTGGTTTATTATAAATATTCAATAAATATCCTTATCTAAGAAAATCCAAACTTTTTGCTTACATAATGAAGAAGAAAAAATTTAAAATATTTTTTTTCCAATTAGAGATAAACACAGTTCTAAAAATTTATTTTTCAAAATGTTGAGTTCCAAATTCTCTTCCTCCTTTCCCCTGTCCCTGAGATGGCAAGTAATTTGATATAAGTTATACATGTGCAGTCATGTAAAAAAGGAAGACATTTTAAAAATTGGATTTGGATTTGATCTCTAACATTCCTTCAATAAATAAACTTCCATAAAAGTTGTAAGTAAATTTATAACTTATTTTACATTGACTGAATTTCTGTGGGTAACTTTCTGAATGTGTCTCAGGTAGGGACCTTCATTTTATTGGTAACATGTTTCAAAATCAATCTGAGATTTTGCCTTATACCCAGTAAAATGTCAAAGATGACAGAAGATGAGAATAATCAGTGTTAGAGGAAATGTGGAAGGAAAGACTAAACACACTAATACACTCTTAGTAGGACTGTAAAATTGTCTAAGCATTATGGAAAGGAAGTCAGAATTATACTAAGAGAATAACTAAAAATGTCCACACCCTTTGACTCCAACTGCTAGATCTATACCCTAAGGAAGTCAATGATAAAAAGAAAGGTCTCATGCATGAAAAATATTCACAGTAGCACATTTTTTTAAAAAGCATCAAAGAACTGGAAACAAAGTGGATGCTTATCTACTAGAGAATGACTTAACAAATTGGGATATGTGACTGTAATGGAATTTTGTGGCACTGTAAGAAACAGCGAATAAGAGGAATACATGAAGTGTGGGAAGACTTATATAAACTATTACGGTGTGAAGGAGGCAAAAACAGGAAAATAATCTACACAATGACTATGAAGTGAATGCTGAATCCCACGGGAGCATGCACTGACTTGTACTGACCATTTCTGGAGAAATATATCCTTACTTCTGAAGGACTTTTCTTTTTGGAACAATGTAATAAAACTTGGACGATCTCTTGGTCTTTTACCCCATGGCAGGTGAAAAGCAGGAGGATAAGGGTACACTTTGGCAAGTTGATGCCCGGGACTTCTTCTGCTTTGCATGTCTTTGCTTGATCTTAGGTGATGCGATAGTTATCCTGAGATGGCTGTTTATTTCATTTGGGTGTGTTTTTATTTGGGGGTTTTGGTTTTATATGAGTATCTCTAACAACATGACCAATATGGAAATATTTTTGTATTATCACATATGTATAACCCATATCAAATTGCTTACCATCTTTAAAGCTGGAGACAAGGCTTGTATTCAGCCTTGGAGACAATCTCATGAACCTGAGATGTTAGAAGATCCTGGGTCCTTTGGCTAGAATTTACTCCCAGAAGTCTATGAAATATAAGCAATGTTATGCAACATTTGTTCAAGTTATATCAACATAAATAGATTAACCACAAAAATTGAAATAAAAATTGTGAAATTGGAATGACCACGTTTAGTCCATTTGAATGAAGAAAAAGCATTTATTAAATGCCTCTTGTATGCTAAACGTCATACTGTGTAAAGAGATATGAAAATGTACCTCCCCCAGAGGTAGATGACTATGGGTGTGCAATACACGAATATATCTTTTCAAACAGTTCATATTATGTTTTTTTCTTAATAGCTTATTTCCCCCCAATTACACGTAACAACAATAAAAAACCCTTAACTTCCATCTTAGAATCAATACTGTGTATTGGTTCTAAGGGAGAAGATTGGTAAGAACTAGGCAATGGAGGTTAAGGGACTTGCCCAGGGTCACATAGTTTGGAAGTGTATGTGGTCAGATTGGAACCCAGGACCTCCCATCTCTAAGTCTGGATCTCAATCCACTGAGATACTTAGCCATTCCCATGCAATAACAATTTTTAACTTATATTTTCTAAAATTATGAGATCCACATTACTTCCTTCCTTTCCTCCTCCTTGAGATGGTAAACAACTTGATTTGGGCTATATATATATGTGATATGCAAAAAATATTTCCATATTGGTCATGTTGTTAGAGATACTCATATAAAATCAAAACCCCCAAATAAAAATACACATAAATTAAATAAAGTAAAACAGCATGTTTAGTTATATATTTGGACTCCATTAGTTCTTTTTCTGGAGGCAGATAGTATTTTTCACCATAAATCCTTCAGAATTGTCTCAGATTGGGACTTATGAGAAAGAACACTATCCACATCCAGAGAAAGAACTGTGGGGGCAGAAACAGAAGAAAAACAATTGTTTGATCACATGGTTCAATGGGGATATGATTAAGGTCGTAGACCCTAATGATCACCATAGTGCAAATATTAATAATATGGAAATAGGTCTTGATCAATGATACACATAAAACTCAATGAAATTGTTCATTGACTACAGCGAGGGAGGGGGCATAGAAGATGGGGAGGGAAAGAACATGAATCATAATCATGGAAAAATATTCTAAATTAATTAATTAAATAATAAACTAAAAATAATTTTCTCAGATTATTGCATTGCTGAGAATAGCTAAAGTTTTCACAATTGAATATTAAACAATGTTGCTGTTATGATGTACAGTGTTCTCCTGGTTCTACTCACTTCATTCACTGCTTCAGTTCATACAGATATTTTCAGGTTTTTCTGAAATCATCCTGTTCATTATTTCTTATAGAGCAATATTATTCTATTATAATAATATAACACAAATTTGTTTAGCCATTCTCCAATTGATGGACATCCTTTCAATTTCCAATTCTTTGCCATTCTGGTTGATTTTTTAAAATTTGTCAAAAAAAGGAAACTTCTTTTTCTGGTTTTTATTTATAAACCATAACTTTCTGGATGAGATGACTCATGTATTTGTGTGTGTATGTATGTATATATACACATATATGTAGATTTGGGGGAATATATTTAGAATATAAATTATGTAAAAACAAAAGATATCAATAAAAAACTTGTGAAACTTGAACAATCCTTTTCTCTTTCCCATTTCTACATTGTCAGATGGGTGGGAAGAACAGTAGACTTGGAATCATATATCTTGAATTCAAACCGTGGTTGTGCCATATTCTTGCTATGTAACCTTGGATAAGTTCTTTCTCCTCTACCAGTCTCTGCTTCTTCACCTGTTATATGAGGAAGTAGAATTAGATGATCTTTGAGCTTGTTGGCTGCATGTTGACTTAGGAAACCACAAATTACCATGATTCTTTCTTTCTTTCTTTCTTTCTTTTTAAAATTTTCTTCCCAGATTACATGTTGATATAATTTTTCATATTTGTTTTCTGACATATTGCAATCCTTATTCTCTCCCTCCTTCCAACCTCTCCTCTTCCCCAAGAAGGTGGGTAATATAATATGGGTTGTACATATATTCTCATCTAATACATATTTCTTGTTTATCATGTTGTGAAACAACATACATATTGCTTACACTAGAGACTAATTCATGGAGGAAATAAAGTGAAGAATGTCATTTAATTGTATTTTAATTTTTATTACATTTTGATCCAGTTTCTATCCTCTGGAGTGCTATGGGCAGACCATCTTTTTAATATCTCTGATCTAATATATCTCCAGCCATACCTTTTCTGTAAGATGAGCTTACTTTGAATTCAAGTATTTATTCAAATATGATTAAATAGCCTATTTCTTTTATAAAGGGACCTAGTGTTGCACTCTTAGGCTTACATTCCCAGGAAGTCAAATAAAATTATATCTATTCAAAAATATTCACAGCAATATTTTTTGTAGTAGTAAAGACCTAGAAAAAAAGTACGTGCTTATCAGTTGAGGAATCAAGGAAATTATAAACAAAGAATTATAAAAAACAAGACACAAATGAAGGAAGCAGAATGAGAACAATATATATGATGAGGAAAACAATGTAAATTAAAAGGACAACTCAAAATGGAATATTTACATATATGAATGAAGTAAACCCAATGAGAACAATTTATATATATATATATATATATATATAAAACTACAACAATATAAATGAAATCAACATGTTACATAAAAATATGCATGTGCATGTATGTGTACAGATAATCGATATATATATATATGTAAATGCACACATAATGTAAAATCTTCAGGTGAATTTATAGGGAGAGATACAAATTATGAGGGTGGAGAGTAGGATCATGAAAATCTGTTTGTATGTATGTAATGATTGAATCAATTGAATAAAGCTAGAGATTTAAAAGGTAGAGGGAAGGAGGCAGTGCATTCCAGGCATGGGGGATGGAATGTCAGATGTAAGGAAAAAGCAAAGTCAATTTTGTTGGACCACAGCATGTTTGAAAGGGATCAATTCATAATAAGTCTGCAAAGGTCATTTGGAGCTAAGTTGTAAAGGACTGTAAATGCCCTTTAGAAATGAATGTGATGTGAAAACAAAAGGCCATCAATAATACTAAAAGACAAAAATACCAAGAAGGATCCTGTATATGCATGATGTTCAGATGTTTGCTAAATAACTGAATGCTGATGGATTATCTGGGATAAGCAAGTGCCAGGCAGGGCCTTTTTGGCATGATGACTGCTGCCGAACACAGGGAAATGAATGTCTGTTACCCATGGACATAACACAAACTCCTCTTCACCACACTACCCTGATAGCCTGCCTCCTCATTCAACTATTTCGAAAGAATTCAGAATACAAGGAACTTCTGCCTTGTTTCTTTAATGAGCACATAGCAACAACTCCAAATGAAACTCTAATTTGAATCCTGTCAGTCCCAAATTTATGTATCCCCCCCCTCCAAAAATGTTCAAATCCATGCTGAGCCAGCAGAGGCTGGGACTTGGCCAGGAAGTAGACAAGATCAGTGGGCCAGGTTGGGGTTAACCTGCAAGCAAAAGTCAGATAAAAGAAGAGACGACCAGAGTTTGTTAAAGACATTGGGGACTCGCTTGTTGTTAATGGTTTTTTTTTTTTTTTTAGTTCTGGTTTGCTCTTTGTGAGGCTAAACTTTAGTACTTTCCCAGCTAGGTGGCCCAGTGGATAGAGTGCCAGGCTTGGAATCAGGAACATTCATCTTCCTGAATTCAAATCTGGCTTCAGACACTTCCTGCAGGAACCTGGGCTTAACTCTGCTTGCCTCATTTTTCTCTTCTGGAAAATGAGAAGAAAATGACAAACCATTCCAGTATCTTTGCCAAGAAAACCCCAAATAGGGTCACGAAGCCAATGGACACAACTGAAATGACTCAATAACAACTACTTGCTGTACTGGCTTATCTTACTTATCTCCTTATTTTGATTTGACAGTTTGATTATATCTTTTATGGGCCTGACTTAATTTGTTATTATTATTATTATTATTATTATTATTATTATTATTATTATTTTTGCTGAATCTCTGCTCCCAAAGCCTGATGTTATGTTTCTTTCCATAGCCTGGGACTTGGTTTCTTTTGTTTGACAGTTTGGTTGGTGTGTCTTTTTGACCCTGACTTGAAGGTTCACTCCTTTTACCAGACCCCAGCCCATTTCCTTACCACTATACAACTTTTTGTCATATATTTTTAACTCTTTCTTTTTTGTTAGGGTTAAATAATCTTATCTCCAGCTTTTTGCTCCTTTATAAGGAATATTTACTATTACTTTAGGTCATCAACAAGGGAAGCAAAACGTCGACTTTTAAGGCAAGCAGAGCTTGCTAGCAATATAACCAGCCAGGTAAATTTAATAACACAGCATGTGCACAAATTGATAAGGGCTATAATGTGGACTCTGGAGGAAGAATGAGCTCTGAACTAGTTAGAAGACTAAATGAAAAAGTCTTCTGAAGAAGAAACTTAATGCATTAGTTAATTTCTTAGCTAATTTCAATGCTGCTTGGTCAGCAGAAAGTTTGTTGTGCTCAAGTGCCCCAAACCACTAACAGATGTCGTTGTACCGGAGAGAGCAGTTAATAGAAAAGAGGTATTACTTCTATTTATTGCCACTTTTCTTAAGGGGCCTTATTTCTTTTTTACAAATTTGAGGGATTGAAGTTTCTTGATGGAGATTTAGTAGCATAATCTTGTTACATTCAAGAATTAATAGTCTGCTGGTAGAAGAGGTACATGGTGTGGAGAAGAGAGAGAGGACCAGCCTCAGAGTCAAGAAAACAGAAATCTAATTTTTCTTCTGCTTTGCTCTTTGATATAGACACATTCAGGCTTTCTAGCACTGGTGGGATCAATCAATCAAGTATTTATTGAGTACCGTTCGGTGGTACAGTAGATAGAGTACTACACCTGAAGTCAAAAAGACCAGAGTTAAAATCTAACTTCAGACACTTATTAGTTATATCACCTTGGGCAAATCAATTGATTTCTCTGTGTTCTCGGTTTCCTCATATATATATATATATATACTTTGGGTTTATATATATAAACCCAAAGTTGCTGTAAGGATCAAATGAGTTAATATGTATAAATCACTCTGAAAAGTCTTAAAGCGGTATGTAAGCCCAGCTATTATTATTATTATTTAATATTATCCTGGCTCCTTGATAGATTGTTGTTGGTTGTCTCTCGAACCGAGGATGACGATTGTCTTTGTGCGTTTTTTTGCACAAAGGCACCTGTGCATGAAGATTTAAGTGGAAAAGTCAATGCACAGAGACAGTCCCACTCTCTCGGCGTTGGAAGCCTGGGTCCATTGGCACGAAAAGTCCTTACACCTGGAGACTTCCTCAGCTGCATTGGATGACCATGTTGTCTTTTGTGCTCAAACACGCCCTGAGCACTCCACAGTGCCTTGCTGCATCGCCATCTCAGCCATTGAACCTTCTTGTTGGTTTCTTCCACCTGTTCCGCCGAAGTAGTCTTCACATGCTGGGTGAGCAAAGCCGTAGTTCACCAGGGGTTGACGTTGACCTGATGGCTACCCTCACAAGGTTTAGCTGGCCTGTTGAAGCCGTTGCCCGGGGTGTGGCCGCTGCCGCATGCTAGAAGCTACTAGGAGCCACAAGTGAGAGCTGGGTATCAGGTGAGGGTCAGTGGCTGGAGAGCTGCCCTAGAAGGGCACGACAAGCCCTCCATACCAGAGATATTACCCCTCCCTGAGCACCCCATACACCCCTCCTTGATAGATACTGAAAATATAAAGGCAAAAATAAAGCTATCCCTATCCTTAGGGAACTTTCAATCAACTGGAGGAATTTGTATACACAAAAACATGCATATCTTAAAATACATATACAAAATAAATATGAAATATTTCAGGGGGATACTGGTCACTGGGAGGATAAAGAAAGATCTCATGTAGAAGAAACTGATGCTTGAGTTGAGATCTGAAAGAAAATAGGGTTTCTAAGGCATGGACGTGAGGTAAGCATGGAGAATAGTGTCACAATAAAGGATGTAGAAGTCAGCAGAATGGGAGAACCAGCTAACGAAAGCTACAATGATAGCATCCTTAACCTTGCTGTGGCTTTATCCAAAGGGATGTTGGCCAGTGTGAGCAAAGTAGGTGATTTCGTTCAGAACCCTCCTTGATCAGCCCTCCTGAAACATCCGTTTCAGACACTGACTCCAGACAAGGAGGAGACAGCACTGTCAAAACTTCACCTTTCTAATTCTTAAACAGCCTCTAATTCGCTTGGCTGCCTGATCTATTGAGAGTAAAAATGACACTCATCTCCTACGACCTCTGGTGTCAATCAACACGGGGGCCATCTGCATTTATATTGTCAATGCACCAACTTTCTTTACTTCCTGAAGCATGAAATCACCTTTCAGAAGGAATGAAAAATATAATCCTCATCCTCAAGAGACCGAACTGCTCTGGTGAAGGCTCCAGTTGCATAGACAAATCTCTTATCCCAGCAGCTATAAACTGCAAGAGGCATCAGGTATCCCCAGAAAATGCTGCCTTCCTTGCAGGTGCAGCTCCCAGAATCATGCCTTCAGAGAGGGAGGCAAAATCTTCTGATGTAGTCAAACCCATTTAGGGTATTCTTTGTCACTGACCAAAGCTTTGCTAAGTAACACAATCCACTGGAATTTGCCTGGCAGCTGTTCTAACTGATCTGGTAAAGGAACAAAAACTCCACCTACTTTTCTGTCTAGATTTTTTTTAAACAAATAATGCTGTGATTCACATTATCTTGATATAGGTCACAAACTACATATATATTTTCCAGGAGAATTTCAACCTAAATTTGTATTGAACAAATCAAGAACTAAATGTTATTTACAGACTATTTTTTTCCTGCTTTTAAATATAGCTAAGTATAAGTAAATTCAGTTTAAAATTAAGGGAGATTTTTTTTTTCATTTTGGTTAAGGAAAGTGAATGATGTTTATAGCTCATGAACATCAGATGATATGATAAGGTAAAAGTACATTTCTTGGGTTTGGGGCTTAGTATCTTTTGTGGTAGGCTACCTCTGCTTCAGGAAGCTACTCCCACTAACCCTCTCACCCTTAATGATTGCCCTTTGCTAGAAACTTCTCTGTTCTTTTCTAGAATTATTGATTCTTGGAAATTTTCATGCTGAAAAGTACCTTGCCCAATGTTGGAAAGTCTTTCTTCCTTTAACTCCCAGAAATCATAATACCTAAGTGCAAACTAATCTTGAGTCTAACCTCAAAAATAGTAATCTAGGAATCTACTTAAAAGACTCTGATGATTAGTACATGAACAAATAGTGTGGATTAGAACTAGTGTCTCCTTAGTCAATACTTGATTGCAACATCAGAGATAATGAATCAGATTCATCTAAGACCCTGGCCCTTTCTATAAAATGGTGACCTTACTTGTGTCATTGAGCTGCCTTATGGGCTGTGGTGCCTTAGTGGTGGTATTCCTGCCCTGCCTTGATTTATTGTGGTCAGGTGCTAGCCATGGTGCTGGCCCCAATATTGATATCAAAGGCCCCTGGGAACCATTCCTAGGCATCTCCTTCAGACAAGCCTTATCCTCATGTGAGTTAGAACCTTCCATAATCTAATGCTTTAAGACTCAATGCTTTAAGAATTCGTTGACCTATTTGATTCTTTTGTTAAATGTCCTTTAAGTTTTCCAAACTGTTTACAACTGGCTGAGGGAAAGACAGGTGAAGAACAGGGAAAGAAGGAAGCAGGGTACCATCTCAACTGGAGACAAAAAGAAATGGTTTGAATCAAGGTAAAAAAGATGATAGAATGATTTGGGGGCTCCCCTGAAAAGAAGTGGAGATGAAGGAGGCTAAAGAAAATGAATGATGGAGAAATTGTGGCTGAACTCTATTCTCAACTCACAAAAAATGAATAGCTGAAACCAGAATTGGATTCTGGTCTTTTTGTTATCCAACATGGTGGTCAACAAACTTTCCTGATCATGTATTCCTATCAGTAAACTTTTTTGAGTCCTCCTTCCATTATATGTATCTTTTCTTAGTTTTAAACTGGAAACACCTACTACTCTATTAATAACAATATACATATATAGATGCTATAAAACATTAAGGAGATTTTCAAAGAATGAGATAAAAATGAGATAATTTTATGAAAATATTTTATTTATTAATAGTACAAATTATTAAATTTTGTGTGAGTGGCAGATGATGGTTGGACTTGTGCTTTAAGAAAATCACTTTAGTGGCTTAATGGAAGATGGTTTGGAGTGGAAAGAGATTTGAGGCAGGCAGATCCATTGGCAGACTATTACAATAGCTTAATCATAAAGTAATGAGAGCCTGCATTAATGGTAGTATCAGAGGAGAAAAGGGGACTTATTGGAGAGATGTTGCAAAGGTGAAATCCATAGATTTTGGCAATTACTTAGATATTGGCAGGGTAAGAGATAATGCAATGTTCAGCATGATTCCTAGATTGTCAAACTGAGGTCCTCGGAGATTGTTGTCTTTTATAGTAGTAGGGAATGTATTACAAATTATACAAAAGTTTCTGTTCAAATTCAGCTTGCATGTTTTCATATTCCTCAATGTCAATCAAGTCAGGCATTCTTGCAAACTATTCAGAAGGTGTTGCATTGTTATTAATTGAGAAGGGAATGGAACAAATATTTATTAAGCATCTAGTATGTACCAGGCACTACAGATATTATTACAATACAGATATTATTTCTTGGTCTTTATAGCAACCTTGGGAGGTAGGTGCTGCTATTATTATTGTTGTTTGTTGTTATTAAGGAAAAAGAGACAAATAGAAATTAAGTGACCAGCCCAGGGTCATACAGCAAGGAAGTACCAAAGGTAGATTTAAACTCACATCTCTCTGCCTCTAGACCAAGCATTCCATCTATTGTACCACCTTAGTGCAACTTTTTACTTGGAAGAGTCTTAAATGAGATAGAAAATCCTGTTTCCAAGTTATAAAAATATATCAATAGGAGAGGGGGTTTTTTTGGTGATATATTTTACAACTTTTTCAGCAATCCAGAAAAGAAATGATGTAATCCAGGAAGGAAAAGTGGTCATCAGTGTCAAATGCTGCAGAGAGATCAAGAAGGGAAAAAAGGGTCTAAGAAAAGGCCACAGTGATTGATAACACCAATAATCTAGAAAGGACAATGCAGTTGAATGAAAAGTCAAGGATGGCAAGGAAGTTTGAGAACTTGAGAATAGGACAGTGATGGTTCACAGAAATAGGAATGTTTAGGTAAGGGGAAGATTTAGAAAGGAAGGTAATGCAATGAGAGCTTCAGTGCTGATTGCAATCCATCTGTCTTTCCTCATCATATGCTACTCCCTCTTTACCTATTAGAATAAAATATATTGAGGCTTTTACTCACTGGGACTACAATAGAAAACAAAACCTTTTAAATGAAGTCTGCCCTATGCTAACTATGAGTTTATCTGGGGACAAGGGTGTCAGGATGCTGATGGAGAGGGGTCAAGGGGAAGTTTTGCCTGTGCAGCCTTGATTATAATTGCCCTGACTGGCCAGAGTCTGGTAAATGAGAGGCCAGTGGTGGAAGGAGGTGGAAGTGGGAGAGTGTTGAGTTATAATCAGTAAAGAAGTGGATGTGGTTGTACTGGAGACAAGCCCATGACTGGAGATCTCCTACTCTCTGATTGAGTGGTCACATAGCTCTTGGAGTAAGACCACAGTCTCTCAGGAGGCTGTACTTTGGAGAAGGCTGATCTAGAAGACTGTTTACTGATCCACTGTACTAATAGATGTGTTAATTTTCACAAGCTTTTAAGAAGGTTCTTATTTTAGCATTGTTACTTTTGCAGTATAATTTTAAGAGGAAATCGCTATGTAAGGGACTGAGCCAGAGGGCCATTAGGGGTTAGAGGAAGAAAAAACTCTTTTCAGCTCTGTCTATGCAAAACCTAACTGTGATATAAAATGGCTATATCTCAGGAATTTTGGCTAATATATTCCTTGGGATTCTTTATAAATAATGAGTGAAAACTCACTAATTCTTCAGTATACATGCTGACTTGTTATCACTTGTTGTGTGAAGAACCCTTCCTCTTTTCAGCTAAAAGTGCCCTGTGTATGTGTGTGTCTGTAGAGTTTTGGTAATACTAAAAGAAAGTGGGCAGTGCTAATTGTTGAAGTCGTTAACACTGTATTTCCCTGAAGGCAAAGGATCTAATATTTGCAACTCAGACTCTCTGCTTTTCCTGTTTTAGTTCTTTTCTCCTTCAGATTTTTTTTTAACATGGATGTCACATTGTACTTTCTGCTGGCATGTCAACTTCTAGCTTGCTTTGGAGCTCATAGTTGTCAACTCTCTGGAAAGCTGAAGGGTCATTCTCAGAGATGTCTCATCCTATATCTCATCTTCCTGAAGTAAGAGGTGGCATGGTGCCCCTATGACTGAGAGCTAAAGGCTTTTACTGACAAAGATTTGAGGCTCTTCCCCAAAGTAATATGGCATCTGTTGGTAGATTGTTATGAGTGCATTTCTTTTTATCTCCCTCAATCCTGTCCTTGGAAGATTTAAAAACATTTATATAAAGCAGGAGGTCAAGTAGGTAGTGCAGTAGATGGAGTGCTGGACTCGGAGATAGGATGACTCATCTTCATGAGTTCAAATCTGGCTTCAGATACTAGCTGTATGAACCTGGGTAAGTTATTCATTCTGTTTTCCTCAGTTTCCTCATCTGTAAAATGAGTTGGAGAAGGAAATTGTATACAACTTCAGGATCTTTGTCAAGAAAACCCCAAATGGCTATTAACAAGCACATGAAGAAGTGTTCTAAATCTCTTATAATCAGAGAGATGCAAATCAAAACAACTCTGAGGTATCACCTCACACCTAGCAGATTGGCTAACATAACAGCAAAGGAAAGTAATGAATGCTGGAGGGGATGTGGCAAAGTAGGGACATTAATGCATTGCTGGTGGAGTTGTGAACTGATCCAACCATTCTGGAGGGCAATTTGGAACTATGCGCAAAGGGTGATAAAAGAATATCTACCCTTTGACCCAGCCATAGCACTGCTGGGTCTGTACCCCAAAGAGATAATGGACACAAAGACTTGTACAAAAATATTCATAGCTGCGCTCTTTGTGGTAGCCCAAAACTGGAAAACGAGGGGATGCCCATCAATTGGGGAATGGCTGAACAAACTGTGGTATATGTTGGTGATGGAATACTATTGTGCTAAAAGGAATAACAAAGTGGAGGAATTCCATGGAGACTGGAACAACCTCCAGGAAGTGATGCAGAGCGAGAGGAGCAGAACCAGGAGAACATTGTACACAGAGACTAATACACTGTGGTATAATTGAACGTAATGGACTTCTCCATTAGTGGCGGTGTAATGTCCCTGAACAACTTGCAGGGATCCAGGAGAAAAAAACACCATTCATAAGCAAAGGATAAACTATGGGAGTGGAAACACCGAGAAAAAGCAACTGCCTGAATACAGAGGTTGAGGGGACATGACAGAGGATAGACTCTAAATGAACACTCTAATGCAAATACTATCAACAAAGCAATGGGTTCAAATCAAGAAAACATCTAATGCCCAGTGGACTTACGTGACGGCTCTGGGGGGTGGGGGGGAGGAAAAGAAAATGATTTATGTCTTTAACGAATAATCCTTGGAAATGATCAAATAAAATATATTTAAAAAAATAAATAAATAAAATAAAAAATAAAAAAAAAGAAAACCCCAAATGGGGTCATAAAAAGTTGGACATTATTGAAACAAATGAACCACAAAGACATGTGTGGTAGGGGCTATATACATGGGGCATAGTGTGGTCATAGGATCTTGTATCAAGGGATTGTAGATCTAGAACCAGAAAGGATCTTAAGAGGTCATCTAGTCCAAAGTCCTCATTTCTTCAGATGAGTCCTCAAGAGATAAGGTAACTTGCCCAGGTTCCTATAGCTAGTAAGTGAGAGAAGCAGGATTTGAATCTAGGTCACTGAGTTTCAAAAGTCATTTTTTTTTCTTACTATATCATGTTACCTCTCGAGTTTTCTTTCAGAAGGCTGAAACCTGTCTTCAGCATTCTTTCTAGGGCTCAGAATATAGGAGTGACCTATTGTTTGGAACTCTGAATAATTTTACTAGCTATCCTTCAGTTTACTAGAAAGACCACTAAATAGGGAGTTGAGTCAGGCTTTAATCCCCACTCTGCCTCTTACTAGCTGTGGACCTCGGTTTCCTCATTTTCAAAATGGACCAGATTCTCTAAGGTCTCTCATAGGTCCTTGCTTGTATGGGTTCTAAGTCACCTGTTTCTGGTGATATTTTTTGCTACTATTCATATGAGTTACAAGTCGCAGTGGCATACTTTAGGAAGAGTTGATGTGAGTCACCACAGTTCCTTCACTTTTACCTGAATATCTTATGATGGCCATATCTAAGCTTTGACTCCTGTTCTGGTAGGGTATATCTGCACCTACATTGCTATCTCTCTCTATCTCTATCTGTCTCTGTGAACCTACATCCATACTTACAAGCGCATCCACATCTAGGTCCAAATGTATTATATTTTTAATTTATATTTTTATTATCTAGATCTAGATAGCTACATAGCATATATCACAATCTCCTGTAATATACATGTTTATTGAACCCTTTCACTTCAGAGAAAATGAAAAAAATAATTATATGTAAATATACATATACCTGAATTTATATACATATGTATTTTTGTATACATGCCTATAGCATATGCCCATAAATATCTATGTACATGCATACATGTATCTATGCATATAGTATATATAAATATGCTACACAAGATTTACATGTTTATATATATTTTACACATGTATATATTATGTTATATATACATGACACACTCATCTATGTTGTTAATATGACTGTTTCTGTTGTTCCTTCTTCTTTTTCTCTTTCTAAAAACCCTAACATTATGTTTTAGAATCAATACTGTATTGATTCCAAGGCAGAAGAGTGATAAGGGCTAGGAAATGGGGTTCAAGTTACTTGCCCAGGGTTATGGAGCTAAGAAGTTTCTGAGGCTAGATTTGAACCCAGGATCTCCCAATTCCAGACCTGGCTCTCAATCCACTGAGCCACCTAGCTGCCCCCTCCTCCTTCTTTTTCAAAGAGGACCACTGACTTCAGATTTGACATGCATGTGAATTGGATTTAAGTGAGGCATAGTTGGCACAGAGTTGTCAATCTCATTCTTTCTTCCAGTCATTGAAGTCTAATGGCAAGATGGAAGTCTAGACAAGTACAGATAGCCCTGGGATACAGTGGATTACCTTAGAGTCTTTGATATCTGGTCAAGCTCTAAGCAATCTACAGCATCTTCTTTGGCCACCTTCATGGTCATTGGAATACATTTTTCTCATCTCTCCATTCTCCCAGGGCAGTCCTCACATGCTGTTTGCTGAAAAAGTTTTTACCAGGGTGAAGCCACTGTGCATGCTACAGCTTCTTGGAGCCACATGTGAGAATTGGCTGAAAGATAGACATCAAAGGTAGATGAGCAGCCCTGAAAATGGATCAGCAAGACCTCACATTGGAGGTTCTAATCCCCCCACATACCTCTATTTTAATATAAAAATATATACATGTACATACATACATACACATATACATAATATATGTGTCTATCATCTCTGTCTCTGTCTGTCTCTCTGTCTGTCTCTGTTTCTGTCCCTCTCTCTGTCTGTCTCTGTCCCTCTCTCTCTCATAGAATATAAATTCTTCCTATGGACTGAAAAGTTTTAAGAGCAGCAACTCTTTTCTTTTCTCTTTTTGCATCCTCAACACCTTGCAGAGCAGGTGATTAATAAATGTTTACTTGTTGATTAATTGGGTTTTCTACTTTTGTCCCACCCCTCTGGTTCCTCTGACTTTATGTGTTCCTGTCTGAATTTTCTGAGCCCCTGCCTTTCTCCGTCTTCCTGCCTGTCTCGCTTTTGGGTTTTCTGTCTTGACTTGTTTTCTCCTGTCATAGTTCTCCTAGTTCCTAACTGCAGCCTGGATTTTAACAGAACATCTTGCTCTGAAGCTTATCAGTATGTTTCCTGACTTCTGCTGTTTACCTAGTTCCAGAACCCCAATGTTGCTTGGAACACAGACTTTCAGGTGCCTTCCTGGTTCCCACATTTCCCCTATCTTATATTCCTAGCCCTATCTCAGCATTTATGATTTTGATTTTTCTTATTTTTATGATGCATCATCAGTCAGGATCCTGCTTTGGAGGGCCATTTTTCCAAGTTACCTCTCCCATATGTTGATACTTGGTTGGCAGGCTTGTCTATAATGAATAGGAGAGCACCATACAGCTTTAGTCACTTGTTCCAGTTTTGAAGGTATTTTGAGGCCACTGGAGCCACTCCCTTAGCAGGACTACACTACTAGTGTATATACATATATGCATATTTTTATTTTATTTAGTGTTATTGAATCAGAACATTTGTCTGATTTATGCTGTTTGCCTGCTCTTAAGTTTAGTAGAAAGCTAACGATAAGGTTTCTTTGGAGGAAATGTTGACATTTGGACTTATTCTACTATTATAACATACTTCAGGGAAAAAAGTCAACCCCAAAGAGAGAAAGTTCTATTTTTGAAAAATAATGAAAATATTACAAGTTAAGTTTTCAAGAGGGATTAACATATGCCTCTGACTGAGATTTAAGAAACAGCCCAGGGAAAGCCCAACAAAAAATTAATAACAAAGACTAAGTATGAAATTCAGAGTAATTAACATACAAGGTTGCTCTATGGGGTACAATGCCATTATGAAGCTGCTGATTTCCTACAGTGAGTTTTGTCAGATTCTGAACCTACCTTGTTTGATGCTCTAAGCTCTCTACCCTATAGTCCTGGCTCTTTATTTTGGTATGGATATGGTGGTGTACCAGTGACACTGGCAATAATCCTTAGCTCACATTTAGAGTAGGGAGGGGGATAGACAAGATGAGTGGTCACTTGTTGGCTACCAGGGATCACACTGATCTTGCACTTCATGCCTTTCTTACATATCCAGTAATTTGGCCAAATTTGTTCATTCACTTTTTGAATCTTTCTACAGAATATTTTCATAGTCTCCTGTAGATCACCATGACCCAAATTTCTGTTTTGATCTTGAGTTTGGGAATCTCTGCTTTGAGGAAACAAACTTTCTTGTTTCTTTTTTCTAATTTTCTCTTTTCCAATTCTAAGTATGAAAAAATTAATGTGCCAAATTAATTTGAGAATTGGTTTCTAGGTATAAAAAATTTGTTGCTTATGATATAATCTTATGGCTTCCCCACTGGGTAACTGGGCTAAACAATTCATGGTTATTTCAAAGTGCTAATGAATAATTCACTGGAAAAATTAAAACTTAGTCTGGCATTCAAGGACTTCTATAACCTGGTCCCAATCTGTCTTGCCAGACTTATTTCTCAATATCTCCCAGATGAATTCTTCACTCTGGCCAAATGGGTCTATTTACATTCCCAGTCTACTTTGATTTGATTATTTCCACATCTGGGCTCACATTTTTTCCTTTGTCTAGAATATTCTCTTTTTGTCAACCCTTTCAAAAGATTATTCATTAATCCAGCCATCTCAAAGGTTACTATCAATTACTCCAGCAATATCCTATTGTATGTGATCTGTACTCACTCATCTGGCTCTTGACATCTATTATTTTATATAGTAGTTATTTGCTTATACTTTTGATTTCCTTTAGAAGAATGTGAACTCCTGGGAGATAAGAATCCTATATTTTCAGTTCCAACAGCCATGGGCACATAATAGGTAATGAATATTTGTTGAAGATTCCATTTTCATTTTCTACTGTCAATAAAGCAGTGCGGAATAGAATTTGAACTAAGAAGACCCAGGTTTGAGGGCCATCTCTGGCACATGTTGACTGTGACTAGCTCAGTCACTCACTGTGCTCTTGGCAACTTTCTAAGATTCTAAGGTACAGAAAGGGTAATGACTTGCTTTAGTAGAGAGAAATTCCTCACCTGGGCGTTCCCTACACCAATTAAATCATAGATCCATTTCTTATTCCTGGCCAATTACATAATAAAAAATGTTGACACCCTTCTAGCAATCAACAAGTTGACAAAGTCATTTTTCCAATGCCTTTTTCTTTTAAATTTCTGTTTTATCTCTATCATTTTGAATTCTTCTATCCTTTGTACTTTTAAAAAACTATTATCCCCCTGTATTTCTGATTTCACATGCCTCCATTATCAATCTCAACTCTGTTGTTCATCAATTTAAGTCTCCAATGCCCTATACTCCTGAGTCCTTGGTTCCTCTGTCCTTTCAAAATTCATGATTTGCTAAACCCTAACCCCAGATTACTTACACCACTGGCCTCTTCTTTCTACTCACCTGTTGTTGAGGAGGTGGGGAAAGTCATGGTACCAAACTGATTATGAACAGTGTAAATATATGTACTCTAATTTCAATTAGGCCTTCATTGCAGCAAAGCAATTCTATTACTGCCTTTTAACTAATTCTCTATCCTACATCCCATGGCGGGGGGTGGTGGTGGTGTTCTGAACCTTTTCTTCTCAAGTCTTCTAGGCTATTTCTCTCACAAACTTTACAGCTCAAGAGCTTACCTTATAGTTTATTAATTTGGAAGGTCACTAATGACTTACCTCTGCTTTTCATCTGTAAACTCTTTCACATCACTCTCTTTTACTGCATTTACTGCAGTATTTGACAATGTGGGAGTCTTTCTGACTAATACCATTTCTCTACATCTGTTCATAATCCCATCACCCTCTCATCTTTAACAGCAGATTCCCTGCTCCCCTCCAATCATTCCCTATATCTAAGGGTATGCTGAAGTCAGTTTGTACTGGCTTATGAGAGCTGATTGTTAAATTTTTAGTGTGAGCAATTACATCTTGGAAATTGGCAAATGTTACACTGCTTTGTCATCCCCACTCTATCACATCTTCATTTCTCCCTGTTACTGACCCCTTCTCTATTGCTTCAAACATTCCCATATTTCCCCCATCCTGAAAAACCCTCACTTTATTCTGTCATCCCCTTATCATTCTATATGTTTCCTGTCTTTTGTGTCTAAAGCCTGTCATTCTCACCATTACACATTTCTTAAATATGCTCCTCTTCTTTGCCCCTGGTGAAGTTTTTCCATCATCTCATGAATGGACTATTAAAGTAACCTGCCGGTGAATCTCCCTGCTCCTAGTCTCTATTCATCTATCCTTTCAGCTGTTGAAAGAATTTTCCTAAAGAATGAGTCTAACCATGTCATCTCCCCCTCTCCCAATAAACTTCATTGGCTCCCTCTCATTTCCAAGACCAGATCTTCCTCCATTTGATTCTCTTAACTAATCTTTCTTAATTAACTTCCACCTCATCTTTCCAGTTTCCTTACACTTTCATAACACCCTTCTACTCTTCCAGTCTTTTTATATCTTACTTCCTACCACATACTCTTCTATCCAGTAACAATAGCCTCTTGGTTGTTGTTCTCATACAAGAGACTCTAGCTCATCTCCTTATATTTTCTTTTCCTGTCCCCATCAAAGTCTTTCAGTTTTTGTGGCATCCTTTCTATATCAACTAAATTCCATCTTTTACAGGAAACCTTTCCTAACCCCTCTTAATTATTTTAATGCATTCCTGTTTTTTATGTATTTAGCTTATTTGTTCATATTTATTTGTTTATTGTCGCCCCCATTTGATTATGGTCTCCATGAATGACTCTCTTTTGCCTTTTTTTTTTATCCCCAGAGTTTAGCACAGTGTTTGGCATAGAGTGGGCTCTTAATAAAAAAAATTTTTTTTAAAGCCTTACCTTCCTTTAAACATATTGAGCTCAGTTCTAGTGTATTTTTTTAAACTCTTATCTTCTGTCTTCGAATCTCCTAAGTATCAGTTCTAAGGCAGAAGAGCACTAGGGAGTGTCTGAGGGCAGATCTGAACCCAGGACCTCTCTTCTCTAGGTCTGAGCCACTTAGCTGCCCCAATAAATGCTTTTTGACTGATTGACTCTAATTCCCTTCTTACATTTCCTCAAAATTTGGCTTCCAACTTCATCACTCAAGTCAATTTCTGTCTTCCCAATATACCAAAGATTTCATAATTGCCAGCTTCGATGCTCTTTTCCCAGTCCTCATCCTTTTTGATTTCTCTCTTACTGACACTGTGGACTACTATTTTCTTCTGGATATTCTCTCCTCCATGGGAGTTCATGATATTACTTCCTCTTGTCTCTTCTCCTCCCATAATGGTACAATCAGTACTTGAAACTGTGTTTCTTGATTCTAATTTCCAGGACACTATACTATCCTTCAATGTACCTAGTAAAGGAATATCAACTACATAAATATGAAATATTTTTTGCTGAAAAGTCACTAGTTGGAAAAGGAGAGATGACAAATTTCTTTTAATTCTTAAATTTTAAGCAGTTTCTGGTTTAATTGTACCAAATGATGAATAGAGAAATTATGAAAGTCTCCATTTTTATAGTTGGGGATTTAGCAATTATCCAGGATCATACAGCTAGGAACTGATGAAACTACTATATGAACTGAATGTCTGATTATAGCAAGTGTAAATCTTAGTAAGATATTTTCTTTTCTTTAAAGTCACTTTCTTTCTATTCCCTTCCCAACCACTCTTTTTTTTGGTAATGTGCCTGTCCCTAGTGCAACTTAGCTAAAAAATATTTGTTTTCTTGATGTCTCCCCTGACTTGATTATGATCTCCTTGACAATCTTTTGTCTTATTTGTATCCTCAGAGTTTAGCACAGTGCCTGGCATATAGTGAGTTCTTAATAAGTGCTTTTAAAACCCCACCTTACTTTCTTTTGAACATATTGAGCTGAGTCCATTAAAAAACAAAACCAAACCAAACCAAGACTGTGTATTAATTCCAAGGCAGAAGAGAGGTAAGGGCTAGGCAATGGGGATTAAGTGACTTACCCAGGGTCACACAGCTAGGAAGTGTCTGAGGACAGATTTAAACCTAGGACCTCCCATTTCTATGCCTGTCTCTCAATCCACTGAGTTACCCAGTTTCCCCCATGAGTCCATTAAAAAAACAACATTAGCTTCTGTCTTAGAATCTTAGCTATTGCCCAATGTAAGGAACTAGATTTGCCTTGTGTTGTTGAAACAGCTGGCTTGGACCTGCAGCCTGAGCCCAAAGAAACACATTTCAGTAAGTAGGCATTCCCATTTGATTGGAACAAGTAGGCTTGGACTTAGAAGTTTCTGTCGGTTAACTGAGTTTTCTCATCTGTAAAATGAGGAGTTAAACTATATTATCTGAAAAGTCCTTTCTTGCTACTGTAACCACAACCACAACTAGCATTTCTATTTTACTTTAAGGTTTGCAAGCACAGATTCTAAGGAAGGCAAGAAGTGTGGAAACTGAGCATTGTTTGAACATACTCCTGAGTGAGTGGGAAACTAATTGATTATTCAGAGACACCCCTTCCCCCTCCCCCCAGCCAAGGATGGAGGTTATGTCTAATGATTGATATAAGTTTTTTCATAATTGTGAATCTAAGCAACTCAGGTAGTATCTGAAAGGTGGCCTCATACTAATCAGCTAATTATTGTTTGTTTGTTCTTTTGATGGTTTGCAGCTTTTTGGCAGATTTGGGGGACATTTGACAGGACTGATGTGGGCTCAAATGTCCCCCAAATCTGCCAAAAAGCTGCCTTCCTTAGAATCTGTGCAGAATAAGGCAAAAGTGATCTAAAGTTGCCCCAGGGTATTTAACATATCTTTAGCATCTCATTTACATTGTGCTTTCTCCCCTCTCCCTCCCCCTCATTTTCCGCTCAAATGGGCAAACAGAATGAATCCTGAGTAAAGCCACACAGACCTAAGTGGACCATGGGTAAAGTGACATCAGTTCCCTGGAGACACAGGGCAACAAGTGCCCAAACAAATTAGCCCTTATTATTCTTTTATTATTATTCTCAATAACAAATTTATCATTATTATCCTTAGTAATCAGGATAAAAAGCATTCCTGAGAATGCCCCCCCCAGCTTTATTTTTGCTTTTTTTTCTACCTTTGCTTACCTACTTTACTTACTTACCCACTTCTTTTAATAGCTACTCTGTAACTGTATTCTCTTATCATAAAGCTTGTTTCTTCTCAATGGAGTCAGTCTGAGCCATCAATCAATTCTTTGGATGAGACTCCAATCAACCTTGCCTACATCACAAAAACCCTGAGAAGTAAGCACTATTATTATCCCTATTTTGCAGATGGAAAAACTGAGGCAAAGGAAAGTTAAATGATTTATACAAAATCACACAACTAGTGTCTGAGGTTGAATTTGAACTCAAGTCTTCCTGTTTTCCAGGTTTAGCTCTCTTATACAGTGGAAGAAACTGAAGTAAAAAGAGGTTAAGTGATTGGAGTAAGAGACTTGCATTGGAATTCTGTTTTTGTCATGTACCTGAGGGATCCTAGATGACCTTAAGATTCCTTCCATCTCTAGCCATTGTGCCACATGCCTGCCTAAACCTTTAATCCTATGAATTAGGAAATTAAAAGTCAGTAGGAAGATGGATGGAACACCTTAGGCTTCCTTCTAGTAATCAAGATCCTGATTGCTTAATGAGGCTGAGATTGTAGGAAATACCCAGGAGGGTAAATCCCAAATCAGCTCAGAAATATTTTGGTACAGAAAATTCTCTTCACATCATGAAATGAGTTCCAGGGGATAGCTAAGTGACTTATGGAATTGAGAGCCAGCTCTAGAGACTGGAGGTCCTGGGTTCAAATCTAACCTCAGATGCTTCCTCTCTCTGACTATAGGCAAATCACTTAATGCCCACTCCTTAGCCCTTATTGCTCTTCTGAATTGGCACCAATACCTAATAATGATTCTAAGATGAAAGGTAAGATTAAAATGAAAAAAAAAAAGGGGTTCCAGACTCATGGACCAAATTAGTTCTTGAGAATTTTTACTGAAGCTTCAATCTGTGCAGCATAGAACCTTTTACCACATGCTTTCTATTACTTGCTACTCTGCTCTTAGGAAGCATCATGGGCCACAATACAAAGCCCACTGGGTCTGGAAGCAGGGAAGGGAACAAATAGTTAATACTTACTATGTACCAGGTATTGTGTTTAGCACTTTACAACTATTTTCTCACTGATCCTCACAACAATTCAAAGATGCAGATACTGTTATTTGAAAACCAGAGAAAATGAGGTAGCAAAAGGTTACGGGTCCAGTTAGACACCTAGATTTGAATCTTGTTTCTGCCATGTTGAGTGATCCTAAATGACCCTGAGGTTCCTTTTATCTATAAATCTAAGATTTTCTGACGCTGTGGTTTGTTTCACCTGGATACTTTAGCTAAGCTATTTTAGATTAAAAAAATGACACAGACAAGGCAACATTTGGTCTACATGAAAGAAATTCAGTCTAAATAAATGAAACTCTATGCTTTGGAGTTAGTAACAGATAGTGTTACTGAAACAAATTCTCCCAACTATTCTTCTACAGTGGAACCCCCACTCCTTTGCTGTATTCCTCCTTTCCCAAGGGGAATCACCAGTTACATGTCTGGAATTTCTTTTGCAGAAGTCAGTGACCCCAGTCAGCAAGTAAAAATTTGGGGAATGGGGAATTTGTATTTTCTCCTTCTCAGTTCAGGTGCTCTGGAATCTGTCCTTATTCTTGACTTGACTTACCCTGGCAGTTGTGATTTCCAGAAGACTCATCTGTGCTGAGTCAGTGTCGAGCTTTCACACTGTCTCAGTCATGCAGACAGATACTGGGGACCCAGACAAAAATGTCAGCTTGAGAGGCATCCATCACTTTTTGTGACTGCCATGGCCAACAGGGCACAAAGCTTCAGAGCCATGAGCAGCTTAGGGCCATCTCCTCCCTTCAAGGCTCTGAGCTTCAGAATTATTAATCTCCCTATTATTAGTAAAGACCTCCTCCCTACACCCCACTATTGATGACATGGAAGGAAAGGCAAGGAAGGATAATAGAGTGGAAGAGAACAGAAATCTCAAGGAAGCTGACATTTCTGCATACCTACACACACTTCCTACTTGCTCTGTGGTTTGGTTGATCTACTGCCCCTTTTCCAACCTCTTGGAGGCAATAGAAACAACTATTACTTTTCTGATGATACCTGTGTATTTCTGGGAGACAGGAGACTTCTGAAATAAATTCCTGGTCTGATAAGTTTTGGGTACATATTTGCAGAGCTGACTTAACCATTATGACCTTAGATTCCCTGTTTAACAAATGGCACCAACCCTAATGATTTAAAACTTCAACTGTGAAAATATCCAGTGGAAGTCTTCAGGGAGAGACACTTATTTGGAGCTTTAAAAAGACATCACCGCCCCCAGACCACAATTTGCCCATTTTGTATGCTTGTAATAAATAGTTTTATTGACAAAGCTAGAAACATTTCTTAGCCACCAGATGGTTTGACTGCAGGGGAAAAGACTAATTTTATTCTACTCATCTATCCCTGAGTAATAGCACAGTCATTGAGGGGTGGGAAGTCTCAGCACTGGAGAAACATTTTAAAGGAGTGGTAGGGTAAGAAATGTTTTCCAATTCCACTTTTATCCATCTGAGTCCAACAGTGGGCCCTCATATTACTTATACTCCTTCCTCCATCCCCAATTCCTAGAGAGTAGGTAAAGTTCTAGAACTTCCCATCTCTCTCCAATTTCTCAATAACACTTATTGCCCCTGTGTGCCATTCCTTTGAAACACTGCTGTATGTTGATAAACCAATTGGCACTAGTGTGCTCATGGTTGCCAATGTGTAAATACTATTTATCACCCAGACAAAATGTTTGCATTGTCATAGGTTCTAATGCTGGAAGGGACCTTGGAGATAATCTAGTACGATCCCATCATTACATTGTTTGAGAGAACATCAAAATCCACAATATCATTGATTTTTTTGATATGAACATTTTAATACTATAGAGAAATTTAGTGCTCTTTGCTTTTACCTCCCTCAAAAGGCAGTCATTTCCATTTTTAAGAAGTCCAATTTTTAAAAAGTTCTTAACTAGACTTGAGCACATTTGCTGTTTTAGAATCAGATAAGGGCTTGTGAAATTGGCATAATTTGAGATAATCATGCTCTTTTTTCCCTCTAATATTTTAGTAATGTACGCCAGACTACCTGAGGAATGTTAAGGCTACTCTACCATGTCAAACGTTATCTTGAAATCAACTAGAAAGAAATCCAAAAGGGTCTTATCAAATAGTGTTTCAATGAATTAATATTGATGATGATAATAATCCTTTGCATTTGTATGCTACTTTGTATTTTTCAAAGTATTTTCCCATCTATTGTTTCATTTGACCAATAAATCCTTTATGGTGAATTCTTGGTATTCATAACCTGCTCAGCCTTAGAATCTAATGTATGGCATTTCCCTTGGTGAAAATAATGACTTTGGGATTAATCCTGACTGTAGTATTTGCTTAGATGGAGCCAAAGGACCCCGTTTAATACTTGGTGATAGAACAGAGAGATTTGATTGTGTATAATGTGGTACTGGAATAATGGGCCACACTTAAACATTTTTTCCCAACTAGTTTCGGAGTGTGATATCTGGATGAGTCAAATATATATATATATAATTATATATGTGTACATATATTTATATATACATATATATTTCATTTTGAAATATATGATCGTGCAAAAATTTCCAGAGAAATCAACTCATTCATGGTTTGGTGGAAGGAATGTAGGTTATAGACTCCTGGGACATGGCTATAAATCCTGATTCTTTCTTTTACCTATGTAATCTTAGGGTTAGGCTCTCTGAGCCTCAGTTTCCCCATATGTAAATGTAATTAAGAAGTTGAAGTAAATTATCTCTAAGGCCCATTATGGTTCTAAACCTATTGCCCCTTGGTTGAAATCAGGAAGAACTGAATGCAAATTCAGTTTCAGATTCTTAAGACTTGTATAAGACATGTACTTTGGTCAGGGTACTTTAACGTTTGCCTCAGTTTTCTCATCTGTAAAATGAGAATAATAATAGCACCTACTCCATAAATGTGTTGTGAAGATAATATTGAGATCATTTTTGTAAAGCACCTTGCAAACCTTAGAGCACTGTGTAAATGCTATTATGATGATGATTGTCATTAGGCTAGTAACATGTTAAAGTATAATCAGATCTGGAAGAGATCTTACAGACATTTGACAAGTGTTCTCATTTTGCTATTGTCACCTAAAGCTCAGAAAGAAAAGTGATGTCCTCAAAGTTACTCAGGTAGTGAGAGTGCTAGGATTATAATGTATAATCATAATTATTGACATAGTACTCTGTGGTTTACAGAGGAATTTGATCTCCCTTCATCTTTGTGAAACAAGTATTATGATCACCCCCATTTTACAGTAAGAAAACTGAGGCTTTTAGCTTCCTCCAAGGTTACAGAAGTAGTAAGTGTCTGAGGCAGGATTCAAGCCATTTCTTCCTGATCCCAAGGCTAATGGTTTATTTTATTTTTATTTTTAAAAATTCTTACCTTCTGTCTTAGACTGGGTACTAGTTATTTGTCCCGAGGCAGAAAAGAGGTAAGGGCGAGGCAATAAGGATTAAGTGGCATACCCAAGGTAGCTAGGAAGAGTATAAGGCTAGATTTGAACCCAGGACCTCCTATCTTTAGGCATGGTTATCCACAGAGCTGCATAGTTGCCTTTCACAGTGGATTACTTTCTAATACACCATGTTTCTTAGTGGCTTCTAGTCTTACTTTCCACTCAGACCAGGACTACTTTCCCATCATTCCAGTCTCTATTAGAATGCTGGCTGAGAGCAGAAGTTCATTAGTGTGCTGATGACCAGGCAGACTTTCCCATTTTTGGAAAACTCGAATTGCTAGATAGTTCTGAATCTGACTTGAATATATGCTCTGTTTAGAACTAGGAAAGGACTTATGACCTTGTTTCAAATTCTAGATGATTAGTTGAGATAATGCTTAGTCATTTTAGTTGTGTCTTAAATTTCATGACCCCATTTGAAGTTTTCTTGGCAAAGATACAAGAGTGGTTTGCCATTTCCTTCACCAGCTCTTTTAACAGATGAGAAAACTGAGGCAAACAAGGTTAAGTAACTTTCCCAGGGTCACATATCTAGTAAGTGTCTGAGGGTAGATTTGAACTCACAAAGATGAGTCTTCATGACTCCAGGCTCTGAGCTCTATCCACTGGGTCAGCTAGCTGCCCCAAGAACAGTAGAAGCAGCAGCATTAGCAACAACAACAAAAGGGCTTATGAACTTGATATACATTTGAGATGATCATGCTCTTTTATCTGTTTTTATAAACTTTTATATTCAGAATGTGAGTTATACTCTTCTAAACTGAAGCTGTGGTTTTAGCAAATGTTTAGGTACAGTCAACATTATAATAGTGTCTGCTTAAAGAGGACATATGATATGGCATAGGATTTTCCTCATTAGAAAGAAAAAAAAATGATACAGATGTAACCAGCATCTGTTTTTCAAGTTTTTATTTGTGAATTTTGTTTCTAGGAACATTCTTTTTCCATAAATTGTGACTCTGTGTTGGGCTTGTCACATGGGAGGGGAATTAATCAAAGTGTTAATACAAATACCATGTTTCAGGCACATATTTTGTCAACTAAATAAAAGACTTCTTTTCCGTCTACCTTTCATCCTTAGACTTTTCACAAAATCTCAAAAGGTAGTTACTGTAAAACAGTAGGTAGTCCACTAGATGAAATAACTAATGAATATTTTCATTTGAATCCAAGCTTTTACAGTGGAAGAAGGAAAAGTGGGAGGCATTGTGGTATAGAGGAAAGATTTGTAGCTTATGAGGGACAGGGAGATGGCTCAGTGGATAGAGTACCAGGCCTGGAGAGGGGGAGGGAAAATGTATTGGGTTCAAATTTGACTTCAGACCTTCCTGTGTGACCCTAGACAAGTTACTTAACCCCATTGCCTAGCCCTTACTGCTCTTCTGCCTTGAAATTGATAGTAATAATTCTAAGACAGAAGGTAAGAGTTTATTAATAATAATAATAAAAAGAATCAATGCACATGAGTTAAAATCATTCCTTTAACACATTACTATTATGACATTGGGCAAGACTGAGCCTATTTCCTCATCTGTAAAGTAGTATTAATAATAATAACAATAATATTTTCTTCATAGAGATAATGGGAGGACCAAAGAACATAATATATTTTCTAGATTGTGGATTTCTTATATGTAGAATGAGTTGACTGACATTGGATTAGATGGCCTTTGAATACTTTTCTGGATCTAAATCTATGGTCATCTGGTTCTAATCTAGCTCCTGGTGACCTTTCTTAAAACTCCTGCAATATTTATCATATGTGTTACTTACTGAACATGTGCATGTATATCTTTTTCTTCCAAAGTGAATCGCTTATGATTTAAAAAAATGTGTAGGGAACTGAATATCATTTGACATTTTAAAAATAATATCTAGTGCTTTGATAAGCATAGCATAGGTGTTCAACAAATCTCTTCAAACCAGATTAGAACACAGACATATTGCGTCAAGTGGGCAAGGACTTTAGCTGTGTGTTGATAATTTACTCATGCACACAGAGGGCGAATACATTCAACTTTTGCTTCTGATATCTGTAACTGTCACTAGCATGTCTAGAAACAGAGGTGTTGTGAGGTTTGAATGAGATAAGGACATAAAGTACTATGTAAACCATAAGGGATAATATAATGTTGTCTTCTTTCTTGTTCTTGATCTTTCTCCTTCTCCTCCTTCTCTTTCTCCCTTTCTCCTCCTTTTTCTCCTCCTCCTCCTCCTCCTCCCCTTCTTCTCCTTCTCCTTCTCCTTCTCCTTCTCCTTCCTTCTCCTTCTCCTTCTCCTTCTCCTTCTCCTTCTCCTTCTCCTTCTCCTTCTCCTTCTCCTTCTCCTTCTCCTTCTCCTTCTCCTTCTCCTTCTCCTTCTCCTTCTCCTTCTCCTTCTCCTTCTCCTTCTCCTTCTCCTTCTCCTTCTCCTTCTCCTCTCCTTCTCCTTCTCCTTCTCCTTCTTCTTCTTCTTCTTCTTCTTCTTCTTCTTCTTCTTCTTCTTCTTCTTCTTCTTCTTCTTCTTCTTCTTCTTCTTCTTCTTCTTCTTCTTCTTCTTCTTCTTCTTCTTCTTCTTCTTCTTCTTCTTCTTCTTCTTCTTCTTCTTCTTCTTCTTCTTCTTCTTCTTCTTCTTCTTCTTCTTCTTCTTCTTCTTCTTCTTCTTCTTCTTCTTCTTCTTCTTCTTCTCTTCTCTCCTCCTCCTCCTCCTCCTCCTCCTCCTCCTCTCTCCTCCTCCTCTCCTCCTCCTCCTCCTCCTCCTCCTCTTCCTTCTTCTTCTTCTTCTTCTTCTTCTTCTTCTTCTTCTTCTTCTTCTTCTTCTTCTTCTTCTTCTTCTTCTTCTTCTTCTTCTTCTTCTTCTTCTTCTTCTTCTTCTTCTTCTTCTTCTTCTTCTTCTTCTTCTTCTTCTTCTTCTTCTTCTTCTTCTTCTTCTTCTTCTTCTTCTTCTTCTTCTTCTTCTTCTTCTTCTTCTTCTTCTTCTTCTTCTTCTTCTTCTTCTTCTTCTTCTTCTTCTTCTTCTTCTTCTTCTTCTTCTTCTTCTTCTTCTTCTTCTTCTTCTTCTTCTTCTTCTTCTTCTTCTTCTTCTTCTTCTTCTTCTTCTTCTTCTTCTTCTTCTCTTTTCTCCCTTCCCTCCTCCTCCTTCTCCTCCTTCTTTTCCTCCTTCTCCTTCTTTTCTTTCTTCTCCTTCTCCTTCTTTTCTTCCTTCTCCTTCTCCTTCTTCTCCTCCTTCTCTTCCTTCTCCTCCTCCTCTTCCCCCTCTTATCCTCCATCTCCTTCTTTTCCTCCTTCTCCTTTTCATTTTTCCTCTCCCTTGCCTCAGTTTCTTTATCTGTAAAATGAACTGGAGGAGGAAATGGTAAACTGCTCCAGCATCTTTGCCAAGAAAACCCCAAATGAAGTCATAAAAAGCCAGACACAACTGAAATGACTCAACAAACAACAACGGCAACACAGAGGTGTCCTGAGAAATGTTTGACAACCGAGTTGGGGACAAGGAGAAATGTATGCATATCATTTAAAGTTTATCTTCATTATTAACAATTTTCTAAGTCTAGAGAGTCAATAAAGCAATAAATTAACCCCTGATTTTTATCCTGGCATTTTCTGAGGTAAAAATTTAGCAACTGATATCCAAACTGTTTAGAGCTAGCTGACACTGAAAATTTAACAATCTGTTCTCACATGTTAGTTAGAGCTGATTTCTCATGCTCCCCTGCTTAGAAGCCCCACTGGGGCTGTTTAATTACCTTCAGGAGTAGGGGTAGCAGAAAGGGAACACCAATAGTAATGCAACTTCAGAGTGTGCTGGCAGTCCCTGCCTATCAGTCCAGACATGCCTTTATTCTCTGTAGATGCCTTCTGCTTTTATTCTAGTCTCCTAATTTGGTAAACTTTCCTATACTTTGATTTCTTTCTGTAGGCATTTTGTTCTTTGCTCAGAGATTGGTCCCAATATTTTTCATTTTGCTATAGTTGGATATGATTGGGGAAGAAAGCTGCCAGGTCCATAGAGGCTGTGGGAGTGCTCATCATTGTGCTGTTGATTAGGACAATCCCTGGACCAAAGGGGACCCCCCTCCCCAATTTTTCAGAAAGAGAAATTGGGCCCAACACATAAGGTAAACACGTCAAGATAGGAGTCAGATGAGAAAGTACTTTACAGGTCAGGGAAATCCGTGGGAAGATCCAGGAGCATGCTATGAAAAGGGCTGACAAAGTGACGGCTCATACAATTTTCCCTCTATTAGGTTGTGAACTCCTTGCGAGCAAAGACTATTTTTCATTTTTCTTTGTACCTTCAGCACTTAGCATAATGCCTAGTATATAGAAGAGATTTTATAAATGCTTATTGACTGACTAGTTGTAATATTTGTTGGTAAAGGAAATGGGGGTGATTGGAAAAATGGGAGATAATGGGAGGTTTGTAGTAGGGTATGGAGGAGTTCAGGGGAGAGAGAGAATATTGCTTGGTGATGCAAAGGAGAGAGATGCTCCCTGCTGAGAGGAAACAGCAGGGGTCCAATAAGGACTGTTTGTTTTTGAATGACTGAACTGATATTCACCTACCTCTATGCCCCAGAAAAGATAGTCCACTTATCTGACTGCAAGTTCAAATAATATAAAGTTTAATAACCAGTTGGAATTGGAGAGATATCAGGAAGGAGGGGCAAGGAAGGTCCCTAAATAAGGTTGGAGTCTTCCTCAGCTTTTGGAGCTGAGGCCAGGCCCCACCGGCTGGTAGAGGGTTTCTCCCACTCCCTTTGTTGGTGCTAGTTTTGTCAATTTCAGAATCTTAGCAGTAGATAGAAAAGCAAACAATAACAGTTCTAACTTTAAGAAGTGATTGGGCCTGAATCTTCGGGCTAAACCAAGAAGAGTCACACCACTACAGACTGGGCTGAAGAAGCTCCTCCCTCCTCCAACACCAGAAAGGAAGTAAAGCCCAGCAGGAAGGAAGTGCTAGTCACAAGACCCAACTGCCACTCCCAGTTGCCCCTTCCCCCAACAACTGTCAGTCTTGTTTCCTTTCCACATAGTGCAATCTGCCTCATAGATGTTCTGTTTTTTATTATGGTAGTTAGCATTCCTTTAACACTGACTTTTTCAGATATATGGACCCAAGAGTGTACTGGTAAGCATATTTGAATGCCCATTTACCTTTATGCATTGTTGAAACATGGAGAATTGACAATTGACTCCATAATTAAGAACCTATTTGCAACTAAAATCATACCACTCCTTTCCCCATGTGATATGACAATAACTACATCCTGTACAATTATCAATTTTGATCCATGGAACCAAGCACTACCATTTTATTTGGTAGTCACCCAGTGGTTCTGGCAAACTAGGTAGGCTGAGCTGTCAATCATTGCCGAGGTCAAAAGACCTGTCTGAGTATACTGGGTCAACTTGTAAAACTTCCCATTAGCTTACTTCCCTTCCAGAATGGCTTTCTGTTTCTAAGCAACTCCCTTCCTAGGGTTATGACTTTTTTTTCAAATCAGTCCTTTAAATAGTTGTGCACAGGGAAAAGTGAAAGAAAAATGGTAACTCTCTTGAAAAGTTGCATATGTTGTTTTTTTTTTTTAATCAGCTCAGATTTAACTAGAAGTGCCCTGGTCTTAAATTCTTTGCAGGGACTACAGAGTATAATGTCAGTCTCCCCACTTTATACTTCATGTTACAACTGTTATCAAATTCTATAACTCTAAGCACCCAAATTAACTCAGTTTGATAAAATGTCTCATCTGTAAAACAATTAATCCATTTTTCTCATCTAGAGAAGTCTTAGATAAAACAGACAGTTCACATTTATGTTGGTCAACAACTTTATCACATTTTCTGACATAGTAAGCAAAACAAACATTTACAACAAAGCTTTGAGTCAACATGGAATTTAAAGCAAGTTGTTCTTTAGCACAAAGCCATCAGCCTCACTTTCCCTTCCAGAGTCATCCAAATCCAGTGGCAAGACAAAAGTCAAGATGGGTAAAGATGCAGTGGGCTTCTTTAATGTCTAGTCAAGCTCTAAGGTCTCCACACCATCTGCTTTATCCACCTTCATAGCCTTTGGAATAAATTGTTCTCATCTGCCCATTCCATCTGGGGAAGTCTTCACATGCCTGAGGTAATTTAATGTTTATACCTATCATGTACAGATTCATTCATCACTTAAATTTCTTCCTATCAATATTTTACCCCTTCTTGGCCACCTACATACCATGGAGGGAATGATTGTGTGCCTGTCTACCCAGCTAAAGCCTTCAGGAATGGAAGATACCAAGGAGTTTGGGGAATGAACCTATTTCATTTAATCAATAGAAACTTCTTGTTTTGGTAACACTTTCTAAATCATTCCCTCTTGTCTGTGTCAGACACAACATAGATAGAAACAACCCCAGAACAAAACTAATCCAATCTAATCAACATTTTATTAAGCACCTACAGTGTTCCAGGTACTATGCTAAGCTCTGGAGATACAATTAATTAAAAGACAGTTTCTTCCCTCAAAGAATTGACAATCTGAAGGGGGGAGACAACACACAATTAGAGGCAGGAAAGCAGATGAGGGGGAGACACTAAGGAGGGGACATCTCATTCCTTGGAGTTAAAACTAGGTAGGGAAGCAGATGGAAAGTGGAGTAATCTAAGAGTTTCTGCCTTCTATAAAGGAAGGTATTCAGAGGATTTTGGAACTCTGCCCTCCAGGCCTCCAGAGGATGGACTAGATAGAGTGAGGTGAAGATGAAAAAAGCTTGAGTTAAAAGCATGGTGGTGAGTTTAGAAGTGATAAGCTTATCCTAGAAGAGACATCCTGTTCCATGGAGTTGAAACCAGATAGGGAAGCAGATACAAAGTACAGTGATCTGAAAGTAAAAGATAATGGGGCTGGGGGTGGGGGAGAGAAAGATGAGATGAGAAAGAAGAGCAACCAAAGACCTTCACAAGGGATATCTTTTTACATAAGGAAAAAGAAACAATTCAGCAATGTGCAAGGAGAAAAAAATTCCAAGCTGTTGAACAAACATGGACTAAAATATTCCAAGGAGAAGTCACCAGAAGAAACAATGGTTTTGATGATGAACCCAGAAAAAAATATGGAATTCATAGAATCACAATTTCTAACAATTGAAAGGAACTTTTATTTAGTCCAACATGAAGAAGTCTAAGCTCAACAAATGGTCATCCACTGATAATCTCTAGTGAGCTGGAACTTTCTTTCTTCTGGATCTTTAATTAGTTAGAATTTTCTTACTTCTAGATTTCTAGACACAAAATTCTCTTCTTTCTGAGACAGAGACTTTACTTTTATATATTAGGAAATTTGTCTGTATCTTGATTCTTAATTTTCTTCTTTTCAGCTTCTCTCTGTTTTCAAAATTTTAATTCTTGGGACCAATTGGAATAAGGCTATCTCTTCTTGCACATGGCAGTCTTTAAAATAGATAAGGATAGCTATTATATTAGTCTTTTTTTTCCTTTAGACTAAATTTCTCTCTGACCTTTGATCTCCACGAGACATGAACTTAATTAATGCCTTTCACTGTCTCTCAATTTGAAGATACTCTCCAATTTATCAATGTTCTTACAAATATGATGCCCAGAATGAACCATATTACTTCAGATATAATTTAATTGGGGAAGAATATAATGGAATCATAGTTTCATTTGCTGTAGATCATATGGCTCACAATTTGCCTTATGATTGCATTAGCTTTCCTCAGCTGCCTTTTCACATTGTTGATATATTTTTAAATTCTATCTCTCACATGGTGATTTCACAAGTTCCCATGGGTTCAGTTATTGCTATGCAGATCCATCCCTACTTTTTCTCTTGAATTATAGTCCCATATCACCAACTGCCTCTTAGAAGTCTTGAACTGGATGTCCCATAAGCATCTCAATCTCAATATTCCCAAAACATAATTCATTATCTTTCTCCCTAATTTTTCTTCTATTCTCTGTGGAATATCACCATTATAGTTTGGGCACCTCCATTCTGCTAGTAAACCAGACCTGCAACCTTGATGCCATCTTTGACTCATTCAAAACATCCAATATTTTCCCAAATCTCATTGTTTCTACTTTCAACATCCCTTGTGTGTGACTCTTTCTCTCCACTCTCATAGTGCCTGCTGTTAAAATAGGAAATAAGACTTAGGACATGAGTGATTGACAGGACATGGGATTAGAATTTTCCTTGAAACTGGGGAAATAGAATCCCAGAGAAACAGTTAAGCAAGTGATAATCTCTTTGGACCTGGATGAAGGAGGAGGAGTATTTTCCTGGAGCAACTTGAGAAACCATCATTCAAATTACAAACCTGGGAATTCTTTGGCTGTGGAAAAGAAGGCATTCTTCATTCTTCTGCTGGACAGATAGAACAGACCACCTTTGGATATTTCTTTTGGAATTTTTAGACTTTCCCCACCAAAAGACTGTTGTAAGATTACTAATCCCTAAAGGCTTTCCCTTTAATGTACTTAGAAATAAGATAGTTGTAGTCAGATAGCTTATAATTTAGAGGGCAAAATAATTAAGATCACTCTCTTTTCCTTCTTTCCCTTTTTACCTTCCCCTTCCTTGCTTTAAAATAAAAAAATATTTATATGTTCCTTCTATGTTTCTTCCCTAAAATCCCTTCAATACTATTGTAATATTTCAGTTGACTGAGTCAGCTAGGTTGTAAAACCTAAATTTTATGGTTTTCTTAGTGATTTTATAAGGGGTATGTAGAGATAAGACAGTTAGAGTGGAACATTCTAAAGACCTTCTGAGAGTGGTACAGTCCAGAGGGGGGAGGCCAGTGGAATTCTAAGATTCTGGGAAAGCTGTGGGGCATTTAAAAATATTAAAGGGCCATTACCATGTGCTCTTGATTGCCCGATTGGGTGGCCATATTGGAAAGAAAATTTTTTTTCAAAATTTTAATTTTGTGATTGTTTATTATAAAATCTGATCACAGTGGAGTTTAATGCCACTATTTAACCAGTGTATACTGTTTTACAAATGAATATAAATCTGATAGGGGACATAAAAATGGATGTTATTAAGATCTTGTGTCATTGCATTCTGCATAACCCTTACTTTCTATTTGTAATGTTTCCAAATGTATGTGCAATGCTTTTAAACCATGACTGTATGAAACCTATAATGGAAATCAAACTGTAAACTGTATTATCACCTATGTCCCTCTGTTGTGTCTATCTGTACGTCTTGTTTAAGTGTAGAGTAGTATTTATTTACACCAACAAATGCTTAAAAGTTATGGTCATCTGTGCTACAAAGAGATTGTCAGTTGCTTAATTGTTTCTCTGGGATTCTATTATCCCAGCTCCAGAGAAAATTCTAATCCTATGTCCTGTCAATCACTCATGTTCTAAGTCTTATTTCCTATTTTAACACTGCTCTATATAATATCTTTTGTATCTTTTTCCTGGACTATTGCAATAGTCTTCTAATTTATCTTACTACCTCAAGTCTTTCCCCATTCCAATCTATCCTCTGCTTACTGTTGCCAAGGTGATTCCTCTAAAGCATAGAACTGACCATGCTAATGAGTTCCAGTGGCTTCCTATTGCTTCCTATTGCCCCCAGCATAAAATAAAAATTCCTCTGTTTGACATTTAAAATTCTTCAAAGTCTGGCCTCTACATAACTGTTGAGAGTTGAAGCTAATTCAAATAGTTAACTAATAGAATGGAATTGAAATGTTATACTTATCTTATTGATAAGGAAAATAAATTATGCTCAATGAATATTTTTTTCCAATGGGATAGGGATATTTATAAAGGCTAAAAGAATTGACAGAAACATTAATTGAGCTGCTAAATATATCAAAATAATAGGATATAAGATTAATTCTCAAAATTGCTAATATTTTTACAGATGACTAACAAAAACAAAATATCAAACTAATACAAATAATTGAAAATAATAATTTATCATATTTATTGACTGGGAATGAACACATCAAGGTATACATAAACAACAGAAAACATCATTTAAAAATAATCAGAGTGATGCTTGATACTCAAGGTTAGGCCAACCTAACCTGATAAAAATGACATACTATCCAAACTGTAAAAATAATAGGCAAACAGTAAAAATAATAAATCAATGGGTGGATTATTGATTATAAACTGATTTTGATACTCTGCTTGCTGTGCTTACAAAGTATCTTCAATTTATATCAATGAAGCTCATAAATGAACTTCTCTTCAGGGCCAGGTGCAAGAATGCTAAAGAGACTCTTGTTATAAAAAATAAAATATTTATTGAAAATATAAAGATAAAAAAGAATTTCTAACTCTAAGGAATTCTAACTCCATCTAAATAAAACTCCTTGGTTCCACAAGGAACAGCTTCTCCTGTTTTCACAGGCTACACTGATCTTCCTGATCTGACTAACCGAAATTTTTACTCTTCTAAATAAGCCAACACTATTATCCTTGTAATTCTTAACTTTATCTTCAAGTTATAAACATAACAAAGGTTAGCTGGCTAAGCCTCAGCAAGAACCAAGTCAGGACTCTGAGCCTTAGCAGACTCAGAGTCCAAACCAAAAACCAGGTCTTTCTTTGGTCTTCTAAGAGTTAAAACAATCTATAAAAACAGTAATACATAGTCAATAGTGTTTCCCAAGTTGGGAAAGGAAAATGCCTACCTCCTTCAGGTCTTTCCCTCCTTTCCTTCTACCTCAGACAGTGAGAGAAAAAAGAGAAAAAGATGTTACTTCCTCCAAGCCCTCAGAAAGAGAGAGTCTGACTCTGCCAACTGCCTGAGACCAACTGCTACACTCAGAGAGAGTAACTGTCACAGAAAAACCTTTAGATTTGAAACTGACACTGTCTCATCTCTGTTTGAAACTCTAATTCTTTCTCAAGCCAGCTTCTCTACTTCTTATCTCTAAACTAATATAGCAAGACTTAATTTCTAATATCATCCTTATAAAATTAATCTACAGATTTAACACAATATTGATCAAAATGCCAATGATGTAACTTGTAGAATTATATAAATAATAACATATGGAAGAATAAAAGATTAAGAAATAAAGAACTTTATTAAAAAGGAAAAAGAGTATCATATATTTCCAGATATCAAATTATATTTTAAAGAGTAATTAATTACTCAAGCTACTTGGTTTAAAAAAAAGTTGAATTAAAAAATTTAAATAGTTCATAAGAACCTAGAATGGGACATGGCAATCAAATGTTTAATAAACCTAACATCATAAAACATAGAAGAAAGTGTAATTATTTGATAAATAATAATGAGAAACTAGATTGTCTTTTGGGTGAAAAATTGAAATAGATTGTCATGTTACATGTTATACAAAAGTAAACTTGAAGTGGATTAATAATCTGAATATTTTCAAGGTATGTAAAAGAAGAACTATCCTTTCACAAAAAGTAACATTTATATTAAAAAATCAAGAACTAGTAGAATAGAATCTATGTTTTCCCTAAAAAGATTTTTAAAAAGATTTTACTTGATAAAAACAAGAAGATGTTGTCATTTACAACTTGGGAAAACAAAATAATTCTAAACTGGCCACGACAAATTAAAAAGAAGAGACAAAGTAAATTAATTTGAATTTCTTTGATAGTAAGAATTTTTTTTTTCATTTTAAATTCTTTCCTTCCATCTTAGAATTGAGAATGAGTATTGATTCCAAGATAGAAGAATGGGAAGGGCTAGATAATTAGGATTAAATGACTCATATCTCCAGGCCCAGATTCTTAGAATCTACTCCATACCCATTAAATGAACAAAGACCACCAAAGATTAAGCCATTAGAGACAGTAGTGTAGATAGAATGCTGGTTTTGAAATAAAGAAAATCTGAATTCAAATCTTGTCTACAATACTTACTACCTATGTTACTATAGAAAGTTCACCTAACATCTATGAGCGTCAGTTTCCTTAGCTGTAAAATGAGGGGGTTGGATAATGTCTTCCAAGGTTCCTTCCTTCTAAATATATAATTTATTATATGCTTAGTTCTAAATATATAATGCTATCAAGGATGGAAATGTTTATAAAGCAAAAACAAAACAAAACAAAACAATAAAAGCTGTTCCAATGGCCTACATCCCCTATATAAAAGTTTTGTAATAATCTTCATTGGTCTCAAAAATATTCTTCATGGAAACAGAAATGAAATATTAATTGCTTGTGGATAGGGTAAGTCAATATAAAAAATGACAATTCTACCAAAATTAACTTGCTTATTTAGTGCTATACCAATCAAACTATCCAAAAATTATTTCACAGTTAGAAAAAATAATAATAAAATTAATCAAGAAAAACAAAAGATCAAGAATTTCTAGAGAATTAATAAAAAAAATGAAGGAAGGTAGCTTAGCTGTATTGGATCTCAAACTGTATTGAGAAGTAGAAATCATCAAAACAATCTGGTACTGGCTAAGAACTAAAATAGTGGATCAATGGAATAGATTAGGCACTCTATACTTGGTAGTAAATAACCATAGTAATCTGGTGTTTGACAAAATGAAAGATCCAAGCTTTGGGAAGAAGAATTCACTATTCAACAAAAACTTATGGGACAACTGGAAAACAGTGTGGTAGACACCAGGCACAAATTAACACTTCATTCTATATACCAAGGTAAAGTCAAAATGAACACATGATTTAGAAATAAACCATAAAAAATCTGAGGAGCATAGAATTTTTTCCTGTTAGATCTGTGGATAGGGGTAAATTTTTTGTACAAACAAGTTATAGAGAATGTTTCAAAATGTAAAATAGACAACTTTGACTCTATTAAATTAAGAATTTTTTTTCACAAACAAAACCAATGCAACCAAGATTAGAAGGGAAATAACAAACTAGAAAATTATTTTTACAGCGAATGTCTCTGTCAAAGACTTCATTTCTCAAACATAGATTTATTTAAGCATTCTCCATTTGACAAGTGACCAAGGGTATATGAATAGACAATTCTCAGATGAAGAAATTAAAACTATCTTTAGTCATATGAAAAAAATGCTCCAAGTCATTATTATTTAGAGAAATGTAAATTAAAAGAACTCTGAGGCACCACTTCATACTTATCAGATTGGCTAATATGGCCAAAAAGGAGTATGATAAATGTTGGAGCAGGTATGAAAGAATCAGAACAATAAATAATACACTACTGGTGGAGCTGTGAATTTATACAACTATTTGGTAAGGAATTTGGAACCATGTCTGTGGGCCATAAAACTACACATACTCTTTGACCCAGTAATACCATGACTAGGTCTATTTCCCAAGGAGATCAGAGATCAGGAAAATTTTTGTATATGTACAAAAATATTTATAACATCTCTTTTTGTGGTAGCAAAGTGAAGAGATATCCATCAATTAGGGAATGACTAAGCAAATTGTGGTAAATGATTGTAATGGAATATCATTGCACCATAAGAAATAATGAACAGGATGAGTTCAGAAAAATCTGAAAAGACTTATATGATGTAATGCAACGTGAAATTAACAGAACCAGGAGAATATTAACAACAATAAGGTACAATGATCAAGCATAAATGAGAACTATTATCAGAAATCAAGGATCTAGAACAACTTGAAGGGACTCATGACAATAAAGGCTATCCACTGTTATAGAAGGAACTGACAAAGTCTGAATATAGATTGAAACATGCCATTCTTCACTTCATTTCTCCCATGAATTTTCTCTTGTGTAATTGATATTTGTCATCTTTCACAATATGATGAACATGGAATATGTATTGTATAATATATAAATAATATGTAAAATATGTATTATATTACCTGCCATCTTGGTAAAAGGGGAGGGGAGGAGAGAGGGAGAGAACATGAGTCTCAAAATGTCAGAAAATTATTATTGATATATTATTGATATAAATATCAGTAAAAAAATGAAATAGCAAAATAATTTTTAAAAAGAGTAATTGATATGAAGGTTTCTCCCCCCACCAAAATATTTCACAGTAACCTATATCTCAGTCATCTAGTTCTATTGGAATTTTATTTTGAGAATACAGATTATTTCATTCATTGTATTTTTATCTCTTATTTCTAGTACAGAGCCTAGCATATTGTAGGTATTTAATAATATATACAATTGACAAAATGTGTAGAAAATAGAAGATCCCTCAGTGCTTTTTTATTGAATATAAAATGAGCATTTAATTAAGTATAACAAAATTTTATCTCTATGAATCTCTTCCAAAAAATCTGTACTATGCATATATCAGAATTCCATGAGGTTTTTATTTTTTCTTTTAAAATTTTTATTTAAGTATTTTTCCATGATTCCATGATTCATGTTCATTCCCTCCTCTTTTTCCCTTTCCCTTCCCAGAGCTTACAAGCAATTCCACTGGTATACTACATGAGATTTTTAGAAAGATGTAATGAGAAAGATAAAGTTATTCAGTGACTCTCTGGTCATTTATATCCAGTGAGATATAAAGCACAGAAATATATTCTTCAAAGGCTTTCACCATTCTCATAGAAGGGATCTAGCACAGGAATAATAATTCCTTATAGATAATAAGGTCCTATGAATGTTCTTATTTGTGTATAGCATTATGGAGAAACCTACAAATGAAATCCAGAATCACTAAATATGAATTTGACCTAAATATGTACCTGGGAAAAACATGTTTGCTAAGAATGCTATCCACAATTTAAAGCTAAATGGACAGTCTTTAGAGCCTGTCTCTAAGTATGGGTATTTTTTCCACATGGTGACTTTTCCCATTGTGGTTTCAATATATTTTGGGTTTGTATAAGAAATTAATTGCAAATTTCTTGGGAGTTTTGTGGAAGCTGTGGACTACATACAAAGGCTAGCAGATGACACAGAAAAATTTTAGAAACTCAGAAATACATAAAATATATGTATGGTATTATATAATATCAACATATCTTATCTTTTAATATGATAAACATACACAATTTCTTTTTTGTAGCTAAAATAAATAAAAAGTTAATGTTTGTATAAAGAATATGAAAGCTAGCAGACACTCAAAGGCTAGAAATGTAGATACCTTAAAAAGTTTAGTAACTCATAATGCATATAAGGTACTATAAATGTTCTATAATAGAAAAAGAAAAAAAATGCAGACTTCTCTGATATCAAGGGAGGACTTAAAATTTTACATAGATTTTCCAGATCATGGGGGTGCTGTACCCCTAAACTCAGACCATGTGGAAGGGATATTTGTTTTTTCATCTTGAAAGATGCTGCTAATAAATAATGAATGAAGCCTGGAGTTGAGCAGTAAAAGGATAGCAAGTATGATCACCTTTGGGAAATTATGAAGTTCTTTGAATGACCCCAAGTCCAATTTTTTAAATTCTAAGATTATATTTAGATGACGGTGTAGGACTATAAATTATAAAACATTGTGATTTCTGAAAAATTGAAATTGGGAATTATCCAAGAGAGGGAGTGGAAATAAAAGGCAAAAGTGTAACAATCCCTACCCTCAAGGGAGTTTATATTCTTTCCTTGGAAATGTGTGTGTGTATACATATATATGTATATATATATGTTTTATATATGTTATGATATATGTGTGTATATCTATATATCTATATATATATCTCATTGGTATACATAGTTTCCAGGCTGTTCTTTATCCATTGTTTTTGAAGACAACCAATGACATTGTGGGCTGAAGTATTGACTTGTGTGTGAATTGGATTACGTAAGGCAGAGTTGTGTCATGTTGTTGGCCTCATTCTCTTTTCCAGATTCATTGAAGTTCAGGGCAAGACAAAATTCAGGATGACTGGTGATAGCCTGGGATTCTAGTGGGTGACCTTGGCTTCTTCAATGTCTGACCACTCTCTAGGAGCTTCACAGCATCTGTTTCAGGAACCTTCATGGCCATCAGGACAAGTTACTCTCATCTGCCCCTTCTACTGCATCTTCACATGCTTGGAGTAGACACCCACCTCCCTGAATTCACCAGTGGGTTTGATGTCTGCCAGTTATTCTCATCCTGGTTCAGCCTGTCTGCTGAGATGGTTTTACTGGATTGTGGCTGATGCATGTGCTATGGCTTCGGTGAGAGATGCATACCAAAGGTGGATGAGCAGCCCTGAAAAGGAAAGCCAGAGATGCTAGTCCTCCCTGAAAAATCCATATAGCTCAGCTTCCAAGTAATGAATCTACTTCTATCTGCTCTGGTTAGCCTTTGTTCTGTAAATTATAATTTTAGAAAGATAACCCAAGCACTGAGCAATTAAGTGACTTACTTCAAGGCTCATGGCCATTATGTGTGAGGGGCTAATCTAGAACCTAGGTCTTCATGGCTTGAAGGTCATTACAATCTCCATAAAATTCTGTCTCTCAATATAATCTTCTTGAGTTTGAAGGACCCCAATCAATAGAATGACCATTTATGAGTTCAGAAGACCAATGATGAATGATATTTCATCTATTATGTAGTAGTGATGGATTGAAGGTATAGAATTAGACATCTATATTTTGGGGTATAACCATTGGGGGAACTAATTTTGCTTAACTATGCATCTTCAGTTAATAAAAGAAAATAGAGAGGTGGGATAAGTACTACAAACATGGAATGTTATCAGCTCTTTCAGATGAGGTCACTTTATTATTAGTTTTACTTAACTATTTTATTTTGTTAACAATAGAACTCTCATAAAGTAGGAATTATTTATAAATGTTTGTAATCTAAAACTAAAATTTAAAAATAATCATGAATACATAGAAAATTGTTTACATTGATTACAGAAACTACACAACTGACTAATTAGGAATAGAAAAATTTTTAAAAATGTTTTGGATTTTAAAAATAAAATTAATTAAAGTCATGGATGTAAGCTTCTTACTATATAAGCCTAATCACCATAAAGCACAATAACAATTTTGTATAGAATTAAATATTATATCAGATTAAAAATATGGTACTATTATATTGTAACATAAATATATAAATATTTATACACATATTTAAATATATTAATATAGAGAACACAAGAAGGTTTGAACCCTTTAGAAAGCAATGTGGAATATGTACAATAATTGTTACAAATGCATACATTCCCTTTGACCCAGAGTTACCACTACTGAGACTATATTCCCTAAAGATTATTGACAGGAAGGGGAAAAATAAAACCCTTTTCTATAATGGATTATTCCTAGTAACACTATTTGTAATTTAAAAAACAAAACAAAAACAAATGAGGTGTCCAACGATTGTGGGATGGCTGAACAAATTATAGTATAAATCTATTGTATTGGTTATAGAAAACTGTAAACAAATTGAGTTCAATGATTGTGGAATGGCTGAACAAATTACAGTTATGAATCTATCATAATATTATTGCACCATAACAACTGGTGATTATGAAGAATTCAAAGGAATCTGGGAAGACATATTTGAAGCAATAGAGAGTGAAAGAAACCATAACTAAAAGACAATGTGCTCACTGACTACAATTCTGTAATTAAAAACAGCAATAACAGCAACAAACTCACATTAAATACCCAAGAAAGAAGGCCAAAAAAATCAGGAAAATGGGGGAAATTGAGGGTATTGCTGTATAAAAAGTGACATACCCACTTAGAGAATTTATGGCTAAAAAATAATAAATAACAGATTAAGAACACATGTGCAATCATTTGTGATTTTATTTTTGTTCTTTTAAATTTTCTTTTCTGATTTTTTAACATGTTTGAGTACTTGCACTTATCAATGGAAGTAATATTAAAACATATCCTTCTAGTCAAAAAGGATGATGATTGCAGAAAGGGCAGAGAGGCAGTCCATATGCCAACTCCTGTCTTGAGAAAAGTATATGTTTCCTGAGAGAAGGTAAGTGATAATACCAAGGACTGAACATCATTATTGGTTGGTCTAAATTTTATGAGTACGATTGCTGAATGAAGGGGCATGAAGAAAAGAGAGGTCATCATTGTGAAGGGTGCTGAATAATGTTGTGGGTATATTTGGTGGAAAGCCAGACCACAATGCCAGGAGTTGTAAAGAGACTAACAGGGAAAGATTGAGGAAGAAGGGAAGTTTATTAACAAAAAAAGAATGATCCCATAGGGCACATAGGGTACCGTAGAATGGACTGACTGAGGATAGGGGCTGAGGAGGCATGGCACCACATTGATAAAGATGAGCTTACAGGGAGAAATAGGAAGGGAAAGGATTTTTCACTTAGGTAAGGCAATAGCTCTGAATGAGTGATGTAGGAGATTAGGATTTGTGTGTGGTAGTCTAGGGAGCTAAGCAGGCAGAATCTTATAGAATAAATCAGCCCCAAGGTTCTAATTAAAATGTTGGCATAATGGAGTCTTCACAGATTTTTGTCTCCTGTGTGGTTCTAACTGGATTGACTACAGGCTGGAAAGGGCCAGAGGTTATTGTGCCAGGAGGGGGCTGGAGGTAGAAGGAGACCTTCATAGATCCAGGCTCCCAGATGGTTTTCTTGAGAGTATAGTCTTAGGCACATTGTAGCTATTTAATAAATGCTTGTTGATTGGAGTCTAATTCTTCAATTCTGTGGAAGAAGTTTAGAAAAGAATACAACAATCTATATTTCTATATGGAAGTCAGAAGTAAGGTTTTTCTACTTTCAGTGTTAAGAGAGCTGCCTAACAGAGATATCAAATCAGAGCCCTCCAGGTAGCTTGTAGCCTGAGAAACTCCCCAGTACAGCTGAACTAGATTAAATAATAATTGGAAGGGACAAGGGACTTAACCCTATTTACCTAGCCCTTGTTTTTTTGTCTTGAAAATAATACCTGGATAAAGGTTTAAGGTTTAAAGTGGGAAATATTTAGTAAAATAAATAAAAATGCAATATTACTTGATAATGTTTATTTGTGGTTAAAAAGTCTGCAAGAATCTAGTTCTATTTGAAGTTGATGCTATTGGCTTAGGACACTAAGAAGTTAAATGTAGTGTCCAGGATCACACTGGCAGTAGTTTCATCACAAGACTTGAACCAAGATTTTTAACTCTGAAATTGACTCTCTGTCTTACCATGCTGTGATGTTACATGGCTAAGAAAGATGGGGGTAGGTGTAAAAGCACCCTCAAATCATTGTTGTAGTAATGCTGAGATCTGGGAAAAATATGAGTGGTCTCAAAATAATTCCCAGAAGAGGGAGTACTGATCCATACAGTGAAATTTGAAAAGATAAAATTCTTAAAAAATTTTAAAAATTCTGGATTTATTTATTCTTATATTTTAAGTCTTTACTTTCTGACCTTGTAACAATACTAAAACAGAGAGCATAGGCTAGGCAAATGAAAGTTAATATTTTTTAATTGAAAGAAAAAATTTATTTCAAAATAAAAAGGTCCATTTGCAGTAATCTTCTAAAGAGGGATTTCTTTCCCAAAGAGGCATTTATAAAAATATGCCAACCTCCCTGCAAGATTAGTCTAGAGAAGTTGACCAAAGGTAAAAGGCTGCCCTGGCCCTAGTGGCAGTCACAGGTCTAGCCTCATGCAATTCATTTGAGATAAAGTTGAACACCATTCACAGTTTTGGGAAATTGAAACGTGGTCATACAGCACAGGGAGACCAGTTACTAGGGCCAAAATCTGAGCAAAACTCATGTAGGTGCCAATCTTACCCCTAGCTGGCTTGCCCAGGGTCACACAGCTAGGAGTGTCTGAAGCCAAATTTGAACTCAGGTTCACTCTTATCCACTTTACTACCTACTTGTTCCCACCTAAAAATTCTTAACCTGAGTCCATGGACTCATGAGGGATCTTTGAATAGATTTCATTTGGGTCTATGAACTTGGATAGGGAAAAAATTATATCTTATAATTTTATAGATTTTATATTTTGTGTTTAAAATACTCTTTTCAAAATATGGAGTCTAGAACACAAAACAGGTTATGAATCCCTGTTCTAGATCATTAAGTCAGGAAGTAAATTTTTAAAGGAGCTTTGGATTCTTATAGAACCAAATGGAGAGAGAGTCCAGAAAACATTAACAAACATTAATAGGACATGTTAAGGAAATGGAACAGGGCACTGTATGTTCAGATGTTGGCAGCCTTATGCCTAGATATTGCTTTTTTTATTCATTCACATATTTAAATATTTTACTGTTGCCTTTTGAATGAAAAATAACATGGCCATTTTTTGATATGCCCCTTCATTGAGCCCTTACTCGAAATAAAGAAAAAAAATTAATCAGTCTACTGTCCAAGCATCCTCATCTGACAACACATGCCACCCTCCTCTGCCACAATCTCCACCTTTCTCCTGGGGCAGGTTGTCACCTCATCTGCTCCCTGGGTCCATAATTTTACTCTTTTAGTGAGGCCATTTAAATTATAAATGATTTAGATGAGAAAACAAGGTGCCATTTTGTTGGAAAGGCACCACAACAGACTTGAGATCCATCAGTGGAGCCAAAGGGACTTTGTAGAGGAATTAGATAAACCAGCCAATGCTAAAAGCCATAGATCCTCCTCTTCCGCCAATCTAAATCAAAGAAACTTCCATAGATTAATTAGAGACTACCAAGCACAATGGATAGGGAAGGCAACTAGAGAAAAGCATTAGAGTAAGTAGTATCCCCTTTGAAAATGCGAAAGTAGTTGTTACCTCCCAAACTAGTGCAGATGCTCCATACTGAGGCTGAGACTGAACCTTCCAAAGCAGCACATGGAAGAGACACCCAGGGATATTCTCAGAAAGTCTTGAACATAATGGTATATAGTCCACAGGAGGGTGTGGGATTCCATATTGGTCTTCTGAGTGGACTTGGTGAATCCTTAAAGCAAGTTTTCTCAATGGGACAGAGGACTCCAACTTCATTCCAGGCTTTAGGACAACCCGGGGTTAGAAAGAAATCCAATTTAGGCATATCTAATTGGTTTCCCACTCCTGAAGTCATGGCAGGGAGGTAACAATCAGCTAAGATGTCGAAAATTTTAAGCTTGGATGATTACAAGCATAGAATATTCTAGATGTGAGAGTGTTTCCAGGAAAAGACAAAGGCATTTAAAAAGGGGTATAAACTGGAAGAAGCGGAACAGCTAGGGAACATACAGCTTATTAAAAAGAAAAAAAAAAGATTAGTTCTCTTGAAAATCAGTATTTTCTTGCCCTTTCTCTGGACTACAATGGCGGAACAGAGGAGAGCCTAGTTCAAACAATTCTTGTAGGTAGAATCCAAAGGTCCTTTCAATTTTAAGCAAAAAATGCCATTTTAAAAACTCTTCTGAGACAAAGTACTTTTCACATGTATGCCAGAACTTCAAAAGACTATCTTTTATTTATTTAGGGAAAATCGTAGAACTTTTGTTTAAGGCATAAAGGTTCTAGGATTGTTCCAAAGAGCAAACCTTTCTAGGCTTGGACAGAAGCAGAACTGATTGATGAATTACAAGAAAATCAAAATCATTGAAACTCCCTTTTCAGATAATAAAAAAAATGTTGAAAAGAAGTGAAAATGGCTAGAAAAATTTTATAAGAAGATTAAAACTTTCCCCATATAGACAACAACCAGGTTGAAGGTGGCATTAAACCCATAGTCAGGAAAATCTGAGTTCAAATCTGATCTTAGATACTTACTAGCTATGTGACCTTAGGTAAAGCACAACCTCTGCCTGTCTTAATTTTGTCATCTATAAAATGGGGATAATAATAGAACCTATATCCTAGGGTTGTTGAGAGCATCAAATGAGCTAACTCATGTAAAATTTTAAGCTATATAAACACTCTCTACTATTATTAAGCAAAAAACAACAACCACGTTACAATAAAATCCATATGAGGGTATGAGGGAATTATGTCAAATAGGAAATAATCAGGGAAAAATACATATCAAATCAGTATTGGAAATGACATCAGGAATAATGAAGAACATTCAGATATACTCAAATATATTTACTTCAGGGAGACTTGAACTTTTTTTTATCATAAAATGATTGAATCTAAGAAAACAAGGCAATAGATATATTTTATAAAGAGGAAATTTTATAGAGATGGAAATAATATTAAGAATTTGAATATTTCATTAGATAAAACCATCAGTATCTGTATCACCGAGATCATGTTACTCCTGGACTTTCCCTCTTCATTTCTTCTTTTATGCTTGAAGGTGGGATCCTCTGGGGGATGACGAAATAAAGTTCAAGGTATTATGTGGATCCATGTTACTAAAATTCTAGCTCATAAGCCCCTTCCAATGGGTTTGCCTTTAATATTCTATTGGGGGAAGCAAATAGTTCAAGGCTAATAAACTTAATTAAATGAGAACTATAGTTACAAAACATCATCCCCATAAACTTTATGTGCCCTGGCCCACATTTATGTGCAATGTTAGGCGGAAGTGTACATTAGTAGAGATGTAGACACTTGGGAAAAAATATCGTCCCATGCCTGTGATACTGTAGGTCTTCGGGGTCTTTCCTTGACATGCTCACCTTGCTTTCCTCTGGGCACAGTGTTTCTAATGGCAGATAACACCACTGGATTTCCTGGACTATTGCTTTTCTCAACTCAACTTGACTCCTAAGCCATATCCCAGTCACTCTGCCTTTTTTCCACTGCAAGATGTCATTACTAGTGGGGAGAAGGGATGAGAAAAATCTCTGTTGCACTCAATAAGGGTGCAAGAAGAGAAAGGGGAGACTCTCTCTTATGACCTGGGTTCTTTCTTCATAGCTTCATAGCTCTTCTCAACTACCAGAGATGATTCCCTTGACTGAACTCTTAGAGGCAGTGTCTGTGTCTATACAGTGGGTTTGCTTTTAAAAGTCGCAGAACTGTGCCTAATCCTTTAGTGCTCTCCTGTTTAGCCACACTAAAATACCATCAGATTAATAGAAGGAATTTCCTGAAGAGAAAACTAAGTGGAAACACTTTTTTACACTTAAAGCTTTCACTGGGTTACTCTCACCCTTTATAGTTTATTGAGGTCACCTAGTCAACCACTCAATGTTTCAAGCCCTTTTCAAGGTGGAAGTGTAACAATTCAAATTCACAAAATAGTAATATCTTAACATCTCATTGTCTCTGTTACCTGGGGCTTAGGGGGAGTTCTCAAGGAACTTAAGTTCTAATCAAGAGAAGACAAAGGCATAGGCTATTACAGGCAGAAGAAATATAAAGAGAGTAAATACAGTTACATACAAAGTCAATACATTTGTTATTTATTTATTTATTAAATAAAAAAGTTAGTTTCAGAGGGAGGGCACTAAATTGTTGAGGGTTTCAGGAAACGTTTTTTGTAGAAGACAGTGATTTTTAGCTTTATCATAAGGCAATTAAGTGAGGCAGAGATGAGGAGGGAGTGCATTTTAGGCATTGATGATGATCAATGCAGAGGCACAGAGATGGGAAGACTCTTACATATGAGGAAAACCAGCTTGGTTTGATGACAGTGTGGGAGGGGGAATAATGCCCAACGAAGTTGGAAAGATACATTAAGGGAAGGTTGTTAAGGGCTTTAAAAGTCTAACAGACGAATTTATATTTTATTCCAGGGGCAATAGGAAGCCAGTGGCATTTTCTGAATAGGAAAATGCCGTGGAAAAACTATGATTAAGGAAAATCACTTTGGTAGTGGTGTGGAGAATAGTTTGGAATGGGAAAGAGACTTGAGACATGGAAACCAACTAGGAAGCCATTGCAATAATTCACACAAGAGTCTAGGAGGACCTGAATTAAGATAATAGATGAGAGAAGGGGTCAGATGCAAGAGATACTATGGAGGTAGGATGGATAAAATTTGGCAACTGATTGTATATTTGGGGTGAGAGAAATTGAGGATTTATGTATAACAACATGTTATGAACATGGGAGATCAGAAAAAATGACACTGCCTTTGATAAAGTTAGGAAATTTTGGGAGAAGAGTGTGGACATTTGAGTACAATGATGAAAGCCATGCTAACTTGAGATCTTTCCAGGACATCTACTTTAACTACAATAGGCAATTGGTGATATGGGAAAGAATCACAGGGGAGAGTCTAGAGCTGATATATAGGTCTGGGAATCATGGGCATAAAGATGATGATTAAATGAGAAATGAGGAAGTCACTTTCAAAGAGTCCAGGGTGCAACATTAGGAAATGAGCCAATTTTAGATACATAAGTATTTGCATCTCAGAAATCTCAATTGCTACAAATTAGGACTTGATTTTATTGTTCTGTTGATTGGCTAGGCTTAAGAAACTATTATTTAAACTTAAAAGTGTGGGTACATACATTTTTTTTGACTTCTGGGAATTCAGTCATTAAACATTTACCAGCATATCTCTAGAGAATGTCCTCAATTTGAGAGTGATATTGGATTGTTTAAACGGGCAAGGGAGTCTGAGAAGGAGCATTTAGCTAGGTAGGAGGAGAATTAAATAAAAATCTAGAGGAGAGAGAATAGCAAGAAGGAGAGGGTAATCACTGGTGCAAAATTCAACAGAAAGAATGAGGACTAAAAAAAAGACTATCAAATTTATTAATTAGGTGATAATAATTTTTGGAGAGAACTGTTTCAGTCAAGTAATGGGATTGGAAACCAGACTGCCAAGTATTGAGGAATTAATGAAAACAGCAGTGGAGACAGTAAGTGTAGTTTGTTTTTTTCCCCCCAAGGAATTTGGTTGAAAATGGAAATAAGAGATAATAAGAATTAAGGAAAAGAGATGATTTTTGTTTTTGCACAAGGGCACAAAAGTTTTTTTTTTAAATGATCACTGTTTGCTTGAAAGTTATTCAAGAAAATTTCCTAAAACTCTTAAAAATAAACAATATTTGGTAAACAGAAATGTTCCACAAAACTACAAAGGGAAATGAGAAATTCAACTACTTAGGCACTTCATTATCAATCTTCAAAATTATAGTGATAAAGAAATAAATCCTTTAAGCTTCCAGAAAGAGGGGATCACATATTTAAAAAATCAATTAGGATCTTAAACACTAGAATTATTTATTGGTGCCTAATATATTCATAAGATAGAAATTATAAGTAGTTACATTACAGAACTTAACACTTACAAAATTATAGTACACAAATTATATCTAAAGATAAGGTCCCCAGAAAATCTTTGCTTGAAGTCAAAGGTACATATTTATTAAAACAACAACAACAACAAAAGGACTTCAACCCATAGAGGAAAATCTATAGTCCAAAAGAGCTTTTGGAATTGAATTGCCTGGTGCTGGGGAGGTAAGGGCTTAAACTAATAGGTACCTTTGAACTAGTTGTTATCTCCAAATAAGAGCCTGTATAGTGAAATAAAAACATTGAAACACTTTACTGATTGCACAGTTGGAATTGAAAAGAAAAGGAAGAACAGAAGTATATTGTGACATTTTGGAAGAGCACTGGATTTGGAGGAGTTGGCCTGGATTTAAATCCTGGCTTTGCTGCTTAATATTGGTATACTGTGAGTTGTTAATTTCTCTGTGCCTTAGTTTCTTCCTGTGTAAAAAAGTGAAGAGATTGGATGATATATAAGATCTGTTTCAGCTCTTTAAACAATATTTTATTTTTCCAATTAAATGTAAAACAATATTAAACATTCACTAATACTTTTTTTCAGTTCCAAATTCTCTCCCCCTTGTTAACCTCCCCATTCATTGAGAAAGCAAGCAATATAATATAGACATTTATGCAGTCAGGTAAAACAAATGTCCGTATTAGTAATATTGTGAAAGGAAATACTCTCTCACACCAAAACTTGAAAACAAAATAAAGAAAAAATAGTATGCTTCAGTCAGCATGCAGACTCTATCAATCTATTTTTCTCTGGAGGTGGAGAACATTTTTTATCATAAAACCTTTGGAAGTGTCTTGGATTTTTGTATTGTTGAGAATAGGTAAGTTCTTCACCATTGATTATACATTATTATTGTTACTATGTACAATGTTCTCCTGGTTCTGCTCATTTCACTTTCCATCAGTTCATAAGTCTTTCCAGGTTTTTCTCAAATCATTCTGCTTGCTATTTCTTATAGCACAATAGTATTTCATCACAATTATATGCTACAACTTGTTTGTCAATTCTCCAATTGATGAGCATCTCCTCAATTTCCAAATTTTTGTAATCACAAAGAGAACTGCTACAAATATCTCTTTGGGATATAGACCTAATAGTGATATTACTGAATCAAAGGATATGAATGGTTTTAGAGCCCTTTAGGCATAGTTCCAAATTGTTCTCCGGAATGGTTGGATCAATTCACAATTCCACTAACAGTGCAGTAGAATCTCAATTTTCCCATAACCTATCCAACATTTGTCATTTTCCTTTCCTGGTATATTAGACCATCTGATATCCGATGCCTTAGCTCTTAACCTATGATCCTATATTATAGGGCAAAAAGGAAATATACATATTATATATACAAATCTAGAATATGCCACAGATAAAAAAGAATGAAATTCAGGTATATGAATATGGAAATTTGAAGATATTGTGGTGAGAGCAAAAATTTCATCTTTAATAAACGTGGGCTCAACTTATTGAAATACTTGGAATTTTAATAATATAAAGAATTTTGATTAAAGCTGTTTGATTCATTCATAGAAATCTAAACTAGGAATATTTTCAGTTTCTTCTGACAAAGCACACAATTTAAGAATGGGAGAAGATAAATAAAATTTTGGAACTATAATATTAAATATAAATAACTAAATTTCCTCTTAAAAAGAAACTATAGCAGTGATTACAGAAGACAATAAAAAATACAATAGATTCATGACCATATATTGTTACATAAAAATCACCAGAAGCAAACCATCTGTTTCTCCTCTAGTTTCCCTCATGCTATTTTGAAGTCCTTCTGAACTTCAGAGTAATTGGCTTGACTGGGTCTAAGCCATTAGTGAAGATGATCAGAATTCAAAAGACTTCTCTAGTCTCTTCTCTAGTTTCAAAAAGATTCAGTAGGTGGTGTTGAGTATTTGTAGTGGAGGCACACTGCTTAAAGACTGAAATAAGTGGAACCAACGCACCTTAATTTAATTAAGAGTAAGGACTTCTGGTTGAGAAGTGTGAATCAAGAGGTCTTTCCAGTTGCTAAAACAGCCATTTTTGGTTCATCAGACAGCCACAATTGCAGGACTAATAATAGAACTAGAAGGGTGCTGACTAAGCTTTAGGGATACTAGTCAGGATAGTGTTGTGATAATTAGCCTTCTGCACTTTGGTGAGGAAGTAGTAGCTACAGTGTTATCAACAGCTCAAAGTCAGAATTCAATAGCAGCAAAGTGAAGAAACTTTTAGGCTTTTTCAAGAGCAGGAGACTTGTCAACACTGAACTGCATGCAGGATGGAGAACGAGATTAATGTCATGCAGACATGGAAAATACGAATTGGAGGTAATATTGGCAGAGTGAATGAGGTACTGAAATCAAAGAGCAATGAATCACATGATTAATTTAGGAAGTTACAAACCCAGATATGATCCTTAACTAGAACTGAAAGTCATGGGGAATGGACAAGACTGTAGGTATCAGCTATGAAATATTTTCATTATATTTAAATTATTCTCATAAGTTTTATAGATAAGAAAAGAGGCATATGGTTTATTAGTTAATTGTATTTTCATGGTCAACTTTTTTGGAATGGTGGTGTTGATAATGCCCCTGTGTCTTTCTTTTTTTTTCTTTTTTCCTTTTATTATTTTTAAAACATTATTTGCTCATTTTCAAACATTATTCCTTGGAAACAAAGATCATTTTATTTTCCTCCCCCACCCCCACCCCTCCCATAGCCAACGTGCAATTCCACTGGGTATCACATGTGTCCTTGATTCAAACACTTTTCCATGTTGTTGGTATTTGCATTAGGGTGTTCATTTAGAGTCTCTCCTCAATCATGTCCCCTCCACCCCTGTAGTCAAGCAGTTGCTTTTCCTCGGTGTTTTTACTCCCACAATGTGTCCTCTGCTTGTGGATAGTGTTTTTTCTCCTAGATCTCTGAAGAATGTTCAGGGACATTGTATTGACACTAATGGAGAATTCCATTATGTTCGACTGTACCACAGTGTTTCAGTCTCTGTGTACAATGTTTTCCTGGTACTGCTCCTTTCGCTCTGCTTCACTTCCTGGAGGTTGTTCCAGTCTCCATGGAATTCCTCTACTTTATTATTCCTTTTAGCACAATAGTATTCCATCACCAACATATACCACAATTTGTTCAGCCATTCCCCAATTTATGGGCATCCCCTCATTTTCCAATTTTTGGAAAATGAATATCGTTGTACATGTCTTTTTCCTTATTGTCTCTTTGGGGTACAAACCCAGCAGTGCTATGGCTGGATCAAAGGACAGAGAGTTTTTATCGCCCTTTGGGCATAGTTCCAAATTGCCCTCCAGAATGGTTGGATCAATTCACAACCCCACCAGCAATGAATTAATGTCCCTACTTTGGCACATCCCCTCCAGCATTTCCTTTGCTGTCATGTTAGCCAATCTTCTAGGTGTGAGGTGATACCTCAGAGTTGTTTTGATTTGCACCTCTCTGATTATAAGAGATTTAGAGCACTTTTTCATGTGCTTATTAATAGTTTTGATTTCTTTGGCTGAAAACTGCCTGTTCATGTCCCTTGCCCATTTATCAATTGGAGAATGGCTTGATTTTTTTGTACAATTGATTTAACTTTTTATAAATTTGAGTAATTACACATTTGTTGAGGTTTTTGTTATGAAAATTGTTTCCCAATTTGTTGCTTCCCTTCTTATTTTGGTTGGTTTTGTTTGTACAAAACCTTTTTAATTCGATGTAATCAAAACTGTTTATTTTACATTTTGTGACTCGTTCTATATCTTGCTTGGTTTTAAAGTATTTCCCTTCCCACAGGTCTGGCATGTATACTGTTCTGTGTTCACCTAATTTGCTTATAATTTCCTTCTTTATGTTCAAGTCATTCACCAATTCTGAGTTTATCTTGGTGTAGGCTGTGAGGTGTTGATCCAAACCTAGTCTCTCCCACACTGTCTTCTAGTTTTCCCAGCAGTTGTCATCAAATAGTGGATTTTTGTCCCAAAAGCTGGGATCTTTGGGTTTATCATATCCTGTCTTGATGAGGTCACTTGCCCCAAGTCTATTCCACTGATCCTCCTTTCTGCCTCTTAGCCAGTACCAAATTGTTTTGACGACTACTGCTTTATAATAGAGTTTGAGATCTGGGACTGCAAGGCCACCTACCCTTGTATTTTTTTTTCATTATTTCCCTGGATATCCTTGATTCTTTGTTCATCCAAATGAACTTTGTTATGTTTTTTTCTAAATCAGTAAAAATTTTTTTTTGGAAATTCAATGAGTATAGCACTAAATAGATAAATAATTTTGGGTACGATAGTCATTTTTATTATATTGGCTGGTCCTGTCCATGAGCAGTTAATGTTTCTCCAATTGCTCAAGTCTAATTTTAGTTGTGTGGAGAGTGTTTTGTAGTTGTGTTCATATAGTTCCTGTGTTTGTCTCGGGAGATAGATTCCTAAATATTTTATTTTGTCTAAGGTGATTTTGAATGGGATTTCTCTTTCTAGTTCTTGCTGCTGATATGTGTTGGAAATAGGTAGAAATGCTGATGACTTATGCGGGTTTATTTTGTATCCTGAAACTGCTAAAGATGTTGATTATTTAGACTAGCTTTTTGGTTGATTCTCTAGGATTCTTTAAGTAGACTATCATATCATCCACAAAGAGCAATAACTTGGTCTCCTCCTTGCCTATTTTAATGCCTTCAATTACTTTCTCTTCTCTAATTGCTAGTGTTTCTAGTACAATGTTAAGTAGCAGAGGTATTAATGGGCATCCTTGTTTCACTTCTGATCTTATTGGCAATGTGTCTAGTTTGTCCCCATTGCAGATGATATTAGCTGATGGTTTTAGATATATACTGTTTATTATTTTTAGGAATGACCCTTCTATTCCTATGCTTTCTAGTGTTTTTAATAGGAATGGGTGTTGTATTTTGTTAAAGGCTTTTTCTGTGTCTATTGAAATAATCATGTGATTTTTGTTGGTTTGCTTGTTGATAGGGTCAATTATGTGGATGTTTTTCCTAAAATTGAACCTGCCCTGCATTCCTGGTATAAATTATACTTGATCATAGTGAATGACCCTCCTGATCACTTGCTGGAGTCTTTGTGCTAGTATCCTGTTTAAGATTTTGCATCTATATTCATTAGGGAGATTGGTCTATAGTTTTCTTTCTCTGTTCTTGACCTGCCTGACTTTGGAATCAGTACCATATTTGTGGCATAAAGGGAATTTGGTAGAACTCCCTCTTTGCTTATTATGTCAAATAGTTTGTATAGTATTGGGATTAGCTGTTCTTTGAATGTTTGATAGAATTCACTGGTGAATCCATCAGGCCCTGGGGATTTTTTCTTAGGGAGTTTTTTGATGGCCTGTTGGATTTCTTTTTATGATATGGGATTATTTAAGAATTCTATTTCCTCTTCTGTTAGTCTAGGCAATTTATATTTTTGTAAATATTCATCCATATCACCTAAATTGGTATATTTATTGCCATATAATTGGGCAAAGTAGTTTTTAATGATTACCTTAATTTCCTCTTCATTGGAGCTGAGGTCCCCATTTTCATCTTTGATGCTGTTAATTTGCTTTTTTCTTTCCTTTTATAAATTAGATTGACCAGTATGTTGTCTATTTTGTTTGTTTGTTTTCCAAAGTACCAGCTTCTAGTCTTATTTATTAGTTCAATAGTTCTATCACTTTCGATTTTGTTAATTTCTCCCTTAATTTTTAGGATCTCTAGTTTGGTTTTCTTCTGGGGTTTTTTAATTCATTTGCTTTCAAGTTTTTTTATTGGCATTTCCAATTCATTGATCTCTGCCCTCCCTAATTTGTTAATATATATATATATACTCAGGGATATGAATTTTCCTCTGAGTACTGCTTTGGATGCATCCCATAAGGTTTAGAAGGATGTCTCACCATTGTAATTTTCCTCAATGAAATTATTAAGTGTTTCTATGATTTGTACTCTAACTAACTGATTTTGGAGTATCATATTATTTAATTTCCAATTAATTTTTGATTTGGCTCTTCCTGTACCCTTACTGATCATTATTTTTATTGCCTTATGAACTGAAATGTTTGTATTTATTATTTCTGCTTTTATGCATTTGTATGCCATGTTTCTGTGACCTAGTGTATGATTAATCTTTGTGAATGTGCCATGTGGTGCTGAGAAGGTGTATTCCTTTTTGTCCCTATTTATTTTTCTCCATATGTCTATTAACTCTAATTTTTCTAAGATTCCATTCATATTTTTTACCTCTTTCTTATTTATTTTTTGATTTAATTTATCTAAATTTGATAGTGGTTGGTTCAGGTCTCCCACTAATATGGTTTTACTGTCTATTTCCTCCTTCAATTCTCCTAGTTTCTCCATTAGAAATTTGGTGCAATAATGTTGATTACTGATATTTCCTCATTGTCTATACTCCCTTTTATCAGGATATATTTACCTTCCCTATTCCTTTTAATCAGGTCTATTTTTGCTTTTGCTTTGTCAGGTATCATGATTGCAATTCCTGCCTTCTTTCTATCAGTTGAGACCCAATAGGTCTTACTCCATCCTTTAATTCTGACCTTGTGGGTATCAACCTGCCTCATGTGTGTTTCTTGAAGACAATATATGGTAGGGATTTGGATTCTAATCCATTCTAGTATTCATCTACGTTTTATGGGTGAGTTCATCCCATTCATGTTCAAAGTTATGATTGTCACTTTTGGATTCTCTGGCATTTTGATATCCTCCCCTAATTCTGAACTTTCTTCTTTAGCTATAACCTTTTAAACCAGTGATTTACTTTAGATCAGTCCCCCTAATCTCCTCCCTTGATATGCTTCCCTTTCTTGCCCTCCCTTTTTGTTCCCTTGCCCTCTCCCCTTTCCTTCCTTCCCTCTTTGTACTACCTCCCCCCCCCTCATTAATTTCCCCTTCTCTCTTACCCTGTTGGATAAGATAGAATTCAAGATCTCAATGGATCTAGATGTTCTTTCCTCTCAGAGTTGATTTCACTAAGAGTAAGATTTAAGTAATACCAATTCACACTCTCTTCCTCTCCTTCTTATAGAAGAATTCTTCCCCTCCCCTTCCCATGTGTATCTTTGTGTGAGAGAGATTATTCTATTTTGTTTTTTTCTATTTCTTGAAGTATATCTTAATACCATCAATGATTCCCCCCTCCCCTTTTCTTTCTTTCTCCCCCTTTATCCATATCGTCTTGATGCCCCAATCTTTCCCTATGAGTAATTCTTCTAACTACTCTAATGATGCATACGATTTTTGCATTACACATTACATTTCCCCCACATATTAATATATATATATGTATATATATAATTTTATATAAATGTAGTCCTTATAGAAGAGAGTTGAATAAAAGAAAAAGATAACAATTTTCTCCTTTTCCCTTTCTTTCATATTTATCTTTTCATGTTTCTCTGGCTCTTTGTGTTTGGATGTCAAACTTTCCACTGAGTTCTGGTCTTTTCTTTGCAAATACTTGGAAATCTTCTATTTTGTTGAATGCCCATACTTTCTCCTGGAAGTATATAGTCAGTTTTGATGGGTAGCTGATTCTTGGTTGGAGAACCATTTCTCTTTCCCTCTGAATATCGTGTTCTATGCTTTGCAGTCTCTTAGCGTATTTGCTGCTAAGTCATGTGTGATCCTTCTGTGGGCTCCTCTATATATGAAGTTCCTCTTCTTGTAAGATTTTCTCCTTAGCTTGGAAGCTCTTGAATTTGGCAATTGCATTCCTGGGGGTTGTCTTTTGGGGATTTAGTATAGAGGGTGTTCTATGAACTCTTTCTATTTCTATTTTGCCCCCTTGCTTGAGAACATTAGGAGAGTTTTCTTTGATGATTTCTTGTAGTATGGTATGGAGATTTTTGTTTATCTCTTGTTTTTCGGGTAGACCAATGATTCTCAAGTTGTCTCCCCTTCCTCTGTTTTCCTGGTCTTTTACCTTGTCAGTAAGATATTTTATGTTTTCTTCTAATTCATTAATTTTTTGACTTTGCTTTATTAATTCCTGCTGTTTTGCAAGATCACTGTCTTCCAGTTGCTTAATTCTGGTCTTGGTTTTGTTTTTCAGTTTGGTCTGCCCTTCTGTTTGTGGCCTCTAGCTCTTTCTCCAATTGTGAGGTCTTGTCTGTCAGGCTGCTGACCTCTTTCTGTATTTTTTCCCATTTTTCTTGCCAGAACATTTCCATCTTTTGGATAAGCTCCATTTTGAGTTCTTCCAGAGCTTGTGGATAATTTCCTTGGGGGGGGCATGTTTTCATTTTGTTTGAATTTCATCCTCTTTCTCTTCTGTCCCCTGGGTTCTCCCTCCATAAAAGTTATCAAAACTTTTTTCCCTTTCTTCTTGGAGGGTTGATCTTGGGCAGTGTGAGCCATCCCTTCGGTGGTTTACCCTTTCCTTTTTGGTCAGAGGTCTAGGTGATATGGGCAAGTTTTCTGTGGCTTTAAGTTGCCTCAGACTAGTTCTTCCCAGCCTCTGTGGTTTGTTAGTGTGCCTGCCCCCGTGCTCTTCTCTCCAGTGTGTAGGAATCTCCTGTAAAACTGCTCTGAGGGGTGGATCTCTGGTAGTCCCTGTCAGTTTCTAAAGACCCTGGCGTGCCACCCCCCTCACTACAGAGAGGAGGGGAGCTTTGGCCTCAGGCAGTTTCTACAGTTTCTCAAGACTCCACACTGTTCGCAGTTTTCAAGGGCCCTCATGGACTGCTCACTCTCCAGTATGCAGGGTTCTCCAGTGAAACTGCCCTGAGAGATATTTCCCTAGCAGTCCTCCTTGGATCCCAAGGACCCTGGTGTGCATGCCCCAGACAGAGACGTTCCTCACTCACTCACTCTCCCTGGTGAGCACTATATGCCCCTACTCTCTGTGGCGGAGGTGGGGGGTGAAGGGCAACTCAATTCACATTTTTCTGCAAGCATTTCCTCCTTCTTATAGTGTAGAAATGTTCACTCCCCACTTACCTTCGTTACTGTGGTGTACTGGAGAGTCCCTCCATTCTTCCAAGGATGATTTTTATGCTCTTTTGACATAGTCTATTTCATTCGGTGCTGGGGAGAGGAAGTGATTCACAACTAGATTGTAGCCATGTTTACGCGGAAGTCCCCCTGTATTTTTCTGAGCCATTTGATGTCTTTTTTGTTTGTTTGTTTGAGTTGATCACTTCAGTGTTTTCAAAATTATTCCATATCCATGATTGAATTCCTCTATTTATACTTATTCTTAAAAATATTGATATCTATAGCCATGGGACAACTGCTTTTTCCTGTCTCTGATTTATTTTAGACTCATTTAGCAGACTGGAAACTATGATGTTAGGGTACATTGGTGGAGAAAGAAATTAATTATTGGAATATGGATAGATATCACTCCTATTTGTTGTCCTATTTCCAAGTTCATCTTTGAACACTTTTCGGGTTCAAGTTAGAGGACTTTTATTTGAATATTGCCTCTAATACTTGTTACCTGTGGGGCCTTAGAAAAGTCATTTAACAACCTTCCTTAGTCTCTTTTACATATAAAATGAGTAAATTCTACAGGAAGACTTGTAGGGTCCCTTTTAGGTATTGTTCTATAATACTGTAATTCTATGATTTTGTGGTAAATATTCTGTAAATTAATTTTCTTTTTTTAATTTTATTTAGTCAATTTAGAACATTATTTCTTGGTTACAGGAATTATATTCGTTTGCTCCCTCCCCTCCCCCTATCCTTTCCCTAGCAGATGCACAATTCCATTGCGTATTACATGTGTCCTTGATCAGAACCTATTTCCATGTTGTTGATGTTTGCACTAGGATGTTCATTTAGAATCTACATCCCCAGCCATATCCCCCTCAACCATTGTAGTCAAGCAGTTGTTTTTCTTCTGTTTCTACTCCCACAGTTTTTCCTCTGAAATGTGGATAGTTTTTTTCTCATAGATTCCTCTAAGTTGTTCATGATCACTGCATTGGCACTAATGGAGAAGTCCATTACATTCTATTGTGCCACAGTGTATCAGTCTCTGTGTACATTGTCATCCTGGATCTGCTCCTCTCACTCTGCAGCAATTCCTGGAGGTCATTCCAGTTCACATTGAATTCCTACAGTTTATTATTCCTTTGAGCACAATAGTATTCTATCACCAACATATACCACAATTTGTTCATCTATTCCCCAATTGAAGGGCATACCCTAATTTTCCAATTTTTTGCAAACTCAAAGAGCACAGCTATGAATATTCTTGTACATGTATTTTCCTTATTATCTCCTTGGGGTACAAACCCAGTAGTGGTATGGCTGGATCAAAGAGCAGAGAGTCTTTTAGCGCTCTTTGGGCATAGCTCCAAATTGCTCTCCAGAATGGTTGGATCAGTTCACAACTCCACTAGCAATGAATTAATGTCCCAACTTTGACACATCCCCTCCAGCATTCATTACTTTCATTTGCTGTCATGTTAGCCAAATCTTCTGGGTGTGAGGTGCTACCTCAGAGTTGTTTTGATTTGCATTTCTCTGATCATAAGAGATTAGAACACTTTTTATGTGCTAATTAATAGTTTTGATTTCTTTGACTGAGAATTGCCTATTCATGTCCCTTGCCCATTTATCAATTGGAGAATGGCTTGATTTTTTTGTACAATTTGATTTTTTTGTAAATTTGAGTAATTAGACCTTTGTCAGAGGTTTTTGTAATGAAGATATTTTCCCAATTTGTTGCTTCCCTTCTAATTTTGGTTGCACTGGTTTTGTTGTATGAAACCTTTTTAATTTGATGTAAATTATTTGTGTTACATTTTGTTACTTTTTCTAAGTCTTGCTTGGTTTTAAAATCTTTCCTTTCCCAAAGATGTGAAATGAATACTATTCTGCCTCATCTTTCAGCTTCTTTGTCTCATCTTTCTTCTCCTTTGCCTCATTTTCACGCTGATTAATTTTCGATTTCAAGACACTATCTTCTCATTTTAGTTCAAGTGCCTCTGTTTCCAGATGACTTATCTTGCTTTTTAAGTTCTTTTCCCAGTTGTCTTCACCCTCTCTTGTGTTTTGAATTGTATTTTGAGTTCTTCCAAAGCCTGTGTCTAATTCGCTGGAGTTTCTGTATTTTTGCTTGGTGTTCCCTCATCCTCCTCTGTTACATTTGCTCTTTGTTCATTGCCTGCATAGAAACTCCTCTGTGATTTCCCTTTGGCTGTTTCCCAGCTACCCATGTTTTGATCCCTGAGCCTGGTACAGCTTTGCCCACAAGGTACACCCTCTAGACTAGCACCCTTGCCCTCCCAGAGATTCTTGCCACTGCTGGAGGCTCAGTACTGCAGGTTGGGGACCTTCCTTCTTCCATACCCTTAAATCCAAGTGTTCTCAAATTCAGGCTTTTGGGGGGTGTACCTTTAAAGTTAAGTCTAGCAGGAGGGTTCCTTAGCTCTGTCCTGCCATTAGATTTGGTTTTCAGTCCCCTAGGAGCATTTTGTTTTTAATTGGTGAGGAAGGGTTTTTAGATGTCTGAGCTTTTGCTGTCTCTATGCTGCCATCTTGACTCTGCCTCTGATCTGTAAATTCATTTTCTACTTCACTGCTTCTCATTTTTTGAGACAACATTGTTTCTTGTATCCTACCATGGTCCTCTCTAAGATTTTATGAGTTTGTATTCTAACCCACATTCCCCTAGATGCTTTCTCTTTACTTTACAAGAAGATCAAGGCCTGGAGTCAGTTTTTAGGCTCTTTTTATGATCTTTTTCTTTCCTTGTGATCATGTGTTATAGCAAATAAATTTCTATAGGAATTCACATTACATCTGTTCATTTGTCCTTTTCTTATTTTTAGGGACAATAGTTTCTTTAGGTTAGGTTAGAGTTATTTTGACTTTATGCTTCAACTCAATTTCACTTTTCTACCTTGGTGTTGATTTTGGTCCTTAAAGTAACAAGTAGATAGTCTGACTACATACAGACAAATGATTTAGAAATTGATCCTTCAACAGAAACTTACTTTATACTCAGTAAGTTATAGTTAATTTCACTTGGTGTTTTACACATGTGCTTCCTAATAGTCCTTTCCTTCTAAATTAATAATGTATGGAATGAGGTGTCTCTGTAGTGGATCAATAAATTAATCAATAAGTATTTATTACATACCTACTTTATTCTAAGCTCTGCACTAGGCTCTATGGACATAAATATTTGACATTGATTTATTAACTCTAAATCATATTTCCCAATATATTTTTTCCCATTCTCCTTATGCCTTCCTTCCATTGGAATTGCCAAATATAAAGAACTATATTGATTATTTGGAGATTCTTCTCAAATTCCTCTTAGAATTTTCTGTTTGCTTATCTTCATCACATACTGACAAATCAGGGGGGTGGGGCTTACTGATGCTTATCATGACCATTGCAATGGGAGATGCTATATTATTAAATTAAGTTCTTTCTGCCACAATAAAACTATCTCTGCCAACTTTTATTAGTTTTTCTAATCAAAACCTGTCGGCTCTCCTTCTATATGGCTATAACTTTCTTATATCTTCTTATTTAATTTAAAGTAAGAATGTCAATATTGATATGATTAATTTGTTCCCATATAATGTTGATGCATATCACTGTGTCCTATTTGAATGTCAATCATTGTTAGTATTTAAAAGACCATTAAAATTTCTAATTCTTATGTCTTTATGTCCTTTTTTTGTCACACTTTCAGTATTACAGCAGGAATAGAAATAGATAATATCAGTCTGAGGTTTTTTGATTGCCAGGGACAGAGAATTAATCATTTCATGGCAACCTATTTGTGATGAATCTTTCCATACATAACAGTTAGCTCTAGAAATTGTGAAATAGATGAAGGTAAGGACTGATTATGATTATTTGTTAGAGAAATATGATATAAAACAGTTGTCACAATGAGGAAGCCAAAAGAACCCAGAAACCACTTCAAAGAGAAAAGAAAAATCCTTTTAACTCTTGCCAAGTAGATAGTGATCGCTGCCAAGGGAAGCACCATTTTAGAGTACAATCTCCTTTACAAAATATCATAGAGAAAGATAATGGAGGAGTATAAACAGTTTCACCTCACAAAATCATGAAAAGCAGTGGAGAGGAAAATGACTAAAATCGTTTTCCTTTCCTTGCTGGAGGATCCAACTATGTCCAGTCATTGCAAGAGCATTTATAGATAAAACTAGAATGACTACAATGAACAGAAACACATTGAATAGATTTTTTTCAATGTTTCTATAGTGCCCTGCTTTCAGAGTTTTTTGATAATGGCCTCAGCAGAAACAACCCAGTCTTCAATATGCTGTATGAAGAAAATATGTACTTAATCTGAAGTTGGTAAAACAATTGGGCTGGGTTATATTCAAACAGAAAAAATCGTGGAGGTGATGTAATTTCAGGAAGTCCTTAAGTAATGAGTTACAAAATATTTCAAAGAAAAGGAGATTATAAAAATGAATAAAGAATTGCAATTGATTAATTTTTAATATAATTCTGAATATCAGCAATTATTGAACCATATGCTTATTCTTTGATGTCTAAAATCTTTATGCCAATGATAAAGGCACATGTGCAAAGTATCCACAATGAAACAGAAAGGTACATGTAGATTTTGCAAATGATTTTCTATTGCAGACTTCATCTTCTAATTCATATAATTGAGAAGTATAGAGAAATATAATTTCCATTAAATTGATTATTTGTTAATTATAAAAAACAGTCAACTTGGGAGAGTAAAATATAGTCTTAAAAATCTTTCTCCAGCAAGTTATCTCCTACACCTAAGGTAAGATCATAATTCTTTCATGAATGTGGTGTGCCACTCTATAACTTCCAGGTTCAGTGTGGATTAGAGAGGTGAAGGTATAGTTATTTATGGAATTCCTGGTCCAAGTTTACATACAATCCATCCTCTATCACAAGATTATCTTGGAGAGACATAATCTAATAGCAAATCTGTCTTATTTAAGAGAGGAAACAGAGCTAATTATAAAGAATGGAATGGAGAAACTCCAAACTGCCAAGAAAATTATATTTGAATGTTTCTTTAATTTATCTAATTGTCCCGCAAAGCTATGGATACTAAGTGGAACATGAATATGAGGCATTCTCCAATTAATAAATGATAAAAAGATATGAACAGATAGTTTTGTCATGAAGAAATCAAATATATATGCATATATATGTATATAAAAACAACTATGAGATATCTCATATCTATCATATTGGCTAAAACAATAAAATGAAAAATTATAAATATTGGAGGGATATGGAAAAATGGGGACACTAATATACAATTGGTAGAACTGTAAACTGATCCAACCATTTTGGAGAGAAATCTGGAATTATGCTCAAAGAATTATAAAACTGTGTGTATCATTTAACTCAGTAGTACCACTATTATTAAGTTTATTGTCTTAGGTTATCAGATTTAAAGGAAAAGAACCTATATGTTCTAAAATATTTGTGGCAAATCTCTTTCTGGTGGCAAAGATTTGGAAATTAAAGTGATGCCTATTAATTGTCAAATAGCTAAATACAGTGTGGCATATAACTATAATGGAATACTACTTCATCATAAGAAATGGCACTAGGTTAATTAAAAAAAAAACATGGAAAGACTTACAAGAAACTGTGAAAAGTAAAATGAACAAAACCAAAAGAAAATTATATACAAAACATAAATATTATTTGAAGGATGACTTGTATAGTCCACTTCCAGAGAGAGAATTGATAAGTAGAAAATAAGATATAGTTTTATGCATATATAAATCTTTTTGTCAAAAATGCTTTCTTGAATGGGAAGTAGGGTAGGGAGGGAGGGAGTTACTTGGGTATTTCAGTGTAATGAAGAAACAAATAGATAAAATGTAAAAGATTTCTCATAGAACTGTTCTTTTGTTTTTATCATATTTTGTGATATCATAGTTACCTTTGTACACGTCTTAACCTCTACTTGCCATTCTCTTCTCCAGTCAAACTAAACACTCTTTGAAAGAAGAGGAAGAGCCTGTATCTCCTTTTATATTTTAATGTTTTCTTTATTTTCTTTTTCTGTGTATTTTCAGGATTGTTAAATTTATGATTGGACTAAATATAATTTAGTTGGTCACTAGGGATTTAAATTTATAAATCCCAAATGAATTACTCAAATCAGAATGGAATTTATGGTAGCTTGTTTTACTATAAAGAGGGAAGATATTAAGGGAGAGAGAAAGAGAGGAAAGGAAAGAGATATCTACTCTGGTCTCCTCTGAGCCAGGCAGAAATTCAGAGGCCCCAGCCTAGGGAAAGGAGTTCCAAGACAATGGGCCTCTCCAGAGGCTGGTGCCTCCAAAAAGGCCAAGGAAAGGGAGTCAGCCTTTGCACTCACCAAAAAGCCAAGGAAAAGGGGTCACCAGGAAATAGGTCCAGTCAGCACTCTTCTGAATGAAGAAAATTCTCCATTCCACTAGAACTTCCAATAGAGCTCCAGCATAACTCTCTCTCACAGGAGGTTCCACTCCAACTGAGAGTTCCAAGTCAAACTGCATTCAGGCAGTTGTTACTTTCTTTTTAAAGACATTATTCTCTTGTGTCACTTCCCCTAATTTTTATGTCTACCAATCACTGTTGGCACTCTGCTCTAGGACTGCCCAGAAGTTTGCACCTTTTGTGATTAAATCCAAAATGGGCAGATCTCCATACTCAACTGTTAAGTTCCGTGTTTACAGTTCTGGGGATTAATCTAAAAATAGACAGGATATAACAATTTAATCTTCACAATCAGGGAAGAGCTAAGTACCTTCATTGTTACAATTAAGGAAGAGTCAAATCCAATCTTCACAGAACTTTGTCATTTTTAAACTTTTAGGCCCCAAACTTGTGCTTACAAGAGAGTAGAGAACTTCTAGTATGGAAATTCATTTGACTTATGGCGGTTTCCTGGATTGGTAAAAGGTTAAATGAGTTGTCCACAGCAAGTACATGTCAGAAGTAAAGTATATGAGCCTGGCTCTTTCTTATTTCAGGGTCAGCATCCAATTCACTATTCCTTATAGTTTCATCTTGTCCATAATAATTATTTAACAAATGTTAAAATATGAGAGCTGGGCCTCACTTAAAGCAAACATGATTAAAAAATCTGCATTTATTGTACAGATCAATCAGGGAGTGATGGATAAATCACTCTCCAAAATGAGCCTTTGTTTCAGGATTGCTTATAATATTCCTTTAAATGATTAAGTTCTTTTAATATATTTATAGGCTTATTCAAAGATCACTACATTATATTTATCATTTAAAAGTAAACTTTTTGTTTCTTCCCTCTTTCATTGTTCTCTGGGTTCTACTCCTGACTATCTTGACTTCCTTTTCTACTATGCTTCCCATAGTTATCTCACTTTTCAGCTTTCTTTTCTTATTTCTTCCCCATTAGAGCTTAAGCTCCTTGAGGGCAAGGACTTTATTTCTTTTTGTTTCTTTTTTATCTGAATCTGCCTCTTTATCTGTTAAAATTTAATTAATTAATTTAGATAATTTCCCCATGGTTACATGATTCATATTCTTTCTCTCCCCTCCTTCCTCTCCTTTCCCTTCCTCCCTCCCAAAGTGAATGAGCAATTCAACTGGGTTTTACATGTATCATGATCAAGACCTATTTCTATATTACTTATATTTGCAATAGAGTGATCATTTAGAGTCATTTAGTAGTACCTCATAGTTGTTTTCATTTGCATTTCTCTAATTATAAGAGATTTAGAACACTTTTCATGTGCTTATTGATAGTTTTGATTTCTTTATCTGAAAACTTCCTATTCATGTCCCTTGCCCATTTATCAATTGGAGAATGGCTTGGTTTTTTGTATAATTGATTTAGCTCCTTATATATTTGAGAAAGTAGATCTTTGTCAGAGGTTTTTGTTATAGATTTTTTCCCAATTTGTTGCTTACCTTCTAATTTTGGATACCTTGGTTTTGTTTGTATAAAACATTTTTAATTTAATGTAATAAAATTATTCATTTTACATTTTGTGATATTCTCTATTTCTTGCTTGGTCTTCAATTCTTTTCTTGCTGAGGACATTTACATCCAGTCCATTCCATTGATCCTTCCTTCTGTTTCTTAGCCAATACCATATTTAAAAAAATTTTTTTTTAATTTAGTCAATTTCAAACATTATTCCTTGGTTACAAAAATCATATTACCTTCCTCCCTCCCTTTCCCCCATCCTTCCCATATGTAAAATGGATATTTGAACCCCAGACATCAATACCCAGATGTCCTTGGTACTTCCCAGAATTCCCTATAATCTCACCTGAGTCCCCACTTGGGCAAGAAATTTAAATTCCTTTTGAGGATAATTTTAGGTTAAGAAAAATTCTACCTCTCCAAACCCAGAAACTGAACTGTTTGGAGAAGGCACCATAAAGATGCCCCCACAGACCACAAGCTGTGCACAAGTAGATCAAGAATGAACTTTGGGTGTGGTTGATTGAACATTTAATTTGTATATATACTTTCATGCCAAAGGGGACTGCCCCATAACTGGCTTTTTGTCAATGTGCCTAGCAATCACTGATTTTGTTCTCTTTTCCTCTTATCCTCAAATTATTGTAATTTCAAAGTTGGTATGTTTAAAAGCCCCAATGAAGAGACCAGTCTTCCTCGGGCCTCAGGGGGGAATTTAAAATGGAGATTTGAACCTCAGACTTCAATTCCCAGAAGTCCTTGGTACTTCCCAGAATTCCTTATAATCTCACCTGAGTCCCCACCTGGGCGAGATCACAATTTGTATTTAAACTGGCTGTGATGCCTACTTCAGCTCTCTCTCTCTCTTCTTTCACACAGACATTGCAAGATGGAGTGAGTAGGCTCTGAATTGGCTAATCAGCCTATATATGAGGTTTATCATTGTGTATTTTCTTTATTCCTTGATTTCTAATAATCTTTAATAAACCTCATAAAATATAATATTTTTATCAGTAGAGACTAATTTAATTTTTACACATAGCTGACCTGCAATTCCATTGAGTATTACATGTGTCCTTGATCAGAACCTATTTCCATGCTGTTGATGTTTGCACTAGAATGTTCATTTACGGTCTATATCCCCAATCATGTCCCCCTTGACCCATGTAATCAAGCAGTTGTTTTTCTTCTGTGTTTCTACTCCCACAGTTCTTCCTCTGGATGTGGATAGTGTTCATTTTCATAGATTCTTCCAAGTTGTTCATGATCACTGCATTGCCACTAATGGAGAAGTCCATTACTCAGTTTCTGTGTTCAATGTTCTCCTGGTTCTGCTCCCCTCACTCTGCAGCAATTCCTGGAGGTTGTTCCAGATCCCATGGAATTTTTCCACTTTATTATTACTTTGAGCACAATAGAATTCCATCACCAACATTTAACACAAGTTGTTCAGCCATTTCCCAATTGAAGTGCATTCCCTCATTTTCTAATTTTTTGCAACCACAAAGAGCAGAGCTATGAATATTCTCGTACAAGTCTTTTTCCTTATTATCTCTTTGGGGTACAAACCCAGCAGCAGTATGGCTGAATCAAGGGGCAGAGAGTCTTTTAGCTCCCTTTAGGCATAGTTTCAAATTGCCCTCCAGAATGGTTGGATCAATTCACAACTCCACCAGCAATGAAGTAATGTCCCAACTTTGCCACATCCTCTCCAGCATTCATTACTTCCTGTTGCTGTCATGTTAGCCAATCTTCTAGGTGTGTGGTACTACCTCAGAGTTGTTTTGATTTTCATCTCTCTGATTATAAGAGATTTAGAACACTTTTTAGGTACTTATTAATAATTTTGATTTCTTTGACTGAGAATTGCCTATTCATGTCCCTTATCCATTTATCAACTGGAGAATGACTTGATTTTTTGTACAATTGATTTAGCTCTTTATAAATCTGAGTAATTAGACTTTGTCAGAGATTTTTGTTATGAAATGTTTCCCAATTTGTTGCTTCCCTTCTCATTTTGGTTGCATTGGTTTTGTTTGTACAAAACCTTTTTAATTTGAAGTAATCAAAATTATTTATTTTACATTTTGTGACTTTTTCTAAGTCTTGCTTGGTTTTAAAATCTTTCCTTTCCCAAAGGTCTGACATGTATACTACTCTGTGTTCACATAATTTATTTATAGTTTCCTTCTTTATGTTCAAGTAATTTACCCATTCTGAGTTTTTCTTGGTGTAGGGTGTGAGGTGTTGATCCAAACCTAATCTCTCCCACACTGTCTTCCAATTTTCCCAGCAGTTTTTATCAAAGAGTGAAGTTTTGCCACCAAAGCTGGGATCTTTGGGCTTATTATAGACTGTCTTGCTGAGGTCACTTACCCCAAGTCTATTCCACTGATCCTCCTTTCTGTGTCTTATTCAGTACCAGATTGTTTTGATGACCACTGTGTTATAGTATATTTTGAGATCTGGTACTGCAAAGCCACCTTCCTTCACATTTTTCCCCATTATTTCCCTGAATATCTTTGATCTTTTGTTCTTCCAAATGAACCTTGTTATGGTTTTTTTCTAATTCAGTAAAAAAGTTTTTGGGTAGTTCAATAATTCGATGGGTATGGCACTAAATAAGTAAATAAGTTTGGGGTAGGATGGTCATTTTTTCTTTATTTTTTCTTTTATTTTTTTAAATTTAAGTTAATTTATTTAGTCAATTTATAACATTATTCCTTGGTTACAATAATCACATTATTTCCCTCCCTCCCCTCCTCCCACCCTTCCCAAAGGTGATGTGCAATTTCATTGGGTATTACATGTGTCCTTGATCAGAACCTATTTCCATGTTGTTGATATTTGCATTAGGATGTTCATTTAGAGTCTACATCGCCATATCCCCTTGACCCATGTGCTGAAGCAGTTGTTTTTTCTTCTGTGTTTCTACTCCCACAGTTTTCTCTCTGGATGTGGATAGTGTTTTTTCTCATAGATCTCTCCAAGTTGTTCAGGATCACTGCATTGCCAATAATGGGAGAATTCCATTACATTCAATTTTTAACACAGTGTAATCGGTCTCTGTGTAAAATGCTCTCCTAGTTCTGCTCCTCTCACTCAGCATCAATTCCTGGAGGTCATTCCAGTTCACATGGAATTCCTTCAGTTTATTATTCCTTTGAGAACAATAGTATTCCCTCACCAACATATACCACAATTTGTTCAGCCATTCCCCAATTGAAGGGCATCCCCTCATTTTCCAATTATTTGCCATCACAAAGAGCACAGCTATGAATATAGGATTGCCATTTTTATTATGTTAACTCAACCTACCCACGAGCAATTAATGCTTTTCTAATTGTTTAGAACTAGTTTTAATTGTTGAAAAGTGTTTTGTAGTTGTGTTCATATAGTTCCTGTGTTTGTCTCAGCAGATAGATTCCTAAGTATTTTATATTGTCTAAAGTGATTTTAAATGGAATTTCTCTTTAGATATATAGAAATGCTGATGACTTATGTGGGTTTATTTTGTATCCTGAAACTTTACTAAAGTTTTTGATTATTTCCATTAGCTTTTTAGTTGATTCTCTAGGATTCTTTAAGTAGACCATTATATCATCCCCAAAGAGTGATAGCTTGGTCTCCTCATTGCCAATTTTAATGCCTTCAATTTCTTTTTCTTCTCTAATTGCTACTGCTACTGTTTCTAGTACAATGTTAAAATAGGGGTGATAATGGGAATCCCTGTTTCAGTCCTGATCTTATTGGGAATGCATATAATTTATCCCCATTGCAGATGATGTTGGCTGATGGTTTTAGATAAATATTATTTATTATTTTTAGGAAATAACCTTCCATTCCTATACTTTCTAGTGTTTTCAATAGGAATAAGTGTTGTATTTTGTCAAAGGATTTTTCTGAGTCTATTGAGACAATCATGTGATTTTTGTTGGTTTGCTTGTTGATATGGTCATTTATGTTGATGGTGTTCCTAATATTGAACCATTCTTGCATTCCTGGTATAAATTCCACCTGATCATAGTGAATAACCCTCATGATGACTTGCTGGAGGCTCATATCCTATTTAAGATTTTTGTATCTATTCTCATTAAGGAGATTGGTCTAGAGTTTTCTTTCTCTGTTCTTGACCTGCCTGACTTTGGAATCAGTACCATATTTGTGTCATGAAAGGAATTTGGTAGAACTCCCTCTTTGCTTATTATGTCAAATAGTTTTTATATATTGGGATTAGTTGTTCTTTGAATGTTTGATAGAATTCACTTGTGAATCCATCAGGCCCTAGGGATTTTTTCTTAGGGAATTTTTTGATGGCCTGTTGGATTTCTTTTTCTGATATGGGATTATTTAAGAATTCGATTTCCTCTTCTGTTAGTCTAGGCAATTTATATTTTTGTATATATATTTGTCCATATCACCTAGATTGGTATATTTATTGCCATATAATTGGGCAAAGTAGTTTTTAATGATTGCCTTAATTTCCTCTTCATTGGAGGCGAGGTCCCCCTTTTCATCTTTGATGCTGTTAATTTGCTTTTCTTCTTTCCTTTTTTTAAAATTAGATTGACCAGTATGTTGTCTATTTTGTTTGTTTTTCAAAGTACCAGATTTTAGTCTTATTTATTAGTTCAATAGTTCTATCACTTTCAATTTTATTAATTTCTCCCTCAATTTTTAGGATCTCTAGTTTGATTTTCTTCTGGGGCTTTTTATTTTGTTCACTTTCAAGTTTTTTTATTTGCATTTCCAATTCATTGATCTCTGCCCTCCCTAATTTGTTAATATATGCACTCAGGGATATGAATTTTCCTCTGAGTACTGCTTTGGATGCATCCCATAAGGTTTGGAAGGATGTCTCACCATTGTAATTTTCCTCACTGAAATTATTAATTGTTTCTATGATTTGTACTCTAACTAACTGATTTTGGAGTATCATATTATTTATTTTCCAATTAATTTTTGATTTGGCTCTTCCTGTACCCTTACTGATCATTATTGTTTATTGCCTTATGATCTGAAAAGTTTGTATTTATTATTTCTGCTTTTCTGCATTTGTATGCCATGTTTCTGTGACCTAGTGTATGATCAATCTTTGTGAATGTGCCATGTGGTGCTGAGAAGAAGGTGTATTCCTTTTTGTCCCTATTTATTTTTCTCCATATGTCTATTAACTCTAATTTTTCTAAGATTCCATTCACTTCTTTTACCTCTTTCTTATTCATTTTTTGATTTGATTTATCTAAATTTGATAGTGGTTGGTTCAGGTCTCCCACTAGTATAGTTTTACTATCTATTTCCTCCTTCAATTCTACTAGTTTCTCCTTTAGAAATTTGGATGCTAAAGTATTTGGTGCAATAATGTTGATTACTGATATTTCCTCATTGTCTATACTCTCTTTTATCAGGATGTATTTACTTTCCCTATCCCTTTTAATCATATCTATTTTTACTTTGGCTTTGTCAGATATCATGATTGTAACTCCTGCCTTCTTTCTATCAGTTTAGGCCCACTAGGCTTTGCTCCAACCTTTAATTCTAACCTAGTGAGTTTCTATCCGCCTCAGGTGTGTTTCTTTTAGACAACATATGGTAGAATTTTGGATTCTAATCCACTCTCCTATTTGTTTTCTTTTTATGGGTGAGTTCATCCCATTCACGTTCAAATTTATGATTGTCACTTGTGTATTACCCAGCATTTTGATGTCCTCTCCTAGTTCTGTCCTTTATTCTTTTGCTATATCCTTTTAAACCAGTGGTTTACTATTAATCAATCCCCCCAATCCCCTCCCTTAATATGATTCCCTTTCTGGTCCCTCTCTTTTGGTTCCCTTCTTGTTTTTTTTATGGTCTGTTAAGCTCCCTCCCCCCCTCTCTTTCCCTCCCTTTTTGTGTTCCCTCTCCCCCTCTCCCCTGACCTCCTTAGTTTTCCCTTCTCACTTTCCCTATACAGTAATAGAATTCAAGACCCCAATGGATAGAGATGCTCTTCCCTCTCAGAATTGATTTCACTGAGAGTAAGGTTTAAGTATTACCTATTAGCACTCTCTTCCTCTCCTTCTCATAAAAGTATTCTTCCCCTCTGCTTCTCATGTGTATCTTTGTGTGATAAAGATTATCCTATTTATTTTATTTCTTCAAGTATCTCTTGGTGCCATCTTCAATTCTTCCCTCCCTTTTTCTTTTTTTTTTTTGCATATCATCTCATAACACTTATTATCCCAATCTATTCCTGGGAATGATTCTTCTAATTACTATAATAGTGAATATAATTTTTAAGAGTTACAAATAACATTTCCCCCATATATTAATATATATAATTTGATTTAATTGTAGCCTCTTTAAGAAGAAAATTTGAATAAAACAATGTTTTCCCCTTTTCCCTCTCTTTCTTATTTACCTGTTCACGTTTCTCTTGATCTTTGTGTTTGGATTTCAATCTTTCCACTTAGTTCTGGTCTTTTCTTTACAAATACTTGGAAATCTTCTATTTTGTTGAATGCCCATACTCTCCCTTGGAAGTATATAGGCAGTTTTAATGGTTAAATGATACTTGGTTGAAGACCCAATTCTCTTGCCTTTCTGAATATCATGTTCCAAGCCTTGAGGTCCTTTAGTGTGGAAGCTGCCATGCCTTGTGTGATCCTGATTGGGGCTCCTTGGTATCTGAATTGTCTCTTTTTGGCTTCTTGTAGAATTTTCTCCTTAGCTTGAAAGCTCTTGAATTTGGCAATTACATTCCTGGGAGTTGTCTTTTGTGTACTTATTGTAGAGGGTATTCTATAAAGTCTTTCAATGTGTATTCTCCGCCCCCTCCCCCCCCACATTGTTCCAGAACATCAGGGCAGTTTTCTTGGATGATTTCTTGTAGTTGATGTCAAGATTTCTGTTTATTTCTGGCTTTTCAGGTAGACTAATGATTCTCAAATTTTCTCTCCTTTCTCTATTTTCCTGATCTGTCATCTCAGTGATATATTTTATGTTTTCTTCTATTTTGTCAGTCTGTTGACTTTGCTTTATTAATTCTTGTTGTTTTGCAAGATCATTGTCTTCCATTTGCCTAATTCTGGTCTTTAAAGACTGGTTTTCCTTTTCAGTTTGCTCTCTTCTGCTTTTCTTGACTTCCAGCTGTTTATCCAATTGGGAGTTCTTGTCCTTTAAACTGTTATTTTCTCTTTGAATTATTTTCCACTTTTCTTTCCAGACGGCTTCCATCTTTTTGATAAGCTCCAATTTAAATTCTTCAAGAGCTTGTGGACAATTTCCATTTTTGGAAGGTTTTGGTACATTTATTTGAATTTCCTCCTCTATTTCCTCTTTAGCCTTTGTTTTTCCTCCATAAAATTATTCCATGGTCAACCCCCTCTTCTTGTTTTTCTTTGTGGAAGGAGGTTGTTGTTCCTGGGCACAATTTGCCATCACTGTGGAGGTTTTTCCTTGCCTTTTTAATCAGAAATCTGATTGAGATGGGCAGTCTCTCTGTGTATGGAGTCAAGGAGCAAGGATTTTGCCTGAGGCAAGCTCTTAAATGTCCACAGCTTCTGCTGTTTGCTGCCCTTCTCTGTGCTATCTTCCCACGAGCGCCCACAGTCTGCGCTCTTCAGCCTGCTGGGGTTTTAAGGTGTATCCGCTCTCAGAGGTAAGTCTTTGGTGATCTTAGTCAGCTCCCAAGAACCTAGAGGTGCCCCTTACTCACTCTAGAGATGCCCCTTGCTCACTAGCTGATTATGGCATGAGCTGGCTCTGTCTCTGACTCTATAGCTGGGTTGGGGAATGGTAGATCAGCTCTTTTATTGGTGGGAGCTTTTTCACCCCCTTATAGTGTGGTAATGACCAAATCCCATGTACCTTCAATGCTGTGCCCTACTGTAGAGTCCCTTTGTTCTTATGAATTTTTTTTTTTTGCCTTTTGATGTAGTCTATATCAGTGGGTGCTGAGGAAAGGACGAGTCTTGTGTCTAGACTGTTTCCATGTTTACCTGGAAGTCCTACCATATTGTTTTGATGACCACTGCTTTATAGTACAGTTTAAGATCTGTCACTGCTAGGCCCCCATCCTTCACATTTTTTTTTCAATTATTTCCCTTGATATTCTTAATCTTTTGTTCTTCCAAATGAACTTTGTTATAATTTTTCTAATTCAGTGAAAACAGTTTTCTTGGTAGTTTGATAGGTATAGCACTTAATAGGTAAATTAATTTGGGTAGAATTGTTATTTTTATTATGTTAGCTTATCCTACCCATGAGCAATTAATGTTTTCCCAATTATTTAGATCTACTTTTAATTTTATGGAAAGTCTTTTTCTTTTTGTTTCTATATTTACATCCAGTATATTAGTACAGTAGCTGGCATGCAGTACCTACTTAATAAATGCTTACTGAATTGTTGACTTATAGGAACTATTACCAGTTGAAAAGCTACCTCTCTAAATTGGGAGTAAGGCACTCTTTTGATCAAATAATTATAATAAAACTGAGATTTATCCTTGTGGGGCTGGACACAAATACTCATTGTAAACTAATCCACTTATTATAGGGACTATGACTATATATGAAAAGATATTACATCTCCCTTCATTCTATAGGAAGGAGGGAGGTAGAATATCATGAATAGAATATTGTAAGGCAATAATTGGGAAAGTGCTATAGAAATGAGAGAATAATACCAACCATACTGTGAGGCTATATCAACCTGGGCTGTTCAAACTTCTGCTTCCAGTGTAGCTGAATTTTGTAGAAATCATATGGATCAAATACACATGTATTTCATGTTACCTGTTAAGAATGAACTTGGTGACATTATTGTTTTCCATTCCCTTACACTTTTCTGACTCTCATGCTGAGCCTTCTATGCCCAGTCAATTTCTTCAAAAATGTATTCATTTTCTGTATGTTATATGTCTTCAAAAGAAACCAATCCCCCCTCCCAATATTTTTGTTCATTGATTATAGGTATTCCTGGAGGATTCAATTCACATGAGAGGGGGGATATGATCATCCAAGTACATAAATACACAGAAAGAAATAGATTTTCTTCCTACTCACTGAAGATAGTTAGGAGCTCAAATTTAACATCTATTTTTATTTTATATATATATATGTATATATATATATATTAGTATATTTCCTCAAAGTAGAGAAGAAAAAGTGAATATGGAGTCATAAGAGTTTGTGTAGAAGATGGCTTGATAAATGAGTACTAATGGCTTCAGATAATTCCCTTCCAAAAGAAAAGATTTCCAAATTAGGTGTAAAAGAACCTCATATCCCTTGAGGGGAAGAGTGAAGAAACTAAGATATAAGTCATACCCATGGAGATCTCTGAAAGTGGAAGCTGGGAAAGAGTGGCCAGAAAGAAAGTAGCTAGCTTTCCTTTTATCCTCTCCCTCTATAGTCAAACATATCCTACCTTCAATCATTGACAGATAAAAAATATCTGCACTTTTTTAAGGACCTCACCTATTTAGCTAGCAAATAGTGGATTACTTTATAAACTTTTAAAAGTGAAGGTGTTAAAGGAAAGAAATGAATTAATTTTTCTACCCAGTTGCTATTTTCTGCATGTTTTAAGGTTTCTTTCCCTTGCTAACAACCAGCTTCCACAAGCAAGGTTTTGTGTACCCTGGGTGTCATTTGTTTTTGCCTGTTTGTTTACTTTTAATCTTTATGTGATATTGAGTAAAAATGATATAGAAAAAGCAATACAGCAGCTGTGTCTCAGCCATATCTCTTTAGAACTTGCCTCACAGAAGAAAAATAATGTGAAATTCACTGAACATATTGCAGTCCCTTCAGTTATAATGATAACCTTCTATAGATCTTAACTTTTAAAATGTAAGTTTATCAACTTTCCCCTCAAGAGGAAGCACAAATGAAGATGAGAAAGTGAGCAAATGTATGAATTTTTACCTGTGTGTAAGAGATGGTTTACAGGACTGTCTATAATATAATAGTCAATTTAATTCAAATCAACAAGTATGATTAAGTATCTATTATATACAAGATACTGTGCTAGTTGCTGGGGATATAAGGACAAAATCACAAAAATCTTTGTCCTCCAGGAGCTTACCATTTGCTCAGGCATACAGCATGATCATGAGTATGAAAATACAAAATAGATATTCAAAGTATTAAATAAAAAGTAATCTAAAGAAAGTGGTAGTAAGTGAGGGCTTGTAGGGATCCTACGTAGGTGGTAGAAATAGATCTGAACCCTTAAATTAGGTGAGGATTAGGAGAGTCAAAGTTCAGAAGGTGTCCCATACCAATTTGAAATTTGGTAGTATGCTATTATTTGTCTATTAAAAATAGATGTAATTCCTTTCATTCTTCCTTTTGGATAGATATGGGACTGTAGTGGCCAGTTTCCTTTTAGAACTATCAAAAAGTGGAATGGACTGCGTTTGGTTATAATATTTTCTCCTTGTTCCAGATTTTCAGACAGAAGTTAGATGACTGCTGGTCAGAGATGCTGTTAAGGAGATTCTTATTCAGATATGGGTTGAACTAGATGGCCTCTGAGGTCCCTTTCAACTGTGAGATTTTGTGAGTCAGAGACTTCAGCTGTTCCTTTTAATGCAAAATTATTGAATGTCAGCTATGTTGCTGGCATTATACTTGGGGCTGAGCATGATACATAAAGAGTCTAGATTTTTCATCAAATCCTTGGGAAGTTCAACAACTTTGAAGCCTTAGTAACCTCAATTGTACCTATGACAGAAGCAATGATATTTTAAGACAAATCGAATTTTCTTTTTCACTGCTGATGACTTCAGTTCTGTTCAGCATAGGACATGGGTTAACTTCTTGTCTATAGCAAACATTTTTTCCATTTGTGGAAACACATCATTTCAGATTTGGAAGTGACCTTAAAAGCTATCTAGTACAACTTGTGCTGGAAAAACATCACTTTTATGTTTAGACTTTCTTCAAAGTGATTACACAGTCTTTGTTTAAGAACTCTGTCTGTCTCCTGAAGTGATCCAATTCACTTTTATATAGGTCTAATTGTTGGAAAGGTCTTTTTGTCCTCATTATAAATCTGAATTTATCTTTTTGAAGCTTCTATCCTGTGTTCCTAGTTTTACTTTCTTAGGACCAAGCTAAATAAATCTGATTCCTTTTTTTAAAGTAATGGTTCCTTCCCATCCCCACTCTCCTCACTTCTCTCTCTTTTTCCAAAACCCCTTTCTCTCTCTACTTCGGTGATAGTTCTCTCTTAAATGGATTTGTTTTTGAAGTTTGGATATTAATGAATATTAGATATTGATTTGGGAGTTCCTTACAGAGTTGTAGATCCTGTGTAACTTTAGTTCATATGTGTGAATTTTAGTTTTATTCCACCCTGCTTAGTCTTTAGAATTCTAGCAACCAGGAAGGTATACAACCCCACTTAAGGATTAAGTGTGGGGGAAGAAGGCCTATGACAAGCATGTGCTAGCAAGTAACAAATGAGAAACAATTGACTGACCCCTTGGGCTGTCCTAAGCCAAGCTTAAGTCACCATTGGTATATGTGAGACACAGGAAGTGATGTAAAGAACTGCCTTTATATTTCGCGTTACTCCCTGTGAGAGGGACCCTTTTGGAGACTTGACCCTGGAACTTGGGCCTGAAGGAGCTCAGTGTGAGACCTCAGACTGCATTCTTTTTAGATGGTCACATGATGAGTTATAAGACTGACTCTCCTTTCCCTTGGTTTTCTGGAGAGGCCCCTTAGCCAAGGCTTCTGAACTCCTGCCTGGCTCAGACCAGGCTGGAACAGTTCAATTCCCTTTTCCTCTCTGTCTCTCATTTTTGATTTCTTCCTTCTATTGCAAATAAACCACCATAAAATTCCATTCTGACTTTATTTTATTTCATTGGAATTTAGAATTTTAAATCCATGGCAACCAACTGAAATATATTCAGTCTCAATCCTAAATTTACCCCTTAAATATGCTCCAAAAAGTTTGTCACAGGGGGAAAACCTATAATGCTACAGACCTTCCTTGATTTCTCTCAAAATCCTGATGGTTCCAATTGAGTACTATGGCTACCGCTTCACCCTTCCTCACTCACAGCACATGACTAGCTCACATCTTTCTGTCATAAGATTCTTTGATGACATTTTCTGTTCCTGTTCTTCTATAACATTTCCTATTATATTATTTTCTATATGACTTATTATATTAACAATGGTTATACAACATGTTAAAAAAACTCAGTGTATATCACTAAACTGAGCTAAGAGTTTGTAAAATTCTATATATTATAACTTATTATGACCACTTTCCACTGACCTCTGTGTGATGTTCCATGTCAGGCTAAAATATAGCAACATTGGTCAAATATTTTGAGAAGATTGGTTTTGGCTCTTATGGGAAGCCTGGGGTCAGTAAAAGTGCTTTCCATTTTCTCAAACACAATTTACTCTGCTATCTTTCCCTCTTTTCAATACTGAAGCCGGCTCTTCATCTGCCCTTATTGTCTGCCTCAGATACACATATATTGATCAAATTTTATAGGATGTCCATTCAGATGCATATTCAAATGTTGGCAGTAGACATTCTTGGGTCATTGAGTCTTTTCTATTTAGATATATAGGGCAAATTCCTTTCTGTATTTTCTTGGGGCTTGATTCAATCAACATGTATTAGAAAAGAGGAGAAATTGGAGGACCTCAATATCCACTATAACTTCCTTCTTCACTTGTGTCACTGTACTAGATATTGTCCATTACAAAGGCAAATACTTTTGGTGACTATACATTTCCAAGTTCCTCATCTGATGTTTATTATCAAAATATTATTTAGTAGGGTTATTTATGCTACATTTTTTTGATGTAAGTCACTTAATCCCAGTTACCAGTGCTTACCACTCTTCTGCCTTGGAATCAGTATTTACTATGGATTCTAAGATAGAAGGTAAGGGTTTAAGAAGATAAAGAGATTTAGGCAATGTTTTGGTCCACCAAAATAAATGCTTTTTTGGTAATCAATAGTCAGTCAACTAGCACTAATTAAGCCCCTATGATATGCCAAGTTGGGCTGGGTGCTGGGAATACAAAGAACAACAAAAAGCAATCTGAACTGGAAGAGTTCACAGTCTAATGGGAGATACAATATGCAAACTATGTTCAAACAAGCTATATTCAGGATAAATTTGGGGTAGTCTCATAAGGAAGGTGCTAGAAAAGGATTCTTACAGGAGATAGGATTTTAGTTGAGACCGAAAAGAAACCAGGAAAACTAAGAGGTGGAAATGAGGAGGGAAAAAGTTGGAGATAGAGAGAGTAGCTAGAGAAAATGTGCAATTAGGAAATAAAATATCTTGAGCAACAGACATCAAAGAGGCCAGTGTCATTGGGTCACAGAGTATATGAGAAAGGAGGAGGAATAAGGTATAAGATAACTGGAAAAAGTAGGAGAGGACCATATATATATACATACATACATACATACATATATATATATATATATATATATATATATATATATATATATATATATATAATATGGGCTTTAAAAGTCAAAGCAGATTCTATATATGATCCTGGAGGTAATAGGGAAATAATATAGGTTACTGAATATGGAAGGTGGCATGGTCAGACCTACATTTTACAAAAATCAGTTTGACAGTTCAATGGAGGATGGATTGGAGTGGAGAGAGATTTGAGACAGTGAGACTTACCAGGAGGCTATTTCAAAATCCAAACAGGAGTTGATAAAAGTCCTTACAAGGGTGATGGCAGTGTCAGAGGACAGAAGGGATCATAGAAGGGAGAAGCTAGAAGTGAAAAACTTGATTTGAAAATGGAGTTGAGAGAGTTGAGGATGATATTTAGGTTGTTAACCTAGTTGACTGGGAATGGTGGTCCCCTTGACAGTAATATGAAATTAAGGAAGAGGAGATGATTTGTGGGGTAAAGATAATGAGTTCAGTTTTGGACATGATGAGTTTAAGATGTCTAAAGAATATCTAGTTCAAGATGTCCAATATGCATTTGGAAATGTGAGATTAGGGATTAGGAGAGAGATTTGGACTGAACAATTAGATATGAAAAATATCTGGAGATAATTGAAACCATGTGACCTGTTGTGATTGTAAAGTGAAATAGGATAGATGAAGAAGAGAAGGGATCCTAGGGCAGAGCACTGAGGGATATGATTAATAGGTGTGATCCAAATAAGGATCTTGCAAAGAAGACAAAGATATAATAATCACAATGGGATCTTATTTTACACGCATTTTACTCATTTGTGAGATAATGAAGATATAATTCATTAATGAATATCACTTTAGGAAGTTTGGTTGTTCCTTATTAAAACTCTATGAAGGCACTCTCAATTTATATATAGACAACTCTCCTAAAATTTTTGTATTGTTGGGAGAGTAGGCATATAGATCATTGGTTATGGATTTGGGGGCTTTATTTTTTTGGAATCAATAAGTCTAAGATTGTTTTCCAACACATTTGGGATCTCCTTACTTCAAAAATCTTATAAATTAATCTCAATGGGGGGTAGCTGGGTATCTCAGTGGATTGAGAGCCAGGCCTAGAGATGGGAGGTCCTAGGTTCAAATCTGACCTCAGATACTTCCCAGCTGTGTGACCCTGGGCAAGTCACTTAACCCCCATTGCCTAGCCCTTACCTCTCTTCTGCCTTGGAGCCAATACAGAGTTTTGACTCCAAGACGGAAGGTAATGGTTTTGTTTTTTTTTTTAATAAATTAAATTAATCTCAATGCCCTGACTATTATATTGCCTGTGACACTTTCCTCTCTGTACATATAAACTTGAGCCAATCTTGTTGCTTCTTTGATAATCTTTGTTCCATTCAGTGATATTTCCCCTTTCTTTGTAAATACTTTAGATGCTATGAAGTTAGGGTTCAGAATAGTGATTCCACTATCTTTATAGGAAAAATAAGTTTGTTATAATGATAATAAAATATGATGTGAGTGAGATAGTAAATTGATTAGAGAGGTATAAAAGGATTGCCTTCATATAATCAAGGCTTATTTAAGATTATATCACATAAATTAGTAGTGGACATGGTCATCACAGTTTTGCTATATTTCTTTAAGTTTGTTTAGCAGAATGTGAGTAGGAGTGAAGGCAGTGGATAGGGGGAATAACCCAAGGCTGAGACTTAAAGGGAAGATATTGGCTCTAGTTTAAGGAGCAGGGGAATCAGAAGAAGAAAGTAAGGTTTTACCAAGATGCCAAGATGGAGAAGAAAGAAGGCAGGATGGGGTATGCTGATACATGTGGCCTTGGGATATCCACCAAGTTCAAAGAGTTCCAACCAACATGGGTGTCCTCTTCTGTGCCCCATAGGGAAATTGACCAGGGCTTTATTGTAGGTAGGCTAGGGAGGAAATTAAATCAAACAAGACTCCAGAGAAAGTTAGGTAGGTTTATTTAGACTTAGGAAAGGAAAGTTTGGGAAGGTAAAGGAAAGTTTGACCTCTGGCAGCTATGCAGGGACCAAAGCTTTTCACCTAGGTTGGGGGTGGGGGGAAGGTAACAAAACCCCCACTTCTCTCTTCTTTTATTCTCCCTCTGATACCTCCCACAAAGGGAGTGGGAGGTGTCAGAGGAAGTTGCAGTAGAGAATCCTGGGAGATGTAGTCTCCCAGGACTTAGGGTCCACTTCAAAATGCATGGAGGGATGAATCTTGAACTTTGTCCTACTCCTGAGATAATCAATTTCTGGCTTGATTATCTTTTAAGAAAAATCTAGGACAAATATTAGAAGGGATGTGGAAATATAGGAGAGAAATTTGGACTTTTTGACCCAGCAATACTATTACTAGGTTGGTACTCCAAAAAGATCAAAGAAAAAGAAGAAAGTACCTATTTGTACAAAAATATTTATACCTTTTCTTTTTGAGGTGGCAAAGAATTGAAGATTGAAGGAAGAGGGAATGGGGAATGACTGAACAACTTTTGGTATGATTATGATGGAATATTGTTGTGCTATAAGAAACAACAAGCAAGATGCTTTCAGAAAAAACATGGGAAGACTTACATGAACTAATGCAAAGTGAAATGAATGAGGAGAACATTAAAACACAGTAACAACAATATGGTAATGATGATCAACTGTGAATGACTTAGCTGTTCTCATAATACAATGATCCAAGACAGTTCTGAAGCACTTATGATGAAAAATGATCTCCACCTTTAGAGAATGAAATGATAGAGTCTGAATGCAAATTGAAACATACTTAAAAAACTTTATTATTATTTTTTAGGTATGCATTTTCTTTTGCAATGTGACAACGTATCAAATGTATCAAATTGCCTGCCTTCTCAAGGAGAGAAAATGGAGGTGGAGAATTTGCAGTTCAGAATTTTAAAAACAAATGTTAATTTTTTTTGGTTTTCATGTAATTTAGAAAAAATAAAATTAAAATTAAATGTAAAAAATAAAAATCTAACCTACTCATCATACTGAGGGGGTAGAAGTGGGAAACTCTGTTAGATATTAATATAATCACAACAAGGACTTCACCCAGTACTCCATCTCCTATTTCAATGAATTTTTACTGATTATCTTCCATGCCTGGAATTCTCTGCCTACTCATCTCTGCTTCTTGGTTACCTTGGCTTCCTTCAAGTCTCAGATAGCATTTACCTTTTGCAATAAGACATTCCAAATCCTGCTACCATTATCTGTTTCTACAAAAGTGAACCTTTACAGGACTAAAGCCATTCACATTTTTTTACCCTGTCATTGTTTCCATGACCATCATCCTCTACTAGGAATGATGCTTCTTTACATGTTTACCTAGATTGCTTCTTGGAAAACAGAGTCAATTTCTTTAAAGACCATAATGGAAGCCTATACAACTTTATAGAATATGTTTTTACTCCACTATAGCCTTCTATTCCCCAGAGTTATTTTTACACTATAATAATACATTTTTAGAGCCTTTCCAATACTAGAAGAGAGTTATAAGGTCCCTCTTTAGTCATCTCTTACCCAAACTAAACATCCTTCATTCTTTCAATCAATGGCATGAAGTCATTTAGTATTCTGTTTGGTCAACAGTCAATAAACATTTGTTAAGCACCTATTATGTCCCAGGTAAGGTGCTAAACACCAGGGAATGCAAACACAGAAAAAGAAACATACCTTTAAGGGGATTATAATCTAATGGAAGAAAACAAAACATAAAAGGAAACTGAAAAGGGTAGGAGAGGGAGGAGAAAGTACTTGACAGGACACCTGGATTTAATCAGTTTAATAAGGCATGTGATCTATTAACAAAGGGATGGTTCCTTCATCTACCACTTACCTGAAAGGTGCTCAGGGAGTGTGAATGTTAAAAACTGTAAATGTCAAACTGTAAAGGATAATTTTTAGTGTGTTTTGACTTAAAATAAAAAATAAGTGGTCGCCATGGGAAATTCCCAAATATGAAAAATACCCAAGTCAGCTGGGAATTTATCGAGATTTTAATTAATACAAATGAAGGAATTAAGGGAAGGAGAGAGAGAGAGAGAAAAAGAGAGAGAGAGAGAGAGAGAGAGAGAGAGAGAAGAGAGAGAGAGTAAAGCAGGAAGGCCGGCCTGCAGCCTTCCCACGAAAGGAAAGATAGAAAGCTGACTGTGGGGAAGGACTACAGTCAAGGAGATGGACAAGAAGCAGGCAGATACACACGTAATATTTGACAATGGAGCTCCACAGAAAAGCCCCCACTACTTAGCTATCACGAGGACATGATATTGCTAAGCAGTCCTGAATTAACAACATGTGGAAATAGGAGTATAGAGATTAGCTGAGAGGAAAAGCCACGATCCCTTGCAGCCTGGGCTGCAGGTGCAGATCAGTCCGGCTTGAGGAGAGGAGATCAAGAAAGAAATCACTGGTTCCTTAGAGCTGGTACTCTAAGCACGAACCACTTGAGGATAAGAGATTGAGGAGGAAAGGTCTTTCAGGAAGAGAGAGAGATAGAGAGGGAGGAAGTTAAAGATTGAGCTTGACCAGAGGCCAAGCTCCAAGAAAGACAGACATAGGTGAGAGGTGATGTGGCAAGAGAGCTGGCCTTCTGTGGAGCTCCTATTTATTACCATTGAGATGCAAATGTGCACAATACATAGGGATGAGTGAATAGTGTATTATCATTGGTTAATGACAAGTTATAGGTGTGGTTTGTCTCAGCCAGGTGAGCACAAAAAAACCTGATTTCGCACCTAACCTGGGGGACGCTGGGATTAAGGGTCAAAAGGCCCTTGCCATGCGCAGGACTGAGCATTCCCTCTTCTAATACAATCTTTACATTTCAACTATTTCCCTTGTCCCTAGATAGGTGTGGACTGCTACAGAGAGAGAGAGAGAGAGAGAGAGAGAGAGAGAGAGAGAGAGAGAGAGAGAGAGAGAGAGAGAGAGAGAGAGAGAGATGGCCTAGGCCTGAGCCTAAGGGAGAGCAAATCAGTCTTTATCATTCACCACAAGATCGTCTCTAAGCAAGCTCCAATCCTCCACTGAATCTCCTGAACTGAGTTCAGAGTCTAACTCCATACTGAATTCAATTGCGAACTTCATTTATATATCCTTCATTTCAACTCTAAACTCCAACTCCCAAATTATCTTTTACCCCTTCCTTTTAAAGAAAATTTCTCTTATGTCACCTCCCCTAAATTTTCACATCTACCAATTATAGTAGACACTTTTTCCCAGGACTGCCCATTCTTAGTTCTCACTTCTTTGGTTCTCACCTTCTCTGGTTAGAGTAAATCCTCTGAATACTTCAGACCTCTTTTGTTAAGTTTGCCTTTTTTAAGTTGCTTGACCTTTTAGTGTTTAATTTAACCTTTATAGGTACTTAGCATCTTTTTGTATTAGATCTAAAGGTAGACCTAGCTTTAGGTTCTAGCTTTACTATAAGTATGAGTTAGGGACTTTTCATTGTTCAATCAGGAGTTTGCAACTTTATCTTCCCCTAAGGCACTGTCTGAGTAGGGTGGAGTAATTTAAAAGTTCCCAATACATTCCTGATTAAATATCTTCATTGTTAAAAATGGGGAATAGCTTAACCAAATCTTCTAAAGTAGAGTCTGAGTAGTTTTAAGATTCACAGGAGCCTGATTCTTTTATAGGGAGGTATGTTCTCTTTCTGATTTGCCTGACTGTTCATCCTTCCAAATTTGTGGATATTTTGAAAGAGGAGGTGAACTTAGAGACCTTAAGTCCTCCCCCATTTCTTAATCATAGGGGAGGTAGATCTTTATTAAGTAAGGGAAACACCAACTTGCCCTGTTTTCAAATGCTTTAGGGAAGGGCTTCTCATTTAAAGATAACTCTACCTGTAATTGGAAGACAAAAGGTCCCAGCTCAGTTAGATGCCTTGAGGCCTGGAAGTAAATTAGCTTGGAAACAGGCTGACTTTCAAAACTTAGTTTTGAGAAAGATTTCATATAGAAATGTTACTAATAAATAATACAATTCATTATTAATTTTCCTCACAGGGGTTGAGATGGAAAAGTCAGAGAAATCTCAGAGTATTGCAGTCAGATGATGAATGAGGAGAGGTTCTGAATTGAACTCTCTCCTTAAATATAAATTTAGAATTCATGTTCTCACCCTTTAATCAGAGGCAGAGTAGTCATTGGTTTCTTTTAGATATATTTTGAAAATTATTGATATCCTCTTTAAAATGTTGTACAGATACAAACAAATATGATACTCTAGATAGGGTCTATCCAGGGCCATTGTCTATCACCTCCATATTCCTGAATACTATACTTCTCTTCAAATAGCCTAAAATTGAATTAGGTTTCTTGATAGTTATATCTTATTGCTGATTCATATAAAATTAAAAATACATTGAAACCCCAGAACAACTGTTATCCAGCATGTTTCATCAATTTTACACTCACAGAGGAGACTTTTTGAATCCTACTATAAGAGTTCATATATGTATATTAAATTATATCTTAATGTTGTAGGAATTGAAATAAAATATTCTGTATAATTGTGTAATAGAACATACTTTAAATAGCAAGAATAGGACCTTCCTAGCATATCTAAACATATAATTTAAAAAAAAAAGGATTTTAGAAAGAAAAAATTGTATGACCTCTGCTTCAGGCATCTTACACTTTGGAGACAAGGTTTAGCATATGAAACACTCAAAAGAAAATTAGAATACAGAGGTGTTTAAATACTTCAAATAGCTTTTTATCAGTACCAACTCTATTCCCTAAAAAATAGATCACTTGACAAACTTTCCCCACAAAGGATGTCTTACTATAAAGTGAATCTACCTATGGGATTCAATAATATTGTGTTTTATCTCTAATCTATTGACATTGGTGAAAAATATGTGAAGAAGAAAAAGGGAGGTGGAGTGAAATTTCTTCCTCATCATAACTGTTTAAAGTGTTATTTCCTTCCTTCCTTCCTTCCTTCCTTCCTTCCTTCCTTCCTTCCTTCCTTCCTTCCTTCCTTCCTTCCTTCCTTCCTTCCTTCCTTCCTTCCTTCCTTCCTTTCTTCCTTTCTTTTTCTTTCTCTCTTTCTCTCTTTCTCTCTCTCTCTCTTTCTTTCTTTCTTTCTTTCCTTCTTTCCTTCCTTCTTTCCTTCTTTCCTTCTTTCCTTCTTTCTTTCTTTCTTTCTTTCTTTCTTTCTTTCTTTCTTTCTTTCTTTCTTTCTTTCTTTCTTTCTTTCTTTCTTTCTTTCTTTCTTTCTTTCTTTCTTTCTTTCTTTCTTTCTTTCTTTCTTTCTTTCTTTCTTTCTTTCTTTCTTTTCTTTTCTTTCTCTATTTCTTTTCTTATTGAATCATGTGAGACTATATTTCCATTATGTAGAAAGGAGTAATTTGCGGTTATTTTGATGGTTTTTAGTGACTTGTGAATTTTACAAAGCCATATGTGTTTTTGCTATATTATAATTTTTATGTTAATAAATTCATATTCCTTTAATTATAGGAAATTAAGGCAATTACTCAATAAATTCAGGCAGTGATCTGTGTATTCTTTCAATCTTTACTTTTCCCTCTTGTTCAAGAATGTCAGGGCAGTTTTCTTGGATTATTTCATGTAGAATGATGTACAGGCTTTTTCTTTTGTCATAATTTTCAGGTAGTCCAATAATTCTTAAATTGTCACTTCTGGATCTATTTTCCATGTCTGTTATTTTATCAATGAGGTGTTTCACATTTTCCTCAATTTTTTTCATTCTTTTGATTTTGTTTTATGGATTCTTGCTTTCTTGTGAAGTCTTTTGCTTCTAGTTGTTGGATTCTAATTTATAAAGACTTAATTTCATTCCTGGCTTTTTGGTCATCCTTCTCCTTCTGGTCTGTTTTTCTTTGTAGGTCATCTTTCAATTTCTTTGCCTCATTTTCAAGCTGTTCAATTCTGTTTTTTAAACCACTATTTTCTTGTTTTAGTTCATGTACCTCTGTTTCCAGGTGACTTGTTTAGCTTTTTAAGTTCTTTTTCAAATTGTCTTCAGCCTCTTTTAATTGCTTTTTGAGTTGTGTTTTGAGTTCTTCCAAAGTCTGTGTCAAATTTGCTGGAGTTCCTTCATTTTTGCTTGGTGTTCCTTGGTCCATCTCTGTTTCATTTGTTCTTTGTTCATTACCTGGATAGAAAGTATCAATTGTAATTTATTTTTTTCTTTTTCTGTTGTTAACTAATACCCCCAAATCCCCCATTGCCCCCCACCTCCATTAGCTGTAATCTTGCTCTTCTGTTTATTTGATGGATCTGTTGGTTTGGGCTATTCTGTCCTGAAGGGGCTTCTTCTGTGCTCTGTTGATTGACTAGATTAGGCTGATGGAGTATTAATGAGCCCTGAGACTAGATCTTCCCTAGCTACCAGCAGAAACTGGAGGTGTAGGTGAAAGTTTGGAGGTTGAAGGTAGTTACCCTCATCTTCCTCTCTACCCCTTTCTGCCAACTTCCCAGTCAGAGCCCTGAGCTTCTTGATGAGGCACCAAGGTACTTTTTCAAGGATGTTTATTCCCTCCCCCTCTTGAGTAGCTTGACCTGGCCATCAAACATTCCTGACATAACACAGTTGCTCCAGGTTTGCATCCCTCTACGTGCTGTATGTCAATAAAAGTTATGCCTTTGGGGCTTGAGAGGGAGAATACAGAAGAGAAGGAAGAAGGAAAGAGTAGGCAGGTGAGAGGGAAGGAGGAAGAGACTGGCAGGTTAGAGACCACATGGTCAGGTTACTTATAAGAATGATTGTCTACTCTTTCTAATAAACTTTATAAAATATATAGCTGGGGAGAAATATTATTCCAATTCTTACAGATAGTGACCATCAGTCAGGGACATTTTTTAGTACCTTAATTTTCTTCTGAGAAGTTTTGAGTGAGTGCTTAGTTAAGCTTAAGAAGAGAAACTTGCCTGCTTGCATACACAAAACTTGCAGAGAAAGAGAAACAGAATCATCTAAGTGCCTTTTCAGATGGATTGGTGAGAAAACCCCCTCCCATGTGTTTCCCAATGCCTGTTCTTTTACTTTAGCCCATGGTGGGTCAGTGAAGTCCTGGCTGGGGCACAGGAACCCAGCCCAGCCCAACCCCTGACTTCCAAAGGCACACGAAACTCCTGGCTCTTACTGCTGCTTTGCTCAGCCAGGTGCTGTACTGAGAGAGGAGACACCCCTTAAATTATTCCTGGGGTTGAGTTAGGGGCTCCCTGGGGCAGTAGAGAAGGGAAAGGAGGCTTTTTGCCCAAAACAGAACCAGGGACTAAGGCAGGGGGGTGGTTGCTTTTTCTGGATCATTAAGGACTCCCCTCATGTGGATCCCCATTGGACCCCACTTGTTTTGGGTGAGAGTGGGGTGGTAAAGAATGGGACCCCCTGATAGTTTGATTTTCCTGGGTACAAAAAACGCAGACTCCTGTTTCTTCCCAGCCTCTGCACTCTCCCAGGGGGCATGATCGACAAAGCACAGCACATGGGAACAGCCCCCCCACCCCCCATTCCAAACAGGACCAAGGTCGTTTTTTTTTTTTTTTAACTAAGGGGCACTAGAACCAAACAGATCTTTCCCAGCCCAGTGTCTGCCTGACTTTCCCTGTGTGCAACACCTGTTCAGAAACACCCATTAAATTAATCCTAGGGGTCCTTCCAGGCTGGGGACTAGGGTTAGGAGCTCTCTGCCCCCCTCCCAACTTTGAAAACACATGGCTGTTTGCTCTGGGGGAGGGGAAGGGATTTAACTTCATTTTTCTTACCCTTCTCCCTTCCCCCCCTCAAACAGTCCTTTGAACTGGGCTATGAGGAAGTACTTTTTAGAATTATTTTCTTTCTTTCCTTCCCTCCTCAGCACATTTCTTCAGACTGCATTTTTTTTCTTTGAGTTTTTCTCTCTCCCTCCCCCACCCTCAAACTTTCCTTGCAGACTGCCTGCCTTTTTTAGCATATCAAAAGCCACATTTTTTTCTTTCTCTTTATCTGACTGCTTGTTTAGATAGGCCTACCCACAGGTACCTTCCACTCTACATGCATTTATAGTACCACCTACAGTTGAGAATTAAAACTATAGGAAAATAAAAAGAATTCCTTTGCTACTGCTACTAGTGATCTAAAATAATGCAATTAAATTGAATACATGTAAATAAAAGGATTATTAATAGGAAATATTAATAATATTGCATTTAAATTAAAACCAAATTCCTAAAATTGAACAAAGCCAAGATTAAATCAAATTAATTACATGCAATGTTAAGGAATAATTTTAGAACACAATAGTATTAATAATACTATCAATAAAATAATAATTAATTTTCAATGACTATTAGTAGTCACTGCCTCCTGTTATTAATTACTACTAATTATTATTGATGATTAATACTTGTTTTATGGTTATTTGTTATTATGATTTTTAATAACAACAATGATTATGATAAATGCATATTAATTACTAAGAACATCAGTAATAATTATAAAAATGCATATTGTTATTAATTATTAATACCAATAATTATTACACTAAATATACACTCATTCTTGATACTATTTCTGTGCAACAATTACTGTTTCCTTACATTAGCCTTTTGTTTTAAACCTCCTCTTATTGCCTTCCACAATAACATTGAAGAACTTTGTGTCTCCATTTTTTTTTTTAGGAACTTTTCATTGTTTCAGCTGACAATTTAGCAATACTCAAACTAGCTTAAATAGGACATACAGACTAGACAATATGGAAAATATTGCAACACATCAAGAGAAATCAGGAAATATTCCTCCTGATTCACCCCTGCATAAATTTCTTAATTCCTGGAGTGATCCTAATTTGCCTAAGGAGAAGTGGATGATAAAGAAAGAAGCTAGAAATCTTTGTAAGGCATGGAGGGCCTTTTTTACCTTTTACCTGACCAATATATGGCTCTTTTGACTTCAAGATCTTAAAAGATTTGAAGTTAGCCATTAAAAACAAAGAGTTCAATTATTATAAATACTGATACTTGTGGGCATATCATGTTGACAAATCAACTATTCCCTCCAGTGAGGAAACCATTCTTCCTTTGGAACCAAACCATTCTAGCTTAACTCCTTCAGTGAAATCTAGCAAGAAACACACTCTATCATCCCACCTGGCCTTTGTAGTAAATAATAATAATAAGGGACTATATTTGATTGGTAATAGATAACTAAAGCTCAGGCAGTTATCTTATTTCTTTTGTCTTTGCTTCCTCCCTCTATACCTCCCTTCATCCCTCTCTTCCCTTCAGCCTCCCCTCCTCCCTTTCTTCATATTTTTCTTTTATTTTAAGTAAGGGGGTTATTTGAGGAACACAGGAAAGATGGAGAATGGAGGTAAGAGGGCTGGGGAATTTCCCTGATACTAAAATAACTCTTTGAAGGATGGTGAATTTTTAGTTCAAATTGATAAAAATGTCTTTCATCAACAGAGCAAGTCAGAGAGAGAGATCTGGATTATTGTCCTTCTTTCTTCTGCGTTCAGAGTCACCAGGCCACCACTCTTTTCTGTCTCCAAGGTTAAAATAAAAAAAAGAAAACAACTCCTTCTTCCTTCCCTGATACAAGGCAACAAGGAATAACCAGAGTTCAGCCAGCTGTTGGCTTTCTTCCAACTTTTTTCCCAGTAACATTCCAAATAGAACCTCTCATTTGAGTGACAGGTCACCACTCAGTCACTGCTTCTGCCTTTTTCATGCTTACCAGTTTCTCTCTTACACAGGTGTGAGGAGATTTCTCCTCATACTGACCCAAACCAGGACTTGAACCTCTCAGTCCTTTCCCTGTCAGATCTCACTCATCCCCTACTCTTCCCATCCTCTTTCCTCCCAATCTACCTCTCTACCCTCCTTTACCCACCCATTCTCCCCTATTCCCACCTGTACCATCCCTACTTCAATCCTTTTCCATACTCTCCTTCCCATCCTCCTTACTATGACTTCTCTAGACCTCACCACACCTACTGCTCTCCACCCCGTAACTGGTCCCACCCCCCTCCTCTCCACCCTGCCCCAGTCCCTCCCCATTCCTCTCCACCACACCCCCAGTCCCACCCCCAATCTTATCACTCTGCATCCCCACCTGCTGACCAGCTCCATTCAACCACCCCACCCCCTTCCTCTACCAGCCTCACTACAACCCACTCCATTGAACTCCAGTACACAGGCCAAGCAGCAGTTGCTATAGAGGATTCAAATAAAGGTCTTTTCCCTCTATGAGATGTCCCTACATATAACAGACCTGGAGATTTGGTAAACATCAGACATCATGCACTTTTTTCTCCACAGGACATTGAGAGATTCAAAGAAAAAAATTTTTTTCCTATGAAACTGAGCCTGTTGTGGTGATAAATAAGTTTGAAAGCATTTTTTGCACATATAATCCTACATAGCCTGATGTGGAAGATTTACTCCAGGGCTTGATAACAGAATGGGAAAGAAATAAGATTCTTTCTCTTGTTAATCAGGTCCAAGGAGAGGGAGTAGTTCATTGGCCAACTGAAGATCCCAAATGGGACCCAAACTCAGAGCAAGATTACTTACAACTATGCCAGGCTGGAAATGAATTGCTAAAAACTATGAGAGCCTGTTCTGATAGGCCTAGTACATGGACTAAATTTGAAAATCTTCAGCAAGAAGACAGTGAAAGCCTGCCCCAGTTTATGGATAGACTTATCGAGCTGAGAGGAAGGTATATTGAGCTTGCTCTGGGTAGAGAACGGGACCTTAGACAAATCAGAATACAATTTGTGAAAAACAATGGTAAGGTAATTAGGAATTATTTTATGACTAGCTATCCAAACTGACCTACTATGGACCTTGAAGAATTGAAAAGAGTGGCAGTTTATGCTTTTGAGGGACCTAAGGAGAAGGAGAACACTGATTGGCTAAATCTATAGAACTTGTAATGAATATTCATGATTTCAAAGGGTTTTTACATGTCACACAGCAAGTCATGTGACTCCTAATGATAGTGGGTTTGTTTGATATCATCATTAAACGGACTTTTATAATTTTTGGGATTTTGATACTTTTTAGAATCTGTATTAGTTGTTGTACTGGTGAAAAAATTATGTACACTCACTCTGTGGATCCTGGCCAAGTTAAGAGTGATATAAATTTCATTTTTGAGTAAGCACCTTTTGTGTTGTGCCTCTGCTTGGCTAACATATTGTCACATGGAATATGAACTGTGAAATTATGATTTAAAAATTGTTTTTTCTCTTCATGTTTTTAATAGGACATTTGTTTTTTTTCTTTTTTTTTCTTAACCTTGGTGGTACTTGAAGTACATAAAATCAGTATTGATTTTTTTTTTTGCCTTGAAGGATACAGTTTTCAGTATCTATTAGCCCTAGTAATATGCACACCCAAAGCTTTCGACTATAGAAACCTGCCATACATTGATAAATATTATGGGACTTTGTTTAATGATTATGTTTGATTCCAAGAGAAGGGAACAAAAGAACCACTGTACAGTGCCAAGTAGCACAAGGTCAAAACAGACCAAAACCAATCCAGGGAGGACTGTTGAACTTCTATGCCAGTACGAAAGGACTTGAACCTTGTGTGAGAATCGAGGTTTTGGTGCTTGACATATGTTATGAATCAGGACTCCCTTGAACCATACTCCATGTGCAATATTCTGAGTCAAGTACATCAGGTTGGCTATCATCCTGGCTCCCCTTATCCCTGACAGTGACAGTGAATCAGACCAGGGAGTGATTCTCCTATTTGCTGCTGAAACTTAGTCCTTTCTCTCTTATAGTTTGGCAATTTTCTGTAGTCCTGGCTACAAATGGATAAAGTGCTATATTTCTGCTATTGTCCTACAGGCTTATGGGACATGTCACTTTAATAGGTCCTTGCTGTGATTCAAAGACCTATCACAGGTTTATTTTTTACTCAGAATTTTATACAAGTAAGATTTTTATTTTGTTTTCCATCATTTCTGTATTTCTTATTTTTATACAGAATTTCATTTTTTATTTGGGTTTTTTTGTTGGTTTGTTTTTGTGTTTGTTTTTCTTTTGACAATTGTTTCATATACCTCATAACTCAGTCATGTATCCCAGTGTGATTCTGGTGTTGGTCAAAACCCTTCTTGGGTGGGGGGATTGTGTAATTATCCTAAAAAATTCAAGATTTAAAATTTTTTGGAGAAATTTCAGGAAAGGAAACTTGCCAACACCTCGAATCAAGAAAGTAGATCCTTTTGGAGAAGGTACTGTAAAGATGTCTGAAGAAACCACACACTGCATCAAAAGATCCAGAATGAACTTTGGGATATAAAGAACTGAATTGAAGGGGGTTGAACATACTTATTCTGAATGTAAATTCTTATGCCAAAGGGGACTGCCCCATAATTGGCATTTTGTCAATGCATCTCTCAATGTTTTTGTATTTTACTCTCATCTCTAAGTATTATAAATTCCTCTTAGAAAAATGCAATATTGTATGTACTTTTAGCTAGAAGGTATTTAGAGTTATAATATACTTATATTTAAATGATCCATTGGGGAGATGGGTCTCCCAAAGGATCACAAGGGGATTTGTGTCAAGGAAGTTCATTTCCTCTCCCTTCTGAGTAACTTGACCTGGCCATCAAACATTCCTGACATAACACAGTTGCTCCAGGTTTGCATCCCTCTACGTGCTGTACGTCAATAAAAGTTACGCCTTTGGGGCTTGAGAGGGAGAATCCAGAAGAGAAGGAAGAAGGAAGAACTCAGGAACAGAGCAGGCAGGTGAGAGGGAAGGAGGAAGAGACTGACAGGCTAGGGACCATGTGGTCAGGTTACTTATAAGAATGATTGTCTACTCTTTCTAATAAACTTTATAAAATATATATCTAGGTAGAAATATTATTCTAATTCTTATAGTACTCTGTTGGGGTTGCAGCCTTTGCCCTGGGATTCCAGTCAGTTGGATAATTACTGTGGGTCTCAGCACAGTAGGTGGGGGAAGGGTGTTGGAGATTGAGCTTCCCCACCCTCTGAAGACTTCTTATCTGCCCTATTGATAGACTGGATTAAATTACATGGAACTGGCTGTGGTCAGAGCCCTGAGCTTCAAATAGTAAGGCACTCTGTATGGGCTAGAACCCTTGCCCTGAGATCCTAGCAACTGCCTGAGTCTCAGCACTGTATCTGGGGAGGGAACCTGGGACTTTCCTTCTTTTTTTTTTCTTAAACCCAAGATTTCAGCCTTCTCTGAATACTTTTTTTAAAGTTGAATCAAGCAAGATTTTCCCTTGGCTCTGTCCTGTTGTTAGATTTGGTTTTCTGTCCCCTCAAAGCACTTTGTTTTTGATTGTTCTAGAAGACTTTTCACAGAGGGCTTGGCTTTTGCTGCTTCTAAGTGACCATTTCAGGCCATTACTATATAGATAATAATAATTAGTCCTGGGAAAGGAGAATTTTCAAGTTCATTAAATAACAAATATTTAATGAGCTGAGGTGGGGGTTCTAGCTAATAATTAATGTAAAGCATTAGCAATGTGACTAATTAGAAATAAAATGTCAAAACATACCCAAGGGCTACACTAAAGCTCAGGATGATGAAATTAAATGAAAAGGAATGAGTAAGATAGAAGACAGAGAAATGAACATAAAACTGAGTGTGGTAATCCCCATCTATTAGCCTTGCTATATACAGGGGCTCATTTCTTGTTACAGAATTGAGAGTGAAAGTCAATATTTGGATTACCCAAGTGGTATTCTGAAGATACAAAGAGAACAAGAATCTATTTAACTGAATGTAGATCTGTATGGTTTTAGAGGATGATGGTGTGCGAGGCAGTGATCTGCAGAATGTAGAAGAAGTATACAAGTTAAGAAATTCTATTACATTCAAAGTAACAATCAACTGTGTCTCTTCTTCAGGATCTCCACATGTATTAGAATCAAATCTATGTTTCCTGCTTAGAAAATGAGTGCAACAGTAATTTGCAAGGGTAAGGAATAGTGAGTATCCAGCAAAAATGGAGGAATAAAAGGCACAATTTAGTTAGTGGTTATTCTCAGTCATATTCAACTCTTCATGACCCCTCTTTTTGGTATTTTTTTGCCAAATATAATGGAGCAATTTGTTATTTCCTTTTCTAGATCATTTTATAGATGAAGAAACTAAGGCAAATGAGTAGTGATATCCCCAAGAGTAATGCAGCTAGTTAGTGGTTGAGGCTAATTTGAATTCAGGAAGATAATTTTTCTGATTCTAGGCCTCACATTCTATGTATTTTGCTTCCTAGTCATCCTTGCTGAAAGATTACATGATGGATATATTTTCATTTTTTGTCATGATAATGAAAAATAACATTGAGTATTTATATGGTGCTTTAAGATTTTCAAATCACTTTACAAATATTATTTCATCTGAAATTTACACAAACCCTGGGATATAGTTGCTATCAGTATCCTGACTTTTCAAAAAAGGAAACTGAGGCAGGTTGAGATTACATGACTTTCTTATAGTAAGAGTCAGAGATTGGACTTGGACTCAGTTTTTTCTTACCCCAGGTCCAGCACTGTATCAACTGAACTACTTAGTTGTCACAGTTCCTGGATCAAAACATCTATTTCTAGATTTTATAATAGAGTACAATATGGTTTCAGCATTCTTATTTTACACTAATTCTTTTCTTGCCTTCCATAATCCCTTGAGTGTTGCTCAACCATTTGAAGAAAAAATTGATATAGTGATAAGATACTTGAAAAATCTGTTTTAATGAGTTACTAGCTGTATTTCCCATATCTTGTGTTTAAGTGCTTTACTAAGGAGACATCAAAATGTTTCTCTTCAATGTAAGGCATGTTGGATGATATTTGTCTAAATCATTACCTCAAATTAAAGGTCAGTAGTTAGTATGATGATAAATATATAGGCTGATAAGACAGATTTCCGAGGATAAGGCTGGAATTTGGTTTAAATCAGCTGAGTTTCCCAGCATCCCTTTTTCTCTCTTCAAAATATATTTCAGAGAGTCTTTACATGAATTATGAAACGATTTAATGTGTCTATGTCAGTTTTGACCCACTTACATCTCAATGGAGGCCGGTTTTTGTTATTGAATTATCCCCAATGGTTTCAGAGTTCCTTGTCCCTTCATTTAGCTATTTCCCTAGTGTTCTCAGTTTGCTGGCTCTCGAAATTGTCTTTCATTCCAAAGAATCATTTTGTAAATGACTATTTCCAACTTTATTTTTTTCCTTTATACTTTTGGCTTCTAAACTTACTGATTGGATGACAATTTCATTATTCACTTTTTGTCCTGCAGTTAAAAAAAGCCACTCTCCATTAGCAATTCAGTTAGTTTTCTCATAATTTTACTCTGGTTTTCTGCTAGCCAAGCTAGAGCAATTTTTCTGCAAGTGACAGATGATTTATTCTCAGAGCTGGAGGCTGCTAGAATTGTTCATTTAATATTATTGATACCATAGCACTTTTTGATACAACAGATCAAGACCTGTTCTTATGTTATTAGAAAGTTTTTCTTGGTCTTAGCAGTCCCACCAGAATAGTTCCATCCATTGTTTGAGTTCCAAATGGGATTTGGTAATAATTTGTTCCATTTTTCTTTATTTACTGGAATGCCTTTTCCTTTGGACAGAACGTTTTCAAATAATAATTTTTCTTCTCCTTTGATTCTACTGGTGAAAATTTTACCCAGTCACCTATGTCATTTTCTACTTTTGTGGTCCTAATGAAAAAGCTAAAGTTTAAAATACCTCCATATATTATTTTACCCTGAAACTTTCCCTTTTTCTTTATGTCTACCCTGGTCTCCAGTGGAACTGAATAATTTGCTATTGCATGTATGTGCCCTTGTTCCAGTGACCTCTTCTAGCCCCTTGTACTTGTTTGCTGGTCCATTTCATAGTTATATGAAATACGAGAATGGATACGAATGACCCAATATATGAAATACTGGAAAAATTCAGTGACTCTTAACCCATTTAATGCACCTATGGAGAAAGCATATTGTGTCAGGAGACTAAATCAAATGAGTTAAAAATTAAGTCAGAAATTCAGCACACAGATAAACTTAAAGTTACCTTTGCTTCTGCTGCTTTTGTTATTTTTTTTGGCCAGTCTTGCATTTTTTGACCAATGGCATCCCTTACAGAAACTCCCAATGAGATAATAGTCATTTCTGTGGAATGAAAGATTCCCAAAAATTCTTGGAAAGCTTTTTTAGTCCCAAGCAGAGACATGAGATCAGGCTCAATTAATTTGTAAAATCAATCATAGATGAATAAGAATCTTCCCCCTCCCCTTTCTTCTCTCCCTTTTCTTTTCCCTCCACAAATGAATATTCTCAAATCACAAAACGTATAGCTGGGAGTAGGGTGACAAAACATTTTGTCTCATCAGTCATGGTCCCAATAGTTCCAAGGAAGCAAGTAAAACTAATAAAAGATCAGTAGCATTTGTCAGAGATGGAAAGATCAGTAGCATTTGTCAGAGATGGAAATTTTCCTATATATAAAGGGGAAGCTAGGAAGCTGAAGCCATTTCCAGTGCCAACATGACCATGAGTTGTTAAGAGACTTTATATTTTCCAGAGAGCTGGTAGAGACCAGATAATTCAATATGTGGAATATAACTACAATTTCTCCTTTCTCCATACCCCCCTAATATTTCCACTCTCTATAATGATAATATCTTTGAATAAATCTCATTGGGATATATACTTTTTGATGAAGGGCTCTCTTTTCTCAGTCTCATGGTTTATCACAAAATCACTTATTCATTTGTTTTTAATTTTTAAAATTCTTGATTTTTTTGCTTTAGATAACTATTTAAATTTTTTCCTTCTGCTTCCTCCGCCCAGAGATATAATGTATTATAATGAATATCTTTATTAAAAGAGAGAAGAAAAAAAGACAATTTAGCCAAAGTAACTAATACAAGAACTAAGTCTAATATTACATGTATTTTCACCCAGCTTTTCAAAGAGATAGAGATGTATTTTCAAATATATTTTTCAGAGGCCAAGCTTGGTCATAATTTCAAGTTGTTCAATTCAATTATTGTTGTTAGTTTTTTTTTCTTTTAGTTATTTGTTGTTATTGTTCAGTCATTTTTCAGTCATTTCCAACAAACTCTTCATGACTCCATTTTGGGGTTTTCTTGGCAAAGAGCCTAGAGTGGTTTGCCATTACCTTCTCAAGCTCATTTGATAAATGAGGAAAGTGAGGCAAATAGGGTTAATTGCATCACTCATGGTTATATAGCTAGTAAATGATTGAATTTGAACTCTTCCTGATTCCAATACCAGCACTCTATCCATTTTATCACTTTCCTGTCCTTTTAACTATAGTCATCATCTCTATAATTTTCTGCTTCTGTTACTTCACCTTTCATTATTTCATATAATTTCATTTGGTGTAGAAATATTCCTTTCCATTCAAATAACATTCTATTCAATCATTTCTTATTAGATGACATCTACTTTGATTCTAGTTATTTTTACAGTATACAAAGTGTTAGGATAAGTATTTTGTAGTATATGTGAACTTTTTTTAATCAATTACTTCCTTGGGGGTATATGTTGAATAGCTGGATTTTTAGGTCAAAGGGTATAGTCATTTAAGACATTTTCTTAGTATAATTATAAATTGCTTTCCAGAAATTTGGACCAATTCATAACTCCAATAACAGTTTGCTAGTATTTTAGGCTTCCCACAACACACCCAGCATCAACTGTTCTCATCTTGTATCATTAATTTGTTGGGTATGAGGTAAAATCTTAGAGTTGTTCTAATTTATATTTCTCTCATTATTAATGATTTGAAGAAAAGTTTCAAATAGTTGTAAATAGTTTACAATTCTTTTAAAAACTTCAACTTCATGTAATTGAAAATATATATTTTATCTTTATGACCATTCCTTTTCCTTGTTTAGTTAAGATTCTTTACCTTATTAAAACTATGAGAAGTACTTGATTAAATGTAACTACATATATATATATATATTTAAAAGATATGTTCTTTAATGATCAAGTTACTTATCCTTTTTAAAACTTATTTTGGTATTTGGTTTAAAATGTTGGTCTATATTGAATTTCTGCCGAAGTGATTTTAAGTTTTCCCCTAATTTTTTTAAAGTAGGAAGTTCTCCAAATAATTTATGTTCTTGAGTTTATTGACCAAATAAACTCTTTAGGGAGCATTTAGAGCTAAATGTTAGGAAAAATGGTCAAGGAAGTCTAATTACCTTTCCATTTTATTAAAAAATGAACCCAGAAATCCCAAATAAAACTAATTAAGCCTTGAAATTTTCTCCTCTTGTAATCTTCTCCAAATTATAATTTTACTTTCTTTTTAAATCCTTGCTTTGAATGTCCTCCTCCACAAAGCTCTTCTTGCTTCACCTTCTCTTTATCCCTTATTTGAAGTAATGACATTTTAGAGTTAAAAGAGATGTTAGAAATTACAAGGAATAAATTCCAGTGGTTGATAGATGCCAGGGAACACACCAGATAAGAGGAGAAGCCAAAGTCACTCAGCATTATTTTTCCAATTCCAAGGACTGAAATGGCTAGCTGCTCTCAGGGGACATGACCTAAAATTTATAGTGGGGTTTGTGAGAGTGAGTCCAAATAGAGTGCTACATAATTATTTGTATGGGTCCAATTTCACTTCCTAATTTCCCTTCCTGTGAAGTCTATCCCATGTCTTATATACAAGTACATGTAGTTCATCTTCAAATAGGCTTTTACAGTTTATAAGACCTCGCAAAATATGTATTGCAAACATCCCTATTTCATAGATAAGGAAACTTGAGCTCAGAGAAGTTATAATTTAGTTCACAATAAAAAGGAAAGTAAAAATACTAATAATTTAATAATAATACATTTTCATAATTCTTTTAAGGTTTGCAAATTTAACCCCTTTTTCATGAAAATCCTGCACAGATGGCTCAGTCTTAGATTGGATAAAACAAAGAGCCTGAAGTCAGGAATACCTGAATTCAAATTCCATCTCAGACACTTAATAGCTTTGTGACCTTAGGCAAACCACTTAACCTCTGTCTATCTCAGTTTCCTCATCTGTGAAATGGGGGCAAAATGTTATGTATCTCCTAAGGTTATTTTGAGAATAAATGAAATAATATTTATAAAATGCTTTCCAAATCTTAAATCAGAAGTTAATAAAAAATAAATGTCACAATTCATCATCATCATCATCATAGTCATCACCATCCCTGGTATACAAATGAGTAAACTGATCCTTCCCTGCCCTTTTCTCTAGGGACATTACAAGGAACTTAGAAAATACCCATCCAGAGGAATGAAATGACATCACATTTGAGTAGTGGCCTTTCATCTCTGTTATTCAGCTTGGAGGTCACCAGGACCTGGGATTCATCCCCAAACTCCAGTTAGTTATATAGGTAGGGGCTGCCTGCTTTTTGGAGAATCCATTTCCCCTATGCCCATACCCTGGGGAATCAGGAACATGTCTCCTCCTTCAGGACCTACCAAATATCTTGATTCCTTTCTGTTCATATCCATTGGGAATGTAATCTATTTTTACTCACACATTTCACCCCAATTCCTCAATATGTATTGATGACAATTTGTGTGCCTTATTTTCACCAGGGACTCTCCCTTGTTGTCTTTCCCTTTGTGTATGTCTCTTTTTATTTCTTGGTATTTTATCAATATGTCTCTTTGTTTTTCTGCTTCTATCTCTCTGTCTCTCCCCTGGCAGTTCTTCCCATTGTCCCTCTCTCCATCTCCCAGGATAGCAGCCTTAAAATCAATGGAACATTTAAAAACTGAACAATGTTTTCAGTGTGTTAGGAGAATTGGCTATAAAACTAATCATTTTAAAGTGTAAGAAGTATTTTTGGCATTATGAATAATCATTCTAACTTTTAAAAAAATCTATATTTTAATTTCTTGAATAAAAGCTGTATTTAACTGACTAGATTTTGTCTTAAACATTGAATGTTCATTTCCATGACCCAATCTACCAAACTTTTCCAGCCACTTCCCCGGATCAGGAAAGTAAGATTAGAAATTTGAGCAGGAAATTGGGTTTATATTCTGTGTGACTGAATCCTCTGCTTTTTTTTTTTTTAGGAAAACAAAACTCAATGTTCAAAACATCTTAATCTACATCAAATTGTGAATTTCTCTTGAAGATTTTTTGTTTCAAACCAGTGGAGGTTTTGTAAATGTTATAGGCTTAGATGACATATTCTTACCTTTCTCTTTCTAGCTAATAATAATTCTTAATAGCATTTTGTTGTCACTTTATTAATTGTGACAGCTTGCACTATAATACCCACTTGACACTTTTTCAAAGTGTTTTCATTTACATTGTCTCATTAGATCCTCAGAGCATAACTAGCAGGTGAGTGGAATGGTGTTGTCATCTCCATTTGGAAGAAACTGAAACAAAGGCAAAGAATGGGAAAGTAACTTGCCTAAGGTCACATGGCTGGTGAGGGTTATAAAAAGGGGATCATCATTTTGTTCCTGTCCTCTTCATTTTGTTTGTTGGACTGGTGCCTAGCTAAGCAGGTCACATTGACTACAGGAGAGCAGATAAAGGCCTAGTAAAGCAGAATGAGTGGCTTGTAACCATCCAGTATCTAAAAAAGGGGAGTGAAAACTGCAATTTTTCACCAATGAAATATTAAACTGCTCTGTAATTTGACTGATAAAATATTAAAACTACTCTGTGGAGCTCTAGTGGATGGCATTTCCCAATGCTGTTGGCCTTTGTGTTGGGAATTGTTCTGCTCCCCCCACCCTATTTTTTCGAGCACTTCAGTGATAGCAATAATACAAATGTTCCAAGAAAAAGAAAATTACTTAAACTAAATTACTAGGTCTCCTAGCTTAGTGGTGGTGGTGGTGGTGGTGGTGGTGGTAGGTGTTTGTGTATGTGTGTATGCAGGAGATGGTAGACTCTTCTGTTCTGTCACTTGTTTATTATTCTGTGGCAGAATAATTATTAGCAGCTTTTCTAACTCTAAGAAATGGCTGAGGATCTAAGGTCCTGCTTTTCTTTTCTTTTCTTTTCTTTTTTTCCTTTCCTTTCCTTTCCTTTCCTTTCCTTTCCTTTCCTTTCCTTTCCTTTCGTTTCCTTTCCTTTCCTTTCCTTTCCTTTCCTTTCCTTTCCTTTCCTTTCCTTTCCTTTCCTTTCCTTTCCTTTCCTTTCCTTTCCTTTCCTTTCCTTTCCTTTCCTTTCCTTTCCTTTCCTTTCCTTTCCTTTCCTTTCCTTTCCTTTCCTTTCCTTTCCTTTCCTTTCCTTTCCTTTCCTTTCCTTTCCTTTCCTTTCCTTTCCTTTCCTTTCCTTTCCTTTCCTTTCTTTTCATGGGTAATCTTTACCTTATTAATTAATTTTGTTTGTTTGTTACATTAAAATTCTTAGATATATCCTTTCCTCCTTCCTTTCCTGCACTAGAGAAGGTATCATTTGACAAAAAAAAATATGTATATATAAAAATATGCCTTACATGTTTCTATTTATCACTTCTTTCTCTGGAGGGGGACATTCACAAGTTATTCTTCAAACATTTTTTCTTTTGCTGCACATTATATTCCCATGGTTCTACTTGTTTTGCTCTTCATAATTTTATGTATGTTTTTCCATATTTAAAAACAATTAACCTGCTTATCATTTTCTTATGGTGCAGTCTTGTTTTTTCTGAAATATAAAGCAGCATGAGAAGAAAAGTCTTACTTTGCAATCAGAGGGACTGGGTTTAAGTGATTCATTTATTATCTATGCAATCTTGTACATTTGATGTAGCCTCATAGAGCCTTTCTTTCTTTATCAATAAACTGAGGTGGGGCTGGGGAAGAAAGGTTGAACTAGACAACTTCTGAGGTCCATTTGGGCTTTAGATCAATGACCCTACCAGGATAGTTAGGAGCAAAGTGGAATGAGATAGGAAATAGCAGGTCAGTCAGTGTGACCCAGTGGGAATAAATCCAGCTAAATAAATAAATAAATAAAGCTGCTTCTACAAAACAGTGATCTTGGGAAGATTCACTTTCCTTCTCTGACTTGCATGTAGCTCTTCCCATAAAATGGATTTACTTGTCCTTTTAGAAAATTATTTTTAAAATTTATTTTAAAAACTTATTTTTAAAAATTCTTGAGTTTTGAATTTTCTCCTTCCTTTCTGCCTCTCTCCCATCCTTTGAGAAGGCAAGAAATGTGATAGCAATTATACATGTGAAATTATATTTTAAATTATATTTAAATTATATTTTATATATGTATATATAAATTATATTTGAAATTATACAAACCATATTTCCATATTAGCCATGTGGCAAAAAAGGGAAAAAAATAAAGTGAAGAAAATTATGCCTCAATCTACAATCAGATTCCATCAGTACCTCTCCTGGAAGTGGATAGCATTTTTCAGAATTTTATAATTGTCGTGGAATACTGTATTGCCAAGAATAGCTGTCATTCACAGTTAATCATCCTTATAACATTGCTGTTGCTGCATATGATGTTCTTCTCATTCTACTCACTTCATTTGACATCAGTTCATATAAATCTGCCCAGGTTTTTCTTAAAGCATCCCATTTGACACTCTCATAACACAATGGTATACATACCATCACAATCACACACCACAATGTGTTTGACTATTCTCCAATTGATGAACATTCTCTCAATTTCTAGTACTTTGCCACCACACACACAAAAAGAACTGCTATAAATATTTTTGTACATATAAGTCTTTTTATATCCCTATTTATATATTTGGGATATAGACCTAGTAGTGGTAATTTGGGGTCAAAGGGGATGCATAATTTTACAGCTCCTTTTGGTATAGTTCCAAATTTTTCTTCAAAATGACTGGATCAATTCAACAATGATTAACAGTGTCCACAAACAGTGCATTAGTGTTCCTATTTTCCCACATCCTCTCCAACATTTATCATTTAATTTTTTTTGTCATATTGGTCAATCTGACGTGTGATGTGGTATCTGAGAATTGTCATAATTTGTATTTCTTCACTAGCAGTGATTTAGAGCATCTTTTCATATGACTATAGATAGCTTTGATTTCGCTTTCTTTCCTTTTTTAAAAAAATTAAACCCTTACCTTCTGTCTTGGAATCAATATTGTATATTGGTTTATTGGTTCTAAGGCAGAAGAGTGGTAAGGGCTAGTCAATGAGGGTTAAGTGGCTTGCCCAGGGTCACACAGCTGGGAAGTGTCTGAGGCCAGATTTGAACCTAGGACTTCCCATCTCTATGCCTGACTCTCAATTCATTGAGCTACCCAGCTGCCCTCTAATTTCTCTTTCTGAAAACTGCCCATTTATGTCCTTTGATCATTTATCAATTGGAAAATGACTCATTGTTATAAATTTGATTTGGGCACTTATATATTTGAGAAATAAGGCTTTTATTAGAGAAACTTGCTGTAATCTATTATCACCCCAACCCCCACCCTGGTTTTCTGATTTCCTTCTAATTTTTGTTGCATTGATTATATTTGTACAAAAATATTTTAATTTCATGCAGTCAGAAGTTATCCATTTTACTTCCTGGTTCCCTCTATCTCTTGGTCAGTCATTAATTCCTCACTTATCCATATATCTGAAAGGTAAAATTTTCTGTGCTCCCCTAATTTGCTCATGATGTCACCCTTTATGTTTAAATCATTTATCCATTTTGACCTTATCTCAGTATATGGTGTGAAATGATGTTTTATACCTAATGTCTGCCAAATTGATTTCTAATTTTCCTGGCATTATTTGTCAAATAGTGAGTTCTTGTCCCCAAAGTTTGGATTTTGAGATTTTTCAAACATTAGATTACTATGGTCATTTACTATAGTATATTGGGTGCTTAATTTATTACACTGATCCAACATTTTATTTCTTTGTTTTTTTCTTTTTATAAATTTAAATTTATTTACTTTTGTCCTAAAAACTAATTTCCATATATTTTTCAAAGTTATATTATCCAAATTGTCTCCCTTTCTTCTTTCATATTATTCAGTTTTGTAAGTAAATTATTTTATAAAACCAAAACCCCAACTCATATAACCAAATGAACAAGTGATAAATCATTTGCTTTCATCTGCATTTCTACTCCAACAGTCCTTTCTCTGGAGGTGAATAATATCCTTTTTTCTAAATTGTTCTGGATAGTAGCTAAATCTACACAGATGATCGTTCCACAGTATTGTTGCTACCATGTACAATGTTTTCCTGGTTCTGCTTATTTCACTCTGCATCAGCTCATGTAGGTCATTCCAGCTCTTTCTGAAATTATCCTGTTCATCATTCCTTAAACTACAATAATATTCTATCACCATCATGTACCATAATTTGTTCAGCAATTCCCCAACTGATGGACATCCCTTTAGTTTCCAGTTCTTTGCCGCTGCAAAAAGAGCACATCTAAATAATTTTGTACAAGCAGGTCATTTACCATTAATTTTTATCTCTTTGGGATAAAGACCTTATACTGATCAAAGGGTGCAGATTCTTTTATAGCTCTTTGGATATAGTTTCAAACTTCCCTCCAGAAGGGTTGGATCAGTTCACAACTGCACCAGCAATGTATTTGTGTCCCAATTTTACCACATCCTCTCCAACATTTATCATTTTTCTTTTCTGTCATATTGAACAATCTGATAGGTATGAGGTGGCACTTCAGAGTTGTTTTAATTTTCATTTCTCTAATCATGAAAGATTTAGATCAGTTTTTTCAAATGATTATTAATAGCTTTGATTTCTTCATCTGAAAAATGCTTATTCACCTCCTTTGACCATTTATCAACTAGGGAATGACTTGTATTCTTACAAATTTAACTTAGTTCTTTGTATATTTCAGAAATGAGACCTTTTCCAAAGAAATTTCTTTTAAAATTTTTCTCAGTTTCTTGTTTCCCTTCTAATCCTGGTTTCATTGCTTTTGTTTGTACAAAATCTTTTAAATTTAATATAATCAAAATCATTCATTTTGCATTTTTTAATGTTCTATGCTCCCCTAATTTATTTATAATATCACTCTTTATGTTAAAGTCATATACCCATTTTGACCTTATCTTGGTATGTGGTATGAGATAATGATCTAAATCTAATTTAAAAAATAAACCTAATTTGTTTTCCAATTTTCACAGCCATTTTTGTAAAATAGTGAGTCCTTATCCCAAAAGCTGAACTCTCCAGGTTAACAAACACAAGACTGCTGAGGTCATTTATCCTAATCTATTCCATTGATCCACTCTTCTATTTCTTAATCAATACCAGATTGTTTTGATGATTGCTGCTTTGGAGTACACTTTAAGATCTGGTACTAATAGGCCACCATCCTTCATATTTTTTTCCACTAGTTCCCTTTATATTCTTATTTATTTTTTGGTTAGATTTCTCCAGTTCTGATAGCAAAAGGTTGAGATCACCCAGTTGAATAACTTTGATTTTTTTCCCTCCTTAAGCTCCATTAGTTGCTTCTTTAAAAATCTGGATGCTATACCATTTGGTGTATATATATTTAGTACTGATATCACTTCATTGTCTATACCCATTTAATCAGTATGTAATTATCTTCCTTATCTCTATTTTTTTTTGCTTTAACTTTGTCTGAGATCATGATTACCACCCCTGCTTTTTAAAAAATCTCACTTGAAGCCCAATAGATTCTGCTTCAGCCCCTTACCTCTACTCTGTGAGTGTCTATTTGCCTCAAATGTGTTTCTTGTAAACAATATGTCATAGGAATCTGATTTTTAATCTGCTATCTATTTCTGATTTATAGATGAGTTCATTATTGCAGTTTTGATTACCATCTGTGTATTTCTCTCCATCTTATTTCCCTCTTTTAATCCTGTCCTTTTCTCCTTTAATTTTTTTCATTCCGCTCCAGTGTTTTGCTTTTAATCACTTCCCCATTCCCCCTCCTTTATATTACACCATTCCCTACCATCCTTATTATTCTCCTCCTTCTTCTCTGGAGGGTAAGATAGGATCCTATACTCCAATGAATCTGGCTCAACATTCTATTTCTTGTTTTGTAATAAAGTTTTAAATCTTGTATTGCTAGGTTGCCTTCCTTCTCATTAAAGAAAAAAACCAATTCACTTGTTATTCTTCAGCTTTAATTCTTCAGATGAATTTTGGTACTTTTTCTATTTCTATAAGATATTTTTTGATAGTTTGAAAAGATATGGCACTAAGTAATCAAATTAATTCAGGTAGCATCATTTTATTATATTGGCTTAGCCTATTCATGAGCAATTAATATTTCTTCCATTGTTCAGATCTCTCTTTATTTTTGTGAAGTATTTTGTGATTGTCTTAAAAGTTCCATACAGTTTTAACATTCCTAGTATCTGGCTTTTTTAGGAGTATGTCAATAAGATGTAAAATGACCATGCAAAATATATTATCCCCAAATTCAGTTTTACATGAATCCTATCACTAGCTACTAAAATCAGCAAGTGCAAATTGTCTCCTCTTCTCCCTTTCAGTTAAGGGAAAAGATATTGAGAAATATATTCAACTATAATGTCCAAGACAACTATGCTCTAGCCTCTAAACATTCCTTCCCCCAATCCCCTCTCCATTCCTTTTGAAAATCTTTTTCTTTATATCCTGCATCAACAAAGGTCTGAGTTTATTGATCAGTTCTCTTCCTCTCTCTTTTACCTAGAAATGACTGATGTAAAAACAAAACACATCAAAACAACTTATGAAAAATAAAATAGATGCTGCTGTTAGCTCTGTTCCTCTTCACCTTATGTGATAAGGAAATCACCTTAAAAGACTGATATAGATTTATTTAAGGTCGCCAAAGAATTCAGCTATGTAATTCCTAAATGAAACACTCAAGTCAGCTGCCAAGTTTTATGGTGTTTTAATTACAAACAGGAGGAAGAAAGTATTAGAGGGAGAGAAAGAGAGAGGGAAAGGGGAGAGAAGGAAATAGGGCTTAAATACCCACTCTGCTTAGGCTGAGCCAAAGCGGGCCCAAGGCCCTGGATAGCCAAGGCAAAGAAAGAGATCAGTCCCTATCATTTATGTGACCAAAATGCAGAAAACAGTCTGTGGGCTCCTCCAACACCAAGCACCAGGCTCCAACAACCCTCTCCCTCCTCCCAGGATGTCACAAGAACTCCTGAGCTGTCCTCTACCTCACTTCCTGTCTCTCACATGTGCCAATGGTGGCTCTAGCTTGACCTAGGACCGCCCAGAGGTCTGTCCTTTTTGCACATGTCTGTTGAAGGTCATATTCTCAAATAATTAAATCTTGAGTTTTGCTACAGCCCTTCCTAATTTTGTTACCCTGAGTAGGGTAGAGATTGTAGTTTCCAAGACCTGATTCTGTTATTCCAAGTATCTCTATTGTTATTGATCAGGAAATAGCTAAATCCCATCTTCTAAAGAATGGTCTGAATAGGGTTGAGTAGTTTTGAAATTCACACTTAGGAATCCTAATAATTCAGAGAATGAGGCATGGCAGTGACAATCAACTTGAAAGATTGTAACAAGAAGGTTTTTAAAATGTACTGTAGATTCCAGAGTAGGAATTAGTGAGTTTAAAAGGGAAAAAAACCCCAAATTCCTTAGGTTGGCATTCAAGGCTCTCGTAAAACTGGTTAAGACAATTTTTCCATCTTAGATCCCAATATTCATTTACTTCCTTTTAGTGAGACTGGCCTACATCTTCCTTCTAACATGCCAAATGCATTCTTACTGATTCTAAGTCCTTTTCAATTCTCCTCTCTCCTGGAATATAGCTTCTTCTCATTTAAACCTTACCAAATATTTAAGACCCAGCTCATGTATAGTCTTCTCTAAGAAGCCCTCTTAAACTCTATACAGAGTAATTTTTCCTTTTGAACTTATTTTCTGGCAAAAAGAGTATTAATGAATCGGAGGACCTGAGATTGAATCCCTACTGTCACTCTTGTGCCCTTAATCCAGGCATTGTGCTGGATGTTGGGGATCTGAATATAAAGACCAAAACCATTTTTATTCTCAAGGAGTTTGCATTCTGTTGAGAGAACATAAACATATATTTAAGTGTATATAGAATAATTATAAAGGAATACATTCGTATAAATTCAAAATGCTTAATTACAAGGTAACTTGAGAGGAAGGGCAATAGCAGTTTCTGTACAAATGAGAAAGTAGAAGGTGGTCTTAAAGCAATATCTTGAACAGAGAGATGAATTCTCTAGGCCAATGTGAAGAGGAGGGAGTGCATCTCAAGGTTGGGGGGGATGGCCAGTGCAAAGTCACAGAGATAGGAAATAGAGCATCATGAGTTTGGAAAAAAGGGAACAGAGAATCAAATTGACTAAATTGTAGAATGAAGTCTTGTACAGTGGAGCTGAGAAGATAAATTTGGGCAAGGTTGTGAAGAAGTATAAAAGCTCACAGAGGATCTATATTTGATTCTAGAGGTAATAGGGAACCACTGAAGTTTATTAAGGAGGGGAACAACGTGGTCATAACAGATTAGGGAAAATTATTTTGGCAACTATATGGACAATAGACTAGAGAGGAAAAAATTGAAGCAAGGGAGCCTTAGCAATAGCCTATTGTGAGAGGTTAAAGTTAGCCTCAGTACTCCAGGTAACCTTGTAAAGACTGTAAATTTCAAAAAGGTCCAGAATGGCATCAGTAAAAGCAGTTTCCTCAACTGGGACTTCCCTATATCTGTGAAATCCCCAGTCTAGATTAGATCCCTCTCCATTTAAAAGATAGAAGCTTGTCAAGTTGGGGAGAGAAGGGAAGACAGAGCATTACAAGTAAAAGGGATGAAGCCAGGTGCTCTGTATCTCCAGAGAGGAAGAAAAAGGTAGAATTAAAAAAAATTGACTGTTGTATTGTCAAGTTGTTTTTGCTGTTTAATCTTTGGAAGATTTGAAAAGTCAGGCAAGTGAGTAATTTGAATCAGCATCTCAGCCAGTTTATGAACTATTATCTGCACATGGTAAAAACAACAAATGTACTATCTTCCCTAGGCATTCAGGCATGGAATTAAACAAATAAAGCTTTTCATTCTTTATGGGAAAGATGTACCATAGCAGAAGACATGAATTATATAAAGAACAGAATTTATTTAATCTTAAAATCCTTATAAACTAAGGGGACCAGATGTCCAGCATTATGCAGAACAGTCTTGGAAATCTGATTTTTTTGTGGCTTTTTTTGTTATGTCTGCCTGGAGATGTCCCCAGAATATTTTTCATTGACATTTTGCCACTTTCAAATCTTCAGGAAGTGAATTTTTTCTTCTTTCTCTTTTCTCTCCATTAATTCCACCCTTCTTCCTTTTCTTTTTTGCACATAATTAACATTTATTTGCTTAAATGTCTCCTTAAACTATTCTCTTATTTCTCTTCCAAACAACCTTTTAGATCTCCTCCTATCAACCTCTGTTAATTGGCCCCTCTCTTTGGCTACATTTACCTTTCCTGAGCTGGATCTCCAGATCCATTAATAATTTAAAAAAAAAAACTCTTTTGACTAGATTTGTGATTTCATCAGCATAGGAAATTTCTGATGAGGAATTGTCTCATCCAATGTGATTGGCATCTTCTGCAAGGAGTAGTCCTTTTCTTTTTAAATCCTTTCCTTCTGCTTTAGTTTCAGTTAGGCAAAAGAACAGTAAGGGCTAGGTAACTGGGGTTGAGTGATTTGCCCAGGGTCACAGAGCTAGGAAGTCCATGAGGCCAGAATTGAACCCAGGACCATCTCCAAGTCTTGCACACTATCCATTATGCTACCTTGCTGTCTCAAGGAGTAATATCAAAAAAAGTTGCCTAGGGATACTAAAAAATTAAGTTGTCAAGGATCATATAGACAGTAGGCTTTAAACCCATGTGTACCTGATTTTGAGTATAGCCCTGTTACCACTTACCACATTACCTATCTAATGATAATAAAAACTAATATTCATTAGGGTGAAGCCAAGATAGCAGAGAAGGTAGATAGAGGCATCTAATCTCTACTAAATTTCCCTCTAAAAATTCAATACTAGATTATCCAAAGTCTCTAAGAAAAATTTTGGTTGCTTTCAAGTCCAAAAACAATTAATGGAGAAGCACAAAAAGTATTTTAAAAATCCAATAAGAGAGGTAGAATAAAAATTGGGAAATGAAATGAGAGTAGAGAAGGAAAATCATGAAAAAAGAGTAAATTTTTTGGTAAAGGACACACATAGAAAAACACACAAATACTGAAGAAATTAATACCTTAAAAACAGAATAGGACAACTGGTAAAAGAGGCACAGAAATCTAATGAGGAGAAGAACTTTTTAAAAAGGAGAATTGGCCAAATGGTAAACAAAAATGCACTGAAGAGAAAAACTTCTTAAAATGTAGAATTGGTTATATGGAGAAAGCGTATAAAAATTCACTGAGGAAAATAACGTTTTCCAAATGGAAAAGAAAATCATGACTTAAAAAATTAGAATCAGGTAAGTGGAAGCTAATGACTGTATGAGATATAAAACAACAATTAAAGACAAAAGAATGAAAAAAATAGAAGAAAATGGGAAATATCACATTGAAAAAACAACTGGCCAGGAAAACAAATCCAAGAGAGATTATATAAGAATTATTAGACTGCCTGAAAGCCATGATGAATAAAGAGCTTAGACATCTTCGAAGAAACTATCAAGGAAAAAAAAATTAAAGTACCAGAAGGTAAAGTAGAAATGAAAAGAATCTATCAATTATGTCCTGCTAAAAGGATAACTCCCAGGAATATTGTATTCAAATTGCAGAACTTCCACGTCAAGGAGAAAATTTTGCAAGCAACTAAAAAGGAATAATTAAAATATCATGGAGCCACAGTCAGGATAACACAACATTTAGCAGCCTTTACATTAAAAGATCAGAAGGCCTGAAATATATTACAGAGGGCAAAGGAGCTAGGACTTCAACCAAGAATCACCCAGCAAAACAGAGCATAAGTCTTCAGGGGAAAAATGGATATTCAATGAAATATAGGGCTTTTAAACATTCCTGATGAAAAGACTAGAGCTGAGTGGAAAATTTGATGCTCAAGTAGAAGGCTCAAGAGAAGCAAGAAGGTAAATAAGTCAAAAGACATTCAATAAGGCTAAATTGTTTGCATACCTACAAGGGGAGAAGATTTTTAACTCCTAAGAACTTTGCCATTATTTGGGCAGTTGGTAGAAGTATATACATAGACAGAGAGCAAGGGTGTGAGTTGAATATGATGGGATGATATCTAAAAAGAAAAAAATTAGCCATGAGGAAAAAAAAAGAATGCATTGGGAGAAGAGCAAAGGGAAAAATAGTGAAGTAAATTATTTAACATAAAAGAGGCACTAAAGAGTTTTTACAGTAGAGGAAAAGATGGGAGAAGTGGAGAGGACAGCATTCAGACTTTATATAAATCTATGTTACCCTACAGAAAAATAGTAGGGGAAGGGGACAAGAGAATAATGGGTGGTCTGATGGAAAAGAGAGCAAATTGGGGAAGGAAGTAGTCAGAAACTAAACAGGAGTAAATAGGATGGCAAGTAATACTCAGTAATCATAATGTTGCAAAATTTTTTTAAAGTCTCTCTAATAAAGATCTCATTTCCTAAATACATAAAGAAATGAGTTGAATGTATAAGGATATCAACAGCAGTTCTCAGAACAAATATTTAAAGCTCTTTATAGTTATGCAAAAAATGCACTAAATCACAATTAATTAAAGAAATACAGATTAAAACAACCACCTCACACCTTTTTAGATTGACTATTATGGCAAAAAAGGAAAATGACAAAACTTGGAGGGGATGTGGGAAAATTAAGAATGTAATGCATTGTTGGGGGGAGTTGTAAACTGATTCAACCATTCTGGAGAGCAATTTGGACATATGCCCCTTTTAAAGGGCTATAAAACAGTATGTACCTTTTGCTCTACCAATACCATTATTAGATTTGTATCCCAAAGAGATAAAAAAGAAAGAGGAGAAGGACCTATTTGCCGAAAATTATTTAAAGCAGTTCATTTTCTGGGGGCAAAAAATTGGAAAGTGAGGGATTACCCATCACCTGGAGAATAGCTGATGATTGTTACATATATACAGTATATGATATATACATTATAGTATACTATTATGTTGTAAAAAATGATAAGCCAGAGGAGCTCAGAAAAATCCTGGAAAGGCTTACATGGACTGAAGCAGTGAAATGAGCAGAATCAGGAGAACATTGTATATGGTGACAGGAATATTCTACATAATGACTTAGCTATTCTCAGCAATACAATGATTCAAAACAATCCCAAAGGACTCATGATAAAAAAAAAGGAAGAACTGATAGAATGTGAGTCCAAACCAAAGCAAACCTTTTCCACTTTCTTTCATAATTATTTTATTCATGTTTCTTTCCATGAAAGGATTAATGTGGAAAAATGTTTTACATGATTGCATATGTAAAATCTGCTTGCCATTTTGGACGTTGGAGAGGCAAGAAGGAAGGGAGAAAATTCAAGACTCAATTCTTTTTTAAATGCTGGAAACTGTTTTTACATGTAATTAGGTAAAAAATAATATTGCATTTAAAATTTTTAAAAAACTTGACACTTGTATATCACTTGTGTTTTGTAAAATAGTTTGTTCATATTATTTCTGGAGGTGATGATGATAATACTCCAGTTATGGCATCGCTTCAGCAACTCTTTCTATAATGCATAACTTCAATTCTTTTCTTTTCATCCTTGTAATGATCCTGAGAGGGTAGATATTATTATAAGTCTATTTAGAGATGAGGAAACTGTGGTTAATTCTTTCAAGGAATATTTAAGTACCTATTGACTGCTAGGTATCTGAGGTTGCAAAGAAGAAAAACAAGAATTCCCTCAAGGAGTATATTTTTAAGGGTCAACTAGGGTAGTCCAGTGGATAGAGAGCCAGTCTTGGAGTTGAAGGATCTAGGTTCAAATCTGGTCTCAGACACTTCCTAACTGTGTGACTCTTAGTAAATCACTTAACTCCAATTGCCTAAACTTTACCATTCTTCTGCCTTGGAACTAATACTTTTTTTTTTGTTGTTGTTCAGTAAATCAACAAACTTTTATTAAGCTTATTTGCTAGGCATGGAGAGTTAGCAAGAATTATAAAGGATGGAGAAACAGCTGGTGGAGCTCATAGGAGATGAGATCTAGAAATTCCATCTACACCTGGTTTCAAGGTCAGTGTTAGAATCAGTGCCCGTGTCCAGCTGTCAAGCCAGCCACCCTCTTTTTTGATTCACAGCATAGCTATGGGGAAAATGCAGATTGAGTCAGCCAGCTCATCCTCATCCCCTTGTTCCTTTCTAGGTAATTCTGGTGGTTGATCTCCTGGGAGAAACGATCAGAAGATCAAATGATCTGTTGGTTTTCTTAGGGGTCCATGTACATGGTCTTTGGTCAGAGCATGTATCAATCTCATCTACTTCAGTGACTGAGCTTGAGCCGCCCTCTGTCGTCTGGTTCAGTTTTTGGAAGCCCATGGCCCAACCTCCTTAATCCAGTGCTCGACTTCTCCATCTGTCTCCCCTGCCCACTCCCCCCCACCCTTTCTCTCATAACTTCCGCCCCTGCCAGATCTCCCGAACTAATACTTAATATCCATTTTAAGAAAAAAGAGTAATGGTTTTTAAAAGTATACATTTATTGAAGGAAAACACCACGTCATCAGGTCATTAATGATGAAATACATGCCGAAAGGCTGACTCATCCAACGTAAGTATATGGGGCAAAATCTCAACGTGGATTTTTGATAGGAGGTATGGTATTCTATTCATTGAATCACACGGTCTCGATAAATACTTCTCTTGTTCAGATGCTTCAGTCATATTTGACTCTTTGTGAGCCCATTTGGGATTTTCTTGACAAAGGTACTGGAGCAATTTGCCATTTCCTTCTCCAACACATTTTAGAGATGAGGAAACTGAGGCAAACGGGTACAGGATTTGCCTTGGGTCACACAGCTAGTAAGTTCTGAGACTTGGATCTAAACTCACATCTTCCTGACTCCAGATCCTGTGCTCTATCCACTGTGCAATCTCAGCTACCCTCTAAATACTTAACACCTGTGATAAACGTGGGACTCTCAAACTCAGATGCTTCATATTGAATGCTTAATTTCATCTTGAATTTATCAAAGAAGAACAAAAAGGCAGTATTTTTAGTGTTAAACACTTTGTCCAAGGTTGTGCTCTGGGTGCGGGTCTGTATGTGAGTGTGTTTGTGTGCCTGTGTATGTGGGCAGAGATGATGGAACTCCAGAAGGTGAGTGTGCCTGCCCCTCTCCAGTATCTCTCATTGTAACACTTAACTTCCATTCTTCTGTATTAAATATTGCTACCAGTAAGTCAGCATGATAGTATTTAAAATTACAGTTTTCCCACAGTAACTAAAAGCTTTAATTCAGAATTAATGGCTGCTTTCCTTGGGGGCAGTGGGATAGGTGGAGAAATCTCTTGGAAACAACCAGAGTAGTATTATCATATGAGGTGTTTGATTTAATACTTAAAAATCCATGTGGGTAACCTGGGGGATTGTTGTTATTAAAACATTTATCCCTACCCTTTTAAGCTATGTTTAAAAATTCAAAAGCAGCAGGTCTATTGTTGAGTAAAAGACGCAGCTTGAAAAACATCACCGATATTTAATAATGATGTCATTTTGTCACGTTAGCTATTCAATTAAGTACTCTTGAGGTATAAAATTAAATGATTAATAAGTACTTGGCAGTTTGGGGAAAATTACATGCCATACCAAATATTGAAAACTCTGAATCTCTTCTGTAAGCCTAACCAAAATTCAACTCTGTATGCTCATGGTTGGCAGCCGCATTTGTCTGTGAACTTTAAAAGTATTTAGAGGGAAGGAATGTACCTAAAGCAACCATATATTTAAAAAAAGAACAGTTCGTATGTGACTTTTTAAAACAAGAAAACTTTAGGAATGAATTCCACTGTGGGTGTTCAGTTTTTGAAGGTAACAGGAGTGACGATGAATAGGGAGGTAAATGACCCTGACCTTTGCTGATGCCTTTCCCTTTTGTAATGCTCTCCTTATGAATTATGGGAAAGTATAAAAAAGGGGCTAAGTGCTCATTTGTGGTAATGGATTGTGAGTAAAAGTTGAGGGTGAAACCTGTCTTAACTATGGTTGGATGGGATCGCTTGAGTTTTTCTCCAGGGTACCAAAATTTGGAGGGTTCTAACAGCACCTGAAATCCTTCAGCAACAAATTCATGGTATCCCAAGCATGGCTCCTTCTTCAGTAGACCCAGGGCAATTGAATTCCTATCTCTGCTTTTATGCCCTTTAACCTGTAAGCAAACACTACCAGGCATCACTGAACATAAGTAGTCTTTTGTTCAGTGGAAGGTTCAGTGTTAACTGGGCTTCAGCATTGGAGTAGCTTTGTGCCCTTTGACAAAACAAAATACTTAGTCTTTGTGCATCAAATTCATATGGAAAATGAAGATGATGGAGATGCCCTCATCTGACAAAAAGGAGAACACCACCTGGATTCCTCTATCTTTGGAGTTCTTTGATGAGGATCAAATGATAAGGTATATGAAATTGTGACAAAAATATAAAATTCTATGAATAAGAAAAGACTTAAATATTTGTGACTCCATGGGGGAACAATACAGGACCCTTTTTATCGGAAAAGGGAAAACAATGGCTCATGTTTCTTGTAATTTGAAGTTTATATTGTACTTTTCTCACTCTGGTCCATCCTTTACTCAGCTAACAAAATAGCCTTCCAAAAGTGCAGTTATGACCATGTCACCTCCTTTACTCAATAAACTCCCATGGCTCCCTACAACTTCCTGGGATAAATTAAAAAAAATCCTTACCTTATATCTTAGATTCTATACTAAATATTGGTTCCAAGACAGAAGAACTATGAGGGCTAGGCAGTTGAGATTGCCCAGAGTGATATAGCTAGGAAGTGTCTGAGGCCAGAATTGAATCCAGGACTTCTTATCTCCAAGCTTGGCTATCCACTGAGTCACCTAACCATCAAACTTAAAAATTATCTGAAATTCAAAACCGTTCATAACTTTCTCCTCCTCCCCTACCCCAAGGTTTTCAGTTGTATAACTCACGCACTCTCCAGTCTCCACATACTTTGAGATAGTCACATTTGCCCTTATTGTTTCTTGAACAAGATACTCCATCTCCACACTCTGGGCATTTTCACTGGCTGCTCCCCCATTCCTGGTATGCTATCTCTCCTCATCTCTGCTTCCTGGATTCCCTGGCTTTCTTCAAGACACAGCAGGGGAAAGCTAGGTGTTTCAGTAGATAGAGTGCCAGGTCCAGAGATGGGAGGTCTTGGGTTCAAAATGTTATAAGTGGGTTAAAAGAAGGGATTCAAACTAGTTATATATATATATATATATATATATAATTAAAAGGTTTGATTAGCTAAAGGGAGAAAGGAACGGGATCAGGGAACAACTTTAACCCACAATGATATTTAAAACCCTAAAACTATTTGTAACTATTTGAATATTAATTAAAGTTAGGGAGGGATTGGTAGGAGCAAGGATAAAAGGGCCCAAAGAATCTCACATCAGGAGTCCTATTTCATTCAAACAGCAGTCCCAGAAAGATGTCACCAACAACAGCTGAAATCCACTTCTCTGTAGCAGCAGCAGTAGGAACAGGCAGAAATGTCACGAAAACCAAAGAAGAGGGATTCACTGGCTCTCTGGGTCCACCCTAGAAAATACCAGACAGATACTCTCTGGGTTCTCCTGACTATTGGAGAAAATCTGCCTCTCCCTCCTCCAGGGTCCACTAACTGTCTCCAGCAACTGCCTCTGTGTTCAGTCCCAGTTCCTGTAAGTTCTTTTTTTTTTCTCCTGTTAGTTCTGAGTGGAATGTTGGTTTGCAGCATTCTTTGCATTCAGCTTGCCCTGATTAAATCTTTTACTACAAAATCTGGCCTCAGACACTTCCAAGCTGTGTGACCCTGGGCAAGTCATTAACCCTCATTGCCTAGCCCTTACCACTCTTCTGCCTTAGAACCAATACCCAGTATTATAAAATGGAAGGTAAGGGTTTAAAAAAAAAATAAAATAAGATATAGGAAAGGAAATAAGAGTTATTGTAGATCATATGGTTTCAGGTGGGGGATGAGGACATTCAATTTATCATAGAATTCTTGATTTTTCATGTAGATGTTATATAATCTACATCAGATGTAATACATAGATGTCTGATATATTGCTCAAAATAGCTAGTGAGAGTCAATTGTAAAATTTTCAGTGTGAACATTTACCCTTTGGAAATTGGAAAATATAATAAATCAGGACTTTATTTGTTGTTTTTTTTTAAGTGTCTAGACTCGAGAAAATGATAGAGAAAATCTTAATAATGCAGACTGAATGAAATTAAGAGTATGTTTTCAGTGCATTTTTTTCCCAGAGCCAATTAGTAAACATTTACAAGCACAGCTCTAGATGTTGGAGTAGAATGCATTGGAATATACTTTTTATGGATTTCACAAGGAATATGAAAGTGAAAGAGCATCATAGAATCAGAGATCATAGTGCTCAAAAAGATCATCTGTACATTCACACAATTGAGGAATTATTATTGTCATTTATATTTTACTGATATACAGTAAAACCTTGGTATTCAACAATTTCAAAAGTTGTTGAATTTGGTATTCAACATATTTTGACAAGAAAAAATTATCACAGGTTTCAACATTGGCACTTTATGTGCTTGCTAGAATGTGTTGGGTTTATGATCTCGGGAAGCATATGCCCTCTCCAGCTGAAAAGGAGGATCACCATTGGAGCATGAAAAAAGTGCTCAGCACTGAGAAGCTTCAAGAACTTCAAAGGGAGAAGCAACAGCTAGTGGTGGGAGATTTTCTTCAGGTCAGGAGAAGGCAAAGGAGGATATCCTCACTTCATTAATCAAGGAAATGTGTGCAAAATGGGTGGAAATGCAAAACTTCAAGGAAAAAACATCACCCTGATAAAACTTTAACAAGCAAAATTGTAAATTTGTTAAATGAGCAGATCATTTCCTACTTAGGAGAAATTTTGAAATGCCAACAAAAACTCTCCCTATCATTGGATAGGTTTCTTTTAAAACTTATAACTGATGAAACTCAAGCAGGGTTCAGTGGTAATAAGAGGCTGGAAAGAGAAAGAGAGAGAACTCCAGAAAGGCAGTTGACCTCAAATATTGCAAAAGAGGACTACCAACAATAACATTATCTTTCCCTCCATCCCCTTAGGCCATGAACTCCTCTCAACACAGGTAAAGTTATAATTATTTTATTTAATCTAATTATTGCCTTTAATTCATGTCCATGTTTTATTCATGTTTATTTAGTAAAATACAACTCCATTAATGAATATAAAGTCCTATAAAATATGGGTTTTCTTGGTGTCTACAATGTAATAATTCAATTTACATTATTCCTTATGGGAAAAATTCATTTGGTATGCGACCCTTTTGGTATTTAACCTGCCTTCTGGAACGAATTAATGATGTAGTTCCAAGGTACCATTGTATTTTAATTCACTTTCATTTCTGAATCTATTACTCCCTATTCCTCTTCCTAGATAGCCATTCCTTCTAAGAATGAAAAAGAAAGAGAAAAAAGTCAATTAAGTTGAACTAGCTATCTAGCATATCAACTGAGTTTGACAATATATCTAGTGTTTCATAGCCATAGTTCTCTACCTCTTCATAAGCAGGAAGAAGGTACACTTTCCCAAGTCTTCTTCATCATCAACCTGGTATAAAATAGAGAATTGGGAGTTCTTTATGTACATTAATAGTAATATTGTAATGATGACCAACTGTGAAAGACTTAATTATTCTGATCAGAACAATAATCCAAGACAATTCCAAGGACTCATGGTGAAGAGAGAGAATTGATGCCCTCTACAGTAATGGGAAAGACAGGAGGAGAGGATCAGGGTTTTGGGAAAAGATATTGAATTCTGCTTTGGACACGGGTTTAATATATCTACTGAATATCCAGTTTGAAATGTCTGAAAGGCAGTTAGAAATGTGAGACCTCTAGGTCATCAGAGTTTGGGGTAGGATAAGCTTATCTCAATATTATCAACATAGAAATGGTAATGTAAGCCATGAGAACTGATGAAATAATTCTTTATAACTTTGATATGAAACTCTTATCAAAGAAACTTACTAAGATTTTTCTGTTGACTTTTACCTCTCTGATTTTAACTATATAAAACTTTCTCAATTTTATATAATCAAAAATATCCATTTTATCTTCTGTTATCCTCTCTATGAACTTTGACTCAACACTTCATGGCAACATGTATTTCCTTCATTGTTCTTAAAATTCATTTTTGATGCAACAGTATATCTAAGTCATGAGATTACTCTCCAGTTTTCCCAGCAGTTTTGTGAAAAAGTAATTCCTTACCCTAGTATTTGGGTTCTTTGGATTTAGCAAACTCTATAGTACTATGTTAATATGCTTCTCTGTTATATATCTAATCTCTCATTGGACAACTTTCTTATTTTTTTAACCGACATCAAATAATTTTAATGATTACTATTTTGTAATATATTTTGAGATTTGGTGCTACTAGATCCTGTTCCTTCCAACTTAAAAAAATTATCTTGAAATTCTTCATCTATTATTATATGTCTTGTTGGTTATGTTTTTTAGCTCTATAAAGTAACTTTTGTAGTATGATTAGTAAGTCATTGAATAAATAATTTAGATTGTCTCTTCATTTTTGTTTTGTTGACACAGACTACCCATGAGTAATTAATATTTTCTAGTTATTTAGTTCTGTATTACTATAAAGAGATATTTTGAATTTATAGTAAAATGGTTCCTTTGAGTGTGGCAGGTCAACTACTAAATATTTTATATTTTCTCTGTTTTGTACATAATCGTGGACTCATTCTTCTATTCCCTACTCATAGTGGCTGTGGCCCACTGCATCTCCCTTCAGGGATCTAGGGGGTAGCCTTGAAGAACTACTGGATTTTCTAAGTCAGCAACATCTAGCTGATGTATTTTTTCACAATATCAATTGGCCAATTGACATCTCCCCAACATTAATAAAACAATTAACCTCAATTGGCTTTGAAATACTGAACGATATTATTGAAAATGTAGCAAGGACAACATCACATAAATTATTCCCTTATACACACCAGGTCCTGGAAAGAGTGGACTCAAAATTAATGATTACTACCAGACATTCCTTCTCCTATTTTTCAAGTTCACTTCTATGTATGGTATATCTGATGGAATAATCATTCTGGTGCTTGTAGGACCCAATGTTTTAGATACTGGATCAATTTACTGCTGGGTTTGGTCAAGCTAGTCACTTATCAGTACTAAATCCTTATCACCTGTTGCTGTTACTAGCTCCAGTTACTGAGGGGATTTATAATGGTTATTCAGATATTTCTATACTCACAACGTTGTAACCTGTTCATTTTATCTCTAATACTCATTCACCTAAGGTCAAGAAAAGGGAAAAAAATCATAGACACAAAAGAAATAGAAGCATCAAGCATTCATGGCTGCCTGATGGCCAGGTGACTGAGAGTATCTGAGGCTTCTCTTTACCTCCTGGCCCCCACAGTAGTTCTTTGCTTGTTAATACCAAGGAAGATAAAACATTTATTGTCTTGAACCTTTTTATTCACACTAGTTTCTGTCCAGTAGCCAAGTAAATGTTTCTTTATCATCATGGGATAAGCTGACAGGACATGGGAAATATCTATGCTTTTTTGTTCAGAATTTGGGAGGAAAAGAGTCCCTTGCTAGTAAAGAAGCTTTTCCAGAAGCAGGCTAACCATATCTGTGATAGGTTAGTACCAGGCAGAACATATTGCACATGCTTGAGAGATCATACTCTCATTGATTAATTCCCCATTTAATTTAATTATTTTGAATTTTTTTTGAAAATTTTTTGAAAATTTATTTTGAATACAATTTCTTTAATCTTTTACTGCTATATTTTATTGACATGTTACAGAAAAGCTGATGAGTCATGCAGTCTTATTTTACAGCCTGCTACTTTTCTGGTATTGTGTTAATTATTTCTGTTGCCATCATATCATCTGCAAACATTATCTGGGTTCCTTTTTTCCTCTGCTTATCCTCTCTATTTGTTTCTTCTCTTATTGCCATTTTGGGTAGTATATCAAATAAAAATGTATATTAGCTATTGTTACTCCTATTATTTTTGGAAAGGTCCGTATATTTACTGTTGTTTTGTCTGAAATCATAATTTGCTATTCCTGTGTTTCTGACTTGTTAGAGCATGGATAGATTTGGCTCATGCCCCTTATTTGAACTCTCTGTGAATCTTAACTTCATGTGTGTTTCCTCTTATCAATACATGTTTGGATTCTGCCTTCTGAGACATTTTGCTATCCTTTTCTGTTTTATAGATGATTTTGTTCCATTCATTAAATTTTTTTAATGAGTAGGAATTATTTCCAGGTATATCAGCCTTTCTTTCCTGACTCAATACCATAGAAGGCATCCTCTGGCAAACAGATATGAATATAGATATTATGTCTTTTCTGTTTCCATTTTCCATTTCATTCTCTGGATATTAACATTCACAAGTTATTCTTCAAATATTAAATTGGTAGTTATATATAATGTTCTCTTGATTCTACTCATTTTACTCTTTATTATCTCATATACCTAAGTTTAAAAATAAATTAACCTCATTATTTCTTATGGCATAGTAGTAGTCCATCAAATCATATACCACTCTTTGTTTAGCCTTTCCCTGATTGATTGGCATCCCCTTGATTTCCAGTTTTTTTGCCACTACAAATAGAACTTCTGTAAATATTTTGGACCATATATTTTGTTTTCCTTTCCCCCTGATCGCCTTAGGACATAGACTTGGTCATTACTATGGCTTGGTCTAAGGGTATACACAATTTTGCAACTCTTTGGAAGTAATTCCGAATTGCTCTCCATAATGGTTGGATCAGTTCGTAATTCTACTATTAGTGGGTTCATTTTTTCACATCCTCTCCAATATTTGTCATTTTAGCCAATCTGATGGGTGCAAGATGATACTCAGAATTATTTTGGCTTTCATTTCCCTAATAGTAGTGATTTAGAGAATTGTTTTCATATATGTATATATAGCTTTGATTTTTTTTATCTAAAAACTATCTGCTCATATCTCTTGCCCTCTTATAATTTGGGGGATAGCTTTTATTTTCATAAATTTGACAAAATTTTCTATATAATTTAGACATGAGACCTCTCTCTCTGAAAGACTATGAAAAAAATTTCCCCAATTTTTTGCTTTCTTTCTAATCTTGTCAATGTTTGTTTCATTTGTACAACCTTTAATGTACTCAAAATTATCCATTTTACAACTCACAATGCTTTTTTATTTAATCATGTTATTCTCCTATTCATAAATCCTCTAATTGGCTTATGGTATCTCTTTTTCTATCTAGATCTAGATATATTCTTATCTTTGGGAATTGCATAAGATAGTAATTTGTACTTAGTTCCTGCCAAACTACTTCGCAGTTGTCCCAATAATTTTTACAAAATAGTGATTTCTTATTACATTAGTCTGGAATCTATGCAAGGGTACTATATACAATACAAGGATACTATAATCTTTTACTAGTGTTTGTTTGTGTTTTTTCTGTTCTACTGATCTAGCTTTCTGTTTCTTGGTACAAGATAATTTTTTAATAAATACTGCTTTGTAGTATAGTTAAAAACATGCTACTATTAACCATTCTTTCCTTACATTTTCATAGATTTTCTTAACATTTTTTATGTTTTATTCTTCCAAATGATTTTTTGTCATTATTTTTTCTTGCTCAATATGATTTTTGGTGATTTTATTGAGATGGCATTGAATAAGTAGATTAATTTAGGTAGAATTGCTATTTTAATTATTGTCTCTGCCCATCCATGAACAATGAATATTTTTCCAATTATTGAGATCTTATTTTAATTTATATTTTTATTATTTATATATAAAACAAAAAGTGTTTTATAATTATATTTCTGTATTTCCTAGTTTGTATTATAGGTATACTTCAGCATTTTATTCTATCTGTGGTTATTCTAAATGGAGTATCTTTTCCTATACTCTTCTTACAGTAATATTTTCTTAGTAATATATAAAAATGATGATGACTTATGTAGGTTTATTTTATATCCAACTATTTTTTTTCTAAAATTATAGTTTCAACTAACTTTTTCATTGAATATTAGGATTTTACTTCTTCTTGCCCTAGTTTATTGCTATTTTTAACTTATTCCATTATATTCAACTTCACCTAAAGTCTTCTATCCATATGTACTCTTTCAAATTACTCAAACAATGAGGATTCTTAAGGATTATAGATAACATTTTCCAATATAATTAAATAATTTGACCTTGTCAAGTTCCTTATTATTAATATTTTAATTTCTTGTTACTTGTAGTATTTTCTTCTTAATCTGTAAGTTACAGAATTTAACAGATATCCTTATGAATTTTTATCTTGCAATATCTTTGGGGTGGTGATCAATGTATATTTTCAGTTTCTATTTTATGCTCTAGGACAAGAGCTTACAGGCAATTTTCCTTAATGATTTCTTAGAGTCTACTATCTAAACTATTTTTTGATTGTAACTTTCTGGTAGTCTTACAATTGTTATATTGTCTCTCCTTTATCTATTTTCTAGGTCAATTGTTTCTGTAATAAGATTTTTATATTCTCTCCTATTACTTCATTCTTTTGACTTTGCTTTGTCATTTCTTGTTGCCCTAGGAAGTCATTAGCTTCCCCTCATCCAATTTTAATTCTTAATGAATTATTTTCTTCTGTGAGTATTTGAATCTCTTTCTAATTGAGTGATCTTTCATAATTTTCTTATATTAATCTTATTTTTTTCTAGTTTTTCTTCAACATCTCTCTTTGATTTTTGAAATGTTTTTAAAGCTTTCCCAAAAACTCTTTTTGGGCTTTTGATTATTTGGTGTTTTTCTTTGCTATTTTAAACATAGGTGTTTTAACTTCACTTTATTCTCAATTTAAATGTAGGTTTTCTCTGCCTCTATAATAGCTATTTATAGTTAAGTTTTTTTCTCTTTGCTTTACTCATTTCCTCTTAAATTTTAGTGGTCATACAATGTGTTTAACTGTTAGTTTTATGTTTGATCTGGGCTTTGTTCCCAGGGTATGAAGATGATGCCTCAGGTTTCAGGATTTTTTGTGTTGCTATTCCTGGGCCCTACTTAGTTCTTCTAGTTTCTATAATCCAGGACCAGGTGTAGTCCCTGATCCCTCAGGCTCAAGCCCCAGTCTGCTATTGACCTCATGTGCTCCAACTAAAGCTGCCTCTCTAATAGTTCTGCCATTGTAAGCAGACAATTCACTTCTACCCTGGGATAGAGGGCCAGAGATTCTTCTCTCCTATGGGTAGCCATAGCCAGCAGGGCTCTAATTCCTCAGAAACTGCAGTTATCAGTTTGGGCTCTCTCTTTGTTCCTCCTCTCCCAAAGCCATAATATGGGATAGAGCCAGTGTCTTGTCATTCTGTCTGGGCCCTTGAAGTCCTGTTCAGTGATCAACCCCTAGTTACAGGGGAGTCAAAACTCTTGAAGCTGAGGTTACTCCCAGGATTCACTACCTGCCAACTCTACTATATCCACCACTGGGATATAGACTACCAAGTTAAACAGACAAGATGAGGCTGCCATTCCTGCCACCAGAGCTTGCAGCTTTTTGATTCCTCAATGTTTGTACCACCTGAAGATATGGGGCCAGAGATGTGAGAGAGCCCTCTCATAATTTATCCCTGGTTGCTCTGCTTCACTTCTGACTCTTCAATTTTTGCCACTTTTAGCATCAATTCTGTGAAATTATTTTTGATTGTTTGTGGAGGAATTTGAGGAGTGTGGCAGTGGCGCACCTCCACCATCTTCCTCACTGTGTATCCCATTCATGATTAAGATAATGATCTCTTTGACATGTTTTCTAGAACATTTTTTAGAAATATTTTTATTTTCTTAAATACTTCCCTATTACATATAATTTTTCATAATTAAAAAATTTGAGTTCCAAATTATTTCCTACCCTCCTACCTTCCCTTCTCCTTGAGAAGTGTGATAGGGAAAGGATGTTTTGCAACAAACTGTGTAAAGCAAATGTTAGAGTGATTGACAGGAGCATGTGACTGAGAGTCACATGGGAGCCTAAGGGCCAGGATCTGGGCAAAGATTCTGAGGTCTCAATGGTCTGGGCACTTCTCTCCTGAAGAGCCTGAATTTGGAGGTTTGAAAAAACAGGTTTCTGGCTTTGGTGATATCAGCTGAAGAGAAGAATCTTTTGAACTGGCTGCTGGCAGCTTGAACAGAAGATTGAGGACACACTTCTCCACTGGACCTGTGGACAGTTATCATCTGAAGATACTGGCCCATTTGATTGGACTCCACTTGTGAGATTTGGTTATTGGGGAAACTTATTGGTTAGCTTAGAATAAGATAGTTTAAGACAGATTTCTAGAAATTAGAGTTTAAGAGTAATTGTAATCATTCTCCTAACCCTTTTCCTTCCTTCCTTTCCCAACAATAAATCTAAATTTCTATATGTTTCCTTCTTGTTCATTCTCCTGCCAATTCCCATTATAACAGACAACAAATAATTTGTTATTAATTCTCTGTGTGTACTTTTGCAAAACGTTTCTCTATTTGCCATGTTGTGAAAGAAAACACAAACGAAACAAAATGATAAAAATAAAGTTTGAAAAAGTATGCTTTTATCTGCATTCAGAATTCATCAGTTCTTTAGTGTAGGCCTTTGGAATAGTCTTGGGTCATTGCCTTTATTGGAGTAGCTAAGTCTTTTGCAATTGATCATTCTTATAGTATTGATGTTACTGTGTAAAATGTCTTCCTGGTTCTGCTTACTTCACTTTCCATTAGTTCATATAAGTCTTTCCAGACTTTTCTGAAATGATCCTGCTTGTCATTTCTCATAGCACAATTCTCATAGCACAATCTTTTTCAGCTATTCCCCAATTGATGGACATCCCCTCAAATTCTACATGTGCATTTCTTTAATCAATAGTTATTTAAAGTATTTTCTCATGTGAATATTAATTACTTTTATTTCTTCTAAAAACTGTAGGGACTTTTTAAAATAGGGGATAGCATACATTTTCTTCTTTTTTGCAGTCTTTTTATTTTGCTTTAGTATTTTTCATTATCTCATGGATTCTTTGATTACTATTCTACACATTCTTATTTTCAGGAAGTCCTTTATTTATGTAACATTTTACATGTCTTTTATTAAGTTTATTATCCTCCCAATTATTTCCACTGGGGCTTTTATCTTATCTATAGCATTTCTTGTTTCATTTCTTCCAGAAATTCTAATAGATCTTATGGTCAAGTCATATCTTTAGTTCACTGTGGAGTTACTCTCTTTCTTTAGACTGGATCTATAAAATGTCTTAATCATTGGTATTTTTTTTATTTATCCAGGCTTAACTTTGATTGTTCTTGGATACTTGGATTGGAAGTAGGGCTGTAGCTTGCCTAGGAAAGGATTGAATCCTAAACTCTATTGTCTTGGGTCCTACTCTTGGCCGTTGTTTTTTGCCCAGCACATAATTGGCAAGTTATAGGGTTAGACTTGTGTCTTCTAGAAACAGAAGACTCAATTCTTAAAGGGCATAAGGCATAAGTTAGGCCAGAGGTTGAAAAATTTCAGAGCTCCTAGGCCCTGGGGCCTCGGCCATAGTGCCCTCTTGATAGGGGCTTTGCTAGCTTATTTTCCCAAGCCTGGGACTATAGCTCCAGTGATTAACTACTCTGGGTCTTCAAGGCAGAAGCACTCTCAGTCATCTTATCCATACAAAGGTATACTCAATGGCTTTGGGGCTTATTGGCTGGAATACTTTGAAGCTGTGGGGGTTGGAAAGCATCCTAGTGCTGTATTTGTCTTACCCCACCTCCTATGTTTGGCTGTTCCTCTTTAGTGCCTGCTAGCTTTGGTGTGTTTCTTTTTTGCCAATCCAGGCTTGGATGAAGGTACTCACTATAATTTCTCTCTTTATTAATCATTATCTGGCACTTTTTTGTTTCACCTTTTTGGAAATCCATGGGAATTGCTGTATTATCATCTACTCATCCTGCTATTTGAGTAAGTACTGTGCATAAAGTTGTAATTTTTTAGACTGATAATCCCCATCTTGCTCAGGTTAGAAGTGCAAGGGTTATTCAAGGGTCCAATTCCATTACTGGTCAGCATGGGAGCATTGACTTGCTCTGTTTTTGGAGGTAACTCTCTGTAGGCCACTTGGTAGTTTCCCCAACCTCAGATCCTGTTCCTAGAGGCTCACCATATTGGTACCAGACTGAGGGTAGATACTTGATCAGCTTAGCTCACAGAAGCTCAGAACTTAAGTTCAAGAGATATATCAGCTTTATATAAATATGGAATTATAAGCATGCCTTACCTGCCATGCATCTTTTTAAAGAGGAGGCAGAGTAGTACTACAAAGTCCTAGATATAGATGCTATGCTACCTATTATCCTATATTTTGGGAATATTCACTTCATGTCTCCATCCTCCATTTTTTCATCTATGAAATGAAAGGTCAAACTAAAATACTTCTAAAATCCCTTTAATTTTTAGGTCTTTGTATTATTCCTAATTTAGAGCAACATTTAAAGAAACAAACAGACAAACACAATTTGGTCCTTTCTTATTGAATTCCAATGAAAAATGATTAATTTGACTTTGGTTCTAGAATAAACTCATCCTAAGTTCTTTCTAGAGTTCAGAATGCAAAAGGTGTATGCAGAATTCTTTTGAGTTCAATACTTAGCTTCAAAGAATATCTTATGTCAGAAGTTTGATTTTACTCCAATCTTTGATGCTTCTCTAGAAAGTATGACCTCTTTCCTTAAGATCCCTTCCAACTCTAATATTTTATAATTCTATGAACTTCTCGGTGAAAATTTTTAGACTCTGTAAAATTTTAGAGAACTGCAGGGGAGACAAACCTCAGCTTCTTTATATTAAAATAGGATAAAGTTGCATAAAAATGATAGATGGGTTATCAGAGGTCTTGGGGGGGCAGAATTTCATAGACATGGGAATATTATCAATTTGGAGGAGAGAAAATTATAAATTATATAGTAGATAGAAAGAGAGACCCTGTGAGTGAAATTAATTCCCAGAGATTCACTCCATTCTTTTTCCCTATCCACATATTGTGACATCTGGCCAAAACTGCTAGAGCTCATTTTGAAGGGGTAGAGGAGGCTTGAGTGGCCAGCTCATATCTGAGCTCTTGGGAGGAGTGTAGTGTCCTGAAGGCCAATTTCATGAAAGCTCACTACAAAACAAAATTTCCTTGGCTTCTTAGAGAGATGGACCAAACTTGCTACTACACAAAAATAAATACTTATGAAGCTTCTCTGGAGAACCTGATCCTAGATTTCCTAGGGGTTTGGGATGTGTTTGTGTTTGGACCCAGATGTTTCTTTCCCTGGATTCTGGTAATATATCTTGAAATGTCCAGACACCACAGGGGACAGTTAAAGACTGAGTGGAAGGCTTAACTCCCATTTCCTTTGCTCTTTGTGGTTTAAGGCAGACCTTTAATATTTCTTCCCCATAGGTTTTTTATGGATGTTTAAATATATTTAAAGGACAGGATAAATGTTGTTATGAAACAGGTCACATTCATCATGAAATGCCTTACTGAAGTCTATAAAAGCTTTGGTTATTATTTGATCCAGTTTTTTTTTTCTCTCACCAAGGACACTACAAAAAGAGAGGCACTTGAAAAGGTAGCAGTGGTTTAGAAATGTGATCATCCCACCCACTGCTCCTAACTTGCAATGGAGAAAGTTATTGAAGAAGTCTACATTAAATTATTCACATTTGATGTGACCTTGGGAGAATTACTTCTGTGCAAAACAAAACTGATTTAGAGAGGAATGCACACATATTTTTGGTTTTCTTTGGTTTTGAATCCCCTACTTCCTTAAAAAAAAAAAACAAATAGAAAACAATTAGGTGGCCAAGGACCTGTATCTATTAACCCTCACTGCCTAGCTCTAACTACTCATGACTTGGAATTGATACTTAGTGTTAATTTTTTTAAAGAGAGATAAGGGTTAGGGAATAGGGGTTAAGTGACTTGCCCAGGGTAGCTCAAAAGTATCCGAGGTCAGATTTGAACCCAGGTCTTCCCCACCCCAGGTCTGGCACTCTATCCAATGTGCTTCCTTGCTGCCCTTATAGGTTTTGCCTAAACATCTTCAAAGTAAAGAATCTATTATCTCCCAAGTAATTCATTCTACTTAGTGATGATTTTAATCTTTAGGACATTTTTCTTGACTTCATGCCTACAAATGCCTTTCCACAATTTCCACCCTTTTCTCCTCATTCTGCCATCTTGTACTAAGTGGTACAAATTTTGTTCCTCTTTCATGTGACAGCCTTTCCGATATTTGAAATATAGTGATCTTCCCTGTGAATGACAACTACTCTCATTAGTGTAAGGATTCAAGATAGCTCCAAGGGACTTGTGGTGAAAAATTCTATCCACTTTCATAAAAAAGAACCTATGGAGTCTGACTATAGGTCAAAGTATACCATATTCCACTTAATTTCCTTCATGAGTATTTTCTTATATCTGTGATATGTCTTTCACAACATAATGAATATGGAAATTTAAAAAAGGACATATTAATTGATGCACAGTGAAGTGAGAAGAACCAAGAGAACATTGTAAAGGAACCAACTGAGAATGATTTAAGTGGAAGGACCAAAATAACCCCAAGAGATTCATGATGAAAAAGGCTATTCAAAACCATAGAAGGAACTGTTGGAGTTTGAATGCAAACTGAAGCATCCCATTTTTCACTTTATTTCCTTCGTAAGTTTTTTTTTTGAATATGTGTTATATCTTCTTTCACAGCATGAATATGGAAATATACATTGCATGATACCACATATATAATGTATATGATATTCCTTGCCTTGGGGAGGGGAAGTAGAGAGAGAATTTTGATCACAAAATATCAGAAAATGAATGTTAAAAGTTTTCTGCATCCAGTTTGGAAAAAAAAGAAATATAGTAATCATCCCTGAAAATCTTCTTTTCTCCACGATAGACATTCCCAGTTTCTTCAATTGAACCTCATTTGACATGTCAATTTCCTTTACTCCTGGATTCCTTCAAAACTCAGCTACTATCTAATGCCTTTGGTAGTTTTTTATAGTTCCTGCCAGCTGGAAATGCTTTCTGTATTCAGATCATCTTTCTTCTCTTCTCCACATCTTACATGTGCCTAGTTATTTACATATCCTCTATTCGAATATAGACTTCTTGAGTACAGAATCTGTTTTTTGCTTTTGTGTGTGTGCGCGCGTGTCCCCAGAACATAGCATAGTGCCCAGCACATAAACATGATTCATGGATGCTTATTGGCTGATCAGTTGTATGTCTTCTCTGGATATTCTCTATGTCATCAATGTTATGACAAAAGTGTGGTGCCTTGAATTAAACAAAATCCTCCAAATATGGTCTATTCAAGGCAAAGCAAAGGAGGATAATCACCTCCCTAATGCTATTTGTTTATGTTGATTTGTTTCAGAGGCTCTTATTCCTTCTTCACCTCCTCATCCTCTGTAACAGATGTTTGTGCATAAGCTGTAATTAACTTTATATTGTCATTTTTGCAAATGTTTTCATGATCACTGAAGTACAAGGTGACCAAGTGTCTGATGAAATGGTATTTCTTTCAGTTTTTGGATGCAAGATGATGCCAACTCTGCCAAGTTCTTTGTTTAACTCTCCAGGGAGAATCTGTGAACCAGATTTCCATTCTATCTGCCATTTACACATGTCTCCTGGTTTTGTTTGTAGCAAAAGTGCCAATATAAAAGTCTCTCACTTTAACAATCTCTCTAATTGGTCATATTCTCATATATTTGGTGGAGTACAATGGGAAACTACACTATTCTAAGTCAGTATGATGGATTTCCATATTCCTTACTTCTATTGGATAAAAGGATGACTTCCTCCCCACTAAATAGATGCATAATGGGCATGAATGAGATGTGAAATTATTTTTAAAATTATTTAAGAGAGGTCACTTAAAAATGTTGTCAGAGAAATATATTACTAGCAAAGAAGAGGGATTAGTGATACTGGAGGGTTGGAAGGAGGGCCCTTATTACCATCTATTCCAACCCAATATAATAGAAGGAAAGAAATGTGCATTTGTTAGGCACCTACTCTGTGTTAGGCTCTGTGATAACACACAATAATATTGACAAATATTATTTTATTTGATAAGGAGGAACTTACGGCTCAGAGAAATTAAATGACTTACCCAAGTCAAAAGATTGTGACCTATGAACATCAATGAGATCATAGCTCCATCAATGAATTTAATTAAAGGTATAAATAACCAGGTGGCACTGGTGAGCAAGGCAGGCTTTCAATCTCTTCTGAGCTTGGAACCCTGACTGCTCATGCCTCAGAAACTTATCCTCTCTTTCTCCTTATGGTTAGAGCCTTCCTAATAGCTCATACTCTTCTCAAGTATGTCTTTCTATTTCTAAAAACTCATTCTACCTCTCTTCAAAGAGGCATGACTTTCTTTTCAAAATCAATATAGCTTGAGTTTTGCCTCTCATGGAAAAGGGAAAATGAATGAATGAATGAATGAATGAATGAATGAATGGCCTTCAACTCTCCTACTTTAAACACTTCTGTGGTTATCAGCTTTTGTGTGCCAGGAAAATCTAGTTCTATGAAACTCTCTTTCTCCCTCTCTTCCTCTCTCCCTCTCTCCCTCCTCTTATGCTCATAATGTGGTTCTCAAATCCTCAGGTAATTTGTGTTAGTTCACCTTCCTACCCCAAAAACCACATTAATTTTTACAAAATCTCAATATTGTAGCTCTCCTCCCATCTAGGATTCTCCCTCCACGAGAAAAAAAAAAGCAGTCTAAGTGTTGGCTCATTTTGTAGTTAGGAAAGTCCTTTTCTTTCCTTCCTCCAAATTCTCTGTTATGATGAGTTAAAAAGGAAAGGAAATGAAGCAACCAAAAGAAGGAATGGATCTATATTTTCTTTCAGGGTTTTCCTAAGAGAATCTCACCATATATATACCTATTGTTTATTATCTAATGGACATTAAGCAGACTCTGGATCATCCTTTCTCTATATTACATTGTCTCCAGGGCCTCCTTGCATGGTTGGGAGAAGGTAGGAGCCCACAATTCAACAGCATTACAATAAAATTCAGCATAAAGAATATGGGTATGAGCCTTCCAGTTCTTCAGCTATCTCTGAATCATTTTTCTCCACTGCCTTCAAGGTCAAATTTTTTTCTTTTTCTATGTAACCAGTGACCATCACCACTCTCCCCAAGGCAATGAGAACTTAAAGATCTACAGATAAAAGTTGCCAGAAGTCTGCCTAGTTTTCAGACCTCTCTTCTTCTTTGGTCTTAGAGAGGGGTGCTACAAGCGTAATGATTGATCTTACTTTCTTCATGGTCAAACTTGTGAAGTTTTAACCCTTATACCCCCAAAGTAATATCATCATGATGATTAAAGCATGGCCCATTTGGCATTAAACCAATTATCTTTGTCATCTAAACTCTTCTTCTTTTCCCTCTACTCTATTTTCTGGTGTCCTCAGTGACACACTAAGTAGATGGGGAGGCTGGAAAATCAATTGATTTTTTCTCCTCCCAGAAGATGTGAGGTTGACATCTGTTGGAGAAAAATCTCCTTCCAGTTTTTAAAATGAATTTATCTCTTCTAGGATATTATAATGGACCCTTTATCAAGAAGATGATCAGTGAATACATGCTCATTTGCTTGTGATAGCGGATAGGGTATTATTCATTTTTAATTATTTACATTTGTGTACTATTCAATTAATGTCAGGTTATATTAAATGAACTCTTTTGAATAAGAAATTCTTTCTCATGAGTAAAGATAGAGAGAGATAGATTAGGTGATTGAGGATTGACACCATTTAGGTCCTCCTTTCTGTCATACCTCCTACAGTTTACAAATCAATTTTAAAAATTATTCTTTACATAAAAATATAAAATTTATCTCCATATTGCTGCCTTCTAGGAAATAAGATGAAATTTTAGCACAGATTGCTTAGTTCCAATCAAAATTGGAACATTTTTCAATTATTAACTGTTTTTTAGTCAAATTAAGTTTTGAAGTCTGAAAAAAGACTTTTTAAAGAACTTTTTTAAAAACAAAATTTATGATCATTAGATAAAGATGAAATAAGAAAATTTCCCTAGTTACCTGATAGATGGGATCAAATTTGTAAAGATACAGCTAAGTAAGGAAGCAATTATTCAATCAATAAACATTTATTAAATACCTACAATGTGCTAGGTACTAAGTTCTGCAGATATAAAAAGAGGCAAAAGATAGCTCTGTCCTACAGGAACTCACAATCTAATGGGGGAGAGCAAAACAAATATGGACAAAAAAAGCTATATAAAGAATAAATAGGAAAAAAATTTAAATAAGGGAAGACACCAGAATTAAGAAGGATTGGGAAAACTTTCTGTAGAAGGTAGAATTTCAGTAGCTTAGAAAGCATGATGTTATAATGAAAAAGCCCATGTGTATACTGTCACTATTGGTAGCAAGGCAGAGGAGTAGATAATGTTGGACTTGTTGTCAAGAAGACTGTGTTCAAATCTTGCTTCACACACTAACTGTATGACCCTGGATAAGTCCCTTAACCTCTTTATCACTTTCCTCATCTATAAAATGGGGATAATTCCTGCACTTCCCTCCCAGGGTTGTTGTAAAGATAAAATGAGATATTTGTAACATACTTTGCAAATTTCCAAGTGCTATCTAAATGCTTATTGCTATTGCCTCTGCCACCACTTCTGTTGCTACTGCTACTGCTACAACAACAACAACAACAACAACTACTACTACTATTACTACTACTACTTCTACAATACTACAAATGCTAGGTTCTGGTTATTTTCACAAACCTCATTTAGTTCTTCTCTCACTCTCTTATCCTAATTAAATTATCTGCCACATGTAGAAATTATTTGGCTCATCAGTAATATATTGGAAACCTCCCCACTTCCTTCTTCCTATAAGTTTTATGTACAAAAGGCTTGAAAGGAATTCCTGCCCTTTGATCCAGCCTTACCACTGCTGGGTTTGTACACCAAAGAGAGAATAAGGAAAAATGTGTACAAAAATATTTATAGCCATGTTCTTTGTAGTGACAAAAAAATTGGAAAATGAGGGGTTGTGTACTGATTGGGGAATGGCTCAACAAATTGTAGTATCTGATGGTAATAGAATACTATTGTGCCAAAAGGAATGATGAACTGCTTGATTTCTATGTGAACTGGAATGACATCCAGGAACTGATGCAGAGCAAAAAGAGCAGAACCAGGAGAACATTGTACAATCAAATGTAATGGACTTCTGTACTAGTAGCAATGCAATGATCCAGGACAATTCTGAGGGACATATGAGAAAGATGCTATCCAAATCCAGAGGAAGAACTGTGGGAGCAGAAACACAGAAGAAAAACATATGATTGATCATGTGGTTCAATGGGGATATGATTGGTGTTTTGATGTTAAGAGATCACTGTACTGCAAATATGAATAACATGGAAATAGGTTTTGAACAATGATACATGTATAACTCAGTGGAATTGCTTGTTAGCTCCAGGAGAGGGGAGGGAAGTGTGTGTGTGTGTGTATTCATGAATCATAACTATGGAAAAATATTCTAAATAAATTTTAAAAAGAATAAATGATATCACTAATATTAATCATTTTCAAGGATATATTATTCAAATGATGAATTTCGAAAGTGGGGGTAAAATGTCATTGGATAAATATTTGATAGAAAGATAAAATAGGCTTGTCACATGGTCCTGATAAGGGATAATAGATGGAAAGCTAGAGTGCTTTAATAATATCCTTAAAATATTAGAAGAAAGCATTGCAAGACTCAAACATGCTCAATGAATCCCTTGTGATGAATCTGCCAAAGACTATAGAAAAGAGTTTCATAGAAAAGACAAGTGGGGTGGATTGAAATCTCCACTGTTGCAGAGAACATTCAAATCAATGAGTTTGAAGACTCATTTGATTACTTGAGGAAATATAAAATCTTTTATTTAGGTCAAAATCAACTTCAGAAGTATAGTAGAGTGTAGAGGATCTATAACACAGGTACCCTCGTTTACCTGGTAACACCTTATTCAAGCCATAGACATAGTACATAGAAAACAAAATTCCTCTCTCACAAAAAAAAAAATTCTGGAGAAACTAGTGTTCAAAAACTCATAGAATCATCAAAATAGAACTGCAAAATAGAACTGTGAAAGAATATATATATATATATATATATATATATATATATATATTTCAGGATCACATGGAACTTTTACAAAATTTGACCTTTTATTAGAGTAAGAGATATTGTCAACAAATATTTTAAAATGCACAAATAAACCTTCATTGGTTTAGGGTTAAACATTTTGAGAGACTGTATATAAATTTATAATTATTTAGTAGAGAGTAAAAATTGGTCAGTGAGAAAAAAGGACATAATCATATGACCAGTCACCTAGATAACCTGAGCTCTCTGCTAACAGTATGTCTTGTTCATTACTGCTGCTTCCTAGGTAAGAGACTGCTCATTGGTCAGCCAGGAAAGCTAAAAGCTTTACACAGCTTCTTTGATCCCTAACTTATAACCCAAGTGATATCACTTTTTCTGGGTCCCCCTGGTTGGACAGACTTGACCTCATTCTGAGTCAGAGGCCAATCTTCCAGTCAGGAGTCAGGGATAAGAGGCAAGTGTCTTCAGAGATGCTGGGGAGCCATGTTCTTAACTGAATCAAAGGGTAAGGTGAAAAAACACAGGTTCATAATTGAGAGACCAAGGTGGATAGATGATATAATCCACCTTAGAGAACTGCCCAGTTGTTGTCTCTGGGTATCTCAGCTCCCTATCTGTGAGAGGAAAGCAGATTTCCCTCACTGGGCCAGTAGCGCACAAAACCCATAGAGATGTTCTTATAGGGAGAGACAGTGTCTATTTTATTGTAGATCAAGTTTAGGAAGTAAGGGTTAGGGAAAAGGGTTTGTTTCCCTAGCTCTAATTTTCTTAACTCACATCCACCAAACCTAAGTTCATTGCAAGATGAATGCTTTTGGTCTTCAGGCTCCCTGTCAGCTCCCTATTTCTGGCCAAATGTCCCCAAAATATGACTATCTACCTGACTGTAATCCTCTGACTCTGATTCAGTTATTTCTCCCAAAGTTGTCTCCAAATGGTGCTAAGAGTGGACCCAAGATGGCTCAGTCCACTCAGCTGGGACTGAACCCTGAGGAAAATCCTCAGAGCCCAAGAGTCAGGATTTCAAGGTAAAATCGCCAGGCAAGTTGACACATACACAGCAGGGATAACTAATTTTTTTCTGATATGTTCACCAGCTAAACAGGAACCTCGGGAAAATGGTTTGAAGACTTCCCTTCATCCATTAAAGACTTGAGGTAGGAAAACTCACAGAAGCAGCTCTTCCTCTCCCACCTTGGACTCGAAGTGTCAATTGTACCTTCCAAACTCTACCTCCTCTGCCCCTTGCATTCCAGAATCTTCTCTCTATAGTTCCTCGCATGTGCTCATGCTCACACCTTTAAAGACAACCTTCATTTTCTCTTAAAACTTACTCTTATCTCAATAATTCTACATTACAAAGGGTGAGGGTAAGATTTTCAAAACTTTCCTTTTAAAAAGAAAGGAAAGGTGCAGATTTATGTTAAATTCACACAATAGACCATAATGCAATAAAAATAGTCATTGGGTCAGGGACTACAAAAAAAGACACAGACCAAAATGACAAAATCCTGAATAAGTGAGTCAAAGAACAAATCATAGAAACAATAATTATATGAAGGAAAGACTTTCCCTAGATTCAGTTATAAAGTGTTCCTTAAAGAAATAAAGAATATTTTAAGTAGATGGAAGAATATTCAGTACTTATGGCTTTGCTATGCCAACATAATAAAAATAATAATTCTTCCAAAGTACATTTGCACTTTTAATGCTACACCAGTTAAATTATGAAGCAGATGCTTTATAGAACTTTATAAAATAATAAGAAATTTATTTGGAAAAATAAAATATCAAGAATATCAAGAGAAATGTTGAACAGAAATAGGGATAAAGAGGCAATAGCATTTCTAAACCTCAGTCTATATAATAAAATTACTATCATTAAAACCATCTGATATTTGTTAAAAAAACCTTAAGATAATAGAACAAACTAGACAAAGAAGATCAGAAACAACAGACCTCAATAACTGTTTAATAAAGTGAAAAACATAAATTACCTATGGGAAACTTAGTTGATAAAAAAATTTCTGTGAAAACTTTTAATCAGTCTGGCAGACCAATGCCTTACAACACATTCCACAATCATTGTAAATGCATTTGGGACCTTAGTATTAAATATCATACTATACAAAAAAGAAAGAAAAATATATATTTGATAATCCTGGGCAGGAGATAATTATTTTTTTGACATTTTTTAAATTTGTTTAATTTCAAACATTATTCCTTGGTTACAAAAATCATTTTCTATTCCTCCCTCCCCTCCCCCAACCCCTCCCACAGCCAACGTGCAGTTCCACTGGGTATTACATGTGTTCTTGATCAGAACCCATATCCGTGTTATTGATATTAGCACTAGGATGTTCATTCAGAGTCTAATCCCCTTTGACCCATGTCATCAAGCAGATGTTTTTCTTTGGTGTTTTTATTCCCACAGTTTTTCGTCTGAATGTGAATAGTGCTTTTTCTCCTATAACCCTCCGGATTGTTCAGGATCATTGCATTGCCACTACTGGAGGAGTCCATTACATTCGATTGTACCACAGTGTGTCAGTCTCTGTCCTGGTTCTGCTCCTCTCACTCTGCATCAATTCCTGGAGGTAGTTCCAGTCCCCATGGAAACCTTCCACTTTAATATACCTTTGAGCACAATAGTATTCCATCACCAACAGATCCCACAATTTGTTCAGCCATTCCCCAATTGAAGGGCATCCCCTCATTTTCCAATTGTTTGCCACCACAAAGAGTGCAGCTATGAATATTCTTATAAAAGTCTTTTTCCTTATTATCTCTTTGGGGTACACACCCAGCAGTGCTATGGCTGGATGAAAGGGCAGACAGTCTTTTATCACCCTTTGTGCATAGTTCCAAATTGCCCTCCAGAATGGTTGGATCAATTCACAACTCCACCAGCAATGAATTAATGTCCAGACTTTGCCACATCCCCTCCAGCATTCATTAATTTGCATAACTGTCATGTTAGTCAATCTGCTAGGTGTGAGGTGATACCTCAGAGTTGTTTTGATTTGCATCTCTCTTATTATGACAGATTTAGAACAATTTTTCATGTGCTTATTAATGGTTTTGATTTCTTTGACTGAGAATTGCCTATTCATTTCCTTGTCCATTTATCAATTGGAAAATGGCTTGATTTTTTGTACCATTGAATTAGCTCTTTTTAAATTTGAGTAATTAGACCTTTGTCAGAGGTTTTTTGTTATGAGGATTGTTTCCCAGTTTGTTATTTCCCTTCTGATTTTGGTTACATTGGTTTTGTTTGTACAAAAACTTTTAAATTTGATGTAATCAAAATTATTTATTTTATATTTTGTGACTCTTTCTAAGTCTTGCTTGGTTTTAAAATCATTCCCTTCCCAAAGGTCTGACATGTATACTATTCCGTGTTCACCTAATTTACTTATAGTTTCCTTCTTTATGTTTAAGTCATTCACCCATTCCGAGTTTATCTTGGTGTAGGGTGTGAGGTGTTGATCCAAGCCTAATCTCTCCCACACTGTCTTCCAATTTTCCCAGCAGTTGTTATTGAAGAAAGCTGGGATCTTTGGGCTTGTCATAGACTGTTTTGCTGAGGTCCCAAGTCTATTCCACTGATCCTCCTTTCTGTCTTTTAGCCAGTACCAAATTGTTTTGATGACCACTGCTTTATAGTATAGTTTGAGATCTGGGATTGCAAGTCCACCTTCCTTTGCATTTTTTCCCCCATTATTTCCCTGGGTATCCTTGATCTTTTGTTCTTCCAAATGAACTTTGTTATGGTTTTTTCTAATTCAGTAAAAAAGTTTTTTGGAAGATCGATGGGAATGGCACTAAATAAATAGATAAGTTTGGGTAGGATGGTAATGTTTATTATGTTAGCTCATTCTACCCATGAGCAGTTAATGTTTTTCCAGTTGTTTAGATCTGGCTTTAATTGTGTGGAAAGTGTTTTGCAATTGTGTTCATATAGTTCCTGTGTTTGTCTCGGCAGATAGATTCCTAAGTATTTTATATTGTCTAGGGTGATTTTAAATGGAATTTCTCTTTCCAATTCCTGCTGCTGCGATGTGTTGGAGATATATAGAAATGCTGATGACTTATGTGGGTTTATTTTGTATCCTGCCACTTTGCTAAAGTTGTTGATTATTTATTTCGACTGGCTTTTTAGTTGATTCTCTAGGATTCTTTAAGTACACCATCATATCATCCGCAAAGAGTGATAGCTTGGTCTCTTCATTGCCAGTTTTAATACCTTCAATTTCATTTCCTTCTCTAATTGCTACTGCTAGTGTTTCTAGTACAATGCTAAATAAAAGAGGTGATAATGGACATCCTTGTTTTACTCCTGATCTTATTGGGAATGCATCTAGTTTATCCTCATTGTAGATGATGTTGGCTGATGGTTTTAGATAGATATTGTTTATTATTTTTAGGAAAGACCCTTCTATTCCTATACTTTTTAGTGTTTTCAATAGGAATGGGTGTTGTATTTTGTCAAAGGCTTTTTCTGCGTCTATTGAAATAATCATATGATTTTTGTTGATTTGCTTGTTGATATGGTCAATTATGTGGATGGTTTTCCTAATATTGAACCATTCTTCTATTCTTGGTATAAATCCTATCTGATTATAGTGAATAACCCTCCTGATCACTTGCTGGAGTCTTTCTGCTAGTATGATATTTAAGATTTTTGCATCTATGTTCATAAGGGAGATTAGTCTATAGTTTTCTTTCTCTGTTTTTGACCTGCCTGGCTTTTGGATCAGTACCATATTTGTGCCATAAAAGGAATTTGCGCCCTCTTTGCTTATTCTGTCAAATAGTTTGTATAGTATTGGGATCAGCTGTTCTTTGAATGTTTGATAGAATTCACTTGTGAATCCATCAGGCCCTGGTGATTTTTTCTTAGGGAGTTCTTTGATTGCCTGTTCAATATCTTTTCTGATATGGGATTATTTAATAATTCTATTTCTTCTTCTGTTAATCTAGACAATTTATATTTTTGTAAATATTCAACCATATCACCTAGGTTGGTATATTTATTGCCATATAGTTGGGCAAAGTAGTTTTTAATGATTGCCTTAATTTCCTCTTCATTGGAGGTGAGGTCCCCTTTTTCATCCTTGATGCTGTTGATTTACTTTTCTTCTTTCCTTTTTTTAAAATTAGATTTACCAGTACTTTGTCTATTTTGTTTGTTTTTTCAAAATACCAGCTTCTAGTCTTATTTATTAGTTCAATAGTTCTATTGTTTTTGATTTTATTAGTTTCTCCCTTAATTTTAATGATCTCTAATTTGGTTTTCTTCTGGGCATTTTTAATTTGTTCTCTTTCAAGTTTTTTCATTTGTGTGTTCAATTCATTGATCTCTACCCTCCTTAATTTGTTAATATATGAACTCATGGATATAAATTTTCCCCTGAATACTGCTTTGGCTGTATCCCATAAGGTTTGAAAGGCTGTCTCATCATTGTCATTTTCTTCAATGAAATTATTAATTGTTTCTATGATTTGTTCTCTAACCAATTTTTGGGAATCATATTATTTAATTTTGAATTAATTTTTGATTTTGCTCTACATGTACCCTTTCTGATCATTATTCTTATTGCCTTATGATCTGAAAAGGTTTCATTTATTATTTCTGTTTTTCTGCATTTGTATGCCGTGTTTTCATGACCTCGTATATGATCAATCTTTGTGAATGTACCTTGTGCTGCTGAAAAGATGTATTCCTTTTTGTCCGTATTTATTTTTCTCCATATATCTATCAATTCTATTTTTTTTCTAAGATTTCATTCACTTCTTTTACCTCTTTCTTATTTATTTTTGATTTGACTTATCTAAATTTGATAGTGGTAGGTTCAGGTCTCCCACTAGTATAGTTTTACTATCCATTTCCTCCTTCAATTCTCCTAGTTTCTCCATTAGAAATTTGGGTGCTATACCATTTGGCGCATACATGTTGATTAATGATATTTCCTCATTGTCTATACTCCATTTTATCAGGATATATTTACCTTCCTTATCCCTTTTATTCAGGTCTATTTTTACTTTGGCTTTGTCAGATATCATGATTGCAAATCCTGCCTTCTTTCTATCAGTTGATGCCCAATAGGTCTTGTTCCATCCTTTAATTCTGACCTTGTGGGTATCAACCCGCCTCATATGTGTTTCTTGAAGACAACATATGGTTGGATTCTGGATTCTGGATTCTATTCCACTCTCCTATTCGCTTATGTTTTATGGGTGAGTTCATCCCATTTACATTCAAAGTTATGATTGTCACTTGTGAATTCCCTAGCATTTTTATATCTTCTCCTTGTTCTGTCTTTTATTCTTTTGCTATATCCTTTTAAAGCAGTGGCTTACTTTTAATCAATCCCCGTATTCCAGTGCCTTGATATGCTTCCCTTTCTGGTCCCTCCCTTTTTGTTCCCTTCTTTTTTCTTTTTTTTTAGGGTCTGTTAAGTTCCCTTCCCCCTCTCCTTCCCTCCCATTTTGTACTCCCCTCCCCTTAGTTTTACCTTCTCCCTTACTGTTTTGGATAATATAGAATTCAAGATCCTAATGGATCTAGATATTCTTCCCTCTCAGAGTTGATTTCACTTAGAGTAAGGTTTAAGTATTGCCCATTAGTACTCTCTTCTTCTCCTTCTTATAAGTGTATTCTTCCCCTCCCCTTCCCATTTGTATCTTCATGTGAAAAAGATTATTCTATTTATTTTATTTCTATTTTTTCAAGTATCTCTTGGGACCATCAATATCAATATCAATAAAGATTAGAAGGGAGCCAACAAGTTGGGAAAAATATTCTTTCATCAGTTTTCTCTGACAAATGACTTATTTCTCAAATATACAGACAACTGAGTCAAAATTTAATATCCCCAACTGATAAATGATCAAAGAATATAGACACAGTTTTCAGATGAATAAATAAAAAATATTTATAGACATATGAAAAAAATCCTCTAAATCACTATTGATTAGAGAAATGCAAGTTAATACAACTCTGAGGTACCAACTCACACCTTTCAGATTTGCTAATATGACAGCAAAGGAAAGTGATAGACTTTTGGAGGGAATGAGGCAAAATTGGGACATTAATGCATTGTTGATGGAGTTGTGAATTTGGAACTATGGCAAAAGGGCTTTAAAACTGTGCATGTCCCTTAATCCAGCAATACTGCTACTAAGTCTATACACAAAAGAGATAAAAAAAGGAAAAGGACATATTTGTACAAGAACATTTATACCAGCTCTTTTGTGGTGTCAAAGAAATAGAAATTTAAAGGCTGTCCATCAGTTGAAGAATGGCTGAAAAAGTTGTGGTAGATAATTGTGATAGAATACTATTGCACTATAAGATATGATGAACAGAATGATTTCAGAAAAACCTAGAAGTACCTACTTGAACTGATATAGAGTGAAGTGAGAAAAACCAGGAGAACATTGTACATAGTACAGCAATATTGTATGATGAACAACTGTGAAAGGCTTGCCTTTTCTCAGCAATAGAAAGATCCAGACAATTCATAAGAACTTATGACAAAGAATACTATTCACCTCCAGAGAAAGAAATGATGGAGTCTGAATGCAGGTTAAAGTATATTATTTTTCATTTTATTTGTGTTTTTATTTTTGGATTTTGGCTTCATGTGAATATTCTCTTACAACATTATCATTATGGAAATATGTTTTCTAATTATTCATATAAAACCCAGATTGAATTGCTTGCCATCTTGGGAATGGGGAGAATGGGAGGAAGGAAGGGAGAGTATTTGGATATTATAACTTTAGAAAACATATGTAAAACATGGTTATTACATATACTTGGGAAAATAAAATATTAAATAAAAATAAATATTTATCAAATTAATTAGTGGATTTGGGGCTACTAGGTGGAACAACTCATAGAAACTTGGATTTGAAGTCAGGAAGATTTGAATTTAAATCTTCCAATGGTATTTTTGTGATGGTGGGCAAGTCACTTAATTTTTTTAGTCTCAGTTTCCTCATCTATAAAGTGGGGGCAATAATAGAATCCACTTTTAAGAATAATTTTGAGGATCAAATGATATATATGCAAAGTATTTAGCAAACTTTAAAGCTATTATTTATATCAGTGGAAACAGCCTAGGTAACTCAGACTAAGACCATCCATAGAAAAGTAGAGTTACTAAAATATTTGAGTTGATTTAGAAGCTAAAATGATCAATATGCTTATTTTCAGTTTTCCTGTTAATCATCTAATTATGCTAATAGAGGAAGAATTTTATTGGCATGGGGAACTACCCTCATGGAAGATTTTTTCTATATAGATTGCTGTCATCTATCACTTAGCAGTCACTCTCTAGGGAGTCATTTGAGATGTACACTGGATAACTGACTTGCCCTTGGACACAGAGCTATTAAGTGCTAAAGGCAGGATTTGAACCCAGGCCTTTTATACTCCATATTCAGCAATCTCTAATATTACCACTATATGTATTGTCAGATAAGAAGGTTTTATTTTGCACTTTGTACAGATATTAACTGAATTGTGAAAGCTTATTTCTAACATTAATTTTTTGTTGATTCTAAAGAGAGTTCCTTTGGGGTTCTGAATTTGTTGTCCAAAGCTTCTAGAGGTTTTTACCAGGTTCTATGGGGAACAAGTATTCTTAGTTCAATGATTCTCTAACTGAATGTTCCTCAGGGCCCAGGTCACTGGGTAAAGGCTCAACCTCCGCTTTATGGAAAGAAACCGGAAGCAATGACATACAAAGAGAGGAATTAAAAAGCTAACAAACCCCATGTTGAGTCACACCCTTAAGTTGGACCCAGAAAGAGATGAGTGAAGGAGGAATTTGTGGAAGAAAAAATGTAAATGGCCAAAGTTGATTTTAAAGTTGATTTTAAAAATCATTATCTTTCCACACCTTTTTGAAGGTGTTACAGAAAGCTTCAGTTCTTAAATATGTAGAAAATTTCCTGTGAAAGATAGGATTTATTATCTTTGCTCCACACTAGTCTAATAGACCTTTAGTTATCCTCTCTGGTATGCTGCTTATAAGCTCTGATTTCCCTGTGGGGACAATGCTACCTGTTCTCCAGCCTTTCCGATGCCTAAGATAATGGCTCATCCACAATAAAGCACCAACAGCGACACTTTGTCACATTATTCAAACCTCCGACTTTTGGAGAGAAAAAATGAAGCATGCATTTTCTTGCAAATTGCATCAAATGCAGTTATTTTGAGTTTACTTCAAAACTCAGTTCAAGCTGTGGCTTTTTGAGGAGTGATATGCTTCATGGTAAAGCTGATGTGCCGGAAGGAAGCCAACCTAGCAGGAGGAAAATAGATAGGAACACTAGGAAGGAAGATTTCTCCAAAGATGATATTGATCTCTATTTTCTAATGCTGTGAAGAATGGAAGCCAGAATGGTTAGTTTCTTCCCTCAGGGGCTCCAATGTTTCTAAAAGTTAGGAAGGTGGTGTCTAGGAGTTTGGGGAAATGGAGAAGGAAGCTTAGCCCTCAACAAAATTATAGAGTTGTCAAGGCTGTTCTGTGATAGTTGCTTTTAGTTCATAGCTTTGAGTTTGTAGAGATAACTTTTTAGGACCTGATTAAATCTGCCGATACTTTTGTCTGAAATTTGGAAAGCAGCCATTGTGTGAATGAATCATAATGCCTGGTTGAGAGTTATGTGTATTGAGCAATGAGGCTTTCCTAAAATGTGAATAGCTAAATATCATAGAAGATAGTATGGTATCTAGTCATTTATGCTTGTTTATATGAAAATGTTATTAAAAAAGTGACTAAAATCTAATATGAACATTTACATACACAGCTTAAAAAGTGTATAATTCACAGAGCCAGAGAGACAAACAATAATTTGGGGATTTTGCCCCTTCTTCCCCCCCAAAAATTAATCTCAGCAATCTAAAGTTTAAAAAATTTTACTTCTTCCATTTAAAAAAAATGGGACATTTGTCCATCTTCAGTCTTGCAGCTCCATTTCGGTTTTTAATGTTTTTTTCAAGGAATTCTTATAGTGGTTCATAAATTATAGCTGGAAGTTCTCACAGAATGTTGGAAAGAGAATAAACAGTTATATAGTACCTATTAAGGGTCAGGTATATAGATCATTAAGACAAGTGACTTGGAAAAACTGAATGGAGCTAGGTACACTCATCATCTCCCCATTTATCTCAAGTTTCAATTCCCTAATTACCTATATTTTCCAGTCTACTGATTATTTGCCTGGTTAGAGAAAACAGAAATAAAAAAGAAAAATAGTCCTGCCTTCTCTTTATCTATTATCATTCCATTTATTCTTCTATAATTTTATTTTTATTCTGAACTTAACCAATATTAAATAAACATTCAACCTATTCTGAGCAGCAATCTAGTTCCCTCAATTCTAATCTAGTTTTATTCCTACTATAATACAGAATCTATGGAAACTCTAAGCTCAAAGCAAACCAATAGTGTGACCTGACACTCAGAAGAGACAATACATCCTTGGTAATATTAGCAGAAGTAGAAGGGAATCAGTGACTGATTTATCTACAAGCTCAGGAATTTCAGAATGTAATCACAGAAAGTATTAGGCAGAGAATGAGGTATCAAACTAAGAATAAAGATATATTTATACTTTGCTCTCCATTTATTAACACAAAAGCATTTTACTTGATTGAATTGGAAGGAGGAGCCTGGTCATTTGTCAGTTGAAGATTGATCAGTCACTTGAAAGCCCTTAAAAAAATCTGAGCTCACCATCTCTAGTGTCAGTCCTGGCAGAAGCCATTAGATAACCAGCCCTCAGCCCCTGTGAGGACATAGCTCTTTACTTGTTAGGAGTATAAGGGATGAAAAGGAAGGAATTCATCTTTTTTTCTACCTTCCAATTGATTACAGGAATTTGAAGCAGAGCTACTTAAACATTTGCAAGGAGTTGTATGAACATTCTACCAGGAAAAAAAAGCAAAACAAAATGTGATCTTACTCTCCTGGAGACATGAATATTCCCTGCATACATGGGTCCCTTACGTACGCACCTTATCATCTTTGTACTTTAATGCCTATTTAATGTCTATGTCCATTCTTCCCTTAGATGCAATGTGTATTTTTGGAAGTGTAATACAGGTTTATAGAACAAAATGTTTTGTAGATAACTTTTCTTATTCTCCATCTTAATAAATGCCTTTGTCTTGAAGTAATTGTGTCTATTGGCTTACTGCTGAAGGAAAATTCATTATTGGGGGCATATGAACTATAGTAGTAGAAGCCTTGGAAGCTGGGAGGAGCAGCTTCTTTCCAGGGATGTAACTCATTTGTTAATGCATATGAATAACTCTACAGAAGCACAATGTCCAGAATTAAGTCTTTTAAGTCCCACTTTATTTTGTCCTGGTCAGATGACATCTGAAGTATTATCTTCAAGTCTTGGTATATTTTAATAAGAACATCAACATTTGAAGGGTGGAGTTCAGGATGGTGACTGAACACAGAAGCTTGGCATAAAAGTATTGAATGAAGGAAATGGGAAGTTTTGCAGGGAGATGATAGCTGTCTACAAATATTTTAAAGGATGTTATGGTTAGATTTTGTTTTTCTGTCATTTACAGCTATATTTGACTTTTCATGACCCCATTTATAGTTTTCTTGACAGAGATATTGGAATAGTTTTCCATTTCCTTCTTGAACTAATTTTACAGATAAGGAAACTGAGGTAAATAGTTAAGTGATTTTCCCAAAGTGTGAATTTCAAAACTACTCAACCCTGTTCAAACCATTCTTTAGAGAATGGGATTTGGCTATTTCCTGATCAATAACAATAGAGATACTTGGAATGACAGAATCAGGTCTTGGAAACTACAATCTCCACCCTACTCAAGGTAACAGGATTTAGAAAGGGCTGCAGCAAAGCTCAAGATTTAATTATTTGAGAATATGGCCTTCAACAGACATGTGCAAAGGGGACAGACCTCTGGGCGGTCCTGGGTTAAGCTAGAACCACCATTGGCACAGGGGAGACACAGGAAGTGAGGTAGAGGAGAGTTCAGGAGTGCTGGAACTTCCTGGGTGGAGGAGAGTGTGGTTGTTGGAGCCTGGTGCTTGGAGTGGAGGCCCTCAGACTATTTCTCCATTTTGGTCACATGAGTGATAGGGACTGATCTCTTTTCTTTGCCTTGGCTATCCAGGGCCTTGGGCCCGCTTTGGCTCAGCCTAAGCAGAGTGGGTATTTAAGCCCTATTTCCTTCTCTCCCCTTTCCCTCTCTCTTTCTCTCCCTCTAATACTTTCTTCCTCCTGTTTGTAATTAAAAACTCCATAAAAGGTTGACTGCTGACTTGAGTTTTCATTTAGGAATTACATAGCTGAATTCCTTGGCGACCTTAAATTAATATATATCAGTCTTTTAAAGTGATTTCCATATCACAAAAGTCACACAGATAGTGATTGTCTGAGGCCAGATTTGGCATCTTGAAGATGAGTCTTTATGATTCCAGACCCAGAATTCGGTCCACTGCACTATTAATCTAAAAAAGTTACAAAAAAGCAAACTTTGGCTCAGTAGAAGAAAAACTTTCCTAACAATTATCCCTGTTCAAAAAATACAACATTTTATATCCATTAGAAATATCTGCTATTTGTCTAATGTCTCAGGGAGGGAGTACAAAAGGTAGGGTAGGAGGGAGGGAGAAAATTTAGAACTCAAATTAAAAAAATGTTTAAAATGTTTTTACATATAATTGGGGGAAAATAATTTTATTTTTAAAAAGTTATCTGCTTTTCAGTGCTGGTGGTTTCCAAGCAAAGGGTTTGATGATCACTAGTAAAGGATCTTGTTAAAAAACTCACAATTTAAATCTAGATTTGACTAGATCCCACTGAGGTTCTTTCCAGCTCTTATAATTTTAAGTTTTCTCATTAGCATTTAGCTCTCTGAGTACTTCTGACTCCATTTGATGTTAGCTTTCTGTTTCATGAAGCTTTCTCCTCTTTGAATTTTAATTTCAGCAGAAAGAGAATAGTCTATCTATAAAGGATTTTCTTTATTTCCCCACTAAGATAATATTTCCCTGGCAACCTGCTCCACTAACTGGCTCTAAGTCTTCTTCCCTCCTTATCATTAGATAATAAAATTAGAATCTGAAGGGCTCCTTAGAGATCATTTAATCTAACCCCTTCATTTGGCAGATGGGGAAATTAAAGCTATGAGATTATGTAATTTACAGTCACCTAGGTAAAAGTGGCAGTTTCCAGTCCATACCCTCTTACTCTAAATCCTGTGTTCTACTGACTACATCAGAAGCATCAAACACTAGATGATGCCTTGTTAAAACCTGTATCACTCCTTAGTGAGGCTAGAACCAGATTAAAATGTATAGGAAATATTTAGCAAAACAAAAAAAACATATAGAGAATATAGAAAAGGTTAATATGTGATTTTCTAAGTCAATATGAAACCTGTAGGGACCTTTATATATAGTTTATAAGCTCCATACCACATTACCTCTTAATGCTTAATACTCAGAGATATAACTGACACTATTCAGGTATTGATTTGAGTCAAAGGAAAAGCCATTCTCAAAACATAACACTTATTAGGTGAATAATACAAGATAGGAGTACTTAGTCCATTGGCCATGGAATTATTATCAAGTTTCAAGATTCTAGAACTCTAGGATATGGGGAAGCACAGTTGTCATTGGAGAAGCTGGTTGTTTGGCATCTCAGTTTGGACACAATCCTGAAATGCAATGTGGTTTAGTGAAGGAATTCTGGTCTCAGAATTAGGAGACTTGGGTTGGGGATGAATTTTATCTGTGGGACTATAGGCAATGAACTTACCTTATGTGAGTCTTAGTTTCATAATTTATAAGACAAATAGGAATAATAGTAATTATGCTCTCTACTTCATAGGTTTGTTGTCAGAAAAGGCCCCATAAATCTCATAAAGCTATATAAGTGAGTTGTTGTTATTATCATTATATGTGTGTGTGTATATATATATATATATATATATATATATATATATATATATATATGCATTATGCCCATACACATGCACAGTAGAGTCTTAGATACCTTTCCCTGTCATATTCCTTCTCCTCCTTTTTAAAAGCCCATATGGTCCTCTTGGCTACCCAGGACCACCATTTATGAAACCTTTGGATTTGTCCCTCCAGAGTTTTCCTAAGCCTCAGCTCCCATAAAAACTTACTATGTCCCATTTTCCCAGAAACCAGTTATAATAGTACAGAGAAGAACCTTAAAAAAATTTAAAGTGGGGATAGCACTCTGTAAGACTTTTAAGCCTCATTCGCTATAGGTTGCCTTGGTTATGGAAATGCCTTGTATCTTATACTTCACCCCCCACCCCCCCATGAAACTTCTTTGTGATATCTACATTCCCTCTGATTTTCTGGCCAGTCCCTAATGATTTCTGCTTATGGTCTCCAAAACAGAAAGCCAACCCAACCATTGTGTGCCATCACTCCCAACCCAACCCTTTTCCTCTTCTTGACAAGCTGCCTTATTATAGAGGACCCCAGATATCCCATACATCAAATTTGTCAGTCAGAGAACTGGTGCAATTTGTGTGTCAAGACTGTGGGTAGCATTTCCAGTGCCCTGTAGTTGAACCTGACATCCCCATTTACTTTTTTTCTTCCTGTCATCTCCTGAAGACTCACAACCAAGATTCTTATTCCCTCTCTGCTTGCATGACCTCCTCTTTGTGCCTGTCCCCCTGCTTTTAGTCCTAGGTTTCTCATTTTATATCTTGGAACTTTTCTTGATTGAGTTGATACATGATACAAAAAAAGACCTTTTTGTTTCTCACATATCTGGCTTGTCTGAGTTTTTTTGTGAAAACCTAAGTCTCCAAACAGTTCAAAGTATTGAGACATCTGCTTTTTGGCAGATTTTATGATAAACCATTTATTAGTATGGAATGGCAGAGGGAAATGGACTTGGCATCAAGAAGAATTGTGTTTAAATTTCTTAACCTATCTGCTGAGTTTCCTCTCCTCTAAAAGCTGTGAGTTGGACTACATGACTTCCAAGGACCCTCTCAGCTCAAGGTCTCTGATCTTTTATAATCATATTACACCCCCTCTCAATTTTACAGATAAGGCACCAAAGTTAAGTACCTTGCTCAAGAACTTATAATAAGTAACTCAGGTCCTTCAGTTTCGAGTTCAGTGATCCATACCTGATACTCTTTTCCACTGTACCAGTTGCTAAAGTTCAGAGACTCAGCCCCAACATTTCACAATCCCTTTACCTTCTCTACTTAAGAACTTGGAAGCATTAGAAGAATAGTAGTGTGATCATCAGATGCATTATTTATCCTCTGGCTTAGATGGATAGGCATATAGACAGCAACATTTTTTGGTTTTAAAACATTTTAAATCATGGAAAATCAGTCTGCCTATTCAACAATGGAAAGCATTTCATTCATGCAACAAGAATTATTAAGCACCTCGTAAGTGTCAATCGCTAGGGATATTAAGACAAAACCAAACAATACCTTTCTTCAAGAAACTTCAGTTCTTTTGGTAATAAATCATTCTCATAGGATAATATAGATAGTTAATTCACTCAGCCCCACTGTGATAAATTGCCAGATAAGTACTTTCAATTGTATACCTTAGACAAAGTATTGTTTGGATAGGAAACGTGGCCAACTTCCATGTTATCTATAAATTATCAAACAAGTTAAGAAAGGATTGATTCCAGAAAAAGGAGCAAGTATGACTTTCCAGCACAGGTGTCAGGGCACAGGTGGAGAGACCTCAGCATTAGCTTGGCTAAATCTCTCACTCCCTTTCTCCCCACTTACCCCACACACTTTGTCCATTGGATGCCTTTTCAAATTCCAAAAGGTCTGGTGCATTTTGGAGTTTCCATTTTCCTATTACTATCCTTAGTTTATCCTCAGCGGAACTGGCAGTAATATCTGCATTTAGAGAGAAAGAGACATGGACGAAGATTCACCAAGCAAAGCACTTTTTGAATACTCACAAATGAGAGAAAAGAAATTCTAATTCTCCCTTTGCCATATATCATCTCTAAACCTGAAGTCCACTTTTACCTCAACTCTGTATTTACTTATGGGAAAGTTCCACATAATTTTTTGGGGGGATGTTTTGTACCAACTTTGTACAATTAAAATTCTGAAAGGCAATGATCCTGGGTATCAAATTAATTTGATAATTGATTGGCCAAGACTAGTTAATTTTGGTCAAACAATTCTCTCTATAATCTAAAACCCCAATTTCCCCTGGCACAGGTCCATAAATAAAATTTGGGAACTCATTATTCAGCCCCACCCTTGGACATATCCCAGATATCAAGTATAAATTATCATGTGAGTTAAAGTAATGAATCCAGAAATGGTTTTCATTATATCTTGAAATGGACCACTTTCATGGCAGATAAGGAAAGGTCTCAACTTTCGCCTTGGCTAAGTGTGTGTGTGTGTGTGTGTGTGTGTGTGTGTGTGTGTGTGTGTGTGTGTGTGTAAGTAAAATCTCACCAGAATATTGGTTTATGCTGGAAAGTATTAGTAGATGAAGTCAAAGAGGTCAATTGGGCTAAATTAATATAATATATTCCCTAAGATCGCTGTCACTTGTTATATAGAAAATATTTCTTACTTTGGATTTATCAGCAGAAACTTCATGGCTTGCAATTGTGCCAGGTAAATAAACAACCCTGAAACAATCCTAATTGACATATACAGAATTCCCCAAAGTCAGTTGCAGGCTGAGATAGGTACCTAATTATTACATTCAGCAGTCATCCAGAAAACTGCAAACACACACTTTGCATCTTACTGATTGAGGGAGGAATAATGTTAATAAAACATAATGAAAATAAATGTCTAGTACTGTATTATACCACTCGGGCAGTTCTAGGGACATGAGATGCTACAAGACACTCCACAGTGGCTGAATTGGAGGAAATAATAGCATTAGGTCAAGAGAAATTTTCTCTCTTCCTTCAGATGAAGGTGGAAGGTAATTGTGAGAATCAAAGGCATTTAGATAGAACAACTGATTTGGACAGCTCCTATTCTTTTGTTATCTATGATCAGAATCATTCAAGGCTAGTGGTAGGATAAGTCAGGATGTGAGATGACTGGCAATGATCTAAAACCTGGTAAGTGACCTTAGCATCTTTGATGGTTGATCAAGCTCTACGTGCTTCACAACACTTGCTTCAGCCGCTTTCCTGGCCATTGGAACAAATTGTTCTCATCTACCCATTCCACCAGGGGACATCTTCATATGCTTGGGGTAGACATCCTTCTAATTCATATCTGGTTTGAAGCTTGCCAATTACTGGTTTAGCTCAACTGCCAATATGATTTTATGAGGTTGTGGCTGTTTCTTGGAGCTACAGGTTTAGTTTTGGTGAACAGTAGACACTACAGGTAGATGAATTGCTCTGAAAATGGCTCAGCAAACTCTCACAGTAGAAATGCTGGTCTTCCCTGAGCATCTCATACATCCCACATTTATATGTGTATGTAATAAAAAGTGGCAGCATAGTGGATAGAGGGTTAACCTTAGAGAGAAGGAAGACCTGGTTCAAATCCTTCCTCTGACAGATACTAGATATGAAACCCTGGGCAAATCCTTAGCCTCCTAATGCCATAGACAACTATCTAGGACTATAAATTGTATAGAAAATCTTCAGTTTGATTTGCTAGATGGAATTTCCTAATCAGTAGTTCTTCTACTGATAAATTTGCAGGTCCAGGCCAAATTCAAGTACAGAATACAAATAATAAGGGTAAACATGGATGATTTGGGAAGGTAGGCATGGGTGGGATGCCGTGGTGGGTATTTTAGAAGTAGGCAGGAAGTGAGAGAAGAATTAAAAAAAAAGAGAGAGAAGGGAGGGCATTATTAATAAATATCATTTTTAGCCTTGAGCAAAATGAATTCAATATTAATAGTCACTTCCTCTAAAATACAGAATGGGCCACATGCATTATTTAGCCTAGAGCAAAATGTATTTAATATTAACAATCATTCCCTCTAATAGTTGGAACCAGTCACATTTGGTAGAAGAGTTTCTATGTAGACATCTAATTTGTGGATATAGTTTAGGAGTCTACAACCTCATGGTATAATGGATTTTTGTCCCAGCTGTGCCATTTATTAGTTTTGTGACTAGGCAACTGACAACTTTCCTCTCTGTGTCTCAAGTTTACTTCTCTATAAAATGATGGGATTGTGTTTGATGACCTCTAAGGACCTTTCAAATTCCAATATTACATGATTTTATATGAAAAATGAAGATAAAGCTAGACTTTCTATGCCCAATATGCTACATTAGGTTTGTCTATTCTCATTTTTTTGAGACAATCATGCTTTAGTCAATCTTTAGTGTTGATGCAGTTTCATATGGGAAAAAAGTATCTAGCCTAGTGAGTTAAACATTGGAAAAACAACATGACCAAGTAGCTAGAATGGTGGATTTGGAATAAAGATGGCTTGGCTTCAGTTCCAACTCAGATGTCTGATTATCAGATGCTGTTGTCCAGTAGTTTCAGTTGTATGCAATACTGGGATATCATTTGGGTTTCTCTTGGCAAAGATCCTAGAATGGTTTATCATTTCCTTCTTTAGCTCTTTTTACAGATGAGGAAATGAAGGCAAACAAGGTGAAGTAACTCGTCCAGGGTCACATAAGTGTCAGATTTCAGATTTGAACTCAGGAAGTTAAGTCTTTCTGACTCCAGACCTAGTACTCTATCCATGGTACCTCCTAGTTGCCCCTTTTGGCATATATTTAGATACTTAGCAAATGTTTACTGACTTAAACGACTTTGTATATACAGGAAATCTCAAGAGTCAATACAGTTTTAAGTTTTAATAGTTTAAATTATGAAGATTAAATTTAAGTCTCCCTTCATTGTGACCATTAAATTAACTCCCCTTCCCATTTTTAAATTTAATCACCAAAAGTGTAAACACCCTACTTAAAGATGAGTGGGGAGATCTGCCCATTTTTAGATCTAATCACCAAAAGTATAAACCTCCCACTTAATCATTTAGTGGGAAGGTCTGTGACCCACGTGTACAATAGTTGGTGATGAATCAGAATCGACTGGATGCCTTCTGGGCAGTCCTAAGCAAGGCTTTAGACTATGATTTGTTCACATAAAAAGTGGAGGAAGGCACAGGAAGTGATGCAAAAGAAAGTGTCTTTAAAAGGAATTACAGCTTCCTGTGAGAGGCAATTCTTCATTCTTTGGAATTGAGGCTGGTGAGGAATCTGCTGACTGGACCTGAGACCCTGTTCCTGGTAAGACTGTCCTTAAATCTCTTCCTTTGGACTGATGTGTGGTGAGTGAAAGGCTGACTCCTTTTATGGATTTTCTGAAGAGAGACTAGCAGCAGGAGAGACCTACCTCTTAAGAGAGGTTTCCTGTATCTCCAGGTCCTTGGCTACAAGGACTGAGGCTTCTCTGGTTAAAGACTAAACTCCTTTGACTGTTTTTAAACCTGGGCCCGGGAGTAAATTACTTAGTGCTTAGGCTAGATATCTTACCCTATCCTCTCTCTGATTTTCTTCATTCTTTCTATATTTTGTAAATAAATCTCTTTGGAATAAATTAAATTCCTGGCAACCCTATTTTAAATATAATCCACTACAAACTTTTTATATAATTAACTACTTTCCCCCCCTTACAAAATAAACATAGATTTATTCACTTAATATTTATGTTGCACATGTTTATATTATTGCTCTTTTCCATTGGACTGTGGGCATCTTGCAAGCAATGATTGTTTTCTTCTCTGTACTTGTATCCTCACTGCCTAGCACAGTTCTTGGCACATAGTAGACACAATAAAATACATATTTTGACTGAGCAAAATAATTTGTTAGCTCCACACATGTGCCAGTTATTATAACAATCACTAAAATGTATGTTTATCTGAAATAAGACAAGAATTATGAGCAGATGCATGAAATATTCCATTTTTTCTAAAGGTTCTGAAAATGTTTACTTTTCAGAAAAAAAAGGACAACCATGATTCTTGAGTCAGATTATCCAGGCAAAATCCCTATATAAAATACAATCCTTTTGACACAAAAGAACCATTTTCTTTTCTTTTTATCTCAATCTCCATTTTGATCCAATCTTTCAAAAGACCTACCCTTAAAGCTACTAGAGAATAGGATCTTTATTACAAGACAATAAGTGGAAGGCAGAGGGTCTGGATAAATCAATAAGAAATCTAGGCAGAGCAGTGATTGAGGCTTTTTGACATATCTATCCCCACAAGAAATACTTCCTGGAGAAATCAGAATGCCATCAAGGAAAAAATCCTTTTTTTTATAGTCTGGAAGGAAAATAATTATTTTGACCTCCCCATGTTAGATAAGCAACTACAGAGGACTATAAATCTGAGACCTATATCCATAATATATTCTTGAGATAGAGCTTGTTTGATTTTTTTCATCTCTCCTTTTCAATATGTGCTATCTTGAATAGAACCAGAGATCTCACTGAAAACACAGATGTGAAGCTTCTTTGGAGAATTGTGGAAAATGAATAGAATACAGCCCTTCATTTCAGGTTAGATATCAGTAGTCTGTGATAGCATGCTGGGCTCTCTTGTTACTACTTCTTTCCCCTTAATTGAACACTTGATGCTAAAGTTGAATAGAATAGTCAGCTAGAAGATTATTTTTTCCCAACAGAGTTGGATAAAGGTAGAACTGGGATATGACACCCCCTTTTCTGATAACATGTCTCCCCTCCCTGCATTCACCATCTTAATTCAATTTGACTTCCTTTTCAATAGAAGAAATTATTGCTCAGAGTTCGTGTTTTAAGTCCTGCTTAAGTAGATCTTGACAGGTCTTTTTTCTCACCTGCTCATGTCTTCTGGGAATATGTTTGGGTACTCAGCCTGAGATTGGTGGGGGTCGGGGGAGCAATTACAATGTGTTGTTTAAATCGCAACTTTCAGGAAGCAAATGCATTTTAGGCTAAATCTTGTTTAGATTCACTTCTAGAATCAGCCTTGACAAGTCAAAAGAGTGCTGTGGAGAAGATAGGTGGGATAAATTTGGAATGCTCCCCCCTCATAGCCCTAATCATGTCTTTCCTAAACTGTTTTCACTTTTTCTTCTTTTATTTTCTCTAAAACATATTGGTATTGGTTCTGAGGCAGAAGAGTAGTAAGGGCTAGGTAATAGTGATTATGCAATTTGCCCAGAGTCACACAATTAGGAAGTGTCTGAGGTGGGATTTGAACCCAGGATCTTTCATGTTTAGGCCTGACTCTCAATCCACTGAGCTACCCAGCTACCCAGCTGCCCCTATTTTTCCTTTTTTTCTAGCCCTTTCAAGTCCATGACATTTGAGGAAAGAAAAATAGAAAAGTTACATAAAATAAGAAGTAAGAGAGGAGGATATTAAAGGAGGACAAGCTGTCCAGAATCCTTTAAAGTGTTTTGTACCTTTTCAGAATCAGAAAATTTAAAATAATCTCAAAGAACCAAATCAATCCTTTATTCAATAATTGCTTACTGAACATTTACACTGTACTAAGCAACCTGAGGGACATAAAAAGTATGAGACTTACCTTTAAAGGGATAGATAACACATAAAGAAAATGAACCCAACCAGGCAAAATACAAGTTCAGCATGCAGGGTCTTAGGCACCATAGAGGGTCAGAGGTAGAAGGGAGATAACTCTGGGCTGGATTAGTTATGGCAGTTTCATGAGTATGGTGGGTGGGTGGGAAACAGGACTTAAATATGACTTTGAGGGTTAGTAGGAGCAGTACAGATGAGAAAGAGAAAAGACTTCTAAGTGAGGTGTGAGGGGAAAGATGTTGAAGTAGGGAAGTGCATTTACTTCTTCAATGAATATTTGCTGAATTCTTATTATATATAGGATGTCTCAAATATCTTAGTGTAGGAGGAATTCCAAGTGAACTGGAAGGACCTCCAGGAACTGATGCAGAGTGAGAGGAGCAGAACCAGGAGAACATTGTACACAGAGACTGATACACTGTGGCACAATTGAATGTAATGGACTTCTCTACTAGCAGCAATGCAATGATCCAGGACAATTCTGAGGGACTCATGAGAAAGATGCTCTCCACATCCAGAGAAAGAACCATGGGAGCAGAAACACAGAAGAAAAACAATTGCTTGATCACATGGGTCAATGGGGATATGATTGGGGATGTAGACTCTAAATGATCACTCTAGTGCAATTATCTATACTATGGAAATGGATTTTAATCAATGGGACATGTAAAAACCAGAGGAATTGCATGTTGGCTACAGGAGGAAGGAAAAGGAAGAACATGATTCATGTAACCATGGGAAAATATTCTAAATGAATTAATGAAATAAATAATTTCTTTAAAAAAGTCTGTGTAATTTAAAACTCAAAATTAACTTGAAGTGTCATAAAACTGTACATATCCTTTTACCCAGCAATAACATTTCTAGGTCTATATACCAAAGACAATAAAAAAGGAGGAGGGAAAGATAGGAAACTTTTACAAAAATATTTATGACAGCTCTTTTTGTGGTGGCAAAGAACTGGAAACTGAAGGGATGTACATCAAATAGGGAATGGATGAACCACTTGTGGTAAAAGATTGTAATGGTATACTATTGTACTATAAGAAATAATAAATAAGATGATCACAAAAACATCTTGAAATAATTCTATGAAATGGTGCAAAGTGAAGTGAGCAGAACCAGGAGAATATTGAGCACAATAACAACAAAAATGTATGATGATCAACTGTGAATGCAACTACTATCAATAATGTAAGGATCCAGTACAACTTCAAGGGCCTCAGGTTGAAAAAGTCTCTCCTGTGCCACAGATGGAACTGATGGAGTCTGAATACAGATTGAAGAGTGTCATTCTTCACTTTATTTCCTCTATGAATTTTTCTCCTGTGTAAGCAATATGTGTCTTCTTTCACATGATGAACATGGAAATATGTATCATATAATCATATTTATACAATCTATATCATATAACCTACCATCTTGGAGAAGGAAGAAAGGTGGGAGGAAGGGGGAGAACACAGACTTCAAAATGTCAGAAAGCAAATATTAAAAATTATATTGATACATAATCTAGAAAAAATAAAAAAATAAATTAATAAAATAAAACTCAAAATGAAGCAGGGAAGCAGCATTGCAAGGATAAATAAAACAATGACTTATGTAACATAGTAGAAGACGTAAGACCTATTTGCAAGCAACTCTAATATATATCAGAAGGTGATAATGGCAATGAATGGTAGCCACTAGCTAGTCTAATAAAGGAGGATTGTGGAATCAAGAAAACTTGAGCTTAAGCCCTGCTTCTTTCATTTACTAACTGTTTGACCACAGACAAGACTCTCATACTCTCAGGATCCCAAACAATTCTTTGACTTAGCATGGAAATAGTAATTATATGATAATATATGTACAACCTATATCATATAACCTGCCTTTTTGAGGAAGGGAGAAGGCTGGAAGGGAGGGGGGTGAAAGATTTGGGGATTTAGGTAATGTGAGTATTTGTTTCTCTTGATAATCATATTTATCATAATTTATTACATATTCATAACAAATTATATATGTTATATTATTATATTGCATATTATAGTCATATATAAAAAATAAATAGTGACTAAAAAAAGACTTATTTACAGATGAGTGATCACCTGTATAGATGGAAGGAACTTTGTCATAAGTTCCTATGCTAATTTAATCATACAAATATAGAATAAAGAGGTTAGTAGGTGAAGCTGAATGTAATAATAAGCATTTCCATTAGTATCATGGCTGCAAAGAGAAGCTTGAATTTTATTGACAATCCGTTATAATTGTAGCTGATCTTGATATGTGGTTGCTGAATGTCATCTCATCATCTCTCAGGAATACCTGCTGGCCATCTCAGCTATGCTAAAGTATGTTACTGGGAAGTCTTTCCTGGATGAGAACAGGCTGGGAGATCTTTCAGTTTCTTGCCCAGGCTGTGAGTGACTGTGCTCAAATGAGGGAGACAAAATCAAGGCAGAGCATTCCAAACATAAGATTAATTCCATTCTTTTAACTTGTGTTTGATGTCAAATCAAAATCTACTGGTGTTAATAACTGAGTGAATTAGGATTAGGAATTTCTGGCAATTTCCATTTGTTCAGTCATAGGAATTCTGTGCCCAAATCCATTTGGACTCAACCAAAGAAACCCCATTAAAGTGTATGTAAAGAGTAAGAGTTACAAAGTTCATTTCATTCCCAAGGTCCTCTTCTCTCCAGACTGACCTGCAAATTAACCTAAGCAAAACTCAAAGCTATGGGAAGGAGGTAATGGTCATTAGTCGCCATTCTTTTGGCCCATGTTCTTATCTTTATTATGCATATCTGTCAGTGTCAAACAAAACCAAAATCAAAACCTGAGAGCAATAACAAAGGACCTACCCTTCCAACACACACATATAAAACAAGCCAAACCAAATCTTCCTTTTGTACAATATTTTCGCCAGTGATCAAGGTTCCTGTCTCCTTCCCTCATTAAAAAAGTATAAAAATATAACTAATAATCTCAAAAAGTATAAAAATATAACTAATATATAATATAATATAACTAATAATCGCAAGCAAGACAGGATAAGCAGTCTTGGCCTTATTATTTCTGTGTTTATTCTGAACAAAGATACATTTCTGAAGCCTTTTTTGGGCACCTTTTGTTTATTAACTTAATCCCAGGGTACTTTTTGAGAGGAGTTGTTTTTCATGTTATCTTCTAAAAGGTCAGAAAAGGATAAATTGTAAACCTATTATTCTCTCCTCTCCTGTCTTCCTTCTTCACAGGAATATCCCTGCCTCCTACAATGGACAGGAAATAGTCCTTGTTTCTTGCATCAAATATTTTTAGGCTGCTGTGAACAACTCCGTATTCTTCAGACTCCACTGTAAATCATCCCTATACTTTTTTTTTTCCTTTCTGTGCCAAACCTATAGAGATAATGTTAAAAGTGAAAGAGAAGTAATGTTTTGGAGGTGGAGTTCATCATCCTTCTTCCCATCTAGCCTTTAACTTCCAGATCTTGGTGCTGTTATTAGCTGAGATGTCTTTTGAAAAAAACCACAGGTTTAGCTTTAGATTTGAAGGTTCTGGATTCAAATAGGTTTTGGGGGTACTACTTTCTTCTGGTTCTCCACCTACTTATCAGATTTCTTTTCATTTTCTTTTGCTGATTTCTGTAACTCCAGGTGTCCTACAGGATTCTGTCCTAAGCTCTCTTCCTTTCTCTCTCTATACTACTTCAGGTACTGATCTTTTCATCTCCCATGGATTTAATTATCATCACCCTGTTGTTGATTCTCAAGTCTTTCTATTGTGCCCTAAACTCCAGCTGATCTCCATTCTTACATCATCTACTACCTTTCAAACTTGGATGTCCAGTAGATGCATGTTAAACTCAACATGTCCAAAACTGAGTTAATTTCCTTTATTTCTAAACTCTTCCTTCCCACTGCCTTCTCTATTAATGCTAAGGGCAATATCATCTTATCCCTCAGTCATCTCTGACTTTTCACTGTCTCTCACACTCCATTTCCCAATCTTTTGCCAAGGTTTGTCAATTTTATTTTTGCAGAAGCTCTTGAACACATTCCTTTTTTTTTGTCTCTGACACTGTTACTCCCCTGGCACAGGCCCTTATCACTTCATGACTGCATTATTGCAATAGCCTGCTGGTTGGTCTTTCTAGCCCAAGTCTTTCCCTACTTTAATCTATCCTCTATTCAGCCACTAAAGTGATTTTCCTAAAACAAAGCTCTGATCATACTCAATAAACTCTAGTCACCTTCAGAAATAAATACAAAATACTCTGGCATTCAAAGCCCCTAATAACATAGCAACCCCTGACCCTCTTTTCAGTCTTTTGAATCCTTTACATATTTTTCAATCCAGTAGCAGTGGCTTCCTTCAAACAAGACACTCCGTCTCTGGGCTCCTGGCATTTTCTCTTGGCTGTCCTTCATGTCTGGAATGCTCTCCTTCCTTATCTCTGACTATCAGCTTCCATGATTTTTTTCATGTTCCAACTAAAATCTCATTTTCTAAAGAAAGCCTTTTCCAACTTTTAATTTTGTTTTGTATATATTTGTTTTCTTGTTGTATATTCCATTAGGTTGTAAACCCCTTGAGGTCAAGGACTGTCTTTTGCCTCTTTTACATACTCAGCACATAACAGACACTTGTTATTCAGTCATTTTTTTAGTTGTCTGACTTTCTGTAACTCCATTTAGGGTTTTCTTGGCAAAGATACCGAAGTACTTTGCTACTTAATTCTCCACCTCATTTTATAGATGAGAAAACTAAGGCAAAGAAGGTTAAGTGACTTGCCTGGGGTCATTCAGCTAATCTGAGGCCAGATTTGAATTTAGGAAGATAAATTTTCCTGACTCCATGCCTGGCACTTTATCCACTGCATCGTCTTACTGACTTGGAAATTAATAAATGTCTATTTATTGCTTGAAATATCTCCTGTGCCACTTAGTAGGTATGTGATCTTGGGGAAGTCACTTAATTTTTATGGGCTTCAGTTTCCTTATTTGTGAAATGACAAGGTTGGACTAGATGACCTCTAATATCCCTTCTAACTTTTAAACTATGGTCTAGCAATACTGGGATCAAGAAACAAAACCTTACTGCTATCAATAGAGATACCAAATTTCTGATTTTATAAATCAGAACTTAGAATTCTATTTTCCACCAGCCTAGTTAGGATGCCAGCTGTCTACACAGAGGTTTTGTCAGTGTCACATAGGATTCAGTACCATGTCCTGTTAGGAATATCAATCCCCCCCCCCCCCCGCCCCAAGGCTTGCTCCTAGGAATACAAGAGGAACAGCCCATAAAATGAAATCAGAATGTGTAATAGTGTAATTGGCATTTCTCTCCCTCCCATTCTCCTTCCACTACCTCTATGATGACATACTTTGAAAGAGCTTTTCTCTGAGGGTCCCATCCAAGGCCTTCCAATGATGCCAGGGGCCAGCTGCTATTGATGGAGTGCTGTTCCCAGAGAAGGACCACAGAATCTGGGCTCAACTCTGTCACTGGCAGCCCAAAGTTTCAGGCACAAAGCACACTCCTGCAGGGCTAAGGTATATTTGAAATAAAAAAAAAATTAAAAGCATACAGAGCAGTCCTGTGTTTGCTGTTTGGTCCTCCATCTCTGCAGGTTTATAATCCATCTTCTATACACCTTCATCTCCTTAGCTGCCATGCTTGACATGTCACTTAATTAAATGCAGAAATGGAGCTATGTGGATGAGAAACCATGCAGAGCCTATAGACAATTTGGTTTGTAAGCTCCCATTTTCTTTGAAAAGAAGGAGGGGAATTATTTTGAATATAAGCAGAACTCTGAGTTTAGTTTTCCTTTGGAAAGAAAGATCCACAATTTTCTGTATTTTTAGTCCCACAATCATCTGACTTTGACTCAAAGGCAGAAGATATACTCAAAAATAGAGAAAAAGTCCCACATATTTTGAAATAATAATAGCTAGCATTTACATAGGGCTTTATGGTTTGTAAAACACTTTACAAACATTTCATTTTATTGTCGTGACATGTAAGTGTCTATTCTTACCTTATTATTGCAGATGAAGACAGTGAGGTAGAGAGAAGTTAAGTGATTTGTCCAGGGTCAAACAAGATATCTGAGGCTTGAGTTGAACTCATGTCTTCCTGATTCTAGGGCTAGTGTTCTGTCCACTGTACCACTTATTCTTCTAGGCAAAGGCTGTATATCTATGGCTAAAAATCAATCAATCAATCAATCAATATAGATTCTTTAAGCACCTACAATGCTGCCAGGCACTGTGCCTAGCATTGGGGATACAAAAAGAGACAAAAGATATTTCCTGCCCTCAAAGAGCTTATAATCCATTGAGAGAGATATCATGAAACAAATATAAATGAAACAAGCTATGTAAAAAATAAAAAGGGAATAATTAAAAGAGGGAAGGAACAGGAAATAACAGGTGTTGAGAAAGGTTTCCTGTAGAAAGTAGGGTTTTAATTGCATTTAAAGGAAAGCCAGGGAGTTCAATAGCTAGAGTGGAGGAGGAAGAGACTTCCAGGCATGGGGGACACCCAGAGAAAATGCCCAGAGCCAAAAGATAGCATGTTTATTCATGGAACAGTAAAGATGACAGTGTCACAGAATTGAAAAGTACATGGTGAGGAATAAGGTCAAAGCAGACTGGAAAGGTAGGAAGGGCTTTGAATATATATAAATTTAAATTTACTCATTAGGAAAATCACTTTAGTGGCTGATTGGAGGATGGACTGCATCGGGGAGAAACTTGAGGCAGGCAGACCCACTAATTATGGTAGTCAATTGTAGTAATTTTTGTTAGTAGTAATTGTAGTAATCAAGATATGAGGTGATGTATCAGAGGAGAGAAGGGAATATATTGGAGAAATATTGCAAATGTAAAGTTGATAGGACTTGGCAATAGCTTGGATATAGGAGGTAAGAGATAGTGATGAATTTAGGATCCTGAAGGACTAGGAGAATGGTATTTGCCCTCTAGAGTGATGGGGGAAGGAGTGTAGAAGGAAAGATGAGGTCTGTTTTTAACATATTGAATTTAAAATATCTATTGGACATCTCATGTGATATATAGCTAAAAGGCAGTTGGAGATGTGAGTTCAGAGGTCAGGAGAGAGATTGGGTCAGGAAAGATAAACTTGAGAATCATAAGCTTAGAGATACTGTTTAAATTCCTTATTTTTAATTTTTTTTTAGAAAATCATATTTAATTTGTTAATTTAGAATATTTTTCCATGGTTACAAGAATCATGTTCTTTCCCTCCCCTTCTCTCATCCCCACCCATAGCTGGTGCATAATTCCATTGGGTTTTACATATGTCATTGATCAAGACCTATTTCCATATTATTGATAATTGCCTAGGGTGATCATTTAGAATCTACATCCCCAATCATATCCCCAATAAACCATGTGAACAAGCAGTTGTTTTTCTTCTCTGTTTCTACTCCCACAGTTTTTTCTCTGGATATGGATAGTGTTCTTTCTCATAAGACCCTCAGGATTGTCCTGGATCATTGCATTGCTGCTAGTAGAGAAGAGTTATATATCAGTGTATAAGGTTCTCCTGGTCCTGCTCCTTTCACTCTGCATCAATTCCTGGAGATTCTTGAGAGTTTATGAGATCATCAAGTGAAATTATATATATATATATATATATATATATATATATATATATATATATATATATATAGAGAGAGAGAGAGAGAGAGAGAGAGAGAGAGAAGATGGTCTAGGACAGAACTCTGAGGTCCATGCATAGTTAAGAGGGAATGTTCTGGAGGAGAATCTACTAAGTGAAACAGAGATGAAGTGGTCTGATAAGAAGGAGGAGAACCAGGAATGGTGTTCCAAAAACCTAGAGAGAATTTCAAGGAGGAAAAAAGAGATCAACAGTGTCAAGAGCTGCAGATATGTCAAGAAAAATAATCAAAAAGGTCAGCAATAGGAAAAGAAGCTTCTCTTTTTGAGATCTTGTCCATTTAGAGATAGACACTAACAGATCATGGCTACATTGTTCAAAAGTATAGCAGGCATTATGCCTAGGGAACATGAAATGAACCATTGAAATAATTATTTATATAATAAAGAGTAATATAGACCTCTTCTTGTCTACTTACAATGCAGATTCATTGATTATACTCACATAATATCCTTTCTTTTTGAACCATATTTCTGAGTTCATGGATATAGAGAACATTTGATATTGAAACTCCCTTTATATTTAAATGTAAACATACATACATACATATAAATATGTATAGGGTATGTTTGTAAAGCTGCCTAAGAAGACACATTAAACCAGGTTGAGAGTAACTGACAGGCCTCAATTCTGTCAGTGAATTAGGGGCATGTCTACACCAAGCATGTAAAGACTTCTGGTAGATTTATATTTTTAGAGACTTGCATGGGATGCTGAGAAGTCAATGATAATGGTCATGCTTTAGAGGCAGGACATAATCCACATCTCCTAGTTGACAAGTCTTCCTTTCTCTACTATGTGGCAAAATATAATTTTAAAAACAAATCCACTGAAGGCACTATAAAACAGAGGTGCGTAGGCTTATAAAGCTCTGAATCTGGGTCAGTAGAATATAGTGAACATACAAATGTCTCTCTTGCAAATGTTTTTTTGAAAATATTAGCATATTGGAGAATATTTGTCATTTGAATTTTGGGGAAATTTGTATGTTAAATTCAGCATCTGAAAATTCAATTAATTTGCATTAAATAAAATAGCATCAGCTGCTTCAAGGAGGAATTACTATATTTAAATTTTCCCTTGCTTTCCGAATAAGACCACAAACTTCAGTCGAATAGGAGAAGCTCTCAGTTATCTGTGCTAATGGAGTTAGTGTCTTATTATGAATAATCCCCAATCTGCAAATAAACCAAAAATTAATTTGTTTGACTTTGAAAGGGATTATGAAAACTTTAGCTTTGCCTAATTCTGTTTGATTCAGGCAGTAATGAAAATAAAGGAACACCAGCATTGTACAGTAGAATGAGCACTGGATCTAGACTCAGAGGACCAGAGTACAAATTCTATTTCTGATTCTAGTCTGTGACCTTTGACAATTTATTTAACTTCCCTGGACTTAAGTTTGCATGTTTGAAAAGTGAAGAGGTTGAACAAGATAGAGTGTGAGATCCCTTCCAGCACTAGATGTATTATACAGTGACTGGGCAGCGAGAATCTAGATTATGTTGGGGTTGAGTCAAGGTGAGGGTGGGCAAGGAGAATTTGACCTGGACTTTAACACTAGAAGGATCAGTTGCATCAATTGCTGCTAAATTTTATTTTATAATTTTAAGACACATTTCCCCATCTCTCAATTTTTTTTTTGCCTTATGGATTTAAAAAAATGCACTGTGTTAATTGACACAGCTTAGTCTTTCCAGATTTTCTTTTCTGTTGGTCCTACTAGGTTGCAGTGACTAATTTAGGAAGCTAGTAATCCCCACCAGGGTAATTAAGAATTCAATCATAATTTTTCCATTCAGGGAATCATGGAATCTCCAGGTTCAAATTGTGGAAATACATTTAAAAATAATAAAGGGTCATTTACTTACTATCCTGTTTAAAAGTGGGATAAAGAAAGGCCTTTTTCAGGGAAGTGGATTAAGGACAGTTATTAAAATTTAGAACAAAGAGAATCTTTTGTCTATATAAGACCACAGTTTTCCAACTTTAAAGTGATATTGATCCATCCAGTTGCAATCTCTAGATCTTTATCTTTTGGAGGGATTAGCCTAAAATCCACCTAAGGGAAGCACCATATTCAGCTTCCCTTTTGTAGAGATTCTCAATGTAGGTATCTTGGAGGAGACCCATTAAGTCCCAGGGGAAAGTGGTTCAGGAAGCAATGATACTGTCTGTTTTGAAATGCTAACTCAGGGCTTTCCTTATTGAAATGTTTTTATTTTATTTTCTTCTTCAGTTTTCCTAGAAATCTCACCTAAAATTGTTCTAGAACATAGACATGTTAGTGGGTACGTGTCATTTTGGACCCACCCCCCTCTATATATACACACATATATGTATATGTATCTCGTAGGCTGGAGCCTAAATTCAGAATACAGATTTAAAGTATTTTCTTTGAAAGAAGGGACCTCACAGGCTAGGTAACCTATAGCTGAAATATCAATCTCCTGTACAGCATTTCTTACAGGTTGTGCAAAAGAACTCTCGTAACAGAAGCACTTCCTTTCATTGTTCAAAATGTTAGAAAACATATAGAAACATAAAGAATATTTTTCTTTAATAATTACAAATTGTTGGAAAAAATAGAACTTTTTGATAACTTGTCTCATCATAATGTGAAGAAAAACATTTTGTTAACCTTAAAGTGATATATAAATGGCAGTTATACTAATTATTTCAACCCTCAAGATTCTCTTCATTCCACTCAAATGGTACTATTGTATTTCCAGAATACATGATGTGCTCTACTGCCTTTGGACCTTTATTTATTGTGCTTCCCATGTTTGGAATGCCCTCCTTACTATTTTTTACCTATCCCTACTTTAAAAACCACCTGAAATACCATCTCTTTCAGGAAGCCTTTCTTGACCCTCCATTTGTATTGGCCACCCTCCCAAAACTTACACAAGATCATATTTTGTAACTCTTTAATGCATTTATTAGGTAATATGGACTATTGTAGTCCCATCTTTGTGTTTTATCTAATTCAACAGGACCTCGAATAAAATCTGCATCATAGACTACTTCCAAGAAGCTGAAATGAGTGAGTAGTATAAAGCTACGGAAAAGAAAGCAGATGAAGATACATAGAGACAAAAGAAGAAAAGGAAAAAATAAGATATGGGACAAAGGGAACAATAAGTGACAGAATCTTATTTTGCCGACCACTATAATATATTAGCTTCTTTCAAAGACTATGAAATTAATTGTATGCAGTACAGCACTCAAGGTGTTTAATAGTCCATCTCGCCGAGACAATTTGCTCTAGACATCTTTTGAACCACAGATACAAAGCAGAGATAGAAACAAGAAGCTCACTATTGCTTTGTCATTCTTCATTTTAATGAGGAGAAAGTGTCACATGTAGCAGTGTGAATTTGAAATATTATAATGTGTTTCAGCTTTATGTCGCAGGGAGTATGTTTCTTAAAAGAGCCTAATGATTCTAAATTCTAGACCTTGTTGACAAGACATCTGCTTACTTGGCCTGTGGTTTGTGGCTCATCTAAAAGCTCATTATCATATATATTAAAAGAAACCCATTAAAATATTTGCATTTTAAAATGAGCAATTTAAAAGCTAAAAGCAAGTTGCTTTCTTTTTGGGAGGGAGAGAAGGAGGATGGTGAAAAAAACCCCACTCCCAATAGACAGAAGAATAATATATATTTTGCTTATTTCTCATAATCCACTTACCATTTGGGTAATTTTTATAATTACTTTTTTTAAGCTATGAATTCTATGCACCATTGCTGCAAATTCACAGTTCAATGTAAATAATCATCTCTATGCAGACAGACCAGTCAATGCCAAATGCAGTTGTGAAGAGACTAATTCCTCCCAATAGGCCTTTATTATTTTTTCCCATTAGCTCCCCATTATTCTTTAGCCTGGCCTTCTGTCTATTGTGATAATGGTAGAATTGCCATTTGATATCTTTCTGCCTTTTTTCCTCTTTGATATTAAAGCAAACCATGTTGAGTTGTGAGAGCAGATGACTGTAACAATTTTTTTCCAATCTCCCATCTACATGATTGCAATGGTTTTGTTTGTCATCTGGGAACTGGCAATAATGCCAACTCAGCCTTGAGTCAGGTCTCCCCACCTGTAATTGCACCTGTTGCTGACTAAGCTTAAGGTTCCCACTGGATAAGCCTATAGGAGAGGTCCTGTTCTTTTGACTTAGCTTCAGCCTGCAGTGCCCTGGTCCTGGGGACGCTGTGGCCAGTGGTGTGTAAGATCTGCCTTTAGGAGCAGTCTCTACCAGATGGGATATTGTGCCACCAGGTCAAGTTGTCCCCAGGGCTTGGCTAGTCACAGAAAACTGCAAAGGGTCAGGCATTGGCATCCTAGAACAATGATTTCAGTAAAAGAATGGTAAATGGCTCCTACCACCTGTAAAGCATGACTTCCATCTGAGACACCAACCTTCCTTTGGCTTCTTCTAGTCACATACGAACTCTGAGCCAAGTAAAATGGGATTTGTCCTGGTCAGATAGAAATGCACCTGGTGGATCTGGCCACTCTCTCCTATGTATGGTGGAGTTTTCATAAATCCTTTACCTCTTTCTCTTTAGTGATTTTGGACATACCCCCTCAGTAATTTAGGAGTGGAAAACAATGGAACTCTATAGAGTACCTGGATAAAGACTAAAAAGAATCATGATCTTGGTCTTTAGGTATTTAAAGGGTTATCATGTAAAAGAGACAATAGATATATGTTTTATTTTATTTTTAAAATTTTTCTTTATTTTATTCCAGTAACAAATTTATATAGAAGTTTTCCATGTTTATATGGCTCATGGTGTCTCCCTTCCCTCTTGCATCCCCCTTCTCCACTGGGTTATACATGTATTAATTAGATGTATATTTTTGTTGTCATAGGACATATCTAGGGGCATTATGAATGAATGATATAGGGTGGTAAATTTTGGCTCCGTAGGAAGGAGAAAAGAAGGAAACAGGAGTTTAAGTGCCTACTATGTGCCAGGTTCTGTGTTAAGCACATTAGAAATATTTTGAGACTTACAACCACCTTGAGAGATAAATGTTATTGTTCCCATTTTATATTTGAAGAAACTGAGGCAGACATTCACCTAGAGCCCCACAAATAGCAAAGTGTCTGAGTTCAGATTTGAATTCAGGTCTTCCTGACTCTAGACTTAACATTCTATCCTCTGAGCCACCCAACTGCCATAATAGAAAGAAACTACTTGTATACTTTAAATGCAAGTGATTTTGGTTAGGGATTCTCTGTGGATAATGAAGTTCTTTTAGAGGCTCTCTTTGTAAATGACATTAGCATCAACACTTAGAACAGTGCAGACTATCTGGAATGAGGTTTGAAATAATCCAAAAATAGTTTGGCTTACTTATCTACAGTGAAAAAAGCAAGTGGATGAAGAATTACTACTGTAGATTATTATGTGCAGTTAGAGAAACATTCCATAGAGCTGGTCTAACATTTCATATATTCTGAGCAGAACACTGTTTCTGGACCCTGAACTGGACCCAGAATTGAATAAATGAAGGAAAGTAAAGATGAACTATCTTGGGCAAATTACATAATGATTTTGATGAGCATAAGTTTTCCCCTAAAATGAAGGTCCATCTTTTTAATAATAATACCTTCCTTGAGACCATATAACTGCATGGAATCCTCAGGGTCTGAAGAATTAATTTGGAGTCATCCAAATGACAACAGAGAGGTATTGGTGGGCATGGTTGGCTGCAAGACATTACAGACTGAAGGTTATACAAGAGAAATGAATGCCATCAAGAAATATAAGACCAGATGAGAAGATTGGCTTAGGCATGCATCAACAGCAAGGAAAAAACAATGGCTATACTGTGTTCTCTACCAATATCCATATGATGCTGAGAGAACTATAGGAAGGCTGACAATATATTTGGTGAATACCCTGTAAAGCATTTATAAGATGATAAGGGCCAGAGACATGCAAGATAACAGAATAGATGGCTTGAGAATTATATCGTTAAATGGTCTACTCATATTGGTGATATCACAGATCCATCTAGGTGACAAAGCATGATTTTTAACTTGGTTGTCCTTTATTTTTTTCTTTTTTTTAAATATTATTTTATTTGGTCATTTACAAACATTATTTATTGGAAACAATAATCATTTTCTTTTCCTCCCTCCACCTCCCTCCCACCACCTCTCCCAAAGCCGACACACGATTCCACTGGGTATCACGTGTGTTCTTGATTTGAACCCATTTCCATGTTGTTGGTATTTGCACTAGAGTGTTCATTTAGAGTCTATCCTCAGTCATATCCCCTCAGTCCCTGTAGTCAAGCAGTTGCTTTTCATCAGTGTTTTTACTCCCACAGTTTATCCTCTGCTTGTGGATAGTGTTTTTTAGATCCCTGCAAATTGTTCAGGGACATTGCATTGACCCTAATGGAGAAGTCCATTACGTTCAATTGTACCACAGTGTGTCAGTCTCTGTGTACAATGTTTTCCTGGTTCTGCTCCTTTTGCTCTGCATCACTTCCTGGAGGTTGTTCCAGTCTCCATGGAATTCCTCCACTTTATTATTCCTTTTGGCACAATAGTATTCCATCACCAACATATACCACAATTTGTTCAGCCATTCCCTGATTGAAGGGCATCCCCTCATTTTCTTGGTTGTCCTTTAATGGAATGTACTGCTTCACAAGAGAGTAAACTCTCCATCCATGAAGGTGTTCAAAGAGAGACTGGAAGCTAATTTGGTAGGGAAGGTGTTCAGGGAGTTTCTGAACTGGGAGAGAAACTAGAGTAAATAACTTCTAAAGTCTCTTCTAATTCTGAGATATTATACTCTATTCTCTTCAAGCCACCCAAGATCTAGGTTGCTCTGTTAAACTTCCCTTGGGTGTTTTTTTAATTGAGGAGGAGGGAGGTGGAGAAGTGTTTCTAGGAATTGATTATGATTTATATATTGATATGATTGTTGTTTGTCTTTCGTTTTCAAAAAGGACTCAGTGTCTTGACAAGTGCTCGAATTGGATTTCAGTGAGGTAGAATTGCACAAAGTCATCAGCCTCACTCTCTCTTCCAGAGTTATTTAAGTCCAGTGGCAAGACAAAAAGTCAAGATGACTGGAATTGGCCTGAAATGCAGTGTATGACCTTGGCATCTTTGAGGTCTGACTGAGCTTTAGGTTCTCCACAGTGTCTGCTTCAGCTTCTTTCAGAGCCATGGAATATATAGGAGGTGGGGCTCTGACATGATGTAGGGTTTTTTTAAAGGACATGTCACTTGTCATCCAAATACCCTCCGATCCAAGAATGCTCCCTATTGCCTGCATCATCGCTGTCTTTTTCCCCAGTGTCTTTATGAGTTAATTTCATTCATTACTAGTTGATTATGTAGTTAATTATAATCTATCATTTCCAAATGGCTAGTTGATTGGAAATTTGACTTTCTTCTGAGCTTTGTCTGTTCAATAGAATATAAGCACCTTGAGGGCATTTTTTTAAAATATCCCCTTCATTCAGCATAATACTTTGCCCATAACAGGCACTTCAAACATGCTTCTTGGACTGAACTGTCAGTTACACTTCTAGAAATCTTTTTCTATCTTAATGGGCAATATTTGCTCCTCAATCATATGGGGCCTACCCACTTTACCTTGTTTTCTTGACTGCTGTCCGTCTATTTCTATGAAATCAATAAGTAAGTTGAATGTCATCCACCAAAATAAATGGAAAGTTTTCCTTTAAGGCTGGCCATCCTATTGTTTGTACAAGGGCCCTCAGTACTTTGCCAGAGACCAGCAATCTTTTGGTTGTTCAATGACACAGCTGCAAGGGGAAAGAAAATAGTTCCTGCTGCTTTTCTAAAGCAATATGTATACCATCCCAGTTGGAGGTGGCATGCTTTATGAACCTGATTTATCTTTGCCTCTATGTGGCTATAAAAAGGGGGGGGGAATTCCACTTTCAAAACACAATCAATGAATATGAGAGAGAAAACAGCAACATAAACCATGAAAGGATCTAGCATATAGTGGGAGGCCCATATCTTGTGTGTTGAACTGCTAGCTATTTGTCATCAAATCACCCCCCCCCCCACTTTGTACCTAAGGATAGGGGACTTTGTTTTAATTCATTCATTTATGTGTTTTGAATCAAGGGGCTCTGGAGATATGGCTCAGAGCTCCTTCCAGAAGGATTGGGGATAAAACAAATAAAAAAGACCATATTGAAAGGAAAGGAAAAATGGTCTGCAAATTTCCCATAACCCTTAGCTCCATTTCTATTTTTAGCACATCTCTCAGAAAGAGAAAAAAGACATGCTTGATCAGAGGAGGCAGCCAAAAGTTATACTCAGATGAAAGTCACACTCAGCATGATGTTGCTCTGGCCACTCGGTAATGAATTAGGAGTAAACCCTACCATGATGTCTTGATAGTCTATTGGGAGCATCATTCAACCAAATGTAAATTAAGATATTGTTCCTCTGGAAATCACTGCCCCCTTGTAACACCCTTTCACCTACATCATGTTTTTACTGAGCCAATTAATGATATTAGGTGGTACATATGCCTTTACTTATATTGCGATGGTACCTCAAGCTCCTTACCATCCTCATTCAGGGTCTTGGTGAGGCTGTGACTGTGTCCTTACCGATGTTCCCTCTCTACCCTAATCTGCTGTCCCCTTCCTTTTAGCAAGTGAACAGCAGCAGACTCAGCACAACAAGAATAACTTTATTGCCAGTGCGAGGAAGTTGTAAAGGTAAAACTATATAAAAGTAATCAATGACAGGTCCACAGAGAACATACAAAGTTTGGCTTTTTGTTATTAGAATTATAAAGGCTTAGACCTAAATGGAATCGTAGAAGTCATCTCTTCAAATATGCTTCCTTTATAGGTAAGGAAACCAAAGTGCAGAAAAAGAGGTAGAATTATTTGGCCAAGGTGCCATAACTATTTAATGGTGGTGCTGGGAGTAGCCTCCAGATCTTCTTACTCCCAGTTTGATATGTTTTCTGCCATAACAGAAAATGCCATACTCAGTGCTGAACATTTCAGTTCTGGTTGGCTCTGGCTAGTCTCAGCTTTTGAGTTCAAGCCAGATGCTTTTCTCTCTGGCTTGAAGAGAAATTTGAATTATTTGTCTCAAAGTTCCTTCTATGTCAGGGATATACTGATAAATGTTTAACAATTAGATCTCCAAAAATGTATCCTCAATACACTTTTAGGTTTAATCTCTATTATTAACATTTTCTCCATCACTTTTTTAAGTCTTCCAACTAGCACAAGAATAAATCAGGCTCTGATGTGTAGTATTCATCAGTTTCTGAGGTATAAATGCTCACACTGAAAACTTAACAAGTGTCTTTCATAAGTCTGTTTGAAGTAGTTCTAGCATATTGTTGCTTCTAGGCCCTTTCATGTTTAGAAGACCCTCTGAGATCTTTCTAATTATGGATGATGGAAGAATAAATACCCCCTAATAAATATTCCATTTCCTACTCCTTGCCCAAGTTATCCTCTTCCCTACTTTTTTAAGTCATAGGTCTCTCCTAGTCTTTAGGCTGTATTTTTAAAATGAAATGTTTCTTTTCTTATGAGTATGAACTTGAAAAATATCAATAAACTTGAATATTTTCTTAGGCAAAGAACAGAGTATGTAACACCATGAATGTATGTATAACTTTTAAAAAAGGCATATTTCAGATTTGATAAAATATTGCCCTGCTTATGTGTTCCCTTCTGAAATCCCTTCTCCTGCATATTTAAAAATATTTAATTAGTTGTTACTAATTAATGTTTAATCTTTTAATAAATTTTCCTTTGGTATTATTATCATTACATCCTCTCTTCTATTATACCACTCCTACCAAAAAATAAACAAACCAACAACTAAAGCACCAAAATCACTTTTTTGTAACAAACAAGTCTGGTTCCTATCTCCTGTAGAAATTATACACAATGTCTCTGTCATGGTTACAGACAGACATTGAATAAAGATTGAGTATTCCCAGATGTGCCAGCAAACCTGGCATAAGCTCAATGCATACTTATGAATCTAGGCTTTCCTCTCTTGTTAACTAAACATGTGACCTTGGTCAGGATCACTTAAGCTCTTTGTGCTTAAGTCCCATCATCTATAAACTGAGGAGGTTGGATTAGATGACCTGAGAGGCATAGCTCATTAATGCAATATCAGCTATGTATACCTTATATGAATTGGATTTTCTAATCTCTCTACTTGATGTCCAACTGAAATTAGTTCACTGAAGAAGAGGATAACTTAAAAAAAACCTCTTTTCTTTTAATTCTTTCAGTTATAAAGTATTTATTTTCTTACTTTCCCATCTTTTGTCTTCTATCTCACCCCCAAAAGAAAAAAACAAAATGTGTTTAACAAATATGCATGAAGCAAAACAAGTTTTCACATTGGCCATGTCCAAAAATGTATGCCTCATTTTACATCTTGAATCTTCCTGTTTCTTTCAGGTAACATACTTAATCTTTAGTTCTATGGAATTTGAGTCGATCATTGCATTGATCAGCATTCTTTAGTTTTTCAAAGTGGTTTGTTATAGTTATTGAGCTTGTATATATATTTGTATGATACAGTGTTATTGTGATTTTATAAATGGTTCTCCTGTTTATTCCTACTTCATTCTGCATCAGTTCATACAAATATTATCAGTTTTCTCTGAAACTATCCCTTTCATAATTTCTTAGAGCACAGTAATGTGCCATTACATTTATACTATAATTTGTATAGCCACTCATCAGCTGATGGATATCTCCTTAATTTTCAGTTTTTTTTGCTAACACAAAAAGAGCTGCTAGAAATATTTTTGTGTTTATGGGGACTTCGTCTTTATTTTATCTCTTTGGGCAAAGATCTAGTAGTTTTATTGCTAGATCAAAGGGTTTATACAGTTTAAGGACTTTGGGAGCATAGTTCTTTTCAGAATGATTGGGTTAATTCACAGTCCACAAACAGTGCATCAGTGTGCCTGTTCTCCTGTAGTATTTCCAGTGTTTGGAATGAAAATCTTTTTTTAGATGGAAAGAGAAGCAATATATTTTGAGCACCACTAAAGGTACCGGATAGCCAGAAGGTTGTCATGAAGTAAGCAGAAGCCTTGCAGGAGGAGAGAAAAAGATAGGGGAGGAAGGCTTGAAGAAAACAGACAGGGCAGAGATACAGGAAATGGGACCCTTTTTAATTATTTGAAAATTTATTGAGTGGTACTTATCATTTTGTATTACTTAACTATCCTTCTTCCCCTAGCACTCAGTAGGTGTATGTCATGTGCCTCCACCCTCATGGGCAATGTCATAATGAATCTTTTAGGTATTTGGAATGGGGTGTGTGTTTGTGTGTGTGTGTGTTGTGTTTTTGTCTTTCTGTGTCTATGTGTATAGGGGAGGATTTTCATAGAGATAATTATTTGATCTTTGCCCCACTCAATCAAGTTGAATAATTACTCTTAGAAAAATTAGAAAGAAAATAAAAGACTTGGGTTCCAATCTTTGCTCTGCCATTTCCTATCCATATGACCTAGAGCAAGTCACTTAATATCTGTGCCTCACTTTTTCCATCTGTAAAATGAGAAGTGCTTAGATATGACTATTTTTGCTATGAAGAGAGTTGGATTTAACTGGTGTCAAAACTTACCTGTCCTATTGACCATTAATGCAAGTAAACAACCATGTGACTACACTGAGGAAGCAGTTTTATATTTTAACTGAGTTAGCCTTTGATTCAAAATTGACTTGCCTAATACCATATTAGGTGATCCTTATAGTTATTCCTTCCTTCTCTGTGCCCTTGCTATGTATCTATGTTATCTTTTCTTGCTTCTGCCACTTAGACTCTGGCTTCTTTTAAGACTTAGTTGAAATCCCATCTTCTGTGACTTGGATGTAAGTGAGGCAGAGATGGGAAAAGATATCAGTTTTACTCTTTTCCAGAGACATTGAAATCTGATTGGTGGCAATATAAACACCAGAATGATTGGTGATGACCCAGGATTTAGTGAATGAAGTTAGAAACCTTGATGTCTGACCAAGCTCTAAACACTTGATAGTGGCTGCTTCAGTCATCTTCATGCTGTTGGAAAAATTGCTCTCTTCTGTTCATTTTACTGGAGAAAATCTTCACATGCTTGGGGTAAACACCAGCCTAATTCACCTGGTGGGTTTGAAACCTGTTGGTTATCTTTAAGTTGGTTTGGTCCATCTGCCATGTTGATTCTTCAAGGGTGTGGTTGCTACAAAGTGCTCCAGCTTCTGAGAGTCAGAGGTGAGAGTTGGGTGAATGGTGGACACCAAAGGTGGATGAACAGCCTTGAAAAAGACTTGGCAAACCTTCATCCCAGAGTTGTGAGTTCTTCATGAACATCCCATGCCCACCTTTATTAATAATTAAGAAGCAAAGTCATGTCCATATGAATAATCCCTAAAGCAATTCAGGAAAGGAAGCCTTGTCCAAACCTACAGGCTTAGTTAGAGTGGTCCAATGTAGTTAGAATTGGCCTTGCTCTAAACTGAGGGAGGCAGAGGGACTTAGAACTTTTAGCAAATGCATCATTCTGGAGTAAGCAGACTTTGCATATGCCACAAAATCACAGAATCTGAGAATCACCTCAGTGGCCCTCTAAAGGAATCTCTGTATGGCATACCCAACAAGGCATCACCTAGCTTCTTCCTGAAGACCTCTAAGGAAAGGGAACCAGTCCCCTCTTGAGGAGCCCTTTCTTCCTTTGGACAACTCTGATGTTGGGAAGTATTTCCTGATACAGAGCCCCTTTATAACTTACACCTATTAATCATAGCACTGCTCCCTGGGGGCCAAAGAAAAGTCATCCCTTCTCCATGTGATAGGTTTTCAATACCTGGAGACACCTCTCATGTCCTGGGTTGAGTTTTCTCTTCTTATGACTAAGCTGGGGAAGGATAAACACAAGAAGTTGGGGGAATTCCTTTGGTGTCAGATGATGCATTTATGCATTCATCATTCATTCTAGCTATTTCTGTCTACATCTTCCCTCCCTCTGGGGAAAAGAGGCTATTGATGAGAGTAAAAAGGCTTTGCAAAAGAATTCAATGAGCCAGTTAGAGCTTAAAGCAACAAACCCTTTTATTTCACTTGTTTAAGGGAAGGCCAGAGATGCTGAGTGGGCTTAGGGACAGGGTACCCCACTCCTCTCAGGATTTAACTGTGTGGTTCTGGCCCAGTTACTTAACTTCTTAGGACCTCTAGGCAATTCTTTAAGACTGTAGGAGACTGAAGGTGTTAATTGGCATAGATTGAAGATATTCCTCACAAGGAATTCCATGCAATGCTGAAATCATAGATGTAATAAAAATGGTTAATCAATCAACAGATATTTATTAAGCACCTGATATGTGCCAGGCACTGTGTTAAGCCATGTGGTTATTAAAAAGAAGCAAAAGACAGTCCCTCTAGATGCTCTAATGGCTTGTAATAAAAAAAAAGATGAGGGTGACTTGCCTGCAGACACGTAGGACAATGCAAAAGGGGAGGAAGGGACAATAAAGGACTTGTAGTAGGGCAGTCCACTAATCACTACCTCCTTCCCCATCTCCCTCTTTCTCCAAGGACTAGCTAGTATTCATAATAGGGAAGAAGAAGGAAGTGATGTAACCAAGGATGTTGCCAGGGAAATTAGGATGTGATAGTCTTCAGATTATGACAGGAAGAGGGAGTGCATGATGGTACCATGAACATTGTTACACCTAGCTCGCACTGTTATTCAGGGCTCCATATTTATTCCAGGAAAGACAACTGTTTTAAGCAGTTATAAAGGTCAGAGAAATTCGGGAATAAGGGCCAATACAGGTTTTCCATGTAAGGGAGTGATTTTCCTGCCTATTTAAATCTGATTGGCTCCCCATTTCAGATGTCACAGATGGGTCACAAATCTCCTAAGAAATGGGAAGTTTCTGACCTAGAAGCTTCTAACCCTCGAACAAGGGGTCTTAATCTGGTGTTGAAGAATTTGTTTTTATTTTTTTCTTATAATTCCATTTTAATATAATTAGTTTCTTTTATAATACCATGCATCTTATTTTATACCTTTTGAAATATTATTGAGAAAAGATCCATAGGCTTCACCAGATTGCCAAAGGGATCCAAGACATAAAAAGGTTAAGAATACCATGGCTTAGAAAAATTAAATAGATGGCAGTGGTGGGGTTCCAGAAAACGGGGAAAGAAATAAAGGGGTAACAGGCAAGAGGAGGAAGCAGCATGTCTAGGGCACAGACAGCTTGTTGGTCATAAAAGATTAGGCCATAAAAACCAGTTTTGTTCTGCTTTGCTTTGCATTATATACCAGGGCTCTAGTCTAACCAGACTGCATCAGCATACATTGGAATGATACTGGAAGCACTCCAGGGTCAGTCATCCTTTAATGGCTAATTGGGGGGCAATCAGTCAAGTCGATTGGCTGCTGGGCAGACTCTAACAACTAGGAAGTGGGGAAGAAGGAGGTGATTCTACTAACTAATGATTTTTAAAAAATGAAAACCAAAGCCAAAACGAGAGTTCCATATCCCAGGCACTATCACTAAATCAAAGTGAGTGGGACTGACTTTTCGGCAATCTCTCTCAAGCTAGTATATATGATTTCTTCCTTCTTCACTAAGACTTTACTTTTAGCCTAATTTCATTTGGATACAAATGTTGGAAATGGCAGATCGAATATACTATACCTTATTCTAGCTTCCTTTTCTTATTAGGGAATGCTTGCACCATGTTATAGATAGTCTTGCCAGGAATATGTCCAACCAACCAACCAACCAACCAACCAACCAACCAATCAATCAACAAATATTTCTTAAGTGCCTACTTGTGCCAGGCACTGAACTAAGTTCTGGGGATACAAAAAGGCAAAAGATAGTTTCTGCCTTCAAGGAGTATACATCTAAATAGAGGAAACAATTTGTAAGTAAACATATAAAAAGTAAGCTGTATACAAATTAATAGGCTTCCTGTGGAAGGTGGGATTCTAGTTGGAATTTAAAAGAAGACAGGGAGGTCTATAGTCTTAGTAGAAGAGAGAGTGTTCTAAGTCTAGAGAACAGTCAGAAAACATTCTTAGAACTGAGAGATGGGGTATCTTTTTTGTGGAGCAACTAGGAAGTCAATGTTACTGGATCAAAGATATATTGGGGAGTGAGACATAAAAAGCCTAGAAAGGTAGAAGTGGACTAGGTTGTGAATGGCTTTGAATATCAAAAAGAACATTTTGAATTTGTTCGTGGAGGCAATAAAAAAGCCACTGGAGTTTATTGATTAGGAGGGTGATTCAACCAGACCTGCATTTTAGGAAAATCACTTTAGTGCCTGGAGAATGGATTGGAGTGGGGAGAGGTAAGGCATGCAGACCTACAAAGGGGCTATTACAGTAATCAGGATATGAATTGATGAAGACCTACACCAGAGCAGTGGCAGTATCAGTGTAGAGAATAGGATATATTGGAGAGATTTTGCAAAGGTAAAATTGATAGCCTTTGGCAATGGCTTGGATATGGTAGGATGAGAGATAGCGATGAATATAGGATGAATCCTATGTTGTAAATTTGCGAAACTGGGAGGATTATGTTGTCCTCTATATTAGAGGGTTGGTTTGGGTATAATGGAGAAAGAGTAGATGATCCCAGAAAGTAAAAGGAAGGTATGATGGATTCCCCCTTTAGTCTTCTTCAAATATGTCTCTTCACTAACTCTGTCTTTACTCCCCTCTAATAACTGATTAATGGTGAACCTTTTCACTTGGGGAAAGAGAGAAATTAGCTCTCTCCCCCTTCAATATGACAAGGAAATCAATTTAAGATAACTGACACCTTATTCTAACAAATGGTAGTTAGGAGTAAGATAAATAAGATGTCTGCAGGTTGGAGTTTATAGGAAAGAGGGTAAGGAAAGTCCCTATCTGTCTAAAAATATCTTTCTCCCTCCCCCCAAAGTTGAGAGACCCAGGTTTGTCAGCCTGGTCTTTAAGAGGCTCAGGATTTGGTGACTTCTGGTCTTAGTACAGCAGAGCCAATGTCCAGACTCAGGGTATCATAGGAGCTGTGTGAGATCTTCTGATGCTGTTCTTCTTCTCAGGGTTTGACACAACTTTTGGTATCTTTGGGAGGAAATGGTGATTAGGATCAATAAGGGATTTTGTATGACTCAGGAGAGAAATCTCTTATCAGACAGGCACCCTTGGCTTTCTAAGGCAAGAGAGAGAGATCAAATGTCTCCCCCTGGGATCCCCTCTTCCCCCAAGATTCCAAACCTCCTTCACTATCCCCAGCCCGGATGCAAGCCTCAGCATGTCCTCCAGGCTCCCTCAAAGTCTCTGGATCATTCCTCTATCACACCTCAATGGTGATAGGGAAAGTAGTAGGAGGAAAGGATTAGGGGAAAAGATGAGTTCTATTTTTGACATATTGAGTTTAAAATATTTATTGGACATCCAGTATGAGATGTCTAAAAGGCAGTTGAGTTTGTGAGATTGTAGGTCAGCAGAATGACTGGGACAGGATAGATAGATTTGAGAAATATTAGCATAGTGATGGTATTTAAAACCTCTGAAGCTGGTGAGATTGTTAAGTCAAATAGACAGAAAGAGAAGAGAATTAAGTCTAGGACAGCCCTGAGGGACACCCATGGTTAGAGGGACTGTTCTAGAGGATAACCTAAAAAGGAGACAGAAGAGTGGTTAGATAGATGGGAGAGAACTCAAGCAACAAAACACTGAGGAATCAAAGAAGAGATAGTGATCAATAACGTCAAAGACCATAGAGAGGTCCAACCAGGCTAGGCATCTGTCATGCTTATTCTGACCCCAGTTTGGGATTGGAGCCAGGCAAAGGACAAGTGTGATATGGTATAGTATGAAGTTCTTCATGGCACTGGCTAAAGTATTGCTTTGTTGGTGGTGGTGAGGATGATGTGATGGTAATAATATTGGGCTGGGACTATGGTTTAGGAAGAATAGCAGGAATGATGCTTGAGGAAAAGGGAATGGGCTGGTCCACTGAGTTGTGAAAGATGCAGCTCATAGCAAGAGGTACACAAAGGCTGTCAGAAAAGGGCTAGAGGCAAGAAGACTGCCCACAGAATAGAAAGGAATAATGAACAAGAGGGAGGAAGCATTATAAGGCTGCAGGCAAAATTGATCACCTAAGGTCAAATGGAAGATTAACAACATCTGAACGCACAAGTGTTAGTGTCTCAAATGAGATAATGGATAGAAAGCACTTTGCAAACAAAGTGCTATATAAGTGACAGTTATTATGAATGTTGCTAGCTAACAAGTCATTGGACTTCAAGGCTAGTGATGATTTCATTCCTTAATGAGCTCAAGCAACATATCTAGAGCAGTACAGGAGTGTGCTGGTAAATAGTGAAAAACTGGTTGCAGGCAGGGGAGAGAATGTAATCACACACATACTTTCTAAGTTTAACTTACATCATCAATACTTTCTTAAGTCCAGAAATCAATAAATCAAGTTCTGGTTTGTACATTGCCCATTTCTGAGGTGAAAAATGCTCATATTAAAAATGAACAATCAGCACTTGATGGTAGGATTCAGTGCTAGAATACCCCTGCCTGGATTCCATACAGATCAAAGGATCAATGCCATAGCTAAAACATTGTATCATGCTCAACAGAGCTGAGCTCAAGCTTGGACACTGAGGCAGGATGTGGGGGATTGGTTGTTTTCTTAGATGAGCTTCAGCTGTAGACAACTCCAACATGTGTACCAATATGAATCCTGGAATGGGAGGAAGATATGTTAAGGCAATGGCAGATACAGGTAATGATATGAGCAAGAATAAAGGTATTAGAAGAATGAGACTAATGTCAAGCTTAAAGAGAGACATAAATTAAATGACTCAATACTGCATTAATAACATGTGAAAAAGTAGTCTTGGGAGTTGGATGATTAAAAAGAATGACTAGGGTAGTGCCTACCCAGACTACCCTTGTCTCTTTTCCTTGACACCTCTAACTTTTATTCAGAGATCAGTTTCTCTTGAGAAAGCAGCTCTTCTTAAAAGTCTCATTAAATTTCCATGGATTATAATCAATCATCCAATCAAAGGATAAAGAAGTTGTGTTCAGAGATATATAGGGACAGGTTTTGTGATGAAAGCTTTCTGGTCTCAGTGGCACTCTCTTATACCTAATTTTGTATCCCTCCCCTTTCCCCCTCCTTCTCTCTCCTTACCTCCACCAATAACAGTGACAGTAGTAATTTCTCAAAGGGAAGAGACTCCTTTACCCTCTCTACTAAAAATGTCCTTGTCCTAGACACTAGAATTACAGAGAAATCCTTGTTGGGTACTGAAATAATATTAGCCAATTGTCTTGATGAGGTGATACTCAAAGACTTTCCCCTGGCATGTATCCTCTATAATAAGCATCAATGATGGACTCTGGTCATCCATGGAGTTAAATTATTCAAAACTAATTTCATTCTAAAGAGTTCCCTCTCATCTAAGTTTCCAAAATAGAATGCATTTCAACCAGGGATGGAATCTTGTTTCTAATATGTGTGGGGGTCAGTGATTCTGCTCCCAGGGACTGTTTCTGAATGATTACAGACAAGGTTACCTTGCTTTTAATATATGTCTTTGTCAACTTGTTCTTTGCCAATGCATTTCATCCTCTTGTCATTCTAACATACAAATAATGTACCCTAGCAATGTTATTTTCAACATTTTTTTTGTTGAGAAAATCACTAGCTAATGTTTTCTTAGGGTCATTTGGGGGGGGTTCAGTAGATGAAGACAAAAATGTCTTGCATCAATAATATTACTAGGTAAAAAATAATATTTGCCTTCCAGTAGTTTTTTTTCCCCCTTTGTCACTGGCAATCTTAAGAATCAATCTGAATTCTTAACTCCAGTAAGAATAAGAGCAAGGGCTCCCTGACATTGAAAATTATTTCAGGTTAGAGAGAGAGCCTTAACAAATACTTTTTTTATTTTGTGTGAAGCCCTTAGAATGTTCACAGTACAGAATAACAATGGTCATTCTTTCCTCTCAGCTTTGAGATTGAGTAACAGCCCAAGCAATTAGAAAACAATCTTTCAGTCCCCATCAGTGTATTCGGGGATGTACCACCATTGTTCCCCAAACCATAATAATACGTTTAAGTAGGATATACATTTAGCTAAATATCACCATTAATTTAAATTAATGTATTGATTGTCATAAAATATCAATGATGGTTTAATTAAGGACATAAACTTTTTATGTGGTTGAGTATAAATATTTATAAAGGAGTTTTTTCTATTTCTATGGACAGAATAGAAAAGGAGGTGGTTTTCCTTTCTCTGTCTCTTTTTAGTAGAATTGAAATAAGTGAAGTACATCAAATAAAGATAAATATATATGTATATATAAACCTTCTTATTTTTATTAATTATTTCTTTGTGGAGGAATAATTTCCTCTGCTTCTCCCTATTGAGGTTGGAATTAGCCAAAAGATTTAAAAATGACTGATGAAGTCAGAAAAGGAACAGCTATGGTGAAAATAAGTAGTCAAAGCTGTAGGAGGATAACTTTAATCTCACAAATAACCAGAATCCTTTTTTTCCCCTAAGCAGATAGAATCTGCTATTTGTTCCTATATTCAATCTAATCCAATAAACATTTATTAAGCATTCACTATATGTCAGAAATTATGCTAAGTATCATATCAAGACTACATAAGTAGATTATTTCAGTTTTAGTCAACTGGGTATAAATTTCAGTGACCACCTTAATTTTCACAAAATCTTTAAAGAATATTTATTTCCTCATAACCAAAATGTGAGATGCTGCCATTGGTATTGGTTAGGAAGAAATACCTTCAGGTTTACTTTTCTTAAAGGAGACATAAAAGCTAGTATTTATATTGTTCTAAGCTTTACAAAGCACTTCATGTAATCTAATTTGATCCTTAAAATGACCCTTTGAGGTAGGGTAAGAAATTATTATGCCCATTTCATAAATGAGGAAACGGATCCTGAGAGACTATCCCAAGGTCACAAAGTTATATAAGATGATTTGAACTTGAGACCTTCTGACTGAGTTCTTTGTACCATGCCTAGGGATATGAAGTATCTTGTTTAGTTTTTTAGGAGGGAGAATAGAAGGTTTTCATTTATTAGTCTTGGCATATTTTTCCTTACATGTGAACTAGTTATGAGAATTAGCTCATTGTACCAGATTCAACCCAAGAGACAAGGGTTTTTAGTGGTGGTATGGTGGTATAAAGGAATGGATTGTGGGGCCAGTATAGTTCTTTGAAAAAATATCTTTATTTTATTGATGTCTTTTTTTTCCATCACTTTAAGTTCTAAATATGCCCCCTCCATCTTTTGTGAGAAAGATTACAAAAGAAAAAGAACAAAGTAACTTACCAAAACTAACCAGTACATCAACTGCCTGACAACATACACAATATTCTCCATCCCTAGTCTCACATGTCTGCAATGAACATTAATTGTTATTGTTGAGTCATTTTTCAGTCAAATTGGACTCTTCATAATCCTATTTGGGATTTTCCTGGCAGATACTAGAGTGTTATGCCATTTCCTTCTTCAACTCATTTTATTGATGTGGAAACTGAGGAAAATAGGGTAATGGTCTGAGTCATATGGTTAGTGAGTGTCTGAGACCAAATTTGAACCCAGGAAGATGAGTCTTCTTGTCTCCAGGCTTAGAACACTCTCTACTTTGCCAGCTGGTTGCCCTGAAATAAACATAGGAATGTGTGTTTTCATAATTCTTTTCATTTGGTCATTATAACTGCACATTTCATTTTATTATTGTTGTTTCCTTTTATATCACTGTAGTCACTCTGTTTTCCTGGGTATGTTTACTTCCTTCTGAATCAGTTAACTTCCCATACTTATCTGAACTTTTTGTTTTCCTCAGTTTTTTTTAATGGCACTATAATATTTCATTAAGATGTAGCTATTTGCCCAGTTGATGGGCACCTGCCACTGTTTTGAATATTTTGGCACACATGGTGACCTAAGTTTTGGGTTTTTTTTTATATCAACATTTGAAGATTTTATATTCCCTATCCCAAAGTAGCTATGGCACCTAGGTGTTAGACTGGATAGAATATTGGTCCTAGAGTCAGGATGACTCAATCTTTCTGAGTATAGATCTGGTCTTAGACATATAATAGCTGAGTGACCCTGAGCAAGTCACTTAATACTGTTCGTCTCAATTTCCTCATCTGTAGAATGAGTGGGAGAAGGAAATGATAAATGCTTCTAGTACCATTGCCAAGAAAACTCCAAATGAGGTCACAAAGAGTCAGAAATGACTAAAAATGACTAAATCACAACCATAAACATTCTCCGAACCAACTTTACTCCTTCAATAACTGATAATTATTGAGTAAAAATGTATTTAAATAAACTTGTTAGTATGAGTCAGCAATCAAGAGTTATTCATTTAACATGTTTCTGGAATGTTCATTCTGGACCATCCTCATCATAACCTTGAGGTGATCCTGGAATCTCAAGCACAAGGTCTGAAAAGTCCTATTATGATATAGAGAGCTCAAGAACAGGGTCAGAAATAGGTGGTGTCTCTGCCATCTTAATTTAGACCAATTATTTTTGTAACTACATAGCCCCAGAAATTAATGATTTCTCCCCCAGATAACTTAGCTCATGATGAACATAAATCTCCTACTGAAAAGGGTGAAATTAACAATCCTTGGAACCCAGAAATAAGAATTGTGTAAGATACCAGGACATATAAATTATAGCTCCTGTTCTTATGGAGTTCATAATATGAACCAGGCAGGAGATGAGATCAATTTCTGATTCATAAATTTATTTAAATCAGTAGTTTCTAATTTTTTACAAGCCTTTATTATTATTAGGTGAGGGGTACTGGTAGAACAGAATTTTCCCATGAGGTCCATGAATAGGAAAACCATGTATTGTTATTTTGCTATCATGTATTTTTTAAATGGGGGCAGCTAAGCGGTGCAGTGAATTGAGTGCCAAGCCTAGAATCGGGAAGACATCTTCCTGAGTTCAAATCAAGCCTCAGACACCTATTCATCTCTGATGCGTACTACCTATGTTATTTTAGACAATTCACTTAACTTTCCTAGGCTCTGATTTCCTCATCTATAAAATGGAGAAGACTGTTGGACTAGATGAACTTTTGCATCTCTTTAAGCTCTAAGCAATGATCTTATGAGAAACAGACTTTCCTCTTGACTGCCTTGTTAGAGATAATAGATGCATCTAGGTGGGGATAATAGAGGTGGCACATCTAGGTAGCACAGTCAATTGAATAGAACACCTGGATTTGAGAGGACCTGGCTTCAAATCTGATCCCAGACACTTCCTAGCTTTTTGACCTGGGGTAAATCACTTAGCCCTATTTGCCTAGTCTTGCCCTTCTGTCTTAGAGTTGTTACTATAACAGAAGGTAAGCTTTGGGGGAAAAAATAGTAGATGAAACATGTTGTATTGACTTCGGGTTCCAAGGTATGCTGTCCCCTTCACCCAATTATCATACAAAATTCTACACCTTTGGGTTAGTAGAAATAATGGTAGAGACCAAACCCTAGTGGGTGGTAAATGCAATATCTATGTTGATTATTGTGATAAGCTCATTTAAGAGGCAGAATCTCTGGGATGTGATCATCCTTGGTCATATCAAGGACTCAGCAAGTGACCATAATTGGTTCCCAGTTTTGCCTCTGTTGTTTAAAGAAAAATTACAGTCCTCCTCCTTGGGCTTAAAGGATCTTGTTGTATAGATATTTAGTAAGACTCTAACTAAACTCTAAGGAGGAAACAGGGCAACAGGTTGTATAGGACAATGTGTAAAAATCCAAGGGTTTGGCGTTGTTGGAGTGTGGCTCACTACATTGGTTCAATCATTTTTTCTAATTTTTTTTTCTGGTCACATTCTTTTCCTCTCTTTCATAAAGTGGACATTAGCAGGCTTCAAACTCTTTTAAATGTTTCATATTGGTAATGAAATAAAGCATGTAAAGTGCTTTGTACTTCTTAAAGTGTGGTATAAACGTTAGCCCTTTTTGGTTTTCAAGCACTCAGATGGAGCTGTGATCTCACCAGTGTGACTTCACCTTCAGGGACAGCAATCGTGACTCCTCCATGCTGGCCCCTCCTGTGTGACTCTTGTCCCTGGTGAGAGTCTTCATCTTTATTTTCTTTGGACATCACATGACTAAATAACAGTGGAATAACATGGGCAGTTGATCAATTATCCCTGGCATTTATCACATGATCAGTCCATCTTTTTAGATCTGACATTTCTTGGATGATATTCTTCACTCTGGTTCTTTGTAGTTTTTTAACAGTTATGTTTTGTGCCCTATTCCTATGCACCATATGTTTCTACATTTCTCTCTCAGTGACTCTCACTTTTAATTCTTTGGAGACTTTAATGTTCTATGACTTGCAGTCATAACATTGGTAGAATATTATTGTTAAGCAGATGGGCCTTTGTTTCAGAGACTAGTTTGGGGTTCTTAAGAGAGCTTTGAATTTCCTTGAGGCTCTCCTCCTCTGGTATAATTGGGGGGCCCTACTCATTGTCTATTTATAATGCTTCCCAAATATATATACATATATGTATGCATGTATACACACATACATGTCTATGAATATATGCACACATATATGCACAATAGTATATGTTTGTTACATTGTATATTGTTATACATACATATTAATACAGTATGTACATATACATTGTATATTATGTATTACACATGTACAATCATATACATAGTCTATGAAATATGTATATTTTGTATATATATGTGTTTGTACATACACAAGCATACATACATACATACATACATACATATATATATATATATATTTCAAATTTTCCCAGGGTTGTAATTAATATTTTGTGTATATCTGTGTTTGTATACACACACGCGTATGTACACACACATACACATATATGTAATACAAATTTCCCCAGGGTTGTAATGAAGGAAGGGAAGTAGGCAGGAAGGGGGCTTCAGGCTTCTGGGATGGTACATGGTTCAGTGACACATTGGGACTGGGGACAGAGAAAGGAGAGAGGAGGGGGCACCCATTGGGGTTGGGGCCAGTGTGAAGGCCTGGCCATATCCAAGAGGAGGAACATGTGGCAAGATGGGGACAGAAATATGGGGAATGGACATGGAACCAGACAGGAGAAGACTGATGATATATGGTACTCAAGTAGGGACTGACATGAGATAGACACTTGGGGACTAACACATGAGTGGTTGGGTAGAGTAGAGCAAAGGTCTCCTCTCTTGGTGCTGAAGTTCTTAAGTTAAGCTTACATCTAGTGGTGACTTACTCCCTTCATCTCTCACCCCATAATCATTCTTCTGCTCATCCTTGGAGGGTTTATTTTCATTTTTTGTGGGGGTGAGGGGGGTGGGAGGTTACAAAGTACTGAGTCAATGGTCAGGAACAAAGAGTGAGAATACAGTAAACTTTATTGGATTTTTTGGATTGCAGATTTCTTAGCATAAAATAAGAATTTCATAATGTGAGTTTTTGTAATGTGAGAACCATCTTATGAATTTAATATAATATATAAAATATTGCTATAATTATGAATAGTCACAAACAAGTTTCATAAATTATTTGTCTAGCTGCCTGTCCTAATATGAATAGTTGACTTTCTCCATCCAATTGAGTTTTCCTCTGAAAAATTCTACTAAAAAGTAGTTATGGATCTCATGAAAGAGAAGAGAAGAGACAGCCTGGAACATTTCAGATTTTGATGCAACAAATACTGTATTATCCACAAAGATTACCTAAAGGCCCTTACCATGTATGGGGAATTCCCCCCTTCAAATAGTAAAGAGAGAAATGTTAGAATTTTCAATGATTATGACAAAAATAGAAAAAAACACCTTTGTTGAGACCAAGCATGAGTAGAATTTACTTTGTTCTTTGGGAATGGGGTGGGAGGTGTCTGCAAAACCATAATGAATAGTAAGCTCACAAAGTGAGCTTCAAACTTTATAATTGTTTGTTTGGAATTACTCGCTCAGTGACATTTGATAGCACAATTACTTATATAACCTTTCAAATGGGAAATTTTATTTTTGTTTGATTTTATTTAATAGTATTCTGAACATTCTTGGTTTCATATTTAAAGTCCAGTTCTGTAGCTTTGGCTCTAAAATTCAATAGCATTCCTTGTCCCCCCAAAATAACATCAGTTGTTTGTTCTTATTTTGATTCCCAGTGAAATAAATTCTAGGAAATGTGCTTAAGATACTTTGTAATTTCATTTTCTACTCTCATTTCTGTTTCAAACCAATTTAGTTCCTTTTTGATCCTAGTATGAAATACCTTACTTCAGTCCCAAGTGACCAATGAGAAGCATTGCCAAATACTTTTGGAGAACTAAGAAAATTCACTCATCAGCATTTCTTTGTATTCTTTAAGAGTTCCTTTAAAAACACAGAAGGTTTGTCAAGAATCATTTTTCCACCCCAGAAGAAAACCAAACTAGAGATCCTAAAAATTAAGGGAGAAATTAATAAAATTGAAAGTGATAGAACTATTAAACTAATAAATAAAACTAGAAGCTGGTACTTTTAAAAAACAAACAAAATAGACAAAGTAGTGGTCAATCTAATAAAAAAAAGGAAAGAAGAAAGGCAAATTAACAGCATCAAAGATGAAAAGGGGGACATCACCTCCAATGAAGAGGAAATTAAGGCAATCATTAAAAATTACTTTGCCCAATTATATGGCAATAAATATACCAATCTAGGCAATATGGACAAATATAAACAAAAATATAAACTGCCTAGACTAACAGAAGAAGAAACAGAATTCTTAAATAATCCCATATCAGAAAATGAAATCCAACAGGCCATTAAAGAACTCCCTAAGAAAAAATCCCCAGGGCCTGATGGATTCACCAGTGAATTCTATCAAACATTCAAAGAACAGCTAATCCCAATACTATACAAACTATTTGACATAATAAGCAAAGAGGGAGTTCTACCAAATTCCTTTTATGACACAAACATGGTACTGATTCCAAAACCAGGCAGGTCAAAAACAGAGAAAGAAAACTATAGACCAAACTCCCTAATAAATATAGATGCAAAAATCTTAAGTAGGATATTAGCAAAAAGACTCCAGAAAGTGATCAGAAGGGTCATCCACCATGATCAAGTAGGATTTATACCAGGGATGCAGGGCTGGTTCAATATTAGGAAAACCATCCACATAATTGACCACATCAACAAGTAAACCAACAAAAATCACATGATTATTTCAAGAAACACAGAAAAAGCCTTTGATAAAATACAACACCCATTCCTATTAAAAACACTAGAAAGCATAGGAATAGAAGGGTCTTTCCTAAAAATAATACACAGTATATATTTAAACCATCAGCTAATATCATTTGCAATGGGGTTAAACTAGATACATTCCCAATAAGATCAGGAGTGAAACAAGGATGCCCATTATCACCTCTATTATTTGACATTGTACTAGAAACACTAGCAGTAGCAATTAGAGAAGAAAAAGAAATTGAAGGCATTAAAATAGGCAAGGAGGAGACCAAGTTATTACTCTTTGTGGATGACATGATGGTCTACTTAAAGAATCCTAGAGATTCAACCAAAAAGCTAAATGAAATAATCAACAACTTTAACAAAGTTGCAGGATACAAAATAAACCCGCATAAGTCATCAGTATTTCTATATATTTCCAACACAGCTCAGCAGCAAGAAGTAAAAAGAGAAATCCCATTCAAAATCACCTTAGACAAAATATACCTCGGAATCTATCTCCCAAGACAAACACAGGAACTATATGAACACAACTACAAAACACTCTCCACACAACTAAAACTAGACTTGAGCAATTGGAAAACCATTAATTGCTCATGGGTAGGATGAGCCAATATAATAAAAATGAACATCCTACCCAAATTTATTTATCTATTTAGTGTCATACCCATTGAACTTCCAAAAATTTCTTTACTGAATTCAAAAAAACCACAACAAAGTTCATTTGGAAGAACAAAGGATCAAGGATATCCAGGGAAACAATGAAAAAAAATACAAAAGAAGGGAGCCTTGCAGTCCCAGATCTCAAACTATTTTACAAAGCAGTGGTCATCAAAACAATTTGGTACTGGCTAAGAGACAGAAAGGAGGATCAATGGAATAGACTTGGGGCAAGTGACCTCAGCAAGACAGTATATGATAAACCCAAAGATCCCAGCTTTGGGGACAAAAATCCACTATTGGATAAAAACTGCTGGGAAAATTGGAAGGCAGTGTGGGAGAGATTAGGTTTAGATCAACACCTCACACCCTATACCAAGATAAATTAAAAATGGGTGAATGACTTGAACATACAGAAGGAAACTATAAGTAAATTAGGCAAAAACAGAATAGTATACATGTCATACCTTTAGGAAGGGAAATACTTTAAAACCAAGCAAGACATAGAAAGAGTCACAAAATGTAAAATAAATAATTTTGACTACATCAAATTAAAAAGCTTTTGTACAAACAAAACCAATATAACTAAAATCAGAAGGGAAGCAACAAATTGGGAACTATCTTCATAAAAACCTCTGACAAAGGTTTAATTACTCAAATTTACAAAGAGCTAAATCAATTGTACAAAAATCAAGCCATTCTCCAATTGATAAATGGGCAAGGGACATGAACAGGCAGTTTTCAGATAAAGAAATCAAAACTATTAATAAGCACATGAAAATGTGTTCTAAATCTCTTATCATTAGAGAGATGCAAATCAAAACAACTCTGAGGTATCACCTCACACCTAGCAGATTGGCTAACATGACAGCAAAGGAAAGGAATGAATGCTGGAGGGGATGTGGCAAAGTAGGGACACTAATTCATTGCTGGTGGGGTGTGAATTGATCCAACCATTCTAGAGGGCAATTTGGAACTATGCCCAAAGTGCAATAAAAGACTGTCTGCCCTTGGATCCAGTCATAGCACTGCTTGGTTTGTACCTCAAAGAGGTAATAAGGAAAAAGACTTGTACAAGTATATTCATAGCTGCGCTCTTTGTGGTGGCCAAAAATTGGAAAATGAGGGGATGCCCTTCAATCGGAGAATGACTGAACAAATTGTGGTATATGTTGGTGATGGAATACTATTGTGCTAAAAGGAATAATAAAGTGGAGCAATTCCATGGAGACTGGAACAACCTCCAGGAAGTGATGCAGAGTGAAAGGAGCAGAACCAGGAAAATATTGTACACAGAGACTGATACACTGTGGTGCAATCGAATGTAATGGACTTCTCCATTAGGGACAATGCAATGTTCCTGAACAATCTGCAGGGATCTAGGAGAAAAAACACTATCCACAAGCAGAGGACACATTGTGGGAGTAAAAACACCAAGGAAAAGCAACTGCTTGACTACAGGGGAGGAGGGGATATGACTGAGGAGAGACTAAATGAACACTCTAATGCAAATACCAACAACATGGAAATGGGTTCGAATCAAGAACACATGTGATACTCAGTGGAATCATGCGTTGGCTATGGGAGAGGTTGGGGGGGAGAAAAGAAAATGATCTTTATTTCTAATGAATAATGTTTGGAAATGACCAAATAAAATAATGTTAAAAAAAAGAATCATTTATCCACACTCTTACTCCTTACCTCCTACCTGCCTCTACCTCTTCTGACTCTAAGAAACACATACCTAGCAGAAGTTGGCTACTACTTCTTCTATAGTCTTATTCCTCCAAAACTTCTCCTTGTTGTTTTCTGTTGTCAGACTTTTAATTAAGGTTTTTCTTGGCAAAGATACTGGAGTGGTTTGACATTTTCTTCTCTAGCTCATTTTACAGGTGAGGAAACTAAGGTTATCAGGGTTAAGTAAGTAGCCCAGGGACACTCAGCCAGTAAGTGTTTGAGGTCAGATTTGAACTCAGGAAGATGAGTCTACCTGACTCTAGACTCAGCATTCTATCTATTGTACTACCTTGGTGTTATAAGCATCTCCTACTTGATACTAACAGCCCTGATTTTTCTTTTGTCAGTGTGATCTCTTAGAAAGAAGCTAGAACTCAGAAGGAGGAGTCGTTGTTTAGTTAATAAGTTGAATGTAACTCCTCATTATTCCTTTTGGCTTTTCTTAGCAAAAATTCTGGAGTGGTTTGCCATTTCCTTCTCCAACTTATTTTACAGGTGAGGAAACTGTGGCAGAGAGTGCTAAGTGACTTGCCCAGGGTCACACAGCTAGAAGTGTTTGAGACTGGATTTGAACTGAGGAAGATGAGTCTTCCTGACTTCAGGCCAGGCACTGTATTTACTCTGTTCAAATTTTACTGTGAGATGGATACTTGCTAGTTGTGGCAAGTCTTAAGCTCAGGTTTCTCAACTGCAAAATGGGGATTATAATTCCTGCTATATCCATCTCATTGTGTTATGAAGATTAAATGATAGGAGTGTATGTAAAGCATTTTGAGATCTAAAAATATCAGCTATTATATTTTTCCCAAGTAACAGAATATGAACGAAAATGTTCTGGATCATGGGCAAATGTTTAAGTGATTAAAGGAAAAGAACAAAAGGGTTTTTCTATGCAAGATTTAAAAAAAATACTGCAGATAAATATTGCTTCTTTCCTAAGAATCACTTTCTAGTTCTTTAAGAATTAACATAAATTCTATAGTTATATGGCCCAATTAATGAAATTTTATTTTGTGTCGGGCATCTATTGGCTCCAAGGAAATAGCTTAGCACAGTTTCTGGCACATACTAGACACTCAATAAATATTTGTTGACTAATGTGTTGGAGTGTTATCCAGTAGGGTCTAATGACAAAGCAATGTATTCTTGTCACTCCACTCAATAAAATGATGATAATTATAATAAACCTATTCATATAGCACCTTAAAGTTTACAAAGCATTTTAAGTGTTGTCTTATTTGATTTCAGTTCCATATTTCCAGTACATGTGCTTTGTTCAGAGGGACAAATTCTGAATTTGCTGAGACAAGACAAAAAAGAAATATTACCTGGGGGTAGAAATTTTGTTCCAGCCTCTGAAATATAGACTATTATCTATGGGCCCTAAAATATGTCTTTTCATCTCTAATTGCAATGATTCTTTGAAATATTCTCTGTGTTCTCATGCAGCCAACACAAATATATGGCTTGCATTCTTCTTCACACTGTATAGCTTTCCTTTCATGATTCAGGAATTATTTTTCTTCTGGGAGTCCTGTTTAATGCTCCAATCATTTATTCTTAAGAGGCCATAAAGAAAAAGAAGACTGTCTAAAAAATCAGAAGGTGGTGCCTGGCTTGGAGCTTTTCTTCTATAGAAAAAAATAGAGCCCACTTGTGCATGGTAACTTTCATTTGAGGAAGGAATAAAATATGACACAAATTTACCTGAAGAGCTTTGTAATGGGTAATATTCTGCAAGAATTCAAGTGTACACACACACACACACACACACACACACACACACACACACACACACCTTTTTATTTCATTCTTCTAATTAAAATCAGCCAGAAACCCAATGTAGAAGAGTCATAATATTGCAGTCTGGATTCATTTATCCTCAGGATAACCTGGCCCTCACTCCCTCAGGATGGCATTAACCTTTCTCTTGATTCAATCAAAGAGCTGGGCATGGATTTCTGTCTACTGTGGACTGAATGCACAAAGAATGCCATTAAACATTGTTCATCTTGTAGCTGAGTAATTAAGGAAAGCTTTAGAAAGAATAACAGGGTAAAGACATTCACTCTGATAGAGCAAGGAGGAGCTTATAATTTTATAATTACAAAAGATTACTCTTTCCCCTTTATCCTGCCTGAGCTTTACTTTTGGCCACTTAGAATCCTGGCGATAGAAGGTTAGAGCTTGAGGGTGGAGAGGGTGGATCACCTACTCCAACCCCCTCATTTTAAGGAAACTTAGGTTTAAGAGAGAGTTTGCTAGAAGCCATCCAGCTCAATAAGAAAAAGGAATGACTCTTTCATACAATGGTATGTCACCTGTAGATTTAGACAGCTAGAGCTTATTACTAGGTACATTAAGGATCTGCCACTTTTCAGTTCTAAGCACTGTTGATGGAAACTAGAACTACATTTTTATAGGGCTATTCCAGGGCTCAAGTAGAATTGGGGGGTACTGGGTAGAGTTCTATACTTGAAAATGGGAAATTTTTGCTTCAACTCTTGTATCTGACACTTGCTTCCTAGTTGTATGACTGAAGGCAAGTAACTTTATCTCTATGTTCTCTAGGCAACTCCATATAACTTAGATATCAAGTCAAACAATCAGGGCTTATTCAACTCATAAAGCCACTGGCCATTTGCTTTCCTAGTGGGGTGGTTGTTACTATTCCTAACCCTCTATGGGTAACTGTATTCATTGCTATTTCAGTAAGTGCCATCTTATGAGCCCCCATCAGTGTGTTTCCCCTTAACAAGGGTAATGAATTATGCCTGTGTTGGATACATGTGGCCAAGACAACTTGTAGCTACAGAAAGTTAATCCCTCAGTGTCCTTCCTCTCTTTAGAGGGGTCTTGCAAAGTTTGTCTTCAATTGCCCCACTATTCTGCTTGGGCCGCTCTTTGAAGGGCATGGAGTTTTTGCCAGATGGGTCAGTTTGTTGATAGGCTGTATCAAGCAGGTAACTTAATTGCTATGGTGGCTCTTTGCCACATTTTACTACTTTTGGACTTTACTGGGAAGCCACTAGGTATTAAATGCAAGTTAGGCCCAGGCTGACCACTTTCCAAGTGGGCAATGGATGCTGGAAGAAAGTTTGGTCACATCTGGAGCAGATTATGCCTGGATGGCCAGCTTACTTGACTATTCTCATCTCTCCTAGATGAGTCGATCTATTTGACTCAAAGGTTCTCTTCAGTGGGCAGCTGCAATCTTTCCCCACATTTAGCCACTGGCTAAGCTGATTGGTATTGCACTCTTCACCTGGAATGTCACCATGCTCCAGAGCTACATTAATTACCTTGGTAGTCTCTTCAAATACAATTAAAGTTTCCAAGCTTCCTTTTTCTTGGGAGCTGGGGGTGGATATTTTGTAGAAAGTTCCCCCCTTCCACTTTATGATGTTCTTGCTTTTTAGATGTACTAAAATATATTGTACACTTTGAGCTTTTACTAAAATCTCACTGGGGTGCTCCTCTTACAGAGGAGTTGCAGAGAAATTCTCACAGGAAGAGATTCCCCACAATGCTGAAATCACAGGTCATGGATTTAGAGAAAGTAGGGACCTTAGAGGTCTTCTAGTACAACCCCCTCACTTTACAAGAGAAGAAACGGAGGTCCAGACAAATTTAGTGACTTGATCAAGGACTCCAAATCCTAGACTCTTTCCATGTCACTATGCAGCTTCTTCCCCTTCACCCTTATTATATTATTCAAAGTATAATGCTCTCCAGTCTTCCAGCTAAAGTGTGACAACTTCCATGATGTTTTCATTGTCTTATGTCACTCTCAGTGTCTTCATCCCTTCTAAACACTGTCTATACTGCTCTTTTCATGTTATTAATCAGGAGACATTTATTGGGAACCTAATATGTGTCAGGCACAGCGCAAGGTAATGGGTATATCAATACCTGTTCTACCAGCTTCCCAAAGTTATTGTGCAGATCAAGTGAGATAATGGCTATAAAAATACTCTGAAAAATCAACCAATCAATCAAAAATGTGAATACTTACTATGTGAGGAAGCTTTGGGGAAATACCAAGAAGTAGAAAACATACTTTTCCCGTAATGTTTACCAAGTACTTAGGGGGATAAGAAACAGTCACATGAAGAATTAGGTAGGGGGAAGCTGGGTGGCTCAGTGGATTGAGAGCCAGGCCTTGAGATGGGAGGTCCTAGGTTCAAATCTGGCCTCAGACACTTCTTAGCTGTGTGACTCTGGGCAAGTCACTTAACCCCCATTGCCTACCCTTTACTGCTCTTCTTAGAACTAATACATAGCATTGATTCTAAGACAAAAGGTAAGGGTTAAAAATTAGCTAGCAGAATGAGGATGTGTCTTTTACTTATTTTGCATGTATCTTATATGTATTTATCTGTGTACATGTCTCCAGTAATAAAAAGTAAGCTCCTGGGGTCAGGGACTGTTTCAAGCTTGTCTTTGTATTCCCATAGAAAATGAATCATCCCCCTCTTTAGAGGCACTGCTCAGTTGGGGAGCAAGTGAACAATAAGGGTATATGAGTGTGATGGAGTTATAAGAAATGGTGAAAGAGATATTTTCAGAGAAACTTGGGGAGTTGTATGAACTGATATTCAAGTGAACAGAGCCAAGAGAAAAAAAATAAAAGTAACAACTTTGAAAGACTTAGGAACTTGGATCAACACAATGACCAATTACAATTCCAGAGGATTTATGATAAAACCTGCTACTTACCTCCAGAGAGATGATAGATAGTATGGAGTCTTAGGCATTTTTTCAGACCGATGGGGATTCTGGTTTTTTGTTTGTTTGTTTGTTTGTTTGTTTGTTTTTTGCTTTTTCAAAGGGGATAGGGAAGAGAGGAGGAAATAGGAGGAAAAGAATTTAAGCCTGAAAAAAAAATTTTTTTTAATTCCCCTCATCTTAAAACCAATGCCAGGCTATTGAATCTTTGGATTTATTTTCCCACATGAACTCTTATATAGTCAAGCCTCTTTTGTCTTTAAGATTCTTTCCCTTTTGAGTTACCATGATCCCACCTGACAAAGTAGAATTAGAAGACCTAGATTTGAATTTTGCTCTTCTATCATCTTCTATAGCATTTTCCACTTGTGTGATGTTGGGCAATTCATGTTTCTTCTACAAGTCTCATCTTCTGTAAAATAAAGGAACTGTATTGGATTATCCTTGAAGGTCTTAAAATTCCATGGACTTTGTATCAGTCACTATTACATTTCATTCAGTTTTTCTCTTCTGTCTTATATCTTGATTCTGTGCATTATGTATTAGATACCCTATATTTCATCTGAAGATTTAATAAACATATCACTTATGATTTCATTAGAGTTACTGTTGAAAATATTGAACAGCATAAGGCAAAGGATAGGTTCTTGGGGTATTTCACTAGGGACTACTTTTAGAGTTAACATGGATTAATGAAGATATTCAATACATTCAACCACTTCTAAAGCCAAATAATAGTACTATCATTTAGCCTATATCTTTCCTTATGATTTGCACGAACAGAGTGCAAGAAGTTTCATTAAATATTGCTGAAATTCAGCTATGATATGGTAACCAACAATCCCTTCAACTCATTTCCTAAATTAGATAAAATATAATATGGATAATATAAAGTACATGGAATCATAAAACCCTCAGTAATAATCTAGTTCAATTCTCATAGAGACTATGAATAGTGTTATTGTATCTTTAAGAGAGATAAGAATTTTGAGAATTAAATTGCCTCTTCTTAAGATTTTATATTTGATCTTTAACATACTGTAATATTATCTAGCCTCTGTAGGAGAGACTATTGAATTAATTGGGTTACTATAAAATCTGGAAAGAGAGGTAGTTCAGAAGATAGGCATCTAAGTGGTACTGGACCGAGTGAGTACCAGAAATGAAATAAAAAAAAGACATGAGTTCAAATTTGACCTAAACACTTACTAGTTGCTTGACCCTGGGAAAGTCACTTAACTTCTCTTTGCCTCATTTTCCTTATGTGTAAAATGAGGATAATAATAGCTTCTACTTCTAATGATTGGTTGAGAATCAAGTGAGATAATCGTTATAAAATACTTAGCATAGTACCAAGTACATAGTTAAATGCTTTATAAATGTTGTTATTATTATTATGATTGTTTCTATAGTCTTGGTGGAGAGGACTATTGAAACTGAGATTATACTATCACTGTGAATTTCCCTGATCTACCATTCTAATTAGTCTGAAAAAGGAAACAAAGTTAGTTTGGCCTGACTTTTTCTTAGTGATTATCTTTCCCCCCCTTAAGTATATCTATCTATCTATCTATCTATCTATCTATCTATCTATCTATCTATCTATCTATCTATCCATCCATTCATCCATCCATCCATCCATCTATCTATCTCACATCTTTTTAACAATAGAATTATATAATTTTGACAGGAATCATGTTGAGGTTCATAAGTCTCTAGTTTGATGGAATTTACTCTCATTTATAAATGGGCTAATATTCTTTCCATCTCTAGTCCTGTAGCACAATTTCTGATTTGCCCCATTTTTTAAAGATCATTAATAATAATTTAACCAATAATATTCCAAAGTTTTTATTACCAACACTAAGAATATAAAAATATTTTAATAATTGAAAGCATTTTTTGTCTTTTCTTTTGGACAAAGGATTTTGGATAAACACCCACAGCCTATTATTAATTTAGAGAATCTCAATTAAGGAGAAAGGAAGTCTTTAGATGCCCTTAGAATTCCCCTTTGAGGGGGGATGTATCTGTAGCAACTAGAGAGTTGGAGGGTAAGATGCTTGGGCTCCATTGAAAGTGATTGATTAACTGTGTGAATCTCAGCCAGAAGGCCTCTTTGCCTAAATTCTTTCACCACCTACCACTTGGCACTTCTGTACAGCCTTATCACTTTTGTTGTTTATAAGCAATCTAAAAGCCTAGAGATGAAAAGCACCATTGAGGTGTCGAGGGTTGTTATTATTACCAATTTTGTCCTTTTCCATCTGGCAACCATTGAATTGTTTTTATGTCCTCAGTGGAAGAGAGGGTGACCAGAGCCCCTTTTCTTTGAAGCTTTGTTTGTATGCCAGCATTCCTGATGAGATGACAAAGGCCATGCGCAATTGTATGAGTAGCTAGCCAGGGCTTGCCAAAGAAATGCTATTCATGAAGTGTTCAGTTGCAAGGGATCCAATCATAAAACAGGATCTCTTGGTGGCTGGGCAGAACTTAATACCATCAAAATTTAATTTAGATCTCAGATTTAGACAATACCCAAATTCAGGGAGGTATCTTTCAAAGCGGACAGTATAGTACAGGACTGGTCTAGGCATGCCTAGTTTAAATATAGTCTTCTGCTTTCCCTTCCATATGATTGAGGTAGCCTCCTTTAATTAAAAGTGGCAATTCTTTCTTTTTTGCCATCTTATAGCTATGTTTTTTTTCTTTTTTTTTCAGGAACTCCTGTCTGCTTCACTAAGCATAGAACAAATAATGGGAAGGGATTCTCCTTTAATGACTCCCTTTCTTTTACCCCTGACTCTGAGAAATGTTTCTCAATTGGGGTGGGGTAGGTATGGGCATGTTTTTCCAGTGGCAGGTGATCCCCTTAGTAAAGCTCAAGTTACAGTAGAAGCATCAAAAAAGACACAAACAAATAAGACTGGCTCAAAGAGGATCAAGGGAGGACAACTAGGGCTAGATTTATCAGTCAATTTTACTGGATTAGTGATTTTTATCAGCATAGGGGACTCAAAATAAGTAACTTCTTCTAGAAATGCTGATCAGCATCTTCTTGTCTTAGAAAATTGTCTGGAATACCAAGAGTTTAAGTGACCTTTTCAGGAGTACAGGCAATATGTTTCACAGGCAGGATTTGAACCAAGGTCTTTTTGACTTTGGCCAGCTCTCTACTCACCATGCCAAATTGCCTTTCACCATGCCATAATGTCTCTTCTTGCAGGACAATTCCTGAAAGGAGAGGTTTGAGGGACCCTGAGAAGGCTTCTTAGCTTTAAAAATAGTTCTACTGTGTCTTCTCTCCCCACTCACTTCCCTATCACCTGGCAGCTCATAGCTGAAATTCTACATTTTGAGTGATTATTTTCTCTTAAAATACAAGTAGTTTTGGAAGTGTTAAAATATTGTCACATTGATGTTAATTAGTTTATGAGATCCTTTCACCCAGAATAAGTTTTATTAAGAGGAAGAGGGTACAGAGAGCTCTCAATCTTGGGACACTAATAGAGTCTGCTTGAATGGAATCTCATAAGAATACTGAAGGACTCCCAAGCTTCTACAGAAGCACCACAGGAGGAATGAAGGTTGCCTAAAGGGGGAAGGAGTAGGATTTTAGAGATGAGAATAGAAATATTAGAATTTAGAGCAGGAAGAGATCTTAGAAGCCATCTTGTCATTGTTGTTTAGTCGTTTCAGTTGTGTCTGACTGTTCCTGACTTTATTTGCCATTTGAGGTTTTCTTGACAAAGGAGTGGTTTGCCATTTTCTTTTCCAGTTCATTTTATAGATGAGAAAACTGAGGCAAAGTTAAGTACTTTCCCAGAGTTAGAGCTAGGAAGTATCTGAGGCTAGATTTGAACTCAGGATGATGAGTTTTCCTGGCTCCATCCCTGAAACTCTATCAAGTATATCATCTTGATGCCCTGGGGACCACTTAATTTACTATAATGAAAAGAGTGAGATTTAGAGTGAGAGGAACTGACTTCATATGTCAACTCTGCCTCTCAAGGTCTTAGCTACCTCTTTTGTAAAATGAAGTGGTTGAACTAGATGGCTTCTTAGGATCCTTTTATCTGATTCTATGATCTCCATTTGACAGAGGAATAAAATTATAAACTTTGCCTACATAGTATTTTGTTCACGAATATCAATTCATTGCCTTGATACAAAACATTCTATGTCAGATGAGTTCCTGAGAAGGTAAGCCCCAAGTCAGGAGATTCTTAGGTCCTACAAGCTTAGGTTCCAACCATCATTAAGTTCCATTACTCCACAAATTCCCCTTTAGGATTTCAGCACCTTTAGCCATTACTGAGTAGGATTTCCTATTTGCTTTAGGCATTCAGAAGTAAAATATCCAATTCATATTCCCACTTTTGCTCTCATCCCTTTCCCCACAAACATCTTCTCTCTACCCTCTGCTGTCTACTGAAACATCTTTCAAGAAACTCCCATTGGTTCCATGAAGATCAACTCAAATCTTATCATTTACATGAAGATTTCCCATGCGATCCTCCTCTGGCTCATCATGCATTAATATTATTTACATATGACCTTGTATTATTTCTTTTCTATATATCTCATGACTCCTCAGCTAGATCAGACTTTCTTTGATGGTGGGGTCTCTGTTGTACATTTATAGTACCTCCTATAGTACTTTCCCTATAATGCCACTCAATAATTTGTTTTTAAAAATCAATAAACACTTATTAAGTGCCACTTTTATATCAGGTATTGTACTGAGTGGTGGGGATACAAAGACAAAAATAAAATGCTCCTTATTGACAAAGAGTTTATATTCAATTGGAGAAACAACATCTTTCTTACAAATAGTTTCTCAAATTACTCTCATGTCAATCCCAAGTTTTCTCCAGGCTCAATAGCATCAATTTCTTCAATCCAATCTTCACAGATCACGATCTGGTTATCCTTTATGATCCTTGTTGCCCTTCTCTGTTATATTCTTCAGCTTCCCAGTTTTATGAAGGACATAAAATCCTTAATTGACTGTTGATGGCTCCTTACCTTTAAGAGAGCAAGCAATTTCTGGGCCTTATTTTTGCCATCCAAAGTCCTTTCAGTTTAAAGCCTTGAATACTATCTGATTTCCTGAATTACACTTGCAAAGCCCTTTCATTAGTTTATCTAATCAGTAAACCTAATTAGTTTAATTAGTTAATTTGTTTCAGCATGTTTTGCTTCCACTCTTATTGTGCTTACAGTCATCTACTTTTTAGAGGACATGCTGGCCTCAGGAGGATTTGGACCCTGCAAGTTGTTAGGGGTCTGTTGGATCTTTCATTGTTCCTTCTTTCCCCTCTAAGGAAAAGTCTAACTAAACTGAGATGATCTCTGATACAGGTGAGTCAACATGTTAAGATTGCTTTAGGAATGGAAATTCCATAGCTTTCCTTGGAGACTCATTCCTAAGTGTTTCTGGGGACTTTTAAAATTAAAGAAATTATAGTAGATCTCATTTCTACCTTATTAACTGAAGGTACCCTTTCCATTATTTTCTTCCTACACCCATTGAAAAATGAAGTAGTAGATGTGTCCTGGAAGGCAGAAAACAACATATCTGTCTACTAATGCAGTTAAATAAATTTAACTTCATTTTCTTGTTATCCTCAACTGAAAAGAGTTGATTGCCATTCTCTTTATGTATGATGACCCTTGCTCCCTAAACTCTTTAAATAGTAGGTTCAATTTGCCTGATGTAATCCAAGTCAGGCTTTCTTCAAAGGCATCTGAGTATCTCTGTGGTACTCTGGAAGTAGCATATAGTTTTCTGGGAGAGGAGAGTTGCCGTAGTTCTTAGGTGTTGAAGGCTATTGACCTGTATCTATACCAGATAAACTGAAAGTTTAGAGCTGGGAAGAATTTTTGGCATTTCTCAGTTCAATATTTCCATTTTTACAAATAGGGAATCTATGGTCAAAGTAGTATTCCAGGGGGCAGCCAGCTCAAACAGGGCTTCAGAGAGCCAATTGTTAAATTTTCAGGGTTAGCAATCATATGTGGGAAATCAGTGATACTCAATGGAGGGGCTAGGTGGTGCTGGGGACCTTCTAGTCTGGGGAAGCTTGGGAAGACCTGAGTTCAAATGTGAATTTAGATACTTTCTAACTAAATGACCCTGGGCAATCACTGATTGTCTCACTTCAGCTATAACATGGGCATATTAATAGGAGCTACTACAGGAGGTCTTGGGTTCAAATCTAGTTTCAGATACTTCCTAGCTATGTGACCCTGAATAAATCACTTAGCCTAATTTGCTTAGCCCTTACTGTTCTTCTGTCTTTCTAAGATAATAGATAAGTTTTTATTTAATTAAAAAAATACTAATACTTCTCAGGGTGGTTTTTAAATCTTTGCAGCAGGAATTAGAAAGGGAAATTCCATTCAAAAATCACCTGAGACAATATAAAATACTTAGGAATCTATCTGCTGAGACAAACCCAGGAACTATATGAATACAACTACAAAAAACTTTCCACACAACTAAAACTAGATCTGAGCAATTGGAAAAAACATTAACTGCTCATGGGTAGGACGAGCTAACATTATAAAAATGGCCATCCTACCCAAACTTATCTATTTATTTTGTGCCATACCCATAAAACTTCCAAGAAACTGAATTAGAAAAAAAACTAACAAAGTTCATTTGGAAGAAAAAAAGATCAAGGATATCCAGGGAAATAATGAAAAAGAATGCAAAGGAAGGTGGCCTTGCAGTCACAGATATCAAAATATATTATAAAGCAGTGGTCATCAAAACAATTTGGTACTGGCTAAGAGACAGAAAGGAGGATCGGTGGAATAGACTTGGAGTAAATGACCTCAGCAAAACAATCTATGACAAGCCCAAAGATCCCAGCTTTTTGGACAAAAATCTACTATTCGACAAAAACTGCTGGCAAAACTGGAAGACGGTATGGGAGAGATTTGGCTTGGATCAACACCTCCTACCCTACCCCATGATAAACTTAGAATGGGTGAATAACTTGATCATAAATAAGGAAACTATGAGTAAATTAGGTAAACACAGAATAGTATATATGTCATATCTTTGGCAAGGGAAAGATTTTAAAACCAAGAAAGACCAAGAGTCACAAAATGTAAAATAAATAATTTTGAGTACATCAAATTAAAAAGGTTTTGTACAAACAAAACCAATGTTTCCAAAATCAGAAGGGAAATAACAAACTGGGAAGCAATCTTCATAACAAAAACCTCTGACAAAGGTCTAATTACTCAAATTTACAAAGAACTAAATCAATTGTACAAAAAAATCAAGCCATTCTCCAATTGTTAAATGGGCAAGGGACATGAATAGGCAGTTTTCAGATAAAGAAATCAAAACCATTAATAAACACATGAAAAAGTGTTCTAAATCTCTGATAATCAGAGAGATGCAAATCAAAACAACTCTAAGGTATCACCTCACACCTAGAAGATTGGTTAACATGACAGCTATGCAAAGTAATGAATGCTGGAGGGGATGTGGCAAAGTCTGGACATTAATTCATTGCTGGTGGAGTTGTGAATTGATCCAACTTTTCTGGAGGGTAATTTGGAATTCTGACCAAAGGGCGATAAAATATTGTTTGCCTTTTGACCCAGCCATAGCACTGCTGGTTTTGTACCCCAAAGAGATAATAAGGAAAAACACATGTGCAAGAATATTCATAGCTGCACTCTTTGTGGTGGCAAAAAATTGGAAAATGAGGGGATGCCCTTCAATTGGGGAATGGCTGAACAAATTGTGGTATATGTTGGTGATGGAATACTATTGTGTTCAAAGGAATAATAAAGTGGAGGAATTCCATGGGAACTGGAACAACCTTTAGGAAGTGATGCAGAGTGAAAGGAGCAGAACTGGGAGAACAATGTACACAGAGACTGATGCACTGTGGTACAATCAAATGTAATGGACTCCTCTATTATTGGTAATGCATTGATCCTGAACAACCCAGAGGGTTATGGGAGAAAGAACACTATCCACATTCAGAGGAAAAGCTGTGGGAGTAAAAACACCAAAGAAAAAACAACTGCTTAATGGCATGGGTTAAAGGGGATATGATTGGGAATGTAGACTCTAAATTAACATCCTATTGTAAATACCAACAACATGGAAATGGATTCTGATCAAGACACATGCAATAATACCCAGTGGAATTGCGTGTCGGCTATGAGAGTGGTTGGGGAGTGGAGGGAGGAATAGAAAATGATTTTTGTAACCAAGGAATAATGTTTGAAATTGACCAAATAAAAAAATTAATGTCAAAAAACCTTTTTTTGCATTTTAATCTGAATTAGATACATTTATTAGTTCTAATTATATGCATTTGTTTGAGTTAAGTCCACTTTTGAACTTTGAGTCTTTGTATAAACTATTCAACTTCTCAATGCCTCAGTTTCTTCATTTGTAAAATATGAGGATTGGCTTAGAAAATCTCTATAAGTCACTTCTAGTTCTAAATGTATAATCTTATGACATTTTGAACATGTCTTCAATACATGTTTTTTCTTTTGCTCACCATGTAAAATATAGCATGTAAGATTATTGGACTCTGTAGATCTGACTAGTCTCAGTTAATGGTCCAGCTTCTTTTCTGAAGGACTACAGAAAAACTAAGTTTATAGTTCTTAACTGTTGCTTTCCCAAGTTATTCCATTTATTTTTAAAGTAATTTGAAATAATAGACCTTGAGTAAATTTACTCCTTAATATCCTTTATGAAACCATACTAAAGCATCAGATAAGTCATGGAATCACAGACTCTAAAGTTTGGTAGAGGTCTCAGAGGCTATCTAGACTAGCCTATACACAAGCAAGAATCCAGTCTCAAAAATCTAGCACTTGATTGAAGATTTCTAGGTTATGAGAACATCCTAAAACATGAAGACCCCATCGTACCCTTGGAAAGTTATAATCATTGGAATATTTTATCCCCTTTTAGCAAGACTAAATTGTTCCATGTGGTGGTACATGCCTATAATATCTGCTATGCCTATAGTTGGCTTATCACTTGAGCTCAGGAGTTCTGAGCTGCAGAGTAAAACTAAAGCTAGTTAGGTACTTGCATTAAGTTCAAAACTTGTATGGTGAGTCCATGAGACCAGGGACTCATCAGGCTGCCAAAGAAGGGATAAATTAGTCTAGTTCATAAAATGGAGGAGGTACAAGCTTCTGTGACTTTTGGCAATGAAATTGGGCTTATGAATTGACAAGACTACTTTCTCTAGGGGTGATGATAGGGAACCTAGTCTCAAAAAACAAAACAAAACAAACAAACAAAAAAAAACCCAAGGACTAAATTTACTTCTTTGCAATTCCAACAGTTTTTGTAGTTCTGCCTTCTAAGATGAAGCAGAACCTGTCTCATTGTTTTTCCGTATGAACATCCTTCAGATAACTGAATATAGCAATCTTGCTTTTCCCTCATTTAATAAATTGAAATCCAATAGATATAAATGTAAAATCTTACACTTGTATACAAAAATGTCATTTTGCTGTTGTTAAATTGTTTTTTAATTGTATTTAACTCTTCATGACCCTATATGGGTTTTTCTTGGCAAAGATACTTGAGTGCCTTGCCATTTCCTTTTCCAGTTCCTTTTACAGATGAGGAAAGTGAGTCAAATAGTAAGCCCAGGATCACACAGTTAGAAAGTATCTGAAGCTGGATTTAAACAAAGGAAGATAAGTCTACCTAACTCCAGGTCTAGCATTCTATCCACTGTGCCACCAATTCATCCCAATTTCATTATTACAAGATGGCAGAGACATGGTGAGAGAATAGTTGTTATGAAAAAAGATCCTGGGGTCTTAGTGATGAATTAGCAATAGGATGTACCTGACCAAAAAAAAAATACATGATCTTGAGCTGCATTCAGAGGAGCATAGCTTCTAAGAAGAGGGAGCTTGATAGTCCCTTGATATTCCCATCATGCCCATTAATCAGTTGTTACTACTTGTTGTTACCACTTGTAATAATTTAGTCTCATTAATTCAGCTCAGATCTGTGCACCATGATTTAAGAAGGATGCTAGCAATCTGGAGAGTGTCCAGAAGAGGGTATTCAAGTTTGGGAGGGACCTTTGGTAACTATCATATGAGTATCAATTGAAGGGATGGGGTATAACTAGCCTGGAAAATCAAAGACTAAGGGATAACATGAAAAATGAGTTCAAGTGTTTGAAGGGCTTTCAGGAGCAAAGGAGGAAGCTACAAAGAGGACAAACTAGTCATGAGTGAAGGAAAAATCTGCTAACAATTAGAACTATCTTAGAATGGAATGATCTGTCTTCATAGATAATGGATTTCCTCTCCTAGGAGGTCTTCAAGCATAAGGCCAGGTGAACATTTTTAAGTATTTTGAGGATTGTGTGCCTGTGTGTGTGTGTGTGTGTGTGTGTGTGTGTGTGTGTGTATGTGTTGGACTAATTTTTAACAGAAGTACCTTCCAAATCTCAAATTCTATGATTCTGTGATCTCTTCCACAGGCCAACCATCCCTATTATTTCCAGTGTTTTTAATTACTTTTCAGATGGTCTACACTTGATCCCTGGTTGCCATCTTGAATATACCCCAGCTTATTGATGTTTCTAACATGTGTCATAGAGCACTTAGTAGAACACTTCAGTTGTAGTCTGTGCCTGGTCAATTAAAATCATTAGGGATAACAGTGTTCCTTACCATCTCTTAACTTATTTTTTATTTCAGCTCCCTAATCCTCTCCACTTTTTTTTTTTTACTTTCCACAACAAATATTAGTATCTTGGTCAGAGAAAAACAAAGCAAAATAATTCTGCATTTTTGTGTCATCCTTTCTTTTCTTTTCATCCCTGCCAAGCAGTGTTTCTATCTTTTGATCTTTCCGTTCTCCCCAAAATAGAGGGAAGAAAATGTTCTTAGTCTTTTCCAGACTTGGCAGACTCTCAACTTTAGAACTCCTGAGATAATATTCTTACTGGACTATGTTACACTATGGTATTTATGCTCCATTACTTGCCCCAGTTTCAATCTTTCCAAGTCTCTTTAAAATCTAACTTGATTGATGATTTCTCTGTGCATCCACATCAGTCTCTTTTGACAACGTCCTTTTTTCCACCTCATCAGAATTGTTTCTTATTGTATCTTTAGAATTTTATATTGAGAGTTTCCCATACCTCTTGTCCTGACTTTTCATATAAAGTTTTTTAAGTCATAGAATCCAAGCTGTTTATTTTTTGAAATTTGAAAGCCTTTTGAGTTCTTTGAACCTACTCTTCCCAATTGTAGAGTAAAATGAAAGTGAGGTGATGCTTAACTTTCCTCTTTCTCTATCACAAATTTTAAGATGCAAGGGTCACTTGTGCCCAAAGTTCCTATTATTTCTACTTTAGAAACTATTTCCCTTTTGTTTTTCCACCTTTCAAAGATTAAATATCCTAAAAGCAAGTAAAAAAAATAGATGCTAAAAGAGGGAGAGACAGAGACATCTACAGAAACAGAATGATAGAGAGATAGAGACACACAAACAGAGAAAAAAATTTGGCCTTTTCCCAGATAATCAGAATTTCCCATTACTACCTCTCTCATGCTTTTATGATATAGGATGTAGTAGTAATCAATTTTTTGAACTCTTTATTTCCTCTTTCTCTTCATATGACTTGCAGTATATTGTGATGATGATGTTTTTGTTTCTGCTTCTTTGACCAATAGACAGTTGTTGTACATCATGCTTCCACTCTCTGGTTCCTTAATTTCCTTTCAAATTCTTACTCTGTAATACTTTTATACCCTTGAATAAGGTTTATACACACACACACACACACACACACATATATATATATTCTACTAGGGGTCACATTTCCACTAGGTCTTGTCAAATACTTATTAGGTAAAAATTATGAGGGGGAGATTTATTGTAGGAGGTGATCTATTTTACCTTCTTATTCAAGAATAGTAGGGCAGTTTTCTTTGATTTCTTGTACTACAATGTCTAGGTTTTTTATCATAACTTTCAGGAAGTCTAATAATTCTTAAATTATTTCTCCTGAATCTATTTTCCGAGTCAGTTGTTTTTTTCAATGAGATATTTCATATTTTTTCATTCTTTTTATTTTTTTATTGTTTCTTGATGTCTCATGAAATCATTCCCTTCTATTTGCCAAATTATAATTTTTAAAGATTGAATTTCTATCATGACCTTTTGATCCTCCTTTTCCTCTACTTTTCATGTAACTCTTTCCTTCACTGTATTTTTGTGCCTCTTTTTCTAGTTGACTATTTTTGATTTTTAAGCTGTATTTTCTTTTTGTATTACTTTCATTTCTTTTTCCAATTTTTCTTCCACCTGTCTTATCTGATTTTTTAATTTCTTTTTGAGTTCTTCCAGTGCTTGAGACCAATTTCCATTTTTTGTGTGTGAAGTTTTGCATGTGATTGCTTGGATTCTTTATTGACACTGTGTCTTGCTTGATGCCTCTATAGAATTTTTCTATTGTTAGATGATTCTTTTGCTGTTTGTTCATTTTCACAGCCCCCTCACCCCTTTTTTTGCCTGTGAACTGGGAGTTCTGAAGGCTGATGATTCTATTTCCTCTGTTGATGATTTGCATTTCTTAGTACTTTGAACTACTTTGCCCTGAGGCTAAGGGCTTCACAACAGCACAGGCTAGCCTTACTGCAGACTGGTGTCAGGGCCAAGAACTTCAAGTGTGGGGTGTGGGATGCTCTTTGTCAGAGTAGGCAAGATCCTGGGATTCCAAAGCTGGAATATGGCTAGGCTCAGACTCTGGTGTTTTATGTGGGGGGTGGTTGGCTAGCACTCCTCTGTGTATAGTTTTGCTTCCAGTTCCCCCTTATCCTGTGAAAATCTCTCTGCTATCCTTTCAAATTGGGTTCAGCAGTAGAGTCCCTTTACTCCATCTTGCTATTGATTTTTGACTTTGTTGTTTTGAGGCACTTTTTAAAGGTTGGCTTAGAAGGATCCTCAGAGTGGTTTCAGCTTTTGCTGCTACTAAGCAGGCTTCTTTGCTTTGCCCTCTAAATTTTTTTAAATTAGGATCCCCACTTTATGTTATTTTATTATACATCCTTTGAACATTTGTGCATAGACATCTGTGGCTATGGGTGTTTTAAATTTATTTCCTGTTTTCTTTTGTTTCCAATAGAGGACCACTCTATTTCTTTCTGCATTATTAAGTATTCTCTATTGTACTGAGTTTGGTCATTTTCCCTCTTTCCTTTTTTCCCTTTTGGTTTAAGGATATTTAGGTTAAATTTTAACTTTTGCCAACTATTGTTGGATGCTATCTATCTCTGGCTAAGAGTTCATTATTTGTTTAATTTTAACCATGATTTGAAGATCCCAAACGTGTTTTTAGGCACTGACTTATTAGTTAACTGCTCAATTTCCCAATCTGACTTTCTTTTCTGGGTTTCTTTCCCTTCAATTTGTGGTAGTCAATCATCAATAGGCATTTAGTAAGTACTTACTACATGCAAAGCACTGTATTCAGTGTGAAGGACACAAACAAGTCAAAGAAAGGAATAATGAAAACACTATGTCCCCAAAGTTTTCAGTCTCTCACTCATGACTTAATAATCCTTAGTAATGTTTTCAAAATTCTATCTACTGTTACCACTTATGCAAATGAAAATCAGCAGAAGTGTGTTGTGTATTTAAAGGATGGTTAAACCAGTATAGAGAGAGAGGAGAAGAGAGGAGAACCTCCCTTCTCAAAGCAGAGTTCAGGGGAGACAGCTGAAGTTTAGGACTGGCTCAGAGAGAGGAGAAGGGGTTTTGAATATTTTCCCCCTTCTGCCTTCCCTCCTTAGTTAAGGCTGCTCTCCCAGATTCACTCTTGTCCCTCTTGTCACCCTCCACTACTTGAGACCAAAGGATCTCCCCTTGATCTGTTCACTCATATCTGTGAACTGTGAACTGTGAACATCTGTTCACAGCTTAGAGAACAGATAACTTTTAATTTCAACTCAATCAGGGTAATACAAAGAATAACTAGCAGGGAAATAATGGGAAAGGTAAGTGGGGAAAAGGGGGTCCCTGTCTCTATCTAAAACCCTTCTCCCTCCCTCCTCAAGTTTGGAGGGGACTCAGGCCCTGGTAGCCTGAACCCCTAGAGAGAAAGTCAGGTTGACTCACCCTGGGTTTGGCTGAGGCAAGGTTGGACAGAGATTAAAATGCCTTTTCTCAGATTTCTCTTCTCTGGGTCCCTTCAATTCTGAACTGTTTGGGGGAAAGATTTCTAGTCACAAGCAGGAAGAAGTAGGTAACCCTCAGGAGAAAGTCTCATTCAACCTTCTCTTTTTGGCTTCTCCTGACTGAGAGACCAACTCCTCTACCAATCAGGGACTTCTCCTCTTCCAGATTCCAAACTCCTGGAGCTCCTCCCCTGTTGAGGTGATCAGTTCCACATACTCTTCAGCCTGGCACTTTTCTTATGTGCCAGCCTCTGTCACAGTTGTAGTTGTCAAATTTGAGACATAGTATAAGAAAATACCATCAGATTTTCAGAGTTTACAGACTGGATAAACATCTTTATCTTTTTGGATGAATGCTTTATGGAATTTCCATAAAATACAAAAGAATGGGCTTAGTTAGCATTGGCCTTGAGAAGATAGCGACTCATTCCTTTCATTTCCATGCTTTCAAATGATCTCCTAATGATGCTATACAAAACCTAGAGGAGTAGAATTTATTCTAGATTGTGAAGAATCCATTCTCATTGAGGTTTAGTCCATGACCTTTATGTGCTTGGGGAAAGTAAGGAGGAAATCATCAATATGAAAAAGCCTATTTGGCTTTCCCTTAAAAAAATGGAAACTTCGAAATGCAAAAATCTTTTATTTGTAGAATGATTTATGCCATTCATAGAGCTTTTCATAGGCATACTTTTACTTTATTCTTACAATTCTTTAAGAAATATAGGGCAGAACTCTTCTGCCTTGGAACCAATATGCAGTTTTGATTCCAAGACAGAAGATAAGGGTTTTAAAAAAAGAAATATAGGGCAGATATTATTATTCCCATTTGATAGATGATAAAACAGTCCTTCCTAAGAATATATGGAGTTAGGGGAGAGTTCGTATTTGAATCAGTGTCTCTGAGGTGTTGATCTAGTAATAGTCTCATTACTATCTTGGTTTCCTGTATCTGTTGTGGCAAGTCAAACATGATTTAGAGTGTGAGGGTAAAAGTACACTACTATAAGCATTAATCATCACCTATGTTGTGACTGAATTTGAAATCAGACATCTAAAAAAAGCCAATTAAAATTTTAAAGTGCTTATAGGACTTTGGAAAATGTTATAATAAAAACCACACCTTTATCAAAATAAAATCTACTCCACAAATTTCCGGGAGTCATGAAGTTATATGAATTTGAATATGAAACATGAATATTTCTTGTAGTGAGATCACCAGCAGAGAATGCTCTGATAAATTTATTGAAATTGTTTACTCTTTTTCTAATATCTCCTGGAATCTTGAAACAAGTTCCTTTGTATTAGTCACATACAGTTAGAAATCATGTGGACAAATTCCTGAAGTCCATCCTCAGGGAAAACTCATGGTATGCTGGCATCCCAAGAAATCAAATCTAATTTCCCTGCAGAAAACTGAATTCCCCTATCCCCATACCTATGTCTTACTCCCCATTTTAATTACTACATTTATGCATTCACAACTTACTCTGGTCCAAATAAAATGTTATTGAACCAGATCAGACTATCCATGCCCCAGTGCTCTAGAGACAGTGTGTCCTGTAATAAAGTCCAAGATGATTATAACCATAGTAAAACTTGCAACAAGTTAGTGAATTAAACTAATTAGGCTTACTTATTAGCTAGACTAATAAAAGCATATTGAAAATATAATTTAGTGGTACATTAATTAATGCTTAATAATAATAATATCAACATTTTCCATTCTAAATTACTTTTTTAAAGTGGTTATTGTTTTTATACTACCTAGTTTTTCTTCTTTATTCCTACATTCTCCCTTCCCAGGGATAAATTATTTATAACAAAGTATTTTTAAAAATAAAAAGAGGAAAAATATCAATTCAACAAGACTGATAAAGACATTTTTAAAAAGCACTGTTTAAAATAACTTCTTCAACCTCATCTCTGAAAAATTGTTTATAATTATTTTTACATGTCAATTCAAATTTTAATAATAATTTTCTGTGCTTTTGTGATCTATGCTCTCTCCTTTCCACTAACCCCCCCCAGGATGATAGTTAATATGATATAGGTTGTACATGTGTTATCATACAATATATATTTCCATATTCATCACTTTGGAAAAGAAGACATATCATGTACACAGGAGCAACATTCCTGAAGGAAATAAAATGAAGAATGGTATGTTTTAATCTGTATTCAGATTTTGTCAGTTCCTTCTATACCACTGGATTGTTATCCCTTATCTATTGATCTGACAGGTAGACTATTTCAAATTCTCCTACTTTATATATATATATATATATATATATATATATATATATAAGTCATATAAGTCTTATTTCTAAATCATGTATCCATTTTCACTTTATATTGGCATATGGTGTGAAGTATTGATCTGTGCTTACTTTCTGCCATACTGTTTTCCAGTTTTCCCAGCAGTTTTTGTCAGATTTCTTTTTCTAAAAGCCCGAATCTCTCAGTTGTTAAATACTAGATTACTATGGTCATTTACGGCCACACATTGGGTAACTAATTGATTCCATTGATTCTTTATTCTATTTCTTAGTACCAGGTTGTTTTGGTGGTTGCTGCTTTATTATTATTTTTTTAAATTTTCATTTACTTATTTAATTTATTTAAAAATATTTTCCATGTTTCCATGATTCATTTTCTTTCCCTCTCCTTTTCCTCCCCCCATACCCCCTCCCAGTTGACAAGCAATTCCACTAGGTTGTACAAATGTTGTCATTTGATACTTATTTCCATATTATTCATTTTTGCTATTGAGTGATTTTCTTAAAGGCCTAAACCCCAAATCACATACTCATATATAAATGTGATAAGTGATGACATATGTTTTGCTTTTGCATTTCTACTCCTATAGATCTTTCTCTTAATGTAGATATCATTCTTTTACATAATTCCTTTGGGAGTGTCCTGGATTGTAGCATTGCTTCTAATAGCAAAGTCCATTACATTGGATTTTCCCCAAATCTTTTACTTTCTGTGTACAATTTTCTTCTGGTTCTGCTCATTTCACTCTGTATCAGTTCATTGAGATTCTCCCAGTTCATATGGAATGCCTCCAAATCATCAATCCTTACAGCACAATAGTTTTCCATCACAATTATATACCACAATTTGTTCAGTCATTCTCCAATCTGTGGACACCCCCTCATTTTCCATTTTTTTGTCACTTCAAAGAGTGAGGCTATAAATATTTTTGTACAAGTCTTTTCCCTTATTATCTCAATGAAGAACAAACCCAGCAGTAGTATTGCTAGATCAAAGAACAAGCATTCTTTTAAAGCCCTTTGGGCATAATTCCAAATTGCCTTCCAGAATAGTTGGATTAATTCACAACTCTACCAGCATTGCATTAGTGTCCTGATTTTGCCATTTATTAATTTTTTATAATATAAATATGTTTTTATAAAAACATTTATTATTTTTCTTTACTGTCATATTGGCCAATCTGCTAGGTGTGAGGTGGTACCTCAGCATTGTTATGATTTGCATTTTTCTAATTATGAGAGATTTAGACCTTTTCTTGTGCTTATTGATAGTTTTGATTTCTTTATCTGAAAATTGCCTATTCATGTCCCATAACCATTTATCAACTTGGGAATGACTTGATTTTTTGTATAATTAACTTAGCTCCTTATAAATTTGAGGAATGAGACCGTATCCCATTTTCTTATGTTTCTTCCTCTGTGTTTTTATCCTGTCTCTGATCAAGTAATTTGGCATCTAACCATTGCCTCCCTTATTCTGCCCTCCTCTCTCTCCTGTCTCTTATCCCCTACCTCTTCAATTTCCTTATTGGGTAATTTCTATTTTCCTATTGGGCACATTTCTATATAAAACTCAGTGTGTATATGTAATCTTCCTTCTTTGAACCAATTCCAATGAGAGTTAGGTTTAAACATTGTTTGCTACCCTCTTCATTTTCCTCTCCATTTTAAACGCTCTTTTTTGTATGTCTCCTTTATGTGAAAAAAAAAATTCCGTATTCTCTCTTCCTTATTCTCCCAAAGTATCCCTCTTTCTCCTCCCTTTATTATTATTATTTTTGGAGATTATTCCACAATAAACCACTCATACTTATGCCTTTTGTCTATATAAACTCCTTTTAATTGTCTTAATAATGATAATGGTCTTAGGCACTACTTGTATTATTGTATAATATAGGAATGTAAACAGTTTACCTTTAGTGAGTCTCCTATGATTACTTAACACAAGTGAATCTTTCTGACTTAGAAATTGTGAATGCAAATGGGATGAGATCACTCAAAAAATAGAATTCGATAGAAAACTGCATTAGAAACCAGAATCCAAAAATATGTAGTTAACAAGATACACACTTGAAATAAAAAGACACACATGGAGTTAAACTAAAGGGCTAGAGCAGAATCTAATATGCTTCAGTTAAAGTAATAAAGACTGGGGTAGCAATTATGATCAAAGTAGTAAAAGTAAAAATACATTTAATTAAAAGAGATAATCAAGAAAACTACATTATGTTAAAAGGTACTATAGACAATAAAGTAATATTAAAATGTTTATAGACAGTTTCTCTGATAATAGCCTCATCTCTCAAAGATATACTAAATGTAGAACAAAGTCAAATTTATAATTATAAGAGACATTCCCCAGTTGATAAAAGGTCAAAGGATATAAACAGGAATTTTTTTTCAAAAGAAATCAAAGCTATCTCTAGTTAGAAGAAAAAATGTTCTAAATCAATATTGATTAGAGAAGTACAACTTAAACCAACTCTGAGATACGACTATCAGAAAGGCAAATGCTGGAGGGGATGAGGGAAAAATAGATACTCTATTGAACTGTTGATGGATTGGTGAACTAGTACAATCCTTTTGAGAACAATGTGGAACAAGGCCCAAAGGACTACAAATGAAAAGATTGAAATAATTTCTACTGGTAAGGAGTTTATATTCTATAAAAGGATACAATAGACATACACACACATATTTTTGTTTGTTTGTTTGGAGCCATGTTGGAGCTGAAACTTTTGGTGCTGGTCTTGCCTTCTACATTGAAGTGCAAGCTGCTTGAGAGCAGGAACTGTCCTGTTTTATTTGTATGCCCAGAATTTAGCATAGTGTTTTTCAAATAGTAAATGCTTAATGGATGTTTTATCATTCATTCATTCATTCATTCATTCATTCATTCATTCATTCATTCAGTTTGTCTTCATCAGTAAAAAGAAAAAAGGTGAATCAGATGATTTTTGACTTTGTATACATATCTATCTATTAATCTTTGACTTCCTGGCTAAAACAAATTCAATTAAATGGAGATATTTGAACAATAAAATAGCCAATTATATATAATAGCAGCTATGCATAAATTGGCTTAGAAAGGGAAAGTTGGAGAAAAGTTTAAATTTTCTTGGGACTTGTAAATTTTGATATCTCTCAGACTTGTGAATGTTAAAAATTTCCCCATCAGGGAAATTTTAATTGGAACAAATTCCCTACTGAGAAACATTTCCCATTTTGATGTGAGAACTCGCCAGGATCAGAAATGGGAGGACCTCTACTCCACCCGTACTTAAGACTGCTTTAGGGGAGAAAACTCATTGCTAAACAAAGAAAGTACTTGGATCCATGCTTATGGTGGGGCAAGGAGTTCTTTGAGCCAGGCCTGTTTTTAGAATTGATACAATGAGATGCTAGGTACCTAAAGGGTTGGGCAAGTTTTCTCTTGATGAGATTAGTTGACTCAGCTGTGTTTTCTCTAGTTCAGACTTACTGAGGATCTTGGTGAACACAGCAGCATTTTTTCTGATTCAGACTTACTGAGGAGATTGGTCGACTTAGCAAGAATTTAGATGGGCAGTCCTTTGGAAAGCATCTACAGTGATTGGTAGATGTAGGGACTTAGGGGAGGTGATATGAGAGAAAAACCCCTATATAAGAAAAAGCAGAATCTCTTGAAGGGATATATATATATATATATATCCTTTTGGATATATCCTTTTGGAGAATCTCTGATGAGGATCGCTTGGGAAGAATCTCTTGAGAGAGGCTCTGGAGAAGGGAAGCTCTTGGAGGACAATCTCTAAGGATGTCTCCCTGGAGCTCCTCTAAGGGGACTCTGTCTCTCTGGAGGCTCTGGAGAGAGGCCCTTTGGAACAGTCTCTGGCTGGAAGGCTCTCTAGTGAAGTTAGCTGAGATGGAGCTGGCCTGGTGTTACTAGAATCCTTGTTTAGTCAGACCTTGTGGTGAGTGTTAAAAAAACTGACTGATTTCTCTTTTAAGACTCAGGTCTAGGCCATATTGGCTTGAGGCCCTTCATACTTATTCCTTTCTTACTCTTTCTCTCTTTCTTTGATTACTCATTGTATTGTTAATTAAAATCTCTATAAAACCCAATTGACTTGGGTATTTGAATAATTGGGAATATTTCCCTGGCAACCACCTTATATTTGATTTAAAACCCAAGACACTGTAGTGAAACATATTTCTGTGGTCAAATTTACCCACCCTCTCTTATATATATCACAATTTATATCTTTCACATTTAACTCACTACAGTTTAAGACCTCAACCATTTTAAATCTCACAGACTTCCCTTATCCTGTATGATCCCATGAAGTGCTTTTAAAGTAAATATTTCTGCTATCTGCCAAAGCTTAGTCATCTTTGCTCTTCAGGGCTATGCCAAAAATGCCATGCTTTAGCCTCTTGAATCCAATCAGAATTCCTTCTCCCAATCTGAGATATCTCTTTCTTTGATACCAGCTTATGATGTAACCTAATCTCTCACACAATGGCTTTTGTTGATTCCAGGAGGAATATAGACCCTGTTCATACTTAATTCTGATTGATTAAGTCAAAAAAAATGCTCTCATCTAGTCACATTCCCAGGGACAAATGAGGCAGTTTCAAATCCAATCACATATGTTATACACAAGTTTAATAATTTCTTTCCCAAATATCATTTACAAAATTCTATTATCTGCCATGGCTGGAAAATAGAGTATTCTTTATTGGATACTTTAAAAGTTATAAAATAGTTAGAATGCAAGAGAGTGTTCTGCACATGAATATTCTACTTAACACAAGTGAATCTTTCTGACTTGGAAAGAACCTCAAGTCTCCTCATGCTTCAGGGTTATACTTATGATGCCCAAAGTGAAGGGGGTAGCAATCCATACATATCTGCACTGACCCTTTATCTTACCCTGGATGCTATTTTTAAAAACTAAAACCTGAACTTGTTTTCTTGCCACCAGCCCACTTTTTAAATTTCCTCAGCCCACCTCCAAAGTTAATCCTCAGTCTTAGCACCTTGTCCTGGGGATGAAAATCATTTTAAGGGATGGGTGAAAATTCATCTCAAGTCACAAAACCTAGCAATTCCCAAACCATGCTTCACATAAGCCCTCTATATAAACATCAGAACCTACCTTCAGTAGGCAACTTTCTCCATGTCCTACCCTCTTGAATGCCCCTTTCCCATATATTGCTTAGTGGTGGAAAGATAACAAGATCATTTGTTTTGAAATTCCTTTAGCAAAATCTTCTCACAGGAAAAATGAAGAGAAAGAAAGTTGCCTTTTTCCCTTTCCACTTTCATTGTGTTTTTGCTCTAAATAATAATTAAGCTAATGCCACCATTCTCTTGGGTAGGAAATGATAACCAATTCTATACTACCTCCTTTCTTGGTCACTATTGTTATCAAGATGAAAGTCCTTGAGGATAGTTATGGTCTCATTTTTGTCTTTGTATTCCAAACCCTAGCCCAGTGCTTGATTCATAGTAGATACTTGATACTACTCCTACTAATATTTATATAGTACCATGTGCCAGGTACTGTGCTGATTTTTATCATTTACTGAAAAAAATATATAAATGGTCAGTTTCTTCTGAGTGGTGGTTAGTGGAGACTAAAGGTATTAGGCAAACTAGCATTTTGAACCTTCTCATATGTGGAGACTTGCTTTTATAATAATGTAATAATGTTAATGATGATGATAGCTGACATTTACATATTGAATTAAAAATTTTAAAGAGCTTTATAAACATTACTATTTTTTCTCCTTACAACTCTTTGAATTAGGTGCTTTTACTGTCCCCATTTGATAAGTAAGAAAATTGAAACTCAGTGAAGTTAAGTGATTTGTCCAAGGCTATGTAGGTGGTGAGTATCTGAGGAAGGAGTTGAACTGACTCCAAGTCTTTCTGACTCTACTTTTAAGAACTCAGTTGCTCCATAGAATTTGACATATCATTAATGGAAAAAGCATATAAATATAGGGATAAGTTAATTTTTTTTCTTGTGAGGAATACTTGAACTTGATTGGTTATAAGACAATTTCAGTAGGCATTAATAATGACTTTTAGTGTGGTGAGTTCCAGATATTCAGAGCTGCTGGAGCTTTCAAGCTTGTCATTTGACTTCATCTAGAAAAGAACATAGTGAACATCACCCAGGAGTTTGACTGTTTTTCTATTCTTGTCTATTTCCCTAAACTTCCCTTTCTTTCTTTGATTTCCTTTTGAATTAAAGAAGATATTTAATGTGATTTTTTGCTTTCTAGAAAAACCTACCTTTACCTTTAAGTAGATGTCCATTGGAAAAATAATGGAGAAACAAATGCATTATGTGTACACTACTTTTGCTTCAAGTATCTGTCTCAGAAGTGCTTACTGGTTCATGAATCATCATTCTTCTCCTGAAGAAAAAAAATGGCTATCTTGACTTTCCAGAGAAACTGTGGCATAGAGATGTAGGTGGCATGCCTTCCGTTATTCAGTTTCTTTCTGACAGATTGATGTCTAGCATCCAAGAGACTGACTCTCAGTTTACTCTCTTTTCTAGGTACCACTTTTAAGAACTCATTAAAAACATGGATGTCAAAGTAAATCCTTGAAACTACACATTCAGAAAAAGTGTAATATTAATGGATTATCTTCTTATATATTTAGCAGTCACAATATACTAGATTCAGTACTCTCCCTGCTCCATTGGGGTTGTCTCTCTAGTGAGAAGGGATCCAAGGAGATAATACTCATTTGTGACTTTGATTCTGTCTTTACCTTTCTTTTCCAGAATTTTGTTCCATTGATAATTCCATCTCTCCATCACCATCATTTTCCTCTTATCCATGCCAGAAGTGCCTGAAAAACATGAGGAATTCCTCTATCGGATGAAAGAATTAGGATTGTCATGGGGAGAGAACTGTGTAGGTGAACTATGACTTTTCATTCCTTTTTCTTTTTTTCTCTTCAGCATTGTCTGCCTCTGAAATTTGCATGGAGTTGGATCCATGCACCAATATCCATGTAAACACAGACATACATGTGGACACACATAGACATCATGCACAAAAATATATAAGCATAAATACAAACAGCACTATGAAGCTAAAGTTTCTTGAATGTAGGGAAATCAAAATTATACCCCCAAAAGTTCTTTCTCTTATCCTTGAGACCACCTCAATTTTTGATCAATTATCTTTCTTTCCCTTTACTACAAAATTTCTAAAAGATCAATTTATGCTATCAGACTACTTCTTCTCCATTGACTCACTACTTAGTCTCTTGTAATTTAGTCTCCAGCACTCTACTGAAACTACAAAATCACCAGACTTTTAATTTCCAAATGTTATGGTCTTTTCTTAGCCCTCATCTCCCTTGACTTCTCTGCATCCTTTGACACTCTTGTTCACCTCCTTTTTTTGGAAACTTTCTCTCCTCTTGACTTTCATCATGGTGTAATGGGAAGTAGGTTGAACTCAGGTAAAAGACGCTTTGATTCAGATCTTGAGTGTGACATTTACTAGCCATAGACCCATGCATGGCAAAACCATTCTCAGAATTTCAGTCTCAGTGGAAATTTCCTCATTGCTTCTGAACTCATAGGATTATTGTGAAAATCAGAAGATATCAAGTATGTATCAACCTTTAAATATTCTCAAAATGTCAGGGATTTGATGGCTGTTTCTCTATCCTGTTCCTCCTCCTAAATGTACAACAGTTACTTCTCTGGCTGTACTACTTCATTATCCTCCTTTTTTGACCTGTTTTCTTTTTTTCTCCCTCCCCTTGTGATTTTATCTTTTACTATTGCTTTAATGGTGTGTAAATCCTCCCAGATGTTTAAATTTAACTCCATTCCTTCTCCTTAGCTCAAGTCTCACTTCTTCATCCTTAACATCCACTCTTCTGCCTCGGAGCCAAATTACAGTATTGATTTCAAGACAGAGGGTTCACACCTGGTTCACACAGTTAAGAAGTATCTGAGGCATGATTTGAACCCAGGACCTTCTGTCTCTAGGCCTGGCTCTCAATCCAGTGAGCCACCTATCTGCACCCTGCCTCCTTTTAAAAAGTGTATCATAGGGGGCAGCTGGGTAGTTCAGTGGATTGAGAGCTAGGCCTAGAGACAGGAAGTCCTAGGTTCAAATATGGCCTCAGAAATGTCCCATCTGTGTGACCCTGGGCAAGTCACTTGACCCCCCATTACCTAGCCCTTACCACTCTTCTGCCTTGGAGCCAATACACAGTATTGATTCCAAGACAGAAGGTAAGGGTTTAAAAAAATAGTGTATAATAAATATAACACAGTTCCAAAACTATCTTGTTTGCTTGTATTTCTAAACTTCCTTGTCTTCATCAAAAATACTTCTTTAATGCTCTTTTCTCTCTTTTCTTTTTTAATGAAATCATTAGTTCTTTCCATTCCACTGCACTCTAAAAAAACAAAAATCCTTCCTCATAACAAATAAACATAGTCAAGCAAACAAACCTACACATTTGTCATTTAACATCTGAAAATGTATTTCTCATTCCGTCCCACTCGTCTATCACCTTTCTAGTTTTTGGAACTTTCCTGTCCTATTCAGTTTTATATGGACATATCCATGCCCACATATACAAATGTACACACATGCATACATACATGCGTATCTCTATATACACGTTTTTTCTGTTTTTATGTTAAAGCTATATGTCAGCCACTATGAAACTGTAATTTCCCTGATGGGAGGGATTACATCATTTTTCAACTTTTTATTCCTTCTGACTAACACGGTACATTGCTCATAGTATTTCTTGAAGAATTTTTGTTGAAGGGAATTAAATATGCAACTGGATACTACCCAGACTTCCCTTAGAGGTACCTATTGAGTTAACTGTTCCTTTCATCCTCCCCATGAAATGTCATGCAGCAAGAATAGGTGGGAGCCTGGAAGCTGGCCAACCCAGGCCTTGCCTAAGCCAGGGCAGCTGTGCCTTCTTGTCCCTACGCATGTCCCTGGCTCTCACTCAGGATGTGGACTTGTTTCTTCATCCAAGTGATAAAACTTGACTCGGTGTGCTCTAATTTGAACATTTTGCTCCGTGTCATTCTGATTAAGAAGCATTTGTTCTGAGAAGCTGATCGTTTCACATTGTTATGCCTGACACTAAGCAAATGCAGTTCCTGATTTTAAGAACATGCTATGGAGACATGTTGAAGTCAATGCAAATGCCTAGTTTATGCAGCAGGTAGGGTAGAGACATTAAACTAAGACAAGCTTGTATTCTAGTCTCTATTCAGACTTTGACATGCATTACTTGAGGCCGAATGAATGTCAGCAAATAGAACAAGGATTAGTAAAGTCATTAACTAGGGTGACAGGGGCTTCTATTGTCAACTACAATAATTTATTTCATTACCATTTATTAAATTCATTGTTGCTTGTCAGAGATAATGTTCTTACATTTTATGCATGTGTGTGAGTAAATTTTACACATTTATTCAAGTATATTTGTTGAGTACTTACTATGGATATAGCTCCTTGCCAGGGAAGTGTTGGTAAATATTTAACAACTAACTCTGTAAAACAACAACTTCAAAATAGTTATGGCATACTTTTAAGTTTAATCCACACTGTTAACATTTTCTTTATCACCCTCTTAATTCTAGAAATCAACAATGCTTCTTGCTCTTGGTTTTTACTACATTTTGGTCACAAGTTTGCCAGATACAATTTTTATTAATTTAACATTACTTTAAATTCAAAGATTTTTAGTTTAGAGGACAAAATTTCCAAGCAGTAGTATCCCATCATGCTTTTTTGGTCATCTCTACCAAAAGATTTTTTGAAGTAGCATTTATATAAAGTTTGAACATGGAAATGTGTATTTTAAAAAAGATTTTTACTTCAATTTAAAAGAGGATTTAAAAAAAATGTTTTGACGATGTGCTATACTTAGCTCAGTAACTAAGAGTTGCACATAGAGCTAAAGGGACAGAAACAGAAAGTGATGTCTGAAATGGAAGAACAATCAAAACCATGACCAAAAACAAAGTCTAGGAAGCCTAGCAAGAGACAAAATTGGGAGTGTGATTATACAGATCTAGTTCTGAGGTAACCAATGACACTATTCTTTTTTTTCCTTTTAAACATTTTTTTATTTGTTCATTTTCAAACATTATTCCTTGGAAACAAAGATGATTCTCTTTTCCTCCCCCACTCCCGCCACCCCTCCCCTAGCCGTCGACGGGCGATTCCACTGGGTATCACATGTGTTCTTGATTCGAACCCATTTCCATGTTGTTGGTATTTGCATTAGAGTGTTCATTTAGAGTCTCTTCTCAGTCATGTCCCCTCAATCCCTGTAGTCCAGCAATTGCTTTTCCTTGGTGTTTTTACTCCCACAATTTGTCCTCTATTTGTGGATAGTGTTTTTTTCTCCTAGATCCCTGCAGAATGTTCAGGGACGTTGTATTGTCACTAATGGAGAAGTCCATTACATTCTATTCTTTCTATTCTGGAAAAGACTACTATTTGGCTAAATTGACTTTTTTGGTAAGTAAATATTTACATGTACAGCTATATGTAGCTGACTTCATCTTTAGGCTTTTTCACTTTGATTTAGCTGAAGAGCCCATGCCATTCTTCACATAGCACAAATTGTCTTTTGGTGGCAGAGTTGTTATTCAGTTCTTTCAATCATGATTCTTAATGAGCCCTTATCCAGCTCATTTTAGAGATATGGAAACTGAGGCAGAGTTAAATGACTTTCCCAGGGTAATACCGCTAGAAAGGGTCTGAGGCCAGATTTGTATTCAAGGAGATGAATTTTCATGACTCCAGACTCCAGACTTCCTGACTTCCAGACTCCAGACCTGGCACTATCCCCTCTACCAACGAATTGCCTCCTAGCTTAAGTGGCAAAAAGAAATAGCAATGTGTTTAATATTATCTAATATTCCTTATTTGATTCCTCCTTATTACATGATGTGGGACCTTATTCATTATTTTGGCTTTAAAAATGTAAGACTTGTCATGATTCCTGGGTTAACACTTTCTTTATCTTTAATATGAGGAACTTTGAGGATCCTGTATAGTGCTAATATTCTATTATCTATGATTTCTGTGATAAATTATAATAAAGACTCTTAATCAGAGTAAGAATTTATTATCCTTTTGCCCAACTTCAAACAGAACTCTTAATTGTTGAACAGCTGATAGTTGTTCCCAGAAAAACATTATCGTAAGTTCCATCTTTGAACATATATCTCCCTTTTTCCCTTTAATGAAGTTATATCATCTATTTGTAGGAATGGATGAGGTATTAAGGACTTAAATACAGGCAAATTGCCAAATTTTGTTGCTTCTGCCTCTGTAGAGTCTCTCAAATCCTTACTATTTCTACTGCCATAATTCCAGGTCAATTGCTCATTCTTTCTCCATTTGAATTTTCCACCAGCAGTTTCAACTCATTTCAAACCAGATTCATTATCATTGTCATCTTTCCCTCCAAATTTATCACTCTTCTTCATTTCCCCCTTTCTCTTTATGGTACCACCATTCTCCCAGTTCCCATTGCTTAAGATGTTAGTATCCTCGATTTTTCCCCTTCCTTTGACTCTATATCTAATCATTGGCCTATCAGTTCGGATAACATATTATCTTCTCTTCTGTTTCATTTGAATGACTACCATCTTATGGTTTCATTCCTCCTTATCTCTTATCTTGACAATTGCAGTAATCTTCTGATCAGACTCTTTGCCTCCAGTTCACTTTGCTTATGCTACAATCAGATCAATCTTCCTAAAATGTAATTCTCATTATGGAATGCCCTTGCTCAAAAAAGCCTTCACTGACTCCCCATTGACTAATTTCAAACTCCTTAGTTTGGCATTTAAGAACCTCCATACCCATGAAATTATAACTATCTTTTAAGCCTGAAATCCATATTCTCCAGGAAGTATTTCTTGTCCATCTGCATCAAAAGTGAGTTCTTTTCCCTCTGAACTTTTATAGTGTCTTATATGTATATCTTCTGTCACAGCCTGTCAAATACTTTCATAGATATCTTTTCTTAATATCATAGATACCGAGCTAGGAGAGATGTTAGATGCCATCTATGTTAAATCCTTCATTTTATAGATGAAGAAACTGAAACCCAGGGAAGTAACTTGCCCACAATCACACAGGTAGTAAGGGGGAGCCAAGATTTGAACTCTGGTTTCTAACTAAAAAGTCAGTACCCTTTTTATTGCTCCTTAAACTCAGGAATCTTGTTTTTGTCATTTTTATATGCTCCATAAAGTTCAATATCTTGCATATAATATATTCTCAAATATTTTTGTTGAATTCAGGGAGGATATCTTTTAATACTCTTTTAAAGAGTTTTGTTTAATTATCAAAGAACCAAAATTAGAACCATACAAGAATCTAAAATTTTATACATTCTTACATAGTGAAAGAGAAAAGATTACTACCTCTCCAGAATTTCATTATCCTCAAGGGCCAAATAATAAAAAAAAAGAAAAAGAAAAAGTTAGGATCTAAGTGAGTATGTAGGTTTTTTTTAAAGGAATAAAGGTAAGGGAAAGGAAAGAAGACAAGGAGGGATACAAATGATGTTTGATAGGGATCTAAATATGCCACTTTCACATCAAGAAAATCTAAAAGAAAGAAATAAAAGAAAAATAAAGGCCTTTTGAGAATTTGATTTAGTATAAAAATGATATACTGTAAATCACTGAATGGTAATGAGAAGGAGAATAAATAAGTCCAAGATTTTTGCTGGATGAAAAAGAATGATCACAAGGTGATAAGAATACTGTGGAGTAAGGAACTCAAACAATTGCAGAAAAATAAAAAAATATTAAATACATTTTTGCAGAGCAAAATATAATAGCAATTATAGTCAAAGGAATTTGAAGAATGGATTCAAAATTAAATGGAAACTAAATAATATTTTCATAAATAATAAGTGGATCAAAGAACAAATTACAAAACCAAAAAAAAACCATATTAAACTATTTTTGTATAGTTGGTTAGCTTATCTTTTTTTAATATTTAGCTACTATGCCATTAAGGAAACATAATTAACACTGATATAATTCCTTACATTTCCTTTAAGCATAGTATGATTTCCTTATTTATCTCTTTTATCTCCTTTCATATTTGTTTTACTCTAGCCTTATCTAAGATCATGGTTGCTTTTTTATAACTTTTGGGATTCAGTTGAATAGCTTCTTCTCTAATCACTCAAAATTATTTGGAGCTAGAATTAGAACTCTATGTCAAGCTTCAGCCTATGCTACTTACTATTTGTGTGACTTTGGGCAAGAAAATTGACCTTAAAATTGGCCTCAGTTTCCTCTTTTGTAATATGATGGAGTCATCCATCATTATGGAGTCATAATGAATGATTTGAAAGGCCCACTCTAGTTCTAAATCTATAACACTATGAATAAGTCATTTCATTGTTCTTCAGCCTCCAACTTAGACATATTGGCACAAATATAAGGTTTACCAATTCCTTTTCTCTATGTGTACATTGAAATGGATTTATGTCTACTTTCTTGTCAGTGGTTTATTCTTTGACAATTAACATCCATTTATTATAACTAGGACACAAAAGTCTTCTTAGCAGTTACTGTAAGCAAATAATGACATAATTTTTTAAAGCTCATTACAATATATTTCACAGGGAACCAAGACTGTAATGAACTCTTGCTAAAAAAGAACATAAATGCAGTAACTTACCAGGTCTTTACTTTAATTTAAAGATCATCATCAGCACTTCTGTTTACTACTTATTCTTTCTTCAGTTATCTTTTCCCTTAACTGAAATGTTGGGCTGGTGAGCTATGTTAAGGTATTATGGATAATTTAAGTAGGAATTGGACCAGGTGACCTTCTTTGGTCCTCTCCAGTGTTAAGATTCTGTGATTCAAGCTATAGTTAGATCTTGAATCCCCTTATGAGGGAGAAAATTCTTTTTACCTTCCTCTTGTTGATTTGTTCTCCCTCCTGGGATCCATTTCATTTCCTGTAACCAAAATGCACAGATAAGATCTAGTTTTACTCACTCCTTAGGCTATAACAACAACAATAATCTTACATTGATATTCTCTTTAAAGTTCAGAAAGTCTTCCATAAAATATCTCTGTGATAGAGGTAATGTAGGTATGGTAACCTCGTTTTAGAATTGAAGAAGCTTAGGCACAGAGAAGCCAAGTATGTTTTAGGGTTCATTACAACTAGTGAGTATCTGACACAAGTTTTGAATCCAGTTTTCCGAAGACCAACATTCTTTCTACTATATCCTTTAGAGGAAGCCTGAAAGGTCATGTGTTCTGGTCATCTACCAAATACAGTGGTCCTTTCTATAGCATCCCTAACAGATAGGTGGTTAGTCTATATTTGAACCCTTCTATTGATGCTGAATTTAGTTTGTCTATTAATATTTGCAAGGAGGTTTCATTGAGTATATACTCTATGCAGAACATACAAAAGATCTAAGAAGGTTTAAAAAATAAGATATAATTTAGACATGATCTATTCCCCCTAGGAAATTATAGTTTAATCAGGAAGACATAATGCAAGAACCAGTTAAATTCCACTGCATATCTTGTCCTTTGTGGGTTTTGTGGACAGTAAGAATACTAGAAATTGAGAGGGGAAAATTAGATAGCCATTATGTGTCGGAGATAAGACTTGGACCCATGTCTTTCCAAATTGAGGTCTCACTTTCTATAACCCCTCCATCCATGCTAACTCTCAAAATATTTAAGGCATAGTAAATATAGGACAAATTAGATCTTTATCATAAATTATATTAAATCCACTTTAATAAGTATTTATTGAACACCTACTACTTGCAAAGTACTGTGCTAGGACCTAAACATACAAAGAGAAAGTTTTTTTTTTTAAATCTGTTTTCAAGGAGTTTCCATTCTACTTGGAACTCTAAATGTAAACAGATATGTAAATAAAAGATAATTTTGATGAAGGAAAGATCAGTAATGACAAGAACAATCAGTAAACACTTTGGTGGGAGGGAGGATCATAGTTGGGGTTTGAAGAAGAATAAAAATTCTAAGATAGCTTAGGAGGGCATATGGAACAGCCTGAACAAAGGCAAGGAAGCAGGATATTGAAAAATGAGTTCAGAGAACACCAATAAATTGTGCTTGATAGGGGTAACAAATCAATTAATAACGATTAATTAACCAGATTAACTGGGGAAGACACCCAGCATAGTTAAAATTTTCTTCAGGGAAAGCACGCACTGAAAAGATCTGGAAGAGGGGCCTGCCACGGAAGGCATTATTGGTTGGGATTCTGTAATGGATGGTATCTTGAGGGCATTGGACAACTGAGTGTGAAGGGAGAAGGACAGGTGAAGTGAATAAACCATATCTGGTGAGGTACCTGGGCAATTTAAACTTCTGTCAGAACCTCTTGGGCTTTCCCCTGTGCTTCTCTTCATAGTAGCTCTGTTGTTTATAAAATAGGTCATGACTAAAAGACCACAAATAATGCTATTCAATGAAAAAACCAAAAGCTGTAGTTTTTTTAATTAATGGGAACATTGTTCTAAATATATACTCCTGCCTAAGGAATAATCTATAATTCTACCTTAAAAAATCCAACAATATGCTTCCTGAGAATTCACCTGCCTCTCACTAATATCAGGCTCATGTTTTTTTCTGATGCACCCTGGGTAATGGAGCATTCACTCTTGCAATTTGCAGCTAAAATAGGCCAATCTGAAAGGTGATCAGCAGGGAGACAAAAATTCACATGAGCTTTAATTTTTTTTTCACTAGAGGAAAATGAATCCAGAAAACTTCCCTCCATCTTTGACTTGTAATATTCCTATCTCAAAGCAATGCATCTTCAGGCATTTACTTACTTTGCCCCAGGTGGATGGGGAATGAAGTGAAGCTTTTTTGCATAGAATTGTGGGAAGGAGAGCTAATAGATATTGTTTGAAGTTAAAGAAACACTAAGCTGCCTGATTGATTTTTGTGTGCTGTAGACTGGAGGGGGCAAGATTAAAATTTTACGCACTCCAGGGGCAGCTAAATCTAGTAAATATTGCATGACTGTCTTTCCCATCCATAATTCAAAAGCCAAGTCCAAAATGACAAAAAAAAAAAAATCTCACCATGGACAGCTCCAGCTCCAGGCAGAATAGTACTGATTAGAACCAGAGGTGGACTGGAGGCTTTGTTGACTGTAAAGGTTGAAACACACCTGAGGTCTCTCTAGTCATTAATGGAGAGGAGAATGGAATAAAGCAGATTGTTGCTAGTGAGAAAATAGAGAGTTGCCTCAAACCTTGGCCATGTGCCTTTCCTAAAGGATAGAACAAGTAGAAGGATTATCTTCCCTTTTTTGAGAGATTTCAAGGATGGAGACAGCATTTAAGTGACATTGCAAATTATTCCTGAAAAGGAGCAGCATGGAATATGTAAATGACAGTACATTTGGAATATTTGGAATCTGTGTTGAAATTCCGGATATGCTACTCAGCTCACTCCCTTTGAGATCTTGAATAAGTTGATTTTCTTTTCTGGGTCTCAATTTCATTCTCTGTGATAAGGATATTGGACAAAAGGATTTTTAAGTACCTTTTAGCTTTAAATCCTCTGAATTGAGGCAAATTGATCCTCAAGTACAGCTAATGCATTAAAGGAATGGAACCCACATCACTTAAGTCTGGAATGCATCACATCCCCTTTGGCAGTAGATTTATCCTCCATTTCATTGAGTTCACTTTATTTTTGAGCACCTCTCTGTGACAGTCACTGGGAATTCAAAGACAAAAATAAAGTAGGCCCTGCTCTTTTGGAGCTTACAATCAACTTGGGCAGAATGAGGGATGATATGGAAGGAGGGAAGTGGGAAAATACTATTACTGGGGATATCAGGAAAGGCTTTATGGAGGCAGTAGTACCTAATCTGCACCTTGAAGAAAGCTAAGAGTTCTGAAAGGCAGAGGTGAGGAGAGTAGACATTCTAGGTATGTGAGAGTGCCTATTCAAAGGCAGAGAAGTGGGAGAATTTTCAAGGCACTCATTTTGCTCTTTTGCACTCCACCATAGAATGCTCTTTTTTTCTCACCTATGCTTCTTGGTTTTCCCAATTTTCTTCAAGACTAAACTCAGTTTTCACCTTATGAAGTTAAAATTTAGGGGACACTGAGGCAGAAAAGAAAGGGACCAGATTATAGAAGCCAAGTAGGAGCCAAGTTTGGGGATACTTGTCTTTGAGTATCTTCAGAGTGAGTGTGGACACAAGGAAGGCCTACCTCTTAATATAAGTCAAGTGTTGCAACCCCAAGTCTCACACTAGGTTCAAAACTTTTGTATTGGCCTAAAAGTGTATCAATCCATCCTGGATTGGCTTTTCTTTGGCTCTGTGCAATGGCTCTTTTGTGTATATCTTGTCCTGGCATCAGAAAGAATCATTAAGCAAAGTCCCATAATTTATTTAAATAATTAGTGGCATCATTTTTATAGTCTCTAGCTTTTTTGGGTTATGCATTGGCAAATGTATCTTAAACTTATATTACTGAAAAGTCAAAAAGTTAAAGAAAATCGTAATGCTGGGGACATGTGCTTCAAATATAACAAAGGAGAGAAAAAACACTGAAATAGTATATTGCACATGCAAGAAAATATAATAAAAGTCTTTAAAAAATTCAAAAATGTAGCTTATAATCATTGACACACTGTGTCAGCTAAGAAAATAAAGATTACAAGGCTTTCTCACCAAAAATGAGATCCATTTCCTCTTAATATCTGGCCATGATCACTGTGAGTAGAAGGCAAATGAATTGAAGAAGGTTAACAATTTTTCATTTTTTAAAAAATACAGTAGTACAAATATGTAGTTATCAAAATCCCCAAAATTCTCAATAGCCCAATTAATTACAATAGCAAACAAACACACTTTCATATTTCACATAAGTTGCTGTATGGCATTTTTTAAAGCCTATGAATTGATGGATATTTGTCACAATTTGTACAAATGTAGCAATCTTTCAACCTTGGTATTTAAACATATTTTTTTTAAACAAAGTAAAACTCATCTTGGGTTAAGAACAAAATCAAGAAATCTATATATTATTCTGGTGCAAGTAAAATAATGAGCTGAAGAGTATAAATAAAGGGGTGCTCCTTTTTTTGGAGGCTTTTTAGGGATACAAATGCCCTGAGATTAACTGCCCCAACTTCCATTCACATATTTAGAAATGCGGGAAGGTTGGAGGTTATAAAATGTATTTCACTTCAGCTACTGTAATGGGCCTTACCTTGTGGTAGGGGCAGGCAAAATAACCAGAGATTGTTAAAAAATTTTTTCCAAAAATCATATTTAAACAACCCTTAAAATCAGTTGAGATATTTAGCATATTAAATTTTCCAAAGGTTGTTATACAATTATAACCAGTCCTGAAGTCCATCTATGTGATAATTTACAAAGTCAAAATAGAAAGGCTGTTTTTTTTTTCATATGGGCTTAATTACAATAATATTTGTTCAGCACAGTTATAGGGGAAAAACAACAGAATTTCAAAACTCAGTACATTCAAAATAAATTCAGTCAACCTTCAGTGTAACAGAATATTGAATCCAGTAATATATGAACTTAAAATCACAAAGTTAAATCTTAAACAAAAAATGCAATAGAATACAGAGATTTTTATAAAGCATTGGAGTCTGAAATGCCTTAAAATCATAACCTCCAGACTTTAAAGTTCCTTAGGTGTTTTTTTTTGTTTTCTTTTAATTAATTATCCATTTAAATGTTTATTGACTGAAGGCAGAGTAGTAAGGGCTAGGCAATGGGGGTTAAGGGACCCGTCCAGTGCCCCACAGCTGGGGAGTATCTGAGGCCAGATTTTAACCCAGGACCACATGTCTGTAGGCCTGGCTCTCAGTTCATTGAGCCACCCATTTGCCTCCCCAAAGTTGAATCTTTGGGCTGAATCTTTCTTCTGGCACACAGGTGAAATCAATGAAATTACCAGAACAGTCAAAAGGTATTCTTTTAAACAGCCCATTGCTATTAAGTTCCTGTTTGAAAAGGTCTGTTTCTTCTCTCTCCCCTGCTATGAACCCCCTGTGGTCAATACCTCCAGCCACGTGGAGGCTTAGCCTAAGGGAAAATTACCCGTTCTCCTTTCCCTCTCGTCTCTCCCCTCCACCCACATGGCCAATACTGTTACCAGTTGGTCGAAATGAGTCCTGAGCAATCTGCTCCAAGGATCTGGGTGATGAGCCGGCTGGTGTCAAGCTCTTGGGTCTGGGGCTGGGGTGATGAGCCTTCTGGGTCAGAGGCCAGATGGCTGAGAGACAGACCACCGGGGTGAGCAGGTCCGGGAGCTGGAGCACAGACAAGCAGGGCCGGGAGCCTCGGGCACAAGGTGAGAGGCCAGGAGCAGAATCAGGAGGCGGAGAGGGCTGCAGGCAGGAGCTGATCAAGATGGTTTTCTAAAAAGCATCTTGGAGAAACGTGGCTTAAAAAAATCATTGTCTAGGCTAAAAAATTTGAGAAGTTCTCATCCAATCTAGTGGTCGCCAAAGAGTAAAGATTAAAATTTTAGGGGAGACTGAGGCAGGTAGAAATTAGTTTCTCTCTGCAAGGAGTAGTATATTTTATTTTTTTTAATTTTATAATCTTTTATTTGATCATTTCCATACATTATTCATTAAAGACAAAGATCATTTTCTTTTCCTCCCCCCACCCCCTTAGCCGACACATGATTCCACTGGGTATCACATGTGTTCTTGATTCGAACCCATTGCCATGTTGTTAATATTTGCATTAGGGTGTTCTTTTAGAGTCTCTCCTCTGTCATGTCCCCTCAACCACTATAGTCAGGCAGTTGCTTTTCCTCGGTGTTTCTACTCCCACAGTTTGTCCTCTGCTCATGAATAGTGTTTTTTCTCCTAGATCCCTGCAGATTGTTTAGGGACATTACACCGCCACTAATGGAGAAGTCCATTACATTCAATTATACCACAGTGTATTAGTCTCTGTGTACAATGTTCTCCTGGTTCTGCTCCTCTCGCTCTGCATCACTTCCTGGAGGTCATTCCAGTCTCCATGGAATTCCTCCACTTTATTATACTTTTTGCACAATAGTATTCCATCACCAACATATACTACAATTTGTTCCCCAATTCCCCAATTGATGGGCATCCCCTCATTTTCCAATTTTTGGCCACCACAAAGAGCGCAGCTATGAATATACTTGTACAAGTCCTTTTCTCCATTGTTTCTTTAGGGTACAGACCCAGCAGTGCTATGGTTGGATCAAAGGGTAGACATTCTTTTATCGCCCTTTGGGCATAGTTCCAAATTGCCCTCCAGAATGGTTGGATCAGTTCACAACTCCACCAGCAATAAATTAATGTCCCTACTTTGCCACATCCCCTCCATCATTCATTACTTTCCTTTGCTATCATGTTAGCCAATCTGCTAGGTGTGAGGTGATACCTCAGAGTTGTTTTGATTTGCATCTCTGATTATAAGAGATTTAGAACACTTCTTCATGTGCTTATTAATAGTTTTGATTTCTTTATCTGAAAACTACCTATCCATGTCCCTTGCCTATTTATAAATTGGAGAATGGCTTGGTTTTTTGTACAATTGATTTAGCTCTTTATAAATTTGAGTAATTAAACCTTTGTCGGAGGTTTTTATGAGCATTTTTTCCCAATTTGTTGTTTTCCTTCTGATTTTAGTTACATTGGTTTTGTTTGTACAAAAGCTTTTTAATTTGATGTAGTCAAAATTATTTATTTTACATTTTGTGATTCTTTCTATGTCTTGCTTGGTTTTAAAGTCTTTCCCCTCCCTGACATGTATACTATTCTGTGTTTACCCAATTTACTTATGGTTTCCTTATTTATGTTTAAGTCATTCACCCATTTTGAATTTATCTTGGTGTAGGGTGTGAGGTGTTGATCAATTCCTAACCTCTCCTACACTGTCTTCCAATTTTCCCAGCAGTTTTTATCGAATAGTGGATTTTTGTCCCAAAAGCTGGGATCTTTGGGTTTATCATATACTGTCTTGCTGAGGTCGCTTGGCCCCAGTCTATTCCACTGATCCTCCTTTCTGTCTCTTAGCCAGTACCAAATTGTTTTGTCTATTTTGTTTGTTTTTTCAAAGTACCAGCTTCTTGTCTTATTTATTAAATCAATAGTTCTATCACTTTCTATTTTATTAATCTCCCTTAATTTTTAGGATTTCTAGTTTGGTTTCTGCTGGGGGTTTTTAATTTGGTTGCTTTCAAGTTTTTTTATTTGCATTTCCAATTGATTGATCTCTGCTCTCCCTAGTTTGTTAATATATACACTCAGGGATATGAATTTACCTCTGATTACTGTTTTGGCTGCATCCCAAAAGGTTTGAAAGGATGTCTCACCATTGTCATTTTCCTCGATGAAAGTATTAATTGTTTCTATGATGTCTTCTCTAACTAAAAGATTTTGGAGTATCATATTGTTTAATTTCCAATTAGTTTTTGATTTGGTTTTCCATGTACCATTACTGATCATTATTTTTATTGCCTTGTGGTCTGAAAATGCTGCATTTATTATTTCTGCTTTTCTGCATTTGTGTGCCATGTTTCTGTGACCTAATGTATGGTCAATCTTTGTGAATGTGCCATGTGGTGCTGAGAAGAAGGTGTATTCCTTTTTATCCCTATTTATTTTTCTCCATATGTCTATTAATTCTAATTTTTCTAAGATTTCATTCACTTCTTTCACCTCTTTCTTATTTATTTTTTGATTTGATTTATCTAAATTTGATAATGGTTGGTTCAAGTCTCCCACTAATATGGTTTTACTGTCTAATTCTTCCTTCAATTCTCCTAGTTTCTCCATTAGAAATTTGGGTGCTATATAATTTGGTGCATACATGTGGATTAGTGATATTTCCTCATTATCTAAAGTCCCTTTTAACAAAATATAATTACCTTCCCTATCCCTTTTGATCAGGTCTATTTTTGCTTTGGTTTTATCAGATATCATGATTGCCACTCCTGTCTTCTTTCTGTCAGTTGAGGCCCAGAAGGTCTTACTCCATCCTTTAATTCTGACCTTGTGGGTGTCTACCCGCCTCATGTGTGTTTCTTGAAGACAGCATATGGTAGGGTTTTGGCTTCTAATCCATTCTGCTATTCGTCTACATTTTATGGGTGAGTTCATCCCATTCATGTTCAAAGTTATGACTGTCACTTGTGGACTCCCTGGCATTTTGATATCCTTCCCTGATTCTAACCTTTCTTCTTTGGCTCTACCTTTTAGTCCAGTGATTTACTTTAAATCAGTCCCCCTTGTACTTCCCTTTCTACCCCCCCTCCCTTCTTATTCCCTCCCTTATTTTCCCCTGTAGTCTTTTTAAAATTCCCCCCCACACACCCTCTCCCTCCCTTGTACTGCTTCCCTCCCCACCAGTCTGTTTTTTACCCTTCTACTCCCCTATAGGGGGCAAATCTATTCTCTTCCCCAATGGATTGGATTGTTCTTCCCTCTTTGGGTCAGTTTCAAAGTATGTAAGAGTTAAGTATTTCCTATCTCCAACCTTTTTACCCTTCCAGTGTATCGGTGTTTTCCCCCCTCCCACCATGAGCTTCTTTGTGACATATAAATTTACCCCCATTTGTTTTTTTTCCCATTTCTTTTAGTCATAACCTCTTTTCTTTTTTAGCTTTAGTCATGTATATATACATATATATACATACACATGTATATGTATTTATGCATGCATATATCTATATACCTATTTATGTCTTGTCATTTCATCCTATACAGCTTGTCACTGTTCCCTCTGAGTGTACTTCTTCTAGCTGCTCAGGTGATAGCAATAGTTTTTAAGAGTTGCCAATGACCTCTTTTCTTATAGGGATACATATCATTTTAACTAATTGAGTCTCTTAAAAATTTGTTGTTGTTGTTGTTTTTCCCCTCTTTTTTAATTAATTACCTTTTCATGATTCTCTTGAGTTCTGTGGTTAGACTTCAAATTTTCTGTTCAGGTCTGGTCTTTTAGTTATGAATGCTTGGAACTCTTCTGTTGTGTTAAATGACCATACTTTCCCCTGTAAGAATATAGTCAGTTTTGATGGGTATTTTCTTCTTGGTTGTAGACCTAGTTCCCTTGCTTTCTGGAATATCGTATTCCATGCCTTTTCGGTCCTTCAGTGTGGATGCAGACAGATCCTGTGTTATTCTCACCGTCTTTCCATGGTATCTGAATGGCTTCTTCTTGGCAGCTTGCAATAACTGTTCTTTCATCTGATTGTTTCTGAATTTGGGTATAACATTTCTTGGTGTTGTCAGTTGGGGATTAAATACAGGAGGTGATCTGTGGATTCTTTCAATCTCCACTTTCCCCTCTTGTTCTAGGATCTTGGGACAGTTTTCCTGGATAATTTCCTCTAGTATTATGTCCAGGCTTTTTCTTTTGTCCTGGTCTTCTGTTGGTCCAATTATTCTTAAATTGTCTCCTCTTGAATGATTTTCTAAATCGTCTGTTTTGTGAATGAGATGCTTCACATTTTCCTCAATTTTTCATTCTTTTTGTTTTGTTTTATAGTGTCCTGCTGCCTTGTGAGGACACTTGATTCTAGTTGTTTTACTCTGGTTCTTAAAGATTGGATTTCATCTCTGGCTTTTTGGGCATCTTTTTCCTTCTGGTCTGATTTTCTTTGAAGATCTTCTTTCATTCTCTTTATCTCGTCTTTCATCTCCTTTGCCTCATCTTTCATCTCCTTTGCCTCATTTTCCAACTGGATGATTTTGGCTTTCAGGACACTATTTTCTTGTTTTAATTCAAGTGCCTCTGTTTCCAGATGACTTATCTTAATTTTTAAGTTCTTTTCCCAATTGTCTTCAGCATCTCTTAGTTGTGTTTTGAGTTCTTCCACAGCCTGTATCCAATTTGCTGGGATTTCTGGTTTATCGTTTGCTGATCTCTCCTCCTCTGTTCCATTTGCTGAGTAGTAGCTGTCTATTGTAGTTTCTTTCTTCTGTTTCTATTGTTTGTTCAAATTCACCCCTTCTTTACTCCCTGTATTTGTCTGTGCTCTTGTTCCTCTCATTTTTTTTTTGTTTTTGGGGGACTTCTATTAGTCTCCCCTCTTGGAGCTTTAACAGAAGATCTCTTGGTGTAGTCTCTGGGGGAGTGTTGTGGGGGTTTGAGCTTTCCTGTCCTCTGGAGGCTTTTGATTGGCTTAAAGTCCAGCAATCAATGAGGATGGATGGGGAGCCTGGGCTTCCCTGCGTTCTGGAGACTTTTGATGGGATTGAGTTCAGCTTAGTTGGGCTGGGTTTACTCTGAATTTTAAACTTCCTGGATGGCTGGAGCAAATATGGAGGATCTCCAAAGCTCTGGCCAGGCTGCCAGGGCTATGCTCCTTCTAGGCTGCCATCTTGATTTTGCCTGTAGGTTTCTGTTTTTTTCAGAAGACCCTGCTCTCTAAGGGGGGAGGTGCATGGCCTCCTTGTGCTCTGAGGGATCCTGATGGGATTTTTTTCAGCTGGTTCTTTCAGAAGACCCTGCTCTCTAAGGGGGGGGAGGGGTCATGGCTTGCCTGGGCTCTGAGGGCTCCTGATGGGATTAGGTTCACCTGGTTTGGGCCTAATGACCCCTGAAGCAAAATCCTCCTCCTCCACAATCTGTGTTGAATGCCTGGAGACTGGCCCAGGTTGTTTTCAAGGTAAGCCCTTCACCAGCCCTGAGGTTTTTGTTCTTTCAGAAGCTCTGAGGGATTCTGATGGGATTAGGTTCAGCTGGTGTGGGCCGAATGATTCCCGAGCCAAAAAAAGGAAGGAAAAAAAAAACAACCTCCTCTTCTACAGTCTGTGTTGAATGCCCGGAGACTGGCCCGGGCTAATTTCAAGGTAAGCTCTTCGGAGCAACCCTTTTGCCAGCCCTGAGTTTTCTGGCCTTTCAGTAGCTCTGAGGGTCCTGATGGGATTGGGTTCAGCTGGTGCCCTAAAGCTGAGACCTCCCTTGAGACTCAGATGGAAAGAAGCAGCCAGGGGGCTACAGGCTTCCCCCTTCTCTCTATGTTTCCCTGCCATCTGTGTTGGGATCCCCGGAGACTGGCTCAGGTTGCTTTCAAGGTTAGTTCTCAGAGCCCTGAGGTTCCCGCTGCTGCTGTGGGCTCAACACTCTGGGTTGGGGGTGATGGGTCCTGGGACCTTCCTTCTGCCTGCCCCTTAGATCTGAGTGATCTAAGGTTCTGGCTTTTGGGGTGCGGTACCTTTTGATCCAGGTCCAGGAGGAGGGTTCCCCAGGTCTATCCTGTTGTTCAGCTTGAATTTCGGTGTCCTAGGAGCACTCTGTTTGCGATTGGTAAGGAAGGGTTTCAGAGGTCTGAACTTTCGCTGCTTCTAGGCCGCCATCTTGTCCGGAAGTGAGAGTATTATATTTTATGATGTTTATTAAAGATTAAGGATTAAAGAATAGACAGGATAAGAAACACATCTCTAGGCCAGAGTGGCCTAGACAAGATAATCTCACATCATGGAAGAGAAGCCTCTGCTCCAAAACGGAAGTCCAAAAAGAGACCACAAAAGCTTTTGTAATCAGGTTAAATACCTCTTCAATCTCGGCCCAGGTGAGATTACAAAGCAATCTGGGGAAGTGGAGCAAAGGCTTGTGGGGATTGAAGTCCTGGATTCCAATCCATTTTTTACAGCAGGAAGTCCTTCTGAGACCTATAGCACTCCAGACGTTTATGCCTTCCCTTTTCAGATTACCTTATATCTCTTCTTCATTATTATTCTGCATTACCCTAAGCCCAAGTCTCAATGCCCTAGCATTGATATTCCAGGTGAGAGAGGGCCAGAGTGGTTAAGAAATTTGCCTAATGTCACATAGCTAGTAAGTGTTGGGGCCAGGATTTGAATTTAGGAACCATTGCTGCAAGTTCAGTGCACTTTTCACTTTGCCATTCTGCTTTCCAGTTTCTTGATTCTCGCCTAAATCAGTGTTTTTTTTTTTAATAATTTGCTTTCAAAATCTTCATCTTGTTCAGAGCAGACACTGGCAAGTAAGGTAGCACTTTCCTTTTAACACACTGAGCTCATATCATGTGTTTTTTTTTTAAACCCTTATCTTCTGGCTTCAAATTGATACTGCATTCGTTCCAATGCAAAAGAGAGGTAAGGGCTAGGAAATTGGGGCTAAGTAATTTTATGAGATCAGATATGAACCCAGGTCCTCCTAACTCCAGGCCTGGCTCTCAATCCACTGAGCCACCTAGCTGCCTCTTCATGTGTTTTTATAAACATCCATTGCCAGCTCAGACTGGTAAAATCTTATTAGTTCATACCATTGTTTGTTTGTTTTTTACCTTAGTGTCCAGAGTCAGCATGTATTATGTTCATAACCACAGTTCAAAGTTCTTTGGATAGTAACACCTATTTCTTTGTACTATGCAAGAAATCACTTACAATCTGATACAGCAAGTCATCGTTTGGGCCCATTTTCTTTCTTTGTCTCAAAGTTATCTTCTTTCTAAGGAATAAAACTTGAATCTTTAAGGATCACTTTCTTTCTTATTGGCTTAGATCATTTCTCATATTCCTCTGTCCTTCAATTCTTCCTGGCAAAACTATCCAGGAACAACCAAGAAAGAGAGGACTAGTCCAATAAAACAAACTCCCCAAATGTAGATGACATATCCTATGGCAGAAATCTCATATTCTTAGATTCTCCTTCTGGAAATGAAGATCTATATCTATATTTTATTATTTTTATTTAAAAAAAAACCCTCTAATTCCATCTTAGAATTAATTGGTTCTAAGACAAAAGATCAGTAAGGGCTAGGCAATGGGGGGGAAGTGACTTGCCCAGGGTCACATAGCTAAGAAGTATCTGAGATCAGATTTGAACCTAGGACTGCCTGTTTCTAGGCCTGGCTCTCAATCCATGGAGCCACCTAATTACACCTGATCTATATCTTTGCATATCACAAATTATCTTCACTCTGTCTCTGCTTATCACCATAACTTTGAATTTGTGTGGCCAATAGGACAAGGCATTGGAATCCACATTGTCTTCCCTTGCTGAACTCTTAACTGACTATCACAAATATCTATATCTGACCAGTATCATACAGATTAGTGTTGTCCAAAGTGTAAATCAGTGGACTATGGTCAGTCCTTATTTAAAAATGTGTTCTATACAAACAATCTGAACTTCTGGAAGAAAGAACCATTTCAAAACTGACTTCAATTGTTTATAAAATAACAAGTCTCATCAGTAAGTCCTATATTATTAAATGCTGTGGGTTTCTGTTAACTTTTACTCTCTTGGTGCAAGACTGCCCCTAAGCCTTCTAGGCTTATAACAGTATCTATAAGAGTTTTCTTGGACCCATAACAAAATAGATGTGTGCCTAAGACAGTCAACCAAATCTGAAAGATCAAACTACGTTGTCCCTTCTTTTCTTTCCTTTTTTGCTTTTTCCCAACCCCAGAGCCACCTTTAGGTCTTTAGTTCATGAAGATTAATTGGATGAAGCCAAGTGGGAAGAGTTTCTTTTCTCAACCAGAGCTCACTTTCTGCCAAGATACTATGTGACCTACATATGTGACATTCTATACAAAAACAGCACTTGTCCATTGAGTTTCAGGCAGCTGACCTAAGACTTTTAGCAGTTTATTCTTATATCCCTCCTGTCTTCTGAAAAACAATGAGGTCATCAAGACAGACCAACACTTCTAGATAGTTTATGTCTCCAAACACCTACTCTGCAATCTCTGATTTGCGCAAGTACCTCCAAGATTCCTTGGGGATATATATTCAAATTGGTATAATCCTTCTGGGCTTGGGAGTCTTGACTCTGTCTTTTTTTTTTTTCTATTATAAGGATCTGGTAGCATCTCCTTCAGATATCTGCTTCTGATAGCTAATGGTTGCCTAGAAAGGAGTTCAAGTCATTCTAATCTTGTGGTATGACTTACTTTAGCTCTTTTTGTTCATATTCTGATCTTTCCATTTTCCTCCTGACCAATATTAAGGATGATACATATATACTGAAGGATCCTGTGATGATGCTATTGATTAACTTCTTTTCAATGTCTTCTATTTATAAAAGGACAATCTTCTGAGATTGTGCTTGAAATAGTTGAAAATCACTGAAGCAGATTCTGCATGTAAATTCTGAGGTAAGATTCTTGAATCCATCCTGTTTTCCACTAAGGTAGTGAGAACATGCCTATCCTGTCTATCTTTTCATTTCTATCTTCACAACCTCTCTCACATATCTCCCCTTATTTTCATTTGCAAAGTCAATATCCTAGTTTAGGCCCTAAACATATCTTGCAGTTTTATTGCAATAGCTTCTAATTTGGTCTTCCTTCCTTAAGTCTCTCTCCATTCTAATTCATCCCTCATGCAGCCACCAGAGATATTTCTAAAATGCAGTTCTGACTATGTCACCTCCCTTCCTCACTAAATTCTTGAAGCTTTCTTTTGCTTCTAAGATAAGTATAAATTCTTCTAGCACTTCTATTTTATTGCAACCTGTTTTTTACCTCTCCACTCATTTTACACATTATATTCTTCAACCCTATCTAACTACTTGTTATTCCTCGTAGAGGAAGCTGAATCTTTGATTTTTTAAAATAATTTTACTGGTTATCCCTGTGATGCAGTTCCTATTTACTTCTGACTATAATCATCATTGACAATATAATATATACATATACATATTCATAATTATATATCTAAAACAATAAACATAATACTGCGAAGATTGGATTTGGCTCTCCCCTGATTATAACAATGAAGGTACTTAGCTCCTCCTTGATTGTGAAGATTAAATTGTAATCCCCTATTTTTAGATTTTAATCCCCAAACTGTAAAAAGCACAATACTTAAAGTTGAGTATGGAGATCTACCCATTTTGTATTTTAACCACAAAAAGGTGTGAACACCCATTTCATACATTGAATGGGAGGTCTGTGATTCATGTGTGAAAGAGTAGTCCTGGAGTGAAGTGTCAGCTGTGATTGGTAGATGTAAAAATTTAGGGGAAGTGACATAAGAGAAAAAGGTCTTTAAAAGTTGAAACAGAGACAGTTGGAGGGAAGACTCTCAAACTTGGAGTGAAAGAGAGACTTGGAGTGAAGAGGGTCATTTGGAGTGAAGAGAGACACACGTGGAGTGGAGCCTGCTGGAGTTGATGGCTCATAAAAAATCTTGCTGATTGAACTGACACATGGTGAGTGTAAAGGCTAACTTCCTTCCTTGGCCTTCTGGAGGTGTCAACCTCTGGGAAAGATCCATCATCTTGAGACTCCTTCCCCTGACTGGGGCCTTAGAATTGCTATCTGGCTCAGAGGAAGTTGGAGCTCGCTCTCTCTCTCTCTCTCTCTCTCTCTCTCTCTCTCTCTCTCTCTCTCCTCTTTTCTCTCTTCCTTAATATCTTTCCTCTATTATAAAAATAAACAACCATAAATTTAACAATACATATAAAATTTCAGTTATTAAATATAACATATGAAAAATATATTCACCATATAATTCACTTCTGACTATAATCCTTCATTTTTAAAAGGCTCAGTTCAAATATTATCTCTGAAATGGTTTCCTTAGTGCTGAGGCCCCTTTTTGCCTCCTCTCCCCCAGATTACTTTGTGTCCAATTTGTATTTATTTCATATATATCCTTATTATATACAGAGAAGGAAATGGAAAACTACTTCAGTATCTTTGTCAAGAAGAACACTTGTACAGTATACTCTGTGGGGTCCAAAGAGTTAAACATGATTGAATGAGTGAATGACAGCTACATGATATATGTTGTGAGTTATTTCAACCATCTAGATTTTCTTTCAGACAAAATAAAAACTATCTTCTATATAGAATTCTTCTACCTTCACTGCTTATATGGGATTAAGGATTCTGTGACCTGTCTTTGGGGAAACAGACATGTGTTTATATATGTGGACCTTTACATAATAAGTTTTTATTGATGTCTTCTGTTAAACCCAAGTATCTCTCTGCCTCCCCATCCCATATAGGGATATATATATATATATCCCTATATAAAAATATTATTTTAAAAAGAAAAAAAGAATCAATATAATTATTTGATAAATTGAAAAAATCAGAAAACACCTCTATGAAAAGGTAGATGGGGGTTTCCTCTAATAATATATTTAAGTCATCCTTGATTTGTATAATTTTGTTATTCAGGGACAGCTGGGTAGCTCAGTGGATGGAGAGTCAGATCTAGAGATGGGAAGTCCTAGGTTCAAATCTGGCCTCAGACACTTCCCAGTTGTGTGACCCTGGGCAAGTCATTTGACCCCCCTTGCCTATCCCTTACCACTCTTCTGCCTTGGAACCAATACACAGTATTGATTCCAAGACAGAAGGTAAGGGTTTATAAAAATAAATAATAATAATTTTGTTATTCACTTTTGGAATTTTGATATGGTTTGGTTCTTTTTATTTACATTGTTGTTTGTGACTATGTATGTTGTTCTTGTAGCTCTGCTTACTTCACTATGAATCAGTGTGTAGATTTTTCTATGCTTCTCTGTATTTATCACACATCATTTCTTAAAACAAAAGTATTGCATTACATTCAGGTACCATAATTTATTTAGTCATTCTTCAATCAATAGTCATATACTTTGCTTCTAGTTATTTGCTATCACAAAACTACTGTATATTATATGGAAGCCTTTTTATCCATGGTAAGAATTTAATAATGAAGTTTCTAGTTCAAAGGGTATGGACATTTTAGTCACTTTATTTGTATGATTCCAAATTGCTTTCCAAAATGGTTGCATCATTTCATAGCACTACCAACAATATATCAATGTGTCTATAATTCCCACTACATCTCTAACATTGACTATTGCCATTTTTGTAAAGATTTTTTCGTTGCCTATTTGCAAAGTATGAAGTGAAATATCATCATTGTCTTGATTTGCATTTCACTTGTCATTAGTGATTTGGAGCATGTGTTTATGAATACTTTGTAATTCTTTTGAGTACTATTTGTTCCTATACTTTGACCGGTTATCAATCAGGGATTAGCTATTAGAAATGTGATAAAATATTTAATTTTTTTTTCCTATTTGACTACCTCCATTCTTATTCTAGGTATATTAATTTTGTCAATGCAGATTTTTTTCTTTCACATGTTATCCATTTTATCTTATAATTGCCTCTAAATCTTGATTAAGCATTTGAAAAGCATTAAATCTGCTTCTCTCTTCTTTCTTAATAGTATGATATTAAATACTAAAGTCTCATAACTACTGAGGATTTATTGTGGAATATAGGATAAGGTATTGATTTAGGTCTAATTTCTGTTAGATTCTTTTCTACTTTTTCCTAACAGATTTATAAAATTATCAGTTTCTCCCAAGGTAATTTATGTTTTCTGCTTTATCAAACATTGAGTTATCGAGTTCAATTATTTCTGATTTTCCCTTATCTAGTCTGTACTATTGATCTTAGTCTGTACTATCACTCTCTGTTTTCACCAATACCATATGTTTTTGATGACTGATGCTTTAAAATATATAATTTGAGGTACAGAAGTACTGTTCCTTCTTCATTCCCACTTCTTTTCATCATTTCCCTTGATATCCCAGATATTTTTTTAAAATGAATTTTGTTATTTTATTCTCTAAAGCATCTCCTTGCTAATTTAATTTGCATCACATTAAAAGGATAGTAGAAGTTGGGGTCTGAGTGCAGACTGAAACATAACATTCTTTATTTCTTGCATGAATTTTTCTTTTGTGTAAGCTATATGTGTCATATTTCACAGCATGGCGAACATGGAAATATGTATTATATGATAATATATGTTCAACCTATGTCATATTACTTGCCTTCTTGGGGGGGGGTAATTGCATTGAATTTTGTATGTTGGCTTTTCTTAAAAATTGACTATATCTCCATTTCTTTTGAAAGACTGTATTGAGGAAGATGAATTGCTAATTGAGCAAAGCCTTCTTTCTGTACTACCTGGAAGTTCAATATGTTTATGCTTAGGTAGAAGAGAGGCCAAGACTCCTCTAAGAAATGCTACTGTCAACTGTTATGGTGGAGTGAATAGAGTGCTGGACTTGGAATCAAGAAGATCTGGATTGTATTCCCACCTAAGATACTAGCAGGTTGACCTTAAAAAGTTAATTGCTCTCTCTCTCTGATTGTCAGCTTTTTCATCTGAAAAATGAAGATAATATAAAAATCTACTTTAAATGGTTATTATGAAGAACAAATGAGGTCACGTATAAAAATGTTTTGCAAGCTTTAAAACAATGTGTGCTTCCTGAGAACAATTCAAGCATTGAAAGGTATTTCAGTGGCCACTTTGTCCAAGCTGAACATGAAATGAACACTCTTTTTAAGTTTAAAATGGGTAGATTAAACTGAATTTGCAGCGTACACCTGTAATCCCAGTTTCCAGGAGGCTAAAACTTTTGGATCTCTTTAGCTCAGGAGTTCAGTGGGCTAAGCCAATTGGATGTCTGCACTAACTTCAATATGATGAATATCTGGGACTGATGGGGCTATCAGATTGCCTAAGGAAGGGATGAACTGCTTACAGGCTGGAAACAGAGTAGGTTAAAGCTCATTTGTATGAGGACTGTGACAATGATGGAAGAAAGGAAACAAGAATTTATTAAGTACCTACTGTATATGTACCAAGCACTGTGCCAAACACTTCACAAATATTATTCTGTTTGATCCTCACAGTAGTCCTGGGAGGTAGATGCTCTTATAATCCTTATTTTACAGTAGAGGAAACAGGCAGACAGAGGTTAAATGACTTATTCAGGATCATACACCTGCTGTCTATGACTGGATTTGAACTCAGTTCTTCCTAACTCCAAGGCCAGCACTCTATATATAGCTACAGGCATCAAGTCATATATTTCCAGCCTGACTGAGATGAGAAGACCAATCTTAAACAATTAAAGAAGGAAAAATTGGTAAGTTAACATCAAACAAACTAGTTCAGTGGCATAGTGTCTATGAAGGATATGCAGAATGAATGACAGCTATTGATATGTGCATATACATCCTGTTTTATCCATTTCAAAGTTTATATAGCATATTTGATCATTACAGCACATGTGTGATATTAAGAAGGTAGATTTCTCATGGAAGATTCTCAGAAGGTGAGCTTGGGGTCGAGAGCTAGTAGACTTCAGTGGTGTTGTGGCAGATCACTTACTATTTGATAAATACTCACCACACTGACTCTAGGATAGTCATCTACTCCTTTTAACAGCAAAAATATTGGCCAGGAGTAATAACCTCAATTTTTCTTGAAAAATGCTCTAAATTAGAGTCTTTACTGTTACTAACAGTGTGTGGGATTTTTCAGTAGATCAGTGTTATTCCAGTAATGAATGTGAAAGCAGAGGTCTATAAAGAACATTTTAGCCCGAACTGTGCCGCTCACAATATGCGTGTTATTTCTGCCTCTTAACATTTCATGTGACTAAGTATACTAAGGGTTTTGGTAATTATATATGCAAATTAATAGTGGAAAGTCATGTGCATTCCTGAAATGTTATGTCTAACCAGTCAGCATGTAAATAGTTTTTGAACAATTCAAAAAATTATGCAGACAGGCTAGGAATGGGGGAGTAAAGCTAATTTACATGGACATTTGCTTAGATTTACATAGAACATCTCCATTAACTTTCGTGGGTCTACACAGTTGTCAAAAAAAATAATGATAAAAACATGAATCTTTTTTACAATCATTGCTCATTATTTCTTTTACCAAGGCCAGATGATGGAAGAGTAAAATTCCACTTTCATTCTGACTTCTTTTTGGTGGGATTTTATAGTAGAAGTTTTAAAGAATGAGAATATGATTCAGTCTGTGCAGTAAACCAACCTGGGAACTATAGCATTTAGAATCTCTGTGCTTTGTTGTGATCATATAGAGCTGGTCTTTGGACTAAGGTCCTTAAAAGTAGAATTCTTTCTTCTCTGGAAATTTTATGATTCTATTAAATTAACCATTTCTGTATTAGAAATTCACTTGCAAAGTTCATTGTCTGGTAAGCTGCTGAATCAGTTCATTGATAAACATTTATAAAGCATTTACTTTGTGCCAAGCACTGTGCTGGAAAGGGAGGGCCCTTGAGATTTATTTAAAAGAAAAAGGAAAGGGAAGAGCTATGTGGCTCAGTGGATTGAGAATTAGGCTTAGAGATGGGAAGAACTATGTTCAAAATTGTCCTTAAACACTCCCTAGCTTTGTAACCTTGGGTAAGTCATTTAACCCTTTTTGTTTAGCAGCCTGTAATGCTCCTCTGCCTTGGAACCAATACACAGTATTGATTCTAAAATAGAAGAAAAGGGTTTGAAAAAAGAAAGGAACATCCTGGCTGTCAGCATAGATTCATTATTTCCTCAATAGTGATGAATGGTGAAAATGAATGTTTCTACTGATGTTTCTAAGACAGCTCCAATCCTCAAAGAAAGATTCTATAATCTTCTACATGGGAGAACATCTCCCTAAACCACCTTATAAGGAGGACCGCCAGACCAACTATCTTCATTTCTCACTGCCTGCAATCCTTTGGACTTTTATCATCTTTCCTTGAAAGACCAGGTATATTCTCTTCAACCTGTGAAGAAAATACTACTTCCAATTAGGTAATTGCCATTTTACTCTATATTCTTATTAGTATTTATGACATCTCTATTATTAGAGTAAATACATGTTTTATGTTTTATGTGTATGGGGTGCTCAGGGAGGGGTAGTATCTCTGGTATGGAGGGCTTGTCATGCCCTCCTAGGGCAGCTCTCCAGTCTCTGACCCTCACCTGACACCCAGCTCTCACTTGTGGCTCCCAGTAGTTGCTAGTATGCAGCAGCGACCACACCCTGGGCAACTGCTTTGACAGGCTGGCTAAATCTTGTGAGAGTAGCCATCGGGTCATTGACCCCTGGTGAACCAGGGCTTTGCTCACCCAGCATGTGAAGACTGCTTCAGCTGAATAGACGGAAGAAACAATAAGAAGGTTCAACGGCTGAGATGGCAATGCAGCAAGGCACTGTGGAGTGCTTAGGGCGTGTTGGAGCACAAAAGACAACAGGCCATCCAATGCAGCTGAGGAAGTCTCCAGGTGTAAGGACTTTTCATGCCCCTGGACCCAGGCTTCCAACGCCGAGAGAGTGGGACTGTCTCTGTGCAATGACTCTTCCACTTAAATCTTCATTACACAAGTGTCTTTGTGCACAAAAATACACAAAGACAATAGTCATCCTTGGTTACCGAGAGACTATTACTACTACTACATGTTTTATACAATTTCATTGCAAAAATTCTATATAACATCTACATATTTTTAATCAGTATCTGTTAAATCAGTGGTTGGCCATTGGACAAATAACTTTTTTTCTCATCATAGTTTGATGAGAAATGTTGATGAGTACACTTAGTGTACTATTAAGAATTGATGAGAACTTTGTGAAACTATAGCCCATTATTATATCCACATTTTAATTTTGCCCATTTGGTAAGTTCCACAGAATACTCAGGTTAGGGGGCTAGTCCAACAGGCTGCTCCCTAAAGGTATGAGTATTCAACAAATATTTATTAAGTGCCTATAATGTATAAGGCAGAGGTATAAAATTCAAATAGAAATGGATCCCTCCAGTCAGGTTTTGTTGTCTCCTTCCTTTCCAAGAGGACCAGTGACATGAGGGTGATGACTTGCACTTTGATTTAAATGAAGCAGAGTTGCACAAAGTCAGCTTCATTCTGCCTTCCAGTCAATGAAGTCCTATCACAGGACAGAAGTCAGAATGACTGGTGATGGCCTAGGATGCAGTAGAAGACCTTAGAATATTTGCTATCTGACCAAGTTCTAAGTGCTCCATTGCACCTGCTTCAGTCCCCTTCATGGTCCCTGAAGCAAATAGTTCTCATCTGACCATTCTGTAGGCAGAGGCTTCACATGCTTGGGGTAGACATCTCTCTAGCTCACCAATGGGTCTGAGGCCTGTTGGTTATCCTCAACATTATTTAGATCATTTAGAGATGATTTTACTGCTGTACGTGCTACAACTTCCTGGAGCCACAAGTGACAGTGAGGTGAGTGCTGGACACCAAAGGTGGATGAGCAACCCTAAAAAGGACTCATTAAGCCTTCATGGCAGAGGTACTGGTCCTTCTTGAATATTTTACATACTTCATTCACATACTTGGAAAAATGAAAGTTAACATGACCTATATTTTATTTTATTTTTACTTATTTTCTAAACAATTTCTCAATAGTGTTTTAGTCTTATTTGGTCAGCCCTAGAGAGTTTTGCTGTCTATGGGCAGTCCTGGGCTCTAGGATTAAAAAGATGCAATCCATAAAATTCCTGCTCTTTAATATCTTAAGGGAAAGGGAGCAACTAGTACACAGATAAATGAAAACAAAATACTTAAAAGGAATACAAGAGAGAATACAAGAGAAGAGAGAAAGCACTAATTACCAGGAAGACCAGAAAGGTCCTTATGTAGACTATGGTATTCAACTGAGTCTTAGAGGGCAGTATGATTTTTGGTTCATTTTTTAAATGAGTCTCTCTATCAGTTAGGTGTCTCAGTAAATAGAGCACAGGGCCTGGAGTCAGGAAGACCTGAGTTCAAATCTAGCCTCAGAAATGTCCTAGCTGTGTGAACCTGGGCTACTCACTTAATCTCTATCTGCTTTAATCCATTGGAGAAGGAAATGGGAAGCAACTCCCAGTATCTTTGCCAGAAAACCACATGGATAGAATGATGCACAAGGTCACAAAAAGTCAGACACTACTGAACAACAACAAAAACTCCCTCTCTAATCTAGTCTGGAAGTACAGTAGTCATTAACAGGTCTGATAACACTATTAATGGGCATAGGAGCTTTGACTTGATCCATTTCCATCTGGGCCATGTTGCCCTTCCAGAGGCAACCAAGTTGCTCCTCTATTCCTGGGACTTACCATATTGGTGCCAGACTTGTGTATGACTGATCAGTTTAGTCCATTGCTTAGAACTCCTAGCTCGAGAGATCCACCAGTCTCAGCTTTCTTGGTACTGGGGATTACAGAGGGACCAATATTTTTTTTTCTTTTGACACTATTCAAATTTAATTTTAGGAGTCCAGTAAGTTTCTTGTCATATTCAGCCATAGCTAGTTGGTTTAGATCTTTATACTCTGTATATATTGCCTAAAAGATCAACTTATTTTTAAGTATTACCTTTATATTTTGACTCATCTTTATCCTGAACTCCTTCTCACTGACGATTTGCTAGACATCCATTCCTGAGTATCCTATGAACATTTGAATGTGTCAGAAGAAAAATAAACATTGTGAATTATCTGAGCCAAATAGATATTTTATTGAAGGTACAATAAATTAAAAATTGTCAGGGTCTAGACCTGTCCCAGCTTGGCCAAAGACCTGGAGCTCATTTGTCACCCTCCCCCCCAAAAAAAGCTAGGTGATATATATGGAGATTCCATATATGGAGATTCTATATTTGGAGAAAATACAGATGGCAAAGGTCACTCTGTAGCTTCAAAGCCAAGTGAGATCTCATAGTGTTTGGGCACATTCCAGAATACTGGAGACATGCACAAAATTTTCCTTAGCAAGGATGTTTTTCAAAGGCACTTTAAGAGATTTCCTTTCTTGTTTTACTCACAATATGATTATCAATTACTAATTATAATAAACAATTATTAAATCAATTAATATCTGGAACTATTTATAATTGTCACTAAAATACTGATTGTCTTATAGGATTACATGCAGAGAATATATAGTTATACAGATGCATAAAATAGTGAATATAAAGTGAAGTTGCTTAATTAGATTATCTTTTTTTAATTGGAAAGGGCATGTTTAAACCTGCTAATAGCTATTTAAGTATTTTTGTATATTTATGTAACAACAAAATGGAGTATAGCTATTTGGAAAGTATCCTAAGTAAAAATATATATAAATATATATATATATATATATATATATATATATGAATAGGAAAATGAAAAGTATGGCTTTGAAAGGAAGTAAGGTTAATGATAATCATATCAAAAAAAAAAGAACTGAAGCAAAGAACATTGGTGAATCATTTAAAAATACAAATAAGAAAGCAAAAGAAAATGCAGCCTGGGATCCAGACAGGCAAAACAGTGTGGGAAGTATCATGTTAAATTTGTAATATATATGTCTTAAAAGCTGAATGGAGCTGACAGTCTCATATATGGCCCTCGTTTTCTTTTTCTTTTTTGAATGTGTAAATGTTCATGCTTGTTGATGCTGAATAGTTCATAGTCATAAAAGAGAAAATTTAAATGTGTATATGTATATTATTCACAAAACACAGGACTTACTGTCCTGAGGTAATTATAGAAAAGTTCATATTTCATGGCCAAAAAAAGTGATGAAGAGAATTGATACATATTTTCAAAGAAAATGATAAATACATTTTTAAATGAACAAAATGCTTTTAGAACAAAGAAACATCACCTTCCTGAACAAAATAGGAAAAGTTGATAGAGAGTAAATGGTATTGGATTTGTCAAATGTAACTAACAATGACTGGTTTTAGGATGGAGCCTGCAAAGTCTTTAAGATCCAAGAATTAATTCAAAATCTCCTTCATGGGTGACACCCATTTGAACTCAGCCAATACTACGTCAACAAAGAAGAATGGAACAAATGCCTAGTTCATTTGGATTTGTTTGTGGAAATGAAGAGGTTTATACTAATGGCATTTTGGGATTTGGTCTTTAGCAGTAGAAATTACAGAATAGTAAATCATAAAGAACTTGAACTTAATGACTACTCTGAATGATGCTAGGAAACAGTAGGAGATATGTAACATTTCACAGTGGGTTGCAAAAATTTAGCACCTACCAAATAGGTAGGAAGACATTTCATCAGAAGCTCTGTCTTTCATGGACTGACATGACAAATCCTGATCTTATGAATGCTGACTTCACTACATCCTAGGGATGTCTACCAATAAACTTTACTGAAATGAGACCACCAGCACACACCAAACTGTTGCCTGTAATCACCTGAATATAATTTTGATTCAAGAAAACTTGAGCAATCTTTTAAAAAAGTCACCAGATAAAATACTTAATCTCCAAGTTACATGGCAACAAAAGCTTTTAAAAGAGATACTTAGTAGAGAAAATCAAAATCAGATGGGTATAGGATAAATTTTTTAGCATCCCTGCTATCCTGTCTACTACTGGCATTATGCTAAGGATTCTTTCAGTGAATATATCTCCAACTTTGTTGTTATTGTTGTTCTGTTATTTCTAACTCTTCATGACCTCATTTGGAATTTTCTTGGCAAAGATACTGGAATGGCTTGCTGTTTCCTCCTCCAGCTCATTTTATAGATGAGGAAACTGAGGTAAAAAGGTGTGATTATTCTGAGTTGCTACTACCCTTTGGGAGGTGTAATCATGAGGTGTATAATCTCTTTTTCCTAATGAATTTCTAAAATGCTTATGTAAAGATGGAATTCCAGGGGTTTGTATTTGTATTTAAAAAGATCTCATTATTTTTGTATTTCTTTCAAAGAAGTAATATTTTTAGTTAATGTCATGGCAAAATAAAAAAAAGTGGCTTGCTCAAGGTCATCTAGCTAGTAAGTGTCTGAAGGTGAATTTAGACTCAGGTTTTTCTAATTCCCTTGATGCCCCTAAATTAAAGGACTTTTACTTAATGACAAAAAGCAGCAATTATATACACTTGCACAATAATTTATGGAACATTAAGCTTAAACGAATAACAGTATAGAAATTTATCCAGGATCTTTTCCATCTGAATCCCCCTGAAAAAGATGAGAACAATAAAATAAGAAAAAGCAATGCCTTACACTATTTACATAGCATTTTAGGTTTAGAAAATATATTACACATGCAGGACAGCAACATTTGATCTTCACAATAACCCTCTAAGTTAAAAATTATTCATATTTTACAGAGGAAGAAAATGAAACTCATAGACTTGCTGACACTCATATAATTAGTAAACTTTAGGGAGCAAGATCTGAGCTCCAATTTTTTGGACATTAAGCCTAACATGGTGATATGTCACACATACTTTTCAATATCATTTGCAAACATGGTAGAAGTGAACTTAATTCTCCAGAAGTGGTTTCATTGTGGAAGAATACAGTCAACAATTGCTCTCCCCAATCTGGAAGGAAAGGAAAAAGTAACAAGCATTTATTAATCACCTACTATGTACCAGGAACAGTGCTAAGCACTTTATAAGTTGTTCCTTATTAAGAAAGTGTAAGATGACAATTAATTTTTTTGGTAATGAATTTATGCTTACATTACATATCTGACTCACTTTAAATCCCCTTAACCAATTCAGGAGGTTTTTCTTTTTTCCCACATTAACTGCAGTCTAGTCTCCTACTGCTGGGTCATAGCAACTGACAACATCAGAATGGTTAGTATAATAGAACCAGCAAGGAGCCCTAGACTCCACTTTAGAAAGTGTGTTTTTAATAGCATTCTAAGGAATTTTGAACTATTCTTATTAGTAATAATAGGTGAGATGTTTACTGTCAGCTAATGTATTTTTAAAATATTTTATTGATACCAAAAAGTTATAAATAATTATTTTAAAGTTGAATAGCTCTAGGGCTAGTAGTTGAGTAGTCAAGGTGCCTCTCCTTCCATTAATGCATGTAGCCTAGGTTTCACCATGCTTTATTTCAGTTCAACTCCTTGGGTTTTGCTATTATGAATGGAAAATGCATATGTATTATTTTCATAAAAATGAATGTAGAGACTCAGAAATAAGTGATGTGAATGAATTCTAATTAGATTATGAATTGTTATGGCAAACTTTATTTAAGTCTTTCCAGAGGAGGAAATGCAAATAACATGCATAAAAAGAGAAATAAAAGATATTGAAAGTGAGAGATGTCATTTGTACAAGCATTAATATTTAATTTTCCTTGTTCACAGTCTATTACCACTTGAATTTGTGGTATGCCAGCCCTTTGGTAGCGAGAATGAAGCAGAATTGGATCCAGGCAGTATAGGGAATTATGTACACTTCTCTATCCCTCCTTGTTGCCTCAGCCTTTTTTTTTTCACCCTCCCTGCTGCTGCTGGGGTGCACAACAGAGACACTAATGATGGACTGTGAATAGTTCAGTCTAGGTCTCAAGGGACGAAGCACTGGAAACTTCATGTCAGTTTTAAGCTTTGTTCTCAGCTGACTGAGGCACTGGTCTGAAATTTAGTCACCAAGGTGTGAGAATTATTATATATCAGGGAAAGTCTGGTTTTAAAAATAGTGGAGCTTATACACTGGCAAAGCATGTTCAGATGCCTGGGTAATTGGCAGATAAAATAGGTCACTTTGTTGTGACCCACACATATATGCTCCAGTTCCCCAAATCGGACATCATGATAAATTTTCCAGTATGTAGCATGATTGAATTACAGACTTTTCTTTCTAAGTAATTAAAAATTCAGTTTAATTGAGGGTTATCCCAATGAAGCAAGTTCAAATGACACTTCCTATTCAATAGCCTCTCCTTTCTCTCCAATTGATAACATTTTCTACTCCTTTCCTTAACACTCTCCTTGATATTTTTAAATTCTTTTCTATCTTTCTTTCTTCCTTTCTCTTCCTTTCTTTCTTCCTTCCTTCCTTTCTTTCTTTCTTTCTTTCTTTCTTTCTTTCTTTCTTTCTTTCTTTCTTTCTTTCTTTCTTTCTTTCTTTCTTTCTTTCTTTCTTTCTTTCTTTCTTTCTTTCTTTCTTTCTTTCTTTCTTTCTTTCTTTCTTTCTTTCTTTCTTTCTTTCTTTCTTTCTTTCTTTCTTTCTTTCTTTCTTTCTTTCTTTCTTTCTTTCTTTCTTTCTTTCTTCCTTTCTTCCTTTCTTCCTTCCTTCCTTCCTTCCTTCCTTCCTTCCTTCCTTCCTTCCGAGATCTGATTTGAACCCCATTCTTCCCAACTCCAGGTCAGTGCTTAATGCTTTATTGATTTCTTATTAATCTTGTGGAAGCTAGGTGGCCAGAGGATAGAGTACCAGGCATGGAGTCACGAAAACTCATCTTCTGAGTTCAAATTTGTCCCCAGACATTTATTTACTTGTGACCCTGGGCAAATCACTTTATTTTTTTGTTTTGCCTCAGTTTTGCCTCAGTTTCCTCATCTTTAAAATGAGCTGGAGAAGGAAATGACAACCCCTTCAGTATCTTGGCAAAGAAAACATCCCTGAGAGTCAGACACAGCTGAAACATTGAAGAACAACAACACTTTATGTAAATATATTTGTATCTATGCATATATAAATGATGGTATTGAATATAAATAATTGTATATGTTTTATATTTATTATGTAATTATTATTATTACATAGCTAAAGTCAGCTTATTTTTGATATGTTACTTTTTTCTGCATTTATCTAAAAATTGTTTCTACAAAATGTCCACTTGCTTGTAATATTTTTGCCTAAAATCATGTTTTTGGTAATCAAATAATGTTGAATATACAAAATATGTCTTTATGTTGAATATATGTTGTTTTAAAAATTTTATCAGTTTTTTTAAAAGCCATATAATAAACCTTTCTTTATCCAGAAATCTGTCCCTTGAAACAAAGATTAAAAAAGAGCAAAAACTAAGAGTTCAAGGAAAACTAAAGGACATCAACTATGTCCAGTAATGAATGAATCAATCAGTCAATAAATATTCATTTATTATTGTTGTGGTTCAGTTGTTTTTAGTCCTAACTCTTTGTGACCCCATTTGGGGTTTTCTTGGCAAATATACTGGAGTGGTTTGCTATTATATTTCCTTCTCTGGCTCATTTGACAGATGAAGAAACTGAAGCCAACAGGCATAAGTGACTTTTCCAGGGTCACACAGCTAGTAGTGTCAGAGGCTGTATTTGAATTTAGGAAGATGAGTCTTCTTGACTCTAGGCTTAGTACTTTTCCCACTGTGCCACCTAGCTGACCCAGATATTTATTAAATGCTTTATTTATGCTAGGCATTGGGGATATAACATGCAAAGCAACAAAAAATGTGTCTACATATACATATATATATCTGAATTCATGCAAGGATATATTTATTCATATATTTGTGTACAATACAGACATACACGTGTCTAAATTGTACATATTCATATACAAGTGCATATATGCATACATACACACCTGTGCATAAATTTATCTTTGTATAGATGCATTTGTTTATGGAATGAGTATGCTTATATAGATTCAGATTATATATAAAATTCAGATTATACAGAAAAAATACAAATATATTCAAATTAGCTAAGAAAGGTAATTTGAGAAGGAACCTACTGTGCTTTAAGGGGTCAGAAAAAAGAAAAGAAAAAAGAAAAAACAAGGTTATGCTTGAGCTGCTCCTTGAAGGAGAGTACCGCCTAATCGTATTTATCTGAATAGAATGTCAGTTAATGGAGTGTGTACTATCTACTGCTTTGCAGTTCTGGTCATGAAGCGAGTCCCTGACCTCTCTTGGTATCACTCTTTATCTTCTGCTATGGTGAAATGTTGGTAAGGTAAAGGCCTTTTTAAACAAACAAATCCATATGCTTGCTCAGCCCTTTAGTTGAGACGATTCTGAGAAAAGACTGCTTATTTATGACATTGCCTATTCTCTTTCTCTTTCAGTTTCTACATAGCCTATCCTGTCCTTCAGCCTTCTGGGATGCTAGTCCCCCAGTCACACAGAGCCCCATTTCTGCTTTGATTTAGGATGGCCTTTAAATTAACAGGAATGCACCAAGGAAACCATTTCTCTTTGCCATTTGAACATTTTATAGGGCTAGGTATAGAAGGTGCCTGTTATATGAAGATAAGGACTCTAATTTTGTAATTGAGTGCACTCTGAAAAGACAATTAGGACCTAATGTGATAAGTAATTGTAATTTATAAGAGCAGAAGCAATCCAGTTTACAAAGTCGTCTGTGAACATGGTGTTTGTGTAGTGAAATGACGCTCAGGCACCTTATTTTCTCTATACAGGGAGTTCTTTTTATAGCTTGGTAAAAAGCATTCTGGGATGCTTTGCATTAAAATTGGAGAAGTGAAAAAAATGTTAGTGAAAACATATAATTAAAAAAAAAATCCAAGGTAAAGAGCCTTGAAAGGTCATTTTGTTTTGTCCTTTTCTGCAGGCACATCTCTACTCACACTATTCAAGATAAATTCCCTCCACTCTTATCTCTACCCATTAAAACCCTGCCCATCCTTCAAGGCTCAGTTCAAATGTTATTCTTTTGGATAGAACCTTTAGTGATGTCTCCAGAAAGAAGTGATCTTGTTCTCCTCAAAAAAAATCACAGAATCTTAGAGGCAGAAGGACTTGAGGCTTTCAACCCATACCTGACTAAGCATCATGTCTGTAATATACACAAGAAATTATAACCCATGTTTTTCCTGTAGACCTCTGATGAGGGGTGCCAACGATTTCCTAAGTCAACCTATTCCATTTTGAGATAGTTCTAATTATTTAGGAAGTTTATCTTTACCTCTTACCTAAATCTGCCTTATTGGACCCATTGTTCCTACTCTATTTCCCATCAGCTGCTCTGCTGGGGTTTGATTCTATGAAAAATCATGCCTCCTTCAGGATAAGCTTATCACCATCATAATCTCATCATTGTGAAGACTGTTTCAATATTGATATTCAACATTTCCTTTGTAACCTCAGATGCTTTTCACCTGTAGTTGAAGGGCCAGCAGGCAGAGCAAAAGAATTCTCCCAAAACCTCCTTTTTACAGAAGGCTCAGAATTTTTGCAGCCAACTCTTCATTTTATAAACAGCAGTTTTATTTGTTTTCCAAATATCTTGCCTCTGGGACAGGGAACTTCTGATGCTTTCCCCACCCTGCTTTCAGTTTCCTTTTGTATATTGTCTTCCTTCATTAGATTATAAACTCTGAGGGCAAAACTATTTTCTATTACCTTAGAGCTTTAAAAATTTTTTTTTCCAGCCCTTAGTACAATGCCTGGCACATAGCAGATGCTTGATAAATGTTTTTGACTATGACCACAATAAGTTTAGCTCTCTGTATTGTAAACCTTAAAATTTCACAGACTTATGAATGTTAAAAATTTTACTCCACATTGAGGAATCCTCAAATTCCCTACTGAGAAACATTCCCCATTTTGATGTGAGAACTCGCCAGGATCAGAAATGAGAGGACCTCTATTCCACCCGTACTTAAGAATGCTTTACGGCAGAAAACTCCTTGCTAAACAAAGAAAGTACTTGGATCCATGCTTATGGTGGGGCAAGGAGTTCTTTGAGCCAGGCCTGTTTTTAGAATTGATACAATGGGATGCTAAGTGCCTATAAAGGTGGGGCAACTTGTAAACTACTTAGACCTAAAAGATGAAAACTTACTCAGAGGTTTTCTCTTAATGAAATTAGTCGACACAGCAGCATTTTTTTTCTCTCTTACTAAAGAGATTAATCTACTCAGCTGTGAATTCAAAATGGGCTGTCTTTTGGAAAACATCTACAGTGATTGGTAGATGTAGGGACTTAGGGGAGGTGACATGGGAGAAAACCCCCTATATAAGAAAAAGCAGAAACTCTTGAGGATAGATATCCTTTTGGAGAATTCCTTTTGGAGGATCTCTGATGAGAACCTCTTGGGAAGAATCTCTTGAGAGAGGCTCTGGAGAAGGGAAGCTCTTGGAGGACAATCTCTAAGGACGTCTCCCTGGAGCTCCTCTAAGGGGACTCTGTCCCTCTGGAGGCTCTGGAGAGAGGACCTTTGGAATAGTCTCTGGCTGGAAGGCTCTTTGGTGAAGTCAGATGAGATGGAGCTGGCCTGATGTCACTAGAATCCTTGTTTAGTCAGACCTTGTGGTGAGTGTTAAAAAACTGACTGATTTCTCTCTTAAGACTCAGGTCTAGGCCATATTGGCTTGAGGCCCTTCATACTTATTCCTTTCTTACTCTTTCTCTCTTTCTTTGATTACTCATTGTATTGTTAATTAAAATCTCTATAAAACCCAATTGACTTGGGTATTTGAATAATTGGGAATATTTCCCTGGTGACCACCTTATATTTGATTTAAAAACCAAGACACTGTAGTGAAACATATTTCTGCAGTCAAATTTACTCACCCTCTCTTATATCTATCACAATTTATATCTTCCACCATTTTAACTCACTACAGTTTAAGACCTCAACCATTTTAAATCTCACAGTTTACAAACAGAAATTGCCTAAAATCCTTCTTCCACCTCATAATTCTTGGAAGGAAAGAAGCAAAAAAGAAATCAAGCATTTTTAAGTTCCTATTACATACTAGACACTATTCTAAATGCTTTACAAATATCATTTCACTTAATCTCTACAATTATCCTGGGAAAGTAGGTGCAATTATTATCCCTATTTTACATTTGAGAAAACTGAGGCAGAGATGAAGAGATTTGCCCATAGCTAATAAGTGCTTGGGGGGGATTTGAACTTAGATGTCAACTCCAGGGCCACAAACACTTATATCCTTCTCACCTTATTTTGTTCCATATTATAGTTATTTATGGACCTGTTTTATCTCTCTCAATATTCAACCAGTAGGGTGGTGAGCCAATGAATATAAGAATCTCAGAAGAAAAATGAATATCATACAAAGGGTAATGGGGAAGTTCATGACAGGTGGGAGCAAGCTGAAACAGATAACCAATGAAGAACTTCAAGGTAGAAAAAGAGCAAACTATATCATTAAGGAAATATAATGGGAAGAGAGAATATATTTTTCGTATGCCAAGGGTAAGGAATGACTAGCGGACAACCACCATTGGTATTTCAAGGTTTCAAAGGAAAATGAGGAAGACAGTTAATTCATAGAAAGACATGTAAAAAGCATGAGACTGTATTATGATTATGATCTTCAGTGTTAGAAGTGTAATAGTAACTACCATGGCCCCTGATTCCTGAAGACCAAATGTGTTATATTTCACTTGCCCTGCCCCCCTCCTAGGGTTTGAGGACCTCTTTTTTTTTTTTTCATCATCAGCTCCATCCTTCATAATCAATGATGTTTGTTTAGTTTTAGGTATTCTACACAAGTTCCATTTAAACAACTGCAGTCAGATTTCTCTCTCTCTCTCTCTCTCTCTCTCTCTCTCTCTCTCTCTCTCTCTCTCTCTCTTTACTTTCCTTACTTTCCTTCTTTCTTCCCCTTCCTTCCTTCCTTCCTTCCTTCCTTCCTTCCTTCCTTCCTTCCTTCCTTCCTTCCTTCCTTCCTTCCTTCCTTCCTTCCTTCCTTCCTTCCTTTTCTTCTTAGTCACCAGAACCTGGGTAGAAAGATTGCTTATATGACATTGGACACGTCATTTTACTTCCTTGGGACTTAGACTACTAATGTGTATATTAAGGAAATTAGACCACATAGTCTCCAAAGTCCCTTCTTGTTCGAGGTCCGTATGGTTTATGATCCATTTATGATCCACTTGGGGGAAAAATCTTCCTGATTCTTTTGAATCTCCTGTTTCTCAAATTATTTTGCCACTTGAAAATGAAATTTCCCCTGAGTAGCAAGTCTGTGGTTACCACAGTAAGGGCCTATTTAAATCCTATTTCAAACTAATGGTCAAAACCAATTAAAAAAAAAAACAATGATCAATGGCTTCAAAAAGAGGCAGAATCAAATGCTCTTTGGTCAAATAAAATCATTCTAACTCTTCTTGGTTCTTAACATCTGATTTTAACACATCAGAATGGCAACATTGGGTCCTGTTTATGGATTTAATCTCTAACCCTGCTACTCTTTCTACATATTGATACCTCTGAAATATTGTTCTCATATAGAGCCAGAATAGATGACCTCTGAGGTACCTTCCAGGTCTGTGTTTCTTTAACTCAGAAAGTACATGAACAAAATACTGGTCTAAGAAAAGCACAGGAAGTATTTAAGAGACAGTGAGAAGGGAATATGGCACCTTGAAATTATCAGTGGAGTGAAATTAAAGTTATTGGTTTTGAATCCTAACCTGGCCATTTACTATATGTATGTCATCAAGCAAGTCACGTCCTCTCTCTGGATCTCAGACTTCTCATTAGTAAGATGAGGGGGTTGGACTGGGTCACTTTGAAGGTGTCTTCTAGTTGTAATACTTAGGAATATTCTTTTTCTCCCCTCCCTGCCTTGCCCCTGCCTGGTATTCTCCTCTATGGTGTCTACTGTATTTGATATTGAGGATATGATATTGCCTAACCATTTTCTTTGGATTCTATCCCTGTATTGCCCTCTGGTTTAGTGAATTGCAATGATATCTCAAACCTTTCCATGACCTGGATGTTTTCTAATCTAAGAATTTTTGTAATATTGATGTCTGACTATCTAATGAAGACTCTACCTCTTCCCAGAATGTTTTTAAATGTCCAAAATATAATATATAAAATAAATAAATAAATAAATTATTAAAATACTTATATACTTATATTTAATGTAAAATATATAAATATATTTTAGATATTATAGACGGGAGAATATAGATATATTTTAGAATTCATGGGCTTTGGATTAAGAACCTAATTTAAGAATTACCCGAAGAAGACCATTAGCTTTTCTTCACTGGTTTCTATCTTTCAATTCTTTCTAAAGGTTGCTTGTGGCACTTTCTGACCACTACCAAAGATCAGCCTTGTGTGCCTTTGCAGGACTTCTCAGAATTGTAATTGGGATCCACTTTTTGAAGCTGTGACTAGCCCCACCCTCTTTCCTTGATTTTCCTAACCTTTTTTGACAGATGGATGAGGGGAGAGCACTTACACCAAATAGAATGATCTAAAATTATATCGTACCTTCCTTTAAACACTGGCCTCTCACTTTAACCTATTTTCTTAAGAGCAGAATTCAACATACCATGGGCTTCATCCTAGGGGTTTTACAAGAGACTTGTTGTAAGACCCATAGCATGGACCCTAAATCCATATTATAATGGGGCTCCAGATCACTGGACAAGGGTTCTTTGAGTTACTCAGGCAGCTCAATTCTAGCCTTTCCTGTCCTAGAGATGTGTTGTCACTTTTGGTCCCACCCTTTAAGTCGGCTTGCAAACGTGCTATTCTAATCAACTTCTCCTTGTTTTATAACCAAGTTCAGTTTTCATTGGGAAGCAAAAAGCAAGCTTAATTAAACACTATACTGTATCTCAAATTCACTCTCTCTCCAAATGAACTTGAAACAATTTGAATGCCTTTGTGCTAGTTTAGACCAGGAAAAGAATACCTAATTGAAATAACTAAGAGGACAGAGAAGGGCAGAATAAATGTATTGGAACTCAGTGAGGGAAATGTGACCAACCTCCCCTTTCCTAAGAAAAGAATAAAATACTAGAGCATATTTTAGAGCCTTGTTGTTCTTTTTTCTAGGTTCAGGGTCAGGAGTGGGCAGGAAGAAAGGCTGCATTTTCAATAATGCAAGGTTCAGAGGACATGGTCTAACCAACAATACTACAATAATCCAATTCAATGCACCAAATATTTATTTAGCACTCATTATGCACCTTAGACCTCCACTGACGTCCTATTGAAATATTTCATCATAATGTAGAGGTGACCCTGAATTTCTGAAAGCAATTCTAGGGATGGAAAAGTCTAGTGGGCCTTCTGAGATGAAAAGTAAGTTACTCTACTCTGTATTGGCTGAGGGAGATTAGTCACTCAGTCAACATTTATTAGGCATTTAATTACTATGTGCCAAGCACTGCAGATATTAGCAGCTCACATTCTGATGTGGGAGACAACAGAGAAAAAACCATGTACATATGAAATAGAAGCAGAGTGATAGATTGTATGTCTGTTGTCTGAGGAGCTAAAGAAAATTTTATTCCATAATACTGATTAGCAGATGCAATTTTCCTCTCTCTTCCAATAACAGCAACTAATAAAAGTCATACACTTAGATGTGGCAGAATTTCAATCTTTATTAGTGGAGGGATTATCTATTGATGCCATGAAATTGTGTATCCTTGAAATTTTGAAATATTCACTAAATACTGGGCTAGGGATTTCAGAGCATTCAAAAGAACTGTCGGACATAGTCATAACCCTCAAGTAACTAACTCTTTTTAAGAAGACAAGGCAAGCCCAGTTTAGGAAGTTAAATAATGATATGACAGAGTGGGAGTAGAATGAACTGGAAATACTCTAGGAGCTCAGGGGAGGAGATATAAAGACATCAATATAGGTTGAGGTAATTGGGGAAAGTTTCAAGGAAGAAATGAGATCTGAGCTTAGCCTTGAATATAACGAGTGGAGAACATTTTAGGCCAAAGGGATTAGGAATCAGACTTGTTCTACCTCATCTTAGAAGGGAAAACTAGAGTAGTGGGTAGAAATGGATTTCACCTCATTGTAAGGACAACCTTCCTTAAAATAATGCTATGTCTGGGTGAATGGGTTCCCTCCAGAGGTGGTGGGCTCCCCTTCACTAGAGATCTTGGAGCAGAGGTTAATTGATCAGTTGCCAAGCATGTTGAATAGAGGAATCCTACTCACTCATGGGTCAGAGTAGGTGACCTCTGCTGCTCCTTCTAATGCTTTGGTTCTGTGATTCTAGAAGAGAACAAACAAATTAGGAATAAGGATAAAAATTATACCTGTCATTATACTGACCCAGGAAAACTCCTTTCCATGTGACTTAAGAGTCAGAATGCTTCTTAGAGTGCTGAGAATTTGAATGAATTGTCCAGGGTCACCCAGCTGGTATATGTCAGAGATAAGACTAGAAAATAGTCCTTTTGGTTTTTGAGGCTGGCTCTCTCTTGCTTGGAGTGTTGGTTTAATGGCATTGTTTGCCTAAGTAGTTAGCCAGCCATTTGTTTTAATGATCTTTATGACGAAAGGCTCTTGTTTGGAGGTTGGAGCAACTTTTGCATGATTTTTGCTCTGATTGGTACTGGAATGCTGGTTTGGTCAATATCATATGAATAGAACTCAAGCTTAAAACATTTTGCTTAGATGTTCCCTTTTGATTTCATGGGGGCAATGGTCGCCCTTCTGACTCTAATGGGTGGCCCTGTGATTCTCATTGCTGCTTGGTAACAGCAGGCATTGTGGGTGGCCTCTCTACTGTAGCCACGTGTTCTTTAAGTGAAAAATTTCTAAACATTGGAGTACCATTGGTGTTGCCTTTGTCTCTTCTTGGTGATCTATATTTCTTCAACTTATCCACCGGACTTGGTGCTAGTCTTTATTCTTTGACAACACATGATGATTACTTCTTTTTAGCTTGTTCCTTCTATATGACACCCCCAAAACATCATCAGGTATGCAGTAGTATAGCATATGTATGGCACAGAAGGGTATGACCCCATTAATTCAATGATGAGAATCTACATGGATACACTAAATATATTTATTTAAATAGCCACCAAGCTAGCAACTGGTAGCAGTGGGAAGAAAATAACTGATTCCATTTCAAACCATCTAAAATTTACCAAATACTCTTACCTGTGTTCTTAGTAGGTATACTTTTCAAATCATTTCTTAGTTAAGTATCTTGGGTTGAAATCAGAAGCTCAAAGTCATGTCAGCATGGTTACAATATTGAAGTACAATGTGATGCTCAAAGTTCTACCTTCCTTGAAAATAAATTCAGCACTTCTCTTGCAACAACAACAAACACGACTACTGTGTCTTATAAATGCCAAAACTGTAAGGATAATTATAGTGTTTTGACTTAAAATCTAAATAAGTTGTCACCATGGGAAATTCCCAAATATGAAAAATACCCAAGTCAGCTGGGGATTTATGGAGATTTTAATTAATAAAGAGAGAAGGAATAAAGGGAAGGAGAGAGAGAGAGAGAGAGAGAGAGAGAGAGAGAGAGAGAGAGAGAGAGAGAGAGAGAGAGAGAGAGAGAGAGAGAGAGAGTTTTGAGAATCAATTAATTTAAACTGCTCTGGCTCAGGCTGAGCCAAGAGTAGTTAAATAGTTAAAGGCCTTCCTTGAGCCTAAGGGAGAGGGAGTCAGTCTTATTACTCACCACAAGACGGTCTCAAAGCAAGCTCCAGTCCTTTACTGAATTTCCTGAACTCAGTTCAGAATCTAACTCAATTCTGAACTCCATTGCCTCCTGAATTTTTACCCCTTTCTTTTAAAGAAATTTTCTCTTATTTCACCTCTGCTCAATTTTCACATTTACCAATCACAGTAGACACTTTTTTCCAAGACTGTCCATTCTTAGTTCTCATCTTCTTTGGTTCTCACCTACTCTGGTTAGATTATATCTTCTGAGTACTTCACACCTCTTTGTTAAGCTTGCCTTTTATAAGTTACTTGACCTTTTTGTGATTAATTTAACATTTACAGGTACTTAATACCTTTTTGTATTAGATCTAAAAATAGACTTAGTTTAATGTTTTAGCTTTACTATAAGGTATGAGTTAGGGACTTTCATTGTTCAATCAGGAGTTTACAACTTTATCTTCCCCTAAGGCACTCTCTGAGTAGGGTGGAGTAACTTTAAAGTTCCCAAGACATTCCTGATTCTTGTTAGACCAAGTATCTGCATTGTAAGGGAATACTTAAGCCAAATCTTCTAAGGTACAGTCTGAGTAGTTTTTAAGATTCACAGTCTCTCATGGATAAATTATTGGAACAGAAATGAGCATGATGACAATGAGGAGGGAGTGTGGTAGCATTTAAAGATTATTGGATTTAGAGTTAGAGAATATATTTTTAAATCCCTTCTCTGGCACTGACATTAGAGATCTGGATAGATAGAAAGATGAATAGATAGATAGTGGATGGATAGACAGGTAGATGATGTAGTTAGTCCTCAATATTAATATTATTTCATCAGTAACTGCATTTTCACTTTCCTTTTGTCAACCACATACATTTGGGGCTACATGCAGTAGAGGAAAAAAAGAGAAAGAGACTCAACTTGCCCCTTTGAAGGAGATAGCAAGGCCAAGCAAGAATCCCACCTCCCCTGCAGCTCATGTTTAGTATCCTGGCCAGAACTGCAAGGTAGAGCAGAGGAGAGCAGTACTTCTTGCCTTGCATCTTTTGCCCATTGAAGAACTGTACTGGCCAGACAAGGCAAACCTCCAATGTGGACTGGGGACTCACCCCGAGGCACAGATGGCAGATAACTCTGTTCTTTTTTTTTTATATCAGGTGTCTATTGACATTGCCTCCCTTTATCCTCCCTGCCCCATAAGCATTGCCTCTCCTCTCCTCTGTATCTTATTTCATGGTTACTTTGTTAGGAAAAGTGCATATTATCAGAATTAATGTTTTGTTATAATGAATTTTATGAAGGGAAATGTATTTTTAGCAATCTCTGGTGGAAGATTATAGTTTTTGTTCATCCTGAGAAATTAATTCTCTTTTTCTTATAGGTTCAATGTATCAGAGTTTTTGACTTGCTGGCATTTTCTAGGAATATTGCCCTTGCACAAAAGTTGAGGTTTAACTGTAGATAGATGGATAAATAAACAGATAGCTAGCTAGAGTTAGTGGATAGAGAGATAGATAGATAGATAGATAGATAGAGTTACATAGATACATAGATATTAGGTCGTTATGTTCATTAAGTTCTTACTGTGTGCCAGGCACTATGTTAAGTTCTGAAGATATGGACATTAGCTAGCAAAACAGCCCCTACTCTAAAGGAAATTGGATTACAAATTAAATTGCTAATCTAATCACTATGTGTCTTAAGGTTTAGAATCTTGAGGTTTTGTTTTTGTTGTTGTTATTGTTGTCCTGTCTTGTTTCATTTTGTTTTTTTTCTCCTAGAGTCAATGTCTCACTTCTTTCCATTGGAAAGTTCGTTAGTATTAAAGCTGTTTGTCTGGTCATGTTTTTTTTTGGGAGACTTATCTATGGTCATTAGGTTTTCTCTCTGCATCCTATATTCAAGATCCATTTGTTTTGCTTGCACAAGGAGCCTATTTAATTTTAATTTTTTTTTGGCTTCTCTTCATTTAGGTAGTCCCTTATTTTGGTGTATTTGAATTTCTGATCTATTGTTCTATTTTTTGTCCTCTGCCTCATCAAGAGTTGGATCATTTTTCTTTATTTTGAAGTATTTATTCATATTTACCTGAATTCACTTACTAGGCCTGGAAGTAATTTATTTCTGTTACTGTTTTTCCTGTTGATTTATCAGTTTATGTTTGTTGAGTTTTCTTATTCCTGAAATCTTTGGTGCTTTCAGTTTTTTTTCTCCTTCTTTTTCTTATTTCTCCTCTGTGACTGTGGTTTATTTAGGATCTGGATCCCAATGCATCTCAGGCTTCTTCTACCTGAGCAATTGATAGTTCAGGAGCTTTTAGTCTCTGTTTTGAGTGACCTTTGGGTAGTCAGGGCTGACCCCAGCTGGATGCTGGGTTCCTCTCCTCAAGCTTATCCACCTGGTGGCAAAGCATAGCTTGAGTTCTTTCTAAAATAATAATCCTGAAGAAGGTCCTCAGTAAAGAGGCATAGTCCCAAATCTAAGGTTTTTCAAAGTATCAGTGCAGTAGGACAGAAGACTTGGTAAATGTATTTTTTTCTTTGAACTTAGAGCAAAAAGGGTTGGACTGGATAACTTTAAAGTTGCAACCAGCTCTAAATGTATGATGCTAAATTATAGAGGTGTTTTGATATGCATTAGTAGGAGGAATACCATACCAATAGGATTGCAGAGCCTTAAAATACTGAAGTACTCATTTCACAAGGTTGTTATGAAAATAAATCTTTTTTTTTAAACATCATTTTATTTGGTCATTTCCAAACATTATTCATTGGAGACAAACATCATTTTCTTTTCCCCCACCCCCACCCCTCCCATAGCCAACGCTTGGTTCCACTGGGTATCACATGTGTTCTTGATTCGAACCCATTTCCATGTTGTCTTTTGGTGATTTAGTATAGAGGGTGTTCTGTGAACTCTTTCAATGCATATTTTGTCCCCTTGTTCTAGAATCTCTGGGCAGTTTTCTTTGATGATATCATGTATTATGATACCAAGATTACTGTTTATTTCTGGATTTTCTGGTAGACCAATGATTCTCAGATTGTCTCTCCTTCCTCTCTTCTCCAGGTCTGTGACCTTGTCAGTGAGATATTTTATGTTATCTTCTAATTCTTTACTCTTTTGACTTTGCTTTATTAATTATTGCTCTTTTGCTTCCAGTTGCCTGATTCTGACCTTTAAAGACTAGTTTTCCTTTTCAGTTTGTTCTGACCTGTTTTTTGAGGCTTCGAGCTGTTTCTGCATTTGCATATTTTGGTCTCTCAGATTACTGAGTTCCTTTTGCATTGTTTCCCATTTTTTCTGCCAGAAGGCTTCCATCTTTTTGATAATTTCCAATTTAAATTCTTCAAGTGTTTGTGGAGAATTTCCATTTCCTTGGAAGGTTTTGGAGCATTTGTTTGTGTTTCTTCTTCTATCTCCTCTGTATTTTGTATTTTTGCTCCATAAAATGTGTCCAAAGTCACCCCCTTCTTCTTGCTTTTTTTGGTGTTTGGAGGCTTTTGCACTTCTGTACTGTTTGCTATCTCTATGGTTTTTGTTCCCCTTTCTAGTCAGAAATCTGAGTGAGGAGGACTGGCTCTTAGTGTATCTGTCTGATGGTCCAAGGCTTTAGCCCCAGGCAAATTGTCCGTTTTCCGCAGCGGCACTTCCCTCCCCTGCCTGCCAGCATTTTGGGTGTTACTGTTCTTGGTTCCCTCCAGTTGCTTATCCTCTGCCTTACTTCCATGCTCTGAGCCTGGCACAGCACTGTCCCCAAGGTACCTCAGTGCCTTTGCTGGCCCTGAGGTTCCTATCCTTTCAGAGGGCCCTGCACTCTAAGGGGGGAGGGGTCCTGGCCTCCTTGAGCTCTGAGGACTCCTGAAGGGATTAGCTTCGGCTGGGTTGGTCTGGATGTGCCCTGAGGCAAAAACCTGCAGTGAGACTCCTATGGAAGGACCCCGTCAGGGGGCTACAGGCTCCCCCCGTCTTTCTCAGGCATTTCCCTGCCATCTGTGTTGGACGCCCTGAGACTGGCCCAGGTTGCTTTCAAGGTACGTCCTTCAGAACAGCTGGCTCTGAGGCCCTTTTGCAGGCCCTGAGGTTCCCGCTGCTGCTGCAGGCTCAGTGCTCTGGGTTGGGGGGGAGGGGTCCTGGGACTTTCCTTCTGCCTTCCCCTTAGACCCAAGTGATCTAGGATTCTGGCTTTTGGGGGGTGTACCTTTTGATTTGAGTCCATAAGGAGGATTCCCCAGCTTTGTCTTGTTGTTAAGTTTGAATTTCAGTCCCCTAGGAGCATTCAGTTTGTGATCAGTAAGGAAGGGTTTTCAGAGGTCTGAACTTTTGCTGCTTCTAAGCTGCCATCTTGACCGGAAGTCTGAAGATAAATCTTAAAGTATCATGTAAATGCAAGTCAATATTACTACTACTATCACTACTACCACTCTCCACTCTTCCTGCTGAAGTAAAGAATTAAACTGACTGGAAACTATTTACTGATTGAATTGGAGAAAGTAAAATGAGGGGAAACTGTTTTTTCACAATGACTATTTTTTCTCTGTCTGATTGTGACTAGAGAGGCTGCTACAGAGATCTGGGGCTGCTTATTGGTAATGGAGGCAGAACCAAAATGCTAGGGTCAGGGATGCCACCACACAGGGATACTGGTACACAGGGGTCACTGTTTATAAGGGACGGCCCTGGGGTTTACTCTGGAGTTTCTGCCTACTGATCCCTACTGATTGCTGATGGATCAATCTATTCCCTAACACCCTTCCTCCCTCACTCCCTTCCTTGCCTCCCTCACTTCACCAATCTTCTTGAAGCCTTTGGCTCCTTCCCTCCCTCCTGAGTTGAACTATAATGATATTCTAGTTGTTTTCTCAGTCAAGGGGTTTATTGGGATAACAGGAAGGGAAACTGAGGTAAGAGGGATGAGGAATTTCCCTAATATAAATGAGATAAAATTGAGGTTTTGGGGAGTCACAAGTGAGACTGTTAGACAGTTAGAAAGATGGAGGACAATAGCAGTTCAAATTCTTCTTTCTTCTTCACAAATCAGCCAGATATCTCAGAAAGAAACAAAGTTCAAAGTCTCTCCTTTTCTCCTGGCCAGCTCAACTCTCTTATAGACCACCAACTCAAAGATTCTCCCCTGAACAGCTTCCATTGCTCAGTCAGAGAAAACAAAAAACAAAATCAAATCAGCCTCATAAAAGTCTTTCACCAGCTTCAAACCTCTAGGGAGAGAGTGTGTGTCTCCCAGTTAAAGACAAAGTTCAAAAGCCCAGTTTCTCCTCTCAGACTGTGGCCAGCAAACCCCCAACTGCCCTTCCTGGGGACATTCCATTGGAATCCTGGCTTTTGCATCTTGGTCCACAAGTCCTGCAAAACCTCTCTCTCTCATGTCTCTATCACACTACTGTCACTAATTCCACTACTACTACCATTACTACCATCAACACTACTGATACCTCCCCTATTACCACCACTACAACTATTATAGATGCTGATACTACTACTATTACTACTACTACTACTACTACTACTACTACTACTACTACTACTACTATTACTACTACTACTACTACTACTACTACTACTACTACTACTACGATATCCATCTTATTTGCAAACATTCCAGTCCTGCCTGGACGACAAGCTGTCTGCCAAGGGACCACTCACTGGAAGCTCAACCGAGAAATGGAACCAGTTTAGAGACGCAGTGAAGGAAATATCAAAGGCAGTCCTAGGCCCCAAACAACGCAACCACCAGGACTGGTTCGATGAGAACAACACTGCTATTGAAGACCTATTGAGCAAGAAGAACAAAGCCTTTATGAAGTGGCAAAATAACCCAAACTCTGCTCCTAAAAAATACAGATTCAAGTCTCTCCAAGCCACGTGAGATCATGAAGATGCAAGACCGATGGTGGGAAAAAAAGGCAGAAGAAATCCAGCGTTTTGCTGATACAAAAAACTACAAACAATTTTTCAGTGCCCTCAAGACTCTCTATGGGCCATTAAAACCCAACACCACTCCCTTGCTATCCTCTGAGGGTTACCTCTCATAAAAGATAAAAAAGGCATCAGAAACAGGTGGAAAGAACACTTCAGTCAGCTTCTCAACCGACCCTCTTCAGTCGACCAAAGCTCCCTTGACCAGATCCCCCAAAAACACACCATTGAACAACTTGATGTCCCTCCTTCAATAGGGGAAGACCAAAACACAATTAAACAAATGAGTGTAGGCAAGGCACCTGGTAAAGACGGGATCCCAATTGAGGTGTACAAGGCCTTAAATGGAAAGGAGCTCCAGGCATTCCACATAGTGCTGACCAGCATATGGGAAGAGGAAGACATGCCCCCAGAACTCAGAGATGCCTCCATCATAGCCCTATACAAGAACAAAGGTGCAAGAGCAGCCTGTGACAACTACAGAGGCATCTCACTGCTCTCCACTGCTGGAAAGATCCTCGCCCTTGTTATACTCAACAGATTCCTGTCATCTGTTTCAGAGCAAAACCTGCCTGAATCACAATGTGGCTTCCGACCAGATCGCAGCACCATCGGCATGGTCTTCACGGTGAGGCAAATGCAGGAAAAATGCCTTGAGCAGAGGCTAAGTCTCTACATTGTCTTCATAGACCTGACAAAGGCATTTGACACAGTGAACAGGGACACATTGTGGGTGATCTTCAGCAAGCTCGGTTGCCCAGCAAAATTTGTCAAACTGATCCAGCTCTTTCATGTCGACATGAAAGGGGAAGTCCTATCTGGTGGAGAGACTTCCGATCGCTTCAACATCTCCAATGGTGTGAAACAAGGCTGTGCCCTTGCTCGGTACTATTCAACTTATTCTTCACCCAATTATTATGACATGCTGTAATGGATCTAGACCTGGGCATCTACATCAAATACCGACTGGATGGCTCACTATTTGTCCTTCTCTGCCTGACTGCAAAAATAAAGACAACAGAGAGACTCATCCTGGAAGCTCTCTTTGCAGATGACTGTGCTCTCATGGCCCACCAAGAAAATCATCTTTAAACCATTGTGGACAGGTTCTCCACCTCAACAAAACTGTTTGGCCTGACTATCAGCCTCAGCAAAACAGAGGTTCTGTTCCAACCTGCACCAGGGAGGCCAACTAATCAGCCGTGCATAACTATCGACAGCACGCAGCTTTCCAACGTCAACACTTTCAAGAACCTGGGCAGCACCATCGCCAACAACGGGTCCCTAGACCACGAGATTAATGCCAGGATCCAAAAGGCCAGCCAGGCACTTGGGCGGATGCACTTCAAAGTCCTCCAACACAGAGGTGTAAGCACTGCGACGAAGCTCAAAGTATACAACGCAGTGGTCCTCAGCTCGCTCTTGTACGTTTGCAAGACATGGACACTATACCGGAAGCACATGAAACAGCTGGAGCAATTCCACCAACGCTCTCTCCGGTCAATCATGAGGATCCAATGGCAGGACCGTATCACCAACCAGGAAGTCCTCGACAGAGCCAACTCCACCAGCATCAAAGTCATGGTCCTCCAAACCCAGCTATGATGGTCTGGACACGTCATTCGCATGGACCCACAGCGAATACCAAGACAGGTATTCTATGGTGAACTGTCAGCTGGACTCAGGAAATAAGGCCGACCAAAGAAAAGATTCAAGGATCAGCTAAAGTCCAACTTGAAGTGGGCTGGCATTACACCAAAGCAACTAGAACTTGCTGCCTCTGACAGAAGCAACTGGTGTACCCACATTAACCATGTCGCCGCCACCTTTGAAGATGAATGACATCGACGTCTTGCTGCTGCACGTGAACGCCGACACCGCACCTCCCGTAACAACTGGCGTCCCATGCCCCATGTGCCACAAACTTTGCGCCTCAGTCTTTGGACTCCAAAGCCACATGAGGGTACACGGTAGATGAAACTGCACAAAATCAATTGTCATTCTCGGACACCGAGAGACTACTACTACTACTACTACTACTACTACTACTACTACTACTACTAATTACTACAATTAATACTACTCTCTTTATGGTGTTGGAGAATTTATAACCTCTGTGAGTCTTAGTATTTTTTTCATTTCAAATGAGGACATTACATAAGGTGACCTTGAAGTTCCCTTCCAGCTTTAGATACTGCAATTTTACAACCCTATTGGGAAAGCAATGGTCCAGTTGAACTGGCCTTCATTCTGTTCCTCCCACACAATAATCTATCTCCCATCTTCATGTCTTTGCATTGTCTTACCCATGTACTTCTTTCTCCCTTCTTCCTCACAGAATTCCACATCTCCTTCAATATATAGCTCAAGCACCATGTTCTATATGAAACCTTTCTTGATACACTCATCTTCTAGCGTCCATGCTTCCTAATTGTCTTATAGTTAATTATCTTGTATTATATATTAATATTATATATATATAACAACATCCATATATATATATTCAAATATCTTGAGAGCAAGGATTTTTATTTTTTTACTTTTTATCCCCAGTGTCTAATGTATTAACCTGACCTATTTAATACATGCTGGGTAATAAATTAATCAATGTAAGTAATAAGGTTAGATAGATATCATGCAATTATCTTTAGGATACTCTAAAATGTTACTAAGTCAGCAGTCAGAAAAAGAGTTATCTTACATATTTTAAATTATTAACATCTATAATATCCAGTTTTATAGAAATCATGTATGAATCCTCATTGATGAATAAGATTACTCAAGCTGTTTGCTGTTACCTCAAGCACACTGAAACTCAATATCTTTGCTATTACCAATTTCCTTTCCCTCAGTTTCCCCCATCTCTAACAATGGAACCATTGCCCAAATGGCAGTGGGCCAGTTGAGCAGGCACTAACCCCAAAATCATTCTGTGCATCAGCATTTTTGTGAGTTAACAATAGAATTGTAACACTCGTGCCAACTGCTTGTACATGGAGCCTTTAGTGCTACCATAAAAATGGTATGGTAGGAAAATAGCTTGAAGCTGGAATGGATGAATAGTTTCAAAGTTATTATGCCTCCCAACACTGCTGGAGTGGGAGAGCTGCAAAGAATCCTAAATGCTATGCTCATAGGCAGAGCGTGCTTCACACATGGCAAAGAATCATGGGATTTTTTTTCTCTTAGATATGCTTTCTTGGGTGCTATAATTTGATAGAGAAACACATCAACACTGTAATTTAATAGAGAAAGACCTCCATTCCTGAGAAATGCATTGTGTTTTGTTCATCATTCCCAATAGTGTTATTTTATAGTTCTAATTGTTTCCATATTCAAGACTCATGTGATTCTAGAACTTTACAATTTTAGTGCTCTAAACATGTCAGATATCATCCTCATCCTCATCATTCTCATCATCATTCTTGATCCTGTTCTTTGTACCAAATATCTTGACTAAAAAAGCAATGTCTATGTACACATAGAGTATAAGCACAAGTACTTCACAGCTATAAATGTATATATGTATGTGTTTTATATATATGTATATTTATATATACATATATATAGTTTTGCATTACATATAAGCATGCATACATGGACACACACACACAAACACACACACACAAACACACACACACACACACATATATATATATATATATATATATATATATATATATATATAGTGGTTCTTACCCTTTTAGGGTATGTCATGAATCCCTTTGAAAGTATAGTGGAGTCTATGGTTTTCAATGTATAAAATAAAAAGTAAGATTTTAAAGAAAAGAATCATATTAAATTTTTACTTGCTAAAATGGATTTTAAAAAATCAACTTCACAGACCTCAGGTTAAGAGCCTTTCACACATACACACACACACACACACACACACACACAGATGTGTAAATAAAAGTACCTACTCTGGCCCCCACTGCTAAAAGGGCAGGTATGTTATATGTCATCCCTCTCCAAGGATTCTCTAGTAAGAGAGTTGGGGGTATCTAGTTTCTGCCATTGACACAAATCACAATGAACTACCAATTTTTATAGGTCTCCAGAACCATGGTTCCATTTAATAACTTATTAGAAAGAAATATTTACTTCAAAAGTATAGCAAGAACAAACATTCTGCTCTTATATAACATTCAAACATCCCTCCAACATGAGGTGGGCATAGCACCCCCTCCTACATTTCCTCAGTCCCTGAGGAGAGAGCGGGGGTTACATTCACAGCTTAACTAGTTCCTATTTCAAATTTTCATTGTTCAGTCATTTCAATTATGTCTGAGTCTTTACCATCTTTTTTGAGATTTTCTTGGCAAAGATAATACAGTGATTTGCATATTCTTCTCCGGCTTATTTTATAGATGAGGAAACTGAGGCAAACAGGGTTAAGTAATTTGCCCAGGGTCACACAGCTGGAGTCTGAGATCCAGTTTGAACTCAGGTTTTCTTGACACCTGGACCCATATTTATCCACTGTACCACCTAACTGCCCCTTATTAAGAATAGTTCCACTAAATTTTAAGTCCAAAGCATCCCAGCACCCTGATTTCTCTTAACTTCCTTGGTTGTATGGAAACAATATTAGGTCTGAAATTTTTGCTCCAAGATCACCAGGGCTAAATTTTATGAGTCCAGAACTCTAATGCATATGCCTAGAATGGAAAAGTATAAACAAAGCAAACGAAAAACTCCCAACCTATTTTTCATGACCACAGGGTCTAAAAGGATAGGAGAGAAGGTAGCCATCTAATTTAGTACATAGAACCCATATTGTGAGTGAATAAGACTTTCATTCTTGCTTGCCAACCAGAAAGAGAGAGGGAGACTGTCCCAGTAAGGTAGTTTTAAAGATACAACCTCTTCTGGCTATAATTCCAATAGAAAGAGGATGGTCCTACTCATGAGGTAGGGTGACTTAGAATTTGTCTTCTTTCAGAAGCAGGTTCCTGGCATTTCCCACATGGATGCCACCATGCACAAAATTATTTAAATGCATAGATGTATACACACACATACATACCCAAGTATGAGATTTCATTGATATAAGAAATTTCTCCTTGGTAAGAACCTTCCTTTACCAGTGAAGATAAATACCTACACTACTTGTTTTATAGCTCATAGTCTTAGATGGAAAGTTAGTGACTTCTGCAGGATCACAGAGCCAGAGAACAGAAGATTTTTTAACTGAGATTTTTCTAATTCTCAAGCTGATTCTTTACCTGTCAAGCAATACTGCCTCTTAGTCTAAACGTTTAAAGGACAACATATTTTGATGTTAATAAATATACTAAGCAAAGTCAACTTTCTTAGGCTAGTTACAAAATGTTGTCAGACCTTTGATTTCCTCAAGTGATAATTTGGGTCAGTCTGCATAGGGAGGGCTCTTGTTCCTGTAGAAATGCCAGTGTATGTGTCCTTAGGACCTAACAGACCCATGAATTATCTCTAAATATATTGTGAAGTACAAAAGTTCAGTTTGAGAATTACAACTGAGTTCAATGTGAATTATAGGATCCAGAGATGAATCAATTGGCAATAAGGTAATTTGCAGGGCTGTAATTTGCAGTACAGCCATTTTCTTATGGTAAGGGTCAGTCAGCTTTCAGCAGTGGGATAGCAAGTGTCTAGCCCCTGTTCTGTAATACTGTAGAGAGAGAGAAGAAGGAGGAATGAGGTCTCAGAATGGTTCAGAACCACCAGGTGGGACTCAGTTTATGGGAGTATAAAGAAAAAAAAGAAAATGTTCCCTTTGCTTAAGGAGCATGTTCTTCTGAGACATGCCTATGGTTCATAGAAAAATTAACACAAAGTTAATACAAAGTAATGGGAGGGTATATCTGAGGGGAAAAGGAAAGGTCTTATTCAGGAGGAAGCCTCCATCTGAGTTTTGAAAGAGAGAAAATGAAAGATAGGATTCTATCCGCAAAATCCTATTGTAATTTTCTGGTTGAAGCTTAAAACCACACTAAGACATTCTCTGGGAATATAAAGATGGGCAAAAAGAAAGACAGTCCAATTCCTTGGAAGCATATATTTTAAAGGGGGAAGATACACATAAAAGGGAGCTAGAAAAGCCTGGGGGGAGGTATATACTTGGGGAAAGTGGAAAGGCATTAGGAAAGAGTAAAGAATTGGATCAGGTTAGAGAAGCACATGGCTGGCGTGTGTATTTCTTCCAATGGAGTTTATGAAGAGGAACTCACAATCAAAGCAAGAACTGCAAGAGCTGGGCCATGAGGTGGGCAAAGGTGATAAAGTGGCAAGCATTTCAGACACAGTGTCCAAAATGTGTAAAGGTGCTGAGGTCTCATAATAAAAAATGCAAGGATCTTACATCTTGGAATTCAAGAGATCATTGGCCTCCATACTCATACAAATTTTGTAGATGAAATAAAACCCCAATCATCATGTACATTTTATGGGTAGAATAATGCAGAGAATTAGAAACATTTGCCCCAAATTATATAGCTAGCTGCTAAGTAGGGAATGGTTGAGGTGGACCAAGATTGAGGTTTTCTGTGTCATATTGGAATTTTTTCCCTACTTCTTTTTTTCTGACTACTCTCTTGTTTTACTGCCCATCTACATTGTTTTCTCAGAAGTCTTATCATTTAAGTCGTCCTTATCCATTTTTGTGCCACTGATGTCTCTGGCAAAATCCATGCACTCCTTCAGAAATAATGTTTTTGAATGAAATACATAATTATAAGGGGAAAGTTATTTTGAAACAGTCATGAAAATATTAAAAGTTCTGAGATCAGGGAATATCTGCACATAGTACTTAATAAAACCTGGTTCCTCTCCCTCTTTAGGACAAATCTATAGTAAATGAAAAATTGAAATTCTTTTTACTTTTTGGAAAAAGAGCTTTGATCACTACAGGATGAAAATCTAGAAATATACCAAATTTCCACTTTGAACAAATTCCCAGAGTGGAAGTCTAAATAGGTTTGCATCTGATTTGGAGGGGAAAAGTCTATGGCTTTGTGGGGAAGGGTTGTTGATCCCAAGTAGAAATGGCAGATGTTAATGGAAATATTGCCTCTGGGTCCCGATGAATGAGTGTACCTTTCAGCAGAAGAAGCAAAGTAGAGACTTCCAAATATTGTTTCTTTGATTTAAAGAAACCTTGAAGCAATATTTTATGGCAAGTAGAATAATAACTCAGTTACAATACAATATGCTATTCCATGGATTTTATTGAACTAGGGATCACTTACAGTTCCAAGTCTTTTGATCTTAGGATCTCCCACAGAGTGACAATCTTCAAATCATAGCTATAATACATAAAAGTCTGATATGATTCCATTAACCTTTCACATTCGTTCTATAAAGGGACTTTTGTGGTGTTTTAGCAGTTCAAAGTTGAAAGAAAATTTCATTTTGAAAATTTCACAACAGGCTAAGATGCTAAGAAAGCAGCATAGAATCAAGCATAATAACATGGGGAAATGGGGCAGCTAGATGGCTCAGTGGATAGAAAGCCAGGCCTAACTAGAGGTCTTGGGATCAAATCTGTCCTCAGACACTTATTAGCTGTGTGACCCTGAGCAAGTCACTTAACCCTGTGATAGAGGCTGGAAGTAGGGAAAAAGTGCCAGACTGAAGAGTATGTGAAATTGATCACCTTGACAGGGGAAGGACCCCAGGAGTGGAATTCTGAGGAGAGAAGACTCTGGGTAGAGAGCAGTGAGGGTCTCTCCATCTTGAGACATCGAAGATAGAAGGTGGATAAAGACTTTCTCCTGAGGGTTACCCATTTTTCCTGCTGGTGACTGGAAATCTTTCCCCCCAACACTTCCCAATTGAAGGGACTTTCTGAAGTGAAACCTGAACAGACTTTACCTCAGCTCCTGTTGTCCAGGGGTGAGTCAATCTGACTTTCTTTCAGGGGGCTCAGGCTGCCAAACTCGATGAGGGAGGTGAAAGGGTTTAGATAGAGACAGGGACCCCTTCTCCCCACTTTCCTTTTCCCATTCTTTCCTGCCCGTTATTTCCTTTTGTATTACCTGATTGAGTTAACATTAAAAGTTATCTGTTCCCCAAGCTGAGTGTAAGTGAACAGATCAAGAGGAGACCTTTTGTTCTCGAGTAGTGGGGGGGGGTAACAAGGGGGACAAGAGCGAATTGGGGAAAGCAGCTTTAGCTAAGGAGGGAAGGCAGAAGGGGGAAATCTTCAAACCCCCTCTCCTCTCTCTGAGCCAACCCGTTACATCTGCTATCTCCCCTGAACCCCACTTTGAGAAGGGGATTCTTCTCTCCCCCTCTCTCTTCATACCTTGAGGTCTAAACCTCCCCTCTAGACTACAGTCCTTCTTTTTATATCTTTTTTTTAAAACAACCCCAAATTGCCTAGCCCTGATTGTGATTCTGCCTTGGAACTGATACTCAGTTCAAAAACAGAAGGTAAGGGTTTAAAAAATATACAGGCAATCAAATCTTTACTTCCATTTGCTAAAAAGGCAAAATTAGTATCAGTTCTTAGGTTGGTTAGAATACAGATTTTTGGCCAGTTTTATGTGTCTGTCTATATGTCATTGCAGCTCAGGTAAAGAAAGTCTTATAGATGTTGTTCTTATTGTTTATCATTTGTTTTCAAAAAGCATCAATGGCATTGTCATTGCCACTGATGGCAGAGTTGCACAAAGTCATCAGTGGCAAGACAGAAGTCTGGATGATTGATGATAGCCGAGGCTGTAGTAGATGATTTCAGCATCTTCCGTGTATGACCAATCTCTGAGTACCCCAAAGCACCTGCTTCAGCTACCTTCATGATCATGCAACAGCTTCTTGGAGTCACAGATGAGCATTGGGTAACAAGTGTACACTAACAGTGGATAAACATCCCTAAAAAGGGCTCTACAAACCCTCACACCAGAGATACTAATCCTCTCTAAATACTTAACACAACTAGGTACTACACTAAATGGAATGCAGCACCTGGGGTCAGGAATCCAATCTCATATTCTTTATGTCTATGTACCCTTGGGAAAATCATTTAACCTTTTTCTCAGTTTCCTCCTTTGTAAAATGAGGATAGTAATAGGACTTGATTCTCAGATTTTGGGGTGGGGAGGTAAAATGTACTTTGCCTTTAAATCACAATATAAAGGTTAGCTAGCTATAATAGAGGGTTTGGAATGGACCTATGAATTCATTGGTATAAGGAACTTTCAGCTGAGGAAACTTCTTTCAATGCAGGTGAGAACCACCTCTGCAATTCAGTCTTCACGTGTTCTCTAGAGCATTGAGAATTTAAATGATTTGCTCAGGATATCTCACATCTATTACATTAACTAAAATGATAAAAAGGCAAAATGATAAATGTTGAAAGGGATGTGGGAAAATGGGACACATATGCTTTTGGTTGGCGGAACTCAACTATTTTGAAGAATAATCTGGAATTATAACCAAAGAATTATTAAATTCTGTATACCTTTTGATCTAGCAATACCACTATTAGGTTCATTTCCTAAGGTGATCAGGGGAAAATGAAAAGAACCTACATGTCCTAAAATATTGATAGTAGCTCTCTTTGTGGAAGCAAAGAACTGGAAATTGAGGGGATGTCCATCAGTTGGGGAATGGCTGAACACGTTGTGGCATAAGATTGTGATGGAATATTACCACTCCATAAGAATGGTGAGCAGGCTATTTAAAAAAAGAAACAAGAAAACCAATATGAAATTATGAAGAGCAAAATGAATGGACACAAGAGAATATTTTGTAGTAACAGAAATATTGTTTAAAGAATTACTTGTGTATGTCCACCTCTAGAGAAAGAATAAATTAGAAACAAATAAGACATAGATTTAAATAAACATATCTTTTTTTGGTGAAATGCCATCTCTTGCTGGGAAGGGAAGGATGGAGGGAGTTACTTGGGAATTTTAATTTAGCAAGCAAACAGCAAATAAATTAAAAATAGTGTACTACAAAAAGAAAAGCTAATAAAACCATAGGTTGGATTAATGGGGGAGGGTAGGAAGAAACCAAAGTGTGTAACAGTACTAAACTTGCTAATCTTTTAGTGCTCTTATAAGTAAAAAAAATAAGCATTTATTAGTACTTTTCAAGACCTTTACCTTCTGTCTTAGAATCATTAGAATTGATTCCAAAGCAGAAGAGGGCTATGGTAAGGGCTAGGCAATGGGGGCTAAATGACTTGCTCAGGGTCATACAATTAAGATGTATCTGAGATTAGATTTGAACTCAGGACATCCAGACCTGACTCTCTTTCCACTGAGGCACCTTGCTGCCCTGAAACAAGAATTTATTAAGTGTTCACTATGTGTCAGATATTTTGCTAGGTACTGGAGGCTGCAGCAGGAGAAGTGAATCCAAATAAGTACCAGACAGATAAGAGACTGGTGAAGAGAAATATTTCTAGCCATGGAAAGCTTCTGGAATGGATTTGTTAATTGGCAGAAACCTTTTCTACCCAAAACCCCTTCAGGGACTGCTCTGTACCTAAGAATGTCATCTTGTAAAATTTCCTATTGCTTTGAAAGCACATCTGGGTTTAGGCAAAATAAAAGGAACAAACTAATAAGCCTTCAGATACTAATATAATTCAAGGGAAAAGAGAGGCTGCCCTAGTCAGGGAGGGAATCTACTTGGCTGTCTAGCAGCTAATTGTATGCAGAGTGTCTAGTTTGCACTCGACTTTGATAAACTAAAGGGCCCAAATATGCTCATGTAGTTTATTGACAAAAATAAACATGGTCAAGGGCAATTTTTTTTCCTTTTTAGGGCAAAAAGGTGTTTCAACATAGGAAATTACAGAAATATTATTTTGTAGGTTTTCTTTGCAGATGAAGGGAAACAAAGATTGTGACCTAGGATTCTGAAAGGGCTTAAGACCCTGTCTCTTCTATTTAAGCAAGGTATAAATAGGAAAGACAACAAGGTGTGGGGAAAGAAGTATTAGACTTGGATTCAAGTCCTGACTTTGACACTTATTAACTGCATAATCATGAAGCATCACTTATGCTCTCTCTTTTTTACATCTCTTCTTAATAGCTTCCCCTCCCATTGTAGCTGTCATTGGCAAATTTAACAATAAAGGATTATGACAAAACCTTGAGGTTTTTTGGGGAAACAAGTACATTAGGCTATTGTTTAGGGAACTCTGAACACACTTCATAATTCTAGAAAGCAATATGGAGCTATGCTACCAAAGTTACTAAATTAAGTATATACTCTTTGGTTTATGATATATAAAAGCAATTAAATTCATTGTGCTACAATATATTGCAGAAGGGACAATTTTAGAGAAACCTGGAAAGATTTGTATGAATTTGATGCACAATGAAAAGCAGAATCAGAGGAGTAATTTGTAGAAGCAATAATGTACACACAACAACTTTAAAGACTTTGAACCCAAGTCCCCTGGCCTCAAATTCAAGGCACTTTCCAATACTCTATCCAATTAACTTTTATCTTGTAGGCAAAAATGAGCAAAATACATAATCTTCTTGGAAGCAACTTCCATTTTCCCATTGCCTTTTGGTAGTCTACAAATTTGCTTCATCTGAGGAGGCATATATTAAATAAAAATAAGCAAAATTGTGCAGGTACATCTAGAGTTTATCTCATCTCTCCCGGCACTGCAATTTTAGTTTCTTCAAGATGGTCCTGCTGTTTACCTGCCTCTCTCAGAGGATTGGCCCCAAAGTATCTTTAGATGGTTATTTCTCCTAATTATAACAATTTTTACAGAAGCAATTGACCAGGGCCCTAATAACTTTTATTACTGGGAGATTTTCCCAGTGCTTTACCTATATTCTTCTTGTAGAATTTGGAACACCTTTGTCTTGGGGTTAAACACTATTTTTCAGGTATGATTAGCCTTTTCTGGAAGGTATTATATAAAGTTAGTGTTAGATTGGCTGATTTCCTGGTTCCTAAACCCTTTAGAGGATCTTTGATTTCTTCTAAAAGAAAACAATCTTATATCTGAGCTGATTTTAAATGTGGTAGAGGTGAGGCCCAAACTAAGTAGCTCTAAGTTTCAATAGAAAATTATGCTGCATATTCCTGGAGGATACAAATTTAAGCTTAAAAAATGTGGTTATAAAAAAGGAAAATGATAAATGTTGAAGGGGATGTGGGAAAATGGGGACAGTAATACAGTGTTGGAGGAGCTGTGAACTGATACAACCATTCTAGAAAGCAAGTTGGAACTATACCCTGTTACAAGGGAATCACTTTAAAAGACTGATATATATTAATTTAAGGTCGCCAAGGAATCAGCTATGTAATTCCTAAATGAAAAACTCAAGTCAGCCGTCAGCCTTTTTTGGAGTTTAATTACAATCGGAGCAAGAAAGGAATTAGAGATATATATAGAGAGAGAAAGGGGAGAGAAGGGAATAGGGCTTAAATACCCCTTCTGTTTAGGCTGGGCCAAAAGGCCCAAGCCCTTAGATAGCTGGGGCAAAGAAAAGAGATCAGTCCCTATTACTCACGTGTCCAAAATGGAGAAACAGTCTCAGGGGCCCCCACCTTCAGCTTCCTTCAGAGCAAGCTTCCTCAGAGCCCAGGAACCACACCGACCAAAAACTCCACCCCCCCTCGAGTCTCCAGACCCTCCTATCTTTAAGGAAACCATCCAAGTTGCCTCCCCTCAGTCCTCACATCTACCAATCACTCTTCATCAATTTCCCTGTCAATGGAGGCTCTCGCTTAACCCAGGACCGCCCAGAGGTTTCTGGCTTTTGCACATGTCTGTTGAAGGTCATATTTTCAAATGATTAAATCTATACTCCTTTGCTACAGCCCTTTCTAAATCCTGTTAACTTGAGTATGGTAGAGATTGGAATAATTAAATTTTGATCTAGGCTGCAGCCCTTACTCAATCCTATTAGGACTGAATAGGGTGGAGATTTATTCCAAGTATCTCCATTGTATCAATTCTAAATCAATCAAGACTCAAAGAAATTCCTGTTCTATGCTTAAGCATAGGTCAAAGTCCTTTCCATTGTTCAGCAAAGGGTTTCTGTCCTAAAGTAATCTTAAGAAGGGAAGAGAAGGAACCTCCCATGCCAATGGGGTTCCCATTCCAATAGACTATCAGTAAGAAATTTTCCAAGTATGAAATATCCCAATGGTGAAATTTCCAACATTTATAAGTCTAAGGAAATTTTGAGGTTTACAATCCCCCCTGATGATCATTGGGAGACTAGTCTCCCCATTGATCATTTAACATAATCATTTTGTAGTTCTAAATTCACTTCTAACTAAAGATATACACAATATTCAATTTTCTAAGAGAAATTAGAATAGTGAGAGAGGAAATAGAAAAGAAAAGAAAGCAAAACCAATGTTTGCTAGGCGCATTGACAGAAAGCCAAATTAGGGGCAGTCCCTTTTGGCATAAATGTTACAATAAATGTTCAATCAAAAGTTCAGTCCAATCAATCACATCCAAAGTTCATTCTTGATCTTCTTGATGAAGTGTAGGTTTTTGGCATCTTTCTGCAACAGTTCATTCTCTGGATATAAAAGTTTCAAGCTTCTTTCTTGAAGATCTTTTCTCGAACAAAATCAAAATCCTTGAAATTTTTTTTTTTTATAACAGTAAAATCTTAAACAAAAGTCTTGGATTTTTATAAAAATACAATCTCAAACAAAAAAAATTCAAAAATTCTTAGATTTTAAATTAAAATACAATCCCCCCTGAAGTAAGTATTAAAAAAAAAATATCAAGTTTAGCTCAGAATGCAATGTTCAGTTATGGGGGTGTATGTGTCAATTATCAAAAGAATAGAAAAATAATCAAAAACATAAGAAAAATTCAAAATAGACCTTGTATAGGTCCAGTTTAAAGTAATTTCTATCCCACAAGTATGTAGGACAGAATGCAGTAATATTTCACTTAGCCATCTGTAGCCAAGACTACAGGAAGTTGCCATAATATAAGAAGAAAAGAATTAGAATTCTATTTTGATGGGGAAATGTCATTCCCTTGTCTGATTTTTCCTCAGGGATATAGGGAGCCAGCATGATAGTCAAGCTTTTTACTTGTTTGAGTACTTCGAAAAGAGTGTAGATACAAGGAAGTCCTACGACTTAAACATAAGTTAAGCGTCGCAACCTCGAGTCTCACTTTAATATTTCTTGTGTGCTCTATTGGCACTATTCAGGTTTAGTCTGTGCTCCTTGTTTTTATCCCTTTTCCTGGAATCAGACACAAACATTAATCACAGTCCTATAATATTTTATCAATAAATGGCAGGTTCCCATAGTTTAAAGCTTTTAGGCATATATTGATATTATAGCAAGAGTATATATATTAACTTGTATTACTGCAGGGAAAAAATATTAATATTAATTATGTGTACCTTCAGTACAAAAATGAGAAAAAAAATCAAATATTCTGATCAAAAAATAAAAGAAAAGAAATAAGAAAAAATAAGAAAAAAATCAGTAATTCAATATATTCTTGAAAAAAAAAACATCTATTTGTCTATGGATTATTATCTCCAATTCATATGATAAGATAGAGTCACAATTCATATGATAAGATAGAGTCAATCAGTCTCAGCAGAAGATGCTTTCTTCACATGTGAGCAGTGAATCCAAGAGTCTCTTTCTCCAATCTTTATAGATGTTGGAGTAGTTAATAATATTTGGAATGGTCCTTCCCATGAAGGTTCAGTTGCTCCAGTTCGCTTGAAATTCTTGATATAAACTTTATCTCCTGGGTTCAGGTCATGCAGAGAAAAGTCTAATGGTCCAGCTTGTACTGCAGCTCCGGATTCATGAAGTTCACGTAGTTTGTGCTGTAACTCCTGTATATAGGAAGCAATAGTAAAATCTCCCCCTAATAGCGATGTATAAGCCAGGGAGAAAGGCTTAGCCTGTATAGGCGGATGTCCAAAAAGCATCTCAAATGGTGAAATATGTAAGTCTCCTCTAGGCCTGCTTCTAAGATAAAATAGGGCCAGAGGGAGAATTTCAGGCCATTTTAAATGGGTCTCAGTGCATAATTTGCCAATCATAGTCTTAAGTTCTTTATTCATCCTCTCCACTTGGCCTGAGCTCTGGGGGTGATATGGAACATGGAATTTTGGAGTTATCCCCAAGCAAGAATATATTTGATTTAAGACAGAATCGGTAAAATGACTCCCTCTATCGGAGTCAATACGTGCTGGTAGGCCAAACCGAGGAATAATTTCTTTTAAAAGTATCTTTGCAACAAAATCTGCTGTGGCTCGGGTCGTAGGAAATGCTTCCGGCCATCTGGTTAGTTGATCTACAATTACTAGACAAAATTTATAACGTCCAGCCTTTGGCATTGTTATGAAATCTATCTGTAGATGTTCAAAAGGTGTGTAAGCCAGAGGACGTCCCCCAAAGGCTTTTCCACGATATGCATGTTGGTTATATGCCTGGCAAATAGGACAGGCTGAACATACTTTAGAGGCTACAGTAGTTATACCAGGGGCTATCCATACTCTCTTGACAGAGTCCACGATGCCCTGGGTGCCAAAATGACCATTTTTATGAATAGATTGGCAAATTTGGTTATAGAAACTTCTAGGGAGCAGGGGTTTTCCTTCAGGTGACACCCATACTCCATTAATTTGTTTTGCTTTAAATTTTTGTTACCATTTTTCCACTTCCTTTTCATTATAGGAGAGTGATAAATTTAAATTATCAGTGGTTGTTAATGTTAAAATTAATCCAGGTCCTTCTATGGCTGCTAGTTTTGCAGCGGCATCTGCTCGGTCATTTCCTCTAGAGACAGGGTCAGAGCCACCTGTATGGGCAGAGCAATGAACTACAGCTAGGGCTTTAGGCAGTTTTAGAGCAGAAAGAACTTCATTAATAATTTCTGCATTAGCTATGGATTTTCCAGCTGAGGTTAAAAATCCTCTTTGGAGCCATAGCATCCCGACTGAGTGACAAATGCCGAAAGCATATCTAGAATCTGTATAAATTGTTGCCTTTTTATCCTTGGCAATTATACAAGCTTGTTTTAGAGCTATGAGTTCTGCTCCTTGAGCGCTAATGTTAGAAGGTAGTGAAGCTGACCATTCAGTGGCAAATTCTGAAACTACGGCAGCTCCAGTGTAACGTATGCCATCCCTCATAAAAGAGGAACCATCGGTAAATAAAATCAGATCTGCATTGTCTAAGGGAGTATCCAAGAGATTATCTCGAGGCTTTTCTGCCATGGACACTAATGTTTCACAGTTATGTAATGGTTCTCCTGAAGTGGGTAAATCTGGAAGCAAGGTGGCAGGGTTAAGAGTTGAACAGCGTTTCAAGGTAATATTTTCACTATTTAATAAGGTTATTTCATACCTTGTAATTCTCTGATCCGAGAATGCCTGTGTTCTATGTTTTACCAATAATGCTTCAATCTCATGTGGGCACATTATTGTTAATGGACATCCCAATACTAAATCAATGGTTTTTGTTACTAGTAAGGCTGTAGCAGCTACTCCTCTAAGGCATGGTGGTGCTCCTGCTGCTACTGGGTCTAGTTGGGCAGAATAATAAGCAATTGGGCGCTGAGAAGGTCCCAAAGTCTGAGTTAACACACCAGAGGCTACTCCTCTTCGCTCATGCACATATAAAGTAAATGGCTTGTTGTAATCTGGGATGCCTAGAGCAGGGGCAGACATGATAGCCTTTTTCAAATCTGATAGAGCTGACAAGTGTTCAGGCTCTAATTTGAGGGGTTCAGGAACCGAATCCTTTGTTAATGCTATAAGGGGTTTAGTGATTTCCCCATAGCAAGGAATCCATTGTCTACAAAACCCTGTTGCTCCTAAAATTGCTCTCAGCTGTTTCTTAGTGGTAGGAGCACTCAATTTTTGAATGTTCTCAATTCGTTTTGGAGAAATATAATGAGCACCCGCAGTCAAGATGAATCCCAAATATTCTACTTTTTGGAGACACCATTGAACTTTATCCTTAGAGATTTTATGTCCTCTTTTGTGCAATTCCAAAAGAAGGTGTTTGCTATCTTCTTGACATGTTTTTGCATCTGTTGAAGCCAAGAGTAGATCATCTACATATTTGATTAATTTGCTATTTTTAAATGTTATATTGTCTGTGTCTTGGCTCAAAATTTGCTCAAATAAGCTCGGACTTTCGACATAACCCTGTGGCAGCTGACACCAGGTATATTGTGAGCCCTTCCAGGTGAAAGCAAAAATATGCCTGGAGTTTTCATGTATTGGTATGGAAAAGAAAGCTGAACACAAGTCTACTACCGTAAAGTATGTAGCTGTGCTAGGAATAGATGAAATAATAGTATGTATGTTAGAAACTACCGAGTGTCTCTTTATAACGTGATTATTCACTGCCCTTAGATCCTGTACGAATCTATAGATGTGCTTGCCATCGGGTCCTTTTTTTGGTTTTTTAATTGGCAGGATGGGCGTGTTGTATTCAGATTTGCAAGGGATTATTATTCCCTGTTCTATTAATGAGTTAATAACTGGTGTAATACCCTCAATTGCCTCCTTTGAGAGGGGATACTGAGGGATAGAAGGAGGTGGGCTAGATTTAGTTTTTATCTGCACAGGAACAGCAGATTTAAGTAAGCCTACGTCAGAAGAAGATGTGGCCCAAAGAGACTCCGGTATATCTTTAGGTATTTCAAAAATGGAAGGTTCTTTTGCCTCCTGGTTTTCCGAGAGAAGTACAGGGAGTAAATGTAAAGATTCCTCTGGTACTTCTAATGATAATGAGCCATCTGGGGAGCAGGTTATTGTGGCTCTGAGTTTGCATAGAAGGTCCCTCCCCAGCAAATTTAAAGGGGAGTCAGGCATCAAAAGGAAGGAGTGTTGTACCTCTAGGGGTCCTACAGACACCATTCTAGGAGGAAGTTTTTTAACTCTTTGGGTTATTCCTGATACTCCCATTACATTCTCTGAGCCAATAGAATAACACTGTAAATCAGGTGTTCTCTTTAATACAGACCAGGAAGCTCCGGTGTCTAATAGACAATCATAATAGGTGTTACCCACTTTTAAGGTAACATGGGGTTCATTAGTATGGGGAGGGCAGTGGATAGGGACAACGGGTAGTAGGACATCAGGGTCTGGGAAATCAAAGGTTGTATCCTCTGATTCCTGTGCCCCAGCCCCCCCCCGGGCACCATCATTGTGTTTGGGATATTCCTTGGGCACCCCCCTGAAGGGCACCTCTCTGAGGGTCATTAGTACCTCGAGTAATTTTTGGACGAGCGCCATTTCTCATATATTGTTGAGTATTATCATTAAAATTTTCTTCAATTTGAGCATTGTCATTAAATTCCCAATTCCTATTTCTATAATTCTGGTTTCTAAAGTTCTTATTTCTATATTCATTATAGTTATTTCCATAGTCATTATTATAATTTCTAGAATTCTGGTTTCTATAACCATTATCATAATTTCTATAGTTATTTCTAAAACCATTATTAAACTGTGTATTCCTTCCAAACATCTTAAGAAAGGTTCTACATTCCATCATTTTGTGGCCCTTCTTCTCACAGAAGTGGCAAGTAATGGATTGATAATTGGATTTCTGGAGAGGGGCAATTGTCGTTGGTTCATTATCATGCCCACTTTCTAATTTAGTTATCCTATCTATTACACATCTCATTTTTTTCTTCATTTCCTCCATGTCATCATTATTCTCTTTCTCCTTTTCTTCGTTTCCCTTAAAAACATATATAGCTGTTTTTCGCAATTCTTCAAGGTCCATATCTGACCATCTTGGGCATTGTGTTTTAAAATAATTTTTAATTACTTTGCAAGAATTGTTTACAAAGATTCTTCTAACTTGTCTTAAACTATTCTCTTTATTTAAGTCCCAATCTAAGTATCTGTCCCCAAACTCGATAATTCTGTCCATAAATCTGGAGGGTGTTTCGTTTTCCTTTTGCTTAATTTTTTCCAGTTCCATCCACTTATCTGTACTGTCCGCACATTCCTTCATGGCCGTGAGGATGGCCTCTCTACAACGGTATAGTTGTAGATAGTCCTCAGGATTATTATAGTCCCATTCGGGATCCTGAGATGGCCAATGTGCTGCATTACGCCCCCGGGTTTTGTTGACATGAGCAATTATTTTATTTTTTTCACGTTCACTTAAAAAAGCCTGTAGTAAGCTCTCAACGTCCTTGTAAGACGGATTATACTGAAAAAATATGTCTCCCATCTTTTTTGTTACTAGAAAAGGATCTTGTTCATATGTGGGGATATTTCGTGTAAATTCATTTATTTCTTGGGGAGTAAACGGTATCCTATGTCTTAAAGTCACCACATCCCCATTTCGTCCTATTTCAGGTACTTCTCTTAGAGGAAACAGGCCTCTAGTTGGATTTTGCACCTGTGGGTCAGTTTGACAAGGACAGGTTTCTCTAGGAGGACAAGATCTCCCTTGCATTGGAATTTGGTTTTCTGTAGGAGAAGGAACATGAGAAGCTGGGATTGCAGGGGAAGGGTTTTGGGGATTAAATACAGACAAGATTTGCACTACACGAGAGAAGCAGTCTGTTAACTGGGCTATAGGGAAGGTGTTTTCCATCTCTATTTCAGGGAAGGAAATTTCCTCATTCAAAGGTTCAGAAACAGGTCTGTTTCTGGTAGAGTGGGTGTTTGCCCATTGATCCTGTAAGAAACATTTTAGATCTTCTAATTGGGCTTGCATTTTATCCTCAATTTTTCCTATTTTATTCTCAATATTTCCTATTTTATCCTCAAGTTTTTCTATTTTATTCTCAATATTTCCTATTTTATCCTCAATTTTTTCTATTGTATCCTCAATTTTTTCTATTTTATTCTCAATTTTTTCTATTTTATCCTCAATATTTTCTATTTTATCCTCAATATTTTCTATTTTATCCTCATTTTTTTCTATTTTATCCTCAACATTTTCTATTTTATCCTCAATATTTTCTATTTTATCCTCATTTTGTTTTATTTTATCCTCATTTTGTTTTATTTTATCCTCATTTTGTTTTATTTTATCCTCATTTTGTTTTATTTTATCCTCAATATTTTTTATTTTTTCATCTCTAAATATAGTATTGAGGAGTACAAAAATGACAGTACCTATTAATATAAAAATTTGGAGGTATCCTTCATTCCTCAATTCCCCTACTTCTTCAGCTGCCATATAATTGTCAAAGAATGTAGTACTCATTTTTATATGTATATTTTGTAATTTCACAAAACACGTGGGGAGCAGGGCAAAGCAACAAACTTTCCACAGGGTTTTTTTTTTCTAATCCAGGAAGTTGTTCCTTAAGGGAAAGGATATTTAGAAACAGTTCTTCCAGCCAGGACTTTAGAGTCCTGTTGCTGAGATTTAAAACAGCTGTTTTCTGTCTATCAGAGTCACACAGCTGGGAAGTATCTGAGGTCCGATTTGAACTCAGGACCTTCTGTCTCTAGGCCTGGCTCTCAATCAGCTGAGCTACCCAGCTGTCCCTTAAGATTAAAGGGAAGAAAAAGAAAAAAACTGCTGATTCCAATTTAACTTAAGGAGAAAAGAGAAAAAGTTTTTTATACTCACGTGTTCTAGCAGCTGTGTCTTTAAGCCGAGTTTTTTGTTTAAAAAAAAGGACTAAGTGGTGAAACAGTATAGTAAAAAGGCGAGGAATTTTAAAAGTTTTATTGAGAGGATTCTTTAGACTCCCGTGTGGTCAGCCACAATGTTACAAGGGAATCACTTTAAAAGACTGATATATATTAATTTAAGGTCGCCAAGGAATCAGCTATGTAATTCCTAAATGAAAAACTCAAGTCAGCCGTCAGCCTTTTTTGGAGTTTAATTACAATCGGAGCAAGAAAGGAATTAGAGATATATATAGAGAGAGAAAGGGGAGAGAAGGGAATAGGGCTTAAATACCCCTTCTGTTTAGGCTGGGCCAAAAGGCCCAAGCCCTTAGATAGCTGGGGCAAAGAAAAGAGATCAGTCCCTATTACTCACGTGTCCAAAATGGAGAAACAGTCTCAGGGGCCCCCACCTTCAGCTTCCTTCAGAGCAAGCTTCCTCAGAGCCCAGGAACCACACCGACCAAAAACTCCACCCCCCCTCGAGTCTCCAGACCCTCCTATCTTTAAGGAAACCATCCAAGTTGCCTCCCCTCAGTCCTCACATCTACCAATCACTCTTCATCAATTTCCCTGTCAATGGAGGCTCTCGCTTAACCCAGGACCGCCCAGAGGTTTCTGGCTTTTGCACATGTCTGTTGAAGGTCATATTTTCAAATGATTAAATCTATACTCCTTTGCTACAGCCCTTTCTAAATCCTGTTAACTTGAGTATGGTAGAGATTGGAATAATTAAATTTTGATCTAGGCTGCAGCCCTTACTCAATCCTATTAGGACTGAATAGGGTGGAGATTTATTCCAAGTATCTCCATTGTATCAATTCTAAATCAATCAAGACTCAAAGAAATTCCTGTTCTATGCTTAAGCATAGGTCAAAGTCCTTTCCATTGTTCAGCAAAGGGTTTCTGTCCTAAAGTAATCTTAAGAAGGGAAGAGAAGGAACCTCCCATGCCAATGGGGTTCCCATTCCAATAGACTATCAGTAAGAAATTTTCCAAGTATGAAATATCCCAATGGTGAAATTTCCAACATTTATAAGTCTAAGGAAATTTTGAGGTTTACAACCCCAAGGGAAAATAAACTGTGTATACCCTCTGAGATAGCAATACCACTCTTAAGTCTGTGTCCCCAAACGAACAAAAATAGGGGGAAGGGACCTACTTGTATAATAACATTTAAAAACAGTTCCTTTTGTGGAAAAAAAAGAATTAGAAACTGAATGGATGTCCATCATTTGGGAAATAACTGGACAAATTGCAGAATATGATTGTAATGAAACACTGTTGAGCCATAGGAAATAATGAACAAGATGATCACAAAAAAGAACCTGGAAAGACTTCAATGAAGTGATGCAAAGTGAAATGAGGAGAACTAGGAGACCAGTGTACACAGTAACAATAAAATATGATGATCAGCCATGAATGACTAAACTATTATGAGCAATGTAAGGATTCAGAACAATTCCAAAGGGCTCATGAGGAGCTATCCATTGCTATAGAAGCAACTGAAAAAGTTGGAATGCATTCTTCACTTTATTTCTTTTGCAAATTTTTCCCTAGTGCAATTAATATGTGCCTTCTTTCACAATACGGTGAATCTGGAAATATCTGTTATGTAATAACACATGTATAATTGTAAGGTAATCATGTAATAATAAATAATGTAATAATCATATTACCCTGCCCTCTTGGGGAAGGGGGACAGTGGGAGGGAAGGAGAGAGCATGGATCACAAAATGTCAGAAAATGATTTTTGAAAATTGTACAGACATGAAATCTGGGGGAAAAAACCCTAAAAAACTAAAACAAACAAAAATCTATTGGTATCAAGGAGCATATTATTTTTTAAAGAATACTAACATTTTTTGAGGTGGTGAAGCATTTTCCACTTATATCACTGGCATTCCTATCATATAGAGAGACTTCTGAAAAGTAATAATTGCAGTACAAGATTTAGTATGAATTTTTTAAAAACCTTAACTTCTGTCTTAGAATCAATATTAAATATTGGTTCCAAGGCAGAAGAACAGTGAGGGCTAAGCAATGAGGATTAAGTTATTTGTCCAGGGTCACAGAGCTAGGAAGTGTCTGAGGCAACATTTGAACCCAGGACCTCCTGTTTTCAGGCCTGGCTCTCAATCCACTGAGATACCTTGCAGCCTCCTACCATTAAAATTTTATGTCCAAAGCAGTAGTAAAGTGGCCTGAGTAAGGGGTTGCCAAAAGACCACAATTTTTGGCACTCTCCATTTCCCTTCTTGGGTCACTAAATCTCCCAATCCCTACTCTTGCCAAGAGATCTTTATTCCATGCTCCCCAGAGATAATTGCTAACCACTTGTCAGGGTGGATTTAAAGCAGTATTGATTATCTTCAGTCCCCCCTCCAGGCATTGATATTTGCAGGTCCCCCATCCTGCTTATTTGAGGAACTGGAAATATTAAATGATACTCAAATCAGGTTTTTAATGTTGAGTCACTACTTGCTCTTTCTAATAGAACTTGAATAGTCCAAAGTCATCAAGACACCCAGTACCTCTTTCCTATGACCTAATGGCAGAGGGGGAATGAAGGCCAAGACAAAGAGACTCTTCCAGAGGTTCCTAAAAACCCTGTACCAGGGAAAGTTTTAAAAATCCAAATGAAAATATATCTCACCTTGTGATTTAGCTAGCTCTTTCCCCAGAATCACTCAGATATCATAATTGACTGTCCATTCCACTGTCGACAGGTCACTTTTTGCTTGCATTACCTTTCATGTATTTTTAGCAGTGCCAGGTAATTGAAACAAAAAGTCAGTTTCACCAGGCCAATAGGTGCTGGTGATTTTAACAACACGAGACTCTCTCCTTCTATTACCTGTCAAGAATAATCAGATAAGAGCACCTGGCAACCCCTGGTGAGCTGGCATTAATAGTTTCAGTATGGATGGGAATGTTCACTGTTTTCTCTTGAGTTAAAAAAAATAATTTGGGGATCTGTCATGATCCTGCTACAAGTTTGCTGAATATCTGTTTGGAAACATGGTTTGGTTACTTAAGCAGTTTATAGAAATCAATAGTAGCCATGGCAAGAGAATCTCTGAAGAAAGTACCAGTCATATTTTTAGCTCTTGGGGATCATGTTTTTTGACTGAAGAAATCTCACTCTTTACATAGATGGTTGCAGAATTTTTCTGTGAAGTAGAATAAGACAAACCATTGCATGAAAATCAACAACACTGTCTGAAATGTGCCCACTTTGCTTTGCAAAGATTCATTGAGATTTAGAAAACTCAAAACTGCTAGGAGTTGGGAGACTAAGAGGATGATCTCTATAATGAATAGGTGAAAGACCTGGGTCATTTAATCTTGAGAAGGGAAGACTTAGAGTGAATGAAATCTCTGTGTTTAATTATTTTTGAGTTCCCTCATCTGGAAGAGGGATTAGAATTGATTCTATAATGGGGACCAAAGGAAGGAAATTACAGAATCAGATGTTGTTCTGTATAAGTAAACAAACAAATACTTTGTAGCAATTTGATTTGCCCAGAGTGGAAAAGGTTGTGACAGGAGATTCTTAGTGCTTTATCATTGGAGGTCTTTAAGCACAAATGATATCAGTAAGGCTATAGGAGAAAAGTCATCTTTTAGGATTCCGTTACTTCTTAGGTCCCTTTCGATGCCAAAATTCTGTGATTATAGCCTCTGTTGTGCTTCAAATTCTACGTTTTATACAGAGCAAGTGATTAATCTCTTGGATACTTATTTTCCTAGTCAGTTAATTGAGGAAATAGGACTAGAATTAAGGACTCTTCACCAGGGGTCTTTGAATTTGTTTTTTTTTCTCCAATATTTTGATAGGCTTATTTCAAAATATTTATTCCCACTTGTAATCCTATGTAGAATTATAGTTATATATTGACCGATGAGGTTATTTATAATATTTTTCATTGATAGTTTGTCTAAACAGAGGGTCAACATGTTTGTCAAATAATATATGCATGTAAGCAAGTGATGAATCATATGCTTTTCTTGTGCGTTTCTACTCCCACAGTTCTTTTCCTCTATGTGGATAGCATTCTTTCTTATAAGTCCCTCAGGGTTATCCTGGTCATTGCATTGCTATTAGTAGCAAAGTTGATTACATTTTATTATTGCACAATGTTTCACTTTCTGTATACAATGTTCTGTTCTGCTCACTTCACTCTCCATCAGTTCATGGAAGTCTTTCCATTTAATATAGAAATCCTCCATTTCATTGTTACTTAGAACACAATAGTATTCCATCACCATTGGATGCCACAATTTGTGCAGCCATTCCCCAATTGAGGACATCCCCTCATTTTCCAATTTTTTGTCACCACAAAGGATGCAACTATGAATATTTTTGTACAAGTCTTTTTATTATCTTTTTGGGGGTACAAACCTAGTAGTGGTATAACTAGATCAAAGGGAATGCATTCTTTTTCTTTTTTTTAAAGGAAGATGCTTATTTAATTTAGGAAAAAACAAACAAACAAACAAACAAACAAAAGACCTGGCCCCAAATGACTGTCTGCACCTTGTGTCTATCCATTCTCAGAGAGTGGGCAACAATCATAGGTCTTCTAGAGAGATATGGTTAGTCATCACCTGGATCAAGATTCTTCAGTCCTATGATGTTATTTTTCATTACTGAGCTGTTGTCCTTGTGGAAAAGGTTCTCCTGGCCCTAAGCACTCCACTCTGCATTAGTTCCTGCTACCAGGGTTCTCTGCCAGTGTCCCTGGAATCATGTCTGAACAGTGTTCATTCCATTTCCTTCATCTACCATAATTGGTGCAGCCACTCCTCAGTGGGCTAAGAGGCCATCTAAGGAACATCTAGGAGTCTCGTTCTTGGTTTTTCTTTTTACCATCCTTTTAATTCTTCTTCAGGATCAGGAAATTTGTTTTGCTTCTGATTCTTTACCCCTCCCCCATTTACCTGTATTATCCTCCATCTTAACCATCTTGCTCCCTAACCCCACTGCTTCAATCAGAGTGTGTCTTTGTATGTGTGTGTGCATGTGTGTGTGTGTCACGTGTGTGTGTCTGTGTGTGTGTGTGTGTGTGAGTGACTCCTATTTGTCTGTTACAGATAAGATTGTAATTCCTCCAATGCCCTTCCTCATTTTGCTTGGCTGTGCTTGCTTATAAACTTCCTTCCCTTCTCTTCTGTGCTTTTAAAAAATATCTCAATGATCCTCTTTTTTTGTTCTTGGTGTCATTGTTGCAAACCCCCCCCCCCAACCCTCCTTTCCAATCCCCACCTTAATTAAAAGGGAAAAATGACCCTTCTAACCCTTGTAATTTGTAACAAATTAGCACAGTTAAGCAAAATGAACCCACAAAGTAGCTGTGTCTACTAGTGTATTGGAGACAGGATATACCACTGCTTTGATCAGTCTTAAAGTCTTTAAAAGTTTTTGGTTTTGCAACATTGTTATTGTTTAAATTGTTCATCTAGATTCTTTTCACTTCCCTTGGTTTCAGGTCATGGTCCTTAGGGTTCTCTGAAATTGCCCCTTGTCATTTCTTATAGTACAGTAATATTCCATTGCATTTATATTCCAGTTCAGCCATTTTCCAGTTGTCTAAGATATCAATTTAAAGCTCCCTCTTAGAGTCTAGTTCTTTCATCTTTCCCCCCTCTTTTATTTTTCCCCTTTAGTATTAAGATTTCTTTGATTTTGAGGTATTTACACCAAATAGTATATGTGTTCCACTATCCTTTGTCCATTTCAAATGATTGAAGTTCATATGATAACCATTCCCCCAACCTTTTCCTCCATGTTTATGTATTCCTCTCACATACCCCAAAGATATCTAACCAGTTTCCTTCTCTTCCTCATTTTTGTATGTGTGTTCTGTCTTTTTTGCTATTCCCTAAAACCCCAATATCAGAGCCAATCTATCTCCAACACTCCATTTTCTTATTTAACCACTTCTTTCTGCTCCTACTATTGTGATGTTAACACTTCATCATCCCTAGCATCTACAGTTGCTCAAATTTTATCTTTTCTAAATTCCTCTGGACTCTTGGGTTTGTATTTCAGAATCTCTGCTCAAATCTAGCTTTTTCATCAGAACTTGAAATTTCCTTAAAGGTCTCTTTTTCCCCAGTAGGATTTTTTTCATCTTTGCAAGATAAGTTATTCTTGGTTATAAGTCTGTCTTTTGCCTTTTTGATTATTCTATTCCAAGATTATTTTTAGTAGCTGCTCCTGGGTCTTGCATGATTCTCACTGTGGTTCCTTGGGTACTTTAATTCATTCTTTCTGGAGGTTTGCAGTCTTTTCTTTTTGATATGGGAGCTTTGAATGTTAGCTATGACATTTCTTGAGACTTTTCCTTTTGGGTTTCTTTTCAGTAAGTTCTTTCTGTTTTCACTGTGCCCTCTGGTTCTAATATATTTCAATACTTTTCATTTATAATTTCTTGAAATGTATTAGCTAGAATTTTTAAAAATAGTTTTCAGAGACTCCAATGATTCCTAAAATTCTTTCTCCCCTTGACCTACTTTCTAGGTCAAATATTCTTGATAATTTACATTTTCTTCTTTTTTAATCAATTTATAATTTTTTCCCAAATATTTCTTGCTGTTCCATAAATTCAATGATTTCTGTTTGGTCTATTCTATTTTTTTAACCCCAACCTTCCATCTTGGAATCAATGTGTATTAGATCCAAAGCAGAAGAGTGGTAAGGGCTAGCAAATGGGGGTTAAGTGACTTGCCCAGGATCACAAAGCTAGGAAGTATATGAGGTCAGATTTGAACCCAAGACCTCCCATCTCTAGGCTTGGTTCTCAATTCACTGAGCTACCCAGATGCCCCACCCCCATCTATTCTATTTTTCAAGAATTCCCTTCTAAGCCATTAAGTCTTCTTCCAATTCTTTCCACAATAATTTTAATTTCTTTTTTTTAATCTCTTCTAGGTATTCATGTAGTCCTTGTGGAAAAATCCATATTTTCCTTTGAGTCTTCCCTTAATGTAGTTTTGGAGTTAGATTTTCAATAATTTTTATGCATATTGGCATATTATTTAATCATCGCTCCAGCTTTAGTTCCTAAATTAGGACTTTTTGCCAGGGCCAGGCTCAACTGCAGCTGTATTTTGGGGTGGAGTAATCAGGATAGTCAGTCCTGCTTGGTTTCACCAGATGTTCTTGCCCTAACCCACCCCCCTCTCTGGTTTATTGGCCCTCAAATTATTTTAGGTTAAGTGTGCTGGAAGCCCTGGGTCCTGGTCCAGAAGGCATTTACTTTGCTTTGGGGCACTTCCTGCTATGGCCTTCTGTATGATTTGTGCAGATCTGGAGTAGAAAATATCATTTAATATCTAGATTCTTATCAGGTTTCTTGTGCATTATTTGAGCTGATGTCATCTTCATGGCTTTGTTCATGTAGATATACGGGGACTGGGCAGCTTGCCTCTGTTCAAGCAGCCCTCTTGGCTTTGACTTTGATTCAATAGACAAATGGAAGCTATTATGACAGTTAGGGACCTCCAGCTTAGAGTCCAGGAAGTGACACTTGTCACTTTTATATTGGTATGACGCTGCATGCCATTCCATACCATTGTATGAGCTTCCCAGTTGAACAGACATCATCTCTTCTGGGTTGATGTGGGAAACTCTCTGCAGCCATCAGCACTGCTGATCATACTGACATGCATTCTTTTAAAGTGCTTTGGGCATAGTTCCAAATTGCCTTCCTGAATGGTTGGATCAATTCATAGCTCCACCAGCAATGTATTAGTGTCCCAATTTTGCCACATTCCCTCTAACATATATTATTTTTCTTTACTGTCATATTGGCCAATCTTCTAGGTTTGAGGTGGTAGCTCAGAATTGTTTTGATTTGAATTTCTCTAATCAGGAGGGATTTAAAACACTTTTTCATGTGCTTAGTGATAGTTTTGATTTCTTTATCTGAAAACTGTCTATTCATGTCCCTTGACCATTTGTCAATTGGGGAATGGCTTAATTTCCTGTACATTTGACTTAGTTCCTTATATATTTGGGAAATTAGACCTTTGTCAGAGAATTTTGTTATAAATTTCCCCCCAATTTATTGCTTCCCTTCTAATTTTGGTTGCATTGGTTTTGTTTGTACAAACCCTTTTAAATTTAATATAATAAAAATTATTCATTTTACATTTTGTAATGTTCTCTATCTCTTGCTTGTATTAAATTCTTTCCTTGCCCATAGTTCTGATAGGCATACTACTCTATGTTCAACTAATTTATTTATAATTTCCCTCTTTATATTTAAGTTTTTTACCCATTTTGAATTTATCTTCATATAAAAAATAGCAATTCTTAATCATTTGGAGGGGCAGCTAGAATGTCTTGCCTGGTATCAGGAAGAACCGAGTTCAAATCCAGATTCAGACCTCCAACTATTGACCATCGGAAAGTCATTTAGTTCTGTTTCCCTTAATTTCTAATCTATAAAATGAGCTAGAGAAAGAAATAGCAAACTGTTCCAGTATCTTTGCCAAGAAAATATACCCAAAAGGATCACAAAGAGTTAGACATACAAAATGAATAAAGAACAATGAAAAAGTTTTGTAGTAGAAACAGAGAAGATAGATGATGGGATGACCTTGAACATCCTCTGAGTTGTATAAGGAACTCTCAGGTGAGGATGGCTGACTTTTAGGTTGGCAACATCTCTGAAAGTTAGAGCGTGGTCTAGAATACCCAGAGCATTAGGAGACTTGCCTAGTATCACACAAGCAGTATGTGATAGATGTAGGACTTGAATCCAGTGCTACTCAGCTTTGAGACTATTTATTCATCTACTGTACCATGCTACCTTTCATTTCCAAAGACAATTTATAGAAATTGATGTAGGAAGAAAGAACCTTGCTGGGTGAGGAAAAAAAAAAACCAAAACACTAGCAACAGAACTTGAGAGGGGAGCAAGAAGTGTGACATATTTAAGAGAAATCCAGAATTTCATTGTTACCAGAAGGAAGAAGTGTGAAGGGAGAAAGGAATTTATTAAGAGAAAGGGAATGTCTAAAAAGTTGTGGCATATGATTATGATGGAATATCCTGTCCTGTAAGAAATGATGAACATGTTAATTAAAAAACCATGAAAAGACTTCCATGAAATTATGAAGAATAAAATGAGCAGAACCAAGAGAACATTATATATAACAACAGAAACAATGTTTGAAGTATGACTTATATATGTCCACCTCCAGAGAAACAACAAGTAGAAATAAGAAGGATATTGTTTTATATATACATATATCTTTTCTTCAAATGATGCTTTTTCTAGCATGGGAAGGAGAATGAATAAAGGAATATTTAATGTAACAAATAAATAAATATTTTAAAAAGAGAATGTGTCCTCCAAAGCATTGTGAGAATAGAGCACAGAGGAGACTAGGAAGAAGGAAAGGGTAAACCTGAATTTAAGAGTTAAAAGTGTTGGGAGAGGGGGCGGAAAGGGGATTTTCTCTTCAGCAGACAATAGTTCTGAATCATTAAGCATAAAATGATATACATAGATAAAGAGACTGGTTAATTAGAGCAATGCAGGCCCAAAATGAATAATTTGGGTCCCAGAATTTATTTTTCTTCCTTATATGCTCTGGTTTTGTAATCTTAAGGCTCATGTTTTGAAAACTGGCCCATTTGTATATAGTTACATCTAAATTGTTTTGCTTATTCCACATCTTAAGTGACAACATACTATAGTCAGTGGAAAAAGTCAGCCCTTCAGAGTCAGGAAGGGCTGAATTTATGACATAAATATCGTGACCTCTGACATTCAGTGGCTTGGTGTAGTCCAGGATTACTTAACCTCCTAGTGCTCCAAAGCAGTTAACTCTCTAAGACTCTAAGAGATGCTCATCTGCATTAACAGAAGTTTCCTAACTACAAGTTCCTACACTAAAGAAATTACAGGTCTGAACAAAAAATAATAATAATAATGACTTTTCCTCCCCACAAATGCAAGAGCCAGTGTGAATGTGATTTCATTTCTTGGCTCTGGTCCTTTCTAGCTATGAGTGAGGACTATAGACAAGTGCTTTTATTCCCATGTTCCTCAATTTCCTCATTGGTAAAATAAGGATAATAAAACTTTTTTTCCTTTATCTTCATGGAGTTCTGGAAAGTAATCATTGTATCTGGAGCCAACTCCCTCAAATTAATAAATTTTGAATATCAATTGATTCAGCAAGTCCACTTCTAGGCCCATACCCCAACAGGATGGAAGAAAAGAGGAAAAATAACTAGATGTGCAAAAATATTTATATTGCTTTTTTAAAGCAGAGTACTGGAAACTAAGAAAGAGCCACCAATTGGAGAATGGTTAATTAATTGTTATATTAATATAACAGGATAAAATTTCCTATGATTTTTATGAAGATAAAATATTTGTAAAGAATTCTGCAAATCATACATTATAATACAAATGCTAAATATTGTTATTATTATAACATGGAATTATTACATTAACCGTTTCAGAGAAACCTGGGAAGACTTGTATAAATTAATGGAGAGTACCATGAACAGATGAGGAGACCAATTTGTACAATAAGAAGAATATTGTAAAGATAAATAACTTTGAAAGTCTCAGGTATTCTCATCAATGCAATGAGTAACCACAATTTTGGAGGACTGGTGAAACTCACTACCCACTTTGTGACAAATTAAAGGAGACAGAATAAATTACATATTATCAGACAGGGTCAGTGTAGGAATTTGTTTTACCTAAATCTGGCTATCTTTTTCAAGAATTTTCCCCCCTCTTTTTTTTTTTTTTGAATTTTGGGGTAAGATAGGAGGAAATGGGGTGGGAATCATGTAGGAGAAAAAGACTTGGAAGCAAAGAGTCATGAAGATTTTTTTTAATTATTTATTTGTTTGTTACATTTAAATACTCAGTTAACTCCCTCTCTCTTCTCTCCATGCTAGAAAAGGCATCATTTTGCATATACGTGTGTGTATATATATATATGTATATATATATATATATATATATATATATATATATATAGAGAGAGAGAGAGAGAGAGAGAGAGAGAGAGATAAATAGATAAACTATATCTTACTTATTTCTGTTTATCATTTCTATGGAGATAGATTTACACAAGTCAATCTTCCAATAATATTTCTCTTGTTGTATATGTTCTTTTTGCTTTGCTCATTTCTATCCATAATTTTATTAAGGTTTTTCCATGTTTTAAGCATGGGAAAAAAAGACAGAAAGAATGACATAAAAATCACAGATAAGGGGACAGCTTAGAAAGTTATATGATGAATATTTTATATTTTAAAGAGAAACCAAGCTCGATTATAAAGCACTGCAATGTCATGTACAATTATCTTCTGTTATGCCAGGCATGTGGAAATTCATATTTTATTTGGTATTTTTTAAACTTTAGAATAAAGAATAAAAAGAATAGAATTATTCTATAAATATTAAAAAGCAATAAGTAAATTATTTTATTATTACTGACAACTCTATATGAAAATGGTTCTCAATTGGTCCACACTTAGGTTGGTTTTCTATAACTCTTAATGCTCCTCTATATTTGGGAAAAATTGATTTTAAATGAGGTCTCTTGGCAGTTCATCTTAGGATGTAATGAATATGATTCAGTCAATGGCATAATTTCCAGATCTTGAATTTATTTAGTGAATAAAGCAGATGAGAACAATTTGTTCCAATGGTCATGGAAGTTATTGAAGCAGGAGTATTTAGAACTTGGTCAGATTTTGAAGACAGCAAGATCATCCACTGCATCTTGGGCCATAATCAGTAGTCCTGACTTTCCACTGGATTTGAATAACTCTGCAAGAGTGAGGCATACAACCTTGTGCAACAAGGACTGGCTTAAATCCAATTCATGTTCAAATCAAGACATAGCAAGAAAAACCTATCCATGGATCTATGAAGTATTTTTTAAAAGTTAACTACTGCAATATAATTAATTTATTTGGTAATCCTATGTATTTTATTTTGTGCGTTTGAAAACAGTATTGTGAGATGGGGTTCATAGATTTCACTAGAATGTCATAGCAGTTCAGAATACAAAATAAGTTAATAACCCCTTGTCCAGAGGACTTTTTTCCATTATAAAAGCAGAATAAAGTATTATATTTTCATTATCTAAGGCAAATCTTTCTGGACAAGGAAGCTATTTTAAAAATATCCTTCCTTTCTCTCCTAGAATCAATACTAAATATCATTTACAAGGCAGATGAACACTCAGTGGTAGACAATTGAAATTAAATGACTTTCCCAGGGTCACTCAGCTAGAGGATGTCTGAATTCAGATTTGAACCCAAGATCTCTCATTTTCAGGCTTGGCACTCTAGCCACTGAGGCACCTAGACATCCCAGAAGCTATTTTTAATGTTAGAAGAATGGTAAATTCTTAATGTCCACCAGTTTCCTTCATCTGTGTTCAAGAAACTTAGAAAAAAAGGACTTGTAAATGAAGAAAATTTACTACCTTTAAGCTTTTTAAACATACACTTTATAGTTTTCTTTTCTACCTCCAGGGGTTTATGTCTTAGAACTGTAAAAGTTACATAGAAATTGAGCAATTTCAGAAATATCTACCCTGGTTAGAGTCAAGGGAACATGCTCTGATTTCCCCCCCCCCTCCTCCCCATTTTTTTTTATTGTGTCTTTATATTTGCCAGCCTCTCTTAGCTCTGAAAAAAAAGATCTGTCAAAATTTCTAAAGGCAAGCCTTTGATGTTTTTGATTTGCATATGGTAGGTGACCTGTGTCTGCAGATTCAATATTTAACTCTTTTCAGACATTTAGAGAGGGAGTAAGTTGGGAAGAGAGAGATGAAAGTATGACAGTAATATAAATAAATTACTTCCCAGAGAGTTCATTTTCCTTTTAACAGGTCTCCAAGTTCATCAGACTTGGGCAATGAGCTTAATTCAGCTCAATGTGTTTCTCGAAGATAGTTAAAAGGTCTGAATTGAACTCTTCTGTTCAATAATTTCTGACCAAATCTCCCCTCTTCCCTCCCTCCTTCCTTCCTCTGCCTGTGCCTCTGTTTTTGTCTCTGTCTCTCCCTCTCATCCACTTTTTCCCTGGAGTAGGGGCTCTTAACTTCTCTTATGTGATAGACTGCTTTGAAAGGCTGGCAAAGTTGGCAAAGGCTGGCAAAACCCTTCAGGACCTTTTTTAGGATAATATTTCTAGATACATGAAATAAGATAAATATTGTTATAAAGGGGACTAATCATAGCAAAATACCTACACAAACACATATATGGATATATTTCTGTGACATGCACATGTGTTTATGTGCTTATATACAGGAACATACATACACACATACATATGTGCATGCTGGCTGGATGTCTACATGTTGTGTTCATATATGTATATGTGTATTTGTTATAGATACATATTGTATGCACATGTTATGAATACATAAAATATTTAAACACACACATATATGGTCAATAAATATACTTACATATCACAGAAGCGCCAACTCCAAATTAAGGTTAAGAACATTATCTTAGAGTTTGAAAATGGTTTTAATGATTAAATATCTTTATACAGAGAAAGATTTGCTAAAATAATTGGACATCTTTATCCACCTATCCACCTATATCATGCCATTATATTTTGTATTGTTCTCTTTGTGGACAATGCTCTAATTCTATATGAAATAATAAAATAATACTACCATGAACTTAGGAATTGAAGTAGAATGACAATTAATAATCTATTCAGAGCTAAGTTCATCTTAGACATCCCTTGATGGAAGCTTCTAGTTGGAGTTCCGGTTATGTGGTTGTGTCAATATGTATACTTGAGTTTTAGAGTCCCATACGGAGATTATGACCTGGAATTCCAGAATTGTAGCAATTTGTAAGAAGACAACATATATTAAGCTTTTTTTATGTGAAATTACTGCTCTGTATTAGGAAGCTAAATTGCTCAGTGGAGAGGGCACTGTCCTGGGGTCAAGAAGATTTTAGTTCAAATCTAGCCTCACATGCTTGAAGTAGACATTTCACTAACTTGCTGACAGGTTTGTGGCTTATCCGTTACCCCTTAACTTGGTGTGTCAGCTTTTCTTGCTGTAGCTTTTTGGAGCCACAGGTGAGTTTGGGATGACAGTTGGATACCAAAGGGGATGAGCAGCCCTGAAAGGGGCTTAGCAAGCCTGAGCATCCATATGCTCCAATGTCATCACGTGTTTTGTACCTAGATTTCTAGGTTCAAATTTTCTACTTATTATTCTAGGTATCATTTGCTTCCTAGATTATTTTCTAGCTATTTGTAATAATGTGATACACCTTGAAAGTATGAACATTTTTGTCTTTATAAACTTGTATTTATAGTAATACTATTTGATTCTATCAATTAGAATTAGAGGTTTATCTTTACCACAAGGCAACAAAATATATTGGGACAATTTATATACATCTCTGTTGAGATTTATAGGGTTTTATGATAATATTTGATTCCCTCTATTGAATCTCCATTTTTGTCAGAAGCCAATCAATGCTGAAGTTTTCATGGCAGATTTATTTCTAGGTAGTTATTTGTGTATACTCTGCTAAGGTTCAGAAGTTACTAAAATAATTATTTGATTCTTTGAGCTATAATTATAATATTTCAATTTTTGGTACCAATCAAACACATATTAAGTGAGGCAGCTAGGTAAAAGAGACGGGAGTAAAAGATCATTCTACTTATCTCCCAGAGAACCTATATGCAAGTCAAGAAGCAACAATTAGAACTGAATTTGGAACAACCTATTGGTTTGACAAAGATATAATTGTCACCTTATTTATTTAACTTATATGTAGAATAAATACATTATGTGAAGTACTAGGCTGGATGAATTCAAATCCAGAATTAAGGCTGCCAAGAGAAATATAAACTATCTCCCACATGCAGATGATACCACTCTGATGATAAAAAGGGAAGAAGAATGAAGATGCTTCTTGATGAGGGTGAAAGAGGAAAGTATAAAATCTGGCATGAAGTTTACCAAAACAACTCCCCCAACATAAGAACAAAAACTCTAAGATTTTGGCAACTAGACTGATCACTTCCTGGCAAATAGAGGGAAAAGAAACAGAAGCAGTGTTGCCTTTTACATATATATATTTTTTTTTATTTTTTTTTTTGCCAAAAGATCACTGCAGATGGCAACTGCTACCATGAAATTAAAAGGCACTTGCTCTTTGCAAGGAAAGCTATGGCTAATCCAGACAGCATACTAAGAAGAAGAGACATCATCTTGCTGACAAAAGGTCTATGTGATCAAAGCTATGTTTTTTCCAATAACAATGTGCATCTGTGAGAGTTGAACTAAACAGAAATCTGAGAGCTACATAATCAGTGCCTTCAAAGTGTGGTGCTAAAGAAGAATTTAGAGAGTTCCCAGGAAAGCCAGGAGATCAAAACAGTCTTAAATAAATTAATTCAGACCATTCACTAGAAAGTCAAATGCTGAAATTGAAGCTTAAATATTTTGGTCACATAATGAGAAGACAAGATTCATTGGAAAAGACCCTGATGTGAAAGATTGAAGGAAAAAGGAAAAGGTGATTACAGAGGATGAGATGGACAGATAGCAACATGGAAACAATGAAATGAACTTGGACAGACTTTGGAGGATAGTAGAGAATAGAAGGGCCTGGTGTGCTACACTTTATGGGTTTATGAAGAGTTGTACATGAATGAATGACTAAACAATAACAATATCACATATTAGAGCAATCAAATGGGAATTCATCCATAGTTATTTGCACACATTTTCCATTTAGATTCCTAGTGGTAGTAGATAATTTTTTCAGTTAATTTAGAATCTTTTAGCAATTTAAATCAATGTAACTAAAAATGGGATTTGGAAAATATGTACTTCTCATTACTATAAAATTATATGTTGGATTTCTCCTTTCTTAATAATAATATTTTATTTCTTTGGCCAAATTTAGAGGATTGTTCACATTTGGAACTGCTCAAAACAATTGGAACAATCCATTTGGTCTTTTGTTTATGATCCTTGGACATCAGACACACTACATGATTCCAGATCTCTACTAAAAGCTTTTTCATTTTAATAGAAACTATCAGAACTTTTCATCAGTAGCATAAACTTTATGAACTTTGGGTCACTTCCATTAGATAATGAGACTCTTAAAGGAAAACCATAATAAAAGAACAGTTTTCTTGTTTCAATGAAAATTGTAGTACTCTTGAATGGACTGTATTGTAAGGATTAGTGAGGAACCACCAAAAAAAGAGAAAGGAAACTAGTATTTTTTTTTTAATCTCAAGGATATAATCTTTGGAGGAGAAATTGATTACAAGCGATCACTTTCTCTCTAATATCCTGATAATGTAAATATTATTATTCCTAGGAATAATATAATAGAAATAATAATAATAATAATAATGGGAAATATGTCCCATTTGTTATTATTTATAGGTGAGGAAACTAAGACTCAGTGATTATTTAATTAGTAAACAACTGTAGACCTAGTAAATAAAAGTGCCAGTGCTTAAATCAGGTTTTTTATTTTAAATCCATGGCTCTTTACATTAATTATATGATGGCTATAGAATGTCACGCAAGGTAATGGTTATAAGAACTTACATCATTCATTTTGGAGCCATCCTTTAGATGCTATGGTTTGGCAAAGATATTGAATGAGATTAGTCTGTTTCTTGCTCTCCTAATCACTAACTTGACTTCAATGAGGGATAGAACAGAAAATAGATATCTATATTTTTAAGACAACCAAAGACCCCCTAAATACATGAATGGTAAAATTAGAAGAACTGATTTAGAGTTAGTCACTTAGTGTGTTGCCACAAGAAGTGACCACAGTTTGGGGATGATCAAATATCACAAAGTATTTTGCATGTATTACAGAATTGTCAACCCCCAAATGCCTACTGACATGCAAGAGGGAGGCATTCATTTAGAAATTGGTGTATATTTTATGAGAAAGATACATCGTGCATTTAAAAATCATCAGTGGAATGAATCAAAAGTGGTATTTACAAAATTGATTATTAAATTATTGAATGTCAAGATGCCAAAACAAATTAAAATAAAGAATTGTCACTCTCTGGGAGTTTTAAAGGGCTTAATCCTTCCTTGTAACAAAGAAGTACAAATGAGCAGATAATAAAACCCTCTATTCTAGCAATATCTAATAACATATACCTTATTTCATCATCATCTCATTGTTAGTTCTCCAAATTACAATTGACACATAATATGAATTTCTTATTGTTGTTTAGTCATTTTCAGTCATATCCAACTCTTCATGACCCCAAATGAGATTTTCCTGGCAAAGATCCTAGAGTAGTTTCCATTTCCTTCTACAGATGAGGAAACTGAGGCAAACAGAGTGAAATGACTTGTCCAGGGTCACACAGCTTACTAGTTTCCAAAACAAAATTTGAGCTTAGGAGGATCAGTCTTAAAGTGCTACCTAGCACTTTAAGTGTTTTTTCTCTTCTCCTTCCCAAATCAATGACCAGTTACTATTAATATCTCTACTACATTGACTATAGGTTATCATCCTATAATTCCTATATCATTTACCTAATGATTATTGACCCAATGTCATTTAGCCAATTAGTATTGGTTAATTTTTACCAAAGTAAAGCAAAGCAATTAACTTTTATACTGAAAAGGTATGGCAAGGTCATAAATATAAAAATCAAAACTTTCCTCCAACACATGGGCACATTTATAGACCCCTTGCAATGGAGAAAATAGGCTTAAATTTAGTGGTTGCTACAAAGCAAGTAGCCCACCAAGTTCACTACGGAATTCAGTCTGGTTGCCAGACAAATCACTCCCAGTCTTTCCTTGCCAATTCTAATTCAGCTACCAAACAACTGGCATTTTCTTTACCATCCAATAAGCCTCCCAGAAATAGGAATCCTTTCGATGACATAATGAACATTCAGAAGCGGGTTCACCAAACCATATACTCCCAGTATACTTGACTCTCATTGTCTTTTCACCACATATCTCTTCCCCCAATAAATTGGGAAATGATAGAAGAGATGGGAGCACAGAATTTGCCTCAAGTTTCAGAGATAAATTGGGTTCAGATCTAGAGATTTAGTGTTAAAGGACAAGGAAATATTTAAGTTCATTTCCAAAATTCCAACTTTTCATGTTTCAGATTTTGTTCCACAGTAGTTTCCTGTCTCTCTCTATTTTTCTCTTTACTTATTTTTTAATTTTTGTCTCTGTCTGTCTCTGTCTCTTGTCTCTCTCCTCAGTTATGCTGATATGGCTACATAGTTGAGAAGACTTGGAAAAAAAAACACCTTTCTTTCAGTAACTTTATTTAAATCATGCAACTCAGAAAAAGCAGAAATATTGCTAATCTTCTCTGCTTGCATTTGTTTAATCTTTTCCTCAGGGAAGTAGGAGAGAGGTAGCATTGGAGACATTGTAAAGAGCTTTTGAGCTTAAAATTTGTTAGAAGTTACCACAAAAAAAAAAAAATCAGTTAAGCACAGTACTTGGCCCCATCAAATCAAATTCAGACATTCCATATGGATTTTCCCTGGGTATGTGTGTTTGAGCGGCAGGACAGAGAGAGAGTATATAGATGTTTTAGGAACTAGAACATCCCTTTTATTTGGTAAGACTTTAACAGACTTTAAGAGCTGAGTGAAACTGATTTCCATTTTAGTATGCTTCATAAATAAGCACTCTGAAATTGGGGAGTAGAGTTTGTTCTGTGACTGATCATATGAGTTCTATTCTAGGCCTTAGAAAGTCAGAAGAATGAAAAGTATAAGTATGTTATTTATTTTTTTTGTTCATTCATCCATTTATTTAGTGTGTGTGTGTGTGTGTGGGAGGGGGGGGGTTTGGGGGTAAAAAGGGTGGAGGGAGGGCATCCCTGAGACTAGAGTAGTTATCTTTAAACCATTTTGATTTTCCATGCCTGTAAAAAAAAAAATCACTTGTGTCCAACTTTTCATGATCCCATTTGGAATCTTCCTGGCAAAGATACTGGCATGGTTTGCCATTTCCTTCTTCAGTTACTTTTACAGATGAGGAAACTGGTAAATGTGTGAGGCCAGATTTGAACTCAGAAAGATAAGTCTCCCAGGCTCCACGACTGGCACTCTATCCACTGTGCCACCTAGCCTGTCAGTCTGTCTGTCTATCTATCTATCTGTCTGTCTCTGTCTGTCTATCTCTACATCTACTTTTGGAATCTATTTTCCACCCATCTCTCACTATGGCTCCAAGAAGCTAAAGTATGTACAACTGCCACACCCTGGTAAAAACTGTCTTGGCAGAATTGAGGATAACTGGAAATGCTCAAAACTGTCAGTGATTTAGGGGAATGTATGTGAAGACTTCCTCTGATGTAATGGGCAGATGAGAACAACTCATAGCAATGACTTTGAAGGCAGCTGAAGCAGGGGTCAAGCTCGAGCAGATTTCTAAAATGACAAGGTCAGGGGGTCAGCTGGGTAGCTCAGTGGATTGAGAGCCAAGCCTAGAGATGGGAGGTCCTGGGGTCAAATTTGACCTCAGACACTTCCCAGCTGTGTGACCTGGGCAAGTAACTTAGCTCCCATTGCCTAGCCCTTACCACTCTTCTGCCTTGGAGCCAATACATAGTATTGATTCTAAGATGGAAGGTAAGGGTTTAAAAAAATAAAGTGACAAGGTTATTCACTGCATCCCAGGCCATGAACACTCCTCCTGACTTTTGCCATGCAACTGGATTTCAATGACTGATAGTTTTGTGCAAATCTGCCTCACTTAAATCCCAGGTGAACTCAAGTCAAGATATCACTCTGTGATGTCATTGGTTTTCTTTGAAATTCTGAAGGACATACAGCAATCTATGTACAAGCATGTCTATCTATCTATCTATCTATCTATCTATTGATCTATTTATTTTTCTATCTATCTATCCATCCATCCATATATAATATATATATCAGCTTACTTTGATACTTAATCTTAACAGCTATCATAGCAGAAAAAGATGCTCTCACAAAGATACATAACTTTAAATCTAAGTGCATCAGTGGCTGTACTTTCTACATCAGGATATTCATTTTTCAACTCCAACTTTAAATTATAAATATATTTTTTAAATTGACTCAGAAATTTCTGTCTTCCATGATGTCAATAAGATATTCTTACAAACAAATCAGGTGTTTAAGTTTTATGTTATTGACAAATGACAAATTTTGGACAAAACTTATGAAAACTTTTTTAATTTAGATTTTTCAATGACTCAGAAAACTCTGTTTCAAGTTTTTTAGTGTGTAATGAGTTTTTATAGGTTTCAAAGTTTTTTGACAATAAAATCACACAAAGATGGAAAAAAATTTAACTATTATTTTCAAAATGTTCTATCATTTCATGTTTCTTAAAAGAAAAAAATGTTTTTTAAATTCATTTTTAATCTCTTTTGTATTTATAATTTCAACAAGGGGGCAAGTCAGTTAGGTGACTCAGTGAATTGAGAGTCAGGTCTAGAGACTAGAGGTCTTTGGCTTAAATCTGACATCAGACACTTCCTGGCTGTGTGACCCTGGGCAAGTCTTTGGATATAAATTCCTTGAGAGAAAGGGCTTTCATTTTTATTTTTTGTAACCCTAGTCTGAAAGCCCATTGATGTGGGACTCTTTCCTTATTGGAGGAAGTCAACACCCTCTGTCTGTATCAGGGATGAGGTGGAGTTGGTGAGAGCTGGAGAGTTATAATCTTTTCTGTCTCAAGTCTTCTCTGTGTTTTCTTTAAGCCACTTCAAGTCACTTTTGGCCTCCAACTTCAAGAGAGAAGGTAGAAAAGAGAATATGGGAAATAGCAACCCCAATATAAGTTGCTAAAGGGAAAAGACCAAGAAGAAACTGACCTGAGAGAATATGGCAGTCTTCATTATATCCCTATCCCAAGCTTGTTACGCTAGAGATACTTCAAGGAACTTCCCTTTTGGTGATATCAGACTCTCTACATTGGCTGAGGTGAGTTACCACATTTCCAAAGGGAGAGCATCTTCACTTTATGTTGTCTGGTATATATTTTCCCAAGTACAGTGATACCTCGGTTTTCATTGATGATCCATGTGAAAACAATTGGCAAAATCCCAAACCAACAAAAACTAAGGCAATTATATCCATATGAATCAATGCAAATCCAATTAATTTGTTCTAGACAGTCCAACATACATACCATAAACACATTTTATAGAGAATAAATATAGTGTTTAATGCTAAAAACAACAGGAAATTAAAATAAAATGAATATAAAAGACTAATGTAAAGAATAAATGAACATTTATCATGGCATTCATCATTCTGAAGACTCTTCTTGGCATATGGAAGAGAATTAGGAGGGGAGAGAAAGAGGTTATTGTTTGGAAGAAGAATCCCACTCCATAAGGACCATAGGTACCAAGGCACTATCTGGAAACTTTCTTTGGTCCCATGATGGAGCTAAAAGGAAAGATTTAGCTTATTAGCAAGGGATGCACTTGACAGGGACAATGAGATTTGAGCACATGTGATTTTATCTTATGTGTGTTAGGTACATTTTGAAATTGAAAAATGCAAAATAAGCACATTAAACCAAATACTGTATATTCAGTAATTAGTTACCTGTAATAGGACATGTATAGGACACACAATCGATTTTTAAAAAAGCACAAAACACTGGAAAACAAAGGAATTGTTTGGCTAGAGGAGCAGGGTGATGCTCATACAATGAGAAATAGCACCACACTGAACAGAAGAACATATGGGTCAACCTGTGTTTTCATAAAATTATCAGTGAGGTCACTTGGGCACAGCCACAAAATCAACCATAAGGCAACCTATGAAAACAGAGACAATTATTTTTTGTGTGGAAAATTTTGAAGAAACCAAAACCAATGAAAACTGGTGTCAATGAAAACCAAGGAATTACTGTATATGTTCTCTGATTTCTGTTTTGCTATGATTTGGATAAATGAGTTTCTTTGCTATTTTCTATGTGTTTTCAGGGTGGGATTGGAACTTGATAGGAAAGAGTCAAATCTTCAATATAAGGCTTGAGATCTGGCTTCTTCTTAATTAATTGAACAGAAATTAAAAAAAAAAAACAACAACATGGACTTCTGATCAAGATGGCAGCTTAGAAGCTGCGAAAGTTCAGACCTCGGAAACCCTTCTTTACCAATCTCAAACTGAGTGCTCCTAGGACACCAAAATTCAAGCTGAACAATAGGACAAACCTGGAGAATCCTCCTCCCGGACCTGGATCTAAAGGTAAGACCCCCCAAAAGCCAGAACCCTAGATCACTCGGATCTAAGGGGCAGGCAGAAGGAAGGACCCAGGACCCATCCTCCCAACCCAGAGTGCTGAGCCCACGGCAGCAGCGGGAACCTCAGGGTGGGCAAAAGGGCCTCAGGGCTGGCTATTTTGAAGGACTCACCTTGAAAGCAACCTGAGCCAGTCTCTGGGGCATCCAACACAGACAGCAGGGAAACATAGAGAGAAGGGGGAAGCCTGTAGCCCCCTGGCTGGGTCCTTCCATCTGAGTCTCAAGGGAGCTTCCAGCTTTAGGGCACCAGCTGAACCCAATCCCATCAGGAGCTCTCAGAGCTACTGAAAGGACAGAAACCTCAGGGCCTGCAAAAGGGTTGCTCCGAAGAGCTTACCTTGAAAGTAACCTGGGTCAGTCTCCGGGCATTCAACACAGACTGTAGAGGAGGAAAGACTTTTTTTCTTTGTTTGTTTGTTTGTTTTGGTTCAGGGATCATTCTACCAACAACAGCTGAACTTAATCCCATCAGGAGCCCTCAGAACCCAGGGAGGCCAGAATCCCTCCCCACTCAGAGAGCAGGGTCTTTGGAAAGAACAGGGCAGGCAAAGGGGTTGCTCCAAAGGGCATTCCTTGAAAGCAACCTGGGAGAGTCTCCAGGCATTCAAAACAGACTGTGGAGGAGGAGGTTTTTTGCTTCAGGGCTCATTCAGCCCAAACCAGCTGAACATAATCCCATCAGGAGCCCTCCCCCCCTTAGAGAGCAGGGTCTTCTAAAAAAATAGAAACCTAGAGGCCGAGTCAAGATGGCAGCCTAGAAGGAGAATAGACCTGGCAGCCTGGCCAGAGCTTTGGAGATCCTCCATATTTGCTCCAGCCATCCAGGAAGTTTAAAACTCAGAGTAAACCCAGAGTAAACTAAGCTGAACTCAATCCCATCAAAAGTCTCCAGAACACAAGGAAGCCCAGGCTCCCCACCCATCCTCATTGACTGCTGGACTTTAAGCCAATCAAAATCCTCCAGAGGACAAAGAAGCTCAAACCCCCAACAACCCTCCCCCAGAGACTACACCCAAGAGATCTTCTGTTAAAGCTCCAAGAGGGGAGACTGATAGAAGTCCCCAAAAAACAAAAAAAAATGAGAGGAACAAGAGCACAGACAAATACAGGGAGTATACAGCTACTACTCAGCAAATGGAACAGAGGGGAGAGATCAGCAAACGATAAACCAGAAATCCCAGCTAATTGGATACAGGCTGTGGAAGAACTCAAAACACAATTAAGAGAGGCTGAAGAAAATTGGAAAAAGAACTTAAAAATTAAGATAAGTCATCTGGAAACAAAGGCACTTGAACTAAAACGAGAAAATAGTGTCTTGAAAGCCAAAATCAACCGGATGGAAAATGAGGCAAAGTAGATGAAAGACGAGGTAAAGAGGATGAAAGAAGATCTTCAAAGAAAATGAGACCAGAAGGAAAAAGACGACCAAAAAGCCAGAGATGAAATCCAATCTTTAAGAACCAGAATACAACAACTAGAATCAAGTGACCTCACAAGGCAGCAGGACATTATAAAACAAAACAAAAAGAATGAAAAAATTGAGGAAAATGTGAAGCATCTCATTCACAAAACAGACGATTTAGAAAATCGTTCAAGAAGAGACAATTTAAGAAAAATTGGACTACCAGAAGACCACGACAAAAGAAAAAGCTTGGACATAATACTAGAGGAAATTATCCAGGAAAATTGTCCCGAGATCCTAGAACAAGAGGGGAAAGTGGAGATTGAAAGAATCCACAGATCACTCCCAGTATTTAATCCCCAACTGACAACACCAAGGAATGTTATAGCCAAATTCAAAAACAATCAGATGAAAGAAAAAATATTACAAGCTGCCAAGAAGAAGCCATTTAGATACCATGGAAACATGGTGAGGTTAACACAGGATCTGGCTGCTTCCACACTGAAGGACTGAAAGGCATGGAATATGATATTCTGGAAAGCAAGGGAACTAGGTCTACAACCAAGAATAAAATACCCATCAAAACTGACTATATTCTTACAGGGGAAAGTATGGTCATTCAACACAACAGAAGAGTTCCAAGCATTCATAAATAAAAGACCAGACATGAACAGAAAATTTGATGTCCAACCACAGAACTCAAGAGAATCATCAAAAGGTAATTAAAAAAGAGGGGAAAAAACAAACAAAACAACAACAAAAATTTTATAAGAAACTCAATAAGTTAAAATGATATGTATCCTTATAAGAAAAGAGGTCATTGGTAACTCATAAAAACTGTTGCTATTACCTGAGCTGCTAGAAGAATTACACTCAGAGGGAACAGTGACAAACTGTATAGGATGAAAGGACAAGACATAAGTAGGTATATAGATATATGCATGCATAAATACATATACATGTGTATATATACATTTATACACATGACTAGAGCTAAAAAAGGAAAGAGGTTATGACTAAAAGAAATGGGAAAAGAAACAAATGGGGGTAAATTTATATGTCACAAAGAAGCAGGAGGGGGGAGAACATCGATACACTGGAAGGGTAAGAGGTTGGAGACAGGAAATACTCAACTCTTACATACTTTGAAACTGACCTAAAGAGGGAAGAACAATCCATTTCATTGGGGAAGAGAATAGATTTGTGCCCTATAGGGGAGTAGAAGGGTAAAAAACGGACTGGTGGGGAGGGAAGCCGAAAAAGGGAGGGAGAGGGTGGGGGGAAATTTTAAAAAGACTACAGGGGAAAATAAGGGAGGGAATAAGAAGGGAGGGGGGTAGAAAGGGAAGTAAAATAACGGAGGGAACGGGGGGGGAGGACTGACTATAAAAAAAGATTGGTATAGAAGGAAATAGTGAAAGAAGAAAAGGCAGGACCAAGAGTAGAAATCAAAATGCTGGGAAATACACAGCTAGTAATCACAACTCTGAATGTGAATGGAATGAACTCACCCATAAAATGCAAGTGAATACCAGAGTGGATTAGAATCCAAAACCCTACCATATGCTGTCTGCAAGAAACACACATGAGGAAGGTAGATATGCATAGGGTGAAAGTAAGAGGATGGAGCCAAACCCATTGGGCATCAAATGATAAAAAGAAGGCAAGAGTAGCAATCATGATATTGGACAAAGCCAAAGTAAAAATAAATCTAGTTAAAAGAGATAGGGAAGGTAAGTACATCCTGATAAAAGGCAGTATAGACAAGGAGGAAATATCTGTACTCAATATGTATGCACCAAATGGCAGAGCATCCAAATTTTTAAAGGAGAAACTAGAGGAGCTCAAGGATGAAATAGAAAAACTATACTAGTGGGAAATCTGAACCTTCCCCTATCCGAACTAGATAAATCAAATAAATAAATAAATAAGAAAGAGGTGAGAGAAGCAAATGAAATCTTAGAAAAATTAGAGTTAGAAGACATATGGAGAAAAATAAATAGGAACAAAAAAGAATACACCTTCTTTTCAGCAGTACATGGTACATTCACAAAAACTGACCATGTACTAGGGCACAAAATTATTGCAAACAAATGCAAAAGGGCAGAAATAATAAATGCAACCTTCTCAGACCACAGTGCAATAAAAATAATAATTAATAAGGGTACATGGATAGATAAATCAAAAATTAATTGGAAATAAAACAATATGATTCTCCAAAACCAGCTAGTTAAAGAAGAAATCTTAGAAACAATTAATAACTTCATTGAAGAAAATTGCAATGGTGAGACATCCTTTCAAAACCTATGGGATGCAGCCAAAGCAGTACTCAGGGGGAAATTTATATCCTTGAGTTCATATATTAACAAATTAAGAAGGGCAGAGGTCAATGAATTGGGCATGCAAATTAAAAAAAAACTAGAAAGTGAACAAATGAAAAATCCTCAGATGAAGACTAAATTAGAGATCCTAAAATTCAAAGGAGAAATTAATAAAATTGAAAGTCAAAGAATTATTGATTTAAAAAATAAGACTAGAAGCTGGTACTTTGAAAAAAACAAATAAAATTGACAAAGTACTAGTCAGTCTAATTAAAAAAAGGAAAGAAAAAACCAAATTGACAGTATCCAAGATGAAAAGGGAGACCTCACCTCTAATGAAGAAGAAATCAAGGTAATTATTAAAAATGACTATGCCCAATTATATGGCAAAAATATGGCAATGTAAGTGATATGGATGAATACTTACAAAAATATAAATTGCCCAGAGTAAAAGAAGAACAAATAAAATACCCAAACAACCCCATATCAGAAAAAGAAATTGAACAAACCATCAATGAACTCCCTAAGAAAAAATCCCCAGGTCCAGACAGATTCACAAATGAATTCTATCAAACATTCAAAGAACAGCTAACCCCAATACTATACAAACTATTTGACAGAATAAGCCAAGAAGGGGTTCTACCAAATTCTTTTTACAACACAAACATGGTACTGATCCCAAAGCCAGGCAGGTTAAAAACAGAGAAAGATAACTATAGCCCAATCTCCCTAATGAATATAGATGCAAAATTCTTAAATAGGATACTAGCAAAAAGACTCCAGCAAGTCATCACAAGGGTTATCCACTACGATCAGGTAGGATTCATACCAGGAATGCAAGGATGGTTCAATATTAGGAAAACCATCCACATAATTGACCATATAAACAAGCAAACCGATAAAAATCACATGATTATCTCAATAGTAGCAGAAAAATCCTTTGACAAAATAGAACACCCATTCCTATTGAAAACACTAGAAAGTATAGAAATAGAAGGGCCTTTCCTAAAAAATAATAGACAGTATATACCTAAAACCATCAGCAAACATCATCTGCAATGGGGAAAAACTCAAAGCCTTCCCAATAAGATCAGGAGTCAAACAAGGATGCCCATTATCACCTTTATTATTTAATATTGTACTAGAAACACTAGCAGTAGCAATTAGAGAAGAAAAAGAAATTGAAGGTATTAAAATTGGCAATGAGGAGACCAAGCTGTTACTCTTTGCGGATGATATGATGATTTACTTAAAGAATCCCAGGGAATCAACCAAAAAGCTAATTGAAATAATCAACAACTTTAGCAAAGTTGCAGGATGCAAAATAAACCCTCATAAGTCATCAGCATTTCTGTATATCTCCAACCGAGTTCAGCAGCAAGAATTAGAAAGAGAAATTTCATTTAAAGTCACCCAAGACAATATAAAATACTTAGGAATCTATCTGCCGAGACAAACACAGGAACTATATGAACACAACTACAAAACACTCTCCACACAATTAAAACTAGATCTAAACAATTGGAAAAACATTGATTGCTAATGGGTGGGACGAGCTAACATAATAAAAATGACCATCCTACCCAAACTTATCTATTTAATGCCATACCCATTGAACTACCAAAAAACTATTTTACTGAATTAGAGAAAACCATAACAAAGTTCATTTGGAAGAATAAAGGATCAAGGATATCCAGGGAAATATTGAAAAGAAAATACAAAGGAAGGTGGGTTTGCAGTCCCAGACCTCAAACTATATTACAAAGCAGCAGTCATCAAAACAATTTGGTACTGCCTAAGAGACAGAAAGGAAGATCAGTGGAATAGACTTGGGGTAAATGACCTCAGCAAGACAGTCTATGACAAACCCAAAGACCCCAGCTTTTGGGACAAAAATCCACTATTTGATAAAAACTGCTGGGAAAATTGGAAGACAGTGTGGGATAGATTAGGTTTGGATCAACACCTCACACCCTACACCATGATAAACTCAGAATGGGTGAATGATTTGAATATAAAGAAGGAAACTATAAATAAATTAGGTGAACACAGAATAGTATATATGCCAGACCTTTGGGAAGGGAAAAACTTTAAAACCAAGCAAGACTTAGAGTCACAAAATATCAAATAAATAATTTTGACTACATCAAATTAAAAAGCTTTTGTACAAACAAAACCAATATAACTAAAATCAGAAGGGAAGCATCAATTGGGAAACAATCTTCATAAAACCTCTGACAAAGGTTTAATTACTCAAATTTACAAAGAGCTAAATCAATTGTACAAAAAATCAAGCCATTCTCCAATTGATAAATGGGCAAGGGACATGAATAGGCAATTTTCAGTTAAAGAAATCAAGACTATTAATAAGCACATGAAAAAGTGTTCTAGATCTCTTATAATCAGAGAGATGCAAATCAAAACAACTTTGAGGTATCACCTCACACCTAGCAGATTGTTCAACATGACAGCAAAGGAAAGTAATGAATGCTGGAGGGGATGTGGCAAAGTAGGGACATTAATGCATTGCTGGTGGAGTTGTGAATTGATCCAACCATTCTGGAGGGCAATTTGGAACTATGCCCAAAGGGCGATAAAAGACTGTCTGCCCTTTGATGCAGCCATAGCACTTCTGGGTTTGTACCCCAAGGAGATAATAAGGAAAAAGACTTGTACAAGACTATTCATAGCTGTACTCTTTGTGGTGGCCAAAAATTGGAAAATGAGGGGATGCCCTTCAATTGGAGAATGGCTGAACAAATTGTGGTATATGTTGGTGATGGAATACTATTGTGCTCAAAGGAATAATAAAGTGGAGGAATTCCATGGAGACTGGAACGACCTCCAGGAAGTGATGCAGAGTGAGAGGAGCAGAATCAGGAGAACATTGTACACAGAGACTGACACATTGTGGTACAAGAGAACGTAATGGACTTCTTCAGTAATGGCTTTACAATGTGCCTGAACAACCTGTAGTGATCTACTAGAAAACAAAAACAAATACAAAAACAAAAACAAAACAAACAAACAAACAAACAAACAAACAAACAAAAAAACCCAAACTATCCTCAAGCTGAGGACAAACTGAGGGAATAAAAACACCGAGGAAAAGCAACTGCTTGACTACAGAGGTTGAGGGGACATGATCAAGGAGAGAAGCTAAATGAGGACCCTAATGCAAATATCAACAACAAGGAAATGGCAAGGACACATGTGATACCCAGACGAATCGCGTGTCGGCTAGGGAAGAGGTGGTGAGGATTTGGGGGGGAGGAAAATAAAATGATCTGTTTCCAATGAACAATGCATGAAAATGACCAAATAAAATAATGTTAAAAAACAAACAACATGAATCTGGAAATCATATTATGTAGATTAATAATATGTAAGGGTTAAGAGGGATAAAATTCTATCCTGTCATCCTGTTTCTCCATCACCACAGGAGAGAAGAGCTTTTGCCATTAGTCCCAACCTCCTAGTTCCTCTTGTCAAGAAATCAAATAGGGTAAAGGCAGAATAGGCTAGAATTGTCTGTTCTGCTCCACTTTGGGCTATACTATGACACTTCTAGGCTATACATGGAGGATAGCTCTCCTCACATATTTGTGTCCTTGACACCATTTACATTGTCTAACTGTAATAAATGCTGGCTGAATTGACTTGATGGTTTCTAAGGGCCCTTTCTGTTCTCTGTCCTATAATTGGTCCAAAGTTGTGAATGAATAAATGCTGAGGTGTGACTAGAATCCAGGTCTTCTGTCACTAGTCAAAGGATTGTCCTACTAAACTACATTACCTGCATTTGAAAAAAGTTCTTGTAAGAGAGAGTTAAGAGTTGAGAGCTTTTTTCTACTGAATTAAAGATTAAACCTGCTTCTTGTCTCCATCTCTGCAGGCTAACCTCATTGATAACACAATGCTGCTAATCATGAGGTCTCTCCCAGATCCCCTTAGTACTCTTTCAAAAAACAAATGGTGCTTCTCAGTGTCCCTATGGGACAAGCAAGCACAGTATTTTGGAAAATCACCATTGGGGAGTAAAATTTTATTGCCATTCTGTCCAAAGCCAGGCTGTTAACTATGTGCCTGAGTGTTTATGGTCCAAAGTCATGTGGGTTTTTCCAGTGCCTGAATATTTAACATTGAATAATTCCTAGAAAAAAAGAAAATGAGGGCACCCATATGGGTAAGCAGATGAAGTGATAATAAATGTGATGAAATGGGCCAGATGAAGGAGTCACGCTGGTAATTTTGCAATCCTAATATTGCCTGCCCTTGAGGATACAGAAAATGAATTTTCCAATCCAACTTGGGTAAAACCTCAGAGACATGAAATGACCTAGATGAAAGCCACAGGGCTATCCCTTCCAGAAAATGCCTCATGCTATAACGTCTTGATGACTTCCAAGCTATCATTATATCGTGCTGGTCTAGAGAATAAGCTTTAGTGACTAGAAAGCACCAAAAAAATTCATGAAATCACAGAATCTTAGATCTAGAAGCCTCCTCAGAGATTATTTAGCCCAAACCTTTCATAAGAAAAATGGTACCGCCCCTAATTGTACCAAGCTTAGTACACATACCTACTACCTTTAGTGATTTTAAGAAAGACACAAATTCTCTGTGTCCCAGATTTATCTCTAAAATGAGAGGGGACAGACTAAATGGCCTCAAAGATCCTTTCCAGATATGACCCTGTGAGCAAACTGAGACCCAGAAAGCACAAGTAATTTGTACAAAGCTATATAGTTAGTTTTACAAAGTTGAAGTTTAGGGGCATTGCTTATAACGGATATTTTAATTGTCTGTGTTCAATATATGCTTGAGTGCTTAAGATGGAATGTCATGTGGACCTTTCCAAGGCTTGCACATTTAGTGTTGTATAGAAGAAAAGTGGATGTCAGGGGATGTGATAGATAAATAGTGTCATAGGAACAATAGACATGAACTTGGACAGATTTTGAGAAATAGCAGAAAATAGAAGAGCTTGGCATACTATGATCCATGAAGTCATGAAGTGTCAGACATGACAATGACTATTCCTAGAAAAAGGATTTAACAATTTTAAAGAATCATGGATATCAAACATGGATGTTCCAGTTTCATATGCTTTTGGACATTAACCTTCAGTAGTAAGTCAGTGTCCTCCATTAATTCAAAGAAGAACATTAACTGTTATGTACATTTATTTCCCTTTGACTGAGAGTATTCCAAAGAAGTCATATGATAATGTTAATATTTATTTAAATAAAGTACATTTTTCTCCCCTTCACTATCTCACATTGATATTCTTTAGGTATTTATACAAAGATGTGGATACACTGACTGAAAAATGCTACTGACCATTTCATCGGAATAAATAACAGAGACAAAGATTGAAAAGGCAATTATTGATTTGGAATGCCTGTTATCCCTTTGTGGGGGAAGTCTATCATTTATGAGTTGTGCTCTGGGTAAAAAATTGATTGTCTTACTTTATCTCAAGGACTTGAATGTAATACCACTCCAGTAAAGTCCGAAAGATTAATGTAATTTCAATTGGCTCATTTTAAAAATGTTCTTTTTAGGGGAAAAAGAAAGAATATAGTTCCTCTCTCCTGTTCAAGGATATTAGCATTCCATTTTAACTACAGGGTGAGAGGGATGTTTAATACCCTGCCCACACCCAAAATACAGGTAGCCAATGGAAATTGTATAGCCCCTTGTTGCCCATTCACTTATTGTACTGAAATTTCATTGTAAGGATTCTTATAAAGAAGATTAGTTTTAATTTAATAGAAAATAGAATATCCTTATGAAAGTGTTCTCCTTAATAGATTTATTTTTATTATGCAAAGTGACTGAGGTGGTTTTGATCATTTGCCTAATGGATATTAATGCAGTGGAGTGACAAGTGCTCACTGTACCATTTTTGAATTGCTGTCAGAAAAACTGGATAAGTCACAAAGGGACAGGCGACTTCTGAGCATATGAATGATGATGATAAGCTGTCTCTGGAACATTATTCCATCAGTTATTCAGCCTCCCAAAGATCTGAAGGAGCTATATACAGTATTAGTAGACAGTTGACCCTTCTTAGGGAAGCATGACCCAATAGCAAAGGGTCCATTCTGTTTCTCCAATAGTGCCTTTTGCTCTTAATGGGTTTGGATCTGTTTTTGTTTTTTAAATAATGGCTAGATGGCAGGCAGAATGAGTGTTATGTCAAAGTTTCAGAGAAAATTTGTAAGGGAAGGTTATGCCTTTATGAGCCATACCAGGATAATGAAGGATTAGTGAGATGGGAATGGATGTCCAGGCCAAGAAAAGATGAAGAAAAGACTCAGAATGATATTAATAGCAGTGTAAAGGAAGAGTTCAAATCCTGCAAGTATCCTGAAGATGTAGGCTAAGAATATACTAAATTACATTTTTGATAGTGATGTGAAGTTTACAAAGCACTTTCTTCATTACTATCCTATCATCATGATATCATAGATGAAAGGAAATAGTCATCTAGTTTATCACCTTCATTTTACTGTGTAAAATGGAGATTTGAACCCTAGACTTCAATCCCCAGAAGTCCTTGGCACTTCCCAGAATTCCCTATAATCTCACCTGAGTCTCCACCTGGGTGAGATCACAAGGAATATTTAACTGGCAGCAACACCTACTTCACCCTTTTCCATTGCAATTATGTAGTGGGTAAGCTAAGCACCGGGGGTTTTGAATGGGCTAATCAGCCCTAGGCACGTGGTTTATTATTTTGTATCCTTGATTTCTAATAATCCTTAATAAACCTCATAAAATACAGTGTTTCTATTACTAGAGACCAAATTTAATTTTTACAACTGATAAGGAAATAATGGCCCCAAGTGATTAAATTCCTTGTCCAAGGTCACATAGGTAGTGAGTAGCAGGATTAGGATTCATTCTCAGGTCGTGTCACTCTAAATTCAGGATTCTTTCTCTCATAATATGTTGCCTATGTGTGAAGGAGGGGCAGATACTGTTCTCTCATTTTATGGACTTGTAAACTGAGACTCAGAAAGAGGAAGTAACTCGTCCATGGTCACACTATCATATTTGAACCCAGATCTCCTGATGCTATATATAGCAGTGCTCTTTCCAATAAAACAAATTGCCAGAGTACTCTGGAGGCAGTCAGGAGAGAACAGGAAGTCCAGGTTAAAGTAGAGAAATTGGTCAAGGAGAATGTATTTTGATTCTGCTGCATATAGCAGGAATAAATCCCTGTTATGAGGTCAGTTCTAGGCATGATTGTCCAAAATCTGTTGTATTATAAGAACTTGTTACTTTTGTTAAATCATGGCATAGTGCAACAACTCCTCATATAAGTAACTGGTAAAACTAGGCAGGGAAATAATTTTGAGTTTGGGGTAGAGGGAGTCAGATTTCCAAGGAGAAGGGAATTGTATAGTACAGTGCAAAGAGGACTGCCACGTCAAAGAGCTTTTCTTGGTCATTGATGTGCTATAATATTCTAAGCATCCTCAGGGATTTCTAGTATCCTCCATCTCCTTCCTCAGTCCATCCCCCACCCTAGCATGACAAAGACCATAACCATAATAGGACATCTGGAATCAATGGTACATTTGTTGGATTCCAGAACCCTTGATTGAAGATTCTCCCTTAACTATTTCTGGAGCTCAGTTCTGTAAATCTTGAAATCTCTCAGACTTGTGAATGTTAAAAATTTCCCCATCAGGGAATTCTTAATTGGAACAAATTCCCTACTGAGAAACATTCCCCATTTTGATGAGAGAACTCGCCAGGATCAGAAATGGGAGGACCTCTACTCCAACCGTACTTAAGACTGCTTTAGGGGAAAAAAACTCCTTGCTAAACAATGAAAGTACTTGGACCCATGCTTATAATAAAGCAAGGAGTTTTTTGAGCCTGGCCTGTTTTTAGAATTGATACAGTGGGATGCTAGGTACCTAAAAGGGTCGGGCAAGTTTTCTCTTGATGAGATTAGTTGACTCAGCTGTGTTTTCTCTAGTTCAAACTTACTGAGGAGATTTGGTCAACACAGCAGCATTTTTTCTGATTCAGACTTACTGAGGAGATTGGTCGACTTAGCAGGAATTTAGATGGGCAGTCCTTTGGAAAGCATCTACAGTGATTGGTAGATGTAGGGACTTAGGGGAGGTGACATGGGAGAAAAACCCCTATATAAGAAAAAGCAGAATCTCTTGAGGAGATATCCTTGTGGAGAAATCCTTTTGGAGGACCTCTGATGAGGATCACTTGGGAAGAATCTCTTGAGAGAGACTCTGGAGAAGGGAAGCTCTTGGAGGACAATCTCTAAGGAGGTCTCGCTGGAGCTCTCTCTGGTGAAGTCAGCTGAGATGGAGCTGGCCTGGTGTCACTAGAATCCTTGTTTAGGCATGTGACAAGGAAATCACTTTAAAAGACTGATATATATTAATTTAAGGTCGCCAAGGAATTCAGCTATGTAATTCCTAAATGAAAACTCAAGTCAGCAGTCAACATTTTATGGAGTTTAATTACAAACAGGATGAAGAAAGGTATTAGAGATAGAGAGAGAGAGAGGGAGAGAGAAAGGGGAGAGAAGGGAATAGGGCTTAAATACCCCCTTCTGTTTAGGCTGGGCCAAAAGGCCCAAGCCCTTAGATAGCTGGGGCAAAGAAAGGAGATAAGTCCCTATTACTCACGTGACCAAAATGGAGAAACAGTGTCAGGGGCCTCCACCTCCAGCTTCCTTCAGAGCCGACTCTCAAAGTACCACCTCTCCAACCAACCCTCTCCAACCAACACCCCTCAGTCCTCAGACCCCTCTATCTTTAAGGAAACCATCCAAGTTCCCGCCCCTCAGTTCTCACATCTACCAATCACTGTCCATGTCTTCCCTGTGCCAATGGTGGCTCTAGCTTAACCCAGGACCACCCAGAGGTCTGTGGCTTTGCACATGTCTGTTGAAGGTTATATTCTCAATAATTAAATCTTGATCCTTTGCTACAGCCCTTCCTAAATCCTGTTACCCTGAGTAGGGTAGAGATTGGAATAATTAAATTTTGATCTATGCTGCAGCCCTTCCTAAATCCTGTTAGGACTGAGTAGGGTGGAGATTGTAATTTCCAAGACCTGGTTCTGTCATTCCAAGTATCTCTATTGTATCAATTCTAAAATCAATCATGACTCAAAGAAATTCCTCTTCTATGCTCAAGCATAGGTCAAAGCCCTTTCCATTGTTCAGCAAAAGGTTTCTGTCCTAAAGTAATCTTAAGAAGGGAGGAGGAGGAACCTCCCATGCCAATGGGGTTCACATTCCAATAGAGTTCCCACTATCAATAGGAAATTTTTCAAGTATGAAATTTCCCAATGGTGAAATTTCCAACATTTATGAGTCTAAGAAATTTTAAGGTTTACAGGCAGACCTTGTGGTGAGTGTTAAAAGACTGACTGACTGATTCTCTCTCTTAAGACTCAGGTCTAGGCCACATTGGCTGGAGGCCCTTCATAATTATTCCTTTCCTACTCTTTCTCTCTTTCTATAATTCCTCATTATATTATTAATTAAAAATCTCTATAAAACCCAGTTGACTTGGGTATTTGAATAATTGGGAATATTTCCCTGGGGACCACCTTATATTTGATTTAAAACCCAAGACACTGTAGTGAAACATATTTTCTGTGGTCAAATTTACTCACCCTCTCTTATATCTATCACAATTTATATCTTCCACTATTTTAATCCCTACCGTTTAAGACCTCAACCATTTTAAATATCACAGTTCTAAGGCTAGAATGAAATGGATCCAAAGATCCCTTAAAGCCATCAGAAGAACAAGAAAGGCCCATTTAACTTCATTTCCTTTTTTGATTGGGAAACATGAACAATAAATTAGAAGAATGTTGTATATACAGTATACTTAGATTTATGCAAAGCATTTGACAAAATTGCTTATTTTTCCCTCATAAACAAGATAGAGAATGAGAAAGGATGGTATATGTAGGGAATTTGAGAGAGAGCATAGAGACAGAGAGAGACAGAGACAGAGACAAAGAAAAAGAGAGACAGAGAGAGAGAATAGGGTGAAGGTGTGGAGCACTACACAAAGACATTTGACATTTGACAAAGTCATGCCCAGTAGTGGTTGATTGGGCATATGTGAAATTATTCCAGGAAAATATATAGTTTTAAAGATGGAAGAAGACAGATTCAGTGGAGGTAAATGGAGGAGTTTCTGAGATATTCTGGGAGTTCTAAACCTCTGAAGCCTATAGCACAGGATAGCAGTGATAAACATATGGAAGAGTTCCTGGATGATGTTGAGCATCTGGATTATGTGGGACTTGTGCACATGATGCTCCTCATCAGATTAGCTAAAATGATAGAAGGGCAAAAATCACAAATGTTGAAAGGAATGTGGAAAAATGGGGGCACTAATACACTTTTGGTGTATTTTGGAGAGCAATCTGGAATTAGGCCCAAAGAGTTATAAAACTGTCTATACCTTTGACCCAGCAATATATTATTAGGTTTTTTCCCCCCCCTAAGATGATCAGTGAAAAAGGAAAATAACTGGTATGTTCTAAAATATTTATAGCAGCTTTCTTCATAGTGGCAAAGACCTGGAAATTGAAGGGATGCCCATCAATTGAGGTACGGCTAAACAAATTGTGGCCTATGATTGTGATGGAATATTAATATTCCTAAGAAATGATGAGCAGGTGAATTAAAAATGGAAAAATCTACATGAAATTATGAAGAATGAAACAAGCAGAACCAAAAGAACATCAAATAGCAGCAGCGATATTAGTTGGAGAATGTTGGAGAATGACCTATGTGTGTCTACCTCCAGAAAAAGAATTGATAAATAGAAACAAGCAAGACATAGTTTTTATATATATATATATATGTATATATATTAATGTAATAAATAATTTTAAACTTAAATTTATAGTATTGTTAAACATGATTCAAATGTCACAAAATGCTTTTTAAAAAAACTTAAGTGACTCCCTATATCACCTCTAGAATAAAATACAAAATAGCATAATTAAAGGTCTTTTAAAATCAGATTCTAACCTACCTTTCTAGCCTTATCTCCTATAATCTTTGTTTTAGACCAAACCGGATTATGAGCTAATTCTGGCACTTGAGATGCCATCTTGTACTGCTAAGCACTTACAAAGGCTTTTTCCCATACTTAAAATATATTCCCTTTTTATCTTTACTTTTTTAGAGTCTTTTAATCTCCACCCCCATAGTTTAGCTAATGTGCCATTTTCTTCACAAGTATCCTTTGATCCCTTTGACTAAAAGTTTTTTCTCTTCAAATTTTTCTAGAGTATTTTATCCAGATTCCTTCCCTGACTTCATCATACCCTATCTTTTATCATAATTATCTATGTATATGTCATGTTCTTACTAGCAGAATCTAAATTCTGTTTGTGAGATCAAGGAATTCATCATAATAATAATAATAATAATTCTATCCCTAATGCCTAGAAAAATGTTTTTCACATAGTAGGTACTTAATAAAATTTTATGGAATGAATACTAGCTAATAGTAATAGCTTGGACTTATGTAAACTTTTTAGGTTTGAAAATCTTTTACATGTCATCTTTTCTATTATTCAGTTGAATGAATGAACAAAGATGAGAAGATGTAGGAAATATAAAAGTGAAGTTTGGAGATTTGGAACTGGTTGAATAACCATTCCCACAGAGTAGTCATTAATATGTTGAAACTTTTTCAAGGATATAAATACAGATCAAACTGTAGTAGAATACAAGGGATCTGTCTTTGGACCTCTGATTTTTGCCTTTTTTTAATGACTTGGAATGAATGAGAATGTTGGAAACATTGGACAATGTTATATATTAGTGAAATAAGGTAGATTAAAAACTGGTTGAAAAACCATACCCAATGAATAGCCATTAATAGGCAAAAACCTTTGGGGTATAATATCTCCTATGAAGTTTTACAAAAATCTGTCCTGGGATCTGTTTTTTTTACCATTTTAAAATCAATAACTTGAACTATGTAAATGTAATATTTGTCAAGTTTAAAGAGGAATCTAGGTGGGTTAAATTAGCAGGTTGGATGAGAGAGTAAAGATTCACAATGATCCCCATCACTTTGAATGATAGGCCTTATTTAAGCCCTACACAAAATGACTTATATTTAGCATTCAAAACATTTTATATTCATATACACTTTGCTTTAGTCAAACTAGAACTAGTCATTCTCCAAATTCAACATTCCATTTTTCATCTCCTTGTTTTTGAGTAGCATAGGCTATTTCTTATGCCTTCTCTGTCTCTTAGAATCTTTTAATCAATAAACATTTAAGTGCCTACTAATTGCTTGGCACTGTGCTAAGTGCTTTTAAGTCAGAAAGGTTCAGCAAGAAATGCAAATTTTTTTTTTCCAGGCTCAAAAAACAAAACAAACTCAAGAGTTGATGTGACATTGGCAATACATTGTCTGAACCTTGGAGTGGATTAGAAGTGCATGAAATTTAAGTGCTCTGATTATATAGATGTAAGGGTTGGATTCTGGAAGACAATTTAGAACTATATCCAAAGGGTTTTAAAAGACTGTCTGCCCTTTGATCTAGACATACCACTGCTGGGTTTATAACCCAAAGAGATAATAAGGAAAAAGACTTGTACAAGAATATTCATAGCTGCGCTCTTTGTGGTGGCAAAAAAATTGGAAAATGGGGGATGCCCTTCGATGGGGGAATGGCTGAACAAATTGTGGTATATGTTGGTGTTGGAATACTATTGTGCTCAAAGGAATAATGAACTGGAGGAATTCTGTGTGAACTGGAGAGGCCTCAAGAAATTGATGCAGAGTGAAAGGAGCAGAACCAGAAGAACCTTATACACAGAGATGGATACACTGTGGCACAACTGAATGTAATAGACTTATCTACTAGCAGCAATGCAATGCTCCAGGACAATTCTGAGGGATTTATGAGAAAGAACACTATCCACATCCAGAGAAAGAACTGGGGCAGTAGAAACAGAGAAACAAAACAACTGCTTGATTACATGGGTTGATGGGGATATGATTGGGGATGTAGACTCTAAACTATTCCCCTAGTACAATTATCAATAACATGGAAATAGATCTTGATCAATGACACATGTAAAACCCAGTGGAATTGAGCATTGACTATGGGAGAGGGGTGGAAGGAGGGGAGGGAAAAAACATAAATCATGTAACCATGGAAAAGTTTTCTTAATTAATCAATTAAATAAAAAATTTAAAAATCTTTTAAAAATTAAAAAAAAAAGAAATGAGGGTTGGAGAACGTAGAGTAAGATGGTTAATTCAAGAGGTCTTGCTGAGAGGCTCTTCTCTGTGCTTGCTAGATAGGAATCTGCTCATATCCCAACAAACAAAAGATCTGGAAATGTGGTAGCTTGCCAGAGGCTCATTGATTCTGGTCATCTCCTTTTAAAAGAGCTACAGTAGTCATTGGAGATCAACAGTATGAAGAGGTGCCAATGATTGGCAGTAACAATAGTGGCAGTGCTAGGGTAGATGGGAATTGGGTAGTAGGATGACAAAATCTTTGTGGTTGTAAATGATTAGGTAATGCAGAGATATGAATGAACTAAGGGATTAGAGTAGGGTCAATAGTGGGATGATATAGAATTGAATAGGAAAGAGAGATTAATACCAGAGGGAACCCCAGACTAAGAATGGGCCAGAGTCAAGGAACAATGAGGTATAGGTCCTCAGGAAAGAGGGATAAATCTGAACTCTGCCCTTCACATATACTGTGAGTCATATAGTCTATACAGGATCAGGGTTGACTTTTGAGTAAACAAATTTTTTTTCTGTATTTTACCTATTGGTGACACTCCAAGTCTACAGAAACTATGTAAGTCTCTGGGGAAGTATAGCTCATCAGAAGGGTGTGTTCAGTGTAGTACAGTGGAAATATTACGTTTTGGGGGACAGTTAGGTGGCTAAGTGAATTGAGAGCTAGACCTAGAGATGGGAGGTCCTTGGTTCAAATCTAGCCTCAAACACTTCTTCACTGTGTGACCCTACCTGGGTAAGTCTCTTCATCCCTGTTGCCTAACCCTTGTCACTCTTCTGCCTTGGAACCAACACACAATATTGATTCTAAGTTGGAAGGCAAGGGTTTAGAAGAAAAAAGAAGTACTACATTTTGTAGTCATAGAATCTGTATTCAAATCTATCACTTACTACTTGTTTAACTTTGGACAACTAGATGGGGCAGTGAATAGAGCACCAGGCATGGAATAAGAAAGACTTGAATTAAAATCTAATCTCAGACACTTACTATCTATGTGACCTTTGGCAGGTCACCTAACCCAGCTTGCCTCAGTTTCCTTATCTGTAAAATGAGCTGAAGAAGGAATGGCAAATCACTCCACTATCTTTGCCAAGAAAATCCCAAATGGGATCATGAAGAGTGAGACACAGCTAAACAACAAAACTAAACAACAAAAGGCATTTAAATGTCTCCCACTTTAACTTTCCTCGTTTGTAAAATGAAAGGGACTAGATTAGGTCCAGGATCCCTTCTAGTTTTAAACTACAATTCTATGACTTTCTAGCAATCCCAAGTCTTTTCATCATTAATGTGGGGCCTCAAAATGAGAAACAGAAGTATAAAGATAGAGCCATTGTTTAGAGTCCCAAGAGAGGAGGATTTACCAAAGGAGAACTTTTTTGAGCTCATTTATGTCTTTTCTATATTTTCCATAAAATTTTAATGAAAACTCTTTAATTTTGTGCAATATCAGTAAGGAATGAAACAAGCCTTGATTAAGCAATGTTAGGTACTGTGCTAAGCACTTTACAAGTATTATCTCATCTGATCCTCACCACAATGCTAGGAGATAGTTGCTATTATAATCTTTATTTTATAAACTAATGCAAACAGGGGTTAAATGACTTGTCTAAGTTCACACAGCAAGAAAATCCATCTCTTGGCTCTGGGTATTTTTCCCATGCCTGCAATTCTCTCCCTCCTCTGCTCCAACTATTAATCTCTCTGGTTTTCTTTAAATCTCAACTTAATTCCTGCCTTCTACAGAAGCCTTCCCTGGCCCTTCTGAATTCCATTGCCTTCCTCCTATAATTCCTATTTATCTTATAAATAGTTTGCTTTGTATATATTTGTTTGCATACTGTCTTCCCTATAAGAATATATTCTTGGGCATTGGGAAGGAAATTGGAAACTAAAAAATATGAATTATTGAGAAGCTTCTAATATTAAATTTGCCCCAAGATTAATGTAAGCCCCAAACTGCCCTTCTTCAATGGCTCTGGACTAGTGTAGCAAATTGGATAGAGAACTGTCCTTGGGAAGCCAAAAGACTTGGGTTCAAGTCCTCCTTTGTAACATATAGTAGCTGTATGACCCTGGGAAATTTAACCCTTCAGTGACCAAGGCAATTCTAATATTCTAAAATGCATAGCAAGATGTCAGTCAGATGTCCTTAGGACAGCTAGTTCCTTCAGTGGGTAGAACTCCAGGTCTAGAATCAGGAAGACCAGAATTCTCTGGTCTCAGATGCTTCCTGGCTATGTGATCCTGGACAAGTCACTTAACCATGTTTGGCTCAGTTCCTCATCTGTAAAATCAGCCGGGGAAGGAAATAGCAAACCACCACGGCATCTTTTCCAGGAAAATCCCATATGGAGTCACGAAGAATTGGACATGAGTAAAACAATTGAATAAGAGGGAGTTTGCTCATCTAGCATTTTCAGTGCTGATAACATCATAAGTCCAATATAAGGGGAAAAACACCCTAAAACTAAAAGCAAATGGTTGTAGATTGAGGTCCAAGTTAAATAATTTGCTTATAGTTATATAGCTTTTGTGGGTCAGGATTCCAATCCAGTTCCCCTTTTAATTTCTCATTCCTCCCTTTTAACTAGGCTCACCCTCTTCCAGGACTGTGATTCCTTACAAGATCTATTGAGTCTGTTGGAATGCTAATAACCTTCAACTTCTCTCCAGAGGGAAGAGTAGCTTGCAAAAAGTTTGTGGGAGTTTTGGTCTTTGAGTGAGGTTGGATCTTGCCTCCCACTAGCTGCATGATTATGTCTCTTGGCAACTCTGGCAACTCCATTTTCTTTCTATAAATAGGGTTAATAATAAATGTAGCAGCCATCTCCTAGGCCTGTTGTGAGATCAAATGAGACAATATATGTTTAATCCTATATTAATTTCAGTTACTAACTTCACACTTAAACACCTGGCTATCTGATTTGTACTTTTTGTAAGTCGATTTCATTAATGGGCATCTAGGTGGAACAGTGGGAATTAGGAAGATTCACTTTCCTGAATTCAAATCTGGCCTCAGATACTTACGCTGTGTCACCCTGAGTAAGTCACTTAACTCCATTTGCCTCAGTTATCTCATCTGGAAAAAGACCTAAAGAAGGAAATGGCAAACCACTCTAATATGTTTTCAAGAAAACTCCAATGAGGCCATGGAGAGTCAGACACTACTGAAAACTACTGAAGAACAAAAATCCCATTAATTCCTTAATTAATTTACCTCTTCGTAAAAGCTATGTATTTGTTTTTAGGAGGCAGTGTGTGGCGGAGTGGAAAAGTATGCTGAATCTAGAGTTAGAGGTCTTGGATTAAATTCTTACCTCTGACACCATCTGTATGGTTTTGTCTCAGTATGTTGATGTTTGGTTTTTTCCAGTCATGTCTGACTCTTTGTGATCCCAGGTGGGGTTTTCTTGGCAAAGATACTGGAGTGGTTTATCATTTCCTTCTCCAGCTCATTTTACAGATGAGGAAACTGAGCCAAACAGGGTTATGTGAATTGACCAGAATTACATAGCTAGTAGGTGTTTGAGGCTGGATCTGAATTCAGGTCTTCTGACTGCAGGGCCAATACTCGACCAATTCCACAACCTAGCTGCCAGGGTCTCCATATACTCATCTTTAAATTGGATTAGGTGGCTTATAAGGTGCATTATTACTAGATTCAAGGTTCTTAAACTAGGATCTCTAAATGTTTAAAACATGTTTTCATAACTGTATTTTAATATAATTACCTTGTAATTCTATGTACAGGGTATTCCAAAAGTTTAAGCTTTATAATGTAATGCTAATTGCTATTAAAGCTTAAAACTGCCCAGAGACTTTGGGGACATTTGTATGTTATTTTATACATTTAAAACATCATTATTTATGCACTTGAAAACATTAAACTTTAAATTTTAATACCTTTAAACTGTACTAAGACATTTGGGACATCCAAAATTGTACTTTAGGAACTTAAAAATATTAAACATTACATTTTAATTGCTTAAAACATCATCAAATCATTTGGGACAGCCTGTATTGTATTTTCTGCACTTAGAAACATTATTTCTGAGAATGGTTCCTTAGGCTTCACTAGAATGCTGAAAGGGAATACAACACAAAAGATGTTTAATAACTCACGCTCGGGATCCAAGATTCTAATGTAGTTAATCCCTCTGAGCCTCAGTCTCCTCACCTATGAACTGAGAGGATTAGATAAGGTGGTTTCTGAGGTCTCTTCCAGCTCTAAATCTATGATATGCTTTTTTTATTTCATTTTCAAGATAAAATTTGAAAGTGCCTTTTCCCAAGATAGACTCTTCTGTCCGTAGAGATTTCCCTTGAGCATTACATGTAAGTGATTGCTCCATTCCTGGTTCCCCGAGAGGCTTCTGTATGGCATCACACAGATGTATAGATGCATTTGGCAACATACATTGATAGCTATGTATTATTTCTCACCTCAAATCATTTGTAAAAAGCTACATAGTGATCTGTGGAGCGGCTTAGGCAAGGGCAAAAACAATCCCTTTGCACCCTTCACTCTTGTAAATCCCTTTATACTCTTCCACTATCAACTGTCTCTTTTGGCTTTGCTGGAGAAGTCAGTTTGACATCTGGTATATTTGCACTGCTGCTCAGAATAAAAATGCTGTAATTAGTACTGCAGGGGCTGAGATAGAATCAAATTAAATGGAGTCTACTTAAGGTACTGTATTTCCCCTGATGGCTAAAGTTTCAGGAATCATCGGAGTGGCAGAATGATAGGCCAGGGATTCCACCACACCACAGAACAGAACCTTGACAGAGTCCAAAAAAATGTAGCCAGAGCAGGATCTCTAGCATTTTATCAATTAGCATTCTCCATGAACCAGTTCCTCCATAGCTGCAGGTTTTATGTTTTGCTTTCTGGTGATGAAGGCAAATAACAAACAAAGAATGAGCTAGGATTTATTTTCCCAACACTAGCTTGGAGTGTGTTGCAGCATAAGAACATATTCATCCCAAACCTCGTAGAATCTGTGTATGGCATTGGAAAGAGCACAGGGTATGAGTCCGATAAACAGAGGTTCAAGACTCTCTGCTTCTATTTTCACTCCTCTCCAATCGATCCTCTAAATAGTTGATGAAATAAATCTGTATGACCATGTTCCCTGCTCAAGAATCTTCAGTAGCTCCCTATTAAATCAAGGATAAAATGAAACTCCTCATAAAGATCTCCACAGTTTGTCTTCTGTCTATCTACCATTGAAACTTATCTCAAATTACTTGCTATTCTCACACTCTGTTTCAGCCAAAATGATCAACTCACTATTCCTTAAGATCAGTTTTCCTTTAGTTAGCTTTGTCACTTCCCTCATGGCTGGAACAGATTCTCTTCTTGCCTATCTCTGCTACTTAGAATACTTAGATTTCTGTAAGGTTTAACTTATGTGTAATTGGGGAAGATGCGACGTTCAGGGATGACTGGCACCCTTGGTGTGAAAGCTAGCTCTTATCCATCCTTGATGTCCAGTTGTCTCCCAGTTCTTGGCTGTGGCTCTGCACTGTGGTGATGTCCCAGTAAAACTGTCTCAGCAGAGGAGGCAAACGAGGTTGAGGGTAATAGACATGCCTCAGACCCATCAGTGAGTGAGAGGATGTCTATTCCAACAATGTGAAGACTTCCCTGGGTGGAATGGGCAGATGGAACAAATTTGTTCCAATGGCCATAAAGACGGAGAAACAGATGTTTAGTTTGGTCAGACATGGAAATACAAGGTCATCTGCTGTATTTCAGGTTATCATTAGTTGTCTTGCCACTGGACTTTGATGACTCTGGAGGAGAAACTGAGGCTTATGATTTTGTGCAATTCTGCCTCACTTAAATCCAATTCACGTGTAAGTTAAGATGTCATTGATCCTCTTCAAAACAAAGGATTTGATAACATGTCCCACAAGGAACATTTCCTAATGCCTTTAGTACTCTCTTGTCCTCAAACTATTTTGTATTTAGTTATTTGTTTAACAGTTTTATCCTCCCAATAGACTTGACACCAGGACTGACTTTTGGTTTTCATGATAATCCCAATTCCTAGTACTATGTCTTTAATGTAGTTAATGCTTATGAAGTCCTTAAGGGCTCAAATTGCATTAGTACTGGCTCATTCACTCTCAGTCTATATGACTCTGGATAAGTCACTCCATTCTCTGATCCTGCTCCTTCATCTATAAAATGAGGAGTTTGCAGTTGGCAATTTTTAAGGTCATTTCTGCAGCTCTGATACAATTCTCTCCATGTCAATACATTCTACATTAATAGGAAAACCTAGAAGTGTCATGGATCATCAAAAAGTGTCATATTTAACATACTTTTAAGTCAACTATATTTTATATCATTTTAATTTTCAGAGTTAGTAATATGGTACGTCTCTATCAATCTCACCAGATTATTTGATAATTTGAGCATCTTGTTCTTCCACAGACTAGAAAAGATAATCTGCTTTGAGAGGTAACAATATTTTCCGGAAATATCCTCCACAGGGAGAACCTTACTCATATCTGCTGCTCTTTATTTTATGTATAATTTTCATTTGTATAAGCTAGAGTTTCATTATTCCCAGGGAAGTTGAGAAATGCTTAAGGGAATGAGAGCAAATGCTTTGGACCAGCAGCATTGGCAGAAATGTTGAGTGTCCAAATAAAATTTCTAATGGGCTAGGAATTTAGTTTACTTTTTGTTTTTAAATTCCCCTCCTTTTCTTCTCTTCTCATTCCCAGACCCCTTTCTTCTCCATTCCCTTTCTTGCTGCATTCCCTTCCTCTCGTTTCCTTCACTTCCTTTCTTCTTCCTTCTTCCCCTCCTTTTCTCCCTTTTTTACCTTTTTTTAATCATCCATCTTATTCTTTTTCCTCTTCTCCTTTCTGTTTTCCATTCCCCCCCTCTCCTCAGTCATTTTTTTCTTCTTCCCTACCCTAATCCCCAATTAGATCAGATGAGTTGGGGGAGAAAAGGCAAAAATTTAACAATAGCTACCAGAGAAGACTTGTCAAAGCTAAAATTGAACTTTGGGCAAGACTTCTGCTTAAAATCTTGCTCATGTTGCTGGTTCTGAGGTCATAGTTTTCCTAGATGAAATCTTAATACGTATGAGGTACTTTATCTTTCAATGGCAGACACTCATAAGGTAGATTTTGTAGGACAAGAACAGAACCAGAACTTGAATGGGATGATGATGATGATAATAATTATGATAACTAATACTTATATTATGTTTACTATATACAAGGTACCATGCTAAGTGTTTTACAATTATTATTTTATCCTCACAATAGCCCTGTAAAGAAACTGAGGCAAACAGAATTTAAGTGTCTTGTCCAATGTCACACACCTAGTAAATGTCTGAGATCAGATTTGAATTCAAGTCTTCCTTACTCCGGGGCTGGCATTCTACCAACTGTGCCATTTAACTGCCCTACAGGGCTTTTCCTGAGTGTTTCCAAATTTAGAAGGTACTGGCAGATATCTTACATAGTGTGCTTCCTTCCCCAGTTTTCCACAACAGTCAGTCCTTCAGCAATGAGGAAACTGAAAGGTGTGTTACAGAATATTTTCTTTCTCCTGCCCCTGAGGACATCTGTACCTTAATTCACCTCCCCTTCCCCAGATGCAATAACTTCTAGTTCTGGTTCTGGGCCAGAAGGCCTTTTTGGTGCTCCTCAAATCAGACACCGGAATCAGTCAATTTTTCCTGAGATCCAGCCTGTCTTTGAACTTGGGTCAGTGAGTAAGAGAAAGAATGGTCTATTGGTACTAAGAAAAGCTGAAGATGAATGACTAACATTGCTCATGCTGGCCCACTGGTGGCTACTCAAGTCTAGTTCAAAAATGGCATGTGGGGTTCCTCTCTGTCCCTAACACTTTTATCTAGGTAAAATAGAATTACAAAAAACATGAAGGGCAGCTCCAGTTGGATAGAACCTAGGGCATAAACACCAGGAATAGCAGTCAGAAAGCAATGGTACCACTGTGGGGTAGCAAGGAGCCTGAGGGAGTTAGAGGGAATAGGGGATTCATGCTGATTACCTTCTGAACCCAGCTGCTCCTGTGCTATCTCAGTACTTCCTCCTCCCCACAAAGCCACCCATGGGTCCTCTGAAATGCAAGGAGCCTGATGAGCTTGCTCTGTTTCCCCAACCCCAGGGATAATTCTGTGTCTTTAACTTGGGATTCACCAAGGTGGGCAGAGGCTGCCCTACACTATTAAGTGGTATAAGTTCTGCCAGGCTCTATTGCTACTTGGGTGCTCATTTTTAAACCTTGTTATCCTGAGCATATTCCCCAGTGGCTCCTAACCACAGATTATAAAAGGAGCTGCTTTTCTGTACAGAAATCTATATTGCCTGCTGCTTTGCCGGGCAATACATCAATACAGTCTTGTTTCAATGAAGGATTGCTGCCCAGTCCCTTCAAACACCAATGCCAAGTCTCCAGTATTTTATCAGAGGCCAGTCAGCATGTCTCTGTCTCTCTTTGTCTCACTGATTGTCTCTTTTTCTCCTTCTCTTCCTTTCTCCCTCCCTTCCCTCAGCCTTTACTTCCTTACCTCCTAAGCTTTCTCTTTCTCTCTTTCTTCCCTTCTCATTCCCACCTCTCCCTTCATTCCCCTTCTTGCTGCATTCCCCTACTCTCTTCTTCCCTTCCTTCTTCTCTATTCCCTTCTTTCCTAATCTCTTCCTCTCTTCTTCCCTCCTTTCTTCTCCAGTCTCTTCTCTCCTCATCACTTCTCATCTTCCCTCCACTTCCCCCTTTCTCTTCCTCCCTTTTCCCTTCCCCTCCCTTATTTCCCTTTTCTCATCTTCCTTACCGCCTGTGGTCCTCTTTCATTTCCCCTCTTATTCTCTCTTCTCCTCTCCCCTTCCTGTTTTATCCCTTCTTTCTTTCCCCTTCCCTCCTCTCCTCTCTTTTTCCCACCTCCTTTCCCCTCTCCTCCTCTGAGTCTTAGATCAGAAGTTAGAAGGCTTTCAGATCTACCCAAGTGGTAACAAAATTATGATATTGCTGTTTCTGTAGGACACTTATAGGGAAACAGAAGCACACTAAGTGACAGTGTTTTTGCTACTGAGGCCCTAGGGACTATCCCCAAAAGCTCAGAGTCTAAGAGAATATATAAAATCAGGAGTTATTCTGAATTATTTATATTTCTTTTGCATTTCAAGTATAATGACAGCATGTTTTGCTCACGGTGCTTTGCATATGCCAGCCCTTGACAGGCCTTGCTTTGACTCCATCATTTCTCTCTGGATCATTTAAAAATGCCAAGTACATGTGCTGACTGTGACCCAGATCCTCTGTGGCACTTTCAGAAAAAGAGCAGACCATCCTGGTCAGACCTGAGGGGGGAGCAGCAGGTAGTTTTTGCTCCTCAGGGTCCATACCACATGCTTCTCAAATGTAAGTGATGCATCAAAATAATTTCCTGGCAGGATGTCTTTGGGAGGAAAAAGGAAAACATATCCACTTGAGAAATTTCGAAATGATTTTTCTTGGTCACTCTTCTTCATGAGATGATTTGACTATTATAGGCTCACAGATTTAGTCAGATGGACTGACTTCTACCTACTTCTAGAACTCATTTATTCTACAGATGAGGAAGCTGAGACAGAGTGAAGTTAAGTGCCTTGCTCAGAGGCATGGAATCAATAAGTAACAGAACAAAGATATGAATCCATGTCTTTTGTAAAATTTCAGCATGCTTTCCCCTAAAATTATGCTAATTTTATAATTGCTTATAAACAATTTTTTCCTTGTATGGGTAGGCAAGCATTTTCATTCTTTTTATAAGTAAAATCTACACTGGGGGTAGAGTTAGGTCTAGGTAGGATCTCAGACACCATCTTGCTCAATCCCTTCATTTTATTGATAAAGGAATTGAGACCTACTTGCCTATGGTCATACAGTTGTTCATCCTTAGTTTTCCAAGAGGATCAATGACATTGTGGGCTCGGCCTTGACTTGCATATGAATTTATATGAAGCAGGGTTTCACATTCATCAGCCTCACTTTCTCTTTCATAGTCATCAAAGTCTAACTGCAAGACAAAAGTCAGAACAATTGGTGATGGCTGAAGATGCAGTGGATGATCTTGGTTTCTTTGACGTCTGACCAAGCTCTAAGCTCTCCACAGCACCTTCTGGCCATTGGAACAAATTGTGTTCATTGGCCTAGCCTGCAAGGGGAAGTCTTCACATTCTTGGTGTAGACATACCTCTTATTTCCTTGTGGGTTCATGGCCTATTGGTTACCCTCAAACCTGTTTTTAGCCCCTTCTGAGACAGTTTTTATGAGAATGTGACTTCTGCAGAAGATAGAAGATAGAAGAAGAAGATAGCTTCTTGGAGTGAGAAGTGGGTGAAAGGTGGACAACAAAGAAGGAAAGCAACCCTAAAAAGGGTCTAGTAAGACCTCTCACAAGAGGGACTAATCCTCCCTGAACACCCCATGTCACAGGCAGGATTTGAATGTTGCTTCTCTTCACTTCCAGTCTAACTCAATTTCTTATTCTATTGTTCTTTATTACATCTTTGAGACTTTCTCTAGTTTGTAACATCCTTACAAATATAGTAGCTCATCGATCTGAGACAATGATGGACCATTTAAAAATGGAAGTGATCAAGACCTAGAAAGATGTGGTGTTTAGTAGAGTCACAGGTACTGGTTCTACTTTGTCTTTAAAATGAGAGCCTTGATCTAGTTGATGCTTAGATTTCCTTCTAGTTCTGATCAGCTATGAATGTGAACAAAATTTTAGGGGCCATATTTATAATCTTGATCTCAATGCAGGATTCCCTTGTGCAACTTCTCTAATAGATGGACACCCAATCATTGCTTGAATACCGCCTTGCCAGGAAACATAAAATCTTACAAAGTTGCTTAGTTCACTGTTGCATGGTGTTTAGCTAAAAAGTTTAATTTGGCAAGTTATTTTGAATTTCTAAGTGCTAAGTTCTAGGATAGATGTGTATATGCCCCCAAAAGGGTGCAATTAGGCAACTAATACTTATTCACTAATTGGATTGAAAATTTTTATTTAACTAATTAATTTAGAATATTTTTCCATGGTTACATGATTTATGTCCTTTCCTTCCCCTCCCTATAGGCAACACTGGGTTTTACATGTGCCATTGATCAGGACCTATTTCCATATTGTTAATATTTGCATTAGGGTGATTGAGTCTATATCCCAATCATATTCCCATCGACCCATGTGATCAGGCAGTTGTTTTTCTTCTGTGTTTCTACTCCCACAGTTCTTCCTCTGAATGTAGATAGCATTCTTTCTCTTAGGTCCCTCTGGATTGTCCTGGATCATTGCATTGCTGCTAGTAGAGAAGTTCATTACATTCAATTGTGCCACAGTGTATCAGTCTCTGTGTACAATTTTCTCCCAGTTCTGCTCCTTTTACTCTGCATCAATTCCTGGATGTCGTTCCAGTTCACATGGAATTCCTCCACTTTATTATTCCTTTGAGCACAATAGTATTCCATCACCAACATATACCTCAATTTGTTCAGACATTCCCCAATTAGAAGTCATCCCCTCATTTTACAATTATTTGCCACCACAAAGAAGACAGCTATGAATATTCTTGTATGTCTTTTTCCTTATTATCCAGCTATGGCTGGATCAAAAGTGGGCAACCAATACTACTTAACTACTCTAGACAAGGCAATATGCAAGGTCCTATGTCACATACAAAGTAGTCTAAGCTGTGGCCCTTGTCTCAAGAACCTTATAATCTAGTTGAAGAGAAAATAAAAAAGACATAAATACATAAAAGAGTTAAATAAATGTAAGCTTACTACTCCAGCAAAATTAATCATGAAAACCAAGATTTCGTTTATCCCTAGGTGATAAACTTTTCTTGGAAATTGGATCTAGTCAGTCATGCATCTATGTATGAGCATGTGCACAGACACACACACACACACACACACACACACACAGATTGTCTGTGAACAAAATTTGCTTCTATTGAATACATTAGGATAAAAGATACATTAGTTATTTTTTGAACTCTTAAACTCTAACAAAATATACTAATATAGCTCTTTAGCAAAAATGAATACTATGGAAATAGGTGTCAAGTGATAACATTTGTACAAGTGATAACATTTGGATTTGCTTGTAGGCTCTGGGAAAGGGGAGGGAAGAAAGGAGGGAAACAAAATTAATCATGGAAACATATTTTAAAAATAAATAATTTTTTGAAATATACTAATCTATTGTATCATTCCTTTGAATGAGGAATTTTAATTTGCTACAAAGGTACCAATAAACATTATATAAATATATGTATGAAATATTTATTTTATGTATGAAATATATATATATATATATTTTAAGAAGAGATTGAAGAAGATTCATTATGCTTTAATATATGAGTCCAATTAGCTCTTGTATGATGTTTGGCACCTAAAGGTCCCAGCCTACTAAAAACAACCTGGGCAAGGGCTCTTGGGTAAAGTCAAAGCCCTTATGAACTTAATACTTTACAGTGTTCAAACTCTGATCCAGAAATAGCTATGGCAGTGTAATAGCAATACCATCTTTCCTCCCACAGCCTTCTATCTATTCTGGTTAGGGCACATCCTATTGGAGCATGGGTGGAAGTGAGCCATGATCCCCTGGACAGACCCAGGGCACAAGATATGCTCTGGCTCATTCCTGAAAAACTTGGCATTTTGGGATGATGCACAAAATTTCTTCCTTCCTCTAATGGCATCAAGGGAATGGGGTTGAGTCAGGAAGAGCTAGCCAATCAGACTCTATGGGGAAAAAAATCTTCTGTTTTCATTCTCTCTCTTCTTGTCTGCCAGTGCATGTAGGGGCTCTGAAGAGTCTTTCTCCCTGACTTCCCTTGAGGACTAGAGAGGGGCTCTTGTCCAACCTGACAATTGTGGTGGTTGTCTGCATATGGCAATGGGAATGTATGATGCCTAAATGAGCCTGTATCTAGATCTTGGACTTGTGACTTTGTTTTTGCTTATATTTCTTTCCCTAAACATAGGAATCCTGAGTTGGACATTTCTAGCCTTAGAGATCATTTTGTGAGTTCAAAAGGTTGAGAACTCTTGGGTGCCTCAGTCATATTTGACTGGCAGCAGGAGTCTCCTACAACTATACTCCTGTCAGAGCAGATGACCACTGATGGGAGGATTAGCTTAAGCTGTGGACTGACTTTCTAGAAGACTTGTGCCTTGAGGGAGTTGTTCCAACAGTGTAAGGCTGATGAGAAGGTAAAATAGGTCAGATGTCCTGTAAAATGCTTTATGTTTTGCTGATTTAAGTGCTGCCCTTTCAGGAGAGATATAATAGGAGTTACAGGATATAATTTCATGCTTTAAGTCTTTGGCTTCTCTTAAATCTTTTGTCCTTGCTGTTTTAAGTATTTTTATGGAGAAAAAATAAGTAGCTATCCTGTACCAGATCTACGTTGTACACTGAGAATCCTTCTCCTTTTTGGGGACACTCAAACCATGAGTCCAACCTAAGCTTTAAGTGATCATCCCCAGACCTCTGGGATGAAGTATAAAGATTTAGAAACAATGACATGAAAATCTCTTGTGGGTGGCCAGGCTCATTGTATCTTGTTCTAGTACTCCTGACACCATCCCTCTTCTAGTTAGCGGGATAAATAATTATAATTAGTCAGTAAAAGTGGCAATTTTATTGATCATTTGTTTCACTTGTGTCCAACTCTTTGTGACCCCATTTAGCGTTTTCATGACAAAGGTACTGGAGTGGTTTGGTTTGTCATTTCCTTCTCCAGCTCATTTTACAGATGAAAAAAGTTGAGGCAAACAAGATTAAGTGACTTGCCCAGGGTCACATAGCTAGTAAGTGTGTGAGGACAGATTTGAACTCTTTCTAACTCTTGGTGTCTCAGAGTGGCAATAGCAGGAAGTAAGTTTGCAAAGGGTAATGTATAATTCTCATTCAAACTGTCCCAAAGATCAAAGAAGGACAACTTATAAACTGTCATATATGAACCAAAAATCAAATTATGGCGATATTAACTGTAGCAAGTGAAGCCATCAAGGCACTGCAAGCAGGCATTTTTGATCCTATGATATTAAAAAAGTCTCAGATAAGTTTCAGACCTCTGCAATAAAAATAGCAGAGCACCGAATGGTGCTTACAAAAGCTTTGAGATAATTTGGATAAGTAGCCACTGATGAGATGCTATTTCCTCCCCAAACCCTATAAAAATGAAACCTCGACCCATTGCTGCCTCAACCCTCTTCCATCTCTATTGGGTCCATATTGCAGAGTGCTCCCAATTTTATCCTCTTCCCCACTATTGCCTGCCTTCCAAAAGTGCACAATGCCATCTCCATTCACATGCTACCTCTGCATCTCATCCTTTGCTTGTCTCTGGATCTTCTGTGCCTGCTTCTCCCCTTACTCTCTGTGCCTTATAAAGTGTGATTTCAACCTAACTTCCTGTTGCCATCTTGGTCTTTCTAGGGAGAGAACCCAAAGAACCCAGCATGCCTATGACCATTTTATAATTTCATGAATTAACTATCAATTCAATTACTATGCTTGAGCATAGAAGTTGGTCTTTTTACTGGGACAGGCTGCTCCAGAGCTACCTGGGTCAGAGCTTCTATATTGTTATACTCAGAAATGGAAAGTGGTAGTCAGGGGGCTGGAAACTCCAAATCCAGCCATTTCTGTGGCATCTGAAGTGTTTGTTGTTGTTATTCAGTTGCTTCAGTTGTGTCTAACTCTTTTATGACTGACCCTTTTTTGGCAAAGATACTAGAGGGGTTTGCTATTGTCTTCTTCAGCTTGTTTTATAGATAAGGAAACTGAGGCAAACTGTTTTAAGTGATTTGCCCAGTGTCACATAGCTAGTAAGTTACTGAAGCCAGATTTGAACTCAAGAAAATGAGTCTTATTGGCTTCAGACCCAACTCTCAATCCACAACATCACTTGGCTGCCTAATGTGCCTCTCCACAAACAACAAGGGAAAGGTCAACTTCTATATTTCAACTTTATGCCATCTCCTTTCTTTCCAACAATGGTGTCTCTCCTCCCACTAACTTCTTGCTTGGGATACTTCTTTAAACAACAACCACAACCCTTTACCTTATGTCATAGAATCAATACTAAGAATCAATTTCAAGGCAGAAGAATAGCAAGGGCAATTAGGGTTAAGTGACTTGTCCAGGGTCACACATTTAGGAAGTATCTGAGGCTAGATTTGAACCTAGGACTTCTTGTTTCCAAGATTGGCTCTCTATTCCCTGAACCATCTAGCTGTCTCATTGGGATACTTCTGCACTAAAGTTTAACAACTCTATTCTTATTAAATGCAAGGGAAAAAAAGGAGAGAATATAGAGGGAAAATATATATCTTTTTTTCCTAATTATTTTACCTTTCTTTCTCCCAGTTCTTTCTGGCTTGCCATACCCTTATTCATCTCTAATCTTTTCCTTTTTTGTTTTTTGTAAAGTCAGTTATCCACTAAGGAGTTCAATAAAGGGAATAATATTCTCCCTATATTGCTTGGGTTCTTAATTCTTTTGAGTCCATGGATATTCAGAGGGCATGTGAACTTGGATACAGAAAAATGCATTTTAAATTTAAGTAACATTTTATTTATTTGTAATACAAAGTATTTTATGCATTTGAAAACATTCTTAGAAAGGATTCATCAGTTTGCCAAAGGAATCCCCTGGCTCTTTTGTATCCTTCCTTTGGCCAGACCAATGGGTCTCTAGTATTTCAGAGAAGGGAGCATAGGAAACTGTTCCTCTCAAGGGGAGATATCAATGAATACCTACATTTACCTTTCTGGTCCATCTTGAATCCAAGTCCTGGTGTTCCTAACCACTGTGCCATCTAGATTTCAGGAACGCCATTTCTCCAATTTTGTCACACTTGCCCTAGCCTACCTTTCTGCAAAACTTTTTCCATCAGGTTTTTCACTAAACATTTGGAATGCAAAAAAGATATTAATTAACTGACTTCATGGTCACATGACATACTTTGTAAACAGACTAATTGAATAAGTCAAGGAATCTATGCAACAAATAATTCGTGGTAGTATGTGCAAGAAACAAATCGATAACTCTATGATTCCAGAAGAGGGAGAGATCTCTGGATATATAGATGATGAACATAAATCTTGTAACCATGGAAAAATATTCTAAATAAATAAATAAATAAATAAATAAATAAAAACAAAAAAGAAGAAGACGGTACCTCTGAAGTCATCTTCAAAACAAACAAAACAAAACTGCACTGGGCACAAGGTCAAGGAGATCTGAGTTCAAATGTTGTCTCTGAAATATACTGGTTGTTTCATCATAGGCAAGTCACTTAACCTTTCTTTTCTTACTCTCTAATATTAGCTAATATTTAAATAGTCCATTAAGTTTTGTAAAGTGCTCTCTCTCTCTCTCTCTCTCTATATATATATATATATATATATACATATATATATATGTATATACATACATACATATATACACACATATATGTGTGTACATTTTTATAAACTTTTCATTTCTTAAGACAACTCTATAATAACAACTTATATTTAATTAGTTGTTTTGTAAAGCACTATATATATTTATACATATATATGCATGTAATACATGATCACTCTCAACAAACCTGTGAATTATGTAATATCATTGCCCCATCTTCTGTATGAAAAAAAATGAGACTGAGACAAGTTCAGATGACTTGCCCAAAGTCACACAGTGAGGGTCTAAGGCAGGATTTGAACTCAGGTATGTCCTGGCTCCAAGTCTCAGTACTCATTCCTAAGTCATAACTGTAAGTTGCAGGGAAGGTATTAACTTAAATGGACAGAGGCACTTTCCTCGCTAGGGATTTTCTTACATTGTGTCAAATCACAGCTCCAGTCCTCATCTCTCTATCTCCATCCTTATCCGCATCAGCACCCTCATCCCTATCACCATCCCATCCTCATCCCTATCCCTATTCTGGCCCCATTTCATTTGCTTTGAATAGGAAGGATTCTGTAAGGCACAGTTGAGTGTATTTAGAGGTCAGGGGAGGGAGGGAGTGGAGTGATGGCTAGATGTGAGTTAAATTGACAGAGTGGAATAAAAAAGACTTTAGTACCTCTAGCATATTTACCGTGATAATCTTTTGGCGACATTCTGTTACTTCACCTTATTTTTCTTTCTTCATTTTCCAAGGATGGCTCATTCTAGTTTCCAGGTCATAAATATCATAGTGGGAACAAAGATCAAAGAGCCATTGATGTAATGCCTTCAAATCCACCCTCCCATCAGTTGGTTAAATCTCATACTTTTTTAAAAAGCTAAAAATCAGAATCATTTTTATAGTTAAAAAAAGAAGCAATTTGGGGTGGACCTAAATTCGTGACACATGTGGTCAAGAGTTGAAAGCATAATCCAAGCTCCTTTTCCTGCCTTCTTTTCCTTCTCTCTAAGAGTTCCTTGGCCTGATTAGGAACACAGTGCATAATGCACTACAAATGTGATTGATAATCTGTTTAACCCTAAGTGATTCAAGTTGCTAAAGGAAAAACCCCAAAGGCAATTTTGCCACTTTTCAAGATGCCTTTATAGGGGAGGAAATCCATCTGCTAAGAATGGAGTAAGTGTTAAATGAATACCACTCAGAATAAAGCACCCAAATAGTGCAATTATGTTTTCTGAGCTTATGCAACTTATTCAAGGTTGCTAGAAGATTTGAAGCAAAAGTGGGCCTTTGGATGCACTTTCCATTTAAGTTGGTTCAATGGAATGATTATTTATTAAATGCCTAGTGTGTACAGAGTCCTATGAAAGGATGACTCTAGACTTGACCATGAGGTGGTTTTAATAGTCACTTTTCAGCTAGAAAATCAGAAATGCATTAGTGTAGGATAACCCTGGTCGTTATGCACATGTACTCTACTGAGTGAAAGTCATGAGAAAATAGTAATAATAGGAATTGCAAACACTTATAAAGCACTTATTCCCTGCCAAGCACTTTGCAGTTTGATCCTCTTTTCATCCTCACAACAATCTGGGATATAGATGCTATTATTAGCCTCATTTGAAAGTTGAGAAAATTGAGGCAGACAGAAGCTAGGTGTTTTACCAAGGCTACTCAGTTAATAAGTGTCTGAGGCTAGATTTGAATTCAGGAAATGGAGTCTTCCTGTCTCAGGAACTGCACTCTATCCACTGCACCACCTAAGCTACCCCATGTATGTTTGTTGTTCTTGGTCAGTCATTTCAGTCAAGTCTGTCTCTTCAGGACCAATTTTATTTGGCAAAGATGCTACAGTGGTTTGCCATTTCCCCTCCAGATCATTTTACAGGTGAGGAAACTGAGGCAAACAGGACAAAGTGACTTCCTTAAGATCATATAGCTAGTAAGTGTCTGAGGCTAAATTTGAACTCATGAAGATGAGTCTTCCTTACTTAAAGCCTTGTACTATATCCACTGTACCACCTAGCTGCCCCATGTATACTTTAGTGAGTACTATTCATATGACTTTAGATAACTGAAAAAAAACCCTATTTCCTATTTGCCTATAATCAATAAAAACAATAAAACAACACACATTTATAACTCTCTGGGGGATTTCTAAATTATTCTCCAAAAGACTTGGATTAGTTCAGATGCCAGGAAGACTTGACTTCAAATGTGTCCTCAGACACTTATGGCTCTATGACCTTGGGCAAATCAAGACCTCTGTTTGTCTCAGATTCTTTATCTGCAAAATGGGAGTAATAATATCTCTCAGGCTGGTTGTAAAGATCAAATGACATCAGTGTAAAGAGCTTAGCACAGTGCCTAGAACATAGTAGGTACTATATGAATGTTTGTTATTATCAAATGGATTACTATTCCATTCAGCTTTGTCTAGAGTCAAACATTTCCCAGATAAGTTGCTCTGAACCCAGGATGAGGAAGTGAGCAGTCTGAGTTTATTTAGTTTTTCTCCTTCTCCTGTATTCCTTGGTAACAGCTTCATAGAAACTTGTGGGAACAGCATAAGAAGATTAGGGGCTTCCATTCCAGCAAGGCTGTGGAATGCCCAATGCACCCGTTTGCAAGGTCTCTGGGAAATCACAGCTTAGAAATTACCAAACACACAGTCTGTTTCCCAAAATGAGAAAAGCAAACATTTTCCCACTCCCTAAGCACTAGATACCCTGCCAAGAAAATCAGTGAAGCAGGAGTTCTGTAAGAAGAACATACGGTATTGGGTCATACATTGATATGCTGACATAGGATTTATTATCCTATAGAAAGCACTGCTAAGAGCCATAAGGATATCTACATCCATTGTTTCCATCTTGTAAATCATTACCAGTCATTGTTCCTGCAAAAGGCTTACCTAATTCTTTAGCCTACGTAATATTCCCTAAAAGTTGTGTACCCCAAATCAATAAAATTTGTCACTGCCCAGCAAGAAGATGTTTGCGTGTCTGAATGGTCAGTCTGGTGGTTTGGCCCTCCTATAAGCCCAGTTAATTTTTTCATCCTGGTTCACCAACCCACAAGTAATTCCTTGAGTGGGACTTGGCAGAAACTTATGATTATATTTATGCCCATTTTTAGAGGCAGCAGAATATGAAGTTTACCTTTCTTGGGCAATATTAATGAATTTCAGGAATGATGTCACACCATTGTACGGCAAGACAATGCTTGTCTCCTCTGTTATGCTTAAAGTGGTGCCCATCTATGCTTCTCCCATAACAATTAGAATCACTGAGAGTCGCTCAGTTCTTACAAAATAGTGTATGTAATTCCATTACTACTGGCTTGAATTCAGTAGTAATTTCAATGATTTGAATTCATTGAAATAATCTTAGGTACTCTCTTACCACTTCCTGATATATCTTGGATATTTATCTATCCTTTTTAGTCCAAAGACCATTCTCCTTGGCAGAAAAACAAGAAACAAACTTAAGAGTCAAATAGTTTTCCTTTCTCTCCACTGCTAAAACTATAGCCCTAACTCTTCTTGAATATTCCTATGCTTTCAACATAGCTAAAGGAAGTCTCTTTTGTTGTTCTTTGCCCTCTTAAAGTGACATGGATTACTTCAGGAGCTAATAGGAATGACATCACTGAAAGTCTTCAGGTAGAACCATTATGGCGACTCTTCAAGAATCTTATAGAATGGATTTTTATTCATATATCGATTGAAATAAATGAATCCTGAGATTCCTTTGGTTTTCTGTAATCCTGGGTTTTTCTTTTCCTATCACTTCTATCTTTGTGTCTCTCTCCAGTGATTTTTGCCCCAGTGCTCTCAACCATGTTTTCCCTTTGTGGTGCATTCATTTTATTTCTTCATATTTATATACTTAAATACTCCAGTGGATCTGTGACAAAATAAATATGACTACACCACTCACCAGAGAGGATTAAAGTCAATCCATTCCATTTTGGACTACGTAAACTCATCTCAAACATGATGCCTTCTTTTTTTTTTTAACATTAAATTGATCTGATTCTATTGCAGATATAACTGTAGAAATAACTTTATCCAAAGAAATATTGAGTGTTTTTATCAAGTAAAGAATAATTCACCTGTATTATTTTCCAGGTTCATGGAGGAAGTTTTACAGAGACTCAGAAAAACAGATGAACTCTTCTTGATTTTGAGATTCTCCAAGTTCTTTTATTCTTTTTAGCTATATTTTAGAAATTATTCCTTTTTTATTTCTTCTAAATTTTATAAAACCAAATAAAGCAAGCATTTCTGTATTCAAAGTATAAGAAGATTAAACATAAATGAAATCACAAATCCCTCATATGTCCAATTTTCTTTTCTTCACATCTACATAATAAATCCCATGGACAAGTATCCCAACCTCTCCACCTTCCCTACATCACAGAAGGTATCATCCTTTATAAATTAAGTCTTTAATGTTTCACCTTTCAGTTTACTTTCTAGAGTTAATATTGACCATTTCTTCTTCTAATATTAATTCTGTAGCTGTGCATAATGTTCTCCTGGTTCTACTCATTTCACTGTTCATTATCTCAATGTAGTTCTTTCCAATTTTCTTTTAAATTGGCCTATTCATTACTTCTTATGGCACAGCAGTATTTCATCACAATCATATATGCCACATATTGTTTAGCCATTCCCCAAATGATGGGCATCCTCTCAATTTCCAATTCTTTGCCCACACAAAAGGAACTGCTATAAATATTTTGGAATATATGAGGGCTTTTTCCCCCTTTTTTCCAAGCTCCTTTGGAAACAGACCCAGCAATGGCATTTCCAGGTCTAAGGCTATACCCAGTTTTATAATTCTCTCAGTGAATTCCAAATTGCTCACTAAAATGGTAGGATCAGTTCATAGCTCCACCAACTGTGTATGAGTATCCCTAATTTCCCACATTCTCTCCAACACTTTCCATTTTAATCTTTTGTCATTTTGACCAGTATAATGTATATGAAGTGATATCTCAGAGCCATTTTGGTTTTCATTTCTAGAAGCAATAAGGAAGCTCTGGAGTTTCTTGAATGACATGTCAGATCTGAACTTTAGGAATATCATTTCAGCAAACTATGATATTCAACAGGACAAAAAAGTTAATTCATTAAAATATGTGCATATCTTGGAAATATGTGCATATCTACAGGAAGACTATGAGCTCTTTGGATTTGAGTAGGTGGAAAAGGCCAGCATTTTTCATATTTCAGTAAATGAATACCAAGCAAAGGAAATCACACTTGACTCAGCAGGAAATAGGGAGCCATTTGAAGAGTTTCAAGCAGAAGAGTGGCATGATCTTATATTTGAATAAAACAGTATTCTGGTAGTGTTAGGAAGTAAAGAGTGGAAGGAAGAGAAGGTGGAGTAGGAAAGTCTGTTTGAAGGATAATGGAATCCATTGACTTTTGTAAGTTGTTGGATATGAAAGATGAGGGAGGCTAAGTTCAAGACCATCCCAAGGTCATGAACACAAGAGACTCAGTGAAAGATGATGCCCTAGACAAAGACATTAGAATCAGAATTAGGGATGTATTTGGGACATCAAATTTGAGGTGTTGGGAGAATTATCCTGCAAGATATTTTCTGAAAGCAGGTTACAAGATATCCATAAACCTCAGGAAAGAGATTAGCTCTAAAGAGATATTCATTTTAATTCAAAAAGCATTTATTAAGCAATTGTTATCTCATTTAATCCTCATGACAATACTTGGAGGTAAATGCTATTACTGTCCCATTTTATAATTAAGAAAATTGAGGCTGGCAGATATTATGTGATTTACCCAGGGTTACAAAACTTTTATGTGTCTGAGGCTAGATGTGAACTCATATCTTCCTAATTTTAATCCCAGTGCTTTATCTATGGAGCTCTCTAACTTCCTAGGATTGCTAAACTAAAAATCACCATTTATATTCTATTTGTGGGAAAATAGAAAATAAAGCACACAGTAAACAATGTAATTACCAGGAAGAGGGTAACAATTCAGTATAAAAATCATTTTGGCAAAAATAGAATGGGCATGCCAAAAAACACAATGAAATGGCAGGGTATAGTAGAGTAGAAATGTGGGAGGAAAGGGGACAAAATGATATGATAGAGAATGATAAAAAGGGAATGAACCTTTAGCCCAGGCAATTGATGACTCAGAATTGTAAAGATTCTTAGATTCCTAGTGGAATCATAGAGCAGAAGATGATCATATACCCTATGATAGCATTCATAATATTGTTTTGATAATTAGTCCTAGGAAGATAATAACACTTTAGTTCTTTCTTGCTGATAGTCAAGGCAGGGATTGGTGGAGTATTCAGTCCTGTCTGTTTAAAGAGAAATGAGATGTATTTGAGGGTCTAATTCTTCCAACTTCAGTCTGGTTGGTTCTATCCCAAGCATTACTATAGTGTTGAAGAGATTAACTTTCCCAAAGTAGGTTCTGGAGTGGAAGGAGTGGTGGGGTAGATGAAAAAAATCATCTGCTTGATTTGGGAGTTCTTTACAGAGAGGGCTGAGTGAAGCAATGGGAATAATGGAGATTGCTAAAGAAGAAACTAGAGAGAAAGAATAGAGGACTGATAAGAGGCCCTTGAAGAATATTCGCATTATGGGCTCTCAGAAGGACAAAAAAACAATGAAGGAGATAAAAAAAAATTGATGAGTTACCAGGATAATGGGGAAGCTGTAAGGTCTGCAAAGAAAAGAGAGAAGTACTTACAAAAGAGATGAGGATTATTACTGGTGTCAAATGCTATAGAGAGATCAAGAATTATAGACTCAAAGTAGGAAAACCAGTTTCTACATTCATTTTATTATATACCTTTAACCCTCCTTTTTGGTCTTTTTTAACTTTCAACAAATTCAGAAAGTGAAATATATATATATATATATATATATATATATATATATATATATATATATAAACACACACACACATACCTATACATACTTACATTTAGACATTAGAGGACCAGGGAAAGGACATTCTTCCAGTTGCTAGCAGAGCATCTGTTATGGGCCATTAAAAGGGGAGATAGATATGCAGATCACATACATCAGAGATAGCCTCTATTTCTCTGCCTGAGGTCTCTGAATTGGATGACTTTAGAGGCCAACTAGTCAATGAGTGGGGCAGCTGAGTGGCACAGTGTGCAGAATGCCAGGCCTGGAGCCAGAAAGACTCATCTTTCTGAGTTCAAATCTGGATGCAGATATTTACCAAGTTTTGTGACCCTGGGCAAAGCACTTAACCCCATTTGCCTCAGTTTCCTCATCTGTCAAAATGCTGAAAAAGAATATGGTAAACCACTACAGTTTCTTCACCAAGAAACTGCCAATGGATCCTGAAGAGTTGGGCACAACTGAGAAACAATTAAACAAACAAAAAGTCAACAAATGGAACTGGAACAATTTATGTGATGACTATAATAACAATGTAAGGGAAATTACTTTGAAAGATCTCCAAATTCTGAACCAAGCAATGACCAATTGTTGACTTTGAAGCATGATAATAAGACATAGTTTCTGTTTCTTGATGGAAGGTGATAGAGTAGAGTTAGCAAATAAGATGTTCATTCTCATATATGACCAAAGAATCGACATACTACTTTACTATGTATATCTGTTACAAGGGAGGGATTTCTATTATTTAGAGGTAGGAGTGGTCATTGAATATTCAGTGATTAACAAGAGTTATAGAGGGTAAATGGCATCAATAAATCAATTTTTAAGACGCTAAAAAAAATGAAAAAGAGGTGCAGAAGTAATCATAATTATAGCATTTTTGTTAGTAGCTTGTTAAAATTTTGTATTTCTTTAAAGGAACAAGCAAACTCCATAATTGATAGCATCATATCAATCAATTTTCCTTTTTGCCTAAGCATATTGAAATTCTTGTTTTTTTGATGATGTTTAAACTCATAATTTTTCAAAGTCATACAATTCAATCTCTAAATGAAGTAAATCTCATTTTTCAATGACGTTGCTTTCCTTTGCCACTGTGCTTTTCTCTACTCACTCCTTTACATGAAAGAACAAGAGACTTTAGAGTTCTAAAACTGAGGAACCCCAAACCCCAGAATTATTTGGTATTGGATAAATAGAAATGATGAGGCTTCTACTTTGGTCTTCAGAAATACAAATTTGCAAATCAGTCTGTTTACATTAAGATAACATAAGATCTCTGAAAGAAGGATATTAATCTCTTGCCAGAAAGAGAATCCAGAAAGCAAAACAAAAATAAAACAAAAACTAAGCTTATGGGTACCAACTAGCTTAAGAGCTCTTTTGTCTGTGTTTCAAAGAGCTTGGTACATGGGACTGAGAAATCCCTGCCGAGGAGATGAGAGGCCATAGGAGAAGAAACCAGGGGAGGATTCTGTTTTGTTTTGTTGGTGAGTTGGAGGGGACCTGTGAGCTATCACATTACAGTGTCATGAGCCTGACATATATTCTTTGGGGACCTCACTGTCTGAGAGTTGGAATACCCTCAGGATTACATGAGAATCTCCTCTATAAAATTCAGTAAGTTCTCCAGGGCAGTTTTATAGTTTCCACTTGAAATACTCTACAGATGGGGCAGATAGTTGTCTCAGGTTATACAGAGCCACATCTGAAATCAAGGACCTAGGTTTATCTGGCCTCTGACATTTCCTATCTGTGTGATTTTGGGTGAGTCATTTATCCTCAATTGCTTGACGCTTACCAACCTTCTGCCTTGGAACCAATGCTTTGTATTGATTTTAAGATAGAAGTTAATTTTTCTGTGGTTTAAAAGAATTTAAAAATAAAAGACTCCACATGCAGCATGATATTTACTGGACAGTTAATTACCTGCTCATAGAACTGAATTCAAGTTGGGCACCATGCCCTCATCACCATCCTCTGCCTAATCTCCCCTTTACTTTATAGCAAAATGATAAGATGAAAAGAACCAACTTAGCGAGGTCTACCACTCCTTTTTCAACTATCTCTCAGCACCAATCAGTGGACCTCTGAAGACTCAATTCTTAATTTACCTTCTTGACCCTCCTGAGGGTTAATTTAGTTACTTCAAGGCAAATATTCACCTGATTTATTCTGAAATTTTTCATATTTGTTATTACAATTTACTTTCAGCAAAAACTCAAGCCAACATAGTCTTACCTGAAAACTATTTCTATTAAGTTTAGGGTTTCTATGAGGACATGATAATTATCCGATGTTGACAGAGCATTCAATTTTCTGGGTCTGAAGTTTACAAACAAAATTCAGCCTCTTTGTGAAGGCACATTAGCAACTGAAACACCTTCTAAATCACTGTCTCTGTAAATGGTTTGTCTCTGCAATCAATCTTTCTTTTCTTTAAACTGAATTTAGGGAAATTTGCATAATTGGCCCTGTCTGATCAAAATCTGATGTATAATGTTGTCTTCAGACAAACTGCTACCTGGAATCACCATGAAGTGTCAACATACAGAATGAAAATATGAAATAAGCATTCGCTGCGAGACTAACCTGACAAGTGGAGTGAGGAAGATCAAGGAACTTTATGTGGCATCTTTGTTGACTTTATAGAAAGAATTGTGGACTTATGCTTTATTCCCAAATCTTCTAGTCACTAGCTGTGCAACTACTGAGATCACTCACCCCCTTCCCTCAACTATAAAATGAGGTGGGATGAGCTTGATCATCTCAGGAGCCTTTCCCTCTCATCACTGATATTCTGTTCTCATAGGATCACAAGTCACATGGCCAGCCTCTTCCTTTTGGAGATAAAGTAATTGAAACTCAGAGATTTTAAATGATTTGCCCAATATCATTTGCCCAAAATTGTAGGTGGAAGAACCAGGGTTGAAACTCCAAATTTAGTGGTTTTTTTTTTCTTTTTAAACCTTTATCATCCATCATAGAATTGTGAAAGGGAATTTTTATTCCCTTTGTCTATTTTAAGTTAATCAATCAAGAACTTAACATATCCCTACTTAACACTTAGTAAGTCATTAACAAAGAAAATTCTTGTCCTAAAAGACCACAAGCACTGCAACTTGTAACAGTTAATTTAGTCTCTTGTAATAAAAGTATTATATTTTAAGAGGTTTATTAAAGATTATTCGAAATCAAGGATACAAAATAATAAACTACCTGTCTAGAGCTGATTAGCCCATTCACAGCCTACTTACTACATGTTGCAATCTCTGAGTAGAGGAAGAGAGAGAGACCAAAGGAGGCGTTACAGCCAGTTTAAATACAAATTGTGATCTCTCCCAGGTGGGGACTTGGATGAGATTATAGGGAATTCTGGGAAGTACCAAGGACTTCTGGGGATTGAAGTTTGGGGTTCAAATCTCCATTTTACATTACCCCCTAAGGCCCGAGAAAGACTAGTCTCTCTGCTGGGGTTTGTAAACATACCAACTTTGAAATTACAATAATTTGAGGATAAGAGGAAAAGAGAACAAAACCAATGATTGCTAGGCACATTGACAAAAAGCCAGTTAGGGGGCAGTCCCCTTTCACATGAAAGTAGACATACAAATTAAATGTTCAATCAACCACACCCAAATTTCATTCTTGATCTTTCTCGTGCACAGCTTGTGGTCTATGGAGGCATCTTCATGGTGTCTTCTCCAAATAGTTCAGTTTCTGGATTTGGAGAGGTAGCATGTTTCTTAACCTAAATTACTCCCAAAAGGAATTTAAACTTTGCAATTTAGAATAATAATAATTTTACATTACCCCCCCCCCCCGAAGAGGGTGATTGAAAAACACAGGGATCATTTAGGGATGCACGGCTGAGTTATGAGGTATATGAATCAGTTGGCAAGAGAAATTAAAAAAAAACACAAATAAAGATAATTTCTGGATGAAATATAGATTATCAAAGTCTTATGTGTAAAAATTCTAAGTAAAGGAAAATAAATCTATAACAGGTCCTTGAATCAGGGACCAATTAAAATGATATAAACAATTAAGCATTTACCCAGTCAGTAGCCAGGACTACAAAAAGTTGCTGCATAGGAGGCAGGTAGGAGCCAAATTTGAGATACTTGTCTGTAAGTATTTTCAAGAAGAGTGTGGGTACAAGGAAAGCCTACATCTTAATGTATGTTAAGCATCGCAACCTTGCAACCTTGAGTCTTCACACTAGGTTTCAAGTCCTTTGTATTGGCTCAGCAGTGCATCAATCATTCCTGGATTGGCTTCTTTTTTTTTTTTGACCTGTGTGCTTTTTTGGCACAATTCAGGTTTAGCTTTGTGCTTCTTTGGCCCTGTGTAATGGCTTTTTTGTATATCTTGTTCTGGAATCAGACAGAATCATTAAGCAAAGTCCCATAATTTTTTTAAACAATTAGTGGCATCATTTTTATAGTCTCAAGCTTTTGGGGCATGTATTGACATTATAGCAAATGTATTTTAAACTTATATTACTGCAAAATCAAAAAATTAAAAGAAAATCTTAATACTGGTGACATGTGCTTCAAATATAAAAAGGGAGAGAAAAAATAAAAAATGCAAGAAAAATATAATAATAAAAGAGTTTTAAAATTCAAAAATATGGCTTATAATCATTGACAAACTCTCAGCTAAGGAAATGTAGAATGCAAGTTTTCTAACAAAAAATGAGTTCCATTTTCTCTTCGTGCATGGCCATGATCCACTGTGAGTATGAGCAAATGAATTTTACAAAGTAATAGTTCTTTTTATAAAGAACAGTAGTACAAATATGTAGGCATAAATATCCCCAAAATTCTTAATAGCCCAGTTAATTACAATAGCAAACAAAAACCACTATCATTTTTTACATGAGTTGTTGTATGACATTTAAAGAACTTATGAACTGATGGATATTTGTCACAATTTTTACAAATGTAGCAAATCTTTCAACCTTGGTAAACATATTTTTAAACAAAGTAGAACTTATTTTGGGTCAAGAACAAAATCAAGAAATCTAGATATCATTAAAAAGTGTGGCAGGCGAGTCTAGGAAAAACCCAACCTCTGTACTGTTGATGTTGGGTAAAGTGAGCTGAAGAGTTATAAATGAGAGATGCTCCTCTTTTGAGAGTCATCCAGAGGGGTACAATGCCCTGGGATTAACTTCCCAGCTCCTTTGGTATGAGACTGTGATGTCCCATCCATTCACATTTTTATAGATGTGGGAGGTGGGGATTCTAATTGTATTTAACTTCAGCTACTAAAATGGACCTTACCTCCTGTTAGGGGCAAACAAAATGACCAGAGTTGTTGGTTATATGCCTAGCAGGTAGAGCAGGCTGAACACACTTTAGAGGCTATGGTAGTTATACCAGGGGCTATCCATACTCTTAACAGAATCCACGATACTCTGGGTACCAAAGTGACCATTTTTATGAACAGATTGGCAAATTTGGTGAAAGAAACATCTAGGGAGCAGGGGTTTTCCTTCAGATGACACCCATACTCCATTAATCTGTTTTGCTTTGAATTTTTGTTTCCATTTTTCCACTTCCTTTTCATGATAGGAAAGTGATAAATTTAAGTCATCAGAGGTTGTTATGTTAAAATTAATTCAGGCCCTTCTATGGTTGCTAGCTTTGCAGCAGTATCTGCTCGATCATTTCCCCTAGAGACAGGGTCATTGCCACCTGTATGGGCAGAGCAATGAACTACAGCTAGGGCTTCAGGCAGTTTGAGAGTAGAAAGAACTTCATTAATAAATTCTGCATTATCTATGTATTTTCCAGCTGAGGTTAAAAATCCTCTCAGGAACCATAACATCCCAACTGAGTGACAAATGCCAAAAGCATATCTAGAATCTACATAAATTGTTGCCTTTTCACCCTTGGCAATTATACAGGCATGTTTCAGAGCTATGAGTTCTGCCCCTTGAGCCCTTATGTTAGAGGGCAGTGAAGCTGACCACTCAGTGCCAAATTCTGTGTCACTTTTTCACAACTGTGTAATGGTTCTCCTGAAGTTGCTAAATCTGAAAGCAAGGAGGCAGGGTTAAGGGTTGAATAGCATTTCAAGGTAATGTTTTCATTGCTTAACAAGGTTATTTCATACCTTGTAATTCGGTGATCAGAAAATGCCTGTGTTCTATGTCTTAGCAAAAATGCTTCTACCTCATGTTACATAATTGTTAATGGGCATCCCAATACTAGATCAACAGTTTTTGTCACTAGTAAGGCTGTAGCAGCTACTCCTCTAAGACACAGTGGTGCTTCTGATGCTACTGGGTCCAGTTGGGCAGAATAATAAGCAATTGAGCACTGAGAAGGTCCCAAAGTCTGAGTTAAAACACCTGAAGCTAACCCTTTTCACTCATGTACATACAAAATAAATGATTTGTTGTATTCTGGGATGCCTAGAGCGGGGGCAGACAGGATAGCTTTTTTTAGATCTGATAGAGCTAACAGGTGTTCTGGCTCTAATTTGAGGGGTTCAGGGATCGAATCCCTTGTTAGTGCTATAAGGGGTCTAGTAATTTCCCCACAGCAAGGAATCTATTGTCTACAAAACCTTGTTGCTCCTAAAATTGCTCTTAACTGTTTCTTGGTGGTAGGACCACTTAAATTTTGAATATTTTCAATTCGTTTGGGAGAAATAAAGCAGGCACCCGCAGTCAGGATAAGCCCCAAATATTCTACTTTAGGGAGGCACCACTGAACCTTATCCTTCGAGATCTTATGCCCTCTTTTGTGCAATTCCAAAAGAAGGTATTTGCTATCTTCCTGACATGCTTCCACATCTCTTGAAGCAAAGAGTAGATCATCTACGTATTTGATTAATTTATATTATCTGTATCTTGGCTCAAAATTTGCACAAATAAGCTTGGATTTTCTATGAAACCTTGTGGTAGACGACTCCAGGAGTACTTACAGCCTTGCCAGGTGAAAGCAAAGATATGCCTGGAGTTCTCATGTAGGGATATGGAAAAGGCTGAGCACAAGTATACTACTGTAAAGTATGTAGCTGTGCTAGGAATAGAAGAAATAATAGTATTGATGTTGGAAACTATGGAGTGTCTCTTTATAACGTGATAGTTCACAGCCCTCAAATCCTGTAAGAATCTATAGAGGTGCTTGCCATTGGGCCCCCTTTTTAGTTTTTTTAATGGGCAGGATGGGCATGTTGTATTCAGATTTACAAGGGATTATTATTCCCTGTGCAATTAATGAGTTTATTACTGGTGTAATTCCCTCAAAAGAGGCAAACTCCCCCCACCTCCCATAGTGCTAGGCAAATTGATTTCTAAGATAGCTGATGGGTAGAGAAAACTGCATGTAAGCAGGAGCCTCAGAGAGATTCAGTCATTCATTCATTCTTAGAGATTCTTGGATTTCATTCTTGGATTCTTGACTCTTTTTTCTTGGCAGCTCTTAGCCTCAGGAGCATGAACTCTGGTGGGATTCCTGGCAGTCTTGGCCTCATGTGTGCTAAAGGTTTTGGTAGTTTTTAGTGTCTTTTGGCTCTTCAGATTTTGGCTTCCTGATCCAGACTTTGGATTCTGGTGAAGATTCTGTTTCCTGCATTGGAGACTTGGGTTGAAGGGGCACACTTAGTCAGGTGAGACTCTTGCCTCCTTGGAGAGAGAGACTATCCTTTGTGGCTACCTCTTCAGTGTCAGCTTTTGGTTGCTAGAATGCCTGACTGGAGATGGCTCTTGTGGACTGGTAAGATTTGCATTTGGATTCACATTTGGGATCTGGAAGCACCAAATTTAGGACTTAGGGTATTTTTAGCTAGGCAATATTTTTGACCTCCTTTCCACATTCTTCACTTTAATATCTCTACCTTGCTATAAATAAAGCTACTAAACAGCCTACTGATTCATAGTTTAACTTTAATTTTTATAAAAATTTTCCAACTACATTTTACTCTGATACCCTAGTGATAGCTAGGTGATGCCATGGCAATGGATAGAGTGCTGGATCAGAAGTCAGAAAGATCTGAGTTCAAATCCAATCTCAGACACTTACTAGTGTAACCACCAAAACATGGTTGCCAAAACTGTAAATAATAAAAAAACTGCAAGGGTTTTGGCCAAACTGTAAAGGATAATTTTTAGTGTGTTTTGACTTAAAATAAAAAATAAGTGGTCACCATGTGAAAATTCCCAAATATGAAAAATACCCAAGTCAGCTGGAATTTATGGAAATTTTAATTAATATAAATGAAGAGATTAAGGGAAGGAGAGAGACAGACAGACACACACACACACACACACACACACACACACACACACAGAGAGAGAGAGAGAGAGAGAGAGAGAGAGAGAGAGAGAGAGAGAGAGAGAATAGCCAAGCAGTAGAAAAAGGTCGATGCCACCTGAGCCTAAGGGAGAGAGAGTCAGTTTTTATCACTTACCACAAGATCGTCTCCAAGCAAGGTCAATCCAAAACTGACCTCCAATCCCAACTGAATTACCTGAACTGACTTCTCCTTTTAAAGAAATTTTCTCTTATGTCACCTCCCCTAAATTTTCACGTCTACCAATCACAGTAGACGCTTTTTCCCAGGACTGCCCATTCTTAGTTCTCATCTTCTTTGTTTCTCACCTTCTCTGGTTAGAATAAATCCTCTGAGTACTTCACACCTCTTTAGTTAAGTTTGCCTTTTGTAACCTTAATAGGTACTTAGCACCCTTTTGTATTAGATTTAAAAATAGATCTAGCTTAAGGTTCTAGCTTTACTATAAGTAAGTGTTAGGGACTTTTCATTGTTCAGGAGTTTGCAACTTTATCTTCCCCTAAGGCACTGTCTGAGTAGGGTGGAGTAATTTTAAAAGTTCTCAATACATTCCTGATCAAGCACCTCCATTATTAAAAATGGGTAATAGCTTAATCAAATCTTCTGAAGTAGAGTCTCATGACCCCAGACAAATCACTTCACCCTATTTGCCTCAGTTCCTTATCTGGAAAATGAGGTGGAGAAGAAAATGACAAATCACTCCAATATCTGCCAAGAAAATCTCACATGGGATCATGAAACCAAAACAATTGAACAACAAAAATGGCAATGAGTTTGATACCTCTGCTTTAAGATTTGTAAAGCACTTAACAAATATCATATCTGATACTTATCCAAATCTGGTTCATCCCTAGCTTTCTGCGAAAACACAGAGGAATAGATTGTCATGAAATTAATTAATTAATTAATTGACCGGTGAAGCCACCAGACCAGGGGCCTTTTGGAGGATATTAATTGTACATATCCCAGCCTTCCTCAAGGCTGCAATAACCCTTCTGTTCACCAGAAAAGGCTTTATTCTACCACCCCTGAGATTTCTTTATTCTACCATTCTGAGCTCTTTAAGAATTATGGGATGGTATGGTGGTCCTGAATTATTACTAGATTTAGGAGTATGACTTGAAACATGTACTGAAATTATAATAAGAATATTTCTCATATTTGTTCTGAAAATCCTCTGTTCTCCACCAACTGACTTTATTCATAATACTAAGATGATTTTAGTGACTTCATGGTTTTTTAAAATATTATAACTTAAAAGACAAACAATAACATCTTAAAGACCAAATACACACACACACACACACACACACACACACACACACACATATATATATATATATATATATATATATATACTTTTTAATACCAAAATGATAAAGAAACTGATTTTCTCAGTTTATCTCTTCCCTCTGACACTTCCCAGAAAGTAGAAGAACAACATGAATCAGGGAAGGAGTACCCCAATTGATATATCCAAGATTTGACTCCTTTAACACCAAATGTCAATAGCACATAAGCTCATTTATCCAACCTCATAACAACAAAAATAAGTTCTATGGATAAGAATACACTAGACAATATACAAAGTGAATAAATTCTCCCACCTCAATATCTCAACTTAATCAAAAGAGAGTTCAAGATCTCACCCAAGAAGAAATTCCTGTAATTTCTAGTGTTACAATTGGGAAAAGAACAACCCATTGCCTCCTCTGCATAGCGATTTCTTCTTACAAGAATTTGCTCTGAGATCCTTTATGAGGATCTGGAATAGTGTGTCTTCTGTCTCAATAACTGAACTCAGAAAACCAAGATGCCTCCTTTCCTAAGCTCTCTCCCACTCCACCACTCACTCATGTGTGAAACATTCAGTAATCAATCACCAACTATGAGGAAAAGTTTGTACAAATAGTCAATCATTTGGTCCCATTCCTCACATAAGAATTTGTTTTTTTTTCCATTCCACTTCTCCCCCAAAAGAAAAACAAAATCCAACTAAGAAAAGTACATAATCAGGAAAAAACTTAATTTGGGGGGCATCTAGGTGACTTAGTGGATTGAGAACCAGGTCCAAAGATGGGAGGGTCTGGATTCAAATACGGTGTCAGAACTTCTTAGCTGTGTTTCCTTGGACAAGTTGTTTAACTTCCATTGTCTAGCCCTTATCACTTGTCTGGCTTGGAACCCAACACAAAGTATTGATTTTTAAGACAGAATATAAGGGTTTTTTAAAAAAGAAGGAAAAACTAATTTTTTTCACTGGCCACATCCATAAAATGTATCTCATTCTGCATTTTTTTGTCCATCACAGAAGTTTTTCCTTACATTTACACATTGGTTTATCATCAGAATCTAAGGCAACAAAAATGTTTCAGGATACCCCAAAACCCAAGAGTAAGCACAAGTTGAAGGAGCAACCCTAGAGGAACTATTATATGATAAACATGACAGTGTCTCCTAAATATTATGTACCTCCTTCATCCTCTTTTCTTTATACAAAATAAAATCTTACCCTCTCCACAATTTTAGTAAAATTGTTTATGCAAATAATTTTCTTAGCTCATATTAATTAAAATGAAATCAAGAGTTTATTACAGTTTTTATAGTAACACAAACATAAAATGAACAATAAAACAAATAAAGCCTACAGAGATATTTATTACTTGAAAAAATTCTTGACAATTTTCATATTCATATAAGAATGTCTAGTAAGGCCTCTTTCAGATTTTAATCTTCCACATTTGCATATTCCAGGGTCATAAACATAAAATGGCAGAGACAGGACCTTGAACCTTGTTTTAATTTATTTTGTCCATTTTCTCTGCCTATTTTCTCTGTCCATGGGAGAATGTAAGAGACTTGTGGTTTGAAAAATGAGAAAATCATAAGAACCAAAGATGTTTAGTAGTTATTAGGCAAATCACCATTAATTTTGGCTTTTAGCCTAGTCACCATTCATTGGGAAGTATAAAGAACATACACTTTAAGCTGGAGTGAGCCTTTTGAATAAGAGTCCCAGGTCTCAAAAAAGGAAAAAAAGCAATTGAAGGAAAACACAGTAAAGACTGTGAGAAACACATTTTTATTTGAAAGTGCTTGTGAGAAACTAGGTGGCTCAATAGCTAGGATGCCAGACTGGGAAATGAGAAATCCTGGGTTGAAATCTAGCTTCATACTTCCTAGCAGTGTGAACCTGGGCAAGTCACAACTCCAACTGCCTATCTCTTATGCTTTAGAACTGATACATTGTGAACTGCAATGACCTCTAGGAACTAATGTAGAGTGAGAGAAGCAGAACCAGGAGAACAGTATACACAGAGATTGATACACCGTGGTACAATCGAATGTAATGGACTTCTCTACTAGCAGCAATGCAATGACCCAGGACAATTCTGAGAGACATATGACAAAGAACACTATCCACATCCAGAGAAAGAACTGTGGGAATAGAAACACAGAAGAAAAATATTTACTTGATCACGTAGTGCAATAGGTATATGATTGGGGATGTAGAACCTAAACAATCACCCTAATACAAATATCAATAATATGGAAATAGATCTTGATTAATGATACATGTAAAACCCAGTGGAATTTCATGTCAGCTATGGGGGGGGTGCAGAAAGGGAAAGAACATGAATCATATAACCATGGAAAAATGTTAAATTAATTAATTTAATTAAAATTTTCAATTCTGAAAAAAACTGATACATGGTATTGATTGATTTTTAGACAAAAGTTAAGGGTTTAAAAAAAAGGAACTTGACACCTGGGACTTAAAAATCTTCTATTATGGAAGTAGTGGGCCAAAGAGCAAAGATTTTGAGGCAAGAAAGGAAAGGTTTTCTGATGGTTTTTTGGCAAATACTAAAATAACTTTTTGGTTTCTCTATTTCTTTTCTTCTTTCCTTCTCTTTCTTCTTTCTTTTTTCTTCCCTCCCTCCCTTCCCTCCTTCCTTCCTTCATTTCCTTCCCTTCTTCCTTCCTTCCTTCCTTTCTTCCTTCCTTCCTTCCTTCTTTCCTTCCTTCCTTCCCTCCCTTCCTCTCTTCCTTCTCTTCTTCCTTCCTTTCCTCCTTCTTTCCTTCCTTCCTTCCCTTCCTCTCTTCCTTCCCTTCTTCCTTCCTTTCCTCCTTTCCTTCTGCAATGTAAGAAATAGAGATCCAGGGAATTACAATGAGAAGCCAAGCTGAAAGAGAGATCAGCTGAAGAGCAGTGCAGGAGAGGCAGAGAGAGAGAAGCTCCAACTGTCAGTGGTCTTCCAGTCTGGGAGGTGGAGGAGGAAAGGAGGTTTTCCTGGAAGCTGAGAAAGAGTCCATTAGTTTGGGACTTATTATTCCTTCTGGGACCTAAAACACCTCCGCTAGGACTCTTCAAGAAAAGCTACTAGAATTCTCAAGGTGGTTTCAGGGATTTGGATTCATGCTGACCAGAGCCATCCAGATCTTTCCCTGTGATTTCTCTCTCTACCTGAGATTTCTCTCTCCCTGACTTGTTCCCAGACTCCTGAATTAAAAGCTAGTTAGCTGAGGAATAGGGATCAACCAGCAGCTGGCCAGAGGAGGGTTCAAGGCACTCAGCCTTGAATCCCTTGGGTTTTTTTATTGAGGGGGCCAGTCTGCCAGAGGAGACAAGTACTAGGGTTTCCTACTCCCTACTTTCCTTGCCTGACACCCCTACCTCTCTTTCCCTGTGTGAACTTTAGAATTAGGTCTGATTGGTTTCTGACACTAGGAAAGGAGACAGAAGATTTGGAGAGAATCACATCTCCCAAAAGGGGAAGGTTAGCTCAGGGTCCCAGGGGTCTAAACTGCCTAACCCAAGGAACAACATCTCTACTTGATAGTGGGGTGACCCCAATTTTCTGAAGGGAAGTGACAGTGGGTGTCCTCCATCTCCCAGAACTAATCTCTGAGGAGACATTCCCTCTGTCAGGGGAACAAGATGACTTCCTCTCTCCCAGAAAAAGAGAAGGGAAGAAGAATCTTCTTTCCCCATTTCCCTCTCTCCTTCCATTCTCCCTATCCTCCTCTCAATCCTTCTATTATAAATCCTTCTATTATACTTCCTTCCCTTCTTCCTCTCCTTCCTTCCTTTCCTCCTTCTTTCTTTCCTTCCTTCCCTCCTTCCTTTTCTTCCTTCCTTCCTTCTTTCCTTCCTTTCTTCCCTCCTTCCTCCATCCCTTCCTCCCCCTCTCCCCTCCTCTTCATCCTCTTTCTTCTTCTTCTTCTTCTTCTTCTTCTTCTTCTTCTTCTTCTTCTTCTTCTTCTTCTTCTTCTTCTTCTTCTTCTTCTTCTTCTTCTTCTTCTGATAACAAAAATATCTTATCCCTACCTTTAATATTTAGGCAACAAGTGCCTTCAATCTCATGTACATTAATATATTTTATTTTTTTTTATCAAGAGCCATTGTTAATATAGGAATGCTGAAAGGACATGAAGTTTCCAAATTTATTGACTACTATGCATAGTAAGAGAAAGTCATATAAAAATCATTTTAAATTTCCTGTCAGACTTTCAAAATTGGTAAAAATGACAGTATTTGATTATTCTTAATTTTGAAATTCACAAACATGAAATATAAGAAGCAATTTTTATATACACCATAGAAAAGGATGAAGCTGGATTTTCTTTTGGGGTCATTCAAAAATTCACTATGGCACTTTCATAGCTATCCTCATTCTTTTTGTACTTGTTCTTTTTCTATTTCATGTATTTTAAAAATCTATCAATTTCTTTTTTTGTTGTTTTGAGGTAGGGAAAGGACAATCCTATTCTTAAACTTCCTAACTTCCATGCTCATATGCTCAATTAAAAAAAATTGTTAGGAAAACTGTCAATTAAAATAAATGACTGTTTGTGTAGTCCTTGTCCAAAAATATACTTTAAATCTATATCTTGTGTCCATCACTGCTAATTCAGGAGGCAGGTAGGGCAAATCTTGATAAATTCTCTGATAGTGGATGCTCATTACAATAATCAGACTTGTGGCATCCTTCAAATTTATTAGTCTTTACAAGTTGTTATTGTTATCAATTAGTCTTTTGATTCTATCTACTGCAGACTGCAGATTTCACTGAAATTGTCTGTTTCGTGGCATATTGGTGTTCTATTCCATTCCTGTACCAGAATTTATTATGCCACCATCCAGTGGTAGGACATCTCACCTTAGTTTCCACAGGCCTTTCTTATAACAAAAGGGGCTGTTATATTTTTTATACACTTGAGACCTTTCCCTCTTCCTTTAATGGAAGGTAACCTCAAGTGGTACCAATGACTCAAAGAGCATGCAAATTTTTGTAACTTTTTTAGTTTCACTAAGAATAAATTAATTCATGTGCATATTTCCCCACAGTTCTTCCTCACTGGTTATTTTCTTATAATTATTGCCAAGTACATGAGTGTGAGGCAGAAAGTGAGAACTAATTTAATTGTATTTACCTAATTATTAGGGATTTGGAGCTTTTTTCTGTTTAATTTTCTATTTTTAAATAAACATTTTTTGTCCCTCTGACATGCCCTCTCTTGGGTGAAAAGGGAAAAAAAATCAAGAAACAAGACTTACCCCCAATATTTTATTCTTACTTTCTTATCACAATTACCAATTTTAAAACTTTCTATTAAAGATTATAGATGCAGAACATATTTTCCATGATTGTTTAGTTTGTATTTTTTCTTCTGAAAATTGCTTCTTTATTCCTTTTGACTTTTTCACATATAGTTACTTGTTATGTGCCTAAACATAATCTACATCTGTTCTTTATACATATTAAAAATTAAGCCTTTATTAGAGAAGCTTTCTGCAAAGATTTTTTTCTCAGTAATGGCTCCATTTTGGGTTTTTTTAATGTGATAAAAATATCCCATTTCATTTTCAGTGATTTTCTTTGATCCTTGTAACGACAAATATTAGAATTTCTAAGAAAATTTCATTATACTTATAAGGTTTGAAATTTATGAAATTAAGTTTCTAACATCTACAATGCAGAAAGAGCCTTTCATTCTTGAGATGAACAAGTTTTATCTAAAGGATAATTTTAGTCTCATGTATTTTAAAAATCTAAGATATTTATCCAGAAAAATGAACACTCTTACTAATCTTGATGTTAGTCAGAGTGAGTTGGCTGATGATAAATCCTAGAAGAACAATATTATCCTCTGAATTGGCATCATTAAATGCTAACAGTTTTTAGCACATAAATATGTGGGTGACCTAGATACCAAAATATTGTTGGCATGTTTTGTAGTTGTGAAAAACTAGAAACAAAATTGTTGTCTCTCAGTTGTGGAGTGACTGAATGAATTCTGTGAAATGAATGTAATGTCATTATTGTACTGTAATGATGAGTATGAGGAATATTTATCTGAATATTTATATAAAATGATACAGATTGAAATAAGCAGAACCAGAAAAATAATAGCTAAGTAGTGTACTAGAGAGTATGTTAGATCTGGGGTCAGGATATCTGGGTTCAAATCCTGGCTCTTCTATTTAATACCTGTATAAACTTTGTGAAAACACCTTACCTTTTGGAATCCCAGTTTCATTATCACTAAAATGGGAAGTTTTTATTAATATGCCATTGAAATTCTCCAGTATTAAGCCTAGGATATGTAATGATAACAACTTTTTTAAAATTTTAATTAAAGTTTTGATGAAACATTTTAATGAATTTTATGAAATTTTATTGATTTTAATAATTTTTATTTTAAAATTTTTTATGAAAATAACACTAAGAGGTAGACTGATTGATTGAAATGACCAATGTAGGTCTCAGTAACTGATGATGAAATACATCTTCCTCATCTCAATAGGGTGATGCAGAACTACAGTTATGATCTAGGCTATATACTACCAGATGAAATATTGGTACTGATTGGTTTTTCTTAAAAGTTTTCTTTCTTACAAAAGGGGATCCCTGCTTGTGTATGCGTGCATGTGTGTGTGTGTGTGTGTGTGTGTGTGAGTGTGAAGTAGACAAATTGCTTTGTTGTAAAAATAAAAAGTTTCGGTAAAGCTTAGAAATGTTAGGCAAATAACTTCAGTTCATTAGAAAACTCCTCTCTGAAAATTCTTTAAAAGATTTAACATCTTTCAAATGAACTCTGATTAATATTAGAAGAGCTAACTAATGTGGACATTGCCCCAATTTTGAACTTGTCACAAACTTAGTTTTCTAGATACCTCCCTGTCGTTGGTGAGTAGCAGTGAATGACACATGACCTCTTTTTTGACTAATTAATAATCATTTTTTAAACCTCTACTCTGGATAGTCACTGTGCTAGACACTGGGGATAGAAATTTTAAAAAAATGGAAGTTTTTCTTGGGGAACTCTCATTCTATGAGGAAATCAACCAATATATAGAGATGGTGTTTAAATCCATAGGAACAGATAAGTTCCCCAAGTGAAGTATGATATAGAAGGAGAAGATTAGAGGACCCAAAACAGAACCCTGAGGAACACCTACCATTGGAAGACCAAGATCTGGACAGGGATGCAGTGAAAAATACAGGGGAGCCATCTAATAGATAGAAAGAAAACTGGAGCAAATGGAGCTCTGCAAACCTAGAAGAAGGAGGAGGAGAGAGAAATAAATAGTGTTAAATGATGCATAGAGGTCAAGGGGAAAGAGGAATGGAAAAAAAGGCCCTTGAATTTGACAGCTTAGAGATCATTAGTAAAATAATAAGTGTGGGGTGGTGGAAGGGAAGGGAAGGGAGACTTGAAGAGAGGAAAGGTTCATGGTAACTTTTGTGGAGAATGAGATTCATTGTTCAGACATTTCAGTTGTAATTGACTCTTCTTGATCCCATCTGGGTTTTCTTGGCAAAGATAATGGAGTGGTTTGCTATTTCCTTCTCCAGATCATTTTAGAAATGAAGAAACTGAGGCAAACAGGGTTAAGTAATTTACCTAGGGTCACACAGCTAGAGAGCATCTGAGTCTGAATTAGAACTCATGTCCTCCTGACTTCAAGATCAACATTCTCTCCACTGTACCACGTAGGTGCATGGAGGGTGAGATTGGGACTCAATGGTTGGGGTTGGGGGAGGGGGGGAGATAACCTTGCTACAATAAAGAACCAGTCAATAATGGATAACATATATTTATAGTGTACCAACTCAATCCAGATATGTAACTTCTAGCTCCTATCAACATTAGAGAAGGATAAATGGTGTGAGTAATCCAGAACTGGAGTTTGGCAAGTTATGAGCAGTGATAGGACAAAGAGCTAAAGAATTGCATAGTTGATGCAGCAAGGTGTTGTATTGGTTAACTCAAATGTTCAGGCTGAAAAGGGAAACAAGTAAAGTCAAAATTGGAATAAAGGTCCAAATGGTGAAACAACTGAAGGTTCAGATGAATTATAGATTTAGGAGGGGTCACGCATAGATACAGATAAAAGATGGTTCTAGTCAGATACAGGAATGTCAGAGTTTTGTATTAAGGAACTATATCACTCGTAACTAATGTGAGATCCATGTGACTAAGGTGGAATGAATGAATAAGTCATAGGATTTAATGAAATTGAAGAATTGAGAGGTTAGAGAGTTTGAAGAAGCCTCTACCTGAATGTTGAAGTCATCTAGCATAAAAACAGGACTTGAGGAAGATAAGAATTCAGTGAGTAACTTACTCATCTCCTTGAATAAGGAGGGATAATGACCTAGGAGCTGGTAGATGGCAGTTACTATGAACTTGAATAAGGGAGGGAAATATTAATGCTGTGAACCTCAAAGTGAAGGGGAGTGCTTAGTGATGAATAGTAAAAGTATGGTCCAGAAAAAAGAAAGACAATGCCTTTACAAAGCTCTTTCTGCTTTGAATGTTGATGTTGTTAACCTCGAAGGAGGAGAGACTGCTTAGATCTGATGATAAGGGGGTGGAAAAAATAAAGATAATGTATTTAAGAAATTTCAGATCTTTTCTGCTTTGATATGAACTCCAATACAGCAGTACTGGCCACATGGTGATTTTTCAGTAGCATTTTATCCAGTCACATTCAAATCATCTCTGACAGTTTACAGGTTGGGTCTATTTTTCTGGCTCATCGTTAGCTGGTGATTTAAAAAAAAAATTTCCCTCATTACTCCTATAACTCACCATCATGTTAGGCCAGGGTGGGAAAGTTGAAAATATTCTTGACTCTTTACTTACCAGTTTTCTTCCTCTCCCTGCCTGAATACTGCAAGCTCTGGAATTGTATCAGAAAACCAACTTTAAGTGACAACATTATATCTGTGGGGAAATAATTAAGGAAACAGCTGTATGTCTCTACTTGTCTTGTTTTTTAAGTCTTGGTGAACTGTCTTATAAACACTAACTCAGATAACATTAGGAAAGGAAAAGAAAAGTTGTAAACACAAGTTGGGGCATATCAGGTGTCACTAAATAAAAAGGAAAAAAAGGGAATGTAAAAGAATATCACTTTTGCATAATTAAAGATGATTCTGTTTAGGCTAGAGATTTTGCTCTTTTGACTATCTCACATTATTGAAAAGTAATGCTCATTTTAAAAAAGAATTGCTGGGGGCAGCTAAGTGGCTCAGTGGATTGAGAGCCAGACTCAGAGCCTGGAGGTCCTGGGTTCAAATATGACCTCAAATACTTCCTAGCTTTGTGACGCTGGGCAAGTTGTTTAACCCCCATTGCCTAACCACTTTTTTGCCTTGGAACCAATACATATTATTGATTCTAAGATGGAAGTTAAGGATTGAAAAAAAAGAAAAAGAATTGCAATGATTTGAATCTTTAAGAAGCCTTCTGCTAACAGGGAAGCTACTTCCTGGAGCATCTAATCTGAAGGAATACTTTATCCAAAAACTAGTTGAGTTTCTAGTATAGATAGCCAAACATAATAATGGATAAAAGCCAGAAAACCTATCTTTTGCTCCTAGGCAAGTTTAAAGTTTGCTAAATAAATATTTTTTTAAAATCATGTTTAGGTAGCTTTAAAATCTTATCCTTTTTGATACTCCCTCATTCAGACTTTGTATTGTTTTCCTCCTAATCTTAATAATAATATGAATAATCAGCATTTATATTATACCTACTATGTGCTAGACCCTATGGTTGGCTTTTTTACAAATATTATCTCATTTTACCCTAACAATGCCTGAGAAGTACGTGCTATCATTATTTTCATTTATAGATGAGGAAACTTAATTAAACAGAGGTTAATGACTTGACTGGGGTCATCCAGAAGATGAGTATAAGGCTAGATTTGAACTTAGATCTTCCTGACTCCAAGCCCAGCACTTTTTCTACAGTACCACCAATCCATTTAATATGTGAGATGCCTCTTTTTTTTTTTAAGCGGCCCAATCTATTCTCCCCAGTAGAATCGTCTCTATAGCTGTTTCCAGACATTAAGCATAATTCATATTTCTATAGCACTTTCAGGCTTTACAAAGTTCTTCCTACACAATAATCCTGTGAGTAGCTATGACAAGAATTATTATTTTCCAGATGAAGAAACAGGAACATTATGTGACTCTCTAATAAACACATAGTAAAGCTTTTTCAATCAAAGGATTTCTCATTCTAAATCCAATACTCTTCCTTGTTTGACCAAAAGCTTCTTAGATTGGTCTGAGAATCAACTCAGGATCCTTATTTCCTAATAAGAGTCCTATTTCCTAGAAGAGGCAAAATGTTTCAGGGGCAAGAGCATTGTGTTTGGAGTCAGAGATCCTGGATTCATTTCCTGTCTTTGTCACTCTTTGTGTAAACTTGGACATTTATAGAAAGACTTTTAGTAAGTGACACGATGGCTAGCCATTGAGCAAATGCACCCTCCCCCCAATCCTTGCCCTCAAGAAGCAAAAAGATAGATAGATAGATAGATAGATAGATAGATAGATAGATAGATAGATAGATAGATAAATAAATAAAGTAGATAGGTAGATAGATTTTTTTAGGGCAAATTGCTCCATTTCTAGGCTTCAATTTCTTCATCTGTAAAAAAAAAAAAGAGGGCTTTACTAGATAACATCTGAGGTCCCATAGTTCTCTAAATCTGATCCTATGAGTCTTTCCAGGATATCATATTTTTATTACCTAGATACTCTATTCCTCTCTTCCGGGGACAATGGATTCTAAGGGAGATACCATGAGTTGCTGGTTTTGGCATTTTGGCACTAAAACGAAGTCTCTGGCATAGCCAACATATCCTTGGATCTACCACCTGTTTTTATAAAAAAGGACAGAGTTATCTAGAGTCCCTTTTATTTTTATTTTGTTCCATTTGGGAGGGAAGAGAATATGCCATGATATATGAGAATGACTGAGTATCTACTAATCTATCAGACTCCTGCAAGAAAAGAAAGAACAGAAGTAATAGCCATATAAGCTGAGATAACAAAAGTTGGGGAAACCCAAGCCCAAAGGAAATGTAGATGTATTGGACATTTTCCAGGTTCCAGTTTTGGTAAGATTTTGCTTTATCTCACAATAGGATGTGAAGGGAAAATACCAAACCAAACCAAACAGTAGTATCTATCTGAAAAATGACAAGGGTAATACCTTATTATGATTACTGTTCCCCAGAAATTCAAGTAATTTTCATAAAATCTAAATCATTATCCCAAAACTCTGAGTAAATATATCAATCAGTTAGTCACTGAGAATTTATTAAACTTTTAACATGTACCAGATATGGTGTTAAACCTAAAATTTAAAGAAACATCAGTTCATCCTTCAGAAACTTACATTCTAATGAGGAAATAACACTTATAGGAATAGTTGTATATGTGGTACTAATAGTATATGTGGGAGGGGAATGAATTTGAAACTGGGTGGTTGGGTAAGGAAAGACCTCTTGCTTTTGCAAGTTGGGATTTGAGTTAATTTGTCATGGAAGTCAAGGAATCAAGAAGTGGTGGTAAAAGAGGTAATACATCTTAGGTATGAGAATTAGTAAAAAGCCATGAAAGGGTGGCTAGGTAGCACAGTGAATAGAGTGCTAGATCTAGAATCAGAAGGACCTGGGTTCAAATCTGCACTCAGATGCTTCCTGGCTGTGTGACCCTGGGCAAGTCACCCTTTCCCTTGTAGCCCTTGTCCTGCTTGTCTTAAAATTGATATTAGGACATAGGGCAAGGAATTAAAAAAAAAGGAAAAGTTACGGAGATAGGAAAAGGAGTATGTGTGAGGAATAGCACATAATGTGAAAAAAAAAGAAATTCAAGAATAGAACAAAAGAGAGTTAAACTGATTTCCTAAAGGTTGAGATTTGGAAGAGAGGAGAATACAATGAGTACAGCAGTGATGGCCTGGGAAAAAGTGATAGATGAATGGATTAAAGGTCATGGTGAGGACAGAGAAGAAGATTAGGAGTTGTAAGGTATAGGGAAAAATGGAATGATAAAACGTTATGATCCAATAAAGGGACTTCAGAGTTCATGAATCCTGAATTGGGATATTTGTAGATGATGGCAAAATAATTAAAATTATCATTAATCATATAACTTGAGGTAAAATGGAAGAGTGGTTCATACAACTGGAGGAGATGGATGAATTGGGAAATTAGTATATTTAAGGAAACATTCATATGTATATAAGAGTTCCTTAGTATGAGTTTGGATTGAATTGGAGAAAAATACTGTGTTAGGCTCTAATGCCATTGAGGAAGGAGAGGCAATGTCCCAAGAGTTGAAATATAACAGCCATGAAGATCTGGATTGGATGACAAATTTGGATAAAATGAACCTCAAGAAAGGAGAGTTTTTTGGGTAATAAAGAAAGTGTATGGAAGTGACAAGGAAGATTAATGATTGCTCTGAATCTCTTATCATGAATATGATAATGAATTTGAAAGTATATGTGTGAATATGAAAGTATATACAGTACTAGAAAAAGTAACCAGGGGTGCAGTGTTAAAAGGAGGAAGTTAGGTCTCAGTAAATGCCAGAAGAAGAAAGGAGTAAGAGAAAAAGAAAAAGCTTGATATGAAGGTAAATTTGTTAATTGTGGAGAAGGTATTCCAGAGAGCCTAATGGAAGCTGAGACACATCTGGAGTGGGGGCATTAGGGAGGTTCAATTGAAGTGGATGGGAATAAAATTGCAGACTGTGGGTTTTGGGTAGGGAAATTTGTTCTTTGGTAGTTGGGTTCAGATTCCTTGGGATGAGGATAGTGAAAGAAGGCTGGAGCATGCTAACCACTGGGAAAAGATCCTAGGTGGATTAGCAATGAATGGGGAGGATTCCCAGTGAGGAAGGGAAGTAATTAGAAGATTGTAGAAAGCGTGAATTATTAGATTCTTCCCTCTTCATAAATAAGAATATGAACAAGTTAATTAATTGAATTCAATAAACATTAATTACACACTCTTTGTATATAAGGCACTGAACTAGGCACCAGGAACAAAAATACAAACAACAGCTTACATTTTAGAATCATTGTGCCCTGCGTAAGGACACCCAGCATTTGTGATGAGTCTCAACTAGCCACTCAGATAAAATATATGAGGGAGTCTGGAGTCTAGAATGAAAACTTTTTGAGGGTAAGAATCATACACTATCTTTTGTGTCTCTGGTTCACAACATAGGGCCTACTACTTAAAACAAGAACCATAGGATTGTTGAATTGGATTGAAATGAAATAAATTGAATTCAATATTTGAGCCAATGACTTAGCTTCTTCTAGACAATTTGACTTATCAGTAGTGTATAAAAAAATAAGATCTGGATTCAAATTTTGCTTCTGACACATGCTATCTCATTAGAATATTAGAATAATGTCTTTGAGAACAGAGACTGGCTTTTGCCCAGCATTTTGCATAGTGCCAGGCATTTAGTAAATGCCTTAACAATTCTATTGACTAGCTGATGAATTTTGAGTGCCTCAGATGTAGCTCTAGGGCTTCAAGTTACTGAAAAGGTGCAGCTCTTGATTGGAAGAAGCTCCTCACTGCGTGATGATTGATGAAATCACAAATCTGATAAAAGACAATCAATCTGTTGAAATTAAGTCCTTGGCCTGAGTCCCTCATTCAAAAGTTCCTTAATTAATTGTGATTTGGCATTTAGTTTGCCTGTCCTAATACTGCTCTTTGAAAAGATTAATGTGCCCTCTACTTCCTGGTATTTGGGATCATATTAAGGTGGCAAAACCAAAATTGAGAAGTTCTATAACTTCTACCATTTTGTTAGTAGAGTAATTTCTATACGTTGATGGAAGAACCCCCAGGAAAAGAGGTACAGGGTCTACAGGTTTGTTCTTGTGCTCCACCTTCTTCCCTACCGAAACAATGCAACAAGACCATCTTGCAGTTGGATTTATGATAGGCGTCTGCTATTCGACATTTATTGCAAGCTCTTGGCATTTTAAGACACAATTCATTAGTTCATAAGCTAATATACAGTGTGTAATGCCTGCATATACCATAACTATTTTATGATGATTAGTTTTGGACTCATTTAGACAGGATTTATTTATCCACTACTGTAAAATCCCCATGGCAATGAATCTGCCAGCATCTGGTCCCTGAATGAGGCTAAACATATACTGGACTAATCAGGACAGAAAGTGATTGGGGGCTTTCCTCCTATTTTTTTCTACAGGGCTTGAGGGATTAAAAGGGAAAGGTCTCCTAGAGAGACATATTCCCAATGGCAGGGCTTTGTCTGATGAACTCTAGTAGATAATATATCACAAGTCCCTTTTACTAATTACAGATCGAAATGAAGATACCAGGACAACCCAATAAATAAGGAACAGATAAGGGGAAAACAACCTTGTTAATGACCTCTATTCAGTGTACAAGTCCTATCAGATCAATGTGTGTCTAAACTCTACAGGAAAACCCATTACAAAGCAGCTTCCAATGCCAGGGTTCTGGTTATGCTGCCTGTCACAGCCCATCCCCAATGTCCTCAATGATATATGGCATGAAAGTAAACAATATCCTTGTCCATGGACAATAGTGTCAAAATGAATTTTTCCTGTACAAAAAAGGGCAATTTCCTTGACCCCAGGTTACAAGTAAACCATAAAGACTCAATTGACTTGGTGTTTTCCTTAGTCTTTGATATTTTACCTGCAAGTAGTTTGTTACTAGTTTGTCCTCTTTGAATGGGACTGCCTGAAATATAGCTGACAATTCTGTTTTACCCACATCTCTAGACATCATGGGAGGAAAAGAGTTCCTTTTCCCATATGCAACTTCATGGCTGCCTATTCTAAAAATATACCCTGTGTCTTCAGATTGGCTCAGCAGGGTGAAAATTCTTGATTAGCTCTCTCCAGCCTCAGCAGGCTGGCCAGAAAACAGGACCAAATGAAGATATATGTGGATCTGAGCGAGGGAAACTGCATTTGGAGGAAATACTTAAAACACAAGCCACGAGCAGCTAAGAATTTCCAGGAGGTGTTTTTATCTTGGACTTGACCAGTTAGGAATAGGACTGGTGCTGCAAACTGTCCTAATTATAAATAGTGTGCGTGATTTGCCAGATGCTTCTTGTACTTAAAGATCAATTATATGCATCAAGTTTTCCTTTCTGATTTTAAGAGGAGTTTGGGTAGAAATTAAATCCCAATTATTGATAGAGAATACTTTTCCCTTCATTCAATTCACCTGTCACATGTATCTCATATCTGGTTAAGATGCAACCCTTTGGGAAATCTACTGAGCTGACCACTAGTCTATTTTGCACAGTTACCCAAGAAATTACTATATTGGCTAGAGTCATAGCCTCAGAGGAGAATATACTCCCAGAATTGCCAATTAGCCATGCGATGGGAGATAAATCTCTATTGCAGAAAGGTGGGAGGTTTGTTCCATTGCTGCCTTAGTTGAAGATGAATGGATCAAATAAATCAGATTCTACTAGAAGTAGGAATAGGATTATTATATAATCTATTTTTGAAGGTTTCTGGATTTTCTCCTCTGATGACCCTATCTCCCTTCCAAATTGTCATACATTTAACTAATAACATTTAAATATGCCAATATATATATACATACTATATAAACTCATATGTGTGTATATATCTATGTATAAATATAAACACTCTATATGTAGTTATTTATTTTATATTGTGTTGTATGTATATATATATAGCATATATAATGCACTCATCTCCCTCATTAGAATACAAACTCCATCTTAATAAGGACTTCCAATTTCTATCCTACCATATGGCATAATTCCTGGCACAGAGTAGATACTTAATGAATAATTGTTGATTGGTTGATTGATTAATTGACTGAAATATAGAACATAGCTCTCAACACTATCATTCTTTTTGTTCTTTCCTCATGCCTAGATGGCTCTCAGTCTAGGAAGTCCATGACAGACATTAGTCTTTGCAGACCTGGAACAAGAGTGCATAACTAATGTGCAGTGAGTGAAGTTTATTAGGACAGGCATGGAGAAAAGTCTCCTTCATTCACTGAAGGTACTTAGTAAAGTACTTCAGAGCACGAACAAAGCTCTATTCTTTATTCTGTAGGAATTGAAAATGGAAAAGGTGGTTTAAATGCTACTGGTCATTTCCAATCAACCAGTGCACCCAGCTTCCAGCAAGCAGAGAACAGAAACAAAATGATCAGGCAGAGGACATAGTTGGCAGTCGTCTGGTAGTGAGTGACCCTGAATCATACCAAGCTCCTACAGTGCCCAAAAATCTAAGTGGTTTTCAAGATCTTAAAAGGAAAATATTTCATTGAGTCTTTCTCAGAATACTGCTTGAAGAGGTATATTGCCTGCTAAGTGTTCTTATAACAGGAAGAATATTCCTCAGCTCCTCTGTGAAGTCTGCCCTGAGCACACCAGCCCTACCTGATCCCCAAGGTGTCTCCATCCTCTGAATTCCTACAGTAATTGCTGTCTATGCATTAAATTTGGCACTAGTGCTAATTTCTTCACCTTTCCAGTTACTTATTCCCCAGCTGAAAGCATTCTTCCCTGTTCTCAACCCTTCCACAACAACATGCTCTGTTTTTTCTTTTTATTTGATTTCTTCTGTGTGTGTATAGTGTATGTGTGTGTATGAGTGTGTAATACAAGCACTTTTTTGGCAGGGAGTATTAATAAATTTTATGTAGATACACATGTGTGTCTTGAGGTCTTGTTCAGTTGAATTGCACAGAACTTATTTCACCAATTCAACCTACAGACATTCAGAATAGGGTCCTTGTTTAGATTTCCATTTGGTTTAGCATACATTGGTTAGTATAATAAATGTTACTCTATACAAGGTTCTGTGCAAGGTATTATGGCTTGCACTGCTTCTTCTTCTTCTTGACCCAGGACTTAACAAGAGTGCCTTACATAGCATATGCATTATTTTATTTGTTGATTGATTCATTTATTCATAATCAGAGGTCGTGCTCTCATTAGAGACTGACATTGATGGCTTAAGTTTCTCAGCTCAGACAGCTTAGCACAGACTCATCCTCAGCTTTGATTTAAACCTATCCTAAGGCTTATTTGGCGAACAAAAAGAGTCAGGGTTAACACTGTCACTAGTTACACAGCTGAGTGATCTTGGTTAAGTGACTCTATGTCTCTGGACTCCAGGTTTTTCCTTTATACAATTAAGGATTTATACGCATCAATCCCTAAGACTGAGCAGCTTAGCCTTTTTTGAACCATGGACCTCTTTTTACTCAGTTTGGTGAAGTCTGTGGACTTCTCAGAATAATGTTTTTAAGTACATAAAATTAAACAGGTAAGATTGCATTACAACAAACAAATCCCCAAGCCCCAGATTAGGTATCCTTATTCTCAGGTCTCTTCCAAATCCATCATTTTATGATTCTATCAAAAATGATTTAGGGCAGAAGGAATGAGTCTGATTAGGACAAAAAGTAGAGATCGGCAGTTTGTAGTCTTGAGCTACACTGGGTGCCTAGAGGGTGAGAAATATAGAATGATTTTTTATGTGTGACCTGGAAGTCAGAGAATATGAAGCAAATCAACCTAAGGCAGATGAAGGAGATTTGGGTTTGCACTCAAGCAGAGTCCCTAACACTTCCAGAAAACATTCGACTTGATTCACATATGTAGTGGGTAGGAGAGAGAGATAGCAACAGACAGGTGGGCAAACAGAGACAGACAGAGACTAACAGGGAGCATGACAGAGATAGACACAAAAACAGAAGCTCAGACAGACAGACAGATGGAGACAGAGACAGAGAGGGAAGGAGGGAGAGACAGACAGACAGACAGACAGAGATACAACTTGAGTTGAGGAACAAGGGTATTTGAGAGAACTAGGGAGTTGGAACTGAGCAAATAAGACAGAATAGATTTAGATGATAAAGTCAACCCAAAAGGAACACTAAATATGAGATCTTTATAATTTGGTTCTAAGAATATGGTTCAGATGCTGATATTCATAATATTATAGGATCATATTTTTGTTTAGAACCAGAAGGGATAGTTCTTAAAGACAATCAAGTAAACTCTATTATTTTGCAGATGATGAAATTGAGATTGAGAGATATTAAATGACCTGTGAGGGTCACATAACTAGTAAATGTCTAAGTCAGGATCTGAACCCAACACCTTTTCATCCAAGTCAAGTGTCCTATTGTCTATACTATGAGCTCTATTAGATTTATAAAAGATTTTTTTCAAACATTAATGTTCAGTGATTCACTTTGGAGGACAAATATTAGAAAGAATACGGGAAAGGTCTTGGTCTAAAAGGCAGGATCTTGTCTGTCCATTAGGAAGTTAGAAATATGTGGAGAGTTCTTTGTTTTGAGGAGTTTGGATCACAGCCATGTACAAAGCATCAATGTGAAGCTCTCTCATTTTCTAAGCTTTTGAGATTTGGTCTAGTTTCATTAATTGTTGATGTGGCCTGGAAGTAATCTCAAGAAATCCAAGTACCAGGATTCATTCAGAACAACCATTCTCTAGTTATTAATAAACAACAAAAAATGCATTAAATAGTAAGTGCTCAACATTATGCTAAAATAATTCATTGAATATAGTTAGCAGCTAGGTCTCTAAATGGATAGAAAACCAGACCTGGAGAAGGAAGGTCCTAGATTCAAATCTGACCTCAAACACTTGCTAGTTGTCTGACCCTGGGCAAATCATTTAAACCCAATTGCTTAGCCCTTAGCTTTGTTCTACCTTGGAACTGATAGTATCAATTCTTTTTTTTTCTTTTTCTTTTTTTTATATTTTATTTGATCATTTCCAAGCATTATTCATTAAAGACATAGATCATTTTCTTTTCCTCCCCCCCACCCCCCATAGCTGACACATAAATCCACTGGGCATTACATGTTTTCTTGATTTGAACCCATTGCTATGTTGATAATATTTGCATTAGAGTGTTCATTTAGAGTCTCTCCTCTGTCATGTCCCCTCAACCGCTGTATTCAGGCAATAATATCAATTCTAAAACACAAGTTAAGAGTTTTTTTTTAAAGGCAAGTACACAGGCATATAGAATTTGGGGACATGCACAAGGTATCCAAAATGGGAGCAACCTATATTCATCATTCATAGGTCACAATTTTTGAATGGTGTTTATTGTTTGCACTGTCATCTGCCTCCCCTTGTCCAATCTGCCTTTTGATCAGTGCCACACATCTACTAAATGAGTGTGTTGGGGATCAGAGGTATAATCTGTAGTCATGGAACAGAATAAATCCAATATCTCTGTTTGAACCCATGGCTTCATTATCATTAGCATTGTGTTTTAATTCCCTGAGTTAATTAGTTGGGGGATAGAAACATTTACTTGATTCTTGTATGGTTTATACAATATTTGTTATCTTTTGAGATGAGCCAAAGGTATGTATACTAGTGTTTGAAGGAGGAAAACACAAGAAAACCAAGATGCATAATTGGGTTAGAGATGAAGGGGAATTGCTGTGAGAAGGGTAAAACCTTTAAGGGTCAGCTGTTCTCAGATCTATCAAGAAAGACTTCTTAGAAGAAATAGAATCTCAGGAACAGAGCTCAAGTATCTGAAGAGTTGTACTGTGTCATATAGCATTACAAGCATGTTCCTGAGAGGGTTTCTCAAAGGAACAGTTTGGGGGAGAGCTCAGGCTTTATGGGGCCCTTTTAGCAAGTTCCCCAAACCACTAGGTGGAGTAATAGTAAGATTTTAAAAAAGACTAGACTATTCACTAAACTAATAAGGCTAATGATGTGAAAGAGTTTTAAAAGGGCATTTTTTTTCATTCCAACTATAGCTTGGGTTAAGAAAGAGTCTCCTAAGATTGGAGACTTTTATTTCACCAAGAATAATGAGTTTCATTGTAGTTAAAATGAGCATAATTGTAAGCGTTGACACTTACTGTCGCTTAGCAGATTTTTCTTCAAGGGAACCACCAGAAATGTCTGGCCATTTTTCCCCTACAGAACAAAGGGCACCTCTCTCATTTCAGGCTCAGTTGCCACACCCTGAGATAAGCTCCTACAGTCTTGTCTGTCAAGGACCTGTTACTCTTGCCTCTTCTCATCCAGACTTTATTAAAACATATGACCTCCAAACTTTTAGCTTTGAGCCATACCCATTTAATTAGAAAGCATCAAATAAACCAAGATTGAATTCTTTATCAATGCTTATATGAGATTAGTAGATCTTCATGATGGAAAACTCTCCCACACTAGTCATTTACATTCCTTTTCTAAAACATAGGAAGATAGTGATTATTGTCCCTGAATGGAACCAAAACAACTCATTGCATTCACTATCCATCTTAGGAGGTATCTATAGAGTAAAAAACTCAGCTGCTGAAATGGTCAAAACAATTGTATTTCTTATATTTTACTCCTATATGATTTTAATTACCATTTAAAAATTAAATTGATTAGTGGTTTTGTTCCTACAGGATCTATAGATTGAATCCATAAAGAGCCATAACTAGGAATTTTTGCAATGACCAAAAACTGTACTCAAAGAGAGTAGTACAAAAGATGCCCACAAAAGAATGCTATCCACATCCAGAGAAAGAACTATGAGAGTAGAAACACAGAAGAAAAACAGCTGCTTGATCACATGGGTCGATGGGTGTCAGGGATTTAGACTCTAAATGATCACTCTAGTGCAGATATTAATAATATGAAAATAGGTCTTGATCAATGACACATGTAAAACCCAGTGGAATTGCACATTGGCTACAAGAGGGGGGTGGGATGAGGGGAGAGAAAGAATATGAATCATGGAACCATGGAAAAATATTCTAAATTAATTAATTAAAAATTTTAAGACTAAAAAAAAAAGATGCCCACAGTATGGGGGACTGGCCAGGACATTTTCCTGTGGGTTGTAAACCTCAAAATTCCTTAGACTTATAAATGTTGGAAATTTCACCATTGGGATATTTCATACTTGGAAAATTTCTTACTGATAGTCTATTGGAATGGGAACTCCATTGGCATGGGAGGTTCCTTCTCTTCCCTTCTTAAGAGTACTTTAGGACAGAAACCCTTTGCTGAACAATGGAAAGGACTTTGACCTATGCTTAAGCATAGAACAGGAATTTCTTTGAGTCTTGATTGATTTAGAATTGATACAATGGAGATACTTGGAATAAATCTCCACCCTATTCAGTCCTAATAGGATTGAGTAAGGGCTGCAGCCTAGATCAAAATTTAATTATTCCAATCTCTACCATACTCAAGTTAACAGGATTTAGAAAGGGCTGTAGCAAAGGAGTATAGATTTAATCATTGGAAAATATGACCTTCAACAGACATGTGCAAAAAGCCAGAAACCTCTGGGCGGTCCTGGGTTAAGCGAGAGCCTCCATTGACAGGGAAATTGATGAAGAGTGATTGGTAGATGTGAGGACTGAGGGGAGGCAACTTGGATGGTGTCCTTAAAGATAGGAGGGTCTGGAGACGGAAAGGGGGTTGAGTTTTTGGTCGGTGGTTCCTGGGCTCTGAGGAAGCTTGCTCTGAAGGAAGCTGAAAGTGGGGGCCTCTGAGACTATTTCTCCATTTTGGACACGTGAGTGAAAGGGACTGATCTCTTTTCTTTGCCCCAGCTATCTAAGGGCTTGGGCCTTTTGGCCCAGCCTAAACAGAGGGGGTATTTAAGCCCTATTCCCTTCTCTCCCCTTTCTCTCTCTCTATATATCTCTAATTCCTTTCTTGCTCCTATTGTAATTAAACTCCAAAAAGGCTGACGGCTGACTTGAGTTTTTCATTTAGGAATTACATAGCTGATTCCTTGGCGACCTTAAATTAATATATATCAGTCTTTTAAAGTGATTCCCTTGTAACAGGGTATAGGCACAAGAGAAGAGGACATGTTATGATGCCACTGGTGGGTAGGACAAAATGATGTGGTATAGAAGAAACCACAGAAACATGCCATTAGATAGCTTTCTATATTAGCTCATTATGATTACTAGGAGATGCTAGGTTTTGTTGTTTTTGTTGCTGAAGGACTGGAAGAGATGTTGTTGTTGAGTCATTCCAATGACTCCATTTTGGTGTGTTCTTGGATACTGGAGTGTTTTGTCATTTCCTTCTTCAGCTCATTTTATGAATGAAGAATTGCAGGCAAATAGGGTTAAGTGACCTATCTAGGATGACATAGCTAGTGTCTGAGTGTCTGAGACTGGATTGGAACTCATGAAGATGAGTCTTTCTGATGCCAACCCCAGTGCCCTATCACTGTGCCACCTAGATATCCATTAGAACTTTATAAATTTGGTGTCCCTAGAATAAAGCCCTTATTATCCCATGCTAATACTAATTTCATATAATACTAATAATTCCATAATAATAATAAAATAAAATTTTAGATTTTTACATAAGCAAGAGTCGGCAGGCTTGATCTGACTGAGACTCATGGGCTTTATGTTCAAAGTCAGTAAAAATTTACTAAGTTCTTAATGTATGCCTCAGAACACCATGCTAGAAACTGGGTGAGATAGAACTTCTAGTACCTTATTGATCCTGTGATTGATAATGTGATATCAACAGGTACAGACCACAAACTTTATATTCCTTCTCATCTTGTGCATTTCTTGCTTACATCCTTCCACAAAGGCATGGAAAATCAATGTGTTAAATCCCTTTCCTTGATCCTTTAATATTGTATTGATAGTGATTTAATATCTGACATTCCTCTGTCATTCTTCACTATCACTGAAGGATTGAACAACTTCCTTATTAATCTGTGGTCCTTCCTAATCTGCACAGAAGTGATCATTGAAACTATGGGATTGAATGAGAAAACACAAGAGAAATTGTGGTGAGAAGAGAATGTAGCCACGGATAGAATCTTGAGATAACAACTGGCTTTGAGTTGTTTACAGGGTCTGTTATTTTGGGCTTTTCTGCTGGGGAAGCCTTGGATCAATCCCCCCTTTTCACCATCTGCTCATTTGTGGCTGACTCTTTGAATTGGTCTTATGTTTACATAGGTGTGGGTGTGAGAACACATGTTCTTGGGGCTGGCCTGTGATGCTGTAGGATTCCAGTCAGGTCCCATGGCGTCCATTGATGTGGATCCTTGCTGCTCTAATTCCTTTCACAACCTTGACTTTTTAGTCTTCAGGCCAGGAATCAGGATCAAGAATGATCTTTCAGGGACAGACGGAAATTTAATTCTAGAATGTATTCTGGCGAAGCTGCTTTCCTGGTCACTGAGGCTGCCTTCCATTAGGCCTGTGGCATTGTTCTTTTACAAAACCAACCAGGCTATTTGCTTCCTATCTATGTGTGCTTGGGAGCAGTGCAGAGCTCAGTGATATTTTTCCTCAACATTGATAAGCACAAGTTGTATTTATATGATTTTTCTTATAACTGGTTAATATTGACAATTTTTATTAAAAAGTGAAAAGATTTAACTGGCAAAAATGATTGGTAAAAAAAGAGAAGATGATTAGTAACTTTTAAGGAGGAAAGAGTGATTAAAAGCCAAATTTCAATGGCTATAGAAATGAAGGCTTAAGATTCCAAAGAAATCAAAAAGTATGTGGCTGAAATTGAAAAAGAAAAAGAAGAAAATGCAAAGAAGAAACAAAAGAAAATATCATGATGAATGAAATGTCCAGTTAATTTAGCGATTTGTTTTTAATCCATTCAAATCATGGTGATTCTATAAATAACTATGCAACTTTCTCCAGAACTTTAAAAGTGAAATGCATATTGTATACATGCATACATATACATGTAATACACATGTCTATATTAATAGTGTTATGTATAAATATACATCTCTATAATCTGCCATCCATCTATCCATTTCTCTCTCACTCTCTCTCTCTCTATATTTTTTTATTTATTTATTCATTTATTTATTTAGCTATCTTGACAACTGTATGGTGTCATAGGTATTTTCTAAAAAAGACCTGGGAAGAACTGAGTGTATTTTCTGGAACCTATGGAATGTGAGAGAGATTACAAATGGATAAGGTAGAGATATGGGGAGATTACTAGAACATTGTCCTGAAAGAGATAGAGGGGAGTGAATATGGTGATTGGCATTAGCAAGGACAAGTGATAACCATACCTCTGAGATAGAAAGAAAGAAAAGAAAGGATAATACTTCTGAGGATTTTTGAAGAGTGGCAGAAGAGAACTAAGGGAACACTTTTCAGGATGGCTTCATTCTTCTCAATGAATAAGAAGCTTTCATAGAGAAACATAGGTGATGAGATATGGTTGGTGGCTTAAGGAAAGGAAATATAATGCTCCAATTTACCTCTCAGAGAGATATTTGTGATATTGAAAGCAAGGAATTGTTTCTTGGTTCCCAAAAGCTTTCATTGGAGACTTGAAAAGGTACACAAACACAATTGAATGTATGTCTACCTAATAATGAATTTAAGCAAACACTTAAATTTCATACATATATATATATGCATATATATATACACACACACACATATATATACATATATATATATATATTTGTTTGATGCATTAAAATTCCAAGGTAAAACCTCCTCCCTTTCCTCCTCACACTAGAGAAGGCATCATTTCTCTCCCCCCCCCCCCGTCTCTCACCCCCCCACACACACACACATGGGTACGTGAATGTGTTTATAACTCTGTCTTGCTTATTGCTATTTATTACTTCTTCTTTGGAGGTAGACATATACAAGTCATTCTTCAAACAATATTTCTGTTTTTCTATATAATGTTCTATTAATTCTACTCATTTCACTATTTATGATTTCATGGTGGTCTTTCCATTTTTTTCTAATTAACCTATTAATCATTTCTCACATTGCAGTACTAGTCTGGATTTCTTCTGACTTTTTTTCCCACCATCGGTCTTGCATCTTCCTGATCTCACACTGCACCATGGCTTGGAGAGACTTGAATCTGTCCTTTTTAGGAGCAGAGTTTGGGTTATTTTGCCACTCCATAAAGGCTTTGTTCTTTTTGCTCAATAGGTCTTCAATAGCAGTGTTATTCTCGTCAAACCAGTCCTGGTGGTTGCATTGTTTGGGGCCTAGGACTGCCTTTGATGTTTCCTTCACTGCATCTCTGAACTGGTTCCATTTCTTGGTTGAGCTTCCAGTGAGTGGTCCCTTGACAGACAGCTTGTTATCTAGGCAGGACTGGAATGTTTGCAAATAAGATGGATCTCTAAGATGACTCACGCTGTAAAATGCGTGAACTGTCTGGGTGCCTTTTGGATGGTGAGGCACAATGCGCATTTGAAGAGTCGCTCTAACCAATCAGTGGTCTGTCCAGCATTCAGCTCCTCTCATGGCTCTGGTGATCTATACATCCTGGATATCTCGCTGGCGTACAATGATGTAGTCAATGAGATGCCACTGTTTTGATCATGAGTGCATCCACGTTGTTTTGTATTTGTTTGCTATTCTGAACACAGTGTTTGTGATGATGAGTTCGAACTCTGAGCATTTGCTGAGTAGCAGTAGGCCGTTGTTATTCATTTTGCCCACGCCGTGTTTGTCGAGCACTCCTTTCTATCTTTCATGGTCCTGGCCAACGCGGACGTTGAAGTCTCCCAGTAGTATCAGTTTGTCATTTGTGGGCACTGAGTGCAGAATGGCACTCAGGTCAGAGTAGAACTGCTTGATGGTCTCCTCTGTGCTGGTCAGTGTAGGGGCATATGCGCTGATGATTGTGGCATACCAGTCTTTGCTCAGAGGCAAACGGATCTTCATAAGCCTCTCACTGATGCCCACAGGCAAGTCTGGCAGCTGTTTGAGCAAACTGGTCTTGATGGCCAGGCCAACACCGTGGATTCTGTCTTCATTTGTGGCTCTACCTTTCCAGAAGAAGGTGTATCCAGTGGTGGGTTTGCTGAGTGATTCCATCTTCTGGTAAGCGTGTTTTGCTTAAGGCTGCGATGTCGATGTTATATCGCGCCAGTTCTTTACTGATTAGAGCTGTTCTTCTCTCAGGTCTTGGGGTATTCTCTCAAGTAATGTCCTGATGTTCCATGCTCCTAGTAGGAGTTTCTTTGTATTTTGTTTCCTTTGATTTCGACAGCTTAAAGGGATGACCTGCCAGCTGCAGTGTGCTGACCGGGTGTTTGTAGGGCAGGCAATGTTTGGGACACCTTTTCTAGTCCCCTCCCTTGATTAGGGTGAGCAGTAGTAGTCATTATGATCATATACCACAACTTGTTTAGCCATTCTTCAACTGATGAGCATCCCCTTAATTTCCAGTTTTTTGCTAGCACAAAGAAAATTTCTATAAATATTTTAGAACATATTTATTCTTTTTCTTTTTCATTCCTGATCACCTTAGGACTTAAACCTAATAGTGGTGTTATGTGTTAGAAGGTATACACAGTTTTTTAACTCTTTGGGTATAATTCCAGATTGCTCTCCAAAATGGCTGAATTAAATTACATTTCTACCAACAGTGTATCAGTGGACACATTTTCCCACATTGCCTCTAACATTTGTCATTTTGCCCTTTTATCATTTTACCCAAATGGATAGATGTGAGATGATATTGCTTTTCTTGTAATCCTGAGTACATTAGTTTTATTTTTATAAAAAACTTTTAATTTAATGAACTAAAAAATATCTTTCTCACAATGCTTTCTACCTCTTGTTCATTCAGAAATTCTTCTCCTGTCCATAAATCTGATAGGTAATATATTCATCTCCTTCTAATTAGAAAAGATAAATTATAGACAGTTTATCATATATCATATCTAAGAGGGGTTTCATTTCTCAAAAAAGAGAATTTTGCCAAATTTATAAGAATATGAACCATTCCTCAATTCATAAAGAATCAAAAGATATGAGAAAATACTTTTTGGATAAAGAAATCAAAGCTACATATGACCATATGAAAATATGAATCATATGAGTGAAAATAAATCATTATTTATTAGAGAAATGCAAATCAATGCATATATTTATTTTTCTATAGGGGGAGAATTTCATTCATATGGGGTACTCCTAGATGTGGGAACTTGTTGGCACAGGTTACCAGGTTGCAGGTTGGCAACTGCTTTGCCAGTTTATTGACTGAAAATGATGATGATTATATTAATAATAATAAAATGTGCATCAACACACATTCATATTATGCCTACTATGAGCTAGAAACTATACTCAGCACTTGGGAAATGTAGAAAGTTTAAAAAACCCTCCATAATAATAATAATTAATATTTATATAACTCTTTAAGGTTTGCAAAGCATTTTACATACATATATACATACAAATATAATCTCATTAATAGTCTTAGAGTGCTATCCATAGCCCTGAGAAGTCAGGTGACTTGCAGGGCCCTAAGGGCAGCATGTGTCAGAGGCCAGACTTAAACTGGGTCTTTCTGGTTTCAATACCATCTCTCTCTTCACTGCATCTCAAAAACTAGGTCATCTTTATGTCTGTCTCTATCTCTTTATCTGTCTCTATATTATCTTGTCTGATGCCTATAAGTACTAAATCATAAAAAAAATACAAAGGAGGGAGCATAGTAAAGTGGAAACAAGACCAACTTCAAGGGAAGCTGGGTTGCACAATGGATTGGGCACCAGATCTGGAGATGGGAGGTCCTAGATTCAAACTCTAACAATAGGCATTCCCTAAATGAGTGACCCTAGCCAAGTCATTTAATCTCAATTCCTGGCCCTTACCAGGCTTATGCCTTGAAACTGATTCTCAGTATCATTCTAAGACAGAAGATAAGGATTTGAACAAAGAAGATTAAGTCTTGCCATTGAGACATACTAACTTTGTTAACCTCTCAATTCCATCATATAACTCTCTAAAGGCTTTAAGTTACCAATAAGTTGATAATATACATCATGGGAGGCAATTTCTAATTGGGAGATGTTTATTCTTATAAAATTACAAGTTCAGGCCCAAAATGAAAGCTACAAGGATGGATTTAAAATGAAATTCAAATTCTGTCAAAGTGATATTGAGAAGCTATCCCTTTTCTGCAGATGGGTTTACAGCAGAGCAGTGAGAATACTTCCTTGTGATATTGGAAGAACATTTATCTTGCAGTATTTATAAGGCAATTGTTCTACCAGTCTGATGGTGTCTCTCTTGGCCAGTTCTCAGCCAAGAATGGCTACATAACCAATACTGGACACCAGTTTTTCCTATCTCTGGAGACACAAACAGCTTTGGATTGCTAGGGATTCACACAGGCTAATCACTGTCTGAACAGCATCATTAGGTTATTATTCTTTAGGTCATGTCAATAGCTAATTAGTTCTTTCAAACATTGTTCTTTGTTTATTTGTTGACCGAGTTCTTGTCATGCTTTTCAGAATATCTATTAAGGAACCATTAGCTGAGTGAATTTCCAATAATAATAGTCACTGGTTAGGAGGTTGAGAGGGAAGGAAGGAAATTCACAACTAGGATCATCCATTTATTAAAATGAGCATCAAAGTGCTATAAGCAGAAAGCAATGGAATGTGTATAATGATATTTGAGCATACCATAACTTATTATTTTACTTCATGAATGCAAACAGTCAGTTAGGGGAGTATAATAGGGTTGCAAAACAGCAATAAGGACCCATTTGAGTTCATACATCATAAAATCCCTCCCATCTCATGACTTTATTTTTTCAGGGATACATAGCAAGGTGGGCTGAGGAATTTAGGAACTAGTGTGGAGTAGTATAGGTAAGAAAAAGGAGAAAACCCCAGGGTTGAGGAGTATTGGGAAGATGGTTAGTGACTCATTAAAATGGTAGACCATAAGGATAAATGTTATTGAGATTAATGAAGCTAGAGTAGAGATGGAATCAGATAATAGGAAGGATTCAAGAGATAGAAATGGCAATGATAGTAAAGAGTCTTTTAGTTTTAATTAGTGTTATTAAGAACATGGAAGGAGGTAGAAGGATAGGAGATTAGTGTTAGAGAGTGGGTTTTCAGAGTTTAGTATCTTGAAAGTGGTTGAATCTGAGATGGTTAGGTATAACATATAGATATGCTAGTGCCTGAAGCAGAGTAGAAAAGAATGTTGTTAAAGTCAAGGAAGTATAGGAATTATTCAATTAATGTATTAGAGGAATTTATATAAATATTATTTGTAAATGTGGTAACAAAGGATGGGATGAAGGAAAAGACTGTGAGCCATATACGTGGAGTACATTGATGGCATCACAACAGAAAGAATGAAGAGAGGGTTGATATAAAAGTAGAAGTATGTTACAGTAGAATGAGAATTGAATTGAGAATCAGAGAAAATGGTTTCAAATACAACTCTGCCAATAGCTCTTAATAGTTGCCTGTATGACCTTGGGCAAAGTTACCGAAGTATTTTTAGTGTGTGCCAGATTCCATAGTGCACTAATATAGTCTATTGTTGCATTTACCAGGGGTGTGGGGTAAAAAAAAAACATGCAAACAAGATAGCCTATGAGCTCAAGGAGCTTACTTTCTAATAGAAGACAATAACACATAAAGAACAGTGTGTGGTGATGGAGGAGAGAGAATGGGAGAAATAAGAAAGTCTCTTTCTAGAAAAAATAAAAAAGAAGATCACTTATGGAGCCCAGTGTTCCAGGGGGCAGAATTCAAGATTCCAGAGAGATGATGTTGATATGATGAAGATGATGACAAAAATTCAGGTAGTATGGTTTGGAAAGAAAATATACCTACACACACACACACACACACACACACACACACACACACACACATGCTTTAATAGCTTCAAGCTGAACTAAGACCTTTGGGACACCCTGTATGTGTATCCATCAACCTCTACATATTTTAATGTTCATGTATATATATATATATAAACATATGAATATGTGTGGATATTTATATAATGGTAGTCAACATATAAACAGTTTTGGTTCTATCAACTGTACTTTGTATCATTTCATGTGGACCTTTCCAAACTTCTTTATATACTTCATATTTTTCATACCCAAAGTACCATAATATACCACTATATTAATATACCATAATTCATTTTATTCTTCTCTAATCATTAAATATAAATGCTATTTCTAATTTACTACACAGAGTATTTGTGAACATTTTTGAATATATGAGTGCTCTTCATCCTTACCCCCTATTTGAAATATTATGTCAACACTCCTTCACTTTCCCTACTTAAATTGAAAGCCGGTATGCTCCAGAGGATATCATATCTCTCTAGATCCAAATGATGGGATTATCCTATTCTTGTCCAGAGGGTGGAGTTGGCATTAGCCCACTCTTATTGCTTTTGGTTCATTTCCCTACTCTAACTCCTAAGGAATCCTTCCATCTGGTTTCAGTCTACGTATCTGCCTTTATTTCACCCACTGTTTTTCACACTTTCTATATTCTAGCTAAGTTCTACCATTAGGTAGTCCTGGAATTTGACATGCCATCTCTTATTACTCTTCATTTGAAATTCTTTATACATAGAAATCTTATCTTCTCTCAAGATTCAGCCCAGGTTTTACCTCTCTCAAGATTGCTTAATAGTGTTCTCTCCTTTCTCAAATTACCATTTATATATTTATCTGGATCTGGATTATATCCTGATAGTAGGATGAAAACTAGTTTACTTTTGTCTTTGGATTACCAATGTCTGAAACAAAATAAATATTCTATAAATATCTGTTGAATTGAATTTATGGGATTCTAGATTTAAAGCTTAAAAGTCTTTAAAAGTTCTCTTGGGGAGCCAAAATAGTAGCTTTGTAGCTACAAAAACTGAAACTCTTTGACAATCCTTCAAAAACAATTTTTAAAAAGTCTCTCAGAATGACAGGAGCCAAAAACTAATAGCAAGAAGGATTAAGGGTGTTGAACACAATTTGATCGGTAGGCAGAAAGAGTTGCTTTTCATGGGATAAGGGAAAACCAGAAGTAAAACCACACACAGAGGAGTCGGGCCAACCACTGTCCCAAACTACTGCTTCAGGCTACACAACTTGGCATAGGTAAACTTTGGCAACTCAGGAAGAGGGCTATACAAACAAAAAAGCACCTAACACCTACCTTTTGACATTCCAGGTCCTGGCACTAGCTCATAGTGAGGCCTGGAAATTCATAGTGCCTGGTCTTTTCAAGTCCCACAGCAAAATAGCTCACAGTGCCAAACCCTGCAAGCAAGCAGCAGAAAATGACAGAATTATTAGCTTTCAGAATTCCCAGGCCACAGGCAAAAAAAACAAACAAACAAACAGGAAAATGAAAAAAAAATGGCAAAAAAAATTAATGCTCAAAAATGTCTTTGGGGACAAAGAGCAAAGTACAGAATCAATAGGAAATGGTCAGATCAAAGCAACCACATGCAAAACTTCAAAGAAAAATGGTAATTGGTCTCAACTTCTTGAAGAAATCACAAAGGAATTTAAAAAATCAAATAAAACAGGTTGAATAAAATGTGGGAAAGAAATGAAAATGATATAAAAAATAAAAACGAATGAAGTAAAGTTGGTCAACTAGAAAAAGAGGCATAAAAATACAATGAAGAAAAGAAACTTGTGAAAAATAGAATGGACCAAATGGAAAAGGAAGATCAAAAGGTTATAGGAGATATTCAGTCTTTAAAAATTAGAATTTGTAGAAATTGGCAAATACAAGCTAGTGACTTCACAAGACATTAAGAAATAACAAAACAAAATAAAAAGAATGAAAAACTGGAAGAAAATATGAAATGTCAAATCAAAAAACAAATGACATGGAAAATAGATCCAGGAGAGATAATTTAAAAATTATTGGACTACCTGAAAGTCATGACCAAAAAAAAAAAGAAAATCCTAATGATCATATTACAAGAAATTATCCAATAGAACTGCTATGATATTCTTGTTAAAGAGGTAAAATACAAATTGAAAGATATCACCAGTCATCTGCAATAAATCCCCAAATGACAACACCCAGGAATATTATAGCCAAGTTCAAGATCTCCCAGGCCAACGAGAACATCCTGAAAGCAGCCAGATTCATGGAGCCCCAAAAAGAATTACATAGGATCTGAAAGAGTCCACATTGTAGGACAGCAAGGCTATGAATTTTATATTCTGGAAGGTAAAGGAACTGGGTTTATAATCAAGAATAACCTGTTTCTCAAAACTGAATATATTCTTTCAAGGGAAAGTATGGTTATTTAATAAAATAGAAAATTTCCAAGTATTCCTGAAGAAAAGACCAGACAAACAGAAAATTTGGTGTTCAAATACAAATTTCAATAGAAGCACAAAAGGGTGACTAAGAAAGAGAAAAAAATCAATGGCTTCACTAAGGTAAAATTATTTATATGCCTATATAGAAAGATGATATCTGTAACTCTTAAAGATTGTTATCTTTAACAAATAGTCAGAAGGAGTAATACATAGACAGGGGGTGTGGTAATAAAATATGTAGGATGATATATAAAAACTGGGTGAAAAAGAGGATTATACTAAGAGAAATGGGAAGAGAGAAATAAAATGGGATTATGTCACACAAAGAAATACAGGTAGAGGAGAGGATGAGGATGGTGATGGGTAATACTTAAAACTTACTCTCATTACAATTATCTCAGAGAGGGAAGCACAGCCAGATTCATCATGGTTTAGAATCCTATCTTACCCTATAAAGAGGTATAAAAAGGGAAATAAGAAAGATGGTGGTGGGGATGGGAGTAATATAAAAGTAATAAGTAATAAAAGAGAGGGAGAAATTGGGGGGTGATTAAAAGACAATATAGAGAAGTAGGAGGAGAATAAGAAGGGAGGTGGTGAGAAGGGGAGTAGTATAAGGGAGGAGGAGTGGAGGGAGTGATTATAAGCAAAACACTGGTGTGGAGGAAAAGAGTGAAAGAAGAAAGGGCAGGAATAAAAGAGGAAATCAAAATGGAGGGGAATTCACAGAGGGTAATCATAGCTGTGAATGTAAATGGGATGAACTCACCCATAAAACAGAAGTGGATATCAGAATGGATTAAAAATGAGAATCCACAATATGCAGGGATCTAAAAAACACTATCCACAAGCAGAGGATAAACTATGGGAGTAAAAACACTGAGTAAAAGCAACTGCTTGACTACAGGGGGGAAGGGATATGACTGAGAGACTCTAAATGAACACTCTAATCCAAATACCAACAACATGGAAATGGGTTCGAACCAAGAACACATGTGATACCCAGTGGAATCATGCGTTGGCTATGGGAGAGGTGGTGGGAAGGGGGTGGGGAGGGAGGAAAAGAAAATGATCTTTGTTTCCAATGAATAATGTTTGGAAATGACCAAATAAAATAATGTTTCAAGTGAAAAAAAATGAGAATCCTATCTTGTGTTGTTTACAAGAACACGTTTGAGTCAGGTAGACACACAGAGAGTAAAGGTAAAAGGCTAACACAGAATGTATTGGGTTTCAAACTGAGTCAAAAAAATCAGGAGTAGCAATCATGATCTCAGACAAAGCTAAGCAAAAATAGATCTGATTAAAAGAGATAACAAAGGTAATTACATATTGTTAAAAGGTTGTATAAATAATGAAAAAATATCCATACTTAATATAAGTACCAAATGGTATAGCATATAGATTTTTAAAGGAGAAACTAAATAAGCTTAAGGAGGAAATAGATAGTAAAACTGTGCTAGTTGGGGACCTCAACCTTCCTCTATCAGAACTAGATAAATAGAACCAAAAAAAAATAATAATAAAGAAGTAAGAGAAGTGAATGAAAATTTAGATTTAATAGATATATGGAGAAAATTGGATTTGCCTCCTTTTCAACAGCACATGGTACATATACAAAGATTAACCATTTACTAGCGCATGAAAATTTCACAAGCAAATACAGAAAAGCTGAAATCATAAATGCAACTTTTTCAGATCACAATTCAATAAAAATTATAATCAATAAGGATTCATGGAAAGTCAAATTTAAAAATAACTGGAAACTAGATAACCCAATTCTACAAAATATGTAGTCAAAGAACAAATAGGAAAAAATCATTTGGTTTCATTGAAGAGAATGACAATGAAGAAGAAACATATCAAAAGTTATGGGATATAGCCAAAGCAATATTTAGGGTGTGAACTTTAGATTTACTCCACCCTGCTTAGTCTAACAAAAGAGGAATGTCTACACCCCTACTTAAGGATTAAGTATTAAGAAGGCTGTCCTGTGACAGACATGTGCTAGCAAATGACAAATCAGAAACAACTGGCAGACCCCTGGACTGACATAAGTCAAGCTTAAGCTACCATTGGTACATGTGAAACATAGGAAAGTAATGTAAAAATGGTCTATATATTTTGCGTCACTTCCTCTCTTGGCCTATTTTTGTGGAGAGGTGGCTCTGGCAACAGTGTTCTGAGCATCTTGGCATCTTGGTGTGGCAGAAGCTATTGTCCAGGTTTGGCTTTGAGAGTCCTTGATACACTACTGGGGAAGCTTAGTAGCCTAGTTCAGGTGAGGTGTCTTCTCTAAGCTCTCTGAGAGTTTATGCTGATGTTTTTTCTCCTTTACCTTCCAAAACAGCAAAAAAGCTTTCTTAGGAAAGCCTCTAATCTCCTGAAAAGACCTCATGGAGGAGGTCTTTGAACTCCCCCTGGTACAGGCCATGCGGGAGAAATCCTGTACCCTTTTCCCTCTCTCTTCTCCTTAATTACTCCCTCTATATTAATTAAAACACCATAAAATTTCCAAACTGACTTGAGTACTTTATTAGGGATATTCCCTGGTGACCGATTTAATTAGAGTAAGTCACAACCCTAAAATTTCCCTTTACAAGGGGAAAGTTTATATCCCTGATTGCTTATATCAATAAAATAGAGAAAAAGCAGAACAATGAATTGGGCCACAAAAAATACAACAACAACAACAAAAAATGTATAAATGAAAAATCTCCAGTTAAACACTAAATTGGAAATCCCCAAAAAATCAAAGGAGAAATTAATAAAGTTGAAAAGCTGGTTCTATGAAAAAACAAGCAAACAAACAAATAAAAGAGAGTATTGGTTAATTTGATTTTAAAAAAGGAGAGAATCAAATTACAAGTATCAAAACTGAAAAGGGTGATTTCATCTCTAATGAATAAGAAATTTAAATAACTATTAGGAACTATTTTGCCCAATTATATGACAATAAATCTTATAATTTAGGTGAAATAGGTGGATATTTACAAAAATTTTAATTGTCTAGATTGTGAGTTTTAAAAGTCTCCATTTTGGTCTAGCACCCAAAAATTGTGCACACCCACCTACACGGGCATGCGCTAGTCAATGACTAATCAGAAATAACTAACTGCCCACCTGGGCTGTCCTAAGCCAAGCTAGAGCCAACCATTGGATTTGTGAGACACAGGAAGTGAGGTAGGGAACAGCCTCTGGAATTCGCGGAACTTCCTGTGGGGAGAGCTAGGGGGAGTTGGTGTTAGGAGCTTGGAGAGGGAGGACGCCCGCAGACAACAAAAGATGGAATAGAATATGTAAATAATCCCATCTCAGAAAAAGAAATTTAGCTAGCTATCACTGAAAAAATCCTCAGGATTTTTTGGATTCACAAGTGAATTCTATCACACATTTAAAGAACAATTAATCCCAGTACTATATAAACTACTTGGCAAAATAAGCAAAGAAAGAGTCCTACAAAATTCTTTTTATGACAAAAATATAGGGTCGCTATCAAGGCAGGAAGACCCAAAAGAGAGAATGAAAACTACAGACATTTCCTTAATGAACATTGATGCAAAAATCTTAAGTAAAATACTAGCAAAGAGACTACTGCAATTTATTCACTATGATCAGGTGTAATTTATATCAGAAATACAAGGTTGATTTAATATTCAGAAAACCATCAGCATTGACTATATCAATAATCAAATTAACAGAAATCACATGATTATCACAGATGCAGAGAAAGACTTTGACAAATACATACCCATTCTTACTGAAAACACTAGAAAGCATAGGAATAAAGGGGACATTCCTGAAAACCATAAGTAGTATTTATTTAAAACCATCAGCAATTACCATCTGCAATGGGGATAAGGTAGAAAACTTCCCAATAAGATCAGGAATGTATCAAGGATGCCCATTATCACTACTATTATTTAATATTTTGCTAGAAATGCTAGCTTTAGCAATTAGAGAAAACAAAAGAAATTGAAGGAATTATAGTAGTCAATGAGGAGACCAAACTGTCACTCTTTGCAGATGATATGATGGTCTACTTAAAGAATCCTAGAGAATCAACTCTAGACTATCAACAACTAGAACTAGAAACTACTGGAAATAATCAACAACTTTAGCCAAGTTGAAGGATACAAAATAAACCCACATAAATCATTAGCATTTCTATATATTTCCAACACATCCCAGCAGCAAGAATTAGAAAGAGAAATTACATTTAAGATCACCATACACAATATAAAATACTTAGGCATCTATTTGCCAAGACAAACACAGTAATTATATGAACACAACTACAAAACACTTTCCACACAATTAAAACTAGACCTAAATAATTGGAAAAACATTAATTGCTTGTGGGTAGGCCAAGGTAATATAATAAAAATGAAAATCCTACTGAAATTAATTTACTTATTCAGTGTTATACAAATCAAATTACCAAAAAACTATTCTAAAGATCTAGAAAAAAAAATTCATCTGGAAGAACAAAAGGTCAAGAGTTTCAAGGGAATTAATGGAAAAAAAAACTGTGATAAATGATGGCCTAACAGTACCAGATCTTAAACTGTACTATAAAGCATTAATCATCAAAACAATCTGGTACTGGCTAAGGAATAGTAGGGTGAATCCATGGAATAGACTATAGGTAAATGACCTCAGCAATCTATTTTTTTTATAAACCCAAAGATCCTAGCTTTGGGGATAAAAACTCACTATTTGACAAAAACTGCTGGGAAAATTGGAAAACTATGGCAAAAATTAGGTTTAGATCAGTAACTCACGACACTTCTTAATCCATCAATACCCCCACTATGTCTTTTTATCCCAAAGAAATTATAAAAAGGGGGAAAAGAAGTACTCTTATAAAAATATGTATAGCTGTTTTTATTGTGGTTGTTAAAAAAATGGAAACTAAAGAAGTATCTCTCAATTGGAGAATGGCTGAACAAATTGTGGTATATGATGGTAATGGACTTCTTTGTGCTATATGGAATGATGAACAGGATGATTTCAGAAACAGTTGGAAAGACCTACATGAACTGATGAAAAGTGAATGAGCAGAACTAGGAGACCATTATACACAGTAATTGAAATATTGTAGGATGAACAAACGTGATAGACTTTTCCACTTAATAGCAATACAATTATTCAGGACAATTCTGAGGGACTTATGCGAAAAAAGGCTATCCAAGAGAAAGAACTTTTGGAGTAGAAATGTAGATGAAAACATATGATTTATCATTTGTTTGTTTTTTGTTATGTGGTTTTGTATTTGTAAGATTATTCTCATAAAAATGAATAATATGAAATTATCATTGGAGTGATACGGTGATAGAGTGGAATTGCTTGTCAGCCCCAAAAGGAATGTGGAAAGAGGGGAGAGAGATAATATGAATCATGTGATTTTGGAAAACCTATACGTAAATTTGTTATTGGAATGAAATAAAGATAAAGGGAAAACATCATAAAAAAGAAGCTGGTTTAAGTTAGGAACTAGACATTAGAATGATTACAATTAGCAATCTCTCTGAGATTTGCTTCATTATTTCAAGTTTACCATGACTAAATGACAAATTCAGGGGATGTCTTGATGAGAGGGTGATGTGGAGTGTTGAAACAGGAAATTTAAGTGGTCCAGAGAGTGGATCATGGAAATTAGGTCAGGAATTTTATTTTTAGTAGTTCCAGGTAGTGATTCTAAGGAGAACAATATTAGTGTCAAAGTCAGGCAGAACCTGACATTTAAAAAAATCTTATCCTTATTGATATATATTTTTAGACTTGTTGGTTTCCTAATATTAATTTCTTCATCTCTTTCTCTTCCTAGAGAGATATTTCTTGTAAGAATAATGTTAGGGTTAGGAATAGGGATGGACTTTTCATTTCATTCATGTAAGGGTATCCTCAATGAAGATAACTTCCTCTACCAATTCAGGTTGGCACATTTTCTGCAACTTATAGTTTGAAAGAATTGTCTAGAGCACTGAGAAATAGAATAACTTGCTCAGGGTCATACAGCCAGGTGTGGAGACCATATCTGAAAACCAGTTGCCCTAGATTCAAGACCAGATCTCTTGCAATGGTTGCCTCTATTGTCACAAAGATTTTTTTAAAAAGAAAAGAAAACAATTCAGCAAAACTAATAAAGAAATAAAATGAATATGAGGGTAGATTTAATATTCCATACTTGTTTCCAACCTCGGTAAAGATGCAAGTTCATTTTTTTACCTCTTTATTTGGAGATAAGCTTTATTGAGATCATTTATAGCATTCATTTTTATGTTTTAAAATTTTCCTCCCATTGTTGTAGTCAAAGTGTATGTGGTTTTTCCTGATTCTACTTACTTCATGTGAATCCCCATCTTTCTATGAATTAATTTTCCTCATTTCTTACAGAAAAATACCATTTCATTAATATTTTATTAAATCCATGTTCATTTATTTAGCCATTCCCCAATTAAGGGGCACATCACTGTTTTCTAGTTCTTTGCTACTACATACAAATATTTTGGTGTACATGGAACCTTTCATTCTGTCTTTGAGTTTCTTTTGGGCAGATGCCTAGCAGTGAAATGTGTAGGTTAAAAAGGTATTTTAAGCTACTTTCTTAGCATAATTACAAATTACTTTACAGAATATGAGCCTGATAATGTCAACCAGATCTTTAGATACAAATTGTTCTGTGCCATTCACCCACACTCTTACAGAAAAGAAAGAAAATTATGTGGAGGGACTTCTCCCATAAAGGAAAATGTGCCTTTTATTCTTTCTTATTTGTTTACAACTCATCCTCTCAGAAGGCTTTTATGATGGGCAATAAGGGACTTCTTTAAGAGTCAATAATATTTTCCATAATGAGTCTTCCCCAGTGAATCATCTCTTTGCAGATAGTCCAATCAAGCCTGGCTCATGTTATCTTAGTGGGGAGCAAAGGACAGACCCCCCTCTGCAGCCAATAAAGACATATTAGGGTGTCTGAGGCTGTTCAGTCTTCACATTTTCAGCTCCATGTATCTGCAGGGCCTGTTTAGTCCTTAGAAAAAGATCATATAATTTAAAGGCACATGGGAAATTTCACTTTCAAAATTATGTCAAAAATCTCTCAGGAACAAGCGGAGAGTCCATTTTGCATAATGCTATGACTCCTTCTGCCTTTTGATTGCTGTTATTTTGTTCTATCTTCCCTAAACTCATTTAAACTATGGAACTTCTTTTTGGCAGGCATTCTTTCTATTGATGAAGCTGGGCTGTCTTTCTCAGGAGAGCCCCATGTTATTAGAGCTCTTCACCCAGCACAGTGGTGGCTATCAATTATACACTTCATTTACATTGTACAGGGCTGACGGCTCCATTGAAGTTCAAGAGGTTTTTTTAATGAGATGTTAATTGAGTACACCTGCAGTTGGTGAAAATTTTCATGGGCTATTAAGTGCAATCATTTCACTTCCAAAAAATTCCTGGGTATTTGAGATTTCCCTCTCAAATATATTGGAAGCAGTTGTAAGAGGACACCTGTATATGTTTAGGTATGGTCTAAGGCAGACTCCTCTATACAGAATTTTAATTAGAGAGGTTTTCTAATGGCACCCCAGTATCACCATACTTCTGATCTAGAACTGGCAGACAACTCAGAGGCCATCTAATTCAAACTGGAAAGACCTGACTATGGATTGCATGCCTATCATCCAGGGACTAGCTTAGATAATGTAGGAAAGACTCATCAACAGGTTGCAGGTTTGATAATGAATTTTTTTGACCACAACAACCCTCAAAGGTCATCTGTTATGTTATAGAAGAACATGAATTCTTAAGATGAAGAAGAGGTTGAAGAAATAATTATGGAAGAAATGCAATTGATTTCCTGGGGTCATTAGTGATATTGAATTCTTAGGACCTTAGAATTGTGGGATTCAGAGATTCACAAAATTACAGAATTTGAAAGTTTGAAGAGACCTGAATGGCCATGTGGTTGGACCCATATTTGTCAAATAGTCATAACTTTTGTTCAAAAACCTCCAAGGAGGGGACATCCACTACTTTTTCAGGCACCCAATTACCCTTCTTGGTGGTTCTAATTGTTAGGAAGTTTTCCTGGCATAGCACCTTCATTTTCCTGTTATTTCCACTCTGTGATACTTCTTCCCTCTGAAGATGAACAGAACAAGTCTAATACCTTCTCCAAATGATGGCCCTTCAAATATTTGCATAAAGCTATCCAATATTCCCTTGCCTTCTTTTTTCAAAGCTAAATGTCAGTTTTTTCTACCATCCATTGTATGATTTTCAAGAACCTTCTATGACTAATTGACCTCCTCTAGATATTCTCTAGCTAATTTTGTCCTTCTTAAACTCTGGCATTCAGAAGTTAATATGGTATTCCCAATTATATTTATTTAAAGAGGAAAGAGTACTGTAAGACAATCCTGAGTCCTCTAAATGATGTATAAAATTACTTAACTTTTTGGAAGATGACATGCCATTATTAACTCATGGTGAGCATAGAGACTACTAAAACTTGGAAACAACACTCCTTCCTATCTTATAGTGGTGAAGCTAATTTATTTTTGTATACAAGTGTAAGATTTTATATTTACCCTTATTGAATTTCATTTGAATCATTCAACCCAATATTTTAGTCTAGCAAGACCTTTTTACACATTTACTCTGTTGTTCAGAGTTACCTATCCTTAATCTTGTGTCATCTGCAAATCTTATAAACATATTATCTATGCCTTTATTCAAGTCATAGATAAAACTATTGAACAGCCCATGTTCAAGGAGACCTACATGTCAATAAAGAATTGCTTATTCTTTACCTCTGGGAATCAATTTAGTTTCCAATCCACTTGATTATAATTCCTGACAACACATTTCATCCTTTCCATAAGAATGTAGAAGATACCTTATCAAAGCTTTTCTGATATTTAATTCTACTATCTTCACAGCTTTCAATCATGTTCTAAGCTAATCCTTAGACAGAGAGTTCATATCAACAGGATAACACACAAAGCCTTTCTAGCTGGGTAAACCATACTATATGATACACAGGGCAAGTAAAAATGGCTCTAGATGTTAGTTTCCTCACCTTAAAAAGGAAATAGTTGTGCTATAAAACCTCTAAGATTCATTTCAACATTAACTCTATGATACTAGGTCATGAATTATGTTAGCATATACAAATTATTTGAATTTAGGAATGCACCCCATCACAATAAGGTATCAGAGTTAGATTTTATGGAATATGAATCATTAATGATTAATTGACAGACTACTACATTGTTTAGATAGAGAGGCAATTCAAGAATCAGGAAGATCAAAATTCAAGTACAGCCTCTGACATATATAGTCTATTTAATCCTAGAAATGTCATAAACTCTTTCCAAATGGTATTAGACAGCTTTTTAAGACTATAAGTTGCAGAGCAGGTGCTGATTTACATGGGCGGGAAGAATTTCTTTGTGGGAAACTGCTTATGTATTAGTAAATATCATTAAGCACCTACTGGGTTTTAGGCACTGTGTTAGGTGCTAGGGAAACAAATTTAGAAAAATTCAATAATTCTTACTGGCAAATGACTTACATTCTTTTTTTCCCCCTGGGAAAAAAAATTTTATCAGAAATGATTCTTCTTATTAGTAATTGAAAGCAAAGATAAAAAAGTTTAAGGCATCAAAGAGAGTCAAATAGAACAAAGAGTAAAATGAACAATTCCACATCAATCAAAAACTTTATTATTGAGTTTTTTTATTTAAGTTATTTAATTTATTTACTAAGAATATTTTTCCATTGTTACATGATTCATGTTCTTTACTTCCCCTCCTCCAAAGACCCTCTCATAGCCAATGAGCAATTTCATTGGGTTTTACATGTATCATCAATCAAGACCTATTTCCATATGATTAATATTTGCAATAGAGTGATTGTTTAGAGTCTACATCCCCAATCATATCCCCATCAACTCATGTGATCAAGCAGTTGCTTTTCTTCTGTGTTTCTACTCCCATAGTTCTTTCTCTGGATGTGGATAGTCTTCTTTCTTCTAAGTCCCTCAAAATTGTCCTGGATCATTGCATTGCTGCTAGTAGATAAGTCCATTACATTCAAATGCGCCACAGTGTATCCATCTCTGTGTATGAGGTTCTTCTGGTTCTGCTCTTTCACTCTGCATCAATTCCTGGAGGTCACTCCAGTTCACATGGAGTTGCTCCAGTTTATTATTCCTTTCAGTACAATAGTATTCCCATCACTATTAAATACCACAAGTTATTTAGCCATTCCCCAATCAATAGACTCCCCCTCATTTTCCAAATTTTTGCCACCACAAAGAGCTCAGCTATAAATATTTTTGTGCAAGTCTTTTTCCTTATTATCTCTTTGGGGTTTGTACCCCAGCAGTGCTATGGCTGGATCAAAGAGCAGGTCGTTTTTTAAAGCCCTTTGGGCATAGTTCCAAATTGCCATCCAGAATGGTTAGATCAATTCACAACTTCACCAGCAATACATTAGTGTCCCAATTTTGCCACATCCCCTCCAACATATATTACTTTCCTTTGCTGTCATATTAGCCAATCTACTAGGTGTGAGGTGGTACCTCAGAGTTGTTTTGATTTTCATTTTTCTAATTATAAGAGATATAAAAAAAACTTTTTCATGTGTTTATTGATTAGTTTTGATTTCTTTATCTAAAAACTGTCTTTTCATGTCCCTTGCCCATTTATCAATTGGGGAATGGTTTGAATGTTTGTACAATTGATTTAGCTACTTGTAAATTTGAGCAATTAGACCTTTGTCAAAGGTTTTTGTTATTAAGATTTCTCCCCCAATTTGTTGCTTCCCTTCTAATGTTGGTTGCATTGGTTTGGTTTGTATAAAAACTTTTTTAATTTAATGTAATCAAAAATTATTCATTTTATATTTTGTAATATTCTCTGTCTCTTGCTTGGTCTTAAAATTTTTTCCTTTCCCATAGATCTGACGGGTGAACTATTCTATGCTCACCAAATTTACTTATAGTTTCCTTCTTTATATTTAAGTCATTCACTCATTCTGAATTTATCTTGGTGTAAGGTGTGAGATGTTGATTTAAACCCAATCACTCCCATACAGTTTTCCAATTTTCCTAGCAGTATTTGCCAAATAGTGTGTTACTCTCCCCAAGAGCTGGGATCTTTGGAATTATCATACATTATCTAGCTTAGGTTATTTTATTTATTTATTGACATCCCCTTCTGTCTCTTAGCCAATACCATATTGTTTTAATGACTTCTGCTTTATAGTACAGTTTAAGATCCAGTACTGTCTTTCACATTTTTTCATTAGTTCCCTTGATATTCTTGATCTTTTGTTCTTCCAAATGAATTTTGTTATAATTTTATTCTATAAAATTTCTTTTGGAAGTTTGATATATATGGCACTGAATAAGTAAATTAATTTGGGTAGGATTGTAATTTTTATTATATTATCTCATCCTATTAAGAAAGGGAATTATTTATTCTCTTTGTATATTCTGAGTTAACACTTGTGAAAAGGAATTCTATTCTCTTTGTCTATTTTGAGTGAACACTAACTTAAGTACCTCTATTTAGTACCCCACCGGACACTAAGTAAGAGTGCTCACAATTCTTTTGCTAAAGTAAGTAAAAACTCAATAGTCAGAAAATCATGAATCCTTTTGATAAGAGTTTATATCTACAGAGAATGAGAAGTGGATCCTGCAAGACACTGCTCACTGGGGCAGTGCTAGACAATTTGAAAGCTATGATTGGCTCCTGTGAAGAGAAAAATAACAATAAGTCACTGGGGCCAAAGGTTGGTTTTAGGAGTCATCCTTGACAAGCCATTGTCTTCAGTTTGAACTGCCTCTTGGAGGGGACATGGGTGAGTTAATAGCTGGCTTTCCTTTCCTGACTTCCGGAGAGAGACTAACTTCAGTCAAGGGTTAACAAGTTGTGCTGGGTTGAGTTGAGCACTGGAGCAATATTTAGTGTGATTGGCTAAATATCTTCTCTACCCTCTTTTTATATTTCTCTTTGTAAATAAAAGTTATTAAAAATCATTTTGACTTGAACCATAATTCTTTAAATTAGTGACCATAATATTAATTTCAAATTCTCACATATTTAATCAGACCCATAAATAATTCCTTATACTGCCCATGAGCAATTAATGTTTTTCCAATTATTTAGATCTAGTTTTAATTGTGTGGAAAGTGTTTTGTAGTTGTGTTCATATAATTCCTGTGTTTGTCTTGGCAAATAGATTCCTAAATATTTTATATTGTCTAGGGTGATTTTAAATGGAATTTCTCTTTCTAACTCTTGCTGCTGAGATGTGTTGTGTTAGATTTAAAATAGTTTTGAGCATTAAATAGTTGTAGATAAGAGAGTGGGAGCCATAAACTGTGATAATTAAAATGTTTTGGAGCAAGGGAAATATATAACAATTATGACCACTGAAATATGTTTTCTACTGTGTCTTGGTTTTATATAAATATAAGATGGTCACCAGGGAATATATTCCCAATTTATGAATATGCCCAAGCCAACTGAGTTTTATAGAGAAATTTAATTTATAATACACTGATTAATCAATAGAAAAAGAGAGAAAGTAAGAAAGGAATAAGAATGAATAAATCAGTCAGTTGGTTTTATCACTCACCCAAGATCTCTCTAGGTAAGGCTTCTCATGCCAACCTCAGGCTCCACCTTCAAGAGAGCCTCCTTTCAAGAAATGTTTCCAGAGAATTCTCCTCTTGTATCCTCCTGAGTTCTCCTTCCACTGCCTCCTTCAAGACCTCTCTAGGAGCTCTCCCTCCAGGACTTCTCTCCTCTCAGACCTCCTTCAGAGCATCAACTCCCCCAGTCCTCAGACCCTGCTTTCTTTCATCAAACAATCTAAGTTCCCTCCCCTCAGTTCTCACATCTACCAATCACTGTTGATGTCTCCCCTGTGTCAATGGTGGCTCTAGATTAACCCAGGACCGCCCAGAGGTCTGCCCCCTTTGCACATGTCTGTTGAAGGTCATATTCTCAAATAATTAAATCTTGATCTTTGCTGCAGCCCTTCCTAAATCCTGTTACTCTGAGTAGGGTGGAGATTGTAGTTTCCAAGACCTGGTTCTGTCATTCCAAGTATCTCTATTGTATCAATTCTAAAATCAATCATGACTCAAAGAACTTCCTGTTCTATGCTTAAGCATAGGTCAAAGCCCTTTCCATTGTTTAGCAAAAGGTTTCTGTCCTAAAGTAGTCTTAAGTAGGGAGGAGAAGGATCCTCCCATGCCAAGGAGTTTCATATTCCAATAGAGTTCTTACTATCAGTAGGAGATTTTTTTAAATATGAAATTTCCCAATGGGGAAATTTCCATCATTCATAAGTCTAAGAAATTTTAAGGTTTACAGTTGGAAATATATAGAAATGCTGATGATTTAGGTGGGTTTATTTTGTATCCTGCAACTTTGCTGAAGTTATTGATTATTTCCACTAGCTTCTTAGTTGATTCTCTAGGATTCTTTATGTAGACTATCCTATCATCCACAAAGAGTGAAAGTTTGTTCTTCTCATTGCCCATTTTAATACCTTCAATTTCTTTTTTCTTCTCTAATTGCTACTGCTAGTGTTTCTAGTACAATGTTAAATAATAGAGGTGATAATGGGCATCCTTGTTTCACTCCTGATATTATTGGCAAGGCTTCTAATTTATTCCCATTGCATATGATGCTTCCTGATGATTTTAAATATATGTTATTTATTATTTTTATGAAACATCCTTATATTTCTATACTTTCTAGTGTTTTCAATAGGAATGAGTATTCTATTTTATGAAAGGCTTTTTATGCATCTTTGAAATAATCATATGATTTCTGTTGGTTTGGTTGTTCATATGGTCAATTATATGGATGGTTTTCCTAATATCAAACCATCTTTGCATTCCTGGTATAAATCCTAACTGATCATAGTGAATAACCCTTGGAATAACTTGCTGGAATTATTACTGAATTTTGAGAAACAAAGAAATCAGATAACAGATACCATAAAGATGTAATGTGTGGAAATTTTCTGGGTATGCATAATATATGGACACCAAAATGAAACACAATGAAAACAAATTTGGATGGAACACAAAACATAAATCTTGTTTACTATTAATGTAATGAACAACAGAATAGTTTTATCAAAGTAGATGACTGAAAATAGCTTTACTGCAAGCCTTGGAAACAGACAAAACCCACAAATATAATTTCAAATGTTTCATTGTGATGGCAAATATTTTACCAGATACCACTCAGACATTCTGAATCCACCTTTCTTTAATTTTTTCCCCTAATTTCTGGTAAAAGCAATTTTTAATATTTATTTTTAATTGAGTTTCAAATTCTCTCCCTTTCTTCCTTCCATTCCCATCTTTGAGAAGGCATGAAATTTCATTACAGTCATATGCTACTACTCATTTAGTCATTTTCCAGTTGATGGATATTCCTTCAATTTTGAATTCTTTGCTACCACAAAAAAAGATCTTTATAAATATTTTTTTACATATCTGTTCTTTTTCCTTTTTGCTTTTATCTTTTGGTTATAAACCAAGGAGTGTCATTGCTAAGTCAAAGGGTATGCATAATATTATCTCTTTGTACATAGACCCAAATTGTTCCCCAAATTGTAGAATTAGTTCACAACTCCACCAATAGTGCATTAGTATTTTAATTTTCCCACTTCTCCAATATTTCTCATTTTCCTTTTCTGTTATGTTAGTCAATATAATAGGTACTAGGTGACACTTTGAAGATATTTTTAATTTCTTTAATCGACAGTTATTTGGAGCATTTTTTTTTGTATGACCTCAGATAGTTTTGATTAAAAACTGCCTGTTCATATCTGTTGGCCATTGGTCAATTGAGGTATGACTTATATTCTTAAACATTTGATTCAATTCTCTATTGTGAAAAATGAAGCCTTTATCAGAGAAACTTACTGTAAATTTTTTCCACATCTCTGATTACTTATTGTATTTCCTTCCATTCTATTTCCCCCCTTTATCCTACTTTCTCTTTTATTTCACCCTGACAATTCCCAAAAATGTTTTGCTTCTAAATATTGTTTCCTTCAATCTGCCCTCCTTTCTATCAGCACTCTCTTCTCTAATTCCCTTTTCCTACTACTTTCCTTTAGTGTAAGATAGATTTCTGTACCCAACTGAGTATGTGTATTTATTGCTTATTTTAGACAATTATTATAGAGTAAGGTTCAAGTGTTGCTTCTCATCTCCCTCAGCTTCTAATCCACTGTAAAAGCTATTTCACATCCTTTTCATGAAATAATTTAATATATTATATCTCTGCCTTCCCCTTCCCCAAATATATTCCTCTTTCTTAACTCTTAATTTAATATTTTAGATGTCATGTACATAGAGTCCATGGGTATGAGTTGAATATGACAAAATGTCAAATTGCCCTAATAATTATAAAGTTCTTAGGAGTTGTATGTAGCAGTTCTGGGTAGGAATGTAAACAGTTTAACCTTATTGATTTACTTGTGATTTTTCTTTCCTGTCTACCTTTTAATGTTTCTATATGCTAACCCTAGAGCTGGGTGTCAGGTGAGGATCAGAGGCTGGAGAGCTGCCCTAAGAGGGCATGACAAGCCCTCCATACCAGAGATACTACCCCTCCCTGAGCACCCCATACACCTCAGGGAGGGGTAGTATCTCTGGTATGGAGGTAAGTATCACTTGTCTCACTTGTGGCTCCCAGTAGCTGCTAGCATGTGGCAGCAGCCACACCCCGGGCAACGGCTTCGACAGGCCGGCTAAGTCTTGTGAGGGTAGCCATTGGGTGGCAGACCCCTGGTGAACCAGGGCTTTGCTCACCCAGCATGTGAAGACTGCTTCCACTAAACAGATGGAAGAAACCAATAAGAAGGTTCAACGAATGAGAGGGTGACGCAGCAAAGCACTGTGGAGTGATAGTGATTAGGGCATGTTGGAGCACAAAGGACAACACGGCCATCCAATGCAGCTGAGGAAGTCTCCAGGTGTAACGACTTTTCGTTCCACTGGACCAGGCTTCCAAAGCCGAGAGAGTGGGACTGTCTCTGTGCATCGACTTTTCCACTTAAATCTCCTTCACGCACAAGTGTCTTTGTGCACACTCATCTATACACCATAGATGAAAACGCACAAAGACAATCGTCATCCTCGGTTACCGAGAGACTACCACTAGACTAGACACTAGACACTATGCTAACCCTAACCTTTAAGTCTTATATTGAAAAGTCAAAATTTTCTATTCAGCTCTGGTGTCTTTTGATGAGGAATGCTTGAAAGTTCCTTATTTATTGAATATCCATTTTACTCTGAAGGATTGCACTCAGTTTTGATGGGTAGATGATTCTTTGTTGTAATCCTTTGCCTTCTATAATATAATATTCCTGACAGAAAGCCAAACTCAACAACAGAAAGAGCTACAGGTCTCTCCTCCTCAATTCAATCTGAAAAGTACATAGAGAAAGTTGGATTCTCAGGTATAAGGGAAAGACCCAACACCCCTCCTCCACCTTCTGTGCTTAGACCCAGGGTAGGACTTGGGCTGACTAGGATAGCAGGACAAAGGTTGCAACTGTAACAGAGTACCTCCGTGCCACCATGGCAAGCAGAGGGTTCTGACTGGGAGGCTGGCAGGTAGGCAGCTGGCAGAGAGGAGCTAGGGTTGGGGCAAGGGTAACTGCTTTCATTCTCCACACCTTCACCTTCACCTTTAGCCTCTGCTGGCAACTGTTGGCAGATCTGGCCTCAGGGCACATTAATACAACAGGTCAACTCAACTGGCCTAATTCAGTTTATCAGCAGAGCAGAGAAGAAGCCCTTTTAGGGCAGAAAAGCTCAAACTCATATATCCAGCAAACAAACAGAGGAGCACGAATATAGCCCATAAGGAGGGGAAAAGAAGGGGAAAAACGAATAAACAAAAGAAAAAAAAGAAATTACAATCAACAGTTTCTATTTAGTCAGTGAACAAAGAAATGAAAGAAAAGAAGAGGACCAAGAACACCAAGTGAAAACTGAAACTCTAGCAAATTGGACTCAGGCTTTGGAAAAACTCAAAATACAATAAAAAAAAATTAAGAGAGGCTAAAGAAAATTGGAAAAAGAACTTAAACATAGGCCCATGAACTAAAACAAGAAAATAGTTTTTTTAAAACAAGAATTGAACAGCTCAAAAATGAGGCAAATAAAGTAAAAAAATGACATACAAAGAAAAATAAATGAAAAGGAAAAGGAGGATCAAAAAAGTCAGTGATGAAATTCAGTCTTTAAAAATTAGAATTGAACAATTAGAAGCAAATGACTTCACAAGACATCAAGAATTTTTCATCAAGAATGAAAAAAAAATTGAGGAAAATATGAAATACCTTATTGATAAAGCAACAGCCCTGAAACAGATCTAGGAGAAACAAATTAAGAAATATTGGACTGCCTGAAAATCATCACAAAGAAAAATCTTTGACATTATTCTACAGGAAATTATCCAGGAAAACTGACCTGATATTCTTGAACAAGTAGGTAACATAGGGATTGAAAGAATCCACAGATCACCTCCTGCATTAAATCCCCAATTGACAATGCCCAGGAATTTTATAGCCAAGTTCAAGAACTTTCAGACCATGATACCACAAGCTGTCTGCATCAACACTGAAGGACTTGAAGGCATGCAATATGATTTTGCAGAAAGCAAGGGAACTGAGCCTACAATCAACTACCCAGAAAAACTGACTATATTCTTGCAGGGGAAAGTATGGTCATTTAATAAAATAGAAGATGTCTAAGCATTTCTGAAGAAAAGACCAGACTTAAATAGAAAGTTTGATGCCTAAATATAGAACTCAAGAGAATCACAAAAAAGGTAATTAAGAAAGAAAAAATTAAGGGATTCAATAAGGTGAAATTATTGGTATTCTATATGAAGAGATGATATTGGTAACTCTTAACAATTGTTATTATCATCAGAGTAGCTAGAGGAAGTATCCTTAGAGCATTTAGTGGTAAACTATATAGGACAATATGGCAAAAAAATTAAAAAAAAAACTAGGGGTAAAAAAGAGGATTATGTACAGAGATAAAATGAGTAAAATATATATTTCATAAAGAAGCACACGGGGTGGGAGGAAGACTAATACAATGGAAGGGAGGAAGAGGTTGGCAACAGATAATGCTTTAAACTCACCCTCATTAGAATCAGTTCAGAGAGGGAAGAACAGTCAGAATAATTGGGGCAGGGAATTATATCATGCTCTATAGATAAGTAGAAGGGCTGGTGGGGAGGGAAGAGTAAAAGGGAAGAAGAGAATAGGGGTCCATTTAAAAGGCACTATCATAAAAAGGAAATAATAAGAAGGGAGGGGTGTGAAGGGGAGTAACATTACAGAAGGCAAAGGGGGGAAGACTGACTAAAAGCAAAAAGTTGGAGGGACAGTTAATAGGGATAACCAGAATCCTACCTTATTTTGTCTACAAGAAACACACTTGAGGCAGGTAGACATACACAGGGTAAATGTAAGAGTGTGGAGCAGAATGTTCTGGACTGCAAGAGAGACAAAGAAGGCAGGAGTAGCAATTATGATCTCAGACAAAGCTAAAGTAAAAAATATGTTTGATTAAAAGAGATAAGGGAGGTAATTACATCTTGATAAAAGGCAGTATAAATAATGAAGAAATATCAGTTCTCAATATGTATGCACCAAATGGTGTAGCATCCATATTTTTAAAGGAGAAACTAAAGGAGCTTAAGGAGGAAATATATAGTAAAACTGTACTGGTAGGGAACCTCAACCTTCCTGTATCAGAACTAGATGAATTGAAACAAAAAATAGATAAGAAAGAAGTAAGGAAAGTAAATGAAATGTTAGAAAAATTAGAGCTAATAGATATCTGAAGAAAAATAAATAGGAATAAAAAGGCATATACATTCTTTTCAGCAGCACATGGCACAAATACAAAGACTGACCATCTACCAAGGCATAAAAACATTTCAAACAACTGTGGGAAAGCAGAAATAACAAATGCAATTTTTCAGATCATGTAATAAAAATCATAATTAGTATGGAATATAATATTTCAAAGAAGCCCTCTGCTCCTTTAATGTAGAAATTGCTAAATCTTTTGTTATCCTGACTAGGGCTCCATGATGTTTTATTTGTTTATTTTTGATTGATTGTAATATTTTCTCCTTGACCTGTGAGTTCTGTTATGTAACTATATATATGGAGAATTTTCATTCACTTTCCAGAGGTGATTGATGGATTCTTTCAATTTATATTTTACCTTCTATTTCTAGAATTTCTGGGAAGTTTTCCTTGTAAATTTCTGAATGATGATACCTAAGTTCTTTTTTTTTTTTGATCATGACTTTTAAGATAGTACAGTAATTCTTAAATTATCTCTCCTTGAACTATTTTATAACTTAGACATTTTTTCAAATGGGGCATTCTATATTTTTTTCTTTTTAAAAATTCTTTTTATTTTTGTTTATTAGTTCTTGATCTCTCGTGAAATTATTAACTTTAACTTGCCCTATTTTCTAATTTTTTACGAATTACTTTCTTTATTCAGTTTTTGTATCTCCTTTTCCATTTGGCTGATTCTACTTTATAAATAGTTCTTTTCAGTGAGTTTTTGTACGTTTTTACTCATGGGACCAATTCTGTGTTATAAGTATATTCTTGTGCCTCTTTTTCAAGCCGTTGAATTTTTTTTCATTATTTTCTTGTATTACTCTCATTTCCTTTACTCTTTTTATCTCTTTTATTTGATTTTAAAAAATAATTTTAAACTCATTTTTGAAGGCTTGAATGGAGCACTTTGTTGCCTGTTTCTAAGTTTGTGTTTGCATTTTCCCTATCACCATAATAACTTTATACTTTGAGGTTGTCTTTAAAATCTTTTTTTTTTGCTTATTTTTTCCAAACCTTTTCTTGAATTTTAACTCATGTTGAAGTTGGGCTCTGCTCCAGGAGTAGATGAGATAAATGTCTTTTGGTGTGACTGTATTTAGAGTTATCTCTCGGCATCTTTAAATTTTCAATTCTTCCAAGGTGGTTGATTTAAGAAGTGTTTACTTTTCTCCTGATGTGTGCTCTGGTCTGAGCAACAATATATACTCTTTTCTCCTCTGGAACTATGCTCAGGTTCTCTACTTTCCCTTTAGCACCAAATTCTGGTGTAGTAATCCTCCTTCTCACCCTGGAGCTTTGACCCAGGACTGTCATGCAAATACAGGCAATGCGAGAGATCTGCACCCAGTACCAGCAAAGGGATCGTTGTATTCTCTTTCTGATTAGTTGTCTGACCTCCTTAGAAGACAGAATCTGTGATCTGAGAGTTCCAGAAATCACTGCTGTCAATTCAGAAAAAACATATTAAGGGCTTACTCTATGCAAAGCATGGTATTAAATACTGGGATACATATTGAAAATAGGATGTAAACAGCTATGTGGCTCAGTGGTTTGAGAGTCAAACATAGATATTGGAGGTCCTAGCTTCAAATTTGACCTCCTGTGTGACTTTGGGAAAAGCAAATCACTTATTACCACTCTTCTGCCTTGGAACCAATACATAGTTTTGGTTCTAAGGTGGAAGACAAGGGCTTTTATAAGGGAAAATTGAAGGAAAGAAAAGTAAAGTAAAATAGGACATGCTCTCAAGAAGCTTACCATCTAAAGAAGACCATTGCACACATGGAAGGTTTCCATTGCAAGTTAGAGGGGAAAGTCCCAGGGTCCTTAGGGTGGAGTGGTATAACAAAAGTTAATGCATTGTTTTTAATGTTTAGTTTTTTCCTATTGATAAAATCAAAGGAGTTTCTGATGTTGAACCATTTGATGCTGCCAAGTATTTTGGTGACAAGAACTTTCTTTCCCTGATGTTGATATTTTGTAGCAACTATAGGAACAGTTGCCAGTCTGAATCTCCACAGATCTTGATTTCCAGAGTGATGGCCCTGAATGGTGGACGGGAAGCATGGTTCTTTCAGAGGCTTTTGAGTTCAGAGTTCAAGGATGTGTCCTTTATTGTCTGAGAAAAGATAATTGTCAAGGTTGTAGTGGTGTCCCAACTTGCTAGGCACATATTCCTTCCTCTCTCTCTCCCTCAAGGGGACTTGCTTCTTCAATTTTGGCTGACTTATCTGGCCCGAGTGGCCTTTAGATGCCAAATGGTAAGGGAGGGCTAGCTCCTTTTATATCAGTCCTACTTCTTTAGATAATGGCTGAGTGTAAGTGCTGTGGTGTGTATAACATATTATTATTTTAAATTGCAAAGCTTAAATTCCTTTTAAGAAGAATTTTAGGTAAAGAAAGATGATACCTCTCCGAATCCAGAAACTGAACTGTTGGAGAAGACACCATGAAGAAGCCTCCAGACCAAAAGCTGCACAAGAAGATCAAAATGAACTTTGGGTGTGGTTGATTGAACTTTTATTTATTTTTATCTATACTTTCACGCCAAAGGGGACTGCCCCCTAACTGACTTTTTGTCAATGCATCTAGCAATTATTGGTTTTGTTCTTTTTTTTCTCTTCTCAAATTATTGTAATCCAGTTGATTATGTTTTCATGATCCTTTTGGGGAAAAAAGTTTTTTTCCCAACAAGGATCATACAGGGAAATGTAAAAATGGAGATTTGAACCCCGGACTTAAATCCCCAGAAGTCCTTGCTCTAGTTCCCGAGATGCTTTGTAACCTCACCTAAATTCCCACCTGGGCCAAGAACAAATTACCATTTAAAGGGTCTCTGCCTATGGCTCATGCTTTTCCTACTTCTGCTTCCAAGCAGACGTGTCTCTCATGATGTAAGTGAAATTGAATGGGCCTTTCGGCCCTCCTAGGCACGTGCTTTCTTACTCGTATTTTTTTTAATTCTTAATCTTAAATAAACCTCTAAAAAATATAATACTTCTAGCAGAAAAACAAATTTTAAATGCTACAGTTGGAAGCAAGCTTGTGATTGAAAAGTCTAGTCTTTAGATGCTCAAAGTCATCTCAACTCTCTCAGCTTCTTCTCCCCTTTGATTGGAGGCCTGGAGAGTGGAGCACTGAGCTCTCCAAGTTATCCTTTGTATGAGAATGGATGCACAGAGGTTGGAGGTGGAATTTCATGTTTGAGGAAGAGAGAGAAGAGAAAGGAAGTTTGGATGTATCACAGAATGAAAGGGATAAGGAGCAGGACAACAAGATTATTATTGTTTAGTAATTCAGTGGTGTTTGACTCTTTGTGACCTTGTGGACCATAACACTGTCCATGGGACTTTTGTGGCAAAGGTACTAGAGTAGTTTAACATTTTTTTCTCTAGTGGATTAAGGCAAATGGAAGCTAAGGGACTTTCCCAGGCACATATAGCCACTATGTTTCAAAGGTCAATTTGAATTCAGGTTTTCCTGACTTCAGTTCTACTGCTCTAACCACTGAGAAACCTAGCTGCCTCCAAGTTGAAGAAACAGATTGATATCATGGAAACTGGTGCTCCATATTAACCCCTAATGGGCCCCTTATCCCAAGAACTAAGATTGACATGCCCTTATTTATGTTTCACAAGGATATGTCATCCCAGTTTTCACAAGGATATGTTGTCTCAAGTTTGAGAACCTTAAAAATTCTCAGACCCTACTTCATAAGGTTTGGTTAAGACCATTCCCCATTTTAAAACAATGAAGGAACTTAGATCAGGAATGTGAGACCTCTACTTAGATCAGGAATGTGAGATCTCTACTCCACCCCTACTTAAGCCTGCTTTAGGGGAAGAAACTCCTTGATGAACAATGAAAGATACTTAAACCCATACTTATAGTAAGACAAAAGTTCTTAAGCTGTGACTATTTTTAGAACTAATACAAAAGGGTGCTAAGTACCTATAAAGGTCAGGCAACTTGTGAATTTAAAGGAGCAAAGAGGTGAGAAACTTACTCAGAGGTTTTTTGGTGTGAACTTAATAAAAAATTTAAGCCTTCTTAGGTGTGAACTAAGAATGGTCTGTCCTTTGGAAAATGTCTACTGTGATTGGTAGATGGGAGAACTTAGGGAAGGTGACATAGGAGAAAATTCCATTTATAAGGAGAGGAAAAGCTGAGTCTCAGGACAGTCAGAAGAATCTCTCTCTGGAGATGGATGGCTGGCTGAACTGGTGTCTCTGAGCACTAGAATCTTTGCTTGGATAGATCTTGTGGTGAGTGATTTAAGACTGAATGGTCTCTCTCTTAAGACTCAGGTCTAGGCCATGTTGGCTAAGGCCCTTCATACTTATTCCTCTCTTACTCTCTCTCACTTTCATTAATTCCTCATTTGTATGAATTAAAATCTCTATAAAACCCAGCTGACTTGGGTATATTTAATAATTGGGAATTTTTCCCTGGTGACCACCTTATTTTTTATTTAAAACAAGACACTGTCTTGAAACCATATTTTCTGCGGTCAATATTTACTCAATCAACTCTTTTATCTGCCACAGTTTATGTCTTCCACTATTTTAATCATTACAGATTTCACAAGTATATATTGTCTCAGGACTTCAGGTTTCACAAAGATATGTTGTCTCAAGGTTCACTGACCTGACCTATGACCATATGTTGAACATCTGGGTACCAAAGACTAAGACTAAGGCGCCTTTTGGCACCTAGGTGTTAAGACTATCCCCTTCCCTTACTCCTTCTATATAAGCCTGGTCTAAGAAAGGCTCAGGGTCTTCCACTTCTTGTGGAGACCCAGGCTATAGCTTGAATAAAAGTACCTCTTGTGTATTTCATTACTGTGTGTGTGTGTATCCTCCTTGGAATCAGAACCAGAACCAGACAGAACAAGGTTATGTAGGGTTTTAAAAACTAAACCAAAACACTATATTTGATTCCATAGGCAATAGGAAGACACTGGAGATCACTGAGTAGGGGAATAACATGATCAGATATGCTCTTAAGGCAAATCTCTATGACAGTGAAATCACAGATCTATTCTATCCTTTCAAGTAAATAAACAGTAATAACAATAGTTTCTCCCTTGTTAACTCAAAAATACCTTGCTTGGTACTGAACAGTAGTAGCAAGGATGGTTTTGGATTTCCCAAGACAAATGGCAATGATAATAGTCATAACCTTGGCTGCCATGGCAATGGGAGAGGAGATGAATACTTATCTTTCAATAAGAATCTTTCTCCACCTTCATTTCATTTCATGTGACCTTTGTTTATTTGTTGAAATTCTACAACTCCTTAACAAAAGTTCCTATATATATGTTCATTAGGTTTTGAGAAAAAAAGACCTTGGGGATTCACCTTGTATATGGTCTGAAAATATGTACTTTAAAAAATTGACTCTTTTTATTTTCAGTTCAAGATTTTCTCTCATCCCTCACCTCCTCCTCCATTTATTGAGAAATCAAAAAAATATAAAATTCATTACAAATATGAAGTAATATAGCATAAATTTCAGAATTAGTAATGTTCTGAAAAAAGAGAAAAATATTCTTTAATTTGTATTTTATTCTCTATCTGGAGAATATTCATCATTTCAGAATTATAGTGAGTCATTTTGTTAGTCATTTTGTTGATCAGAATTACTAAGAATTCAATATATTTAATTATTAATTAATATTACTAATATTAATTATTAATATATTTGTAGTGTATATTAATAATAATTAATTAATTATTGTGGTTAATTTTTAGTAATTAATGACATATTATATAATATAATAAATATTTAAATAATAGATTGATAATATAATTAATTAATAAATAATAATATATTTAATATAACATTAATGTTACTGTGCAAAATTTTCTCTTAGTTCTGCTGATTTTACTCTTCATCAGTTCATGTAAGTTTTCCCAGGCCTTTCTGAAACTACCCCTTTCATCATTTCTTATAGCACAATAGTATTCCATAAAATTCACATAATAAAATTCAGCCATTTCCCAACTGATGAGCATCCCCCTAATTTCCATTTCTTTGTCACAACAAAAGGAACTGCAACAAATATGTTTATACATTGGGTCACTTTTTTTTGTCCCTTTAATCTTGTTGTGATATCGACCTAGTTGAAGAATCTCCAAGTCAAAGGGTAGACATGATTTAATAGCTTTTTGAGCATATTTCTAAATTGTTTCCCAAAATGTTTGGACTAATTCACAGCTCTACTGATAATGCCTTAGGGTAGGTATTTCCCTACAAACTCCTTCTAGAATTTGTGGTTTTCCTTTTTTAACATCTTAGTGAATCTGATGTGTGTGCCTCTTCAAATGTGAAGGACAATAAGCAACCAACCAATGACTGTGAAATAGTACCTCAGAAATGTTCAAATTTGCATTTTTCTAATGATTAGTGATTTCAAGCATTTTTAAAAATGTTATTACTGCTAGTTTTAATTTCTCTGAAAACTGCCTCTTTATATCTTTTGTATATCTATCAGTTGGGGAATGGTTCTTTTTCTAACAAATTTAGCTTAGTTCTCTACATATTTTAGAAATGAGACTTTTATCTGAGAAACTTGATACAAATACCTACTTTCTTTCATTTTTTTCTAATTTTACCTACATGGATTTTCTTTGTTTAAAAACTTTTCCACTTAAATAAGTAAAATGAACCATTTTACATCCCATGAACCTCTCTGTCTATTATTTGGTCTTTAACAAAAGTTAAATCTAACCGATAATTTCTTCCATGCTTTCCTAATTTGTTTATGCTATCAGACTGTACGTCCAAATCATATACTCACTTTGATGTTATCTTAGTATATGAAATCAGATTTTGATCTATATTCAGTTTCCCTTTAGCTTCTTCTAAACAGTGAGTTCTTCCCCTGATGCTTGGGATTGGGGATTTTATTAAACATTAGGTTACAGGGTTCATTTGCTGTATATTGTTATGGTAAGTTAATATTAACTTATACCCCTTTGGACCCCCAAGACCCTTTTGATTTTTGAAGGTCAATCAGTTTAATTTTAGGGCTGAAGATCAAGCTCTCTTTCCCCAAGGATTCTTCCTTCTTTTGTCTAGCTATAAAAACAGAGTAGAGACCAATTCTTTGTTTGATCTGTAAACAAGAAATTTCTTGAGTAGTAAAATAATTAAATTAGCTAGGGAGACATCATGTGGGGAAGAGTGAACTTGCACTGTGAAGTCATTCTGGATTGTCAGAACTTTTGACATCTGGAACACCCATCTTGATTGAGATCTGAGTCTTTCAGGGAGGCACTGGAAAGAGACGTTACAAAGAGCATAAACTGATGGAGGGAACAGGAAGTCAGGGCTTTTTCTAGGAACCACAGACTTGAGGAGGTGACACTGACACAGGGTTTTCTCAACTGCTCATGGAGCAGAGAGCTGGAAGTGTTGGCTGGCCAGACAATTCCAGGCTCTTTCATTTGAACAACCATGCTTTCTCTCTCTCTCTCCACATACATATTTTGCAATTTAATGAATAATAATTATAAGAATAAGATAAGATTTCCAGAGAATTTTGATCATTACATTGCATACTTAATCTATTCTGTTAATCAACCACTTTATTTTTTATCCAGTGCCTAAAAGTCTTGATGATTATAGATTTATGGTATAGTTTGAGATCTAATACTTCTAGGCCTTCTCCACATAGTTTCACTGATTCCCTTGAAACTTGACATTTTGTTCTTGTAGATGAATCTTGTAATTTTTCCCCTAGTTTTATAAAGTAATTCTTTGGTAATTTGACTATTATGGTACTGAATCAGTAACTTAATCTAACTATTATTGCCATTTTTATTATATTGGCTCAGCCTACTCATAAGCAATTAATATTACTACAAATGTTTGGATCTGTCTTTATTTTTATGAAGAGTATATTATAATTGTATTCATATAGTTCCTCTGTGTATCTTGGCAAATAGACTCCTAAATATTTTATACTGTCAGTATTCATTTCAATGTGAATTTCCCTTCTATCACTTTCTTCTTAGTTTGTTGATGACATACAGAAATTATAATGATTTGCATAGGTTTATTTAATATCCTATGACTTTGCTGAAATTGTTCATTATTCTACTAGAATTTTAGTTAACTATCTAGGGTTATCCAAGTAAACCATTATATAAAATGCAATTTGCCCTCCACCAAAGAGCATATTGTTTTGGTTCTCCCTGGTTTAGGTATTAGGATTATATTTGTGTTATAGAAAAAATTGATAGGATTCCTTCTTTATCTAATTTTTTTCTCAAATAGCTTATGAAATATTATAATTAATTGTTCCTTAATATTTGGTCGAATTTGCTTTTAAATCTATTTGGTTCTTGACTTTTTTCATAGATTTAAAAGCAAATTCTACCAAATTCTTCTCAATATTGCTTTGACTTTATCCCACAAATTTTAGCATCTTGCCTTATCATTATCTTTAATGAAATGATGGGTAATTTCTATAATTTGTTCTTCAACTCATTTTGATGATTAAGTTAGTTTCTAAAATTTTATTTTTATGTTTTTATAAAATATAATTTTATTACATTATAGCCAGGAAAATATGCATTTAATATTTCTGTTCTTTTCCCAATTTAAGTTGTTATATCCTAATATATGGCCAGTTTTTGAGAGTGCCATGATGTTAAGAAAATAGCCATGCTCTTTTTAATTTGGATTCAATATTTTTCTCAGAGCTCTCATAAGTAATATCTAAAATTTTATTCATTTCCTTAACTTCTTTCCTATTTATTTTATGCTTGAATTTATCTAAGGATCAGCAAATTGGGAATCATCACTGACCCCGCAATTCCTAAGCCAAACTAAGCTGTTGTGTGAAAAAAGCCAAGTCCCCAGAGTTCCTAGTGTCATATATTTTTTTCAATTTTTCCCTAAGCCAGAGAGTTGTCCAGATAACTGTGAACAAGAAGCCATGGCTAGTAAGGGCCTCAGGGCAAACAAAAGGCTCCATCAGACATTCTAAAAGTGCCAGGCTTTAACAAATTCAGGACCAAGATAGGGAGTTTCAACTCAGCAGATGCAAAGATAGGGAGAATTTTACAAAGGAAGAGAGGATGTTTATATAATGGAGTTCCTCCTTAGTTTGAGTCAGCCCAAGAGTAAAGGAGATGGTGTAAATGGTAAGAAGTGAATCCTAAGATACTTTAGGGAAATATATATATATATATATATATATATATGCATGTATATGTATATATTAATACATGTACATTTATAATATATTCCTCCCCCTTGAGTCAGTTCAGATAAAAGTGAGGTTCAAGTGTTGCCTCCCTATTTTCCCCTACATTGTATAAAATTTTCCTTTCATGACACATAATTTTTCCAATTCTTTCTGTCATATCCTTCCTTCTCAAATTTTCTACTCAGCTCTGAATATTTTATCAAGAATATTTGAAAGTCTTCTATTTCATTAAATATTCTTACACTACCATCCTTATACCCACCCAATATTAGTATATTCAGTTATACCAGGTATACTACTCTTAGAGATAATAATATCTTCTTTGACTTCTAGACTATCATGCTCAAAGTTCTGTATTTCTCAATAGTGGTAGTTATTAAACCTTGTGTGAGCCTTACTGTGGTTCCACCATTTTTTGAATTATTTCCTTCTGGTTGCTTGCCATATTTTCCTTGATCTGAAGATTTTAGATTTAGGCTACTATATTTCTGGGCTTTTTCACTGGGGAATTTCTTTCAGGAGACAGCCAGTGGATTAATTCATTGTCATTCTTAAATATTTGTGAATTTTTCCTTTATGCTTTCTTAAAATATGATATCTAGGCTTTTATTTCTTTTGTTCACAACTTTTAGGTAGTCAAATGATTTTTAAACTATCTCTCCTTGACACATTTTCTAGGTCAGTTTTTTTTTTAATTTCATGTCATTTTATTGTTTTAGACTTTTGACTTTATTTAATTGTTCCTTTAAGTCTTGGCAGTTATTAGCTCAACTTTTCCAGTTCTAAATCTAATTCTAAGGATTTATTTTCTTCATTGATATTTTATATCTTTTGTCATTTAACCAATTTCAATTTTTAAGGAGTTATTTCCTTCAGTTTTTTAAACCACTTACTAAGCTGTTAATTCTCTTTTCTTGTACAGTTCTTAATTCTTTCCCCAATTTACCTTGTACTATTTATTTGTTTTTTTATCTTCTTTACCTCCTTTAGGTATTTTCATTTGTCTAATGTGTAGTCTTGCATTTTTTTTTCTTTTTGTTCAAGACTTTGTAGGTGTTTTAAAATCATGGTCTTCTGAGTTTTTGTCTTGGGCTTCGCCATCATCATGGTTAACCATAAGATAAGGGTTTATTTTGTTGTTGTTTTTATTTATGCATTTTTCCAGTCTACTTCTTTACTTTGAACTTGTATATCTGACTTGAGCTTCTATTGCTTTCATAATTTAGTCTGGGGTTCTGTAAGTTTTCAGTGCTTCTAAAGTGATATGAACTTGAGAGAAGTCTGTTCACTAACATCCTGGCTTGAATTCTGTAAGTTCTTAACCCACATCTGGGTCTGGAGGACTGTGTGTGTTTCCATAGAATGCTAATGGACTCAGTCACAGTTAGCCTACAGGGAGGTTTTAACAATTCAGAGTAACTGAATTTTGCTGCTCTGCCTTGGTTTTGATTTCCTATTCTTCTTTATTCCACCACAGGCTTATGTGTGGAGATCTGAGTCCCCACCTTTTTTTTCTTTTTTGTCTCACAGTCACTCAACTATTGTTGTAGAACTTGTTTCTTGATCCTTATGTCTATTTTATAGATGAGGGAACTGAGGCAAACAGGCTAAGTGACTTGTTTAAGGTCACATAGCTGGTAATTGAGGTCAGATTTATTCAGATCTTTCTGCCTCAAGATCCAAATCTCTACACTACTACTGTGCTACATAGCTGCTTCATGTGGATTTATATATGCACCTCTATCTGCATAATATATAACATATGTATATTTATATATAATCTGAGGTCTACTATAACTCTCTAAGGTATTTTAAATCCCTTTTTACAGATGAGAGAACTGAGACTGAGAGAGATTAAGTGATTTACCCAATTTCGCACATCTACACATCAGACAATAAGCATTTGTTAAGCTCTGATTAAGTGCCAGGTATGCTGAAAAACTCTGGAGTACAAAGAAAGACCAAAGACCACTTTTGCTCTCAAGGAGCTGAGAGTCTAATGGAGAAGATAACATGAAGACAAGTAGGTACATACAGGACATAGTAAAGATGAATTGGAGGTGATCAAAAGAAGGAATGTATTATCATTAAAGAAGATTATGAGATCAAAGATGGGTTCACATACAAAAGAAGATTTTAGCTAGGACTAGATATGTATATATAAATGTATAAGTATGTGTGTATATTTATATCCACATTTTCCCATCATCTTTACCTCTATATACAGAGAGATATTCATATTTCTTTACATCTATGCATGCAATGCATATTTCTTTATATCTGTGTAGATATATGCATGCATGCGCTACATATATATGCATGCATGTATGTATTGTGTGTGCATATTTTCCACAAATATATGCATACGCATACATTTCCAGGACAAGGAAAATATCTGAAATGCTGCTTTTGAATTCATTAACAACCACCCGCAAAAAGCGGACAACATTTGCCGAAGCAAACAAATGTCCTTTAAGTATAATCTAAGACGCATGGGAAGAATGTTTAAAGATTTCAACAAAAAGCCACCATTGGCAGAGTATGGCCTGAACCTCCATCTGTTTCTTTTTCAATAACAACTCTGATAGCTCAAGCAATTTCTTTGTATGTTCGACACGTGTTGTTGGAAGGATCTTTTGATTTCAGTTTCTGTGGCTTCTAGGAGTCTGGTGATGTTTATTGTTACTGAATTCATGAGGGGATAAAAAGAGGGTATTCTATAGATGGGCTACTCAAGAGTAATTAGAAGCAGAAATAATGGGTGGTGATTGACTGGACTCCAGGCTTACTTAATTACTTGACCTGTGAGACACTGCTGGGATGAGTGCTGGAACAGTCTTCTTCCTATGTTAATGAGCACGTCTTCCCCCAGATTCTGTACTAATGTTGTATGCTGTTAATGGGCCAAGACAGCTGCTTTACTAACAATGACTGTCTCAGGATTAAGATACTTAAAAACCAGGATGGCCTATAGGCTGTCTGGGGGTAGATATTGAGAGTGGGGGAAGGTATCTCTCTTAATGGGATGGATGGGCCCAAACCAAAGTGGCAGACTACAATAAATATGAGAGAAGGAGGGAGACGGATGGCATATGCAGACTTCCTGACCTAACTAGATAGAATTTCAATATTCAATAAATTAGCATATATTTTCAAAGACTGGGACTTCATTCAGTTGCAGAGACTTTAGGTGGCATTCCCAGAGTTTCATGGTGGGGAGACAAGTGCCCCTGGACTTTTCTCTTGAGCTTCATCCCTTTAGAGTACTCAGGATTTCCTTCCCAAATGCCAATAGCTGGGGAGATAAAATTATTTCCCCAAGGGAAAGTGGGACCACTTTTTCTTCAATTACCACTGGGGCAAGAATCCAGGACCTCACTGGTGTTTTTTAAAGAGTTCTGCCCAGCAACCAGAATCACAGATTTTGAGTTAGTTGAAAGGACCCTAGAGGCTATCTAATTTATGCTTTCATTTTATAGCTGAGGAAATGTAAGCCCAAAAAAGAGATTAAGTAGTTTAGCTATGGTCATTCAGGTAGTAAGCAACTAAGGTAGGATTTTAATTCAGGTCCTCTGGAAAAAATCCACTATTCTTTCCACTGTTTTCTGATCAGCTTGGGATCAGCTGGACTTGGATCAGACTGAGAAAGTTCAATTGTGAAAGGATTACATACAGGCTATTACTGCACACTATCCATACCCCCATAGCGTAAATATCCTGATTCAGAAGAGAATTAGTAGGAACCAATATCCACACCAACCCATTTTCTAAGCCAATTCTTGCTTTTCTCCAGTCCTTATCCTTATCTGATGTCCCTCTTCTCTGTGGCCTTTGGTCTCCTTTATTATTATTAAATTCTTCATATTTTTTGTCATATTCCTTCCATCTTTGGGTGCTAACCAAGACCAGATTTCTCTTGAAGACACCACATTTCTTGGGATTATCTCCAAGACTGGCTTCTTCTCTCCTACCCCATTGTTCATAGGCTAGAAGGAGGAGGAAGCTTTTTCCCTATGCTATTATCTCCTTCTTTATCATTCATTTCATTTGGACGAGATCCTTGTTGCTATCATCCCCAGTCACATTCTCTCCTTTAAACAAGTTCAGCAATTGTCTAACAATTTTTTTCTTCCTGTAACTCCTATCCTTTTTGAGATCCCTTGTCTCCTACATCCTCAACCCAGCATCTGTGACCTCTGTTTCTGCTCTACCTTGGCCATATAGAGATTCCATACCCCTCTATACACCCTTTCCTACCTCCAACTCAACTTAATTTTTCACAACTGCCCAAATTCTAAGGTATGGCTTTGCCCCATACTTATTCATGCACTCTACTTCAGTACTTGGGCTATATGGGCTATATATGCAATGGATAGAAATTCTTGAGTACCAACCACATGTTCAGCATCATAGGGGATATAAAAATTAGTTGAAAAAACACATGACTTAGAGCCAGGTGAAACTTTGATGTAGATAAAACCCTGAATACATATTGACTGTATTACCATGGGCAAGTCATTTAATTTTCCTGAGGCTCAGCTTCCTCATCGGTAAAATGGAGACAATAATACCTGTTGTCTGCTGCTTAGATTATATGGTTACTGTGAAGATCACATGACATGACATATAGGAAATCCTTTTGTAAAACTTAAAGGGCTATATAAATGTAATTTAAGATGATGATGATAATGATGATGATGATGATGATGACGATGACTATTCAAATCCATGTCATAGAAATTTGGATTCTGATTCACATGGATTCATTCTATCTTAAAGGCATCTCAATGACTTTCTTTCAATTGTTTTGTCCTTATTCATTCTCCCTTTTTAATATAGCTTGTCTTGTGTTTCCACCTAGAGTTTCCCTTTGGAACATCAAAATTTGGGAGATATCATTGTATGAACCTAAAGGTTCCTTGAAAGACATGGGTTCACAAAACACTGCACATAGTACAGCTTTCCTTTGGTCAAAAACCTACCATTCACTCACTCTGACATCTACCATCCCCCAAGAACTCTATAACTCTTTGGAACAAAAGTATTACCTTAGATATACTGCTAAGATTCTTCTTGCAAGAGAAAATAACCTGGGATTACAAAAGAGTCAAATAATAGTTCCCACACACACAATCCTCAATACCAACACCACCTCCTGCCCTACAACTGAAGTGTTCATCTTCTTCAGGGACCTATAAGGTACAATCTTTGTGAGAGACAAATTCAGAGACTTTTGGAAATGGAAAAGCCTGGACAAACTGAAAAGATTCCATCAGCAGCACGGGGGGATGGGCAGAGAAGGTTTGGAACCCTGGGAAAGGAAACAACCCAGAAGTTGTCAGTTGGTCTGTTCTCTCTTGACTTGAGACTTCTTGAGGAGAAGGTCAATATCTGACTGGATCCAAATCTCAGAAATCTTTCCTTCCCTGAACCTGATCATAATCCTCCCAAACCAGTGAATGGACAGAGACTTGGAGAGAAAAGGAGTCCACAAGAAGACTTTTCCCCATCTCCCTTTACCCTGAACTTGGGGATACCTGCTGTGTGGTGCCAGAAGTCAGGGTTCAACACTCTGAACCTCTCAGGAGCTCAGGCCACCAAACCTGGGTTACCTAATTTGGGGGGGAAGAGTTTAGATAGCGAGGGATCTCCTTTTCCCTCTTCCCTCCTAACCCCAATCTACCAGCCATTTCAACCTTAGCCTTTATCCCTGTTGTTTAGAATAAACTTGTTAACAAACTTTGACTGACTCCAGACTGAGGGAAGGGCAGTTACAACTGAGGGAGGAGAAAGAAGTGATCTTGATTTAGATTTAGATTTAGATGATTTAGAAGGAGTGAACAGGCAGGCTTAGGGAGGACTGGAAGAGGGAAACAACAAACTCACATTCCTTCAGCCTCTAGGTCCAAAACCAACATCAACTTTTCCCCTTGTTCTAGCTTTGAGGGAGGGAAGACTCCATTCTCTCCCTCTCGATCTCCTCTCTCCCCACATTAAAAACAAACAAACAAACAAAAAAACATCTAGTGCTATTTGAGTGGGGCCCTTGCAAGAGAAAAAAAAATTAAGGATTGTTGGAGAGCCCAACAGTGGCCTTTTCTTCCTTTTTTTGTCTTACACTATTCATAATACTAGGTGACAAAATATATTCAGGTTTTTCTACTTCAGAAATCTACTTCAGATCAGTCTCCCTGATCCTTCTTTGCCTTCATGTCTACATTTGGGGACTACTCTTTCTTGCTTCATATTTTTCTGTCTGGTGACAGTCTCATCTCTCCTAGATATCTACCTTGTACCAATTTCTCTCTATTTGAATCAGCATGGGTCTATAGCAAATTCCACAAGGTTCAGTGGACTTTTACATGAATCATAGTCCATGCCTCACCATAGGATCTTTCTGTGTATTTTGTTTTTGTGTGTGTGTGTAATATTCACCTTCAACCCTCTGTAAATGTAAGTTGCCCCATTTTAAAAATCAAAAACGAAGAGGTAAATAGGGGGAAAATTCAACTATATAAATAATTTTAAAACTAAAAAAAGTTTAATTAGCATTAATCAACTCTATTTTATACCTTTTGATAAGGGAGAGCTTGCATAGTAGAAGAAAAAGGAGAGGGAAAGGAAAATAGACACTACTTAAAGAGAATAACATCAAGTATTTGAAATGACCCAATAACATGATCTGGTGTCATGTAGAAAAATACCGGTTATTTAGCTATTAATGATCTTTATTGTTCCTAAGAGATGAATGCCCATTGGGAATATTTCCTTGTCCAAAATATATATACATTTCACAGTAACCCAATATGGTGGAGAGAAGAGTAATTGTAATGCAAATGTGAGTTTTAGATATGCTAATGTCCATACTAAACTAGAATTGTTTGATAGGCAGAAGTACCAGATGAGGCCCAGATGTGTGAACTATATTGGGCAAGGATGAAAAGGAAAAGAGAGATTTAAAACAAATGGGAAAATTAGAAAGACAAGGATATCAAAGAGTAATCGGATCCATTTTAGAGTAACTAAGAATGAGAATATGATATGGGTTCATCAATTTTTCATATATTCACAGATTTAGAACATGAAGTGACCCTAGAGGCCACTGAATCTTACCTCCTAATTATATAAGTAAGGAAATTTAGGCCCAATATGGTTAAGTGAGTTTGCCTATGATCATCTAGCTAGGAAGTATCCAAGGTAAAATTTGAACCTAAAGCTTCTTTTTTTTTTACTTTCTTTTAAAAATTTTTTAAAATTTAATTAGTTAATTTAGAATATTTTTACGTAGTTACATGATTCATGTTCTTTCCCTCCTCTCCTTCCCTTCTACCCCCCATAGCCAACCACAATCCAAATGAGTTTTACAAATGTCATTGATCAAGACCTATTTCCATATTATTAATATTCACAATAGAGTGATCATTTAGAATCTACATCCCCAATCATATCCCCATTGAACCATGTGATCAAGGAAATGTATTTCTTCTGTGTTTCTTTTACCACATAAAGCCAGGGCTTCTTTATTACAAGTTCAGTATTCCATATTCAGGGTTGCAATAGAAGGCCCTAAGAAATAACATGAGGAAGAATAGAATCAGAAAAGCAGACTGGGATTGTAAGCCTAGAAAAGTGGGGAAAATTTTGTGTATATTTTTGATGAGTAGGAAACCAAGGAAATAATCTCATTGGCTGAAAACTCAGGGAGCTCACTGGCTTAGTACAGTGCTTGGCACCTCCAATATGATTATAGGGTCTTGGAGAATCCAGTCAGGGAGCACCCGGTTTTCCCAATGATTAGGGGACCCAGGGTAGAAATAGGTATTGCTTGGAACTAGGAATACAAACTATGCAATAACTAGGATGGGAAATTGAATGAAGATGACCTATTGGAAGAAAAGATGTCAAACAGAATCCAGAAGAAGGAGCAACCTCTAATTTGGAATTTTGTGGTATTATAAAGGGAGGATGAAGACCTGTCTCCACCTCAGGTCTATCATAAAAAGTGTAAAATAGCTCTAGGATTTAGTTCTGATTTAGCCAGATATTCACCTATCATTTGGATGTATTGTATTCCTTAAATATTCTTCCTTTTTGGGATTGGGTCCTTTCAGTCATGCCTGACTTTTTGTGACCCCAGTTTGAATTTTCTTGGCAAAGGTTTTACAGTAGTTTACCATTTCCTTCTCTAGCCCACATTCCAGATAAGGAAACTGAGGCAGAGGTAAGTGACTTGCCTAGATCACACAACTGTAAGTCTGTGGAGAACAGGCCAGATTTAAACTCATTTTCTTTTGACTCTAGCCTTGACTCTTTATCCACAATGCCACCTAACATTATAATCTCGAATAATAGACAAATTCACTTCCCATAAGCAGCCTGGAGAAATGCTTTTTAATAATGATTATTTAAAATAATATATTAATTTTTATTAATAATAATAATGAAAATTAGCATTTATATAGTGTTTTTAAAATTTTACATGTTATCTCATTTGATCCTTATAATAACCCTGGAGTATAGGGCTAGTATTATTCCCCATCTTACAAATGAGATAACTGAGCCAAAGAGAAGTTAAGTGATATCACACAGGATTACACAGCTAGTGTCTGAAGCTGGATGTGAGCTCCCATCTTTCTAATTTCTGTGAATGGTGTCATTTAACCAACTATTGTAATTATTAAACATACCAGACTTCAGTGGACCCTGATTAAAATCTGTCTATAATATCATTCTGCACAATTCTTTTCCTTTGTCATTTCATGTAGAAAATAGGTATCACCCTCTACCCCTACCTATTGACTAATACTACAGACCCAACCCAAAGATCCAAAAACACTTAAAAGTTCAACCTAATGATCTATACAAAGGGGGGGGGGGAGTGAAGTGTATAAACAATGTCTACTATCTTGTCCATTGAAATGGCTGTTCATAACATATATACTAGGAAAAACAACACTCCAGATGGAGAGTGAGCTGGTCTCAGAATTGCATAAAGAACAAATTAGTTCTTTTAGCATTTTACTGGTTATTTTAATAATAATTTGTGAATAGCAGAGCAGCATTTGGGCTGTCCATCTGTTACCTTCACTTTCACAATGTAACTGGGCCATCTTCTTTTTAACACTATATGATGATGCCTATAATTTTTGCAACCCAGTCATCATTGCTAATATGCTGCACCCTGAGCATTCCCCACTATGTGTCTTTTTATTGACTTGTGTATTACCTCAAAATTTGATTCTTCTGATTTGATTCCAAGTTATTATTTTGGGGGAGAATATAGAGGTAAGTATGGGCTTCAACAAGGACAGCAATGATAATCACAAAGAAAACAAACCATTAAGCATGAATAAACATTTAAATCTTATTTTATTATGTTTATTTATTATGTTACTATGGAGGCTTGAAGAATAAGCAAATCAGAGAAGAGAGAGAACTCCCACTGAAAGAAGATAGGGAAATTCCCTATTGTTTCAAGAAGTCCAACACTTTGAAAATTGAATTGATCCCAATGAGAAATAAAAAGGCTGTGTATAGCCAATACAATAAGCAATGGGGCAATTAGGTCAAAGCTGGTGACTGAAACTGTAATTATTGTTCAAAATGTTTCACAGTGGTAGATGGATTATCCACACTGAATTTTACTGGTTTTCTCTCAGACACAATGACTGATTCTCCCTTTCTCATCAGGAAGCATCTCATAACTACCAACAAAATAAGCAAAGACCAGCAATTGCTTCCAAAATAGGCATATCACATACCTTTGTAGTTTATAGAAAATATTCACAGCTTGTATCATTTAGAAAGAAATCTATAAACATTTATTTAAAAAAAACAATATTGGCTATAGGAGCATAAAGGGTGTTCCACAGATGTAATGAAAAACTTACTATTAATTTAGTCAATGATGAACAAGAAAATTGTTTTTTTTTAACATTATTTTATTTGGTCATTTTAATACATTGTTCATTAGAAACAGATCTTTTTTTTCCTCCCCCCAACCCCCCCCTTCCCTAGCCAACATGCAATTTGTCTGGGTATCACATGTGTCTTTGCTCTGAACCCATTTCCTTGTTGTTGGTATTTGCATTAGGGCACTCATTTAGCATCTCTCCTCGATCATGTCCCCTCAACCTCTGTAGTCAAGCAGTTGTTTTCCTTGGTGTTTTTACTCCCTCAGTTTGTCCTCTGCTTGAGGATAGTTGTTTTTTTTTTTCTCGTAGATCGCTACAGGTTGTTCAGGGACATTGTAAAGCCGTTACTGGAGAAGTCCATTATGTTCTCTTGTACCACAATGTGTCAGTCTCTATGTACAATGTTCTCCTGGTTCTGCTCCTCTTACTCTGCATCACTTCCTGGAGGTTGTTCCAGTCTCCATGGAATTCCTCTACTTTATTATTCCTTTGAGCACAATAGTATTCCATCACCAACATATACCACAATTTGTTCAGCCATTCTCCAATTGAGGGGCATCCCCTCATTTTCCAATTTTTGGGTACCACAAAGAGCGCAGCTATGAATATTCTTGCACAAGACTTTTTCCTTATTATCTCCTTGGGGTACAAATCCAGCAGTGCTATGGCTGAATTAAAGGGCACACATTCTTTTATTGCCCTTTGGCATAGTTCCAAATTGCCCTCCAGAATGGTTGGATCAATTCACAACTCCACCAGCAATGCATTAATGTTCCTACTTTGCCACATCCCCTCCAGCATTCATTACTTTCCTTTGCTGTCATGTTGAACAATCTGCTAGGTGTGAGGTGATACCTCAGAGTTGTTTTGATTTGCATCTCTCTGATTATAAGAGATCTAGAACACTTTTTCATGTGCCTATTAATAGTCTTGATTTCTTTAACTGAGAATTGCCTATTCATGTCCCTTGCCCATTTTTCAATTGGAGAATGGCTTGATTTTTTGTACAACTGGTTTAGCTCTTTATAGATTTGAGTAATTAGACCTTTGTCAGAGGTTTTTGTTATGAAAATTGTTTTCCAATTTGTTGCTTTCCTTCTAATTTTAGTTACATTGGTTTTGTTTGTACAAAAACTTTTTAATTTGATGTAGTCAAAATTATTTATTTTGCATTTTGTGACTCTTTCTAAGTCTGGCTTGGTTTTAAAATCTTTCCCTTCCCAAAGTTCTGACATGTATACTATTCTGTGTTCACTTAATTTACTTATAGTTTCCTTCTTTATGTTCATGTCATTCACCCATTCTGAGTTTATCTTTGTGTAGGGTGTGAGGTGTTGATCCAAACCTAATCTCTCCCACACTATCTTCAAATTTTCCGAGCAGTTTTATCAAATACTGGATTTTTGTCCGAAAAGCTGGGGTCTTTGGGTTTGTCAAAGACTTTCTTACTGAGGTCATTTACCCCAAGTCTATTCCACTGATCCTCCTTTCTGTCTCTTAGCCAGTACCAAATTGTTTTGATGACTGCTGCTTTGTCATATAGTTTGAGATCTGGGACTGCAAGGCCACCTTCCTTTGTATTTTTTTTTCATTATTTCCCTGGATATCCTTGATCCTTTATTCTTCCAAATTAACTTTGTTATGGTTTTCTCTAATTCAGTAAAATAGTTTTTTGGTAGTTCAATGGGTGTGGCACTAAATAGAAAGATAAGTTTGGGTAGGATGGTCATTTTTATTATGTTAGCTCATCCCACCCATTAACAATTAATGTTTTTCCAATTGTTTAGATCTAGTTTTAATTGTGTGGAGAGTGTTTTGTAGTTCTGTTCATATAGTTCCTGTGTTTGTCTCGGCAGATAGATTCCTAAGTATTTTATATTGTCTAGGATGATTTTAAATGGAATTTCTCTTTCTAATTCTTGCTGCTGAACTTGGTTGGAGATATACAGAAATGCTGATGACTTATGTGGGTTTATTTTGTATCCTGCAACTTTGCTAAAGTTGTTGATTATTTCGATTAGCTTTTTGGTTGAATCTCTAGGATTCTTTAAGTAGACCATCATGTCATCCGCAAAGAGTGATAACTTGGTCTCCTCATTGCCAATTTTAATGCCTTCAATTTCTTTTTCTTCTCTAATTGCTACTGATAGAGTTTCTAGTACAATATTAAATAATAAAGCTGATAATGGGCATCCTTGTTTGACTCCTGATCTTATTGGGAAGGCTTTTGAGTTTTTCCCCATTGCAGATGATGTTTGCTGATGGTATTAGGTATATATTGTTTATTATTTTTAGGAGAGGCCCTTCTATTCCTCTACTTTCTAGTGTTTTCAATAGGTATGGGTGTTGTATTTTGTCAAAGGCTTTTTCTGCATCTATTGAAATAATCATGTGATTTTTGTCGGTTTGCTTGTTTATATGGTCAATTATGTGGATGGTTTTCCTAATATTGAACCATCCTTGCATTCCTGGAATGAATCCTACCTGATCGTAGTGGATAACCCTTGTGATGACTTACTGGAGTCTTTTTGCTAGTATGCTATTTAAGATTTTTGCATCTATATTCATTAGGGAGATTGGTCTATAGTTTTCTTTCTCTGTTTTTAACCTGCCTGGTTTTGGGATCAGTACCATATTTGTGTCATAAAAAGAATTTGGTAGAACCCCTTCTTGGCTTGTTCTGTCAAATAGTTTGTATAGTATTGGGGTTAGCTGTTCTTTGAATGTTTGATAGAATTCATTTGTGAATCTGTCTGGACCTGGGGATTTTTTCTTAGGGAGTTCTTTGATGGCTTGTTCAATTTCTTTTTCTGATATAGGGTTGTTTAGGTCATTTATTTCTTCTTCTTTTAGTCTAGGCAATTTATATTTTTGTAGGTATTCATCCATATCACTTACATTGACATATTTTTTGCCATATAATTGGGCATAGTAGTTTTTAATGATTGCCTTGATTTCCTTTTCATTAGAGGTGGGGTTTTCCTTTTCATCTTGTATACTGTCAATTTGGTTTTTTTCTTTCCTTTTTTTAATTAGACTGACTAATTGTCAATTTCATTTGTTTTTTCAAAGTACCAGCTTCTAGTCTTATTTATTAAATCAATAGTTCTTTGACTTTCAATTTTATTAATTTCTCCTTTGATTTGTAAGATCTCTAATTTAGTCTTCATTTGAGGATTTTTCATTTGTTCACTTTCTAGTTTTTTATTTTGCATGCCCAATTCATTGACCTCTGCCCTTCTTAATTTGTTTATATATGTACTCAAGAATATAAATTTCCCCCTGAGTACTGCTTTGGCTGCATCCCGTAGGCTTTGAAAGGATGTCTCACCATTGTAATTTTCTTCAATGAAGTTATTAATTGTTTCTACGATTTGTTCTTTAACTAGATGGTTTTAGAGAATCATATTGTTTAATTTCCAATTAATTTTTGATTTATCTATCCATGTACCATTACTAATTATTATTTTTATTGAACTGTGGTCTGAGAAGGTTGCATTTATTATTTCTGCCCTTTTGCACTTTTTTGCAATGGTTTTGTGCCCTAGTACATGGTCAATTTTTGTGAATTTACCATGTACTGCTGAATAGAAGGTGTATTCCTTTTTGTCCCTATTTATTTTTCTCCATATATCTACTAGCTCTAATTTTTCTAAGATTTCATTTGCTTCTCTCACCTCTTTCTTATTTATTTTTTGATTTGATTTATCTAGTTCAGATAGGGGAAGGTTCAGATCTCCCACTAGTATAGTTTTTCTATCTATTTCATTCTTGAGCTCCTCTAGTTTCTCCTTTAAAAATTTGGATGCTCTGCCATTTGGTGCATACATATTGAGTACAGATATTTCCTCGTTGTCTATACTGCCTTTTATCAGGATGTACTTACCTTCCCTATCTCTTTTAATTAGATTTATTTTTAATTTGGCTTTGTCCGATATCATGATTGCTACTCCTGCCTTATTTTTATCATTTGATGCCCAATAGGTTTGGCTCCATCCTCTTACTTTCACCCTATGCGTATCTACCTTCCTCATGTGTGTTTCTTGCAGACAGCATTTGGTAGGGTTTTGGATTCTAATCCACTCTGCTATTCGCTTGCATTTTATGGGTGAGTTTATTCCATTCACATTCAGAGTTGTGATTACTAGCTGTGTATTTCCCAGCATTTGATTTCTATTCCTGGTCCTGCCTTTTCTTCTTTCACTATTTCCTTCTATACCAATATTTGTTTATAGTCAGCCCCCCTCCCCCATTCCCTCCCTTATTTTACTTCCCTTTCTACCCTCCTCCCTTCTTATTCCCTCCCATATTTTCCCCTGTAGTCTTTTTAAAATTTCCCCCCACCCTCTCCCTCCATTGTACTGCTTCCCTCCCCACCAGTCCATTTTTTACCCTTCTACTCCCCTATAGGGCACAAATCTATTCTCTTCCCCAATGGATTGGGTTGTTCTTTCCTCTTTGGGTCAGTTTCAAAGTATGTAAGAGTTAAGTATTTCCTGTCTCCAACCTCTTTACCCTTCCAGTGTATCGATGTTCTCCCCCCTCATGCCATGAGATTCTTTATGACATATAAATTTACCCCCATTTGTTTCTTTTCCCATTTCTTTTAGTCATAACCTCTTTTCTTTTTTAGCTCTAGTCATGTATATATATATATATATACATACATACACATATATATGTATTTATGTATGCATATATCTATATACCTATTTATGTCTTGTCCTTTCATCCTATACAGTTTGTCACTGTTCCCTCTGAGTGTAATTCTTCTAGCTGCTCAGGTGATAGCAACAGTTTTTAAGAGTTACCAATGACCTCTTTTCTTATAGGGATACATATCATTTTAACTTATTGAGTCTCTTATAAAATTTTTGTTGTTGTTTTGTTTGTTTTTTTCCCCTCTTTTTTAATTACCTTTTGATGATTCTCTTGAGTTCTGTGGTTGGACATCAAATTTTCTGTTCATGTCTGGTTTTTTATTTATGAATGCTTGGAACTCTTCTGTTGTATTGAATGACCATACTTTCCCCTGTAAGAAAATAGTCAGTTTTGAGGGGTATTTTATTCTTGGTTGTAGCCCTAGTTCCCTTGCTTTCTGGAATATCGTATTCCATGCCTTTTAGTCCTTCAGTGTGGATGCAGCCAGATCCTGTGTTAACCTCACCATGTTTCCATGGTATCTGAATGGCTTCTTCTTGGCAGCTTGTAATATCTTTTCTTTCATCTGATTGTTTTTAAATTTGGCTATAACATTTCTCGGTGTTGTCAGTTGGGGATTAAATACAGGGGTTGATCTTTGGATTCTTTCAATCTCCACTTTCCCCTCTTGTTCTAGGATCTCGGGACAGTTTTCCTGGATAATTTCCTCTAGTATTATGTCCAGGCTTTTTCTTTTGTCATGGTCTTCTGGTAGTCCAATTATTCTTAAATTGTCTCTTCTTGAAAGATTTTCTAAATCATCTGTTTTGTGAATGAGATGCTTCTCATTATCCTCAATTTTTTCATTCTTTTTGTTTTGTTTTATAGTGTCCTGCTGCCTTGTGTGGTCACTTGATTCTAGTTGTTGTATTCTGGTTCTTCAAGATTGGATTTCATCTCTGGCTTTTTGGTCATCTTTTTCCTTCTGGTCTGATTTTCTTTGAAGATCTTCTTTCATCCTCTTTACCTCGTCTTTCATCTACTTTGCCTCATCTTTCATTTCCTTTGCCTAATTCTCCAGCTGGTTGATTTTGGCTTTCAAGACACTATTTTCTTGTTTTAGTTCAAGTGCCTCTGTTTCCATATGACTTATCTTAATTTTTAAGTTCTTTTCCCAATTGTCTTCAGCCTCGCTTAGTTGTGTTTTGAGTTCTTCCACAGCCTGTATCCAATTTGCTGGGATTTTGATTTATCGTTTGCTGATCTCTCCCCCTCTGTTCCATTTGGTGAGTAATAGCTGTCTATTGTAGTTTCTTTCTTCTTTTTCTGTTGTTTGCTCAAATTCACCCCTTCTTTACTCTCTGTATTTTTCTTTGTTCTTGTTCGTCTCATTTTCTTTGTTTTTTGGGGACTTCTATCAGTCTCCCCTCTTGGAGCTTTAACAAAAGATTTCTTGGTGTTGTCTCTGGGGGAGGGTTGTTGGGGGTTTGAGCTTCCCTGTCCTCTGGAGGCTTTTGATTGGCTTAAAGTCCAGCAGTCAATGAGGATGGGTGGGGAGCCTGGGCTTCCCAGTGTTCTGAAGACTTTTGATGGGATTAGATTCAGCTGGTTCTTTCAGAAGACTCTTCTCTCTAAGGGGGGAGGGGTTGTGGCCTCCCTGGGCTCTGAGGGCTCCTGATGGGATTAGGCTCAGCTTGTTTGTACTGAATGAGCCCTAAAGCAAAAAACCTCCTCCTCCACAATCTGTGTTGAATGCCAGGAGACTGGCCCAGGTTGCTTTCAAGGTAAGCCCTTTACCGGCCCTGTTTCTGTTCTTTCAGAAGCTCTGAGGGCTCCTGAGGGCTGCTGATGGGATTGGGTTCAGCTGGTGCCCTAAAGCTGGGACCTCCTTTGAGACTCAGTTGGAAGGACCCAGCCAGGGTGCTACAGGCTTCCCCCTTCTGTCTATGTTTCCCTGCCATCTGTGTGGGGCATCCTAGAGACTGGCTCAGTTTGCTTTCAAGCCGAGTCCTTCAAAATAGCCAGCCCTGAGGCCCTTTTGACAACCCTGAAATTCCCACTGCTGCAGTGGGCTCAGCACTCTTGATTGGGGGGATGGGTCCTGGGACCTTCCTTCTGCCTGCCCCTTAGATCTGATTGATCTAGGGTTTTGGGTTTTGGGGGGGCTATACCTTTTGATCCAGGTCTGGGAGGAGGGTTCCCCGGGTCTGTCCTGTTGTTCAGCTTGAATTTTGGTGTCCTAGGAGCTCTCAGTTTGCGATCGGTAAGGAAGGGTTTCTGAGGTCTGAACTTTCGCAGCTTCTAAGCCGCCATCTTGACCAGAAGTCTGAACAAGAAAATTGTATAAGATATATATATACATATATATATATATATATATATATATTGATTTTACTGATTATTCCAAAGCTTTTGATTCACTTCCTTACTCATGTCTTATTGATGCTCAGGATCCAGTATATTAGCAATGACTGGGTTGCAAAAATTGTATGAAATAGAAGTATGTTTAGGGAGGAAGAACTCTAGAGTACTTTATGTTTTCAAGTAAGATGTTTCTTCAAAATTTAACACTAACATAATGATTTTAAGAACAATTGATACAAAATGTATCTTTTTTTTCTGGGAGATAGTTTGTCTACTTAGTTCTTTAAATCCTTTACCATCTTTCCTAAATGAAGCTAAGTATGGCTTTCAAAGCAATGATATAGTCTAATCCATTAAATTCTTGATATATACAGATGATATCAATTTATGTAGCTTTATTAATAATAAACCATAAATCAAGTCTTCATTTCTTGGAAACTTTCTGTGATTATATCAGTATATCAATTGGGATTGATAAATGTAACATTCTTAATAGATGTCAAGAAAAGATAGAGACTAGAGGCTTTAAGCTTGAATTGAGAGGTCAAATTGAACTAAGATATAAAAGAAACACTTACAACACATTCCACACATCATGGCACACAAATATAATCCCTGTTCCTGAGGATCCTGAGATTGATTGGTGGTTTGCTTCACCTTGTTAATCTTGAAATTTCTCAGACTTGTGAATGTTAAAAATTTCCACATTGAGGAATCCTCCATTGGAACAAATTCCCTACTGGAAACATTTCCCATTTTGATGTGAGAACTCACCAGGATCAGAAATGGGAGGACCTCTACTCCACCCGTACTTAAGACTGCTTTAGGGGAGAAAACTCCTTGCTAAACAATGAAAGTACTTGGATCCATGCTTATGATAAGGCAGGGAGTTCTTTGAGCCAGGCCTGTTTTTTAGAATTGATACAATGGGATTCTAGTTACCTAAAGGGGTTGGGCAAGTTTTCTCTTAATGAGATTAGTAGACTCAGCTGTGTTTTCTCTGGTTCAGACTTACTTTGGAGATTAGTCAACTTAGCTGGAATTCAGATGGGCTGTCTTTTAGAAAACATCTACAGTGATTGGTAGATGGAAGAACTTAGGGGAGGTGACATAGGAAAAAAAAACCCTATATAAGAAGAGGAATCTCTTGAGCAAAAATTCCTTGGATGCTTGGAGATCCTGAGAGCCTTGGAGATAGATCCTTGGATCCTTGGGGATAGATCTTTGGAGAGAGGCTTGGAGATAGGATCCTTGGAGATAGATCCTTGGAGAGAGGCTTGGAGATAGGATCTTTGGAGATAGATCCCTTTGGAGGAGGCCCTTTGAAGATCTCTTGAGAAGAAGTCCCTTGGGAGGCTGACTCTGGCTGGAACTCCCTCTGGGAAGACTCTGTTCCCCAGACATCCTTGCTTAAGACAAATCTTGTGGTGAGTGATAACTGACTGGTTTCTCTCTTAAGGCTTAGGCCTGGGTTGGCTAGGCCTGCCCTGGGCCAACCTATTCCTTTCTCATTAATTCCCTTTCTCTCTCCTTCTCTCTTTCTTTAATTCCTCATGGTATTATTAATTAAATTCTCTATAAAACCCAGTTGACTTGGGCATATTCATAATTTGGGAATATATTCCCTGGTGACCACCTTATATTTGATTTAAAAACCAAGACACTGTAGTGAAACATATTTTCAGCAGTCAAATTTACTCACCCTCTCTTATATCTATCATAATTTATATCTTCCACCATTTTAACTCACTACAATTTGTATCTATCAACCATTTTAATTATAACAATTTATGCCATACACTATTTTAATTATAACAGTTTATGGCCTTCCAACTATTTTAAATATTACAGTTTATGGCATCCCACTCTTTTAAATCTCACACCTTGAGAGTTCTGAGCTGCAGTTTAATTAAGTCAGTCACCAATATGAGGAACCCGTATTGGGAATGAGAATTAGGTAGTCTAAGGAAGGGAGAAAATTATGTAGATCAGAAATTATTGTTGTTCAGTTATTTTAGTCACATCCAACTCTTTGTGACCAACACTTGGGGTTTCTTGGCAAAGATAATGGAATGGTTTGCCATTTCCTTCTCTATCTCACTTACAGATGAGGAAACTGAGACAAATAGGTTTGAGGGTCTTGCCCAGGGTTGCACAGCTCCTAAATGTCTAAATCTGGATTTGAACTTAAGCCTCTCTGACTTGATTCACTGCTCCACCTATCTGCCCAAGTCAGAAATGGAAGAGGTCAAACTTTCCATTACCATCAGTAATAGATAGATAGATAGATACATACATACATACATATTATACTATATTATATATACTAATAGGGTAAGTCATGTGAGTTGCTGCTATATTTCCCACCTATATGAGTGAAGGACACTTAGAATAAACAATATTTTGTTGTCTTCTAGGCAATATATATATATATTAATATATTTTATTTGATCATTTCCAAGCATTATTCATTAAAGACATAGATCATTTTCTTTTCCTCCCCCCCACCCCCCATAGCCGATGCGTAAATCCACTGGGCATTACATGTTTTCTTGATTTGAACCCATTGCTTTGTTGATAATATTTGCATTAGAGTGTTCATTTAGAGTCTCTCCTCTGTCATGCCCCCTCAACCGCTGTATTCAGGCAGTTGCTTTTCCTCGGTGTTTCCACTCCCATAGTTTATCCTTTGCTTATGAATAGTGTTTTTTTCTCCTAGATCCCTGCAAATTGTTCAGAGACATTACACCGTCTAGGCAATATATATTAAGAATAGTTATCAAGGAGAAAACTTTGGCTGAACATATTAGTACATTTTTGGCATTCTGAAATTAAAGCTCATTGGGAATAACACATCTGAAGTAATTAACACCTATGCAAAACCAGTCTTAATATACACTTTGGGAAATAGACAATGGACCATAACAGATTTAGAAAAAAATACCAATAACAACTCATTCAATGTTAATGAAACAAAGGGATCATCACCATAAAGTAGCTTTAGAAAGATTGACATTTCTTTACCTAAAAGGGACAAGAAGATTCATTCTTAGAACACATGGTAAACTAATCAAAATCCTAGAGAAATACTTTTGGAAAAATAAGAAACCACTGAGAAATAATAAAGGTATATTACAGGTAGAGTCCCCTGGATTTGTTTAATGGACTCAAAAAGCTCTTCATTTCTTTCTCCCCTCAACTCACTCTCCAGTCTTCTCTACCTCTTTTCCAACAGTCTTCCTATCCTGGAGATTCTTCATCCAGGAAACCTATTCTCCTGATAGAAAAGTCCCTAGCTTGAACCACCATTTCTTGATGAGTTTCACCCGTGCTCATTTCGCTCATGTTCAGATCAATTTTCATAGTTCTCCACATCCTCACTAATGACCTCCCATCCTCTGGCTTACCCCTGCTTCCCTATTTCCCTTTAAGAATTTAATTCTCCTATTGACATATAGGCTTTTTGAGGGTAAGGACTTTTTATTCTTTGTATTTGTATTCCTAGTACTTAGCACAGTGCTTTCCATATTTTAAACACTTAATAAATTCTCTATCTTAGTGTTTTTATCTCTCTTTTTATCTATGACTCCCTCTTTGTATCTTCCTTTGTTATATTTTGTCTCTGCCTTTCTGTCTCTCTTTTCTACATATAAACATGCCCAGATACCATCCTCATGAAGTCAGGCAACAATATACTGGCAGAAAAATGCTGAACAAATTATTGAGTAAATGCCAGGGTTTATGATGGCAATTTTTGACCAGATCATTACTATCATAAATTATAAAAGTTATCATTAAGGAAGTTGGATATAGGAAAATGGTTGAAACTATAACATAGAAATTTATCACATTCCAAACACTCCACAAGACATGCCCTAGTGTCTAGAATTATATATCAGAGATTCGCTATGTCAACATGGAATCTAGCAGCCCCCAAACTTATAGCCTAGAAAGATTAAATGAACCCCAGTTTACTTAGCTTAAGGGTGAAGGCTCCTGGTTTGACCTTGTCACTGGGGAGTTCCTCCCCTATGAAAGGCTTACTTCACTGCCTCTCAGACTAACAACAGACTTTAAGATGTTGAGTATCTCTTTTAACCCAAAGGTTTCTCCCCTTAGGCCAAAGTCCTTTACCAAGGTGGCTCAGCCTTTGGCTGGGTCTTTCCCTTTTGTGTCCATTGTAAAGTATCAGTCCCTCCCTGTTGTTCCTGTCTGGAACTCCTCATTTTCTTTATTACCATTGTAAAGTCAATCAACTGTCCCCCTCATCCTTAGCCCCCATGTTTCACCTAGAAACGTTATTTAAACTCCCCAATTTTAATGGCTCCTTGGAGTCATCATTTGGTACGGTGGCACTCCCAGGGATAATATCCCCAGAGTCCAGGGTTTATACACTGTAAAAGTTGTGGCACCAGACTCTGAGTAAAGAATCAAATACTGGACTTATCCCTATCCTGATTAAAGATTTGGTTTTTCTGACTATTTGATATTTCTGTGTTATTTCCAAGTTAACAAGAATTATTCAAGGACAGATGACAAAAATCCCCATACAAGTACAAGGATCAAAGCATGTTGAGGCCTCAACAAATAAACGTCCTTGGGCCTGTACAATTGTACAAACTGAACTATATTACACATAATCATCCAGATGTAACATTGATCCATTAAAACTTTGGAATAATCTTTTAAAATAGAGTACTCAAAATCTGTGTTTCAAAGAACAAAAAACTTTCAAAATATAGAGACCTACCAGAAGAAATAAAAATCATTTGGGAACATAATGAGATATATATCATCGTTGCCATTTTGTTAGCTACTGGAACTTTCCCAAGAATGCTTTCAGTAAGCCTATAGTAGATGAGTTTATAGCTTAATACTTTTTATTCAGTTACAAAAAACTGTTATTTTACCCACTAGTGCAACAGTTCACAGAGCATTAAATATAAAAATATAACATGGTGGGAATTTACACCAAGACCTTGCCTCTCTGAACTCCATTGAACAAGATGAGAATAATTATTTTTTATTACTATTAATAATAATGATGATGACAAACTGGTTAAAAACTTAAAGAAATTCTTTGGGAACAAGCATCATTTTTTCCCCAGAGAAATGATAAAGGTTGACAATGTTCCAATACCAGGGGATTTCTTAAATGTAACTGAAATTTACCTCCAGGTGGGTCTGATAAAATGCCTAAGAATCTAGGTAGAATAGTAAAGGCCCACCCTTAGTGACATCCACTTGAACTCAACAACATGTCGACAAAGAATTATAGAACAAATGGCTGAGTCATTTGGACTCATCTCTGGGAAATGGAAAAGTGGTATATCAGAACCTGGTTATTGTCACTGGAAACTATAGGATTATCCTTATAGAGCCCAGACTGTGTTCACTGCAAAAAAATCAAGAAAATGATAGATACTGTGTAACATATCACCACAGGCTATGAAAAATTAATGCTTACTGAATGCCTAGCAAGACATGACCTAGTGGGAAGAATTCTTCCCTCCTTGAACCAGTTCACATGAGAGTGAAGTTCAAGTATTGCCTGTTCTCCCATTATCTTCTCTCTACTGTTTAAACTCCTTATATACCACATTTATGTGAAAAATTTTTTTTTCCATTCTGTCTCTCCCTTCATTCTCTCTCTCTCTCTCTCTCTCTCTCTCTCTCTCTCTTTTTAACTCTTCAACTCTTTTAAAATTATCACAACATAATGGAGTTCCACCCATGCCCCATATTTAGACAAAATTCCTTTAATAGACCTGGTGATGATCTAATTCTGAAATATAATTCTGATATATCATCTTCCCATATATATTTCTCTTCACTCTTGTGTTTGAATGAATTTTGAAAGTGACTCTCTTCTTTTCATCAGGAATGCTGGGAAATTTTCTATTTCTTTAAACATACTATTGGATTATACTCAGTTTTTCTGGGTAGATTATTGTTGATAGAAATCCTAGTTCTTTTGTCTTCTGGAGCATCATATTTCAAGTCTTCTACTCCTGTATATCAATAACTGCTAAATCTTATGTGATCCTGATTATGGTTCCAAAATATTTGAATTCTTTTTTTGGGACTGCTTGCAAAATTTTCTCTTTGACTTGAGGGTACTGGATTTAGGCCTTCTGAGTGTTTTCCTTTGAGGATTTCTTTTTATAGATGACCAGGGATTCTTTCAATTCTACTTTGACCTCTGGTTCTAAGATATCTAGTTTCCCCTTTTAACTTCTTAAAATATTATTTCTAGGCTTTTTTAAAATGTATGGATTTTAGATAATCCAATGATTCTTAAATCATTTCTTCAATCTATATTCCAAGTGAATTGTTTTTCTTGTTAGATTTTATTTTTATTCTTTTTTATTTTTATTTTATTTTTTCTATTTTTTATTCTATTTTTTCTATTTACATTTTATTCTATTTTTTCAGTTATTTATTTTATCATTTTTTGATGTCCTGAATAATAATTAGCTTCCATTTGGACAATTCTTATTTTTAAGAAGTAATTTTCATTGGTTTTCTTAAAATTTTTTTTTACCAAATTGTTAATTTATGTCATATTTTCTTACATAGTTCTAATTTACCCCCATTTTATCCCCTAACACTCTTATTTGATTTTTAAAATAATATTTTTTTCTTTTTATCTCTAATTCTTCTAGGAATTTTTGTTGAACTTTGGTGTAATCTCTATTTTTCTTTCAGGATTTTTTAAGGCTTGTAAATATTTTCATGTCATTGTTTTATTCTTCCCTTTTTGGACTTCTCTGTTAACATAGTAGCTTTAGATGGCCAGTTATGTTTTTGTTTGTTTGTTTACTCATGTTTCCAACTATTTTCTTCTCAACTTTGGACTTTATATTACCATTAGGCCCTGGGCACATCTATGTCTGGGGTAAGCCTCTCTGTCTTCTGTGTCCTTCTGCTACTTTCCTAACACAGTCTGAGGGCCTGTAAGACTTTGCTGCTTCCAAAGAACTGTGATTGGGGAGGATGCTTTTTTACTGCTTTTCCTGGTCTATATATTCCTGACCTGATCTGGGAATATTGGCTTATGGGTGCTTGAGTTTCTGTAGATTTCTACTGGAATCAGTCACTTAACCCACTTTTATAGGTTTTAAAATGTTATAGGTTCAGAGGCACTGAACTATTGCTTATTCCTTCATTTTGGTCTCTTTGCTAGATTTATTTCAATGTATGCTTATGTGTGGGACTAAAAGTTAGAACTGAATCCCATAAGCTCTTTTGGTAAAGACAACACACACACACACACACACACACACACACACACACACACACACACACACACACACACAAAACAACATTCTGGAACTTGTCCTTACTCCTTACACAAATAAGATCTCTCCTCCCTTTTAATTGTGACAACTCATCTTTACCTAGAATTATGACCTGAAAATTAGGTATGGGCAACAGAGCTACCTAATAGCACCTGATCCTGCACCTAGAGTTAGTAAAAAGACTCCTTAGAATTTCTTTTTTACCATGTGTCCAGTCCTTTTACTGCCCCTGGATATTTGACTGCTCTCTACTGACACTTCTGCTGTACTACACTTTTGGCCAACATCCTCTCCAGTGTCTACAGGACTCTCTGCTGTTTTAAGCTTCCCTGGGCTAAAAAAAATAACCCATTGTAACTTTTTCTTGGTTTTCTCAATTGAAATTCAGCTGGATGCTCTTAAATTTTTTTAAATACTTTTTCCCCAATTCAATGTAATAATGATTTTTAACATGTATTTTCTGAAATTATAAGATCCAAATTTTCTCCTCTTTCCCTCCTGCCACTCTCCTTGAGATGGTAAGCACTTTGATCTGGTTCATAAAGATACTATTATGGAAAAAAATTTTCTATATTGGTCATATTATAAGAGAATACTCATGAAACTTAAAGCTCCCCTCCAACACACACACACACACACACACACACACACACACACACTCAAATAAAGTGAAAAACCACTTGTTTCAATCTTCTATTTCATTAAATGATCATTTCCCCCCCAAAAGAATACACTCAATTTTGATAGGTAGATAATTGTTGATTGTAAACCTAGCTCCTTTTTCTTACAGCACATCAAATTCCAAGCCCTATGATCCTGTAATGAAGAAGCTGCTAAGACTTATGTAATTCTGTCTATGACTTCATAATATTTGAATTTTTTTAATGGCTAATTCCAGTATTTTCTCCTTGGTCTTGGAGCTCTGGAATTTGGGTATAATATTCCTGGATGATTTCTTTTGGGAATTCCTTTCAAGAGGTGATCAGTTGATTCTTTCAATTTCTATGTTGCCCTCTTGTTCAATAAAATCATAACCATTATTGATAATTTCTTCTAATATGATATTTAGACTTTTTTTTAATCGTGGCTTTCAGGTAGCCCAATAGTTCTTGAATTATCTCTCCTGGATCTATTTTCCAGTTCAGTTGTTTTTTCAACGATTTTCCTTTTTTTTTTCATTCTTTTGATTTCAATTGTTTCTTCATGCCTCAGGAAGTCATTAGCTTCTACATGCTCAATTCTAATTTTTAAACATTTATTTTCTTCAATGATCTTTTGAATTTCCCTTTCCATTTCACCAATTTTACTTTTTAAAAAAATACTTCATTGGATTTTTATGCCTCCTTTTTCCATTTGGTCATTTTTGCTTTTGTAGTTATTTTCTCCTAATATTACTGTTTTTCCCCTCATTTTTATTCTTCCTCTTGTATTTGATTTTTGAAATACTTTTTGAACTTTTCTAGAGCCTGAGGCAAGTTTCCATTTTTCTCTGAAGTTTTTTTGTGTAGCTGCTTGGATAATATTGTCTCCTTTTGAATTTTAGTCTTGGCTTCATAATAATTTTCTGTGATTAAATTTTTAATTTTATGTTTTCTCATTTTCCTTTTTCTTCACCTTTAAGCATAAATTCGATTCCCTAGGTATAGGGGGAAATCTCTAACCTTTATTATTTTCTTTCTAATCCCCTCAGCTCTAGTCCTGGGTTTCTGCTAGTTTCAGTCCTTCTAAAACTGTATGATGACCTGTGGGCTGCTTCCTTCAGGGCCTGCTGTTGGCTTGCAAGATCAGGTGCAATGTGGTACTGTCTGGGCTCAAAATACTTGAGGACTCACCACTGGCTTGTACTAGCACTAGGGGCCCACTGTAACAGTTAAAATTAATTTTACACTACTACAGGCTTGCACTCTGGGCTTACACTGTCCAGGTACACTGTGACTTGCCTTTTATTGCAGCTTAGGGTCTCAGTGGGTGTTTGTTCTTGTGCTCTGAACTTATGGGATGTGAGGATGCTCTGCTGTTGGCTTAGTCAGGGTCTTGGACTCTCATTACTGACCTGAAGCCAGATTTAGAACCTCAAGCAGTAATGGTGGGCCTTTCTATTTACCTGGACTGGGCTCCTTGGTGCAGTCTTGTTTCACACTTCACATTCCTCTCACACCAGTAAAACATACTTCCAAGTTGTCTTCTGCAGGAAAATTGCATTACCCCACTCCTTTGTCCATTTTGCCACTATAGTATTCATTTTGAAACTTTATTTTAAAGTTAGTTGAAGAGGATTTTCAGAGGCATTTGAGCTTTCATTTCTCTACTTTTCCATCTTGGCTTCTCTTACAAGTCTAATGTTCTTTGTCAGTCATCTTACTTCTCTATATATTTCATAGCAACCTCATGTTAGGGTTGCCAATAGTAGATTTATTAATATACAATTCATTTAGCCTCTTATTATGCCAATAAAATGGATATGTAATGGAAGTTGAGGGTGGAGAGACATGATAGATGTTTTCAAATCCTTTTGGGGCTGCCATATGGACGAGAGGGTTAGACTTATTATGTTTGGACCTAGGGACCAGAATGAAGAGCAATGAGTATAAGTCTCAGAGAGCTGAACGCAAGCTTGAGAAATAGAATGAATCCAAGCTTCCAACAATTAGAAGTATCCAAAAGTTCAATGGCTTGCCTTGAGATGTTGTGGATTCCCTATCACTTGAAATATTCAAAAAGACTAAAGGATTTAATGAATAATTTTTGGGGGATGATTAAGTTGGATTAGATGATATTACTTCTAAATCTAAGATTCTGTGATTCTCTAACATATACCCTACAACCTTGCTTTTTTCACATTAGCTGAGAAAGTGCTCTGAAGAGTTATAAGTGCTATAAAGATTTAATAAGAGGATCTAAAAATGGCTACAAATTCCTAAGTAGAACAAGTTGTATCACACATTGGTCTCAAACTAAAATTGTTTAGAGCTAATAGCATGGATCTATTTCAACTAAGACTTCCTAAATCTGTATTTCCCTTCACAATGAATCAGATTAGATATTTCTCTAAACAAAGTGATGAAGGACTTTCAGACAGACTGGGACTTGAGATTCCCTCATCTAATTTAGAGAAAGGTTAGTGGAATGAATGCTGGTCAAGAATTCAGGAGACTCAGACTGTGCCATTAACTAATTATGTAGCGTTGGACAAATTCCTCTGTAAAGGACCTTGGTTTCCTCTTTTAAAAAAAGTTCAGACTAGTTGATCTAGACAATGTCCCTCCTTTTTCCAGCATTCTCTAACTCCAAATGAATAATATTGATCTTTTCAACTTTCTTTGACAAGACCCTCAATTCACAAAGGATCTGTATAGTCTACTTTGTAAGCCAGAGTAAGTGCTTAGGTAGAAGAGGGGAATTAATGGGCCTAAAATGTTGAAGACATAGAAATACTCTTGCTGTTATTTTTTTTATTGACAGGTATAACTCTGATTTTAAAAGCTTTTTGGTTTCAATTTTTTTTTCCTCTCAGAAGTGGAGTAGGCAATTGACAAATAGTAGATGAACTGAAAGGGGTGGAGGTGAGATCATCATTACAGGAATATATACACTTACACAAAGTCACATGTAACCTATATTTTGGGAACTGAATGCTCCTCAGATAGGCTGTTTTGGGGGCCATGGTCCTGAACTTTATAACCATTAATAGCACAGATGCCTAAATTGCAGGGTTGCACAATTCAGCCCTAACCATAGGGTCTATCCTTGGCAATAAAGCATCAGCTTTTAAATCTGCTGTTTTATTTCTTCAAGGAAAGCTTCTTGAAAGCTAGAAAAAAATGGCCTCATTTACAGGCAATTGGAGAAGAAAAGCTTTACCTTAAAATCATCCCCTGATGAATGTGCCAGAGCTTCTGGGGACCCAGAATAATTTTTCTTGGCCCATACTCTTGGACAGAGTGGCCCTTCAGCAAAAGTATGAAATAGGAAAATCTATGTCCTTTCCTCTTCTCTCTTCTCTTTTCCTCTCCCCTCCTCTCCTCCCCCTTCCCTTCTTTCTTCTCTCCTCTCCTCTTCCCTCATCTCCTCCTCCCTTCTTTCTTCTCTCCTCTCCTTTTTTATCTTTCTCTTATTTTTTTCTCTTTCTTTCTCTATATCTCACTTCAGCAAAACCTTCTTGCAAATGTCATCCTTAAAGATCTAAAAAATTCTACAATGCTCACATGTAGTATTTATGCTTTAAGCATTTAGGATCAATTGATAGGAGGTATTTTGGAAGCACAGGTATATTTCACATCCTGTTAACAGCTATCTACTCTCTGCCTATGTAGGACATGGACCATGCTCCTCATTTTCTCCATATTTCATGTTGTTCCTGCCCCCACCCCAGTCACTCTTCACTTCTTAATAGTCTAACAGGTAAAGCCACTTCTACAAATATGGCTGAGAAAATGTCCAAGATACCAGATCAATGTATATATACCTGTATATGAATACCTGTATATATATATATATATATATATATATATATAGTTTACCATGCCAGAAAAATGACAACAAAACAATAAAAGCTATAATATAGTACTCTTTCCCTCTTTCCCTCTCTCCCCTCTGTATATGTGTGTGTGTGTGTGTGTGTGTGTGTGTGTGTGTGTGTGTGTGTGTGTATAATTTGGGTATAAGTGTGCTTGACTGAAGTCTATGTTTCCTTCAGTGTGGAGAATTCTTAGTATAAAATCTATCTCTAGTGATATATAGTAGTGGCTAGAATTTAGGACTTGGAATCAATAAGATTTGGGTTCAAAGTCCATCTCTGACACTTACTAGGTGTTTGAACATGGGCAAATCACATTACCCTCTAGATATTATTACTCATCTATAAAATAAAGTTAAACTAGACTGCATCTGAGTTCCCTTCCATCTTGAAAACTATGATCCTCTGGATTTGTCTGAACCTTAAATACTCAGTGAGTTTCCAGGTATACTGAAAAGCTAATTGCTTCTTCTTCATGCTCATTTAGCTAGGGTGCATTACAGGCAGCTATTTACCACATGCCCTTCTAACTCTAAGACTCCCCCCTCTTTGTCTAAATCATGTTATCCCTGTTTATCAATGAAGGCAACTAAATCTCAGGAGAGATTATGATTTACTCGGTTTTTGTTGTTGTCATCAAGTCTTTCAGTTGTATGTGACTCTTCTTGATCATAATTATCCATGAGGTTTTCTTGGCAAGGATACTGGAGTGGTTTGCCATTTCCTTCTCCAGTGGATCCCTTTTTCAGGCAATTGGAGGTTAAGTGACTTTTCCAAGGTCACATAACTACAAAATGTCTGAGGCCAGATTTGAACTCATCTTCCTGAGTTCTAACCCAACACTCCTATGCCTACAGAGGTTAAGTGACTAATCCAAAGTCATACAGTGAGGAAGTATCTTGAGGCTGGATTTGAATATAGGCCTTTCTGGCCCCAGGCCAGTGCTCTATCCACTGAGCAAAAATATAGTTGCCTCATTGTGGTGCAGGTGGTAATGCTAATACATCCATTAATTGCTCCACAGCCTTTTAATTTGTTTTGAATTAGACTACTTGACTTAGTTTAATTAGGAAGACATTTTTGATTAGTGTGAAGAAAGTGGATTTGGAGATAGAATATCTGATTTGTAGAACTGGTTTGTCTATCTCTAGAGACAAATTACTTTACCTCTCTGACTCAGTTTTCCTTATCTGTAAAACAGGAAAAATAAATCTCACCTCTCTTACAGGGCTAGTGTTAGGGAAATATTTTGTAAATAACAAAGTGCTAGACAAAATAATTGGCAAGGATTTATTAAGCTCCTACTATGTGCCAGTCACTATGGTAGGTGTTGGGGATTGAAATGAAAAACAACAACAACAACAACAAGGAAGTTCCTGACTCAATGGGGGAAGAGATTGAGTTTTGTAGCTGAGTCCTAGCCTTATGTGATGTACCCTATCACACAGAATGATTCCTGAAGAAGAGAGTTTTGGTGTAGTCAATGACAGGAATCATGAGTGGAGTCATTGGGCAGTCAATTATCATATCCTTTCCCAAATCAATAATAGTATAGAAACTATTGAAACCCACCTCAGTGAGAAAGTCAAAGGGAAATCAATGATAAAATTGATTTGGCTTCTATTCCCAGAGCAGGAGTAGGAAATGGTGATTGGAAAGGTGAAAATCATGGTTGGGGTAGTACAAACATGGTGGCAAGACAGACAGTGAAATACCAGTGTTGGGTAAGCTCTAGTGTCCTTATAGAGGATAGAATAGAGAGTGAGCTAGTATTCACTGGTGGCATTATGGGTATTGGCAGCATAGGAGCATCCCCTAATCAGGACAGCATTGAATGTTCCTGATTGAAATAGAACTTCCTGAATACCTGAAGTCTAACAATCATAGTGCCCTATTCTCAGCTTTAATAAATGAATGGAATAAATCACTCTCCAGTCCAATAAGCTACTTAATATAACAAAATAAATGAAGGGAGTGAGCTCTTACTCATCCACTTCATCACAATCAATAAAACCCAATATTAATAGTGATTTATGTGCATGATGCCCATATTCTTATTATTAGCTATCTTCTGCAAGTGACATGACTTTAGCTCAAGCTCTGACAGTGAAAATATCAACAAGAAGCAAAGGAGTCTAGATATGGGAGCTCAACTTTAAAAACAGTCCCAAATATTAAATACATTTTTAGCACTCTTGGTATTCATTTGGTTCCCTACCTCATTTATTAAAGAGATTGATGCCCATTGGATAAATCCTTCAACCTCTTTGGGTCTGTTTTCCTACTTGTAAAATGAGGGGGTTGAACTGGATCATCTCTGAAGAACCTTTTGGTTCTAAATCTAAGATCCTATGACCCCATACCTAACTATGGATAAAGGCCAGTAGGGATAGGCACTGAACCTATGATTTCATTGTATAGAGAACTCTCAGATGAGAAGTTCCTTTGCTAATATAGGTCAGCAACTTTTCTACACCTCAGAGTCTCAGACAGTTGTCTAAATTAGAGCTCTCAAAGTTTGAGTGGCTGGTCCAGAGTCATAAAGACAGTTTGTGTTATAAGTGGGTCTTGAACTCTCTCTATTCACTACTTGTATTACTTCCCTACGTGTGCCTATATGATGCCCAAATGAGTAATTTTATAAGGTAAAGATGTTGCTCTGTGTCAAACTAAGATTGACACTTTGAAGAGACAACTTGAAAAGTCATTAAATACATTCAGTTGAAATTAAGCTGAGGTTGTCATGATAGCCATTGAGATTCAAAAGGGCAGCTAGAGAAGGCAGATGGAAACCAAGTAACCTCAAAATAAGATTATGCAAAGGAGAAAGTCATTGAAGGAGCATGATCTAAAGTGAGACTTTACCTCAGTGGTACAGGAATTTGCTACAGAAATCCGCCTCAGTGAAAAATTCAAAAGGAGAGACATGTTGTAGAAAAAGAAAGTTTTAAATTGGTCTTTCAATTTCTCTTTGTGCAAGGTACTGGGGGAAAATAATAGCATGTTATTTTATAAGACATATAAATAAGACATGGTTCTTGACATCTAGAATCTTAAGCTTACAGTTTAACAAAAGAAAAAGATATGTTAAAATACAGTTCAAGAATGTATATGAAAAGTTTTTCTTTGGGCAGAAAGCAATTTCATAGCATATCTCTGTAAACCACAGAGACTAGGTGGGCAGAGCACTTCCAGATTTCATGACTCTCAGCAGATTTCTGAGCAGAAATCTCAATCTAGAATTAATGGTGTTTGACTATTTAAAAATCAGGAGCAAATAGGTCATGTGAAAGAGAGTTAGGGCAAAGCCAATTTCTAAAAGCACATTATTTTTATGTAGGCTGAACTTTTTTAACTCCACTTTATATTTTGGGGTTATTTTGAAATGAGGATATTGACTAATGAAAGCTCAAGCCTTAGACTACATGTAATATCAGCTTACTGCCAATTCACATGGAGATGTGTTGAGCTTGCTTCTGAAAGTATGTGATGTTGTACACAGTCATAGCAATAAAGTATAATGATCAACTGTGAATGACTTAACTATTATCATCAATGCAAAGATCTAGGACAACTCCAAGGGACTTATAATGAAAAGATTATGCACTACCATAGAAGAAATTGATGAAGTTTGAATGCAAATTGAAGCATTTCATTCTACACTTTAGTTCCTCCATGAATTTTTCTCTAGTGTAAGCAATATGTGTCTTCTTTTAGAACATGATGAACGTGGAAGTATGTATTGCATAATAATGTATGTACAATCTGTATGGGGAAGGAGTAGAAAAGAGGGATTGAATATGGATTGCAAAATGTCAGAAAAAATTGTTTACATGTTCTGACATGTAACTGGGAAAAACAAAATAAAAAACAAAAGAAAGTTTATGATAAAGAGACCTATTCCCCCTGCTTCATACTAGGCACAGGTATTCTGCGACTATTTCCTGTTGACCTACTTCATGGTGACAGAAAGCCTTTTAATTCATTGTTAAGCTAAAATTGAGTGTATATACAAAAGTTACAAAAAGATGACATTTCTCTTCCCCAGAGGTTTTCCAGTGAAGAAGAAATATTGTAAACCTCTTAATGAAGGAGTTTCATCCACCATTTTGCTATGTTACCAAAGCCACATGTGTTCTTCTTCTTTTCTTATGTTTCTTCTTCCCTAATTTTAGATGAATGCGGATTACATCATGACCCTATGAGCTTCAAAAGGTTGAGAGAACCACCACAGAGCAAAATATCCTGGAAGATACACTAATAGCACCTGGAGAAGGAAAATCCTGAGGAACAACCTTCTTGATTTATTCCAGCAGGAAAACTAAGCTGTAATAGAGACTAATGGTTTCATGTACAATCTTTATTTTCCTATTTTTACTTACATATGGACATGACCATATTTGTTGTTGCTTACAGTCATAATAAAATAAAATTTAAAGATAATGAATTTTAGAAAAGGACTGAATGTCCTTTGATGACTCATCATTAGCACATAGTGTCTTCATGCTGGATTTGGAGACATAGTAACTGAAAATGGCCCTGTATGACATTTGATGAATCATTTCTCCTCCTCTGGATCTCTTTTGTAAAATGAGGAGACTGATTAGATGACTTCTGATGTTCCTTCTAGTCCAAAAGCCTAAAGTTCTATTAAAAAGCTTGTGATTTGTGAGACAGGAGGAAATGTAGATGCAAGATGGATAGTAAATTGGCTTCTGAGTCATAAAGAAATTCTTGCTCTGATATATATATACTATGAGACACTAGCCAAGTAAATTAATCTTTTAGAGTCCTAGTCAACTCTTTTTGCCAATAAGCAGGGAGGTGGAAGAGTGGATAGAACACTGGACCAGGATGACCTGAGCCCAATATGGCCTTTGATATTCATTAATTGTGTGATGCTGACCAAGTCTTGTTACTTTTGCTTTGGTTTTCTTAACTGTAAAATGGGGACAACAATGATACACTTTTAAATTTAATCTGCATCATTAACAATTTCTGAATCACTTTATTTCAACTTATCAATATATTAAGACATTTGAAAACACAATATGCAACACTTGTGAACTTCCCCCTCTACAAGGGGGTGGGGTGGAAGTGTCTTGTTATATCTCTTCTACTGAGCATTCCTTTTCTTGACTTTTATTATCATCTTAAAGGTAGACTGTGTTCTCAGGGTAGAGGGGCATTCTCTTATATTTCAGCTTTTCTTTGCTGCTACCTTCAGCTCTAGTTCTGAGTTTCTAGAAATTTCAGTTTTTTTTCAATATGGTATAATGGCCTTTGGACAAGGAGTTCTGAAAGCTACCTGCTACCACTGATTCAGGCTTTCCCAGTCTTGCAGAGTTTAGAACACTGTGAGCTACCTTGTGGTTCAATCCTCACCTGGGGCTTGAACAGGGTCTCTGGGCCTCACCCTGGGCTTATAGTGGGCAGGTGCACCATCAATACTCTAGCACTGGTGCTCAGGACCTCATTGCAGGGCAGGGCAGGGCAGGGCAGGGACTCTATACCTTAATTTGGGCTTGCATTAGACAGGCACACTTCAGACAGGCTTGCATTAGGGCTTGGGGCCTCAACATAGACTTGAACTACATCTTGAAATTCAAGGAGGAGCATGGGTACTCTACTGTTAGATTAAGCAAGTTCTTAGAGTTTTAAAGTTGGCTTTGGCCCAAGTCAAGAACCCAGAGCAGTAGAGATAGGGAGGAAAGGCTTGCTGTTGGGTTATGTTGATATTCCTTGGTGCGGCCTTGTTGTGGGTCCTCTATGGCTTTGCTGCTGGTGTTGGATAACCTTGCCATGGGCCATGTGCTCCCCTCTCACCCCAGAGAACCAGACCCTCTTTGCATATCTTCTAAGTTATTTTCTACAGGATAATTGCCTCACTCTATCTCATTGTTCATTCTGTCCCTCCAATATTCATTATGAAGTGTTATTTTAAGGTTGGTTGGAGAGGATCCTTAGAAAAATTTGAGGTTTCCTTACCTCTCCTCCTCCATCTTGGCTCTGCCCCCTCTGATTCATTTTTAAAAATCTAGATAATCAACAAAACAATAAATCAAGCTCTGATTTGTAACTTTTTATGATTTTTAATTTCAAGTTTGTTCCAACCCATTTGTTTATGACATGATTTTAGCAGACTGATCGTGTCATCCTCCTTCTAGCACCCAATAAACTTCAGTGGATCCTTTTCACCTTCAGGATAAAATATAAATCCCAGAGTCAGATCGCTAGTAATGATAATAACAACAATAGGAAACATTTATATATCATGTAATAAATGGTAGTTTTCAGGATTACAATAAAGGTTTGGAGTCTGCAAGTAATTTATAGAAAAGAATCTGAATGTGGAGGAGAGTAGGAACTTGGTTGGACTGGCACCTACTCCCCTTTCACCTTCCCCTGATGAGGCTATTGATAACTGCAGCACAGGTAATGAGGGGTTCCCTGATGAGAAAGGGGTGATGGAGAGTTAAAGGAAGATCTCTCTTACAAAATAAACCCAGGGGTAACCCCAGTTTCCCCAGCATGGAGAAGATCTGGTGATAAGTCTAACTGGAGGCTTTGCCTCAGATACCTTCCCAAGTTTCAAACCAAAGTACTTGACAGAATCTGACTGCGGTTTAGATGTTTAATGATATAACTAAAGGCAGGTTGGGATATGGAAAGAGGGACTTGGTATCCCTACTTATTTTCTACCTCAGTCCTGGATTTCATGGCCCTGATCCCAGCTAATTTCCCAATTTATCTAATATTTATCTAGCCTAAATAAATAATAGAGCAGGTGCAAGAGAGCTGGAGGAAAAGGGGAGTTGGACTCACCTCATCAGTGAATCCATGGTTTCTTCTGGGTTTGAAGGATCTGATCCTTTGTAGGGACATTGTTTGAGGTGTCAGACTGATGATAGCTTTGCAGAAGAAACCTGAAAGTTGAAGCAGAATAAATATTCTTCTGGCTCTTGGTGAGGCCCTCAGCTAGAAACTTATGTCCTGCTTGGTCAAGGTCCCAGCACAAAAAGCCCAGAATTCCATTTGGATCTTTCTCAGGTCACTTTTTCTTTCCCAGCATGCTTTGCTCTCCAACCGATGTTTTTGCTGCTCAAGCCTCTCTGCAAATCTCCAATTTCCTCTCTTGCACCCATCATTACAATCACTTACAATGTGCCAAGCACTGCGCTAGGTGATTTGCAATAATTAGCTCATTTGATCCTCACAGTAACTCTGAGTTATACATGCTATTATTATTCTCATTTTATTGATGAGGAAACTGGGGCAAACAAGTTAAGTGACTTTCCTAGAGTCACAGAGATAGTAAATGTCTAAGTCCAGATCTGAAATCAGGACTTCCTGATTACAGGACAAGTGCTTAATTTACTGTAACACCTTGATGCTTATGGACTGGAGGCTTGATGTACCTCATGGATAGATTCTTGATTAGTCTTTTTAATGCAGATTCTCATGAGTATTTATCAATACTCTGGGCTTTCTTAGCATTGGTTTGTAGGATCTCTTAACGAATGCATTTTTGCTCATCGTGTTTATTCTTTTAAACCTTAATTACTGGGCTTTATGCCAGGGGAACTCACAGCTTCTCAGTAATGATCACCATGCTAATTGTCCATGGCTAGGTCACAAGGCTCCTATGAGGCAGAAACGTGAGATGTAGTAGTGTGTGTTTGTGTTGGATTAGACCTCTGATTTCACCAATATAGGGGACTTCCAGGGAGGAAATTTCTTCTACTAATGAATATTGATAACTTAGAGTCTTAGAGAATAGCCTGAGGTCCTGAAAAATTAGAGAACTTTCCCAGGTCACATGACCCTTATGTTTCAGAGCCATGATTTAACTCAGGTTTTACAAACTTTGAGACTAACTCTCACTGTGCCATGTTGTCTGTATTACAATGAAAAATCTTAAACAATGACCAAATTTTGCAACTTTTTGTACCTTCTGTAGGTTTTACTTTTTTACTTGGATTGTAATTTGAGATCATATTGGTTTTTCTTACTGCAGTAAAATCAGAAAGAAAATGGATTAATCTTGGGTGACCTAGTCTCTCAGTGAGTTGAATGACCAAACTGGGAGCCTCACCCCATTTGGGGGCCAGATTTGGTATTAGGTTTCAAGGAGGATATTGTTCTTCTTCCTAACTTTCTTTTAGGATAGCCCTTATAGAGGGCATTTTGTGTTTCTTTAAACAAAAGGTAATAGAGTTACACTAACATCTTTCTTTTTTAAAAAATGTATTTAGAATATTTTCCATGGTTACATGATTCATGTTTTTTCTCGTCCTTTTCCCTCTCCCTCTCCTGGAGCTGACAAGCAATTCCACTGGGTTATACATGTATTGTTGTTCAAAACCTATTTCCATGTTATTCATATTTGCAGTAGAGTGATCCTTTAACATCAAAACCTCAATCAGATCCCCAGCAAACCATGTGATTGATCATATGTTTTCCTCCTGCATTTCTGTTCCCACAGTTCTTTCTATGGATGTGGATAGTGTTCTTTCTCATAAATTCCTCTGGATTGCCCTGGATCATTGCATATCTACTAGTAGAAAAGTTTGTTACATTGATTGTGCCACAGTGTATCTGTCTCTGTGTACAATGTTCTCCTGGCTCTGATCCTTTCACTTTTCATCAATTTCTGGAGATTTTTCTGGTTAACATAGAAATTCTTCAGTTCATTATTCCTTTTAGCACAATAGTATTCCATCATAATTGGATACCACAATTTGTTCAGCCATTCCCCAATCAATGGATACTCTCTCATTTCCCAATTTTTTGTCACCATAAAGAGCATGGCTATAAATATTTTTCCTTATTGTCTCTTTGAGGTACAAACCAATCAGTGGATCAAAGGGCAGGCATTCTTTTAAAGCCTTTTGGGCATAGTTCCAAATTGCCCTCCAGAATAGTTAGATAAATTCACAACTCCACCAGCAGTTTATTAGTGTCCCAATTTTGCCTCATCCCTCCAACATTTATCACTTTTCTTTGGTGTCATATTGGCCAATCTGTTAGGTATGAGGTGGTACCTCAGAGTTATTTTTAATGTGCATTTCTTTAATCAGAATGGATTTAGAACACTTTTTCATGTGCTTTTTAATAGTTTTGATTTCATCATGTGAAAACTGCCTATTCATATCCCTTGACTATTTTTCAATTGGGGAATGACTTGATTTTTTTGTAAATTTGACTTAGTTCCTTATATATTGGGGAAATAAAACCTTTGTCAAAGTTTTGTTATAAAAATGTTCTCCCAGTTTGTTGCTTTCCTTCTAATTTTGTTTGCATTCGGTTTGTTTGTATAAAACCTTTTTAATTTGATATAATCAGTCATTCTTTTTACATTTTGTAATGTTCTCTGTCTCTTGGTTGGTCTTAAATTATTTCCTTTCCCACACATCTGACAGCTTTATTATTCTATGTTCACCTAATTTATATATGATTTCACTCTTTATTTTTAAGTCATTTACTCATTTTGAATTTATCTTGGTATAGGGTGTAAGATTTTCTAAGCTTAATTTCTCCCATACTCTTTTCCAATTCTCCCAGCAGTTTTTGTCAAATAGTGAGTTCTTGTCCCCAGTGTTGGAGTCTTTGGGTTTATCAAACACTATCTTACTAAGGTCATTTACTCCTACTCTTTTCCATTGATCCACCCTTCTGTCTCTTGGTGAGTACCATATTGTTTGATGACCACTGCTTTATATAGTACAGTTTAAGATCTGGTACTGATAGGTCTCCATCCTTCACATTTTTTTTCATTATTTCCCTTGATATTCTTGATCTTATATTCTTCCATGTGAGCTTTGCTATCATTTCTTCTTCTAATTCTATAAAAAAGTTTTTTTTTTGTAGTTTAATAGGTATGGCATTAAATGAGTAGATTAATTTGGGTAGGATTGTCATTTTTATTGTTTAGATCTAGTTTTAATTATGTGAAAAATGTTTTATAGTTGTCTTCATATAATTCCTGTGTTTGTCTTTGCAGATGGATTCCTGAATATTTTATATTGTCTAGAGTGATTTTAAATAGAGTTATTCTTTCTAACTCCTGCTGCCGAATTTTCTTGGTAATACATAGAAATATTGATGATATATGTGGATTCATCTCATACCCTGCAAATTTGCTATAGATATTAATTATTTCCACTAGCTTTTTAGTTGATTTTCTAGGATTCTTTAAGTATACCATCACATCATCTCCAAAGAGTGATAGTTTAGTCTTCTCATTGCCCATTTTAATACCTTCAATTTCTTTTTCTTCTCTAATTGCTACTACTAGTGTTTCTAGTACAATATTAAATAATAGAGATGATAATGGGCATCCTGACTTCTCTCCTGATCTTATTGGGAAGGTTGCTAATTTGTTCTTATTGCAGATGATACTTGCTGATGGTTTTTAATATGTACTGTTTATTATTTTGAGGAATGGCCCTTCTATTCCTATGCTTTTTAGTGTTTTCAATAGGAATGAGTGTTGTATTTTGTCAAAGGCTTTTTCTATATCTATTGAAATAATCATGTAATTTCTGCTGATTTTGGTTATTGATATGGTAAATTATGTGGAAAGTTTTCCTAATATTAAGCCATCCATGTATTCTTGGTATAAATCCCACCTAATCATAGTGAATAATACTTGTGATCCACTTGCTGGAGTCTTTTTGCTAGTATTCTATTGACAATTTTTGCATCTATATTCATTAAGTGTATTGTTCTGTATTTTTCTTTCTCTATTTTTGGTCGACCTGGTTTTGGAATCAGTACCATATTTCTGTCATAAAAGGAATTTGGTAAAACTCCTTGCTTCTTTTGTCAAATAATTTATATAGAATTGGGATTAGTTCTTCTGTAAATGTTTGATAGAATTTACTTGTGAATCCTGCTGGCCCTGGGGATTTTTCTTAGGAAGTTTCTTGATGACTTATTCAAATTCTTTTTCTGAGATGGTATTATTTAAGTATTCTATTTCTTCTTTTGTTTTTTAAAGTAATTTATTTAGTCAATTGAGAACATTATTCCTTGGTTACAAGAGTCATATTGTTTCTCTCCCTCCCCTTCCCCACAGTTCCCATAGCCAATGCTCAATTTCACTGAGCATGTGTCCTTGATCAGAACCTATTTCCATGTTTCTGGTGTCTGCATTAGGATGTTCATTTAGAGTCTATATCCCCAGCCATATCCCCTCGACCCATATATTCAAGCAGTTGTTTTTCTTCATTTTTTCTACTCCCACAGTTTTTCCTCTGAATGTGGATAGTGTTTTTACTCTTAGATCCCTCCAAGTTGTTCAGGATCACTGCATTGCCACTAATGGAGAAGTCCATTACATTCAATTGTACCAGTATATCTATCAGTCTCTGTGTACAATGCTCTCTTGGTTCTGCTACTTTCCTTCTGTATCAATTCCTGGAGGTCATTCCAGGCCCCATGGAATTTCTCCAATTTATTATTCTTTTGAGCACAGTAGTATTCCATCACCAACATATACCACAATTTGTTTAGCCATTCCCCAATTGAAGGGCATCCCCTCATTTTCCAATTTTTTGCCATCACAAAGAGCACAGTTATGAATATTCTTGTACAAGACTTTTTTTCTTATTATATCTTTGGGGTACAAACCCAGCAGTATTATGGCTGGGTCAAAGGGCAGACAGTCTTTTAGCACCCTTTGGACATAGTTCCAAATTGTCCTGCAGAATGGTTGGATCAGTTCACAACTCCACCAGCAATGCATTAAAGTCCCCACGTTGCCACATCTCCTCCAGCATTCATTACTTTCCATTGCTGTCATGTTAGCCAATCTGCTAGGTGTGAGGTGATATCTCAGAGTTGTTTTGATTTGTATCTCCCTGATTATAAGAGATTTAGAACACTTCTTTATGTGCTTATTAATAGTTTTGATTTCTTTAACTGAAAGTTGCCTATTCATGTACCTTATCCATTTATCAGTTGGAGAATGGTTTGATTTTTTGTACAATTTGTACAATCTTTATAAATTTGATTAATTAGACCTTTGTCAGAGGTATTTGTTATGAAGATTGTTCCCCAATTAGTTACTTCCCTTCAAATTTTGGTGGCTTTGGTTTTGTTTGTACAAACAAAACCTTTTAATTTGATGTAATCAAAATTATTGATTTTACATTTTGTAATTTTTTTCTAGCTCTTCCTTAGTTTTAAAGTCTTTCCTTTCCCAAAGGTCTGACATGTATACTATTAGTGTTCACCTAATTTGCTCATAGTTTCCTTCTTTATATTCAAGTCATTCACCCATTGTTAGTTCATCTTGGTTTAGGGTGTGTGATGTTGATCCAAACTTAATCTCTCCCATACTGTCTTCCAATTTTCCAAGCAGTTTTTTATCAAATAGTGGATTTTGGTCCCAAAAGCTGGTATCTTTGGGCTTATCATACACTGTCTTGCTGAGGTCACTTAACACAATTCTGTTCCACTAATCCTCCTTTCTGTCTCTTAGCCAGTATCAAATTGCTTTAAAGTGCTTTAAAGTGTAGTTTGACATCTGGGACTGCAAGTCCTCCTTCCTTTGCATTTTTCTCATGATTTCCCTGGATATCCTTTATCTTTTGTCCTTCCAAATGAACTTTGTTATGTTTTTTTCTAATTCAGTAAAGAGGTTTTTTGGTAGTTCAATGTGTGTGTTACTAAATAAGTAAATTAATTTGGGCAGGATTGTTATTTTTATTATGTTAGCTCATCCTACCCATGAGCCTTTGATACTTTTTCCAATTGCTCAGATCTAGTTTTAATTGTGTGGAGAGTGTTTTGTAGTTGTGTTCATATAGTTCCTGTGTTTGTCTTAACAGATATATTCCTAAGTATTTTATATAGCCTAGGGTGATTTTAAATGGAATTTCTCTTCTAATTTTTGATGCTGAAATGGGTTGCAGATATTTAGAAATGCTGATGACTTATGCGGGTTTATTTTGTATCCTGCAACTTTGATAAAGTTGTTGATTATTTTGACTAGCTTTTTGGTTGATTCTCTAGGATTCTTCAAGTAGAGCATCATATCACCTGCAAAGAGTGATAATTTGTTCTCCTCATTGCCTGTTTTAATACTTTCAATTTCTTTTTCTTCTCTAATTGCTACAGTGAGTGTTGCTAGTACAATGGTAAATAATAGAGTTGACAATGGACATCCTTGTTTCACTCCTGATCTTATTGGGAAGGCTTCAAATTTGTTCCCATTGCAGATGTTTGCTGATGATTTTAGATACATACTGTTTATTATTTTTAGAAAAGGCCCTTCTAATCCTATGCTTTCTAGTGTTTTTAATAGGAATGAGTGTTGGATGTTGTCAAAGGCTTTTTCAGCATCTATTGAGATCATCATGTGATTTCTGTTGGTTTGATTGTTAATATGGTCAATTATGTGGATGGTTTTCCTAATATTTAAACATCCTTACATTCCTGGTATGAATCCTACCTGGTCATAGTGAATAACCCCTGTGATCACTTGCTGCAGTCTTTTTGCTAGTATCCTATTTTTGCATCTATATTTATTAAGGAGATTGGTCTATAGTTTTCTTTCTCTGTTTATGACCTGCCTGTCTTTATAATCAGTACCATATCTGTGTCATAAAATAAATTTAGTAGAATTCCTTCTTTGCTTATTCTGTCAAATAGTTTGTATAATGGTTCTTTGAATGTTTGATGGAATTCATTTGTGAATCCATCTGGATCTGGGGATTTTTTTCTTAGGGGGTTCTTTGATGGCTTGTTCAATTTCTTTTTCTGATATGGGGTTGTTTAGGTAGTCTATTTCTTCCTCTGTTAGTCTAGGCAATTCATATTTTTGTAATTATCCATCCATATCACCTAGATTGCCATATTTATTGCCATATAATTGTGCATAATAATTTTTAATGATTGCCTTAATTTCCTCTTCATTAGAAGTGAGGTCTCCTTTTTCATCTTGGATATTGTCTATTTGGTTTTCTTCTTTCTTTTTTTAATCAGACTGACCAGTACTTTGTCTATTTTAATTTTTTTTAAAGTACCAGCTTCTAGTCTTATTTATTAAATCAATAGTTCTTTGACTTTCAATTTTATTAATTTATCCTTTGATTTTTAAGATCTCTAATTTAGTCTTCATCTGAGGATTTTTAATAGTTCATTTTCTAGTTTCTTAACTTGCATGTATACCCAATTCATTGACCTATGCCCTCTGTAATTTCTTAATATATGAACTCAAGGATATGCATTTTTCCCCTGAGTACTGCTTTGGATGTATTCCATAGATTTTGAAAGGATGTCTCATCATTGTCATTTTCTTTAATGAAGTTATTAATTATTTCTATGATTTGTTCTTTAACCAACCTATTTTGGAGAATCTTATTGTTTAGTTTCCAAATAATTTTTGATTTGCTGCTCCATGTATCCTTACTAATTATTATTTTCATTGCATTCTGATCTGAGAAGGTTGCATTTATTATTTCTGCTCTTTTGCTCTTTTTTGCAATGTTTTTATGCCCTAATACATGGTCAGTCTTTGTGAATGTACCATGTACTGCTGAAAAGGTGTATTCCTTTTTGTCCCTATTTATTTTTCTTCACATATCTACTAACTCTAATTTTTCTAAGATTTCATTCATTTCTCTTACCTCTTTCTTATTTATTTTTTGGTTTGATTTATCTAGTTCAGATAGAGGAAGGATCAGGTCTCCCACTAGTATAGGTTTTGTATCTATTTCATCCTTGAGTTCCTCTAGTTTCTCCTTTAGAAATTTGCTTTCTATGCCATTTGGTGCATACATGTTGAGTAGTGATATTTTCTCATCGTCTATATTGCCTTTTATCAGGATATAATTACCTTCCCTATCTCTTTTAACTAGATTTATTTTTACTTGGCTTTGTCAGATATCATGATTGTGACTCCTGACTTCTTTCTATCAGTTGATGCCCAATAGATTTAGCTCCATCCTCTTACTTTTACCATATGTGTGTCTACTTTCTTGATGTGTGTTTCTTGTAGATAGCATATGGTAGGGTTTTGGTTTCTAATCCACTCTACTATTCACTTGTGTTTTATAGGTTAGTTCATTCCATTCACATTCAGAGTTATGATTACCAGCTGTATTTCCCAGCATTTTGATTTCCACTCCTAGTCCTGCCTTTTCTTCTTTCACTATTTCCGTCTACACCAATGTGTGTTTTTAATCAGTCTCCCTAATTCGCACTTATTTTATTTTCCTTTCTACTCATTTCCCTTCTTATTTCCCTCTTATTTCCTTTACAGTCTTTTTTACTACCCCTCTCCCTCCCTTTTACTGCTTTTCTCCCCACCAGTCCATTTTTTACTCTTTTACTTCCCTATAGTGTGCAAATTAATTCTTTGCCCCAATGGATTTGATTGTTCTTCCCTCTTTGAGTGAATTTCAATGCATGTAAGAGTTGAGTATTTCTTATCTACAACCTCTTTACACTTCCAGTATATTGATGTTCTCTCCCCTCCCACCATAAGTTTCTTTGTGACATATTTTTGTTTCTTTTCCTATTTCTTTTAGCATTAACCTCTTTTTAGCTCTAGTTTTGTGTATATATATATACATATATATGTATTTATGCATACATATATCTATATACCTATTTATGTCTTGTCATTTCATCCTATATAGTTTGTCACTGTTCCCTCTAAGTGTAATTCTTCTAGCTACCCAGGTGATAATAACAATTTTAAGAGTTACCAATGACCTCTTTTCTTATAGGGATACATATCAATTTAACTTATTGGGTCTCTTAAAAGAAGGTTTTTTTATTTTGGTTTTGTGGGGGGGGGTTGGTTTTGTTTTTCTTTTTTAATGACCTTTTTTCATTCTCTTGAATTCTTTGCTTGGGCATCAAACTTTCTGTTCAGGTCTGGTCTTTTCTTTACATATGCTTAGAATCTTTCTATTTGTTAAATGACCATACTTTCCCCTGTAAAAATATATTCAGTTTTGCTGAGTAATTGCTTCTTGGTTGTAGACCTAGTTCTCTAACTTTCCAGAATATCATATTCCATGTCTCTCAGTCCTTCAATGTAAATGCAGCCAGATCCTGTGTTATACTCACTGTGGTTCCATGGTATCTGAATGACTTTTTCTTAGCAGCTTGTAATATTTTTTCTTTGGTCTGATAGTTCTTGAATTTGACTATAATTCCTGGGTGTTGTCAGTTGGGGATTAAGTACAGGAGGTGATCTGTGGGTTCTTTCAATCTCCACTTTTCCCTCTTGTTCTAGAATATCAGGACATTTTTCTTGGATAATTTCCTGTAGTATGATGTCTTTGCATTTTCTTTTGTCATGGTTTTCTGATAAACCAATGATTCTCAAGTTGTCTCTCCTGGAACAATTTTCTAAATGGTGTGTTTTGTGAATGAGGTGCCTCATATTTTCCTCATTTTTTTCATTCTTTTGATTTTCTTTTATAGTATCCTTTTGCCTTGTGAAGTCACTTGTTTCTAGTTGTATTCTGGTTCTTAAAGACTGGATTTCATCCCTGAATTTTTGTTCATCCACCCTCTCCTTCTGGTCTGATTTTCTTTGGAGGTGTTCTTTCATCTTCTTTGCCTCATCTTTCATCTCATTTGCCTCATTTTCAAGCTGGTTGATTTTGGCTTTCAAGATAATATTTTCTTCTTTTAGTTCAAGTGTCTCTGTTTCCAGATGACTTATCTTAGTTTTTAAGTTATTTTCTCAGTTGTCTTCATCCTCTCTTATTTGTGTTTTGCATTGTATTTTGAGTTCTTCCAGAGCCTATATCCAATTCGCTAGGTTTTCTTTTTTGTTTTTGTTTTGCTTGGTGTTCCCTGATCTTTCTTTGTTCTGTTTGCTCCTTATTCATTGCCTGTATATAAGCTGTCAATTGTATTTTTTTCTGTTGTTTGCTCATATTTACCCCCTACTTTACCCCCTGCAGTTGCCTGAGTTCTTGCTCCTCTCATTTTTCTATGATTTGGATTTTCATTTCTGCCTTCACCCTTTGAGCTTCATCAGTAAATCTCTCAGTGCAGTCTGTGGGGGAGGGGTGTTGGAGCTTGAGCATCCCTGCCCTCTGAAGACTTGATGGGATTGGGTTGCTAGACATGCCCTGATGCCAAAATCTCAGGAAGGGGGAGTGCAATATGGAGTTTCTGTGCTGATGCAACTAGGGTTCTCACTTTGTGCTCTGAGTTTCTTCACTAACGGTTTCCCCACTGCCTGTGTTGCCTGTGTTGGACTCTCTGAGCCTGGCACAGCTTTGCCTGCAAGGTACTCCCTCCAGACCTGTGCTTTTGCACTCCCAGAGGCTCCAGCTGTCCAGCTGCTATTGGAGGCTTAGTACTCCAGGTGGGGGAGGGGCCCTGGGACCTTCCTTCCCCTTAAACCAGAGTGTTCTTGAATTTCAGCTTTTGCGGGTGTACCTTTTATGTTGAGTCCAGCAGGAGGTTTCCTTGACTCTGCTTGTTGTAAGGTTTGATTTTCAGTCCCTTAGGAGCATTTAGTTTGTAATTGGCAAGGAAGGGTTTTCAGAGTTCTGAACTTTCACTGCCTCTATGCTGCCATCTTGACTCTGCCTCCCCTATTTCTTCTTTTGTTAATCAAGGTTATTTATATTTTTGTAAATATTTACCTATTTCACCTAGATTTTCATATTCATTGTCATATAATTGGGTAAAATAGTTTTTTTTTTTTTGGTACTAACCTTAATTTCCTCTTCATTAGAAGTGAGATCACCCTTTTCATCTTTGATACTGTTAATTTGTTTTTCTTCTCTCCATTTTTTATTGACCAGTACTTTGTCTATTTTATTTGTTTTTTCAAAGTACCAGCTTCTAGTCTTGTTTATTAATTCAATAGTTGCAATTTGATTAATTTTAACTTTAATTTTTAGGATTTCCAATTTAGTTTTTTTCAATTTGTTCTTTTTAAAATTTTTTTTAAAGTTGCAAGTCCAATTCATTGTACTGTTCCCTCTCAATTTTGTTGCTATATGCACTCAATTATATAAAATTTCACCTGAGTATAGCTTTGGTTATATTTCTTAGGTTTTGATATGTTGTCTCCTCATTGTCATTCTTTTTAATGAAGTCTGTAATTGTTTGTATGATTTCTTCTTTGACCCACTAGTTTTGAAGAATTAGATTATTCAGTTTCCAATTAATTTTAAATTTGGCTTTCCTTGGACTCAGCCAATTGCAATGAGAGTTAAGTTTAGGCATTGCCCTTCACTACTCTTATCCTCCCCTCTCTGAAATGATTTTTCTTGCCTCTTTATGTTATATAATTTACCTCATTGTATCTCTCAATTCCTTTTTTTTCAGTGCCTTGATTTGATTGTTTTTTAAAATATCATTGATATGTATACATATATCATACATACATATCATTCCATATCATCACATTTACTTATATATCATAAAATTATATATCATCATATGCATCATATCATCATAATCAGCTTACTTCTCTACCCTCTTTCTGAGTAAATTCCTTCTATCTTCTCTACTATTAAGAGTAATTTTTTGAGAATTATAGAAATCTTTTTCCATGGAGACATATAAACATTTTGACTTTAATGAGTACCTTAAATTTTCTCTTTCTTATTTTTCCCTTTTGGGATTCCCTTGTGTCTCATATTTGGACTTCAAATTTTTTGTTTAGGTCTGGCTTATTTCTCAAGAATGCTTGGAATTCTTTGTTTTATTGAATGTCCATTTTCCCCCTGAAAGAATATATTCACTTTTGCTGGATAGGTGACTCTGGGTTGTACACCCAAATCTTTTGCCTTATAGAATATCATATTTCATGACTTTCAATGTTTTAATATAGAAGCTGCTAGGTCCTGTGTGATCCTGATTATAGCTCCAAGGTAATTTGAATGGTTTCTTTCTGGCTGTTTAAAGTATCTTCTCCTTGGCTTGGTAGCTCTTGAATTTGCTATTATATTCCTGGAAGTTGTCTTGTTTACAGTAGAATTAGCTATGTAGGTCCAGTGATAGAGACAACACCACATGAGTAGAAATAGATAGGAATAGAGCTACATTAAAAAGAAATGATTACTTAATTTTTGGCCATTGGGACTGGATTGGAGAGGAAATCTCTCACCTGGAAGTTTCTTTTAATGAATAATTCTTGCTAACTATACTGCTGGAGAAATAAAAGTACTCTAACAATATATATGTATGTATGTATGTATATATATATATATATGTAACAAATTTTAAAATTGTATATCTCTAAATGATTATTCTAACTTGTACTTTCTGAATTTTGATGCTCTGGGCATATATCTGCTTATTCCACTCTAGTTATGTCTCTGTTAACTGTGCTGTTAAATTCCCTAAGGTCCTTGGCACAAGAGGCTCAGGAATGACTAAATCATCAAAAGTGGAGCTTGTCAGGGCTGGTTTTTGTGTCCTTTAAATAAACCCTGAACCATTCCTGATATGAATCAAAGAGATTAGCTTGATGGCAATTTGTGTGAAAAAGTTTTGGGGGTGGGGTGGATATTTAACCACAAGTTCCACAAAAATGCACAGTGTGAAATTTCTGCCAAAGTAGATAATGCAAATTTGGATTCGATAAAATTAATGGAAGTATAGTTTCTTGATCATTGGACAAAATAACCCTACTCCATCTTATTTATTCTGTATTTGAAAAGTGATGATAGCTAGTACATGCCAAGTACCTCAGCTGATCAAAGCAAGTGAATGCATTATCATATCTTCTTCGGGATAACATTGCTTACCATTTTCATTAACAATGTTGTCTTTATTACATGTGTAAACTTGGACAAGTCAAACTGAGCATTTTCTCAGGGCCTCATTGTCCTCTTCTATAAAATGAAGTATTGAGGAATGGATAAACACTTTGAAGTTCCTTCCAGCCCAAAATCTAAATCTTCTTTGAAGCACAGAAACCACACTTATTTGAGCACCATGTTTTGCCTTTTGTACCATGTTTTGAAAAGGACATTGGCAAAGCAAAGTCAAGTGCAATGAAAGTGAAAAGGAGAGTAAAGGGCATAGAAAAAATGTTATGAGAAAAGTTAGAGTGGGTGGGAGCATCTAATCTGAAGAACATAAGACTAAATCACCTTTGAATAGTTCTAGAGTTGTAATGTGTAAAAAAGGAATAGATAGTTTTTATGGCTTGTGAGGTATAAAATTAGTCAAAATTTTGACATAAAATACTTTAAAAATACAATTAGGATTGGCCAATAATTGAATATTCTGTCATACTAAAGTGGTAGAGGGTGGGGAAGAATGGAGATAGTAAGATGAGATAAGGCAACAATGCTGGAAGTTAGAGAAAGTAGAGACAAATAAACCTGGAAAAATATACTATAACTAGGCTATGAATGGCATTTTAATTTCAAGGTAAGTAGTTTGGTAGTCAACATAGTATTTATTACACAGGGAAAAAAATCTATGAAGTAAGAGAACTTACATTTTGCATATGTTACTTGCACACCTGGGATAAAATATTTAGCTTCCTGAACCCTCAGTTTTCTTATCTCTAAAATGAAGGTATTGAAATATATTCTCTCTGAGATTTCTTCCAGTTCTAGATTAATCATTTTAGTTTGTAGTTTTTCATATAGGCAATAGGGAAGACATCAAAAAGCTTTTGAATAATAGAGTGACATAGTCAGTCTTGTGACTTAAGAAAATTATTTTGTTTATTCTGTGAAGGATAGTTTGGAGTGGAAAGAAACTAGAGATAAAGAAGCCTGTTGGGAAGTTAATTCAACAATATCAACAAAAGGTAATAAAGACTGAATTAGGATGGTGACAACATGGATAAAAAAGAAGTGATAGATGTGAGAAAGAGTCTGAATGTAGAATCACCAGCACTTGGCAACTCTCCAGATATAGAAAATAAGAATAAAATAAAACATGACTTATGCATTGATGATAGAAGCCAGAAATACTGATGAGTCACCTAGGTGGTATAGTGTTGAATCTGAGGAATGGGCTTGGGGTTAGAAAGACTTGAGTTTAAATCTAGTCTATGACACAAGTTATATGATGTTGGGTAAGACACCTAAGCTTTGTTTGTTTCAATTTCTTTGTGGATCAAATGAGATAATATTTGTAACAGCACTTTGCACAGTGCCTATCATTGTATAAGCGGGGGATAAGGAATGAAAGTTTGACAGGTAACTGAGACGGAGGGAACATATAAAGAGGAACACCATTTCCCTCCCAGGCAGAGCTGTCTAGAGAAAATGGAGTTGGATCTGACCAGAGCTGAAGGGTGAGAAAATCCCCTTCAATCCCTGTTCCTATTTTCTTCTTTTTCTGATTGCATCTATGATCCCTTTAGTTCATTGAAGATATCTGGTTTCTTGGTAAGTTGAAATATGTATTTATTAGAGGAGGAGTTTGGTATAATAGGTTAGGAAAGAGGGAACAGGAAGTCCCTGAACTATTTTCCTCCTATACTTTATTCAGGGGTATTCAGGGGTTTGAAGCTCAAGTCTAGGGATTAAGTCCCCGACTATCTTAGTATCTTTGTATGTTCAAGATGATGTATTTCTTGGCACAGACATATAGCTTTGAAGGAAATCTTTCGATGGATAGTGTTACAAGGGAATCACTTTAAAAGACTGATATATATTAATTTAAGGTCGCCAAGGAATCAGCTATGTAATTCCTAAATGAAAAACTCAAGTCAGCAGTCAGCCTTTTTTGGAGTTTAATTACAATAGGAGTAAGAAAGGAATTAGAGATAGAGAGAGAGAAAAAGGGAGAGAAGGGAATAGGGCTTAAATACCCCTTCTGTTTAGGCTGGGCCAAAAGGCCCAAGCCCTTAGATAGCTGGGGCAAAGAAAAGGAGATCAGTCCCTATTACTCACGTGTCCAAAATGGAGAAACAGTCTCAGAGGCCCCCACCTTCAGCTTCCTTCAGAGCAAGCCTTCTCAGAGCCCAGGAACCACACCGACCAAAACCTCAACCCCTCCCTGAGTCTTCAGACCCCCTATCTTTAAGGAAACCATCCAAGTTCCCTCCCCTCAGTTCTCCCATCTACCAATCCCTGTTCATCAATTTCCCTGTGCCAATGGAGGCTCTAGCTTAACCCAGGACTGCCCAGAGGTTTCTGGCTTTTGCACATGTCTGTTGAAGGTCATATTTTTAAATGATTAAATCTTTACTCCTTTGCTACAGCCCTTTCTAAATCCTGTTAACTTGAGTATGGTAGAGATTGGAATAATTAAATTTTGATCTAGGCTGCAGCCCTTACTCAATCCTATTAGGACTGAATAGGGTGGAGATTTATTCCAAGTATCTCCATTGTATCAATTCTAAAATCAATCAAGACTCAAAGAAATTCCTGTTCTATGCTTAAGCATAGGTCAAAGTCCTTTCCATTGTTCAGCAAAGGGTTTCTGTCCTAAAGTAATCTTAAGAAGGGAAGAGAAGGAACCTCCCATGCCAATGGGGTTCCCATTCCAATAGACTATCAGTAAGAAATTTTCCAAGTTTGAAATATCCCAATGGTGAAATTTCCAACATTTATAAGTCTAAGGAAATTTGAGGTTTACAATAGCCTATTGCCTTCCCCAAAGGGGAAAAAGTCTCTATGTATCTACTATAAGACAGAGAGTTAGTCTGGATCTCTTCTGTTCAACAAGGAATTTGTAGCTAGATAAGTTCAGTGAGAATTGTTCCTTCCTCTTCAGTTCAAAAGGGAAAAAGCTGAATTTCCAACTGCTCCCCTCCTTTTCTTAGCTGGAGGTTCCATTTCCATCCCCCATTGGCAACCAGAGTTCTATCTCCATATTGCATGAGATAACACTGCAAATCCAGTCCTTGTATTTCCTTTAGTATATCTCTCTTCCACAGCATATAGTGGTTATTGCTTGTTAATACTTATCCCTTTCCTTTCTTTGATAATTCCACTATCATGAGGAAGTTTAGAGAAGAAATGGATTTAGGGAAAAATGTTGCTGGACATAACTGAATTTGATATACCAGTATACCATCATCATTACTATCATGATAACAACAGGTATAAAAATTAACATTTATATAATACCTACCTATCTATCAGGCAGAAAGAAAAATGAAAACAGACATTGAAAAGACCATAGAGGAAAAGAAGGCTCCCAGGTGAGCTCCACAAGGACATTATACTCAATGTTCAGGAAGAGAATGGTTTATCAGTGAAGGATGTCAAGAAAGAGAAGTCATAGAGGTTGGATCTATAGAACAATAGATTCTATGAAAGGAGAGGACATTTATTCAGAAAGAGTGCTAATTGACATCCACAGATACTGCAAGGAGATCAAGGAAGATGAAATTGATGGTATATAAGATCCTGTTAATCCTTCTAAAATAGTTTATCACAGTTCATCTTCACAGCCTTATAATGTGAGGTCCAACAGAAAAAAATGTGTGAAATCTGAGACCTTAAAAAAAATTCCACAGCTAAATAAACCCTTTGTTGGCTATTACTCATTACAGGTCACTAATGAAATGGAGTCTGACCTTTTAGAAGTATCTGGTTTGGACTTCTTTTTTTCTTTTTTCTCTAAGTGTTTCAGTACCCATAAAATAAGACATCTTTGGTGAGCTACAGGCAATAATACATATTGCTGAAGGCTCTGGAGTATGTTTTTTCCTCTTGCCTTTCTGACACATTATAAAAAGCTTCCTTGTTAGGCACATCAAAGCATGTTCACAGGCAACAACACGAAGAGTTTGTTAGCCTTAGGAGACATCTGTGTGATGGAGACAGGAGGTGTCCTGGACCATCCTTTGACATCCTGATGTGCTACCAGCCAGGCAGACTTAAAGGTCAAGTTTTTGACAGCATGAAAGGAAGCTGGCAAAACAAACACAGAGAGGTCAAGGGGGGGGGAAATAGTCTGTTTGTGTAATCGGCAAGATGAACAATTCTTTCCACCTACAGGGAGTGGCCCCCAAGTGGGGCCAATCTGTGCACAGACCCAAGGAAGGGAGCTCCACCCTGCTTTGGCAAATGCCAGTGATGCATTCTAATACCCCAGAAAGGATGGAGCATCTGAAGCTGCTGTAGGCTCCAACCTGAACTATTTAAAATAGGAACTTTTGATTTTGATTAGTTGTAGTTAAGTCCTGAGATCTTACTATTTTTTACCACTATGAAGATTACACAGGTATAGTGCCTATTTCTTTAATAGCACCCCCACCTATGGGGACAGGCTCCCCTGTCAACTGTAGTCTTTCATTAATGTTTTTTAATTTTTTTTTAGTTCTATTAGGTACACTTCTCTCAGGGTGAATTATTCTACCAGAGCACTTTTTACATAGTCAGCATTCAGCAAATATGTCAGTGCCAAGATATACATCATCTTGAACATACAAAGATACTAAGATAGTCGGGGACTTAATCCCTAGACTTGAGCTTCAAACCCCTGAATACCCCTGAATAAAGTATAGGAGGAAAATAGTTCAGGGACTTCCTGTTCCCTCTTTCCTAACCTATTATACCAAACTCCTCCTCTAATAAATACATATTTCAACTTACTGAGAAACCAGATATCTTCAATGAACTAAAGGGATCATAGATGCAATCAGAAAAAGAAGAAAATAGGAACAGGGATTGAAGGGGATTTTCTCTTACCCTTCAGCTCTGGTCAGATCCAACTCCATTTTCTCTAGACAGCTCTGCCTGGGAGGGAAATGGTGTTCCTCTTTATATGTTCCCTCCCTCTCAGTTACCTGTCAAACTTTCATTCCTGATCCCCCGCTTATACAATGATAGGCACTGTGCAAAGTGCTTTTACAAATATTATCTCATTTGATCCACAGAGAAATTGAGTAACTTGTGTATGTAATGTAACTTGCCTATGATCATATAGCTTCTATATGTTTAACTGCCCAATTACAAGTCCAGCTCCATATATATTATGCCATACTACACTGAATAGAATAAGTTAATAGTTGCTAATCAGTTTATTGAGTACCAAAATGTAGGGCCTTAGCTTGCCTAGACCACTCTTCTGTAGCATCAGATGGAGGCAGTCATAGATTTAAGGGAGGAGGAGGAGATTAATTAGTGCTGAAAATAATCAAGTAAAGAAATGAGTGGGATCATAGAATCAAAGGTTGAGTGCTGGAGGGAGACCTATGAAGTCCTATTACTTCATTTTGTAGCTGAGGAAAATGAGACCCAGAGAGTCTAAGTACAAAGTTTCTGACACCTAGTATGTGCTAAACAACTTGTCCAAAGTTACAAAGGTAGTAAATGGCAGAGTCAGAATTTAAATTTAGGTCTGACCCTAAATCATCATAAATAGAGAAATTTATGTGAGAGACATGATAACCTCATTAGGAGAAGAAACTGTAAGAAGAATGCCACATGCCTGCTTTTGGAACACAAAGAAAGATATCATACTGAATGTGATCCAGTTCTTACTTTTTCTCAATTAAGGATTTATTCATTGCAGGAAAGTCAAATGCTTGAATGCAATCTAGTGACTATTAACTTTCATCTCCTCTGAGTGCAGGTTGATTATGCATCTTTAATTTGTGTTTTTTAATGTTTTAATTGATATTTTATGTTCCTTACATCACCATAATTATCTCTCCCTTTCTTCCTTCTGAAAAGCTATCCCAAATAACAAATAATATTTTCTATAAGGTGGCAGCATGGTATCACAGTGGATAGTTCTGGGCCTGGAATCAGGAAAACATCTTTCTGAGTCTAAATCTGGGCTTAGATATTTATTAGATTTATGACTTTGGGCAAGTCACTTAATATTTGCCTTAGTTTCCCCATTGCTAAAATGTGCTTGAGAAGGAAATAGCAAGCCAACACCTCTAATATCTTTGCAACGAAAATCCCAAATGCTTTCAGTAAGACTGAAAACAACAGAACATTTTTTTTTGAGAGAGGATAAAATGCCAACACAATAGATTGATACAATTAAAAAAAAAGTCTGAACACACATGCAATGTGTATAACTGTGGACCTCCTACCTCTTTGAAGGAATAATAGGTTGGGGATGTTTCCTCTCATTTCTTTTTATTTTATTTTATTTTATTTCTTTTTATTTTTTAATTTTTATTTGGTCATTTCCAAACATTATTCATTGGAAACAAAGATCATTTTCTTTTCTTCCCTCCCCCCCTCCCACCACCTCTCCCATAGCCTATGCGCGATTCCACTGGGAATCACATGTGTTCTTGATTCAAACCCATTTCCATGTTGTTGGTATTTGCATTAGAGTGTTCATTTAGAGTCTCTCCTCAGTCATATCCCCTCCACACCTGTAGTCAAGCAGTTGCTTTTCATCTGTGTTTTTACTCCCACAGTTTGTCTTCTGCTTGTGGATAGTGTTTTTTAGATCCCTGCATATTGTTCACGGACATTGCATTGCCACTAATGGAGAAGTCCATTACCTTTGATTGTACCACAATGTCTCTGTGTACAATGTTTTCCTGGTTCTGCTCCTTTCACTCTGCATCACTTCCTGGAGGTTGTTCCAGTCTCCATGGAATTCCTCCACTTTATTATTCCTTTTAGCACAATAGTATTCCATCACCAACATATACCACAATTTGTTCAGCCATTCCCCAATTGAAGGGCAACCCCTCATTTTCCAATTTTTAGCCACCACAAAGAGTGCAGCTATGAATATTCTTGTACAAGTCTTTTTCCTTATTATCTCTTTGGGGTACAACCCAGCAGTGCTATGGCTGGATCAAAGGGCAGACAGTCTTTTATCACTCTTTGGGCATAGTTCCAAATTGCCCTCCAGAATGGTTGGATCAGTTCACAACTCCACCAGCAATGAATTAATGTCTCTACTTTGCCACATCCCCTCCAGAATTCATTACCTTCCATATCTGTTATGTTAGCCAATCTGCTAGGTGTGAGGTGATACCTCAGAGTTGTTTTGATTTGCATCTCTCTGATTATAAGAGATGTAGAACACGTTTTCATGTGCTTATTAATAGTTTTAATTTCTTTGACTGAGAACTGCTTGTTCATGTCCCTTGCTCATTTATCAATTGGAGAATGGCTTGCTTTTTTGTACAATTGATTTAGCTCTTTATAAATTTGAGTAATTAAACCTTTGTCAGAGGTTTTTATGAAGATTGTTTCCCAGTTTGTTGCTTCCCTTTTGAATTTAGTTACATTGGTTTTGTTTGTACAAAAACTTTTTAATTTGATGTAGTCAAAATTATTTATTTTACATTTTGTGACTCTTTCTAAGTCTTGCTTGGTTTTAAAATCTTTCCCTTCCCAAAGGTCTGACATGTATACTATTCTGTGTTCACCTAATTTACTTATAGTTTCCTTCTTTATTTTCAAGTCTGAATTTATCCATTCTGAATTTATCTTGGTGTAGGGTGTGAGGTGTTGATCCAAACCTAATCTCTCCCACACTGTCTTCCTATTTTCCCAGCAATTTTTATCAAATAATGGATTTTTGTCCCAAAAGTTGGGGTCTTTGTGTTTGTCATAAACTGTCTTGCTGAGATCATTTACGCCAAATCTATTCCACTGATCCTCCTTTCTGTCTCTTAGACAGTACCAAATTGTTTTGATAACCACTGCTTTATAGTATAGTTTGAGATCTGGGACTGCAAGTCCTCCTTCCTTTGCATTTTTTTTCATGATTTCCCTGGATATCCTTGATCTTTTGTTCTTCCAAATGAACTTAGTTATGTTTTTTTCTAATTCAGTAAAGGAGTTTTTTGGTAGTTCAATGGGTATGGCACTAAATAAGTAAATTAATTTGGGTAGGATTGTCATTTTTATTATGTTAGTTCATCCCACCCATGAGCAATCAATGCTTTTCCAATTGTTTAGATCTAGTTTTTGCTGTGTGGAAAGTGTTTTGTAGTTGTGTTCATATAGTTCCTGTGTTTGTCTCGGCAGATAGATTCCTAAATATTTTATATTGTCTAGGGTGATTTTAAATGGTTTTTCTCTTTCTAATTCTTGCTGCTGAAATGGGTTAGAGATATATAGAAATGCTGATGACTTATGCGGGGTTATTTTGTATCCTGCAACTTTGCTAAAATTGTTGATTATTTCGAGTAACTTTTTGGTTGATTCTCTAGGATTCCTTAAGTAAACCATCATATTTTTTTATTTTTAATTATATTTATATATATTTAATTATATTTTTAATACTTTCAATTTCTTTTTCTTCTCTAATTGCTATTGCTAGTGTTTCTAGTACAATGTTAAATAGTAAAGGTGATAATGGGCATCCTTGTTTTACTCCTGATCTTATTGGAAAGGCTTCTAGTTTATCCCCATTGCAGATGACGTTTGCTAATGGTTTTAGATATATACTGTTTAATATTTATAGGAAAGGCCCTTATATTCCTATGCTTTCTAGTGTTTTCAATAGGAATTGGTGTTGTATTTTATCAAAGGCTTTTTCTGCATCTATTGAGATAATCATGTGATTTTTGTCAGTTTGCTTGTTAATATGGTCAATTATGTGGAAGGTTTTCCTAATATTGAACCATCCTTGCATTCCTGGTATGAATCCTGCTTGGTCATAGTGAATAACCCCTGTGATCACTTGCTACAGTCTTATCCTTATCCCCCCCCTTATTTTCCCTGTAGTCTTTCTAAATTTCTAAAATTAACCCCCTGCCCCCTCCCTCTCTTGTACTACTTCCCTCCCCACCAGACCATTTGTTACCCTTCTACTCCCCTATTGGGCGCAAATCTATTCTTTGCCCCTAATGGTTTGGATTGTTTTTTGCTCTTTGAGTCAATTTCAAAGCAGGTAACAGATGAGTATTTCCTGTCTCTGACCTCTTTACCCTTCCAGTATATTGGTGTTCTCCCCCTCCCACCATGAGCTTCTTTATGATGTATAAATTTACCCCCATTTGTTTCTTTTCCCATTTCTTTTAATATTAACCTATTTTAAGCTGTAGTTATACATATGTGTATATATATATATATATGCATGCTCATGTGTATGTATTTTTGCATGCATATATCTATATACCTATTTATGTCATGTTCTTTCATCCTATACAGTTTGTCACTGTTCCCTCTAAGTGTACTTCTTTTTGCTGACCAGGTAATAACAACAGTTTTTAAGAGTTACCAATGACCTCTTATCTTATAGGGATACATATCATTTTAACTTGTTGAGTCTCTTAAAATTTTTTTTCTTTTGTTTTGTTTTTCTTTTTTCCCCTCTTTTTTAATTACCTTTTGATGATTCTCTTGAGTTCTGTACTTGTACATCAAATTTTCTGTTCAGGTCTTGTCTTTTCTTTATGAATTCTTGAAATTCTTCTATTTTGTTGACTGACCATACTTTCCCCTGTAAGAGTATAGTCAGTTTTGCTGGGTAGTTGATTCTTGGTTGTAGACCTAGTTCCCTTGCTTTCCAGAATATTGTATTCCATGCCTTTCTTTTTTTCAGTGTGGATGCAGCCACATCCTGTGTTATCCTCACTGTGGTTCCTTGGTATCTGAATGACTTCTTCTTGGTAGCTTGTAATATCTTTTCTTTGGTCTGATAGTTCTTGAATTTGGCTATAACATTCCTGGGTGTTGTCAGTTGGGGATTAAGTACAGGAGGTGATCTGTGGATTCTATCAATCTCCACTTTTTCCTCTTGTTCTAGGATATCGGGGCAGTTTTCTTTAATAATTTCCTGTAAAATAATGTCCAGGCTTTTTCTTTTGTCATGGTCTTCTGGTAGGCCAATGATTCTTAAATTGTCTCTCCTTGTCTCTCCTTGAACGATTTTCTAAATCCTCTGTTTTGTGAATGAGATGCTTCATATTTTCCTTAATTTTTTCATTCTTTTGCTTTTGTTTTGTAGTGTCCTGCTGCCTTGTGAGGTCACTTGATTATAGTTTTTGTATTCTGGTTCTTAAAGACTGGATTTCATCCTTAGTTTTTTGGTCGTCCTTTTCCTTTTGGTCTGATTTTCTTTGGAGGTCATCTTTCATCTTCTTCACCTCATCTTTCATCTGCTTTGCCTCATCTTTCATCTCTTTTGCCTCATTTTCCAGCTGGTTGATTTTGGCTTTCAAGACACTATTTTCTTGTTCTAGTTCAAGTGCCTCTGTTTCCAGATGACTTATCTTAGTTTTTCAGTTCTTTTCCCAATTGTCTTCAGCCTTCAGCATTTTGAGTTCTTCCAAAGCCTTTATCCAACTCGCTGGGATTTCTAATTTTTCCTTTGCTGATCCCTCCCCCTCTGTTTCGTTCACCCTTTGCTCATTACCTGTGCAAAAGCTGTCTATTGTAATTTCTTTCTTCTTTTTCTGTTGTTTGCTCGGGTTTACCCCTTCTTTGCTCCCCGTATTTGTCTGTGCTCTTGCTTCTCTCATTTTTTTTTGTTTTGGGGCTGTCAGTCTCCCCTCTTTGACATTTGTCAGATCTCTTGGTACAGTCTCTAGGGGAGGAATGTTAGCCTCCCTGTCCTCTGGAGGCTTTTGATCAATTAAGTTCAACTCGGTTTGGCTGTATGTGCTCTGAGACCAAAGACTCCTGGAAGACTGGTTCGTCCAGGTTCTCATCAGTTCTCTCCAGCTGCTTCTCTGCTGTCTGCAAGGTTCCCCCGTGCCTTTGCCTGCTTCCTTGAGCTCTGAGGAGTCTGGATGGGATTAGGTTCAACTGAATTGGTCTGGATGTGCCCTGAGGCAATGGTGAGACTGGAGCCTGATGGAGGGACCCAGCCACGGCCCTGGTCTCTCCCTGGCTTCCTCCCAGCTGTCAACACTGGATGCTCGGTGCCCCGTTGCTCACAAGGTAGACCCTCCAAACCAGCACCTTTGCCTGCTCAGAGGTTCCCGCTGCCGCTGGGGGCTCAGCCCTCTGGGTTGGGGGGAGGGGTCCTGGGACCTTCCCTCTACCTTCCTCTTAGACCCGAGTTTTCTCAGGTTCCGGCTTTAGGGGAGCGTATCTTTTGATTTGAGTCCAGAAGGAGGGTTCCCCGCCTCTGTCCTGTTGCTCAGCTTGAATTTTGGTTCCTTGGAACATTCAGTCTGTAATCGGTAAGGAAGGGTCTTCCCAGGTTTGAACTTTTGTACCTTGTTAAGCAGCCATTTTGACTCTGCCCCTGATATCACTTTTTATGTCTAAATCATATACCATTTTGATTTTTTCTTGGTATAGTGTATGAGATACTGGTCAATATCTCATTTTTGCCATACCATTTTCCAGTTTTTTCAGCAGTTTATGTCAGATAGTGTATGTTTATCCCTAAAGCTTGGGTCTTTGGATTTATCAAACACTAGATTGCTGAGGTCAGTTATCCTTCATCTATTCCATTGATCTACCCTTCTATTCATTTGTTAATATGAGCTTGTTTTGATGATTATTGCTTTATAGTACAGTTTGAAATCTGGCACTACTAAGGCACCTTCATTCACATTTTTTTCTATTAATTCCTTTGAATTCTTGACCTTTTTTCTTCCAAATGAATTTCATCATTACTTTTTCTAGTTCTATAAAATAAAATTGTGGTAGCTTGATTGGTGTGACACTGAATAAGTAAATTAATTCAGCTAGAATTCTCATTTTATTATATTACCTCAGCCTAGCCATGGGCAATTAACATTCTCCATTTGCTTAAATCTGACTTTCTTTGTGTGAAAAGTGTTCTGTAATTGTGTTAATCTAATTCCTATGTTTGTCTTGGCAAGTAGACACCAAAATATTTTATATTGTCTGGAATTAATTTAAATGGAATTTCTCTATGTATTGCTGCTGGACTTTTTTGGCAATATATCGAAATACTGATGACTTGTATGAGTTCATTTTGTATCTTGCAAGTTTGCTAATGTTATTATTTCAAATAGTTTTTTAGTTGATTCTCTAGGATTCTCTAAGTATAGTATGTGATAATTTAGTTTTCTCATTGCCTATTTCAATTGCTTCAGTTTCTTTTTCTTCTCATTGCTAAAGCTAACATTTCTAGTATGATATTGAGCAATAGTGGTGATAATGGGCATCCTTGCTTCACTTCTGATCTTATTGGGATAAGGTGTATATCCCATCTGGTCACTGTAAATGATCCTTGTGATATATTGCTGTAATATCCTTGCTACTATTATTTTACTCAAACTTTTACCCATTACACCTTTAAGGAAACTGGTCTAAAATTCTCTTTCTCTGCTTTTGCTCACTTTGGCTTAAGTACAGCACCACTTTTATGTCTCAAAAGGAACTTGGTAGTAATCCTTCTTTGCCTGTTTTCTGAAATAGTTTATATAGTTTTAGGATTAACTGTTCTTTAAATATTTGATAGAATTCACTTGTAAATCCTTTTTGACCTGGGGATTTTTTTCTTAGGGATTTCATTGATGGTCTGCTAATTTCTTTTTCTAAGATAGAATTAAGTATTATATTTCCTCTTTTGTTAATCAGGGAAATTTGCATTTTTGTAAGTATTCATCCATTTAATTTAGATTGTCAGGTTTATTGGCATAAAATTGAGTAAAAAACTTTTAATGATAACTTTAATTACCTCTTTATTAGTGGCAAATTCACCTTTTTTACTTTTGATACTGGTAATTTTATTTTCTTCTATCCTCTTAAAAAAAAAATTAACCAATGGTCTATTTTTTTATCCACTTCATCATAAAACCAACTCTTAGTATTATTTATTTCATTATTTTTACTTTTGATTTTATTAATTTCTCCTTTGAGTTTTAGGATTTTCCATTCGGTCTTGAATTGGGGATTTTCCATTTTTTCTTTTTTTTTAATCTATACTGTCCATCTTAGAATGGTTATGTATTGGTTCCAAGGCAGAAGAGTGGTAAGGGGTAGGTGATGTGGATTGAATGACTTGTCCAGGGGCACACAGCAAGGTGTCAAAGGTCAGATTTGAACCCAAGACCTCCCATCTCTGGGTCTGGTTCTCTATCCATTAATCACTTGGTTGTCCCCAATTTGTTCTTTTTCTAGTTTTTTTTTTTTAGTTGTATGCCCAATTTATTGATCTGCTTTTTCTCTATTTTTTTTTATTAAAGTGTTTAAAATATAAATTTTCCATTAGGTACTGCTTTGGCTGAATCTCATTAATTTGGTATGTTGATCCTTATTGCTATTCTCTTTAATTGAACTATAAATTGTTTCTATGATTGATTCTTAAATCTACCTCTTCAGAATTAGAACTAGTTTTCAATTAATTTTAACTTATCTTTTCATGTCCCTTTATTTATTAAAACTAATAATGCATTATGACCTGAAAAGGATGCAATAATTATTTCTGCTTTTCTGCATTTTGTTATGATGTTTTATGCCCTAATACATAGTAAATTTTTGTGTGGATACCACACATCACTGAGAAGAACTTTCTGTTCCCCTTCAATTTTCTCTAGATCTAATTCTGAATCTAATTCACTGAGTATCTTAAAAACTTCATTTTATGTTTGGTTACATTATGAAGATTTCATCATTGATTATGTACCTTGAGTAAAATTGTAGAAATTATTTTTTAAAAGTAGAAATAATTGGCAGGATATTTTAGGGTATTTACTTTGTTGTTTTTTCCCCAAATGAGAAATGATAGCATGTTTTATCAGGATTTTCCACCATTGCATGTTTGCCTACCTATCAATTGTTTTTAAAGCTTTTCCTTGCTGTTAAGTTCATTGCTCAGGTTGGTAGAATTATAATTTAAAAAAAAATACAGTTTGTATAGATTGTGTAAGCGTGCATCATAAAGAGTGTAAAACATTCTGAAGGCATAGTTTGTTATTTCTTTCTGATAGTTTTTTTTTGAATTCAAGTCTTTTCTATGGTTGGCAAAAGGACACTTGCCACAAGCAATGGTAGCAAATTTTTGAGATGGTGGAAACTGGAAACCTTTGAAACTCAGGAAATTGCTCCGACAATGTTCTGCATGATCTATACTTATGAAAGTGACCACAAAAATATGGTATGCTGTTTCCTATGTGCTTTTCATTGAATATGGTTCTTGTGCATTAACCATCTATTTTGCTTTGTGATGGGGGTGAAATTTATTAACTATTGTACAGTAGCATAATTTTTGTTCATCTTTATTTACATGGTGAAAAAATAGAACTAAATGTTGGTATGGTAAAAAGTGTCATAAAAGCTCTAATAAGAGTCCACATAGTCTATGTTAATGGTGCTTATATATCCTTTAAATGTAATTCAGGTTCACAGAGTATTAACCACAATTAATGAAGAACAAGACGAGAACCACATCAGTATCTTGAAGCCTTTTTATGCCTTCATGTTGATGCCAAGTTTTGTTTTTAAATCTTCTAAACATGAACTTTGGGTTCTGTGTCAAGTAATGAGCCTGATATTGATGAGTAATTGAAATAACTGTGAAAATCCTCATTGAAATACAACATTGCAGCTAAGGTTATAACGATCAGTTCATGGAAAACATATTTAATTTTTCAGACAGTATATCAGAAACTGTATTATAGAGAAAAGTGTAATTTTGTTGTTAACTATGTAATTTTTTTATTGAAAGACTTTTATAATTTTGCTTTTAAAATTTCTACTGAAAAGAATTTGCAAATTGTACATCTAGTTTAATAAAGTACTTTAAGCACAAAAAAAAAATCCCTTTAACCCCCTTAACTTGTTATTGTTTATTTTTTGTTTAGATTTATCTAGTTCTGATTGGGGAAAGTTGAATCCCTCACAAGTATAGTTTTACTGTCTATTTCCTCCTATAGATCATTTCATTTTTTCTTAAAAATTTAGATGTTAGACTATATGGTGCATATGTGTTTTATTGATATTACTTTATTTTCTATGGTATCTTTTATCAAATTCAATTTCCTTCTTTAACTCTTTTATCTTAACTTATCTTCCTTAACTCTTTTGGATCTGTTATTGCTTAACTTTGTCTCATATGATGATTGCAACTCCTGCTTTTTGTCTTCAGCAAAAGCATAATAAATTCTGCTCCAGCCCACTACCTTTGCTCTCTGTGTCCCTTCTTCAGATGTGTTCCTTGTAAACAATATCAAATATATCATAGCATGCTGTTTTTTAATATACTCTACTATCCACTTCTGTTTTATGGGTGAGTTCATCCTATTCCCATTCAGTAAATCTCTCTTATTACTAACTTATTTCTCACCATTTTATAATCTCTTTTTTTATTCTACTTTCTCTCTTCTTTCACTCTGTCTCTCCTCAAGTGTAGTTTGTTTCTCCTCCTCTTCACCCTCCTTTCTATCCCACCTTTTTCTTAATCCTCTCTTTCTTTTCCAAAGAGTTAGCTAGTTTTTTATATTCAACTGAGTATGGATGTTATTCCATCTCTGAGTCAATTTCAATGAGAGTAAGACTTAAATATTTCTCATAGCCACCTCCATCTTCTCTTCTACTGTTTTAGTTTTTCCCCACCTCTTCAAGTGAGATAACTTATCCCATTCTATCTCTCCCTTCAGTTTTCATTCAGTGAAATTCTTCTTTTTAACTTCTTAATTGTTTTTTTTGATATTGTGTTATCCTAGCCAACTTACTTCCAACACCCTCTGTCTGTCCTAATGATGATAAAATTTTCAATAATTATAATCATCATCTTCTCCTATAAGAATATAAGCAGTTTGACCTTATAGAATTCCTTGATTTTTTTTTCTTTCTTGACTTCCTTTTTTTTCTGTATCCTTTTTCTTTTGTGTATTAAATTTTAACTTCAAAATTTCTGTTCAGGTCTGGTCTTTTCATCAAGAATACTTTGTGGAGTGGGATAGCTGGGTGGCTCAGTGAATTGAGAGCTAGGCCTAGCCAAGGGAAGTCCTAGGTTAAAAGTCTGTCCTCAGAACTTCCTAGCTGTGTGACCCTGGGCAAGTCACTTAACTCCCATTGCCTAGGACTTTTCTGCCTTGGAGCCAATACACAGTTACACAGTCTTGTTTCTAAGAAAGAACGTAAGGTTGTTTTTTTATTTTTTAAGAATACTTGGAAAACTTCTATTTTTTAAAAAGACCATTTTCCCTCTGAAAGAATATTCTCAGTTTTGGGGCAAATTATAATTGATTGTAAACTTAGTTCCTTTGCCCTCTAGAATATTATATTCTATATCTTCTGGGAGCTCTAAAATTTGGCTATACTATTCCTGAGTTTTCAAGTGTGTCTTGCTTTTCCTCATTTCTATGGCAGTTTTATATAGTTTGGCATTATTTTTCTGATGTTTCTTTATTTTCCCAATCCTTTTTTAAACTGCTGACACTTGGGGCCTGGGGAAGAAGAGGAAGAAGTTGACAATAGTGTAAATAATGTAGAAATAGTGTTCATTCCAACCTCACCAATTTGTGATCTGTGATCATTCAGTTTGACAAGGTCATTTTATCCTGGCACTTATATACGTAAGAAAACTTTTGCAGGGATTCTGGGCCTCCCCTTGAGCTTGCATTGGCCATACTGTTGACTTCCTTGAACTGGGACTTGGGGCCTCACTGTGGGCTTACACTGTGACTTAGAAGTTTAAGGGGTGGGTATGAGAGTGCTCTGCTATTGACTTAGGCAGAATCTCAAGTTCTCAATATTGGCTTGGGTCTGGATTCTGAACCTTGAGTAGTGTATGGATTGGTTTGAGATGCTTGCTGTTGACTTGTGTCAATACTCCTTCATGGGAGCTTGTGCAGGATGCACTTTCCTATTACCACGGTGAAACAGACCCTCTCTGCCTACATTCCAAGTTTTCTTCTGCAGAAAAATTGCCTCACTCTGTCCCTTTATTAGTTCTGCCACTCTAATAATTGTTTTGAAGTGTTATTTTAAGATTGGTTGGAGAGGATTCTCAAAGAGATTCCAGTTTTGCCTTTTCTCCACCATTTTGTCTCTCCCTCTTAAAACTGATTTTAATGTACTGCCACTAGCAATTCTGGGGCCTGGAGCAAGTACCTGGAAATATGTCCATAGAAATAAGAAACCTTAGGTTCTCAAATCAAGACTAATTCATTTAAACTTGAGTGGTGGAGATCTTCAGACCCAAAATTATAGATATTTCCAATGGGAAAGTCTTTGGAGTGAGAGCCAAGAATTCTACTGAATGGAGCTCTAGAAGAATTCATAGACCTTGGGCAGAAACTCTGGAACTTCAAGGGCTCTCTGTTGAAGGGATTATAATGAGAAGAGGGGATAGAGTAAGGCTGGCTGCATAGGAGATAATCCTGGTATTGGAGGAAAAGAGGAAGCATGTAATCTAATAGTTTCCTATTAAGATTTTTGTTCTTGTTAGTTGAAGGAATTCATACTGATAATGTCTTCTAAATTTCAGGACTCAGGGAAATGTCTTAATTCATTGTTGTTTAGTCATTTCAGCTTTGCCTGACTCTGTGATCCCCTTTTAGTATTTTCTTTGTAGATAGTGGAAAGACTTAATGTTTCCTTCTTAAACTCATGAGTATAAGGAAACTGAGAAAAATAGGGTTAAGTGACTTGCCCAGGGTCACACAGCTGCTAAGTAACTGAATCTGTTTTCACTGTACTATCTAGCTATATTTAATGCCCTAGTTATACTTTGGCTAATGGGACATAATCAGGGGTTGTAAAAATGTAGTGAATTCAGTAAGGAAGACAGCATGTATTCTGACCAGACCAAATGATGACTAATGTAAAAGCTTCTAAAGTCTGTCTTAAGAGCCAGGTGTCCTTCTAGTATGGGTTGTACTAATTTCTGGTAGTTTGTCCCCAATAAACAAAAGCAAAAGAAAGTTCTTCAAATCCAAAACTAATTTTGACAGCTGAGCTGTCATATTTATGCTGCTGTAAAAATATGAAAATTCAACTGTGTTGTATTCTAATTTTGTCATCTAGGGTAAAGTTCAGCAACAAACAGATGTTTGACTCCTCTAAGGACAAGCTGTTCCCTGTGGGATGGCTTAGAAACTGTAACTTTAGAGAGCTGAGAGGAAAGAGGAAGAAGTTGACAATAGTGTAAATAATGTTGAGATAGTATTCATTCCAACCTCACCAATTTGTGATCTGTGATCATTCAGTTTGACAAGGTAATTTTTATCCTGGCACTTATATATGTAAGAAAACTTTGGTAAAAAATGTTTTCAAAATTAAAAAAAAAACCTTAAGTAGGAACATTTTCATAAAAATATAGTGGAATAACTACAAATCATCAAGATTCATTTTTTACAGCAACTTTGGCTATGCCAGCCTTCACTTGGCAATATTTTGTTAATTATACTTGTAAAAATATTCTTCTATTTGAAAATATTCTTCAATTTTCCTTTTACCCCACTATTAGTACATCTGAGCAGAGTTTTATTCTTTCTGGATTTGTTATATATGTTTTGGTGTGTTGCCTCCCATATTAGAATGTAAGCTTCTGGAGAGACCATGGTTTTTCTTGGCATATAGTAAGAGTTTAATAAATGCTTGTTGACCTTCTGTGGTGGCATAAGCCTATAAATCCTACAGTTTGATAGTCTGGTAAAGCTCTTGAGCTAGAGAAGTTGAGCTGCAATAGAGATATGTAGTGAGCATTTGTACTGTCAGGGACCAAAATGAAAATCCTCTAGGAAGAGGGGAGGAGGTATCAGACTGAAAAAAGAGGAGAGAACCAAATAAGAGCAGAAAGAATTTCAAAGTTTCCATGACAACCATTAGTGAGATTGGACTTATGAATAGCCCCTATAGTTAAAAAACTTTTTCATTTTAATTTTTTTGCATGTTGATAAAATTTTTAATGATAGTTTTCTGGCATTTTGTGGTCTGTGTTTTCTCCCTCCCATCCCTCCTCCTTCTCCAAGATAGCAGGTAATATGATATACCTTTTAAATTTATTATCATACTATATATATATATGTATATAAACATAGACATATATATTATTTAAAATATTTTATTTTCCCCATTAACATGTAATTATAATTTTTAACATTATTTTTTAAAGTCTTGAATCTAAATTCTCTCCCTCCTTTGTACCCTCCCTCTTTCATTCATTTTTACCTCTCTCCCTTCCTTGAGTTGGTAAACAATATAATATATTTTTTATATGTTTAATCATGTAAAATATTTTTCCATATTACTTACTCATTGTAAAAGAGACCTGAAACCAAAAAAAAGGAAGAAGAAAGTAAAATATAATGTTTCCATCTGTGTTCTGTCTCCACCAGTTCTTTTTCAGATGGCAGATAACATTTTTCCTCATGAATTTCTGGAATTGTCTTTGATTAACTCCATTGCTGAAAATAACCAGGTCATTCAGAGCTGGTAGTCAAAAAATATTGGTCTCCTGTGTAAAATGATCTCCTGGTTCTGCTCACTGGTTCTTTGCATCAGTTCATGTAAGTCTTTCCAGATTTTTCCAATATCATTTTTTGTCATTTCTTATAACATAATTGTAATACCATGCATTTACATGTTTATCATGTTGTGAAAGAAGTTACCAATATACTTTCAATATTTTGGGGACCCAGGGACTTCTGAGCTAAGATGGTCACAGAGTAGAAGCAAGGTTCTTTTTCTCATCACCACCAACTGATATAAAGTGCCTCAAAAGGACAAAATTAAAAATCAAATGAGCACAGGGGCTCTATCATATGGCATAGCCTTGAAGGTAGGCAAGGTTTAGGCATTTCTACACTATAAGGGGGTAAAATTACCCCTATCAAAGCATGAGCTGATCACCCATCCCCAATTCCACCTACAGTGTCAGAGTCAGAGAAAGTGCAGGGCAATATTTAGCTTCCTGGGGGTGGGGGTGGGGCAGGCTTTTTAAGAACACCACAGACTTGCCCCTGAGGGCAATGAGACTTGGAACCACAGGAGACCGAGGAACAAGGGGGTAGGGCAGAGAGGGCCTGCCCACAGCAAATGTAGCAGAGATTGAAAAATATCCTCCAGGCAAAAACTGCTCTGTAGCTTGGTACACAGAGACCTGCTTAACCTCCTCACTCAGACTTCTGGCTGGGAATGGAAGAAAAAACTAATTGGTAGCAATGGCTACCAATACCCAAGAACTACAATCTACATCTACCCCCACAAAATAAGAAAAAGCTTCTGACCATGAATAACTTCTATGGAGAAAAAAAATAGACCACAGAGGAGACAGCAGAGAAAGAAACAAGCAAACACATCCAAACTGTCAAAAAAAAATGGAAATTGGTCACAAGCTCTTGAGAAACTCAAATTTGAGCTCAAGAATCAAGTAGGAAAGATAGAAGAAATGTGGTGAGAAAAGTGGAAATAGTTCAAAAAGAACTTTTTTTAAAAGACAGTTTATAAGACAGAATCTTCCACTTAGAAAAAGACAGTTTAAAAGACCGAATCTCCCACTTAGAAAAAGAAGCCCAGAAATCATATGATATGGCATTTAACAAAAAACTTTGTTAAATACAAATATTTGTAAAGAAAAGATCAGAACTAAATGGAAAATTTAATATCCAAATACAAAATTCAAGAGAAACATGAAAAGGTAAAAAGGAAAGAGGGGGAAAATTTAAGGGCTTCAGTAAGTTTAAATTTTTTATATTCCTTTCCTATATGGAAAAATGATATTTGAAATCCTCAAAACTACTTTCACTGTCATAGTAGTTAAAACAACTATTCATAGGTAGAGGTTGGACTACTAAGTGGTTTAAGATGATATGTAAAAAAGGGGGGGAGGGAAAAGAAGATGGCACCAAGAGAAACTTGAAAGAAGAAAAAAAATAGGATAAATTATACCACATAAAAAGGCATATGGGAGGGTGAAGGGAAGAATACTATTATAAGAAGAGGAAGAGAGTGTTAATAGATAATACTTAAACCTTATTCTTAGTGGAATCAATTCTTAGAGGGAAGAACATCTAGATCTACTGGGGTATTGAATTCTATCTTACCCTACAGGGAAGATGAGAGGGAAAAACCAAGTTGGGACTTGAGGGGGGAGTACCTAAAGGAGCGAAAGAGATGGGGGAGGGAAACTAATAGACCCTAAAGAAAAATAAGAGGGGAACAAGAAGGGAGTGGTAGGAAGGGAAATAAAACAAGGATGAGGATTGGATGACTGATTAAAAGCAAAACATTGGTATAGAAGGAAATAGTGAAAGAAGAAAGGGCAGGAGTGAAGAGGAAATAAAAATGATTGGGAATACAAAGGTGGTAATCAAACTCTGAATGTGAATAGGATGAACTCACCCATAAGCAAATAGCAGAATATTAGAAATTAGCAATCCAAATCCTACCATATGTTGTCTACAAGAAACACACATGAGGCAGGTAGATACACATAGAGTAAAGTTAAGAGGATGGACCAAAATCTATTCAGCATCAACTGAGAAAAAGAAGGCAGGAGTCACAATCATGATATCTGACAAGACCAAAGTAAACATAGATCTGATTAAAAGAGATAAGGAAGGCAATTACATCTTGATAAACAGCAATATAGACAATGAGGAAATATCAGTACTCAACATGTATGCATCAAATGGTAACAACCAAATTTTTAAAGGAGAAATTATTAGTCTTAAGGAGGAAATAGATAATAAAACTATACTAGTGGGAGACCTGAACCTTCCTTTATCAGATCTAGATAAATCAAACACAAAAATAAGAAAGACATAATAGATGTAAATGAAAACAGAAAAAAATTAAAATTAACATATATGGAAAAAATAAATAGGGACAAAAAAGGAATACACCTTTTCAGAAGCACATGGTACACTCACAAAGATTGACCATGTACTAGGGCATAAAATCATTACTAGGGCATAAAATCATTGCAAACAAGTACAAAAAATGAGAAATAATAAATAAAACCTCTTCAGATCATAATACAATAGAAATAATAACTAGTAAGGGTACATGGAGAGACAAATAAAAAAAATTAATTGGAAATTAAATGATTCTCCAAAATTGGTTGAAGAACAAATCATAGAAACAATTAATAATTTCACTTGAAGAAAATGACAATGGTGAGACATGATATCAAAATCTATGGGATGCACTTATGCACCACTCAGAAAATTTTATCTCCCTGAGTGCATATATTAGCAAATCAGAAAGGGAAGATATCAATGAATTGGGCATGCAAATTAAAAACTTAAAAAGAATACAAAAAATCAAGCCATTCTCCTACTGATAAATGGGCAAGGGACATGAATAGGTAATTTTCAGTTAAAGAAATCAAAACTATTAATAAACACATAAGCACATGAAAAAGTGTTCTAAATCTCTTATAATCAGAGAGATTCAAATCAAAACAACTCTGAGGTATCACCTCACACCTAGCAGATTGGCTAACATGATAGCAATGGAAAGTAATGAATGCTGGAGGGGATGTGGCAAAATGGGGACATTAATGCATTGCTAGTGGAGTTGTGAATTGATCCAAACATTCTGGAGGGCAATTAGGGACTATGCCCAAAGGGCGATAAATGACAGTCTTCCCTTTGACCCAGCCATAGCACTGCTGGGTCTGTACCCCAAAGAAACAATGGAGAAAAAGACTTGTACAAGAATATTCATAGCTGCATTCTTTGTGGTGGCCAAAAATTGGAAAATGAGGGGTTGCCCTTCAATTGGGGAATGGCTGAACAAATTGTGGTATATGTTGGTGATGGAATACTATTGTGCTCAAAGGAATAATGAAGTGGAGGAATTCCATGGAGACTGGAACAACCTCCAGGAAGTGATGCAGAGCGAGAGGAGCAGAACCAGGAGAACATTGTACACAGAGACTAATACACTGTGGTATAATCGAATGTAATGGACTTCTCCATTAGTGGTGGTGTAATGTCCCTGAACAATCTGCAGGCATCTAGGAGAAAAAACACTATTCATAAGCAGAGGATAAACTGTGGGAGTAGAGACACCGAGCGCGGTTGAGGGGAGATGACAGAGGAGAGACTCTAAATGAACACTCTAATGCAAATACTAACAACATGGCAATGGGTTCGAATCAAGACATATGTGATACCCAGTGGAATCACGCATTTGGCTACTGTGGGTGGGAGGGGGAGGAAAAGAAAATGATCTTTGTCTTTAATGAATAATGCTTGGAAACGATCAAGTAAAATATTATAAAATAAATTTTTAAAAAGATCTCAACATAGACTTAACTTAAAGTTCTAGCTTCACTCTAAAGTAAGAACTAAGTACCTTCATTGTTCAATCAGAAGATTATAATTCTATCTTCATCATAAAGTAAGATCTAAGTAGGGTGGAGTAATCTAAATTTCATACTCCCCAGTTAGAGGAAAAGTAATATGAGAGAAAATACTCACAGGATTTATACATACGCCCCACTTTAGTCCCCCTAGAATAATTCCTCAAAGATCATTCACAGAATTAAAACCTAAAGATCATTACCCATTCCTTCTGTCTCAGCAGATTTACATTCAGATTCCCCACACCCATTGCAGGCCAAGCACGACAGGCATATCAATCACTCTGCTAAAACACAAGCTGCTGACATACTTTATGGAATCCGTTTGTGTACAATAACCAGACAACATTGCTAGGTGCTTTAATGAAACATCAGAAAAATGCAACATGAAAATTGAGGGAATTCCTAATTCTAGTTTATCTCAAATTCACCCCTTAACCCTGCAACTAGAAACAAATGATTTTGTTATCTATCTCCTAAGTAATTCTGATTGATTATGAAAGCTGTCTCTCTTAGCTGGGCATCCCACAGGTCAGAGGGAACTGACCCCTGATTACCCTGCCTACATCATTCATCTCCATCACTATCCCTTTGTTGTAGCAATGTGGTTTGCAAGATGATCATAAAATGCTTATTAAACAATCTGTTAGAAATTGATGTGTGATACATCCAATTACCTGCTAGAAATCATTTTGTTGAAAAATGATTGTATGCCAGGAAGCATGTAACCACTGAAGCTATATAATAAACCTAAACCCTGTACCTGGCAGAACATCTTTGTGACACTTGAGTATCAGGTTCTAAGCACTGAGTTGTCTTTCTTCTCCTCATTATTTGTCTAAGCCATCACATAGAGACAGAAAACAACCCTCAGCTTTGAGAGACCACTGGCCAGCTTTCAAAACCTTTCCAAGAAAACTCCAATTGGGTTTAAAGAAAGTTGGACATGACCAAAGAACAACAACAAAAATTACAATGACTGGAGGGGAGGTTCATCATCTATGAACTCAAAATTTTCAGAATTGTATTCTTTTGTAATTTTCTTAAAATAAAACTTTTAAAATACTTATAACATTTTTCATACAGGATACATTGAACACATTTGGAGCTCATTCAATATTTGCCAAATTGAATTGAATTTAGACATAATATGAGGATCAGAGAACCATAGGATCTCTAGACCCTAGATCAGTAATGGCAAAGCTATGGCATAGGTGCCCAAGATGGCACACAGAGTGTACTCTGGGGACACTTGACAATCCTAACCCCCTCTCCCTGGGTTTGTTATCATAAAGACAGAGGGACTTGGTAGGAGTTGATCCCCTCCCCCTCTCCACCATTCCTGATGACATTTTTTTCACATCCCCAACCCCTCTGCTGGCAACCCAATGGAAGTGCTTCCTTCCCCTGTGTGAGGTAAGGGGGTGGGACATGGCACATATGGTCTCTGGGGGGTGCAGCATGGCATTTGGTCTGGGTGTGTGTGTGGTGGGGGGGGTATGGGGATTCAGCACTCCATCTTTAAAAGATCCACCATCACTGCCCTAAAACAAGTTTCACATCTTCTCTATCTCAATACAATACTGGGGCCTTCCTAGAATGAGTATTTTGCCATCTGCCTTGATGACCCCATACTGTTAAGTCATGTACCACCAAATCCCTTGGTTCTTTCCCTACTTTTTCTCTGCCCCATTTTTGTTTTGAGAGTAGTAATCAAATAAATGGTGTCAACATTGAAAAATAAAGAATTACTAAAGTACTGGTAGTTAGAAAGAATGTCTTTAATCAGTACAAGAGAGACAGGGTTCTTTTTGCTACCACAAAGAGTCATGTGCACACACAGAACACCAAGACCACACCAAGCTAAGCTCTGAGACTTTGGGAACAATGTCTGGAAAAATACACCAGGAATGGAAATCTCCATCATGGGAATTTCCAAGGAACTGAAGGACTTGAGGTCTTATATACACTTTGGGGAATAAAGGAAAGAAAGGACAGATGATTGGTTTACATGGAGACAGGGGAAGGAGGAGTTCAGTCAGGGGATAAACCTCCTTGGTGAGACCTAGATATAATTGGAGAAACTTGTAAGACAAAAGGGTACTTACATCTTATAGTTCTATGTAGGAGTAGATCTTTGGGCACTTGAGGGTTTCATAATTTTGTCAATGGTTACTTTTTCTACTGAAAAATGTGGGTGGCAATCCATTCCTTTCTTACGATTTCTGGGACTCTCCAGACTAAGACCCTTATCTCCTTAAACTCCTTGAATGGAGGAAGGAGGGAAAGATGATAGCAGCAAGAAAAAGGAAGTTACTAATTTTAACAATAACTAAATTGAGGAAGTTCAAATAGGACTTAAGTGGATGTGCAATATTTTGGATAATGGAGGTAATTATTCAGGGGGGGAGGTGATAGAGAATAAGAGAGGCAGCAAAGTAGCACAATAGAGTACCAAGTCTGAAGTTGAACATACCTGGTTTCAGACCCAATCTCAGACATTTCACAGTTATGTTACCCTGGGCAAGTCATTTAACCCCCATTCCCTAGCCCTTGTTGTTATTCTTCTGTCTTAGTACAGATACTGACAGAAGGCAAAGGCTTTTATTTTAATTAATTAATTTTTTAAACTCTTACCTTCTCTCTTAGAATCAATACCATATATTGGTTCTAAGGCAAAAGCCTAGTAAAGACTGGGCAATGGGGATTAAGTGACTTGCCCAGGGTCACACAGCTGGGAAGTATATAATGCCAGATTTGAACCTCCTATCTCTAGGCCTGGCTCTCAATCCACAGCTGCCCTTAGGCAAGGGTTTATAAAAAATGAGTATGCGAGTTCTAGACCTGAACTACATCCAAGGATTCATCCTTTTTATGAAATGTTTGCTCATTAATAAAATTTGACAGAGGCAGAGACAACAACTTTATTTTATCTGAACAGTCAAATATATGTCCTTAAAGAGCAACATGTGGCTTATGAGATGTTGGCTGCAAAATGTTGCCCCATGGGCACATGGTATATTCTCTTCCAACAAAATGAATGGCACCCCAGGGGACTGACACTATTAAGCATTGCACTCTCAAAGAGAAAGCAATTTAGAGATGACTTGTGTAGGATCAGTGGGAAATCATTATCACTTTGATTGGTTAGGGGTGACTGAATTGAAACTGGTAGGAGTCATTTAGTGATCTAAGTCTCCTACATTGCTGCCTCAGGCCAGGTCAACAGAACACATGCTGGAAAAAAATTATGTGTTCAAGCCATGCCATATCTTGTGGACCTTTATTATCTCTAGTTTTCAAAATTGACACTATTGACTCCATGTCAGAAGGGCTCATGTTTTAGTATGTTTTCTTTCTTGAATAAAAATGTCATATGGATACATTTTATTTTTAGTTTCACGTGATCACAATTTTATGAAGGAGAGAAGCTTTAGATGCAAGTCCCACTGCTACTTCTATAAAGAGGAAACTAAGGCTCAGATAAATTAAAGGTGTGTTCAATGTCACACAATAATTAAAGATCAGAGACAGGATTGAAACCAAGGTCCTTTGTTCTCAAACCCAGCATGTTGTCTACTACACCATGATGTCTCTCATATTACAATAATTTCTGGAGCATTCCTCACTCCTCCCATCTTTTCTTCCCCTAACACTGAACCTTACCTTATAAGAAAGGAAAATAGGGAAAAAATAATGAAATCAAGTGACTCTTTGACCTCATCTAAAATTGTATATGTCATTTCACACATGTTGTGGTCAACTTCTGTATTCAAAAGAAAGTAGCTCTCCATCATCTCACTGGGACCAGTATTTGTATTGGTATATTGGTATATATTGGTATACCATTGATATTTATACCAGGAGGTGGTATAGAAAATAGAGCACTGGGCCTGGAGTCAGAAAAATCTCATTTCAAATATTACCTCTGACACTTTCTAGCTGGGTAGCACTTACAAAAACACAAAAAATCTCTGTTTACCTGGTTTACTTAGCTATAAAATGGAGATAATGATAGTTCTGATTACCCAGAGATTACCCAGTTGTTATGAAGATCAAATCAAATAATAATTGTAAAATGCTTGGCATTTTACATAGGCATACATAAATGTTAGTTATTGTTATTAAATTACCCAAAGGTTAATTTCCTTTGAAAATAGAATTATTTTCCTTTAAAATTATGGTAGAAAGGTAGGGTGGGTAGAATGCTGAATTCAGTTAGGAAGATGTTGAAAACATGTTCAAGTCTCACTTTAAATATTTACTTGACAGGTAACCTCAGATAAATCACTTTACTTTTTCACTGAACCTCAGTTTCTTCATCTGTAAAATGGGAGTAGCACCTACATCAAAGGGTTCTTCAAAGGATAAGATGAGATTGGTCCATCCATCCATTAACAAACATTTAAGGATCTGTGCTGTGCCAATTTCAATGCTAGTCAATGGAACTACAAAAAGAAATGGGAAATAATCTCTGCCCTCAAAAGTCATGCATTTTAATGGGAGGCATACACATGTAGGTGCACATGCATACATGCATACAGAGCATATGTAAAATAAAGTACAGAGTAAAGAGAGGCCTTAGCAGCCAGCCGGGAGTTCAGGGAAGGATCCATATATAAGGTGGATCTGGAGCTGAATCTTGAAGAAAATCAGAAATATCAAGGGGTAGAAATAAGGAGAGAGAGCATCTTAGGTATGGGAGTCAGTCAGTTCACATAAAGAACTTTGCCAAACTTAAAAGAACTCTCTTTTTGTCCTCTGTTTCTGTCTCTATCTCCTGCCTGCCTCCTCAAAATATATTTATAGAACTCTAATAAGATATTATATTTATATGTGAAGATATACATATACAGGCTTGCCCAAGGTTACAAGTATGTACGTATGCATAGTAAGATACTATAAAACCTATAATGTATTCTGTGTATATATGTGTGTGTACACACACACACACACACACACACACACACACACACATATATATATATATATATAACAGAAAAGAAGAGATTTTAAGGCTTGTCAAAATGCTTTACTTGATGTGACTGCCATATGTATGTGTTATATGTGTATATAGTAATGATGAGAAGAAATGTTTATTGTTCTTTTGGTTCTATTTACCTTGGATCAGTTCATATAAACCTTTTAATTTTTCTCTTAATTCCTTATTTTTCTTGTTCCTTGGGGATAGAACACCTGAAATTTCATTGGTTGAAACTTTAAAGGAAACATAATTTTAGAGAGAAGCCTATGTTAAATGACTTACCCAGTATTCCACAGTACTAAGAATCAGGAATGGAACCTAGTTCTCCTGGAGTCCAAAGCCAGAATTCTATTTACTATGCCACATTGCCTCTTTACCCTTATTCCTTAGAATAAAAGAGTGTTCCATTCCACCCATATGCCACAGTTTGTTCAACCATTTTCCAACTGATATTCATCCACTTTGGTTCCAGTAATTTTTTTTGCCATTATTAAAAATGTTTTGCGCTGTCGTCGCAACTCTTTTTGGAAATGGGTCTGAGCAGTTGTCTGTTCTGAATGTTCTTGTGACCCATAACACAGTTCTTGAGATTGTGTCTGATCGAAGGAATGAATGTAGCCTGTGAATCATGGATTAAAGCCAAAGCAACTTCACACAAACTGAACCTGGGACCTTAGCCTAATTAGCACCAGACTACAAACAGATGAGCAAACTCTATTTTGGTGTTGTACACAGAGTAGAGAAATTATTGGCATAGACAACCAGTGAGAGGCTGGCCAATTAGGTTCAGACAATGTGGCCAATTCCTTAATACAGTCACCAGAGTTTTTCAGTGACTACACAATGCCCTTAAGCTTTCCCTTGGGCAGTTATTGATGCCAATTGTGTCAGTTGGTTTGGTGATGGCACCAGGACCCATCAAAGAATTTTACCCGCAGTTCCTAATTCCCCATTATTACGTTTTAATGAGCTATACAGAGGAATGGAATTCAGCAAAGAAATTGCATAATTTCAGTAACCTCTTCTCATCATCACAGTGGGGCATCAACTGCTAATAAGGCATATTTTGAGAAGGAAAGAAAAGACACATGATGACTGAGTTATAAAAGGGTTATGGTCTGGCGTGCTCCACACCAACTGGGCTAAATTAGTCTTGGGCATTAACTGGAATTGTCGACTGCCTTTGGTGAATCTAATTTTCTATTGTTCCACTCCTACTTATCTCCTTGGTTCCCTCTTTTATGTCAGAAGACAAATATTTCTCCTATTCCCTTCTAACTATATATAAGTGAAATAACATATCATATACAAATAATATGTTAACATATAATGTAAGGTATATGTTATATATTAAAACATTTTCTGTGTATTATAGATTATATAACATATATATGAAATTTCTGTCCATCTATCCTCTTTCTGTCTTATAAGTGGATCTGTGATTATATTGGTAGAGTGAATTGTTAATGGGAAAATTGAGGAAATTTCTATTAGACAGTTGCCTAGTATACAGACTTACCCTCTTATGGCTTAGGCAATCCTTTAAATATATATACATATCTATCTATGAAAATAAATATATGCATATATGTGTTTATGTATGCATACATATAAATGATCAGATCTAAGAAAAAGGACTACATCTAGAAGTAGTAAATTTTGTCAATGGATTCCCCTTACTACAGGTCTTCAAGCAAAATCTAGATAACCAGTTATTGGGCATAAATTAGAGGGGAATTATTGTTTAGATAAAAGTTGAACTGGAAAGTCCTGTGACCTTTTCTAACTCAAAGACAAGTATGAATTTCTATGATTCTGGAGTATGGACCTCAGTTGATAGTCATAAACTATGAATATATTGACTGACCTACTGTGAAGCAGAAGCTTCCATCTTTATAAAAACAGGTTGTATTCCCGTGGAGAATTCAGGAGCCATACCAATTTATATGAGACAATTGTTTGCATATGATATTGTGCTGATTCCATTAAGCCCAGAAGAAAGAATCTTGATATAAGAGAAGTACTGAAATTAAAAAAAAAACCTGGCTTCAAATTCCACCTGATACTTACTACCTGTATTATTTTGGGCAAATCACTCTCCTTTCTGCATCTCAGTTTTCTCATTTGGACTTCTGGGTAAACATGGCTCTAGAGTAGAAGCAGGGCTCATCCTCTCCTCTCTACCAATCAAGACAGAGTGCCTCAAAATGACAAAACCAAAGTCAAATGAGTGAGGGAGATCCACAGTAGAGATAGGCAAAGTTAGGGCATTTACATGCTAAAAGAGGGTGAAATCTTTCCCACAAGCCGTGAACTCATCACCCCTCCCCCACTTCAACTACCTTGCCAGAGTCTCAGTGAACATGGGACAAACTTCTAAGTTCTAGGAGGGAGGCTGACTAAGGTCAACAACAGATCTACCCCTAAGAGAAACTAGGACTTGGGACACTGGGAGGCCAAAGAAACATCTAAATAGGATGTGAAGCTTGGGCAGAAAGGGGCAGCTCATAAAAAATGACCTGTAGAGACCCAAAAAATAGTCTCTGGGCAAAAATCTCTTCAGCATTCAATACAGAGACTTGCCTACACCCCACACCCAGACCTCTGTAAGGCAATCTTTAAGTTTTCAGGGCTGGACCTGCTGGTAAGCTCAGCAAGACTAGGGACTCCAAGAGGCTGAGTAAACATGGAGATAGGGCAGAGAGCATGAGCAGAGAGAGGAGGCTCAAAGCAAAACACCACAGAGACGCCAAAAATAGCCTCTGGGCAAAACCCTCTCCAGTACTCAAAACAGATATTTGCCTACACCCCACACCCAGATCTGTGTAAGGCAATCTTTAAGGGAGATGGACCTGCCCCTAAGAGCAGCTAGACACTGTTGAGATCTGGGGAAAAAAGGGGCAGCTCTGGGAAAAATAAATCTATCTAGTTCTCAATATAGAGATTTGTTTATACTCTATACCTAGACTTCTGCAAGGCAATCTTTAAGGTCTTAGGGGCTGAATCTGTACCTAAGAGCAACTAGACAGTGCTGAGGACTGGGGAAAATATCCTCAGGGCAAAAATCTCTCCAATACAAAGACCTCCCACATTCCTCACTTAGACGTCTTACCAGAAAGGGACATGGCAATGGTCACCAAATCCCAGGAGGTAAAACCCACAACCACAAATAAAAAAAAAGAAAAAGAAAATAACTTTGACCCTTGACAATTTTTATACAGAAAAAATTCAGATTAACGAGGAGACAGCAGAAGATGCATCTATTGAGATAATCATGTGGTTCTTGCTAGTTTGCTTGTTGATGTGGTCAATTATGTGGATGGTTTTCCTAATGTTGAACCAGCCCTGCATCCCTGGTATGAATCCTACTTGATCATGGTGAATGATCCTTCTGATCACTTGCTGGAGTCTTTTTGCTAGTATCCTATTTAAGATTTTTGCATCTATATTCATTAGGGTGTTTGGTCTATAGTTTTCTTTCTCTGTTTTTGACCTGCCTGGTTTTGGAATCAGTACCATGTTTGTGTCGTAAAAGGAGTTTGGTAGAACTCCCTCTTTGCTTATTATGTCAAATAGTTTGTATAGTATTGGGATTAACTGTTCTCTGAATGTTTGATAGAATTCACTGGTGAATACATCAGGCCCTGGAGATTTTTTCTTAGGAAGTTCTTTGATGGCTTGTTGGATTTCATTTTCTGATATGGGATTATTTAAGAATTGTATTTCTTCTTTTGTTAGTCTAGGCAGTTTGTATTTTTGTATATATTCATCCATATCACCTAAATTGGTGTATTTATTGACATATAATTGGGCAAAGTAATTTTTAATGATTGCCTTAATTTCATCTTCATCGGAGGTGAGATCCCCCTTTTCATCTTTGATGCTGTTAATTTGCTTTTCTTCCTTCCTTTTTTAAATTAGATTGACCAGAACTTTGTCTATTTTGTTTGTTTTTTCAAAGTACCAGCTTCTAGTCTTATTTATTAAATCAATAGTTCTATCACTTTCGATTTTATTAATTTCTCCCTTAATTTTTAGGATTTCTAGTTTGGTTTTCTGCTGGGGGTTTTTAATTTGGTCGCTTTCAAGTTTTTTTATTTGTATTTCCAATTGATTGATCTCTGTTCTCCCTAGTTTGTTAATATCTGCACTCAGGGATATGAATTTACCTCTGATTACCTCTTTGGCTGCATCCCAAAAGTTTTGAAAGGATGGCTCACCATTGCCATTTTCCTCGATGAAATTATTAATTGTTTCTATGATTTCTTCTCTAACTAAACGATTTTGGAGTATCATATTGTTTAGTTTCCAATTAGTTTTTGATTTGGTTTTCCATGTACCATTACTGATCATTATTTTTATTGCCTTGTGGTCTGAAAAATCTGCACTTATTATTTCTGCTTTTCTGCATTTGTGTGCCATGTCTGTGACCTAATGTATGGTCAGTCTTTGTGAATGTGCCATGTGGTACTGAGAAGAAGGTGTATTCCTTTTTATCCCTATTTATTTTCCTCCATATGTCTATTAATTCTAATTTTTCTAAGATTTCATTCACTTCTTTTACCTCTTTCTGATTTATTTTTTGATTTGATTTATCTAAACTTGATAATGTTTGGTTCAAGTCTCCCACTAATATGGTTTTACTGTCTAATTCTTCCTTCAATTCTCCTAGTTTCTCAATTAGAAATTTGGGTGCTATATTATTTGGTGCATACATGTTGATTAGTGATATTTCCTCACTATCTAATGTCCCTTTTAACAAAATATAATTACCTTCCCTATCCCTTTTGATCAGGTCTATTTTTGCTTTGGCTTTATCAGATATCATGATTGCCACTCCTGTCTTCTTTCTGTCAGTTGAGGCCCAGAAGGTCTTACTCCATCCTTTAATTCTGACCTTGTGGTGTCTACCCACCTCATGTGTGTTTCTTGAAGACAACATATGATAGGGTTTTGGATTCTAATCCATTCTGCTATTCGTCTACGTTTTATGGGTGAGTTTATCCCATTCACGTTCAAAGTTATGACTGTCACTTGTGGACTCCCTGGCATTTTGATATCCTGCCCTAATTCTAACCTTTCTTCTTCAGCTCTACCTTTTAGTCAAGTGATTTACTTTAAATCAGTCCCCCTTGTACTTCCCTTTCCACCCCCCCCCTTCTTATTCCCTCCCTTATTTTCCCCTGTAGTCTTTTTAAAATTCCCCCCCACCCTCTCCCTCCCTTGTACTACTTCCCTCCCCACCAGTCTGTTTTTTACCCTTCTACTCCCCTATAGGGTGCAAATCTATTCTCTTCCCCAATGGATTGGATTGTTCTTCCCTCTTTGGGTCAGTTTCAAAGTACGTAAGAGTTGAGTATTTCCTATCTCCAACCTCTTTACCCTTCCAGTGTATCGATGTTCTCCCCCCTCCAGCCATGAGCTTCTTTGTGACATACAAATTTACCCCCATTTGTTTCTTTTCGCATTTCTTTTAGTCATAATCTCTTTTCTTTTTTAGCTTTAGTCATGTATATATATACATACACATGTATATGTATTTGTGCATGCATATATTTATATACCTATTTATGTCTTGTTCTTTCATCCTATACAGTTTGTCACTGTTCCCTCTGAGTGTAGTTCTTCTAGCTGCTCATGTGATAGCAACAGTTTTTAAGAGTTGCCAATGACCTCTTTTCTTATAGGGATACATATCATTTTAACTTATTGAGCCTCTTAAAAATTTGTTGTTGTTGTTGTTGTTGTTGTTGTTTCCCCTCTTTTTTAATTACCTTTAGATGATTCTCTTGAGTTCTGTGGTTGGACTTCAGATTTTCTGTTCAGGTCTGGTCTTTTATTTATGAATGCTTGGAACTCTTCTGTTGTGTTAAATGACCATACTTTCCCCTGTAAGACTATAGTCAGTTTTGATGGGTATTTTATTCTTGGCTGTAGACCTAGTTCCCTTCCTTTCTGGAATATCGTATTCCATGCCTTTCGGTCCTTCAGTGTGGATGCAGTCAGATCCTGTGTTAACCTCACTGTGTTTCCATGGTATCTGAATGGCTTCTTCTTGGCAGCTTGTAATATCTTTTCTTTCATCTGATTGTTTTTTAATTTGGCTATAACATTTCTTGGTGTTGTCAGTTGGGGATTAAATACAGGGGGTGATCTGTGGATTCTTTCAATCTCCACTTTCCCCTCTTGTTCTAGGATCTCGGGACAGTTTTCCTGGATAATTTCCTCTAGTATTATGTCCAGGCTTTTTCTTTTATCGTGGTCTTCTGGTAGTCCAATTTTTTTTAATTGTCTCTTCTTGAACGATTTTCTAAATTGTCTGTTTTGTGAATGAGATGCTTCATATTTTCCTCAATTTTTTCATTCTTTTTGTTTTGTTTTATAGTGTCCTCCTGCCTTGTGAGGTCACTTGATTCTAGTTGTTTTACTCTGGTTCTTAAAGATTGGATTTCATCTCTGGCTTTTTGGTAATCCTTCTACTTCTGGTCTGATTTTCTTTGAAGATCGTCTTTCATCCTCTTTACCTCATCTTTCATCTCCTTTGCCTCATTTTCCAGCTGGATGATTTTGGCTTTCAGGACACTATTTTCTTATTTTAGTTCAAGTGCCTCTGTTTCCAGATGACTTATCTTAATTTTTAAGTTTTTTCCCAATTGTCTTCAGCCTCTCTTAGTTGTGTTTTGAGTTCTTCCACAGCCTGTATCCAATTCGCTGGGATTTCTGGTTTATCGTTTGCTGATCTCTCCCCCTCTGTTCCATTTGCTGAGTAATAGCTGTCTATTGTAGTTTCTTTCTTCTGTTTCTGTTGTTTGTTCAAATTCACCCCTTCTTTTCTCCCTGTATTTGTCTGTGCTCTTGTTCCTGTCATTTTTTTTTTTGTTTTTTGGGGACTTCTATCGGTTTCCCCTCTTGGAGCTTTAACAGAAGATCTCTTGGTGTAATCTCTGGGGGAGGGTTGTTGGGGGTTTGCGCTTTCCTGTCCTCTGGAGGCTTTTGATTGGCTTAAAGTCCAGCAGTCAATGAGGATGGATGGGGAGCCTGGACTTCCCTGGGTTCTGGAGACTTTTGATGGGATTGAGGTCAGCTTAGTTGGGCTGGGTTTACTCTGAGTTTTAAACTTCCTGGAAGGCTGGAGCAAATATGGAGGACCTCCAAAGCTCTTGCCAGACTGCCAGGTCCATGTTCCTTCTAGGCTGCCATCTTGACTTCACCTCTAGGTTTCTCTTTTTTCAGAAGACCCTGCTCTCTAAGGGGGGAGGGGTCGTGGCTTGCCTGGGCTCTGAGGGCTCCTGATGGGATTAGGTTCACCTGGTTTGGCCTGAATGAGCCCTGAAGCAAAAAACCTGCTCCTCCACAATCTGTGTTGAATGCCCGGAGACTGTCCAGGGTTGTTTTCAAGATAAGCCCTTCACTGGCCCTGAGGTTTTTGTTCTTTCAGAAGCTCTGAGGGCTCCTGATGGGATTAGGTTCAAGTGGTGTGGGCTGAATGATCCCCCAGACAAAAAAAAGGAAAAAAAAAGACATCCCCCTCCACAGTCTGTATTGAATGCCTGGAGACTATTCCGGGTTACTTTCAAGGTAAGCTCTTTGGAGGAACCCCTTTGCCAGCCCTGAGTATTCTGTCCTTTCAGTATCTCTGAGGGCTCCTGATGGGATTGGGTTCAGCTGGTGTCCTAAAGCTGGGGCCTCCCTTGAGACTCAGTTGGAAGGACCCAGCCAGGGGGCTACAGGTTTCCCCCTTCGCTCTATGTTTCCCTGCCGTCTGTGTTGGGAGCCCCGGAGAATGGCTCAGATTGCTTTCAAGGTGAGTCCTCAGAGCCCTGAGGTTCCTGCTGCTGCCGTGGGCTCAGCACTCTGGGTTGGGGGGAATGGGTCCTGGGACCTTCCTTCTGCCTACCCCTTAGATCCGAGTGATCTAGGGTTCTGGCTTTTGGGGTGTGGTACCTTTTGATCCAGGTCCAGGAGGAGGGTTCCCCAGGTCTATCCTGTTGTTCAGCTTGAATTTCGGAGTCCTAGGAGTACTCTGTTTGTGATCGGTAAGGAAGGGTTTCCGAGGTCTGAACTTTCGCTGCTTCTAAGCCTCCATCTTTAGACTTAACCACTCCAGTCTCAGTTTGCTAATTGGAAAGATGGAAATCTTAAGGTAGTATCTTAAAGGGTTGTTGTGAGGCTTAAAAGAGATAATGCATATAAAGCACTTTATAAACTTTAAAATATTATATAAAAGTCAGTTATTATTTTTATTAACCTTATTTTGTAGATGAAGAAAGAGAGATATGAAGAAGCTAAGAGACTTACCCATTAGCATGAAAATGACTACAATCTCCATAGATCTATATTTCAGTCTCTATACAGTGAAATTCAGGTCTTTCTTGTTTCCAAGTCTAATACTATTTCTATTCTATTTTGTGCTTATTTGAATCTATTTCTTCAGATTAATAACAATGCATATCCATATTTTGGGGCACAGTAATGATAATTCATTTATGTAGTGCTTTACAACAACCCTTTGAATAGTTTCTTCAAATATTATTATCCCTTTTCATAAATGATGCAACAGAGGCTTGGGGAAATTAATTGAGTTGACCAAAGTCAGAATAATTGTCAGAGGCAGAAATCAAAACTCGATTTCTTGCATATACAAATATAGTGTTCTTTTTACTAGTCAATGAAGTAAGGAATATGTATAAGAAGTTGGTGCAATGTATAGAGTATGAGACTTAGAATTCTGTTTCACTTAGGTATGCAACCCTGGACAAGTCATTTAACCTTTCTGAACCTCATTTCTCATGTGTAAAATGGGGATGATGACAGCACCTATATCCCAAGGTTTTTGTAATCAAATGAGATAGCATGTAAGAAAGTATTTTGCAAACTTTGGTTATCTTCCATTCAATTTAATTCAATATGTATTGCCTAAGTGCCTGCTAAGCATAAGAAACTGGACCAGGTACAATTTTTAAAGTCATGTTTGTCAATTGGTGACTAGTTGCAAAATCACAACCTAAGGGGCAATAATCTAACTCCATGAAGGATTTGGGTGCCCATAATCCCATCTGAACGTGTCAATCACTTCAGAGAGCCAAGAGATCCTTGGTATCTCACCATAGATTCTCAATGTTTTCAGCAGAATGCTAAGGAATGATGGGCATTCAGTTTTATGAACCACACAAAAATAAATTTTAAAAAATCCCATTTTCAATGGAGTTTTTATTGGCGATGAAATTGCTTTGTGCTGATTGACAGATACAACTTTCTATTTTGGCTGTTCCTTTACAGACTGTGAGTGAGACACAGAGTGAACAATTTTTGCCCACAGTAGTTGGTTTGGGGACTTGCATTATCCAAGTGTTTTCCCTCTACATCAGCTTTTCCCATATAGACATAGTCTCTGTATAAGCACCTTAGTGTTTGTTGTTAGATTTCACTGAGATGATTTCTAAAATGATTTCTTATAATTGATGCTACTAAGGGCAAATGAAATTTTCTGTTTATCTTAAGAGATTGAAAAATGCTATTCTATTACCAGGTATTTTGGAGGCCAAAATAGTCTGATATCCTGGGCTGAATCTTAATGTTAGTGCTTGAATCAAGAGAAATGGAAATCTGGATGAGACTTTAATTGGGGAATTAAAGAAAAGGATTTATCTGTCCTTCACTAAAAAAAGATATGGCATTGTAATAACTGTTAAGTGGCATAGAGGATTGGGAACCAGGCATGAAGGCAGGAAGATCTGACTTCAAATAATAATTCAGATGAAACTGTGCAACCTTGGGCAAGTCACTTAGCCTTTGTATGCTGCAGTTTCCTCATTTATAAATGGGGATAATAACAGAACCAACCTTGTTGGGTTCTTGTAAGGATCATATGTTAAAAAATAAAAACAAAAGGACTTGGCACAGATCCTTGTGCATAGTAAACATTATTTAAATGCTAATTCTTTCCCTTAGAAGAGATAGAGTGAATCTCTGAGACTAGATAGTACAACATCTACATTTTACATATGAGAGTAACTAATAGGACACAAACACATTGGTGGATTAGGGGGGCATCTACCTCAGACTTCTAGAGGAATAGACAGATGAGAATGATTTGTTCCAATCATTATGAAGGCAGCAGAAATAGACACTGTGGAGTGCTTAGAGGTTGGTTAGACATTGAAGAAGCCAAGGTCATTCCCTGAATCCATGGCCATTACCTTCATCTTGATTTTTTACTTCCTACTGTACTTAGATGACTGGAAGAGAGTGAGAGTGATGATTTCATAGAACTGACTGCCTCATTGAAATCCAACTTGTGCACAAGACAAAATACTTTACCAGTGATTTCATTTTGGTCCTCTTCCAGAACAAAGGTCAACAACCAATCAACATATGAGAAAGCAGGTCCAGAGAAATGAAATTATTTTCCCAAGGACACCAGAATTTGAACCCAAATCCTCTGACCCCAGACCCAACATTTTTTCTACTCTACCACATCCCCTCTCTTTATGAGAAACTTATGTTTATAGAGAATATGATTTTTACTCATTACCACATTTATTGCTCCCAGAAATAGTATGAGATAGACAATACTATGTCTTATTCCCAGTCTGAAGATGAGGGAAACCAAGATGTAGACAAGTTAAGTATCTTGCTCAGTGTCTCACTACTAATAAGTGTTAGTGATAGAACTTGATTCCAGATCTTCTGGTACCAAAATGAGAATTCCTTCTACTATAATAAATTGCTTTTCTTGTAGAGATGTGGAATATGTGACCTTGTAAACTACTTTTGTCACATTCATATTTCACCATTTCTTTAAATTGTGGTGAATGGATGTGATAGAGTACAATTGTGCTATTAGAAATGAAGAAATAGATGATTTCATAAAGACACAGAAATATATATATGAATCTATAGATTGAAGAAAAAGGGATAAAAGATAGATTTATATTATAGAATAAATATGATTTTAAAGCAAACAGTTTTAATGCTTTTATAAGCTAATCAAAGTGAAAGGAATGGAACCAGGGGAAAGATGTTTTTTTAAATCCTATCTTTTATCAAAAAATCAATACTGCATGTTGGTTCCAAAGCAGAAGAGTGGCAACGGTTCTAGGCAAAGGGTGTTAAGGGATTTAAGAGTATGAAGCCAGATTTGAATCTAGGGCCTCTTGTCTCTAGATCTGGCTCTCTATCCACTGAGTCACCTAGTTGCCTCACAGGAGGAAATTTACACATTAACAATAGCCTTGCAAAGACAATCTATTTTCAAAGCCATTTGTTTGATCACCACAATTAACATGATTTCAGAGGATTGATGATGATGCAAGTAACCCATATGCTAACAGAGAAGTGATGGACACAAAGAGTAGAATGATATTATATATATATATATATATATATATGTATATATATACATATATACATATATATGTATATATATATATACACATACACACACACAAATATGTATATATATTAACATGGACAATAAAAAACTTCTTTTATTTTTTAGCATATTTATTATGAAGAATTTATTGCTCTTTGAAAAAAACACTATTCATAAGCAAAGGATAAACTATGGGAGTGGAAACACCGAGGAAAAGAAACTGCCTGAATACAGCGGTTGAGGGGACATGACAGAGGAGAGACTCTAAATGAACACTCTAATGCAAATATTATCAACAAAGCAATGGGTTCAAATCAAGAAAACATCTAATGCCCAGTGGATTTACGCGTCGGCTATGGGGGGTGGGGGGGAGGAAAAGAAAATGATCTATGTCTTTAATGAATAATGCTTGGAAATGATCAAATAAAATATATTAAAAAAAAAAAAGAATTTATTGCTCTTTGTTACCCCCCCCTCCAATGGGATAGAGGTGGGGAGAGGGAGAGGATAGATTTTTGTGGATTATGAAAAGAAAATTTCATTTAAAAAGTACTCCATAATCAAGCATAGATGATGTCTGTAAAATAACCTCTGCCTTGTATTGACATTCAAGACTTGCATCTTCCTAATCAAAGCTTAAAATTAGATTGGAAAAAAAAAATTTGGTAGAGTATCAAAAGTCCTGGCAAGACAAATGGCCCAAGTTTGAATCCTGAAGATTATTTTGGAGAATCTTGGAGATTTGGAAAACTTAGAGAAGTCAATTATCTTCACTAGGCTTATGTTTCCTCATCTGTAAAATGAGGGGGTTGGATTTGGAGAACCTTAGGTTCGAAGTCTGATATTAGGAAAGAAGAGTCACAGTTAGAGCTTAGGACAAAGGAGCTATGAAGTCCCCAAATAGCCTGGCTGGTTCTTTTCTCCATCCTATCAAACATTAACTGTTAATAGGTAATTACCTAACTTCACTGCCAGTGATTAACTCCAATTAGCTGGAAATTTCAAAGTGGATATAACAGAAATATAAACACTACCATGAAAATTTTGTCACATATCCTGAATGGAATTGCTTTTTATTTTTTCCTCTAGAGGTGGAACTCATAGAGAAGGACACACACACACGTAAACACACACAAACACACACAATGAAGGCGTGTTGAAAGAAATTTTCTGTCTAAATGTATGATCTCTTCTTTTTTTCCTCATTGTTTAATAGGGATCCTCAGAGTAAGAGCCAATTGACAAGGTTTCTAGTCTCAGTTTGTCATTTTAACCTTGCTGCCTGCCTTCTTTGGGTTTCCATTTTCTTCTCTTTAAAATGAGGGGGTCGTACAAAATTATCTCTATGGTCCTTTTTAGCTCTAATGTTCTCTGAGTAATTGATCCTGCATCTACCATCTCAGAGAAATGGTTTCAGGTGACATGCTCTATGTCAGATTTGGGGCCAGAAAGGAACCAACCTAGATCATAGTAAGAGTCCCTATCATTATCTACTTCCATAAAATATTTCAGAAAAGTAGTGTTGTGGAAAGAATACAGTTAGAATGCCTGAGTTCAAATCCTACCTCACACTGTATGATTGTTGGCAAGTCATTTAATCTGCTTGGGCCTCAGTTTATTATCTATTAAATGAAGAAGTTAAATTAGAGGGCCCCTGAGATCCTTTCTAGCTCCAGATCTATAATTATGATGGCAATAAAATTACTTGTATACCCACTTGATGGTAGTAGGATTTAATCTCAATTTTTTACTATTTTGGGTTCAATATTTCATACAAGATTTTACTGAATTAATTAAACCAAACCAAACATTGAGTTTTTGTTCACTAAGTTTATAATTATTATGTTACATTACATATTATTAGTACTATGTGATAACAAGAGTGAGTTGGCATTGACATTGGTCTTTAAAGTGCGCAAAATGATTGATGTATATTCTTTCATTTGAATATCACCGCAATCCTGCAAGGTCAACATTACAATTTGAAGGATTACTTTAATCATCTTCTCTCAAATCAATCCAACTAGGCAGTCACTTACTCTGCCTATGCAAAGGGCCATCCATGAGTGCAGAAAAAATAAAACATTCCATTTTACCTAATGGACCTTCTAAAAAAGAATGCCTAAAGTTCTGGCAATATTCATGTCCAGAGTTCAGTGGTTTCCATTATGAGTTGCAACTCTTGGGCATATTTTACCAAAGCCATAGAATATTAGAGTAGGAATTGTGTCTAGTGACCATCTAGTCTGACCTTTCCATTTTGTGGACGGAAAAACTGAGACTAGAAAAGTGGCTTGTTAAGGTAACAAAGTAAGGATCCAAATCTCTTAATTTCTAGGCCAATGTTTTTTCTATTATTTCAGGCTGCATTCAAAGAGAGTTTTGAAGGTGAATTTAATTATAGCACTAACTAGAGGGATTCATTACTGTCACTCACAATCAAGGTGAAGTTGAATTTCCTTTGATCACAGAAATTTGACTCTTCTTGAGTTTGTCCTTAGAAAAGACTATGCTATAAACACTTAGATCATGATTGAATTTTATTTTTTAAAAGTCACTAAGTTTCTCTTAATTCATTTGTACCAAGTTGAACCTTATCTGTCAGAGTCAGTTTTGGATATCTGGAATTTGCAGGAACAAAGCAAATCTGTGTTAAATGTTTCTTCCTGCATGATGAGCCAGAAGTCACCAAGTTCAAGGGCTTTGAAGTTTCTGAAGGTCTATGGAAGGATAACATATAGTCCCACGGTTTTCCTAGCACTTGTTACTTCTAAGCCCTGAGTCATTATGGAATATGGTTGAGTTGGCATATAATAGGGGCAAAATACTATTCAAAGGCTGCTAGGCTAGGACTAAGAAAAAAATGATACATGTTGAGAACTAGTTGTACCTTCCCATCCTTTTATTGGTGTTCAGCTGTTTCAAGAATGTCCAACTCTTTGTGATCCCATTTGGCATCTTCTTGGCAAAGATTCTGGAGTGTTTTGCCATCTCCTTCCAGCTCAGAAAATGAGGCAAACTGGGTTAAGTGATTTGCCCATGGTTACACAGCTACTAAGTGTCTGAGGTCATATTCAAATCCTGAAAGATGAATCTTCCAGAGTCAAGGTCCTCCACTCCATCTACCATGCCACCTAATTGCTCTCTCATCTTTAATTACCAGTAATTAATAATAATAATATTAAGAACAAGACTTTTTGTGACTCTTTATGGTTTTCAAAGTGTCTTATGGCCATTATCTCATTTGATCCTAAGAACAGCCATGAGACAGGTATTAAACACTAAGATTATCCCCATATTATAGATAAGGAAGCAGAGATACAATGACTTTAAGAAACACATTCAGGGTCACAGAGAGCCAGTGGCAGATTTACAAGTAGAATCCTGACTGCTAACCCAATGCTCTTTACACTGAACCCTCTTACCTTTCCATATTAATAGTGACTATGAGTCATAGGAGGAGGATTTCTATCAAGAAAGACATTTCGTTAGCAGGTGTCAAGTAGGATATCTTAGATATAAAGATGCCAATAGAAAAAGATTGCTGAAAGGAAAAGTATATAAAAGTCAGGGTGTGCAAGATAGAAACTTTGCTTACTTCATGATTTTGTCTGAGACTAGCTGCCAGGAAATGGGACGGAATGTAGCACGAGGAATTGAATAAGCAATAATATCTGGAAAGTAAAGATTCTGGATCTCTCCTAGATTTTTTAAAAAATTACTTTTCTTCATGCATTCTGCACTCCTTTGTGACTTGCTGCTCATCACACATGGAACTGTATCTCTGGCCGCCTACTTTTGAATCAGCTGTTCCTCATGCCTGGGCTCATAAGCCTATAGCTTGAAGATTAGCAGTTAGCAAGTCCAGCCCTCTCATTCTAAGGAAAAAAGAAACTCAGTGTTATTGTCTTTAAATAATGACCCAGAGACTACCCAGGGTGAAAGACATTCAAAGTCTTGGACTCAAATCCTCTGACTGTAGATTCAGAGTTTTTCCTTTGTACAATGCTTCAATTTCATCACTGAAAAATCTTAGCTTTCTTCAAAACTCCATTCCAGTGTTATCTCTTACATGGCCTTCTTTGATCCATTCCCATCCCACCAACTGTAAGCTGTTCATGACTCTATCCTCCTTGGCTTTCAGAATTTTTATTTTCTTTACTTTGCATATATTTTGTGTCAACTCAAATGTGTAGATGTTATGTACTTCTTTAGAATATAAGTTCTCCGAAGGCAGGGACTGTTTGGTTTTTGTCTTTGTAATTCCAGTATGTAATAGAGGGTTTGTTGGTTGATCAATTGATTATTTAATTGATATCATTGTGGCTGATTCATCTCCTATCAATGGTCTCCTGGATGGGGGCAAACTTAAAGTAGGTTGGGAAAGGAAGGGAAGACATCAAGGGAGAGTGAGGCAAAATGATCTCTCTCACTGGTTTGCTTTTTGTTTAGGGTAGGAACTCTTTCAGAGATTAATATTTCTAGTCAAAAATATAATAGTGAATTTCATTGATTCTGCTTGAAGTGTATGGAGCAAGCCCCTGAGGGGTATCCTTGAGAATTACAAGTGAATAAGGAAAGATATAGTATGGTGAAATGGATAGAGAATTGACTGCAGGATCAGGAAGACAGGAGTTCACCTTCTATTTCTACATGGCTGTATGACCTTTAATGAGGCATTAATCTCTCCCTATCTACCCTAGGAAACCTCTAAGCCTCTAATAGACATAGAATTGTTTTGGGAGATGAAATTTCCCTACCAGAACCTCATTATATAGATGAAATTATAGGTCTGGGGAAAATACAGAGATTCCCCCCATATTTTTGGATGGATTTTAATGCCCCCTAAAACAAGTTTGAACTTAATAGAACTTCTTTTATAACTGTCAGTTGCCTAGAACAAAATAGTTTTTAAACTCCCATGAATATTTAGAAAGTTCTTCCTTTGTCAAGAACAACAGTTTAAAAACAAAAACAAATTACAGTAACAACAAACACAGGAATCATTTAGAATAATAAATCAGGAGCTAGAAGGGACCTTATAGAGGCCAGCTAAATTCATTCCTCTCATTATACTGATGAGGAAACTGAGGTTAAGGGAGATTGGGGAGTTACTTGCCCATCAAAGTAATTGTAAGCAACACAAAGATAGGATTTGAACTTGGATACTTATGAGTCTTTATGAAGATTAAATTTAAAAGAGAAAACTTCTGTTTTCCCAGAGAAAAAAGGTTTTTAGGAGTTATGTCAGAAATTATAATTCTCTTCTAAGAAGGAAATCTTCAAAAAGATCATTCTTTGATCTGTGTGTATGCGTATATCTCCATACAAACTTACATACATACATATACACAAACGTGTGTGAAACATGGAAGATCTCCCTGGGAGCAAAGGTCTCCCCACTCAATGATCTTTTCTGTTTTTTTTCCCTTTTACTTTTTTTTTCACTTTCACTTTTTCATTATTATAATTATTATTATTTTGGTGTGGAGTACAGGGTGAGAGTTGTAGAGCAATGAAGAGTAGTAGGTCTTGGAATATATTCCATACTGATAGGGGGCCCTACACACACACACACACACACACACACACACACACACACACACACACACACACACACAGAGGCACGCACATTCCCATCCTGAACAATGAACTAATGAGATTAGTTTAGGCCTACTTGACTTTTAGTTTTACTTCTTTTTAACTTGCTAATCCTTAAAAAGACAGTTTATCACTATGGTCAATATATTTATTATCTAGGCATAATTCTAAGAGAGACTTTGTTAAAGTCTGTCCATGTATAGGACATCAAGATGGTGCAATGAATAAAGCCTTTGGCTTATAATCAGGAAAACTCATCTTCACTATTTCATAATCCAGCCTCAGACACTTACTAGCTTCATGACCCTAAGCAAGTCACTAAATCTTATTTATTTCAGTTCCTCATTTATAAAATGGAGAAGTAAATGACAAACTGAAAGGACTGAACAATACAATGGTCACATACTAGGGGTCAGAGTAAAAGTTAAATTAGTCTCTACTGATAAAAATATTATATTTTTAGAGGTTTATTAAGGATTATTAGAAATCAAGGATAGAAAATAATAAGCCACGTGCCCAGGGCACGATTAGCCCATTCACAGCCTACTTACAACATGTTGTAATTTCTGAGTAGAGGAAGAGAAGTAGGCATTATAGCCAGTTTAAATACAAATTGTGATCTCGCCCAGGTGGGTACTGAATTTACTTTCTTTTTAAAAGCTTTGTTATAAAGACTGGCAAACTGGGGAGATGAGGTGGGTGGGATGTATTCATGAATGAAAGTGATATGAAAGCAAAAGATATGAATAAAAATAAAAGTTTTTTCCCCAAAAAAAGATTTTTGGTGTTTTTTTTTTGTTTGTTATTGTCTTTCACAATATGGAAATATATTTTGCATGACTATACATGTATAATGTATATCAAATCGTTTGCTTTCTCAATGAAGGGGAAAGGGAGGGAGGGAGAGAATTTGGAATTTAAAATAAAAAATGAATGTTAAAATCATTTTCATGTGCAATTAGAAGTAATAAAATATTAGAAAAAAAGAAAACAAAAACAGGCATGAGAGGAAATTGGAAAAGAGTCCTCTAGAGACTATCCTCACCTATATTCCCTTATCTATGGAATTTGAAAAATATTAGTGTTGGCAGGCTGAGCTCCAGTGCAAGCTAGTCCAATGACTAGTGTATTGTGTTCCTAGATGCAAAGCTTTTGTCATATAGTCTGACAGCTTCCTAAAAGGACAGAGTGACTTCCTAGAAATATTTAATGCTTCTTTGTACATCTAACTTTGAGATGTGACTCTTCCATAGAGGTCAGCTCTGATTCCTGCTCAACTTGGTCAGAATCAACTGTGAGGTCTACATTAGTAATGATCCCTTCTATGTGCATTTATATAGTAAGCCAAATACTTTTGCATATATGCTACCTTGCTTTATTCTCAATACATCACTATGAGATCAGAGGATCTGAGAGCCATTATTCCTGAGGTAGCCCAAGATAAGTTAGGTTATTTGTCTAACATTTAAGAGGTAGAATTTGAATCTGGGTCTTCTAACTCCAGAGACAACAGCTTTCTAATGGGTACTGTGGATTTGATTACTCAGATTGATAAATAAGTAGAGGCCTGAAGAAGGTCATTGGATCATAGATTCAGAATTGGACTGGATATCAGAGCCCAAGTCCATCCCCCTTCCTTTTTCAGTAAGGAAACCGAGTCTCAGAGAGGTAAAATAACTTGCTAAAATGAATGACTAGAAAATTATTAAAGTCCAAGTTTAGATCTCTGGCTTTTTGACTCCTGGTCCAGTGTGTTAGGAAGGCAACTAGCTGGAACTGTGGAGAAGAGTTTTGGATTTGAGAGATTTGATTTGATTCTTGCCTTCGGCATTTCTTAGCAATGTGACCTTGGGCAAGTTGCATAATTTCTCTTAGATTCAATTTCCTCATTTAGCAAAATGAAGATACTAGGACCTGTTACACAGAGTTGTTGTGAAAATCAAATGAGATTAAAGTCTTTTGCAAATTTTAAAGTGCTATATAAATTCTAGCAACATTTTTACTATTACTATTCTGTACTATTTCCCAATTTTCAACTGATAAGAGTGAGGCCCTAAAACCACAGCATTAGAATAATATAATTTATTAGGAGTCGAAATGTGTGGAGACCTCAATAGCTCCTTAAAAAACAACAACTTTTTTTTAAACCCTTTCTTAGAATCAGTACTGTAGGGGGCAGCTGGGTAGCTCAGTGGATTGAGAGCCAGGCCTAGAAATTGGAGATCTAGGTTCAAATCTGGCCTCAGACACTTCCCAGCTGTGTGACCCTGATTAAGCCACTTAACCCCCATTACCTAGCTCTTACCACTCTTCTGCCTTGGAGCCAATACACAGTATTGATTCCAAGTTGGAAGGTAAGGGTTTAAAAAAAAATCAATAGTGTATATTGGTTGTAAGGCAGAAGAGTGGGAAAGGCTAGATAATGGGGATTAAGTGACTTGCCCAGGGTCACATAGCTAGGAAGTGTCTGAGGTCAGAATTGAACCCAGGACCTCCCATCTCTGGGATTGGCTCTCAAAAAACCCCTGAGCTAACTTCCTCAATAGCTCTTGAATGGTGAGTGGTGCTGGACAAGTGATTGCACTTGTCCAGGAGAGCATAAGAATCTATTTCATTCATGAGAAGTAGGGAAGGACTATTTCCTCACATCCATTACATCCATTCCAGTAGTCCTGGAAATACAACCCTAACTGTATAGGGAAAGTCATGTCACCTTGCTTCACAAAAATGAAAGCAGAGGGGTAGCTGGGTGGCTCAGTGGATTGAGAGTGAGGCCTAGAGACAGGAGATCTATAGGTTCAAATTTGGCCTCAGACACTTCCTAGCTGTGTGACCCTGGGCAAGTCACTTGACCTGCTTTGCCCAGCCCTTACCACTCTTCTGCCTTGGAACCACTACACAGTATTGATTCCAAGATGGAAGGTGAGGGTTTAAAAAAAATGAAAGCAGGTCATCCTGGCCTATAATAATAAGGAATTAAGGAATCTAGCATTCTTTTTGAGCAAATGGTTAGGAAATGAACAAACTTTAGAGATAGAATTCTGGGTAGCAAGAGAATAATCCAAATTGTAGGGTTTACCATAGAACAAAGAAAAGCCTTCATGGATATCCAGTCTGGAAAAGACAATGGCTTATGCACTGACACTTCATCTACCCTTAGCTTAAAACCCATGTTGGTGTTTATGAAAGTCAACAATGCTTATATGGATAATCACCTATCTGTAAAAATAGACATTGTGAGAAAAAAAAAAGACTTTCTTGCCATTTAGGAATGAGTTAAGTTCTTTTGTCTTTTATTCCGCATGACAATAGATTATTGCCACTGTCTAATGCTTCTAAAATTGTATACCTATACACCAATTACAAGGGATGTCTTAGAGCAATCCAAAAGTAGAATGTGTTCCATTTCATTGGAAATTTTCCAAATAGTCTGATTGGCCACTCACCTGGTATGTTACATTAGGTTTTTTGGGGGGGAGTATGGTTGGACCAGATGACAACTGAAGTTCATTCCAGCTCAAATTCTGTGCTTCTGTGACTACGATTATTATATGAATTGACCTGATCAAGACCACATTGATTTACATAAATCAGAACATAGAATACTGGGAATAGCTCCCCAAAGACAGTATGAAAATTTAGTTCAACATTTATAATAGTTTCCTACCATGCAAAAGATGTGAAGAAATAGTTCCTCCCCACTTCTTATTTATATTTTTATCTTTAGTCATGGGGATCACTAGCTGCCCAACCAAGAAAAGAATCTGGCATCTCAGAGAATGCTTTTCATTTTATTAGTACTTAAGGGAGACTATAATACTGGTATGGATGGTAGTATCGACTGATCACTCATATTTAACAATCTGACTCCACTCTACTTTCCCAAACATTTTTTACAGTTCTCCCCTTGGCACACTGTATGTTCAGCCAAAGTGAATGGCTAGCTATTTCTTGATGTTGTTTTGTACTCTCCCTACCCCAGGCATGTGTAGAATGAACTTGCATTAGATTTTACCTTGTGAAAATATCCATCTCTTTCTTCAAGGCTAAGCAAAAACACTACCTCCTACAAGAAGACTTCCTTAATCCTCTTTCCAAAAAATATAGCACTTTGTCTAGATAAGTCCTTTGCCCTCCTCACATTTTTACTTCTATTTTGAGTAGTAGAATGAGACCTGAGTTTAAATTTTGCCTCTGTCATTTATCAGCTATAGGGCTATTAGAAAGCCTCTCTAAGAAAACTCTCTGAGCCTCCATTTTCTTGTCCATAAAATGGAGATAATAATACCTATTGTGCCTACTTCCCCAGAATGTTGTAAGGATCAAATAAGACACAGTACTTTGTATATCTTAAAGTGCTATAAAAATGTCAAGTATTATTATTATATGTTTGTGTGTACATCTTATCCCCTATATTACTTTGTAAGCTCCTTGAGTGCTGGGACTGGGTAATTTTTCATTTTGGTATCCTCAGAGTCTAAACAGAGCTTTGCTTATAATAAGCACTTAAAGGATGTCTGATAAATTGAATGAAATATATGTAAAACCTTTAAAATTGGAGAATGACTATCTTTGGTTAACTAAAGAACCTCCAATGCTTGCCCATTCTTAATAATAGAGAGTTTATGATATATCCATGCCTGCATAATAATCAACCACATTATAAGAAGATGATAGTGTGTTTTGAGTTCTTTTCTATCTATAGCTTGCAACTCAGCACTTTGCAAGTGGTTTCTGCCTTTTAAGAAAGTATAGTCTATAACCACTCCACCAAATACCCTATAATATGAAATCAACCTCTTCTCAAAAACAAGGGGCAACCATGTCCTTAGTAGTCACTCATTTGCTATTCATTTGGAGCTGAGATTTTTTTTTTTCTGGAGCTACCCACCTCTCCAAATAGAAGCAGTGATCTATTGTTAAACTCCTGAGAAATGAAGTATGGTGGCTTGCCGTTAATCATAGGGCTCAGAGCTTATTTCCACATCAGTTTGATGAATTGTGTATACTAGCTTCTGATGAGTATTACTGCCTTTTATTCCCTAAGTGTGTTTGAGTCCTTAGTATAGCCTCTAGACTGACAACCCCAGAGTCTGAATTCTGCTCAGCAGTTACAATTCCAAAAAAAAATCTTGGAAGCCAGCTTTTCTTTTATGCTCTCACTATTCAGGCTAGTTCTCTTGCCTCTTGAAGTATCTTTATCAGAACTTACTTCAAATTGACAACATCATAAGAAAGGATGCATAAAGCTGCTAATAATTTCCATGTTTAAAATAAATTGCAAATGCAATCTAAGTACCACCTAGTCCTTGAAATCTAATTACAGGAATTCACTTGAGGGAGGTGAGCTCCTTTGCCACTTGCATGAGGAAAATGAAAAACTAGAAATGACCTGTGTTTGTTTATAATAGGTTTTGTTCATTTCCCAGATCCATAATACAAAGCTAAGTTGACATTAGAGTAGAATAGTAGTGCCTTTAGTCTAATGCATTCTTCAGCATTTTATTTAATTAAGATTACATAGATCTAGCTGAAATTCAGGTGAATAGAGCCATTTTTATTTTTGTGTCACAAATAGTAGTAGTAGTCTCTTGGTAACTGAGGATGACTAATGTCTTTGTGCGTTTTTGTGCACAAAGACATTTGTGCATGAAGATTTAAGTGGAAGAGTAGATGCACAGAGACAGTCCCACTCTCTCAGTGTTGGAAGCCTGGGTCCAGTGGCACGAAAAGTCGTTACACCTGGAGACTTCCTCAGCTGCATTGAATGGCCGTGTTGTCTTTTGTGCTCCAACACGCCCTAAGCACTCCACAGTGCCTTGCTGCATCGCCCTCTCAGCCATTGAACCTTCTTATTGGTTTCTTCTGTTTGTTCAGCCGAAGCAGTCATCACATGCTGGGTGAGCAAAGCCCTGGTTCACCAGGGGTCAATGACCCGATGGCTACCCTCACAAGGTTTACCTGGCCTGTCAAAGCCATTGGCCGGGGTGTGGCCACTGCCGCATGCTAGCAGCTACTAGGAGCCACAAGTGAGAGCTGGGTGTCAGGTGAGGGTCAGAGGCTGGAGAGCTGCCCTAGGAGGGCATGACAAGCCCTCCATACCAGAGATACTACCCCTCCCTGAGCACCCCATACACCCCATGTGTGTGTGTCACAAATAATGACTTGAATACCAACTATTATTTGATAGGAAATAGGAAAGAACAATTAGCAAAATTATTAGAAAGGTTTTGTTTACACTAGTATTATAAAGGTAATTGTTTGTTAACCAAGATAACAACCTACATCTTGATCATATGTACAATATCTGAAAGTTTTGACTGATTTCACTTATTCCCTATGAAATTTGCATTAAATTCAAATATGCTTGTGGAATTCAAATACTCATCATTTATGGACACTAATAACTTTGATAAAGATGGAGTATCACATAACAAAAGGAGAAAAGTTATCTCAGCAATAAAAATCTAAACAGGGCATAAGTTATTGAATTTGCTAACTATTCTTCCTCATTATGGACATTAACTGGAATTCATGCCATAAAATGAATACTGTGATATTTTATACTTATCAAAATTCTCTGCCTTTGTAATTCTAGGATATACTCTGAATCCATTGAATACTACCTTCTTTTTTATGCCTTGAAAGAGATTTTGGGGGGTTGTTTTTGCATGGGATAAGGACTTTACTGACAATCTAATGGTATGAAAGAACAGTGACTTGTTTTCTTAGGTGACCTATTTACACTGAGAAAAATGTAGTTTAGTAACCATCAGCTGATGCTAGGATTTGTAATATGTGGCTAACTCAGAAATGGATGAGTAATGAAGAGCTGAAGGAAAGCACTTGTTAGAGATGCCAGATTTCCTTGAGGAAAAAGCAACCAGAAACTCTTGTTGAGGCTGGAGAGCATTTGAACTATTTGATTCCAGGGCTAGAACTAGAGAAGCTAGAAAAACTAGAAATGACCTCTGTTTGCTTCTGTTTTTTTTTCCCAGACTTAAAATGCAAAGCCAAGTTGGCATTAGAGTAGAGTGGTAGTGCCTTTAGCCTAATGTCTGGAGAACTTTACCCTTTTAAAATTTTTATTTTTAAAAAAATAGATTCTTATATTCTTTCCCTCCCTCTAGCACATCTCCCATTCATTGAGAAGGCAAACAATAATGATACTCATCAATACAAAGTGTTTTTATTTGGAAGCTATTTTGTTGTCCCTTGAACAATATATTCATTTACTCACTCTTGTATTTAGTTATTTGTTTAATTCATTTGGACTTGCTCCTCATTAAATAAATTTTGATAATTTCTCAGTTTAGTTGATTTCATTTTTAATTCTATATGTATGCAAATTTATTCATATGTAATTCTATGCCCCCTAAGACATGCTTACTGATTAGGCATTGACACAAGGATAAAAACACAATTCCTACCCTCATGTAGCTTACAAATTATGACAAGTACTCAAATAATTATAATGCAGGGCAGATTATGAAGAGCTCAAAGTCAAGATGCAAAAAGCCTGAGAAAAATGTGATGGAAGAAAATTTACAGCTGGGTGGAACAGGGAAAAGTTGGCCCCCAAGTTGAAACTTTAAGGAAAAGAAGGTTTTTGAAAGGCTTGAGATGAAAAGGTAGTATTTTGGGGGACAGAATATACAAATACACAGGAAGGAGATAGCAGATGGAGTTTTAAATGATAGCTCCTAAGTCTGTCTTTCTGCAATATAAATCAATAAAACTAGTTATCCAAATAAAATATAATAGTAGCAATAAACAATTTCAATTAAATTATGGAATGAAATAATTCCAACAAAGGAATTATATTAAAAAGGATAATAAAAAGCAGTGTGACATAGTAAGAAGCTAATTTTGGAGCCAGGAAAATTGAGGTTTCAAGTACTATTTCTGGTACATTCATTGTTTCAGGCATATCTAACTCTTCATGACTCAATTTGCTTTGTTTGTTTTTCACAAAGATACTGGAGTGGTTTGGCATTTCATTTTACAATTCATTTTATAGATTATGAAACTGAGGTAAACAGGATTAAATGATTTGTTCAGGGTCACATGGCTACTAAGTATATGAGGCTAGTTTGAACTCAGGAAGATAAGTCTTCTTGAATCCAGTCCCAGCATTCTATTTGCTGAGCCCCCTAACTACCCCTCTGATAGACATAGGATATATAACTTTGGGCAAGTCACAATCTCTAATTTTCTAAATTTACAAATTAAAGAACACACACAGATCTGCATTGGTAGAGGGATTTTCCTCAGTCTTGAATTTCTTCATGCTATACCTTTGAACTCATAGGTTCAGGACCTCTCTGAGAAGCCATTAATTCTGATTAATATAAAAAATATTTGATGACTTATGACCTATTATTGCTATCTTGTATATCTTCTGATAAATTAGCTAAAAAATACCACTTTTGACTAACTACATCAATTAATTGATGTAGTTAACATGAACAATTAACCACAACATTGTTTAATTATGTGATTTATTTTATACAATTATATGAATTTAAAGGTACATCTATTGACATAGAGTTAGCTGAACAAAAGATTGTACAAATGCAGGCCTATTTTGGAATCCTTCTAGAACAATAAAATAGTAAAGAAGAAAGGGTCTTTTAAAAGATGATCTAATTCTACCCTATAATATGCTGGATCAGGAAATGGAGAGTCAGAGAAGTGGATCCCCTAAGGTCACATGGACAAAAAGTGATAAAGTCAGTCCTTGAACACAGAATCTGTACTATTTGAGACTAGACTCTTTCTATTATTAAAAAAAAACAATCTTCCCAAATGTACCAAGCTCCTTCAAAATCTTTATAGGATGGACTGATATTGGATAGTATATATTTAAGATTTCCAATTCTTCCTGGGAGTAGAGAATCATGATGTAGTCACTTAGGAAGGAAAGGTCCATTAATATCTATTTTAAACTCTCTGTATATAGTTTTCAGAAAGATGTGGCCTTTGAAAACAGACTCATTTTCCAAACAGCTATAGGAAACTGAAGAACCCTTTTTTCTTTTCTTTTCTTTTCTTTTCTTTTTTTTTTTGGTGGAAGGGAACAAGCCTCACAGCTTGGACAAGATATTGTGGAAGATAAATACTAAGGGAATTCTTTCTTGATTTTCAATGGAAGGCTTTGTATGGGTGCTAACGTGTTCTTTTGGTCATATTATAAGTAAGAATTTTGTCTCTCAAAACTATATTATCTAGGAAGCTAAGCCAAGTCAAATTAACAGATGTTTATTAAGTATTCTTTATATGCCAAACACTGATAAGTGCATAGAATACAAAAGAAGGAAAAAATAGAGGTCTTCCCATTAAGACCTGCTTTGTGGATACAAAATAAATTGGGCTTTCCAAGCAAATGAATTTGAGAAGGTACAAAAGGTACACCCAGATGACAAGCAGCTAAGATTATAAGGAAGATGGCATGCAGACTATATACATACAAGATATCTACAGAGTAAATGGTAGGAGATCTAAAAGAGGATACATTTGCAGTGGGAGGGGAGAGGGGAGAAATCCTCTTGTGGAAAGCGGAATTTGAGCTGAATTTTAAAGGAATATAGATGCCATAGGACTTGACAACTTGACAACACCTAGTAAATAATAATAATGACAACTTTTTAGTAGTACCTTTACTACCTTGGGAGGTAGATGCTTTTATTATCTATTTTACAGATGAAAAAACTGAAACAAATGGAGGTTAAGTGACTTGCATGGGGTTACAAAACCAGTAAGTTTTTGAGGTCAGATTTTAATTCAGGCCTTTCTAATTCCAGACCCAGTGTCCTACCCACTGTGCAACCTAGTTAATAAGAAAGAATGAAGAGTTAAAGATGACACCTAAATTTTGAGTCCAGATGCCTGGAAAGATGGTGGTCCCCTTTACAGTAAGAGGGAAGTTCAGAAGAAAGAATGGTTTTTGGGAAACAATAGTTAGTTCTCTTTTATAATGTTAATTAATTTTAAGATATTTACCGGATATCCTGTCCAATAGATAGTTAGAGATGCTAGTCTGGATGGAGGTCAAGAAGGAAATTAGGGCTAGATAAATAGATCAGAGAATCATCTGCATAGAGAAAATAATTCTGTTCAGAGGAGCTAAGAAGATCAATAAGCTGTTTTGCAAGTCAAATGGAAAGATATTGGCTATAGGGTGGGAATAAGAAGGAGTAAACAAAGTTGCTGTGTTTGAGAAGGCAATGTCCATACTAATGGAATGAGGCTTCACTGAAGCATGGTTATCAATACTAAACTGTCAGTTTCATGAAAGTTAAAATCAGTCAGTCAATCATCATGCATTTATTAAGTGCCTACCTCCTCCTTTAGCATAATCTACACAAAATAAGGACTTTTCAAATTACTCTTGAATAAAAATAAATGAATGATTAAAATACTACCAAGGCCAATGAGAACAAAAACTTGTTTGTTTTTTTTTAATCCTCACATTTACCTTCAGATCCATAAAGTTGTTTAATATATATTATATAATTATTTTATATAAGTAATCTAATTATATAATCTAATTATACATGATAATATATTTTAACTATATGTAATAATAACTAATTATATTTCAATAAAATTTTACTTTTTTATTTAAAAAAAGTATTCTGAGAAAGAATCCATAAACTTCAATAGAGGTCTTCCCATTAAGGGTCTCAGATGCAAAAAAAAAATGGTTTAAGAACCTCAAAGCAATAATATCAAAATAATTAAAAAAGTATTTATTGAGGGTACATTCTATGCAAGGGGATACAATGACAAAATCAAAAATAGTTACAGCCCTCAAGAAGCTTATATTCTCTTGTGGGTAGTTGTTGAGGGAGAGATATATTATGTGAATATATCAAGGATTTGAGAAAGAAAAGCATTGAAAAAAATAGAAATATGTACTTACCATTGCTGATCATGATATTGTGTCCAAATGTTTGTCCCTATTTCTCATAGTATTTTTTACTGGGGTGGGGGTGGGGGGGAAATTCCTTTCCATATAACCCTAGAGTTTCTTTTTTTAAACCAAGGGAAAGAAATACATTAACTTTCCATGAAGTCAGGTTGTGATTTAAAGCAAGTCATTTTACTTTTCTGGGGCTCAATTTCCTCCTTTGTAAAATCAGGATGTTGGCCTAGATGGTCTAAGTCTTTTTCAACCATTATATTCTATCGTTATATCTGTTGATAGATATAATTGAAATGTTATGTGCCCAGTATTTGCTATTTATTTTGAAAAGAGATGATTCATGCATATTTTATTCCAAAGACAATGAAAATAATACTTCAATTAGTGTGTTGGGAATGCACAGGTTGATTGTAAATGAAATCTAAATGGAAACTAAGCTCTGAACCATAATTGCCTTAAGTCTTCAGAATAGAAATTACTTTATAAAAGTTGATGTGATTTAGAGAGAAGGGATTGCTAATGTTTCTTGGAATGAAGACTGTTACTTTATTGCTTTTTAATAGACTTTATTACAAATGCATGTCACATGATCCATCAAATTATAACACAGTAGCAACACATTTCAGTGGTTTTGTAGAAAAATATAATTTCTGGAATCACCATTACCATTATAGGGGTAAATAAGAGAAAAGACTAGGAAGAAAATGCTCTACTTATTAATCAAAGTGATTTTTATCATGACTTAAAACACACTTGAAAGCTTTACTCATTGGGAAAAAGGAAAAGAGAACATGTCATTTAAAAACCAGTTAGCAATAATAATGGAGGCTTAGATATGATATTATTGCCTTTGATCCTAGCCATAAATTGAAATATAATTCTATAGTTTTTTGGTATCTTTTCCTTTTATGAGATGGTAGTTTCCTTGAGGGAAAAAAATGTGCCTCATCTAAATTTTATCTCTCTCCAAAGTCTGTACCCAATAGGTATTTAACAAATGAGAATGATATTGTGTACTACTATGTTGGGAATTAATTTTTATGATGGTTCTTTTGCCCTCTTTATCATCCCCAACAATGCCATTTCTTTCTCTACTGCTTAAAGAAGATTTATTGATGTTGCATGGAAATAAGAAATTCTTCACATATCTTGGTAGTGGTCTTTTCCCCCCTCCAAATTTTATTGTATTTGTTTAACTGTGTACATGTTTCATCCCTCTTCCCATTCCTTACTCCTCCTACTGGAGTGTAAACTCTGAGAAAGTATTGCTTTGTTTCTGTTTTAATATTTTTAGCTTTCAGTATAGTGTCTTATATGCAATAATAGATTAGAGGAAGAAAGAAAGGAAGGAAGAAAAGAAGGAAGGAAGGAAGGAAGGAAGGAAGGAAGGAAGGAAGGAAGGAAGGAAGGAAGGAAGGAAGGAAGGAAGGAAGGAAGGAAGGAAGGAAGAAAGGAAGGGAGGGAGGAAGGAAGGAAGGAAGGGAGGGAGGGATGGAGGGAGGGAGAGAAGAAGGGAGGAAGGGAGGAAGGGAGGAAGGAAGGAAGGAAGGAAGGAAGGAAGGAAGGAAGGAAGGAAGGAAGGAAGGAAGAGAGAGAAAGAAAAAAGAAAGAGAGAGAGAAACCAGTAAGGGGTTGCTATTGTGCTATTTCATGTGTTGAACATGAAAATACAAATACAAACAATCTAGACAATCACCCTCCTCAAAGAATTTGCAATCTAAGAGGAGAAGACAACATACAGGGGAGTGGGCCATGGCCAGGGTTTTGGATAGGATACTCACAAGTATTGGTGAGTATACTTAAAGGGTAATTAATTTTCCAGGAATTGTAATATTTATTTAATTACCACTTTCAGAATTGTATTAGAAAGATGAGGGGGCAGGAAATGGGGGGAAAGGGCATGAGTATGGATCTTGTCCTGGGTTGGATATGACAAATGCTCACTAATCAGAAGCATAGGATCCCAGGACAGTAGCTCAAGTTCTCAAAGGGAGGTGAAGGGTGGAGGGGAGGAGCATGATCACAAGATTTGATTAATGTTAATTGAATTGAATTAAAATGAATGTGACAGAAGGAATCATCCATAATCAGAATTGCTTACAAGCTAGGGGGTCACTACCTTGAAGAAAGTCAGTATTCAGTGGCAGTATGGCCTAATCATTGTCATCTTAATTACTTTTAGTCAGTCTGATACCAGCAATTAACATCTTTAACCTGATTTTCTCAACCTCCCTTCATAAAGATCACTGCTATAGTGGTGCTATAGAGTCCTGGACTTGCAGTAGACTGCTTGGCAGTTGTGAAGAGAGCACTAGATTTGGAGTCAGAAGACTTAAATTTCGATCTGAACTCTGTAGCTATCAATCTCTCATATTCCTTTTGTCCTCAGTTTCCTCTTCAGTAAAATGATAGGGTTGGACTAAATGGCCTCTGGTTTATTCTAGCTTTAAAAATAAATTAAATGATTCTAGGACTCATCTCTTTCCTTGGAATGGGAATCTATACATAATAGAGTTATGCACAAGATCTATTTTATTGTTCTGGTAAAAAAATACCTAAGGTATTTTTTAAAAATAATAAACATTATATATCTAAATCAGCATCATCAGCATCATCAGCAAACATCATCTGCAATGGTGATAAATCAAAAGCCTTCCCAATAAGATCAGGAGTGAAACAAGGATGCCCATTATCACCTCTATTACTTAACATTGTACTAGAAACACTAACAGTAGCAATTAGAAAAGAAAAAGAAATCAAAGGTATAAAAATAGGCAATGAGGAGACCAAGCTATTACTCTTTGCAGATGATATGATGGTCTACTTAAAGAATCCTAGAGAATCAACTAAAAAGCTAGTGGACATAATTAACAACGTTAGCAAAGTAGCAGGATACAAAATAAACACACATAAGTCATCAGCATTTCTAGATAATTCCAACACATCTCAGCAGCAAGAATTAGAAAGAGAAATTCCATTTAGAATCACCCTAGACAATATCAAATACTTAGGAATCTATCTGTTAAGACAAACACAGGAACTATGTAAACACAACTGTAAAACACTCTCCACACAATTAAAACTAGATCTAAACAATTGAAAAACATTGATTGCTCATGGGTAGGATGAGCTAACACAATAAAAATGACAATCCTACCCAAATTAATTTACTTATTTAGTGCCATATCCATTGAACTACCAAAAAAGTTTTTTACTGAATTAGAAAAAGCCATAATAAAGTTCATTTGGAAGAACAAAAGATCAAGGATATCCAGGGAAATCATGAAAAAAAAAATTGAAGGAAGGAGACCTTGCAGTCCCAGATCTCAAACTATGCTATAAAGTAGTGGTCATCAAAAAAAATTGGTACTGGCTAAGAGACAGAAAGGAGGATCAGTGGAATAGGCTTGGGGTAAGTGACCTCAGCAAGACAGACTTTGATAAGCCCAAAGATCCCAGCTTTTGGGACCCAAACCCAGTATTTAATAAAAACTGCTGAAAAGAGTATGGGAGAGATTAGGTTTGGATCAAACACCCTACACCAAGATAAACTCAGAATGGGTGAATGACTTGAATATAAAGAAGGCAACTATAAGTAAATTAGGTGAACACAGAATAGTATACATGTCAGATCTTTAGGAAAGGAAAGATTTTAAGACCAAGCAAGAGTTAGAAAAAAATCACAAAATGTAAAGTAATTTTGATTACATCAAATTAAAAAGATTTTGCACAAACAAAACCAATGCAACTGAAATTAGAAGGGAAGCAACCAATTAGGAAACAATCTTCATAACAAAAACCTCTGACAAAGGTAAAAAATAACTGCTTGATTACATGGGTCAAGGGGGATATGATTGGGGATATAAACACTAAAGAAACATCCTAGTGCAAACATCAACAGCATGGAAATAGGTTCTGATCAAGGACATGTGTAAAACCCAATGGAATAGTGCATTGGCTACAGGAAGGGGTGGGGAGAGGGGAGGGAGGGGAAGAATATAATTTTTGTAACCAAGGAATAATGTTCTAAATTGACTAAATAAATTTTTCAAAAAAAAAAAGAAAAAAAGAAAGAAAGAAAACACCCAAAGGGTGCAGCTGGGTAGCTAAGTGGATTGAGAGCCAGGCCCAGAGATGGGAGGTCCTGGGTTCAAATATGGCCTCAGACCCTTCTTAGCTGCATGACCCTTGGAAAGTCACTTGACCCCCATTGCCTAGCCTTTACCACTCTTTTACCTTGGAACCAATACATAGTGTTGATTCTAAGTTGGAAGGTAAGGGTTAAAAAAAAAAAAAGAAAACATTGAGAATACTTCAAACATTTCTAGGTGCCATATTTTTAAAGGGATGCTGATTAGCCAGAAGGAAAAAGAAATGTGCAGTTATTAACCACCTACACTGTATCAGAAGTGTGCTATCCTTTACAATGTTATCTCATTTAGTACTCATGATAACCCTGAAAGGTAGATGCTATCATCCCCATTTCACAGTTAAGAGAACTGAGGCAGATGGATCTTAAGTTCAGAGTCATACATCTAGTAAGTAGCTGAGGCTTGATTTGAACTCAGGTCTTCCTGACTCCAAGAACAATTCATCGTGCCACCTAACTAACAACTTTTAGGAGGACATCCAGGATGGTCAAAGGCTATTTGTATATACCCTTTGTGGAGGGGCAGAAAGGAAGGTTTTGTCTCTGTTACAGCAGACCTCACCTTATCATTTGAGACTCTTGATGGTCAGTATCTGTGCCAAGAATACCATTATTATCTACAAAGGCTATTATGGTTTCTCTCCCTATCATCACTGCCTTGGTCCAAAGAGTCTCAACTTACTTTAGATCTGGATTACTTTCTCTTGGTCAGGATTCCATCAGGGTGGTTGATGAAAACTTTGGCAATTGTGATTTATAGATACAATGGAATTTTATTTGTATTGTAAGAAACTGCCAAATGTAAAGAATTCAGAGAATCACAATCAGTCTTAGATAAAGTAAAAAAAGTGAAGTAAGCTCTCCCAAGTCCTGAAAACAAGAATACAACTAGTATAGTAATGCAAGTGAAAAGAACATTAAAAGAAAGCAAACTTTGAATCATTTTAATGAGCAATCTTGATCTCAGAAAACAGATACTGAACTGTATCTCCCTCCCTCCTTTGGAGAGAGAGATGGAGAAGTATGTGCATGAAGAAAGAATGCCAAGTCATGTGAGGGGGGAAGACCTCATAGCCAACTGAATGCCCTGACTGCCCGAAGGGGAGGGCAGAAGCCCCTGAGGTAAGTTATGTGTCTGGATATCAGCACACATGACCCAGACTGTCCAATTAGAAAGTCAGCTAGGTAGCATCTTTGGCCTTATAAGAGCTCTGTGCATTTTTGCTCTGCTCCTCTCTTGAATGTAAGCTCACTCTTTCCGGCCTTAATTTGTCTGCCCCCCCCCCCCCATGTACCAGGGCCAGTCAGGGATCCAGGACTTGAAGAAGCAGTGCACAGGGGAGACTATGGTATTAAGAAAGACCCGGTATTTTCTTTCCCTCTTGCTCTCTATTTTACAAATAAATAATTCCAAATCAAATATAAATCTCCAAGATTATTTTTAATTATAACAAAAGGGGGTTGAATTTGATAAGATCTAAGGCCTCTAAGGCCCCAGTTATAAAATTTGATGACTAAGTGTGATACCTGAAAATATGATTTTCCTAGTGTCTAATTCCTGTACTCAAGTTTACCCATACAGAGTTATTCACTCAACTGCACTGCCTAAGAGACAGGTTTCTTATATCCATTTTTCATTGTTGTATCAACAGGAAAAACAAATACTAGAAATCTTCTCTTTAGTCTAATGGATAGCTTCCTCCCAGCCCCTCCCTAAAAATGTGTTATTATGAAAAACATTAAATGCACATTAGCCTAATTTAAAAATAACTGTTGTACATGGCAGGTAGCTACTTCTTACAGGCATTACTGCCTTGGGGATATAAGAGAGTCTCTCTGTCTGTCTGTCTGTCTGTCTGTCTGTCTCTCTCTCTCTGTCTCTCTCTTTGTCTCTGTCTCTCTCTCTGTCTCTCCTCTCCCTCTCCTCTCTCTGTCTCTGTCTGTCTCTCTGTCTCTGTGTGTGTGTCTCTCTCTTCTCTCTGTCTCTCTCTCTGTCTCAGTCTCTGTCTTTATCTGTCTTTCTTCCTTTCTTTCCCCTTACAAGAAACTTGTATAGTCAATGAAATGCATCATCTGCCAATTTACAAGAAGGGTACTGCCTTTCCTCAGTGTAGTCCATCCATGAAAATCACATTTAACTGGGGAGTGTGAATTAAGGCTCTATTATCCATGGTCAATTCAGGCCCAGTGCTACTACTCAGATGGATGTCATTTTAATATGAAAAATGGAGTGGAGAGTTCAAGGAAATTAGAATGAGACAAGGGAATGTTGTGTCTCTGGGTCAATGGTTTGAATAGAATTGGGGGGGGGAACAACAGTGACCGTGTAACATTCATATCTCACAGCTGCTTTTGGTCACCAGGGAGATGAGCCCAGGCTCTTCCAGAAGAGCCGAATCATTTCTTGTCCATCCCAACACAGCAGTCTAGAGGTCTCCTGAGGCCCTCAGCGGGGGAGAGGCCACAGGCCTGAGCAAAAGTCCGGGTGTGTTAATCACTCTCAGCTCAGTGATTCAGAGAGCCCCAGGGGTTTCCCAATGGCAGGGGTAGGCCTAGAATTTTGCTGCAATGGAAAGCCTTGGGTGGCAGCAAGAGTTCCTGATTTCTAAGGTCCCTTCCAATGCTGATATCAAACAATGAGAGAATTTCAGAGTTGAAAGTGAATTCCCAGGCTGTCTAATCTAACCTGTACCTGAATAGGTATGGTCACTACCAGGGAAGAACCCACCAGCTACCACCTCAGGGTAGTTCATTCCACTTAAAGGGTTAATTGTAGTTTTGCTTTATATGAAACCTAAATGAACATTTCTACAACCTTCCTGGATTGATTCTAACTCTTACATTTAGGGCTAAACAGATCACATCAAATCTTCTCTTTCACAAGATAATCCTTCAGTTATTAGAAGACAAGGACTATGTCTGTCATAAGTCTTTCCTTCTCCAACCTAAACATGGCATGAAGTCAAGGCCCTTCTCCCACCTGTTTGCCTTTCTCTGGAAGCTGTCCAGCTAATCAAAGTCCTTCCCAAAATGTGGTGACCAGAAATGAGGGCAGTATTTGAACTATCATCAAACTAGAATAGCAAGACAGTCTCGCTGAGGTTTTATTGCAATGAACCAGATCATACCAAGTTTCCAGGAAGGAAGACCAAGTAAACATTATTGCAAAACTGAGGAACTGAAGCTTAAAGTCAGACCCAGAGACTCAAAATTAAATAGAAATAAAATCTGAAGTTGTCGATCAAGTAGCCCTAAAGTTGTTTATTGCAAACACCATCCAGGCCCACCAATTCCTCCATGATATATACTTCAGCTACACTAGCACTCATCCTGGAGATAGATCTACTATACATTCCTCCCTAAGCATAGATCAGTAGTGAAAGCATGGACCTTGGAAGTTTTTCTAGGCTCCTTCACAAACTGGATGAATAAGACCCTCTTAGTACATTAACTAACTCTTTGAGTTTCTCTTGTTTAATCCAGTATTTTCTTAACCATGAACATTTGACCATCAATTACCAGAGGTAACAGAGACCTATATTTTTTTTGTAGGAAAAAAATGGTTTTGTACATAACATTAAAAACTCAAGACAACTCATAAAGCAAAAGGTTAACTCCCACATCTATAACATGTCTCTGTAGGAAGGAAGAACAAGAATGGAGGATCTATTCTAGAAGCTTCAGGCTCTCCAGCTATTATAATGAAATGAGCAGGAGCAGGAGATACTGCAAAGGAAGAAGCAGGAAAGTTCCAGAATTGAGCATTTCATTATAACACAGCTGAGACTTCTCCTGAAAATCAAAGGAGAGATTAATAAAAAAGGAAAGTAAGAAAGTAAAAGGGATATTAACTATAATGGTTAATTAGATTTGGTCAAACTTCCATTTTTTCCCAGAGGTTTCTGATACATAATAATAATCCTTTGTAACTATAAGCTAAGTTTGAGAAATGGGGACCGCCAACTGAACCTGACTGTGCCAAGTGAGCCTGGACTGAGAATAATCCTAGGAACATTTTCTGATAAGACAAAATCATTATCTCACGAGGAGAAGCCCCAGAAATTTCCAGAGAAAATATCAGCTTACCTCCTAGGGACCCTAAAGTAACTTCAAGGAGTTATTGTCAACAATTTACTGTTGTAGCCTCTTCCTCACCCATTTTTTTCTCTTTTTTCTTTCTCATTTTTCATACAATTAGAGTTGGCTATTTTCTATATCTAGTGAGCTCCTTTTCTTTTTGAAAGGAGTTCCATATGCATATTCTTTCTGCTGAGAAGAAGAATAATGTCCTTTGCTTTTCCTTCAGTTTATAGTATCATTCTCTCATTCAGTTCAGCTCTGGTCAGTGAGGTTAGCCACCTGGGAAGGTAGTGGATAGACATTTTGCCATAAGAAAATCATTGAACTAATAAGTCAAGGAGCCAGTTTTATGAAAAAAAAAAAACAATTAAGATTGATTAAAATGAAAGAAAGAGAAAAATTAAATCACCATTATAAAAAATTAAAAAGATGAAATGAGAAACAATGAAGAAGAAATTAAAGCAATTATGGGAAGTTGTTTTGTCCAATTTTGTTCAGTTATAGGGTGATACCTAAACCATAAAGAGTGAAGTAGAAATAAAAAGTTAGACCAATCTCTCTAATGAACATTGATGCAAAACATTTTTTTAAACCCTTACCTTCCGTCTTGGAGTCAATACTGTGTATTGGCTCCAAGGCAGAAGAGTGGTAAGGGCTAGGCAATGGCGGTCAAGTGACTTGCCCAGGGTCACACAGCTAGGAAGTGGCTGAGGCCGGATTTGAACTTAGGACCTCCCGTCTCTAGGCCTGGTTCTCAATTCACTGAGCTACCCAGCTGCCCCCAATGGAAAACATTTTAAATAAAATGCTACAAAGGAGATCATAGCATTATATCACAAAGTTCATACAACATTACTAGCTATGTTTTTATATCAGGAATGTAGAGATGGTTCAATAAACTATCATCATAATTGATCATATTAATAAGAAACCCAACAAAAACCATGATCTCAATATATGTAGAAACATTGCAAAAGAAAACATCCATTCATCATAAAAATACTAGAAAACATTGAAGTAAATGGAGCTTTCCTTAAAGTGATAAATGAACTATGTCTAAAACCATTATTAGCAAGCATGATTTATAGTGGGTATAAACTAGAACTCTCCCCAATAAAATCAGGGGTGAAGCAGTGATGCCCATTATCACCACTCCAATTTACTATTGTACTAGAAATGCTAGCTATACAAAAAGAATAGAAAAAAAAGAAATTAAATGGATTAGAATAGGCAATGATGAAACAAAAAATATCACTCTACAGATGATAAGAAAGTATTCACTGAAACTCCCAGATAATCAACCAAAAAGCTAATAGAAATAATGAACAAATTTAGCAACATCCTAGGATACAAAATAAATACATAAATCATCAGCATTTCTATATATTACCAACAAAGTTTAACAGTAAGAGATAGAAAAGGAAATTCCATTCAAAAATAACTTTAGACAATATAAGCTGATGCAAAGTAAAGTAAGTAGAACCAAGAAAACACTGTATATAATAACAGAAATACTATATGATGATCAACTGTGAATGTCTTAAATTATTATCAGTAAAGCAAGTTTCCAAGATGGTGGATACCAGGGACATATGATAAAAAATGCTATTTACAGATAAAGAAAGGACCTTTGCTATCTTATTGCAAATCAAAGCATGTCATCTTCTAGTTTATTTCCTTCATGAGGTTTTTCTTTTTAATTGCATGTGTGATTTGTATCTTATTTCCTGAAAGAACTTGCATAACCCATTTCAGATTATTTAATACCTTGGGGAGGGGAGAGGAAATGAGAGAATCAGAATCATAAAGTATCACAAAATAACTGTCAAATTTTGTTTTTAAATGAAATTTTAAAAAAGAAGAAAACAATCTGGTAAAAAGGGATCACATACATAAACCTGAAGAAAAGAACATAAAAAAAAGATTGGATGAATGACAAAAGCAGCACAAAAATTCACTGAATTTAAGAATTATGTAAAAAGCAAGATAAATAAAATGGAAAAAGTGGTACAAATGCTAACTGAGGACAATAATTCCTTAAAAATTAGAATTGGGGAAATGGAAGAAAATGATTTATAAGATATCAAAAAACAAAAAAACAAAACAAAACAAAATCAAAGGAATTTTAAAAACCAAGAAAATGTGAATTTTCACTCAAGAAAAACAGATTTCACCTAGAAAACAGATTGAGGAGGGGTAGCTGGGTAGCTCAGGGGATTGAGAGCCAGGCCCAGAGATGGGAGATCCTGGGTTCAAATTTGGCTTCAGACACTTCGTATCTTTGTGACCCTCGGTAAGTCACTTAACTCCCATTGTCTAGCCCTTACCACTCTTCTGCCTTGGAACCAATACACAGTATTGATTCCAAGATGGAAGGTAAGGGTTTAAAATTAAAAATAAAAAAGAAAACAGATTGAGGAGAAAAAAAATAATTATTGGTCTACATGGAAGTCATGGTCAGTGAAAGAGTTTAAAAATCATATTTTAAGAAATTTTAAAGGAAAACTGCCCTGATATCCTAGAACCAGAGGATGAAATAGAAAGAATTTATCCATTTATTTCTGAAAAAGATTCAAGAGGAGTCATTTGGGTGGCTCAGTAGGTCAAGAACGAGGACTAAAGAAGGTAGCTCTTGGATTCAAATCTGGCCATAGACACTTCCCAGTTTTGTGATTCTGGGCAAGTCACTTTATCCCCATTGCCTAGTCCAAACCACTCTTCTGTCTTGGAACCACTATACAGTATTGATTTCAAGATGGAAGGTAAATATTATTTAAAAAAAAAGAATCTATATCCCCACACGTCAAAGAAAAAATGCTTCAAGCAGTTATTGTGAATCGTAGTAAGGATCACACAGGATTTAGTTTCTTCCACATTAAAGTATCAAATGCTTTGGGTATGACATTCCAGAAGGCAAGGGAGCTAGGATTACAACCAAGAAAATTTACCCAGTAAAACAGAGTATGATTGTTAAAGGGAAAAAATGAAAATTTAATTAAATTAAAGTAATTTAAAGCATTGCTGATAAAAATAACAGAGCTGATTAAAAAATTTACATTCAAATATAAGACTCAGGAGAAATATGAAAAGATAAACATGTAAGAGAAATCAAAAGAGACTGAATATGGTCAAACCATTTAACTTCTGATAAAGGAAAATAATACAGGTAACTCTTAAAAGCTTTGTCAATATTAGGAGCATTAAAAGGAGTATGCATAAAAAAAGGGAATGGGTATGAATTGGATATGATAGAATGATCTCAAAAACATTAGGGAGTAAATTAGAGGAATGCACTGGGAGAAGAGAAAAGGGAGAAAAAGAATGGGAAATTATCTCATGTAAAAGAAGTGTGCAAGTAAGAGCTTTTACATGAGAGGGTGAAATGCATGAGCATCCTTCTCATCATAATTGATTCAAAGAAGGAATAAAATACATAGTAAGGTATACGTATTTCACCAACAGGGAAGTAGCAGGGGGAAGAGATAAAAGAAGTGGGTGATAATTAAAGAGAAGGCAGATTTATGAAGACAGTCATGAGAAGCAAAACCAACTTTTAGGGTGAGACAGGAAAAAGAGACAAAAGGATGAGTAGAAGGAAAATAGGATGGAAGTTAGTAATCATAACCTTAAATGTAAATGTTATAAATTTACCTCATAAAATGGAAGTGAATGACATATTAGATTATAACTGGAATCAAACCATCTGTCATTTACAAGAAACACATCTGACACAGGAAGACACACAAGGAGTAAAATTCTATTGCAAAAATAACTGACCTGTAAGGTAGATTGAGGAGAGATATCCATGATCAGAGGAAGAGCAAAGACACCATATTTTAAGAAATGATAAAGGAAAACTGTTCTGGTCTTATATCTAGAAAGTAAAATAATTAAGAATCCATCAATCATCTCTTGAAATAGATACCCAAATGAAAACTCTCAGGAACATTATAGCCACATTTCAGAGCTTCCAGGTAAAAGGAAAAATATACTTCAAGAACCAGAAAGAAATAATTCAAATATTGTGAATCCATGGTCAAGACCACACAGAATTTAGCAGCTTCCATGTAAAAATAGTAAAGGGTCTGGAATATGATATTCTGGAAGGCAAAGGATGTAGGATTAAAACCATGAATAACTCCCCATCAAAAGGGAAAATGGGTACTTAAGGAGATAGAAGACTTTTGGACATTCTTGGTGAAAAGATAAGAGCTGAATAAAAAGTTTGACATTCTTATAGAAGACTCAAGACAAACATAAAATGATAAACATGAATAAATTAAATGTTTCTCCATAAAATGGAATTATTTACATTTCTATTTAGGAAGATGATACATGTACCTCCTAATAATATTTATCATTATTAGGTTAATTAAAAGGATTTTACACAGACAGAAAACATGATTGTAAGTTGCTTATGTAGAGAAAAAGGAAATGAGATGCAGAGGTATGTGTAGAAATCTAATTTATCCAATAGGAAATAAGACTGGAAAGAGAATTGAGAAATAACTTGTGGTCTATGATTATGGAGAAGTACTAATGTGCTATAAAAAATGATGAAGGGGGTGGTTTCAGAAAAAAATCATGGCAAGATATATATTTTATATTAGCAAGTGAAGTATGAAGAATATAGAAGGCATTGTGCACAATATAGCCATGTTGTAATTATGGTTAGTTGTAAAAGATTTGGTTCCTCTGATCAACATGGATATCCATTCCAAAATCTACATCCAAATCCCAAAGGATTGACGATGAAAACATGATATATACCCGAAATGATGAATGCTGAGTGCAAATTGAATTATATTTTCTCATTTTATTTTTCTAGCTTTTTAAAAATATCTGGTTAATATAGAAATATATTTTGCATCATTTCACATATATAATTAATATCATGCTGCTTGCCTTCTCAGAAGATGGAAATCTGGGACTAAGGGAATTTGGAACTTTAAACTTAAAAAGAAGAGAATAGTTTAAATAAATAATAAATTGAAAAAAGAAAAACTAGAAAAATAATAAATTTAAAATCTCTAGATGAACAGTAAAATCAAAGGAGAGATTAATAAAATCGAAAGGAAAGATCAACTAATGAATAAAAATTGGATCTGGTTTTGAAAACAGATAAAAGGTTGCTAAATTTGATTTTTAAAAAGAAAAGAGATAGGGAAGTTAAGTGGCTCAGTGGATTGAGACCCAGGCTTAGAGATAGAAGGTCCCAGGTTCAAATTTGACCTCAGACACTTCCTACCTGTGTTACTTAAACCCCATTTCTTAGCCCTTACTGCTTTTTTGCCTTGGAACCAATACATAGTATTCATCCTAAAATGGAAGATATGTTGGGGTGTTTTTTGTTTGTTTGTTTTAAAAGAGAAAACAAAATTATTAGTATCAAAAATGAAAAGGTTGAATGAACCACTAATGAAGATGAATTATTAAAACAATTATTAGGAGCTATTTTGTCTAATGATATGTGGATAAATTTGACAATCTAAGGGAAATTGATGAATATTTACAAAAATATAAATTCCTCAGATTAACAGAAGAAGAAATACTTAAATAATCTGTTCTTAAACATCTAATGCCCAGTGGACTTACGCGTCGGCTATGGGGGGTGGGGGGGAGGAAAAGAAAATGATCTATGTCTTTAACGAATAATGCTTGGAAATGATCAAATAAAATATATATATATATATATATATAAAAATAATCTGTTCTTAGAAAAAGAATTAAACAAGTTATCATTGAGCTACCTGGGGAAAAAAAAATCCCAGAAACAGATGGATTCACAATTGATTTTTACCAAAATTTCAAAACAATTCCTATGCTACAAAAACTATTTGGGAAAATAGGCAAAGGAGTCTACCAAATTCCTTTCATTACACAAATATGGTTCTGATACCTAAACCACAAAGAGCAAAAAAGGGGCGGGGGAAACTATAGACAAATTACCATCATTAATTTTGATGCAAAATTTAAATAAAATATTAGTAAAGACATCCTAGCCATATATGACAAAGATCATGTGATAGAGTCTGGACACTGATTCAAACATACTTTCATTCCTTTCTTTTTGTCTGTGTTTTCTTTTGCATCATGACTAATGTGAAAATGTTTTGCATAACTGCATGTGTAAAATCTATATCAAATCACTTGTCTTCTAGAGATTGGATGGGAGAGAGGGAGGGAGAAGATTTGGAACTCAAAATAAAAAAAAATAATAAGCCTTTTTTTTTACATGTAATGATTAAAGTTATACAGATTTATTGTAAAACATTTCTATACAATATTTCTTAGGGTTCAGATTGTGGGACCAACTTAAATGAGAAGTCTCCTTATAACAAAGTTCTTTTTAATAACTTGGGCTTAAGCCAACACTGACTACAGATTCTGATGGTAGAACAGAGGCAGGGTAGTATATTTGGCAAAGCTCAGGACAGGTACCACTCTCCAGAGGCTTTACAATCCATTCTCTGCCTCTAAGAAGGGTTTATATCTAAACTATACTAGACATCATTCTCTATCCAAATGTCTACCAACCCTAGGAGTCAACTTAAACCCAAAACTAAGCAATCTAAAACTGTCTTGCTGAAATTCAAATCTATTTCTTTTGATTCCAGTCAGATGGAACTATAGTCACTTCCTTCTTTATTAGTGATCAGTGATCAGATTACATTCAGATGTAATGATGCAATTTTATTATCAAGTCAATCTCAGTTTTCTTCCCACTAAATGATGCTAAATCTTTTAACTTTCCTATTCAGCCTTTATGCCTTGGAATATTCTCCTATACAGTCTAGGATGTGGTCATGTGGGTCATAAGCAACCCCAGGGTACATGCCACTCTTTGTCATCTTCCAATCCCTCTTCATGAGAAGGAAACTGGGTCTAGTATCTTCATGAACTGTATGCCCACCAGACTTGGACAATGGAGGTGAAAGTAGTTGTCACCTGTGACCCCAAGAAGAGGGGCAGATGTAAAGCCTCTATTTTGAATTCCATTCATTGAATATCATTTTAAATGTTCCTTACAGGAAGAGCATCCAGACTGACTGACAACAACTTTTACTTTCATAGAAAGAAGCAAGTACATATGGGGGTCTCCCTCATTCCAAACGTTAGCATGTAAGACTTCTGAAATAGAAAGAGAATCTGCAGGGGTTATTGCCATCATGGAATATCTTATCAGGGCATGGCTTTTTGGTAGATAGGAAAGATGTCCTCCCCCTCCATACCACATATGTAGGGGTTCCACTGCAGATAGTCAGGAGGAAATTCATGGATGAACATGTTTTTCTAGAAAAAGAATCAACTATCATTTTTTTCTTCTATATGCTTCTCCTCCTACCTTTCTCTTTCTTTCCCTGCTGGTTTTCTTACTGCCTCTCCTTATTCTTTCACTTTCTCTGTTTTTTTTTTCCTCTCTCTCTTCCAGTCCCATGTCTGTTGCATTCCCTCTTTTTGTAGCCTAGGAAGATTGCCAAGAATACCCATTCTTTTCTTTTGTATAACTAGCATGGTCTTTCTTTGTTTCTTTGTTTTTTTGTTCGTTCGTTCGTTCGTTCCTTCCTTCCTTCCTTCCTTTCTTCCTTCCTTCCTTCCTTCCTTCCTTCCTTCCTTCCTTCCTTCCTTCCTTCCTTCCTTCCTTCCTTCCTTCCTTCCTTCCTTCCTTCCTTTCTTCTTTCCTTCCTTCCTTCCTTCCTTTCTTCCTTCCTTCCTTCCTTTCTCCCTTCTTCCTTCTGTAAAAATGGAGACTTGAATCAAGGACTTCAACCCCCAGAAGTCTTACTCCATTTCTCCAGAATGCTTTGTAATCTTACTGAATTCTCACCTGGGCCAAGAGCAAATTATTATTTAAAGGAGTTCTCCACCTACTGAGGGCCTTTTTTCTACTTCTGCTTTGGAGCAGATGTGTCTCTCATGATGTGAGTGAAATTGAATTGGGCCTCTCAGCCCACCTAGCACGTGCCTTTCTTACTTGTATTTTCTTAAATTCTCAACCTTTAATAAAACTCTAAAAAATATAATACTCCTTGCAGAGAGAAACTAAATTCTACCTGCCTCAGTTCCCCAAATGTTTAATCTTATACTTCTTTCCTTCCCTCTTTCCTTCTTCCCTCCTTCCTTCCTTTTTTTCTTCTTTTCTTCCTCTCTCCCTCTTTCCTTCCTTCCTTCCTTCCTTCCTTCCTTCCTTCCTTCCTTCCTTCCTTCCTTCCTTCCTTCCCTCCCTCCCTCCTTCCTCCATTTATTCCCTCCTTCCTTCGTTCTTTCCTTACCTCCTTCATTATTTCTTCCTTCCTTCCTTCCTTCCTTCCTTCCTTCCTTCCTTCCTTCCTTCCTTCCTTCCTTCCTTCCTTCCTTCCTTCCTTCCTTCCTTTCTTCCCCTTCTTTCCCTTCTTCCTTTCCTCCTCTTCCTTCTTTTTCTTCTCCTTCTTCTTCTTCCTTTTTTTAATAAAATATGTTTTATATATACTTATATCTGTATATTTTATGTATTTATGTACATATATGCATTTATATGTACATATACATACATTTTATACATACTTACATATGTATATTTTATATATTTATATATATACATATAAAATATACTGAAAATAGGTCAATTACATATAATATAGGAATCATTGACCTTGAAAACCAAGGTTAAATGCCAGTACATTACATTTTATTAAATCATAAATAAAAACACATCTCATCGATTAGAATCAGAAAACAAAGGAAAGATATAAAATATTCTGAAAGGAATCCCCAAAGGAAAAAGTCCCAGGAATGTCATAACTGAGATCCCGAGCTCTAACAATAAAGAAAAAATGTTGAAAGCAGAAAGAAACCATTCAAGTGACAGACATTTCTGGGGCAAAAATCAGAGTTGAGGAGGAACTTTGACAAATAAACACAAGTCAATAGGACCCTAGAAAGAGATATAGTAAAATTCTCTGGAAATTACACATTTATATATATATAATTTATTAGCAGAGAGACAGAGACAGAGACAAAGACAGATACTCTTTGTTTCTATAATGGGGTGTTAGAAGAGTACTTATAAAATCATGAAGGGAGAAGTAGGGTAAGATGTCATCTGATGAGGAGAGTTTTAAAAGCAACATGCAAAAATATATTATGTAGATAGAAAGGTCCATATATAGATGATATAGATATAAATGTAAATATACACACACATATATACATGAGCATTATGAAATGAGCACTCAGCTTTCTTCTTTGTGTGTTCTGCTGTGCATATGGATTTCTGTGTGTATATATGTGCATGTGCATGTGCAAAACAATGGAGAGAGAAGCAAAACAACAAGAAATTCAAAACCAAGACGAGGGCACAAATTTCCTGAATTCTTCTCTCCCCACTCGCTCCTCCTCAAAAATTTTCATTTCAAAATCCTCTTTTAATGTCCACCTCCTTTAGTCTATCACTGCTACCATTCTACTCATTCCCACTCATATATGCCTCTATTTTGGGAGAAAACACCATAAGATGATAAAGAAAAAGAAATGACAGCAACATGTACACAGCACTGTGCTAGGAACTGGGTATTTAAAGTGAAAAAAGTATCTGATTTTGAGGAGTTTATATTCAATAGGAGGATACAACAATGTATATTTTAGTAAATTCAAAATGAGTCCAAATTAAATACAGAAAAATTTGGGAGATTAGTGGTGGATAGTAGGATTAGAGAGCAGCAGCTAGGGAGATTAGGAATAGCCTTGTAAAGGAGTTTGCAGTTGAACTGAGCTTTGAAGGAAACTAGAAATTCTAAGAGGAGGTAATGAAGAAGTGCATTACTTTCATGGTGCACTTGGAGCAAAAGCACAGATTTGGAAATATAATGTCATGTGTGAGGGATTTCATATTGACTCTTTTGGCTGGAGTATATAATACATGAGAGAATGTATAAGAAGTTTGGAAAGATAGGCCGAAGCCAGAATTTGTAATTGTATGCCAAAAGAGAGTTTTTATTTGGTTTTAGAGGCAATAAGGAACTAGGGCAGTTTCTTGAGCAGGAGATAAAAATGGTCAAATATGAGCTCTTTGTCAATTTAGCAACTATGAATATTATAGATTAGAACCAGGATTGGAACCTACATGCTGACTGGTTTGGTGGAATGACTTCTACATTTTTACTTTTGATAATTTGCCATTTAAAATTTTCATTATTTATTTACATGATGGTATTTTAGCTCACAGGTTATACAAAAACAGGCATCTGACAGATTAGGACCACAGGCTATTGTTTGCCAGTGCCTGGATTAGAGAGTTGAAAGGCTGAAGGCATTGGTGGTTACTTATGAGAGTCTAGTAAGAGTATAGCTGAGAGGGTTCAAACCAGGGACCAGAATGGAAAATGAAAAATACAAATAAAAGTGTCATTTTTCCAATTAAATTCTCTGTAATCTCAGTTTTCCTTCTTTTTGTAGTGTAGGGAGCTCATCAAGGCCACTCATTCTTTTCTTACATAAAGCAAGGATCATGGTCAAATCTCCATTTAAGCTCGTGATTATATAAAGACCAATCTACTGGAAACATAATTGAGTTGATAACATTTTCCTTTTTGGCAGGGTTTAATAGTTTTTAGAAAGTCATTTCAGAGAAATCATGTAGTCAAATGGAAGATTCCTTCTGGTTTTCAACACTTACATACCTAGAGTATTTGAGGCACAGCAGTTTCAAAGCATCGGCACGGTTTCAGTTTGAGCCCTTTCGTTTTGTGGGCATTCACCCTCCCCCCCTTTCTCAGAAGTGAGGAGAAACATATTATACCCTCTTCTGTGTACAATAAAATCAACACTAACTCCAGTAAGTTCACTTTTGATGTCTTGTTAAATGCAGTGAAATAAACATGCCGCAATAAACATACTTGCCTAGCAACAAGAACATAAATCCAAGACTGACATGATTTCCTTCTATTCTTCAGGGGATGGTTTTGCTTCAACAGCCTGAGAAGGGTCTGACAGGAGACACTGCCCTAGCAAAGAACATAAAGTGCTCTTTCAAGAGACTGCTTTATCTATGAGCAAAGAAGGCCTTATATATTTGGAGTAGAGGGTCACAGGGAGGAGCTGTCCTTTCTGCCCAACCACTCCCGCAACTGCTATCTCTTGGGTGTTAACTGCCATCTTTACACATTTGCTTCTCTTTGAAGATGAATGTACTCCCACCAGGAAGGGCATTTTAAATCTTCACTGTCTTGCTAAGAATGAGTTTTTATAAGTTCTTTTTCCATAATGGGGAAGAATAGAACAAAATGTGGGTCATAGATATCTTGCTGGAAGAAGGCGAAAGAAAAAGAGAGATAAGCCTCTATTCTGCAACTCTTTTCAGTCTCTTCCAACAAAAGCAGATTTTTAAGGAGTTCCAATTTTGTTGGTTCTTAGTGGGTAGGGTGAGGGAGATAACAAAGGTGAATGCTGTTAATTCTATTTCATTTCATTCAATTTAATTAATGATGTTAAACATATGATGGATGATGGGTTTTAATGTATAAAGATATATAAGCACAAATACAAGGTGGAGAGTGAAAAAGGCCAAGAACTATCTGGACAAAGTAGTCTAGGAAACTTTGAAGATGGAGATAATTTCTTTTTCTTACTTAGGGATGAGGATGGAAGGGCTAAGGAGGAGGATTCATTAGGGAGGCATCAACTGACTTGAAACTTGAAGGAAGATAAGAATTATGAGAGGCAGAGAGAAAGAAGTACAAATTAAAATATCACTCTGTGATGTCATTGGTCTTCTTCCCAGAGGAAGGATGAATAACAATCACTTTTTTTTCTAAAATGCCAACTCCTTTTAGCTCTGGTCCGCCACAGAGCCAAAAGCAGCCAAAAAGTTTGTATTCCCCCCAAAACTTGAATAATGAGTATCAGAGTGCTCAGAAGTTTCTAGGGAATCTCTGCTCAAAGAATGGCCCCCATAGGCTTATTAACATCCCATCCTACCTTCCTAAGCAAGGCAAATTGAGAATCCTAAATAGCAGACTAGGTTTGCATTTTACCTTAGATAAAATAGGGAGCCACAGAAGTTTTTTGAGGCATGGAGTGACAATAAAAGAATGTGATTGTTTTTGGTCTGCATTAAACAAGGCTTCAATTCCAGACATTTAGATGGAAATTCCCACCCCTGCTCCTTTGATGAAATTTGGGAAAAGATTTGATTAAAATGCAAATAGAGCAGCTCTAACACTGTTCACTGATTAAATGGAAGACTGGTTACTTAGCACTCATTGAAGTCAAATGTAATCAAGATAGAATTGATTTTATATTCAATTCATGTAAACACTGCTCACTCTCACTCTTAAAAATCCATAAAGTAGAAGAAAAAAATCACAAGCTTAATTTTTCAGAAGAATGTACCATAAAAGTACAAAACTACTAATTTAGTTTTTATGTGTGTGATAGAAATTATGCATAAGTGAAGAGTGCAGTTCTTTCCCATTATAGCTTTGAATTCAAGGTTTCAGTTGTAAATGTTAACCTAAGAACTTCTTATTGCCTCTTCTCTTCAACTAAATGGCTTTGCAGGGGGAAAGAAGGCTCCCTTTACTTATCTGCAAATTTTCCTTCTGTTCACTGGAAACATATTCCAAAAGCTTTTACTCAGCTTCATTTCTCTTCTACTTTAGCCTCTGCTAAATCCCTCTTCTTTTCTCACCAAGAGAAATATTTTGTGACAGGTTTTCTATAATGTAAAAGATTCTTCTTGGAGAAATGAGATTTATATATATATATATATATATATATATATATATATATATATATATATATATATATATATATATATATATATATATATATATATATATATATATATATACATATTTTCTTTTTAAAGGATACCATTCTAGCCAGGCATGGTGGCACAGACCTTTTTTCCTACCTACTAGAGAGGCTGAAGCAAGTGGATCTTTTGAACTTAGAAGTTCTGAACTACAATGGGCTACGCCAATCAAATGTGTAAACTAAATTTGGTAATAATATGGTGAGTCCTCAAGAATTGGGGACCACTGTATTGCCTAAGTTGGAAGGAACTCAAATTGTAAACAGAGCAGGTCACAGCTCCAATTAGAAGGCCTATAAGTAGTCTCCACATTTCTAGAGGCTGGATGAGATGTGCAGACTCATTTACTTTGAAAAAAAGAAAAAGGTTCCATTCCAGATTGCTGAAATCACAGAATAGTAGATGACTTTAGAAGGCAGAGAACATCAGTTTCTTACAGCTATCCCAAAGTCTCATATTTATAAATGAGTAAACAGAAACAGAAAGGATGACTGATATACTAATATTAAAAAACAAAACAAAACACAACTCCTTTTTAGAAATTTGCCTGTACTGAAAATTTGACATCTTAAATTTAATACTAATAGACATATTCAATAATGAACTCATAAATGGGATGGAAGGATTTGCTAATATTTTAATTAATACAAAATAAAATAGATTTCTGTCTATTGTCAAATGATTGTACATACTACTTGAAGAAGTGAATCATATCTTGGCATTCTCAATATTAATGAAAAGAGAAGGCAAAAGGAACTTGCAGATAAAAGGAAGTGTGGCTCAAGGTTTTCCTTAGTGAGGGAGATAAAAGAGTTGGTTTTTATCATTTATCCACAAAGCAGATATAGTGTGTGAACAGTCAAATTCTACCAATCTTTTTTGTAAAATGAGAAAAGTATTAAATGAATAAAAAAATGTCCACTGGCAAGACTATTTTCCATTTCTTAAAGAAGTTTAACTGATATAAATCATTTATCATAATGAGACAAAAAAAATGATCCTAGAAACAGTTTCAACCAGCAAATCCTTGATCTCCTTGTCCTGCTGAGCATTATGGCAACCAAAGGCAATATGAATTTTTAATATAAATTCATTTTTAAGATCTTATTGAGAAGAATGGTGGAATATCATTTATAATATTTACTCAAAAGAGTGAGAAGCGATAGAGGCAAAAACAGGTTTACAGAAAATTAGAAACACTCAGCTAGACAACATTATCCTTAAGACACCAACAAGTTTTTATTAAGTTCCTACTCTGTGCAGATATTATTTTAGGTGCTGGAGATACAAGAACAAAGAATGAAACAATTTAAGAATGGAGCTAGAAGAAAGATTAACAAATAGATGGGAGTGTGAGCTCTTCATAACTAGAAATGTCCAAATTGAGAAATCTATAAATAGTTCAATTCACTGAGTGACAGCAATTCAAAACCTTCTTTGATAGACTTTCATCAATTTGGATAAGAAAATGATATACCACTTCAGTATCTTTGCCAAGAATATCCAATGGACACTATGGTCAAGAATCATGAAGTCAAACATGATTAAATAACTGTAAAACTAACTTGAACAAAATTAAATACACCTTAGAGGTACTTGCAGATTTTATTCTCTTGCCTATAGACATTTGGAATTTTAGGAGTTCCATTAGACCCTCATTATTATCAGTTACTGTTCCTTTATAAATTCAGTAATTGCCACTATATCTCAATTTTTCCTTTTGAAAAAAAAAAAAGGAGATATATCTGTCGGACTTCTGGCAGAAGTGATGGGGATTGGAATATGACAGTAGGATTCAAAAGATATGTGTACACTTTGTGCCAGTATGGAACAGGTCTAATTCATTGAGAAGGAGCCCTTTTAAGAGAAGCCAGCTGGAGTAGTGGCTTGTTTCACTGAGATCTCTACTAGCAAAAATTTTTTTGTGGTAGGATGTGCAGATTATTTATATAAAGTGGATGGAGATTTTTAGCCATATGCTGAACAGTACTAGAAGCAGCAGCTTTGTTTTTGATACCCTTGTAAATGTTTCCAAGAAAAATCTGTAACTCTGAGGCCTCACAAGATATATGCCAGGATTGTAGACAGTTCATTGAATAAATTAGGCAAGAATTTGGGGAATGATAGGATTCCAATTATCACCTTGTATCTAGGATAATATGCAACATGTAAGGAATTAGAAACATCACAAATATTACTCAACTCTATTCATCTTTCTTTGGAAAGAATGTAAAAAAGCAAAGCCAGAAAGAAAATTTTGCTTTCTTACCCTCAAATTTTATTGATAGGATGCTAAAATAAGTAAATCTGAGTTATAGGGAACTATTGACTAATATTTTCTGATGCCCCATCTTCAATTTAGATGGAACAAATCAAGTCCCTTGAGACCTGTCCTCCATTTTAGAGGAAATTATCCAACATTGTATTTTGGAGGCCCCTGGAAGTTTAGTGGTATTTTCTTGATTCTTCTCTCACTCCTAAAGTTCTAAATCCTTGGACTTATTCAGTCATATACATTCCTGGACCCCTTTGGGCAATGGACAGAACTGAATCTCTTTTAATATCTCCTTCCCTCCCCCTGCCCCCATCCTATCAAATACTTTTTTATTCCTTCACACCTGAATTTTATGCTTGTCATTGCTCAGTAATATTTTTTTTTAATTCAGTGACGATAAATCCATATCTTTTAGTAATGGCCAATGGGTCTTTGTAGGTAGAAAGAATCATAGAGATTATTCACTATAAACCTGACAATCATCAAATTGGAGGAAGGTGAATCTTAGAGAGATTAAATGATTTGTTCAAGTCACTTATAGTTAGCGTTGTGTTGATCAATGTGTAGCAATTGACACTCTCTGGAAAAGAAGTATGCATGACACACTTTTAATTTTAATTTGCATGAATAACATTTTCTCCATCACTTTCTTATGTTTAGAAAATCAACAAAAAGCCTTGATTTGTAGCATTTGCCAGTTTCTAAGATGTAAATGCTCACTTTGAAAATTTAACAGTTGGCTGTCCCTAACTGGTAGGAACTGATTCCAGCACATCCTTGTTTGATTCAGTAAATAGTTAAAAGGGAAGACAGGACTTCATCCTACGTACTATAATAATAAAGTTCAGTTCTCCATCCAACACACCAGAGTATCAAATATATAGCCCATGGGCTTCAATGCTTCTGAGAGGTTGAACCAAATTAAAATATAAATAGGAAATATTTAACAAAATAATTAAAAATGAAATAGAACATACATAATGTTATATAATTTTCTAAGTCAATATGTGTCACACAGGTATCCTTATATACAGTTTAGTTTCCTAATTTCCTATTTTTTAATTAAAAATTTTTGTTTTCAGTTCCATTCTCTGTTTCCCACATCCCCTGACAAACCATTGAGAAGATATTAAATATAATGCCTATTACATATATGAAGTCATGCAAAACACATTTCTATATTAGCCATGTTTTAAAAAAGAACGAGAAAAATAAAGAGAAAAATACAATTTAGTCTCAACTCAGAGTCCATCGGTTGTTTAGCTGTAGTTAGCATTTTTCATCATGAATCTTTTGGAATTATTGTTATTCATTGTATTATCAGAGTTGCTAAGTTTTTCACAGTTGATTAGAACTATAAGATTGCTGTTAACTGTATACATTGTTCTGGTTCTAATTTTATTTTACATTTGTTCTAAACTCTTCCAAAGTTTTTTCAAAACCATCTCCCTCATCACTTTTTATGGCACACTAGAATCATCTCCCTTTTGATGACTATCCGTTCAGTTTCTAATTCTTTGCCACTACAAAATGAGATGCTATAAATATTTTTTCTACATATGGATAATTTTCCATTTAAAAAAAGGCCTTTGTGAGTTAGCCCTAAATAGCAGTGTTGCTAGGTTAACTGGTATGCACAGTTTTAGAGCCTTTTTGGCACAATTTCAAATTATTCTTCACAACAGTTCAATTCACAACTCTATCAACAGCACATTCCTATCTCTATTTTTCCATTTCCTCTCCAGCATTTATTTTCCTTTTATGACATGTTATCTGATCTGATAAATATGCGATGGAACCTCAGAGTTGTTTTAATTTGCATTTCTCCAATCAATAGTAATTTGTAGCATTTTATATGATTGTTGATAGCTTTAATTTATTTTTCTGAAAACTGAATGATTTTGTTTCTATTTGAGGCTGATGCTACCATAGGACACTCACTATAAATTCATTGTAATTATTGCCTTTACTTTGTAAGTAAGAAACAGATATACACATATCCCCATTTTAAAGCCTATTGTTATAGGACTCTTTCCTTTTTTTGTGGAGATGAAGGCTCTGTCTTCAGAAGGGACAGAGCAGAGTCAGTGAGAGGTTGAAGACCTCCAATGTTCATCAGTCTCCATTCTCAGAACTCATCATGCAAACATCTCCCTTTGGGATTCTACAAGCAAGAATCTTCTTTGAACATAGCATCAATTTGGCTTTTCAGTATTGAAAGAGAAGATCAAAGAGTAACACTTTTTGAAATTATGGAAGGAAAAGACTCTGGAAAGACATAAGAGTAACAGATAGCCCCCATCATGTCTCCACCTATAGCTTGCTAATCCAGAGACCTTGGGAAATTTCTCCTTGGGTGAGATCAGTTCTCATGGTTGAGTTGAGTTATATTATTTCCAATAGGACATATATATATATATATATATATATATATATATATATAATGTATAATCTGGTTATATATTCTCCTAGGTATACCTTCTCTGATTTCTGTTTTGCTATGATCTGGATGAATGAGTTTCTTTGCCATTTGCTATAGTGTTTATTGTGAAAATGTCATTTGGTGGAAAATTAATGGATATAGAGCTTAGAGACCCTATTCCCCAGAAATGACAAAGCAATCCAAAGTTAGATAAAATTTGATCACATCACCTAGCCAAATGATATTTAAAGGAGCAGATAGATAAATTCTTTCCCTGTATCCCCTCTCTCTGAGAAGAGCAGAATAGCTTCTGGTGCCCAACCTCCTGTTTCCCATCCTGGCAGGAATAAAAATCTTCCTTGGAGAAGGATGGGGAGCAAGGAGGATAGTGATGTCTATTTTGTTTCCCTCCCTGCCACAGGTAGGCCTCACTACACAAGTGGTATCCCCTTATACCACTATGTACTTTGTCATTTCTGGGGGAAAGGGATTCCTACTCTAGATCCAAGACTTTACCCCTTTACTACAAAATATCAACTACACAGTAAATGCACAATGGAGAGATGGGAATAAGCTTACAAGAAATATGTAATCCAAAGCAAAGTTTATTGAATTTATCAACTATGGTGGCTTCCCTGCTCAGGAAGAATCACTCCATTCAAGGAGTAAATTGTGTTTTTCATAAGACGAGAAAAGTAAACTAGAAGTATTTGTTTCTAGGATTCCAAGGCAGATCTTGCTTCATATTGGTTTGTCTATCAAACGCATGATATTTAGATTATTGAAGTTAAGGCAGTTCTCAGAATTAGGGTAAAAAACAAGAAGTATTGATACTTTATTCCAGGCTGCTTACAGTTTCAAATGGGGAATGAGTCAGGGGCCATAAAAAGATGATGGGGTCAAGACCTACAATTGCCCCTTTTGTACTATATAAAAATCATATTCTGAGTAAACTAGGGGCTGTGTATCATATTATCACAAGTGAGCAGAGATACATAAGATAGTTGGAGGTTAGAGTTTTCAAATGTTTGACAATCACAGGGATTTAAAGTATAGTAGTCAGGCATTCTAAGGAAGGCACAATGAGCCTTTCTAGTCTTAAAGAGCTAAATAAATCAAGAGATTTAAACTAACACTACTAAAGAAGTGATCTGTAGCCATAAGATCACTAAAAAAATCATATTCTCATGTTTCCTTCAATCTCACCTTATATATCTCTTAAAGAGACAAACTTCATGAAACAGACTGTATAGGCAAACTAAGTGATGTTAGAGATTAAACAACTAATTTAGAGATTTAGAGGATTTATAATGGATTGAGAAGGGAGATTCACATATCACCAGTTAGTCATCAACATGAAATAATATCAAGTCTCCTTGTTCCTCATAACCCATTTCCAATATCCATTTAATTAGAAGTTATATTTGAGTTTTAGGTATTTCATGTAGTCTACTAGTCCTTTTGAAATCCTGAAATAGGCTTCATTCTCAGGGAAATATTATACTGTGGTCCTTCTAGTAGATCCACTTCCTTAGCTCTAGGTCATTTATAGAAGTTCCCTATTTAATATTGCTAAAGTCTGCCAGCAACAAAATTTTATATAATTTAATAAAGACTTGATTTGAATTTCCATTAATTAGCTCATATGGAAAAAAAAAGCAGTTCAAATTTTAGGGAGCTAATCATATTAACAATAGAATTATAAGAACATCAAATTAGAAACACATAGTTCATCCAGAAGTTCCATTTATTTAAGTTTATATATATCATTTGCTTGTACTGTCTTTACTTGAGTTCTATGCCAGATTTGGACAAACTATCATTAGGCCAAAGAAAGGATTGTAAGAATCTCTTAGGGCCTGACTTGGAAAATGAGTCCTTTGGCCTCAATGTCATTAGAAACAAATTTCAAAACAGGAAAATACCATGACTTAAAATTTTTCTCTGTAATTATTAATACTATTTTATATGTAAAACCCTTAATCTAATTTTGAGAACTGTCTACTAAACCATACTCACTGTCTGTACATCTCAACAGAAACATTTGGAAGTGAATCATAAAATGTAAGATTAATATTAAATATCTGAATGCTCCAAGTATTCTTTTTACAAGATTTATTCATAATAATAACAGAGTAAAGAGAAGTAAAGTGAGATAGAGAAAGCGTTTTTTCAGCTGTATTAGCAGGAAAAAAAGACCCTGAGGGTGTGGTTACAGAAACTTTTAACAACCAAACCTAAAAACATGTGAGGACACAGAGGAAAGGAATTCTGGGAAATACTAAAGGAATTCTGAGGAACATAGTCCTGGGGTACAAAATTCCAACTGATGCATCCTAGTTCTAAGATAAACAGTGTAATTATATTGCTTTCTCAGAGTTCACTACTTCAGTTAACATTAAAACCTTTGATTTTTATATATTTTTCCCATACCTTTCTTTTGAGGATATATAGTATCCTCATATCTTCTTGAAAGAATGAGACACTGTAATGACCTAATCTTTTACATGACTTTATAACTATTAGCAAAGAGATGGCAAGCCCAAGAAATCATTAATCTAGTTACTTAGGATATGGCATTGATGCCAAATTCAAATTAAAAGCAATAAAATCATTCACATTTCCTCTTATTATAGTATCTGAGAGATGTTTTAGTATTAATCTAGTAATGATTAGTATTGCAACAAAAATAAAATTCTACTGGCCACCTGTCATGATTATAGAAATTTGTTTTGAAAAAGCACAAATGGACCTAAAAAAATATGACAGGGGAAAACCAAAAGCCTCCCTTAATCACACTTGAACAAAGCAAAGTTCCATATTATTCTCAGGGCATTGCAGTAGTGTTCAAAATTAACCAGGTTAGAAAAATTCCTGTTCAGAAAGGAAATAATACAACGGGGAAACCACATCAAGAGGATCCTACCTTCATCTACACAAGGTTGTCCCTTTAACTTTCTCTGTAGCAGATCTCAGACTCCACTCCCTATTGGCATCACATGGCATCTGCCTTGAATGGTAGACTATTGACTCAGAGACAATTCAGGCAATCATCCCTGAAATCAAAATTTAGAATAATATCAAGTTACATTTCTAAGAGATTTTACGTCAAATAAAAAATTTCACTAATCAAGGCTTAGGGATAGATTCTCAAACCATTAATAATAAGCACATATAAGCAATAGAAATCAACCATTTAGAAATTGATGGTAATCATATGTTGGAGTTTCTCATTGCTATGAACATGATAGTTGATTCAAAATTCCCAGAAAAAGGCTAGCTACCATAAGCCTCCAGGCTAATAGGTTTATATTATATAGCAACCTTGAAGCAAAATAAAATCTTGAATTCTGAGGAATACTACTTAGTTGGGTCAAAGATGTAATTTCAATATATATAATAGTATTTAATCATTTAATTAATTAATAATTAAATTAATATTTATTAATAATTCAAGTTCATAATTTTCAGAAGTGATAACAAAAACAATTTCTTAGAAAGTATTGCACAATTTCTAACCATAGAAATGCAAATGATAAACAAAGTCTCCAAGCCATGAAGAAATTGGTTTATTCGAAGAGGGCCAGTCTCCCAATAAAGTCAGATTTCTGATCAAGACCAAAAGGCCCTGAGCACTGTGAGAGACCTCCTATATACCCTAAAGAATATCACAACTTATATACCAAGTGAAAAATAATCCAAGACAGTGATAAAAACAGAGAGATGTAGATTAGTTGAAGTAATCAGGAAATACTTCATATACGTAGAAGTCACTTGATAGATTATAGGGGAGTGAGGGAGCCTAAACCCTAATTTCTAAGCCTGATGATGTCAAGGATGATGCATATTGAGATATCTAGGGTAAGGGGGAGATGCCAGACCTTAAACCAGGGCAAAAACCTGGTGATGTATAAGGGACGTATTCAAAGGTGAAGGGGTGTCACCAGGCTTCTAACTGAGGCAAAAGCCTTTATGCTAATGAAGACTAAGTCATGAGTTCAAGACCATGATTGCTGAGGGTACATGATATAGCAGTTTTGCACACTAAGGCTAAAACTGAACCTATGCTAACAATGATTAAACATTTTCAGTTATTTTACTTTAAATTTTATACTAAAATAATCACAAAAGGCTTACTAAGATCATCACTTATGCTAATTTTATTTAACTATCCTAGAATTACAATTATGATTATCTAAAGACTACTGCTAATATTAAAATCTAATCCTCATATAAGGGGATAGAGTGTTTTTCACCCACAAAAGAACTCAAATTTCTATAAAACAGTAAAAAAAAAAACCACCACCAACAAAAACAAACATTTCTTTCATTATCTGTCTTTATCTTTGAAATCTCTAACTGTCCAGTACTGGGACAACAGAGAGAAATAAATAATTTCATAGTTTTTCCTTGGATAAGGATGCAATAGAAGGGGGATACAGAGATAGTGGCATCCAGGGTTCTAATAAATACTCAAAAATCAGTGTGGGGATAGGGATGGCTCATTAGAGACTTATTAGAGGTTTGGGTATATTGGACAACAGGGCTGTAACAGTTTTAAACATCTTGTCTTTGGGCATCATAGCAGTGGGTTCAAAAGGGGTTGAGCCTGTTTTGACAGATTAGATGCAGAACACTGAACACAAGGCAAGAAATCTGCTATGGTTTATCCCTTCTGTTAGGACATGGAAAAGATGGGCTATTTTTGCCCTGCCCAAGTTAATAGCTAACAGACTATTGGCAAATTGAATCAAAGGAAGTTCTTCCTTAGGGCTGCTGGCATTCTGATCCTGTTATCACTGTGTCAAGAAGTCCTGGGTCAGGTCACAAAACTCTGGTGCCAGATTGGGAAGTCAGTTCACAGATTTAATCTAGGAAAAGCCTGTCATAAGGAATAAGGGCCTTGGCAGGTCAATAACTAATAACTACTCATGTCTCTGCCCAAGGAACTGACTTAGGAATCTATGATGCCTATGTAAACCAAAAACAGACACAAAACAGACAGAAGTGTTAAGTAGTGAATTCATTCCAATTCTCTAAACTGGTCTGTTACATCCAAGAAAACCAGTTTTTAACATATAAAAATTGACCCTCAGCTGATCAGGCTGAAGTGATTGTCATTTGTAAGTCAGGGTGGTGTGACCATTACTAAATGATCATAAAAAATTTAAAAAGTAATTTTTACTCATAGGTCTCATCAACTCAAACATGAGAATATTCTGAGTGAACAGAGCTCAGAAATCGTTTTCTTTCTTTGGCCTCAGTTTAATCTTCCACAAAATAAGGAAGCTGTACTATATGATTTTTAACTCTACTGGCCCTCAAAGTTATACCATGGCTCTGGAACTTGGTAATTCCACTTTTAACAGCACATTATGGAGTAAAGAGAATAAGCAAGTAACTGGACCAGAAGGTGGTAAACCAAGGCAAGGTTTATTGAATCACCAACAAGGATGACTCTTCTGCTTTGGTGGAATCCATACTGTTCAAGGAAGGAACAATTTTTTTTCTATAGGATGAAAGAAGAGAATTGATGAGTTATCTATTTTTAGAGCTGTGGGGCAGATTTATCTTCATTCTTGTTTTTCAACCAAACCCAGAATATTGGGGTTATTTCAGTTAAGCCATTTCTCTGAATTGGAGTACAAAATAGGACATAGAGAGAGAGATGGAAAGTGGGGGGGGGGCATAAAGAGGGAGTCATTAGCAGGTAAAAGGATGGCAGAGTAAGGACCTGCAATATATCAAATTGGTAGAGAAGATATACATAGGGAGAAAATAGTAGTAGTCTCTCAGTAACCGAGGATGATTGTCTTTGTGCGTTTTCATCTATAATAGATGAGTGTGCACAAAAACACTTGTGTGTGAAGGAGATTTAAGTGGAAAAGTCGATGCACAGAGACAGTCCCACTCTCTCGGCATTGGAAGCCTGGGTCCATTGGCACGAAAAGTCGTTACACCTGGAGACTTCCTGAGCTGCATTGGATGGCCATGTTGTCTTTTGTGCTCCAACATGCCCTAAGCACTCCACAGTGCTTTGCTGCGTCGCCCTCTCAGCCATTGAACCTTCTTATTGGTTTCTTCCGTCTGTTCGGCCAAAGCAGTCTTCACACGCTGGGTGAGCAAAGCCATGGTTCACCAGGTGTCGATGACCCGATGGCTACTCCCACAAGGTTTAGCAGGCCTGTTGAAGCCGTTGCCTGGGGTATGGCTGCTGCCGCATGCTAGCAGCTACTGGGAGCCACAAGTGAGAGCAGGGTGTCAGGTGGGGGTCAGAGACTGGAGAGCTGCCCTAGGAGGGCACAACAAGCCCTCCAAACCAGAGATACTACCCCTCCCTGAGTACCCCATACACCCCAGGGAGAAAATATCATATAATAAAAGAGTGAAGGAGCTTTTTCAATAAGAATGAGATAACTCAGTCAAGTGAGAAAGAGTATTTGATCTCACCCAAGGGAAACTCTCTGATGTCTCTAGTGTAGCACACTGGAGATAGGAACATGACAGATTGCCTGCTCTTCTCATATCATCTCAGACATATTTCTTTCAAGAACATAGAACAGAGTTGACTTCTTCTGCCTTCTCTTTCAAAGGTGGAAACCAACTCAAGGTTCAACTGAAAAAAGAGAAACTGATAAAAGCTAGAGTTATCTTTGGTCTTTCATCAAATCTGCCTGGCCCCCACATAGGACAAGGTATCTTCATCTCCCCATTAGGGAGGGAGTCCCACAGTTATCCCATTTTGGGATACATACCTGTTGTGGAAAGGACATACCCTGTTACCAATCCTTCCAGTATCCCCTGTACCTCTTCAATCCAGGTCAATACCTTCATTATTATACTGCACACATGCACACACACATAAACATATACATAATATACACACATGTATGCATTTATCTTTCTCTATATATAGAAATATATATAACATACATATATAATATCATATCATATGTGAGATTTAAAATGGTTGAGGTCTTAAACTGTAGTGATTAAAATAGTGGAAGATATAAATTGTGATAGATATAAGAGAGGGTGAGTAAATTTGACCGCAGAAATATGTTTCACTATAGTGTCTTGGGTTTTAAAATCAAATATAAGGTGGTCGCCAGGGAATTATTCCCAATTATTCAAATACCCAAGTCAATTGGGTTTTATAGAGATTTAATTAACAATACAATGAATAATCAAAGAAGGAGAGAGAGAGTAAGAAAAGAATCAGTTTTTTAACACTCACCACAAGGTCTGACTAAACAAGGATTTCTAATGACACCAGGCCAGCAGCATCTCAGCTGCTTTCACCAGCTCCCTCCTCCATCTGAATGTTTCAGAATCAGTCTCCTCAGAATGAGTCTCTCCAATCTGAATGTTTCAGAATGACTTCCCAGCTCTTCCCTGAGCTCTTATTTTTTTAACGGCAAAATCTCCTCTGTCACCTCCCCTAAGTCCTTACATCTACCAATCACTGTAGATGTTTCTAAAGGACCGCCCATTCTTAGTCCACACCTAAGAAGGTGTGGATTTTTGAGTAATTCATACCAGGAAAGCTCTGAGTAAGTTTTCCAGTTCTTTGTTCCTTGTAAATTCACAAGTTGCTTGACTTTTATAGGTACTTAGCTTAAGAAAAGTATGGGTTTAAGTACTTTTCAATGTTCAGAAAAGAGTTTACAACTTTGTCTTCCCTTAGGGCAGACCCAAGTAGGTAAAGTAGAATTCTCACATTCCTGCTTTAAGTAGAGTTCACTGCCCAAATGGGGAATGGTTTTAATCCAATCTTATAAAGTAGGGTCTGGGAAATTTTAAGGTTTACACATATAAAATAAAAATATGTAAATATATAGAAATACTTAAGATTAAAAAATTTAAAAATATATAAATATATGTATAAATGATTGGAAGGAAAGATTATATTATATATATAATCTTTTGTATTCTACAAGTAAGGCTAGAGAAGATGAATGGTTCATTATTGGTCACACAGCTAGTGACCAGCAGAGTGGGAATTCAAATACAGGTCTTTTGATTTCAAGACCAGCACTCTTTCTACTATATTACACTGTCCTACATATTATAACAAGAAAAGTGCTTTGCAAGTTTAATTCTTAATCAATTGATTTTTTTAACTTGAAAGTCTTTATTTAACTATTTATCAAATATATAGGAGATATTTTCATTTTTGTTTACATGAATGAACGCATGGCAAAATAGAAGAATATTTGGATTGAGTGTGAGAAGGCCTGGACTAATGTTCAAAAGTGGTGATCCTGGGGAAATAATTTTCTTTCTTTGGCCTCAATTTCATCTTGCACAAAATATGGAAGCTGGACTAGATGTTGTTTAAACCTACTTCTTAACTTTAGCATTTTATGATTATTTTGATCTCTGGCCCAGGATTTGCTAAGTTTATTCTCACACAGATGTAATGAAATTCTAGGACCTTGACTTGAAAAGGAGCATTATATTTTTTAGTTCATTGACCTACTTTAAATTGCTTCAGGAAAATTATCTTTTCATTCACAATATCACTCATATATAGATTTCCCTAGAATTTGGATTTTAAAACTCCCAATAGAATTAAGGGAAAAAATATGAAGAAAGAAGGCACAGCCATCCTAGATCTCAAACTATAGCTTCCAAGTGGTAATAAAAAAAAATCTGGTATTGGCTAAGCAACAGAGTAATGGATCAATGGAATAGGTTAAGAAATCAATTCAGAGTAGTTAATGACCATAGTACCCTAGTGTTCAATAAACTCAATAAAATCCAAGCTTTTGTGGGAAGAACTCATTATTCAACAAAAAATGCTGGGAAATTAGAAAACAGAATGGGAGATATTAGGCATAGACTAAAATCTTATACAATACACTGAGATAAAAATCAAATGGATACTTGATCTAGAAATAAAGAGTGACACCATAAATAAAGGGAACAGAGAAGAGTTTACTCACCAGGCTTTTAGGTAAGGGAAGAATTTATGAACAAAAAAGACAGAGAACATAATGAAAAATAAAATTGATCATTTTGGTTACATTAAATTTGAAAGTTTTTGGACAAACAAGATCAATGCAACCAAGATTAGAAGGGAAACAATAAACTAAGGAAAAAATGTATTGCAAATGTTTCTGACAAAGGCCTCACTTCTCAAATATATAAAAAACTAAGATAAATTTATCACAATACAGTGCATTCCCCAACTGCTAAAAGGTCAAAGGATTTGAAGAGATAGTTCTCAGAGGAAGAAATTATAATTATCTATAATAATTTGATTCCAAATCAGTATTTGTAATGCAAATTAAAACAGCTCTAAGATACTACTTTACATCTACCAGATTGGCTAATATGACAAAAAAGGAAAATTATAAGTGTTGGAGGGGATGTGGGAAAATTGAGACACTAATACATTGTTTGTGAAACTGTGAACTGATATAACTATTATCTAGAGCAATATGGAACCATACCCAAAGGGCCATAAAACTATGCATACCCTTTGATCAAACAATACCACTACTGGGTCTGTATCCCAAGGAGGTCAGAGATAGGGGGAACAAAGGTCTATTTCTATTTTTCACAGCTCCTTTTGTAGTGGCAAATAATTGGAAACTGAGAGGATGCCCATTAATTATGAAAGGGTTGAACAAGTTGTACTATATAGTTATAATGGAATACTATTGCACCATAAGAAATAACAAAAAGAATGAAATCAGAAAAACCTGTAAAGACTTGTATGAACTGATGCAAAGTGAAGTGAGCAGAACTACGACAACAGTGTATGCAGCAATAGAAATATTGTACAATAATTAGCTGTAAGGGATTTAACTATTATCAGCAAAAATGAGATTCCAAGATAACCCTAAGAGACTTGAGACCAAAAATGCTAACTGTAGTCAAATAAGGAACTGTTCAAATCTGATTGCAGATAAAAGCATGCCATCTTTCATTTTATTTCTTTCATGAAGTTTCTTATAAGGTGTGTGTGATATGTGTCTTGTGTCACAGCATGAGTATGGAAATATATATTGCATGAAAGCACTGGTATTACCTATATTGGATTATTTACCACCTTAGGGTGGGTCGGGGAAGGAAAGAGAGAATCTGAATCTCAAAATGTCAAAAAACAATTTTCAAAAATTGTCTCTACATGTAATTGAAAAAAAAGTTAAAAATAAACTTCTAATCAATAAGGGAGAAAAAGAATCCTCGTACAAGCACTAAATGAACTTTAATTTCTAGATATCTTGTTTTTTACCATACATTAAATACAGAAGACAAAAAGACTCATAGAGAACTATAACTAGATAAAAAAACACAGAAATCACATATATAGTTTATTTATTGTTTCTGAAAGAAGTCTGAATTTGGGATAGTTGTCAGGGCAAATCTTTGATTTCTTATGAATCTTTCTCTTCCATACAGTCTACCCAGCACCACACTTTGGAGACTGATTAATAAGTCATACTCTTCCTATTGGACCACCACTGACTGAATAAAATTAACTGACTTTTTTCTCCAAGTAGGGCACTGCATAAAAACTTGTGGACAGTATACTTCTTTCTCCAAGTATCATGCTATAACAGGAAATTCCCTTCTCTCACTAGAAATCCAGATTCTAGCATTTTTGAGCTTAGAGATTCTAACACTTCAGATTTCCCATGAGATGATGCCCAGGAAATCTTTTATCAGACTATAAGATCATATTCTGCTATCATACTGTTTAGGGAATTCAAAACCTGTCTTCTCTCTTCTCATTGTATGTGAATTCCCTTCTTAGTCTGAGTGAGCACACACATGTCCACTTTAACCATGTGCTTCTACAGTAAAACTATCAGTGCCCCAATTACTGCCATCTGTTGAGCTGGGAAATTATACTCTCAGTATCTCTAGTTTCTGACTTGTCTCAGAAGCTGTGGGTGAACACATGCAACTCCCATATGCTCCCATAATACAAGATATCTATTCCAGTTCCCCAGGAAAGAAATTGTGCATCACTTTGACTGTGAAAACTCTTCAAATAAATCAGACACCCCTGCTCACTAAACTCTCCCATTATTGTTACAGGACTAAGAATTTGACAGAAATAAAAAAATAAATAAATAAACAGAGTTAGGATGATTCTGAGGTTAACATATAGTGAATTTGAGTCAAGTGGATAAGCAGATACCTAAGCACCACCTACTACTGGTAAAATTTGAAGACTGATTTATTTAGGTCATAACAATTGTAACACTTCACATGTCTATAGTGCTATAACATTTGCAAAGCACTTCTCTCTCAACAACTCTGTGAAATAGAATAAGAATCCTTATTTTACAGATAGGAAAATGGAAATCCCGAGTTGAAGTGAATTATCCAAGAAATACAAATATAATAAATGTAAGAGTTGGGATTTTATCCCAGGTTCTCTTTCTGAATCCAAGTTGAAACTGGAAAACCATTAATCCAGCCTAGGTAGAATGAACCATCAATTTAAGGCTATATCTTCAAATATAGTTAACAGATAGAATCCTGGGAGTAATCATCATGTCTTGTTCTTGTAGGTGACAGTTTGGAAAGAGATGCCTGTGCTGGACTCAGTGCCACCATCACTGATGGTATGAGAGCAACATTCTTTTCTTTTGAGTGTGCCAGGAACTCTCTAGATATATGAAGTTGGAAAAGAAAATGCATAACTTGAGTGGAATAAATCAGATGCAATGAATGGTCTAAATGGACTGTTATTAGGTAAAATGAAAGTCAATGTCATTAACAAAGGACTCCATTCTCTCTATGTGTTATTGCCATAGCCAATGACCATCTTGTCAATGTTGAAATAATCTAGTAACAGAAAACCTACTCAATCTACAGAGACTGGGTCATATGGGTCAATATTTGAATCATATAACTCTGAGTTAATTATTGGTACTTATGTAAAACTCAGAGGCAATGATTTATCTGGCTTGAGTAGTATTGTAAGTCTAAAGCTGGGGGAAATTTTAGAAATTATATACTTCAAATTCCAAATATTTTAGATGGAGAAACAGGATTATAGACATCATAGGATCATAGAAGTAGAATTGGAAAAGACTTGGACAGTCATCTAATTGACTACCCTAATTTTACAGATGAAGAAACTGAGACCCATAGAAACTATATAACTTTCTAATGTCTCATTAGAGAGCCAGGATTTGAAATAAGGTCCTCTGACTCCAAGTTCAGTACCCCCTTTCTTCCCTACCCTTCAATGATCCACAAGGAACAAATAGAAACAAGAGAACAGTCATTGTGATACTTGTTTTTAGAGATTGCAATGGATCTGGATAGTCAAGTTCACCATTCAGAAATTTTATATCTAAGCTTTTCAGCATATCTTCTCCCAGATGCCCCCTTGATGATCAGTCCAGTTCTGGGCATAGAATATGTATTTCAGCATTATATGCTGAATTAAAATTGGGCAAGATCAATTTAGCATATCTATAATATTTTTTTCCAAATGAAATCATTTGCTTTTCTAGATCCTTTGGATCAATGGTAGAGGCAGGTTTTCTGTATTAACATAGGCCCTAGCTCAGTGATGGTGAATCTTTTAGATCCCAAGTGACCAAACTGCCACCCTCATGCCCCATGTAAGCCACCTGCTTACCCAAAGTAAGGGATAGAGGAGGTGCTTCCATTGGACTGTCAGGGGTGATGTGAGAAATGTCCTCAGGTGAGGTGGAGAGGGGGAGGGGAGCACCTCCTTCTGGCATGTGTGCCATAGGCTCTCCAATATAGCCCTAGATTATATGTTCACAATCTCCATCTTGATATGAATCCATACAAATTACCTTGACAAACCTGACTGAACACTGGATAACCACGGAAGCTCCTTAAAGTCACTCACATACATGACACTGAGGCCAAATGACTTTGGATTCCAAAGAACCCTCAGAGATGAATGAACCTCTAGTGATTTTCCAATCTCTCTAGACATAGGAGGAGATTCTAAATGTCCTGGCTAAATGATTTTTTGGTTTAGTTTCTTATTATACATAACCCTATATTATAGGCAACTCCAAATGTACCTGAGATGGAAATAGGCAATGAATCCTAGTTATTTTATAAGCAGAGGAAAGGGGCTCAGAAAAAATCATTTTAGAGATGGAAGAAAAATGCAATTTTCCTCCATTCTTTAATTAAAAGTTTAGTCTTAACTGAAGGATGTAGCCTAGGAATAGCAGTAGGGTTCCAGAAAGCAGTGACTATTTATGCTGATAGTGTGAGGCAGCTATGAACAGCCCTGAGCTTAGAAAAATATCGACTGTCATATTAAACTTTCCTTATTAACGTGCATAAATCCTGTGAATTTTCCAAAACATACATTTCCAAAACATTAGGCCATATAAAGTGCACAAACACTAAGTCCCTAGCTAGAGCAAAATGTATATATTATGACTTACATTAGATTGACCTGATCTAGATGTTGAAAAAGTCATTAAAAACCCCAATATCATTGGCTCTGATATCAATAGAGTAGGCGAACCTAGCCCCTGACTAAATAGTGGATAAATCTGATATTTTCCTTTGCTTCCATAATTTATCTAAGTCCAATTATCTAAACTGGAATGCTTCTGAAATTTTTTATAAGAAATTCATCATGGAAATTATTGTGCTTGGTACTAGACCAAGTGCCTTATCATTTGTACCAAGAATTTAATTTATAATTGAAGAATATAATTATTAATTAAATTAAACACTGCAAGGTTGGTTTAATATTAGGAAAACTATCAGTATAATTTACCATATAAATAATCAAATGAAAAGAAATCACATGATTTTCTCAACAGATGCAAGAAAAGTCTTTTACAAAATATAAAATCTATTCCTATTTAAAAAAAAACACTAGAAAGCACAGGAATAAAAGGGCCTTTCTTTAAAATAATAAGTAGTACTTATTTAAAACCATTGGCAAGGAGGCAGCTAGGTGTCTCAGTGAATTGAGAGCCAGGCCCAGAGACAGGAAGTTCAAATCTGATCTCAGACATTTCCTAACTGTGTGACCCTGGGCAAGTCCTTTAACCTCCATTGACTAGCCCTTACCACTCTTCTGCCTTGGAACCATTACACAGAACTGATTCAAGATGGAAGGTAAGGGTTTAAAAAAAATAAAAAATAAAATTATTGGCAAGTATCATCTTCATTGAAAATGTTAGAAACCTTCCTAGTAAGATCAGGAATGAAACAAGGATGCTCATTTTTGTCACTGTTGTTTAATATTGTACAAGAAATGCTGATTTTAGCAATTAGAGAAGAAAAAGAAATTGAAAGAATTAAAGTAGGCAATGAAGAAACTAAACTATCACTCTTTGTGGATGATCTGATGATATACTTAGAGAATCCTAGAAAAATCAATTAAAAAACTAGTTGAAATCATTAATAAGTTTAACAAAGTTGCAGGACACAAAATAAACCCACATAGATTATCACCATTTCTATATATTTCCAACAAAACTCAGAAGCAAGATTTGGAAAGAGAAATTCCATTTAAAATTACTCTAGAAAATATAAAATATTTGGGAATCTATTTGTCAAGGCAAATGCTGTAATTTCAAATAAAACTAGATCTAAACAATTGGAAAATATTCATTGCTTATAGGTAGGATAATAAAAATGACAATCCTACCTAAATTAATTTACTTATTCAGTGACATAACAATCAAACTACCAAAAAACTATTTTATAATAGTAGGAAAAATAACAAAATTCATCTAGAAGAACAAAAGCTTAAGCATATCAAGACACTGATGAAAATAACTGTGAAGGATGGGGGCCTGGCAATACTAGATCCTAAATTGTCCTATAAAGCAGTAATCAATCTGGTATTGGCTAAGGAATAAAGGGCAGATCAATGGAATAGACTAGGGGTAAATGGCTTCAGTAATCTAGTGTTTGATGAACACAAAGATTTGGGGACAAGAATTCACTATTTGACAAAAACTTCTGGGAAAATTGGAAAACAGTATGGGGAAAATTAGATTTAGATCAACATCTCAAACCTTATTCCAAGATAAGGTCTAAAGGAGGATATGACTTAAATGAAGAGTGATATTATAAGTAAATTAGGGGGATTTAGATAATTTACTTGTCAGACATTTTGAGAAAGGAAGAACTTATAACCAAACAAGAGAAAGAGAGGACATTATAAGATATACAATGAATAATTTTGATTATATTAAATTAAAGAGGTTTTGTACAAAGAAAACTAATACCACCAAAACGAGAATGGAAACAAACTGAAAAATATTTTATAACACATTTTTCTTATAAAGGTTTTATTTCTCAAATATATAAAGAACTCAGTCAAATGTATAAGAATCCAAAGCACTCCCCAGTTGATAAATGGTCAAAGGGCATGAATAGGCAATTTTCAGAAGAAGAAATCAAAACTATCAATAATTATACAAAAAAAGTTCTAAATCCCTCTTCATTAAAGAAATGCAAATTAAAACAACTCTGAGATACCATATTATACCTATCAGATTGACCAACATGACAGTAAAGGAAAATGATAAATGTTGGAAGGGATGTGGATAGAATTATTGCAAAAGGGCTATAAAAGAACACATACCTTTTTGATCCAGTAATACTACTACTAGGTCTGTATCCTAAAGAGATTTTAAAAATGGGAACAGACTTGTTTTTACAAAAATATTTATAGCTGCTCTTTTTGTAGTGGCAAAAAATTGTAAACTAAACAGATGTCCCTCATTTGGGGAATGGCTGAACAAATTGGTATATGATGGTATGGAATACTATTGTGCTATAAAGAATAATGAACAAGATAATTTTAGAAAGAACCGGAAAGACCTACATGAACTGATGCAGAGTGAGATAGGTAGAACCAGAACATTATACACAGTAACTGAAATATTGCAGAACAATCAAATGTGATAGATTTTGCTACTAATAGCAATACAATGATCCAAGAAAATTTTGAGGGACTTATGAAAAAGAATGCTGTACAACTTCAGGGAAAGAACTGTTGGAATATAAATATATTTGAAAATATATGATTTGTCACTCCTTTATTTGGGCATATAATTTGAAGTTTTGGTTGTATAAGATTATTTAATCACAAAAAATGAACAATATAGAAATGTTTGGTATGATAATACATGTATAATGCAGATTGAATTGCTTGTCAGCTCCAGGAGGAGTGAAGGTATAGAGGAGGAAGACTACATGAATCATATAACTTCAGAAAACTTATATGGGAATTTGATATTAAAATAAAATTAATTAATTTAAAAAAAGAAAAGCAGGGAAACTACATCCAACTGAATCATATTGCTTTCCTGCTTAGTAACTTTTCTTTGCTATTAATAAACATTTTTAATTAACTGTTAACCTATGAATGTCTCATTTCATTCAATCTTGAAACTAAACCACTACACAGAAATAAATCATGTCTTTCCACAGTAGGAAGGTTTCATTTTTGTATTTGTAATGCCTGCTCCTAAGGCAGTGCTTGGAATGTAGTAATTGATCAACAGATGCTTGTTGTTTGTAATGGATTATTTGGCACTTTCTCTTTTCCAAAGGTATGTTTAATTACAGAAATTAATTTCTTTGTTGTTGTTCTTATTTCCAATTATACTGTTGTAATCATTGTATAATTCAGTATTCATCTTTTTTTTTACTTTATAATGCATCAGTTATATAAGTTTTCATATACTTCTCTGTATTTTTCAAATTCATCATTTCTTATGGCATAGAAATATTCCCATGTATTCATATTTCATAATTTGTTTAGCCATTCCTCCAATGATAATTTATTTTGTTTACAGTTCCTTGCTACTGAAAGTATTTCTAGAAAAATTTTGGTGCATATGGGACCTTTTTTTTTTTGTATATTTGTATATGCCTAGCTGTAGAATTTTTCAGTAAAATGGTGAAGATGCTTAACACACATTTTTTTTTTAGCTTGGCTTCAAAATGCTTTCTAGGGCAGGTATATCAATTCAAAATTTCACCAACAGTGTACTTTTATAGACATTTCTCCCTAACTTTTCTAATACTTAACCATTTGTTTGTTATTTTTTGCAAATTTGCAGGGTGTGAGGTGAAACTTTAGAGTTGTTTTGATTTTTATTTCTTTTATTATTAGTAATTTTGGAATAATATATTTCTTATGGTTATAGTTTACAATTCTTTTGAGAACTGTCTTTTCATATTTTTATGTCAAATGAGGTAATATTATTGAAATGTTTAGTACAGTGCCTGACACTTAGAAGGTACTATGTAAATCTTAGCTTTTATTATTGCCATTATTAATTATTATATTCTTATTTGGGGAATTGTTCTTAATCTCATATATTTGTGTTCATTCCCTATATATCATGACCTTATCAGAAGATACTTAACATTAAGATTTTTTTTCCAAGCAGCAACTTTCCTTCCATAGTACATACATTGATTTATTAATACAAAATATTTTAGTATCATATTATTCACATTAAAATTATTAATAAAAATATTAATAGTAATCATTTTAGTAGTACTTTTAGGTTTAGGAAGTTCTTCAAATATGTTCTTCACACCAGTCTTCTGAGTGAAGTGCTCTTATTTTTCCCATTTTACAGATGAAAAAATTCTAAAGAGACTAAAAAATGTTGTGACTTGTAGTCACACAGCTAGTAAGTGTGAAAGGCAAGCTAAAACTCAGATTTTTCCCTACTCCTGAAGTAACTTCCAGTGTTTTACCCCTTTTGTCATCTAGCTGCTAATTAGGTGACATCATTTATCTTACTTTTTGTGGTCACCCTTATCCCTTGTTTGATTAATAGTTTCCTCCTTAGGCATAGCTATGAATGGTGTCTAATTTAATGATACCTTTATTTTTTTTTTAATTATGTGACTTCATAGTTAGATTCCATATCCAGTTTGAGGTTTTGTGGTATGTAGTATTAGTTGTAGTTCTGAACCTGATTTGTGCAAATTTTACCTATTGGCTTTTTTATGACATTCTTTTAAAACTTGATATTTATTTTAAAAATTTTTCTTTTAAAAAAGTATTATAACTTTTGTTTTAAAGTCAACTTTATTTCCAGATAAGTCCTTTCCCTTCCCCTAATCAGCAATCTATCCCTTATAATAAAGAACAAAACAGGAGGGAAAGGGGGAAAAACAGATTAACAAAACTACTAAACATATCAATCAAGTCCAACAGCATAGGAAATATTCCATAACCACAATCTTCTACCTATGCCCCCTATTTAGAGGGGGCTACACTCTTTTGTGAGGCTAAGAAAATATGGAGTTTTCATCATCAGGGAGTTGCCAGTAGTTTCTAAATCATCAAAGTATTGCGCATAGTATATTAGATAATGACATTTATAGACTTTGAAATGAAAAAGACTTTAAAAGATTCTTACTCATTTTTTAGTCATGGGCCCCTTTAGTAAAGCCTATGAATCCTATCTTAGAATAATGTTATTCAGTGCATAAAATCAACCACATAGGATTACAAAGGAAACAAATAATACTGAAATGCAGTTATCGGATTATTTTTAAAAAATAAGTTCCTAGACCCCAGGTTAAGCAATAAAAGTCATTTAGATCACCCTACTTTACAGATAATGACATCAAGGAGAAATGTTTTATCCAAATGATTCATGTAATATGAAGCAGAGAGAAAATTAGAACTTAGGTCCTCATTCTTTAAATCCAGGACTCAAAGTCTATCTATTCATGTGTGTGTGTGTGTGTGTGTGTGTGTGTGTGTGTGTGTGTGTGTGTGCTTATTCTGAATGTTTCTGCAGATAAAGACTTAGGAATATTGCTCTGTTTCAAGATGATGGTCATAGTCACAGCTTGCCTTATGCAGATGGAAAAAACTGACAATAGCAACAATGTGGTTCTGACAGTTTGTTCCACTCTGAGTAAACTCAAAAATCTGTCCCTTGATTGGCATCTTTCATCACTATCTAAAGATTTAGTTTCTTACACTCTCTGTTAACTCCAAAAGCATAACTCCATCCCTAATTGCTCCCCTAAGGCCTGGCCTATTGGGTGCAGCTGTTTCTCAGCCATCCACAGCTGTGCTGCATTACTTGGAGCTGGGCTTTAGTGAATCCCTAATCCCTAAAACCATTCTTCTCTACTTCCTGCTCAGAACTCCTACTCTTATATCACAAAATGGCCATCAAATAGGCAAATTTTCTGTTTCAGTTGTTCAAAACAGCACCAAGTCCTCAGAAAGAATAGATAACTTTTATCTAATGTATTAAAGTTTGCAAAGTATTTTATGTATGTTATATCTTTTGATATTCAAAATAACTTAATGAGGAAGTAGAGCTTCATTTTACAGCTCAGGAAACTAAGACTATGAGAGGTTGTGATTTGGAGGAAGCCAAGTAATTATAAAGTCTTGTCTTCCTGAGCTCAAATCTGACACTTCCAGCTCTGTGTCCCTAGACAAATCTCTTAACCCTGTTTGCCTCATTTTCTTCAACTGCGAAATGATTTAGAGAAGGAAATAGCAATCCACTCCAATGTTTTTATTAAGAAAACCTCAAATGAGATCATAAAGAGTCAGACATAGCTGAAAAATGACTGAACACAGGGTCACTTAGCTAATGAGTGTCTGAGGTGGGATATGACCCCAAATCCTTCTCAATACAGCCTTCTTTTTATAGAGCATACTGCATATCGCAACTGAAAAAGAGAATCATAGAATTTCAGTTTGAAGAATCTTTAAATATCATCTAATCCAACTTTCCTTCATTTTCTATCTTGAAAATAAAGAAAGCAAGTACCAAACTGGGTCTATGATTTGACTTAAACCACACAGTCACTTACTGGTAGAACTGGGGATTAGACCTCAAATTTTCTGGCTCCAGATTCAATGACCTTTATATTTTTGTCCAGTGTCTCGTACATCCCATTCACATGGGTCCTTTGCTTCTTACAATGAATGCTAATCATTTAATTGGATAAACCAATTCATGCTAATGTTAATATGTTCCTTCTAGGAAATAATACAGGATTCATTACAAACATAGAATTTAAAAAAAACCCACAGCCACAACAAAAAACCTTCATTCCATAGGGAAAAGAACAGAAGCCCAGTGAGGACATATGGTGGTCAAGGTATGTAGGAGCAATCTCAAATTAGCTCTCTGAAATCCATTGTTAAAATTTCAACATGAGTATTTATACCTTTGAAATTGACAAATGCTAAAAAATCAGTCCTTGGTTTATTAATTGTCTAGAATTAAGAAAATGATAGGAAACATATTAATAATGAAGATTAATCTTTAAAAGTCTGTAATATATACAATTCCCCTCTTCCTCCCACCCCAAAGAGATTACTATTAAACATTTACCAATACAACCCTGATCATAGACTTATGAAAGTAAATCCTAGTACTCAATTCTAGTTATGTACATCCTAAGTATTATTTTTTGTTGTGTCTCTCAACCCCAGGCATGCATTTTGGATGCAATTTAGTCTTAAGAACTTTCAAAACTAGAGGATCACTCCATTCCATGATTGGACATTGGGAAAATACCATGTGGATTCATACCTTATTGTTTTATTGCACAAAATATTCCATTACATTCAACCATTTATAAAAAATGAAACTGAGAAATTAATTGTGCAATACTTTCAAGTGCTAGAAATAACACGTATATAGTATACTAAATTATATTATATATACACACATATATATATAGATGTGGGGTGTATGGAGTGCTCAGGGAGGAGTAGTATCTTTGGTATGTAGGGCTTGTCGTGCCCTCTTAGGGCAGCTCTCCAACCTCTGACCCTCACCTGACACCCAGCTCTCACTTGTGGCTCCCAGTAGCTGCTAGCATGTGGCAGTGGCCACACCCCAGGCAACGGCTTCGACAGGCCCGCTAAACCTTGTGAGGGTAGCCATCAGGTCGTCTTCGACCCCTGGTGAACCAGGGCTTTGCTCACCCAGCATGTGAAGACTGCTTCAGCCGAACAGACAGAAGAAACCAATAAGAAAGTTTGACAGCTGAGAGTGTGATGCAGCAAAGCACTGTGGAGTGCTTAGGGCGTGTTGGAGCACAAAAGACAACACAGCCATCCAATGCAGCTGAGGAAGTCTCCAGGTGTAACTATTTTTCGTGCCAATGGACTCAGGCTTCCAATGCCGAGAGAGTGGGACTGTCTCTGTGCATCGACTTTTCCACTTAAATCTCCTTCACACACAAGTGTTTTTGTGCACACTCATCTACATCACAGATTTAAGAGCACAAAGACAATTGTCATCCTCCGTTACCGAGAGACTACTACTAGTATATATAGATGTATAGCAACAATGCAGATATATACATTTCTTTTTCCAATAGATTTCACTAACTTTTCATACTTTGAAACTAGGCTAACCCTAAATTTTTGTGGGGAAAATTTGAGTTAATGCAAAATATTCAGGTCAATTTCTATGACTGATAGGCATTATACACTAAGATTCATTATGGTTAGAATCTTTTTTGACCCTGAAATAAGAGGATTTCCAATATGGTGAGTTCAAAAAGAAAAAGGTATTCCACTTCCTCAAAGTCGCTCCTATTTTTCTACCTTAAAATTTTACCATTAAGGTGTCATTTATTTGAGTTAAGACTGTGTCTTGAGTTTAAATACAGACATCTTAGGGAAAGATAAATGTATTAAGGTCATCCATTGTTTATACCTTAATGTGAATTATTTTATCAATCCTTTTCCCAGTTAAGAGCTAAAGGGGAACAAGTTTAGTAGGAGTGAGGGGAAAGTACATTAGGCTACTGGGCACCTGGGAGGTAAATGGGTAGAACCAGACCCCAGGTTATTACATGAGGAAGTGACAAGGCTTTGAAATAAAATATCACTCATTTCACAATTTTGCCATGGGTCGAAAGTGTCAATGGTCATTACTCTTCTGTCCCAAATGCAGACCAGTAGTGTAGTACAGTGCAAAGAATATTGGAATATGAATTGGGAGACAAGTTCTTTTCTTGATTTTTTACTAATTATCTGTGGGATTCTGGGCAATTCATTGTATCTCAATGGACCTCAATTTTCTTATTTATAAAATTAGGGGTCTGTTCTAGATGTAATCAATGTTTCCTTCACTTCATAGGATCATAATCAGTGATCCTATGACTTATACCTTCTCCTTCTCTCCAATCTCCCCTATCTTGATTTCCTTAATTAGACTCAGCTCTTATATGGGCTGGTTTTTCACTTAAGGAAAGTACCTTTCTCCATTTTCCTATTTGCTTTGACAAAAGCACTTGAGTGGGTTATATGTTTCCTGTTAAACAAAACCTTCCTTTTCTGTTTTTTTTTATTGCTATCCATGAAGCACTGAGTGACCTGGCTAACAATTCTATCAAGTGGAGCCAATAGTGTCTAGTAAAATATCTAATTTCCTTTTTCAGGAAGCAATAATATTTTAAATTCCATTTTAAAGGTGAAATTTAGAATGCTACTGACACAAAACCAGATTAACTTTGATAATACCTAATCAAGTAATAAACAGAGTGGATGGGGTTAGACTGAAAGAAAAAATACATAAACATACATACAGAGGAAGGAAAATATAAGAAAATGGGAATCCTCGCCCTATAAGCTCATGTTATTTTTAGTTTCCAATCTGGGCATTCAAGCATAAAAAAGGCCAGAACCACCTTGTAGAACAACACTAGTTTCCTAAAGTACTAATTTACTAACCAGTCATCCAAGAAAATGTTTCTAGATTAAGTTTATTTTTTTTTTAAATCTAAGATTTAGGAGTAGAAAAAATAATCATCAAATTATTCTCATTTCAAAGAAGCAATATTTTACCTTAGTGTATTATTGTTTTACTTCAAAATTCCTTTGCAGCTATGTTGTTTTATCCTTACAATGACAAATGAGGAAACTGAAACCTAAAAAAAGGAAAAGACTTACCTAGAATGCATATAGCAAGTTACTTTCAAAGCCAAAATTGGCACTCTTCTCCTTTGAATCTATTCCTTCTTCCTGTGAAGCTATCCAATGGTTGGAATCTGTTCTTTGATTTTTGATTTGATTTTATCCCCAAGCACTTCTTTAAGGTTTGAATTTACCTATAATCATTTACAGATAAACACTGGGAATAAGAAAGATGACTTTATAGTAAGGTAAACTTCATTTCAAAATCTGTCTTTGACATATACAGTGTGACACTGGACATGTCGAAATTATGCAACTCTAAGACTAGTTGCTGAATAGGTGCTATCAGTAAATTAGGGGGATATCCACCCAAAGCATGTATAGTCTTTCTTCAACAGAATGGGTGGAATAGAACGATTTATTCTAGCAGCCATGAAGGCAATGAAATAGGAGCTGTGGAGCACTTAGAGCTTGGTCAAATATTAAAGATGACAAGATTATCCATTGTATCCAAGGTCATTGCCAGGCATCTTTTTATCTTGCCACTGGACTTCAATGACTCTGGAAAAGGGAGTGAGGCTAATGACTTTGTACAGCTCTGCCTCACTTAAATAGAATTCATTTACAAGGCAAAATGTCACCCTGTGATGTCATCAGTTCTCTTTGAAGAAAAGACAAAAAAAAAACACCATATCTTTTGAAGGAGATCTAAGGGGATTTTCCTATAATAACAAAATCAAAAGTTTTGTCCAAAAACAACAAAAGAAGAGAATGTCAAAAAAGTCATTTTTATGGGATTGTTTTAAATGTTGAGATTGATTTTTTTATTGAATTATTCATTTAGTCATTTTAATTGTTGATTCAAATGTGCCCATAGAACCAGATAGATTGTATTTATTTTCTGTTTTTTCAAAAAGGGAAATTATGTCCTTGGAGTCTTATCTGAGATTGGTGTTTGGTCAGATAAAAATCATCTTCATAGATTATACCTTCTCCCTTTTTATTATTTACTCTTCCATTTTTAGATATCCAATTTGGTTGTCCATGGAAACTTATTCTGTTTCTCACTTGAATCTACCCTTCTAGGCCATTTCATGGTCCACACACTTTCTTTTTTTTTTTATCCCACTCCTTACTCTACTTTATTCCTTTGAAATAACTCCTCATTCCAATCCTTCCTCCATTCAACCACCAAAGTATGGGAAAGTCTGGGAGACAGACCCAAGGTGATGGAATTCAGGAAGAAATACAGTGAGTATCTAACTCTCACACATAGAACTCCTCCAATCAGATCTAGAAAATGGATCAAACTAGACTCTGATTGAGAAATACAAATAGTTCAATGAGTCATTTTTCCAGGTGAGGTTGGCATAGAAAGATAAACAGTGAGGTCTATAAACAGTAAGTTCAGGGTCTAGCCAGGAGCCCAATTCAGAGTACTCTAGGACCTTGAGACTGAAAGAGGATAGAGGATGTATACTAGTACTAAACAATTTCATATGGGCTACCATGACTTCATGTAGATGAAAGAACAGATATCAACAAGCATCTTGGTCATTCATTATGTAGTTCTAGGTCTAACAGCCTAACATTTACAGAAGAATATCCAATGTAGGAATCACAGACCAAAAGGAAACCTACAGACCTGTTCTTTGAACCAGTAGAGCTTTCCAGCTGAATGATAGTTGCTGGGTTCAGAAAGTCTTCTGGAATTTCAAAGGAGGCAAGCCCAGAAGTCTGTTGATCTGACCATAATCCAAGTTTTGGAACTTGCAAATCTCAATCAAAAAAGTCAGTAACTATGCTTGTTCTAGATCAGGCTACTTTGGGAGTAGTGAAAACTTGCAGGTCTGCAGACTGTACTGTCCCTGGGATCCTAGAAAGATACAACACTTAATATCCCCAAGAAAGCAGCAACGGGACCAGTTCAGACATTTCCTCAAGAAATATGTAGAGCTTAGCCCTAGCATAAAACCCAAAGTTAGGAAGTAGGCTGGGAGAATGAGCAAAAAACAGCAACAAAAAATCCCACTATAAAAAAGTTATTATGGTAATACTACCGTATCAGTGGCATTTTAGAGAAAAATCCTAAAAGAAAATAATGGGTTCAAAACACCTATAAGAAAAGACTCAAAGTCAAATACAGCTTGGGCACAAATACAATTAGAATTCCTCAAGATAAAGCTAGAGATAAAAAGTAAAGCAATTTAGCAAAGTAAATGAGAGTACTAGAGGGGAAAAAATGGAAAAGACATGAGAGTTATGAAAGAAAACATTGCAAAGAAAGTTAACATCTTGGCACATTAACAAAGCCTTGTCCATACAATGAAGTCACTGAAAAACTAGAATGGACCATAGACAAGCTAACAACTTCATGAGGCAAGTAATTTTAAAAATTAAAAGTAAAAATGACTGATCTAGAAAAAGAGAGAACATTTAAAGATGCTTGGATTACCAGAAAGCCATAGCAAAAACAAACAAACAAACAAAAAACAATGCCACCCATTTGCAGAAATAATTAAAAAAACTGTCTAGACATCTTTGAACCAAAGGGCAAAGAATTCACCAATAATCTCCTTTTAGAAAATCGAAATTGAAAAAGAACACCAGGAATATTATAGCCAACATTAAGAGATTCTAGGTCAAACCAAAAAAATACTGTGAGTAGTCATAAGAGAATTCAAGCACTGATGAGTTACAGTAAAGATCACACATGATTTAGTAGCAACTGTTATAAAGAAGTGATCAGCTTGGAATACTATATTTCAGAAAGTAGAACATTTAGGTTTATAATGTACCCAACAAAACTGAGCATAATCCAAGGGAGTAGGATGGATTTTTAATTAAATAGAGAACTTCCAAACATTCCTAAGAAAAATATCAGAGCTTTGTAGGAACTTTGAAGTGAAAAACAGAAGTTAAAAAAAAAAGGCAAATGTGAAGAACTAACTAAACACTGAGCTATTTATATTCCATTATAGGGAGATGACATCTGGATTTATATCATTAGGTATCATAAAGTGAGTCTTAATTAGACAAAAGAATTGGGAATGACCCTATTGTGTTTTAATAATCTTAAGAGAAGAATTGAAAGGCAGGAGAAGAGGAAAATATTAGATGGAGAGGAAAAAGAGAGGAAGGTTAGAAAAAATTATCTCATAAATGGGGTTGTGCATATAGAACTCTATACAGATAAGGAAGTGAGAGGCTAATATTTGAATTTAATCTCATCTAAACTCATCAGAGGGAAGACTATATATGTGCACAGGCACATTTGCATACAGAAATATGTTTCAGTCAACATGGAAATGGGAGAAAAGGAGAAGAATAAAGAAGGGAAAACAAATTAGTGGAGAGATTAGTTCTAATCAAAAGAAATTCTAACTTAGGGTGTAAAAAAATACCTGTTGATATATCTCTTTTTACAGTGTTAAAAGAATTAGAGACTGAGAGAAGGCTCATCAACTGGAGAATGACTGAACAAATTACAATATATAAAACAAACATGATGGAATATGATTAAGCTCTAAAAAATAATGAACAGGATATCTTCAGAGAAAAGTTGGAAGATTTGTTGGGAGATCTGTGTGAACTGATATAGAGAGAAGTGAATATAACCAGAAGAACAATTTTTACAAAGACACAAATATATTAAAGACAAACAACTTAAGATTTAGGAACTGATCAGCATGATTCCAATGGACAAGTAATAAAACATATTATCCTGGTAGGGAGATGAGAAACTCATAATGAAAAATAAGACTTTTGGGGGGGACGTGACCAGTGTGAAATTTTGTTTTGCTTGACTATACAATACAGAACCTGCTTGATTATAGAGTCCAGAAACTTCTCTGTACTTATAATCTTGAATCTAGAGGGTTGAGCATCTCATAGTCAATATGTGTTAGAGGTGTGATTTCAACTCAGATCTTGACTTTGAGGTCAGCTTTCTATTTACCATACTACACTGCCTCTGTATTTTATAGGAACAAGAAAAGGAATTAGCAAAGAATAGGGATAAATATCCCCTAGAGGAGAAGTTGAAGAAGAAGAAAGTATATGGGAAAAGAAAAAAAAAGAGAGATGAACCACAGTGTCTGGCTATGTGGAGGAAAAGTACTAGTCCTAGGGGTATTGGAAACTCAGACTCAGAAGAAGCTGTCAGATGAATTGCTGCAAAAAAATAAAATAGGGGCAGCTAGGCATCACAGTGGATAGAGGCCTGTTTTTTGGAAAGAAAGAAAAGAATATCTCTAAGAGGAGTGAGTAATTTTTTGTCACATGTTGGATATCTGAATATAACAGTTTGGAGCCTCTTTATATGGGAACAGAGTGCCTGTGTGAGATAGGCTGTGAGAATATCTCTTAAGCAAACTTAGATACAGAGAACCACTGTGAGGGTCTCTGAGAGAAGTGACTATTTTTCATTATCATAGAGTAGCTGCAATATGAACTGTTTTATAAAGTTGGCAAGGTTAGTCTTGAATGTCCTTGTATCTCCTTTCATATTTTCCTGCCCTTCTACCATTCTCAGGACCTCTCCCTACTCATAATGATCATTCTCCCCTGGACAATACCATATTCTTTGGTTGCCTCCTTCCATTTCTCAAGATTACAAACATTTATTAAGCATCAACTACGTGAATAGTACTGTGCTAGGTACTGGGGAAACAAATAAGAGCTGAAAAATAGTTTCTGCCATTAAAAAAGCTTAATCTCCATTTCAAAATATGTACTGCTTTATAGTTCATTCTTATATGAATGAATGAAGTGAAATGAATAGAAGTGAAAAGGAATGAAATGAAATGAATGAGCAAATAGCAAATGAGCAAAACAAAATCACTTTTTTCTATATGGTGGGTCATTTAATAGAGAGAACAATCTCCCACTAATACATTTTCCTGGTTATTATGTTGCCTTTTCCAAACCAAAGGCACTTAAGCAGATAATTCCGTGATGGTTTTTCATAAACTATGACAGATCAAAGGGGGAGTTTGTTATCATGGGATTCTTTCAAAGATCCTTGAATTATAATGCCTCCCATTAATGATGGGATAGTCCTGAATCTTAAATTCACTCAGGTAGTGAGTATCAGAATCACGAAGAGAATTTAAGCTCTCTTGAGTCCTTGTTTGGGGATTTCTTTACTATCACATATTGCAAGTGCCATTGATCACTCTCATGGAACCACTATTCAGACTATCTCTAAAGATTTGAAAAAGGTTTTACTACGACACAAAGACTAGAGACACATTCCTTCAGATTCCTACATTCTTTCCCAGCCAGCAATAGCCAATGGCCAGATATAGTGGAGCATTTGACTGGGAGTGAGAGAATTAGATTAGCCTATATGGTAATCTGAGTGGCACAGTGGATAGAGTATTGGGTCCAAAGTCATGAAAACTCATCTTTTTTAGTTCAAATCTGACCTCAGACACTTACTAGTTGTATGATCCTGAGTAAGGCACTTAAACTTGTTTGTGGAAATATCAGTTTCCTAATCTATAAAATGAGCTAGAAAAGAGAATGACAAATCGCTCCAGTGTCTTTGACAAGAAAACCTCAAATGGGGTCACAAAGAGTCGTATATTACTAAAATGACTGAACAGAAAAAAAAAAAAAAAGAGATTTTGGTAGAAACTGCCCCTACTCTACTTCTTCACCCTGAGAAGTGAGGAAATAGACACATTGCACCACCATGTTTCCTTTTTCTCTGGAGAGTAGCTCATTGTGAAGTCTGTAACAGATTTTTGTTTTCTTTGAACTCATAAAAAAAGAGGCAACTTGAAATATTTGGAATTTTTCTTTTCACTTGGTATAAATGTCTTCCTTGACAATGGAGGGTTTGTAAGGGAATGACTGTTGTGTTTCAGTTGTTTTTGAGTTTTTGAGTTATAGCTTCAAGTACTTATTTTTTCCCCTAGGGAAAAATGTGAATTTTAATGTGAATTTTTTGAAACAGGACAGTCATTTGTACTGAAGACAGAATAATGGTGGTGGCATCAGGCATAACTGTTAAAAGTGTTTTATCTGCGTAGTTAGGGATGGAATATATATAATCATCATTTATCTTTAACTTTATATCTTTATATATACCTTTCTTCTTCTGTCTTTGTGTGTCCTTTCGTGAATCACTTACTTTTTCTGGGTCACCTTTTGTTCATCTGTAAAATAAAGGAATTGAATTGTTATCACTGAGATTTATCTGATGCAATTGTTTCCTTTAGTATTACAGGAACATCTTGGGGAGGGATTAGCAAATAAGGCAAAAAGAAGTTAAAGGAAATGTATAAGCTTACATGGTTTGTGTAAGGGGGAAAAAGGGGTTATTTTATAAAAGGTTGGACTGGTTTATTTAAGAATAGAGTCACCAGGAATTTAATTTATTCCAAAGAGATTTGTTTATAATTTGTTTACAAAATATAGAAATAGTGAAGTAAGAAAAATCAGAGAGGATAGGGTAAGATATCTAACCTAAGCACTAAGTAATTTGCTCCTGGTCCTTGGTTCTATCTGGGCAGAGAGAGTTAGCCCTTAACCAGAGAGACCTTGGCAAAATCAAGGCCCTGGGGATGTCTCTCTCAAGAGGTAGGTCCCTCCTGAGGTTAGTCTCTTCAGAAAATACAGGAAAGGAGTCAGCTTCTTCACTCAACACGTGCCAGTCCAAAGAAAGAAATTCAAGGACAGTCTCACCAGGAACAGGGTCTCAGGTTCAGTCAGCAGATTCTATATCAGGCTCCAACTTGAACTCAGAACTCCAGAAGAAGCCCAAGTCCAAGTTGCACTCCACTCAGGAAGTTGTAACTCCCTTTTAAAGCCACTTTTTTTGTATCACTTCCTATGCTTTTCCCTAATTTTACATGGGCTGATCACAGTTGAAGCTTTGCTGAGTGTGGCCCATAGGGCAGTCAGTTTGATTCTGATTCATCACTCACTATTGCACATGTGGGTCACAGACCTCCCCACTTAATGATTAAGTGAGATGTTTACACTTTTGGTGATTAGATCTGAAAATGGACAGATCTCCCCACTCAACTGTAAGTAGGGTGTTTATACTTTTGGTGATTAAATCTAAAAATTGGCAGGGAGTTAATTTAATTTTCACAATCAGGGGAAAGTTAATTCACTTTCACAATCAGGGGAGACTTAAATTTAATCTTCACACTTGGTGTGAAGGAATTTGATAATCCATATATAATATCATTTTAGAAAAACTTCCATGGCATGAGTTCACAAAGACATATTTTAGTCCAAAGGCCTTCTAACACAGAGCTTTAGCTTGGTTTATCTTTTGCAGGAACACCATCAATATGTGTCCCCTACCTGGCTCCTGTAGGGTTACCCTGAAATGACAGAATTTGGCTTGTTTTACACAAAAATCTTCACATCCATGTAACAACTCAGGCTTACAAAACTTTAAATAGAAGACAGATTAATTTGTCAGAAAACCAAAAGGACTGATAAGCAAGTTCATAAATAGTTCTCTCTCATTTTCTGATGGGCCCCTGCATTTTCAAAGCACCTATGTAATCCTCTAGAATTTTAATATTACTTCAATACTCTTTCCTCTTGGAAAGGAAAGGAGTTTAGTGTTTCTAGGAGGTCAAGTTATACTTCTGGAGAGTCTTCACTTTTCCAAGGACCCAGAAGAACTTGGTTTTTTAGGGAGATGTAGTGGGAAGTGACTATTAAGATTCCACTACTGTATCTACTAGCCTAGACAAATCACTCATTGGCCATATTTTGCCAACACTGGGGATATCCTTTAAAAAAGATAATTTTAACAGAGCTGAAATTCAAAAGTGAGTTTTTCACCACTTATCTTTCTATTTAATTCTCCCCACAAGCAATTAGAGATAGTGGTTCTTAAAGAGGGAATTGTAATTTTAATGTGTCATTTTGGACAGGTCAAATGCATTAGATAGTTAGGGGAAATTAAATCAAGGATCAGGTGTGGCATAGTGAAATGAGCCCTGGATTTGGGTCCCCAAGATCTGGGTTTGAAATCGAAGTGACTTGACCTCTATAGGCTGTAGTTAAACACTGGAACAAGTATAGAAGACTAGAAAAACTACTGTCTTACCACTTATTAAACATGTAGATGTGGCAAAGTCTTCTTACAATTCTTATCTGTAAAATGAAAATAATGTTACAAATACTATGTTGAAATAATCAAAGCAAATTTATCTATATTTAACTTTTTTATTTTTATTTTTTTTACAATTTAGACTGAAGAGAGTTTAGGGGAAAAAAGGAGCTATATCATAGTTAAAATGCTGGACCACTGATATTTTTCTTTTTTGACTATAGTCAACATAAAATGAGAGGGGAGTAAAGGATGACTGAAGTTGAAAACTTAGCTGAGTGGAAGGATGATTTTGCCCTAAGCTGTGATTGAGTAGTTCAGAAGTTTAAGAAGCAGTTGATGGGAAAGATAATAAGTTCCGTTTTGTGTATGCTGAGTTTGATAAACACAAAGAATTTAGTCTGCCACCACTTATTTGCCATCAATCAACAATAACCAATAAATATGTATTACTCATCTACAATGTACTAGTCATTGTACTAGGCTATCGGGCTACAGAAACAAAAGCTTTAATCAGTGAATTAAATGGCCAAAGACAGGCTGAAGAAAGTAGATCTAAATCTAATTGAATCATTAAATTTAAACACTGTTTCTTGGAATTTGCAGCTTTTTCTTTTTCTCCTGGAGCCAATCTATGAATCCATTCCATTGAAATTTCATTTCCTATGTTCAGATGTTCTAGGTAGTTCTATTATATTCTTCATTATAGTTTTAAGATTCTTTGTCCTATGTTTTTCTGGGAGACCCATGATCTTTCTATTGTCTATGCATCAAGTTCTTTATGTTTTGCTTATATAATGAGCATATTTTCTTTTAGCATTCTTGTTCATTACTTCTCTTCTCCATAGAAATTTATCTGCTTACAATCCCAATTCATTGATCTCTCTAGTTTGTTTTGTGAGGTTTACCATTGCCAATTCAAGGTTTTTCTATTCTGTTCATAATTTTTGCTATACATGACTTGAATTCTGGTCTCATAATTCTCATTTCTCTTTTAAAACACTCAGAAACAGTATATTGTAGTTCATTTTCTTCTCAAATCCCACAGGGTCCTCCAACTCATCAAGTATTGGATCATTTTCCTTAACTTTGCAAAATTTATTCATAGAAGCTTGAACTAATTTATTAGACCTGGAGACCATTTCCTTCTGTTGTTACTGTTTATCCTATTGATTTATCTTTTTATGTTTATGGTCTATGAGTTTTCTTCTTGAATTTTTTGGTACTTTCAGTCTTTTCTCCCTCCTTATTTTCTTTATCATTCACTTCCTGACTCACTCACCTATGATTGTAGCTTCCTGGCAGGCTAGATCTCAAAACAGCTCAGCATTCACCAACTTTGAGAAAATTTCAGTACACAAGGCCAGGTCTCTGTCTCAATTGTCTTTTGAGTGGTCAGAACTGGCCCCAGCTAAATGCTTTTCTTCAGACCTGGTGGAGCACTACGTAACTCCTTGCATGTACCATGTCCTGTCATGGTGACCTGTCTTCCTTCTTCTACTTGCTAGTTCTCTGGCCCAGCACCAGAAGTTCAGACTGCTTTTCCTGGCACTGGAACATCAGACCTTTGTAGTTCTAGGATTTCCAAGCTGCCACCCCCAGCAGGTTTTGGCTCATGAAGGATTGAAGTCAAGTTGGCAATGAAGGCATGAGCAAACTTCTACAACTTGGCACCAGACTCTATATGGTTCTAGAAAGAGAGTGGAGAGACAAAGGTACAGAAGTAAGTTTGATGTAAGTCAGTGTTGTGTCCTTGATATCATTAAGATATCCTCACTGTCCTTGTTCATCCTTTGTTTCAAAGAGGATCAGTGTTATCACAGTATGATATCTTGATTTGCAGGTGAATTAGATTTAAGTGGGTCAGAGTTGCAGTTGTTGTCAGTCTTACTGTTTTTTCCAGACATCAAAGTCCAGTGGTAGGCAAAAGTCAAAATGATTGGTGATAGTCCAAAATGCAGTGGATGACCTTGGCATTTTCAATGTCTGACCAAGCTCTAAGCACTCCACAGAGACTGTTTTAACTGCCTTCATGGCTGCTGGAACAAATTGTCCTCATCCATCCATTCCATCTTCATCCAAATCTTCATACGTTCATGGCTCCTAAAGTGGGTGATAGGTGCTGAGTGAACTGAGAGTGATAAGAGGAAAAATCCATGCAAGCTCATCTCTTTAATACTTAGGATGGAATTGTGATCTCTTCAATCTGGATATTATCTCCATCCATGAAGTTTGAAAACTAACTATGATTTTCCATTCTGTGGATTTTTTGTATATGTCTTTACATAAAAATCCTTCACCAAAGGACCCACTCTCCCCCTCCACCTACAATAAAATGGAGATTTTTCTTTAGATCTCTTGACTTGGTATAAATAACAGAAGTATGTATAGGCTATCTGTCAAGTTATCCCTTGCTCTTGCTATGCAGCTGGCCCCCATGACATTCATCCCTACTATTAGAACCACTGTTAAACATGAATGATTTCTGAACAGTAGGGCACTAATGTTGCTTTTACTTTTATCACCACCCCTGAAAGGAAGCTGCCATGTGGAGCCAAATAGTGGCTAAAATGAAACACTCTTGCAAAGGAGTTTCTTGGTATTTAATTTTATTCTCTAATATTTGGGAAGGTGCCTAGGGAATATGAAAATGCTAAACATTTGGAAACCTATAGCAATATCAGATGCTCATGGGATTAAAGAAAATAGAAGGAACATTAGAGGTCCTCTAGTCTAACCCCCTTATTTTTTTTTTTTACAAAGGAAGAAACAGTCCCAGAGGAGCAGTCTTGATGTCCAAGTTCATTAGGTCAACCAAATAGCAAAATAATTAGCAAATAAAAAGATATTTCATAATCATGTTTTTCTGAAGCTCCAAAGACTTTTTTCAAATATCCTACAGTGGAATAAATCCTAACATCTTTTAAAATATAGTTTAAAAAAGATACAAAATTAGTCTGATGTTATGAAAGAGGTCTCTCTGGGGTGTGGTACCATCTTGTGGCTTGAGGACTTATTCCATTCTTTCTTCTGTTGTAGCAATCAGGTAACTAACCCTGTCTGGGATAGGGGGAAGGATTTGCCTTGATAAAAAGAGGATTACCAAAAAATTTTAGAACATGTACCTCCCTTTCTTATTGCTTAGGGAGGAATGATAGGTGTGAACATCACCTATGCTGTCCAGTCAGTTAATGCGGTTGGCTAGTTGTGCTGAACTAATTTTCCTTCCTCCCTTCCTTCCTTCCTTCCTTCCTTCCTCCCTCCCTCCTTCTTTCTTCCTTCCTTCCTTCCTTCCTTCCTTCCTTCCTTCCTTCCTTCCTTCCTCCCTCCCTCCCTCCCTCCCTCCCTCCCTCCCTCCTTCCCTTCCTTCCTTCCTTCCTTCCTTCCTTCCTTCCTTCCTTCCTTCCTTCCTTCCTTCCTTCCTTCCTTCCTTCCTTCCTTCCTTCCTTCCTTCCTTCCTTCCTTCCTTCCTTCCTTCCTTCCTTCCTCCCTTCCTTCCTTCCTCCCTTCCTCCCTCCCTCCCTCCCTCCCTCCCTCCCTCCCTTCCTTCTTTCCTTCCTTCCTTCCTTCCTTCCTTCCTTCCTTCCTTCCTTCCTTCCTTCCTTCCTTCCTTCCTTCCTTCCTTCCTTCCTTCCTTCCTTCCTTCCTTCCTTCCTTCCTTCCTTCCTTCCTTCTTTCCTTCCTTCCTTCCTTCCTTCCTTCCTTCCTTCCTTCCTTCCTTTTCTTTCTCTTTTTTTCTGTATCTCTCTCTGTCTCTATCCATGTCTCTCTCATCATTTATTGGTAGTTTTCTTATCAAGACAGTGGCATCAGACAGGCTTTGCTTTCCCTTTCATCGCATGATTTTACATTTCACTACTCACAGCTATTCTTGATGACCCTTTAAAGCAGATTTTTAACTGTATCAAAATATTGGGTTCAGGGGGAAGGATTTGACTTTGTTCAGCATCTCTCTAAGGAGAAGTTTGTTTACTGTCATCCACTACTTAATGAAGAGAGATAATTGCTAGATGAATTTGTGAATGACACTGTAGGAAATGGATTGTCTTTGGATACCTAAGGAAAGAAACCATATTGAACAATTGGTCAGTATTATCAAGGTGAAAAAAATCTTATCATAGAAGAATGGAGAGAATATTGTTTCTACCACTTTTCTCCAAATACACAATAATCACAATATGAAATACCCCTCAGTCTCAGAATTTGTAATCTAGTCATTGCTTCTGAAATCCATCTAAAATATTTACTGCCAATGGAAATCTTTCTACCATTCCCCTTCTTTTCCCTTTCTCATGCCAGTCATATTAGACTTTTTTCTTTTGATCATATGGTTTATTTCTTCCTCAAACATTCTAAGAACCATGTCTTTGTGTCAAGATGAAAGCTCTTGTTCCAGACAGGATTGTTCCAATATAATTGTATGCCATTTTATTGAGCTTCAATTATGAAACAGAGTTTTTAAGAAATGAAAATGGTCTGGCACAAGTACAGAATTTGCTGAACATCCAATTGACTGAAAGGAATCTAGTAATTAAAGATGTTTATGGCTATAGCAGAATATTCTCTTCCAGCCTCTTCTAGTGCACAGCTTTCTTTCTAAGTTCAGGTATGTATTTCTCTGTAATGAAAAAGTTTGATTTTTGTATAATAGATGATGCTTTTCACACATGGATTGGCAAACTAGAAGTAGATGAGTTGAGTTTGAAAATTTGTACATGGTATCACACTAAAGTAAGCCCATTTTAGAGTCTCATTTTTTTATACTAAGGTACAGAGATCCATTAAGTTTGAGGCCATAACAAGGGGAGAAAAAGAATGTGATAGAACTGGATACCATTAGCTGTAAACAGCTAGAAATGGTGGAATATAAATAGAGACTTAAACCACACATTTGAAGAGTTATACAGATCTTAGATCTTCTCTGTGCTTCCATAATGAGGAATCATAGTAAAATTGTGTAGGAAAACCTGATTTTGTCAAAGATAGGTGCTTGGCTTTATAAGAAAATCATTCCAGCTTTTATCAGTTTTCAATCACTATGTGGGGCAAAAATATTCACAGTTTACCTGCTTCATCTGGTTCCTCCTGTCATTGCTAGACTCTAGAAGAAATAGGAAGGATTGTTCTGCATACACACACACATAATTTATTTTACATATGGGTTCTCTCTGTATTTCATTTTTTAAAAATTAGTTTCAGTTCCATATTCTCTTCTCCTTCTTGCCAGCCTGCCTCCCCCATTGAGAAGGCAGATAAAATGTTACTTATTATACATATGAAGTTGCACAAAACATATTTCCATATTGGTCATGTTGCAGATTTTTTAAAAATGAAAAAAAATAAGCTTTAATCTTCTCTGAGAGTTCATCAGTTCTCTTTGAGGAGATAGATAACATTCTTTACCAAGAGTCCTTTGGAATTATCATGCAATAATTGTATTTAATGAGAGTAGCTAAGTCTTTCACAAATGGATTATTGTTACAATATTGCTATTACTGGCAATTGTTTAACAACTTGCCTGTCTAGAAAAATACATACATACTTTTCAATTTAATCTGCATTATTAACACTTTCTTCAGTCTAGATAATCAACAAAAAATAAGTTAATCCGTGAATTGTAGGTGATTTTGTTTTTTTATTTTGTTTTGTTTTGATTTTTTGCTTTTTGCTTTTGCTTTTCAAAATATACATGTTTATACTGATAATTTAACAATTGGCTCTTAAAAGGCCAGTTAGAGCTAGTTCCAGCACACCCTTGGCAATAGTTCATATTCATCACTTCACAGTCAATAAAGCAATTCTAATTATATAACATATAATCATGTAATGAATGTGCTAAATCCTATGAGAGTAGCCCATTCATGAACTTTCAATAAGTCTGTTAAGCTTTATTATAAGTTCTTTCACCACACATTGAGAATTCTGTTTCATATAGAAAACTTCTGTTACCTGAATATCTAAGCTCTTCCCATTTACACCATGAAATTCTCACTCTCAAAATACACAGCAGAAACAATTCCCTTTTTCCCCACTCCTTCTCTTCATCAGGCATCAGAAGGATTTTTCAGGGTTGACAAAGTTTCTGACTGGAGACAAATTCTGGCTATCAGACATTTAAACATTGTTGTAATTGTTGTTGTTACTGTTATTTCTATTTCCCTAGTGAGGCAGTGAGGTGGCACAGTGGATAGAGTGCAAGGCAGTACTCATTTCAAATCTGGCCTCAGATACTTTCTAGCTTTGTAATTTTGGACAAGTTATTTAGCCTCTTTGCCTCAATTTCCTCATCTGTGAAATGAGGTCAATAATAGTACCTAGTTCCCCTGTTCGTTGTGAGGATCAAATAAGATAAGTATTGTAAAGTGCTTAGCATAGTGTCTGACACAAAGTATTATATGTGTGCATGTGTAATTTAGTTCTTATCTTTTTTCAGTGGTGTTCAGATAAATTTTTTTGTGACAAGCTGCTATACTGATGCCATTCTTCTATATTTACTACTCTGAGGACTTTTGAGATAGGTGAAATAACTTATTTTTGTAATTTAGTCAGAGTTTTGGTTTTTAGTTTCATTTTCTGCAAGCTCATTGAAAAAATCTTTGAGACAACTATAATAGAAGATAACATGATGGAGATGATCAGTACATCATTGTATTCTCACATGATTTCATCTTCTTCTGGTAGGCCTATATTATAAAAAAAGAAAAAGCTTGGAGATTATGAGTATTTTTATGACTATGATTAATTTAAATGTTTTAAAGTCAGAAAATCTTTATGGAAGAATGCTGGATTAAGATGACAATTCCATGATGATGGTCTGGTTGCATCCTATTCGTTTAGATCTCAAGGATATTTTGACATCAGTATTGCAGTATGTCTCATTTTATGACAGAAAGCTTCTTATGCATAATTCTATTTACTAGATTATGCCTTTCTAAGTACTAAGAGATGCTAAATTTTCACAAACTAGATGATAAGGACTCTTACAGTTTCTACCATTCCCTTGCCTCATTTGTATTGATCAATAAGTACAGGCTTCTTAAAGATAACCCATTTGTAATATTTGGTAGTGACAACCTACTTCTGAATTGATATAATAAACTAATTTCTATAAATAAATTCACAAAATACATCCATTTGTTTGATAATTTTTTGTCAATAAAGGCTGATTGAATTAATGTGTATTATTATTATTATTTTTCCAGTGAAATTCATTTAGAAATAACATTTGAATGGTTTTGCTATACTTATATTATTATTTCATATTTATTGTTTTCTGGGCTATTATGCAAGCTGATAAAATTATTTTTGTAATTGAATAAATGTATTAGAATGTAAACTCATCTTTCATAGGCTCAGTGCACTCATAGCATCTTGAGGACCAGTAGAGCAGGGATGATATTCATCTCATCCTGTTCCCACATGGTTGTAATGTCTTTTGTTAGAGCTGTAAATCTTTAATTCACTGTAGTTTGGGGACTATGAGGTTTTGGCATGATGAAAAATAATAACAGCAGCAGAAGAAATAATTACTCAAATGCACAATTACAAATACTCATAATCTCTAATCTATGTGGATAAAAATCTTTCAAAGCTTTCCCCCACTGTTCACAAATTACATTGGTACGGAGAAGCTCACAAAATTTTTATATTGATGCCATATTTTGGAGGGGAAGTGACCCTTGGTTTTCAAATCCTGGGTCAGTAAAACTTAAGTTTATTCGGTTTCTAAGTGTCTTCCAATGACAAACTATTGATGCTTTTTTTTTTTTTAAATCACAGTAACACCTAAGATAAATCGAAATAAAAAAAATAGATGTTGCAGTCCCCTTCTTCCAGTGGTAGGAATTAGGAAACAGATTGCTAAGAATCACAGCATTTTTAGGCCATTAATAAACTTTAATTTGATAACTAATGCTCTGAGTGTGATATTCTTGTCCAGTAGTGTAAAAAAAAAATGGCGAGCTACACAAAATAGATAGAAAAACTGTTCAAAAACTGTTCAGATACTTTTGATAGAAGTAATCAAAAGTATCCTCAGTGATGAAGTGAAATTCAAAAGTGAACTTCCCTTTAGGGCCAGGCTCAAGGATGCTAAAGAGACTCATATAAAAATAAAGTATTTATTGAAATATATAAGGATAAATAAAGGATTTCTAATTCTAAGGGATTCTAAATCCACCTATATAAACTCCCCAATTCTGCAAGGAACCATTTATCCTGTGTTTCATAGGCTACACTAATCCTACCTGATCTGACTAACCCAAATTTATACTATCTAAATAAAAACTACCACTAATATTCTTATGAATCTTAACTTTATCTTCAAATGATAAAATAGCCAAGTCTAGCTGGGTTAAGTCTCAACAAGAATCCAGTTAGGACTCTGAGTCTGTTACTCAGAGTCCAAACCAAAGACCATGTTTTTCTTTGGTCTTCTCAGAGTTAAACAATTTATAAAACTACAATCATTAGTCAATAGTGTTTCTCAAGTTGGGAAAGGAAAACACTGAGCTCCTTCAGATCTTTCCTTCAGAAAGAGAGAGAGAGAGAGGCAAAGATGTTACCTTCTTACCTCCTCCAGCCCTGAGAGAGTCTCTAAGTGTGTGTCTCTGCCAACTGTCAAAGATAGTAATTGACATAGAAAAAACAGTTATAACTGTCACATCTGAAATTAACATGCTCTCAGCTCTGCTTCAAACTCCAGTTCTTTTCTCGAGCAGCCACTTTACTTCTTATCCCTAAACTAATAAAACAATACTTATTTTCTAATATTATCCTTACAGTAGTCAATGAGAAAACATTTTGCCAGAAGAACTGAATCATATTAATCTTGACATTCTTGGTAAAATTATAGTAAATATCTGAAGGAGGGGAAGATACAAAAGGCATGAAAAAATATTAGAACTAATCAATATGGAAAAAAAGCTCAATGATAGAAAAAAATAAGAAAATACTAACATATGCCTGCCTCAATATAGGTAAAAACTTTTTGAGAGTCATCTATACATTTTTAAAGACATCTTTGATCAGAATATTATTAGTAGACTTTCTCAAGTGATATTCAATAATGTAACACATTTACTATTTCACAATTCATTTTAAGATATAGAGAATATGAGATCACATGATGTTTAATATATATTCATATATGAAATAAAAGGATTCTGAAGAAAATATTGTTTTATTATATTTTAAAAATATATATTAATATATTCAAATATGAAAATCATTCAAAATTCCTTAAAATATACAATAGAAATAGCCCTGTTAAACAATTATCTGATAATAAACATTAAATGAAGCATGAAACAGAGTTATATGCTAGCCAAAAGTATTCTCTATTATTATAGAGGACATTGAATGTGGAATTAAAATTGAATAGGTATTCTTTGTGGATGGTGGGGTTATCCAGATTTTCCTGTTTGGAAAAGACATTGTTCTGATTGCACCAAGCCAAAAAAAAAATGTTTGCAAAGATTCCTGAAAAAGAGCTGTAATCACTCATGGGCAGCTAAGTGGTATAACAGATAAAGTTTTTGGAGTCTGGAAGACCCAAGTTCAAATCTGACCTCAGATACTTACCAAGCTGTGTGCCTTGAGCAAGTCATTTAACTCTTCTTTCTTCAATTTCCTCATCTGTAAAATAAACATGACTTGGTGAACCATTCCATTATTGCCAAAATGACCCCAAAATGATAATGAAGAGTCAAGACTTGACTGAAACAACTGAGCAACAACAAATTACTCTTAGTAATATGACCTCACCATTCATCCTTAAAAATCCAAGTGGATAAAGAATTCTTATTGTCCAGATTTCAATGTGTAGTCTGATTGTCACATTATAAACCTTTTCTATCTACATGTGGAAGAAAGTCCTTCAGAATGTTAGCCAAACTTCAGTCATTAATTGATAGGTTAGACATAGATAGCAATTGCACAGGATGGGTAAGCAAAGATTGGTTGTAAGAGAGACAGTAGAAATGGAGAATGAGTTGGACAACCATATACTCACTATATCAATTTGAGAGAACTGCAAAGTTCTTTTACTAATTTAAACTTACCATGACGGAAAAGGGATATTGTTTTTGATAATAGGTATCAATTTTAAAGCAAAAGTGTGGTAAAGACTGGACAATTGAGGTTAAGTCACTTGCCAGGAACATACAAGTAGGAAGTGTCTGAGGACATATCTGAACCCAGGTCATCCTGATTCCATGCTTGGCAGTCTATCTCCAATGTGCTACCTAGATGTGTCTATTTTTTTTTCAGTACCAGTGTTGCTGAATAACAGTGAGACATGAACTATGACTGCTTCCAAAGATCCAAAAGTTAGTATCACATAATGGAAAGGTGCATGGCAAATATGCACAAGCTGACACATAAAATCAATGTGGAACTCTGAAGACAGAAGTAAATGATGTCATCAAAGAACTTCATGATAGGAAGAGAACATGGCCTGGTTACATGGTGAGAGCAAGGAATGACAAATAGACGGTCAGTGTGCTCCACTGTTTTTCTATCAGTATCAGAAAAAAGCAAGCAAGTCCTCCATCATGTTGGCTAAACCCCAGTCATTAATTTAAAGGTAAATATAGACAACAATTAAGCAGAATTTGTAGGCAAAGATAGATTGTAGTTAACCTCTTTGATTGGAATACCCCATCTATGAAATCACATAACCGTTTAAGTATTTATTGGTGAAGATGAGGCAAAAAAGGCAGAAGGTTGTGTGTGAGGCACCCCTAGTGCCTCTAGATCCAGGCAAGAGAGTTATTTTTTTTTTCTTTTTAGCATAGTGGACAGTAACCATTTGAAAATTTGTGGCAAAATATTTAAACTTGTTCAACTCATATCATTTAAAATGTATACTTAAAAAAACTTTATTTAAACTATTTTTTAATGCTAGAAACTATCACAGACTGACAACTACTCTTAAAATTAGCATTGCAGATTTGTTGTGGGCATTGAGAGGTTAAGTTATTTGCCCAGAGGCACAAATCCAGTATGTCTGAAGTTATACTTCCCAAGTCTTCCTAATTGTAAAGGTGACTTTCTATTCACTGTGCCATGATATCTTTCATATATACAGAATATTTCAATAAATCATGTTTATGTTTAATATGTAAAACTCCTACTTTCAATCATAAAAGTCTGTCCATTTAGCATCTCAAGTAAAGTATTTTTATAACTACCTTAGAGATCCAGGTCTTGATGAAATTGCCATGGAGATAACTAGAATGTTAGGACTACAAGTATTCCTAATTTCTAAAATAATCCCAGAACCCTTTCTTTTGTTTGCATGTACATTGTCACTTCTTGCCTTGGCTACATTGTTCTTCCATAGAATTGATAATCCACCCCATGGCTTCCTCTGAGTAGGCCAAGTGACTTCAGAAGCATCTCCCTTCCCTATCTCATTTCTGCAAGTAAACATGTAATGACTTCCCAGAATTAGGACTAAACTGAAGAGAATCAAGAAGAACAATACGTTTTCTAAGAAATTAAAGCCAATAATAAGGATTGATGCTGGATAAAAATAGATGCTAAGAGAACAGTAGGGTGTAGGAGTAAAAAACTACCCAGATCCATTACTGTAGCCATAATGGGCCAAAGAAAGAAGAGTAATGTGATCAGTAGGGAAGCTCTTTCATAGAAGTTCACTGTGCCCCTAGATTGTACAAAAATAATAATGTTGACAGAGCCAGTAGTTTTCATTAGTTAAGATTTAAGAAATAAGACAACCATAGAAATACCTCCACATAGAGAAGATGTCAATTTTGATACATCTAACACCTTTCTTGTAAGCTTTGCAAAATTTGAAATGCAGGAGTTAAATGGCAGCTGATCTTAGACTTGAGAGGTAGGAGGGGATTGAGGGTGAGGGTTAACAACAAGACAAGTATAGATTGTTTAGATTCAGTGTAGCACAGTGAAAATTAGTGCATATAAAACCAAATGAAAGAAAAAAGTTCAGCCCAAAGTTTCCCATAAAACAACCAACCTTACTGTAATCAAGTTATTTCACCTCTGATAAATAAATCATGGGAAAGGTAGAAGCAGAAGAATAGAAAGTAGGAAGAGTAGGAGTAAGCAGTAGAAAAGAAGACATGATCAAGATTTACAGTCATGTTGAAAGAAGAAGAATAAAGTGACAAAAGTCTGGCTTTCATCCCTCTAAAGTTACGGGTAGGTTTGACCTTGGGAAAGTGTTCCAGAATATAGGAACCCTAGAAGTGGCAGCTTAGGGTCAGGTGAGAAAATAGTGTTACACCTTGCACTGTGAAGTTTGAGTATGATGGAGTTCCCTTTCATCATGGAGACAAATCTCTCTCTCAACAAGGATGTTAGTGCCATGGGGCAAAGCCTCAGTTGTCCTGTCCTAGTCAAAGATCTTCAACAAACATCACACTAGACTTAATTGTGAGAGCCCCTGAAGTATATACCTAGTCTGAAAGAACTTTTCTTCCTTCTTTATCAACCTTCATTAGATAAGAATATCTACCTTTCTCAGTTCTGTTGTTGTTTAGTTGTTTCAGTCATATTTGATTCTTCATGAACCCATTTTAGGTTTTCTTGGCAGAGATACTGGAGTAGTTTGTCATTTCCTTCTCCAGGTTATTTTACAAATGTGGAAACTTGAGGCAAGCAGGATCACACAGCTAGTAAATGTCTGATTTCAGATTCGAACTCAGGAAGATGAAGACTTCAGGCCCTGAGCTCTATTCACTACACCAGCTAGCTGCCCCATTCTCAAACTTCACCAATGAATTGAATCTTTAAAAGTTGCAGACTTACAGGACATAGACTATTCATTCTTTTTGAGATTCCTCTATATTGATTATTTATTAATTTCAAAAAACAAAAATAAAAAAATATCTTGAGTCAGTAGAACAAATGGAATTTTAAGTCCTTGAAGCATCTGCATAGGTTAAATATTTTAAAAGCATACAGGATTCTATGACATTCTCACATGAAAGTAACTGTTTTCTTGTTAAATTTTATCAACACCTTTTGTCTACATATCACAGTGCTTTCTACAAAGATTACCCCCACCATTGCAATCCAGCAGGGAATCCTTTGTTATGCTGAAATAAAGCCAAAATACCCTATACAGAAACTATTTGAAAATGCATAAAATATTTTGTCCTAATGTAGTTTTTTTCCCTTTCTAAAATAAAGAGGGAGAAGACAAGATAATATAGAGAGAAGTGGACATTTCTCAAATGTCATCTTGATGTCCAATCCTCTTAAGATGAAAAAAAAAAATCTCAGATCCTGAGAGATTCAGTGATTCTGTTCAAATTCAGACATTCAGTTAGGAGGCTGAACTTGAATTTAGGTCCTGTAACTCTAAAAACAGTAATCCATCCACTGTGCAACACTTCTAGTATCTATTCATTGGGACTATTAATGATTTTTTATTCACTCAAAGATCAAATTTCCTCTTAATTTAATTGACTTAATAACTGCCTATATTGTTAAAACAGACGCTAAGTCATTTAAAATTTGGGTTCTTGCTTAATCCCTCTAGATCATTTCCTTCAGATATTTCCACGTTTCTTTGACTCCCTCATATTCACTATTGCTTGCTTAAAGCTTATAAGTTTCCTTCAGTGACTCTGATGTACTTTTGTGCTAGGCAGAGGATTTTTCATCAGCACCAAAGGTTCCTAGAGCTTGTGCTGAGAAAATCCATTTGGAGGCTTTTCAAATCAGGATCATGGGAACATGGGATCATGGATTCAGGCCCAAAAGGGATATTTGAGATCATTAGGTATAGCTCACTCATTTTATAAATAAGGGGTCATTGGTCCAAAGGAAAAGGAATAAATTTCTCCAGGTCACACAGGTAACAAGAACTGGGATTTGAACTTGGGTCTTCTGACTCCAAATTAATTACTCTGTCCAAGAAAAACAAAATATCTCAGAAAATAGAAATCCTTAGGAAAGGAAACTCTACCTCATGAGCTTTTTTTTTTCTTTTTTTCCTTCCTATAATCATAAGCTGGTTCCCTGAATGCTGTTTGGGAAGAAGAAAAACATAATTTTGCTGCATTTTCTGACGTAAATATTCCCTGCATCATCCAGTAAGAGGCCTGACAGTCCTCACAAATCCTGGGCCAGGACAGCTTAGACAGTTTCCTAATTACTGACTGACCTCTGTGTACTTGACAATACTGAGATTCCTCACTCTGGTCCTAGTTGCTAGACTTACTCCTCTTTTCTCAGCCTGTGAATATGAGCTGCTCTTCTTAAGGTGCCATCTATTTAGGGTTGCTAACTTGACATTCCTGAACTGTATTCTGGGTATATGCCTATTTCAAGAGAGCAGATCTAGTATCAAACTTGGATACTCTAATGATTTGATACTAGCATTAAAAAAAAGATGAAAGATGAAGCACTGATTAATGAATTCTTATTCAAAAACCATCAACTCAAATGCCCTTTTTTCCTCTTCTACTGGACTTCCTTCCTCCCAGCAGTACAAATATTCCTCCATTCAACTTCTCACGTTCAGATAGGTTAGCAAGCAGGAGAACTTTCATTTGTACACAAGTACCCTTTTTACTGTCTCTGTGAAAAAGATGGAGAAATGTCAGATAAATGAAGGTATAATTATATGGAGTCATGATTAGTGGAATGATTGAGTTTTAAAAAGGTCTACTGCCTGGAAAATATCAATTTTTAGTGGTATTTCTAGTGGAAAGGCTCAAAAATATGCCCTTGGCCCTGTGCTGTTTAACTTTTTTTTATTCTGTACCCTGAATGGAGGGATTTACGGCATATTTGTAAAATGTATAACTATCCCCCTTTGGGAAGGATGAAAAACTTCCTTTCTTAATTTTTACAATCTCAGATCAACTCTACAAAGACAAAAATTTTTAGAAATGAATAGAATGTCTTAAAACTGATTAGAAAACCAGATTCACATGTCAAAGATGGTAGCTTAGAAAGAAGTTTAAGTTGAATGAAAGTTCATAATGAATCATTAGCACAATATAGTAGATAGAAAAAGCTAATGCAACCGTAACTTGGATTAAGAAGATTATAGTGGTCAATAAGAGTTGGTTGTAGGGAGTTATAGTGCCTATGTATTTTGCCACATTTTGAGTAATATACTTTTGGGATATTTAGAAATGGTATGGAATGGACTAGACTCCAGATCATTTGATAACTACGTGAAAACACCAAAGAGGGATGTTTGACTTAGAAAAGAGCAAACTTAGTGGAACCTGATAGGTTTCCTCAACTATGCCCCTAAAGTTAATAAATTGTGGTTGTTCATTGACTCTGGAGCCTCTGGAGCCATTGGGTCATTCTCAAAGTTGGAAACAGAAGTTGCAGAGCAAATAGACTTGATACTTGTAAAAACTTTAAAACCATCTGAGTTATTAATTATGTATAATGAATCTAGTAGGCACACTCTAATGAAGTTCAACTTCAAATGAAGGTTGGCTATAAAGAATTCTAAAGGGAGTATTCCCATTTATGTATGATATGGCCTCTGAGAGACCTTGTGAACTTGATTATGTGGTTCTATTACTTATTAGTTATGTGAATCAAATAATAATATAATCACAATAGTTAATATGTAGAGCTATAATGTTTACAAAACACTTTATACATGTTAACTCATTTGATCATAGCCTTATTAAATGTAGATCGCACCATTTGTAGAAGGTGAATAATGCATTTTGTAGCTTATGTTTGTTATGGGTAAGAACTTTTAAAGTCATAAAGCACCCCATAAATGAACTATATGAAATGCTATATAAATCTTAACACTAATATCTTAAATATGGAGACTTCTTTGTATAAGTGTATGACACAAGAACTTGTATGCAGTATATATTCAATTAATTAAGATGAGAATCCAAGAGATGTTATAAGGCAGCACTAGACTAACTGTCAAATGTGTGAAATAGATCAGTGATTTTCAAAGTTGTAGGTCAAATTCCTTATGGAGTTTTAAGGAAAACTTAAAAGAAGAAGGATGGGCATTATTTGACTAAGCCTAAGGAGTATGTAATCAATCAATCATGTGGTGGAAGATGAGTTATGTGCTCTCTTCCTCATGGTAGAAAATAATGTTGCTTGCCTTCAATACAACATAGCTACTCTTATTCCCTATGTTCCTGTAACCTTACCCATCCCCTTTGCTTTTTAGGATACTAAAATCCTTCCTTCTGAACTCAGTGACCCATAGCAGAAGGTATATTGGGAAAACTTTGCCCCTTCCCCTTACCTCAAATATCACCATGGTGACTTCAAAGGATAGTTTCTGAACTCAGGAGCAGTAACTAGTGAGTAAAAGCCCTTCTTTTTTTTTCATTTTGATCTGGAATGGAGAGAGTTATACAGCATCAGAAGGAACAAAAGGTTTCTAATTTGGATTATAATATCATTATATTTACTTTATCTCCAAATCCAACCATGAACAATAAGCCTGTGAGTGCCTGCTGAAGAGAAAGCCAGAGACAGAGACACAGAGACACAGAGACACGGAGATAAAGATACACAGAGATGGAGACAGAGATAGAGAGAAAGAATAGAATGAAGGAAAGAAAAAGAAAAAGAGAACAGAAAGCAGAGGAGAAAGAGAAAGAACAGAGAGAGGAGAGAAAGAGACAAAGAAGGAGACAAAAAGTAGAAAAAGGGATCAAGAAAGAAAAAGAGAAAGAACTGATAAAGGAAAGGGAGAGGGAGAATAGACAAGAGAGAGAGTGCACAGAGAGGAGAAAGAAAGAAGAGAAAGATATACAACAGAGAAGAGACAGTAAGAGAGAAAGGAAGGAAAGAGAACAAAGAGAGAGTGGTAAGAAAAGGAAGAGGAGTAGGAAGATAGAGAAATAGAATGAGAGAGAGAGTGAGAGAGAGAACATGAAATATATGTTAGTTTTCTCCTCTCTAGATTTTTCCCTTTCCCTTTTCCATTTCCCCCTTCTTTCTTCCTTTTTCTCCATTCCTCCTTTCTCTTCCTCTCCACATCTCTCTCCTTTCCTCTCTATTTCTAACATAAATCCTTTACTTGCGTGTGTATTTCTTTCCATTTCCCAATTAACAAACCACATGTAGCAAAAGCAGCCAGAAGCTGTTACTAAAAGACTTGTCGCCAGCATCAAGGAGCTTATCATCTTTCTAACCTAATTCATTACAACAATCAGCTTAGAAACAACAGCAGGTAAATGAGAGTAAATGTGAGAGCCTCAAATCTAGGAAATCTTAAATCACAGATTTAGTGCAGCAGCAGATTATCAAAGACCTGGGTGCATCATGAATCACAGGAAACACCTACCCTCTTTTCTCGATAAGTAGATAACAAAGTAGGAGATAATGGATTTTTTGGTATTAATTGGATGGGGGGAGGAAGTATCACTTAGTATTCTAATAATAATTTGCATTTATTTAGCCCTTTAACATTTGCAAAATGTTTTACATACATTATCTCATTTATTCTTTATAACTACCCTGTGAGGAAGGCATGGATGAGAAAACTGAGAAGCATAGAAATTAAATAACCTGCTTAGGATTATTTAGTAAGACTCTGAAGGTACAATTTGAACCCACATCTTCCTGGTTCCAATTTCAACATTTCTCTCCATTATACCACACTATCTTTAGACAACAGAGATTATCCAATAGTGTCTGATGGCCCTTTGATAAAAAAGGATTTAGAACTGAAAAACTCCAGAAGAATGTTTGTATTTTCATTTGTTCAGTTACACCAAAGATATTCCTTTGAACTTCCTATCCTGAAGGGTATCATTTCTTATATAAATCTTTCCCCCAAATTTTTGCCCTTCCCTACTCCACCCTATCCCTGCTATTAGCAATCCTTTCCCTCATGAATTCACTTAATTTTACTAACCAAGTGGCACAATGGATAGAGTGCCATGCCTGGAGTCAGGAAGACTCATCTTCACAAGTAAAAATCTGGCCTCAGACACTTACTAGCCATGCGACTCTGGGTAAGTCACTTAACTTTGTTTCCCTCATCTGTTAAATGAGCAGGAAAAGGAAATAGCAAACCACTCCAGTATCCTTGCCAAGAAGACCCCAAATGAGATCATGAAGAGTCAGACAACAATAACATATTTCAATTTCACTTAATTGTGCAACTAGGTAACTTAAGGGACAGAGTGCTGAACCTGAGATCAAATCCTGATTCAGACACTTGCGGGTCCATCCTGAACAAGTCACTTATTTTCTTTTTATATCACTTTCCCCCTTTACAAAATAAGAATTATAAAAGTACATTTCTCACATGGTTGTTAGGAAGATCAAAGAAGATAGCACTTGTAAAGCGATCTGAAGAACATAACTCTCTAAATGAATGCTAGTGAGCTACTACAGATATTCTTTTAGCAGAAAGTGAAGTGTTGGAGGGTAAGAAATTGTTTTGTCTTTGTGTGCCAGGGGATTATTATAATGTCTTATAATATCATAGACACTCAATGTTTATTGAAGTGAAGTGAGGTGAAGTGAAGTGAAGACTGTACCTTGTATTTCTCCTCAGAGAGAGAATATGGTAAGAATTTCTACTACTTCTCAGAAATCCCTTCTCCAGGGTCTTCTCAAAGGACCTTGCCCCTTAGTCACTGATGAGCTCACATTCAAAGTCTTAAAATGCAAATATGGCATCATAGGAGAGCAACAAAAGTATGAAACTATGATTATGAGTCAGTAACTGCCAGCCTTTCTTCCTAGGGATGGATATGACTGTCACTCCTTGTTTCCAGAACTCTCAATGTCTTTCTGTAACTTAGTGTTAAACTCATTAGCCTAGTGCACTCAGCCTTCCTCACATTTGGATGCCCCTTCTTTACTTTATTCTCTTTTCCTCAGTCTTTGCTCCCATCATATTGACCAGCTTTCACCTGATTCTTTGTTTTTGTTAATGCTTTGTCTTATCTCTGGAATGACCATCCTCTTCCTGCTGAATTTCCTACCTATGTTATTATTATTTTTTTATTTTAAAAACCCCTAACTTCTATCTTAGAATCAGTGCTATGTTTTAGTTCCAAGACAGAAAAATGATAAGAGGTAGGCAAATGAAGTTAAACGACTTGCCCAGTATCACACAAATAGGAAGTCTGAGGTCACATTTGAACCCAGAACCTCCTGTCTCCAGGCCTGGCTCTCCATCCACTGAATCAGTTAGCTGTACTCTGGAAAACTTTTTAAAAGAATGCAGAGGTCTCAAACTCAAAAGACAGGGCCTTCAGTGCTTTAAACAGGAAGGGAGAATCTACAGGTCTGATTGTTCATTTTCTGTACCCAGGAAAATACTAAACAAAGACATCAAAAAGTCATTTGGCAACACAGCTAGAGGGAAGAATACTGAGTAAGAAAGCTTGCATATGGCTTCTCAGTCAATTCTAATCCTTGCTTTAAGCATGTCTAGCAATGGGTCATTGTCAACCTGAGGGGACTCTCCATATGGCATCCTTCAGAAGGTTGACAGTGGAGTTGTTAAGCAGAGATTTGGATTACTTAGAAAAGTCCAGTTATGCTCTTCTTTGGAAGATCTTAAACAAAGGTTAGAGTCACACCCACCTAAGAAAGGGTTAGGTGTAATATCACTTTTTGGCAGCAGAGAGATGATTCAAGTGACCTGAGAGCCTCCCTTTTGACAGTATAGTTTTATGACTCCATGGACCAACTCCCAGGGACGACAAATAGACTGAGATTGCTCAGTCATGGTGACTGGAGAAATGGAAGATAGGCTCATCCAGCCTTTCCATCAAAAGAAAGTGATGTTAGTATAGCTTTTCTTGCTTAGGACAAATGACTACTTTGGGATACAGGTTTCCTTAGTAACCTTTCACGCTAGATATGTGTGGGATGGAATCCTAATGGACTGTATCCAGGAAAGGGTCTTTATAAGAAAAAAATACCAGGAGTTAATGAGGCACTTTGTTTTCCTGGACAGCAGGGTGTAAAGAACTTTGACAAGGGAGAGTACTTTTTTACTCCAATAAAATAAAAAAAAAATACAGTGTGATAACTAAAAGAAGTTGCTGGTTGCTGTTTTCAGTATGATAGACTCTCTTCCTTTACCTTTGCTCTCCTGTCTTTCTATTTCCCACTTCATCTTTATCTCTCTTCCCCCTTCCTACTACTAGCCTTACTTCAGGTAAATTATGCCATAATTGTAGCTGTGTTTTTAGCACCTCCTCGTCTCCATCTTCAATTGCTCTCTAATGCTCTCACCTTTTAGCAAACTCTACCCCCTGAATTGCCATTGTCTTCATAGCAAATTCTAGGCTTCCCAGTAGTCTTTCCTTGAGGCACCACTGATTTAACCTTTCTCTCTCAGTTAAATATTACATATTATTGACCAACCCTATGGCTCTTTCTATAGATGGCTTCTCTGTCCCATTGAAAATGGTTTCCAATGTCTCTAGGATCTTGATGAGCTATAATTGTGCTGGCAGACCTTTGGCACACTCTCCTCCCCCTCTCCACCCTGCCTAAGGACATTTTTCACATGAGGCACCCCTCTGCCAAACAACTCAATGGGGGCGCTTCCTCCCTCCCCTTTCTGGAGTAAGGGGGTGGCTCACATGCACATGAAAGTTGCCATTTGGGTAATTGTTCTCTAAAATGTTTGCCATTACTGACCTATAACAATTTATTGGATTACTTTTACAAAAGGTATTTATTTACATTTCCATAGGAGATAGATAGTATCTTAACCTAAAGCAATGAAGTGCTAATAATAGAACTTAAAATATTAGACAGAACAATGGTGACAGTTTTTAGGGAAGGAACTTCCTGCTCCTGGCTTGTATCATACCATGGAGAAAATAAGGAAGTATGCAATCCACATTGTAACAAAGAGGTGATATCCTCAGGATGCAGAGACATATCCATACATCTGTGTTTATGTCTATGTCCATCTCAATTTCTATATCCCTATTTCATTATCCATATTCATTCCTTTACCTACATCTATATTTATATCCACATCCATATTTATATTCAATCTATCATCCACATCTATTGGATATGCCTAATGTGGGTATTTATTTTGCCAGTGAATTTTTTAATATTGTTTCCCTAAATAAAAAAAAAGGAAAAAATCACACCCTAGAAGGACCTGCTCATTCCACCTATAGACTTCTCTTAGTCTTTTCAGCTTGCCTAATATGTAGCTCTGCTCTTATCTTCCTCTGTCCTCCACAATTAAGGTGTTGGAGTTGATTTTTCCATCAATACAGAGGTGACATGTCTCTGAAGGTATAGAGTAGTAGAGGGAGATGAAAATAGGTACCTTTAATTATGCTGTTAGTCTCAATCCACTGAGCCATCTAGCTACCCTCCTACCTGTAAGAAAATACCCTCCAGCCAGCCAGACTGACATACAGTACTCACTGTCCCTCAGAGTTTGTATGGCCCATTCCTATGCTTTGATTGATACCAGGGATAACCGAATAGCTAGTGGTACATGAGAGTGGCTAGAGATTTAAGTGATCAATTCTCTTCTTTTGGCTTAGACTTAAAATCATGAGATCATAGACTTAGAGCTCAGAGGTCATTTATTCCAATTCTCCCATCCTTACTTTTTTTAGACAAGGAAATCATAGATCTAAAAGAGAGCTTGCCTGAAGTCACACAGATACTAACATGTAGACACAGGATTTGGACCTAAGTCAAGTCTTCTGATCCCAAATGCAGTATTCTTTCCATTGTACCTTGCTGACTTGTTTGAATGTGTGTGCATCCTGTCACAGCTGAGAAAAAAAGAGCTAATTTTGCTCCTCCAACAGAGGCTTCCATGGAGTTGCAAGATATCATGGGTCTTTGGAAAAGGAATCTACAAAATCTGACTTCCTCATACCCATTCTCTTCAGCGACCACCTGCCTCATCTTCCCCCAGACCGGCACAATAATACTACCACTGCCACTGGCAACAACTAAAAGAAAAGTTAGAATGAAGTTTTTTTTTTTTAATTTTGACTCAATAGTCCTTCATCTCAATTGTAGAAATGTTCTAAATAAAGAAATATAATACATTTTGGGGATTCCAATCCCTTCTCTGCCACCATAACCTTAGATCTTCATTAGTGAATAAGTAAATCAAAGACCTTTCTTAAACTCATTTTTCTCATCCTCAGTAAGAAGAGCACATATGTTTGGGATCATCTGACCATGGAGCAGCTGCAGTCAGTTTGGGAAAAGAGAAAATCTATTGCTGTGGATGTGTTGTCTGAAGAGATGACAATGATTTATGTGGGCTGGCTAAGTATAGAAAGTTGGCAGAAACTAATTAATTCTCTACATAATGAAGGTAAACCTTTAAATAACTTGACCTGAGAGCTGACACTGTGTGCTATTGAGTTAAGTAAAGCATGAGGCTCAGGTAATGAGTTTGGGGAACAATGAATTATCCTGATGATTAGTGGTTTAGGCTTGCTGAAAAGAGACATTCTCCTAGAATGTGCATTAGAGAGAGAATGGGATATAACCAACATGGTGGGCAACCAGTACATTTGCTCCACAGGGAGATTCCCTTTTTCCATGACCACTCTCCTCACAACTTCTAATTTTCTGGTAGTGGACAGGAAAATTGTTGTCTAGACTATCCCCCTCACAATCCTACTGTGATAGTACTCCCTCCAGCCCCTTCGGGGTCAGACCCTGGACCAGGCTCAATTTCTCTCTCCCAGTGAGCCTGGATCTATAGTTGAGCTTTTATTTAGTGAGGTGGATTGTGGTTAATGTTGCATGCCCAGAAGATTAAAATATCTCTGGAAGGGCTAAGAATGATAGAAATTGGCAAAACCATTTGTGAAATTGGTGATTCCTTTAGCTAATTCCTAAAATCCAGAGCACTTTGTATCTCTACTTCAAAACACAGAGCATGGTCTACCTTATATTCTAGATATTTGTGTTCTTATTTCCCCTATTAAACTAAAATATAGTGCCTGACACATGGTAGGTATTTAATAAATATTTACGGACTTTTGATTATATCCTTTTCCAATTTTGTTTATGTACAAAAAATTATGTGACCAAGTCATGGTAATTCCATGAACAAATTGTTATGGGAGAACTTGATACTATCTGGTTTGGCAGGGAGCAATGAAGTTTTAAAAATAGAAGAATTTATTGAGCAAATGGCTAGGAGGCAGGTATAGGTAAAGTCTGTCTCCCTGAGGAAAAGAGGTCCACAATTTTTATACCTTAAAGGAACAGAAACTATATTACTGGGAAAGGAAGGGGAAAGGGGATAACCAAGGAGCATTAGGTGGCATTCTTGTGTGAAGTGCCTTGGTGTCTGGGGAAGAAGCACAGATACACATTGTTTTGTGACATATTAGGCCCTGATCTTAAAGGAGGGTAAATCTCATATCTCAGAAAATCTATTGATGTTTGAGATGCAAACAGAAGGTACATATGTGTACTAAAATCCTTCCTCCTTCCTTCCTTCCTTCCCCTTCCTTCCTTCCTTCCTTCCTTCCTTCCTTCCTTCCTTCCTTCCTTCCTTCCTTCCTTCCTTCCTTCCTTCCTTCCTTCCTTCCTTCCTTCCTTCCTTCCTTCCTTCCTTCCTTCCTTTCTTCCTTTCTTTCTTTCTTTCTTTCTTTCTTTCTTTCTTTCTTTCTTTTCTTTCTTTCTTTCTCTTTCTTTCTTTCTTTCTTTCTTTCTTTCTTTCTTTCTTTCTTTCTTTCTTTCTTTCTTTCTTTCTTTCTTTCTTTCTTTCTTTCTTTCTTTCTTTCTTTCTTTCTTTCTTTCTTTCTTTCTTTCTTTCCTAGTACTGGCTCTAAGGCAGAAGAGCAGTAAAAACCAGGCAACTGGGGTTAAGTGACTTACTCAAGGTTCCATAGCTAGGAAGTATCAGAGGCCATATTTGAACCCAAGACCTCTCATTTTGGGGCCTGGTTCTCTAACCATTGATCTACCAGCTGTTCCAATGCAGCCTTTTCCATCATGCCCCAGAAAACTCTTTATTCTGGAAGATCATTTCAGCTCTGCTTAAAGGCATGCCAGTGGTAGTAATCCTCAGTGATCCCCCCCCCCCAACGTATTTAGCACTGATGCTAAGGTAACACCTTAGCCTAAGTATGAGGAGGCCAAGCACCCTCTAGCCAAGCAAAGATATCAAAACAGTTTGATAAAAGGCCACTTAGGTTCATGCACTAGAGCAGGGGTCCCCAGTTCACTGTCCCTCAGACCTTTGGAGGACCAGACTATTAAAAAAACTATGAACAAAGTCCTGGGCATCAATATACACAGTGCAGAATCCCCTCCCCAATATCGCAGCTCATCATACTGATGTCTTCCATTGTTCAGCCACATAATCCTTTGATCAGGTGCCTCATTCTCATTCAGTTACTCTCAGAACAAGGTGCCACACAAAGGATTATGTTCCCGGAAGTAGTACTGTATATGAGTGATGCTGCGCTTTGTGGTGCCGCTACATACAGTACTCCAGGAGCATTCGCATCCTGTGCTTCTCTCACTGATCACCAATGAAAGAGGTGCCCCTTCCAGAAGTGCCGTGGGAGCCAGATAAATGGCCTTAGGGGGCCATATGTGGCCCACAGACTGTAGTTTGGGGATCCCTGCACTAGAGAGATAATGGCTTGACTAAGCTTACTATTCAAGGAGAACCCCTCCTAGTGGAAAATTCATTTGTTGCACACCATTGCTAAATTAGTAATAAGTGGCACTATCTTGTACTAGAGAGCAATGAAGCCAATCAACCAAAAGGGTTCATGAGGGACTGGTAATACAAAAGGCAATGCCCTAAATTGTTATCATTTACAGATGAAAGTGAATGAATCACTTGAAAACAGAGAGCTGGGGTAAGATAACAGGGAAAATATAAGAACTGAGGAAGAAAAGGTCACAGGATAGAACAGCTTGGGGAACAAAAATGATAAACTACTTTAAAATTCTGTGAAAGGTTATTGGGCATAGATAATTACAAACCATTGGTTCCATTAGATTCTGAACTACCTCTAGGGATACTATCTTAAATACTCATTCAGACATTTACCTTTTTCCCAGAATTGCTTAAAGGAAGAGCAGAATCAAGAAGACTCAAGATCCTCTAGGAGAGAGAAATTACTAATTTCAAGTTTGGTTGGACATAGAATTCCAAATTCTTCTTACTCTAGATCTATTCCTCTTTTCACTTGACACCAAAAGTTGTCATGAGGAAAGTATTTTGTAGATCTCTATAAGACCTTATATTTATCTGAGATTTTGTTTGGGTGAGAATAAATATAAAACCTATATTTCTGAGTATATTATCCCCATTCATTGTGAATTTGGTGCAACCCCTGGATACCTATCACTTTACAAATTATACTACTCTCCAGTTCCTCCTGTCTGAATTTGGAAGCTTAAAAAAAGGGGATAGTTGATTCCCAGCTTCCAAAGAATATTTTTTAAAGTCAGTGAGATAAAAACACCCTTAGTGGCCTGAGGAAGTTTCCATTATCCTGCAGTGAAAAGGATAGTGGAACAAAGTTAAGGGAATGCCTTTAAGGCTTAGAAATGTACGTAACAAAATATTATAATGAAAATTTCACTAGACTGAATAATTTTCAAGTACAGTAATATTATGGCTTGCCAGGAGCTCTGTTCATAGGCTTGAGTATTAATTAATTTCAGGTCAGGTTTGGAGACAAGAAATCCAAACTGCATTAGTTGTAGCCGCTGGCATAGCTGTTGGGGAGATACGTGCTCTGTTAAGCCTTCCAAAGTTTTGCTTTTTTACATCAGTGGGTAGGAAGGTCTAGATTCTGTTACTGAAGTTTTTTTTTCATTCTCTTTGGGAAAGACCACCTTTACTAGGCAGATACTTAAGATAATGGTCCTTTTGAATAAATTGCATTTTTGTGTCTCCCTTTTTTTAGTGTAAAACATGTCTTCACACAGATTAATGCTTTAGAAGATTGAGTTTATTAAGCAACCCTGAAAACCTGGAGGTACTTGATGGTACACGCCTGAAGAAAGGGAGACCTGTGTTGAAATCCTAGCCTCATGAACTTACTATCTATAGGATCCTGGGCAAGTAATTTAACCTAATTTGCATTAGTTTCCTCATCTATAAAATGAACTAGAGAAGAAAATGGCAAGCCACCAAAATGTGATCATAGAGTTCATATTCTAGTGGAATGGGGTATAGGGTGATGGTAACTTTTATATACATATTTAATTTTAAAAATTTCCATATAACATGTCAATACATTTTTCTATAATAATTTTCTAACATTTTGCAGTTCATATTCTCTCCTTCCTTCTCACTCCTTTCCCTTACCTAAGAAGGCAGGTAATATATGGTATTACCATATATATGGTGGTATGTGTGTTATCATACATTACATAGTTCCATGTTCATAATGATGTGAAAGAATATCTGTAGATCTTGTAGAAGACCTGTATATACATCAATATCACTTACACTAGAGAAAAATTCATGGAGGAAATAAAATGAAGAGTGATATGCTTCAATCTGCATTCAGATTTTGTCAGTTCCTCCTATTGCAGTAGTACAGCCTTTTCTCTCATGTATCCCTTTGAGTTTTCCTGTATTCTTGCATTGCTAATAATTTTTGAGTCATTCACAGTTGATCATTATCCATTATTGCTGTTACTATATACACTGTTCTCCTGGTTCTGCTCACTTCACTTTGCATCACTTCCTAGAAGTCCTTCCTGTTTGCTTGGTAGTCATCTTGTTTTTTATTTCTTATGGCTCAATACAAGCATATACCATAACTTGTTCAGCCATTCCCTAATAGATGGACATCCCTTCAGTTTCCAGGTCATTATCACCTCAAAAAAGAGCGGCCATGAATATTTTTTTTAACAAGTAGGTCTTTTCCCCCACCTTTTGATTTTTTTTTTTTTTGATACAGAACTAGTAGCAATATTGCTGGGTCAGAGGGATAACTTCTAAGGCAGTGATGGTGAAGCTTTTAGAGACCAAGTGCCTAAACTGCAACCCTCACACCCCATGTAAGCCCCCCTGCCTTAGCCCAGATAGAGGAGGAAGGAAGTGCTCCCATTGGGCTGCTGGGCAAAGGGGCTGGTGAGGTAAGAAATGTCCTCAGGTGTGCATGGAGAGGGGGAAGGGAGCAGCCCCCTCCAGCACATTCTAGCATATTTACCATGGATTCACCAACAGGGTCCTAAGGTCTCTTTGCACTCTAAATCCAAGATTTTCCTTTTGTGGAGGTCTGTATTCTCAACTCATTAAAGATGCCATGAAGCAATCCTCAATATCCAACCTCCTTTGGTTAACATTCAAGACTGTTCACTATCTGATACCAACAGACTTTTCAAACTTTTTCAACCCGTACACCCTTAAATGAACTTTCTGTTCCAACCAACCTGGTCTGTTCACTCTTCACTAAATATGCCATGCTCACTATTGCCTGGTGGCCCTTTGTACCAGGGATATGTTGGAACCAACTTTGACGGCCTCATAAGAGCTGACTTAATTTTTTCATCGCAAGCTTTTATACTTAATTAATCAGAAAATTATTTATACCTTGATTTATTTGGGATTATTTTGTCTAGACTAAAGACAATTATATGAAAGTATTAATAATAAATTTTAAATTTGAAAGTGTGTCCTATATTCATTCCCCACTTTTCCAACCCTGCAGAGAGCATAACAGTGTCCTACATTGAGACAAAGGTGAGCTTACTGGTCTGCTAGGCTTGGACTACCAGGATATGGCACTGTGTTATTCACTATGAGGTATATGAAAGATGTAGGACACACCCTGCTTATAGAGAGATTATAGCAAAGCATGCTTACATTTTGGTTTCGGAGGAACACTAAGCAGATTTTAAATTTGTGCTAGAAAGGCAAAATGAGCAAGAAAGCAGTACCATTCCCTGTCAGGAATAATTGTAGAATGAGGGGATTTGTCATTGGATTATGCTGCATGATACACGAGTTAGTGAGACCCAAGAATGCATAAAAATTCATGATTTAGGTGGCAAAAATAAAAATCAACAAGTAAAACCCTTAGGTCCTCCTGAAAAATGATTCCAAAGATAATTGATACTGGGGAAGAACCATGAGAAATTTGAGGAAACAATGAATCAAATGAATAGACCCAGTTTTGTTCACTGATGAATGCACATTACTGGTGCACAAGCCAAAAGATTCACCAAAGAAATAATTAAGTCCATTATTTGTCTATCATTCAGACTCTTTTTTCCCCTGCCTTTATGCTGAGCATTCAAGCCCTCATGCTGGCCTTATGGCCTTGGCATGACAGCTTTGTTTCTTCTTGCCAGTCCTGAGAAATCTGGAGACAAGATAGTTTCCTCTTGTCTATATTCCACTTCTTGGATGTTGCCTTGAGATGCCAGAGGCCTTGCTGCACACATAGAATAAGGAGTAAAACTGTCTGTGCAACTTTTGTTATCAATAAACTATCCCTGGTCACTGAACAAATGCAGAGAGATTTCATGGCCTGCATTCACAAGTAAGAAAGGTTCCTAACACAATCCCTAACTTATCCTCTAGTGGAAGCTGGGTTTCTGTAAGGCATCTTTTACCTTTAGACACGAGCTTGCATAGTTCCTGGACAAGGGAAGGTCATTGTCCTAGATCTTTCAGTTGGCCAGCATCCAGATTGGCTATGTTGGCTTTGGGAACATGTTTTGAATTCTATTTTACAAAAGTCAGTGTTAGTGTAGTGGAAAGGTCACACAGATCTCATTACCCTTACAATTGTGCATCAATCACTTGGCCTCTTAAAGTCATCCTTGGCAAAATGGTGATAAGAGTTCAGTTGTCTTTGAATGATGACCCCATTTACAGTTTTCTTGGATACTGGGATGTTTTACCATTTCCTTCTCCAGACCATTTTACAGATATGAGGGCAAACGGTGTTTAGTGACTTGTTCAGGGTTCCTTCCTGACTTCAGTCCTGTCAGTTGTAATAGCTTGCAAAGTTGTAATAAAAAGTGTAATATTATTGTCATCTAATTTTTTATAAGAACAATTCTTTGGGCATATTTTTAATATCACCATTTATTTTTTCAAATGGAATTTTATAAATATATTTAGTTATTATATGGCCTAGATTTCTCTTATATCTCTTACAGCAAAGCATTTTAAAAGAAAAAAGGTTAAAAGAGGAAGAAGAGAAAAATTTCAGCTAAACCAATCAATAATGCAAAGAAAAACATTTGATAGCAGATGCAGTGTTCCACATCCCTGGATTAAGCCTCTCTGGAGAGGAACACTTTCATTTTCACATTCATTGAAATACATCCATTCTCTCTCCCCTATGTGGATTGTTTTGTTTTTTGTTTTGTTGATATTATTGTTTTGTTTTATTTTATTTTTTAATCTAATTTAATTTTTTTTATAAATTAGATATAATAACAAATTTCCAGAGAAGTTTTCAAAAGTTATATGATCAAATTTGTCTCTCTCCCTCCCCTTCTGCCTCCCAGAGCTGGTAAATGATTTGATCTGAGCTCTACATGTATAATCAGAGCAATATTATTTTAAATAATATCCTTCAGATAGGGAAATGACACTGGTCCATCATTTTTCCATATTGGGGTATATTTAGGGATACTATCCACACTTTTTATCCTAGTAATTAAATGTGCAATTCACAAAGATGAAAAGATGCACTTGGTAACAGAGGGACAAAATAAAGATTCTTGAGTGAATTAGGAAATGAAAACACTACTAATGATAAAGGAAGAATTAGAAAAGATTTCTCATTGGAGGAAGCTAGAACTGATTTTGAAAGAAGTTCAGGCTTTGCAGAGGTGAAGAAGTATAGCTGTGGTCATCAGGAGATCTGAGGAGGATTTTACATCAGAAAATTTTTAAATTGCTTATGGGGGGCCTCTCAAATTCAGAGTCCTTGAACTCAGAAGTTTAAGGTACCAAGTCATGCCCTATTGTTAATAAAATTTCTACTCTATCTCATTTAGAAAGTGACCTTCTTGATCAATGACACATATAAAACCCAGTGGAATTGCTCATTGGCTATAGGAGGGGGGTGGGAAAGAACACGAATCATGTAACCATGGAAAAAATATTCTAAATCAATTAATTAAATACAAATTTTCAAATTAAAAAAAGTGACCTATCCAGAAGTGAAAATACACAAAACATAATAGGAACTAAAAGTCTTCCTTGGTTGACACAAGTAGCAATGAGGGCTTAGGGATTTTTCCTTTCCTTTCTCTTACTTTTTTTTCTTTTATTATAAAAGCTGAAACTTTGGTACTAAGGGATATCTAGGGTATTGATTAGATTTCTTTATAATGGGATCAATACAGTCTGATTCATGGCTGGTAGGTAACTCTTATGTTAGTAATATCCCTTGTGGCTGTTTTGTTTCTCCTCTTTTCTTCCCACTGTTGTTATCAGTGAAGAGGAAGCCTCCAGGCTGATGCTAATGTTGATTCTATAGGCTGTTACTATTATCAATATCAAAATCCTACCATGTCCCTGGAAAGGTCTCTGAGGCCAGAACAGCAGAGATGCTCTGAGAATGAGGACCTTAAAGAAATCCTAGACATGTCCAGAATTCCACTTTTACCTGGGACTAAAGTTGACAAGGATTTCTAGATTAAGCCAGAAATTTCTAGACTAGTACCTTACAAGGCATGATAACTTAAGCTGACACATGGTTATAAGCATTGACCCCTTCTGTCCTTCCAATCTTGTTTAGGCTACTAGAACTGGAAGTGAGTTAAAAGTGATCTCATTCAACCCTCTGAAAACATAGATAAAGAAACTAAGGAGTAGCCATTGAATAATTGTTTATATTTATCAAGTACTTAAAGTTTTTCTCAAGTGTTTTATCACATACTATTTCATTGGAAACTCACAGTACCCTTTGTGTTAAACTCCATAAGTATTATTGACTTCATTAGAAGAGTTAATTCATTAGCCTGTGCTCACCCCCAAATATATGTGTTTGTGATCAGGTTTCAAATTTAGGTCTTTCTTTATTCTTCACTACTGACTCTCAAAAATTAAGAGACTTGCCCCAGATTATATTGTGAGCTGGTGGTAGAGATGGGATTAAAATTTATATCTTCTGATTCCAAGTCCAGAGTTTTTGCTGTTCTCTTTCCTCTAGCCCTGACTTAAAAGATATCAAATGCATTTTGCCTTTTCTTATACATATACAGGATGAGGCTAAAGAATTTTGTTTTGTTATTGAAGATGTCAGCTGATCTTTTGGGATACTACATTTTTCTTTTCTTTCTTTCTTTCTTTTTTTTTGAAAAGAGTGCTCACTTTATTTTTTTAAGTTAATTTATTTAGTTGATTTAGAACATTATTCCTTGGTTACAAGAATTATATTATTTCCCTCCCTTCCCCCCACCCACGCTTCCTTCAGCCAACATGCAATTTCATTGGGTATTACATGTGTCCTTGATCAGAACCTATGTTGATGTTTGCACTAGGATGTTCATTTAGAGTCTACATCCCCAATCATATCCCCTCGACCAATTTATTGATGCAGTTGTTTTTTCTTCTGTGTTTCTACTCCCACAGTGTTTCCTTTGAATGTGGATAGTGTTCTTTCTCATAGATCCCTCCGAGTTGTTCAGGATCACTGCATTGCCACTAATGGAGAAGTCCATTACATTTGATTGTACCACAGTGTATCAGTCTCTGTGTAAAATGTTTTCCTGGTTCTGCTCCTCTCGCTCTACATCACTTCCTGGAGGTTGTTCCAGTTCCCATGGAATTCCTCTACTTTATTATTACTTTGAGCACAATAGTATTCCATCACCAACATATACCACAATTTGTTCTGCCATTCCCCAATTGAAGGGCAGCCCCTCATTTTCCAATTTTTGGCCACCACAAAGAGTGCATTTATGAATATTCTTGTACATGTCTTTTTCCTTATTATCTCTTTGGGGTACAAACCTAGCAGTGCTATGACTGGATCAAAGGGCAGACAGTCTTTTAGCACCTTTTGGGCATAGTTCCAAATTGCCCTCCAGAATGGTTGGATCAATTCACAACTCCACCAGCAATTAATTAATGTCCCAACTTTGCCACATCCCCTCCAGCATTCATTACTTTCCATAGCTGTCATGTTAGCCAATCTGCTAGGTGTGAGGTGATACCTCAGAGTTGTTTTGATTTGTATTTCTCTGATTATAAGAGATTTAGAACACTTTTTCATGTGCTTATTAATAGTTTTGATTTCTTTAACTGAAAATTGCCTATTCATGTCCCTTGCCCATTTATCAATTGGAGAATGGCTAGATTTTTTGTTCAATTGATTTAGCTTTTATAAATTTTAGTAATTAGACCTTTTTTCGGAGGTTTTTGTTATGAAGATTGTTTCCCAATTGGTTGCTTCCCTTCTCATTTTGGTTGCATTGGTTTTGATTGTACAAAAACTTTTTGATTTGATGTAATCAAAATTATTTATTTTACATTTTGTGATGTTTTTCTAGCTCTTGCTTGGTTTTAAAGCCTTTTGTTTCCCAAAGATCTGACATGTATACTATTCTGTGTTCACCTAATTTGCTCATAGTTTCTTTCTTTATGATACTCCATTTTTCTATCATAAATCATTCAAGATATAAACACTTCCTATGTAGACTTCAACATTATTCACATAAGAAATCAGCCAATCAATTAACAAACATTTAATGAATGTCTATCATATATAAAGCACAATGGGAAATAAGGAACAACTTAGAGCTAGAAAGAATTTCAGATATGATCTGCTTCTATGCCCCCATTTTAAAGATGAAGAAACTAAAGCCCAGTGATTGCCCAAAGTCACAGGTCAAATGCAGTGCAGTTGTCACTAAACTACCCTGTCTACTAACTGAGAAGTTAAATAATTTGAGTTTGAAGGAGTTCAGTTACACATCTGAGGCTCCTGAAGCACTCTACCTCAGTGGCAACTAATTATTCTTCTTCCCTGAGCTTTGTAGGATGCCTCAAAACTTGTCCTTGATGGTAGAGGAGGTTAGGTGGTAGATATGAACTCATGAGGTCTTAGGTATTATAAGATTAAAATTAATATGCAATACTTCCAAGTATTATATTTTATAAGGTTTATTAATAATCACTTGAAGTAGAAAGAAAATAAGCTAAAAGAAATAGAAGTTCCAACCTAATTATCTAACAAAAAGTAAAAACCATATGTTTAGATTCCCCTGCCTGGCATAAAGCCAGCTTTCCCAGACGAGATCAGTGAGAAAGAGAATGAGGCCAGAGCTACACTCACCACATCTCCAAAATGTAAGGATGTAAGGTGAAAATGAAGATGGAAAAGCTGGGAAAGAGAGTTCTGGGGAGACAAATTCTAATTATACAGTATGTGAGTCATATGGAGTTTTAGAAATAGGGAGGAATTTTTTAGAGTTTAATATTCAAATGGTTAATTTAATACAAAGTGATAAGGAAAGAATAGTATTGTGAATAGTTCATTTGATTTGGAGACTTGGTCTCCACCATCTATGTGAGCAATGAGAATGTAAGCCTATACATAAGCACAAGTGAATGAAAATTCTTTGGTGCAAGAGATGGCTCTTGGGGGCAGCTGGGTAGCTCAGTAGATTGAGAGTCAGGCCTAGGGACCCGAGGTCCTAGGTTCAAATATGACTTCAGATGCTTCCCAGCTGTGTGACTCTGGGCAAGTCACTTAATCCCCATTGCCTAGCCCTTACCACTCTTCTGCCTTGGAACCAATAGACAGTATTAATTCCAAGAAGGAAGGTAGGGGTTTTAAATTTTTAAAAAGAGACAGATGACTCTTTCAGAAGAGAATTTAGGGAGAAATTTAGAACATATGGAAATCAAAAGGTATCAAAAAAGTATTTTTTAAAGAAAAGGTGAGTGGGGAAAAACACTTAGTACTCTGTGTCAAGCACTGTGTTAAGCTCTGGGGCTACAAATCAAAAGATAAAATTATCCTTGCCCTTAGGGTGTTAACACTCTGACAGGGAGAAGACAGAACCCATGAGAGATAGAAACAGAAAGAGACACAGGAGGCAGAGACAGAAATGGAGAGATGCAGAGAGAAGATACATAGAGTCATGGGCAGATGCAAAGACTGAAAAAAAGATAGAGAAGTAGAGATCAGCCATGGAGAGAGTCAGCCACAGAAAAATATGAGATACAGAAGAAGAGATAGAAAGGGACAGAGATAAAGACAAAGACACAGACACAGAGAACATAAAAGAATTGTTCATGGAAGAGAAAGGCATTTTGTAGCCTCAATGATAATGTTGAATATAGAAAACTGAAAGGAATGATGGACTGAGGGTAAAGATTGTTGAGTCCTAGCTCCTCACTGAGCTTTAAGTGAGAGGTTCTGCCTTGGGAATGCTGCTATCATTGTACCTTTTCCCTGAAGAAACACCAGGACTCGAGAACAGGGAAGGCAATGAACACTTAGATCATGTCTACTTGATTTGCAAAATACTGTTTGTTGTCTTTTAGCACAGTGCCAGACACATGGTAAGTGCTTAATAAATATTCAATGACTGACTGAGTAAGTAAGCTCTTTATATTTACATCAATGAAAAAGGGAGCACATAGTAGGGCACAAAGAAAACCAAAGCTTAGGGTATGAATGAAATCAATAGTAAAATATGACTATTGGTAAATGTTTCTTGTGAGACTGTGACAAGACATGGGCATATGAACATTAAATTAAATTAATTAAATTAAATAACAATAAAAAATGACATATGGTGAGGGCCAGTAAACTGGAAACTCCTTGAGGCCATTGAAAGACTTGATTGTTGTTGTTTGAATCTTCTGTAGTAAGTGTTTAGTCTTACCCATAGTTGGAATTTAATAGTAGTAGTAAAAGTAGCAAAATGGCATCACTATTTTGGTATCAAAGTACAAGGTGTCCAACTATGGCTGATCAGACCAATATGAGCTCAGAAAACTCTGCCACAAGTCAGGCACAAATATTGGGATGGAGATGTCTCTAAATTTGTGCATTTCATGTTTCTGTTAACCTACTGCAATTCTGCTTTACTCACAGAGCACAGAACATTTTTAGATGTGGGAATGGCTTGCTAGAGGGTCCTGTGCACTTTCTCCCATACTTCACAACTCATACCAAAGTTAACATATAGTTGGGAATTAAATAAATTTTCATTGAATGATAAGAACAGCTAGTAAGTGCTATGTGTATTATTCTGTCTGTGTGTATCTATATCTATAGATACAAACAGATGCACAACATGCACACAGATCTCCATGAGTTTTGGTGGAGATTTATGTGTGTGTATACATACATATATATATATTTTTTTTTAAAAGATTTTAATCATTGCAATGTGTTTGCATGTGGATCATTCTGCAGTTCTTCCTTATATCAGGAAAGATATTCCTTAAATGTTGGGTTGTCCAGTGTTTTCTGTTGGGCTATAGAACAAAAGTAAATAGAAGGATTTTGAGATGTCAACAAAATAATAATTAAGGAGAATCAGTGAGTCATACTGTCAATAAACCTGAAAGCAAAATTTCCCTTGGATAATACTATCACACATAATGGAAAGTTGATTGTGGGTCAGAATTTTAAAACTCACATGTAAATATTCCACCTGGATTACGTAGAGACATCTACAACTGAATGGGAACCATTCAGATGTTTGAAATTTTTGCCTCATATAATGATAGAATATTGGAGCTATATGGGATCTTCAAGATCATATGATCTATGCTCTTTTATTTTACAGAGGAAGAAACTGAATTAATGTTATTTTTCCAAGGGTCACACTGAAAGCTAGTAGGAAAACCAAGAATTTTCATGGTAAACAGAAGGCCTAATAGTTCCATGGAATGGTCAAGAATGGTTAATTTCTTTAAACATTATTTTATTTGGTCATTTCCAAACATTATTCATTGGAAACAAAGATCATTTTCTTTTCCTCCCCCCCCCCCACCACCTCTCCCATAGCCGACGCACAATTCCACTGGGTATCACATGTGTTCTTGATTCAAACCCATTTCCATGTTGTTGGTATTTTCACTAGAGTGTTCATTTAGAGTCTCTACTCAGTCATATCCCCTCAACCTCTGTAGTCAAGCAGTTGCTTTTCCTTAGTGTTTTTACTCTCATAGTTTATCCTTTGCTTGTGGATAGTGGTTTTTAGATCCCTGCATATTGTTCAGGGACATTGCATTGCCACTAATGGAGAAGTCCATTACATTCGATTGTACCACAATGTATCAGTCTCTGTGTACAATGTTTTCCTGGTTCTGCTCCTTTCGCTCTGCATCACTTTCTGGAGGTTGTTCCAGTCTCCATGGAATTCCTCCACCTTATTATTCCTTTTAACACAATAGTATTCCATCACCAACATATACCACAATTTGTTCAGCCATTCCCCAATTGAAGGGCATCCCCTCATTTTCCAATTTTTGACCACCACAAAGAGTGCAGCTATGAATATTCTTGTATAAGTCTTTTTTACTTATTGTCTCTTTGGGGTACAAACCCAGCAGTGCTATGACTGGATCAAAGGGCAGACAGTCTTTTATCGCTCTTTGGGCATAGTTCCAAATTGCCCTCCAGAAATGGTTGGATCAATTCACAACTCCACCAGCAATGAATGTGTCCCTACTTTGCTGCATCCCCTCCAGCATTCATTACTTTCCATAGCTGTTATGTTAGCCAATCTGCTAGGTGTGAGGTGATACCTCAGAGTTGTTTTGATTTGCATCTCTCTGATTATAAGAGATGTAGAGCACTTTTTCATGTGCTTATTAATAGTTTTGATTTCTTTGGCTGAGAACTGCCTGTTCGTGTCCCTTGCCCCTTTATCAATTGGAGAATGGCTTGATTTTTTGTACAATTGATTTAGCTTTTTGTAAATTTGAGTAATTAAACCTTTGTCAGAGGTTTTTATGAAGATTGTTTCCCAGTTTGTTGCTTCCCTTCTGATTTTAGTTACATTGGTTTTGTTTGTACAAAACCTTTTTAATTTGATGTATTCCAATTTATTTATTTTGCATTTTGTGACTCTTTAAGAATGGTTAATTTTTATAAAGCTATCATTCTGTTATGCAAAAGTAAGGTTTGTTTAGGTGAATATTATAAGAATAATAAAGGGTGGACATTATTGCTTATGGCCATATGAGTGACCACAAAATTGTTGCTTTTTCACATGATTAATTGATCACTAGGCAGATGAATATGTAGACATTTGGGCTTGGATAAAGGTCACAGTCATTTTCAAAAGGGTAACTGGGGTGTCCTCTTTTTTTTTAGGTGTTTTGGGTCCTCTATATGAGAATATTAAATCATTAATAAGATGGCAGAGGAGCAACTGAGTTATGCTTATACTTTAACCAAGACAACTTGTGTACTGTGAGTATATCTGCTCCCCATCCCAGAGTAGTGGGGTTCATGATTCCTGGAATAAAGACCTGATATAAAAAACTTATGCTATATAGTTCTGTAACTATAACCTATGGTATATAACTATGCAAATTAAAACTACTTTCTTTTTCAAGGGGGCATTTTTGAGGACCTTGGTAATATAGGTAGTTTGGGAAAAATTAGGAATTGAAATTCAGGATGGGGAAAAAAAAGAAAGCAAACATAGATCATAAAAAGCCATCTCTATATAATACTTTTTGCATATACAGCAAGCTGGATCTTGCTCTAGGATCCCATAAGGACACTTCTGCTGCCCATAGAAGATCAATACAGGACTTAAGCTGATCTGGTATCAAAATTTGCATCCCCTAAATAATGTCAATGCCCTGGGACAAAAACCCATTTGCACTCTCCGAAATTCCCAGTTATGACTCTGATACACTACATACAATTGCCCAGAATAATGTTATTTCTCAATAGTATTATTAATATATCATGACCAAGAGAGACAGACAGACAGACAGACACACAGATAGACACACACACACACACAGAGAAGCAGAACTTCAGGTGGTGGATGGATAGCCACCAGTTGGGTATGATATAATGGAGTTTCCTTTCATATATGAGTTGATCTAGGTGGCTGCTAAGGTCCATATCAAGTCTTGGATCAAGGATGATGGAGATTCCCATCACAGTATTCCTAGATTTCAGAAAAGAATTTTGAGAATCAATCCTTACGTCTGTGGGATGGGGATGTGTGATTGGGATTCAAGAATCTATGAATCTTGATTTTGGGGGAATCTATGAATAATGTTACAAATATGTCTCAAAATGTGTTCAGACTAGGGATGAATGCTAAGAATAACTAAAATGTATCGTTAGCTATGTTGAAGGTAGGAAAAAAATGAAGAAATGATACCATTACTATTAAAGAGGACTAGAATGATAATAAGGAATGACTGTAATATGACTAAACTTTTAAACTCTAATTTCATTTCTATTTTCTCTTTCAAAGAGAATAATGTTAAAAGGAAAGAATAAAAATGAATAGTAAGTAGTCAGTAGAAACTCAACATGAATCAGGAGCATGATAATATCTTGCTAAATCAATGAGTTAAATTTATCAGGTCCCAATGAACTACATTCCAGAAGTAGAAGATATGGTGGCCAAGCCACAAGTGTTTGTTGAATGATAACGGGAAGTTGGAGTGATGCCATAGGACTGGAAGAGGGCAAATATTGTGCTTATTTTCATAAATCAAAAGTGTAGATTGTTGAGTTTTATTCTATTCTGAGAAAAAAGAATTACAGATTATATTTTTAAAAGGTAAAGACAGCTAGGTGGCACAGTAGATAGAGTACCAAGCCTGGAGTCAGGAAGACCTGAGTTAAAATATAGTCACAGATATTTACTAGCTGTATGATCTGGGCAAGTCACTTAACCCTGTTTGTCTCAGTTTCTTCATCTATATAATGAGCTGGAAAAGGAAATAATAACCAATCCAGTATTTTGACCAGGAAAACCTCAAATGGATCACAAAAAGTAGGACACAACTGAACAAAGACTGAACAATAACAAAAAAAATGTTAAAGGGATGTTTGTGAGCATTTAGAAAGTGAATAGGAATAATCAAGAATGACTGCAATTGTCAAAAATGGGCCATGCCAGACTAATTTCTTTTTTTGTCAAGATTACCAGACTGGTAGTTTAGAGTTATTTGATAGAATATTCTCAGATTTCAGAAAAGAATTTGATAACTGGTCAGTCAATAAACATTCATTAATACCAACTATGTACCAGGCACTCTGCTAAGTGCTCTATCTTATGTAAATGATGGAGAGATGTAGACTAACAATTGTTAGTTTAATTAGGAGAATTCCCAATGGATTAGCTATATGCCAATGAGAGTGATTAAGATAATGTCTACTTTGAGGCAGGACAGTAGTAGAATGTTCCAGGGCCTTTTGTCTTATACTATTTAACATTATCAAAAATGATTTGGCTGAAGACAAAGAAGGCATACTAATCAAATTGTCAAGCAATTTGAAATTGGGAAGGATATCCAACACATTGAATGCCTGAGTCAGAATTTTCTTGAAAAGATACTGATGAACTAGAATGGTGAAAAAAACTAAACTAAATGAAATGTAATAGGGCTAATCTAAAATCCTATAATTGTATTCAAAAATAATTTTCCTATAAAATGGAATGTGTATGTATGGAGAATGTGTGGTTAGACAACAATTAGTATGAATTGGAATCGACTTCAAATGTCATAAAAGTAACGTACAGAACACAGAATGATTAAGTTAGAGCTGGAAGAGATCTTAGAAACCAAATTATTTGAACTATTTATTGTAAAAATGAGAAAGCTGAATGGTAAAGAGGGTAACTAACATACCAAAGGACATTGAAATCTGGAAAGCTTGTTATACTAGACTACCTTAAGAAATTCATCGTATCCAGAATGGGGAACATAAAAAGTTCCTCTTTACTAAGATGCTCACTGTGGTACTCTAGGTAGATAATTAAACCTTTATTAGCCTAAGTTTTTTCATCTATAAAATGGAGATAATTGTATCTACTTAATTGTTTTATGAGGATTAAATAAAATATGTGAAGAACTTTGCAAAACTTAAAAAGTTGCCTAAATGTTAGTTTTTGCTTCCAATCTTATAACTACTATTTTTCTTCCTGGATCAGACCTCACATGGAGTATTCTTTGGAGCACCACATTTTTGGAACTAAATTAATAAGAATTCAAAGGCTACTATATAAACAAAATAAGGTATATGGAATAATATGGAATGCTATAAAGAAATGTTATTTTGTCATTAGAAATTATGAAAGACTACCTCTTTAGGGAAATGAGAAATCTACAGGTATCACACATCACATGGTTCTGTACTTACTTACTTACTTTATTTATTTATTTATTTGTATTTCTTTTAAACCCTTACCTTCCCATCTTGGAATCAAATACTGTGTATTGGTTCCAAGGCAGAAGAGTGGTAAGGGCTAGGCAATGGGGGTTAAGGGACTTGTCCAGGGTCACACAGCTGGGAAGTGTCTGAGGTCATATTTGAACCCAGAACCTCCCATCTCTAAGCCTGGCTCTTAATCCATTGAGCTACCCAGCTGCTCCCTCTGTACTTACTTTAAAGAAACCTTTACCTTCCATCTTAGAACCAAAATTGGTTCTAAGGCAAAAGAGTGGTAAGGGCTAGGCAATGGTGGTTAAGTGACTTGCCCAGGGTCACATAGCTGGGAAGTATCTGAGATCAGATTTGAACCCAGAACCTCTAGTCTCTAGGCCTGACTCTTAATCCACTGAGCTACCCAGCTGCACCCTGGACTTTTTCAATGTATTTATAAATTGTGTTCATATTTTCCTCTGTAAAAATTACTATTTGTTATATGGGTTGTCTCTCTGGGAGAGGCAAGGAAAGGAATCCCGAGGTAACTATGATGATGTAAGAAACAAGACACCAATAAAAAACTTTCTTAAAAAAAAAATAAACATCGTACTCTAAGCCAGTACAATGATCCATGACAATTCTGAAGGACTCATGAAAAAGAATGTTATCCACATGCAGATCAGAGCATATGATTTCTCTCCTTAGTTTATTTGGGTTTTTATTTTGGGGTTTTGGTTTTATATGAGTATTCACTTATAACAACAACCCATAGAAGTATGTTTTACATGATACCACATATATAACCAAAATCAAATTGCTTACCATTTCTGAGAGGAGAGAGAGAAGGAAAAGAAAAAGAGAAGAGAGATCTTATAATTTCAGAAAACTTATGTTGAAAAGTATTACATCATAATTGGGAAAATAAAATATCTTTGAATAAAGAAAAAATAATAATAATAAAATAAGTATACAACAAAGTATGACCATCATGGGGAGATAACTGGAGGCTATCTCTTGTAAATTATCAGTTGAATGAAATGGCAATATTTGGAGAAGAGAAGATATAGGAGGCAGGGAGAAACAAGGAGTTGCAAGTACTTTATAAATGCTATCTCATGTTATCTAGTAAAAATGTCTAATGCTGGATTTGAACTCAAGATTTTCTCACTTTTTAATGCTCTAGGAAAACTTAGAGGTCATTAAATCCAATGTCATTCTACAGATGAGAAAACTGAAGCTGAGAGAGGTTCAGTAGTAGTAGTAGTAGTAGTAGTAGTAGTAGTAGTAGTAGTAGTAGTAGTAGTAGTAGTAGTAGAAGTAGCACAGCAGCAGCAGCAGTAGTAGTAGTAGTAGTAGTAGTAGTAGTCTCTCGGTAACCGAGAATGACGATTGTCTTTGTGCTTTTTCATCTATGGTGTAAGATGAGTGTGCACAAAGACACTTGTGCATGAAGGAGATTTAAGTGGAAAAGTCGATGCACAGAGACAGTCCCACTCTCTTGGCGTTGGAAGCCTGGGTCCAGTGGCACGAAAAGTCGTTACACCTGGAGACTTCCTCAGCTGCATTGGATGGCCATGTTGTCTTTTGTGCTTCAATGCGCCCTAAGCACTCCACAGAGCTTTGCTGCATTACCCTCTCAGCCGTTGAAACTTCTTCAGGTTCAGTAATTTGCCCAGATTCCCATAACTAGTAAGTACCCAAGGTGGGACTTGAACTCAGGTCCTCCTGACCCAAGTCCAGTGTCCTACCTGAAATGTATAGATATTTTAAGGATTGTCATATGGTAGAGAGATTGGACTTATTTTAGGCAAGCTTAGAGGACAGGATTTGGAGCAAAGCTCAAAGTGACCGAGGAAGAACTCACTGACTGTCATCTACCTCACTCAATGGAACGTTTGAAGCAGAACTTACTTGAGACATTTTAAGGAAAGTTCTTCATCAGGCTTAAGTTGGACAAGAGGGCTACTGCTGCCCCTTCCAACTCAAAGATGCCGTGATTGTTTAACGAAGAGCCATGTCTTTGTGGAATAGATTCCTGACAGAACCTCCAGTGTCAAAGGCAGTGAGAATCCAAGAGTTCCAAAATTCAATTCAGGAAAATCTTTAAGCACTTCACTCTTAAAAAAAAAAGGAAGGAAGGAAGGAAGGAAGGAAGGAAGGAAGGAAGGAAGGAAGGAAGGAAGGAAGGAAGGAAGGAAGGAAGGAAGGAAGAGGAAGGAAGAGGAAGGAAGGAAAAGGAAGGAAGGAAGGAAGGAAGGAAGGAAGGAAGAGGAAGGAAGGAAGAGGAAGGAAGGAAGGAAGGAAGGAAGGAAGGAAGGAAGGAAGGAAGGAAGGAAGGAAGGAAGGAAGGAAGGAAGGAAGGAAGGAAGGAAGGAAGGAAGGAAGGAAGGAAAGGAAGAAAGGAAGGAAGGAAGGAAGGAAGGAAGGAAGGAAAGGAAGGAAGGAAGGAAGGAAAGGAAGGAAGGAAGGAAGGAAGGAAGGAAGGAAGGAAGGAAGGAAGGAAGGAAGGAAGGAAGGAAGGAAGGAAGGAAGGAAGGGAGGAAGGAAAGAAAATAGGATGCCTTAATTAGTTCACATATTCTTGGCAAGAATCTTGCCTGTCTGACAATAAGGGATGGGAGGGAATAAGCATTTCTTAGCATTATTTCTTAGCATTTCTGACAACAGAAAGGTCAGAGCAGCAAAGCTTTGTAAGGGTCCAGATTACACAATGAAGAATAAAGTGGGACATCTGTGCTTGGGCCAGGGAGTCTGTGGTAGTGCTGATTCTGGAAACCTGCCAAATGGTGTTCTGCTGTGACGGCTTGGATTTGATGAGCAGATTCATAATCCGTGCATTGCTTCTTCCTTTTTGCTGAAACAACTATATTGCCAATCTAATTTCAGAGCCTGGCCCATTACTGAGACAGCAGGGCCACTATTACTTACACTTCTCTAAACATTCTAATTCTGCACCTACTTTAGTCAAAGGTCTTTTCCCCTAAATTCCTAGTGGAGTCCTATTAAGAATTGGGGAGGTAGAGGTTGCAGATAGAGAGGGGGAAAATATCCCCTTAAAACTTTATTTTTACCACATTTTTTCTCCCCTTTGATAACAAAGAGAGAGGGAGCAAGCTGAGAAACAACTATATCTTTCTTTGTTTTCTCCTCCTCATCTCATATGAAGGATGAATGGAATCATTTCATATAAATAAATGGAAAATAAATGAATACCCATTGTGCTTACACAATGCTACCCAATAGGGCTACAAAGGGAAAACAAAAAGTTTCATTATAGCCCACAAGGAGTTTACATTCTACAGGGCAAAAATGACATGAATCCAGATAAATACACACAAGTAAGTACAAAGCACATACAAAGCTATTCAAAGCTATTTTTAAAGGGAGGAAACACTTGTGATTGGGGAGATTAGACCAGATCTCATTAGGGAGGCCCCCTGAGCAGTAATTGGAATAAAGTGAGGGATTCTAAGAGGCAGAGATGGAGCCAGAGAGCATTCCAGGTGCATTCCCCATATAGGTTTGCATCGAGATGATGGAAAGTATAGTTTTCCCAGACTTAAAAGAGGCTAAAAGGTCACAAGTGTGGGTTTTTAAATGAATATCCAATAACTATTATATTTTATAAAGTTTTATTAATAATAACAAAAGTAAAAGAACCACCTGAACCCAGCCTGGTTGCAGGGGAAAAAAAAGAGAGAAGAGAGAGGAGCGCCAGAATCTATAAAACAATAATGTGACCACACAAATGTGGAGAAGCGCAGGAGAGATTAAAGGGAATTTGGGGCAATTCTAAGGTACTTCTGGGGGATGAAGTCCAAATATACATAAGATCCACCCAGTCAGCCTAAGAATGTTGAGGTTCTCTGAGACAAGATGGGAGAAACTGACAAAATCATTGAGCCTCTCTAGTCTGTGGAGCAAACTCAAAACTCCCCTTCCCAAAGGTTTGATTAGTGGTCAGGGGGGACCATGGAAGGCTTTAAATGTCAGCCTGAAGAATTTGTCTTTTATCTTAGAGGTTAAGGGATTTAAAAGATCTCTGAGGTAAGGTGAGTTGATAAGATCTCTTTCTAGAAATGATTCCATGAACAGATTTGTAGACTGCGAATGTATGAATAAACAAATTGATGAGAAAGTATTAACTGTGCCACATCCTGTGCCATGAATCCTAAGAGATGATATTGTATACTAACTGGGGAGACAAATACAAACAAAAAGGCAATCCCTGCCTTCAAGACATTTAGTCTAACAGGGGAAGACAAGACATATAGGGCAATGTTGCCCATTGAGGGATATATTCCCTCACTTTGGGAATTTGGAAATTTTTTGGTTTTGGAAATTTGGAAACATTTGGAAAATTATAGGGATGATGAATAGAGCCACAAAGAAGTAGGCTGCCGGGAGAGTTGACTTGATTACAGTTCTAGACCTAGAAGGAGGTCTGGGAGGTCCAGGACTTACAAAGAAGCTAAAGCAATGGTGGCTGATAAGAAGAAACCTAGGGAGGAGAGTGAATCATAGCTGACCCGAACTGTAGTAGGCTCCTTAGGTCAAATCAATCATTATAGCAGACTTCAGGGAAGAAATATCAATTTTGTAGCTATGTGGAGGGCAGTTAAAAAAGGGGAGAGCTTGGAAGGGAGGCTACATATAAGGAGGTGAGAGGCAATGAGAACTTGAAATGGGGTAGAGACTACATGAGTGGAAAGGAAGACACAGCTGAGTTCTGGTGGAAGTAAGGTAGGTATAAGCAACTGTTCCCAGGTGCTAAATAATCACAATATTCATCACACAAATGTGATCTGACCAGGTAAGGGTATAACAAGGATGATCTCTCCCCAGTTTTTGATACTTCAGTCCTTCAAGGGACTTGTGATCTCCTCAATGTGAGTATTCTGAGTCAGTGAAGCTCACAGACCAAATTCACCCTATTAAATTAGATAAAAAATCCCATCAGAGAACTCCAATTTAGAAGGAAATGAAGATGGTTGTTATTCTTTAACAATTTATGTTAAAGTACAAGACATCTCTCATACAAGTTTGTTCCAACTCATTACTTTTCATATCACTTAGAAATCCATGTTAATATATTTTTGCATATTTATTTTTGTAATCTAGACAGATTTCTTCAAAAATATAGGATTTTTAGAAATGTACAGTAAATACACTTTTCCCCAAAGGATCCATCGAGAAGTAACCACATTATCTAAGTGAATTAAGTTTGTTTGATTTTATAGCAATTCTTTTAAGGATGTATTAATAAATTACTCTTGGATTAGTAGTTACCCATTTTTTGTTTGTTTATTTTTTTTAAAAACCCTTATCTTCCGTCTTGGAGTCAATACTGTGTATTGGCTCCAAGGCAGAAGAGTGGTAAGGGCTAGGCAATGGGGGTCAAGTGACTTGCCCAGGGTCACACAGCTAGGAAGTGGCTGAGGCCAGATTTGAACCTAGGACCTCCCGTCTCTAGGCCTGGCTCTCAAACCACTGAGCTACCCAGCTGTTCCCTGTTTATTTTGTTTTTAAGTTAAACTATCAGATCAAATCTAGTTATTCCTGCTAAATGAAAGGTAACTTTCTAGAATTACTTCCCTTACCTTTTTTTTTTCTTTTCTGTTTGGGGTTGTGATGTGAGGATTGGGAAGGAGCTTAACATCAAAGCTGTGAATGGATAGGATTTGATAGGTCACAGAAAAGAAGGAAAACATTTTAGTGCTGGTAAATCTTGCTTTTAGGTGTGCTCTGTTTAAATCACCAGGCTGGAAGAGAATCAGTGCTCTATCATACCGCATTTAAAAAGGCTTTCAGTGCCCACTGAAGAACAATAAATAATCTAGAAACTTGCTACAAAAGGAGAGATGTTGTTTTGCCTTTTACCTCCATAAAGTAAATATTCCTCCTAATAGTGTTTAGGGTGGAAAGTTTTGTGCTAACTTTTTTAAATGAGTCAAAGAGAAAGATGGGTATTTATTCCTACAAACAGGCTGTATTTAGAGGAAAATGTGTAGGTTTGGGGACTGCGCTAATCAGAATGAAATGCTTAGTAAAGAGTTTATTTGCCCACTAATAATTTAATGAGAATGAGAAAAAAAGGAAATTAAAAAGCTTAATACCCCACTTTCTTGTAAAATCTCTAGACAGATGTAGTGGGGGGAGTATCTAAAATTTCTTTTTGACAATGAGTAATGATAACAGGAAGAGCATTAGTGTTGGGAACTATCATTAAAGCTCAGAGAGTTCCAGGGAATCACAGGGAATTTATTACCACTTGGATTTTGCTACATGCAAATTCCTCAGGTCCCCATCTTTCAGAAATAATAGGCTTTTTGACAGACCAGGTGGGTGTGGTCTCAGCAGATTTCCAACTGCTAGCATCATGTCTGAACTATAAATATCAAATATGAGACTCAACAGGCTCACTAACAATATGCTTCTATCTCTGGGATAAATTTGCTGGTGTTATATGTTATGGAAGCAATGATTGTACCTGGATTTTGTACGCTGAGGTCAATGTGCTTCAGAGCAGGACAAAAGCCATTCATTGCACACAGAAACCAATCTGGGGGGCACTCTCCTCCCTACATGCCTCGTTTATATCAGCTTCTGCAGCTTTGCTTCTGCTGTTGCTGCTCTAGGGACCTCTAGGGAATCCTTTATTTCTTACCCAAATTTTCCATACTCTTCACAGCCCAACTCTTCTTCACCTCCTCCTTTGGTTTTCAAACCCTTCCCTCACTCCCTTTTTTGATTTCCAATGTGATTTATAACCTTTGTGGGTAATTTAATAATTGCATACTATCTTAGATTTCTATTTAACTTTTTGTATGTACATATCTGTCTTATGTCCCCAACTCGGTAGTGAACTGCTTAAAAAGGGAAAGTCTGAGTCGTTTGGGGATAACCCAAAGGTCTTATTACAGTTTGAGGCTATTAAAGCTTAAACTATGTTTTAAGCTATTAAAAAAAAAAAAAACATATTCCTCCAAAGCACCTAGCACAGGAAAACACACAGCATATGCTATGCAAATGCATACAACCATGGGATCATAGATTTAAAACTTGCAGGGAACTCAGAGATAATCAAATCCATAACTAATACTAAAAAAACCAATGTTTTGTTGTAGGGTACCAATATTTGGGAGCTGGACAAATTTCCTTCAATGAGTCATAGTGAGATAACCATCATGTTCACCCATATCTCGTAATGTCCCCTGCAGTATCCCCAACCTGTGCTGGTGCAATTGTGTTAAGGCCACTTTATCCAACCAAAGCTTCTATTCTTATTGAATTTTTCTTGAGGGTCCCACCTTGCAAGTGATGGTCAGATGTCCTGTTTTCCCAGAGCAACTGTTCCCCATAATCTTTAGATTGTAAAACTGGAGATTTGAACCCCAGACTTCAATTCCCAGAAGTCCTTGGTAGTTCCCAGAATTCCCTAAAATTTCTCTGGAGATACCCACCTGGGCCGAGAACAAAATGGGTATTTAAACTGACTGTACTGCCTACTCACTCGCTCAGCTTCCACTTCTAGGCTCATGGGGCTCTCTACCTAGCAGGCAAGATGTAGAGTAAGTGGTTGTGAATGAGCTCTGTGCCTAGGCACGTGCTTCCTTATTTTGTATTTTTTTATTTCTTAATATTTAATAAACCTCATAAAAATATAATACTTTTAGCAGAGAAACTAATTTTAAATTTAACAAGATTGTCCTCTGTTATCAGCAACTAACCCTATCTCTTGCCATCACTCAATTTTTTTGGTCTATGTGAAAATATTTCCAATGCCGGTTTTTAAGATCATCTAATCCACATGCTTCATGAACAAAAGACTTAAAAATGTACAAATGTCTACACGTGTGAATGACTGACTGAAAGGATGGATGGAGATGTTAGAGTAATTATGATGAAACATATTCATAATTTCAATGAAAAACTCCAGATGAACACAAATTCTGATGTTTGTCTAAAGTTCAAAAGATCAAATGCAAAAACTACATTTTCTGTTTCACATGACCTCAATCCAAGGCAATATGATGTATGTAAAGGAAATACTCTGCATGGAGATGCAGTTGTAAAGATTTACAACAATATTAATTGTTAATCTGACCTTCAAGTCTTACAGCTCTTGTAACAGCATTTTTTTACAAACACCCCGTATTTGTCTAATACCAAAAATAGATGTGCAGTTTACAAAGATTCAGAAAAGATTTAACTTGAACTTGGACAATTGGGTATGATTTGTTGTCTGCAAAGATAGTCAAAATTGCTTTAAATTTAATCCCTTGTAACAGGAGTTCTTAACATGCAATCTATGGACTTGTTTTTCTTTCTTTTAAAAATAATAGATTACTGCATTTCAATAAAACTGCCTTCCCTAGCAATGCTATGTATTTTATTTTGTGTAATTAAAACATTATTGCAACTAGAGTTTTTGCTTTGCCAGACAGCCAAAGGAGTCTGTGATACAGATAAGGTTAAGAATCTCTGCCTACATGTCAGGTGCTACATCTTCTCTGAACCATGCTCATTATTCTAGCTGAATGACCATCTATATTCCTCCAAAAGGAGAACTGACCAAGTGGAAAACTCAAGGCTTTAGCCAGAGAATTAGAGTATCAGATACAAACATAACAACCCTTCTCCTTTGTCCAAATCTCTTGGTTCCTTATCTTTATTTCCCATTTGTTTCTAGGGGTGTGCCAAGTATGACTGTCATGATGAATGACTGAAAGAATCCATTCAAATCATCAAAGATTTATCAAGTGCCTACTGCATGGCGCCAGGCTTTTGGGATACAAGGACAAAATAGAGCCTGTCCTCTAGGAACTCATATTCAAAGGGAGGGGTTTGGGTGGAAAATAAATATGCTGTACATGTTTAAGTTAATACAAAATAGTAAAAACAGAATGACATTTTAGGGGAGAGAGGAAGAATATTAATAACTTGAGGGGTCCACCATCATTTCATATTGCTTATACTCATCCTCGTTTTCTCCCTACTGGCACCTTGGACTTTATCCCTGAGTAGCCCAGCTCTTAAGGCAAGTTTTTGTCTTATCTTGTCAGAAAGCAGGCATCCTTGACACTTCCTTTACATCTGCTCTTTCTGGTTCTTCTTTATCGGCTCCCTTTCCTCATTAAAATATAAGCTCTTTGAAGGCAGGGATGTTTGCTTGTATTTTTTCCCTGCCACTTCATTCAGGGCCTAGCACTTAGTAAATGCTTAATAAATGTTCTAGCTAGCTGGCTCCCTAGGAGGTGCCTCTTGAATTTCAAACAAAAAGGAATGAGGAGGGCAGGTAGATAGCTCTGTGGATAAAGAGTGAGACCTAGAGATGGGAGGTCCTGGGTTCCAATTTGACCTCACACATTTCCTAGCTGTGTGACTCCAAGCTAATCACATAACCCCAATTGCCTGTCCCTTACCTTTCTTGTACCTTGGAACGAATACTTAGTATTGATTCTAAGAAAGAAAATATGGGTTTAAAAAAAAAGGAATGAGAGATTTCAAGTCTAGTTCATTGGGCAAAACATTTCTAAACTACATGTCTCCAGACTGTATATGTATGGTTTTATGCATGTGTATGAGCTCAGCAAACCTAGTTTAAGAGAGAGTGATTCAGTCAATAAGCATTTATTGAATGTTTATTATGCACCACCAATGTGCTAAGTGCACATTGAAAAGAAGGAAATGAAAAGAAGGAAAAAGTCCCTGCCCTCAAGGAGAATACATTCTAATAGGAGAGGCACTGTGTATAAGTCTAGATTTGTGATATATATATACATATATATGAAAAGTAAGTAAAAGCAAAATAAAAGTAAATGCAGTCTCAAATAGAGAGACATTTTGGTGAAAAGGTAATGATTTCTGTTTGATTATGTTAAGTTTAAAAGTTCTTAGGATATTAAATTTAAGATCATCCAAAAAGACAATTGTTCTTTTGAGATTAGAACTCAGGAAAAAAGACTAGACTATATTGATCAGATAATGAGCTTTTAGAGATGAAAATGAAATCCACGGGAGCTCATATAATGGCCAAGTAAGATACTCTAGAGTGAAAAAAGAGACAAGAGAATTCCTTAGAGAATGTTCTTTATTAGTGACTATGACATAGGTGAAGTACCAGCAAAAGAGACTATGAAGAAACTGTCAGGAGGATAACCAGGAGAGAAAAAATATCAGGAAAAACTAAAAAGGAGATAATATCCAAGAAAAGATTGTGATTAACAATGTAAAATTCTACAGAAAGGCAAAAAAGATGTGGACTGAGAAATAGACACTAAATTTGTCAATTAAAAGATTATTAGTGGGGGGCAGCTAGGTGGCTCAGTGGATTGAATGCCAGACCTACAGAGGAGCAGTGTTGCATTTAAATCTGACTTCAGACAATTCCTAGCTATGTGATCCCTGACAAATCACTTTACCTCTATGGTTAGCCCTTACCAGTGTTCTGCCTTGGAACCAATACATAAGTCTTAATTCTAAGATGCAAAGATAAAGGACTAAAAAAAAAGGTCATTGGTAACTTTGGAGAGAGCAATTTCAGTTGAATGATGAACTTGGAAATCTTATTGCAGAGGGTTCAAAAGAAAGTGATAGGAGAAGAAAAGAAGTCACCTAGTGTAGACAGCTTTCTCAAGGAGCTTAGTAAAAGCAAGAGAAATAGGATAATAACTAGCTGGGTTAAAGTAGTTGTTTTCATTTCTTGTTTTTTTATTACTTTGGTTTTTTTTTTTAATTGGGGAAGGTCATGTTTATAGGCAGTAAGAAAGGAGCCAGTAGATAGTGAGATTTAATATAAGAGAAAGTAGCAATGATAGTGGAGTAAATGTGTTAAAGAAGACAATAAATGATAAGATCAAGGATGCATGTAGAGGATTTAGCCTTGACAAGGAGAAGAATGACCTCATCAGAAGTCAAAACAAAGGAGAATTTGGTGCAAGAAGTCTGAATTACACAAAATAAAGAAGGGAGAAGTGGGAGTTTTAACAAATAACCTTCATTTTTTTTTCAGTGAAGTATATATTTGAAGTATTTCAGTAGGAAAAAAGGGAATTTTAAAATGGATATAGGATGATCTCTGAGTATGGTATTATCTTTGCCGAGGTTACATTTAACCACTGCTAACCAGTAATGATCAATTTAAGAAGGAAGGCTCTGCTGTCCAAAGTTCATTGGGGTTGTGATGATGCTCTATTTCACTGAGTTGGGGAAAAGTTCTATGAGGTTCTTAGTGTGGAGAAATCCTTTAATTCCCACTTCTATCTCTTTCTAGGTACCCAACTCAATTCACTATAATAAGGAGTGTGGCCAATAGCATTGAACCCAAAAGGAAGAGCTCTGAACCCTCACCACCTGGTAGAGACTCTCTCATCTCTGATCTCACTGCATTTCCCTTAGTCTGTCCTATGGCCTTGCCATAATATAGTAAACTTACATAGGAAATTCTTCAAACAAGGTGACCTTCTAGGAAGGCAACCTTTCATTGTGCTTCTCCTCATTGGGGGGAGCTCACCTGATTCTTAGGGTCAAAGGAAATTCTAAGGAATACACTGGAGGGCTCATAGTGCTCACGATGCTATATCAAATTTGGGGGAATTGGACATCAATATTAGAGAAGTACTGAATTTTTCAGAAATGAATCCAGCAGCCATCTGTGTTGCTTAATGCTTCACAAGGCCCACAGATATTTTAGACTTGGCATTGAAATTCTGTGCTTCACAGACTGGATTAGATGTGTATGCTTTTAAATGAGAGCAGTTACCCTGTTTGGGGAAAAAAAGTTAAATTAAAAAAAATAAGGTATTCAAATCCTGGTAATGATGATGTTATATATGGCAGAGTTGTTAGAGGCAGGATGCCTGCCAGGTTTTCTTTGTGTTGTTGTCTTGAAAAAAAAAATAAAACAAAGGGAATGCTTCATAACCTAGTTCTTTTTTTTTTTTTTTTGAGCTTTACTGCCAGCACAAGGTAAATATACTCTCATTACCAGAGAACAGTCAGGAGGGGGAAAGATATTATATACCCTCTTCCTCTAGGTGGAGAACTGGAGGACTATGGGGGAAGAATGTTGATTATCCTGCCTTATAAGGTCATTTTATCATTTGGATTGTCATAGGCTTAGAGCTCAAAAGAACCTGCGAATCTTTCATTTAAAAAATAAATGTATAAATGCATATATTCATAGAATTAGAGCTATAATATCCTTAGAAGTTATTGAGTTCAGACCCATCATTTTATAGATGAGTTAACTGAGGTCCAGAGAAAGTGAAATGACTTGCCCAAAGTCACCTAAGTAGGATGGAGTGGAACTAGGATTTGAACCCATGTCATCTGACTAAATCTATTGCATTTTCTTCTGAATCATTCTGAATTCCTTTAGCACTATGGTCTACCCAACTTTCAAGGCCATTCAAAATCAGCCTGCCAAATTCTGGGTGAGGCCAGTTGCCTGGGATTAATCTTGAAAACTGGATATCAGAACTGGATGACCTCATTATCTTGTGGACATTAGACTGGTTTCTATACTCTCAAGAAATCCCCTGGTGTAATCAAGAGTATGAGTAATCAAGTCTCTCTGCTTTGACATGTCTGGACCAGAGCTACAGATGTGAGAAAGCAACCAAAGTCTCTATTATGGAAGGTCAAATGTTATAAGCAAATAGAACTTGGAATATAGCATCACCACCATAAAAAGTAACCTTTTATTCTATCAATCAGTCTTCCAGCAAGCATTTATTAATTGCCTATTGTGTGCCCTGCACTGTGCAGGAGAGATTCCATCCAGGGTAACTTAGATCACAGTCATCCAATCTCAGGGTTATCAGACATATTCCAAATGTTGCATAAAGGTTGGGCTAAATGGTCATGGACTACAGAATCTGTTGCCTTGAATAAAAACAATGCAATATGACATTTACTCTGCACCAGACTGAAATGAGTAAAATCTATTTAAAGGTATCTTGTTAGTAAATCTTTGTCAGATTCAAATTTTTTTTCTTTTTGTATTAAAATTCAAAATATGGATGTATATGAAACAAAATAAATGGAGAGAATTTATCTCCCCCAGATGGAAAAAAAATATGAAAACAGAAGAATCTTAGTAGGGAAAAATGCTTTTGAAAAAGAATCAGCTGTAATCATAGCAGGTCAGACTTTTATAGGCAGTAAGATGATACAATGGACAGAGCTTTGGATGAGGAGTCAGGAAGGCCTGAGTTCATATCCAACCTCACATACTTGCTAGTTATGTGACTCTGGTCATGCCATATAATTTCTACTTCCTCCTCTGAAAATTGGTGGTGATAATAGAACCTCATTCCCAGGGTTGTTGTGAGTATAAATGAGATAAGAAGTTATAAAAGTGATTTGCAAATCTTAAATTACTCTATAAATCCTAGTTGTTATTGTTAAAGAAAGTCTGTTGCAATAGTTATTACCAATAAATCTGACTTCATACTTAAGTAGAATAGCCAGGTCTGACTTGGCCCGGCTACCCTGTCCCCACAACCACTACCCAGTAATGTTATTTCTTAAGAGTTAAGGTGCTAAAGAGACAGAACCATGATGGTTGAGTAGAGGCAGAGAAAGCTGGAATCTCTATGAGAATCCTCTCCAACCAACCTTATAATAACACTGTAAAATGAATCCTGAAGTGGCAGAATGAACAAGGGGATGGTGTGAAGCAATATTCTTGGAGAGAACAACTTGGAAGGTAAGCAGAGAGAGTTTGTTTAAGTGAGGTAAAAGGGGAGTGCAGCCCACATTAAGGCTTCGCCAAGGAATGCTAGCACAAACCAACAGCCAGTCCTTCCCCCCACCCCACTAAAAAATTAAAAATTCTCTACTACTGCAGATTCTGAACTTGGACTAAAGCCAAATTTGAGACCCTGAGACCCTAGCTAAGTCAACCACAGAGTACTCCAAGCCTATGACTTGAAATTTCTAGTCCTAGATCAAGCCTGCAGTGAGGCCCCAAGCACTGTGTAAGTCTATTAAAATTCTAAAATGAACCTTTCCTTAAAATGATAAAAGATAATCTACCTAAAACTTATCAGCCATTATCATCTGCCCTGGGAATAGACTAGAATTGCCAATAAAATCAGAAGTGAAGCAAGGATAGTCATTATTACCATTATTATTTAATATTGTACTAGAAATGTTAGCTTTAGCAATAAGAAAAGAAAAAAGAAATTGAAGGAATTGAAATAGGCAATACAAAAACTAAATTATCACTCTTTGCAGATGATATGATGGTAAATTTAGAGAATCCAAGAAAATAAACTAAAAACCTAGTTGAAACAATTAATAAACTTAGCAAAGTTGCAGGATCCAAAATAAGCCCACGTCAATCGTCAGAGCTTCCATATATTACCATCAAAATTGAGCAGCAAGAGATAGAAAGAGAAATTTCATTTAAAATATCTCTAGACAAAATAAAATGTAGGGGAATCTACTTGCCAAGACAAACACAGGAATCAAATGAACATAATTATAAAATACTTTTCATGCAAATAAAGTCAGATCTAAAAAATTGGAAAAATATATTTTTTTTGCCCCTGTGTAGGTCAAGGTAACAAAATAACAATGACAATTCTACCTACCCAGTTAATTAATTAATTTATTCAGTGCCAGGCCAAACTACCAAAAATTAATTTATAGAACTAGAAAAAAAAACAACAAAATTCATCTGGAAGAATAGGTCAAGAATATGAAGGAAACTGATGAAAAATAAAAGTGAAGGGAGGTGGCTTAGCAGTATCAGATCTCAAACTGTATATAAAGCAGTAATGATCAGAACAATCTGTTACTGGCAAAAATAGAATGGTAGATTATTAGAAAAGAATAGATATACAATGTATAGAGGAAAATGACCATAGCAATCCAGTATTTGATAAGCCCAAAGATCCTAGCTATTGAGGGAAAAACTTACTATTTAATGAAAAACTGCTGGTAGGCTTGGAACACATTATGGCAGAAAACTAAATATAGATCAATATTTCATACCCTAAATCAAAATTAGGTCAAAATGGGTATATGATTTAGACATAAGTGGAAATTCCATGAGCAAATTCAAAAAAGTAAAGAATAGTTTTCCTGTCAGAACTATGGAGAAAGGAAACATTTATGACCAAACAAGAGATAGAAAACATTTCAAGATATGAAATGAATAAATTTGACTATATTAAATTTAAAAGGTTTTGTACAAACAAAACCAATGTAAACAAGACTGGAAGGGACACAACAACCTGGGAGGGGTAAAATTTACATCAAAATTATTTGGAAAAGTCTTCATTTCTCAAATATATAGAGAATAAGTCAAATTTATAAGAATATGTCATTCCCCAGTTGACAAATGATCAAAGGATTAGAACAATTAGTTTTCAGATGAAGAAATCAAGACAATCAATAAGCATATTAAAAATGTCCCAAAGCACTCATGACGAGAGAAAAAGTAAATTAAAACAACTCTGAGGCAACATCTCATACCTTTCAGATGGGCCAATATGAATATAAAGGAAGATATTAAATATCATAGGGGATGTGGCAAAATTAGGGTACTAATGCATTATTAGTGGAATTGTGAACTGATCCAACCATTCTGGAGGGCAATTTGGAACCAGGTCCAAAAGGCTATAAATATTGCATAATTGCATACATTTTGATCCAGTAATATTGGTCTATAACCCAAAGAAAAATTTTAAAAAATGGAGAAAGGACCTACTTATACAAAAAATATTTATATCAGTTCTTTTCTTTTTCTGGTGACAAAGCATTGGAAATTAAGGGGATATCCATCAATTGTGGAATGGCTGAACAAATTATGGTATTTCATGGTGATTGAATATTATTGTGCTATGATAAATAAGTATAATGATTTCAGAAAAAATTAGAAAGACCTATATAAACTGATGCAGAGTAAAATAAGAAGAACCAAGAGAACATTATGCAGAGTAACAGCAATGTATAGGATGATCAACTACAAAAGACTTTAAAAATGGAGATTTGAACCCCGGACTTCAATTCCCAGAAGTCCTTGGTAGCTCCCAGAGTTCCCTGTAATCCCACTGAAATCCCCACCTGGGTGAGATCAAAATTTTTATGTAAACTGGCTGTAAAGCTTACTGAGGTTTCTTCCTGTACTTGGAGATTGCAAGGATGTAGTAAATGAAATTGAGTGGGCCTTTCGACCCTCCTAGGCCCGTGCTTTCTTATTTTGTATTTTCTTTATTTCTTAATCTTTAATAAACCTCATAAAATATAATACTTTTAGCAGAGAAACTAACAATTTAATCTTAACAAGCCTTAGCTACTCTCAGAAATATAACGATTCAGTAGAATTCTGAAGAACTAATGATAAAGAATGCTATCCATCTCCAGAGAAAACTGTTGGAGTTGAATGCAGGTCGAAGCATACTATTTTTCATTTTTGTTTATTTGTGTTTTTATTTTGGGGTTTCAGTTTCATATGAGTGTTTTCTTACAACAAAGTCCAATTTGGAAGAAAGTTTTGCATAACAATACATGTGTAACCTAGATCAAAATGTGTACCATCTCTGGAAGACAGAGGGAAAGGAAAAATGGAGATAATTTGGATCTTGTAACTTTGGAACATGTATGTTGAAAAAATGTTATTATGTGTGATTGGGAAAGTAAAAAAATTAGAAAAGAAATGATCTTCATGCACTGTTACAGAATGATGTAAGCAGAGCCAATAAAACAATATATTTTTTAAATGGAGCTAAGGTGGTATATTAGTTAAGAAGCTAACAGATGTGTCTAATATTAAACTTTGAAGATATATCAGGATATTTTAATTCTAGCCACCACCATGCTACTATTTAGCTGTGAGACTTCAAACAAGTCATTTTATATCTCTATAGTAGGAGTTTTTAACCGAAAGTCTCAAAATAAGGATTTTCTCAAGGAGCTCACAGTTTAATGGGAGAAAGAACATGCAAATGACTATGCAAATAAGATATATATCCCACTTAATGGAGAGACTTCTTTTTTTAATTGAAAATTTTTATTTAATTAATTAATTTAGAATATTTTCCCATGGTTATATGATTCATGTTCTTTCCCTCCCCTCCTACCACCCCCCCCCCATTGCCAAGGAGCAATGCCACTGGAGTTTTACATGTGTCATTGATTCAGACCTATTTCCATATTATTAATATTTGCTTTAGGGTGATCACTTAGGGTCTACATCCCCAATCATATCCCTATCAACCCATGTGATCAAGCAATTGTTTTTCTTCTGTGTCTCTACTCCCACAGTTCTTTCTCTGGATGTAGATAGTGTTCTTTCTTATAAGTCCCTCAGAATTGTTCTGGATCATTGCTGCTAGGAGAGAAGTCCACTACATTCAATTATGCCATAGTATATATGTAAGGTTCTCCTAGTTCTGCTCCTCTCATTCTGTATCAATTTCTGGAGGTCTTTTCATTTTACATGGAATTCCTCCAGTTCATTATACCCTTCTGCACGATAGTATTCCATCACCAACAGATACCACAATTTGTTCTGCTATTCCCCAGTCAAAAGGCATCCCCTCATTTTCCATTTTTTTTTGCCACCACAAAGAGTGCAGCTATAAATATATTTATACGTCTTTTTCCTTATTATCACTTTGTGGTATAAACCCAGAAATGGTATGGCTGGATCAAAAGGCAGACAGTCTTTTAAAGCCCTTTGGGCATAGTAATGGGGATATTTCTAAAGAAGATAGGACTTTTAACTGAAACTTGAAAGAAGCCAGGACAGTGAAAAGATGGAAATGGAAGAGAGAAATGCAGGCCTCAAGAATTTTTAGTACAAATGTTATGATTAGGGGGATGGATATCTTGTTCAAAGAACATCAAGGAGGTCAATATCTCTGAATCATAGAGTATGTGAGGAACAGTAAGGTGTAAGATGACTGGAATGCTGTAAGGAGCCAGATTGCAAAAGACTTTATAAACCAGAGTGTCTTATGATCCTATAGGTAATAGGGAGCCATTGGAGTTTATTGAATAGAGGATTAAAATAATGAGAGTTCAACTTTAGGAAAACTGGTTTGGTGGTTGAGTGGAGGATGGATTGGAATAGAAATGCTGACAATTTAAGGCATAAAGACCAACTAGAAGGCTATTGCGATGGCCCAAGTGTGAGGTGATGATGGCCTGTGCCAGGGTGGTAGCAGCATCAGAGGGAAAATAGGCCACATGTATGAGAGATGAATGTTATCAAAGTAGAAATGACAAGAGTTAAAAGATTAGATATGAGGAGGGAGAGAGAATGAAGAGTTGAGAATGATATTTAGGTTTTGAGTCTGAGCAATTAAGATAATTTGTTGACAGTAATAGAAGAGTTAGGAAGAAGGGTATTGGGGAAAAATAATGTTAAGTTTTTGATGTGTTGAGTTTAAGATATCTCTGACACATCCAATAGATATGTTCAATGTTCAACCTGCTGATGATTAAAATGGGAGATTAGAAGAGAAGTTAAAATTAATTTGTTTGGCATTAATTGAAGCATTGAATATTTCTAATATATTATATGTATTGTAATATGTAATGTAATATATTATATGTAGAAACTTTGCATGGATGGAAGTCACAGAAATGGTTATAGGTACATAAAATTGTAAGGGACTTTTGTAGGAGGGGTAGGAAACTTTCACCTGAGAAGCCAAAGTATCCAAATTGATTAGTCTCACAATGCCCTAATGTGATCCAAAAAGGAGCAAACGTTCAGAGGGATTCATTGACTCATGTACTGGCACACAACTCTTTACCTTTGCTAACATGTTTACAGAGATGACCTGTTAGGCAACCTTCTAGCTTATCATCTACCTCCATTTCCAATCTACCTCACCAACCGCATGTTATTAGTTTTCAACACCACCCCAGGCTATTCAACTTCTATGGTCTTGAACTCTTAAGATTCCAAATACAATAAAAATATACTGATTTTCTACATCTTCTACTCATCTACTCTCCCAAACTCAATCTTTAGCCTTATTATGAACTCTGTTCCCTCAAGTATTCTCAATTTAACTCCTCTGTTTTGGCCTCTCCTTCACTTCATAATCTTAACCCTATAATTAATTTAACAAGACAATGTCCTCCACTAATGTATTTCTTGTCCTTTTATCCTTCCATATCCTGCCAATCCTTATCCCCATCACCATCTTTTTTTGCTTCTATTCCTGCATTAGTGAATGTTTCTGGAAGAAGTCACATAATCATGCCACCTGGGTCCACTATAAATTCATGTTAATTAGCATTAACCACATGCTCTCATTGGTAAAAGAAAGTAGTCTTTTCATTTGTTTCTAGTCAATTCGATATCATACTTCTTAGAACTGGTATTCCAAGACATAAATAGGTCATGTAAGGATAAACATGGGGTGGGAACTGCATCCAATGGAATCATCATTCAATTTTGTTTTTTTCTAGGTACATATTCCTCTTTTATCCTTCTGAGGGAAGGGACTCAATCCAACCAAAAGTTTATGTAGGATTGATGTTACAGTATCAGTCCTCAGGATACACTCAGTTGATGTTCATTGAATAGCGCTGAAATGTTACAATGTGGTAGAAAGATTGCGAAACTGAGAAGTTTGAATTCTTTAAATAACTCTGTTGTTAACCAAGGCAGTGGAGGGGAGGGAAATGCCTTCTCATTTTGTATAGGGATATGTGTCAAATGGTGCTTTCCATGGTCCATGTGTAAGAGGTAGTGAAGTGGAAAGGTTGGTTCCTTAAGTGTGTGTTTCACCAATACTGACCTCTCTGGATTCTGTCCATTTTTTAATTGATAATTAGAGACTTCGATTTTAAGCCAACTGGCAAATATTTATTTGATGAAGGTTTTCTATTCATTAGCAAAATGAGAAAAAATGATTCCGTAATAGCTCATAACTGCCCCATTAAACAGCATTAGCTATCCATTTGAGAGCTAATAATGTAAAACACAATTTTCAGACCACCAGATGTTGATGAATAAATTGGTGCTATGTCTGTGGCAATAAAGCAATAAACAGGTCAGAGGTCAATGAGCTCCACCAGAAAGAAGCAAGACACCAGGGGACAGAGAATCAACAAGCTGATTGATTCTTGTAGGGGGACCATGCAATATTTTATTCAGAGCACACCACATACAGAGAAACCACTTCCTTCACACCAAAACCTCATTTGAGTTTTGGAGTGGAATGATTATTATGCTTTTTAGCAATTTTCTTCAACAGGAATAAGCAGGACATTGCTTCTTTGCAAAGTTAGCATTTTTCTCTCAATGTGGGGTTAGGGTTAGGGTTAACATTCATTGGGGAAATGACCTTTCATTGAAACTGACTCTTTGGCTATTCATTCTAACCTGCCAGAAATTCACTTTAATTTAACACCTTTTTATTAGTTTGATTCACTCGAGAACTTATGGAGTACCTATCATATGCATTATGTCTCTCACATGAGATGTGTTTGATAAAGGTATAGAAGAAATCTTTTGGGAAGGATGAAAAGCTATATGAAACCTGCCCTGACTATTTATCTTTTATGTATATGTGATATGTCCTCAAATGGACTATTACTTTGAAGTGAAATTAAATTCAAGTGAAATTATTTTTTTTAGTCTCTCATGCTTAAATACATAAAGAATTTTGTCAGATTTAGAAGAACATGAGCTATTCCCCAATTGATAAATGGTCAAAAGATATTTTTGACCATTTACATATATATATATATATATGCTCTAAATCATTATTGATTAGAGAGAGACAAATCAAAATAATTCAGATATCTCATGTCTATCAGGTTGGCTAACATGATAAATTGGCAAAATGACAACTGTTGGAGAATATATGGGAAAATGGGGACATTAATACATTGTTATTGAAATTGTGGACTGTTCTGACCATTTTGTAGAACAAACTGTAATTATGCCCAGTTATAACATTTTATATAACTATTAACTAAGCAAAATCACTATTAGGCTTATTTCCTAAGGGGATCAGCAAAAAAGGAAAACAAATTTAAATATCTTAAAATATTTATAGCAGTTCTCTTTGGTAAAGAATGGGAAGTAAAGAATGGGAAGCTAAGGAGATGCCCATCAACTGAGGAATAGCTAAACAAGTTGCAGCATATGATTGTGGTGAAATGCCACTGCACTGTAAGAAGTGATGATCAAGTTAATTTTTTAAAAGTAAAAAGATCTACATGAAATTATGAAGTGCAATGAACAGCACCAGGAAAATATTATATACAGAAAATTTTTAACAGAAATATTGTTTGGAGAATGACATGTATTTCTGCCTCTAGAGAAACAAATGATAAATAGAAATAAGCAAGATATCATTGTGTGTGCGTGTGTGTTTTATCAAATAATGGTCACAGTACTTAGATACTTAGTGCAGAGGGAAGGAGGGGAGGAAGTTAACTGTAAATGTAACAAATAAATTAATTCAAAACAAAAAAAAGTAAAAATATGCTGTGAAGAGATCAAAGATAGGAGGAAAGACTCTACCTGTATAAAAATATTAATAGCAGTTTTTGTGGAGGCAAAGAAATAGAAGCTGAAGGGATGTCCAACAATTGGGGAAAAACTGAAGAGTTATAGCGTATGATTATTTTGGAATCACAATGATCGTGCCATAAGAAACAATGAACAGATGATCACAAAAAACCCTACAAAGACTTATATGAAATGATGCACATTGAAGTGAACAAAACCAGGATAATATTGTACATAATAACAACAATAACATATGATGATCAGTTGTGAATGACTTAACTATTATCCACAGTGCAAAGATATAAAAGAGATTCAAGGAATTCATGATGAAAAAGACAACCCTCCACCACAAAAGGAACTGATAGAATTTGAATACAGATTGAAACATACTATTCTTCAATTTATTTCTTCATGAGTTTTTCTCTAGACATGTGTTTGTATACATACATGCATATATACAAACATATATATGTATTTTGCATGTAAATGAATACATTTATATACACACATGCTATATCAACATTTTAATATATTTTAATTTATATATATATATATATATATACATGTAAAAATAAGATGCCAGGAGACTCCTCTGGGTAAAGATCTGGGTAAAGATTTATTGTTATGGTGAAATCACAGGGTCAGAGGTATGCAGGTTTCCCCTCAATTCAAAACTTAGACTGATTTGCAAAGCACACATAGTTTCATGTCTATCTCCCCCCTCCCCAAATAAAAGTCTCATAGACCATTTCCTCCTGGTTTCTATGGCCCTTGGATAGCCTTTTGTTCTCTATTACTTTCTACATGAGCTAGTTTGCCTAGAGTACATTGTAAAATGTATTAACACATTTCTGATTAACATAGTAACTTAATATGGTAACACATACACATACACACACAAATTTTAACTCAGGTATTATCCAGGGAATACACTCTTAATCTAGTTACATACACAGATTAGTTGGTTCCAGAATTAAACAGAGTGAAAATAGACTGCATCACCATTGGAAAATTGAAAAGCTATTTTGCTGAGTCAAACTTCTTCTTGAAATTAACATTCATCTTTTTAATAACAATATTATCCTGGTATGTTGTCTGGCTTCCAGGCATGAAGCACTAGAGTCTCTAAAGAATGAACGTTGAACACCTCTCAAAGGGAAGTAGAGGACCTGAACAAGCTACCTCATATTACAAAGAATTATATAGTAAGTCAATAATCATTTATTAAGCACTTTCTATAAGCCAGGCACTTTGCTAAATCCGGGGGATTCAAAGAAAGGAAAAAGACATTCCCTGCCCTTGATGAGCTCACAATCTGATTGGAGAGATTATATACAAACAATTATGTACAAATGAGCTACTTCTAGGAAAATATATTTGCAGGCTACTATACTTACAAACACTCTACTATTAATATATTGAAAGAATGCTACACTTATAAAATGAATAGGAAATAATGAACAGAAAAAAACCCCACTAGCTTTAAGGATTAGAAAAGAAGGTGAGATTTTAGCTGGGAATAGAAGGAAGCAGTGGCATACTTGAACCCATCAAAGAATTATAAGATTGAATTTTATCAAACAATCCACCAATAAATAATTTGTTCTTCATCCACTAAATACCAGGCACTGAGTCAGGTGCTGGAGTTGAAAATATATAAATAAAACAGTACTTGTCTTCAAGGAGGTTACATTATGGGGAAAGGAAATCAATCAATGTGCACACACAGAGATACCAAATATATAGAAATGAAAAACAAGACAATTTCAGGTGGGAATGCACTACCAGCTGAGTGGACCAGGAAACACTTTATCAAGGAGGTAGGACTTGGGCTGAACTTTGCAGAAAGTTAGGAATTCTAAGAAATGGAGGCGAATAGGGAATGAATTCTAAGTAGAAGGTCCTCATAATACAAAGTCATGGGGATGGGAAATGGATTGTGGTATGTAACAGACAGGAAAAAGACAAAAGAATTTGGCTAGAATTCGAAGCCTATTTACTCCAGTTGGTGCTGTTCAGAAAGTGTAGAGGGAGTCCTTAAGCAACTTTGATGAACCCTTTGTGGGGAACCTATGGAAAAACAAAGACTAGTCACATGGGGAAGTCAGCACATGAGCAATTGACACTCCCAAATTGGAAAGAATATTAAAATTCAATGACATCGCAGATCCACTGGAGCATTGAAGCTTTATGTTTACTGAATTGTTTGTTCACTGAATGTATCCTACGAGGAGAATGTAAGACACCTGATGGTACAGAATGATTTTACTTTTGCCTTTGCAGATAACCCACTACCTATTAGCGTGGTGCCTCTTTGTATATGGTAAGCACTGAAAACATGCGTGTTGAATTGAATTGAATGGAAAATGTCCAATAGATTTGCTTTCCAAAGAAAAGAAACTAGATTTGGCACCATGAGGGTTGGATTAGAAGACCCTCAAAGTTTCTTCCAGTTTTATAAATACAGGATTTGATTTCTGCCAACTGTTTAACATGGCTTTGACATTTCATTGGTTGTTAGTGAGAAAAGGAGAGCTATGTCAATGTATTTTCAGTCATTTGGGTCTGCTGGGGTATACCAATAGAAAAATGGTTTTAAAAATTATATATTTTTGGGGGGCAGCTGGGTGGCTCAGTGGATTAAAAGTCAGGCCCAGAGATAAGAGGTTCTGAGTTCAAAGGTGACCTTAGAAACTTCCTAGCTGTGTGATCCTGGGCAGATCACTTAACCCCCATTACCTAGCCTTTATCACTCTTACCAGGTGGAAGGTAAGGTTTTATTTTAATTATATGTTTTTAAAATAAAGAAGAGTAGAATAAGACTTGGACATATTCCTAGTTGACTGGATTCAGACTGGGAATCTAGGTGAAGGCCAGTGTTTCAAGGCCTCCTGCTTTTCTAAATCATTTCTAAGCTTCTGAGCATTCATCTTAATCCAGTCCTTCCTACCTCCTAGTACTAATTCTAAATGGAGGCTTTGTTCTGCAATGGATGTGTGACACTAGGAATAAAGACTTCACCAGGAGGAAATACATATTTGTCACCACCTGTCCCACCCATAATACTCAATCAAAACCCAGGCTCTCAGACTTCCAATCATCCTTTAAAATGTACATGGTAGGCAGAAGTAAGGTGATAGATATCCGCTATAATCATGATTTTTATGTCCTTGATCAGTTCAGATATTCTCAGCATTTGATTTTTTAAAAATATAGTACATCTTACCTATTAGCTGGAATAATTATTTTTTCTCTTTGTTTATGTGATGATGTCTGTCATTTAAGTATAAAAAGATCCTTTTTTTATCTTTATTATCTATTTGTGGTCAGAATTTATGTGATTTTTTTGGTCCTAAATCTGCATTCCTCTTGGATTTTTGGAAATTCACAATGGAAACTTCCCCATGGGAAGTGTTTTGTTATTACATGAGTAGTTCTCAATAGGACTTAGAACTGGAAGGGAAGAAAGGAGTATTGACCCACTCCCCTTTATTGCTCAGACTCTAATTGAATGTAATAACTTGTCCATTTCTACAGTGTGGCTATATCTTCATTTCAGTTTTACTGTGTTTTTCTGAACAGACCATAGGTCTGCTGCCTAGACCCTAAAGGAGGCACACTAAGGCCATTGTACTTGAACAGAGTATGTGAGGATTTAGATGAAGTAGTTTTCTATTACCTGTGATCACAGTCTAAACTAGAAAGTTAACTATTTCTCACTAGCAGTAGTTAATTTCTTTTATTCTTTCTTTTACCTTTCCTCTTCTCTGGGCTGACCAGATTTCTTCTATCTGCCTGGCTAATATACTCTCCAGACATCCAAACACTGCCTTCTGAATTACTGAAATACTCTAAAAGCCCCTATTCTTCCTCATTTTGAGACCTTTAGGACTTTGTAGTTTTTCCATCTTCCCTGCAGCTGAATTCTCTCATATATATTGCCTACTCCAGTTAACATGTGAGCTCCTTGACACCAGGGATGGTCCCATTTTCTCATATTTATATCCTTAGAGCTTAGCATAGTACATAGCACATAAGCCATTCTTTTCAGGTTTTTTTTTCCCATTAACTGATTTGTTCACTAGTGAGAGAACATAACAAATAGGATGGCAGGTCATTGACACTTGGATCATAATGACCTTGACTGTTTTCACTTGACCTTGACAATATAGGTTCTAATTTTCCCAGACACAGACCTTACCCCCTTTTAGGGTCACTTTATATATTTTCTCTCATTGGAATGGGAGCATCTGGAGGGCAGGGACTAATTTGTATCTCCCTTGCTTAGCAATGTTGTCTGACACATAATAAGTGCTTAATAATTATCTATCATCTATCCATTTTAGTTATATATTTGAAACAGGACACCTGACAAGACACTTTAGAGGCTGAAATTATTTAATTTAGTATGAATAGTCATCAAAACAATTGCCATTTAAAAACTTGAGAGCAGAAATTGCTTAGGAAAGAACTCCCTTTTTGACAAAAATTACTGTGAAAACTGGGAACAATTTGACAGAAATTATGTTTAGAACAACTTCACACACACACACACACACACACACACACACACACACACACATGAAAAGGACACATTTTATAGTATTTGCCACAAAATAATGTTTCTAACTGTTGTTGAGTCACTTCAATCACACCCAAGTCTTTGTGCTCCATTTGTATTTTTTTCTTTTCTGTTTTTTTTTTCAATGCTTACCTTCCATCTTAGAATCAATACTATGTATTAGTTCTAAGGCAGAAGAGCAGTAAAGGCTAGCCAGTGGGGGTTAAGTGATTTGTCCAGGGTCACACAGGTAATAAGTATCTGAGACCAGATTTGATACCAGCATCTCCTGTCTCCAAGCCTGACTCTCAGACCACTGAGTCACCTAGCTGCCTCCATTTGGGGTTTTCTTGACAAAGATACTAGATTAGTTGGTCATTTCTTTTTCCAGATCATGTTATGATTATTAATATTTATACTAAGGAAAAAAAAGAAAAAGAAAACTAGATCAGGGACCTTTCAAAGCTACCATAAGAAAGTGAATTCTTACTTAAACAATAGGTATTATTAAACAATGGGGATCAGAAAAGATTAAATATATAATTTCAATTACATTAAATAGAAAAGCTTTAAACAAAAACTTGATGTATCTATTAAAAGAAAGGAAGGAGGGAATTCAGAAAAATACATTAAATAGCTCTATTTAAATTCAGATATCAATATATGAGAATTAACAAAGTTACACTAAGTTAATAGCCATTCCCCAATAGATGAGTAGTTAAAAGATATGAACAGTCTTTAAGAGAACAATTGAAACTATTAACAATAAACAGAAGGAATGCTCTAAATAGATAATAATGAAATAAGTTCAAAATAAAACATCTTTAAAATCTCCCTTACAATTGGTAGAGATGACTTAAAATGGAAATAATCGATATTATAGTAGTTATAGATAGACACACTAGTTACTAATATGATGAGTGCATATGTGTATTAATGCAACCATTTTAGAACACGAATTAGCATTAGGGGAAGAAATTTACTAAAATACCCATAAATTCTGACAAATATATCTCTGTGCTAAGTACATGCATCAGTGGAGTTAGTCAAAAAAGAGTAAGTCCCCATATACACCAAAATACTTAGATCAGTATTTTTTTGTAATAGGGAAGAACTAGAAACAAAGAAGATATTCATTGATTGGAGAATAACTTTAAAAAAGTGATAGAAGAATATAATGGAATATTACCTAACTAGTAAGAATAATGATCTAGAAAAACACAGAGAGAAAACATGTATGAATTCATGTAAAGTGAAGTAAGTACATACAAACACAAAATACATCAAGAGAAACTTCAACAATGTAAATGGATAGTGCAACAATAACTAAAGAATTGAAACAGAATTCTGTAAAAATCATTTGTTCCTAAGGAATAGATATTTGAATACAATTCACACTCTCTTCCTTGAAGAAGTGGGGAACTAGGGATATGGAATACTGAAATGGTCTCACTTGATTGACATGCTGGCCAATTAGGTTGAATTTTTTTTAATTGGGAAAAAATCCAGGGATGTGTTTTTGGGAGTGAAGGAGGGAAGAACATTTTAGGAAATGTTGAGGGTGTAATATCAAAATATCTATATTATTTAAGACAAGTGAAAGTAAACAGTGGCAAAAATATTCAATTTTATTTATGTTCAATATATTTTTTAAATGTAGCTACTATCTGAATTTATAGAAAAATAACCACTTAAAGATCCCACTTGAAAATCTCAAAATAGGAGAGACACAAGACCTTATGAAGCAGATCATTACCTTTTGAACAACACTAATTGCTAACAAAATTTTCATAACATTGTCTTAAGTTGCTTCACTGTAACTTTTAATCACTGTTCCTGATTCTCTCCTTTGAGGTGGAGTTGTGTAAATGATGGAAGGGAGAAGAACAATTTAAATTCCCCTTCTATGAGATGGTCCAAGTCTTCTTTCCTCTAGTTGAACTATTCTGGTGTATTTTAGCATTTCTCAAATGGTATGGATGTAAGTTCCACTTGACCTCCTCTGGATACTTTCCAGCTTATCAATGTCCTTCTAAACTTTAGTTTAGATATGAAACAATATATGAATCCAGTATACAAAGTGAGATCTAATAAGGGCAGAGCAGAATGGAACTGTTACTTTCCTATTTCTAGAAGCTGTGTCCCACTTAATACAATCCAAGATTGTATTAGCTATTTTAAATACCACATAACAGATCTGCTTCACAATATAGTCTATAAAAATACCCTAGATTTTTTCCTTTCAGATCTGCTACTGTCTCCTTATTTAATTCTTATGAAGATCTTCTTTTATTGAAGAGTAAGAATCAATATTTATCCTTATTGGATTTTATATTATTAGATTCAGCCCAATATTCTACCTGGTAAAGATCCTTTTGGAATTTCCCTCTGTCATTCATTGTGCTAACTATTCCTTCCAGCTTTGTGACTTCTGGAAATTTGATAAACAAACTGTGTAGACTTCATCCAAGTTATTGATGGACTATTATAGAGCAAAGATTACCTGGAATTTTTCCCTGGAAACCACCTTCCATTTCAACATTGCAACTTTTGGAGTCTATCCAACTAATAGGTTTTTAATTAATCCAATTGCATTATCTTCTCATTCTTATCTCTCTGGTCTCCTCAGGAATAGCATATGATATTTTATTGAAAGCTTCATTAAAATCTAGGGAGACCAGAGTCATAGCATCCCCCTTAACTATAGGGTTAGCAATCCTATCAAAAAAAGGAAATGAGGTTAGTCTGCCATGACCTGTTGTTAATGAAACCATGCTGGCTTATTGTAATTACTACTGCTCTTCTAAATGTTTCCAAGCCATCTCTTTAATGACCCATTCCAGAATTTAAATAGGATTCAAAGTCAAGATCACTGGTGTATAATCTTGGGACTCTTCTATGTCTTGAAATTCAGAATATTTGTTCTCTTTCAGTCTTATAGAACTTCTATTTTCCATTATCTTTCAAATATTACTGACAATGACTCAGTAAATCACATATGCTGGTACTTTCAAAATCTAAGCATATATTTCAATTGGGTCAGGCTATTTAGACTGATTAAAGCTAGCTATATAATGTCTTACTAACTCCGTTGTATCAGTTATCAATTTTGTTATTTATTTTTATTTTGTTTTGTTGGTGTTGTTGTAGCTCTTTCCATTTACATTGTTGAAGTTTGTCATTACATGTATTTCATTTGGTTGCACTTAATTCACTTTGCAGCAGTTCATATTAGTATTTCCATGCTTCTCTATATTCTTCCAGCTCAGCATTTCTGATACTTCAGTAATATTTCATTATATACGTGTATCATATTTTTGTCGTTCTCCAATCAAGGAATACCCTCTTTGTTTCTAGTTCTTTGCTACCTTTCTTTCTATGCCTGACCTCACTGATGCATGCATTTAGCATTATAGTAACTTTTTCAAAGAGTGTGAGTATTTTAGTAACTGGGAGATTCTGGTCTCATGCCCAAGGCAGGAAAAACAAACAGATATAAATTTCTTATTATTGAGCCTCCAGTTTCAAGATCCAGAAGGGATCTTGAAGGTTATTTATTTCAACCCACAACTAAAAAAGAACTGATAATCCAAGAGACATTGTGTGGTTGTCCAACTTTTGGCTCAGTGGTCTCCAGAGAGGGGAAGCTCACTTTAGCAATCCATCCCATTTGTTGAGTGACTCTTTTTGTTAGGTTTTTACTTTTGATAACTTTGAATTTGCTTGCTTGCAATTTTAACCTATTAGTCCTGGTCCTGCTTTGGGGGGCCAAGTAGACTGGTCTAATCTTTCTTCTTTGAACACCAATTCAAATATCACAACACAGATATCATGTTGCCCCCTCCTTATGTCTTCATTTTTTCTAAGTGAAATATTCATTCTTTCTTCAGCTGATAAACTCAAGAAGCTTCATCATTGTAGGGACCTACTGTGGTCCTCTACAATTTATCAGTGTTCATCCCAAGACATTGGAACCCAAGCTGAACAGATATCTCCAAATGTGATCCAACCATAACAGAATATAGTGTGACTTTTATTACCCTAGACCTGGATTCTATGCATCTTTCAATGCATTCAAGGCTTGTATTAGTTTTCTTGGATCACATGTCATGCTGTTGAATTATATTAAGCTTACAGTTCATTGAAACCCACAGATATTTTTCAGATGAATTACTATTTAGCCATGTTTTCCTAATCATGTACTTATGAAGTTAATTTTTTAACCTGAATGTAAGACTTTCCATTTCTTATTAGATTTGACCAAATGTTTTGGCCTGTCATCTAATTTTCTGAATACGGGCTGTTATTCCAGGTGTTAAGTCTTACTTCCAGCTTTCTGTCATTTGTAATTTTTAAAAATATATACCATTTATACCTTTAGCCAATTCATTAATAAAAATTTTAAGTCATAGGGCCAAGCTCATATCCCTGTATTAGTCCACTGGTGACCTTCCAACTAGACATCAGACAGTAAATTACAACCCTTTAGATCCAGCTATTTGGCCAGTTCTGATTCTAGCAAATTATACTATCATCCTCTAACCCATAAAGCTCCGTATTTTCCCTAAAAATGGTGTAAGAACTTCTAAGTGCTTTACTACAAAGCACTTAGCATTATATATAGTATTTCCCTCATTGCTAATATAGTTTACTGCCAAGAAATGAAAAAAAAATCAAAATAGAACAGGAAATTATTCTGGCAGGATCTATTTTTAAATTATATACTTATATCATAAAGATATGACATATAAATACACATGAATATGATATCTATGTATATGTAATGCATACACATATATACATAAACATTTAATATAGCTATAGCTAAATATATATATAGATAGATTATAGATATAGATAAACAGAAATGCCTATAGATATAGATATTATAGTGAATAAAGCCCTGGAAAGAAAGTCCATGTTAAAACTTAGCCTTAGATATTGAATATCTGTGTGAACAAATCATTTAACTTCTCTTAGGCCCCTTTTGTTATATATAAAATGGTAGAGATCTAACTCCCAGGGTTGTTGTGAGGATAAATTAAATAATATTAGTAAATCCCTATATAACTGATTAATATGTATATATCTTAATCATCAAAAAGTCAGTTTATAAATAACAAGGAGGATTGTATAATGAATGAACTTTTATTACAGAATAGATTGTACAGCCAAAGAGATAAAAACTACTTTACTTTTGTCTCCTGAATCTTTTTTCCCTCTTGTGTATATGTTAAATGTTTTATCAATACCTTTAAAAATAATTTATATTACCACTGACTAATTTACCCCCCCCACCATCCCTCTAAACAAAAACATTCCCTTTTTAATAAGTACATAAGATTCTTGCTTTTACTGATTTATATTTACATGCTGTTCAGTATACTTTTTGCCTCCCTCCTTCTCCCCTAGTACATGAATGTTTTTATGTTAGCTTATATTTTAAAACATAGAATACTATTCATCACATCTATTAAAGCCACCACCACTTTTGACTATTCTATTGATTTTGAATAAGAAATATCCTTTCAGGAACACATTCTAGCCATAGGCTTCATCCCACTAAGTTCCTTTGATATATAAAAAGTCAGATTTGTCTTTCTGAGTGGAGTTTTCTAGTTTATCTTGCTTAGACTCCATATTTTGAGCTTTTGTTTATAAATATATAAAGTCATATGCTATATTACAGATCTCTTTCTTGGATTTTTGTTTCCTTTGAACTCTTGGATATCTCTATTATTCTTTTTTAATTTTTTTTCTGACATTTTATCTAATTCCTTATTTGAATGGTTTTACTGCATAGGAGTAATTTTCTTTCATTTTCTTCTTTTTTAATTTAAAGTGCCTGTGGTTAGATTTTTAAGGGTCTAGAAAAAAAATAATCTTGCCAGACCTTATTAAGTGGACTCCATCCTTGGCCAAAAGTTTGCTATATATTATATAATATATGTATTATATTTTAGCCATTGTCTAGGAATTCAAATCCTATTCTCAGATAATACTTTATCCAGTTTTCCAAATCTGCCTTTCTCTTTGAAAGCCCTCACTTAAATTGACAGCAGTTGAAAAAACATCATCTGTACCCATAAGGTCTTGGGTCTCTTGCCCAAGGCATTTTAGGGATTAGCAATTCTTTCTATATTCCTTCTGGTAGCATCATTTGGGTACTACCAAAAATATGAGCAAAATTCTCCCAGTTATTTCATCTTTCCATTTAAGTCTTTTTAAAATATGAATATTTCTTCAGAAATTTATTTTAAAATGACCTTGTATTTCTATTTTCAATTCCTACATGAAAAACGACATTGATAAAGGAGAACATGATTCTGATGACATCTCAGTTCAGTTGGAATTCCTTTGGTGCCCTGTGACAAATGGTGGAGGAGTTTGAAAGCCTGAAAACAAGGACACCAATCCTTTGACTTCTACTCTTGTCATCTTTCATCCTCTATTTAGTAAAGTGCAAAACAAGCATTTTAGGTAAAGAAATAGTTCTCAGTTGGGACACATAATTTAAAATAACTGTGAAGCCCTTACCTCTCTGTGTAGGATTTTGAATAGAAATTAATTTCTGTAGAGTCAAGATCACACTACTTTGTCTTTTAGAGTACACCCTTACAGATTTCTTCACACCATTCTCTAGCTCCCTGAGCAGTCCATTTATTCAGCCCTGTCAGTGCCAATCTGTCAGTCAGTGCTATTGTTGAAAAGGCAATTCAGTCAAAGCTTTTTCTCAGTACTGCCACAATCTGTAATTCTTAGACTTAGATTTGAGTTTGGACTCTTGTGTAACTCATATTATTTCTGCTATTAACAAAATTATTATAAAGAAAAAAAGAAGTCCTTGTGATCACAGAATAGCAGAACAACAAGTGATTTTGAAAGATCAATTATTCTTTCTTTGAGACTAAAGAACTGGTATGTTGTCCATCGAGTTCTGGATTTGGAGTCAAGGACACCTGGATTTAATTTTCAGTTTAGCTACTTATGTAGCATCTGTCTTACCTTACATCTTATAGTTCTCTATCACTAAGTTCCCTCCTGTGTAAAATAAGATATCTGGATTAGATAGCTCTAAGATTGCTTCCAATTCTATATCTATTATCTTATGATAATGAGAGACTTTGCACACCATCTCTATTTTGACCAATGTTTCAACTATGTCACTATTGAAGAATTAGAAAATGTTCTCTACTTTGGTTGAAAATGCTACATCCTTCATATAAATCTATTTCCTTCATGGACATAAAAGAGACAAATGCTAATAAATAACAACATATCCTCAATACAGAAAAACATAGTGTGTTTCTTTTCTATATTACTTTTTCTTAAGTTGTTGGAACTTTTTTTTTCATTGTCCTTGAGAAACTTTTATTCTTTTTTTAATTTGAATTAGTTTATTTAGTCAATTTAGAACATTATTGCTTGGTTACAATAATCACATTATTTCCCTCCCTACCATCCACCCAACCTTCCCTCAGCCAATGCTACGCAATTTCATTGGGTATTACTTGTGTCATTGATCAGAACTTATTTCCATGTTGTTAATGTTTGCACTAGGATGTTCATTTAGAGGTTACATCCCCAACCAATATCCCTTCGACCCATGTATTCAAGCAGTTGTTTTTCTTTGATGTTTTTACTCCCACAGTGTTTCCTATGAATGTGTATAGTGGTTTTTCTCATAGATTCCTCCAAGTTGTTCAGGATCACTGCATTGACACTAATGGAGAAGTCCATTACATTTGATTGTACCACAGTGTGTCAGTCTCTGTGTACAATGCTTTCCTGGTTCTACTCCTCTCACTCTGCATCAATTCCTGGAGGTTGTTCCAATTCCCATGGAATTCCTTCACTTTATTATTCCTTTGAGCATAATAGTATTCCATCTCCAAACATATACCATAATTTGTTCAGCCATTCCTCAATTGAAGGGCATCCCCTCATTTTCCAATTTTTTGCCATCACAAGGAGCACAGCTATGAATATTTTTGTACATGTCTTTTTCCTTATTATCTCTTTGGGGTACAAACCCAGCAGTGCTATGGCTGGATCAAAGGGCAGACAGTCTTTTATCACCCTTTGGTATTAGTTCCAAATTGTTCTCCAGAATGGTTGGATCAATTCACAACTCCACCAGCAATGAATTAATGTCCCGACCTTGCCACATCCGCTCCAGCATTCATTACTTTCCTTTGCTGTCATGTTAGCCAATCTGCTAGGTATGAGGTGATACCTCAGAGATGTTTTGATTTGCATCTCTCTGATTATAAGAGATGTAGAACACTTTTTCATGTGCTTACTAATAGTTTTGATTTCTTTAACTGAATATTGCCTATTCATGTCCCTTGCCCAATTATCAGTTGGAGAATGGCTTGATTGTTTGTACAACTGGTTTAGCTCTTTATAAATTTGAGTAATCAGATCTTTGTCAGAGATTTTTGTAATGAAGATTGTTTCCCAATTTGTTGCTTCCCTTCTAATTTTGGATGCATTAGTTTTGTTTGTACAAAACCTTTTTAACTTGATGTAATCAAAATTATTTATTTTACATTTTGTGATTTTTTTCTAGCTCTTCCTTGATTTTAAAGACTTTCCTTTCCCAAAGATCTAACAAATATACTATTCTGTGTTAGCCTAATTTACTTATAGTTTCCTTCTTTATATTCAGGTCATTCACTCATTCTGAGTTTATCTTGGTGTAGGGTGTGAGATATTGATCCAAACACAATCTGTCCCATACTGTCTTCCAATTTTCCCAGCAGTTTTTATCAAATATTGGATTTTTGTCCCAAAAGCTGGGATCCTTGGGCTTGTCATAGACTGTCATGCTGCAGTCCTTTACCCCAAGTCCACTGATCCTCCTTTATGTCTCTTAGCTAGTACCAAATAGTTTTGATGACCACTGCTTTATAATATACTTTGAGAATGAGGACTGCAAGTCCTCCTTCCTTTGCATTTTTTTCATGATATCCCTGTTTATCCTTGATCTTTTGTTCTTCCAAATGAATTTTGTTATGATTTTTTTCTAATTCAGTAAAAAAAAGTTTTTTGGCAGTTCAATGGGTATGGCACTAAATAAGTAAATTAATATGGGCAGGATTGTCATTTTTATTATGTTAGCTTGTCCTACCCATGAGCAATAAATGTTTTTCCAATTGTTTAGATCTAGTTTTAATTGTGTGAAGAGTGTTTTGTAGTTGTGTTCAAATAGTTCCTGTGTTTGTCTTGGCAAATAGATTCCTAAGTATTTTATATTGGTGAGGGTGATTTTAAATGGAATTTCTCTTTCTAATTCTTGCTGCTGAAATGGGTTAGAGATATATAGAAATGCTGATTACTTATGCGGGTTAATTTTGTATCCTGCAACTTTGCTAAAGTTGTTGATTATTTTGACTAGATTTTTGGTTGATTCTCTAGAATTCATAGTGAATAACCCTCATGATGACCTGCTGGAGCCTTTTTGCTAATATCCTATTTAAGATTTTTGCATCTATATATCATTCATTAAGGAGAGTGGGCTATAGTTCTCTTTCTCTGTTTTTGACCTGCCTGGCTTTGGGATCAGTACCATATTTGTATCATAAAATGAATTTTTTTGGTAGAACTCCTTCTTTGCTTATTCTGTCAAATAGTTTGTATAATGTTGGGATTTGTTGTTCTTTGAATGTTTGATAGAATTCATTTGTGAATCCATCTGGACCTGGGGATTTTTTGATGGCTTGTTCAATTTCTTTCTTTCTGATATGGAGTAGGTAATTTATTTGCTCCTCTGTTAGTCTAGGCAATTTATATTTTTTAAGTATTCATCTATATCATCTAGATTGCCATGTGTGTTGCCATATAATTGGGCATAATAGTTTTTAATGATTTCCTTAATTTCCTCTTCATTAGAGGTGAGGTCTCCCTTTTCATCTTGGATACTGTCAATTTGGTTTTCTTCTTTCCTTTTTTTTAATGAGAATGACCAGTAGTTTGTCTATTTTATTTGTTTTTTCAAAGTACCAGCTTCTAGTCTTATTTATTAAATCAATAGTTCTTTGACTTGAATTTGGCTATAACATTCCTGGGTATTGTCAGTTGGGGATTAATAAAAGAAGGTGATCTGTGCATTCTTTCAATCTCCACTTTTCCTTCTTGTTCTAGAATATTGGGGCAGTTTTCTTGGATAATTTTCTATAGCATTATGTCCAGGCTTTTTCTTTTGTCATGGTCTTCTGATAGACCAATGATTCTTAAATTGTCTTTCCTCGAACGATTTTCTAAATCTTCTGTTTTGTGAATGAGATGCTTCATATTTTCCTCAATTTTTTCATTATTTTGATTTTGTTTTATAGTGTCTTGCTGCCTTGTGAGGTCACTTAATTCTAGTTGTTGTATTCTGATTCTTAAAGACTGGATTTCATCCCTGGCTTTTTGGTCATCCTTCTCTTTCTGGTCTGATTTTCTTTGGAGGTCATCTTTCATTCTCTTTACCTCATCTCTCATCTTCTTTGCCTCACCTTGCCTCATCTTTCATCTCCTTTGCCTTATTTTCTGGTTGATTTTGGCTTTCAAGATACTATTTTCTGTTTCCAGATGACTTATTTTAATTTTTAAGTTCTTTTCCCAATTGTCTTCAGCCTCACTTAATTGTTTTGAATTGTATTTTGAGTTCTTCCAAAGCCTGTATCCAATTTGCTGCAATTTCTGATTTATTATTTGATGATCCCTCCTCATCTGTTCCATTTTCTCTTTGTCCGTTGCCTGTATATGCCTGTCGACTGTAATTTCTTTTTTCTTTTTCTGTTGTTTGCTCATATTTATCCCTTCTTTACTCCCCATATTTGTCTGTGCTCTTGCTCCTCTCATTTTTTTGGTTTTGGGATTTTCTGACAATCTCCTCTCTTGGAGCTTTGTCAGATCTCTCCGTGCAGTCTGTGGGGAAAGGGTGTTGGAGTTTCAGCTTCCCTGTTCTCTGGAAGCTTTTGATTGGATTAAAGTCCAGCAGTCTATGAGGGAGGGGTGTTGGAACTTGGGATTCCCTAACCTTTGAAGACTTTTGATGGGATTAACTTCAGCTGGGTTGGGCTGGATATGCTCTGAGGCCAAAACCTCAAGGAGCAATATGGAGGGTCTCTGCCACTGGGACCAGGCTGCCTGCTCTGTGCTCCCTCTCCAGGTCCTTCCCCACCTCCTGTGTTCAACGATCTGAGCCTGGCACAGCCTTGCCAGCAAGTTACAGCTTGCAGACCAGCATCTTTGCCCACTCAGAGGTTCCTGCTGCCACTGGAGGCTTAGCATTCTAAGTGGGAGTAGAGGGGTCCTGGGATCTTCCTTCTACCTTCCTCTTAAACCTGAGTGCTCTTGAATTCCAGCTTTTGGTGGGCATACCTTTTGAAGTGAGTCCAGCAGGAGGGTTCCTTGGCTCCGTTTTATTGTTAGGTTTGATTTTCAGTCCCCTCAGAGCATTTATTTTGTAATTGGTAAGGAAGGGTATTCAGAGGTCTGAACTTTTGCTACTTCTATGCTGCCATCTTGACTCTGCCTCCTAGCTATAACTTTCTGAGACATAAGTTCAAATAAAAAGTAATCCATTTCCTCAACAGGCATTTGTCTTAGCTGTGGATCAATTGCAATGAGGAATATATCAAAAGTTAGAAGGAGTGTGGTCCAGGCAAGTACTAGTGGAACTACCCTGTGCTCCATCTTCCCCATAGTCCATTGGAAACAAAGAGATATCTCTCTTCAAGTTGGCCAAACTAAGGTTAAAACTAGGTCATTTTTTGGACTAACTTTATCTTTATCTTTCTGATTCCCAGGATAGGAAGCATGGACCCCCTCACTACCTTTCTGGCACCATAATAACTACTTCAACCCAAATAAATAGTTTGACAGTAAATGCCTTCCTCATTGAATTTCAAAAAACGGTTTGTCTCCCTAGTCCAAAAGTCATTTTTGGGGGGTTATAACTCAGTGAGTTGAACATTCATATCTATGCCAAAGTGCTGTTTATACCCGTTCTGCTTCCTGTAGGGGATAATTCCATGCTGTACTGAAACACAATAAATATTCCTACCGAGCAAGTTGAAGGAATACAAGGAAGAGGTATATTTTCAAGTACTATTTTCTGGTATGAAGACTGAGAATTTGGCCTTTGATAAAGACCCTCTATAGGGAGTTTCATTAACATACCTATTGCTTCTAGAAAGCCATGATCACTTCCCCATTCTTCTCTCATCAAATTGTTTCATAGTCACAAAGCATATTTTGATGAACTGCTCTTTTCTGAGACTATCCTGGGTCATTTCCAATTCCAAATCTAACAAGAGAAGAACAATTTTATGTACAGCTTTTTGGATGGTAATAGTCCTATTTCCATCAACACATTGAGTGCAGGTATCAATCTCATTTTCTTCTTCAACCTTATATGACTATATATATATATGTATGTATATGTATATGTATACACACACTACTGTTATGTCTTTCTTTGGTGGGAGATCACTTAAAATGATTTGAGGAGAATTTATAACAATCATTAGTTACAATGTCTGGGATCTAAAGCACTACATTTAACCTTCTAAGTTTCAGTTCTCTCATCTATAAAATGATGGGCTTAGACCTGTCATTTTCTTAGGTTCCTTCAAGTCCTACTTCTATGACTGTATGGCGGGTCATATAATATCATCATTTCCCACAGAGCAGATATAACTGATAATAATAATGTAAAATCAAAGATTTCAAGCTTCATTTTACAGATGAGAAAATTGAGATGCAGCAAATGTTTTTGACAAAGTCTTTTCCCTCCAGGAGAAAATTGCAGAACTAGAATTTGAACTCAGGTCCTTTATTTCCAGGTCCAGCACAGTTTCCATAATGCCATGTTGACTCTGCCTCTCATCTAAATTTAAACTATTTATGGAACAATTTAAATTTTGAAGTCTTTTTCTCCTTATGAGTTAAGTGGCATTTACAAATGAGATATCTGGGGTTCTGAAATTAACTTGCCCATTGATCCTAGATCTAGTAAATGTCTGAGGTGGAACTTAAACCTACATCTCCTGAATCTACCTTAATTCATGTATCCATTTTTATCAAAATAGACTTTTTTACTATAAAATTCTTCACTTGACTTGTCTTCCTTTTTAAGGGTTTGGGGGACCGGTGGGGAGTTCCAGATATTTTGACCTCACACAAATAGACTGCAGAGCAATAAATGGGGGTTGATGTGGAGGGAAAGGAGGTATGCGTTTCAACAAAGAAAAGAATCACATCAGCAGTATACTGTATGGGTGTGATCTGTGTCCCAGAGAATCCCACATTTCCTTCCCCTTAGAGATAGTAAGGAAAGGCAAGTCATGGCAAAAAGAATTCAATTTCCCTGATAGTGCTGCTGGTGGTGGGATGATAGTTGAAGTAGTTGTGCTATGTACCACCAAATGGCTTGCAAAGAATATTAAAGGGACTATTGTTGCCACGGTAAAGAAATGTACCTCTCCCATCAAGAACCTCTCCCATTTGGGGGCCCCAGGGCACAGTGCCTTTCATCCCATGCTTATAATAACTCTGTTGGGTAGAATTCTCTCTGGAGAATAAGGCCTTTGTTTAGCTAAATGATGCTGTGGTTATTGCTTAAGCATGAAAATGTCACTGAGGAGGATAAGATCAATGCTGTGGTTTTTATTTCTTTTAGAGTATTTTCAAATGTATTTGTAAATGTGAAGTCACATCCCAATTTAACAGCTGGGGCCATCAGCATCATTCTAGTTCTATTTATTCATTGCACTGTTAATTTCAGGTTTTTAAGTTTAATATATTTCATTATTTGAAAAGAAAAAAGAAAGGGAGAAAGAAAAAGGAAAGAGGATATAGGAGTGAAAGAAGAAAAACAAAGAAAGAAAAAGGGGAAGAAAGAGAGAAAGAGAAAGAAAGAAAGAAAGAAAGAAAGAAAGAAAGAAAGAAAGAAAGAAAGAAAGAAAGAAAAGAAAGAAAGAAAGAAAGAAAGAAAGAAAGAAAGAAAGAAAGAAAGAAAGAAAGAGAGAGAGAAAGAAAGAGAGAAAGAGAGAAAGAAAGAGAGAAAGAAAGAGAGAAAGAAAGAAAGAAAGAAAGAAAGAAAGAAAGAAAGAAAGAAAGAAAGAAAGAAAGAAAGAAAGAAAGAAAGAAAGAAAGAAAGAAAGAAAGAAAGAAAGAAAGAAAGAAAGAAAGAAAGAAAGAAAGAAAGAAAGAAAGAAAGGAGGGAGGGAGGGAGGGAGGGAGGGAGGGAGGAAAGAAAGAAAGAAAGAAAGAAAGAAAGAAAGAAAGAAAGAAAGAAAGAAAGAAAGAAAGAAAGAAAGAAAGAAAGAAAGAAAGAAAGAAAGAAAGAAAGAAAGAAAGAAAGAAAAAGAGAGACAGAGAGAGAGACAAAGAGAGAAAGACAGAGAGGGAGACAGAGAGAGAAAGACAGAGTAAGAAAGAGAGAAAGAAAGAAAATCACTATTAGGTATGCTTCAAAAATAAAGCTTAACCAAACAAACTATGGTACTGAAAAATGTGTATTACAAACAGGTCTTTTGATTAGTGGCTCTTGTTTGAGTTAAATTAACTTGATGTTTATTTTTCTTAGCATATTAGAACCATTTTTTAAAACTAGTTATTCATGGAATGTTGAGATTAATTCAAACAAAAGCCACCAATCAAAAGACCTGTTGGTAATACAATTACTTGTCAGTACTGACAAGAGAAGAGAGAGCAAATTTTCTGATTTCAGTCTGAGGCCGGAGATGCAACAGTAGTAAACTATTCTGATTAATCAAATTTCAGCCAGATCACTACTAAAATGTTTAAGTCTTTTCTTTTAGCTATGGCTTTGTGGAATGCCAGAGACCAAACTCTTGTTTCAATAAGGATATCACTTTATAAGCGTGGAGCTACTGGCAAGCTGTATACCAATGTATTATTTTAACTGTTGAAAATACAGATGAACTGATTAAGGATTTCTCTCTAATCTTATGGATGAGGAAGCTGAGGCCAAGAGGAAATGACAGATAAGATTATATAACAATTCAGAAATGAAAATGGAAATCAAAACTCTCTGAGTTCCATAGACCATACCAATTACAGCCCATTAAGAAAGACTAGAAGCATCCACAGATGCTTGTTGGATTAAAGATGCTTGTTTCATAAGAGGCAGGTTTATGTATGTGTTACAGAGACATATGTATAAACATATACCCACATACATGTGCCTATATACACACATGCTTATACGTGCATTCATGTGTGTGTGTCTACCTTTAATGGAAAAAGCATTTTAAGCCAACAAGTTTCCACAGCTGCTTCTAGGTATCTTTAATGAATCTAGTGCATGGTTGACCTGTAAAAAGAGCTTTCCTTGCCAGGGCAGCCCCTCCCAATAGCTGTTCTGTTTGCCCTGGTGAGAACCTTCCTCAGATTTTCCACCAGTATGATTTCTGGATCAATAATTGTGAAGTGATTGAAGTGAAGCATGGTAGATAAAAACCAGTTAAGGTTTCTGCCAGCCCCTCTGAGCATATGGGCTGCAGCTGTAATTAGTGCGGTAATTATTTTGTCCATATTACTTCCACATATGTTCATGAGGATTTTTTTCATATACTATATATGAATTCTATAGTAATACTGTATGCTAAACATTGTGCCAGGGTCTGCAGACACTAGGAGTTGTAGTAGCATCAGCTTTTTATCCTGCTTTTTGAGACTCAGGTAATAGATACGTGTGGCAGAGAAGCACCCATGTAGCAAACGCCATATAACATTAATTCCTTCAAGGATGGCAATGGAGACATGTAGCAGTGCTTAGAACTTTATAGTAGAGAAGAGTGGGATGATCTCTGCCTTGATTTCCCTTTCTCATGAAAGGACTATCTACTTATTCTCTCTATACATAGTACAAAAAATAGGATGTTGGACCTGGAGTCAGAAAAAACAGAATCTGAATTCACCTCAAGCACATGTCAATTGTGAGATCCAGAGCAAGTTACTTAATCTTTGTTTATCTCAACTTCCTCAACTGGAGAGATAATATGACATTTACCTCACAGAGCTGGTGAGAGGGTTAAATCAAATAATATTAGCAAAATGCTTAGCAGAGTACCTGTCACATAGTAGATGCTATATATACATATGTGTATATATATATATATACACACACACATATATATATATATTCTTTCCCCTTCCCTCTTCCTCTCCACAATGCTACAGGGCATATTAAGGATTACTTGTCACTTTTCAGTAAGAAGAATTATTCGATTACATATATTTAGTTAGCATCATTAAATGCAACTGATGTTCATTCTTTTCATTTTCTTTTTTAAAATAAACATGTATTAACTATCTATTGTATGCCAGATATTCTAGACCCTATTCTTGAAAGTTTATATTCTTTTGAGTAGAAAAACCATATACACAGCAATGCCAAAAGGATAAACCTAGTGTGAAGTAAAATGGAGTCAATAGAATCTGATCGAAATTCAATTCAGCCATTTCCTACTACCTGTATGTTCCTGGGTAACATGTTTAACTGTTTATAGCCTCAGTTTTCTCATCAGTAAAATGGGGATCTTATCAGCAACTACTTCCACAACTTATGAGGATCAAGAGGGATGATGCATGTAATTTTTTTTTATTTTTTAAAACAATATTTTATTTGGTCATTTCAAAACATTATTCATTGGAGACAAAGATCATTTTCTTTTCCTCCTCCCCGCCCCCATAGCCAACACACAATTCCACTGGGTTTCACATGTGTTCCTGATTCGAACCCATTTCCATGTTGTTGGAATTTGCATTAGAGTGTTCATTTAGTCTCTTCTCAGACATGTCCCCTCAACCCCTGTAGTCAAGCTGTAGCTTTTCCTCAGTGTTTTTACTCCCACGGTTTGTCCTCTGCTTGTGGATAGTGTTTTTTCTCCTAGATCCCTGCAGATTGTTCAGGGACAAGCATTGACACTAATGGAGAAGTCCATTACCTTCGATTGTACCACAGTGTATCAGGCTCTGTATACAATGTTTTCCTGGTTCTGCTCCTTTCGCTCTGCATCACTTCCTGGAGGTTGTTCCAGTCTCCATGGAATTCCTCCACTTTATTATTCCTTTGAGCACAATAGTATTCCATCATCAACATATACCACAATTTGTTCAGCCATTCCCCAATTGAAGGGCATCCCCTCATTTTCCAATTTTTGGCCACCACAAAGAGCGCAGCTATGACTATTTTTGTACATGTCTTTTTCCTTATTATCTCTTTGGGGTACAAACCCAGCAGTGCTATGGCTGGATCAAAGGGCAGACAGTTTTTTATCGCCCTTTGGGCATAGTTCCAAATTGCCCTCTAGAATGGTTGGATCAATTCACAACGGCACCAGCAATGAAATAATTTCCCTACTTTGCCACATCCCCTCCAGCATTCACTACTTTCCTTTGCTGTCATGTTAGCCAATCTGCCAGGTATGAGGTGATACTTCAGAGTTGTTTTGATTTGCATCTCTCTAATTATAAGAGATTTAGAACACTTTTTTATGTGCTTATTAATAGTCTTGATTTATTTAACTGAGAATTGTCTATTCATGTCCCTTGCCCATTTATCAATTGGAGAATGTCTTGATTTTTTGTACTATTGATTTAGCTTTTTGTAAATTTGAGTAATTAAACCTTTGTCACAGGTTTTTAATGAAGATTGTTTCCAAATTGATGCTTCCCTTCTGATTTTAGTTATATTGGTTTTGTTTGTACAAAAGCTTTTTAATTTGATGTAGTCAAAATTATTTATTTTACATTTTGTGACTGTAAGTCTTGCTTGGTTTTAAAAGTTTTTCCCTCCCCAAAGGTCTGGAATGTATACTATTCTGTGTTTCCCTAATTTACTTATAGTTTCCTTCTTTATGTTCAAGTCATTCACCCATTTTGAATTTATCTTGGTGTAGGGTGTGAGGTGTTGATCCAAACCTAATCTATCCCACACTGTCTTCTAATTTTCCCAGCAGTTTTTATCAAATACTGGATTTTTGTCCCAAAAGCTGGGGTCTTTGGGTTTATCATATACAGTCTTGCTGAGGTCATTTGCCCCAAGTCTATTCCATTGATCCTCCTTTCTGTCTCTTAGCCATTACCAAATTGTTTTGATGACCGCTGCTTGGTAATATAGTTTGAGATCTGGGACTGCAAGGCCCCCTTCCTTTGTATTTTTTTCATTATTTCCTTGGTTATCCTTGATCCTTTGTTCTTCCAAATGAACTTTGTTGTGGTATTTTTCTAAATCAGTAAAGAAATTTTTTTGGAAGTTCAATGGGTATGGCACTAAATAGATAAATAAGTTTGGGTAGGATGTTCATTTTTATTATATTGGCTCATCCTACCCATGAGCAGTTAATGTTTTTCCAATTGCTCAAGTCTAGTTTTATTTGTGTGGAGAGTGTTTTGTAGTTGTGTTCATATAGGTCTTGTGTTTGTCTCGGGGGATAGATTCCTAGGTGTTTTATTTTTATCTAAGGTGATTTAGAATGGGATTTCTCTTTCTAGTTCTTGCTGCTGAGCTGTGTTGGAAATATATAGAAATGCTGATGACTTATGTGGGTTTATTTTGTATCCTGCCACTTTGCTAAAGTTGTTGATTATTTCAATTAGCTATTTGGTTGAATCTCTAGGATTCTTTAAGAAGACAATCATGTCATTCCCAAAGAGAGATAACTTGGTCTCCTCCTTGCCTATTTTGATGCCTTCAATTTCTTTTTCTTCTCTAATTGCTACTGCTAGTGTTTCTAGTACAATGTCAAATAATAGAGGTGATAATGGGCATCCTTGTTTCACTCCTGATCTTATTGGGAATGCAGATAGCTTATCCCCATTGCAGATGATATTAGCTGATGGTTTTAGATTTTTACTGTTTATTATTTTTAGGAATGACCCTTCTATTCCTATGCCTTCTAGTGCTTTTAATAGGAATGGGTGTTGTATTTTATCAAAGGCTTTTCCTGCATCTATTGAAATAATCATGTGATTTTTGTTGGTTTGCTTATTGATATGGTGAATTATGTGGACGGTTTTCCTATTATTAAACCAGCCCTACATCCCTGGTATAAATCCTACTTGATCATGTTGGATGACCCTCTGATCACTTGCTGGAGTCTTTTTGCTAGTATCCTATTTAAAATTTTTGCATCTATATTTATTAAGGAGATTGGTCTATAATTTTCTTTCTCTGTTTTTGACCTGCCTCGTTTTGGAATCAGTACCATGTTTGTGTCATAAAAGGAGTTTGGTAGAACTCCCTCTTTGCTTATTATGTCAAATAGTTTGCATAATATTGGGATTAACTGTTCTTTGAATGTTTGATAGAATTCACTTGTGAATCCCTCAGGCCCTGGGGACTTTTTTCTTAGGGAGTTCTTTGATAGCCTGTTGGATTTCATTTTCTGATATGGGATTATTTAAGAATTCTATTTCTTCTTCTGTTAGTCTAGGTAGTTTATATTTTTGTATATATTCATCCATATTGCCTAGATTGGTATATCTATTGCCATATAATTGGGCAAAGTAATTTTAATGATTGCCTTAATTTCCTTTTCATTGGAGTGATGTCCCCCTTTTCACCTTTGATGCTGTTAATTTTCTTTTCCTCTTTCCTTTTTTAAATTAGATTGACCAGTACTTTGTCTATTTTGTTTGTTTTTTCAAAGTACCAGCTTCTAGTTTTATTTATTAGATTAATAGTTCTATCACTTTCGATTTTATTAATTTCTCCCTTAACTTTTAGGATCTCTAGTTTCATTTTCTTCTGGGGGTTTTTAATTTGTTTGCTTTCAAGTTTTTTTATTTGCATTTCCAATTCATTGATCTCTGCCCTCCCTAGTTTGTTAATATATGCACTCAGGGATATGAATTTACCTCTGATTACTGCTTTGGCTGCATCCCATAAGGTTTGAAAGGATGTCTCACCATTGTCATTTTCCTTGATGAAATTATTTGAATGTTTTTTATGATTTCTTCTCTAACTAACCGATTTTGGAGTATCATATTATTTAATTTCCAATTAATTTTTGATTTGGTTTTTCATGTACCCTTACTGATCATTATTTTTATTGCCTTGTGGTCTGAAAAGGCTGCATATATTATTTCTGCTTTTCTGCATTTGTGTGCCAGGTTTCTGTGACCTAGTTTATGATCAATCTTTGTGAATGTGCCATGTGGTGCTGAGAAGAACGTGTATTCCTTTTTATCCATATTTAATTTTCCCCACATGTCTATTAACTCTAATTTTTCTAAGATTTCATTCACTTCTTTTACCTCTTTCTTATTTATTTTTTGATTTTGTCTATCTAAATTTGATAGTGGTTGGTTCAGATCTCCCTCTAATATGGTTTTACTGTATATTTCTTCCTTCAATTCTCCTAGTTTCTCCATTAGAAATTTGGGTGCTATACTATTTGGTGCATACATGTTGATTAGTGATATTTCCTCATTATCTAAAGTCCCTTTTAACAAAATATAGTTACCTTCCCTATCCCTTTTAATCAGGTCTATTTTTGCTTTGGCTTTGTCAGATATCATGATAGCAACTCTTGTCTTCTTTCTATCAGTTGAGGCCCAGAAGGTCTTACTCCATCCTTTAATTCTCACCTTGTCAGTGTCTACCTGCCTCATGTGTGTTGCTTGAAGACAACATATGGTAGTGTTTTGGATTCTAATCCATTCTGTTATTCATCTACATTTTATAGGTGAGTTCATTCCATTCACATTCAAAGTTATGATTGTCACTTGTGGGCTCCCTGGCATTTTGAAATCCTCCCCTAATTCTGACCTATCTTCTTTACCTATAACCTTTTAAGCCAGTGATTTACTTTTAAATCAGTCCCCCTAGTCCCCTCCCTTGATATGTTTCCCTTTCTAGTCCCTCCCTTTTTCTTCCCTCCCCTCCCCCTCTTCTTCCCTCCCTTCTTGTGTTCCCTCCCCAACCCCCCCTTGGTTTTCCCTTCTCCCTTACCCTGTTGGATAAGATAGAATTCAAGATCCCAATGGATCTGGATGCTCTTCCCTTTCAGAGTTGATTTCACTGAGAGTAAGGTTTAAGTAGAAACTCTCTTCTTATAGGAGTTTTCTTCCCCTCCCCTCCCCATGTGTATCTTTGTGTGAGAAATATTATTCTATTTAGTCCCCCTCCCTATTTCTTGGAGTATATCTTAGTACCATCAACAATTCCCCCCTCCCTTTTTCTTTCTATCCCCCCCTTTCTCCATATAATCTTGATGCCCCAAACATTCCCTATGTGTGATTCTTCTTACTACTCTAATGATGCATATAATTTTTGCGAGTTACACATTATATTTCCCCCACATATTAATATATATAAATTGATATAAATGTAGTCCTTATAGAAGAGAGTTTAAATAAAAGAAAAAGATAACATTTTTCTCCTTTTCCCTTTCCTTTATATTTACCTTTTCAGGTATTCCATGTTCTTTGTTTTTCGATATTGAACTTTCCACAGAGCTCTGGTCTTTTCTTTGCAAAAACTTGGAAATCTTCAATTTTGTTGAATGCCCATACTTTCCACTGGAAGTATATAGTAAGTTTTGATGGGTAGCTGATTCTTGGTTGAAGACCCAGCTCTCTTGCCTTTCTGAAAATCTTGTTCCATGCCTTACTGTCATTCAGAGTGGAAATTGCAAGGTCTTGTGTGACACTGTTTGGGATTCCTTTATATCTAAATTGTCTTTTTCTGGCTTCTTGTAAGATTTTTTCTTTTGCTTGAAAGCTTTGGAATTTGGCAATTACATTCCTGGGAGTTGTCTTTTTGGGGATTTAGTGTAGAGGGTATTCTGTGAACTCTTTCAATGCCTGTATTGTCCCCTTTTTCTAGAATCTCTGGGCAGTTTTCTTTGATGATATCTTGTATTATGATGTCGAGACTAGTATTCATTTTTTGCTTTTCTGGTAGGCCAATTATTCTCAGGGTGTCTCTCCTTCCTCTATTTTCCAGGTCTATCACCTTGTCAGTGAAATATTTTATGTTCTCTTCTAATTTCTTGGTCTTTTGGCTTTGGTTTATTAATTCTTGGTCTTTTGCAAGATCATTGTCTTCCAGTTGCCTAATTCTGACCTTTAAAGCCTGGTTTTCCTTTACAGTTTGGTCAAGCTGTTTCTGTAGTTGCGTTTTTTCGTGCTTCAGATTGTTGAGTTCCTTTTGCATTATTTCCCTCTTTTCCTGCCAGAAGGCTTCCATCTTTTTGATAATTTCCAATTTAAATTCTTCATGAGTTTGTGGAGAGTTTCCATTTCCTTTGGAAGGTTTTGGAGCATTTGCTTGTGTTTCCTCTTCTATCTCCTCTGTATTTTGCATTTTTGATCCATAAAATGTGTCCAAAGTCACCCCCCTTCTTCTTGCTTTTCTTGGTGTTTGGAGGCTTTTGTACTTCTGTACTGTTTTCCATCTCTATCTGAGTGAGGAGGACTTGCTCTTAGTGTATCTGTCTGACAGTCTTAGGCTTTAGCCCCAGGCAAATTGTCTCTTCTCCGCAGATGCTCTGTCTTCCCAGGGAAGCCCAGGGTCTGCCTTCCCCTGCCTGCCGGTGTTTCGGGTGTTACTGCTCTCATTTCCTTCCAGTTGCTTCTCCTCTGCCTTACTTCCACTCTCTGAGCCTGGCACAGCACTATCCGCAAGGTACCTCAGTGCGTTTGTTGGCCCTGAGGTTTCTGTTCTTTCAGAAGACCCTGCACTCTAAGAGGGGAGGGTTCCTGGCCTCCCTTACCTCTGAGGGCTCCTGATGGGATTAGGTTTATCTGCATTGGACTGAATGTGCCCTGAAGCAGGAACCTCCCCTGAGACTCTGATGGAAGGACCCAGCCAGGGGGCTACAGGCTCCCCGTCTCTCTCTGTTTCCCTGCCATCTGTGTTGGGCTCCCCCAAGACTGGCTCAGGTTGCTTTCAAGGTGCGCCCTTCAGAATAACTGGCCCTGAGGCCCTTTTGCCAGCCCTGAGGTTCCTGCTGCTGTTGCCATGGGCTCAGCGCTCTGGGTTGGGGGGGGGATGGGTCCTGGGACTTTCCTTCTGCCTTCCCCTTAGATCTGAGTGATCTTGGATTCTGGCTTTTGGGGGGCATACCTTTTGATCCAAGTCCAGGAGAAGGGTTCCCCGGGTCCCTCCTGTTGTTCAGTTTGAATTTCGGTGCCCTAGGAGCATTCAGTTTGTGATCGGTAAGGAAGGGTTTTCAGAGGTATGAACTTTTTGCTGCCTCTAAGCCACCATCTTGACAAGAAGTTGGACACATGTAATTCTTTATAAACTCTTTAGAATTATATAAATAACAATTACTATATTGTTGAAAATTTTAGTAGTCAATGAAGAAAGCAACCTTCTTAGCTTAATATTTACACAGATTTGTGACTTCACTCATGTGGACTCACCTTTTCTCAATGAAGAGTATAACTACTTAATACCTTAGATGACCCCATGAAAACAAGTAGACAAAAAAGTTTAAACATCTGATGGCCAACATTCTAGCAATGAACCTCTCGGCCCTATTGAAGAGATGCTAGCCAGACAGATGGGATAATACTTGTAGCTTCATCACTTGATATAACCTGCCACAATTCTTCATTTGTTCACATAACATTCAGCAACCAAAGGTCACTTCCCTTTCAGAAGGAGGCATCAGAGTAGGACATCAGTAGAAGTCCTCATCTGCTAATGAAATTTAATTTCAAAGAATAGAGGTGACTTACATGCATTGTCAGGGAGGATCATTAATATATTTTAGACAAATGACAGGGAGATTACAAAGGCAGTTATATAAATGCCCTCCTGGCTGGAGAAAAAATACTGGAGTCATCAAATAATACAGAGTATCTTTTAAGTGACTAAAAGAAGCATCAAGATAAGTAACTTTCTTCTATGGGCCTCACTTTCTTCATCTGTTAAAAAAACAAAACAAAATAATCTTGAAGGTCTTTCCCAGCTCAATATCCCATTAGTCTATGACTCAAAGATGCCCATAAATAGACTATTAGAGGGACAGATAAGTATAACAATGGAATGACCACCAGACCTGGAGTTGGGAAGACCTGGGTTAAAATATGGCCTCAGATACTTCCTAGCTTAGCTTAACCCTGATTGCCTAGCCCTTACCACTCTTCTGTCTTAGAACTGATAGTAAAACCGAAAGTAAGGGATTTAAAAAAAGACTATTAGATAATTCCTCTTTACATTGAGGTAATATTTATCTCCTTGTAACTGCAATTCTCTTTGTTGACCAAACTGGTATATGCTACCTTCCCCACCCCACCTCCCACCCCATTTAGACATTTTTATAAAGAAGCCAAGAGAGACAGCATGGATCTGTGGTTAAAAAGCTGGCCTCAGAGCCAAGAAGAATTGAGTCTAAGTTCTACTCTAGATATATACAGTCTGTGTGACCCTGGGCAACATCTCAATGACATAGGCAACTCTAAATCTATTATGTTGTAAAACACATACTGTAGCCTCCTGCAGTTACATGTTGATATTTTCATGACTGGACACCTGAAAAGGAGATTGGAAACTGAGGGACAATGGATAGAGAAGAGAAAGAGATTGAGAGAGAGAGAAGAATAAAGACTCAGAGATGAGGAGTTAAAAAATATGGACTCCATTGTGCATGCCCCTCTGATGGAATTGAGAGAGGGCTCTACACCATGTGCCCTCAAACTTTTATTGGAGAGTTTAGGAGTGTGGAGTGGGAGGTAGCTAATGAACATGTGACATGGAATAGGCTTTAACATTGGCTCAATTGACAATCACATAATCACAGAGGAGGAGGTTAATCAAACATGTAACTTAGTAAGGAATGTGGTCTAACAAGGTGGAAGCTAGGACCCTGTGGCAAATAATGTCCTGCTCAGGAATTCTTTTGTCCTTTGGACTGAAGATTTGGAAATACAATAATCAATAAGTAACATGACCATGAGTCTGCTATATGAACACATAAGATACAATATCAATACACCAATCATACTTTCAAGACGATAATATACCTGGTATGCTACAGATACCTACCCACACTAGAAGAATTCATGACATATAAATGAGATTGTGGGTGTAGTTCCTCTTCCCAAAGCAATCCCTATGAAGGACACAATGGAGTTCCTTTATAAAGATGAAATAAACAGAAACATTACCTTGTCATTAAAAAAAAAGTTTTGATTTTCCACTGCCCAATCCTTTTTGGTCTCTTTTTTGGTCTCAACTTAATTCCTAATTAGAATGTCTATAATTCAGATTCACTGCTCATGTTTTTAGTTTGTGTGCTGTTTTACCTTCTCATCCATCTACAATCCCAGTCAAATTTAAAAAAAAAAAGGATGATATTAGAGCCCAAAATGCAGTGATTTCAGGCATCTTTTCTCATGCGTTCCATCTCTCAACTCAAATCACAAAGGGATAAAATATTTAGAAGAATATGCCATGTTTTAGTCAATGCATCTAATAAGAGCAGTAGGAACTTGTAGGCATAGAGGTTATAGGGCAGTTTCTTTTTCTTTTCCTTTTTCTTTTGAGGTCTTGGGAAGCCTTCTGTTATGAAAATCAGCTACCACCATGATTTACTTTAACATATAATGTGTGGTTTCAATTAGAACAGCTGGCTTAGTCCCCAGGAATGGTACATTTGTGATGAATAGTATTTCAGATTTCATAGAAGGTGGCAGAGCATAAAATTCTGCTTTTTAGTATGTGGTCTAGTATAAATGAAGGCACAAACTGAACAGTATCCTGTATTTAATTTTGCACATTTCTAGCAAGATATTCAGAGAAATTTTCACACTGGGCTTGATTTTCTATGTTTTTTTTTTCTGATTTCTCAGGCCCTGGTCATAAAGCAAGAAGCCCATTATAGTGCAAGACAGAAGTATACATATGTATGACTACTGTAATTAAAAAAACAAACAAACTCTTAACTTCTGTCTTAGAATTGTAAGTAAGTATTGGTTCCAGTACAGAAGAGTGATAAGAGACAGGCAAATGGGGTTGTTACCCAGGATCACATGATACGAAGTATTCAAGGCCGGATTTGAACTCAGGACCTCCCATATTCAGGCCTGCCTCACTTCAACTGAGCCATCTAGCTGCCCCTGACTACAGTAATGATGTAGCCATGAGGCTTCTATTGATTCTAATTTCAATTAGGTTATTCTTTTAGTCATTTTGGAACCCTCGCAGTAGTAATAGACACAAGAAACTCACAATTACTTGAAGTGGTCAGTGACCAATCTGGCAACCAGATTGGGATATCAATACTAAGAAAAATTCATGATTTCATTAATCCTTCCAATCATAAGTCTGCAGGAGCTAGCTCCAACTAGCTTACTAATAGCTCATTAAATTTTCATTGTGATCCTTTACAACTCAGGAATAAATAAATGCTACAATTTGGACAAGAAAGATAATGTTAATAATGAAGCTCAAAGATGTATATATAGGTAATACAGAAGATAGAGCACCAGGCTTAGAATTGGGACGACTCAGGTTCAATTTTGGCCTCAGATATTTCCTAGCTATGTGACACTGGGCAAGTAGCTTTACCCATTTGTCTACCCTTTACCACTCTCCTGTGTTAGAATCAACACTAAGTAAGGTGAGGGTTTAAAAAAATAATGCAGATCAAACTTAAAAGGGGGTAATAATGCAATAAAAATAATAATCAGTAAGGGTACACAGAGAGCCAAATAAAAACTTAATTGGAAGCTAAATAATATGATTCTCCAAAATCTGTCAGAGAATAAAACATTGAAATAATTCATAATTTCATTAAAGAAAATGACAATGATGAGACATCTTCTCAAAATCTATGGGATATAGCCAAAGTAGCACTCCAGGAAAAATTTATATCCTTGAGTTCATATATTAATAAATTAGGGAGGGCAGAGGTCAATGATTTAGACATGCAAATCAAAAAACTTGGAAGTTAACAAATAAAAAATCCCCAGAGGAAAACTAAATTAGAGACCCTAAAAATTAAGGGAGAAATTAATAAAATCGAGAGTGAAAGTACTATTGAACTAATAAATAAGACTAGAAGCTGGTATTTTGAAAAAACAAACAAAATAGACAAAGTACTAATCAATCTAATAAAAAAAGGAAAGAAGAAAACCAAATTAACAGAATCATAGATGAAAAGGGAAACCTCTCCTCCAATGAAAAGGAAATTAAGGCAATTAATAAAAAGTATTTTGCCCAATTATATGGCAGCAAATATGCCAGTCTAGGTGATATGGATGAATATATACAAAAATATAAATTGCCTATATTAACAGAAGAAGAAATAGAATTCTTAAATAATCCCATCTCAGAAAAAGAAATTGAACAAGAACTCCCTAAGAAAAAATCTCCAAACATTCAAAGAACAGCTAATCCCAATACTATATAAACTATTTGACATAATAAGCAAAGAGGAAGTTATACCAAATTCCTTTTATGACACAAATATGGTACTGATTCCAAAGCCAGGCAGGTCAAAAATAGAGAAAGAAGACTATAGACCAATCTCCTTAATGAACATAGATGCAAAAATCTTAAATAGGATACTAGCAAAAAGACTCCAGCAAGTCATCACGAGGGTTCTTCACTATGACCAGGTAGGATTCATACCAGGAATGCAAGGATGGCTCAATATTAGGAAAACCATCCACATAATTGACCATATTAACAAGCAAATCAACAAAAATCACATGATTATCTCAATAGATGCAGAAAAAGCCTTTGATAACATACAATACTCATTCTTGTTGAAAACACAGGAATAGAAGGGCCTTTCCTAAAAATAATAAACAGTATATATCTAAAACCATGAGCCAACAGCATCTGCAATGGGGATAAACTAGATGCATTCCCAATAAGATTAGGAGTGAAGCAAGGATGCCCATTATCTCTGCTATTATTTAACATTGTGCTAGAAACACTAGCAGTAGCAATTAGAGAAGAAAAAAATTGAAGATATTAAAATTGGCAATGAGGAGACCAAGCTATCACTCTTTGAAGATGATATGATGGTCTAGTTAAAGAATCCTAGAAAATCAACCAAAAAGCTAGTCAAAATAATCAACAACTTTAGCAAAGTTGCAGGATACAAAATAAACCCACATAAGTCATCAGCGTTTCTATATATCTCCAACACATATCAGTAGCAAGAATTAGAAAGAGAAATTCCATTTAAAATCACCCTAGACAATATAAAATACTTAGGAATCTATCTGCTGAGACAAACACAGGAACTATATGAACACAACTACAAAACACTTTCCACACAATTAAAACTAGATCTAGACAATTGGAAAAACATTAACTGCTCATGGGTAGGATGAGCTAACATGATAAAAATGACCATCCTACCCAAACTTATTTACTTATTTAGTGCCATACCCATTGAACTACCAAAAAACATTTTTTACTGAATTAGAAAAAAACCATAACAAAGTTCATTTGGAAGAACAAAGGATCAAGGATATCCAGTGAAATCATGAAAAATGCAAAGAAAGTGGCCTTGTAGTACCAGATCTCAAACTATATTATAAAGCAGTAGTCATCAAAACAATTTGGTACTGGCTAAGAGACAGAAAGGAGTATCAGTGGAATAGACCTGGGGTAAGTGACCTCAGCAAGACAGTCTATGACAAGCCCAAGGATCCCAGATTTGGGGACAAAAATCCAGTATTTGATAAAAACTGCTGGGAAAATTGGAAGACAGTATGGGACAGATTAGGTTTGGATCAACACCTCACACCTCTACCCGCAAAAGTATCTTAGCAACAAAAGCCACTGTGGCTCCGGTCACAGGAAATGCTTCTGGCCATCGGGTCAGTTGATCTACATTGACTAAACAAAATTTATGATGTCCAGCCTTTGGCATTGTTATGAAATCTATCTGTAGGTGTTCAAAAGGTGTGTAAGTCAGAGGACGCCCACCAAAAGCTTTGCCATGAAAGGCATATTGGTTATATACCTGGCAGGTAGAGTAGGCTGAACACACTTTAGAGGCTATAGTAGTTATACCAGGGGCTATCCATACTCTCTTAACAGAGTTCACGATGCCCTGAATACCAAAGTGACCATTTTTATGAATAGATTGGCAAATTTGGTGATAGAAACTTCTAGGAAGCAGGGGTTTTCCTTCAGATGACACCCATACTTCATTAATCTGTTTTGCTTTGAATTTTTGCTTCTATTTTTCCACTTCCTTTTCATTATAGGAAAGTGAGAAATTTAAATCATCAGTGGCTGTTAATGTTAAAATTAATTCAGGCCCTTCTATAGCTGCTAGCTTTGCAGCGGCATCTGCTCAAACATTTCCCCTACAGACAGGGTCAATGGCACTAGGCAGAGCAATGAACTGTTGCTAAGGCTTCAGGCAGCTGGAGAGCAGAAAGAACTTCATTAATAATTTCTGCATTAGCTATAGATTTTCCAGCTGAGTTTAAAAATCCTCTCTGGAGCCATAGCATTCCAACTGAGTAACAAATGCCAAAAGCATATCTAGATTCCTTATTGAGTGCTAATAGTATTTATGTTGGAAACTATGGAGTGTCTTTTTCTAACATGGTTATTCACCACCCTCAGATCCTGTACAAATCTATAGAGGTGCTTGCCATCAGGCCCTCTTTTTGATTTTTTAACGGGCAGGATGGGCATGTTGTATTCAGATTTGTAAGTGATTATTATTCCTTGTTTAATTAATGAGTTAATAATTGGGGTGATACCCTCAATTGCCTCTTTTGAGAGAGGATACTGAGGAATGGAAGGAGGGGGGCTAGATTTAGTTTTTATCTGCACAGGAACAGCATATTTAAGTAAGCCTACATCAGAAGAAGATGTGGCCCAAAGAGACTCGGGTATATCCTTAGGTATTTCAAAAGTGGGAGGCTCTTTTGCCTCCTGGCTCTATGAGAGAAGTACAGGGAGTAAATTTAAAGATTCCTCCGGTACTTCCAATGATAAGGAACCATCTGGGGAGCAAGTTATTGTGGCTCTGAGTTTGCATAGAAGGTCTCTCCCCAGTAAATTTAAAGGGGAGTCAGGCATCAAAAGGAAGGAATGTTGTACCTCTAGGGGTCTTACAGACACCATTCTAGGGGGAAGTTTTTTTTTAATTCTTTGAGATATTCCTGATACTCCCACTACACTTTGTGAGTCAACAGAATAACAATTTAAATCAGGTACATTCTTTAATACAGACCTGTCAGCTCCAGTGTCTAAAAGACAGTCATAATAGGTGTTTCCCACCTTTAAGGTTGCATGGGGTTCATTAGTATGGGAAGGGCAGTGGATAGGGACAATGGGTAGTAGGACATCGGGGTCCGGAAAATCAAAGGTTGTATCCTCTGATTCCTGTGCCCCAGCACCCCCCACCCCTGACACCTTCATTGTGTTTGGGAAGTTCTTTGGGCATTCCCCTGAAGGGCACCCCTCTGAGGGGCATTAGCACCTCGAGTAGTTTTTGGATAATCACCATTTCTTATATATTGTTGTTGGTCATTGTGTTGGGTATTATCATTTTCTTCATTTGGAACACTGTCATTATTTTCCCAATTCCTATTTCTAAAATGTTGATTTCTATAATTCTTATTTCTATAGTCATTATAGTTATTCCTATAATTTCTAAAAATCTTTTTTCTATGATCATTATCATCATTTCTATAGTTACTATTTCTAAAGTTGTTATTAAATTGCGTATTCCTTCCAATAATGATGAGAAAAGTTCTACATTCTATCATTCTGTGGCCCTTCTTCCCACAGACATGACAGGTTACTGATTTATCTGTTGATTCCTGCAAAGGGGCTATGGTCTCTCCCTTTTTTTTAAATTGTCTCTTTAACATTTCAATTTCTTTCTTTAAGTCTTCCACTAACATATTGTGTTCCTCAGGTCTTTTTACACCACCCTTATAAACATAGGTTACTACTCCTCAATTCTTTGAGGTCCATAGAGTCCCAGTTAGGACAGCTAGTTTTAAAGTAGTCTTTTACCACTGAACAACAATTCTCAATGAATTGCCTACATATTTGCCTAATGTCCCTTTCTCTGGATAAATCAAGGTTCATATATGTATTTCCTATGTCAATAAGTCTGTTCATAAACCGGGAGGGGGTCTCATAAATTTCTTGTCTGGTTCTTTCAAATTTTGACCATTTTTTCAGGTCTATCCGAGCAGGCTCTCATGGCTGTCCATGGCCAGAGCCAGAGCCTGGTTTAGTATTGTGTGATCTAGTTCAACTTTGGGGTTCCAATGTGGATCTTCAGTTGGACAATAATGTCCTTTTCTACCTCATTTCTGATTAGTCAGAGAGACGATATTTTTTTCTCTTTTTGTTAAAAATATTTCTAATAAATTTTCAACATCCATCCAAGTGGGGTCAAAAGTTCTGGATATGTTCTCTAATTTTTTTATAATTAATACTGGTTCTTCCTCAAATGATGGAAGATCTTCCTTAAATTTATTTAAATCTTCAGGGTTAAAAGGTGTGTGGTGTCTTACAGATACCAAGTTCCCATTTTTATTAAAAGTGGGTATTTCCCTTAAAGGAAATAACCGATATGAATTATTTGGTACTCCTGTTTCTGTTTCTAGGCTTCTTAATCCATTCTCAATGGAGTAGGTATGAGAAAGAGAAGGGTTGGGCACACTGAGGTTTGTTGTTGTCCCATAGTGCCAGAAGGGTCAGAAGTAGGAAGGATATGGGAATTAAATTGGGCAGGGTGAGAAGGAGGGGCAAAGGAAGAAGCCATTAGCTGGGGGAAAAGATGCAGAGGTGTTAGGGTTGGAGGAATGGGTGGGTGTGAACTTAGGGTGGAGGCATTAGGGTGGTCAGTATGGGTGGGGTGTGAACTTAGAGGGTAGGGTGTGAAACTGGGGCTGAGCAGTTTGGGCAGGGGTCATGGGTAGGGGGAGGGGTGGGTTGGTTAGGAGGGTTAGTGTTTTTCATAAAAGCTATGAGCTCCCCCACACTTTTCTCTAAAAACTCAAGCCAAGTATTTAGTTCTGCATTTTGTTGAATATTAGAAGGAGCAATAGGTTGGTTTGACTGGGAAATGGGTTTTTCAAGGGGAGAATGACCTGAATCTTTTATTAGATTCCATATCATATGCATAGTATTTTTCAGGACTCTCTTAGAGAGAATTAGATACATTACAGCTCCAACAAGTAAAATCCCAACCAGAAACAGTGTGTAGTATCGCCATTGCCATACATAGTCTAGAATTATGAAATAGACAAAGAACATTAATTGTACTGTAAAAAGAACAATGTATTTACCGAAAAGACTGAAAAACCAATTGTTGACTAAGTTGTGAACTGGCTGTAACCCCATATTTCTAAAGTAAACATGTGGGGAGCAGGACAAGGCCAAAGCTTTCTCCAGATTTCCCTTAATCCTAATCTAGGCAGTTGTTCCCTAAAGGAAAGAGATATTTAGAAACAGCTCTCCTAGCCAGGACCTTAGGGCCCTGTTGCTAAGATTTAAAACAGTTGTTATCAATTTAATTTAAGGAGAAATCAAAATGCTCTTGCAGCTGTGTTTTGAAGCCGAGTTAGCACATTTAAAAAGACTGACTGATAGAGCAACTAATAGAGAAAGGAAAGAGATTTTGCAGAAATTTTTGAGGGTTTTCATTACAACCTACGTAGTCTGCCATAAACTGTACCCAGGAAAATGTGGGTTTCAAGACTGTGAATTGCCAAAACTGTAAAGATAATTTTAGTGTCTTGATTTAAATAAAAAATAAGTGGTCACCATGGGGAAAATTCCCAAATATGAAAATACCCAAATCAGCTGGGTTTTATGGATATTTAATTAATACAAATGAAGGAATTTAAGGGAAGGGAGAGAGAGAAAGAAAAATAGTAGGAAGGGCCTACGCCATTTGGCCTAGGCCTGAGCCTTAAGAGAGACTAGTCAGTCTTTTATCACTCACCACAAGATCATCCTAAAGCAAAACTTCAGTCCTTCACTGAATTGTACTGGCTACTTAAAAGATGTAAAAGTCATACAGAAAAAAATTGTTATGTTGTTGAGGAGAACTTATTCTAGAATTTAAACTTAGGATATTTCAAATCACATGTTATTTTAATGTATGTGTTATCAGAACTAGAAACAAGTACTCATATCACACACAAAAAGTTTTTAAAGTGGGTAATCTGTGCATAGGATTTAATAATACCAGTACTGAGCTGAACGGTGTTTTCTTTGACTAAGATTATATGAATCGTTTTAAAAATGTGCAAAATGCATAGAAAGGAATTTGTGATCTGGAGATGAACATGTATTCAGATATAAATTATGTGTGCATTTGTACTATATTTGTACCACCTAAAAAGGCTAAGGACTTATGATATACAAATGGTATGTCTTTAACAAAACAAATTTGACCAGATATTTGATCTGAAATCAAGAAGGGCTTGAATTCTAGTGTGAAATAGATACACCAAATTATAAATTGGAATAATGTTGATGGAATTTAATCAGGTATGTGGTAATGTTTTGAGCTACAAGAAGACTAAACTGGACAATCTATTCTACTTTAGACAGAGGTTTGAGAGCAGTGCAGGTAAATGCTTTGAACTTCAGTTTGGTGACACACTGAGAGATTATTAAAGGACTTAATCAAAGTTATTTGGAAGTTGTGGAGTTCAAACTATAATCCACTGAGAGTAAATTATCATGAAGAGGGTTTGATGCATTCAAAATTTTAAGCTAAGCCCACTTGTTAAAGAAGGATGGAACAAGGTTAAAACCTAAATCCAGCCAAGCTGTCTTAGGATAATTACTCACATGCTATTAACCCCTTCCTTGCACACAGGAAGGAGAAAGGAGTGGTCATAATTGTTCCACACTGATATTTAGGGATTGAAATAGGGATCTCACAAAGTTGACAACCACTGTGTGATAGGACTTAAAGATGAGTAGGGAGGTGAAAGAGAACAGAGAGATGTTCTACTCTTATAATTGGATCCCTGATCTAGGGATAATTTCTAAAATTAATGTATGTGTTGTGGGAAAATCACATATGATTCTATAATTTCTCTGGACAGTTACCCTGAAGTAATTCCTGTATGGCCTTACCTTAGTCTTTCAGATGGCCTAGTTCCAAGAGATGATACAGCCCTGATTTATATTACTAGGGAGCTACTCAATTCAACACTCATGTTCTTTATTTCAGGTTTTGTGACTAAAGTGTGATATGTAAATTATTGCCAGAATACGTAAGGATAACTGCTATAAGGTAGACTCATAGGCTTTGAGGAATCCTTAGAGAGGGTAAATGATCAGAAAAGCTTGCTTGAGGTATATGGAAATTCTTATTGACTGATAAGCAGAATTTCTCTCAGCTGAAATGGGTGAGACTTGTCTTTTAAGGAATAAGAAGGCTTCTGGTATCTAATGGTGACAAAGTACACAAGGATAGAGAAAGTCCTGGGATGGTTACAGAGGCATATTCTGGGCTCACCTGGGAATGGACCTTTTCTGACCATCTAGGCTGTTAATCCTTGAGTGATACAATGATGGCATGAGCCAGTGATAGCTTTGGCCTGAATGTGAAGCCCTCACTATGTGTCCCTTGGGACATGAGGAAATGTTTTCCCTGCCTTTCCTTGGTGACATTCCCATAATCAGCACATAATGCAAATTGTAAAATTAAAGTTTCCATTTCCTCAAACAACCTATTAGGTTCTGAAGATAGAGTCTGTTGGCTAAGATACCCAAATGCAAAAAAAATGTAATGCCAATTGCTATTAATTTTCTCTGTTTCTATCTGGTGTTCTAGTTTTTGCCCCAGTCCTGGTTTCTCCACTTCTATCTTAGAGGCTGACTCTCCCCCTTGTGACCTGCCTGCCAATCAGGGGAAGCAGTTGCTGGATATCCTTCAGATCTCCAAGCAGGTCCCCACCTACCTAGGACCCAGGCATTCTCTGAGGACACGCCCCTAAAGACCCTGTTTTTGCAGCCTTTCCCTGTTAACCTTGGCAATTATTCCAGCCTGAAGCCCTGGACATTGCCTACAGCCAATACCTCTCTCCTAACAGTAGGCAGGGACAACTCTACAACCATTCTCAGCTCTGAAGAAGCTATAGAATACTGAGACCATTGCTCCCTTTCCCCTAGATATTTGGAGAGAGGGTTGATGACATGGGCATTGCACCCCCAGAAACTCGGGCAGACTATTGTTAGGGAAATTCTTCTGTTCCCTTATATCCTCATGATTCCAAGTACAGTAAATACCTTCTCCCACCCTAATGCACCCAATGGTTGTGTGCATCCTCAGGTTTAACCCCCTGTGTAGCTAAAGGCTCTTTAGACTCAAAGGTTCGGTTTCTGAAGGATTGCATTAACCTTGTCTAGCTCATGGTACTAAGGCAACAGTACCAACCCCCTAAGCTATGTAATAACAATATAGCCATCAGTAAGATTCCTCATTATGAACAACCAGAAGTGGGGAATGTTATGTGGTAAAAATCAACCAACCCTCACTCTGTAAGGGACAACAGAATGTCCCTCAATGGAATGTTCTGGGCAAGGTCCCAGGAATTACAGGACCCCAGTATGCCAATAGTCACATAGTTACCTACCTTTCATGTCTGTCCAAGGACCCACCTGATATGCCCACCTTTCATGTCCGTCCAACATCATCCACCTGTTATGCTAAACTAGTCAACATCATTAACAGAATATTCCAGGTGTCCTCCATCAAGTAACTCAACTATGAATGCTTTAACCAATATAAACTCCACTCTGACTCTCCCTCTTTTCTGAACCCCTTGATTGGGCTCCCCTAGAATTGCTAGTAATAAACTTCCCCTTGCCTGAATTGCATTGTCTCTGTATGTTCCTTGGGATGATCTTCCACTCAGACCCTAACAGTGCTAAAAGATTGTCTGCCTTTGACCCAGCCATTGCACTTCTATATATATATATATATATATATATACATATATATATATATATGTATATATATATATATGTGTGTGTGTGTGTGTGTGTGTGTGTGTGTGTGTGTGTGTGTGTGTGTATGCTATACCCAAAGAGATAATAAAGAAAAATACATGTACAAGAATATTCATATCTGTGCTTTTTATGGTGGCAAAAATTGGAAAATGAGGGGATGCCCTTCAATTGGGGAATGGCTGAACAAATTGTGGTATATGTTGGTGATGGAATACTATTGTGCTAAAAGGAATAATAAAGTGGAGGAATTCCATGGAGACTGGAACAACCTCCAGGAAGTGATGCAGAGCGAAAGGAGCAGAACCAGGAAAACATTATACACAGAGACTGTGGTACAGTGTGGTACAATTGAATGTAATGTACTTCTCCATTAGTGGTAATGCAGTGATCCTGAATAACTCAGAGGGATCTATGAGAAAAAACACTATCCACATTCAGAGGAAACACTGTGGGAGTAAAAACACTGAAGGAAAACAACTGCTTGATTACATGGCTCAAGTGGGATATGATTGGGGATATGGACCCTAAAGGAACATCCTAGTGCAAACATCAACAGCATGGAAATAGGTTCTGATCAAGGACACATGTAATACCCAGTGGAATTGTGCATCGGCTACAGGAAGGGTGCGGGGAGGGGAGGGAGGGGTAAAATATGATTTTTGTAACCAAGGAATAATGTTTGAAATTGACCAAGTAAAATTTAAAAAGGGTATCATATGTAGTTCTTCCCTACTCCCCAAAAGAGCCAGTTGCTAAAAATTTATCAGCATATTGCCTTTTCTAACCCTTAGACTAAAAGCAGATAGGTATGGAGTCAAAGATCTCTATTTGGAGAATATGGAGAAAGTGAGGCATGGAAAGAATAACTGATGAATTTCCTGAATCCATCTTTGGTATCCATTACACCAGAGTAATTGCCCATCTTTATCAAGGAGCATATATGGCAAACAGCTGGTTGAACCCTAACTAATTGAAGCACCTGAGACAAGTAAGCACATATTAATTAAGCATTTAATTTGTGCCAAGTACTATACTAAGCACTGGAGACACAAAAAAAGTAAAACAATCCCTGCCCTCAAGAATTTCACAATCTAATGGAGGAAATAACATGCAAACAATTGATTGCAAGCAAGCTATATACTGGATAAACCAGAGATAATTTCAGAGTGAAGGTACGTGTTAAGGGGGAAATGCAGAAGCCTCTTGCAGAAGGTAGAAATTTTTGCTGATACTTTAAGGAAGCCTGGGAAACCAGGAGGTAGAGGTGGGGTGGGAGAACCTATAAGGCCTAGGGGGCAGTCATAGAAAATATCAAGATTCAGGATATGGAATGTCTTGTTTAAGGATCAAAAAGGAGACCAATATCATTAGATTGTTGAGTAAGCAGAGGGGAGTGGTATAAAATTGGAAAGTTCCGAAGAAACCCAAGGGTATTTGCAGAGTCATATGGATATATAATATAACCCAAACTAAACCATTCCAATTCAAGAAGTATCCTGATACAATAAGAAATCAAATGATTTTATAGGTGCTTTCAGTTGAATTTGCTGTTATTTTCTTTTAGTTTCAGTAGCCCCTATGGGCATTAGTAGTAGTGATATCATTAGCTTCTTTCCCAGGCCCTACAAACTGTCAAAAATCCAATCTTGGCTAAAACTTTTCAGTCTTTTTTTTCAACTATAAAGATCAATTTCACAATTTCTAAATCTCAGGTAAAAATAGAAAACAGAACAAAAGGAACTTTCAGAAGCTGAGCTGACTGTTTTTTCAGATATATATATGTATATATATATAGATATATAGATATTTGAAATGTGTATGTTTGTATTTCAAAAAGACAGGCTTCAAAATAACCAACAATTTTGAAATAGTAGACACTCCATTAACAAAATAAATACATTTGCTACAAATTTCAATTTTTCTTTCTAGGATATGGACCTATAATACAATGTACAACATATTTAACCCATTAAAGCTGATCTTTTCCAATAATTTGTTGACCTAATTTTCCTTTGAATGCTAGAGTTAGCCAAGAAGGATCATTTCCAAAAGCTTTAGATATGGTGTTTAGTAAAGCACAGAGAGACCTGGAATATGAGAGAAAGAGCGAGAGAGAGAGAGAGAGAGAGAGAGAGAGAGAGAGAGAGAGAGAGAGAGAGAGAATGTTAAAGAAGTTCTCCATTTGCTACTTCCCAAGAGAAAGTCTCTCTTGATATGGATTTACATGTTGTTACACACATTATAAAGATGCAATTACATGTTGCAATTATGTGATTGCACATATTTACATTAATTATGCAATTATATGTAGTTATAGTAATCATGTCAATATACAACCATTTGAAAAATTACTTTCAATAAAGTCAATGAAATTCATACAAGAAAGAATATCTTGAAAGAGCATTAGGGCACCATGAGACATAAGCAACATAAATTTAACTATATATATTGTTTGTTTTTCTCATATTTACATAAGATTTTATGCCCACTCCCTAAAGTGGACAACCAATTAGTGGTTTCTTATATTTGTCAATAGGCTCTGTCACAATGTCAAGGTGGGATTTTTAGGAAAATGACTTAAAAAGTATACATTGTTTAGAAAGGAATATATAATACAGGTATTTTGTACAATGGTTGATTAATATGTTCTCAACACTATGTTACCCATTACTTATTACATACACTGGTCTGATGGAAAATAATTAGCATATTTTTCATTTCAAGAGAAAATAGCTAGCTTCAATTTTTTAGGATTCCTCTAATATGGTAAAGGAGAATATGCTAGTTTAACAATGTAAAGTATTTGAAAAAATGAAATGATGAAGTGAACATTTGTAGTTGAAATATTAGCTACTGAAGTGATAAGATGAATCTTTCAGTTTAATGACAGCAAAAAGCATTGTCGTGATACAACTCCTTTTCATTTGTAATATACTCTTTGTATTTTCCTGTCCACCTACCCTGTTGAGTTATAGAGCTAGCAGTTAGTTGCCAGCAGCACTTCTTAGCAGGATCAGTGAGACAGAGTATCTGGCTAATTCAGAACTGAGGCAGTGGACAGCATCCAGCTTCTTCCCATGTGAGCTACATTGTGTCTTCCATTACAGCAATCTAAGGGGTCAGCATAACAGAGGACATTTTAGGAAGTGTAAGGGCAATAAAAAAGGTTGGCTTTAATTTAATTAAGATGGATAATTTTTATGCCTTTTGGTGGTATGGATTTTTCAGAGTTTGAGTAAAACCTACATTAATATCTAGGATATGTTTTTCTATACTGTTTGAAAGGTAAAAAGAAAAACTTACCTAACATAGACAGAACTTTGAGTATCTTCTATAGGACACTATTCTAGGTAAGAGTTACTGAGAATGTGTGTGTCTGTGAGAGGGGCAGGGTTTTTATTTATATCATTTTAACCTAGTAGCTGTGTCTTGTGGTAGTAGTAGTAGTAGTCTCTCGGTAACTGAGGATGACAATTGTCTTTGTGCACTTTCATGTGTGATGTAGATGAGTGTGCACAAAAACACTTGTGCATGAAGGAGATTTAAGTGGAAAAGTTGATGCACAGAGACAGTCCCATTCTCTTAGCGTTGGAAGCCTGGGTCCATTGGCACAAAAAATTGTTACACCTGCAGACTTCCTCAGCTGCATTGGATGGCCATGTTGTCTTTTGTGCTCCAACACGCCCTAAGCACTGTGATAGTAATCTGTATTGACACTTCATGGTAAGGGGTCAGTGTGTCAGTGTTATGTTAAAACTCTACTCTGTTATACTCTATGGTATAAAACTTTACAGTATTATGGTGTATTTCTGGTTTGGCACATGTCCTAAGACTCTACCTCATTACTAAGAATGTATCCAAACTGAGTTAAAAACAACACAAACAACAACTAGAAATTTGGTTATAAATGCAAAACAAAGAAAATACTGACCATGATGATAATTTCTTCCTTCATTTTATTTTTTAAAAATTATTGATAGATTTTTATTTCCAATATTATTTATTATCTCCTTCATTTGAGATGTCTTTTTTTATGATTCCTTCACTCTTACTTTTACTTTCAACATTAAAATCCCATAATGTAAGAGCTTAGAGACACAGAGATCATCTAGACCAGGGATGGTGAACCTTTTAGAGACCAAGTGCCCAAACTGCAACCCTCACATTGCATATGAGCTGCCCCCTTACCCAAGACAGGGGAGGGAAGAAGCATTCCCATTGGGCTACTGGGGAAGATGTGAGAAATGTCCTTGGGAGAAGTGGAGAGAAGGAGGGGAGCAGCCCCCTCTGGTATAGATATCATAGGTTTGTCATCATAGACCTAGGCCAACTCCTTATTTACAAAAGGGGAAACTGAGTTTGAAAGGGATGGGTAAGGCATATATATTTTCTCATGAAAAGTTATATAATGAATGGCAGGATGTTAAAAGGAATGTTACTACTTTATGATCTTAGGTGAGTCCTTAGGCTTCAGTTTCCCAAACTATAAAATGAGAGAGCTTTAACAGATGATATCTAAGTTCTCTTTCAGTTTGAAATCCTGTAATAAGAAAGTATGAAAGGAGCCTTGGACTTCTTGATTCTTTACCCACTGCTGTCTCCATCATTCCACATGATTTCATTAATTAACAACATGATTTCTTTTTTTTTAATGTTTAAATTTTAAAAATATTTTCCATGTTCACATATTTCATTTTCTTTTCCTTCCCCTCCTCACTCCCCCCCCCTCGTCCATAAGCACTTTCACTGGCTTTTACAAATGTTATCACTTATATATCTTCCTGTATTATTAATTTTTGCAATAGAATAATCTTTTAAAACCAAACCTCCAAATCATATATCCATATAAACAAATGACAAGTCATTTATTTTTCTTCTGTGTTTCTACTCCCACAGTTCTTTCTCTCAATGTGGATAGCATTCTTTCTCATAAGTCCCTTGGGATTGTTTTGTATTAGCAAAGTCTATTATATTGTATTGTTCACAATGTTTTACTTTCTGTGTATAATGTTCCCTTGGTTCTGTTCATTTCATTCTGCATCAGTTCCTGGATGTTCTTCCAGTTCATGAAAGAAATCTTCCACTTCATCATTCCTTACAGCACAGCAATATTCTGTCACCATCATATACCATAGTTTGTTCAGCCATTTCCCAATTGAGGGACACCCCCTCGTGTTCTAATTTATTGCCACCACAAAGAGCACAGCTATGAACATTTTTGTACAAACATTTTTCATTATCTCTTTAGAGTACAGATCTAGTAGTGGTATTACTGGATCAAAGGGTATGCATTCTTTTAAAGCCCTTTAAGGACAATTCCAAATTGCTTTCCAGAATGGCTGGATCATTTCACAACTCTACCAGCAATGCATTAGTATCCCAATTTTGCCACAACCCCTCCAACATTTTTCTTTACTGCTAATCTACTAGGTGTGAGGTGGTACCTCAACATTGTTTTGATTTGCATTTCTCTAATTATGAGAGATCTAGAACACTTTTTTTTTCATGTACTTATTGATAGTTTTGATTTCGTTATCTGAAAACTGCCTATTCATGTCCCTTGACCATTTGAAAATTGTGGAAAGACTTGATTTTTTTTGTACAATTGATTTAGTTCAATTTTTTTCCTAATTTGAACAACATGATTTCAAATCACATCTACTTCAGTTTAGTCTGATTATAACTAATATGGTTCTTGTGCTCATAATCAAGTGGATCTTTTTTTGTACATGAGATTTTTTGATACTAAAGACTTCTATTTATTTACAATAAGCTTAAATCAATTGCTGATTTTTGACATTATTTAATCTAGGTAATTACATCTGGGTGGGAAAAGCACTTTAAATTGCTTGTTTTTCAAAACTTGTTACATTTTCTGCTTATGATTGTTTGAAAAAAATGCTCCACTTTAAGTTTGGCTTTTTGTATCTGACAAGTCTTAAAAAGAAAGATGTATCTATCAGAAAATAGCCTACAAAAGTTATAAGTTGCTAGGGGCAACATCAGCTTCTAAAAGAAGTGCTTAAGTAAACATCTTGCTCAGCAGCTAGCCTCTGGAAATAATAATATCACATTTCTATACTACTTCACAATTTAACAAGAATGAAGAAGGGAAAAATCTTATAGTTCTCTTAGAAGCCTCATGCCTCTAGTTGGTAATGTTTTCCTTGAAAATGAATTGGCAGGCATTGGGTGCAGGAAACACCAAATCATATACTGAATAATGAAATTGATTATATTCTAATAGATCAAAAATTTTGCAGCTTATCCCTAAGTGAATTGTGTCTGTACAGTTAGATGGCTTTCTTAGAGTTGATATCAAAATTAATACAAAAAAGAAACAAAAATAATAATTAGGAAAAGATGGTGTATAAATAATTTAAACTTGAATTAGACAAGTAATTGAAAAAACAAATTTAAGGGAAAATGGACAACAGAAATGACGCTAAAACCATGTTTAAGAATTTTATCTGAAAGTTTAACAAATGTAAATTAGCTGCCATAATAAGAAAACCAAAATAGTCCATCATAGTCAGAAAACATCTGACAGATTAACCAAAAAAGAGAAAACTATATATTTATCATTTACCATACTGGGCTATGTGAATTTTAGATTTACTCCACCCTGTTTAGTCTTTACAATTCTAGCAACCAGGAATGTATACACCCCCACTTAAAGATTAACTCTAGGAGAGGATGGCCTATGATCATGACTGCATGTGCTAGCAAGTGACAAATCAGAAACAGCTGACTGATGCCCTGGGCTGTCCTAGGCCAAGCTTAAGCCACCATTGATACATGTGAGACACAGGAAGTGATGTAAAAAACTGACTATATATTTTGTGTCACTTCCAGTGAGGTTTTTCTCTTGGCAGTGTTGGGAGCTTTGGCAGCATTTGGCGTGCTTGTGGATGGAGCTTGGTATTGTTACAGATAAAAGAGTGGTTGCCTTAAACTGTGACCATGAAAAATATGGTTTCAAGACAGTGTCTTGCGTTAAATCAAAAATAAAGTGGTCACCATGGGAAAAATTCCCAAATATGAAATATCCAAGTCAGCTCTGGAGATTTTAATTAATACAAATTAAGGAATTAATGAAAGGGAAAGAGAGAGTAAGAGGAAATAATGAGAAAAGGTCTAGGCCAGCCTAGGCTTAAGCCTTAAGAGAGATATTAGTCAGTCTTTTATCTACTCATCACAAGATCCTTCCAAGCAAAACTCTAGTGTTCAGAGAGACCCTCCAGTATAGCTCAGGAAGCTCCACTTCGGCTTCCTAGGCTGAATTCTTTCAGCCACTGAGAGAGAGACCAGCCTCCAATTCAGCTCCATAGCTGAATTATATTCAGAGGCCTTCTGACCTCCTTTTAAAGAGAATTTTCTCCTATGTCATCTCCCCTAAGTTCTCACATCTACCAATCACAGTAGACGTTTTCCAAAGGACAGACCATTCTTAATTCACACATGAGTAGACTAAACTTTTAAGTAATTCACACCTGAGTAGACTAAAACCTTTTGAGTAATTCACCCCTGAGTAGACTAAAACCTCACACCTCTTTTGTTAAGCTTGTCCCTTGCAAATTTGCAAGTTGAGTCACCTTTTAGTGATTAATTTGACCTTCATAGGTACTTAACACCTTTTTGTTTTAGATCTAAAAATAGACCTAGCTTAAGGGATTTTGCCTTACTATAAGTATGAGTTAAGTACTTTTTCAGTGTTCAGTAAGGAGTTTACAACTTTATCTTGCCCTAAAGTATGCCTAAGTATGGGTGGAGTAATTTTAAAGTTCCCAATACATTTCTGACCAAAGCCCCTTTGTTGTTTTAAAATGGGGAATGGTCCTAACCAAATGTTCTAAGGTAGAGTCTGAGAATTTTTAAGATTCACAGTATCATGGTTTAGGTGAGGTGGTTTTCCTGAAGGACCTTGGTGAGTGATAAGGCTGACTCACCTTTTCCTTAACCTTCTAAAGTCACTATCATCTGAGGAGGCCCCTCATCTTGGAGGAGGCCTCCTGGCTGGAAGCAGAACTAGATTTAATCTTCTGAGAAGGCTCCTTGGCTGAGGCCTCTGAACTCCCCTTGGCTTAGGTCAGGCCAGAACAGATCTTCTATCCTATCCCTCTTCTTCTACTAACTTTCTTCCTTCTATTGTAAATAAACCACCATAAAATCCCATACTGACTTGAGTATTTCATTGGGATTGAATTTAAATCCCTGGTGACCACTAATATAATATATTCATAACCCTAAATTTTACCCCTAACAGTCTGGCTAATCAATGAAGGTTGTGATCAGGATCTTCAAATCTCTGTGAAACTTTTCCTTCCTCTTTCCCTCTTAATTACATCCTCAAGTCAGTCTTTTAAGCATCTAACTCAACAGGTCAAGACACAGCTGTGAGAAGAGGTGAGTATAAAACATTTGTTTTACTTTTCTTTTCTCCTTAAACTGAATCAAAACAGCTTTTTTTTTTAACCTTATGCAACAGGGCCCTGAGGTCCTAGCTGGGGAAGCTGTTTCCAAATCTCACTTCCCTTAGGGAACAAAAAACCCAATTAACCCACCCACACTGACAATACTAGCTGGCTAAAATACTCTTAACTAGCTGTGAGGAAAACCTGGAGAAAGTTTTGCCCTTGTCCTGCTACTAGAGGTCTACTTTCTTTTTTTTTTCCTAAGCCTCCAATGTCTCTGGTTTTTTTTTTTTTTTTTAAATTAAGTGAGGAGAAGTAAAAAACCTGGTGAGGTCCACTAGGAAAAGCGGAGGCTTTGCTCAAAGAGGAAAACAGTTTTACCCTAAAGGGGAAGGAAAGAAGGTTTCGACCCCTCCCAAATTAAATAAAAAACTCAGCCTTAGCCTCAGACAAAAGGCTTTGTTTTCTGTCTCCTTTTGACGTAGAAGAGTAGATTGGATTAAAAGGCTCTTAAAAGAGACTACACCCATATCTTTTGTTTTCACTCCCTGACTTTAACCCTTAGGCAGTAGTGACATCTACTGACTAAAACCAGAATTATAAATAATTAATAAATATATATATATATATATATATATATACATGTGTGTATGTGTATGTATATATGTATATATATAAATATAAATGAATACTACATTCTATGAAATTTTCAGGGTGTTTGAAAAATTAGGAACATTAAAGACTTCAGAATGCCTCCCATTTCTTATGTTCTTAGATCATTTTATTTTTATACTCCTAAATATTGTGACAAGAAATGCTACCTTGAGAAAATTTGAAGCTAAAAATCAGGAAAACATACAAAACCAATTGGATAAATACTTCTCACAGGGTCAAATGGAAAATACTGACACCACCCAAAACATGTCTGACCCTTACAAACCTGCTTCTGAACCTCTAAATGAGGAAACCCTTCCCCAAAAATGGAGATGGAAGACACCTCTCCTATAACTCAGCTGCCAGATTGCTTCTCTTGTGGTCTGCAAATCTTGGCTGAACTTACTTCCCAAGACCCTTCTCCTGAAATCCCAGTTTCTCCTATTCCTTCTCCCACCCCAAAACCAATTTTAGCCCAAAGGAAATCTAGTCATTCTAAAGAAACTGTTTCTACTCTAACTGACTCACACATACCAAATTCAACAGAAGCCTTTCTCCCCTAAGAGAAGTGCCTGAAATAGGATGCAATGGGGATGTGGTGACTCTAAGGCACCATATACTGTTTACTCCCCAAGACATAAATGAATTCACACAAAATGTTCCCACATATGACCAAGATCCCTTTATGGTAACAAAAAAGATGGCAGACATATTTTTTTTAGTATAATCCATCTTATAGAGATGTTGAAAATTTACTCCAGGCTTTCTTAATGGAACATGAGAAAAAATAATTTCTCATGTCAATAAAGTCCAGGGACACAATGCAACACACTGGCCATCTCAGGATCCCAAAAGGGACTAACTATAACAACTCTGAGGATTATATACAACTATATCTTTGTAGGGAGCCCATTCTAACTGCTGTGAGAGAGTGCTCTGAAAGTACAGATAAATGGATGAAATTTGAAAAACTTAGGCTAAATGAAGATAAGACATCCTCCAGATTCATGGATAGACTAATTGTGTTTGGGGGTCAATACCTAGATTTTGACCTTTCTAAAGAAAATTACATAAGACAAATTAGAAGATACTTTGTCGATATCTCTTGCAAAGTGATCAGGGGTTATTTTAGAACTCATTGCCCAAGCTGGCCTTCAATGGCTCTTGATGATTTGAGGAAAACTATTGTATATGTTTCAAAAGGAAACAAAGAAAAATAGAAAGGGACTAATGACCTCATAGAGGAAAGAACTGAAATATTTAAGAGATAAAATTGATAAACAGGAAAAAGGGCATAATACTCAACCAATGGAATTTGCCCCTCTCCAAGAATCTAATTACCAATCCATTACCTGCCAATTCTGTGACAAGAAGGACCACAGAATGATGGTGTGTAGAAATGTATTAAAGGTAATCAGAAATAATATACAGTTTAATAACAACTACAGAAATAATAATTATAGAAATAAATATAAAAATGATAATAGAAACTACAACTTTAGGAACAATAACAATAGGAATAGAAATTGGGAAAATGATTACTCAGACCAAATGACCCCAAAACAATATAACTTAAGTAGAGCTTGTCCAAGAAATAGTAAGGGCACTATTGCCCCTCCATGTGGAGCAGAAGGTGTTGTCCCTTAGATTCTATTGTTTTTGTTTGTTATTAACCCTTTTCAGTTTTGTCTCTCCTCCAAATAGTAACAAAGAAGGAAGAAGGAAGATAGAAGAAATGGATTTTTAAATATAGTTCCCCTGAGATTATGAAATATATATATTTTTGAAATTTTTGTTTTTCTTCCCTATTGATGGATCTGTACTATTTTGTTGCACTTTACTTGTGTCATACAGTATTTGATTTTTTTCTCTTATTTTTGGCATTTGTAGCACATCACTAGTATTGAGATTTATTGATTGTATCCTATCAGATGCATTGGAGATAATAATCCATAGACAAGTGGATACTGTTTTTTGGGAACATGTTAAATTCCTGAATTTTTTCCTTTTTTTTATTATTGCTTTTCTTTTATTTTGATTAAAATATTTTATTTTTTCCCTTTTCTCATTTTTTGTACTTAAGGTTCATACAATCAATATTTTTTTATTCTGCAATAATATAAGTTTAAATATATATATATTCATATATATATATATATTTGCATTAATATTAATGTATACCCAATAGCTTTAAGCTGTGGGAACCTGCCATTTATTGATAAATGTTATGGGACTGTGATTAATGTTTGTGTCTGATTCTAGGAAATGGGATCAAAAAAGAAGCTCAGACTTCATCTATACAGTGCCATAGAAGCACAGACTTAACCTGAATAGTGCCAAAAAGAGCACACAGGTAAAAAAGAAAGAAACCAATCCAAGTAGGATTAATGAACTTCTAAACCAATACAAAATGACTTGAACCTAGTGTGAGGCTCAAGGTTGTGACACTTGACATATTTTAAGATGTAGGACTCCCTTGTATCCACACTCTTTGTGAAATACTCACAGACAAGTACTGAAGTTTGGCTATCATCCTGGCTCCCCTTATCCCTGAGAATGACAAAAAATCAGACCAGGGAATGACACTTCCCTATCACACACACAAAAATCTAGTCCTTTCTCTCTCTAATAGTATGGCAACTCTCTGTAGTCTTGGCTGCAAATGGGTAAGTGAAATATAATGTTGTCTGTAAAATATTATGAAAAAAGATGAAGATAATTAGGAACAGAATTATCTTATAAAGTAGATAAAAGAAGTAGAGAATGAAGCCAGTTTAAATAAATCTTGGAAAGGTACCAACTAAACAAAGTCATTCCAAGGTCATTAAAAGATGAAAAAAGAAAGAGACTACAAACAAAAGAAAAATGGAAAAGATTTATAAACTTTAACAATTATTTTTTTTCTCTACTAAGGACATAAGAAATAGCACTATTAATCATTCAAAAAACATTTATTGAACACATTCTGTTTTTCAGTTACTGTGTTAAATGTTTGGTATATGGAAAAATTTTTTAAAACATTCCACGTCCACTAGTTATTTACATTCGGATGAGATGAGGTATATAAAAGATTAGATATATATTATAAGGATAGGATTATGGAAAGATAAACTTTGATAAGATTAAGTTTAAGAATATTGGAAGCTGTCTCCAGAGCTACTAGCATGAGAATGAGAATCCTAGAAGGGATCTTGGAATGTACAGGGAGCTGAAGGAAGCTGTTTGAGTGAACAACTGTCACTTCCTGTCCTGAACTGGAAGAGGAAGCCTTCTGCTCTCTTCTGAGGTTTCCTAACTCAACCTTTTGTGTGAACTGCTTTTGGAAGATTCTTTTTTCACTGGAGAGAACATCTTATTAATGATCTAGCTAAACTTGCTGGTTTACCAACTTGCCTGAAGGTTTTACTTTGAGATCGTATCTGTTGGACTCTGAGGGTCTACCTCAGGATCAGACCCAGGTTGAGTGGACTCACCCATCTTGGGTTCACCCCTAGAAGATTTTGGAGACAACTTTTGGGAGAAATAACTGAACCAGAGTCTGAGGATTGTAGCCTGGTAGTTTAGTCAGCTTTTGGAGGAACATCTAGTTAGAAACAGGGAGCTGGTAGTATAGCTTGGAAGAACAGAAGCATCCTTCATGAGAGGGACTTAGATTGGTTGGATGAAATATAGAAATTAGAGTCAGGGCATCCTTGTGTTTCAATCCTCATAGTTAACCCTTGATTTCTAAATAAAGATATTTTATATAAATCAGTATAAAAAGCTCCAAGGCTTTTGTGTGCTGGCCCAGTGAAGGAAGTGGCACTTTGCCTTCCCTTCATTATAGGGAACTGAGATACTTGTAGACAGACAATTAAGTACCTAACCCAGTTTTCTATAGTGGATATCACCACCTATCCACATTATTTTTTCAACATGAAATGAAAATCGAACCTCTACACAATAATCATGAAGGAGATAGGACTAATAACTGGAAAGAGACAGGGGAAAACTCCTATACAAGGTGTGACTTGAGCTGAGACTCAAAGGAGGCCTAGGAAAGCCAGAATTGGGAGTGAGAAGGGAGAACATTTCAAGCATGGAGGTAAGTCAGTACAGAAGCAGGAATCGAAATGTTCAGTTTGAGGAATACCAAGTAATCCAGTGTATCTCTACCATAGAGTGTGGGAAGGGGAGTCAAGTACAAAGACCCTGGAAAGATAGGGAGGAGTTAATTCTAGACAGTGGAAATTGTATTTGATCCTGGAGATATCAGAGTACCACTGGTGTTTATTGAGTAGGTGGGTCACATGGTGATTCATCATGCTTTAAGAAAATCAGTTTAGCAATGCTAAAGAATAGATTAGGATGAGAAAAGAAGAGTCAAGGAAACAAATTAACCAAGGTGTCATGGAATTCCAGGCCCCCAGTTCAATTTCTCTTTAGCATTTGAAAGTGATAACTTCTTGGCAGTCTCTTCTGACTGACATCTTACCTCTGTAATGTTTTTGTCCTATGTCTTTGATCAATTCTGTTTTATTTCTTGTGATGGCTCCTTATTTAACTGATATTTATTAAATGCATGTGCAATACTTTGTTCTGCCCCTCTCCTGTCCCTAAAATTCTTTGCTTGGTCATATCATTGACTCTGGTAACTTTAGTTTTTACTTCTATCCAGGTGACTCCCAAATCTGTGTCCTTATACCTTAACTCTCCTTTGGACTCTAGTACTATATTTCTAGCTGCCTCTTATCTATCTCAACCAGGCTATCCTGTTGGCATCTTAATCTCAATGTATATAAAACAGGTACCATAATCTTCCTTTCTTCTTTAGAGAGATGCTCTCCTACCTTTTCTGTTTCTATTAATGCCACTATGAACATTCTTTATAGGATAATTATCGGAAAGATAAAATATACATACATAGTTTAAAATGTTTTATAAATATCAATGCTGTTTATTATGGTTATTATATTATTATTCCAATTACAAAGGCTCCTAACTTTAGCTTCATCTTTGACTCTTCCTTTGACCCCAAACACATACCTCCTTCTAACTCCTGAGTTATGCTATTTTTGTCTCTATAGTATAGTTTGTAACCTTTTCCCTTCACTCCCAGTGAATTCATTCTAATCTCTTCTTACTCACAACAGGGTAATTTCTTCCTAACTTATTTTCTTGCCTTTAGTCGACTCTATCTTCATTTATAGAAGTATAGTAGAGAAGAAGCCTAGCAAATCATATAATAATAATTCTAATGATAGCTAGCACTTATATAGTGCTTTAAGGTTTGCAAAGGGCTTCATATATATCATCTCATTTGTTCTTTACAACAAGCCTGTGAAGTAGGTGGTATCATTATCTTTCTTTTTATAGATGAGGAAACCTAGGATAAAAGAGATTAAATGCCTTGCTCAGAGTCATACAGCTAGTAAATTACTCAGGCAGGACTCAAACTCTAGTATTCTTTACTGTAATAGGACTCTAGTCATTATGCCATTCAGATGCCTCTATTGCCATCTAGTCCTATATGTACTTGAATCTATTCTCCCTGGGTAATTTTCCTAATATACCACTATGACCATTTAACTTGTTTACTTAAAAATGTTTAGTAGCTCCCCATTGTATAAAAGAAAATCTCAATCTTTTAACCCAAAGCCCTCCAAAATTTGGTCACAACATATTGGTCCAGCTTTATGTCATGAATTAATGAATGAATGAAAGAATTTGTTAAGTGTTTACCATAGGCCATATACCAGCATTAGTGCCTATACTGCATTTTCAACTGCCTCTGAGTCTCCTCCCATCCTCCAATTACCCCAGAGAAAGGTGGGAAGAAGTGCTTGCATTTGGCTTCTGTGCAGACTAAGGGGATGTGAAAAATGTCCTCAGGCACTGTGGAGAGGGGAAACAGAGAAGTTCTTCCTCCCACCCCACACCTGGGCACCAGAGCCATTTGGTTTGCTAACACAGCCACATCCTGTCCTAAGTAATTGAATGTAGTACAGTGGGTTAATACAAATACAAAATTAAAACAATCCCTGTCCTCAACGTGTTTACATTGTAGTGGGAGTTTAATAGATCAAAGAGAGTGGTTCAAAGAAGGGTGTTTGAGTAATAAATCATAAGAATATAAGAACACCTATAAAGGAGACATTGATATTCCCTGTCCAGAAGAAAAGTTACTATTGTTTGGATTAGGGATTCCAGAGTAAGAGGGGAATCAAAAAATAGATTGGGAGAAGGATAGTAATATGACATCATATTGTATGCCAAAAAAATGCTGCTTTTTCCCTTGGTTGTCAGTAGAATCAGCTTCTTGAAAACCCAATATGCAAATCTAAATATTCCTTCCTTCCTTTCATCACTCAATAATAATTTATTAAGTGTTGCAACCTCTGAAGAATTAAAATATTTTTAGTTTGGTATTTGCTCTCATGTTGCTTAGAATGGAAATGGAAAATGGAAAGAAATTTGGAATTATGCAAACAAAATGACTAAAATGCCCATAATCTTTAAATAAAACATTCCATTACCAGGCTTATACCTCAAGAAACCATTGAAAAGAAGGAGACCCTCATATACACCTAAGTATTTAGAGCAGTGCTTCCTGGATAGCAATGCATTAAAAAAATAGAAATCCATCATTTGGGGAATGGCTAAACAAATTGTGGTATTTATATATTTTGCAATATTACTATATGTGAGAAATGATGTATGTAATGAATACAGAGAAACATGAAAAGATCTACATTGACTCCCGGAATGTAAATGGAAAGGACTCCACACCAAAAACGAACAAACAAACAAAAATAAAAGTAAAGAAAATTATAAAGATCAAGTGGTACTTGATTTAAGAGATATGAGAAGATATCCACAACCTACACCTCTGTGAAAGTGGGAGTTCCACAGTTATTCTGTATTGTAAACAGTTTCAGACTTCTTCAATGTAGTGATCTGTTGTGCTGATATTTTCTTCTTTGTTTTTAAAAGACACTATTTGTAATATGAGATGACTTTCTAGGAAGGACAGAGAAGGAGCAAGAGAAATACTGAGAAAAATTATGAAGATATAAAAATCCAGAGACATAACTAAAAGGTTTTTTATTTTAAAAAATCTAAAAGTTTAAGATGAACTTAGGAGGAACTTACTTTGTAGTAGATAATAGCCAAATCACATCTTCACTTAAGTAAATTCACTATTCCCAGATAACCGTCTACAAATAGTGTAGTACAAAACATACAGGACTTTCAATGGGGAGACTTCAAATCTAGCTCCCATTTTTGCCTTGAGAAAGTTTTTATTTGGGCAAAAAATAATCTGACTCCCAGATCTTTGTTTGCTTCTCAGTGACTACCTGGAATCTATGCAGGGGCCCAGGGTCAGAGGAAATGCTCCAGAAATGTAGGTTGAAAGATATATTAACAGTTTTTTGTTGTGATATTACTAATCTCTGATTTTTTATTTTCAATTTTTCTTTGCCTTAAGATTATTGGAAAAGCTGTTGTTTTTTCTTTTATTGTATTTATTCTTTCTTTTTGTTTATTTTTCCTATCTACAATGTTTGTTAAAGATGGCCAAGAGGGCAAAGTCATTGAACGTTTATGGGATTTTTGAATAGTAGAATTGGATCAGGGCTGAGGTAGCCACACTTTCTAAACCAGTCATTTTATGTCTAATGGCTAGCATTGTTAATTACAGAAAGAATGAAACTAACTTGCACAGCTAGAGGAAGAAATGGGAACCCAAGGCTCATTGTATCATTTTCTAAATATTTCCAGACAGTCTCTTTTAGTGTGGTCAAAAGAGTATGGGACTTTGAATCAATTCCTAATTTTACCTTGAGAAAGTCACTTTGAAGTTATTTCAGTAGTTGCCACCTGGACAACTGTTCAGGTGACTATTTTGGTCTCCTTGCTTCCAATGTCTCTCTTCTCCAAATCCATTACCATATAGCTGCTAAAAGAATCTCCCTAAAGTATTGATCTGACAATATCATTTCCTTGCTAAAAAACCTTTGGTGACTCTCTATTGCTTCAAGGATAAATACAAACTCTTTATCCTGACATTAGTCAAGACTTTCTATAGCCTAGCTCCAAATGACTTTTCTAGATTAATTTGATAGTACAGTACCTCTTTCCCTTCCTTTGATTCTTCAGTCAAACTGGATAACTAGATTTAACCACAATAACATTTCATTTCCTTTGTGTGCATTAGCATATTATTCCCCATGCCTGGTCTATCAGCTCCCATTTGCCCAAACTTTTCTTCTTCCTTGTTATTCTAGAAGTTCATGTTCAATATACAATTCTTCATTTGTTAAATGACTAGAAGGTGGCTGTGGATAAAGTATGGGTCTGAAGTAAAGAAGACCTAAATTTGAATCATGCTTCAGATATTTACTAGCTCTGTAAGCAAGTTTAACTTCTTTAAGTGCTTTGTTCCCCAGTTTCCTGTTATAAAATGGAGATAATAACAGTACATATTTCATAGGTTGTGGTGTGAATCAAATAAATTAAAATATTTAAAGTACTTTTTTTATTTTTTATGAAGTAAAACTTAAAGTATACTATATTATTATTATTATTGTTATTTATGAGGGACTATGCTAGAGACAGAAAGGGTAAAAATATCTTTTCTATAAAGGAAGTTGCCATTCTACTGGGGGAATCAAACATATGTGGAGATAAGCAAATATAAGGTAATTTGAGGATAGTGAAAATACTAACAGCTGAGATCACTGGGGAGACAATGCTTGGCTTGAAGCTGAAATCAAGACCAGTTAATCAAACAATTAATGAATGAGCATTTATTAAGTACTTATTATGTGATAAGAGGAAGAAGTAAGGTTGGAATATATTCCAAGTTTGGGGAATAGCCTGTGTGAAGGCAGAGAATGTTGGGTTCTGAGAATTCTTATCAAAGAAATGAGTTCAGTTGTCTACAATCTGAAGTTCATGAAGAGAAGTGATGACATATATTATGGAAAGGAATTTTGTAGTCAAATTATAAAGGACTTTCAGTGTCGATGGCCTGAAGAGCTTGTAATTTTTTTCCTCTCAGTCTCTAGAGGTTTTGAAGTAGGGGATTATCATTCTCTTCCTTCAGCTCTTAATTCATATGCTACCAATTCTCCTATATCCCAATAATTACTGTTTTCTCTTTCCTTTACTCCTTTGTTACCTGTGTTACACATTCTTTACTTAGAACTAAACTCAAGCAAACTGGGGGTAGCCCAACTTTTTTTAATTTTTGTTTTTAAACCCTTACCTTCCATCTTGGAGTCAATACTGTGTATTGGGTCCAAGGCAGAAGGGTAGTAAGGGCTAGGCAATGGGGGTCAAGTGACTTGCCCAGTGTCACACAGCTGGGAAGTGTCTGAGACCAGATTAGAACCTACAACCTCCTGTCTCTAGGCCTGGCTCTCAATCCACTGAGCTACTCAGCTGCCCCCTTTTTTTTCATTTTTTATTGTCATGCAAAACACATGTATTGGTCTTTGTTGTAAGAGCACACTCATACATAACCAAAATCAGAAAATAAAACCATACACTGATGTGAAAGATGACTCCAACAGTTCTTTCTCTGGAGGTGGATAGCATTCTCCATCATGTCTTTCAAGACTTTCTTGATCACCCAACTGGTGATCTGTATTATTTCTTACACCATAAGTATTTCTTGATCACCCAACATGCACCACAATTTGTTCAGCCATTCCCCAACTGATGGACATCCCCTCAATTTGCCACCACAAAAAGAGCATCTACAAATAATTTTGTATAAATAAGTCTTTTCCCCTTTTTATTATCTCTATGGGATACAGACCCAATAGTGACATTACCAGATCAAAGAGTATGAACAGTTTTATAACCCTTTGAGTATATTTCCAGATTGACCTCCAGAATGAATGGATCAGTTCATAACTCCATCAATAATGTATTGGTGTACCAATTTTGCTGCATCCCCTCCAATATTTAGCACTTTCCTTTACTGCAATATTGGCCAATCTGATAGGTATGAGATTGTACCTCAGCATTGTTGTAATTTGAATTTCTCTAGTCAAGAGTAATTTAGAACATGTTTCATATGATTATTGATGACTTTGATTTCTTCATCAGAAAATTGCTTGCTCATATCTTTTTACCACTATTCATTTGGGGAATAGCTTGTATTCTTATACATTTAACTTGGTACTTCATAAATTTGAGAAATTAGACCTTTATCAGAGATATTTGTTATAAAATGTTTTCCCCAGCTTCTTGTTTCTTTTCTAACTTTGTTTGTACAAAGTGTTTTTTTTTTTAATTTAGAGCCTACTTTTTTTTAGCAAAAAAGAAGTCAAAATGTTTTCAATTCTCTCTGGCTAGTTATGCCTCCAACCTGGAATTCCAGAAAAAAAATTGATGAAATTTATTTAGAGTTCTCATATAGGCTTTGATTAATAAAGATCTTTTCTAGAAAATATATTCAATGTACAAACGAGATATTAGGCATAGAACAGATATGTATTTCTTCTACAGAAAGAGAAATGCTTGAAACACATGAAATTCTGTGGAGCAGCTAGGTATCATAGTAGTTTGAAGTTCCAGGCTTGGGTTCACTTAGACAGATCTGCTTGTCATGCTTGTCTTATTTGCTGCCATGAACCCTTAGTTTCCATTTTATATTTATATGTATTTGTGTCAGGATAAGGGAGTGGGGCAGATGGAGAAGAGAAATCCTGTTCTCCATTGCTCAAAGTACAAGGAAGAATTGGCAAAGTTTGGGGGGAGAGACAGATAGAAAGTAACAGAGGAGAGAGAATGAGAGAGAGAGCAAGAGAGACAGAGAGGCAGAGAGAGAAAATGAGAGAGAGAGTGAGAGAGAGAGTGAGTGAGAGAGAGAGAGAGAGAGAGAGAGAGAGAGAGGGGGGGGGGGATCTTCATCTAGCTGGAATATAGGATAATCAGTAATTTCTCTACAAGAAGTATTGGGACTCATTTGAACTTTGCAAGTAGAAAATAAGGAGATGAGAATATGGCTAGGAGACCTAGAAACCTAGTAGTAGAGAGCAGAGCAAGACAATAGGTATTAAGTGCTAACTATGTGCCAGGCCTTGTATTAAACACTAGGACATCTAAATATAACCAAAAAGGAAGGTAACAGTAGAAGTTGAAAATTTACCAGGATAAGGTAGTCAAGAAATGCTCATATGCTGACTACACTGGGATGTAGGAGATCTAAAGTATGGTTTTAAGAAATTTCTTTACCTTACAGTCCTTTAATCAGAAAAAAAAAGTAAAACAACTTTTGGGTCAAATTTGATTCAGTCTTTAATAAAGGGAGATTTTACTGATATGCTGCTTATCTTTAGAAGAATATGGATAGATAAACTGAATTAAATAATTGAGAAAGTACTGGATTTGGAATCAGGAAAACATGGATCTAAATTCTACTTAAAATGCTCACTAGCTTTATAATTCTGGACAAGTAATTTAAGCTCTCTGGGCTCAAGTTTGGAGTACCTAGGTAGTGAAGTGGATAGAGCACCTGACTCGAAGTCAGGAAGATCTAAGTACAAATCTGGCTGTAGATACATGCTAGCTATGTGACCCTGGGCAAGTCACTTAACCCTGTTTGCCTCTGTTTCCTCATCTGAAAAATGAGCTTGAGAAAGAAATGGCAGAGTACTCCCATATCTTTGCCAAGAAAACTCCAAATGGGGTCATGAAAAGTTGGACAGGTCTGAAAAGACTGAATAACAAGAGCTTCAGTGTCCTCATATGTAAAATATGGATAATAAAATGTCAATACTTATCTCACAAGCTTATTTCAAAGATCAAATAGAATTATGCTACTAAAGCGCTAGGAAAACTTTTGTTCTACTAAGGCAAGCAAATTATTAATAGGTTAGTTATAATCTTTTAATTTTCTCTTTAAATACTTCATAAAGGAAAAGGATGATAATAAAATTTTATTAATCCAAATAACAAAGTAAAAAATCCTAATAAAGGTATATGTATGTTTTTTAAAGGAAAAAATAATTCCTCCTCTGGGTTACTCAAAGTTTTATTGAATTTTTTCATAAGAATTATCAGATATTTTTTCACCATTATTTCTTACAATTATTGGAATAGACATAAGTTGACTTACAGAATTGTGGAACTGTAATGAACCTTAGAGAGTCTTAAGTATCATTCCTTAATTTTAAATATGGGGAAACTGAGGTAAGGAGATGACCTGCCTAATGTCACATAACAGGTGAGAAGTAGAGCCAAGACTAGAAGTCTTCAATTAGAAATCCACATTCCTTGCTTTTTCCACTACACCAGCCTGGGCTCTGAGCTGCATGCTTCACCTAATCTTGTTGATATCCAAGCCAACCATGAGCTCTTCCCTATTTCCATGCCAAGTGCCCTGTAATGCAGTCTCCTCCTTTTCTTTCCCTTCATTCTCCTCTTTTCCTTCCAGTCAGAAATCTGACTTTTATTTCTGGGTACTTGGTTATCACTGGTAAACTTTCAAATAAACTTTCATATAAAATATTTGTCTCCCTTACACCCAAGTCCATCATATAATTTCTAGAAATTTTAGGTTACTCCAATTCTCCTTCCTTCCTTATCTCCTGGAAAATGGAGCTCATCCTCTTGGATTCTAGATCCTGATTGGTGATCTTAAACCTTATCTTGCCTAAGTAAGGAGAACTTCTCCCTGGTCACTTTCTTCTCTATATTGTCTTTTCTTATTAGAAAGCAAGCTCCTTAAGGGCAGAGATTATTAGGTTTGCTGGTATTTGTATTTCCAACACTTAACATAGGCCTGCCATATAGAAAATGCTAAATAAATGTTTCTGTTATATTCATTAATTCATTCACTCATGCATTCATTAATTCATCAATCACACTGACAATAAATGTTGTAGTCTAGGTCAAATGTCAGTTAGTCACAGATCCTGAACAAGAAGCCAAGCCTCCTAACTCCCAATCTTGTCTTTTCTCACTATGCCTTGTTGTCATGACAGCAATCCAACAGCTGCTATTAAATCCCAAACTAGAGTTAGTTGTTAGTTTATCTTGATTGCTAATTCGATGTGCTACTGTATTTCTTCTCTAAGTCCATGAAGTTACACTTGACTATTTGCAGTGCTTGACATTTAGCAAATGAGAAGATGTTTTAATTGCTAAGCAGCATCAATTGCAGCCCAAGCTTTAGCCTTCTCCAGAACATACATGTAGTGTCACAATATTCCAATGCAGTGAAGCCTTTCTAAAAATTTATTTAGCCTGGATTCTGGATTAGTATCTACATTTTAAAGATGCATTTCTAAAAATAGCTGAGAGCTCCTTTCTCTCCTTTCTTCTCTTCCCTGTCTCTTCTTCCTCCTTGACTCCTCCTCTATCTCTCCCTCTCCTTCCCTCTCTCCCTTTCTCTCGTTTCTTTCCTCTCCTCTTCATACTCTGTCTGTCCCACAATGCCTCTCTCTTTCCTGCTTTCCTTCATTCTCGTATATTTACTGTATGTATATTTATATATACATGTGTGTATGTATATTTTTGTTCAATCATTTTTCAGTTGTGTCTGACTCTTCATGACCCTACTTGATTCTTTTTCTTTTTTGACAAAGGTAATAGAGTGATTTGCTATTTTCCTTCTCCAACTATTTTTACAGATGAGGAAACTGAGGCAAAGAGGGTTAAGTGATTTGCCCATAGTCATACAGCAAGTCAAGGTCAAATCTGAACTAATCCTGGCACATGCTCTATTCTCTTACCTCTCTACTATCTAGCTATTTCTCTTTGTTTCTCTCTGTCTCTGTCTCTCCCTTTCTCTCTTTCTGTCTCTCTGTCTGTCTGTCTGTCTCTTTCTCAGTCTCTCTCTCTCTCTCCCCCTCCCCAGCTATTTCTCTTTGTCTCTCTCTGTCTGTCTCTGTCTGTCTGTCTGTCTGTCTCTCTCTCTGTCTCTGTCTGTCTGTCTGTCTCTCTCTCTCTCTCCACATATAATATAATAAATAGTATGTAACCTCCTGTAGTTACATCTTAAAATTCTCGTGGGTGGACACCTGAGGAGATTGGAAACTGAGGGAAAATGGATAGAAGAGAGCGAAAGAGAGAGACAAAGGAATAAAGACTCAGAGACAAGGAGTTAAAAAATATGGGCTACATGTTGCCATGCTCCCCTGATGGAATTGAGAAAGGGATCCACCCATGCCCTCAAACTTTTATTGGAGAGTTTAGGAATGTGGAGTGGGAGGTAACTAATGAACATGTGACATGACATAGGCTTTAACACTGGCTCAATTGACAATCACGTAATCAAAGAGGAGGTTAATCAAACATATGACTTGGTAAGGACTGTGGTCTAACAAGGTGTGAGCTCAGACCCTGTGGCAAATAATGTCCTGCTCAGGAATTGATTTTGTCCTTTGGACTAAAGATTTGGTAATATAATAATCAATAAGTGACATGGCCATGAGTCTGGTAAATGAATACACAGGATACAATATCAATACATCAGTAATACTTCCATGATGCTAATATACCTGGTATGCTACATAGTATATATACTCTGTATTATATATATATATATATATATTTTATATATAATATATAAATATATCGCTAATTTTCTAGAAATTCTACCCAATTAAAACTGATAATGTGTGCAAACCAGTGGACTGAGCTCTATTATCATTTGAAATGTTGACTTTTCACTTTCTTTAAGTGAAAAAAATCATCACTGCAAAAGGGGATTAAAAAGTGGACATGCATTGACTTGATACTGTGCCACAATGACACAGAAGTGTCAATTATGCAGATGGGGTTCCATCTTGGCCTTTTTTGGTACAAGCCAATAGGTGGCATTGTGGATGGAACTTGGAATCAGAAAGACCTAGGTTCAAATATTGCCTCAGATATGACCATAATGGGAGATCTTGGACAAATCCATTATCTCTCTCAGCTTCCTCATCTGTAAAATCAGGGAGTTAGACTCCAGATATACTAAGAACCTTCTTGTGATAAATCTGTGCTTCTATAAAGCAGAGTCAGGATTTGAACCAAACTTGCCGTTATTCAACATTTAGAACTCTTTCCACTTTACCCTATTCCAAAATCACTTTTTGATTTCTTATTTTCTGGTCTTGGTCCTTAGTCTTTTTTAAAAGTAAATAGAATGTCAGCATAAAAGTTTAGGATTGAAGATTTTTTTGTGTGCTGACTCTGCAAGATCTTGCTCCTTCAGGAAATTCCTTAGAAGTTTTCAATGCAGATTTCCTTGATTCCCTAAAGGTTGAAATTACATCAACCACAAGCCCAATTATGGCCTTATTTCTTTCAGACTTAATCTGACTTTTTTTTCATGTTCTGGTATTTTTCCAATTCAACTGTATTCATTTAGAATAGATGGTTGAAAGTCCCTTACTTCTGTTGAAGATACCTTTTTTTTCCCCAATTAGGACTATTATGACTCTGTATCTGTATATCCTTTGTTTAGTTGAAAGTGTTTCCAAATATTTAATGAGTATAACTTGCTCTGTGATATTATATCTTGGGAGAAATTGATAAGGGACTATGTAAGGAAAAACAAAACAAAACTGAATTTACAAGATATAAATTGGGTGGGTGGATGATTATTTGCATTATAAAATAGTATTCTTCTCAGGCAACAAGGCTTAGAAACCTAAGTTTGAAGTTTAAAAAAAAAACCTGAGCTCAGGTCTCATCTCAGATATATCAATAAATAAATATTTCTTAAGCACCAGTGCTAAGTGCTAGAGGTACAAAAAGCGGCAAAAGAGAGTTGCTGTCCTAAAGGATGTTGTTGGGCAGTGAGGTGGGTATGATGGACAAGGTGGGGCAGCTAGGTGTACCAGTGAACAGAGATTCAGATCTAGAGACAGGAGGTCCTGTATTCAAATCTGGCCTCTGACACTTTCTATCTGTGTAACCCTGGGCATGTCATTTAACACCAATTCACTTGTCCTTACTGTTCTTCTGTCATGGAAGAGATACTCCGTATCAAGTCTAAGAAAGAAGATAAGTTGTTGGTTTTTTTTTTTTTTTTTAAGAAATCTGAGTGAGACAATAAGCAAAAAAAAAGCTATATATACATAAGAAAAAAAATTTAAAGAAAGAAGGTACTGGAAGTCAGAAAGATTAGGGAAGGCTTCTTATTAAAAGATAAGATTTAATTGAGATTTAAAGAAAGCCAGGCAAGTACATATCAGAGAAGAGGGAGAAGAGTATTATAGAAATGCTATATAGAGTTCTGATTATGGGACCCTGGATAAATCATTTTACCTCTCTGTGTTCCAGGCAACTCTGTGATTATACGTTGCAGGGCAGGTACTAATCCACATGGGTAGAAGGAATTTTTTTACTAGGATTTCCCCTATACATGGCACCTACCTACCAGGATTTTTATGAGGATCAATTGAGGTAATATTTATAAAAGACTTAGCACAGTGCCCAGAATATAGCAGACATTTAATAAATACTTGAGGCCTTTCCCTCTGCTTTCTTGTCTGCCTACCTTCTAACCTTCCCTTCTTACCCATCTACCTGCCTTTTTATCTACTCTGCAATATGCCTAACTAGGGGTCATCCAGCCTCTGCTTTAAAAGCTCCAGTGAAGAGAAGGTGTTCTACTTGTAGCCCATTCTATTATGTACAGCCGACTTTTTAGAAGATTTTCCATGACATCAAGCCAGGTTTTCTTCTATGACTTCCATCCATTATTCCTATTTATGTCCTCTGGGACACAATAAAATAAATCTCATCCTTTGGTTATAAGAATATTCTTCGTTAGATAATTGGTAAAAGCTCTTGGGATCCCATCTAAAAATTCTCTCCTTTGAGAAATATATGTGTGTATGCATATGTGTATGTGTGCATGTGTACATTTATGCCAGTTGCTTTCAATCAAGTCTCATATTCTGGATATTTTCTAATCCATCAATGTTCTGATCAAATAAGACTATAAAGAAAGTGCTTTGCAAACTTTCGAATGTTGTTAACCAGGGACTAAGCATTTATTACACACCTGCTATGAACCAGGCATGATGCTAACAGCTGAAAATACAAAGAATTGTAAACGGTAGGTCCTGTTCTCAAAAAGCCCACCATGTCATGGGGAAGACAATATGCAAGCAGTTATGTACAATAAGGATAACTAAATGTAACTATTATGATAATAATTATTGTTACCATTATCACTTTATCTTCACTTGACTTGGGTTTAATTCTTCCTTGTTAACCATTCTTTTTTAAAATTATTCTTTTTCTTCCTTGTACTTGGGCCAATCTCTTCCCTGAGTTCAGAAAAAAAAATAGGTAAAAGAAATACTATCCGTCTGCCACTTTATTTCCTTCAGGAGATTATTTTTATTTTATTTACCTTAATCATGACATTAATAATATGGAAATAGGTATTGTGGGAAAGTACACATATAACTTATACCAGACTATTTACTGTCCAGGAAGGGAAGGGAAAGGGAGGGAGGAAATCTGCATTCTAAAATATCAGAAAACAGTTGTCAAAAATTGCTTCTACATGTAACAAAATAAGTGCTCTCTAGTCATTTTCCCCTTCTCCTCCCAGGACAATGATCCTGCTCTTTAGTTAATCCTCTTCCTTTCCCATCACAGTTTTTTCTTCTTTCTATCCTTAGACTTTATTGCCAATCCTCAGTTCATTCTGAACTTTTGTGCTCCTAACTGTAGTCTTATAGGACTATGCCACTTCTTTATAAATTGTACATCATTGCTCCAGATTTCTTCTTTTATGCATGCATTTTAAACTATAAGTTAGTCAGTGAATTCCCTGAGCACCCACATGTCACTTGAGAGGGCATTTCTGTCTCTGCCATTTAATTCTTGAGAGATTTGAATTCTTCTTGGGTCACCTTCTCTGGTATTGTTTTTAAATCTGCAATCCTATTGATCCTTTTTCTGTAGTCTTTGAAATAAGATCTCCCCAAATTTAGAATGAATACTTCAAATTATGCTTACCTTTCCTCTCCTATCATATGAGTTCTAGTTCGAAATTTAAATCCCCTCACTTTTTCATTATCTCTCTGTCAGAAACCAGCTTTTTCTTTGTGGGTCAGAATCAGGTCCAGAACAGCATTTTTGCTGTTTGTTTCTATCCTTTGAAGAATGAAATTACCATTAAGGCAGAACAACAGTTTTGAAGCTCTGATTTTGGAAGAGAGAGGGAGTTCTAGCAGCTGTTTAATTAATTGAAAACCCTCATTGCTACCATGTAATGTTTCTCTGCCAGTTCATCTGATCTCTTTCCTGAACTTATGCTTTCCTCCTGTCTAGGTCAGAGGTTCTTAACTGTGTGTGTGTGTGTGTGTGTGTGTGTGTGTGTGTGTGTGAGAGAGAGAGAGAGAGAGACAGACAGACAGACAGACAGACAGAGACAGAAAGAGAGACACACAGAGACAAACAGAGACAGAGAATCAAACACAGATAGAACAGAGAGACTCCCCTTTGGTATTCTAATGAAAACTAAGGCTCCTCTTCAAAGTAGTATTTTTATTACAATAACTTAAATATATAGAAATAATGGCTTCCATTTATATATCTTTATGGTTTGCAAGGAACTTTGCATATTACCTAACTTTATCCTCACAAAAACACTAGGAAATAGGTATGATTATCCTTATTTTTAGATGAAGAATATGAAGCATAAGTTAAGTCACTTCTCTGGTGCATATAGAGCTTTTAAATGGTTAAGGATAGATTTTGACTTCAGGCCAGTACTCTATCCATTATACTATCCAAATAGCTAAGGAATGAATGAATAAAATAAAATAAGTAAAATAATAAAAGGTTATAGATGAAACCAATTATGTTAAATGAAGTTATCAAAACATATATTTTAGAGAAATATTATGGATCCCACTTAAAAACCACTGCCTAGGTAGTCTATATCATTTTCCTATAAAATATTACTTCTATTACTTCTGCTTTTGACTTCCACACAAATATTCCCCGTGCTTCCTGGATTCCCTTTGTTAGCCTATCCTTTGAACTTCTAGTGCTTCACATCTACTTTTTGATCTATTCTATTCATTTTGAAAAAAGGTATGTATCTCTATAATCATATTCCAATATATTGATCCCATTGAATTATGGGTTACATTGAACTCCTTGCATTACTACTTTGCCTTGCTTATTAATCCTACTCCATGAATTTATGTAGACATCTGAAGATGTGAGATTTATTTGTGACTTCTTTTTTGAGATTTTGGCTTTTGTCAGTTATTACAGTTCATCTCTGCAATTCTTCTTTCTCTGGGATAGCTGCTACTCTCTTTGGCATCTGGTTTGGGGGAATATATGTATGTAGTTTTCACAGTTCCCTTTGCTTTGCTTCTCTTCACTTCCCTTCCCTTCTTTTCCCTTTTCTTTCCACCCTTTCCTTCCAATTTTAGTTTGTCCTTAAAATAGTTTCCAAGCAAGCATATTCTATCAGATATCATTTCCAGATATTCTATCTCTGACCCAAAGGCTATCAATCCTAGGTTTTCAAGTCATGATTCAGAAATACAAATCCTATTCTTAGATATGATCTTAGTTGCTTCCCAATTCCACCTTTCTTCACAGAGCTCCTAACACTAATTTTCAACAGTGATGAAAATGCCACCTGTATCCCTGTATCCCTAAAGACTTTGGTCTTGTTTCTAGAACTGCCTTATCCCCAGGAGTGCTTTCTAAATTCCTTCTAATGTATGATGACCAATGATTAATGACTTCACTATATTCAACAAAGCAAGGATCCAGGACAACTCCAAGGGACTCAGGAAAAAAAAGAATATTCATCACCATAAAAGGAAACAGAGTCCAAATTCAGATTGAAACATACCATTCTTCACTTTATTTACTCAATGAATTTTTCTTTAGTGTAAGCAATATGTATCTTGTTTTACAACATGAGAAGCATGGAAATAGGGATTATTAATATATATAACACAACCTATATCACATATCAGGGAAGGGATGAAAGGTGGGAGGGAGGGGAAAAGAAATTTAAAAAGAATGAGACAAATTTTTGGACATAGTTAATGTGAAAATTTGTTTTTCTTGTATGAGCATATTTATTATAATTTATTACATATGTAAAACAGATCATATGTATTATATTGTTATGTTACCTGTTTTATATATATATATATATAAATAATATTTTTAACAAATAAATAGTAAAAAATAATAAAAATTGAAATACATTGTGACTTCTTGTGAATCACCAGAGGTGACTAGTGTTAAGGGTAAAAATTAGGGCTGTTGACTGAATATATTATACTAGTAGTTGCCAGGGATTAAAAATTCAATCCCAATAAAATACTCAAGTCAGTTTGGGATTTTTATGGTGGTTTAATTACAATAGAAGGAAGAAATTAAGAAGAAGAGAGAGAGAGGAAAGGGAATTGGACTGCTCTAGCAAGCCAGATAGGAGTTGGAGGTCACGGAAAGGAGGAAAAGAAGAACCAGTCACCTCACCAAGGTTGGTCGCTCAGGGAAGATACCTCACCTAACCCACGATACAGAGCTTCTTCCAGTCACCTCACTGGCAAGCCACAAATGTCAAACCACCAAGACATCAAGGACGCTACCACGAGCTCCCAACATGGAAAAAACCCCACATATCCCAGACACAGTGAGAGCGAGAGTGTCAGTGAGCATCCCAGCAAGAGGAAGTGGTGCAAAATATATAGACCATTCTTTACATCACTTCCTCCATCTCACATATACCAATGGTAGCTTAAGCTTGACTTAGGACAGCCCAGGGGGTCTATCAGTTGTTTCTTATTTGTCACTTGCTAGCACATGTCAGTCATAGGCCATCCTCCTCAACACTTAATCCTTAAGTAAGGGTGTATACATTCCTGGTTGCTGGAATTTCCAAAGACTAAGCAGGGTGGAGAAAATCTAAAATCCACAATTCCCCTGATGATGATTGGGTGACTAGTCTCCCCAAATGAACACTAAATATAATCATCCTGCACCTCTAAATTTTCTCACTGCAGGTGCATACAAAATTTTCCCTTCTAAGAGGAAACTATAATAGTTACAGAGAAGAGGGGAATAGAAGAGAGAAAGACAGAAAAAAATGTTTGCTGGGCAAATTAACAAAAAACAATTAAGGGGTGGTCCCCTTTTGGCATAAGAGTATACATTCAAATTAAATGTTCAATCAACCTTCAGTTCAATCAAACACACCCAAAGTTCATTCTGGATCTTCTTCATGTAGTGTAGGTTTTCAGGCATCTTGCTTCAACAGTTCATTTTCTGGATTTAGGAGTTAGCAAGTTTCTTTCCTTGAAGATCTTTCTCAAACAAAATTTTAAATCTTGAATTTTTTATTAAAATACAATCCTCCCCTGAAGTGACTGTTAAGAAACATCCAGTTCAGCTCAGGATGCATGTTTGAGTTATGGGGGTGTATGAGTCAATTATCAAAGAAGAGGGGAAAAAACCCCCAAAAATAAAGAAAAAATGGAAGAAAGTTAAACTTTTGGGAGAAAGAAAAAAATTCAAAATCTATGTATATAAAATTTTGAGTAAACAAGAATAAATTCATAACAGACCCTTGTATTAGGGTCCAATTAAAGTAATTTCTATCCCACAACTCTGTACTTACCCATTTTCAGCCAAGACTACAGGAAGTTGCCATACTATAAGAGAGAAAAAAAGACTAGATGTTTTTGTGTGTGTGTGATAGGGAAGTGTCATTCCCTGCTCTGATTTTTTTGTCATTCTCAAGGATAGGGAGAGCTAGGAAGATAGTCAAACTTCGGAACTTGTCTATGCGTATTTCACAAAGAGTGTGGATACAAGGAAGTCCTATGTCTTAACATATGTCAAGCATCACAACCTTGAGTCTCACACTAGGTTCAAGTCCTTTTGTATTGGCTTAGAAGCTCATCAATCTTACCTCGATTGATTTCTTTCTTTTTGACCTATGTGTTCTTTATGGCACTATTCAGGTTAAGTCGGTGCTCCTTGTTTTTATCCCATTTCCTAGAATCAGACACAAATATTAATCACAGTCCCATAATATTTTATCAATAATTACCAGGTTCCCACAGTTTAAAGCTTTTTTGGGTATGTGTTAACATTATAGCAAGCATATATATATATATATATGTATATATATATATATATATATATATATACACATATATTTTACTGCTGAATAAAAAAATTAATGTTGATTGTATGTACCTTAAGTACAAGAAATGAGAAAGGGAAAATATTTTAATCATAATAAAAGAAAATCAATAATAAAATTAAGGAAAAGGAAAAAAAAATAAAGAATTCAATGTGTTTCCAAAAAACAGCATCCATTTTTCAATGGATTGTTATCTCCAATACATGTGATAGGATACAGTAAATCAGTCTCAATACTGGTGACATGCTACAAATGCAAAATTTTTAATTATTTATAATTTTGGTTTTAGTCTGTAGATATTGCTACTGGCTAAGGGTAAAAATCAGGGAGTGAAAACAAAAGATTTGGGTGTAGTGTCCTTTTTTAAGAGCCTTTTAATCCAATCAAGTCCTCTGGGCCAAAAGGAGACAGAAAACAAAGCCTTTTGCCTGATGCTAAGACTGAGGTTTTGTTTCATTTGGAAGGGGTCACCAGCCTCCTCTCCTTCCCCTCCAGGGTAAAACTCTTTCTCTTAGAGCAAAGTGCTGGTGAGCTGGCCTCATCAGGTTTTTTTTTACTTTTCACTTAATTTTAAAAACTAGAGAAACATGGGGTCTTGTAAAAGAAAAAAAAAGAAAAAAAAAGGAAAGTAGACTTCCAGGAGCAGGACTTTCTCCAGGTCTTTCTCACCACTAGTTAAGAGTAATCTAGCCAGCTAGTATTGTCAGTGAGGGTTAGCTAATTGGGTTGTTTGTTCCCTAAGGGAAGGGAGATTTGGAAACAGCTTTCCTGGCTAAGACTTCAGGGTTCTGCTACTTAAGGTTAAAAAACGGCTATGTTCAATTCAAAGTAAGGGGGAAAGAAAAAAAAATGTTTTATACTCACCTGATCTCGAAGTTGTGTTTTGAACTCCTGAGTTATATGCTTAAAATACTGATTTGAGAATGTAATAAAGAGAGAAAGAGGAAAGAAAAGTTTCACAGAAATTTGAGGGTCCTGGTCACAACCTTCGTGGATTAGCCAGATTGTTAAGGGTAAAAATTAGGGTTGTTGACTGAATATATTATACTATATATATATTTATGACTTTCAAAGGCCAATTATGCCACCCTTCATATTTGTTTCAAGAAGATAGCAGGACTCACTTATTTATATCAGATCAACAAAGTGGTGCCATATTCCCTTCTCTGGCGAGAAAGAAATTACTAAGAATCATTTCTTCTTCTTTTTTTAACTTTTAGTTTCCATCTTTCTTGATGATACCTGTGGGTCCACATCATCATTATTTGGCATACCAGAAAGTGTTTCTTTTGAGAGGGTCCATCATTTATTTATTACATGAAACTTCCTATATATTATTAATTGTTCTTCGACCCAAAGTGTTCAATGGTTCTTCTTTCCTATCTTTTCTATGTCATATCCTTCCACCATCCACTCTCCTAACAAGATAGAAATTTATGCTGTCTCTTCAGGTCCTTTTTCTGTTTTTGATTTTACTATCAAGTGCTTTCTCTATGCCTTAATAAATTCATTAAGAAAATTAATTTAAATTCAAATTTAATTCATTTTCCCACCATATCCTAGAAAGGAGAAAAGTTTTCTCCTACTCTTTCAATCCTTTCTTGTTTTCAAGGAGCAAGACCAATCTGGACTGTACACTTCTGTATCATTTACTCACAACTGTGGCAGAAATACAAATGGAACACACTCCTCCCTTCAGGTATATTTCCTTTCTTCCATACTTTCTGGAAGTGAGTTCCTTTGCCTTCTCTTGCTCTTATTGGCAGCTCTCAAGGCAAGCTACATTGACAAATAGCTAGAGCAAAATGCAGTTTGTCTTCTTGGAGGTGCCTGAACAGTTTTTATTTATTTAGAGTGGAAAGTTTTATTTATTTATAGTAGTCTTCCTGCCTTTTTGATGTTAATTTACACAACTCTCTTTAACCAATAATTAGCAGTTTCCTGCCAAACCCTCAATTTTGTTCTTCATTCTTTTCCTTTGTTTCTAATTCTGTGAACCCATTTGGAGTTTTTCTTGGAGTAGTTTACCATAACCTTCTCCAGATCATTTTTTTTAATATAATGAAGAAATTGAGGCAGGCAGGGTTAGAAGATTTTCCCAGGGTCACACAGTTAGTATGTGTCTGAGGTTGGATTTGAACTCACATCTTCCTGACTTAAGGCCTGGCACTCCCCCCATTGCACTACCTACCTGCCCCAAAGCCTCAATGCAAATAATTATTGTATGTAGAGTAGTCTCATACAGTATATCAAGAGCCAAAGTGCTACTGTACCATCATTCCTTCTCTTTCTATTCTATATTCTATCAAATTATAAGCTTCCTACTACTTTCCTAATTTTTACTACTCTTGTATCATTTCCATCCTCAAATAAAGGATGCTTTCATGTTTTTCCCATATCCTTCGAATGACATTTGGACTTTTTGGTTGCTTTAAGGTATGAAACTTAAATCTTCTGAGAAACATTTATTATATCCCTTTCTGGATTTGTGATAGTTGAGCCTGTCACAGTCAAGAGAGTTCTAGAGCTAGAAGGAACCTTAATGATCATCTATTTCAATTCCCTCTTTTTGCAAATTGGGAATGTGAGACACTGAGCTATAAAATTAGTTAAAGTATTTAGTAATTATCATAGTTAGACAAAGTAAATATCATAGTTGCATGAATATCAAAATAGACCAATGGGTTTTAGATCAACTAGCTAATAAAAATTCGAGTATTGATCTGGACCAGGGTTTTCTGGCTCCATGTCTATAAATTAATTACCTTGCCTCATAAACATATCATCTGTATCGACTTTGTTCATCAAAATATAATTTCGCATATATATTTTAGCAAATTATTTGTCTTACACAGATCACACATCAAATGATATATCCACATATATATCTATTATAGCTCTATAAAGTTATTTTTTACTATCTCTGTGTCTATCTCTGTCTTTCTGTTTTTCTGTCTCTCTACATATGATATAGGACTAGGGCATTGCAAATGGACCCATCATTTCACTGATAATGGGAATTCTTAGGGGACATTTTTATCTATCAATGCAAGTCAGTACCTTCTCTACACTTATAGTCTTAGAGTCACCTAGAGCAAAAAGAATAAAAAAGATTTTTCCTACATCATACTACAAGGGTATATCAGAAGCAAGATATAAAAATTAAAGATTTTATGGCTCTGACCAGTACTCCATGGCTGCCTTTGTAATATATATTACATAAAAAAGAAATGAAAAAAAATTCACTTAGAGAAATGATATTTATCTCCACCCTTTTATTTATGCATTTTTACCTTTGTTTTCCTGTGATCAGTGCTGTTCTTCTTACTTGAGTAAGATATCAAATTTATGCAACATCATACAGATTAGGTGGAATTAAAGATTCTTTTTAAATTGTCACAACCTGGTAATTTTTTGTTTTTGTTTTTGAAACCCTTATCTTCCATCTTAGGATCAATACTATGTATTGGTTCCAAGGCAGAAGAGTGGTAAGGGCTAGGCAATGGAGGGTAAGTGACTTGCCCAGGGGCATACAGTTGAAAAGTGTTCAAATTTGAACCCAGGACCTCCTGTCTCTAGGTTTGTCTCTCAATCCACTGAGCCACCCAGCTGCCCCTCCCCAGTAAGTTTTTACATCTTAAAAAAACATACATTTGTGATATGTCTTTCTTCTCTTGTAATCACTTGTTTTAAATGATTTGGTACTAAGCTCAGTTTTTAGTTCATTATTACTGAACATCCTTTTTTAAAAATCACATTGATATTAAATATACTTTTGATGGACAGTCATTTTTTAAAGTCTCTCTTTGTTTATGACAATAGGTTTCCAATAAGATTTAAATCATGTGAGTTCCTGAGTCTTTGAAGCATTTTTCTTTCTACCTCATAGACAAATTTCTTAATTGTTCTTTATGTGTGGTGTTACAAGGTCATACTGTAGCATTCTATTTTCATTTGGAAATTTCTGCATTTCTGGAATATTATGTTCTTTAATATATCAGTGTAATTATCAGAGTTTATCATTCTTGTGGACAAAACTTTCAAGGGTATTGGAATCCCTAAATCCCTAAAACTTTGTTTGGGGATATAGATGCTTTAGCTCCTGATGAAGATACTTAGTTCTTTACAAGACTATAAACTCACCTGAAGTTTTTCTGATAATGTTTTTTTGGTTTAGCCTTGAGTTTAAAAAAAAAAAAGTTTCATCAGTAAATACTGAATTTTTTCCAATCTCCAGTACTTCAATCTTGCCTATAACAAGGACTTTTCCTTCATAATCATAAACACTTTTAAAAAAATGAAAATCTTCTCACTGTTTTTCCAAACTCAAGGAGCCTACCAACCCAGTAAAGGAACCAATAATAATCTCTGTTGCGGCCATGTAGCACTGGAAATTTCTGCTTGTTTTCTGAGAATTAATTAAACTGTATTGCAAAAATAATTTGTCAGTTCTTAGAATTAAACAAAAAAGTTTGTTTTGTTTTATTTTGTTTCCCTCCAAACTTCTCTTTGCACTTCAGCATGACTAATTTTGTTTTATTGTGAAATCGAATGATCCTTGAAATGCTTGGCTTCCACAGCAGCTGCTGCAATATCTCTAACACTTATTGAAGTGTATTATTTAAGAGTGATAAATATTGCACATTTCTTTGGAAAAAATACCCATTCTTCAAAAAAAAAACAACCCACTGAAATAAAGACACTTTAAATGAAAAGATGAAACATGTATGTATCATGAAAACTGGTACTCAGCTGACAGAGAACTAACTAAAAGAAAACTAAATCCATTTTCTTCTGGTCAGTGATACATTTTTAAACTTTTTATTTAATTTTTAAAAGTCTTGCCTTCCATCTTAGAACCAATTTGGTTTTATGGCAAAAGAGAGGTAAGGGCTACGCAATAGGAGTTAAAAGTTTAGCCCAGGGTCACATTGCTAGCAAGTGTCTCAGATCAGATTTGAACTGTAGGCTTTTTTATTTTTATATATGTTATTATGTATATTAAAATAAATTATATTTCTTTTAAGACAGATAGGAATAAACATTTATATAACACTTATTATATGCCAGGCACTCTATGGTAAGTGCTTTACAAATATTATCTCATTTATATTCACAGTAGCTCTGGGAGAGAGGTGCTGTTATTATCTTCATTTTACAGTTGAGGAAACGCAGACCAAGAAAACTTATGTGACTAACCCAGGATTACCCACCTAGTAAATTTCTGAGGCTGGATTTCAACTAAGGTCTTTCTACCTCCTCCCTTAATGCTAGTCTATGCCCTGAACCACCTAGTTGCCTCTCATACAAACTTCTGAGCTAGTCTGATGGCAATAGAAGGAGAGTAAGCTGAGTGATTGCCCTGGAGTCACACAGTTAACAAATGTCTGAGAACCAATAAATGTTTGAAGCTGGATTCCAATGCTGGTCACACTAGATCCAATACACTATTAATTGGCAGAGTTAGGATTCCAACCCAGACCTTCTCAATCTAGATACAGTGTGTGTGTGTGTGTGTGTGGGGGGGGTTCTATTATAGCACACTGACTGTGAACATCTCATTTCACAGTTTCTTTAAGTGGAGTCTAATTGTGACATTGCATGCTTATTTTCAGGGAATACCTGAATCCACTTCCAATTTCTGACCCATTTGTGTTATTTGGGGCATCATCCTCAAACCCTGTGATTGTGAAAATATCCCATGCTGTCAGGTGATGCTGACTTCTTTAACTGTTACTTGGTGGTATATTGCCATGACCTCCTGCATTATTTTTTTATCTGCAGCTGAGATTTCCACCAGGTGTAAAAATTCAGTTCGGTGTTCACACTCTCAAGGTCACATTTTTGTGACCTTGCTTTTTGCTTTTCACTGGTTCCTCTCCCATTTTCCTATGACAGTTAGCTCATGCCACTGCCTGAAGTGCTTCTCAGAGCGTTGGTTTTGGAAGTCACAAAGCACTATGTAAGTGTGAGTTATTATTATTGTAATTGTTATTATTATCCTCTCCAAGGAGAAATCCTGACTCCAAATCTGGGAACTTGAATCTGTGGCTTCCTGGGGACTGTGAGGACCAGCAATTCTGAAGCAGGGCACTAGAGGAAGAGTAGTCAAGATTCCTACACTTTTGTCTTGTTATATTTCTGTTTTGGAGGACAGTTTACTCTATATCATTAGCAAAGTATCTGATACATTGTAGGTGATCAAAAATGTTGATTGCTTGTTTGATTTCCCCATATTCCCCAATTAATTATTTGAAGAGCTGAGATAAATGACTTCAAACTAGGAAGATCAATAACTCTTGTATCTCAAAGGGTTTATTATTGCTTTGAACCAGGGAGTTACATCCTTTGATACATGAACCTTCAAAACCTGTGATGAATTGTATTCATTGACTAAGTATGGAACTGAAACCAATTCATAGCTTTAAAAAATATATTTTTTGAACCATGGACCAAACTAAAGAGAGTCAGGATGATGCAGTCAATAAAGACACCACTCAGAATCAGGATACGGATTCAAATCCCTCCCTAGACATATACTAGCACTGTAAACCTGTGTAAGTCATTTAACTTCTTTGTGCCAGTTTCCACATCTATAAAGTGAGGAAGTTACACTCGGTGACCTTTATGGTCATAATGAATCTTCAGTGAGGAAAATTTGACTTACTGGTTGTGTGATCCTAGGCAAGTCATAACTTCTGTCTGCCTCAGTTTTATTATCTGAAAAATGGGGATATCATCTACCTTCCAGGGTTTTCGTGAGGATTACATGAAATAATACTTGTAAAGCACTTTGTAAACTTTAAATATTATTGTTATTATTAATTTTCCTTCAGAAAGGAAAAAAATAAATATTGAGTTTATCCAATCAGACTCTAAGGGAATACATTTTTCTAATATTTTAAAAAGGATTAAATAGGAATACTAGATTATTCTTAGAATACTTATGAGTTTTTGAAATTAATTTCCACCTCTATAGGAAGTATTTTCTGTTCTGCTAAGTTGTTAGTGTTTTCTTTCCCCACTGAATTGCATTTTCTGAACTGAAGCAATATACTTTTTTGGTTTGGATTCCCGGCCCTGTTACTTCAGGGTGAATAATGTGAAATGTCCTATAATATGAAGATATCATCCAGGACTCCTAATAAACTTCTCTAGAACATGATGATTATAATTGACAGCATGGAAACAGTTAATATAGCTCACCAAAATATAGAAGCACTTTTTAAAAGGAAAATTTGTAAGCCAATCCATGGCATCTTCCCAAATGACAAATTTGTTTAATTGAACCCAGCAGGACATAGGGTTATTTGTGAAAAAATTCTGCTGATTTTGTATGTTTTAATCTCTGACAAACGAGGTAATGGGGATAAGAGGACTTATATGGTAGATCAGAATAGTCAGAGCATATTTGAAAATATCTTCCCTCTGCATTCAACAAATTGGAAGTTCATATGGGTTATAAAGATCCTCTTTTAAAATGCAAAACCTTTCTAATGATGTTAAACATTTTTTACACCTTAGTGTGAATTACTTAAATCAATTAGTCATAGTAGACTTATAATTGGGGAAAGACAATGTGTTTTTTTTTAATTATTATTATGGCTAGAAGGATGAAGGCACCATTTTCAAGAACAAATCTGAGTATGGTATGGGAACTTTGAACCGACAGAGTGAACTCTGGATGACTGTAAGTCAGATGAAAGCAGAAAGGATGAGGAAGGAGATTTCAAAAGAGGAATAAAAGGATTTTTAAAAAGCTAAATGTGGCTTGGGGATTTGGCACAAGTGCAGACTATTGCATGGTACTTTTGTAGGTTGCCTGTATCAGAGTAGAGATATCTGGAGAAATTTGAAATGATGCAGACCTGAGATTTCTCCTGCAGAAAATAGATCAGTGTAGCTGAAACAGAGAGTATGTGGAAAGGAGTAAAGTGTAAGACAATGAGAAATACAGGAAGGGGCCAGATTGTGAAGGGCTATAAATGCTATGTATAGGTGTCTGGAGGTATTAGGGAGTCCCTAGAGTCTATAGTAAAAGGGTCAATGGTCAATCTTGGTAGAAAAATTGCTAGACAAAAGCCATTCCTTGACCAAAAAAAAAAGGTCAATATGAACCATCTTCAAAAAAATATGAATTATGAGCTAATAATAACCATATGAAAGAATAACCCAAATAATTAATTGTAAAAGGATTTCAAATTGAAAGCCAAGATTTTGGCTCATACCCAACAAGTTGATGAAGAGCAAAACACAGGCATAGTCAATGTTGGATGAGCTATGGAAAATTAGATACATAAGGAGTTGTGAATCAACGCTAAATATACTTGTTAAGAAATTGGCATAATACTAATGAAATAGTTGAAATATTCATATTCTTTGGCCCAGAGAGTACATAGCTAAACACTTATTTCAATGAGATTAGGTAGAGAACTTTGTTGAATATATAGGAATAGAAGCCATTCCCCAAATGATGTGATCAAAAGTTATGGTCAGTTCTTGGATGAAAAAATTAAAGCTACGTGAAAAAATATATATGAAGAAAGTCTCTAAAACATTATTTATTATATAAATGCAAATCAAATCCCCCTGGAATACCATATCACATAAATCAAATAGGCTAAAATGATAAAAGGGGAAAATGACAAATGTTGGAAGGGATATGAAAAAATGGGGACATTAATACATTGTTGGTGGAACTGTGAGCCATTTTACAGAGCAATCTCAAATTATGAATTGCTTGTCAGCTCAGGGAGGAGGGAAGGGAAGAAGGGGGAGAGAAAATATGGATCATATGACTTTGGAAAACTCATATGGAAATTTGTTATTAAAATTTTTTTTTTAATTTTAAAGAAAAAAAAGAAAGAAGTACCTCCTTCAAGAAGCCTTTCCTGGCTTCCTAAAGCACTAATGGCTTCCTTCTAAAATTATTATCCAAGGGGCAGCTGGGTGGCTCAGTGTACTGAGAGCCAGGCCTAGAGACAGGAGGTACTGGGTTCAAATACTTCCCTGCTTTGTGACCCTGGGCAAGTCACTTAACCCCCATTGTCTAGCCCTTACCATTCTTCTGCTTTGGAGCCAATACATGGTATTGACGCTAAGAGGGAAGGTAAGATTTTAAAAAATAAAATAAAATAAAAATAAAAATTACCATCCAAAGATCTACATATTCAATATGCACATAATTGTTTACATATTGTCCGTCCCATTAGAATATTAGAATTATATATATATATACACAAATACACACACACCTCCCTACCCCTACTCTTACCTTTATTGTGTTACACAGTCTCCATTGTAGGAACCAGAAGAAGACAAGTAGCTAAGCAGAGATCACCTAAATTTTCAGTCAGAGGTGGAAATAGGCAGGAGTTAAGAAGACAGATTGTTGATCACCAATGTGTTGAACAGCTGCTGAGAGTGAGAATCCAAGCCATCATCAGTGGCAGAATCCCATGGGTCTTGGCCTGCAGCATACATGTTCATTGCATGCACACACACACACACACACACACACACACACACACAGAAAGCACATTGTGACCTTGATGGAAAATCTCTAGTCCCCTGTGCTTGGAAAAGAATAAACAACCCTGAAACTGTAAAAACTGTGAGAAGCCAAAGGAGGATACAGTATTGCCAACTCTAGCTTGCCACCTGGGCAGTTTCCCCTGAGCTTGCAGAGCTAATTAAAGCTGCCAACCTGAAGTCATTGAATCTATTGGAAGCAGCACCCAAGACCTTATGGCTAACTGAAGGAAGAAGAGCATCCACTGGCATTTGGCTCATTACCCTGATTCTATAAAGAGGCACTTGTGACTAGCCCTTGGTTTGTACTCTACTGTGTACTGTTTCCTTCATACTGGTATCTTATGATGCGTACTGTCTGGCTAGTTGCTAAACAGTGTGTGCTGAAATTGAGGATTAAGATGGTAGTGGTGAGAATGAAGAAAGATCTCCAACGACAGTATTTGGGGGGCATAAATGTATTTAAACATGTCTCAGTGTGGAAAATCCTTCAACCAATGCAGATTGGTCTCATAGCTAAAATGGAGGGCAAGCAGTTGAGTTAATTTAGGTTTAGCTAGTCAAGCTAAGGAATAAACCAAAATTGAAATTACATTTGTGTGAACTTTTCCCTCAGTTTGTTCTCATTGTTACATAATACATTTTGTACTTATGCTTCTCACTGGAGAAAAAATAAAACAAGTTTTAGAATTTAGCTATTATCACTTTTATAAAAAATATTTTATATCCAATTTTGATTACATTTTAAGTTTTCCACTGGTACCTTCAAAATGTAAAAAGAAAGTGAGGGAGGCTTCTACAGGATAGTGATTGATTGGAAGGACATAGATAATAAATGCCCAAGATAAGAAAACATAACTGTGTTACAATTTATATCACTGGAAAAAACAAACAAACATTCAAATAGATAAGAGAGTAGATCGATTTCAATATCCAACTATTTGACCTTTCACATGAGGCTGGTAGGGTCTAGAATATTTTTATTATTATCATCCCCATTTTTGCCCAGGATCACACAGATAGTAAGGGATAGAGCCTTGATTTGAACTCAGGTCTTTCTAAGTCAAGATCAGATGATCTAATTACTACACAACCCTGAATCAATTAATACCTTAATTAGTTTTGCTGAACTGCTTTGAAGAGATGGAAAATATGGATATAGAATACTACACATATTAAGCTTATCTTGACTCCTCTCTTTTTTATTCTTTGTAAAAAAGGATTATTTAGTGTGTATAATTTTAACATAAATTTGTACCCCTCTTTCCTTTTTAAAAGGAAAAATTTCAAAATCTATTTCAGTTTTATTCTCACCCTTTGATTAGATTAAGAACAAGGTCTAAGACCTATCTATATAAGGAGGACACCTCATGGTTCCCTGGCATTCTGAAATCTGGAAGATACTTGCAAGTTGTCCCATATGGGGGAAGCTGGGTGGCTCAGTGGATTGAGAGTCAGGCCCAGAGATGGGAGGGCCTAAGTTCAAATCTGGGTTCAGACATTTCCTAGCTATGTGACCCTGGTCAAGTCACGTGACCCCCATTGCCTAGCCCTTAGCACTCTTCTGCTTTAGAAACCAATGCACAGTAGATTGATTCTGATGGAAGGTAAGGATTAAAAAAAAAAGTTGTACTATATGTCTCCTGGTGTCCAGAAGACTGGACTCTGACCTGGACTGAAGTCTTCTGTCCAACCAGGAAGACCCAGAAAAGGAGATATTACTGAGAGTATAAGTTATAGATCAGAGAAGTTTGACTTCTCTTTGCTAGCAAGTATGTGTGTAATTGAAAATCTCTTACCCTAAAAAACTACATTTCCCAGGAGCCCACTGACTTCCTGTCATTACATACTTCCTGTAGACAGGGGATATTAGGCAGAGGCGTGGAGGATCCTGGCCTCTTTGGCTTCCTGGCAAGGATGATAAATACGGGGGTTTTGAACTGGCTGATTAGCCATGGGCACATGTTTTTGTTTTTGTTTTTAATGTTGTATCCCTTTTATTCCTTTATTTCTAATGGTCATTAATAAATCTCCTAAAATGTAATATTTTAATTATTGAGATTAATTTTAATTTTTACAATGATGGCAACTACTAGTTGGAGAAGAACTTCTCAATTTTTTTAAGATAGCCTAGATAAAATTTTTTAAGCCACGTTTCTCCTGCCAAGACTTTTCCCCACCCCCATGCCCCACACACTCCAAGAGAACTGTGAACTCTCTTAGGAGCCTTACTTCTGCCATCCATACTTTCTCGCTGCTGCCTCTCTTTGGAGCTGCTGCCCATCCTGCTTCTGTTCCTGATACCACTTGCTCCTGTTCCTGTTCCTACTCCTGCACCAACTCCTGATCTCCTGATCCTCCGTCCCTAGGCCCCAGCCAGACCCCAACCCTGACTGCAGTTATTGGTCCTGCTGAGCTGCTGGTAGTTGCTACTGTGTCAGAGTCCTTAGAGCTGCTCTCTTGGAAGCTGGTAAATACCGGGGTGAATTTTCCTTAGGCAATAATTAGCCTCCCAACTCCCTGTCCATGTGGCAGGAGAAACAAACTGCTCCCTAGTGGTTTACCTCAAAGGGGAAAGGGAAGGAAGGTTATTCTTCCAAAGAGGAAGTAAAATGGCAAGCATGGTCAGCTCTATGAAAGAGCAGTACCTTGCCTACTTCAAAAGCTTCCAGTTTTTTTGTTTTTTTGTTTTTTCTTCCTACCATCCCTGGGTGCACTGGTGCTTTCAATTATCTTGCCTGAGATTCAGGGGAGAAATTCATCTTCCTACAAGCCCTCACCATTTGGGCCTGCCCAGTCTCTAAAATTCATCCAATATGAGATTCCTTCAAACCATGTTCAGCGAGAAATTCTCCCTTACTATGGGAGATCCCAGAGCTCTGACAAAAGGAATCGGAACAGATAGAGAAAGAACTTTAAAGATATTGGAGGTGAAAATTTTAAGCCTTTTCAGACTCCATTGTTTTATGAAAGTCTCTATATTTTATTGTATTCTGCTAATTGTTTTGTTTACAATTTAATTTGGCTGGTTTTAAGTGCATATATTAATCGGATCAATACCATTCTGTTACACTTAATCATTTTCATCTACTGTGTTTTAATTATTAGATATATTCTGTTATCTTTCCCCTATAACTATAGTGAACAAAATATCATTGTGCAAGTCCATAAAAACAGCTTTTTTCTTTCCATTTTGGCTTTGCTAAGTGTCATATAGATGATGGATGGACTCAACCTGTCTAACAACCTTTGAAAAATTTAATGAACTAAATGTCTTGAATTGCTTTTAAGGAGTCTTCAGACATTATTTTTTTCTTCAATATCTCTGTCTGATCATTTTGCCTGTCTCTGAGTTATTTGTAATGAGAGGTAAAGGATCCATTTTAGTAGCTAAAGTGAAGTGAAATTATATCCCCACCTCCACATTTGTAAAATCTAATGGGTGAGACTTAACAATCTCCTACCAGAGGATCTGGGAAGTTGTTACTGGGGTGTGGTACTCCTCGATGGCTCCCAAGAGGGAGCATCTCTCATTTGAAACTCTTCAGTTTACTCTACCCTTTCACCAGAATAAACTAGATTCTTGGTGACATTTTTAGATCCAACATAAATAGTACAAAGCTTTGTTTCTTTCTAGACTCCTCTGCCACATTTTTGTAATGATGGCAGTAATAGAATTAAATATATATATATATATATATATATATATATATATATATATATATATATATCTCAGCCAAGGATGAAAGATTGATACACTTGAAAAACTTGTGACAAGTATCCATTAGGTTCTAAGTTTTATTTTTAATGTCATACAGCAGAATCATGTGAATCCTGTGAATGATAGTAGGTTTGTTTGATAATTGTCATTAAATGAGCTATTATAACTTTGGGGATTTTGATACTTCTTGAATGTGCATGACCTGTTGTACTATTGTTCTTTATAAAAAACTGTTACTTTGTAAAACACAGTGGATTATCACCAAGTTTGAAAAGGAAATGGATCTCATTTTTGGTGATAAACCTTTATATTATACCTTTCCTTAGCTGACACAATGTGTCAATGATTCTAAGCTATATATTTTTTATTTTAAAAACTTTTTTATTAATGTTTTTGCTTGCATGTGTAATATATTATTTCAGTGTTGTTTTTTCTCTCCTTTTTATATTTTGAAGCACATGTCACCATATTGAGAAGATTTTTTTAACTTTTTTGATTTTACAGTAATATAAGTTTAAAATACATTTGCCCTAATGTCAATGCATACCCAAAAGCTTTAGACTATAAAGATGACACCATTGATTGTTTAAAAAAAATTATGGAACTTTGATTAATGATTCTGTCTGATTTCAGGGGAAGGGAATACAAAAAGAGCCATTGCACAGTGCCAAAGAAGCACAAAGCTACTTGCATAGTTCCAACTGGGCACAAGGTCAAAGAGACCAAACCAATCCTAAGTGGATTGATTACATTCTGTGCAAAGAGTTTGAGTACTTGATCATATGTAAGACTTGAGGTTGCAGTTGTTTAATGTATGTTTAATGCAGAACTTCTTTTTAACACACACTCTATATCACATACATAACATAGATTATTCTGGCTCCATCCTGGCTCCCATTTGCTCCTATAATCCAGTCTCTTCTGTCTTTCATAGTGTGGAAAACTTTCTGTAGCTCTGGCTCCTGATTGGTTAAGTGCATAATTACATAAATCACTTTATTTGGGCTCTGATTCAAGGACCTATTATAGATTTATTTTTCCTTTACCTAGAATTTTTATACATAAGACTTTGATACTTTATATTTAATCCAGAAATTATTTTTTCTTTCTTATTTGGATTTTTTGTTGTTGTTTTTTATTTCTTTTGCCAATCGATCCATATACCTCATAACTCATCAATAAGTGATCCTTATATTTTTCAACATCCCCTTCAGGGGAGAATGTATAATTATTCTAAAATGCAAAGTTTAAATTCTTTTTGAGAGTAATTTTAGTATAAGAAACATGCTACCTCTCTAAATCCAGAAAAGTGAACTGTTTGGAGAAGGTGCCATGAGGATGCCTATTGTGAATTTTAAAATTACTCCATCCTAATTAGACATATTTAGGGAAAGATAAAGTTGTAAACTCCTGATGAACAATGAAGGTTCTTAACTCATACCTTATAGTGAAGCTAGAACTTTAAGCTAAGTCTATTTTTAGATCTAATACAAAAGGATGTTAAGTACCTATAAAGGTTGAATTAATCACAAAAAGGACAAGTAGCTCACAAAAGGTAAGCTTAACAAAGAAGTGTGAAGTACCTCAGAAGATATAATCTAAACAGAGAAGGTGAGAACTAAAGAGTAGATAGTCCTGGAGAAAATCTAATCAAAGAAGGTGAGAACTAAAGAATAGGCAGTCCTGGAGAAAAGCATCTACTGTGATTGATAAAGGGGAAAATTTAGGGGAGGTGACATAAGAGAAAATTTCTTTAAAAGGAGGCTAGAAAAGTCAGTTCAGGCAATTGAGTTCAGTTCAGGACTGAAATTCAGCCTGGAGGGTCACCCTCAGAGAGTTTCCTTGAGATGGTATCTTGGTGAGTGATAAGGGTGACTCCCCTTCCCTTGGGCTCAGGGAGGCCACTTTGGCCAAGGTCTTTAACTACTGCCTGGCTCAGCCTCAGCTGGAGCAGTTTAAATTAACTCTTTCCTTTCTCTCTCTCTCTCTCTCTCTCTCTCTCTCTCTCTCTCTCTCTCTCTCTCTCTCTCTCTCTCTCTCTCTCTCTCTCTCTCTCTCTCCCCTCCTTAATTCTTTCTCTCTATATTAATTAAAATCACCACAATTCCCAGTTGACTTGGGTATTTATTTATTTGGGAATTTTCCCCTGGCAACCAAATTAATTTAGATTTAAGTCAAAACACAAAAATTATCCTTACACTACACAGACAATACACTGCACCAGAAGATCCAGAGTGAACTTTGGGATATGGTGATTTGAACTGTGTGGAGTTGAATGCATTTGTGTGTGTGTGTGTATGTATACTCTTATGCCAAAGGAGACTACCTCCTAGCTGACTTTTTGTCAATGTGCCTAGCAATCATTGGTTTTGTTTTTTTTTCCCTTTTATCCCCAAATTACTTTAATTTAAAAGTTGATTACATTAAATGATCAAATTGGGGAAAACAGTCCCCCAAAATGATCATGGGGGAAAATGTGTATGAAAATCTGTTATACTAAAAAACTACATTTCTTGGGAGCCCAATGACTTCCTATTATTATGTACTTCCTGTAGACAGGGAATATTAAGCAGTGATGTGGAGGGGCCTGGCCTCTTTGGCTTCCTGGCAAGAATGATAAATGCAGACTTCTGGTCAAGATGGCGGCTTAGAGAAAGCTAAAGTTCAGATCTCCTAAAACCCTTCCTTACCGATCTCAAACCGAATGCTCCTAGGGCACCGAAATTCAAAATGATCAACAGCATAGACCCCGGGAATCATCCTCCTGGACCTGGATCAAAAGGTACGCCCCCTCCCCAAAAGCCAGAACCCAAGATCACTCAGACCTAAGGGGTAGGCAGAAGAAAGGTCCCAGGACCCATCCCCCCCAACCTAGAATGCTGAATCCGAGGCAGCAGCGGGAACTTAAGAGCCAGCAAAAGGACCCCAGGGCTGGCTATTCTGAAGGCCCCTTCCTGAAAACAACCTGACCGAGTCGAGGGGACACCCAGACAGCAGGGAAACAGAGAGACGGGGGGAGCTTATAACCCCCTGGCTGGATCCCTCCATCCGAGTCTCAGGTCCCTGCCTCAGGGCACACTCAATTCAACCCAGGGAAAGCTAATCTTCTTATCAGGAGCCCTCGCCCAGAGCTCTGGGAAGCCGCGGCCCCTCCCCTTAAGAGAGCAGGGTCTTTGGAAATAACAGTAACCCTCAGGGCTGGCAAAAGGACCCCAGGGCCGGGTCTGAAGGCCACTTCCTGAAAACAACCTGACCCAGTTGCGGGGGCACCCATACAGCAGGGAAACAGAGAGACGGGGGAGCTTATAACCCCCTGGCTGGATCCCTCCATCCCAGTCTCAGGTCCCTGCCTCAGGGCACACTCAATTCAACCCAGGGACACACCAGCAATTCCTGGCTTCCCCCAGAAGACAGAACAACAACTTCATAGAAAGGACAATCTGCCTGGGGCTAAAACCTCTGAACACCAGACAGAGATAAGAAAAGCTAATCCTCCCCACTCAGATAGAGATGGCAAACTACACTGAAGCACAAAAGCCCCCAAATTCCAAAAAAAAAAAAAAAAAACAAGAAGAAGGGGGCAACTTTGGACACATTTTATGGAGCAAAAATACAAAACACAGAGTAGACAGAAGAGGAAACACAAGCAAATGCTCCGAAACCTTCCAAAAGAAATGGAAACTCTCCACAAACCTATGAAGAATTTGAATCAGAAATGATCAAAAAGATGGAAGCCTTCTGGGAGGAAAAGTGGGAAATAATGCAAAAGAAATTCAGGCATCTACAAAACCAGTTTGACCAAACTGAAAAGGAAAACCAGGCTTTAAAACAAGAACTAATAAAGCAAAACCAAAAGACCAAGAAATTAGAAGAGAACATAAAATATCTCACTGACAAGGTGACAGATTTGGAAAATAGAGGGAGAAGAGATAATTTAAGAATAATTGGACTTCCAGAAAAGCCAGAAATAAACAGCAAACTCGACATCGTAATACAAGATATAATTAAAGAAAATAACCCAAAGATTCTAGAACAAGGGGGCAATACAGCCACTGACAGAGCTCACAGAACACGCTCTACACTAAACCCCCAAAAGACAACCTCCAGGAATGTAATTGCCAAACTCCAAAGGTCTCAAACAAAAGAAAAAATCCTACAAGAAGCCAGAAAAAGACAATTTAGATATAAAGGAATCCCAAACAGTGTCACACAAGACCTTGCAAGTTCTACTCTGAATGATCGTAAGGCATGGAACATGATCTTCAGAAAAGCAAGAGAGCTGGGTCTTCAACCAAAAATCAGCTACCCATCAAAACTTACTATATACTTCCAAACGAAAGTATGGGCATTCAACAAAATAGAAGATTTCCAAGTTTTTGCAAAGAAAAGACCAGAGCTCTGTGGAAAGATCGATATCGAAAATCAAAGAGCATAGAATACCTGAAAAGGTAAATATGAAGGAAAGGGAAAAGGAGAAAAATGTCATCTTCTTCTTTTACTCAAACTCTCTTCTATAAGGACTACATTTATATCAATCTATGTATACTAACATGTGGGGAAAATGTAATGTGTAAATAGGGGGAAAAGAAAGACCAAATAGAATAATCTTTCTCACACAAAGATTCATACGTGAAGGGGAGAGGAAGAAAATTCTTATAAGAAGGAGAGGAAGAGAGTTTTTACTTAAACCTTACTCTCAGGGAAATTAACTCTGAGAGGGAAGAACATCCAGATCCATTGGGATCTTGAATTCTATCTTACCCAATAAGGATAGGGAGAAGGGAAAACCAAGGGAGGAGGGGGAGAGGGAAAACAAAAGCGGAGGGAAAGAGAAGGGGGAGGGGGTGGGAACAAAAGAGGAGGGACTAAAAAGGGAAACATATCAAGAGAGGGGATAAGGGGGACTGATTTAAAGTGAATCACTGGACTAAAAGGTAGAGCCAAAGAAAAAAAGGTTAGAATTAGGGAAGGTTATCAAAATGCCAGGGAGTCCACAAACGATAGTCATAACTTTGAACGTGAATGGGATGAACTCACCCCCATAAAACATAGATGAATAGAAGAATGGATTAGAGTCCAAAACCCTACCATATGTTGTCTTCAAGAAACACACATGAGGCGGGTTGACACCCACAAGGTCAGAATTAAAGGATGGAGTAAAACCTTCTGGGCCTCAACTGACAGAAAGAAGGCAGGAGTGGTAATCATGATATCTGATAAAGCCAAAGCAAAAATAGACCTGATCAAAAGGGATAGGGAAGGTAATTATATTTTGTTAAAAGGGACTTTAGATAATGAGGAAATATCACTAATCAACATGTATGCACCAAATAATATAGCACCCAAATTTCTAATGGAGAAACTAGGAGAATTGAAGGAAGAAATAGACAGTAAAACCATATTAGTGGGAGACTTAAACCAACCATTATCAAATTTAGATAAATCAAATCAAAAAATAAATAAGAAAGAGGTAAAAGAAGTGAATGAAATCTTAGAAAAATTAGAATTAATAGACATATGGAGAAAAATAAATATGGATAAAAAGGAATACACATTCCTCTCAGCACCACATGGCACATTCACAAAAATTGACCATGCATTAGGTCACAGAAACATGGCACACAAATGCAGAAAAGCAGAAATAATAAATGCAGCCTTTTCAGACCACAAGGCAATAAAAATAACGATCAGTAATGGTACATGGAAAACCAAATCAAAAACTAATTGGAAACTAAACAATATGATACTCCAAAATCGTTTAGTTAGAGAAGAAATCATAGAAACAATTAATAATTTCATGGAGGAAAATGACAATGGTGAGACATCCTTTCAAACCTTTTGGGATGCAGCCAAAGCGGTAATCAGAGGTAAATTCATATCCCTGAGTGTATATATTAACACACTAGGGAGAGCAGAGATCAATCAATTGGAAATGCAAATAAAAAAACTCAAAAGCGATTAAATTAAAAACCCCCAGGAGAAAACCAAACTAGAAATCCTAAAAATTAAGGGAGAAATTAATAAAATCGAAAGTGATAGAACTATTGATTTAATAAATAAGACTAGAAGCTGGTACTTTGAAAAAACAAACAAAATAGACAGAGTACTGGCCAATCTAATTAAAAAAAGGAAAGAAGAAAAGCAAATTAACAGCATCAAAGATGAAAAGGGGGACAGCACCTCAGATGAAGAGGAAATTAAGGCAATCATTAAATATTACTTTGCCCAATTATATGGCAATAAATACACCAATTTAAGTGATATGGATGAATATATACAAAAATACAAACTGCCTAGACTAACAGAAGAAGAAATAGAATTCTTAAATAATCCCATATCAGAAAATGAAATCCAACAAGCCATCAAAGAACTTCCTAAGAAAAAATCCCCAGGGCCTGATGGATTCACCAGTGAATTCTATCAAACATTCAGAGAACAGTTAATCCCAATACTATACAAACTATTTGACATAATAAGCAAAGAGGGAATTCTACCAAACTCCTTTTATGACACAAACATGGTACTGATTCCAAAACCAGGCAGGTCAAAAACAGAGAAAGAAAATTATAGACCAATATCCCTAATGAATATAGATACAAAAATCTTAATAGGATACTAACTAAAAGACTCCAGCAAGTGATCAGAAGGGTCATCCACCATGATCAAGTAGGATTTATACCAGGGATGCAGGGCTGATTCAATATTAGGAAAACCATCCATATAATTGACCACATCAACAAGCAAACCAACAAGAACCACATGATTATCTCAATAGACGCAGAAAAAGCCTTTGATAAAATACAACACCCATTCCTATTAAAAACACTAGAAAGCATAAGAATAGAAGGGTCATTCCTAAAAATAATAAACAGTATATATCTAAAACCATCAGCTAATATCATCTGCAATGGGGATAAACTAGATGCATTCCCAATAAGATCAAGAGTGAAACAAGGATGCCCATTATCACCTCTATTATTTGACATTGTACTAGAAACACTAGCAATAGCAATTAGAGAAGAAAAAGAAATTGAAGGCATCAAAATAGGCAAGGAGGAGACCAAGTTATCACTCTTTGCAGATGACATGATGGTCTACTTAAAGCATCCTAGAGATTCAACCAAAAAGCTAATCAAAATAATCAACAATTTTAGCAAAGTTGCAGGATACAAAATAAACCCACATAAGTCATCAGCATTTCTATATATCTCCAACACAGCTCAGCAGCAAAAACTAGAAAGAGAAATCCCATTCAAAATCACCTTAGACAAAATAAAATACCTAGGAATCTATTTCCTGAGACAAACACAGGAACTTTATGAACACAACTACAAAACACTCACCACACAATTAAAACTAGACTTGAGCAATTGGAAAAACATTAACTGCTCATGGGTAGGATGAGCCAATATAATAAAATTGACCATCCTACCCAAACTTATTTATCTATTTAGTGCCATACCCATTGAACTCCCAAAATATTTCTTTACTGATTTAGAAAAAACCATAACAAAATTCATCTGGAATAATAAAAAATCAAGGATATCCAGGGAAATAATGAAAAAAAAAAACACATATGATGGGGACCTTGCAGTCCCAGACCTTATACTATATTACAAAGCAGCAGTTATCAAAACAATTTGGTATTGGCTAAGAGACAGAAAGGAAGATCAGTGGACTGGGAAAGCGACCTCAGCAAGACAGTATGCGATAAACCCAAAGACAATTTTTGGGACAAAAATCCACTATTTGATAAAAACTGCTGGGAAAATTGGAAGACAGTGTGAGAGAGACTAGGAATAGATCAACACCTCACACCCTACACCAAGATAAATTCAAAATGGGTGAGTGACTTAAACATAAAGAAGGAAACCATAAGTAAATTGGGTAAACACAGAATAATATACATGTCAGACCTTTGGGAGGGGAAAGGCTTTAAAACCAAGCAAGACATAGAAAGAATCACAAAATGTAAAATAAATAATTTTGACTACATCAAGCTAAAAAGCTTTTGTACAAACAAAACCAATGTAACTAAAATCAGAAGGGAAACAACAAATTGGGAAAAAATCTTCATAGAAACCTCTGACAAAGGTTTAATTACTCATATTTATAAAGAGCTAAATCAATTGTACAAAAAATTAAGCCATTCTCCAATTGATAAATGGGCAAGGGACATGGATGGGCAGTTCTCAGATAAAGAAATCAAAACTATTAACAAGCACATGAAGAAGTGTTCTAAATCTCTTATAATCAGAGAGATGCAAATGAAAACAACTCTGAGGTATCACCTCACACCTAGCAGATTGGCTAACATAACAGCAAAGGAAAGTAATGAATGCTGGAGGGGATGTGGCAAATTAGGGACATTAATTCATTGCTGGTGGAGTTGTGAATTGATCCAACCATTCTGGAGGGCAATTTGGAACTATGCCCAAAGGGTGATAAAAGACTGTCTGCCCTTTGATCCAGCTATAGCACTGCTCTGTTTGTACCCCAAAGAGACAATAAGTAAAAAGACTTGTACAAGAATATTCATAGCTGGGGCAGCTGGGTAGCTCAGTGGATTGAGAGCCAGGCCTAGAGATGGGAGGTCCTAGGTTCAAATCTGGCCGCAGACACTTCCCAGCTGTGTGACCCTGGGAAAGTCATTTGACCCCCATTGCCTAGCCCTTACCACTCTTCTGCCTTCGAGCCAATACACAGTATTGACTCCAAGACAGGAGGTAAGGGTTTAAAAAAAAAAAGAATATTCATAGCTGCACTTTTTGTGGTGGTCAAAAATTGGAAAATGAGGGGATGCTCTTCAATTGGGGAATGGCTGAACAAATTGTGGTATATGTTGGTGATGGAATACAATTGTGCTAAAAGGAATAATAAAGTGGAGGAATTCCATGGAGACTGGAACAACCTCCAAGAAGTGATGCAGAGCGAAAGGAGCAGAACCAGGAAAACATTATACACAGAGATTGATATACTGTGGTACAATCGAAGGTAATGGACTTTTTGGACCATTAGTGTCAATGCCATGTCCCTGAACAAGCTGCAGGGATCTAAAAAACATCCACAAGCAGAGAATAAACTGTGGGAGTAAAAACACCGAGGAAAAGCAACTGCTTGACTACAGGGGGGAAGTGGATACGACTGAGGAGAGATTCTAAATGAACACTCTAATGCAAATACCAACAACATGGAAATGGGTTCGAAAAAAGAGCACATGTGACACCCAGTGGAATCGTGCATCAGCTATGGGAGAGGTGGTGGGAAGGGGGGGGCAAAAGAAAATTATCTTTGTTCCCAATGAATAATGTTTGAAAATGACAAAAAAAAAGAAATTAAATACTATGAAATTATAGTTAAGATACATATCATGAGTTCCCTCCCTCTCTTCTTTGTAAAAGTGGAAGATAATGGTTATGAAACACTACATAAAGTCAGATTTTTTTTAATGTGTTTGTTGGCTAGTTTGCTGAACAGTTCCTCTTCCCTCTCCCCTTTTTAATATTTTCCAGATTTGGAAACAGAGATTGAGGAGAGATATATCAAGAAATATAGATGGTATAAACATAAATGATAGTACTATTTGAAAGTACATAGTAACAATATAATTGTAGACTTTAATATTCCTCCATCAGGAAAAAAAAATATCTACCTTCCTCTTCCACTATGCCCTCAGAAGCCACTCTTCTCACTTTCTCCATTTTTTTTTCAGTCTATACTATGCTTGCTGTTTACTTCTTCCTCATTTCTACCTCTTGAACACCTTGGAAAAACTTAAGGTTCAACTGCTTGCATCTCTTTTAAGAGGCCTTTCGTGACTTGAATTTGCTATTGCTCTAACCATACCACACTATCACTGGAAATTTTTTGGTATGAATCTTTTTTTTACTAATGTATTAATTTTGGGATAAATAGATCTTCTTTCTGCCAACAAAGAAAGGTTTCAGGCTTCTAGTGTAATATAGCATGCCATTACACTCATATATATCAGTTTCTTCAGCCATTGATTGTATATCCCCTTAGCTTCCAGTCTTTGCCTCAACAACATGACTTGCTATAAATATTTTTTGCATATATAAGACCTTTTACTCTTGATTTCTTGTAGTATGGGCTTCACAGTGATATATTTGAGTCAAAGAGCATGTACCTTTCATAACTATGATTAGGAAGAGAATTCTTACCAAAACAAGGGATAGAGGAAATCACAAAGGCTAAAATAGATGATGTGAAACTCAGAAACATCTCCATGAGCAAAATCAATGCAATTTTGCTGCTAAGAGGCATTATCAATTGGAAAGAGAAATATTTAATTCACTATCCTTGATACTGATATCTTAGACTTATAAAGACTTGGCTACAATATATAACTAAAAACTATTTCCCAATGATAAAAAAATGTTCAAAAGTTTTAACTGACCACAAAATGAATTGCAAACTCTTAATGTTAAAAAAGTATTGTAAATAACTAATAATAAGGAAACTGAAAATTGAAACAACTCTGAGTTTTAAAGAGAAAGCCAATAATAAATTGGAAAATAGGGCAAAATTTTAAATAGTTCTTCAGGAGGAACAATAAGTAGATAGGCACTAATATGTATATACTTTTAATTATTCTGTCAAATGCCTAAGTATTCTAGAAACTGATTTGGAATTATGCCCCTAAAATTACTAAAATATTCTTAGTACCTCCATATAGTCTATCATAGCTCTCCCCTCTCACCTTTCCAGTTCTTCTCATGATTAACATGTAAATTTCTAGAGATCATGGACTGTCTTGCTTGCTTATATTTGTATTAATTGTGCCTTAAACAGGTTAAGTGCTTCATTTATCTATTCTACCTACCTCTTTTTATCCTTTAAATCAGAGATGCCATCATCATACTTAGAGGAGGTAAAAATGAGAAAGATAGGTTTCATATACACCAAAGAATTTATCACATTTTTTTGGTGTGCTAGCAAAAAAAAAAAGAAAAAAAAGAAAAACAAAAAAGGTGTCATTGATTAGGTAAGAGATAAACAAATTGTAGTATATAAGATCTGCAAAGTACTTTGCACGTTATGTATCATTTGCCTCTCACAAAATTTCTGAATCTGAGATAAAAACAAGATATCAATGAATAAGAAAAGAAAGAAAAAGAAGAGTAGAAAAGAGGAACATAGGTGAGAAGAGGGAAGGGAGAAGAGAGGACAGGAAAGGAGTAGAGGAAAGAGGAGGAGAGAAATGGAGAGGGAGGAGAGGAAAGGAGAAAGGTGAAGAGCAGTGAGGAAGGGAAGGAAGGAGAGGAGAGAGAAGAGGAAGGGAGGGAGGGGAGGAGAGGAGAAGAGAGGCATATCGCTATGTATTTATTGCAACCTGGGTCATCTTTGTGAATTTCATCTTTTTAGTACAAGCTAAAAATGAATTAAGCATTCCACTGTCATCATAATAGCAGCTTCAAACTTCATTCAGCATCTGTTATAATAGATCTCATAAAAGCCAAAGAGTCTGGGTTTCCATTATTCAAGAAAACCCTGTTTTAAAGGATTAAAAGCTAGCTCTGCTCAACTGATGTTGGCCATGCACTTTGGCACATTATGTCATTTTTGCTCAGCTTGCAAAAAGGGATATAATGTGTTTCACTGTGGCATGCATGTTACATATTTTGCACTTATGCATCTTATTGGAAAGAAAAGGATATGAGGTTTTATAGCATCCACAGACTCTTATTTCTGGATTTTTGATCTCCCAAGCTTGAACTGTATGATGAAAATTGATTCCAAACTTGGCTTAGGATGAAATGGCTTTATGGTCTCCCTGAATTCATTGCCCTCCACTGCGTCCAAAGACATTGAACACCAAGTCGTCCATAAATCAAAATCTTTTGCCATTTCCTTTTCCTCTCATACATAGCTTCCCAAAACTACAATCCCAAATATTTGCATCTGATGAACCTAGGAGCTAAATCTGCTCAGTTTCCTTTAGATTACCATCGGTTAGAGCAGGAGTTGGATCCCCATCATGGTTTGTAACTGAACACTTTGCAGTACGTTAATTGAAAACTCCCCAGTTTGGGTTGCAGAACTGATTAAAAAAAAAAGGAATAATATGAATCCCTACTCATACAGAGAGTAGAATTATTATATTAATAAGCCAGAAGCAAGAACAAGCAAAATTAACTGAACAAGCCAGAAGCAGAAGCAGAGTTATAACTAGTGATTTTGGCACCTAGGGCAAGCCTGATTTCAGATTAGCTTTTTGAGGCAAATTTAAATGAAGATAGTAAAGAGACTCCTGGATTCAGTGCCCTGAACCAAAGCCCAATGAGTCTTTTCCTAGTTTTAGCTCTGAGTAAAAGATTGATTCGGAAACAAAATTAAAGTTAAATATAGGATTAAATTCAGCTGGTAAGCTTTTAATTCAATTGAATTGAACAATTAAATTCAATTTAGCTATTATACATTAGCACAATACGAGGCATTGCCCTTGATACTAGGAATTTACACACACACACACACACACACACACACACACACTCCCAGGACAGTATCTCCTCCTAAGCAACCCCTGCTCTCATTATTGTCTATAGATCAATGGCCAACTCTAAATGGAAATGAACAAATTTGTGTCTTGACTTAATCCAGTGATTTCCCCTCCTCCAATCAAGAGAAAATTATAATTTATGGGAAATGGGATGAGTAAATCAGGAGAGAGATTAACTCCTGTCCATTTGAGCTTGGATGAAAAGTTGGGCCAACTTGGTTTTGAATCCTATGTGCAGTAACAAAATGATACCATGTCTAAGCTGTGGCAATACAGCCCTAATTTTGCTCCTCTAAAGGGTCAATGGTCATCTTCCTATTGAGTAACCAGCTGTTTGAACATCTAGGCACAGGTGTCCAGGTTTAAGAAGAAGGAAAATTATAGTTGAGTGGAGAGAGAAATATTTATTTATTCATGGAACATTTGCCCAAAGGTACCATGACCATCTGTTACATATTGAAATTTTTCCTTATTAGCAATGTTCAAGCTATTTAAACTGGTGATCATCTAGACTTAATAGGTCATAAAATGGGAAAGCCAAAAGGGATGGCAAAATAGCATCTAGTATTTCCCTGCCCCACTGCCAGAATATAAAGAGACTGGAAGCTGTCATGGAAAGAGTTACTAAAGTTGATTCTTTTTCTCATTGTCATCAGGTCAAGGAAATCATGGAGAAAGCTTGGGTTAGTGGACACATTGTAGACATGGATCCAGGAAGACCCGGGTTTGAATCGTGCCTTGGACATTTAAGTATGAGATCTTGGGCAATTTTCCTAATTGTGTCTCAATTTCCTCATATGTAAAATGGATTCAAGGATCTCTAAGATTCTTTCTAGCTCTAAATCAATGATCCAATGAAATCTGTATTCATATGCAGAAGATCATACAATGAATAGGGGTGGGAAAATCCTTGCACTTTCTGGCGAAGGCTTTGCTACACTTTCCAAATGGCTACAAAATAAATCATTTATCCCTTCTGGAAATGTACCAAAGTTCTTCTTAGAGGATGCTAGCAGAAGCCAGCCTGCAACCCAAACACAGATCCCTGGTCAGTACAGGTGTTTGCTATCCCCGGCAGCTGTTACTATTTAAAAAAAAAAAAATTCCTTTCAGTTTCAGCTTCAGCACCCAGGTGACAAGCTCTGAAATGCTTTTTCTTCCACAGCCATTTGGCCCAAATCAGGCCAGTCGATTTGCGTGCAGCTGTTGATGTGTTCACTGGGGCTTGGGGCAGGATGGCTGCATCATTTCTCTACCCCTCCCAATTCTCCTTTCTAAATGACCTTTTTTTTTCCTGAGTCTCCTTTAGTGCAGAGGAAGGAGGCAAACTAAATATATATATTTCTCCATCTTTATCTGAATTGGGTGCCTGGGCAAAGGTAAGGAGTTGTCTGTGGCGGATTTGTGCAATGAGGAAGAATAAAATGCAAGTCTCAAGGCGTTCTTGTTAAGAGGGATTTGCTCAGAGGGCAGAACTGTCAAGAGAGGATACAGTGGAGGGGAGAGTCAACAGTGCAGGTCATTTTAAACAGCCTGCATTTGTGCATTTCACAAATTATAGCAGATGGAAACTGCTTTCTTTTGACTTTGGCATCCTGACTTCTCTATGGGTACACCAAGAAAACAAAGAACAGCAGCACCCCCATTCATTACATTTATAGGAAACAGTGAGTGTTCCCTATATGCCAGGCACTATGCTAAATGCCTTATAAATATTATCTCCTTTGAAACTCATAACAACTCTGGGAGGTAAATGCTATTATTATCTCCATTTTACAATTGAGGTAACTGAGGCAGGCAAAGATTAAGTGAGAATGGTCGTTATTATCACCCTCCCACCATTAGAGATGAGGAACCGAAAGCATAGGGAGTATGAGACCTACCCAGAATCTCTTGACTGGATGATAAGCATCTGATTCATGATTTGAATCCCAGTTTTCCTGATTTCAAGTCCAGCATGCTATCCATTATGCCATGTTGCCTTTTGATACTTACAGGGTGTAAAATGTTCTCATTATCCCCATGTTGGAGATGAGGAAACAGAAATAAGTAGCATGTCCACTGTTCCTAAGCAAGACAGCTAAACAATGAGAACTCCTGACTAGGTAATAATTATTCTTCTACTAAAAAAAAAAAAGAGCAAATTCATTGATAGAATTTCTTTTCCCTACCCAGTAACCCAGAACAAATTCCAGAGGAGCAATAGTATCTACACAAACAGGTGCTAATGGGAACTCAAGCAGATGTAAATGAGGTAACCAGTGACAGGGAGACTCCACCGTGTGCATTCTCAAACTAATAGGCAGGAACACAAAATCTAAAAGCCAATAATACCTTGATGCCCTATACTGAAAACCTGAGAAATAGAATCTAACAGTCATACCTCCATGTAGGTTTTCTGGCTGGTGGCTATTGTTGGATGCCTAGAGCTAGGGAAAGTGCAAGAATCCTAAGTAGCACAGAATGAAAAGGGCTTTGTCATTAGCTCCAAGATGCACAGATGAAGAGTGAGCACCTTTTTCAGAATGACTATCCCTCTGGCCTCACCTCCTCGTTCTTTAGGAGTGCGCAACACAGTTGCCCTGCTTCTCCTGATTCTGTACCCATTGCAATGCCTACCTTTTCTCTAACCCTCCCAGTGAGAAGGTTGTACACTTTGGGATGGGTCACTTACTGCACTCCAGGGGAAACTCTGCTCTGATAAAGTCTCTGCTCTGCTGGTTCCCTCCTTCTCTATCTTCCATGACTTTATCCTCATCCTCATTCTTGGCAGAAAATACTGCCCTGACCTTAGACTGTCCTTTATGCTATTACTTTTACCTCCCCCCAACCCAAATGCATTTGCCCCAATTGTAGTTATGACTCAGGATACATCTGATGTGTATTACAATTCCTTCACCATTGTAATGGCTTGGAAGTTCAGCCAGAATCCCCACCGAATTGGGAAAATTAACAGCATGGTGTATTCCATCCAATATGCCAAGTATCTGTTTTTGAGAACTGTATTGGGAACATGTCGATTAGCTGTCCACAATCTGATTGGAGGGGGGTCTGGTTTAACACAGAAGATTATGTGGTTACATTCTATGCATTTGTATTACAAATCACAAAGCCAGAATATTCACCCCCCCCCAAATAGTGTTTGAATTCTTAAATGTTATTTTTGTTGGATGGTTAAGTGGAATACTTATTGAAATGGGGGGTGAAGCTTTGGAAGAGTAACAGAAAGCAAAGGGAAAACAACATTTTCATATCCTGATATATCTTGTTCAGGTAAGATCAGACTATACTGGGATCCTTTTGTTCTGCAAGGCAATCAAAGCATTATTAGAGCCAGAAATTGCCTTCAAGGTCCAAGCAAGTCCTTTTAAAGATGGGGAAACTAAGTCCCCGAAACATCAAGGGTGCTGCCCAAGGTCGTCTAGCTGGTGAGTGGCAGAGCCAAAAATAGAACCAGGGTCTCCTGCGTCTGAGTCCTGTGTCCTTTCCACATTACTGTGTTTCTCAAGGTCTAGTCATTTGAAAAATGCATCATGGCTCTCCAGTGACCTCCTCTGTGCATGTCAGATGCTCCCATGAAGTTGAAAAGCTGTATACTAAGCAGCAGCCCATCCCCAGGGGGTGATTTCTACTTGATATGGACAGTTTAAAACCAGATTCTCAGTTAAGCTTTTTTATGACAAGGCTTTTCATGAAAAATCAAAAGAATCTTGTTGTGAAGCCTAGTTCAGAAGCAGAGGAATAGGTTGCTAACATGTGACTAAATGCACTTAGCGCCGGGAGCATTCCACGAGGTGTAATATTTTATTCTCCTTCAGCATAAATTATAGTGAGTTATCTCTTTATCTCTGTGTTACCTGCCACCAGGGCTGATGGCGCAGTAACATTAGATGACTAGTTAAATCAGCATGAATGAAAACTATATTTCAGATCTGAATTATTTAGTGTAGGGATATTTCAAAGGAGCAAATGCCCAGTGAGTGAATGCTAAGTTGGCTTTTTCTAAAGTTTGTGACTTCAAGAGAGCAGGTAACTTTAAGAATCACAAAGCCCAGTAGGAGAAAAACTTAACTTTGCCTCATGATGTGGGAATATGGAGAAGTAATAGAATCCCTGAAGACTTTGAAAGTGTTCAACTACTCTTAGACTATGGTTAAGAATGAATCTGGGTAAGTGGCTTTGTGGATAAAGTGCCAGATCTGGAGTTGAGAGGACCTGGGTTTAACTCTGGCCTTAGACACTTCCTAGCTTTGGGTGAGTCACTTAAACCCAATTGCCTAGCCCTTACCACTCTTCTGTCTTGGAAACAATAATTAGCATCAATTCTAAGGCAGAAAGTAAAGGTTAAAAAATAAAGTCATATGCAAAAATAATGGGTAAATATATTTTCTTTCATTCTTCATTTATCTCACTTCAGATCATATAGCTTCTTATTAAACAAATAAATATTTGGAATGCCTGGGGAATCTTTGGGACTGAAAGAGTGTTTTTGCTATAAAAGAAAGGACATAGAATCTTGAGAAGTAGGTTGGGAAGGCAAGACTCTTCCATAACATTGCTTCCCTAATGATGCATTATAGATCAAAAGATGATTTTCAGTTTAAAAGCTAGACACTGAGATTTGAATTTTGAGCCAAAGGATCATAGACATTGTATGGTCCAAGTTGGATGCCAAAGAAGAGATAAGAAAATGAACCTCCCTTCTTTCTTTGCAGAGGTGTTAGTAAGGGTTGGGTGTGGGGTATGTGTGTAAAACACTGCACATGCAGTCAGACTTGATTGGTCTATTAGGTTTTTTTGCTAGAGTACCCCCCCACCCCTACTTTCTTATTCTTTGTTACAAAGGATGATTTATGGCTCCAACCTATTTTGTCCAGTCTTTCCACATATTATTGTTCTTCTGAGTCTCTTTCCATACTGGCTAACCTGGAACAATCTTCTCCATCCTCCTTCTCCTTTTTTTTTTATCCTACCTTTTGCATCTTTATTCATCTATTTTCTATGTTTGAAACAGATTGCTTCACCTGTTGAGTTGCTTTCCTTCATTAAAGAGACTAAATCCACTGGTACTCCCTTATCTATGTCTTAGCTAATATTTGTTAATAGGCTCTTCCTTTCCCTCTCTCACTCTTTCCAAACCCCAAGTAAAAGTATACTAATGATCAGATCCCAATTCAAATAATTGTATTGAATTGAAATAACTTGGAATAAGAGGGAGAGACTATGCTTTAATTCACAGTATAATAAAATCCATAGCAGAGAGAGATAAATATTATATTTTCAAATTCTGTACTGTGCAACTATTTAAAATATATATTTCCATGCATGATTAATAATTAAATAATTTTTATTTGCCAATTTGATGGAGGAAATCCAGCACAGAGTCCAGGTCAAGGAAGGATCCCCCATGGATGGGAAGGTCTTCTAATCACTTCTATTCGTAAATTATATCAATCCCTAAGACTCTGTAGTGCCTTGTGGAAGACAATTATAGTCATTCAAAGGAATTTGGCCTGTCTACCTAGGAAAGACCAAGCATTTAGAGATATTTGTCCAACAGTGTGTTCTTCTGAGACAGACCACATATACAGACAATGAGCTCGAGTCCAAGACTAAAAGGAGTAGGAGAAGGCTGGATTGCTTTTCGGTAATCACAAAAGCCTTTTACTGACTCCCCATTATCCCATGAAAGCATAAGACTTTGCTAATACTAGTATAATAATACTTAAGTACTAATATTTTACCATTTCTGCTATACAATAGCGATGCATTGAACATCTATCTTCCCAGAGAACCAAACACAGAGAATAATGGAGATTAATATGGTGGATGTGATCAGGTTGCAATCTTAATCCTTGTTTAGGAACTCATTGAATGAGAATAAAGGATTTCATCAAAAAATTCCATGCCAGAAAAAAAACAAAAACAATAGGCTAGTTATATAGTAAGAGAAAAGGAGATGACAGATGGCCAGCCAGAATGCTCTACTTTTCCCCTTGAGGTGTTGGGAGAAAGCAAGGCCTCCATTACATTGAGTAAATATGTTGTATTGGGAGAGCATGAACAAGAAAGGAAGAAACTCTTGAATGTTAGATTGTAAGCTCCTTGAAGGTAGGCACTATCTTTTTTGGGGGGAAATTCTTACTTTCTGTCTTAGAAGCAATACTAAGTTTGGGTTCCAAGGCAGAAGAAAAGTAAGGGCTAGGCAACTGGGGTTAAGTGAATTGCCTAGGGTCACACAGTTAGGAAGTATCTAACACCATCTTTGAAACTATGACCTTCCATCTCTAGGCTTGAGACTCTATCCACTGAACTACCTAGTTGCTCCTAGGCACTAATTTTTTTCTTTTTACCTACATTTGTGTTAGCAGCATTTACCACAATATCTGACATACAATAATAATACCTAGTATTTCTGTAGAGCATTAAAGTGTACAAAGTACTTTATAAAAATATATATTATGTATATGTACATATATATTATCTCAGTTGATTCTCACAATAACCCTACTAGGTAGTAATTATTATCATTTCAATATTAGAGATAAAGAAGCTGTGGCTGACAGAGATTAAATCATTTGCCCAAAGTCACATAGCTAGTAAATGTTTAAATTTGGATTTTAACTTGGGTTTTCCTGAATTCATGTCCAACATATTATCCATTGTGCCACCTAATAAACATTGAATTAATGTTTTATGCTTATTTGAATTGCTTTACATTTAAGGGGATGGAGTGGGAAATGCTTATTTGAACCAGAGTATAATTGAATCTACAGAATAACAAGGTGTATTTACTACATTTTCAAAATTCTGTGTTATCTGACCATTTAATTTTAAATGTTTCTTTCTATGCACTTTTAGAGAAGTCACACTTAATTATCATGTAACTTGCTGGCCCTGATGAAAGTTCTCTTTCAATCATTTAACTTTCTTCAGTCTTAGGACATTTTGGATTGGCCAGCAGGCATGAACTCCATCTGGAACTGGCATGGGGTGGAAATGAAGAATACTCTGCTGTACCAGAGATCATACTGTGAAGAACCCCATGGAGATTAGTAACTGGAGAATTACAAATGTGGTAATTAACAGGCAATTCTCCTGGTACAGATACCAGCCAGTTGTCCCAAATAGAATTTACCCTGGGAGAAGTAAACAGTAGATGGAAAGGAGAGGGAGAATACCTGAGTAAGATAGTGTTTGTAAAACAAGTCTTACGATTTCATTGCCAAAAAAGCATAGTAAAGTAGAGGAATAGACCATGGGGATTGGAACTGCAAGTCTTGAATTGTTATGAACTTCATCAAATTTCATTACCTTGGTAGGCAAGTGACTACAATTTGGAATTTTCAATTTTTCATCAGAAATATAAGCATATGTTTTAACATGGCCTTAGGAGCATTCATAATGCCAAGGACTCTACAAGAAAACATGGATCTCATAGCAAAACAGTAAAACAAGGCATTTTTAGAGAAAGAAATACTCGCAAAATGAAAGGGCAGTCAGTGAAAATGATGTAAATGAGGTCAGATCTATGGAGTTCCTGGATCAATTTATACCTTTTGATAGAATCTTAGAGGGAATGGGGCACTTTCTCCCCCATACATTAAAGACTGGTGGGTTTTATATGGTTCCTTATTTTTTAAAAAAATAATTAATTAAGTATTTAAATTAAATAAATAAGTGAATGAAATAAATAATTTAAAAATTAAAAAGAAAAAAAAACTTCTGTCTTAGCTAGTATTCATTCTAAGGAAAAAGAGTGGTAAGGACCAGGCAATTGGGGTTTACGTGACTTGCTCAGGGTCACACAGCTAGGACATATTGGTCGCCAGATTTTGACTCAAGTCCTCTTTACTCCAGATTTCTCACTCTATCCACTGTGACAACTGGCTGCTCCCTTTATATGGTTCTTAATTAAGTATTACAGGATCAGGCACCAGAGGTCGCTGGATCTGATATTGCATTCTAATGGTGGAATAGTGGTGAAACTAATTTGAGAATAAAAACTTGTTGACATTTAAATTCTCCAGTGAGTATAAAATAGTCTTTGGAGCATTATTGCCAATCTTACTATGATGTGCTGCCTCAATTTCCCAGTAAGAGGGTTTTTGTTTTGTTTTCATTTGGAAGTTTGATTGGTGGGTAGGGAGGCTACTGAGATTAGGTCAACATATTTCTTATCTGCATCCTTGAAAGTAATAACTCATAAATTTATCTGTAGAGTTCTCTAAAAGAAAGATAGTTTGTGAGTCCCACGAACATTTAGATATTGATGATGGAACTTTTTCTGGGGACAAAATAACTAGAAGGAGAGATAACTTAGAGTAGTAAAAAGAGAGTAGACTCAAAGCTAGGAATGTATGAATTCCCTAAGCAAATTACTTAATTTCTTTGTGTTCTGGGCAACTCTCTAAGACTGTAAGTTGCAGAGAAGGTGCTGAATTGCTTTGGTAGAGGAAGATTTGTCATGGAAATGCACTATGAAGGGTGTATCTGTCTTTTAATTTGGCCTATAGGGAGTTGAGAATAAATACCTTTGGCATTTTTTCTCTACCACCCCTCCAAATCTTTCTCGAAGGAAAATTTTGATTCCTGCTAGAAAGGGAAGTAGGATGTTTGGTCCAGAGGCTAGCCACTCTGCTCTCTTCAGAAAGAGGGAATAGCAGGATAGAATTATATTTCTTTAAATACTTTAATCTAGGGGATATAATTATTTTAGTTATCTAGACTCCTAATTGTTCTTGATAGATGTGGAAAGGGGAACTCTAGGCTTTATATCCAAGGCTTGATTCCTTTCCATTAAAAGATCAGTTCCATAATGAACACACATATCAAACAACTAAGAAATCTATTTTTTAAAGTCAATAAAAACAAAGAAAATAAAGAAAGTATACATATAAGAATATATATACCAAACAATACGAAGAGGAAATGTACTTTCCATTTGGAAGCAAGATAACCCAGCTCACTTGAGAGAGTACCAGATCTAATGAAGAAAATTTCCTGAAATTTCTAGAATACCAAGTTGAAGATAGAAAAATCACAGAAAGGGTTAATTCCTCTCATGCAAACTTTGTCCCATAGTCTGTTTCTCCTTTTGATAATCTTAAAAAAGGTCAGAATGGCCATTTTCTATCACAAAACTAGAAGCAAAAAGAACTTGAAGAGTTTCCCCAATGATGAAGGAATCAAATATTAAATGGGTTTTGGAGATCAGGTTATATATATATACAATTTAAAATATAGATTAAGAAAGATAGTGACCTAGAAGGAGCAGAAGTTCAGACCTCTGAGTACCCTTACTTACCAATCACAAACTGAATGCTCCCAGGGGACTGAAAATGAAACTTAACAACAAGAAAGAGACAAGGAACCCTCCTGCTGGACTTAATTCAAAAGGCACGCCCCACTGAAAAGCCAGAATCCCAGAATACTAGGGTTTAAGGGGAAGACAGAAGGAAGGTCTCAGGATCAATCCCCCCTCCCACCTAGAGTGCTGAGAATCCAGCAGCAGCGAGAACTTCTGGGCCGGCAAAGGTGCTGGTCTGGAGGGTATACCTTGTGGGCAGGACTGTGCCAAGTTAAGAGCATCCAACACAGATGGCAGGGAAGGAGCTAGAGAGGGAGCATAGACCTGGCAGCCTGGCCAGAGCTGTGGATATCCTCTATATTTGCTCCAGCCTTCCAGGAGGTTTTGGACTCAGAGCACACCCAGCCCAACTAAGCTGAACTTAATCCCATCAAAAGTCTCCAGAACTCAGGGAAGCCCAGGCTCCACACCCATCCTCATTGACTGCTGGACTTTAAACCAAACAAAAGCCTCCAGATGACAGGGAAGCTCAAACCCCTAACAACTCTCCCCCAGAGACTACACCAAGAGAACTTTTGCTAAAAATCCAAGAAGAGAGACTGACAGAAGCCCCCAAAACAAACAAAAAAATGAGAGGAGCAAGAGCAAAGACAAATATGGAGAGTAAAGAAGGGGTGAATTTGAGCAAACAACAGAAAAAGAAGAAAGAAACTACAATAGACAGCTTTTATTCAGCAAATGGAACAGAGGGAGAGAGATCAGCAAACGATAAATCAGAAATCCCAATGAATTGGATACAGGATGTGGAAGAACCCAAAACACAATTAAGAGAGGTTAAGATAACTGGGAAAAGAACTTAAAAATTAAGATAAGTCCTCTGGAAACAGGCATTTGAACTAAAATGAGAAAATAGTGTCTTGAAAGCCAAAATCAACCAGCTGGAAAATGAGGCAAAGGAGATGAAAGATGAGGCAAAGAAGATGAAAGATGAGACAAAGGAGATGAAAGATGAGGTAAAGAGGATGAAAGATGACCTTCAAAGAAAATCAGACCACAAGGAAAAGGATGACCAAAAAGCCAGGGATGAAATCCAGTCTTTAAGAACCAGAATAAAATAACTAGAATTCAGTGACCTCACAAGGCAGCAGGACACTATAAAACAAAACGAAAAGAAAGAAAAATGGAGGAAAACATGAAGCATCTCATTCACAAAACAGACCATTTAGCAAATTGTTCGAGAAAAGACAATTTAAGAATCATTGGTCTACCAGAAGATCATGACAAAAGAAAAAGCCTGGACATAATACTACAGAAAATTATTCAGGAAAACTGCCCCTATATCCTAGAACAAGAGGGAAAAGTGGAGATTGAAAGAATCCACAGATCACCTCCTGTATTTAATCCCCAACTGACAATACCCAGGAATGTTATAGCCAAACTCAAAAACAATCAGATGAAAGAAAAGATATTACAAGCTGCCAAGAAAAAGCCATTCAGATACCATGGAAACACGGTGAGGTTAACACAGGATCTGGCTGCATTCACACAGAAGGACCAAAAGGCATGGAAGATGATATTCTGGAAAGCAAGGGAACTAGGTCTAAAACCAAGGTTCAATATTAGGAAAACTATCTGCATAATTGACAATATTAACAAGCAAACTGACAAAAATCACATGATTATCTCAATAGATGCAGAAAAAGCCTTTGATAAAATATAACACCCCTTCCTATTGAAAACACAAAAAGTATAGGAATAGAAGGGCCTTTCCTAAAAATAATAAACAGTATATATCTAAAACCATCAGCAAACATTATCTGCAATGGGTATAAACTAGAAGCCTTCCCAATAAGATCAGGAGTGAAACAAGGATTCCCATTATCACCTCTTTTATTTAACATTGTACTAGAAACACTAGCAGTAGCAATTAGAGAAGAAAAAGAAATTGAAGGCATTAAAATAGGTAATGAGGAGACCAAGTTATCACTCTTTGCAGATGACATGATGGTCTACTTAAAGAATCCTAGAGATTTAACCAAAAAGCTAGTCGAAATAATCAACATCTTTAGCAAAGTTGCAGGATACAAAATAATCCCACATAAGTCATCACCATTTCTATATATCTCCAACACATTTCAGCAGCAAGAATTAGAAAGAGAAATTCCATTTAAAATCACCCTTACCAGTATAAAATACTTAGGAATCTATCTGCCAAGACAAACACAGGAACTATATGAACACAACTACAAAACACTCTCCACACAATTAAAACTAGATCTAAACAATTGGAAAAATATTGATTGCTCATGGGTGGGATGAACTAACATAATAAAAATGACAATCCTACCCAAATTAATTTACTTATTTAGTACCATACCCATTGAACTACCAAAAAACTTCTTTATGGAATTAGAAAAAAAAAACATAACAAAGTTCATTTGGAAGAACAAAAGATCAAGGATATCCAGGGAAACTATGAAAAAAAATGCAAAGGAAGGTGGCCTTGCAGTCCCAGATCTCAAACTATACTATAAAGCAGTGGTTATCAAAACAATTTGGTACTGGCTAAGAGAAAGAAAGGTGGATAAGTGGAATAGACTTGGTTTAATGACTTCAGCAGGACAGTCTATGATAAACCCAAAGACCCCAGCTTTGGGGACAAAAATCCACTATTTGATAAAAACTGATGGGAAAATTGGAGGACAGTATGGGACAGATTAGGTTTGGATCAACATCTCAAACTCTACACCAAGATAAACACAGAATGGGTGAATGACCTCGATATAAAGAAGGAAACTATAAGCAAATTAGGAGAACACAGAATAGTATACTTGTCAGATATTTGGGAACGGAAAGACTTTAAACCAAGCAAGAGTAGAAAAAAATCACAAAATGTAAAATCAATCATTTTGATTGCATCAAATTAAAATGTTTTTGTACCAACAAAAAGAATGCATACAAAATTAGAAGGGAAGCAACAAATTGGGAAACAATCTTCATTACAAAAACATCTGACAAAGATCTAATTACTCAAATTTATAAAGTACTAAACCAGTTGTACAAAATATCAAGCCATTCAACAATTGAAAAATGGGCAAGGTACAGGAATAGGCAATTTTCAGTTAAAGAAATCAAAACTATTAATAAGCACATGAAAAAGTGTTCTAAATCTCTTATAATCAGAGAGATGCAAATCAAAACAACCCTGAGGTATCACCTCACACCTGGCAGATTGGCTAACATGACAGCAAAGGAAAGTAGTGAATACTGGAGGGGATGTGGCAAAGTAGAGAAACTACTTCATTGCTAGTGGAGTTGTGAATTGATCCAGCCATTTTGGATTGCAATTTTTAACTATGCCCAAAGGACGATAAAAGACTGTTTACCCTTTGATCCAGCCATAGCACTGCTGGGTTTGTACCCCAAAGAGATAATAAGGAAAAAAACATGTACAAGAATATTCATAGCTGCACTCTTTGTGGTGGTAAAAAATTGGAAAATGAGGGGATGCCCTTCAATTGGGGAATGGCTGAATAAATTGTGGTATATGTTGGTGATGGAATACTATTGTGCTCAAGGGAATAATAAAGTGGAGGAATTCCATGGGGACTGGAACAACCTCCAGGAACTGATGCAGCGTGAGAGGAGCAGAAGCAGGAAAACATTGTACACAGAAACTGATACACTATGAAACAATCAAATATAAAGGACTTCTCCATTAGTGGCAATGCAATGACCCTGAACAACTTGGAGAAACCTAGGAGAAAAACCACTATCCACATCTAGAGGAAACACTGTGGGAGTAGAAACACCAAAGAAAAACAACTGCTTGAATACATAGGTTGAAGGCATATTGTTGGGTATGTAGACTCTAAATGAACATCCCAGTGTAAACAACAACATGGAAATGGGCTGCAGGAAGAGTAGGAGGAAGGAAAGGAAGGAAATAATGTGATTATTGTAACCAAGGAATAATGTTCTAAACTGACTAAATAAACCCTTTCAAATGGGAAAAAAATAAAAATAAAATAAAATAAAATATAGATTAAGACCCCTTGTCTTAAAAAAACAAAACAAAACTAGAAGCAAAATGGGTTTTCATCAACTAAGATGTCTGAGCAAATTGTGGATAGGGTTATAATGGTATATTTTTGTGCCTTGAAAATGATGAATATATGGAATTTAATGGAATATAAAAAGACTTCTATGAATTGATATAAAGAAAATTGAAGTAGAAGAATAATATAGACAATGATAATAACAAAAAAAAATACAAAATAACAGTGGAATACAGTTTAGCTACAACTCCCAAAACTTTTTCTTGAATAAGTAGTCATGAAAAACCTTTCCTTTAGGTAGAGCAGTGGAAGCCTATGGCCAAAGAATACTGCCTGTACTATGGAATTTATTTACTTTGTTACAAAGGATTATTCTTCTGATAATAGGGAGGAGATATGACCAAGAAATTACTATGAAGAAACCCCCCCCAAACAATCCCCACACATGTGTATTCATACAGACATGCATATATACATATCTCTTTATGTGCATAAGTAATATGTATATGCTGAATGTAAAATAATACATTATTAAAATAATATGCATATGTTATATATAAACATATATACTTGAACGTGCCTGTCTCTCTAGTGTGAGTATATAAATAAATACTTGTATATGTATATGTATACATATATGCACACTATATATTTATGCATACATTATGTATATCCCAATATGCCTATATAATTTATATAATTTGGTTAGGGTTACCTTGTGCCTTTTGATGCTATTTCCCTTTTCATATATATATATATAATCTTTATAATTATATTTTGACTCCTTTAGCACAGGAGACTTATCTTCTATGCTTTTAAAAAAGATCCTGCCATATTATATTAAATTTTATTGAGTATATGGTAAGTACATAATATATATTAACCACAGAATTTTTGCAGCTGATTGCCTCTAAGTATCTCACAACACAAATCATCTCTACATAAGAAATTGCTCTATGTGTCGCTCTCAAAGGGTACCACCTTCCATTAAAACAAGGTCTGTTATATAACATAACAATTTCTTCAGAAGTTAACTTATGTTGACCATGATATCCATATCAAGACTTCTTCTGTTCCTTTGCCCATTCCTCACTCTCCATCTTCCTTAATCTTTGATCTTGCTGGAATCCCTGTTCCTAACTCAATATGTGCTTTATAAGGATTTTGTCACTTTGTAAAGCTAGTCATTAAGTCATTATATTAGTACACTTTATTGAGGGGGAAGAGATGTCCTCCTCCATTCCCATGGTACTGTGCAATTAGCCCCATCATTGGGTGACATTATGACCTAAATTCTTCATTGCCTCTGAACATCCAGAGATTATAGGTAGACCTGAGAAGCCATTAATTTTACCATTCCCCAAATGCACATTTTAATAATAAGTAGAAATTGAGACTCAGGGAATTAAAATTATTTGTCCCCAATCACACTAGTAGTATGCACCAGAGGCAAGGTATAATCTTTGTTCCTCAGATGGAATTCAATATTCTTTCATCTATATCATGCTTTCTTCCTTAATTCAGTTTCAACAATGGAGTATCTATTGTGAACCCTTTGATGTGTGCTGACAGTGGACATTAAGGGGCAGTAAAAGGAACTCACTAGTTAGCACTAGATAAACATCAACTGCAAAACCTGTAGTTTCAGCATTAGTCAAGCACAAAGTGTAGATTGTTCAATTATCCACTTTATGTACTGAATCTGTAACATTCTACACTAGATATCAGCTTTCTGTCCTTAGAAATAATTAATTACCTACAATGGTCTTCCAATGTGCCACATCCCCCAATTCCCATGTTCGCACTCTAGAAGGGGAGCAAACTCTCTCCCATGTTGGCAAATGATGACAAGGTGGACAACAGAGGAACATGGAAACTGTGTGTGCTCCTTATTCCCTATGGCAACAAGGCCAAACACATACCTCCACTTGAGTTTGGAAAGGGATATGTTAAGCAACCAGACCCCCAAAAATATGCCAACCCTGATCCACAGGGTTGAAAGTTGCCACTCTATAATGGAAGCTGCTCCTCTACAGTGGAGTTGCTACCCCATACTGTCAGCTCCTAAGAGACTATTCTACTATCCTCTGCACTTGTCCATCAGCCTTAAGGCTACATGATTAGCCTTCAGACTATTCCACCAGCTATTATACCACCAAAACCTACTTCTACTTCATATTAAATTTTCTCTCACTTCTGGATTAATTGGAATTTGAGTCTCTCATTCCTGGGGTGAGACCCTGCTACAAACTTGGGTGTGTTTCTCCCACATCTCCTTCACCATACCAGGTGCTATGTAGCATATAAGAGAGACATAATTCTTATTCTAAAAGAGTTTGTCACTTTGTTGGAATTCAGAGGCATTTACTTATTAATGAATTAAGAAAAAGAATCAAATTGTTTCATGAGAAAATATTAGACCTAAAGTATCAAAATATATGCCATGGAGAGCAAAGAATGAAGAGATCTGTGTTATTCTAATGATCTTCTATACCAAACCATCTCACAAATCTCCTCCATCCCCCAAGAATGAAGGTGGATTCATTCCTTTTCAAGAGCTGATTTCTTCTTCCTCAGCTATTTCTATTCTTGACTGCTGGAGTTCACATTCCTCAAAGCCACCTTCTCTCTCAATTCATTCCCTAGAGTATATATTGCTTTTTTTTTTTTTAAGGCTGCTACCTTTTCTCCCAGTCAATGACTAGCTGTTTCCTAACTCCATAAGGTATAATTGGAAAAAAACAAAACAAAAAACTTCAGTACACCTTATAAGGGACTAGCAAAGTATAAAAGCTTCTTTAATTTTCTAATAAAAATCTTTGTATTCTTAACACCTATCACAGAGCCTTGGGTATAGAAGACCCGTCTTATATTTTTATTGAATCAAATGTTTTCTGAAGTTATCAATGTAAGGTTCATGAAGGAAGCAGAATCTGAGCTGGGGCTCAAAGACAAATATGATTTGGGGATGTGGCAAGGAGAAGGAGACAGGATTACAGGGAACTGGGAAGGAGGATTAGAGAGAAAATGGCCACCTTGCCACACTCCTCACCTTGTTTTGCCTGTCCTAGGAGAGTGACTCTGTTCTAATGCTTATTTTATCCTGGAACAGAACCATTTATACATCCACAGGAAGAGTTACATTTCAATCTCATATCTCTTTTGCTGCTTCTTTACTCTCACAATGCCAGATCATGAAACTGAATGCATGTAGGAACCAACATAACTACTCTGGACTCCCAAAAGATGAACCAACAGCCAGAAATGACAATATCCCTGGCCTGCACCTTTTGCATTATACTGTTGATGGCAGCAATTGAGAAGATTGAGACACCAACCCGAACACCCCTCCCAGGAGTTCTGGGAAAAAGATTGTGATGCTCTGTTAGATGTGAGGAGCCTTCTCCCAGATTGCATGCACACATCTGTGGAAATATATTCTAAGTGGCTTAAGTGAGACTTTTAGGGGAAACTGTATTAGTTGGAAGTGAAGTGACAAAAGCCAAATTGACATCTACATTTGACATTAGGCAGAAAGTGTTCTTGGTTGTGAAAGAACAAAAGCTTAAAAAGGGTGAAAAAAAAAAGCTCCCTCCAGAGAAGGGAGAGGGAGGGAGGCCTGTCTTATCTAAATTCATTCTTGGTTCCCCTTGCTCTCAGTGTTCTCTGCCTCACAAAAGAGATCAGCTTCAGCAGGGACAGCTGGGACTGAGATGGCTTATTGTCAAGTTTCAAATGTCAATGACTAATGCTGATTTACATGCAGATTGCCTTGCCTTGCCTTTTTTTTTGTCAGAAATACTCTCATCTGCTTCTGAGGAACAAATCAATGAAAAGACAATGAAGAGGATGTAATCTTGCTGCCAGTGCTAAAAAGGCAGAATTTAAGGGACTGCTGACCCTTGACAACTGGCTGTAATGCTGGTGTCTAAAGGTTCCCCTCCCCAAATGAGAAGAATGGTGGAAGGCAAGGCAGTAAATAGGAACCAAGGGGTCTTTGTCCTAGGGTGTTAACAGGGATCAGGACACTTTTCTTTCTGAGGGATAAAAGCTTCTACCCTAAGGCATCTGTTATCCCTGGACAGATGCATCATGTACATAGCATGGCAAATAGATACTTCCTCACTCTGAGGAAACTGTACCAGCTGTGAGACTATCCTATACTTCTGATATCCAAAGGAATTTTCCCATGAAACAATTTCTACTAGTTAAGACTAAGAGAAGGCAAAGGATTTTGAAAGGACTATAAGAATAGGGTTTAAATTGTGCTGAATGATTTTTTTTAAGGATGCACTAAACAGAGAACATGGCTGCATTAGTCAATTAACCAAAATATTCTTACAATTCAGGACATGATAGCATAACATATTTAGAATAAGAGAATTATACATCATGTTCTTGGGGTACATTTCAAAAGATTATAACTTTTAGAAGAATGATGCTGACTGCTGTCTTGAAATGGAGCACTGCCAGGCAAATGAGAATACCTGGCTTACAGTGCACTTCCATACTACCTGTATGATCATGAGAAAGTAGTGTGTGTGTGTGTGTGTGTGTGTGTGTGTGTGTGTGTGTGTGTGTGTGTGTAGTTCTAATACATTAGAACTAAGAAAACAAAATCTAGAAGAGAAAATCTGAATCAACTCCTTCATTGAATGGAAGAGGAATTGGATACCTAGAAGTTTAAAGCTTTCCCCTTATTTTATAAAGGAAACACAACTTTGTTATTGGAATGTATGGTTTGACCAAACTACCCTCCCCAATTTTGCTACAGGGTAAATAACAAAACCTGACTAAATGGCCCACCTTACTTCTTTATCATTGTTTTTGCTCAGTTATGTCCAGCTCTTTGTGACTCCATTAAGGATTTTCCTGGTATAGGTGCAGGAGTGATTTACCATTTCCTTCTCTAACTCAAGTTACAGATGAGGAAACTGAGACAAGCAGGGTTAAGTTACTTGTCTGAAGCCAGATGTGAATTCATGAAAATGAGTCTTTTGGATTCCAAACCCAATAATCTATCCCCTGTACCACTTAGCTTCTCTCTCTTCTGTAGACAGAATAGTAAACTTCACTTAACTACTATCCTGCTAAAACTGAACTCAAAATATCTAGATGCAAAGAACAGTCTTTGGTGTCATACAAATACATAAATGTCCTACATATATGCAACTAGGTATTTTCTAAAGCAACTTTCATTTAGGGAAAGACTATCTCCTTTTTAAAAAATGTCTAAGAAAGATGCTATTGAGGATAAGTTAATGAATGAATGAATGAAAAAAATATATATTATGCTTCATTATTTATGAATCAGTAAGTTAAAGAGGTTTAATATTTTTATAGATTAGGTAAAAATATATTTTTATATAAAATTGATGTTATAGCTAGAAAAGTGAGATAGTTTGGGTTCTCAAGTAACTTACATTTTTATAGAGGAGACAATAAATATTGGAGGAGGGGTACAGAATAAAGGTTGGTAGAAAGGGAAAAATTAAAATTAAATGTCAATAAATAAAATATTTATTTTAAGGGATTTATTAATGATCATTAGGAATCAAGGAATAAAGAGGATTCAAAATAAGGACCATGTGCCCATGGCTAATTAGACATTTCAAAATCCCCACTCCCCACAACCATGCTAGCCAACAGAGCCAAAAAGAGAAGGTGGGACACTCCATGTCTCCACCTAATATCCCCTCTCTACAAGAAGTGCATGAGGACAGGAAGTCAGTGGGATCCTGGGAAATGTAGTTCTCTTTTAGGGTAACAGAGTTTCAATTATACATTTCCCCCTGAGATTTGTGGAAGACTAGACTCTCCAATGGATCTTGTAAACATAACCAACTTTGAAATTACAATAATTTGAGGATAAGAGGAAAAGAGAACAAAACCAATAGTTGCTAGGCACATTGACAAAAAAACAGTTAGGGGGCAGTCCCCTTTTGCATAAGAGTATGCATACAAAAACAAATGCATTCAACCCCACACAGTTCAAATCACCACATCCCAAAGTTCACTCTGGATATTCTGGTGCAGTGTGTGGTCTATGGAGGCATCTTCATGGTACCTTTTCCAAACAGTTCACTTTTTGGATTTGGAGAGGTAAGCATGTTTCTTATCCTAAAATTACTCTCAAAATGAATTTAAACTTTGCATTTTAGAATAATAATACATTCCCCAATGAAGAGGGTGTTGAAAAACACAGGAATCACTTAGGGATGCATGGCTGAGTTATAAGTTATATGAATCAATTGACAAGAGAAAGAAAAAACATCAAAAAATCTAAAAAAGAAAAAATAATTTCTGGATGAAATATAGACTATCTAATTCTTATGTGTAAAAATTCTAAGTAAAGGAAAATAAACCTATAGCAGGTCCTTGAATCATGGCCTAATTAAAGTGATTTCTATCCCACAAGTCTATAGAACAAAATGCAGCAATATTTCACTTACCCATTTGCAGCCAAGACTACAGGAAGTTGCCATACTATAAGAGAGAAAAAAGGACTAGATTTTTGTATGATAGGTAAGTGTCATTCCCTGGTCTGATTTTACCATCACTCTCAGGGATAGAGGGATCCAGGATGATAGCCAAATTCTGGCACTTGTCTGTGAGTATTTCACAAAGAATGTGGATACAAGGCGTCCTGTGTCTTAACATATGCCAAGTGCTGCAACCTCAAGTCTCACACTAGGTACAAGTCCTTTCATAATCATCTAGAAGTTCATCAATCCTACATGGATTGGTTTGGTTCTTTTTGATCTTGTGTTCCTTGGCACTGTATAATGGCTTTTTTTTTGTTGCCTTCTCCTGGAATCAGACAAAATCATTAAGGAAAATACCATAATTTTTTTTATCAATAAATGGCAGGTCTCCATAGTCTAAAGCTTTTGGGTATGTATTAATATTATAGCAAATAGATATTTTAACTTAAATTACTGCAAAATAAAAAAAAAGTTAAGAAAAAATATTCTCAATATTGTTGACATGTGCTTCAAATACAAAAAGGAGAGAAAAAATAAAACTGAAATAGTATATTGCACATACAAGCAAAAAGAATAATAAAAATGTTTTTAAAATAAAAAAAATGTATATTGGGGGCAGCTGGGTGGCTCAGTGGATTGAGAGTCAGGCCTAGAGACGGGAGGTCATAGGTTCAAATATGGCCTCAGAAACTTCCCAGCTGTGTGATTTTAGGCAAGTCACTTAACCCTCATTGCCTAGCCCTTAACCACTCTCCTGCCTTGAAGCCAATACACAGTATTTACTCCAAGACGGAAGGCAAGGGTTTAAAAAATAAATAAATTAAATTTAAAAATATGTAGATTACAATCATTGATATACTATGTCAGCTAAGGAAAGGTAGACTACAAAGATTTCTCACTAAAAATGAAATCCATTTCCTTTTCAAATTTGGCCATGATCCACAAACAGTTTTTTATAAAGAACAATGGTACAGAAAGTAATGCACATTCATATAGCATCAAAATCCCCAAAATTATAATAGCCTATTAAATGACAATAGCAAACAAACCCACTATCATTAGGATTCACATGAGTCTGCTATATGACATTTAAAAAAACCATTAGAAGCTAATGGATACTTGTCACAAGTTTTTCAGGTATAGCAATCTTTCAACCTTGGCTGAGATATTTTTTTTTAAATCTATGACTGCCATCATTTAAAAAATGTGGCAGAGGAGTCTAGAAAAAAACCAAACCTCTATACTGTTGATGTTGGGAATAAAAATTTCCTTAAGAATCTAGATCATTCTGGTGGAAGGGAAGAGTGAGCTGAAGAATTACAAATGAGAGATGCTCCCTCTTGGGAAACATCCAGGGGCACCATGCCCTGGAATCAACTTCCTAATTCCTTTGGTATGAGACTGTTATGTCCCATCCCATTTATATTTTTATAAATGTGGGAGGTGGAGATTATAATTGCGTTTCACTTCAGCTACTAAAATGAACCCTTTATCTCTTGTTAAAAAATAACTGAGAGACAGGCAAAATGATCAGTCAGAGCTGTTGAAAAAAATCTAAAATTCATATGTGAAGACACCTTAAAATCAATTTAAGATATTTAGTTCATTAAATTCTCTAAAAGTTGTTAACCAGGTTGACAGAATCCATCATGTGACAATTTAATGTGACAATTTAACAAAGCCAAAATGGAAGAAAAGGCTGGTTATGGGCTTTTACAATACTTTAAAATATTTTGTTCAGTATTTAGAGGGGAAAAGTAACAGAATATATCTAATTGCTAAAACACAGTAGATTAAACTGATTCAGTGTAACAGAAGAGTATTGAATACATTAATATATGAACTTAAAACAACAGAATTAAATCATGAAGCAGACAACCAGTAAAATATAATACAATACAGAGACTTTCATAAAACAATGGAGTCTGAAAAGGCATAAAATTTTCACCTCTAGTCTCTTTAAAGTTTCTTTCTCTACCCCTTCCGATTCCTTTTGCAGAACTGTGGTATTTCCCATAGTGAGGGAGAACATGAGGTTAAGGAAGCTTAAACTGGATGAATCTTAGAGACTGGGCAGTCCCAAATGACAAAGGGTTGTAGGGAGATGATTTTTTTCTCCTGGATCTCAGACAAGATAAGTGAAAGGATCAGTGCACTCATGAATGGTAGAAGCAGTTTGAAATAGGCAAGGTACTGCTATTTAAATAGAGTATTCCATGCTTGCAATTTACTTCCTATTTGGAAGAGTAACTTCCTTCTTCCCTTCCCCTGCCACATGGAGGCTAATTATTGCCTAGGGAAAGCACACCTAGGTCTTTTTACCAGCAGCCCGGAGAGTGGCTAAAAGGATTCCCAGCTCCCTGGTGGCAGCAATCAGCAGCACCAAAAGGATCAGCACCAGGGACAGCTACGAGGGTAAGGGCCCAGGGCTATGGCTGGAGCTGTGGTTGGGTCTGGGGCCAGAGAAGGATCAGGAAGAGGAGCAATTGGGATCAAGAAGGTCAGGAGTAGGTGGCTGGGACAACCCAGGAGGCTAGATTCGCAGCAGTATCAGCAATGCCAGAGGGAGTACCAATGAACTGAGTAACATGGGCTCAAACAGATGGGTGAGAGAAATTACTTAACTCCTCTTCAACAAGAGTCCCCTGGCTAAAAATAGCCTGGACAGTAGGGAGAGCAACCAGGCAAAAAGGATGGAAACAAAAAGGCAGCAGTTTCAAAGGGAGTTCAGAGTTTGCTAGGGTGTGTGGGTGGGTAGGTGGGGTGGGCGAAAAAACCTTGGCAGGAGAAATGTGGCTTAAAAATTTATCTAGGTTATCTTTAAAAAAATGAGAATCTCCTCCCCCCCTTAGAGAACAGAGTCTTCTGAAAGAACCAGCTGAATCTAATCCCATCAAAATTCTCCAGAACACAGGGAAGCCCAGAATCCCCACCCATCCCCATTGACAGCTGGACTTTTAAGCCAATCAAAAGCCTCCAGAGGACAGGGAAGCTCAAACCCCCAACAACCCTCCCCCAGAGACAACACCAAGAGAACTTCTGTTAAAGCTCCAAGAGGGGAGACTGATAGAAGTCCCCCAAAAACAAAGAAAATGAGAGGAACAAGAGCACAGACAAATACTGGGAGTAAAGAAGGGGTGAATTTGAGCAAATAACAGAAAAAGAAGAAAGAAACTACAATAGACAGCTTTTATTCAGCAAATGGAACAGAGGGAGAGAGATCAGCAAACGATAAATCAAAAATCCCAATGAATTGAATACAAGATGTGGAAGAACTCAAAACACAACTAAGAGAGGCTGAAGACAATTGGGAAAACAACTTTAAAATTAAGATAAGTCATCTGGAAACAGAGGCACTTGAATTAAAACAAGAAAATAGTGTCTTGAAAGCCAAAATCAACCAGCTGGAAAATGAGGCAAAGGAGATGAAAGATGAGGTAAAGAGGATGAAAGACGATCTTCAAAGAAAATCAGACCAGAAGGAAAAAGACGACCAAAAAGCCAGAGAAGAAATCCCATCTTTAAGAACCAGAATACAACAACTAGAATCAAGTGACCTCACAAGGCAGCAGGACACTATAAAACAAAACAAAAAGAATGAAAAAATTGAGGAAAATGTGAAGCATCTCATTCACAAAACAGATGATTTAGAAAATCATTCAAGAAGAGACAATTTAAGAATAATTGGACTACCAGAAGACCATGACAAAAGAAAAAGCCTGGACATAATACTAGAGGAAATTATCCAGGAAAACTGTCCCGAGATCCTAGAACAAGAGGGGAAAGTGGAGATTGAAAGAATCCACAGATCGCCCCCTGTATTTAATCCCAAACTGACAACACCAAGAAATGTTATAGCCAAATTCAAAAACAATCAGATGAAAGAAAAGATATTACAAGCTGCCAAGAAAAAGCCATTCAGATACCATGGAAACACGGTGAGGTTAACACAGGATCTGGCTGCATCCACACTGAAGGACCAAAAGGCATGGAATATGAAATTCCGGAAAGCAAGGGAACTAGGTCTACAACCAAAAATAAAATACCCATGAAAACTGACTATATTCTTACAGGGGAATGTATGGTCATTCAACACAACAGAAGAGTTCCAAGCATTCATAAATAAAAGACCAGAACTGAACAGAAAATTTGATGTCCAACCACAGAACTCAAGAGAATCATCAAAAGGTAATTAAAAAAGAGGGGAAAAAAACAAACAAAACAACGACAAAAATTTTATGAGACACTCAATAAGTTAAAATGATATGTATCCCTATAAGAAAAGAGGTCACTGGTAACTCTTAAAAACTGTTACTATCACATGAGCAGCTAGAAGAATTACACTCAGAGAGAACAGTGACAAACTGCATAGGATGAAAGGACAAGACATAAATAGGTATATAGATATATACATATAGAAATACATGTACATGTGTATGTATATATATACATGACTAGAGCTGAGAAAGAAAAGAAATTATGACTAAAAGAAATGGGAAAAGAAACAAATGGGGGTAAATTTATATGTCACAAAGAAGCTCATGGCGGGAGGGGGCAGAACATCGATACACTGGAAGGGTAAAGAGGTTGGAGACAGGAAATACTCAACTCCTATGTACTTTGAAACTGACCCAAAGAGGGAAGAACAATCCAATCCATTGGGGAAGAGAATAGATCTGCATCCTATAGGGGAGTAGAAGGGTAAAAAATGGACTGATGGGGAGGGAAACAGTACAAGGGAGGGAGAGGGTGGGGGGAATTTTAAAAAGACTACAGGAGAAAATAAGGGAGGGAATAAGAATAGAGGGGGTAGAAAGGGAAGTAAAATAAGGGAGGGAACGTGGGGGGGGGGGGGCTGACTATAAACAAACATTGGTATAGAAGGAAATAGTGAAAGAAGAAAAGACAGGACCAGGAGTAGAAATCAAAATGCTGGGAAATACACAGCTAGTAATCACAACTCTGAATGTGAATGGAATGAACTCACCCATAAAACGCAAGCGAATAGCAGAGTGGATTAGAATCCCAAACCCTACCATATGCTGTCTGCAAGAAACACACATGAGGAAGGTAGATACACATAGGGTGAAAGTAAGAGGATGGAGCCAAACCTATTGGGCATCAAATGATAAAAAGAAGGCAGGAGTAGCAATCATGATATCGGACAAAGACAAAGTAAAAATAAATCTAGTTAAAAGAGATAGGGGAGATAATTACATCCTGATAAAAGGCAGTATAGACAATGAGGAAATATCTGTACTCAATATGTATGCACCAAACAGCAGAGCATCCAAATTTTTAAAGGAGAAACTAGAGGAGCTCAAGGATGAAATAGATAGAAAAACAATACTAGTGGGAGATCTACACCCTCCCCTATCCGAACTAGATAAATAAAATCAAAAAATAAATAAGAAAGAGGTGAGAGAAGCAAATGAAATCTTAGAAAAATTAGAGTTAGTAGACATATGGAGAAAAATAAATAGGGACAAAAAGGAATACACCTTCTTTTCAGCAGTATATGGTACATTCACAAAAATTGACCATGTACTAGGGCACAAAATCATTGCAAACAAGTGCAAAAGGGCAGAAATAATAAATGCAACCTTTGCAGACCACAGTGCAATAAAAATAATAATTAGTAAGGGTACATGGATAGATAAATCAAAATTAATTGGAAATTAAACAATATGATTCTCCAAAACCAGCTAGTTAAAGAACAAATCATAGAAACAATTAATAACTTCATTGAAGAAAATGACAATGGTGAGACATCCTTTCAAAGCCTATGGGATGCAGCCAAAGCAGTACTTAGGGGGAAATTTATATTCTTGAGTTCATATATAAATAAATTAAGAAGGGCAGAGGTCAATGAATTGGGCATGCAAATTAAAAAACTAGAAAGTGAACAAATTAAAAATCCTCAGATGAAGACTAAATTAGAGATCCTAAAAATCAAAGGAGAAATTAATAAAATTGAAAGTCAAAGAACTATTGATTTAATAAATAAGACGAGAAGCTGGTACTTTGAAAAAAACAAATAAAATTGACAAAGTACTACTCAGTCTAATTACAAAAAGGAAAGAAAAAAACCAAATTGACAGTATCCAAGATGAAAAGGGAGACGTCACCTCTAATGAAGAGGAAATCAAGGCAATCATTAAAAACTACTATGCCCAATTATATGGCAACAAATATGGCAATCTAAGTGATATGGATGAATACTTAGAAAAATATAAATTGCCTAGACTAAAAGAAGAAGAAATAAATTACCTAAACAACCCCATATCAGAAAAAGAAATTGAACAAGCCATCAAAGAACTCCCTAAGAAAAAATCCCCAGGTCCAGATGGATTCACAAATGAATTCTATCAAAGATTCAAAGAACAGCTAAACCCAATACTATACAAACTATTTGACAGAATAAGCCAAGAAGGGGTTCTACCAAATTCTTTTCACTACACAAACATCGTACTGATCCCAAAGCCAGGCAGGTTAAAAACAGAGAAAGAAGAGAGGGGGACTTACAGGTAAACATGGCTTCAATCTAGACGCGACTCACTTCCCCACCCCGGCACCAAACGAAATAGACTACCTCAAAAGAGCATAAAAATCACCTTTGGAAGAAAGGAGGGACTCTGCAGTACCCCAAAGAAACAAAGGTACGTGGGGTTTGAACATTCCCACACTATAAGGAGGAAGAAAAGCTCTCAAAAAAACGTGAACTGAGACTCCCCTGGCCCCTCCCCCCCCCACCAAACCATAGTAAGCTATCAGAGCATTCACTGGGACAGGGAGTGAGTGAGGAGCATCTCTGTCTGGGGGGGCACACCAGGGTCCTTGGGATCTAAAGATTGCAAGGAAATGATCTCTCAGGGTACTTTCAAGGGAGAATCCGCTGAGCACAGGGGGTTCAGGAGCTGAAATCGGGGAGGTTGCGCTGAGTATCTGGGTGGAGCTAAATACCTGAGCGGGCTGTGCTTATTGCCCAGGCAGTTGGGCTAAACCCACTGCTCTAAGAAACCTCGGAGGCTGGGAAGAACTAATCTGAGGCAACCTAAATTCGCAGAAAATACGCGCATATCACCCAGACCCCAGACCAAATAAAGAAAGTGTTATAAAACCACTAAAGGGATGGCTCACATGTCCCAAAATCAAGCCTTCAAGAATAAAGTGGGGTGGGGGAAGGTGACTATTAAAAACTTTTATGGAGGGAGTACCCAAGGAAAAGAAGAGAATGAGGATGAAATCCAAACAAAATCAGAACATGTCTCCCAAAATGGAAACTATCCACAAGCTCTGGAAAATCTCAAACTGGAACTTATCCAAAAGATGAAAACCTTTTGGGAAAAAAAATGGGAGAAAGAGATCAGCAGTCTGATAGACAAGACTTCACAATTGGAGAAAGAGCTGGAAGCATCTAATAGAAGGGCAGACAAAGCTGAAAAGCAAAACCAGTCCCTAACGACCAGAATTAAGCAGCTAGAAATCAGCGAGCTTACAAAACAGCAAGAATCAATAAAGTAAAGCCAAAAAATTAATGAATTAGAAGAAAACATAAAATATCTCACTGAAAATGTCACAGACTTGGAAAACGGAGGAAGAAAAGCCAACCTCAGAATTATTGGTCTCACCAAAAAACCAGAGATAAACAAAAACCTAGATGCTATTCTACAGGAGATTATAGAAGATAATTGCCCACAAGTTCTGGAGCAAGGGGGCAAAATAGAAATAGAAAGGGTTCATAGAACACTCTCTATACTAAATCCCCAAAAGACAACCCCTAGGAATGTAATCGCTAAATTCAAGAGCTTCTAAGATAAGGAGAAAATCCTACAAGAAGCCAAAAAGAGGAGCTGAAGATATAGGGGGGCTCCCATAAGGATCACACAGGACTTAGTGGCTAACACACTAAGAGACCGCAAAGCATGGAACATGATATTTAGAAAGGCAAGAGAGCTGGGTCTCCAACCAAGAATCAACTACCCAGCAAAACTGACTATATACTTCGAGGGGAAAGTATGGGCATTCAACAAAATAGAAGAATTCCAAGCATTTGCTAAGAAAAGACCAGAACTCAGTGGAAAATTTGACATCCAATCACAGAAAGCAATAGAAACATGAAAAGGTAAATATGAAAGAAAGTGAAAAGGAGATTAATCTTATCTTTTTCTTTAAGTCAAACTCTCTTCAATAAGGACTACATTTATATCAAATTATATATATTAATATGTGGGGAAAATGTATTGTTTAACTTGCAAAAATCGTATGCATCATAAGAGTAGTTAGAAGAATCATACATAGGGAAAAATTGGGGCATCAAGAAGATTTGGTGAAAAGGGGGGCAAAGAAAGAAAAAGGGAGGGGGGAATTGTCGATAATACTAACATTTACTTCAAGAAATGGGGGGGGGACTAAATAGAATAATCTTTCCCATACAAAGGTACACATGGGAAGGGGAGGGGAAGAACTCTCATATGAGGAGGAGAGGAAGAGAGCATGAAGTGGTATTACTTAAACCTTACTCTCAGTGAAATCAAATCTGAGAGGGAAGAACATCTAGATTCAGTGGGATCCTGAATTCTATCTTATCCAACAGGGTAAGATAGAAAGTAAAATCAAGGAGGGGGTGGGGAGAGGGAATATATAAAGGGAGGGAAAGAGAGGGGGGAGGGGAAGGGAGCATAAAAAGGGAGGGGCCAGAAAGAGAAGCATATCAAGGGAGGGGATTAGGGAGACTGACCTAAAGTAAATCACTGGTTCAAAAGGATATACCTAAAGAAGAAAGATCAGAACTAGGGGAAGTTATCAAAATGCCAGGGAATCCACAAGTAACAATAATAACTTTGAACGTGAATGAGATGAACTCACCCATAAAACGTAGACAAATAGCAGATTGGATTAGAACCCAAAACCCTACCATTTGTCGTCTTCAAGAAACACACATGAAGCAGGTTGATAGTCACAAGGTTAGAATTAAAGGATGGAGTAAGACCTTTTGGGCCTCAAGTGATAGAAAGAAGGCAGGAGTTGCAATCATGATATCAGACAAAGCCAAAGCAAAAATAGACCTGATCAAAAGGGATAGGGAAGGTAAATATATTCTGTTAAAAGGGAATATTGACAATGAGGAAATATCACTAATCAACATGTATGCACCAAATGGTATAGCATCCAAAATTTTAATGGAGAAACTAGGAGAATTAAAGGAAGAAATAGACAGTAAAACCATATTAGTGGGAGACTTGAACCAACCACTATCAAATTTAGATAAATCAAACCAAAAAAATAAATAAGAAAGAGGTAAAAGAGGTGAATGAAATCTTAGAAAAATTAGAGTTAATAGACATATGGAGAAAAATAAATAGGGACAAAAAGGAATACACCTTCTTCTCATAACCATATGGCACATTCACAAAAATGGATCATACACTAGGTAACAAAAACATGGCACTCAAATACAGAAAAGCAGAAATAATAAATGCAACCTTCTCAGATCATAAAGCAATAAAAACATCGATTGGAAAGGGTACATGGAGAGCCAAATAAAAAATTAATTGGAAATTAAATAATATGATACTCCAAAATCAGTTAGTTAGAGAAGAAATCATAGAAACAATTAATAATTTTATTGAGGAAAATGACAATGGTGAGACATCCTTTCAAACCTTATGGGATGCAGCCAAAGCAGTACTTAGAGGAAAATTCATATCCATGAGTGCATATATTAACAAATTAGGGAGGGTCGAGATCAATGAATTGAAAATGCAAATCAAAAAACTTGAGAACGAACAAATTAAAAACCCCCAGAAGAAAACCAAACTAGAGATCATAAAAATTAAGGGGGGAATTAATAAAATTGAAAGTGATAGAATATTGGGCTAATAAACAAGACTAGAAGCTGGTACTTTGAAAAAACAGACAAAATAGAAAAGTACTGGCCAATCTAATTTAAAAAAGGAAGGAAGAAAAGCAAATTAACATCATCAAAGATGAAAAGGGGGACAGCACCTCCAATGAAGAGGAAATTAAGGCAATCATTAAATATTACTTTGCCCAATTGTATGGCAATAAATACACCAATTTAAGTGATATGGATAAATATATACAAAAATACAAACTGCCTAGACTAACAGAAGAAGAAATAGAATTCTTAAATAATCCCATATCAGAAAAAGAAATCCAACAGGCCATCAAAGAACTTCCTAAGAAAAAATCCCCAGTGCCCGATGGATTCACGAGTGAATTCTATCAAACATTCAAAGAACAACTAACCCCAATACTATACAAACTATTTGACATAATAAGCAAAGAGGGAGTTCTACCAAATCCCTTTCATGACACAAACATGGTACTAATTCCAAAGCCAGACATGCCAAAAACAGAGAAAGAAATTTATAGACCAATCTCCCTAATGAATATAGATGCAAAAATCTTAAATATGATACTAGCAAAAAGATTCTGGCAAGTGACCAAAAGAGTAATTCAACATTATCAAGTAGGATTTATACCAGGGATGCAGGGCTGGTTCAATATTAGGAAAACCATCCACATAACTGACCACATCAACAAGCAAACCAACAAAAATCACATGATTATTTCAATAGACGCAGAAAAAGCATTTGATAAAATACAACACCTATTCCTATTAAAAACACTAGAAAGCATAGGAATAGAAGGGTCATTCCTAAAAATAATAAACAGTATATATCTAAAACCATCAACTAATATCATCTGCAATGGGGATAAACTAGATGCATTCCCATTAAGATCAGGAGTGAAACAAGGATGCCCATTATCACCTCTATTATTTGACATTGTACTAGAAACACTAGCAGTAGCAATTAGAGAAGAAAAAGAAATTGAAGGCATTAAAATTGGCAATGAGGAGACCAAGTTATCACTCTTTGCAGATGACATGATGGTCTACTTAAAGAATCCTAGAGTTTCAACCAAAAAGCTAATCGAAATAATCAACAACTTTAGTAAAGTTGCAGGATATAAAATAAACCCACATAAGTCATCAGCATTTCTATATATTTCCAACACAGCTCAGCAGCAAGAACTAGAAAGAGAAATTCCATTCAAAATTACCTTAGACAAAATAAAATGCTTAGGAATCTATCTCCTGAGACAAACACAGGAACTTTATGAACACGACTACAAAACACTTTCCACACAACTAAAACTAGACTTGATCAATTGGAAAAACATTAACTGCTCATGGGTAGGATGAGCCAATATAATAAAAATGACCATCCTACCCAAACTCATCTATCTATTTACAGCCATACCCATGGAACTACCAAAAAACTATTTTACTGAATTAGAGAAAACCATAACAAAGTTCATTTGGAAGAAGAAAGGATCAAGGATATTCAGGGAAATAATGAATAAAAATACAAAGGAAAGGGGACTTTCAGTCCCAGATCTTAGACTTTATTATAAAGCAGTGGTCATCAAAACAATTTGGTACTGGCTAAGAAACAGAACGGAGGTTCAGTGGAATAGAATCAGGGTAAGTGACCTCAGCAAGACAGTATATGTCAAACCCAAAGATCACAGCTTTTGGGAAAAAATCCACTATTTCATAAAATCTGCTGGTAATATTGGAGGACAGTGTCAAAACCCAGCTACAATGGACTGGACACGTCATCCGCATGGACCCACAGCGAATACCAAGACAGGTATTCTATGGTGAACTGTCAGCTGGACTCAGGAAACAAGGTCGACCAAAGAAAAGATACAAGGATCAGCTAAAGTCCAACTTGAAGTGGGCTGGCATTACACCAAAGCAACTAGAACTTGCTGCCTCTGACAGAAGCAGCTGGCGAACCCACATTAACCATGCCGCCGCCACCTTTGAAGATGAGTGATGTCAACATCTTGCTGCTGCACGTGAACGCTGACACCAGGCCACAACCACACCTCCCATAACAACTGGCGTCCCATGGCCCAGGTGCCACAAACTTTGCGCCTCAGTCCTTGGATTTCAAAGCCACATGAGGGTACATCAGTAGATGATGATACACAAAGACAATTGTCATTCTCGGTCACCGAGAGACTACCACAACCATCAGTTTGGCTGATGTACCCTAAAGGGCGACTTGACCTTTTGTGTAATTGAAAATTTGTTACTCTAAAAAAGAACTACATTTCCTGGGAACCCACTGACTCCCTGAACTTTTGTACTTCCTGTAGACAGGGGATATGAGGAGGGGATGTGGAGGGTCCCATCCCCTCATTTTGGCACTGTTGGCAAGCTTGGAGGTGGTGAGTGGGATTTTGAAATGGCTAATCAGCCATGGGCACGTGGTCATTATTTTGTATCTTCTTTATTTCTTAATTTCTAATGATCATTAATAAATCTCCTAAAATTTAATATTTTTGTTATTGAGACTTATGTGGAATGCCTGGAACGCCTTTCCATTTAAGGCCTTGTACACCTCAGTTGGGATCCCATCTTTACTGGGTGCCTGGCCTGCACTTATTTGTTTAATGGCTTTTTGGACTTCCTCTATTGAAGGAGGGACGTCAAGTTGTTCAATGATGTGGTTTTGGGGGAATCTGGTCAAGGGTGCTTTGGTCAACTGAAGAGGGTCGGTTGAGAAGCTGACTGAAGTGTTTTTTCCACCTGTTGCTGATGCCTTTTTTATCTTTTATGAGAGTTTCAATGTCAGAGGATAGCAAGGGAGTGGTGGTGGGTTTTAATGGCCCATATACAGTCTTGAGGGCACTGAAAAATTGTTTGTAGTTTTTTGTATCAGCAAAACGTTGGATTTCTTCTGCCTTTTTTTCCCCACCATCGGTCTTGCATCTTTCTGATCTCACACTGCGCTGTGGCTTGGAGAGACTTGAATCTGTCCTTTTTAGGAGCAGAGTTTGGGTTATTTTGCCACTCCATAAAGGCTTTGTTCTTTTTGCTCAATAGGTCTTCAATAGCAGTGTTGTTCTCGTCGAACCAGTCCTGGTGGTTGCGCTGTTTGGGGCCTAGGACTGCCTTTGATATTTCCTTCATTGCGTCTCTGAACTGGTTCCATTTCTCGGTTGAACTGATAGTAATATGTCTTATTTAGTGTCATTTTCATTGATAAAACTACATATGTTTCCTATGTTAAATCATTTGACAAGGGAAACGTGGCAAGAATTTTCATGGATTTTCAGTAGACATGGCTCCCAAAGATCGGGGGGTTGTAGCACTTGGAAAGGCAATTGCTGTATCTTTTAGCAAATATCAACAGGTTTCTATGAGTTGCTCTCCTATACATTGGCTATGGGGATGAGGACTAGTGGCATGTGTGTTTGGTGAGCAAAGAGCTTTCCTGTTTGGCTAGTGTATAAAATTGCACAAGATACTAATATTAAAGCATAGCTGGGCAGCACACTGGAGAGTGTCCCAGGTCTGGAGTCAGGAAGACTCATTTTCCTGAATTCAAATCTGGTTTCTTATACTTACTAGCTGTTAGGTCCTGGGAAAGTTACTTAACCCAGTTTACCTCAGTTTTCTCATCTTTTTAATGAGCTGGAGTAGGAAATGGCAAATCAGTTCACTATCTCTGCCAAGAAAAACCTAAAAAAGGTCCAGAAGAATTAGACACAATGAAACAACCACAAAGTAATAAAGATCTAACTTGAAACCCATCTATATCTCTCTCATTAAAAACAAAAAACAACATACTTCACATTACATTACTCTACCATCTCTTCAAATGATTATCTTTTGTCTCTTCTCTCTTTTATAGCTAAATTCCTAGCAAAAGCCAGCTATTCTACTCTTGTTTCCTCTTTGCCATTTCTCATTCACTTCTTAATCCCTTACAATCTGGTTTCTGAATTGAGACTTCATTCACATATATTATCAATAGATATTTACCAAACATCTCATATCACTGGATAGAGAGCTCCCTATTGAATCCATGAAGAACTTAGTTCAATTGCTGATTCTGACACACAATCAGAGAGAGTGACTTACCCTCTTAGTGTCTTAGGGTCATAAAGTTAGTAAGTGTCTGAGGCAAGATTTGAACTCAAGTCTTCCTAACTCCAGATCCAAAATTCTACTATGCCACCTAGCTCCTTCCCTTTCCCATCACCCCTGCCCCAACGATAGGCAATGCTCTAAAATTATATGCTTCAGAGAAGATACTGAGTTGCATTGATAATGGAAATTTTGTCATGAGGAAATTCTTTACATTTATGAAAGCACAGATCTAGGGAACACATCTCTATTTTACAATGAGCAAAGCATTAAGAACAGACAATATGCAGATATAATGACTAATAATCATAAGTATATATTGTTTTAATGAACTCAGTCTACTTTGAAATAGTTTTCAGGAAAAAGGGAATTAATAAATGCATTCACTCAAAGGTGTAAATAGCCCTTAACAGCTTGACATGTCAAGTATTTTGTTTGGGAATTTTTTTTTGTATTTAAATTTTTTTCAATGAAAAAAGAAACATTTTTCTCTCCTTTCCACCTCTCATATCACTGAAAATCAAGCAAATAAAAATAAAACCCTTGAAGCAGATATGCATATTCAAACAAACAAACCAAAAAGTCCTTTATTGACTATGTCCAACCAATTATATAATAAGTATGATTCTTCATCCTGAGGTCATCATTTCTCTAACTAGGAATTCATATTTCACTTTAGGATTTCAAACCTTTATCTCATCTGACTCTCACAACTCTGAGTAAAAGCTGCTCTCATCCCCATTTTACAGATGTGGAAATTGAGGATGAGTGAGATTAAGTGATTTGTCCAGAGTCACACAGCTAGTATGTGCCTGAGGCAGGATTTGAACACAAATTTACCTAATTCTTGATTCAACACTCTGTAGCAGCTAGTTGCTTTTTTTTCATTAAAAGAGAAGTCCCCAAAAGTAAATTCAGAGGAACAAATAATAATGAAATTTTGCATAGTTTGGCAGGCAGAAAAGGAAGAGGTTTCTGGAAATGAAGATTTCATGCAACCCCTTAAATCAAAATCCTGCAACTTTTACATGAATATCATGCTATTAATTCTATTTAAAAGGTCTGTCCAATAGTCGTAAACACCTGCCAAGTAGATATAATTTACAGCCCATTCTAACAAATTAGACAGAAAGGAGAAAAAGGACACTGCCCTCAAAAAACAAAATTTTGATGGAGAAAAGAATATAAGCTTGAGAGAAAGGATCACTAATTAATTAAATTTTAAATTGACCCCAGGAGTCTTATCATTTCAATCCAAGGCTATGGGAACATCTAAGATAATTAGCAGATTTTAGAGATTATTTTAATTATGAAATGAAACAAAAGGGAAGATTGAAATAACTGTCTAGGTAGCCCAAACAACAGCAACAGCAACAAACCATGACATGTCATGATAATCACAATATCAGTGTCAAAAACAGCAACATCAACAATAGTTACAACAATAATAACAGTACTACTTAGCAGCAACAACAATGTATTTCATCTCAAGTATCTGACTTTCTGGTCAAAGAACCTGTGAATTAAATCCTGATTCTTCCACAAACTAATTGTGTGACTTAGCTAAGTAAGTCATTTTGTGTCTCTGGGCCTCACATTGTTTGCCTATAAAACTGAAAGGTTTGGATTTGTTGTTCTCTAAAAGTCCCTGGGAGTCTAAAAGGCACTTACAGGTGGCTGGTGGCTCAGTGGATAGAACACTGACCCTAGAGTCAAAAAGACCTGAATTCAAATCCAGTTTCAGATACTTCTTCCAAGCTGTGTCATCCTGAACAAGGCACTTAACCTCTGACTATCTGAAAAAAAAAAAAGAATCCAATGAAGAAGGAAATGGCAAACCACTCCAGGATCTTTGTCAAGAAAACCCATTAATATATATGATCTGTAGAGTCATGAATGACTAAATAACAACAACCTGATTATTGAGCTCAAGACTGGTATCAGCTATAGATAGTTCTCTGTATAAGGACTTTGGTATTCTTCTCCTTTCCTGTGTAGCAATGATTATTTGAGGTAATTAGATAAGTAACAAGGGCCTACCTGCTGGGTAGCAAAAAAAAAAAAATTCAAAAAATGTATTTGTATTGATCACCTATTTTAAAGGTATAAATGTTTACCCTGAAAATTAAACAATCAAGTTTCCTAAGCAGGCTGTAGCTGGCTCCAGAAAATCCTTGCTATTTAATAAGAATAAAGTATGCATAGAAAAGACTCTAGTTAATGGATGAACTCTCTCCTTCTGGCAACTTTTTAATGAAAGGAAAAAAATATGGTAAGTCTTTGGATAAGAGATTCTCATTTCCAAGCTGTTGCCATGAGGCCATACATGCATGGCACTTTTTTTATTTCTTCTCTTATTTACTGTTTCATCTCTCCTGATCTTAGGTGAATGAAATCCCTTATATCTGGCTAAGTAGAACCTTTACCCTGAATTCTGTGCCTTAAGGAACCCCCCTCAAAGCCCCACCAAACCCTAGGTAGAACTATTGCAGGACCCTTTTTCAGCAGGATGGAGACATGTTTACCCACTACCAGGGACCCTAGGACAATTCACTAATAAACTCAAGAACAAAATGGGAAAATTGACAAGCTCTCTCTACAACCTGCCTCCCAAAACTACATAGAAAACCACCTACTTGGGGGCAGCTGGGTAGCACAGTGGATTAAGAACCAGTCCTAGAGACGGGAGGTCCTAGGTTCAAATCTGGCTTCAGCCACTTCCCAGCTGTGTGACCCTGGGCAAGTCACTTGACCCCCATTGCTTAGCCCTTACCACTCTTCTGCCTTGGAGCCAATACACAGTAATGACTCCAAGACGGAAGGTAAGGGTTTAAAAAAAAAAAAGAAAACCACCTACTTAATTAAAAGGAATCTTGTACTCAACTCCCAAGGTGTTTGGCATCAGGATTTTATTCCTAAGTAATCCTCAGGGCACCCTGAACTAAAATAGACACTTCCCAGGCTGGGAGTCACTAAGGGTTCCACTTAGAGTCTTCCTGAGGCAGAGTCAAAATGGCAGCTTAGAAGCAGCAGAAGCCAATTCCTCTGTGAAGACTCTTCCACACCAATCAAAAAGAAAGTACTTCTGCAGAGTAAGAGGAGCAGAACCAGGAAAATATTATACATAGAGACTGATACACTGTGGTACAATCGAATGTAATGGACTTCTCCAGTAGAGGCAATGCAGTGATTCTGAACAACTAGGAGGAATCTAAGAGAAAAACCATTATTCACATTCAGAGGAAACACTGTGGGAGTAAAAACACTGAAGAAAAACAACTGCTTGAATACATGGATTGAAGGGATATGGTTGGGGATGTAGACTAAATGAACATCCTAGTGCAAACATCAACAACATGGAAATAGGTTCTGATCAAGGACACAAGTAATACCCAATGAAATTGCACGTGGGCTGTGGGAAGGTGGGTGGAGGGGAGGGAAGCAAATAATGTGATTACTATAACCAAGGAATAATGTTCTAAATTGATTAAATTAATTCAAATTATTGAAAAGGGGGAGGGGAAAAAAGGGGGGACAAAAAAAGGGGAAAAAAAGAGAAACAAATTCAACAAGACAGAGCTGTAGGACCCTCCTCCTCAATTCAACTTAAAAGGCACACAGAGAAGGTTGAATCCTTGGGTTTAAGGAAAAGAAAGAAGGAAAGTTCCAGTGCCCCTCTCCCACCTACTGTGCTGAGACTCTGGCAGTTGGTGGGCTCTCAGGGTGAGCACTCCAACTGGGAAAGAGTACTTTGATATCACAACTACACAAAGCTCAGGGCTCTGACCATAGCTGGCAAAAAAGACAGGTAGAGGAGAGAAGGAGAGAAGAGGAAAGGCTGATGGCAGCTTTCATCAACTACACCTCCATCTTAGGCCTACGCCTCTAGAAGTTTTGGTCTCAGGGCACATTTAGCTCTGCAGATCAGCTGAACTGGCTTAATCCTGTATCAATAGTGTAGAGAAAAAGCCTCCAGAGGGCAGAAAAGCTCAATTTCAAAGTAGATAGAGAGTCATACTCAACAAGATAGAGCCACTGGTCTCTCCTAGTTGATCCAACTATAAAGGTATGTAGATAAAGTTTAATTCTCAGTTAAAAGGAAAAGATCCAATACCTCTCCCTGATCTACTATATTAAGACCCTTAGTGGAAATCTGGCTGCTTGGGCCCAGGGCAAAGGCTGCAATCGTGACAGAGTGCCTTGATCCTTCCACAGGAAGCTCAGGGCTCTGACCTGGCAGCTGGCAGGGAGGTGGCTGACAGAAATGAGTAGAGAGAAGGACAGAAAGTAACTACCTTCAGCCTCCACAACTTCATTTTACCTTCAGCCTCTACTGGCAGATGGGAAAGATTTGGCCTCAAGGCATATTAATATAACAGGTCAGCTCCATCAGCCTAATCCAGTTAATCAGTGAAGCAGAGAAAGAACTCAAAAAACAATTCAACTAATAATAAAGAGATCCTAAAGAAAATTAGAAAAAGAACCTACAAAGCAAAATAGGTCATCTGGAAACAGAGGAACATGAACTAAAACAAGAAAATAGTGTCATAAAAGCAAGAATTGAACAGCTCAAAAATGAGCAGAGAAAGTAAAAAATAAAAACAATGACCTACAAAGAAAAATAGATGAAAAAGAAAAGGAGGATCAAAAAATCACCAAGGGTGATATTCATCCTTTAAAAATTAGGATCAAACAACTAGAAGTGAATGACTTCAAAAGGCAGCAAGAGTATAAGACAAAATCAAAAGAATAAAAAAATTGAGGAAAATATGAAATACCTCAATGATAAAAACAACAGAGCTGGAAAATAGATCCAGGGGAGACAATTTAAGAATTAATGGGCTATATGAAAATCGTGATCAAAGAAAAAGCCTAGACATCATTCTACAGGAAATTATCCAAGAAAACTATCCTGATATTCTTAAACAAAAAGGTAAAATAGAGATTGAAAGAATCCACAGATCACCTTCTGCATTTAATTCCCATCTGACAAAGCTTAGAAATGTTATAACCAAGTTCAAGAACTTCCAGACCAAGGGAAAGCTGCTAAAAAGAAATAATTCAGATATCATGGAAGCACAGTCAGAATTACATAAGACCTGGCTGCATCCACACTGAAGGACCAGAAGGCGTGGAATATTCCAGTAAGCAAGTGTAATAGTGAAAATTAAATTATAAGGCTGCTAGTGATTTTAATAGCTTTATTACATCAAAGTAGTGATAGTAAAGAGAGGGAAGTGTAGGAAAGAGGTAAATACTTGATTAGCTTATTACCCTATATGCTGGTTGATAGATTGAGGCTCACCAATGACAGGGGTTCCTCTAGGTTCCAATCTTCCACCAAAAGAGTGCCAGAGAGAGTGAAAGAGCCTATGTCTCACCTTATAAACAGTTTTCTCCACCTACTATCTCTCCCACATCACATCTCAGTGAGGTGGTGCCTATGGAATCAGTTATAGAAATCTTGTGGGTTTCAACTTCCTCTCTCTACGGGTTTGTCTATCCCTGCACCTCTCAATGGTAAACAACCTCCAGGTCACTGACTGATGACATCAAAACAAAGCAAAATAATGGTGTATGGGGGGGGGGGGGTAGGGATTACCTTCCCACAATAGGGAACTGGATCTACAACCAAGAATCAATTACCCAGCAAAATTAACTAGTACGGAAAGTAAAATTATTTAATAAAATAAAAGATGTACAGACATTCCTGAAGAAAAGACCAGACAAACAAAAAATTTCATTCCCAAATACAGAATTCAAGTGAATCATCAAAAGGTAATAAGAAAGGGAAAAAAAATCAAGTGACCAAATAAATTCAAATAATTTATATTCCTATATGAAAAGATGATATTGGTAACTTACAAATTGTTATTATTGTCAGGGTGGTTAAAAGAAGTATTCTTAGAGGATACAGTGACAAAGTGCATAGGATGATATGTCAATTTTTTTTTAACTAGGGGTAAAAATGATGATAAAACTAAGAGAAATGGGAAAAGAGATAAATTGAGGTAAATATATATTTCATAAAGAAGTAAACAGCAGGAGAGTGAGAGAAAACCAAAACAATGGAAAAAAGGAAAGGTTGGAACAGGTAATACTTAAATCTTACACTCATTGGAATTGGCTCAGAGAGGGAAGAACAGTCAGATGCATTGGGGCAGAGAATTGTATTGTGCCCTATAGAGAAGGAGAAGGGTAATAAACAGGCTGGTGGGGAAGGGAGCAATACAAGAGAAGAGAGGTTAGGGGGTTGTTTAAAAGGCACTATAGTAGGAGTGGGCTACTGAGAAGGGAGAGGGGTAAGAATGAAAGTAAGGCCTAGCCTTAGCCAAAGGGAGTTCAGAGACCTTCCAGCCACAAGGCCTCTTCCAGAATGAGGGGCCTCCTAGGAGGATGGCATTTTTAGGAAACGTAAAGGAAAAAAAGGAATCAGCCTAAACTCCGAGAGAGCTCAGAGAAGACACCTCACCTGAACTATGCTACTAAGCTGCTCCCAGTATTATATCAAGGATGCTCACCTCCAAACCCAGACAATAGCTTCAAACACACCAAGATGCTTCCACTGCCCAATGAGAGCCAGGGCCACCTCTCCGTGAAAAAAAGAGCCTGGCAAGAAGTGCTGCAAATGTATAGACTTTTTTTTTTACATCATTTCCTGCATCTCACATGTAGCAATGATAGCTTAAGCTTGACTTAGGACAGTCCGGGGGGTCTGTCAATTGTTTCTGATTTGTCACTTGATAACACATGTTGGTCATAAGCCATCCTCCTCAACACTTAATCCTTAAATAGGGGTATAGACATTCCTGTTTTGTTATGATTTTAAAGATTTAATCAGGGTGGAAAAAATCTAAAATTCACAAAAATAGTTAATGAGACCAAACTGTCACCCTTTGCAGATGACATGATGGTCTACATAAAGAATCCTAGAGAATCAACTAAGAAGCTAGTGGAAATAATCAACAACTTTAGCAAAGTTGAAAGATACAAAATAAGCCCACATAAATCATCAGCATTACTATATATTTCCAATACAACTCAACAGCAAGAGTTAGAAAGAAAAATTCCATCTAAAATCCCCCTAGATAATATAAAATATTTAGGAATCTATTTGCCAAGACAAACACCAGAATTATGTGAACACTACAAAAGGTTTTCCACACAATTAAAACTAGAACTAAATAATTGGAAAAACATGAATTGCTCAAGGGTAGGATGAGCTAAAATAATAAAAATGACAATCCTAAGCAAATTAATTTACTTATTCAGTGCCATACCTATCAAACTACCAAAAAAATTTTTTTATAGAATTAGAAAAAATTTAAGAAAATTCATTTGGAAGAACAAAAGATCAAGAATATAAAAGGAACTAATGGAAAAAAATATGAAGGATGAGGGCCTAACAGTACCAGGTCTTCAACTGTATTAGAAAGCAGTGGTCATCAAAACAATATGGTATGGACTAAGAGACAGAAGGGAGGGTCAATGGACTTGGGATAAATGATCTTAGCAAGATAGTGTACAATAAACCCAAAGATCCCAGCTTTTTGGACAAAAACTCACTATTTAACAAAAACTGCTGGGAAAATTGGAAAACAGTACAGCAGAGATAAGGTTTAGATCCATACCTCTCACCTTATACCAAGATAAATTCAAAATGGGTAAATTACTTAAATACAAAGAGGGAAATTATAAGTAAATTAGGTGAACATAGAATAGTATACCTGTCAGATCTATGGGAAAGAAAATAATTTAAGACCAAGAAAGAGTTAAAAAATATTACAAAATGTAAAATGAATAATTTTGATTACATTAAATTAAGAAGTTTTTTGTACAAACAAAACCAATGAAATCAAAATTAGAAGGGAAGGAACAAAATGGGGGGATCTTTATAACAAAAACCTCTAAAAAGTCTAATTTCTCAAATTTATAAGGAACCAAGTTAATTGTACAAAAAATCAAGCCATTTCCCAATCAATAAAATCAAGGGACATGAATAGGCAGTTCTCAAATAAAGGAATAAAAACTATCAATAAACACATGAAAAAAGTGTTCCCATAATTAAAGAAATCCAAATCAAAGCAACTCTGAGGTACCACCTCACACCTAGCAGATTGGCCAATATGATAGTAAAGGAAAATAATAAATGTTAGTGGTGTTGTGGCAAAATTGGGACACTAACACATTGCTGACAGAGCTATGAATTGATCCAATAATTCTGGAAGGCAATTTGGAACTATGCCCAAAGGACTTAAAAAGACTGCCTGCTCTTTGATCCAGCTATACTACTGCTGGGTTTGTACCCCAAAGAGATCATAAGGAAAAATACATGTACAAAAATATTTATAGCCATGCTCTTTGTAGTGGCAAAAAATTAGAAAATGAGGAAGTGTTCATTGATTGGGCAATGCCTGAACATATTGTGGTATCTGATAGTGATAGAATATTATTGTGCTGAAAGGAATAATGAACTGGAGGATTTCCATGTGAACTGGAAATATCTCCAGAAATTGATGCAGAGCAAAAGGAGCAGAACCTAGAGAACATTGTACACAGAGACTGATATATTGTGGCACAATAAAATGTAAGGGACTTCTCTACTAGTAGCAAGGCAATGATCCAGGACAATATAGAGGGACTTCTGTTATGAGAAAGAACGCTATTCGTACCCAGAGAAAAAACTGTGGCAGTAGAAAAGCAGAAGAAAAACCTATGACTGTTCACATTGTTCAATGAGTATATGACTGGGGATTCTGACTTCAAATGATCACTCTATTGTGAATATTAATGATATGGAAATGGGTTTTTAACAATGATACATGCATAAACTGGTGGAATTGCTTGTTGGCTCAGGGAGCATGGAGGGAGGAGGGGAGGGAAAGAACATGAATCATGTAACCATGGAAAAATATTCTAAATAAATTTAAAAAACAAACTAAGAGTCCCACTCCCTACCTGTAGACTAGAACGATTATGGGATACACGAACCTTTCTCTGAGGACCCATCCAACTACTTATAGGGGGTCAGCAAGAAGTTCGATCTATAGTAATCTAGAGACAACTTTCTGAAAATGGACATTTAATCTTTAGGTCTCATCTTCAAGTCGTCAATAAACAAAATTTCTTCTATTACTGCCTCTTTGGAATTCTTACCAAGAAGTTGATAGTAATTAATTAGCATATTTCTACTGTTGTCATGAGTTACCTTTTCTTTGGTTTAATTAGGTGCAAGGTTATTGGAACTGGGCAATAAGTGGAAGAAATGGTGGTGACAAAGAACTTTCATTCAGGTGGGTTTCTTCTAACTTGAATCAGGGTTTTTACATTTCCCAGGTCTATTCAGTCTTATACAATTGCCCAAAATTATCTTAATACCCAGAATAGGATAATGGGTACCAACATAATAAGGTTTAGACTGGAAAGGATTCTAGCTTATCTACTCCAAACCCCTCCTTCTACTTATGAGGAGCATGAAACCCAAGGAGGGACAATGTCTTAAACAAGATCATACAGTGGCAAGAGTTAAGTGATGTTCCACAGCTCATACCACCCATGGACACTTTGTGACAAAGTTAGAGTCAGAACCCAGATCTCTTCATTCTTAGTTTTGTGTTCTTACCATTGAACCCCATTGCTTTCCCTATATGATATTGTCTGATGTTGGGAAAAAGGAGATCAATGAGGCAATCTGATTCAATAAACATTTACCGAACATTTACTGAATGAAAGATACTGACATGGACTCTTTGAGAATACAAAGATGAATGAATCATAGTTGTGGCCCTGAAGAAATCATACTGAGCCTTAGCTTTGCTTGCAAATTTCAGACTATAGCAAATACAAGAAAAAAGATGCTTGGTGCACCATCAGGCACAGTGGCCCTAAATCCATTGTTATTTATACAATCCTGGATTAATAATAAGAGGGGAGAATACAATGCTTCTCATTCTAGAATAGCTATGTGCCAGCCTAAGGGATCTATTCAATCTGACTCCTTTGCTAGGAGCTACCAGGCAGCATGACAGTTCCTTTTCTGTCCTACCTAAAACCCCCACCTCTTTTTTCCCATCATCCTCCACTTTGATCTTCTTAAATTCAATTTAACATGTAGTTAAGGACCTTCTCTGTGACCTTAAAGGCACTGTACTGGGCACTGGATATACAAAGATAAAGATTAAATAGCCCCTACCCTCAAGGATCATAAATTCTAATGGACTCGTATACCATTCCTTCTACCTTCTCCCTGTTCTAAGTTAGTTTAGTTTAATTTGAGGAGTCCGTTGGTAATGGCACAAAAAGAAGAATTACTTTGAAACATTAGAGATTAGAACAAAGAAAGAGTATTTGATGAAGATAAGGAAAGAAAGAAAGAAAGAAAGAAAGAGAGAGAGAAAGAAAGAGAAAGAGAGAAAGAAAGAAAGAAAGAAAGAAAGAAAGAAAGAAAGAAAGAAAGAAAGAAAGAAAGAAAAAGAGAGAGAGAGAGAAAGAAAGAAAGAAAGAAAGAAAGAAAGAGAGAGAGAGAGAGAAAGAAGGAAAGAGAGAGAAAGAAAGAAAGAGAGAGAGAGAAAGAAAGAGAGAGAAAGAAAGAAAGAAAAAAGAGAGAGAGAGAGAAAGAAAGAAAGAAAGAAAGAAAGAGAGAAAGAAGGAAAGAGAGAGAAAGAAAGAAAGAAAGAAAGAAAGAAAGAAAGAAAGAAAGAAAGAAAGAAAGAAAGAAAGAAAGAAAGAAAGAAAGAAAGAAAAGAAAGAAAGAAAGAAAGAAAGAAAGAAAGAAAGAAAGAAAGAAAGAAAGAAAGAAAGAAAGAAAGAAAGAAAGAAAGAAAGAAAGAAAGAAAGAAAGAAAGAAAGAAAGAAAGAAAGAAAGAAAGAAAGAAAGAGAGAAAAAACAAAGAAACAAAGAAAGAAACAAAGAAGCAGGAGAGTGAAACCCCAGGTTGTCTAAGAGTGTAACAGAGTCTAGGAGGAATCATTTGTTATTCTCTACCTTCCTTGTCATCTCATAGTGCTCTGGTTCAAATGTGATAACATATCTGGCAATGTGTTAAAAATCATAAAAATTCTACAAAAATAGAAAGGATTATGATTAATGTGTATCCATATGTAGCTTAAGGCAAATAGGATCAAATTGGAAATTCAGAGGCTTTATTTTTGCATTTAGTCATAGCAAAACCAAGCCCTCTTTCGCACTTTAGAAAAAGAAGCAAATGAAGAAATCTCGTCTATGGTGTGTTTAAATACAATTTCATTTGGATTCCAATTTCAATGGAAAGCTCAGGACAGGGAGCATCATTTTTTCAACTGGCAGAAGGTATGGAAATCTCTGTATTCAGGCAGCCATAATTTTTCTCTCCCATATTTATTTGGAAGCCTTTAGGAAGCAAAGACATGATTGCAGCTACTAGTTAATGCTGTTAACGTTGAGACATCGGAGAGTAAATAAACATTACTGATGGTGTAAATGTCCTTCTTGAGATTTTTAATGATCACAAAATTTTCTTCATTAAAGTCAGATACCTAATTACTAATTGCTCCTTTAAAGCATGTTTTGGTTGCAGGAAGTACAAAATCTAATTTATTTACCTATTAAATCTTTGGGTCTATTACTGCCACCAGTCTGCAGCTCCTCAGAATTCTAAAGATGGTTATTGACAACATTCCAGATGCTAACTAGAATTTAATTTGGTTAAATGGCATATCCTACAGATTGACTTTCTATCAGGACCCTCATAAGCAAAACCAGAGCAAACTTACTGCTAGTCTTCACTACAGAATGCACATTCCAATTCTGATCCTCCTTTCTCTTCTCCCCATCTGACCAACAATTTAGCATTTTCCAATTTTTTTTCCCCTACATAATGTTAAAGGGCTATTTACAGCCAGGAAGAGGGCAACTTACTTCCTCTGGGGAAAGGATATGTGTGGGCTACAAAGTGGTTTTTTAAAGATACTGTAGCTCCGGTTGTAACTGTCCAGAGGTTTATAAATTGCTACATCTGGCTCTACTTATCTTTTTTAGCAGATTACACTAAAACAAATCCTTAAGGCTAAACCTCCTAATTTACCAAGACACATGCTCATAAAAATACAGCTGTTTTAATGGATGCTTTCATTGGTTTGTACCAAATTGGAATTCACTTAAGTGCTAATAAAACTCTAATAAGCTCACTATTCTCAAAATTAGCAGTGTTTTGGATTTTTGTTTTATTTTGATTTTTGTTTTAGTTTCTCAGTCAGAATAAAAATGTGTTAGCCTGTGGAGTAGCACTGGCAGATCTGGGTTGAACCTATTATATACTTTTGTTTTTCCCTACCTGCTGATATGTTTTCTCCACTATTTCAAATGAATTATGAGTTCCTATATATGGGATGGCTTGGGGCAAAATGTATTGAATAAAAATGTGGTGGCAGTTTTTGTGCAAATATCATGCCCTCTTTCTAAAACCCATTGATCTGGGTTCAATGTATTTCACAGTAGAAGACAATTTGAAGTTTGCTCTAGAATGATACAGCATGGGGGAGATGCCTCATCTTATAAGTATAGTGCTTTCCTTATGATGAAGGAAGAGATTCAGTTAAAAATATAACCCGTTCATTAATTTTTCATGTATATTTTTATTAATATTAGTAATTAAACATAATCTAGAAGATTTCCAATAGTCTAGATGCTAATTTTCCCATTTGAACTGGTCATTAGATAAGTAGAGATTCCCTCTCCAGAAGGAACAGATAGCTTGCCACTTTCTTCCAAACTCATAGGCCATAGGGGCGGAGTCAAGATGGCAGCTTAGCAAGCAGCAAAAGTTCAGACCTCATGGAAGACCTTTCCTTACGGATATAGACTGAATGCTCCAAGGGCACCAAAATTCAATCTGAACAACAGGACAGAAGCGGGGAACCCTCCTTCTGGACTCAAATCAAAAGGTAGCCCCCCCCCCCCCCCCGCCCCCAAAAGCCAGAATCCGAGAATACTCAGGGCTAAAGGGAAGGCAGAGCGAAGGTCCCAGGACCCCTCCCCCACAACCCAGAGGGCTGAGCCCCCAGCAGCAGCGGGAACCTCTAAGCAGGCAAAGGTGCTGGTTTGCAGGGTCTACCTTGGGAGCAGCGGGACGCCGGGCTCGGAGCATCCAGCTTGGACATCGAGGAGGAAGCCAGGGAGAAACCGTGGCTGGGTCCCTCCATCAGGCTCCAGTTTCACCCTTGCCTCAGGCACATCCAGACCAATCCAGTTGAACTAATCCCATCAGAACTCCTCAGAGTTTAGGGAGGTGGGCAAAGGCACTTGCAGACTGCAGAGAAGCAGCTGGAGAGAACTGGAGAGATCCTGGGCGGCCCAGCCTTCCAGGAGTCTTCAGAGCCTCAGTGCTTCATACCACATACAGCCCAACCCAATTGAACTCAATCCAATCAAACTCATAGGTCATAGATTTAGAAATAGAAGGTACCTTCAAGGTCAAGCAATATACCTCCCTTATTTTACAACCAAGAAAACTGAAGCCCAGAAAGATTAAGTGACTTTCCCAAGATCACACAGGTAGTAAGTGACAGAACACTCTAAATCTTTTGATCTTTTCAACCTCATACATTTTTCTCCAAAGAGGTCAGAATTGGATTCCTCCACCCTCAGGGAATATGCTGACTCGAATTATTTCTATTATTTCAATATTTAAAGATTTTTCTCATCCCATGCATTCATGGATCTATTAATCTTTCTAGTTGTTTCCATTGGTTCTCTCTTATGAGGGGAAAAGTGTCTGGCAAAATGACTTCAGTAGGTGTTTGATAAATGTTTATTTTTGAATTGAATTAAAATACTACCCCCATCCCAATGAAATCTGATAATGTGAACTTTTCCTAGCACAGTAAGCATGAAATAAACCATATAATATAGTTCACAAAATAAAATTGGCAACATGCAAAATATTTTTTCTCATTAATAATTCCTTAGAATTCTGTAACTTTTTATGCTGATACCTGAATAACAATGATGAAATAACTTTTTAAAACCCATTTACCAGATAATATTCACTTTTTATAACATATGAAAACTATAGTTCTGGCTCTTTCTCTTTTTTTGTGTGTATATATACATACATACACACATATGTACATATATACATTGCACAAAAAATAAAACTCAAAACAAAAATATGTTTTAACCTGACCTTGCCTTTCACTGCATCAGATAGTAGTATGATGCATTATACTGTGTGTTATACTACTGTAAAACTCTCCACCTTGATCACCTTCTTAAAATTAAAGAAAAGGCAATTGGAATTTTAATTCCTCCTGTTAGAAGATTCTGAGATTGTTGAGGTCTTGACATCCTCTCCAACACTATCCTTCATGGCTGGTAGATGGCACTGAAGATTATAAAGGTGTACTAGCTTGCCTCCTTTTTTGTAGATATTAGAAATTATCAATTCATCCAAATTCATGGCTGATAACAGCTGTACACTTCCAACAAAACGTTTATCTAATACCTTTATTTTCTCACTGAGTCACATCACAGACTTTCTGTGTTTACAATTAGAATTCAAAGGACTTGCACTAAACTTTGGGGACATAATTGAAACATAAAAAGTTTCAAAGACAAATAATGAAAATATGCAGTGAATGCACAAGAGATCTTTACAACAATAAGGTGAGCAAGATCAGTAAAGAGCCTAGTAGGAAACCAGCCACTACAGTCTTGGACACATCCCTTCTCTCATTTTTTCCTCTACTGTACACATAGTTGGGAATGTGTACACTTGCCAACACGAAAATGAAAATAAGGTTGCTTATTAAAATCATATGAATGTTTGAAATTCCAAAATCTAAATTCCCAAATGTTGTGATTTTAATGTATTAATATTATCTACATTTTTTAGTATTTTTAGTTATTTGTTAAATTTTTCCCAATTATATTTTAATCTTATTCCTCTGGCATTTTAGAATGTTGCTCAGTTTTTGAAACTTCTACCATAAAGGAATGCATTCAAAGTAAGGAAGACTTGTGGTTTTATTGCTGTCTTATACACATTTATTGTCTGAAATGAGTAAGTAACAACCTCTCTCAGACTCAATTTCCTCAACTGTAAAATGAGGTAAGTTATAGTATTTAACTTATGGAACTATTAGGAGGATCAAAGGAAAGAAGGTAGGTAAAATGTTTTCCCAATTTTAAAGGGATATGTATGAACTCAATATTATTAGGGAGGAAAAACTGGAAGATCCATCAGTCTCTGTGGGTTTCTTGGGTTGTAGCATAATTCTATGATCATAAATTTGAGATTTAGACTTAGAACTTAGAATTTATCTAGTCCAAATGTATCATTTTACAGATGAGGAAACTGAGGTCAAAAGGTTAAATAACTATTAAATTACAAAGGCTAAAAGTAGGCCTCTGACTCAAACTCCATGGTTTATTCTACTAGAATAACTTCATATTCAGTTGAAACTTTTAGAGTCCATGCATAACTGGGATCTGTTTTTTAGCAACAGTTCTCCATAGTAACTCAGATAATAGAACCAATCCCAGGTGACAGGAAGTAAAAAGAGGGAGAGAAAGAAGGAAGGAGAAGGAGAGGGGAGAAGAGGAGAAGAAATGAAAAGAGAAAGGGAGAGAGACAGAGACAGAGGGAAAATTCTACCTACAATTCAGAAGCATAAATGCTCATTAAAAGTTGTCCTAGAAGGAATGTGTACAATTATATATAGACAAGGACTGCAATTTGATACAAAGCAGACTAACCTGCTGTAGTTCCTTTCAACATACTTTTACCAGCTGCTAGCTTTGGAATGTATAAATCCATGCACAAGGGGTTAAAGAAGGATGTGAAAAAAGGGAATCTTATAGCCCATCAATTGCTCCCTCAGGGCCTACTTTCTCTAGAAAATATTTATATCACCATTGGACACAAGCTGGTGAACTCTAACTAGCATTCTGCACGTCCATAGGCCCAGTTATGTCTTCCCTTCAGTGCACCCCATTCATATTCATTCCATGTTCACAAGTGAGGGAGAGAATTTGGCCTGTCAAAAATGTTATCCAGCAGAATAAATTGGACTGTTCCTCTGATCACACTGTATTCCTGTTTTACTAAACAAGGTTTCATTTTGTATTTGCCTTTTGATAGATGACAAGTTGAAAGAACATACTCAACAAGACTTTATCAAGTGGCTAGAATGTGTGTTTTTCTTCAAACTGGTGTGTGTTCAGCTGTTCAACTGCTATAGGGTTTCCTAATAAGAAATGTATTCATAAGTACCTTATTTATGACAGCTAAACACATAAGACTATATTTATGGGGTTTGTAGACCTTGTCACAATAAAGAAGAGTTAGTGTTAAAGTGCATTGAACATATTTCAAAGTCATTTCAACTTTTACTTTTCTGAGATTAAATTTCTTCAACTATAAAATAAAAGATATGGATCAGATAATCTTTCATAGTTCTTTCCCCTCTCCCAATATAGTTCTTTAAATATTTCCCATTATTTTGTAAATGTTTTTAACATTTAAAAAATATTTAAGTTTCAAATTTTCTCCTTTCCCATACCCTCCTAATTTACATTCAACTTTTGTTGGACGTGTCTATTCCAATTTATTCCAATGGTCCAATATGTCTAACTTTCTAAATTAATCAAACTTAGCTAACATATCTAACTTTTACAAAATTCTTTTCATCTCTTTAACTTCTTTTTTATTAATTATATAATTAGATATTTTCCTCTGACAAGAAATTTGACGCTCTCAAAGTTTTCTCAAAGAATTTGGATTTTATGTCATTTGGTGCCTCTATGTTTAATATTGATATTACTTCATTGTCTTGGGTTCCTTTTAGGAATATGTCCTACTTATTACTTTTAATCAGATCTATTTCTGCTTTTGCTTTATCTGAGATTATAATTGCTACCCATGCTTTTTTTTTTCTTTTACTTCAGTTGAAGCAAAATAGATTCCTTTTTAATCCCTTATTTTATCTCTCTGAGTGCCTGTTTCAAGTTTGTTTCCTATAAACAATGTATTGTTGGATTCTGGTTTCTAATCCATTTTTCTATCTGTTTCTATTTTGTGGATGAGTTGATCCCATTCACATTCAAGGTTTACATATATATATATAAACTTCATCATTGAACCAATTCCCTTGAGAATGAGGTTCAAGAGCTTTCTTCTACCACTACCATATTGTAAAAGCTCTTCCTCCTGTGCCTTTTCTTTGTAAGGTGATTTTCCTCATTCTTTTTTTTCCCTTCTCCCTTCTTCTAAGACATCTCTTTCTTGTCTATCCTTTTTCTTTTACATTATCCCATAAGAAAAGCTCCATATCTCTTGGAATTGTATTCAATACTGCTCCTCAGTATCTCTTTTCTTTTGGGACCAGAAATGATACTGTACCTCAGGATCCTGATCTGTTACAACCAAAAGTGATGCTGCTTCTCTGGAATCTTATTTCCTCTTGACCAAAAGTGTCTGTCTCCAGAAGTAGTTAAAGGCAATGAATTTGGAAAACAGGTCCTGTGTCCTAAGCTAACAGAGCTGTTTCCTGTTATCTCTTTATGACTGATTTCCAAGTCTCTTACTATTTCTGGCTTGAGATCTTTGGTAACTGCTGTTGCTTCTGGAAATACCAACTAATCCCACTGCTGGTGTTTCATCAATGTAGGCTCTGGGCCAGACTCCTCCTCTGTTTCATATAGTTCTCTTTCAGATTTCCTAAGTTGTCTTGGGATGGAATAATGTCTCACCTTGGCGTTGTTAGCTCTGCAACCCCAGATTTCAATTTGAAGAATTTTCCTTAAGTTTAGAAGAAAATGTTGGGAGAGCTTGGCTGAGTGCTTTCTCTATTCTGCCATCTTGGCACCTCCCCTGGAAGTCCTAGTCTTTTTCAATTATGTCATTCATTTACTCTTTGTTATAAAGGACTTTCTAGCTGTACCCTCCACAAAGTACTCCATTTTCCACTTCTCTGCCCTTATGAAAATAATTCCCCATTACTGGAATGCATCCTTTCCTTACTCCTATCTTACAGCTCCCTTCAAATCCCATCTAATATCCAATCAAATAAACATTTACTTCTAGACTCTGATAAAATCAGAGTATTACAATTAATAAAAAGAAAGACAGACCTTGAACTCAAGAAACTCACAATATATTGAGAGGAGAGGACACACAAAGGGAGACAGAAACTAGTATGTAACTGCCACAGGAATCAGGCAAAGCAGGAAATATATAGTGCAGCAAGTCAAAAAACCTAGTTTCTTCCTTCTATAAAGGAAGACTTAGGAAGTAATTTAGTACTCCACCCTTTACTTCAATTGCAGAGTAGTGGAAGAAAGTAACATCAGTCAAAGCTTGATTTAGTGGCAGGGTGATGAGATTAGAGGTTATGAGTTTAACTTGGGAGGAGCATCTTGTTCAGTGTAGTTGAAACTAGACAAAGAAAACTGATGTAGAGTGTAGTGCTTAGTGCTGCTGTTCTTCAAAAGACAGCTCAAGAGTCTTCTATGAGTCCTCTTATGAATTCTTTGGTTTTTAGTGCTCTCTACCTCTTCAAATTATTTGGTATAAGGAAAAAATTGTTGACCATTTAGTGAGCATCTAATTAATGTGCCAGGTGTTGTGCTAAATGCATTTTATATATATATATATATATATGTATATATATATATATATATACACACATATAATATAATCCTGGGAACAGCCCTAGGAAGCAAAAGCTATTATTATCTCCATTTTACAGTTCAGAAAACTGAGTTTTAATGACTTGTCCAGATTTTCACAACTAGTAAGTGTCTGAGGCTACATTTTCTTGAATCCAGACTAATGCTCTATCTATCTTACCCCTTCCTGCCTTTAAAACAGAACAACTTTGCATAGACTTGATATTTGACTTCCTGTATATTTGGCATTTCCCCTCAAGAACAAGGCAAACTCTAAAGTCAGTGTTTTGTTTTCAACTTGGTATGGCCAAAGCCTAACAAAATATACATTTAGTAAAGGAAATCAAAGACATGTTCAAATCCTACCTCCAATGCTTAAAACTGAATAACCATGGGAAAATCTTTCAAAGACTCCGTTTCCTAATTTGTAAAATGAGATTTAGACAACATTCTATGACTAAATTGTATGGAAAGCTGTGCCTCATTAAACAGAATAGGGCAAATAAAAGTAATGTTGATTATCTAAAAAAATATACCTATGCAGAGGTGTGCTGAGCATTTACTCCTCAGGAAATGCTACAAATAAAAATGATTTAATTATTTTGCTGAGTATCTAAATTTAAGAAAATGATGAGAAATATTAACAATACATATTAAACTTGAGTGTGTCATGAGCACTTTTTTTTTTTGAGAACTGTTTGTTAAACATTTACAATTATACTCCCGTACTTATAGGAGGAAATCCATGAATCAGAGGTTAGGAAAACATCTTGAAGAACATTTAGGTAAAGTAGAAACAGAAACATTAAGGATTCTAAATTTTTCCATAACAATACCAGTAACACCAGTAATTGAAAACCTTTCTATTGCATATCACTTTCTGCTTTCTCATTGCCTTCTTTTTTATCATTCATCTCATTTAATCTTTCTGAATCCTCTGTGAAGTAGGTAGGGCAAATATTAATAATCTCATTTGACAAATGAAGTAACTGACACAGAGCAGATCAATTCAATCAACATTGTTCAAGCCCTGATGCTATGTAAGAACCTTATTCAATTTTGCTTAAGTTCCCAAAGTTAGTTACAAATAAAACCAAAATGTCTTCCACCAGTGGAATTCTGTGATTCTTTGAAATCATATTTTCTGATTACTGAGTGCTCAGGGATGAAAGTTGGAGTTAGAGGACTAAAATTCAAATGCTTTCACTACTTCCTGATTCCTTGTGTAACTGAGAAAGTAATTTCTTCTTCTGAAGAAATTTCCTCTTTGAAAAATTTTCCTCATCTATAAAATAAGAGGTTAGGAAAAGTTAATGTCCAGGCTTTCTCTCTGCTCAAAATCCTAGCATCTTCATTTGGACACATATTGGCAAATGACAATGAATAATAGATATTTATCAAAAAAGGACCTTAGAAATCATCTTGTCCAACTTTTTCACATTACATTTAGAGGAAACTGGGGCCCAGAAGCATTGAGCCATCATATACTATTCTTTTGACAATATGCCTTGATGTGGGGATTACCTCCTAGCAGTTAGAGTCCTTCTATCTTCCCTGAAGAAACAGTTATATTTAGGAGCTAGACAATATGGAAGTCTTGAGTAGCTATATCAACTCATTAGTCCCTTAAATTGTTTGTTATTATAGAAATCATTGGCTGGAATGGAGAGATTAATGACAATATTTTTTCTATGAAATGATAGAAGCTGGTACTCACAGGCCTGGATATCTGTTCAAAGACTAGAATTGATCTAGAAAGCTAGGTGAAAATAGAGGCCAAATGATGTGTGATAGATAATGAGTTGGAGAACTAAAGAGTTCTAAAAGATTCTCAGCATTTGAGATCATGAGAATTATATACTCTTCTTTTAGAGATTGGAATTGGATTTCACACTTGAAAATTGGTATAAGAATGCTGAGGCTTAAGAGCAAATGGCTTTTTATGGAAATTTCTATTACATTTTACAGTAGAAAAGTAGTCTGGACTATCTCCAGGACTCTTTGAAGGGACCTTAATTCTAAATCCTTCTCCACTAATACACCTCATAGAGACCAGAGAGCCATGAGGTAAGAAGTAAGAGATATGCCTTCTTTTTCAGAAGAGAGAAGAAAGAAAATAGAGGTAGTTGAAGATGGAACAGTGGTTCCAGAATTACCCAGTATTAGAATTCAAAAAGACCTTAGAGGTCACTGAATGAAGTCAATCAATCATTTATAAAGTTCCTTTTATGTGCCAAGTCCTTTCCTGAGGTTACAAAGACAAAGGAAAAAACCAACCAACCAACCAACCTAACACTTCCTGCCCATAAGGATCTATATTCTATTGGGAGAGACAATGTGCATATGAGGAAGACAATACATATACTTATACCTACTGGTATATTTGCATATGCCTAGTTATATATGTGTACTATATATACACATACACATGATTGTACATATAAAAATGCATGTGATATATGCATACATGTATTGTAATATTTAAGTGTAGTATAATTGTGTGTATATATACATGTATATATATTAATATAATTCAAGCAAGAATTTATTTTCCTTGACTCTGTATTTATAAAAAAAAAAATCCTGAAGTTGGAGGAAGAGATAGAAAGGACAGAAAATAACACTTATGGACCTTATAGTCTAGTAAGAGCATAAGACAACAGCATACACCAAATTTAATGATAGATGACTAAAAAAAATTTTTTAAACCCTTACCTTCCATCTTGGAATCAATACTCTGTGTTGGTTCCAAGGCAGAAGAGTGGTAAGGGCTAGGTAATGGGGGTTAAGTGACTTGCCCAGGGTCACACAGCTAGGGAGTGTCTGAGGCCAGATTTGAACCTAGGACCTCCAGTCTCTAGGCTTGGTTCTTAATTCACTGAGCCATCCAGCTGCCCCTCTCAAATTTTTAAAAAATTATTTTGGTTCACATTTGTGACTAATTCTCTCGCCTCATCCCAATTTTGCACTTGTTATAAATTTCTATCCCTTAAATTGAACTCAACATTTATTTTCATGGACATCATTCATCCACTGATAGAAAATATTTATTCTTTACTCTATTCCAGTATCCTGGGGTACCTTAGGGAAGATAAGGTTGTAGTAAATTGTAGAGAGAAATGTCTATATTGGAGTTCTGCTTGGAGAGGGAATCTTAGTAGACAAAGTGCTTTGTTTACAGTGTGGATAACTTGAGTTCAAATTCTCCTCAGATATTTCTTAGCTGGATGAGTAAGTCACTCTCTCTGGGCTTCATTGTCCTCATCTCTAAAATAAGAAGTAGGACGATATGTCTGCTAAGACATTTTCTGTCTCTAACTATGTGATCCTATGAATCCCAATGATACTCTACCCCCTTGGAGAAGTCAGAAGAGGGAGATAAACAGGGAATAAAATGAGAGGAGGTCAGGTCTTGGAAGAAGGACTGAACCATAGGGGATTGTGCCATTCAGCTCAGGGACAGTTAGATATAGAAATTATTGGCCAATAGACTGCCTTAGGTATGAAGTAGGTTATCTAGGTCACAACTTGAGGCAAAACCCAGTTCTCCCCACCTCAGTTACAGTTATATATTAGAACCATGGTTACTTCTTCCCACCTTTCTAATTTTCTGGCTCTTAGACCTTCAGCTTGACCACCAAAAAAAAAAAATAACTCACTGATTCTAGTCCTAACCTTCTGACTCCAATACTTTTGACTTGAACTCAAATATTTGTCTTTAAAAAAAAAAAGAAACTTACTTTCTGTCAGTACCAACTCTAAGACAAAAGGGGATGTGCCTAGGGTCACATAGCTGGAAAGTGTCTGAGGCCAGATTTGAACCTGGATCCTCTTGACCCCAGGTCTACTACTTTGTCTACTATACCACATAGCTGCCCCTAAATATTTGTCTTGTTCATGCCTCCCCACTTCTTTGGACCAACCTGGCATTTAATTGTGTGCCCATAGCACTATGCCTGACTTAGATTATAAACTTCTAGAATACATGGATTAGGACAATAGACTTCTCTTTGTAAGATGCTCACTTGGGCAACCAGTGCCTAACCCAGGCATTCAACAAAGGTATTTTGTCAACAATAATTAACTAAAATATTCCAGTGTTGCAACTGGCTGGTAAAGAGGTATCCTCCATGATGATCTTTCTTCCTTTATTTTCCCATTTACGTGGGAGAGGAAAAAAATATCCCAATCCTTCCCTTGAAACTCTGAAAAATAATTGGTTTATTGATCCATAGTTTGTTATGACCAATCCCTAGCTTACTTTCAATCAGTATTACACATTTTAGTGATTACATGTGTTTGCTCAATATCCCTTTATTCATATGTAGTCAATCAAATTTAAGCGTATAGATGTTGATCTGTATCACACTCACATCAGGCTAAAGGGATCCTTTCTCATATTAGACTTTTTAGGTCATAAGACTGTACACTAAAAGCCATGAGTGCTCTTGCTTAACCACAAAAATATCCCAACGAGGGCACCTTCACCTGTGCGGTCTGAGAAGTAATGCCAAAATAAGGAAGTGGATCATCTGGATCTTTGTCCTCTGACACTTTCCCCTTACCCATTTCGGGGAAATAAGCATTCCACTGCCCATTTTGTGATCCCTTAGTCAGCAATGGGTATACATTCTGCCAATCCTGAGTGGAGATGACCTTTACCCTGCACCTCAAAGTCACCAAGTTATTTTAGGACTTTTTTTTTTGTCATTTCCCTCAGTTGCCCAACTGGTGGGATTCTGTTCACTGAATGGTTGCTGGCTTCTGCTCCTTGCTAGGGAATCATAAATGTGACTAAGTAACCACCAATGAAATGTTGTACTTTTTCCTGTATTGTCTGCGCCATCGATGGAATTTGGCTTATAAAAATATGTACTGGGGGTCAAGGGGGCATCTCAGATCCTGAGGAATATCTGAGGCCCCATTAATTAAAGGGGGCCAGGACCCTTTAAAATGGGTCAGAGTTCTGTCTCAGTGGTTTTATTATGGATGAGTCAGAATTTTATTCATAATGCAACTCATTTGTCTACTTAAGCCTACATGACAAAATGGAGTACCAATGAGTTATAAGGACTGGGAAGATATTTGCTAGTTTTTTTTCACTTTAAGGGCTTTTGGGGGTAAAGTAGCTTTCTAGAAAACACCTGATAGATCACAATAGAAATATCAGCTTTGGCTGCATCAGCCCTAAAGTTATATAATATGATAGTTATTCAGTGCCCTGAATTGGCTAAGGAAAGAAAGAGGTGGTTTCCTGAACAAAAGTATCTTCAAGCTTCCCCAAGTTCTTAAGAGGTAGTAAGGAGAGAGGGAATGATTCTTCAAACTTCAGTTCTTTGCTGAAATATTTGAGTTGTTGCTAGGCTACGAGGAACTGAGTATAGTGGAATTGTTGTAAAAGGGGACTCAAGCTTTGTTTGTACCTGTAGACAACCCTGTTTCTTCCTTCTAGGACAATGAAAATGACCAGGTAGTATAGAAATGAGAGGGCTCATTACCAGTCCATGTAGTTTCATATGTGGGATTTAATTTAATACCCTTCCTCACTCTGTGAGGGAGTCAGGGTAGGTATTATTTCCTGAAGTTTTAAGGAGCCAAGTTCATTGTGAAATGAGATGCTTGGGGGATTTTGATCTTATGTAGAAATGTAGAAACTGAAATAGAGGCCATGGTGAATGATGACTCTTTAGCTGCCATTTGCAATGTTGTACATCTGTGAATTGCTTCTCATTGTCAAAAGTGCCTATTGAGCATCTGTTTATGGCCAGGACTATGCAGAATATTGTTCAAAGAAAATCTGTAAAATAGGGCTAATAATACCTGCCCTGCCTGTGGGCATTACTTACTAGTGTTATTATGTGGAAATACTTTGTAAGCCTCAAAATGTTATATAAATGTGAGTTATCATTGTTATTATTATCAGAGCTATAACCAGCAAATTCTTCTCCTGGTGCAATTAGGATATAATGGGCTTGCATTGTGGGCAAGTGGGGTCAGGCTGGGATGGAATGTATTGGGGGAGCTACTGCCAGGTGGATGAAACTCCTGCCATCTGGTAGCTTCTACAGTAATTAATTATTTTTGCTAACTGCATGCTAAGCTCAATTATTTCTATGATGCTGAAGTACTTGAAGTTCTATCAGTACTCTCTACATTTTGGCACCCTGGACAAAGCCCTAATCACTCTGACCTAGTTATTATTTTTATTATTATCCCCATTTCATGGGTCTCAGAAAATGGAAACAACTTGCCCTGTGTGTGTCAGTAAATGGTAAAGGAAGAATTAAACTCATCTCTACTGACATCATCATGATTTTCCCCCTACACACACACACACACACACAACTAAATGTTGAAGAAGAAACAGCATAAAATAGTAGGAAAGAAGTCAACTTTAGAGTCAGAAAGACCTAGACTTAATTCTGTCCTCTGACATATAATGATTGTGTGACCATAGATAATCCTAACATTTTAACACTAAGTGTTCCCAGGCAACTTCCTTAGAAAAACAAGTTCTTATTAGCAAAGATAGGTGGAGTTTCCACACTGGGAGTTCCCTATGAAACAATAGGTCTGAATGAAAAGCAAGCAAACAAACCTGTTGAAGGACTGACAAAAAGAAATCTAGTTGGTGAGTTCCATTAAACATGTCAAGACTGAGAAAACCATATCTTTATGGAGATGAATAAGTTGATTATAGGATAGAGGAGAGAGAAGAAGTGATTTTCTGGAGTTGGATTTCTAAAGAAGCAATATCAATCAAAAGTACTGATTATCTCACATGACTGGGGGAATGGCATATTCAGGTAAATCAGTTGTCAGAATAATTATAATATATTTTACATATCTATGATTTACTCATTTTAACAGAATTAAAATGCAATTAAAATGAAACCCATTATGAACCTCATTTACTTTTTCTTTGAGGATTCTGAAGGCACTTCTTGATCTTATATGGCCTTAAGGTGACAAAATGAATATTAATTTTCATTATAGTGGTGAATTAGGAAAATTGTATTTTATTTAATATTCTTTAATAATATCCAGGATGAAGACAAGCATCTCTCTCTGTCTCTCTTTCCCAGTTTGTCTATCCATCATGTATCATTAATTATGAACCAATCTAACTATTCATCTTCCCTCCCCCTCTTCCTATACCTCTCTCTGTCTTTCCTATTTTATCTCTGTCCCTCTTTCTCCCCCTCTCCCTTTCCTTGTTCCTCTACCTATGCAGATTGACACCTTTTCCTGCAACTTATAGTCTTAGAGAGTAGACTAGTGCACTGAGAGATTAAGGGACTTCCAAAGAATCATACAATCCTCTCCATACCCCAATGCCTGTCTTATGTTGTCCACAAAAGATATATGTGTTCACATTGGTTCTCTAAATATACATACAGGCAGCTTGAGGAGAGGTGTTGATAGATACCTCTGAGACTTTGCCCATCCTCTTCACAGGAAACTACAATTCCTGCTTTGAGCCTAGTAAAAGAAAGGCCCACAAATCTAGCATCTTAGTTATTGGATGAGAAAGAGGTACTAGATGAGAAATACATCTAAATTCCTTGGTAAATATTTGAGATCTTGGGTTACAACTGGTTCAAAACCAAAAAAGGACATGAAGCACATACAGAGAAGTTGGTTGCCCCCATATGTCTGAAAGGGACTCTGTGTTTCTCCATATGTCTAGAGTCAGTCTCCAAGAGAGTCTGATAATATAAGTGACTTGACCAATAAGGAAGCAAGAATATCTCTCCTTTCCAAAGTCTTATGACCAGCTCTAACCCTCCTGCCAGAATGTAGCATTGTACTAGCATTCTCTCCACCAATTATCAGCATCTCATTCAAAATGTTCCAGGCTTGGCTGGAAATCTGAATTACACAGGCATAAAATTTGGACTAAGTTCTCCTAACAGAGTGCAAGCTCCCCACAGGGATAATATTTACATCTGAGATAATGCCAGAAAAGCATCCAAAACTACTGTAAAAAGCTCTTGTGATAAAAGTAGAAATAAGGCAGAAATGGGAACTTAGAGACAACAGTTACTTCTCTTCATATCTTCTGGACTCAGTTTATTATTCTATGGTGAGGAGATGAGGAAAGGACAAAACTGAGAGCTTCTATATGGGTTCTGTCTTATCCTCCATCTAGAATAGGCAGACAATTTCATTCAGATGTGGCCACACCTGTCAAAAAGGACTCAGAAACCTCACCTTTTCCATTTCCTCCACTCCTAAAACTTCCTCACTTCTTAGCATCCACACACACTATCCTACTTCTTTTGTCATAAAATGTTTTGTAAAAAATTTGGTAATCCCACATTTCCTTTGTGGTCACAAGACACAATTTTATTCATCGATAAAAAAGACAGATCCACCCAGGAGAATGAAAGTGGTTAAATCATTCTGATTTCCTAGATCTGACAGTTACTTCTGAGTCATGCCTGTCTTATTTGGCATCTTTTCAGAGATATAAAGAATTTTAGTGTTTTCACATTTCTGAAGACTCAAGTCATTTCAGGTCTTTTCTTTTTCCATGTGTTTTTCTTCTTCTTCTGAGTAATTGTGGCAGATCAAGAAACAATGCCATAGTTTCATTCTTAATGTCACAGGGGCTATGCCAACCAAGCCTCAGTGCTGAGTTGAGAGGAGAAATCAGAGGTCTCTCTCAAGTTGGAATACCACCTCCTATGAGTAAAGGCAAACTTATGGGGGCATGGAGCCATTGTACATCTGAATTAGGAACAATGACATTTTCTCTACAGTGCAGACCATAAATCACCCAGAGTGTAGCTCTCTCACTTGATTCCAGGCTCTAAACATAAGTCAAGTCTGGGGAGAAGATAAACACAGCAGCAGAGCTTTAATCCAACTCATGTCATTTTACAGATGAGGAAACTGAGACCTAGAGATATTAGGTACTTGGTTAAAGTACCTAATAGGTAGCAAATGGTAGGATTTGAAGCGAAGGAGATGAAATTACAAAGTCATCTGGCATTAAATACACCTTAGGTAATCATGTATTAGGGGCAACTAGATGGCACAGCAGGATAGAGTAATGGCTCTGGAAGTTAGGAAAGCTCATTTTTCTGAATTCAAACCTGATCTCATATGTTTAACTAGTTGTGTAACCTGAGGCAAGTCACTTTACCCTGTTGGACTCAATTCCTCATCCGTCAAATGAGGAAAATAGCAAACTACTCCAATATCTTTACCAAGAAAACTCCAAGTAGGATTGTGAAGAGTTGGACACAACTAAACAACAACGAAGTAATATATTTAGCATGAGTTGAGACACTGTAAGAAAAGGTGATGTTCTCCTTGCTAATAAATATATTTCCCAACAGCTTGTCATGTTTAATATCTTGATGCTCTCATTTAGGATCCTTTTGGGGGGATGAAGACAACACCCTACCCAATCATCTTTTTTTTTTCAATGTAGAAACTTGGGAGGGGTAATACATAAAACTGTCATTAGTCATTAATAACTCAGTATGAGTTAATTCATCAGCTCACTTTCCTTATGACAGCTAGCTTGACATGAAACATTGAGTGAATGGAAATTCTGATAGAAAAGAAGAAAGACATTTCTTTTGAAGCCAAAGGTACTTCCTAAAGTGATATCTTTTAATTATGGACTTAAAGCAACATATAATAACTAGTTGGAGGGAGTTTATTTTGGGGGGAGAGAATAGTTAGAATCAAGTGTCAAGAGAGTAATACCTTTAACTTCTGCCCAGTTTTGTCTTAGTCTAAATAAACCCAATATTGCTATCTCTTCCTGGAATATTCAGTAATTAGGACATCCAGGACTTCAGCCTCTCTTCATTGTTAAGATTAAAATTCTTGGCAAATTGTATCTTAATTAATAATTATTTATTAAATAATAAAAAGTGGGCCCAAAAAAGAAAAGGCTCATGTGGACAACAGTTCCCTTAGCAAGCCTCCTGTAAGAGCCAGACTGAAGATGATATCTCCACCTCTGGATTTCCAACCCAAATGCCTCAACTGGAACAGTCCCTTGGAATGGAGGACTCCAAACTCATTCTGTGCAAGGGGCAGGTTTTCTGGAAGCCAGATTTTTAGAATGGCAACAGATTGAGCATGCTCACCACTATCTTTCCTTACTCCACTCTTTTAAGTAACCTGTTTACAGATAAATAGACTCTGCATTCACCAGATGATGGGGGTAAGAAAGAGTACTTTAATCTTAATATTAAGTCTTTCTCTCCTTTTAAAACCCAAAATTTGCCTCAGGCGCCAAAGAAAGGTATACAGTGTAGCATTAAATTTTACACACATATAGATTATTCCTTCATACTGACTGGATAATCTGTTCATTCAAGGATGTCAATAAGTTTAAAAGAATAACCTTTGGGCAGCTGGGTGGTTTTGTGGATAAAGAGCCAGGTCTGTAGACAGAAGATCTCGAGTTCAAATCACAAACACTTCCTAGCTGTGTGACGCTGGATAAATTACTTAAGCCCAGTTGCCTCACCCTTAATGTTCTTCTGCCTTGGAATTGATATTGACTTTATAACAGAAGTTTAGGGTTTTGATGTTTTTTTTTAAATCATCAGAGGGAAGACACTGGCATTGAGTATCTCTATTAAAATCTTACTTAAATGATCACGATAGCAAGTTGATGTTGGCTTCTTTTTTGTTCTTTAATCATGGATATTTTAAAACTCGTTTTATTTTTACATTACATTCATTTTCTAATAATGTATCTTTCTCCCTAATCCTCTCTTAACTAATAAGCCTTCCATTATAATAAATTATATATACATATATATGTATAAGTATACATACTGTTCAGCAAAATCAATCAAAATATCCTTTGAACCATCTCTGGACCTACACAAGGGGCTGTTAGGAGTCTAAATAGAAAGCTTACCTGAGCCATCAGTATCTGGTGGAATCTCTTGCCAAATACCAGCTCCAAGGCTGGATCCAACTGACCAACTAATTTGACTTCCATGCCATATCTCTCCTCACAGGTCACCACAAAGCCATGAGGGACAACCCTGAAACATATAATTATCTCTCACCTTAAACAGATTTCCCATGTACACTGATACTCTGCCTGGACTCATTACTGCATGGGTTAGCATACTCCCATCACTTTTTAGTCTCCCGGTTCCAGATACTCAATGTACAACTGCCCAAAATACCCCAAACTTTTCTTCCATGACACTGTCCCCTTACTTATGATACTCACCTCAGTCATACTGTTCTAATATCCCACTCTGTATCAGCCCATTTACACCATCTGGAACTCCTCCCCTATAATTAACAAACTTCTTTTCATTTAAAATCCTTTGCTTTTTGATTCCTGTCTTCTTTCTCCTTCCTGCTTCCTGGCATTGAAGGAATTTTTTTTCTCGTTCCCCCAATTAATTTGTTATGATGGAAGGAGAGGAAGAATACTCTTATAGTCTTAGCCACAATTCTAGACTTCCCTTTCTACCACCATCACTAAGTAACTTCTTCTTTGGAACAATATCCAAATTTGTCACCCTACCCAGATCCTGGTAGCCATTATTTACCAACCCAATGTCACCTTTCCTCTTTTCAATGGTATTCCACCCCAACTGCTACCTTCTGATTAGGCGATTTCAAAATATACACTGATGTTTCCTCAAATGTTTCAAGTTCCGTCTTCAGCAATCTGTTCAGTTCCTTTTGATGTATTCTTCCACTCTATCTCAGCTACACACAGAAATAGTCATATATCAGGTCTTATATCACAAATGTTCCAAGTCTATGTTTAAGAACTTATGTGATAATAGATGAGTTTTTTAATTACCCTGTCTTTCCCAGTGTCTTTTAACTGCCAATCCTATTCTTTATTGATACTGACTAGTCTTCAGTTGCCTCTACCCTTCAATGCTTCTCCATTCCATCAGCTGTGTGCTGGTTATATTCTCTTTTCCTCCCAATCTTGACTCTTTGGTAAAAAAGTTCATATCTACCCTCTCATCTTCATTGTCAGCCTTTCATTCTTGTCCCATCAATAATTATGTCTTTTCAAGCTCCAATTCTGGATTAATCCCATTATCTACCTCCTTTGTTCTGACTCCTGTGCTGTTGAATAAAGTTAAAGAAAATAACAAAGCTATGTTGTTTGGTTAAACTACAAATTCAATCTATCAAGTCTCAGCAACATGGCAATCTTCTCCTTTCTCATAAATTCTATCCCACTCATCATAGAGTTTTCCAAACCTTTTTTTTCCCTCTCCCCACTTCCACTCAGCTAAAAATCTTGCCTCATATGTCACCAAGCAACACTACTTCATTTATCTCCATTTCACAATTTTGTGTCATCTTTTTACTACCACCTTCTTTACTCATTTCTTATGAATGTGTCCCTTTTCTTTGCAAAGACCTATCCAGTTGGATGTTATATATTAATTCCGTGTCCTTTTGCCTTCTCGTGACAACTATTTCCAATTATATTCACTCTTCCTAGAATCTTCACTGCCACATGCTGCTTACAAATGTGTCCATGTCTCCCTAATCCTCAAAAAACAAACCAAGTAAACAAACCAAAAAACCTTTTATCTATATTGTCCTATATCCCTATTTTTTCCTTCTTTGCTAAATGTCTTTTAAAAGTTGTCTATACTCGGTGTTTCTACTTCCTCTCTTCTCACTCTTTCCTTATATGTGGCTTCCAAGCTTATCTTTCATCTGAAACTGCCTTTTCCAAAGTTGCCAATAAGTCTCAATCTTCATCCTTTTTGACCTCTGGGAATTGTTTAACACTGCTGGTCACCTTTCTTTCTTATGCTCAAGATTCTCAAATTCATCTATCCTGCTTCAATCTCTCTGCTAACCTCCAATCTCATATTTCCAACTGCCTTTTAGATATCTCAAACTGGATGTTCAGTTAATATCTTAAACTCAATACATCCATTGTAGAACTCATTATCTTTCCCATTATACTCTCCCCTTCTCCAGTAGAGGACAATATTATTCTTCCAGTCCCTCAGGCTCACAATGTAGGAGTTATTCTAGATTCCTCATTATCTGTCACTGCTGTCTCCCCAATATGCAACCTGTTGCTATGGTTTGTGCATTTCACCTTTGCAACATCTCTGGAATATGCCTCCTTTCCTCTGACATTGCCACCACTCTCAAGTACGCTCTCATCATCTCACGTCTGGACTAGTGTTATAGCCTGGTGGTGGGTCTGTCTTACTATTCTATGAAGTAAAAAGTCTATATTCAATATCTTCATTTTGAAGAGCCAAGAATTCAATGTATATGGACACAAACACAAAAATACATAAAATAGTTATAAAAAGTTTCTCTCTGAAGAGAAAGAAAAATTAGATAAATTTATGAAACAAACTTCTGATTATCCTACTTTTAAGAGTAAAATTCTCTGGAGACTATATCTTAATTTATAATTATTTCTTAAATAAATTAAAAGAGAAGGTCAGATAAAGAAAAGGCACCAGCCTTACTGGCCAACTGTTTGTCTTCCCAAGCCTCCTTACCCTTCCCAAGCTTAATTCACAGTCCTTGGAGACTCTGCTCCCTGTAGCTCCTTTCTAGGAAAAAACAAAATTCCTCTCTCCACCCACAATTCTACAGTCAATGGTGTCATTTTCCTGAATCTCTCTGATTGGCTGGACCTGACCTCAGTCTAGAAGCCAGGAGTCAAATAGGACAAGAGGTAAACAATCTTTTTGGTGCCGCAAGGCTTCTGGCATCCCCCTGAAGTAGGCATATGTCTCCCCTATACATATAAGACTCAGGCCTTGTTCTTAATACAATCAAAAGATGAGGCTGTTATAACCTCAAAAAGATAAGAGTTCAGATAGTAAATTCTTAAACTCCCATTAAGAAGAATAAATGGAAGTATATCCTAAAGATTAAGACCCCATTCTTTGATTATAGTCAGCATATAAAGTTGTAGACTGAACCTGAATGTCTGCTTTAAAAAGTTACCCATTTCAAACAGAAACATATTTCTGAAACTTATTGTTATTTGTCACCATCAGCTTTTATGAGGAAAGAAAATCTTACTGAAATAAACAAAATAAACTAGCAGTTGTGAATTTCAAAACTACTCAAACCTGTTCAAACCATTCTTTAGAGGATGGGATTTGGCTATTTCCTGATCCTGATCAATAACAATAGAGATATTTGGAATGACAGAATCAGGTCTTGGAAACTACAATCTCCACCCTACTCGAGGTAACAGGATTTAGAAAAGGCTGCAGCAAAGCTCAAGATTTAATTATTTGAGAATATGGCCTTCAACAGACATGTGCAAAGGGGACAGACCTCTGGGTGGTCCTGGGTTAAGCTGGAGCCACCATTGGCACAGGGGAGACACAGGAAGTGAGGTAGAGGAGAGCTCAGGAGGGCTGGAACTTCCTGGGTGGAGGGAGTGTGGTTATTGGAGCCTGGTGCTTGGAGTGGAAGCCCTCAGACTGTTTCTCCATTTTGGTCACGTGAGTGAAAGGGACTGATCTCTTTTCTTTGCCTTGGCTATCCAAGGCCTTGGGCCTTTGGCCCAGCCTAAGCAGAGTGGGTATTTAAGCCCTATTCCCTTCTCTCCCCTTTCTCTCTCTCTCTCTCTCTCTCTCTCTCTCTCTCTCTCTCTCTCTCTCTCTCTCTCTCTCTCTCTCTCTCTCTCTCTCTCTCTCTCTGTATCTATCTAATACCTTTCTTCCTCCTGTTTGTAATTAAAAACTCCATAAAAGGTTGACTGCTGACTTGAGTTTTCATTTAGGAATTACATAGCTGAATTCCTTGGCAACCTTAAATTAATATATATATATATCAGTCTTTTAAAGTGATTTCCATATCACACAGGGTATAATACACACATCATACATGTATATATATGTGCAAGTATACATGTGCATATAAGTGAATGTATATTTATATGTATCTGTATCTGAATTTCCTCTACTATTCCCCAGAAACCTTTTCATTTTGAGAGCTCACTCCAGTCGTGGAATTCATTCACATCTTAGAAATACCAGCTGTCCCTGGTTACTGTGACCCCTTCCTTTAGATAGAATAGTTCCTCTCAGAAACTCCTTTTCAGTAAGATACTCAGACCATCCCTGTATCATTCCTGCTGCCCTCTGGACTTTCCCTCCCATGCCCTGGGGCTAAGTATTCCACCCTGCTCCGCCTTCTCTTCCTGTCTTAGCACAGTGTATAACCTAAGTTTTCACCAAGTGCTTGTTGACTGACCTTTCAGAATTTATCCATTTTTCTTCTTTTCTATCACTCAAGTAATCAAGAAAATTTTTTAAGCATCTAGTATGTGCAGTGTGTATCGATAAAAGGCAAAAACAAAAACAAACAATCTATTCTTATAGAACTTACTTTACATTGGAAAAGGCATGTACATATATAAATATTTTTAGAACAATATCTAAAGTATGTGTGAAACAAATTCAGGCAATTGAATACAATGTGGTTAAGAAGACAAAGAACTAACATTTGGTGTGATCAGGAAAGGCTTTGTGTAGAAAATGGTGCTTAAAATGTGTCTTGAAGTAAATGAAAAATTGTACAAGACAGAAATAACAAGGAAATGCCCTCCAGGTTTTGAGAGAGGTGGCCTAGTACAACAGTGTAGTTATATATGCAAATCTAGAAGTGTACAGTCCAAATAGATAGTCATCAAAATTAAGATTCATTTGAAATACTCATTTGCGATTTATAAATATTACATTATTGGCTTGGGTTATAATATTGAGCGGCTCTTTTAGACAAGGTTGGACTGAGTAAATGGATAATCATCACTAAAAATATTCCTAGGCTTAGCTTCAAGTCAAATATTAATTTATCTAATATTTGCAAGATATTAACAGGAACTAACCTTTTCTTTATGATGTAAGTGCCCTGCCCTAATGTGGGCATTTCCTTTGAGTCCATTATTAAATCTGTCTCTAAGGTTAACACCTGGTAGAGCAGAGCACTTAATTATTTTCTGCAAGATACCAAGGTTAGAAGGGAAAACATCACAGTGAATTGAACCAGAGGAAGATCTGTAATTCTGTTACTGAGAGTATAGATGCAAAATGTGGAATAAATGAAAAGGAGCCAGTGAAAACAGAAAACTTTTTACAGAAAGGGATTAGGATAAGATTGAGCTGGGATTATAAACATTGTCAGGAATTTCTACCCACTCCAATTCAACAATCAGTTAATAAGAACCTACCATACTCAAGGCATTGTGTTAGGTCCTGAGGATACAGAAACAAAATAGAGGGGTAGTGTGAGACAGTGGAAATGAGAGCTGAGTTCCAGCTTTAACATAGCTTTCAACTATGTTGCCTTAGTCAAGACATTAATTACTGTAGGACTCAGTTCTTCATCTATAAAATGAAGGAATTTGACAACCCGGTCTCTAAGTCATCCAGCTTCAAATCTATGATGCAAAGATCTCCTGTAATATCTCATGAAGCTCAGAGAATTTAAGGGATTAAGTGGAAGAGACACGTTGGTCATCTGAGTAAGTTTATATCCTAGTTCTACTTTTAATTTCTCTCTCCCATTCTGCCCCCAACTGTAAGCAGCTAGATGGTACAGTGGATAGAGTACTGAAATCAGAGTCAGGGAGACTTGAGTTCAAATCTAACATCTCTAAATGTTGAAAAACCCATTCCCCAAATATAGAGGTGTCCTAGGGAGTTAAAAATATTTATTAAAAGGGAAAGTATAGACATGTATGGGGTAAGACATTCAAAATGGAGAACCTACAGCTTGAGAAAAGCTGACAAAATTTATCTTGCAAACCACAATGAATAGTTTGAGAAGGAGTTGGGAATGGGATAGCAGCTCACTCACTTTTGGTGTCACCTGGCACTCAAATCTCACCTGTGGGTTCACCATGCTGTGGCATGTCTAGCAACCACACCCTGGTAAAACTATCTCAGCAGATAGGCTTTAGGTTGAAGGTATCTATGGGCCATGAATCAATCAGTTATTTAGGTATTGTCTACCCCAAACATGTGAAGCTTTCCTCCAGTGCAATGAGTAGATAAGATCAATTTGATCCAATAGCTATGCAGGTAGCTGAAATAGGCATTGTGGAGTGCTTAGAGCTTGGTCAGTCATCAAATATTTTAAGGTCATTCACTGCATCCCAGGCCATCACCCAGTCATACTGACTTTTGTCTTACCATTGGACTTCAATGATTCTAGAAAAAGAGAGTGAGACTGATGCCTTTGGACAACTCTGCCTCACAAATCTAATTCATGCACAAGTCAAAATATCATCCCATGAAATCATTGGTCCTTTTTGAAAATGAAGGATTGAAAATAACTCAACAACTCTTTCTTGGTATCTTTTTCTCTTTTAGTCCCTTTCTCTCTCTCTCTTGCTTTCATTCTCAAAAGGAATCTCAAAGTGAGAAGAGTTTACCTGGGCTTGACTTCATCATGCTACAGCCTCTACCCACTTAGTAGGTGATTTGAAACTTATAAACTTTTTAATTTTTTCTAGTTTTCCAAAATTTCCAAATTATTTTTTCATTTTCCCCACCATGGTTAAGTGAATGTGACTAAGTAGATATGAATGAGCAGATATGGGGACTCTTCTATATATAAGTCTCTCAATAGTTCTTTGCCAACACCAATAGTCTCAAATGTTTGCCCTCAATTTCCCTCCAATACACACATACCTCTCTTCAGCCTTCACATCACTGTCAAACTCATCTTGCTCAAGTACAGATCTGGTCAATCCATCCTTATTCTGAAAAAGTTTTAGTAGCTCTCTATTGCCTACTAGGCAAGGTTTAAACTCTTGAGCCTGGCATTCAAATTCTGATGATTTATCAGAATTTTCTCTTAAAAATTCAATTTTATATTATTAGATTTAAGGAACTCTTCACACTAGCTAAATTCCTCTTTGACATCAAAACATATCCTCTGCTTTCCCATTTATTCATTTTTGCTTTCTAAGCTATTTTTTATTTTAATGCTTAGTTGCCACTGCCTCCATCAACTCTCACCTCATCCCACTGGTTGGTTAATTGTTTTAACCATTAAAGATAGGCCACAGATTGTTAGTTAGAAGGTACTTCAGCTGCCATCTTGTCATACCCTCTCATTTTATAGATAAGGAAACTGAGGCATAGGGAGACTAAGTGACTGCCCAATGTCACAATATGTATCAGAGACATTATTCCTTTAATATAATATTATGTATTATAATTTGATTGTATATCTAATTCCCTTATTATGCTAGAAGATTCATATTGCTTCCTTACTTTAAACCTCATTTGCCTTCTCTATAAAAATATTTAAGAAGAAATGAAAGATATTTAAAACATTGCAAAAATGTTGAATTAGTAAATAAAGGTAGAAGCAATTTTTAAAAAGCAATAAAGTCAGCACACTATTAATTAAATTGATTAAAATGAAGAAAACCAAATTATCAACATCAAAATGGAGAGAGTTATTTACAACAAATTACAAAGACATAAAGGATATTGTTAGAAAATTTTGCCCAATTATTTTCCAATAAAATAAACATTTTAAATAAAATAATAAGTATAAACTATGAAATACTTAAATTAAAAGAATAAGAAAAAGGGAATTTAAACAATCCAGCTTGAGAGAAAGAAATTAAACAAGCTATAAATTTCAAAACAAACAAAAAAATCTCAGGACTAAATAGATTGATTCACATTAAAAATATTCAGAGATGATTACATCTAATATATATTATTTGCAAAATAGCAATAAAAGGAATTCAACTAAATTCCTTTCATTATAGACTTCATTCATAAACCAAATGGAGTCAAAACAGACAGAGATAACTATAGACCAACATACTTAATCAGGATAAATGCAAAAATGAAAAACAAAAAAAGAGGCTAAAACATCTTATTGTCAGTTATACAGTATAACTAGGTCAGATTTATACCAAGAATAGAAGGTTGATTCAAAATTAGGAAAGCCATAACTTAACTGACCATATTAACAACAAAGTCACAAAGAAAATTATATTATCATATGATATAATAAGTTTTTTTTCAGAAAATACATTTATTTCTATTGAAAACCCAATAAAATAAGGGAATAAATGGTTGTTTCTTTAATAGTTTACAAATGTCATTTTAGTATTTGGTAGTTAGTAAATAAATAATATGAATATGAATATATTATAAATATTCTATATTTAAAACAAAGAGCTAGTATTATGGAGAAACATTATAATCCTTTCTAAAACATTTAAGGGTGAAATAAGGATAACAATTTTTGTCACTTTGATTTGTCATACTACTAGAAATGATAGCTATAGTATAAAAACAAGAAAAATTGAAAGAATAAGCATAGGTAAAGAAGAAACAAAATCAACACTTTTTAAAGAAAATAAAATGGTATACTTAAATAACTCTAAAGTATATATATATATATATATTAAATTCAAGTAATGAATAACTTTAATAAACTTTCAGTATATAAAATAAATTTATATAAAATGTCAGCATTTCTATATAATACCAAAACTTCTAGTAAGAATATACATATATATGCATATATATATATATATATATATGAGAAAAATATACAAACACACTCATAAATACATATGGAAGAGAGGAGAAGGAAAGAGAAAGTCCATTTAAAATCATCAGAAAATATTTTTTTTAATTAGGAGTCTACTTTTCAAGATACATAAAAGAATTATATGAATACAAATTATTAAATAATTATAGAAATATGTCCCTAAATAATTTAATTACTCATAAATAGGATGAACAAATATAACAAATATAAGTTATACTACTTACTTCCTAAATCAAGTATTCAGTGTCGTACCAATTAAAAGGGTGAATAATATCAAAAGAAATAATGCAACAAAACAAGAACAAAAGGACTCTAGCAGTGTGAGATCAAAAACTATATTATGAAAAAAATACTTATAAAATCAATTTAACATTATTACAAAAGAGATGTCAGTGGAACACATTATCTATGCTCTATATAAAAAAAGGAATTTTTTTTGATAAATATAAAGATTCCAGCAGTATTTAACAAAAAACATTGGGAAAACTGGACAGTAGTAAGGAAGAAATTCAATTTAGATTTGTATCTCATACTTAATACAAAAATGAGCTCCAAATGGGTACCCAATCTAGATATGAAAGATCCTATAAAAAAGAAATTGGAGAAACTTGGGAGTAAAATATTACCCATCAGCTCAATGATTAGAAGAAAAGTTTTTGACCAAGCAAGAGTTAACGATTTTCATAGACTTGCAAAGTCATCAGCCTCACTCTCTTCCAGAGTTATCAAAGTCTTCTTTAATTGATCATTTAGAGATTATCCTAAAGCTTTATTGTGAATGGTTGAAATGTATGCCAAGATCCCTGAGATACTATCTATCTTAGAAACACAAAATGTTTGGCTTGGAAGATAGTCTAGAGTTCATTTAATCCAATCCTCTCATTTTATACATATGAAAACTGAGAATCATAATGGTTAAAATTGGCCAAAGTTAGACAGTTAGTTACTGGCAGTCAAACAGGCAATTGATCCACAGGCATTTATGTTATTTCATGCCAGGAATTTTGCTTAGAGTTCTGCTAGTCCAGGGAATTGTTTTCATTGTGCCACTGTGATAGGGAAAGGACCTTTTTGCAACAAACTGAGTAATGCCTAAGTCAGAGAGATTGACAGGAGCATGTGACTTAGAGTCACATGAGCATCTAAATGTCAAGATCTGGGGAAGGTTATAAGTCCCAGCTATCTGGGCACTTCTCTCCTTGGAAGGACCTGAGGTTGGAGGCTTGGGAAAACAGGTTTCTGCTTTTCCTGATAACAACTGAAGAGAGGAATCTGAACTGGCTTGTGGCAGCTTGAGTAAAGAAGATTGAGGACACACTTCACCATTGGACCTGTTTGGACAGTTATCAACTAAAGATCCTGGCCCATTTGATTGGACTCCATTTATGAGACTTGGTTATTGGAGAAACTTACTGCTTAGCTTAGTTTTGGATAGTTTTGGATAGATTTATAGAAATTGGTGTTTAAGAAAACTTGTAGTAATTCTCCTAACCCCTGTTCCTTCCTCCCCTTCCCAATCAATAAATCTGAATTTTTATGTTTCCCTCTTATTCATTCCTCAACAAATTCCTATTATAAAACCACCCAGCTCTCATGTTAAATAGAAATGCTTACATTTCAATTTTTCAAGAGGCAATTATAATCAACTTTAGTATATAAGTAGGAAGAACAGTATAAAGTAAAATTCTATACTACATATTTTGTGTGGTAATAAAGCTTTTAAAGGTAAGGTCTGGGATTCTGTTTCATACAAATTTTGTTTCTTCTCCCAGACGTTGCACAATACTCTGCACATAGTAGGTTCATAATAAGTTGGGGTTTTTCCCCCCAATAAATTAATGGGCCTAAAGTTAAATATAAAATGACATCCTAGAAAAATGGGAAAATACATTAATCAGAAATGCAGAAAAGAATGGAGAGAAAAGATTTACATTTACATTTGTCCCGGTTTTAGACACAAAGTCTATGATCTCATTCTATTTGAAAGTGACATGTATATTTCATACCACACACATCTTTGATTGAAATAATATTTTGCATTTTTCCCTTCATCTTTTAAAATATATATTCGCTTTTTTTTTTGTACCAAAGAATCATTTAAAGTATACGGGGAAAGGATGGCATTTTAGAACTGAGAGAGTCTTAAAGATCATTCAGTTCAACCTTGTTTTCCAGAGGAGTAAACTGAGATCTTTCTGAATGATCTATGAGAAGAGAACAAACTGAAATTATTTGATTTTTATTGTTTTTCTTTTTATGCTCATCCAATTTCCCCTGTCTCACCATGACCTTCATTCTATTTGTTTTGTTCAAACCAGTCTCTTCTCCTGGCCATATTGAATATCTTCTTTTCTCTGAATTCCATGGTAACCACCTTAAGACAGTCCTCAACAGCATCCTAGATTCCTTGGATCCTTTATTATTCAAAGATCCTACCAGCCCCTGCCCTTCATTATTACTTTCCTATTATCTCTTCTACTTTGATACTTATTTAAGCAATGGAATGACTGATTGAGATAGTTCAGGAATTAACTGAAATCACTGCATATGTGTTCATGTGTGTATATGAGAGACACAGAGATAGAGAGACAGAGACAGAGACAGGAAAACAGACAGCAACAGAAATAAAGACAAAGTGAGAGACAGAAATTGAAAGAGATAAAGAGAAAGAGATAGAATGATATACATACACAAAAAGAAACAAAGAGATGGAGACACAAAGACACAAAAAGACAAAGGCAGACATAAAAAGACAGAGAAAAATGTAAGAGAGAGATTGAAAGAGAAACATACAGAAACAGAGAATCACAGAGAAAGAGAAACATACAGAGACAGAGACACACACAAAGGCAAAGACAGAGATAGATAAAGACAGATAAAAGAGAGATACAAAACAAACAATTCTGTGAAGCTACATACATTTTAGGTATGTATGTATATATATATATATATATATATATATATATTTAATAACAAGCAATTATTATATAGTTATATATTCAAAGGGACAGAATCAGTGATACCCAACAGTGATAAATATAACATCTCTTTCTTGCCTTCCTATTCTGCAGACCTCTCACCTACATTGACCTCAAATGCTGTCACAGAGATCTACCCAGTGCTCTGGAGACCTTACTTCTTTTCCCCTTTATATTGGAAAGGTAGTAGAGGAGCACTCATACTATCCATTTGTCATCATTCAGCCTTGGCATGTGACAGTCCATTTCTCCTTTTTCTCAAACAGTTTCGTGATGATATCCTCTATTGTTCCCCAGAGTTCCTTATTGCTCATATGCTACAGCCTGTTCACATATATTATATATCTATTCATTTTGTTTTCAGTGATGTTTATCTCTGGTTCTTTGTAAGCAGTATTCCTGATATGATTCTTTTATATAATGGTTTTTCCTTTTTCACATCATAGTAATTAACTAATGATCTTAGGAGAATCCTCACTAATAAAAGAAAAATAATTGCTTCATTTTACCATATCTATATCTATCTATTTACAACTATATATACAGCATATTTTAGATGAATTATTCTACCTCTCAAGAAAGGAATGTTTTGTAACTTTTTTTCTGCATTTCCCTTCCTCTTTGACTTCCTTCTCTCCCTCAACATTGGGACCACTCTCAAGTTTTCTTCTACAATTTTTCCTGTTTGTAAATTGAGGAACATTTCCTGATTATTCCAAGGATTCCAGTTAGACCTCTATTGCCTTCAAGTGTATCTGAATTCTGATTAAGAATTTAAAAAGAATTAGTTAAAATGTATTTAATTTTCATTAATTAATATTTAATTTGTGATTAAGAAAAAAGAGTCAACATGGTACTTAAAGTATTAAGAAAATCAGTGAAATTTTCTGTGTTCTCTCAATGCAAATCCATGTTTGATTCTTCCTTTGACTAAGTGAACAATAACTATTTCTTTTTTCATTATGTAGTGAATTTTAATAATCCTGTTGCACGTACAGGAAAGTAACTTGTAGACACACTGCACATATTCCATTTGGTGTTAAAAAGAAACAATGAGCTTTGCAGCAATTTTATGAAGTTTGGAATTTCAGCTTTAATGAGTAGTATATATATCCATTTCATTACCGCTTGTGAAATAATAACCCTGAGGCAGTAAGGAGTGGGGCCTTAAGCCTTGGGTAAGAGTGGGGAGAGGGTGAGGATGGAGAAAGAAGATTATGGTTTTGGAGCTGAAACACACTTTATGAGTCATCTAGACTAACCCCTTCATTTTATAGAGGAAAAACTGAAGATTAAGAACTTTAGCTAACTTGTCCAAAGTCAAACAGGGAGTAAATTTGTAGCAGAGCCCAAATTTGATTGTAAGTCTTCTGATGTCAAAGAGAAGGCTTTAATTGTCTCATGCTATCTATAACCTCCTGTGCCTGGAGAAATTATAGGAAGTCTTCTCCCTGCCCCAACACTATCTCCCCATATTAAAATCTGGCTTAAATGAACATCAAGGTCAGTTTTGATGACAAAAGGATGCCAAATAAGGGGCTCCTCTCCCTCACCATTATCCACAGAAAAAGAAGGGAAGGGGAAATTAGAGACTCAGTTGCTGGGAAACTAACTTCAGAAGCACATAAGATTCAAGTTTCTTTTACAACTGGCTGGTTAGTGATAACTTCCTTTTCATGGACCTCTGCAGTTATCCAACATAGTCCACATAGTCAAAGACCAAAGACTCAGGTTAGTCAATCAATGAGCATTGACTAAGTATGTACAATGTTTCGGGGATTGGATTAGATACTGGTGATACAAAGAAAGACAAAAATCAGGGTCCCTAAAAGATCAACATGAAATTATGAAAAGTAAAATGAGCAGAACCAAGAGAACATTAATTATAGAAACAGAAATACTGTTTGAAGAATGACTTGTGTGTGACCACCTCCAGAAGAGATGATGATACAAGAAAGAAAGTTTTATATAAGCTACTAATTTTATATCATCTTGTCAGATGATGTCTTCTCTAATGGGGTAAGGAGTGAGATGGAGGGAGTATTTTATTATAATACTTCGCCATATATACAATGGAAGGAAAGATGGTCCCAGAATGAAGAAGTCTGTATAGTTTACTTGTTTACTTGGGAAGAGGATAACTGTGAACCTTCTGAACAGGTTAAAAATAAAAGCAGAATACTGAAATGAAAACAAGCAACAAACATGGTCCACACTCATAAGGAGGTCATATTCTTTTTTTTTTCACTTTAAACATTATTTTATTTGGTCATTTCCAAACATTATTCATTGGAAACAAAGATCATTTTCTTTTCCTTCCTCCCACCCCCTTCCCACCACCTCTCCCATAGCCAACGCATGATTCCACTGGGTATCACATATGTTCTTGGTTCGAACCCATTTCCATGTTGTTAGTATTTGCATTAGAGTGTTCATTTAGAGTCTCTCCTCAGTCATATCCCCTTCCCCCCTGTAGTCAAGCAGTTGCTTTTCCTCGGTGTTTTTACTCCCATAGTTTATACTCTGCTTGTGGATAGTGTTTTTTAGATCCCTGCAGATTGTTCAGGGACATTACATTGACACTAATTGAGAAGTCCATTACCTTCGATTGTACCACAGTGCATCAGTCTCTGTGTACAATGTTCTCCTGGTTCTGCTCCTCTCACTCTGCATCACTTCTTGGAGGTCGTTCCAGTCTCCATGGAATTCCTCCACTTTATTATTCCTTTTAGCACAATAGTATTCCATCACCAACATATACCACAATTTGTTCAGCCATTCCCCAATTGAAGGGCATCCCCTCATTTTCCAATTTTTGGCCACCACAAAGAGCGCAGCTATGAATATCCTTGAACAAGTCTTTTTACTTATGGTCTCTTTGGGGTACAAACCCAGCAGTGCTATAGCTGGATGAAAGGGCAGACAGTCTTTTATTACCCTTTGGGCATAGTTCCAAATTGCCCTCCAGAATGGTTGGATCAATTCACAACTCCACCAGCAATGAATTAATGTCCCTACTTTGCCACATCCCCTCCAGCATTCATTAATTTCCTTTGCTGTCATGTTAGCCAATCTGTTAGGTGTGAGGTGATAGATACTTCAGAGTTGTTTTGATTTGCATCTCTCTGATTATAAGAGATGTAGAACACTTTTTCATGTGCTTATTAATAGTTTTGATTTCTTTGGCTGCCTGTTCATGTCCCTTGCTCATTTATCAATTGGAGAATGGCTTGATTTTTTGTTCAATTGATGTAGCTCTTTGTAAATTTGAGTAATTAAACCTTTCTCAGAGGTTTTTATGAAGATTGTTTCCCAATTTGTTGCTTTCCTTCTAATTTTAGTTACATTGGTTTTGTTTGTATAAAAACTTTTTAATTTGATGTAATTCAGATTATTTATTTTGCATTTTGTGACTCTTTCTAAGTCTTGCTTGGTTTTAAAGCCTCTCCCTTCCCAAAGGTCTGACATGTATACTATGCTGTGTTCGCCTAATTTTCTTATAGTTTCCTTCTTTATGTTCAAGTCATTTACCCATTTTGAATTTATCTTGGTGTAGAATGTGAGGTGTTGATCTAAACCTAATCTTTCCCACACTGTCCTCCAATTTTCCAAGCAGTTTTTGTGAAATAGTGGATCTTTGTCTCAAAAGCTGGGATCTTTAGATTTGTCATATATTGTCTTGCTGAGGTAACTTACCCCGAGTCTGTTCCACTGAACCTCATTTCTGTCTCTTAGCCAGTACCAAATTGTTTTGATGACCCCTGCTTTATAATATAGTTTGAGATCTGGGACTGCAAGATCCCAACATTTGTGTTTTTTTTTTTTCATTATTTCCCTGGATATCCTTGATCCTTTGTTCTTCCAAATGAACTTTGTTATGGTTTTTTCTAGATCAGTAAAAAAAATTTTTGGAAGTTCCATGGGTATGGCACTAATAGATAGATGAGTTTGGGTAGGATGGTTATTTTTATTATATTGGCTCTTCCTATCCATGAGCAGTTAATGTTTTTCCAAGTCTAGTTTTATTTGTGTGGAGAGTGTTTTGTAGTTGTGTTCATATAGTTCCTGTGTTTGTCTCGGGAGATAGATTCCTAGGTATTTTATTTTGTCTAAGGTGATTTTTGAATGGGATTTCTCTTTCTAGTTTTTGCTGCTGAGCTGTGTTGGAGATATATAAAAATGCTGATGACTTATTTGGGTTTATTTTGTATCCTGCAACTTTGCTAAAGTTGTTGATTATTTCAATTAGCTTTTTGGTTGAATCTCTAGGATTCTTTAAGTAGACCATCATGTCATCTGCAAAGAGTGATAACTTGGTCTCCTCATTGCCTATTTTAATGCCTTCAATTTCTTTCTCTACTCTAATTGCTACTGCTACTGTTTCTAGTACAATGTCAAATAATAGAGGTGATAATGGGCATCCTTGTTTCACTCTTGATCTTAATGGGAATGCATCTAGTTTATCCCCATTGCAGATGATATTAGTTGATGGTTTTAGATATCTACTGTTTATTATTTTTAGGAATGACCCTTCTATTCCTATGCTTTCTAGTGTTTTTAATAGGAATGGGTGTTGTATAAGAAAATTAGGCGAACACAGCATAGTATACATGTCAGACCTTTGGGAAGGGATAGGCTTTAAAACCAAGCAAGACTTAGAAAGAGTCACAAAATGCAAAATAAATAATCTGAATTACATCAAATTATTAATAATAGACTAATCTGAGGCCTTTCATTGTGAATTTTAAAATTTCTCAGACTTGTGAATGTTAAAAATTCTCAGACTTTACCTTAGAACATTTGGTTAAGACCATTCCCCATTTTAAACAATGGTACTTGATCAGGAATGTGAGAACTCTAACATTACTCCACCCATACTTAAGCATACTTTAGGGGAAGATCAAGTTGTGAACTCCTTACTGAACAATGAAAAAGTACTTAACCCATACTTATAGTGAGGCAAAAGCCCTTAAGCTAAGTCTATTTTTAGATCTAATACAATAAGTTGCTAAGTACCTATGAAGGTTAAATTAATCACTAAAAGGTCAGGCAACTTGCAAACTTGCAAGGGACAAGCTTAACAAAAGAGGTATGAAGTTTTATTCTACCCAGAGAAGTTGAGAACTAAAGAAGGTGTGAACTAAGAATGATCATTCCTTTGGAAAACGTCTACTGTGATAGGTAGATGTGAAAACTTAGGGGAGGTGACATAGGAGAAAATTCTCTTTAAAAGGAGGTCAGAAAGGTCTCTGAGGAGGGCAGCTTGCCAAAAGCTGAATTGGAGGGCTCGGTGGCTGAACTTAGCTGAGGAGCTGAACTGGTGAGTCACTCTGAACACTAGAATCTTGCTTGGGACAAATCTTGTGGTGAGTGGATTAAAGACTGACTGACCTGTCTCTTAAGGCTTAAGCCTAGGCTGCCTAGCCCTTTTCTCATTATTTGCTCTTACTCTCTCTCTCCCTTTCATTAATTCCTTAATTTGTGTTAATTAAAAATCTCTGTAAAACCCAGCTGACTTGGGTATATTTTATATTTGGGAATTTTCCCATGGAGACCACTATATTTTTTATTTGAAACCATATTTTCGTGGTCACAGTTTATGCGAACCACTCTTTTAACTGTTACATCATCAAAATGAAAATTCTGGGAAATACTCAACAATGGTTAAACATTAAACCTAGCCCATTACAGGTAGTTGATTTTGAAATGAAACTCTTTTCTTTCTATTCCAGATAGGAACAGAGAAATGTAAGCTTAAACAAATGTTTATCTTTTCTTTTCTTCTTCCTCTTCATCAGACATTTATCAGTTAAGTTCATATCTGCTAGATCTGCTAAAGAAAGACAGTTAAACAGAAGTGGTTGGAAAAAGGACATTCTTTCTCTTTCCATCCAACCATCCATTGTTTCAATCCATTTCAATTCAATTTGACAAGCATTTATTGACCATGTATTATGTGAAAGATGCTAGGGATATAAAAACTAAAACTAAACAACCCCTGACAAGGAGCTTACATTCCATTAGTCCTATTGACAGTCAGTCACCAGTTGATTAGCTTATAAAATTACAGAAAAGCTGTTAGTACTTCTTTCCTTGCCCTATTATGTGTATTCACTTTAATTTTTATGTACATGTTTTAGAGTAACCTAGGTTTGTCTGAGCATACCTAGCCCTCTTAAAACAGGAGTCATGAAGAACCTTTTGAGCATGTCCAGATGGAATAAAATGGAGGCCATCAAGTCCCCTGCCATATAGCTAAATATAGACTAGCTTGATTATCTTTTGTATTTTTTTAATTGGCAAGACTGAGATAGTTGCTCTCTTTTGACATTTCCTTCCCTTTGTGACCAGAGAGTAAAGATCCTAGTTCATCCTGTTATAAGCAAAGCAGGAACAGAAGATATTACAAAGAGGAGCTGCTGTAAAGAGCAAGGTTCCAGAATTCTGGAGTTGTGAGAGCTTGGCTTTTGACTGGTAACAGTTGAAGCTAAGGGTACCAGTGAGTCTAGCTCCTTGGGTGGACCTCGTGAGTTGGACTAGTCGCCTTCACTTTTGACTGTATCCCTTTCCAATGGCTGGTTTCTGTGTCCCTGTGTGTGAATCTGGTGGCTGACAGAATGATTTCCAACAGAGCTGCTCAAGACATCCAAGTGCCAACTGTCAGTGAGAACTCTTTCCTCTTGGCCTGGTCCTGCCACCTTCAATCCCTTACCATCTTTAAGTATCAGCTAATGGGGGTTTAATTTAGCTAGTTGTAAGAATTAGATTTCTAGGTAGAGAAGTGTTAAATAGTATAGGTTATCAACTTGATTTTGGGGGGGAAAGGTTATTTATAGTCATTAGATAGATCATCCCAATTCCCTTCCCTTCCCTCCCTTATCTTAAACAAACAATTATTATATATATTACTATTATTATTATTATATTATGTGTGTAATATATAATTATATATTATAAATATATATTATATAATATTACTATTACTATTTCAATCCATAGTAATGGTGCCATGAAAGAGGAAAGAATATACCAAGCTTGAGAAATGAGTCTGGGGGCTATTTTTCATTCTGTTTTGTTTCATTCATCCTCTTCAATTTTGGGTGCTAGAGGTGATCCTCAGTAGGCATTTCTATAGAGTTCAAGACCTGAAGCCAGGATTACAGGCAAGTTGATGTAGTCAGCCCAGCATGGTAGCCCTGACAAACCAGGGTGACTGGGAATTGGGCCCTAGGGGGAAGTTTGAATTTAGAACTGAGACTGTGCTTTGTAGGAACTGAGCTAAGAAATGAACCATATCATTTTCTATACATGTTTAACTAAGGTGGTATAAAAGAGTTAAAGGAAAAGGATTATACCTCCCATGTAAATTTATATTTTTATAATTTTACCATTAGAAATAAATATTTCTGTATGAAAGCTAATTTATTAGTGGTTTAGGAGACCATATCCTAGATTTAACAACATATCATCACTTAGGGTAGAGCCAATGGTGGAGAACTTAGACCCCCATAACTCCCCAAAAATCCCCATAAGAGTGGTATGTCTTACACATGTGTGTTCCGTGAGGACAAGGAATAATTCCTTTTTTATCTTTGTATCAACAGTACCTGCATAGAGTATTTAAAAATATTTGTTGAATGGCAGAGAATTAATGAGAATTTTTGCCTAATCATCATATTATACACAGAGTAGATACAAAAAAGTTAATTTATGTCATAAGTTGATGTTGTTCCTCTTATTCATTCTGAAGATTTCCTCCCAAAAAACTTACAATGAAAGAAAGAACAGTGATTTGCACATGAAAATGACTACTGTTTTTAAAAGCCCTATAAGTTTAAGTCTTAACTTAACTTTCCTTCTTTGTTACTTGCACATTGTAAAAATTAAAATTAATCTCAAATAATAAAAATATTATATTTTAAGGGATTTATTAATGATCATTAGAAGTAAAGGAATAAAAAGGTAACAAAATAAAAACCATGTGCCCATGGCTAATCAGCCTGTTCAAAATCCCCACTTACCACCATGGTTGCCACCCAGGAAGGAAAGAGGCCAGACCAAAAATGCCTACTGAATTTTATACCCTGTCTACAGGAAGTGCATAACAACAGAAAGTCAGTGGGATCCCAGGAAATGTAGTGTTTAGGGTAAGAGATTTCTAATTATACATTCCCTCCATGATCCAGTTGAAGACTTGTCTCTCCAATGGATCTTGTAAACATAACCAACTTTTAAATTACAATAATTTGGGGATAAAAGGAAAAGAGAAAAAAAACAATGATAAAAGCTAATTAGAGGGAAGTCCCCTTCGACATAAGAGTATACATACAAAAAAAATCATTCATCCCCACACAGGTCCAATCACCACATCCCAAAATTCACTCTGAATCTTCTAGTGCAGTGTGAAGTCTGTACAGGCATCTTCATAGTGCCTTCTCCAAACAATTCACTTTCTGGATTCCGAGAGGCAGCATGTTTTTTATCCTAAAATTACTCTCAAAAGATTTTAAACTTTTCATTTTAGAATAATAATATTCCCCCCTGAGGAACATATTGAAAAACACAGAGATCACTTAGGGATACATGTCTGAGTTATTAAGTATATGAATCAATTGGCAAGAGAAATCAAAAACATCAAAAAAAATCCAAATAAAAGAGAAAAAAAATTGTGGATGAGATATAAAATATCAAAGTCTTATGTGTAAAAATTCTAAATAAAGAAAAAATAAAACTATAACAGGTCCTTAAATCAGGGCCCGATTAAAATCATTTAAGCAATTATGACTCACCCAATCAGTAGCCAGGACTACAGAAAATTTGCCGCACTATTAAAGACGGAAAAGGGATTAGATTATAGGAGTCAGTATAGAGCCAGAATAATCGATATTATGTATTTGATCTAGAGTGTGTGATACAAGGAAGTCCTGAATTTAACACATGTTAAACAGGCTCAACCTCAAGTCTCACACATGATCAAGTTATTGTGCTCTTTGTGCAGAATGTCATCAATCCACATAGGACTGATTTGGTCTCTCTGACCTTGTGCTCATTTGGAACTATGCAAGTAGCTTTGTGCTTCCTTGGCAGTACACAATGGCTCTTTTTGTATTCCCTTCTCCTGGAATCAGAGAGAATCATTAAGCAAAGTCCCATAATTTTCAAATAATCAGTGGCATCATTTTTATAGTCTGAAGTTTTTTGGGGTAGTCATTGACATTAGGGCAAATATATTTTAAACTTATATTACTGCAAAATAAAAAAAAAATAAAGAAAATGTTTTCAATACTATTGACATGTACTTCAAATACAAAAAGGAGAGAAAAAAATAAAACTCAAATACTATATTGCACATGCAAGGAAAAACAATAATTAAAAAAGTTTTTAAAACCAAAGATATATAGCTTACAACCAGTGACACACTGTGCCAGCTAAGAAAAGGTAGAATACAAAAGTTTCTCATCCAAAAATGAGATCCATTTCCTTTTCAAATTTGGCCATGAACCACTGTGTGAGTGCAAATGAATTTCATAATAAAACAGTAATACAACAGGTAATGCACATTCAATAAGTATCAAAATCTCCAAAGTTATAGTAGCCCATTTAATGACAATAGCAAACAACCTCACTATCATATTTTACATGAGTTGCTATATGACATTTTTTTAAAAACTTATGAACTGATGGATAGTTGTCACAAGTTTTTCAGGTGTAGCAATCTTTTAACCTTGGCTGAGATTTTTTTTTAATTCTATTACTGCCATTATTATAAATGTGTCAGGGGAATTTAGAAAAGAGACAAACCTCTGTACTTTGATGTTGGGTCTAAAAATGTGACCAAGAATCTACTTCATTCTAGTGTAAGGGTAGATTAAGCTGAAGAGTTACAAATGAGAGATGCTCCCTCTTGGGAGCCACCCAGGGGTACCATGCCCTAGGAACAACTTCCCAGCTCCTCTGGTATGAGACTGTTATATCTCATCCATTTAAATTTTTACAAATGCAGAGGTGGGGATTATAATTGCACTTTATTTCAAATACTAAAATGGACCCTTTACCTGTTATTACAAATAACTCAGAGGCAGGCAAGATGATCAGTCAGAGATATTGAAAAAAATCTTAAAATCATATCTGAAGATCCTTTAAAATCAATTTGAGATATTTAGCTCATTAAATTCTCCAAAGGTTGTTAACCAGGTTGATGGAGTCTATCGATCATCTATATGACAATTAACAAAAGCAAAATGGAAGAAAAGGCTGTTTATGGGCTTTTACAATATTCTGTTCAGTATAGTTATAGGAGAAAGGTAACAGAATATATCAAATAGCTAAAACACAGTAGATTAAAATGATTCAGTGTAACAAAATAGTATTGATCAGATTAATATTTGAACTTAAAACAACAAAATTAAATCTTAAATAAAACAATTCACAAAATACAACAAAAATACAGAAATTTTCATAAAAGTCTGAAAAGGCTTAAAAATTTTACCTGCAGTCTATTTAAAGTTCCTTCTCTATCCATTCAGGTTCCTTTTGTAAGACCTTTGGGATGTCTTACAGTGAGGGAGAATCCCACTTAGTGTGGAGGAATCACAAAAAGGATGAATCTTAGAGACTAGGCAGGTCCAAATGGTAAGGGGTTGTAGGGAGAAGAATTTCTCCCCTGAATCTCAGGCAAAATAATCAAAAGGACCAGTGCACCCAGGAATGGTAGGAGGGAAAAAAAAAAATCCTAGAACTGGGAGCTGTTTGAAATAGGCAATGTACTGCTTTTTCATAGAGTTTACCATGCTTGCAGTTTTACTTCCTGTTTGGAAGAGTAAACTTACTTCCTCTTCCCTCTTGGGGCAAAAAACTAGGGAGAAGTTTGCTTGCCCTGCCACATGGACAGGGAGTTTGGAGACTAATTGTTACCTAAGGAAAACACATCTAGGCTTTTGCCAGCTGCCCAGAGATTGGCTCCAAAGACTCCCTGCTTGTGAGTTCCAAAGACAGAATGGCAGCAACAAGCAGCACCAAAAGGATCAGCAACATCAGTCAGAGCTGGGGAGAGGACTGGGGCTGGGATCTGAGCAGGAGCAGGATCAAGTGGGATCTGAAGCAGCAACACCAGAGGCAACAGTGAGGAAAGCTGGCTCAAGCAGATGGAGGAGAGAAGCAGCTTATCTCTTCTCTCCCAAGTCCCTCAAACTAAAGCAACCATGCCGGTAGGGTGGGAGACCAGCAAAAAGTGTGTGTGTGTGTGTGTGTGTGTGTGTGAAAGCAACAACTCAGCAGCTCCAAAGAGAGTTTGAAGTTCACTCAGAATTGCGGGGGGGGGGGGGGGGGGAGGGGGGCAAAAAGTCATGGCATGAGAAATGTGACTTGAAAAGTTTATCTAGGTTATTTTAAAAAATTGAGAATTCCTTCTCCAACTTCTGGTGGCCATTATTGTAAAAATTTAAATTAATCATCAATAATTAAAATATTATATTAAAATATTTATTAATGATCATTAGAAATAAAGGAATAAAAAGGTAACAAAATAAAAATCACGTGCCCAAGGCTAATCAGCCTGTTCAAAATCCCTGCTTACTACCATGGTCACCACCCAGGAAAGAAAGAGGTCAGACCAGGAATGCCTATGGAATTTTATCCCCTGTCTACAAGAAGTATGTAATGACAGGAAGTCAATGGGTTCCCGGGAAATGTAGTATTTAGGGTAACAGATTTCTAATTATAGAACACGCACCCACCAGAAAAAAATGGAACCATAGTTATAATAAAAACAGCTTCCATGTTCCTTCTATAATTTTTAGCATGCATTTGTATTGAATATTTCCACTAGAGACTGACAGATACATTTATTTCTAAAGTTTATGGGTAATAAATTATCAGATATCATAGCTTTTATTATAATGATTATAATAATTAATTAATCCCTTACATCATACAGTACTTTACAAAACATTTTTATAAACATGATGTCTCAAAATTATAGAACCCTAAGAATTTAAAAGTGCTTGATTCCCCCTAACAATTCTAGTTAGGAGTTGGATAGGTTAAATATTAATTTACGGCTCAGGTAAAGAGTTCAGAGAGAATAAGTGAGATGAATTATGGACAAAAGACTAACATGTAGTGGGATAAGGACTCTTATTACGCTTTCTGGTTCTCTGTTCAAGGCCTGGTTAAGTATACAAGATGGATATGGAGTAAACACTTTAGCCATCTTCTTTTTCACTTTTCCTATCCCAATGCCTTCAAAATTAATATAGAGAAATGGAGAAACCAGGTACATTAATCTATTCTTAAATAAATTGTGCAATGCAATCTGGCCAAACAGTTACAAATGAGTCAATTCTAATCATTTCAAAATGCAGGCCTTTTTTTCCCCATATTTCCCAACATAAACTGGTAGAACATATGAAAGTCTGAAGTATTTGAAGTTTGAAAATGGTCAAATAAGAATATAGAGTTACAGGAAAGAATAAGAGTTTGGCCTTCAACACAGGAATGAATGAATGGATGGATGGATGGATGAAGCATTTTAAAAATGTTTACTATGTACAAAGCATTTTGCTAAACTCTAGGGACACAAACAGAAAAGTCAGATAGTCCCAGCTCTCAACGGGCTCACATTATAATGGAGATAAACAGATGGAAGGTTGCAATTGGAAGTCATATGGAAAGATCTCATGATCCTTAGGATGCAGTGGTGAAACAGATGTTTCTATCTTTTTAATGTCATTTCCATTAATAAAATAATATAACTTTCTGATGTTGAACCAGGGATATGCTAGTCAGCTCAAACTGGCTTATAAGAGCCAACTGTTCAATTTTCATTGTGAATATTTACACTTTGAAAAACAGCACACCTAATAGAACTTGATTTATTGCTTTTATTATTTTTTTAGATTTAAGAAAACAATGGAGAAAATGTTCATGTAGATTAGACTTAAAAGTATGTTGGACTTAGGTATTTGTTTTCCCCTCCCAGAAATCTGGTTGTTAAATATTCATTGTCAACACACCTTGTTGAACCATCTAATAAAACCAAGGACTTTGGTGACAAAGACTCCCCCCCAACCCAATCTTTAATAGTGTGTCTGTAGCCCCTGTAGGAGCACTTACCAGGAAGTGTCTCCACAAGGGTTACTTCCCAGGATGATGAATGCAAACACAAACCTAGAAGCATTGCTATTCCCGAGGTTTTTATTTCAGGGAAATGTATCTGCCTGGCCTCCCTAATCCTTAGTGGCTGAAAACAGCAGTAGATTAAAAAAAAAAAAAGAGCAGGAGACCCTACACACTTTGTGTGTGTGTGTGTGTGTGTGTGTGTGTGCGTGTGTGTGTGTGTGTCCCTCAAATCACAAGTAATCTAAGCGGAAAATGAGCCATGGTAAACTTCATGGAAGAAAATGGGAAATGGCCCCCGTCACCAGGTCTTCCTTTTCTAAAAACTCTCCAGGCAGCCAAATGAAATATTTTACAGTTTCATCAGGTGTGGTAGAATCACTGCTGTTAGAGTTACAATTTTATGACCTGGTAAACAGATCTTTTGTTCACCCCAGTCTAAGGGTCAGTCATGCAGAAAAGTGATGATTGCATTCCTTTGAGGAACCAAAATTCCTCTGGAAGAAATGTATCCTGTCCCAAATGGGATCTGTTCTTATAAAATTTGACCCTTTGGTGGCTAGTCATTGGTGAGATTTAAGAGAGAAAAACTGCTAGGGCAATGAAGCGCTAACCATGCCCTTTAAATGGGCTAACAATTTGAAATATAAAGCCACTCCAACCTGAGTCTATTATGAGGGTTCTTAGAAATGTGGTACCTGTGGAGTAGGAAGTAATCAACTAGCCAAGTACAACAGACACATAGGATTTGTACTTGTTAATATCTATAGTAGGGAAGAAAAGGCAAACAATTCCTTACTTTGGGTCCCTTTACTACTTCTCTTGCCAAGCTTAATAATTTATTTGCTTAAAACAGGGGTTCTAAAACATTTTTGTGTCATAGATGTCTCTGGCAATTTGGTGAAGCCAGAAAAGTTCTGTGTGTATTGCTGCTATACATTATTGCTGCTATAATATTATATATTATAATTAAAGGAAAATTTACATTTCAGTTAACAATCAATGAGTCTAAAGTTGTAATTTTTCCCATCCAATTTGGAGTTCATAGATTCCCTAAAATCTATCCACAAATACCCTTAGTTTAAGATATTCTAATTTCACAGGAAATGGAATGGGGAGAATCCCTGTGAATCAGTGCACTCTAGGTAAGCACATGAAGAATATATTTAAAGCTAGAGAGAATTTGGAGGTCATTTAGTCTAATTCCAACAAATTTATAAATGAGGAACTGAGATGAAAAGAGATTAAGTAAAACTAATTCATAGCCAGCCTTCTTCTCCATTGTCCATAATATTTGAGAGCCTATTATGTGAAAGGCACTGGTATTCAATTCTGGAGTTACAAAAACCAACCTTTCCCTCAAGGAGTTTATATTCTATTAGATAGATGGAATGACATTTCCAAAATTATTTTATCTTTCCCAACAGTCACAACAGAGGGCCAGATTCAGTTGCCCTCATGTAGTAGGTCTTGAGTCAAATTTTTGTAATTATGATAAAGAAATTATTTTTACTTAAAATATTTATAATTAAGGAAGTTATTTTTGCTTAGAATATTTGTTTGTTCTTTGAGACTAGGTCTTCCTATCTCACTCAGGTTGGAAATGTTACTACACTGATAAGCATGGAAGTCTTACGCTCTATTTCTGACACCCCACCACACACACAAGCTGTCTGGTGGTCCCTATTTCAGGGGAAGGAAGAAAGGAAATAAATATAAATGAAGAACCTATTCTGCATCAAGTATTGTGCTAAACAATTCATAAATATTATCTTATTGAAAATTGGATGCTATTATTATCCCCATCTTCCGCAGTTGAAACCGAAGCAGATAGAGATTAAGTGACTTGCTCAGGGCAACAGTTAGTAAGTGGTTGAATTGACAGTTGAACTCAGGTCTTAAATACCTATAGGTGCAGCTCTCTATCTGGTGTACCATATAGATGCTTCCCAAATATAAAGTTCACTATATTGATGTTGGACTAATTTTGCAAACTCAAAACAGCTTCAGCACTGCTTAAGCCCCAAACCCTTCAACTCAAGCAATCCACCAGCCTTACATTACTAGTAGCTGAGATTATAGAGATGCCTTACCATACCTTGTAGTTTTACTTACAGTAACAATTATAATTCTCAATGGAAATATAAACAAAGCTGATTCAGGAGCTTGATAATTGTACTATTTAAGAAACTACCCCTCAATGATCCATTTAATAATTTTTTATTCCTTAATAGAGTGGCAGAATGATGTAGTAAAGTGTTATACTTGCCATCAGAAAGATCTTAGTTCAAGTCCTATATCTAATATTCACTAATGATATGACTATAGGCCAATCACTTAATTTCTTTGAATCTATAAAAATGCCCAAATGAGCCTATGATCCCTCTTTTTTTAATTCTCTCTCCAATGAGTAAGAGATGTATATGTCAAACCATCTAGAAAATGGGGTTAAGAAGAAGGGAAATAAGTTAAGAAAATAAGCATTTATATATTGCCTACTGTGTACTAGGCACGGGAGAAGGAAATGGCAAACCACTACAGCATCTTTGCCAAGAAAACCTTCTGAACAATATTGGTCTGCTGTGCTCCAGGAGTCATGAAGAGTAGAATATGATTGAACTAGGGAAGAACAATGTGCCAGGCACTGTGCTATGAGCTTTGATAAGTATTACCTCATTTGATAATGTTAATAATATCTATAGTACTCATCTCATTTGGCTTTTGTGATGAACAAATGAGGTATCCAAAGTACTTTGCAAACTTTAAAGCTTTGTACACAAAACTAAAATCGTAATGGTTCCCAAAGGAGCAAGAAGGAACAGAATAGGGATATGAAGTAGTCTGGGCATGGAAGTTTGTCTTCAACATCTCTAGCCCACACTGAACTTTTATTATCCTGCTGTCTGCATTACATGGCTTAGCTCTTAAACTAACATGAAACAATCATTGCCTTCTCCCCAAATAGATTGCATGCAGTTATCAGAGGACAGGACAGGGAATAGGTCAGAATTGCAGGCAGGCAAAATAAAGATTGAGGTACATGGAGATGAGAAATTCAGGGCAGACCAACAGCAGGCACCAAAAAGGCCTCAGAACCAACATAGCATTTTTGCAAAGTCAGGAAATCTAGGGCTGCTACCAATTATCATGACTTTGGGCAAACTATTCTTAAACCTTCTGATCTGGGTTTTTTTTTTCCATTTGTATGATAATAATAACTAGTGCTTTCAGAGATGCTAGGAAGATAGGAATAGTTTGACTCTAAGACTATGTTTCTTAATCTATTTGGGGGTACAGTAATGAATATCTATTAAAATCTCTATACACCTCAGAAGAATATGTGTGTATGTGTTTTAAATTCATAGTTGGGGAACATAACAAATTTCAGTTAAGCTTTCATAAAAATACATTTTCCCATACAAATTCATGAACCCCCTGAAATCTATCCATAGACCTCAGTTTAGAATTCATGCTCTTAGATCTCTTCCATTCCTTAATCAACAAACCTATAAACCTAAGATAAGATCGGTTTCCTCATCTGTAAACAATGAGCTGGAGAAGCAAATGGAAGACCACTCCATTTTTCTTGCCAATAAAAAAACCTCAAAAGTGATCATGAAGAGTTAGACATGCTCCCCAAATGACTTAAATGTCAAGAAAATCTCTAAAGTCCCTTTTAATTTAAATATTACTCCAAGGGTATCATAATGGAAATGTGAAACTGAGGTATGGTCGTATCAGGTGGGTCAGGCTGGTCAGTGCAGGAACCAATGACAAAGAATAAGTGATGCTATCTGGCTAGAAGGACACATAAGAATGGTTAGTGGGTGATCAAAATTTTGATTAAAATGGGAGGCATCATGGAGCCATGGAACACTCACTTGATTTGGAATTCAAAGACATGTTTCAGAGCTCCAAGCCTGCCCCATCACTACCTGTGTGACCTTGGACAAATCCCTGTTAAGATCTCGGTTTCTTCATTTGTAAAATAAGCAGGTTGGGCTAAGTGGATTCTAAGATCCCCAAGAGCTCTCAATCTTTGATCCTAAGAAATGCTTCTTATTGTTGCATGCAATTTTCATTTCCTCTTGTCTGCTGTTATTGACAATACTGCATTATCTTCCAAGCCTTCTCATTAGATCATTTAATTTACCACTATTGTAATTTATATTTGCAATTTTGCCAAGATCAATAAAGCAAACTGAGAAGATTTATAGTCCCAATTTCTGGGGAAAGGAGCAAAAATGAGCATGGTTTTGAATAAAGCTTTATTTAAGCACCCCTTTTAGGGATCAAACTAATCAGAGAAAATATTTATGTACCAAAATAGATCAGTAATTCCCAGGGTTCATGTGGGAAGGTTGCTACAAAGTGTGAAAATGGCTAATCCATTCAGTACAGCAGTATTCCCTCAAAACTCTTTAATGTGGAGTTTGATGTTAATCACCTAACTATTTTTAAACTTGTCTCAGTGCTGGAAGTAAGTAAAATAATTTCTGATAAAATATTGCACTCAAGCATATCAAAACATGACTAGCAAAGAGGGGAAGCTAATGATAGCAAGAGTGATTATAAAAGTGAAGCCAAAGACTCATAGGCAGGGTTGGGGAAATTAAAGTGTGTGAATATGGTGGAGGGGGTGGGCAAGGTATGGCTAAAGAGTTAGTATTTCCTCTGTGGTTCTACTATAAGCTCCTCTGTGTCCTCAGGGGCCAAAGAATTAGTCAGGTTCATTCTGTCATTCAATTTGGCTTTAATCTGTAGACATAAAATAATCCACATTAGCTGCCAAACACTCTGCTTTGTGTCTGCTTTATTCTTTGGGGAAGAAGTTGACTTGGGGTGACTGTATTACAGTTATTAGAGAAAATATTCAGACCCTTATTTAATGTTCAGAAGCACCATTCAAAATTGTGAACTATTCAAATGGGGTGATGGCATGTTCAATTGATCATCAATGAATCAATCCATATCAAAGATGTATCCTTGTACATCAAGAAGTTATAACATTTTAGAGAAATCCATGAAATAGTGAGGAGAAGAATGAGGGAAGAATATTAGTGAGAATCAGTGGTGGCCAAAACAGAAGCTAAATTTTAGTAGGAATATACCAAAGATTTCCTGGCCAGAAGGGGCAAATAGATGATGGGTTCTGGAAGCAAATCTGTTGAGGACCACATTGTATTAGTGACGAGGGCCATATACTATAGACACCTGCACGTGCTCTCTGTCTCTATCTATGTTGGTAATCAATGCCTCATATTCAAAAGCCACAAATATCCCAAATCATGACATTGCTGGATCTCCAGGACTATACTTGATTCATGTCTTACTGCATTTACTCATTCATTTTGTATTTTCTCCTTTGCTGTTGCCATCTTCAGGAATACAGCTAACCTCATATGTCCTTCCATTGACCATGGCACCCAGGCTTATTTGTATAAAGAAATGTACAGTAAGAGAAATCTTGTCAATACTATTGTCTACTAAATTTTATCATTTTCAGTCAGGAATCAGAGCTGGAATTAAGAGTAGAAAGGCAGGAGAAAGCAGCCTTATTCAGAGTAAGAAAATAAGGGATGAATTTTAGTATTTTTAAAAGTGCACATATGTTCAATATCATAATATAATATACTACTTTTGACTTTTATTATAAATGACATGTGTTACCTTGAACATATAAAGCTTCTACTGGAAAATGAAGCAGAAAGAAAAATTCATGATGGGTGGAAGGTAAAGATGGAGAATGCTGGTAAAATTTTCAGAATTTACCCATGCTGCACAAATACCTTGCAACAGGTCTAGCTAGAAGGAAATTTGGGAACATCTAGTCCAATCCCATCATTTATCATTTTATAGATGAGGAAACTGAGGTAGTGAGAAAGCAAATGACTGAGATGAGATTATCTAAGTAGTCATATATCTTCCTGAAGACCATTACCCAGGAAGCTGTAATAAAGAGCGATGGCTTCAGTATCAGAGATGCGAGTTGACATCCCAGTTCGGTTCTGCCACATAGTGATTACGTGACCCTTGGCCAGTCATTATATTTCTTTGGGCTTCAGATTTCTCCTCAGGAGAATCAAAGGATTGAATTAGGTGACTTTCAAAGTCCTTTGCATGTCTAAATTCATGACCTTGCCTGGAGAAGCTTCCAGTTAGTTTGATAACAGGGACTGAACTCATCCCAAAGGTAAGGAGCATATATTGTTCATAGCAGTGACTGACAAATGAACAGTGTGAATTAGCCTGGGCACTAGATTTCTTAGAAAGGATCTGTTCCATAAGGGTAGGCTTTATTTGTTAGTTCAGTCTAGCTCAGCTGGTCTGTTCATAGTCATCCATGCATATACTTAAAAAAAAATACATTTCTTGGCAACTCGAGATAAAATTCCTATTTGACCTTTTAATTCTGATTTTAATCCTTTATTATTTCTTTTTTAAAAAAAACTTTATTTTTTTTTGTTTAATTGTAACAATAAAGTTCTCAGGTATCTCCCTCTCTATTCTCCTTGCAATTCAGAAGGTATTATTTGGGCCCTTTATAATTTTAAAACCACATTTACAGGTCTTTCTGGTCAAGAGCCTGAAGAACTAATCTAGAGTTTAGAAATACAGTAGTAATGAGATACTTCAGTACTAAAAATTTGAGATTGATATCTCAATCACATCTCTTAGTAAAACTGTCTGAAAATATGAATATTCACTCTCTGTCTCCCACATGTGTTTTTCTCTTTACAAAAATACCTATAAATTGTATTGAATTTTGTCTGATTTGGGCTTTTTTCAATTCCATTTACATCCTTTAAAATCAGGCTCTGTTCATTAGTATTTATTAATATAGCTTGTTACAGAGACATTGCATGACATTCATTAGATAATCACTGCACAATATTGAAGTGATGTATCACTCTTGAAAGGTAGCATTTTGGGGAGAAGGCTTTCTAATTTCATTAGAGAGCTTTCAGTTACCGTTTACAATGAGATAACACCAAGGTTGCCAGGTTTTTAACAACATTACAAACCATTATTTCTTTCACTCTAAAATAGACTTATGCCTGGAAAAGTGGTTATAGATTTTCTTTAAAGGGGATGTTTTTAACTCAAAATTTCACTTTTTCAGCTGACTTTTTTCTTGCAATATCAGTAAATCATTTTAATTATTAGTTAATTATTGCCCTGGATTTGTAGTTTCCCAATTTCTGAGGAGTAAGATTGCATTAAAATTTTAACAATTGTCTCCCCCAAGATGATCTGAATTAGTTCCAACATAACCCTGCTTCTGAGGTTCCCCAAACAATGCAAAGAACACCGCTTCTGATACAAAAAGCCTTATGTCTCAGTACTGTCTTTTATTTTAGAAGCAGTGGATGATAGGAGGATAAAGAAATAAGAAAAGAAGGCAAAGAAAATATTTCCCAGAAATCTCCATAGGAACTGCAAATATCATTTGGCTTTGTCCAGAAGTTAATAACATATGAAGTGGTAGAGAAGGGAGGAAGGGTCCTGGCTATTGTAAAGGAAAAGACATTTATCCATCTGGCACTGCTCCTTAAAGATAAGGTTGGATGATATTCACTCATGGAGTGAGGAATAGTTATTACTGACATTAACCCACACAGAAATAACAAATGCCACCATTGGATGGGAAATGAAAGCTCTGGGAAACTGACAACAGCCCAATTCTGACATATAAAAGTGTGATTTGTGGGTCTGCCTTGATCTCTGTTGCACAGCAGCACTTTATTTTAAGGAATCAGAAAATCTAGTATGAATATACCCAGTTCTTAGCATTCTAGGTGGAGGGAATGAAGGAGGGGAGATAGAGGATGTGTTTACTATTTCCAGACAAGGGTTAGGAGAATGAAAGGGAATGAGGTGAACATTGGCAGAACCAGCCAGGTTTCAAGGTACTACTTTTGTGGAGGCTCTAAGTTAGCCTTCTTCATCATATTAGTCAGAAGTGGCAACTTTTTTTTCCTTCATCATTCTCTTACTATGTGTACTTGGTAGTTCAAGTCCAAAGGACTCAGTCTATACAAGGAAAAGAGAATTATTCCTTCTCTTCTGTCACATTGAACCTGGTCATTCCAATTTTTATGTTGGAAAATGTATTTCTTCCTCTCTTGTAAGAGCTATTAAGTTGACTTGTTCTCTGACCTTTGTTGTCACTTTTTTTTTGTCTCCCCAGTGAGAGCTTTCTAAGTATGAACATATGAAACTGTAAAGAGTTTATATTAGGCATATTCTTGCATTTATAATCATACAGCCCCTAAATCTTTGCCAAGAGAAAAAGATAATCAAATAGAGACAATGTATTGCAATGAGGTAAGCAATGGATATGGAATCAGATGACCATGTTTAAAATTTAATTCACATCAACTCTTCCTATGTTATCAACCATAGTTGCTTGAGCTATGGATCTCCCCTCTTTCATTTAATAGAACTGAGACCGTGAGCAAGTCCCAACCCTTCAGGACCTGTTTCCTTTTCTATATAATTAATGACTTGGACTAGAGAAGTAATCTCTATGATCCTGTGAATGCAAGTCTCTGAGGAAAATTAATATTGAATTGTATTACTTATTAGTAATATTTCTATGTGAAATTATTTTCCTCTTAGCCTCTCAAGGTCAGCCTGAAACTGCCTCCTTGGAAGCAAAGATTACTCAAAGTCCCTTAAGCTATCAAACTAAGTTAGGACCTTTTTCTTTTGATAAAACTTGAAAGAATTAATGGTAGGGCTGATGAACCATGTTGAACTTTGACCCGTTTGAAAGTATGATTGGCCAGACACATAAATGTTGAAAGAGTGTATTGGTTTTTACCTTAGTTAGGCAAAGAACTAAATAGAGAGGAGTTGAAGTTGCTAAGTCCACCTCCTCATTAGCTATTTACCAATCAGAGATGTCTTAGGATGTCCAAGGGAGATACTGAATAATAACTCCCAAAATGTCTCTGAAGACCTGTCTGAAGGACCTTCCTCCTCTTTGATCTTCAAGAAGACTACTGATCTATTGATTTACTGGCTAAATGCTAGCTTAATCAATTAAATAATATTCTTTTTTTTTTTAAACCCTTACCTTCTGTCTTGGAGTCAATACTGTGTATTGGCTCCAAGGCAGAAGAGTGGCAAGGGTAGGCAATGGGGGTCAAGTGACTTGCCCAGGGTCACACAGCTAGGAAGTGGCTGAGGCCGGATTTGAACCTAGGACCTCCGGTCTCTAGGCCTGGCTCTCAATCCACTGAGCTACCCAGCTGCCCCCAATTAAATAATATTCTTAATCAACAACCAGTTTCTCAAATATTTTCAATTGATTCATCTAGAAGAAAGGAGGGGTGCAACTCATTCTAATCAGAAAAGTTAAGCGCTTATTTGTGCTGAAAAGACATGACTTTGGGGACTGTCCAAAAGAGACAAGTGTTTTCACAGTGGGACAAATGTTATAGAGGTGATAGAGTTGAGATTCAAACCTAGTTTCTATGGCTCTTAAATCCTATTATCTTTCTACTAGACCTATCCTGAAATTATAGATGCATAATTTGTTCTGGGTACATACCTAAAAACTTTCCAACTTGGCAAAACCTATCAGTGTTTGTATTCCAGGGGCATAGCCTTAATCTCGTCATTTGTAATAATAATAATAACCACCCTCACCTGAAATGATTGCTGTGAAAATCAAATATTTTTTAAAGTATCTCTAGTATTTTTGAAAAAAAGTTATGTTTCAGTTGTGTGATAGAGACATGAGAGAGAAAGAGATTTTGCAGGACTTGTGGACCAAGATGCAAGAATGCAAAAGCCAGGGTTCCAACAGAATGTCCCCAGTTGTTGGCAGTTTGGGCTGATGGGGGGAGGGGCTTTTGGACTTTGTCTCTGACTGGGAGACACACACTCTCTCCCTGGAGGTTTGAGGCTGGCTGAAAGACTTTTTTGAAGATGATTTGAGTTTTTTTGTTTTCTCTGACTCTGAGCAGTTGAAGTTGACACTGAGAAGAGAAACTTGGCTTTTGGGACTTGGTCTCTGTCTCTCAGGCTCTGAGCAGTGGAAGCTGATCAGGGCAGAAGCTTTTGAGTTGGTGGTCTATAAGAGAGTTGAGCTGACCAAGAGAAAAGGAGAGACTTTGAACTTTGTTTCTTTCTGGGGTTAAGCTGAGAGGTCTGGCTGACTTGTGAAGAAGAAGAAAGAAGATTTTGAACTGTTATTGTCCTCCATCTTTCTAACTGTCTAAAAGTCACACTTGTGACTCCCCAAACACTCAATTTTATCTCATTTAGATTAGGGAAATTCCTCATCCCTCTTACCTCAGTTTCCCATCTTGTTATCCCAATAAACCCCCTGAATGAGAAAGCAACTGGAGTGTCTTTATAGTTCACTCAGGAGGGAGGGAAAAAACAAAAGCTTCAAGAAGATTTGGGAGGTGGGGGAGGCAAAAGGGAGAGGTTAAGGGAGGGAGTGAGGGAGGAAGGAGGTTAGGAAGTAGATTGATCCATCAGCAATCAGTAGGGATAAATAGGCAGAAACCCCAGAGCAATTCCCAGAGCAGTGTCCCCTGTGTGCCAGCATCTGTGTGACAGCATCCCCCAGCATTTCTCTGGCATCCCTCCATTACAAATAAGCAAGTTCAGGTTCCCTCAGCAGTTCTCTCTAGTCACAGCAAGCCAGAGAACACAGTCATTGCTGCAAAAAAAGGTTCCCATCAGTTTACCTTTACCATTTCAAGCAGTAACAGTTTCCATTCAGTTTATATTTTATTTCAGTTGTTACCAACACCAGTTTTTCTTTTGTTGCATTTGAATATCATTCCTACTGTCAACATGGAATCTAGAAACCCCAAACTTGTAGCCTAGTGTGATCTGATGAACCCCAAGTTTTAGGACTAGCTTGTAAGTTGGAGACTCCAAAGCTTGTACTAGTTCCCTGTTCCTGTGAGAATCCACCCCAAGGGAATCTCAGGCTAGCAGTTTCAGATTGAGTAATGGACCCCAAGGTAAATGACAATTCCCTTCTGGTGGGGCCAAGCCCCCAGGTGACTCTCTAGTGCAGTAGGCAGTATGTCAGTCTCCTAAGCAGAAGGTCCTGAGTTGGTTCCTTGAAAGGAAAGTGTGATGCAGTGGGAGAGGCTTCCGGAGACAAGGAGTCCATGCCATGAGTCCAAAGTTTTTTGCCTCTAAAGAGTGCTTGCCTGGCCTCCAGCTTCACTTTTCTAATTAGAATTCATCATGTATACTAGGAGTGCCTTATCATAGGGGATGGTGGCTTGAATTGGACTGGTGACTGCTTCTGTATTCCTAGTGCAACAACATATCATTCAGTGAAGAGAGATAGTTTGCCAACTAATTCTGCTTCCCATCATCTGGTCCCAAGGGACTTAATCTCATCTTTAATCAACACCAAAAAAAAATAATCTTGTTATTAGTACTACAGAAAAATACCACACCACATGGCATGAGATCTTGTACAGTAATAGGGAAATGTTTGCAGAGCATAACACTCTGGATTTTCATGTGGCTCTTGTTGATACGCAAATTGCAGCTGATCTCTCTGCTTTTTGGCTTTAGTATTTCCAGGTGGCAGACAGCTCTGAGGGTTGCTGATGGATTATCTCCCAGTACTATTGCACAGGTTATAAGAGCTGACTCTTGAATGATTTTTTTTCTCCTCCCTCTACCTTTTGGTAAACAAAACAGAATGCCAAGGGGGGGAAAAAAGATCATTTTTCAACAAAACAAAAAAGCAGGAACATTTGCTTCTTCCCTCTGTTCCTTCCCAATGTCATTATTTATCACACCTAGAACAAAGGAGGCTGGCTGGCATCTTGCAATGGCTTGACAATGGCCACAGGGCAACAATTAGACAAACTTGTGAAAAGTAGATTTATTTTCATTACAATAGCTTCCTGCTCATTAAAAATCCTGAGCTTTTAGATGCCCATTTTGGATTCATTCAAGCTTCCCTGGAATAAGTTTAGTCTCTATTAGTAGACAGTGATGAAATAGAACAGATTTCTAGTGAGGATGGACAATATCTAGTCTTGGGGAAATGAATGGTGGAGTGAGAATACATAATGGATTGTTTATTCCAAATAGGAAAAACTAAAATCTACCAGTACAAGTAGTGTTTAATTTTATGGTTCCCTAGCCAGTGCTTCTTAATTAGATTCCTTTTGTTATGACTGTGGGGAATAGGACACTGTCCATTAGAGGAACCACAGGGCAACAATGAAGTCAATTTGAATTATAGATGATTTCTTAAAATTGCTTCTCCCCCACACACATACACCTTATATTAGCTTATATGCAGCCTCCTTCCATTGTATCCACAAGTCAGATATTCAAGTTTCTAACTCATTTCCAGGTTGTTTCTGTGTGAAGTAGAATGTTTAAATCTGTCTCTGTCTCTGTCTCTGTCTCTGTCTCTGTCTCTGTCTCTCTGTCTCTCTCTCTTTGTCTCTCTCTGTCTCTTGCTCTCTGTCTGTCTGTCTCTCTCTCTCTCTCTTTGTACTTCAATGCAGATTCCACCCCCCCCCAAACTTCCTGGCCCTCATTAGTGCTGCTATTAGCCCAAGGTCCCAGCTGACATGGGCACTGTACCCCAGAAATGTAGGCCAACTATTATCAGGGAAACTCCCTTGCCTTTGCATCCTTGTGATTCTTAACCTAGAAACACCCAATGACCCCACCTGGGGTCCTGAGATGTTTACCCTCTTTTGTCCTCTAGATTTAAAATGGACAAAGAAATGAATCTTTATGCCTCCAGGCAGACCCCAGTCAGATGACCACCTCACCCCACCAAATGCCTGAGGGACTAACACTCTCCAAGTCACACCCACACCAGGACATAGTATCTAAAGAGTATATAAACTCCAGAACTGATGTCATCTAGGGGACAGCCTCTCCATCCATGCCGTCCCCATGGAGGAACACCCTTTCCTTTCAGGCTGTCCTCCCAAGGAACTGCTCCCCATCTTGCTGTCCCACCTTGCTATCCTCCTGGCCACTCTCAACATTACTTTCTAAATTAATAAATTTCTCTTTTTGTTTTTAAGCTAAGTTTTGGAGTCTTGCATTCTTGCAAAAGGTATCCTTCCTGAACCCCAAGGGTATCCTTCCTGCCCATAACACCAGCTATGGATGGGTTACCACCACTGTAGAGTTCAGTCATTTGCTATATTTCTGGCTTTGGCATTTGTCAGTCCTGTTCATACTTGGTCCCAGGACTAATATATAGGCAAACCTGAGACTCCAAGGGTCTGGCAAAAGATATTTTTACTTCTCCCCCAAACAAGCTTCCCATCTTTGTGCTTGCTAATGCCCATTCCTCCAACACTAGTTTCATTCCTTTAACTTTAACCATTAACTCTGAAAATACTTATCTCCCTTTAGGAGCCACCACTAGCACAACAACAGTTAGGCTTTTCTCTGAGGATTTTACTACCTTCCTTCAGCTGCCTTTCTCCCTTGCTCCTCTCCTGTTGTATCATCCTTCTTGCTGGTGGGTTCTTCCTGAAACTCACATTGTGAAAAAAGATCCAGACCAACTCTTCTTTATTTTCCACACTTCACTGCCATGCCCCATGGTGTCTATCTTTCTCTTCAGCCTTCCACCACTTCCTTTTAGCTTCCTTTTGTATGTAATCTTTCCCCAGGGGACTATAAACTCCTTGCAGGAGCAGATTATCTCTTTATTTTTACTTATATTTGTATACACATTGCTTAGTGTTGACTTGAAAAACACAGAACTATTAAAATCAGAAAAACCACACTTTAATTAAGGAAAGGGGTTCAGTGCTTTCCTCAAGGCCTCCACACTGAGTCCCAAGATCCTGGTTGTCCTGGTCACTGACCCTTGGGAGAGCCAGCTGTGCTAGACTGAGGAACAAAAGAATTTTGGGGATCTTTATACACTTTGGGGCGTCCAAGGGCAGGGAAAGATGATTGACATCACTATAGCTACAAGGAAATGGGAGTGTTCCAACTACACTGACAGGATACAATCAAGCTTGGTAAAGAAATCATAGCTAGAGGCTAGGGTGTAAGCCTTACCCCTTATTAAGAGAAGTGGCTACTTAGAATGGACATTAAAAGGATGGTCCCTGCCCAGGGATAGTTCTCCTTGGGAAAGGGTCTCTCTTACAAAGGGGGAGATTACTTAAGACAAAAAGAGTACTTAGCATTTGATTGGCCCCACCTGACAGGGATTGTCTTTTACCTTGGGTCCATTACTCAGTCTGAAACTGCTAGCCTGAGATTCTTTTCAGGATGGATTCTCACAGGAACTGGGGAACAAGTACAAACTTTGGAGTCTCCAACTTACAAGCTAGTCCTAAAACTTGGGATTCATCAGATCTTACTAGGCTAAAAGTGGGGGGTTTCTAGATTCCATGTCGACATCAGCATGTTGCTTGGCACATAAATGAATCCTTTGTAAATGTTTATCTGTTCTTGAGAGTAGGTTTTAACAAAGAGAAAAGGCCATGTAGTCTTTGGGATGCTAAGCTAGGAGGAAGGCCATGAAGAAGAAGGGAACATCACAGAGTGACTAGAAGGTTATACTTAGAGAGATCAAGGAAATGTGAACTATCCAACATAAAAAGGATCAAGGGTTTTGTTGACTGCAACAAGGTGAAACCTGTCATTTCTAGTTTTTTGTCTTTTTGCATGTCAATTAGAAAGTTCCCTATGTATGTTCCCTCTCTGTTTGTTCTCTGGTCACACATTTTGATTTCATGTATTCCCTTCCTCTTAGAAGGAACTCTTGTCTTTGTGTGTGTGTGTGTCACTTTGTTATGCTATATGATTTCCAAGTATTAGAATTCTCAAGTTCATGAGTTTCCTCATCTATAAAATGGATTGGATTTTGTGATCTTGAATATCTTTTTGGTTACTAAATCTCTGATCTCATGGCTGGCTCTGGAGGGGAAAAACATGTGAAGAAGTCAGAACTATGTCTTTTTTAACCTCTCCATATCACATATCTCCCTGCCAGCCATTCCCTTTAAATGGGTGCATAGAAAAGCTACCTTCACATGAAAAAGATAAGACCATGGTACTGAGGCTTGAAAGCAATACAAGTAATCACTTAGCCCATCTCTTTCACTTTTAAAGGAGGGAAACTAAGACCAAGGCGAGTTCTCTATCTACTCTACCACATATATTTCCCTGAAAGTCAGTTAAATTGGAAGATGCATTTTTCCTAGTTTCCTGGCTCCCAAACCATAGATCATACATAGATGTGTCAATCACTATGAATGCATTTGTGAAAATAACTGGTTTACTCTTATGTATAATAATACTGGGAGCATTCCTCTGTATTTCTGTTTGCAAGGTCTTCTTGTTCCTCAAAAAGAGCCTTGCCTGTGACATTCCCCAGAACGCCTGCTCATTCCCTCTATACTCCCGTCTCCAAACTGAAAATATCCTGGACAATCTAGGTCACTGTTCCCCTGACATAAAGGCAGCAAAAGAAGCAAGAGGAAGAGACATGGTGGTGTCAGCTTTCCCTCTGCATACCAAGGGTGCTTATCTTACTTAGCAACAGACCAGAAATCCTAGTTGTGCTCCAGATAGGAAATTCTTTCTGGAGACAAGGAGCAGCAGGTACAGGGAGTACTTCTAGCAAGAAGAATGCCAACTCTAAGTGCATGTCCAATCTAATATTCTCAAGGGCAGAACACTGGAGCTTTCTCTTTCTCTTCCAAGTCTAGACCTGGTCCTTGAAAAGAGAACAAACATTTCTTCCATCTGGGTAATCAATCAATCCAGAGGAGTCTAAATCATATGAAAGTTTGGGTTGGACTTTTGTGACATCGTGTTCTCAGGAAGTAGAAACTGGATGAAAATCCCAATAACTAATCATTCCTTTGAGATCTTTTGTGCCAAACACATGGAATGAAAAATGGTTTTTAGTGCCTGCTTGAGAGATGAGAACTGCCAGTTCCCCTGAAGCCATTGTGTAGAGAGCTATCCCAAACATAGTTGGAATGGTGAAGGGAGAAACATTGGAGCTTCTATTGGAATAAATTGAGGAAGAATAGTGCTTTAAAATTTTACTGTTAACTCATTTGTCCTCATTCTGATAGCCTGAACAAAGGACCTTTAACAGGGATACCAAAAGGATTCAAGACAAGAAGAATTTATATGTTTTTTTGTGGAATCCATACCTTCTCCTGGTTCCATTAGATCCATTAGTCAAGGAAATTATCCTACTCAATGGACACATGCCTCCACATGCCTGCCACATCTGAAAATCTCATTGAGAGGTTTTCAAGTTAATTTTCACTGTCCCTCCTCGTGCTCCTCCTCCAATGCCCCCATTCCTCAGAATATTGCCCATCTGCAAAAACTCAAACCAAATATACATGAAATCTTCCTGGCTGGCCTCCTTTCCTAGGCGAAAGTCCTCTTTCTTTTCTTGAATGCCTTCTACAGAACCTACTGTTTCTAACATTCATTCAGCAATTGTTATCTTTCCTTTTTTTTCTGTTTCAATATATCTCCTATGTCCCCAGTCTACACAAAACTCCTCAAGGGCAAAACCCTTGACCTGAGCTTCTTTCTAAACACCTGAACCCCTAACACATGATCTCAAACATAGATTATCTCTAATAAAAGTCCTGTCCGATTGCTGAAAATGATAAAAGGGCAAAATGACCAATGCTGGAGGGGTTTGGGAGAATGGGGACAAGAATACACTGTTTGGAGAACAATGTGGAATTATATTGAAAGAGTAATAAAATTGTGTATATCTTTTGACCCCAAATCAGTGGGAAAAAGACAAGAACTTATATACTTTAAAATAATTATAGCAGCTCTCTTTGTGGTGGCAAATAACTAGAAAAAGGATGCCTATAAATTAGTTATGATATTGGATTGTGATGGAATACTACTCTCTATAAGAAATGACAAGCAGGTTAATTTTGGAAAAAACAAGAGAAGACCTACATGAAATTATGAAGAATGAAATGAGAAGAACCAAGAGAACATTAACATAGTAACAGAAATAATGTTTGAAGAATATATGCATGTTCCTCCAGAAAAAGAACTGATAGAGATAAGTAAGACAATTTTATATATACATATATCTGTTTTGTCAAATGATGCCTTCTCTAATGGGAGGAAGGAGGGAGGCAGTCAACTGAATATTTTACTATAACAAATAAATACATACATGTTTGTAGGTGATGATAATCATAATTCCTAGTTTTTCAAAGCTTGAAGTTTTTCAAAGCACAAATATTTTCTCATTTGATCCTTACAACAACCTTGGGAGGTAAGTGCTATTATAATCCCTATTTTACAGTTGAGGAAACTGAGGCAGAGATTAAAGTCACTTTCCCAGGGTCATAGGAGTAGTATGTATTTGAGGCAGGATTTGAGCTCAGGTCTTCCCGACTCCAGGCTTCTGTCTAACTATCATTCCATGATGTCACTGGACCTATTCAAAAATGAAAGATATGATGGATACCTGTATTGTGTCAATCAAAGATATCCTCTCAAGAATGTTCTTGGGAGCAACTAAGTGTTTCAGTGAATTGAGAACCAGGCCAAGAGATAAGAAGTCCTGGGTTCTAATTTGCCTTCAGATGCTGCCTAGCTGTGTGATCTCAGGCAAGTCACTCAACCCCCATTTCCTAGCCCTTACTGCTCTTCTGCCTTGGAACCAATATACAGTTTTGATTCTAAGATGGGAGATGAAGTGTTTTGTTTTGTTTTTGAAGAATTTTCTCAAATTGTCTCCTAATTGACTTGCTAACCAGAGCCAGAGATATTATTGTATATTATAGCACCTGTCTTTTAGGATTGTGATGAAGATAAAATTAGGTAGTCTTTATAAAGCTTTTTGTAAATCTTAAACTACTAGATAATTGCTGTTACTTTTAATCCTGGACTAGGAGAAGCCTAGGGGGAAGAATCTCTACCTTGTTCAACCTCTATTCCTCCCAAGCAGTCAGCCGGTGGTTTCTTACTGATGTTGAAACAGCTGTCAAAGCTACTTGCTATGTGAAGCCCATTCTATGGTGAGACAAGGGCTGGTTTTTAATCCCAGTGTAGTGTGGCTTTCAGGCAGGTGTCACATTTGCCCCTGCTAGTGTGACAAGAATGGAGGCTGGAAAGGGAGAAAGTCTGTATCTGATGAGTTTTGTATCCAAGTGAACAACTAAAACTCCTTCTCCCCACCCCCTGAGCAGGAAGAGCTGAATGCTGCAAATACCTCAGCTAGGCTGTTTTTTGCTTCACTGAACAGGTGATGCATGGGGCCAAAAGTCTTCTGAAGTTCACTGGCAGCACTATAATTAGCTCGCCTGCTCAGAGCAGCTTCCTGATTTTCTTCATTTTGTCCTACTCAGCATAGATATCTCTTCAGAGCAAGAGCCCTCCCAGCCACATGGGTGGCATACCATATCCTTATTACTTGAGGGTTAGACTGTATATTGTTATTAAAGCTTCCTCAGAGGGGAGAGAGAAGCTTTAAGGTAGGAAGATAGAGAAAGGATAGAAGTTTTAGATACCACGAGGGGGATGACAGAGTTGAAGTAGAGATATGAGGTGGCAGGAATGAGTCTTTATTAATTATCAATAAGCCACAGCCAAGCTCTGATCAATGGACCCTTCCAAAGGCTTTTACCAGTCCAGAGATCCAGATTCAATACCACACAGGTCGGAGAGATGATAGAGAAAGATTAGAGATGGAGCCTGGCCAGGCTCCAGCAAGGACAGGCATCAGTGTGAGCTGGAAGGGAGGAAGAGTAGAAGAGAGAAAGGCAGAGCTGGCTGGGCCCTATTTAATCTCTTTGATATGCAAATATACACAGTACACAGGGATGATCATCATTGGTTAATGGCAAGGTATAGGTGTGGTTTCTCTTAACCAGGTGAGCACAAAGAAACCTGTGTTCCTGCCTAACCTGGGGGGAAGCTGGAGTCAAGGGTCAGAGGCTTTCCCAGCCACGTGCAATACTGAGCATGCTCAAGACTGAGCATGCTCTCTTCTAAGGCAATCTGTACACACCAACTGTTCCCCTTGCCCATAGGTAGGGGTGGACTGCTACAGTTATTATAAGTTATCATTATATAATCAAATGCTAGTACCACTACATTATATATATATATATATACACATGTATATACGCTGTATGTCATTGTTGTATCTGACCCTTCATGCCCCCTTTTGGAGTTTTCTTGGCAAAGATACTGGAGAGGTTTGTCATTTCCTTTTCCAATTCATTTTACAGATGAGGAAACTGAGGTAACCAGGGTTAAATGACTTGCCCAGGGTCACACAGCTAGTAATATCTGAGGCTGGATTTGAATTCAGGAAGAAAAGTAAGTACTCTTGATTCCAGACTCAGTATTCCATTCATTATGCCATCTAGTTGTCTTTATGTCTATATAGTGTTCAATCATTTCAGTCATGTCCAACTCTTCATGATCCATTTGGAGTTTTCTTGGCAAAGATACTAGAGTGGTTTTGCCATATCCTTCTCCAGCTTAATTTCCAGATAAAGAAACTGAAACAAATAGGGTTAAATGACTTGCCCAGGGTCATATAGAGATTAAGTGTCTGACAGCAAATTTAGACTCATAAAGATGAGTCTTTCTGACTCCAAGTCTGTCATTCTAACCAATATACCACCTAGTTGTCTATTATTTAAATATATGTACCATTGAGTATATATATTCCACATTATACTTACCACATTAATACTTTGATATATACATCCAGTGATTTCATTACAATGAGGATCTCCCATTAAGAAAATGCCCTCTGTTGTTGTGGACTGGAAATGTGTTATACAATTTAGAGAGTTCCCTGGCTCGTTGAGAGGTCAATGGACTTCCTGGGTGACAGAACCATTAAGTGTCATAGACAAGTCTTGTATATAACTATGTATCAGACTATGAGTCTGGTTGTCTATTCACTAGAATACATAATATTACTATTATATAATATTAATAATTAATATTTCTACAGAACTTTTAGATTTGTAAAGTACTTTCATAATAAAATGCCTGTAAGGCATGTAGCACAAGTGTTATACTATTTTCTCTACTACCATCTTTTTTTCTTCTTTCTTATAAGTGACAAAAATAGCTCAGAGATATTTTGACTAAAACTCCATAGTTAGTATTGGAGATGGGATAAAATTCTAGTTCTACAGACTCTTGTGTTCTATGTGATCTCCATTTTAACAGTCTGAAATGCATCCTTGAAAGGTTCCATGAGAGACAATAAGAGGGGAAAAAGAAAGAAATACAGAGGGAATGAGAGAGAGGGTAGGGAAAGCAGGGAAAGGGAAAGAGGAGAAGAAAAGAGAAGAGAGAAGAGGAAGAGGGAGAGGGAAGAAGAGGAAGAGGGAGAAGGAGAATTGGCAAATATCATTCTGGAGTATTTCATCACAGTTTATGGGACTAAGAAGCTCATTATATGTCATTCTTCTTACAAGTTATAGAAAAAAACAAAGATCCCTTGTCCCTCTAGAGAATGGAACTATTTTCTTCTTTTTTTTCTTTCTTTTTACTTACTGGGGGTAGGGTATTATAAAAATTTATGAAATAGAGATAGGGTGACTTAATTATCTAAATGTATCTGAAGGGCTACAAAATTGCAAAAAGAATTTTACTCATTTGGATTTGGATGGACCCAGAGATCAGAGCCAAGAGCATAAATGTAAGTTTAAGAAAGAAAGAGTTCAGCCCAGTGGGACCTTTAGGTGTTAGGAAGAAGAAGAGGAGGAGTAGGAAGGTTCTCTGAACTTCAGATCTCATGTGAACATTCCTTGCTGAGCTAACTGCATGTAACCTTATTTATTTGTCTTTGAAGGGAGAAAACTTGATTCAATCCCATTATGAGCTGAACTTTTTAGGTTCAAGGAATTAAACATCTCAAAATGAATGAAGGAAAAAATATAGCTCAGTAATAAATGTGAAGATTAAGGAACAGAAGAGGGAAAAAGAAACCATTAAATTCACTGTCAAGGTTTTTAACAGATAAACAAGCCATTTAACATTTTTTCCATGACATTTTCAAAGTGAGTATACTATCAAGTTATGTCTTCTTTTCAGTTTGGAAGCAAGCCCTATGCCACAAACTAGTATATAAACTGATCCTCATAGAATCTTGGATACTTTATGTATATATTTGTGAATGTATATAAATGTATTCCTTTAAGGAAGAAATAAAAAAAAATTATGATGATGGTCATAGGCATTTTTATACTTTTTTATAGAAGTCTAAGTGTTTTACATTTTACATCAAGACTGGTGGCTCAATGGATAAAACACTGGGTTTGGAATCAGAGTTCAAATACAGCCTTAGATTTTAGATAGAAATTAGCTCTGTGATGATGAGCAAGAAACTTAATCTCTATTTGCCACAGTTTCTACAACTGTAAAATGGGAATAATAACACCACTTACCTTCCAGGGTTGTTGTATTATAGAAATGCTTATTCTTTACTACATATAATCATCTTGCTTTTATTCTGGCCTGTGCCTATCACACTGAGATCCTGGACTCTGATAGGTGAACTTTTACCTCATCTTGTGAGCAAACAGGCTTCCCAGCTGATTTTTTTTCCATCACTACACAGTGCCACTGTGTCATCCCTCTCATCTTTCTAGCTACACTTTATGTGTTGTTTTACCTCATTAAAATGGAAGCTCTTTGAGGGTAGCAGCTCTCTCAGTCACTTGTATTTATATCCCCAGCATATAGTACCAGTGCCACATAGTAATTATTTAGTATTCTATCCAGATATCTATAAACATATATCTAATGACATCCTTACCACACTCCAAAGAGGTAGGTGCCATTGCTATCTTTATTGTAACTAAGTGATTTGCTCAATATTACAGTCAGTAAGTGCATGAGATGGGATTAGAACCTCTTCCCAACCTCAAGCCTAGAACTCTAGCCAAACTGCCACAGTTACTTTTCTATATATGGCAATAAAAGTATCCATTTCTAATATGGTAATATTAAGATCTATGTCTTTTATTATGTCACTTTTTTTTTTAACATGAGAATCTCAGCATCTCTTTTGCTTGGTTGTGAACCAGACAGGTTTGAACTATTTCACAAAAGTACCAAAATGCCAAATGAAGTATCCCATCAGATAGCTTCTTGCTTGCTACCTATCATCATTGGTACACTCTGAATATTTAGGACCTTTCCATTACTGTTTATCTTCTTTCTTGCCTCTTAAAACCCTAAAACAAATTCAAAGCTATTTTTCTTTTACAAATACATGTAATAATACTTTTCAACATGTTTTCAAAAATTATAAGATCCAACTTTGGCTAAGATGGCTGAAGAGTAGAAGGAAGAGACTTTTCCTCACAATCAACCAATATAAAGGGTCTCAAAAGGATTAAATTCAAAATCAGAAGAGTGAAGGAGCTCAGCTACAGGGAGCATCCTTGAAGGTAGACAGTTCAGAGGCATTTCCACACTATAAGGAGGTACATCTACCAAAATGTGATCTGATTTCCCCTCCCCCCACCACCTACCTCATCAGCGTCAGAGCCAGGTCAGAGCAATCTCTAAATTCTCAGGGGCTGACTGAGGGTACCAAATATTTATTCCTGAGGGCAGTGCAAGGCCTTGGCAGCAGGACTTGGGACCCAAGGTTGAGGAGTGCATAGCCTGGGCACAGACATAGGGAAGAGATGGGCTGCCCACAACAGACACTGCAGAGACTAGAAAAATAGCCTCAGGGAAAAAAACTGCTTGCTCCCTGCCCTCCTCACTCAGCCTTCTGGCTGGTAAGGAAAGAGAAAACTAACACAGCAATGGCCACAAACACCCAAGAACTACAATCCACAAGTACCCTCCACCCCCCAAAAAAGATACAACAGAAAAAGCCTCTGCATCTGGAGAACTTCTATGTAGAAAAAGAGCAGAGTACAGAAGTGACAGCAAAGAGTGACAAACAAGAAAATACATCCAAACATTCAAAAAAAAAAACAATGGAAACTGTTCACAAGTTCTCAAGGAACTCAAAAAGATGTTCAACTACCAAGTAAGAAAGATAGAAGAAAAATGGGAAGAAAGTGGGAAATAGAAATGAAGGTAACTCAAAAAGAAAACAGCAGTTTAAAAGACAGAATCTCCCACTTGGAAAAAGAAACACATAAATCACATTAAGTAATAAGCCAATTGGAGACTAGAATTGACCTGCTAGAAGCCATGAAAAGGAGAATAGACCAAACTAAAAAAGAAAATCAAAAGATCATAGCTGAAAACCAGTCTCTAAAGACTAGAATTGGCCAAGGAGAAGCTAATGATCTCAAAAGACATCAAGAATTAATAAAGCAAAATCAAAAGAATGACAAAATAGAAGGAAACATGAAATATCTCATTGATAGAACAACTGACCTAGAGAACAGATGTAGGAGAGACAACTTGAGAATCATTGGTCTACCTGAAAACCTGGAAAAAAAATGAAGCCTTGACATCATATTACAAGAAATCATCCATTTTCTTGAACAAGAGGTCAAAATAGACATTGAAAGAGTCCATAGATCACCCTTTACATTAAATCCTCAAAAGACCACCCCCCAGAATGTAAATGCCAAATTCAAGAGCTTCCAAGTCAAGAAGAAAATATTGAAAGAAGCCAGAAAGAGACAATTCAGATATCAAGGAGCCCCAGTCAGGATTACACAGAATCTGGCAGCCTCCAAACTAAAGGACTGCAAAGCTTGGGATATGATATTCAGAAAGGCAAGAAAATTGGATCTACAACCCAAGAATCACCTACTCATCAAAACTCAGTATATACTTCCAGGGGAAAGTATAGGCATTTAAGAAAACAGAGGATTTCTAAGTATTCCTAAAGAAAAGACCAGAACTAAATGGAAAATTTGATGTCCAAATACAAAATTCAAGGTGTTAAGATAGGATTTTAGGATGGTACATAGAGAAAACACATAAGGGATAACATTTAAATAATATTTTATTGGAGGTTGAGAAAAGGGTTTGGGGGAGGAGAATGAGGGAGAAGGAGACCTTATTTTTTAAAACCCTTAATATTGTAGCTAATAATTAACAAACCTATTTGACTACAATACTATTATAAAGACCAGTTCACCAAAGACCCAGGAATCTTACATAAAAAAGTCCTGATAGGAGATTCTTGAGGTTCAAAGTATGGCTGAGGTCTTCCTCTATATTCTCTTTAGTCCAGCTAAAGGAAATGGGAAGACTTCTGCATTCTCTTGATAGTAGATCTTCCTGTCCAAAGTCCAGTTGAGTCCAGGAGAGAGAGATAAGGTTTGCCTGTTAACTCCAACATCAGCTGGGGTTAACTAACTCCCTCTCTGTGTAACAGCTTCAGAACCTTCACCCTGTCAGCTCAGAAAAATTCTCTGGGGTTCTGTGTCTCATGGCCACATGGACATACCTGTCATTCTTATTCCCTTGCATTAATTCCCATTGCAACAAAGAGAAACTTGAAAAGGTAAACAAGAAAGAAGGAAAACAAGTTTTTAGGACTTCAGAAAGATCTTTCAACTTTTTCAAGTTGTTCTTTGCATGAAAGTTACTTCATGCTCTCTCCCTGGTGGTTCTTTCACTCTGGTATTCATTTTTAGGCATTATTTTAAGGTTTTTTGGAAAGGTTCATAGTGGTTTGAGCTTTCCCTGGTTCTACTCCACCCTTTGTCCCAGACCCACTAGAAATCACTTTGACTCTTAAAGCACTCCTAAGTCAGTTTTATTAATTTTAATAGTCACCTTTCATGTCTATCTCAGCTTAGACATTGAAGATGACTATAAGTATAAGGTATTTAAAATCAAGTAATTTCCTATATAAAGGATAGATAGAGAACTCACCTTTGGTTATAGTTCTGCTCTTCAAACCCTCCTTTGATATGTATAAATGTATTTGTACCAAATCTATTCATTTGGGGGTGAGGGGGGTGCAGCTACATGACTCAGTGGATTGAGAGCCAGGCCCAGAGAGGGGAGGTCCTGGGTTAAAATCTGACCTCAGACTCTTCCTAGCTGGGTGACCCTGGGCAATTCCTTACTGCTCTTCTGTCTTGGAACCAATACATAGTATTGATTTTAAGATGGAAGGTAAAGGTTTAAAAAAATACTTAGAAAATTGATTTCAGAGTCAACTTAAAGACCTATCTCTGAAAGACTAGGTTAAGTCACCCTACCTAGACCTCTCAGAGCTAAAGGCAGTTCTTCTAAAACTATTAATTGAGGAAAGGTGGATGATCTATATTCCTGTTAGGAGATAAACTCTTTTAGGGTAGGAATTATTTCATTCTTTGTAATTTTTATGCATAGCATCTGGAAATAGTAAGTACTTAATAAATACTCATTGATTAATAGAAGATTTCTTCATCACAATTCTCTTTGCCAATGATTCAGAGTATGGGTCTAAGACCCTTTTTAGGCAATCTGTAAAGTCATAAAATTGAATAATATGAAGACATTTTAATTTCTAATACTTTAAATGTCAATAGATATATCTTGCCTCAGCAAAACTTTTTTGCTGGATTATCAATAATTTTTAAAAGTATTAGGGGGTCCTGAGACCAAAAAGTTTGAAAACTGCTGCTCTGTGTCAATAAAATTACAAGTCTGGACTATCAAATGTTTTGAAGCTATCTCTGATTCCCTACACTTAATACTTCTCTATGTGAATAAATTTGTAACTGCTGACTGATTGCAAAAAAAGAAAAAATAAATGAAAAGGAAAAAAAAGCCTTTAACATAGCATGATACTAAATGATGTTTTAATTCATTATCCTCCTTTGAGAGAATACTGGCATATTTGGTACAGAGACTCTGACTTAAATGTTTCTTACTTATAGGCATCCATACATATGTGAAGTCCCACTAGGCATTATTATTTGTTAATATATGAAGAGATCTATATTCATAGAATAATCCAACATTGCCTTTTCCCCTCTTTAGAAAAAATGGGAGAAAGTTGGAAAAAGATTTAACTACTGTTCTTAACTTTGTCCCCAATTTCAATGGCATTCCCCTCCAAAAATAAGGAAAAGGTTCCTTTCAAATGTTAAAAAAAAAAGGCACTTCTCAGCTTGAATTAAAGCATACTCGTTCTACCATCAGTAGATGAGGTCTTTCCGACTCCCAAAAAAAAAAAAAAGACACACCTTCCCTTTATTCTCATCCACTCATTCAATTCAATAAGTATTTACTGGCCTCTTCCATGTTTCAAGTATGTCAGTGAGAATACACAGATTAAAACAAAAACTATCTTTCAAGGAACTTACATTCTATTGGAGTAGAGAAGAGAATAACAGTAGATGGTTACTCAAATGTAAAATATATGCAAAGTAATTTCATGAGTGATGGCACTAGAAATGGGAGTGGTGGGGGTAAGAGTGATAGGATTAACTAGATAGTCCTTCAATAGGAAACTTTGCTTGAGCTGCGACTTGAAGAAACTTAGGGATTCCAAGAGGAGCAAGAGAGGAGGGAGCATATGTAGCTCCATTCAATTTCTTGGCATTGTCTAGAATTTTGTAAGTACTGCTTGGACAGACCCAGATCTCAATACCTCTGTGCTGTTTTGTATGAATTTAGTTTCTATTTGTTAATTTACCACTTGAAAGCTTAGCATTTACTACCTTTTGGTTATACTTTTGATAATTGGAATAGAATGAATATCTGTCAGTCTTTTTCTACATCCTGGATCATGTTTAACCTTCTTTCTATTGCAACAAGGATTAGTTTTTCCTCAAAGGAAACAACTGGTCCAGGACCTGATTAATCTCTCTTTTCCTGAAACAATTTCCTGGTCATCTAAAGGAATCAAAAGTCACATCCATGTGTAGTCAGAGCCCTCCAACTTGGGATTTCTGAAGACCCACCATTTCCTGATAACCAGATACATTTCCATATGGTGACAAGGGGACCATATCCAGAGAAACTTTCTGCCAGTCTAACCTTGTTGCATAGCCTTGCTGTGTCATGGTAAAAGAAATCATTTTGTTATCTATTCAATGACTTGTGAGTACTCCATTTCATACCAACATTGAACCTGAAATTCTTTATAGCTGAAAATAATGGTCACATCATAGAGCAAATCATGGTTTATTTCTTCTAAGCTACCTATAATATTATTTTGAGAACATTCATGATTTGCTAACAGTGTATCTTGAATCACTTGCATGTTAAAATGATATTTGGAAGAAAATGCAAAATGACTCTTTTTAGTTAAAAAAATAGAGGCAGAATTTGAATAAAAAATCAGGCCATTCAACTCTAGATCTAGTATTCTTTCCATTGTACTTCTGCTACCTCTAGGACTAGTTTACTGTGATCTCAGACAATGTCACTTCATTTTTCTACGGCTCACTTTCTTTCTGTAAAATTATTTCAACTGTCAAATTCTTCAATAATTAGGGCAACATATGAGCACAGTAGCTACAGGACATCATCTAAGTCAAGAAAACTTTAATTCAAGTTTTGTCTCTCATATGTTGACCCTAGAGAAGATGTAGAATCTCTCAGGATTTCTAGGCAATTAGAAAAAAATGAGTTGTAAAAAAGTGATCATATGCATTGTTAGAGGGTGTTACCTCAATGGGGGCTTCTTACACTAATGAAAGCATACTTACAGTCAAATAGACATTTTATAAGTTAGCGATAACTTTCCTTAGAAACAGGACAATTTGGGATAATGAGAACAATAGGAGAGTGCCCTTTTTTCCAGCTTACCTTTAGATGATAATGGTATCCAACAAAAAGACTAAAATTTTAATACAATAACAATAATGGTAATAAAAATTTCCCTTTGACCAAGTAGGATTTGGAATAGGGACTCAAGGATGATTCAATAATAGAAAAATAAACAAAACCATTGAAATCCACATGCTTATGATAATAGGTGAAGATAATCTCTGAAAAAGTAGAACAACTTTATGCTGAAAACTTTACAGAGCATAGACACAAAAAGATAATTTTAATATGATAAAAAAAGTATGCATCCAAAACCAGGTAATAAGAGACCACATAAAGATAAAATTATCAACCTTGGTCACATGAAATTGAAAAGCTTTTGTATGAAAAATAAGTCAATAAATCAAGAATAAGAAAGGAAGCTATTCATTTTAAGAATAACTTGGTAGTACATTTCACTGATAAATTACTGATATTCTTGGTAAATAGGGATCACAGATTAAAAACTAGTAGCGATCCTAGAAGTCATCAAATCCAATCCTCCCATTCCCTTATTTTACAGAAGAGGAAACTAACCCCTATTGTGGTTGTGACTTCATCACATCATACAGCTAGTGTCTTAGGCAGGATTCATGCTCATTTTTATAATTCCACCTCTATCCAGTATACCAGGTTATCACTCAAAGGAGATGAGTACATAAGATAAGTCTCTATGACCAAGAGTCATTCCTCCATTAATAAGTGTTCAAAAGAGATGAAAAAAAAACTTTTTGGAAAACTCTTTATAATGATATGAAATATTGGTCCAAACTTCCCATTATAAGAGTGATGTAAGTTAATCTAAATGACATTTTGCATCATTCTCAACAAATTAGCAAGGATAACAAAAGAGAGAAATAGGCACATTAATGTACTATTGGTAGAACTGTGAATTGGTCCAGCTGTTCTTGAAATCAATTTGGAATTAGGTGAAAAAATAGTGACTAAATTGTTCAGACCCTTTGATCTACACATCTCACTTGCTAGGTATATATCTCAAAAGGGGCAGAGGTTAGGGGGCGTGGATGGATGGAGAGAGACAGACAGACAGAGAGGTTACTTATATACCTAAATAGTTATAATAACACTTTTTTTTTGCTGTAGCAAAAAACTGGAAATAAGACAACTGTCCACTGATGAGGAATGTCTAAACAAACTTTACCATATGAATATAATAGAATAGAAACAGCCCCTAAGTAGAATAGGAGGAATTCAGATAAACTTGGAGTCACTTGTATGAACTAATTCAGAGTGAAATAAGTATCAGGAAAACAATATGCATAATGACTTCAGCAATTGAAACAAAAGGGACAATCAGACTATGCTAAAGGCTGTAGAATTACAATAACCATCCTTATCCCTACAGATGTTATGAAAAAAAGTACTTTTGTACTTTCCATGGAGAGGAGTAAGAAACTTTTGGTATCGAATGTTACACATCCTATCAGATATGGTCATTGTATCAGTTTGCTATTGTTATTGTTGTGGTTGTTACACACACACACACACACACACACACACACACACACACACACAAATCCCTGTGTGGCATTCAGTGGTGGAAGGATAGTGTTGGTAAATCTGGAAATGGGCATCAATAAACCTTGAAAATAAAACAGAATAAATTAGATTATCAATCCAGTAGGTTATAAAGCTTTTATCACATGCAAGGTATTATAACTGATACTGTGGATTCAAAGACAAGAAGGAATAGCATACCTAAGTTACAGGATCTGACATTCTACTGGGTAGATATAACACATACCCAATAAGTAAACTGCAAAACTATTTCAAGAGGGAGATGATTCTAAGAAGTGAAAGGAGTTGGGCTAGGAGCAGGGAAAGTTCAGGAAAGGTTTTAGGGAGGAGTTTGCATCTAAATTATGCCATGCTGGAAGTTAGATAATCTTGGAAGGGAAAGTGATATGGGACTGAATCTGAATTTCCGAACAGTTCTTAAAGTTCCTTGACCAAACCTGTGGTCCTTATTTCTTACAATTGTCATTCTGATCTTCCAGAGATGCTAAATCTCCTTAGAACAAGTCTGTTTAAAAAAAAAAAAAAAGGGCATTTCTCCTCCATACACACACTTTCATAAATATTTAAAGCCAGTTGTACATTTCTTGCTTCCACTTGTCTTGAAAATATGAATTAGAATAAGCATAGAAAGAGAAATTGGTCAAGGCATATGTTTCAGGACAACACAGCATTAATCCTAGCTATTTGCTTGCTTCATAATTAAATTGAAATACCATTCCTGCAGAAGACATATCTTCCCACACAGAGAAGGGTGATAGATTTTAAATGTTTCTAAATGAACTATTTACTACGAAAGGCCTTTAACCTTCAGAGATGCACTTTTAGAATTAAATCCGACATTTGAATACAATAATAAAGAGAGGGAAAACAATATTACCTGGTAAGACAGTATGAAAATCCAATTAAGTTGTGAATTTTAATTTCCTTGCTCGCCTGGGTTTGTTGCTCAGTGAAAAGAATGAAAATGTAAATGGCATTTCTGCACTTTATCTACATAATCCAGAGGCAGGAGTATGCTGTTATGCTTATTTTGCTGACTGATGATAAAACCCAATAGAGTTGTGACAAAAACGTGTTGTAAATGAGGAAATAATCAAAATTGAACATCTTTATATTCTGATCTTTCATTAAATTATAAAAGAGTGCTGGTCTAAAGAGATTAATTTTTACAAAAGGGGTAATTAATTTTACTTAGCATTCGCTAAATAGCACAAGTCTCCCAAGAAAGAGGAAGCATTTCAGACACCAAGCTTAGAGCTGGGTCATCCCAATATGATTGAGGTGGGAACTCTTAGAGGGATCAAAACCTATTTGACAGATGAATCCAGGATATCATTGAGATTAAAGCTATCTATTCAATGTATAAAAGCATCAACCAATCAAAAGTGATCTCATTATTTGGGATCTGAAGGATCCCTAAATTTCAGTTATTTGATGAAATTTGTCTTTTAACTACTTGGTTATCTTATAAATAGGGCCTCAGGAAGTGTAAAAGTTTAATGATGAATTATGTGAGCCTATGCTTCTGGTCTGCTTTATACCAGGATGCCTGTATAGCTTGAGGTTCAATTATGCAAACTAATCCCTACTAATGTATCATGAATTGTAGAAGATGGAGGCGGGGAGTGGTTCTTCAGTTTGGGCCACATAATGATTAGTTGAGGAAAATGGGAACATTTAGACCAGAGAAGACTTGGAGAAAATATGGTAGCTCTTTTCTTTGTCCCACTGGTAGAACCTTAAGCAACAGGAGGAGTGAATGAATGAATGAATGAATGAATGAATGAATGAATGAATGAATGAATGAATGAAAAACCATATATTGATGTGGAGAGACAGTAGGTAGATGGATAGATGATAGGACAGGTGGATGAACAAAGAGACAGATAATGCGGGTTATGGCCAGTTAGGACAACTTACAGGTGTAAGTTATAGGTTTAAACATATTGTGGTACATATTTGTAATCTATGCTACCTAAGAGCTGGTAGCTTGAGCTCAGGGGTTTTGATCTGGGGCAATGGGGTGTCTTCACTAACTCCAGAACTGGCATGTGAGCTCCTAGAATTGGAGAAAGGAGCACAAAGTTGTCTAGAGAGGGAAAAATAACCCCAGGTCACAAACAGAATAGGTCAAGGCTGTATTGGGAGTGGGCACATAAGTGGCCACTAAACTTCTAGTCTGGGTAAAATAGAGATAAATAAATAAAAAATATATAAACAAAGAAAACCCCTGACCCCAAGGATGCCAAGTTCAATAAGAGGAGATGATCTATTTATCTATTATCTATCTCTCTGTATATCTCTGTAGACACAAATATGCACATATACATGCATATGTCTGCATGTTACACTCATGCATACATGCATAGAGTAGCATATAGACATTTATATACTTATAGATGTGTGTATATGTTTGTCGATCTATATATGTATGTATATGTATGTAAATATAATGCTCACAACTAAGGGATATTTTGGTTTGGAAATTTATAGAGAGGATGACTAGAGCTACATTGGAATAAATTAATACACCACAGCCAGGAACAATGGTAAAGTTTTTTATTTGTTTAAGGCTTATAGTTCCAGAATTAGGTGGGCATAGGTGTGGAGTGATGAATAGAGCAGAAAAAAGGGAGAAAAGCAGGAGGGAGAAAAGCAATTACAAGGCATTTGTGAAGGTTGTGGGAGGAGGGAAGAAGCATGGTTAGGGCTCCCTTTTTTTCCAAGAGGACAATTTAGCCTGATAAAAGACAAAATTTCCTAATAATTGAGATATCCAGAGGTGGAAGGACTTGCCTAAGGAAGTTGTAGATTTCCTTTTCTCTAAAAATGGAACTGGAGTTCCATTAACAAAAGTTTTTTAACCATTTATTTGACATGATGTAAAGAAGATTTTCATTTATGTATACATTACATCAAATATTTTTAGATATCTTCTGACTCTGAGATACCATATTTCTATGCATATTTTAAGTATTCTCACCACTTGGATAGCCCCTAAGTCAGTGATAACAAATCTGTGGCATGGGTGTCAAAGATGACACAGAGCTATCTCTGTAGGCATGAGGCCTCCCCGCCCCCCCCCCCCCCAAATTTGTTACTAGAAAAGTAGAAGGACTTGGTTGGAGCTGCTCCTCTCCCCCTCTCCACTGTGCCTGAATATATATATATTTTTCACAGCACCCACCCCTCTGCCCAGAAGCCCAATGGGAACATTCTTTCCCTCCCCTGTATGGGGTAAGGAAGGGGTCATAGCACTTGCTATCTGTAGGGTCAGGGCATGGCATTCTGTCTCTAAAAGGTTCACCATCACTGCCCTGAGTTATACAGAAGACATCCTTAAATAGTATAATCATTGTCCATGTATTTCGATAAATCCTACAGAAAGGCTGTACACAATATATCTAAGACTTACATCTAAGATCAGAGTTAGGGACAGAGGAAGTTACTGGATGGCAGTGCAACAGCATTCAGGCTTTCCATTCTTATCCCTTTCTTTCACCATGTAACTGATCCACTTCCATTTCTAGTCATATACATTTATATGTATGTTTTTGTGTGTATATATATATATATATATATATATATATATATATCTACAAACCTAAAATCTTTGAAGATCTATTTTATAAAATTACTTATTTGGAGTTTATTATTGTTCATCCCCTATAATTTCCTTGTACTCACCATCTATCTTTGCATCTCTTCTCATTTAGTGTTCTGAGATTGTGGAATTCCGTGATTCATATATAGCATAAATCAGACTCTATTGATTCATGTCTATGTGATCAACTACATTGGAATGTAAGCTTCTTGAGGGCAGGAACTATTTTTGGATTTTTCTTTATGTGTCCAGTGCAGTTAGCACAAAGTTTCCCACATTAAGGAAGCCCTTAATGAATTCTGATTGATTGATTAATTGATTCATAGACTTAAGAGCTTTATCAGGAGAATATTAATTTCCTCCAAAGAATATCCCAGATGTTTTCACAAACACAATAGTGACCCTTAAATCTCTAAGGCTATGCAAATAGAAGTCAAGTTCTGATAGATCTTTCTAAAAACTCCAGTAACTGCCAGACTGTGTTATTAATAAACAAAAAAGCATTAAAAAAAACCAGTATAGCAAGTACCATAGGCTTGATGGCTAGGTAGAGGAACTAAATTCTTTGATCATACTAACATGCTAAACAAAAAAATTTTAATGTGATGAAAATACATATTTTAAATGAAGTAAAAGAAGTCAACTGAATAATAATATCTATTTATCTATAGAGACTGTTAAGTGATCTTAATGGTAAAAATTTCAGTCACAACTGCATACCAGTAGTGAACATATTTTCATTCAGAGGAACATTTAAATTCCCTGCAATCAATGTAGAGCTGGTTTCATACTTCATGTAGGAAATGGGCCCAGGTGAGAAGGAAATACCTTTGGAATAATGAAAAATGCATTTTAAAAAATGTAAAGTAACATAGTAGATACTCACAGGTAAGGGACACCTCAGAAAACCTTTAAAGAAATTAAAGACTCCAAGAGACAAACATAAGGCTGTGCAAAGACATGGAGATGAGAAATGAAATATGGTGAAGAATAATAATTAGGCAACTTTGAATGGAACATAAGATCTGTGAGGGGAGTGAGGGATAAAACCATTCTGGAAAATTGGTTAGAGCAAGATCATGAAATACTTTTAAGTGCCAAATAAGAGTTGGTTTTTTTTTAACATTTTATTTGGTCATTTCCAAACATTATTCATTGGAGACAAAGATCATTTTCTTTTCCTCCTCCCCCCTCCCACCACCTCTCTCATAGCCGATGTGCGATTCCACTGGGTATCATGTGTGTTCTTGATTCAAACCCATTTCCTTGTTGTAGATATTTGTATTAGGGTGTTCATTTAGAGTCTCTCCTCAGTCATATCCCCTCAACCCCTATAGTCAAGCTGTTGCTTTTCCTAGGTGTTTTTACTCCCACAGTTTGTCCACTGCTTGTGGATAGTGTTCTTTCTTGTAGATCCCTCCAGGATGTTCAGAGTCACTGCATTGCCACTAATGGAGAAGTCCATTATGTTCAATTGTACAACAGTGTATCAGTCTCTGTGTACAATGTTCTCCTGGTTCTGCTCCTTTCATTCTGCATCACTTCCTGGAGGTTGTTCCAGTCTCCACTTTATTATTCCTTTGAGCACAATAGTATTCCATCACCAACATATACCACAATTTGTTCAGCCATTCCCCAATTGAAGGGCATCCCCTCATTTTCCAATTTTTGGCCACCACAAAGAGAGTAGCTATGAATATTCTTGTACAAGTCTTTTCCCTTATTATATCTTTGGTGTACAAACCCAGCAGTGCTATGGCTGGATCAAAGGGCAGACAGTCTTTTATCGCTCTTTGGGCATAGTTCCAAATTGCCCTCCAGAATGGTTGGATCAATTCACAACTCCACCAGCAATGAATTAATGTCCCAACTTCGCCACATCCCCTCCAGCATTCATTACTTTCCTTTGCTGTCATGTTAGCTAATCTGCTAGGTGTGAGGTGACACCTCAGAGTTGTTTTGATTTGCATCTCTCTGATTATAAGAGATTTAGAACACTTTTTCATGTGCTTATTAATAGTTTTGATTTTTTTATCTGAAAACTGCCTATTCCTGTACCTTGCCCATTTATCAATTGGAGAATGCCTTGATTTTTTTGTACAATTGATTTAGCTCTTTGTAAATTTGAGTAATTAAACCTTTGTCAGAGGTTTTTATGAAGATTGTTTCCCAATTTGTTGCTTCCCTTTTGATTTTAGTTGCATTGGTTTTGTTTGTACAGAAACTTTTTAATTTGATGTAGTAAAAATTATTTATTTTACATTTTGTGACTCTTTCTAACTCTTGCTTGGTTTTAAAATCTTTCCTTTCCCAAAGGTCTGACATGTATACTATTCTGTGTTTGCCTAATTTATTTATAGTTTCCTTCTTTATGTTCAAGTCATTCACCCATTCTGAGTTTATCTTGGTGTAGGGTGTGAAGTGTTGATCCAAAGCGAATCTCTCCCACACTGTCTTCCAAGTTTCCCAGCATTTTTTATCAAATAGTGGATTTTTGTCCCAAAAGCTGGGATCTTTGGGTTTATCATATACTGTCTTGCTGAGGTCACTTACCCCAAGTCTATTCCACTGATCCTCCTTTCTGTCTCTTAGCCAATACCAAAGAGTTTTGATGACCGCTGCTTTATAATATAGTTTGAGATCTGGGACTGCAAGGCCCGAAGAGTTGGTGTTTTTAATCCTAAAGATAATGGAGAGACACTGAAGCTTCTTAAGCAGGGATATGACATGGTTGTCCCTATGCTGTAAAACAATTCAGTTTGATAGCTATGTGGAAAATCGATTGGGAGATGGGAAAGATAAGAAAAAGGAAGACCAATTATGAAGGTATTGTAGCAATTCAGGCAAAAGGCAATTGGACCTGAAAGATGTTATTTGTTGGGTAAGTGGAGAAAAGTGAATGAATGGGAAAGACATAGTGGAGAGATGTTGAAGCTAAAAAAAAAGAGAGATAATTAAAATATTTGTTTGACAGAATGAATATGCTTACAAAGAACTATTTCTAACTTTGCTACTAATACAAGGCTGAAAGACATTCAGTCACAACCCAGTTTAACTATACCCTGTATCCAAGCATGTGAAAGGATAGTTTCCTCTCCTGAGGCCTTTTGGGAAATAATATACCCATCTTTTTTCATAAAAACACCTAACTATTCTGCTTATGTTCCTCCCGCCTTCCCTCTCTCCTTCTCTTTTGTCTCACCTCTCTCTGTCTCTCTCTGTCTCTCTGTCTCCCTCTGTCTCTCTGTCTCTCTCTCTGTCTCTCTCTCTGTCTCTCTCTCTCTCCATATATATATATATATATATATATATATTCATATGTGTGTACAAATAACTTCAAATTAGCATTATATGTCCATACATACACATATTCATCCAAAGAAATATGTCTGATTCCCCAGAAATCTTTTGCTTACATGTTACAATACATAATACATAAAACCTAATATGGTTGAAGATCAATGCACACTAAGTATGTTTGATATTTTGTGCAAATAAAGACAAGACTGAAGAAGATATTTTGATAATTCAGCTGTTTCTGCGGCAGACTCTGCAATAGTAGATGGCTGTGGCTCTAGCTGGAGAGTTATGGAATATGGGTGAGTTGGTGGCAGCAGTGATATTTAGGGTCCCTGTGGACAGCAAGTACAGCACAGAAAGAATAGTATCAGAGTCTTCACTGCCATGGTTGTATCATCTGGGTGCAAAGCCCTATTCTAGTATCCCTTCCTCTAGGTGGGAAAGGAAGGAGAAAAAATGAGCTGTCCCATTCCTATGACTCTCTGTCCAGGTCTTTGTCCTTTGATTTAGAACTGGTTGGTCTGAAAGAAAACCAATGATGGATTTTATTGTGCCCAAGAGAGGAATGAACTATGTTTAGAAGCTACTTTTTAAATTTCTAACTGAAGCAAGATGAAAGTTATCGACCACCTTTGACTGACATGGGGCAACAAGACTGTGTTTGGAGTTATTCGTCTTGGTTTGTAAACCTGGTGCTGCCACAGGCTAGCTTGGGACCTTTGGCAAGTTCTTTCCCTTCTCTCTGGCCCACAACTGCCTTATCTATAAGCTAATGAGGATAGACTAAATTACTTATGAGGCTTCTTCATCTCTAAATTCTGTGATCCTATACTTAGTGGAATTGGGTCTGCATCATCCAGAGAGTTATTTTATGTCCCTGAAATTTGTCCTTTAATCAAGGACCCATCTTTTTTTTCCCATTATTTCCCCTTTTAAACATTATTTTATTTGGTCATTTTCAAACAATATTCATTAGAAACAAAGATCATTTTCTTCCCCCCACCACCACCACCCCTCCCAATGGCAATGCCTGCTTCCTCATATGTGTCCTCGGTCCGAACTCTTTTCCATGTTGTTGGTATTTTCATTAAGGTGTTCATTTAGAGAGTCTTTCCTCAATCATATCCCCTCCACCCCTGTAGTCAAGGCTTTGCCTTTCCTCGGTGTTTTTACTTCCACAGTTTTTCCTCTGAATGTGGATAGTGTTCTTTCTTGTAGATCCCTCCAGGATGTTCAGAGTCACTGCATTGCCACTAATGGAGAAGTCCATTATGTTCGATTGTACCACAGTGTATCAGTCTTTGTGTACAATGTTCTCCTGGCTCTGCTCCTTTCATTCTGCATCACTTCCTGGAGGTTGTTCCAGTCTCCACTTTATTATTCCTTTGAGCACAATAGTATTCCATCACCAACATATACCACAATTTGTTCAGCCATTCCCCAATTGAAGGGCATCCCCTCATTTTCCAATTTTTGGCCACCACAAAGAGAGCAGCTATGAATATTCTTGTACAAGTCTTTTTCCTTATTATGTCTTTGGTGTACAAACCCAGCAGTGCTATGGCTGGATCAAAGGGCAGACAGTCTTTTATCGCCCTTTGGGCATAGTTCCAAATTGCCCTCCAGAATGGTTGGATCAATTCACAACTCCACCAGCAATGAATTAATGTCCCAACTTCGCCACATCCCCTCCAGCATTCATTACTTTCCTTTGCTGTCATGTTAGCCAATCTGCTAGGTGTGAGGTGATACCCCAGAGTTGTTTTGATTTGCATCTCTCTGATTATAAGAGATTTTGAACACTTTTTCATGTGCTTATTAATAGTTTTGATTTCTTTATCTTAAAACTGCCTACTCATGTCCCTTGCCCATTTATCAATTGGAGAATGCCTTGATTTTCTTTTTTTTACAATTGCTTTAGTTCTTTATAAATTTGAGTAATTAGACCTTTGTCAGAAGGACCCATCTTTTTGATAACAATATTATATTAATATCATTGTATGACAGGGAGCCATGAAACACCATAGTCTCTGAAGAATTAAAAATGGGAGATGGAAGAGGGGAGAGGGAATATGCATTTATAGAGATCCTACTATATTCCAAATACTGTACCAAACATTTTACAAATATTGTCCCATTTGATCCTCCCAATGTCCACATGAGGAATATGTTGCTATTATCCCCATTTTAGAGTTGAGGAAACTGAGGCAAGCAAAGGTTGAGTGACTTTCTCAAGATGACATAGGTAGTAAGTGTCTGAGGCCAAATTTGAGCTCACATTTTCCTAACTATAGGCCTAGTGCTTTTTCTACTGTGTAACCTAGTTGCTTGTTTCCTATTAGTAGTAAATGAACAATATATCATTTCCAAATGGCAATGGAGAGCAATAGGTAACAGGTTGCAATGCTTTATTTTTTTCCAAAGAATTGTGAAATAGGGCCAGAATAAGGCATGTTATCACAGAAGTCACACAATATCTGATTTCAAGATCTGGAAGGGATATCTAGTTAAACCAATATATGAAAGTAATTCCCACATAACCTAGCCATCAAGTGATACATAGAGAGCTCTATGGAAGAGGGAACTTACCATCTGTGGGGACAGTCCATTCTACTTTTGGATAATTCTGAGTTTCTGTCATGCCAGATATTATATCATGCTTCATCAGGCTTTCCCCCCTGGAATATCCCTCTGTCAATCCCCTTCTCTAATTCCTGAATTCATTCTGGGACCTCAATTTGGGGATGGGCCTGAGGGAGGCCAGAGCAGGAAATTGCCCAGCCTTGGAAGTTCAGGAAGACCTAAACAGAGAGCTGCCTAGCCTTGGGTGTTTTTCAGAACCATAAATATGCCAAGACCCCAGCTACAGTGGGTACCAGATGAAGGCCAAGAAGACCCCAATAACATAAAATTGTCAAGATTCCAAGAATAGTATGAGCAGATAAGGGGCTGGAAGGGGGACCATACATGCTGGAAAGTACTTAAGGCCCAGCCTTTCAGAAGCAACTTGGAACTCTGACAGCAGAAGTTCCCCCTGGTGTGTGTACCAGTTCCATAATAAATGGCCCTTTCTTTGCCTGATTGCATTGTCCATGGGTCTTCCTTGGTGGTGGGTGAAATCCCAGACCTTAACATTTGGAGGCTTGCCCATCCCCCCACCTTGGAACCCCCCAGACAGGAGGGCCTAAGGCACTGCCTTGGACCAGACCTTCAGGTGAGCTGAGTGTGGTATGACAGTGTGTGCGAATGGAGTGACCAAATGTGTATGGGGAGACGAGGACCCTCGATGAGCATAAGGCTTAGTGGAGCATTTGTCCTTGCAGTTTGTACAAGGGCTCCTATGTCAAGCTTCGGGGTGTGACAAGGAAATCACTTTAAAGACTGATATATATTAATTTAAGGTCGCCAAGGAATTCAGCTATGTAATTCCTTAATGAAAACTCAAGTCAGCAGTCAACCTTTTATGGAGTTTAATTACAAACAGGAGGAAGAAAGGTATTAGAGAGAGAGAGAGAGAGGGAGATAGAAAGGGGAGAGAAGGGAATAGGGCTTAAATACCCCTTCTGTTTAGGCTGGGCCAAAAGGCCCAAGCCCTTAGATAGCTGGGGCAAAGAAAGGAGATCAGTCCCTATCACTCACATGACCAAAATGGAGAAACAGTCTCAGGAGCCTCCACCTCCAGCTTCCTTCAGAGCCAATCCTCAAAGCACCACCTCTCAGACCAAAAACCTCTCCAACCAACCACCCTCAGTCCTCAGACCCCTCTCTCTTTAAGGAAACCATCCAAGTTCCCTCCCCTCAGTTCTCACATCTACCAATCACTGTCCATGTCTTCCCTGTGCCAATGGTGACTCTAGCTTAACCCAGGACCTCCCAGAGGTCTGTGGCTTTGCACATGTCTGTTGAAGGTCATATTCTCAAATAATTAAATCTTGATCCTTTGCTGCAGCCCTTCCTAAATCCTGTTAGGACTGAGTGGGGTGGAAATTGTATTTTCCAAGACCTGGTTCTGTCATTCCAAGTATCTCTATTGTATCAATTCTAAAATCAATCATGACTCAAAGAACTTCCTGTTCTATGCTTAAGCATAGGTCAAAGCCCTTTCCATTGTTCAGCAAAAGGTTTCTGTCCTAAAGTAATCTTAAGAAGGGAGGAGGAGGAGGAACCTCCCATGCCAATGGGGTTCACATTCCAATAGAGTTCCCACTATCAATAGGAAATTTTTCAAGTATGAAATTTCCCAATGGTGAAATTTCCAACATTTATAAGTCTAAGGAATTTTAAGGTTTACAAGGGCCTGCCTTTTTCTAAGGCAAGGGGCTTTTTAACCCCACAGCATTGGTCTGACACTCCCACCTGTTTCTGAGTGCAGACTCTGTAATTTCTGCATTTCTTAGTCCTTTGCGAGAGGGCCAGTCGGTTCCCAGAGGAAGCATTTCTGATCACGGGTGGGGAAGGAATACGGTCCAAGGCACTTCCCGAAATCGGACCTTTCAGGGGTTAGAGGCCCTGAGTACGAAGTTCAAGTCTTCATCAGGCTGAAAGGGCCCTGAGCACGGAATTTCACATCTCCATCAGGTACCTTGGCACTTTGGGGGATTCCAGTTCCCCAAGTACAGAGTTCGAGTCTCTGTCTAGTTTGGGAAAGGGGTTTGAGTCCCCTTTTTGGGAAGATATTGCACCCCTAAGAGAGACTGGGGGACGTCCCAAGATCACTAGGTGATTTTTAGACACACTGAGGTTTTTTTGGCCACAAGGAGGGACTGGGCGGCCAGCCCCAGCAGCCCTAGGTGGCTCGAATAGCACCAGGTGATTTTATTGACACACTGAAGATTTTTTCTCTCTGGCTGCAAGGGGGGAACCAGGCAGCCGACCTCTGGCAGACAGCCGCTGGTATCAGGTCACTTCACTGATTAAAACCAAGCTGCTTTGAGCTCTTGTTAACTCTTTCCTTGCACACAGGGGAGGAGCAGTCCTGGGTGGCTCTTCTAGACCTAGCTGACTTTGTATAGACACACTGGGTCTTTTTGGCCGTGAGGGAGGGACTGGGCATCTGGCCTCTGACAAGCAGTCACCGGGATCGGGGTTCTTTAAACTCTCTGGTGTCACTCCACTCCTTGTCTTTCTCTCTCTGATCTATCTCTTCATTCTCTACTTAAACACTCTACACAATATGGGTCAGGTCCAGTCCACCCCCTTCGATCTGGTCCTCCAGCATTATGCTGACTTTAAGTCAAGAGCTGCAAACCTGAGCCTGACAGTTCATAAAGGAAAGCTGCAGACTTTCTCTAATGTAGAATGGCCTACCTTTGGGTGCGGGTGGCCAAGAGGAGGTACCTGGCAGAACAGTGTCATCTCTGCCAGAACTGGACCCTCCTCCCTGGGCTGGAAGGACACCCAGACCAGGTCCCCTACATCCTGACCCTGCAAGATCTAGCCTTAGATTCCCCACCCTGGTTGAAACCTTATACAGAAGCTGTCCAAATCTTAGTGGCCTCTGTAAACCTCAAAATTTCTCAGACTTATGAATATTAGGGGTTTCCCCCATTGGGGAATCTTCTACTTAAAAAAATTCCCTAGCAGATGGTGAGAACTCTACTTGAGTGTGGGGGCTCCTTGCCTTGGGAATATCCCTACTCCACCCTATTTAGGACTGCTTTAGGACAGAGAGCTCCTTGAGAATAATGACAAGTACTTTGATCCATGCTTATGGAAGAGACAGGAAGTTCTTTGAGTCATGACTGTTTTAGAATTGATACAATGGGATACTAAGTACCTATAAAGGTGGGGCAACTTGTAAACTACTTAAACCTAAAAGAGTAACTTATTCAGAGTTTTTTTCTAATGAAATTTGTTGACACAGCAGCATTTTTTTCTGACTTACTAAAGAGATTAAAACTACTCAGCTGTGAATTCAAAAATGGGCAGTCCTTTAGAAACATCTACAGTGATTGGTAGATGTAAGGACTTAGGGGAGGTGACTGAGAAGATTTTGCCCTTAAAAATAAGAGCTCAGGGAAGAGCTGGGAAGTCATTCTGAAACATTCAGATTGGAGAGACTCATTCTGAGGAGACTGATTCTGAAACATTCAGATGGAGGAGGGAGCTGGTGAAAGCAGCTGAGATGCTGCTGGCCTGGTGTCATTAGAAATCCTTACTTAGACAGATCTTATGGTAAGTTATAAAAAACTGACTGATTTCTCTTTTAAGACTCAGGTCTAGGCCATATTGGCTTTGAGGCCCTTCATATTTATTCCTTTCTTACTCTCTCTCTTTCTTTGATTACTCATTGTATTGTTAATTAAAATCTCTATAAAACCCAATTGGCTTGGGTATTTGAATAATTGGGAATATTTCCCTGGCGACCACCTTATATTTGATTTTAAACCCAAGACACTGTAGTGAAACATATTCCTGTGGTCAAGCTTACTCACCCTCTCTTATATCTATCACAATTTATATCTTCCACTATTTTAACCACTACAGTTTAAGACCTCAACCATTTTAGATCTCACAGTTTATGGCGACCTTACAAAGTTGGTGAGAAACCCTCAAAAGACTTCTGTGAAATCTCTTTCCTTTATCTCTGTGCCTTATTACTTGTCTATCAGTCTGTTTTGTTTTCTGTTTTAACTTGACTTCAATTTACAGCTGCAAGGACGGGTGAGTAAAAAACCTTTTTGATTCTCCTTAAATTAAGCTGTTTTATATCTTAGCAACAGGGCCCTAAGGTCCTGGCTAGCAATTGCCTAAGTTAGGATTAGAAAAACCTGCTTCCCACGTTTTTACTTTAGAAATATGGAGTCACAGACAGTTCAGACACAGACAGTTCAGAACTTAGTTAACAACTGGAGTTTCAGTAAATACTTTGTTTTTTTTTTCTTAGTACAAGCATTGGTCTGCAGCTTACTTAGCAGCTGGCTCATCAGCCCCATGACCAGTCTTATAAATACAGAATTCCTTGTCTCTCTGAAAGGGCTCATCACATGGAACTTATGGCAAAATCTAATCAACATACTACTTTCCCTTGAGTTTTTGGTTGTTATAATTTTAATATTGTATTTCCTTGAAGAACTCAATTCTCAGTCAAACCAATCAATTGCTCCCTCTCATATTCAACAAATGGAAAAACTAAATACTAGACAGGACCTTATAGAGGAAGGTCAGGGAGAGATTGTAACTTTTATAAGAAGCATTAACAGAGAGTTAAGAACAATATTAGAATCTCTGTCTCACCTTGCTATGGACAATAACCCTCTTAACGAACCCACCCCTCCCCCTGCTCCCTTGGCCTCAGAAAACTCTAACTCTAATCAATCAACTCTGAATTCACACCCCACCCAGGCTTCCAACCCAACACAATCAACTCTAAGTTCACACCCTACCAGTACTTCTGATCTTAATCCCTCTACTTACCTTACTGATTCCTCCAATCCAAACACCTCTGTATCCTTTCACACTTCTTCCTTGGCTCCTCCTTATCATCCTACACAATCTACTTTAAGTTCACATTCCAACCTAAATTCACATCCTACCTCTGAATTTTCTGGCACAATGGGACAACAACAAACCCTTCCTTTTAATGTGCCCAACTCTTCTATTTCTCAGACTTACCCAATTGAAAATGGAGCAAGAAGTCTAGAAACAGGAGTACCAAATAATTCAGATAGTTTATTTCCTTTAAGGGAAGTACCCACTTTTAATAAAAATGAAAACTTGATATCTGTAAGGCATCATACACCTTTTACCCCTGAGGATTTAAAAAAATTGAAGGAGGATATGCCATCATTTGAGGACAAACCAATAATAATTATAAAAAAATTAGAGAACATATTCAGAACTTTTGACCCCACTTGGTTGGATGTTGAGAATATATTAGAAGCATTATTGACAAAGAGAGAAAAATAATATCGTCTCTCTGGCTAATCAAAAATGAGGTAGAAGAGGACATTATTGGCCAACTGAAGATCCACATTGGAACCCCAATGATGAACTAGATTACACAAAACTAAACCAGGCCAGAGAAGCATTATTGACAGCCATGAGAGCTTTCTCTGATAGATCTGAAAAATGGTCAAAATTTGAAAAAACCCGACAACATATTGATGAAACACCCTCCCAGTTTATGGACAGACTTATTGATGTAGGGAATACATAGATGGACCTTGATTTATCCAGAGAAAGAGACATTAGACAAATACGTAAGCAATTTGTTAAGAATTGTTGTTCAGTGGTAAAAGACTACTTTAGAATTAGCTGTCCTAATTGGGACTCTATGGACCTCGATGAACTAAGGAGAGTAGTAACCTATGTTTATAAAGGTTGTGTAAAAAGACCTGAGGAAGATGATACATCAGTGGAAGATTTAAAGAAAGAAATTGAAATGTTAAAGAGACAATTGAAAAATAAGGGAGAGACTATAGCCCCTTTGAGGGAATTCACAAATAAATCAATAACTTGCCACTTCTGTGAGAAGAAGGGCCACAAAATGATGGAATGTAGAACCTTTCTTAAGATGATTGGAAGGAATACACAGTTTAATAATAGCTTTAGAAATAACAACTATAGAAATGATGATAATGGTCTTAGAAACCAGAACAACTATAATGATGATAATGGTCATAGAAACCAGAATTTTAGAAATTTTAGAAATAATGACTATGGAAATAACTATAATGAACATAGAAATAAGAACTTTAGAAACCAGAATTATAGAAATAGGAATTGGGAAAATAATGACAATGCTCCAAATGAAGAAAATGATAATACTCAACAACAATATATGATAAATGGAGCTTGTCCAAAAAATAGTCGAGGTGCCCTTCAGGGGGGTATCCAAGGAATATCCCAAACACAATGGTGGTGTCTGGGGGGGGGGGCTGGGGCACAGGAATCAGAGGATACAACCTTTGATTTTCCGGACCCTGATGTCCTACTACCCATTGTCCCTATCCACTGCCCTCCCCATACTAATGAACCCCATGTTACCTTAAAGGTGGGTAACACTTATTATGATTGTCTATTAGACACTGAAGCTACCAGGTCTGTATTGAAGAATGTACCAGATTTAAATTGTTATTCCGTTGATTCACAAAGTGTAATGGGAGTATCAGGAATACCCCAAAGAGTTGAAAAACTTGCCCCTAGAATGGTGTCTGTAGGACCCCTAGAGATACAACATTCCTTTCTTTTAATGCCTGACTCCCCTTTAAATTTGCTGGGGAGAGACCTTCTATGCAAACTCAGAGCCACAATAACTTGTTCACCAGATGGTTCTTTATCATTGGAAGTACCAGAAGAATCTTTAAATTTACTCCATGTATTTCTCTCAGAAAACCAGGAGGCAAAAGAGCCTTCCACTTTTGAAATACCTAAGGATATACCGGAGTCTCTTTGGGCCACATCTTCTTCTGATGTAGGCTTACTTAAATCTGCTGTTCCTGTGCAGATAAAAACTAAATCTAGCCCACCTCCTTCCATCCCTCAGTATCCCCTCTCAAAGGAGGCAATTGAGGGTATTACACCAGTTATTAACTCATTAATAGAACAGGGAATAATAATCCCTTGCAAATCTGAATACAATACGCCCATCCTGCCAGTTAAAGAATAAAACAGAGGGCCTGATGGCAAGCACCTCTATAGATTTGTACAGGATCTGAGGGCAGTGAATAATCACATTATAAAATGACACTCCGTAGTTTCTAACATAAATACTATTATTTCCTCTATTCCTAGCACAGCTACATACTTTATAGTAGTAGACTTGTGTTCAGCTTTCTTTTCCATACCTATACATGAGAACTCCAGGCATATTTTTGCTTTTACCTGGAAGGGCTCACAATATTTATGGAGTCGGCTGCCACAGGGTTATGTGGAAAGTCCGAGCTTATTTGAGCAAATTTTGAGCCAAGACACAGACAATATAACATTTAAAAATAATACATTAATCAAATATGTAGATGATCTACTCTTGGCTTCAACAGATGCAAAAACATGTCAAGAATATAGCAAACATCTTCTTTTGGAATTGTACAAAAGAGGACATAAAATCTCGAAGGATGAAGTTCAGTGGTGTCTCCCTAAAGTAGAATATTTGGGATTCATCTTGACTGCGGGTGCTCATTATATTTCTCCAAAATGAATTGAGAATATTCAAAATTTAAGTGCTCCTACTGCTAGGAAACAGTTGAAAGCAATTTTAGGAGCAACAGGGTTTTGCAGGAAATGGATTCCTTGCTATGGGGAAATTACAAAATCCCTTATAGTATTAACAAAGGATTCGGTTCCTGAACCCCTCAAATTAGAGCCTGAGCACTTGTCAGCTCTATCAGATCTAAAAAAGGCTATCATGTCTGCCCCTGCTCTAGGCATCCCAGATTACAACAAGCCATTTACTTTATATGTGCATGAGCGAAGAGGAGTACCTTCTGGTGTGTTAACTCAGACTTTAGGACCTTCTCAGTGCCCAATTGCTTATTATTCTGCTAAATTGGACCCAGTAGCAGCAGGAGCACCACCATGTCTTAGAGGAGTAGCTGCTACAGCCTTACTAGTAACAAAAACTGTTGCTTTAGTATTGGGATGTCCATTAACAATAATGTGCCCACATGAGATAGAAGCATTATTGATAAAACATAGAACACAGGCATTCTTGGATCAGAGAATTACAAGACATGAAATAACCCTATTAAATAGTGAAAACATTACTTTAAAACGTTGTACTACTCTTAACCCTGCCACCTTGCTTCCAGATTTACCAACTTCATGAGAACCATTACACAATTGTGAAACATTAGTGTCCATGGCAGAAAAGCCTCGAGATAATCTCTTGGACACTCCCTTAGACAATGCAGATCTGATTTTATTTACCGATGGTTCCTCTTTTATGAGGGATGGCATACGTTACACTGGAGCTACCGTAGTCTCAGAATTTGCCACTGAATGGTCAGCTTCCCTACCTTCTAATATTAGCACTCAAGAAGCAGAACTCATAGCTCTGAAGCAAGCTTGTATAATTGCCAAGGATAAAAAGGCAACAATTTATACAGATTCTAGATATGCTTTTGGCATTTGTCACTCAGTCGGAATGTTATGACTCCAGAGAGGATTCTTAACCTCAGCTGGAAAATCTATAGCTAATGCAGAAATTATTAATGAAGTTCTTTCTGCTCTCCAGCTTCCTGAAGCCCTAGCTGTAGTTCATTGTTCTGCCCATACAGGTGGCACTGACCCTGTCTCTAGAGGAAATGATCGAGCAGATGCCGCTGGAAAGCTAGCAGCCATAGAAGGGCCTGAATTAATTTTAACATTAACAACTACTAATGATTTAAATTTACCACTTTCCTATAATGAAAAGGAAGTGGAAAAATGGAAACAAAAATTCAAAGCAAAACAGATTAATGGAGTGTGGGTGTCATCTGAAGGAAAACCCCTGCTCCCTAGAAGTTTCTATAACCAAATTTGCCAATCTAGTCATAAAAATGGTCATTTTGGCACCCAGGGCATCGTGGACTCTGTTAAGAGAGTATGGATAGCCCCTGGTATAACTACCATAGCCTCTAAATTGTGTTCAGCCTGCTCTACCTGCCAGGCATATAATCAACATGCATTTCGTAGAAAAGCTTTTGGTGGATGTCCTCTGGCTTACACACCTTTTGAACATTTACAGATAGATTTCATAAAGATGCCAAAGGCTGGATGTTATAAATTTTGTCTAGTAATTGTAGATCAACTAACTAGATGGCCGGAAGCATTTCCTGCAACTTGAGCCACAGCAGATTTTGTTGCAAAATGTTCTGGGTATGATTAGCATAAAGTAGGAAAAGAATTTGATAACAGGGAGATTGTTAATTGTATTCAAGTATGCTGAGAATCTATCCTGTAGAGAAGAAACTAAATTTGTTTCTATTTAAATCCAGACTTCAAAGTAATAAACAATAGTGAGTTTCAAAGATACAAATTTAGCGGTTAGCAACAATAAGCATTGATCTGTTATATAATACACTTCCTGTATTCCAGGCACTATGCTAACTCTTTCCGTTGCTCAGGTCTTTTAGTCATGTCTTGGGGTTTTCTTTGCAAAGATATTGGAGTACTTTGCCATTTCTTCTTCCAGCTCATTTTACAGATGAAGAAACTGAGGCAAATAGTGTTGTGATTTGCCAAGGGTCACACAGCTTGTAAATATTTGCATCTGGACTTGAACTCAGTTCTTCCTAACTCCAGATGTAGCACACTCTATGGATAGATACACTACCTAGGACTAAGTGCTAGGGTTATAAATATAAGTATTCCTTCTACACCATTGGAGGTAGTGGGCCCATGAACCTGAGATCTGGAAAATCTATGCAAATTTTTTGATCTTCCCTTCATACCAATGAAGCTGACCCAATTTTTTAAATTTTCTTTTATGAGGTATTTACAGTACATTATTTTAAAAATCTGGTTGTTGAACTTAAGGTGCCTCACTATTCTGGTTGCCCTCCTCTGAACCTTATACTCTATTGGTATCCTCACAATATCAAGAAATAATGAAGAAGTCATCTAAAACATTTATTGACACTCTCTCTACACACACACACACACACACACACACACACACACACACCAGAATCAGAAGTCTTGCCTGGGATGTTTCAACATTGATGTGCCTTCAATTTTCATCACTGGAATGAGCATCTGCATGATTGAACTTTCTGATCCCTTGGATTTCTGAGTTGTCTACTTCATTTTGTAGATGTGTAGATATCTTTTGGGGTATTTTAATTCTCTTGAAGAAATATAATCAAGACAAACTTTTAGGGTTAATTTGCATCATTAAGTTTTCTTCATCACTTAGTTAAACCTGGTCAACCCAAAACCAATAAGTCAAGCCCTGATTTGTAGACTGTGCCTATTACTGAGATATAAATGGTGTCAACATGGAATCTAGAAACCTCAAACTTGTAGCCTAGTGAGATCTGATGAATCCCAAGATTTAGGACTAGCTTGTAAGTTGGAGACTTCAAAGCTTGTATTGTTCCTGTTCCTGCGAGGATCCACCCTGAAGGGAATCTCAGGCTAGAAATTTCAGACTGAATAATGGACCCTATTGTATTAGTGTAAACCTTAAAATTTCTTAGACTTATAAATGTTGGAAATTTCACCATTGGGAAATTTATCCTTGAAAAATTTCCTACTGATAGTCTATTGGAATGTGAACCCCTCCCCCCCTTGGCATGGGAGGGTCCTTCTCCTCCCTACTTAAGATTACTTTAGGACAGAAACCTTTTGCTGAACAATGGAAAAGGCTTTGACCTATGCTTAAGCATAGAACAGGAAGTTCTTTGAGTCATAATTTATTTTAGAATTGATACAATAGAGATACTTGGAATGACAGAACCAGGTCTTGGAAAATACAATTTCCACCCCACTCAGTCCTAACAGGATTTAGGAAGGGCTGCAGCAAAGGATCAAGATTTAATTATTTGAAAATATGACCTTCAACAGACATGTGCAAAGCCACAGACCTCTGGGAGGTCCTGGGTTAAGCTAGAGTCACCATTGGCACAGGGAAGACATGGACAGTGATTGGTAGATGTGAGAACTGAGGGGAGGGAACTTGGATGGTTTCCTTAAAGATAGCGGGGTCTGAGGACGGGGAGGTTGGAGAGTTTTTGCTCTGAGAGGTTGTGCTCTGAGAAGCTTGCTCTGAAGGAAGCTGGAGGTGGAGGCCCCTGAGACTGTTTCTCCATTTTGGTCATGTGAGTGATAGGGACTGATCTCTTTTCTTTGCCTCAGTTATCTAAGGGCTTGGGCCTTTTGGCCCAGCCTAAACAGAAGGGGTATTTAAGCCCTATTCCCTTCTCTCTCTCTCTCTCTCTCTCTCTCTCTCTCTCTCTCTCTCTCTCTCTCTCTCTCTCTCTAATACCTTTCTTCCTCCTGTTTGTAATTAAACTCCATAAAAGGTTGACTGCTGACTTGAGTTTTCATTAAGGAATTACATAGCTGAATTCCTTGGCGACCTTAAATTAATATATATCAGTCTTTTAAAGTGATTTCCTTGTCACATTAGAGATCCTTTTCCAAGAAGACCAACACCAGGGTAGGAACCATCCTTTTAGTATCCATTATAAGCAGCCCCTTCCCTTAGACTGTAGCCTCTAGCTCTGATTCTTTCCCCATTGTGTTCCATCAGTATAGTTTGAACAATCCCGTTTTCTTTATAGTGATGTCAGTCATCTTTCCCTGCCCCTGGATTTCCCCCAAATGGTATATAGGTTCCCCAAATTCTTTTGTTCCTTGGAGTTGTCAAACCAGTGGGGTTGGCTCTCCCAGGGGTCAGTGTCCAGAGCATCCAGAGTTCAATCCTCAGACTCTGCTTAGTTGTTAGCACGCAACTCTGTGTAGAAGCCTACTATCACACTGTATCCCGTTTCCTTGATTAAAGAGTGATTTTCTGACTATTTAATAGTTCTGTGTTTTTCCAAGTCAACAATGCTCATATTGAAAATCTAACAATGGCCTTTCACAAGCCAGGAGTTTGACCCCTGGAGGCTTTTGTCTTTGAAAATCCTCAAGAAGTAGTCTACTGTCTAATCAAGATAGATTATAATAAAAATAGATTTGTATTAAATAAGCAAAATGTGCATATGTTCATGCATATTAATTAATAAAATGAGTAAAGTTCTCAGTAATGAACTCCAAATATTAACTGACTCTCAGATATTTATCCGAGACTTATGAACAGTTGCATTATCATTACTTCAAAATCAGGTAGGAAAATTGTCTCTTGTTTGTATGGCATTCCTTTTTGTATCAGTGTTTTTAATGGATATTCCATAATTCTCTCCCCCCCCATCACTCCCCCATTTGTTTGAAAGCTCCTCCAGGGTAGGAATTGTTTAGCTTTCTACTTTACATTACTAATGCATAGCACAATGCCCTTTCCATAGTTGGCATTTAACAGGATTGTTGAATTGAATTGCTTCTGTGCTTTCTAATCTTCAGTCAGGCATCAGAGGGGTTCAATGGCTTGAATGCAAAAGACCCTTTATTTCAAGAGGTTATTTCAAAATCTGAGCCCAGTTTCAATCAGTCTCAGATCAGAAAATAATATAACTGTTCTTTTGAATTTCCTCTAGGAAGAAGATACACGAAGAATATTCCAACTGAGTAAAAGGGAGAGGATGAGTAAAGTAATTTGGGGAAATCATAATGAAAAGGAATTTACATATATGTAGAATTTAAAAGCTTATACTCTTGTCACTATCTGAGTTTTAATCTCAGGCTAATTGATTTTATTTTAATTTCCTTTTAAAATTTTGGATTTACAAACAAATATGAAGATTTCAGTATACTAAGAACCTAATAAGAAGATTGCATGTCAAGAATCATGACCTCCTATTAAGTAATACTTGCTTGGGCTTTTAAAAGTACATATTTTGAGTTAAATGAATAGAGAACCCACATTGAAGCCAGGGACATGGAGTCAAATTCTCCCTCTGGTACATAGTGATTTTGTGATCCTCTGAGAAATTTGCTTAACTTTCATCAAATTAGAAAAACACAGAACCACTAATCATAAAACCAAATCTTTAATCAGGAAAAGAGATAAATCCTTAATATTTGGCTGCCACACAGAGCCCAGTGCTAAATTCCACACAGAGTCAAAATTCTGGGGCTCTGGAGACAGTGTCTCTGAGAGAATCACCACCAATGATGATTTTCCCAAGAGTAATAGGACTTGGGGACTTATATACTTTTTAGGGAATATAGTACAGCAAACATATATTGACTGGTTACAAGCAGGCTTGGGAAAGAGACTGGTTCCTACACAGATGTTTGTCATCTTGGGAAAGGATATCTGATACAATGGGGGAAACTTCTAAGACAAAAAGGGTGATTGAGGATTTGAGCATTTCTATCACTTCTGTTCAGGACACTTAATGGATGCTTGATGGTCTATTGTTCAGTCTAATACAAGGTCGGTTTGGGACTTTTCCTAAAGACAAGTTCCCAGGGGACAGAGGTATATTTGGGGTTTCCAGAAATTGAGCTGGCAATTCTCAGAACTCTAGTCTACCCTAGGAGACAGGCAAAGTTGCAATTAAGTTGTTGTCTTGCACTAACTGAAGGAGCTTCCTCACTTGGAGCCAGCAAAATAATAAGTCTTCCCCTCTATCTCCAAATTAAATTTAATGATAACAATAACATTGTCAAACTAGGTAGAGACAACATCTCACATCATATACCAAAGCAAGACCAAAATGGGTATATGATTTAGACACAAAATATGATATCATAGACAACTTAGGGGAGCTTTAAATATCTTATTTGTTAGATCCATGGATAAGGAAAGAAAAGCAGGTCAATGCTACCAAGATTAGAAAAAAGGAGCAAACTGGGGGCTTATGGCAAGTGGTTCTTAATAAAGGTCTCATTTCTCAGATATATAGAGAACCAAGTCAAATTTACAAGAATATAAATAATTTCTGAACTGATAAATGGTCAAAGGATATGAACAGGCAGTATTCAGATTAAAAAAAATCAAAACGGATTCTAAACGAACACTCTAATGCAAAAATTAACAACATGGCAATGGGTTCGAATCAAGAACACATGTGATACCCAGTGGAATCATGCGTTGGCTATGGGGGGTGGGGGGGAGGAAAAGAAAATGATCTTTGTCTTTAATGAATAATGCATGGAAATGATCAAATAAAATACTATAAAATTAAAAAAAATCAAAACGATCTATAGTATTATCAAAAAAATGTTCCAAATCACTATTGATTAGATACATGCTAATTAAAACAACCCTGAGGTATCACCTCAAACCTATCAAATTGGCTAATATGTCAGAAAAATAAAATGATAAATGTTGGATGGGGTATGGGAAAATTGGGACACTAATGCATTGTTGGTAGAATTGTTAATTGATCCAACTATTTTGGAGATCAATTTGGATCATTTTCTCATCTATTCAATGGGGACAATAATTACCCTGGATCTCAGAGTTACTGTGAGAATAAGATGTGATGTAAGTGCTTTACAAACTTTAAAGTTACTCTATATATAATATAATGTTGACAATATATATGTGTATATATATATATATATATATATATATATATATATATACATATATATACTGATATTAGGAAGACTCACCTTCACGAGTTCAAATTGAAGCTCAGAAACTTCCTAGCTGTGTGATTCTGGGCAAATCACTTAATTCATTTTGCCTCAGTCTTCTCATCTATAAAATGAGAATTATATAGTTGTTTAGGTTGCATTATTTAATCTTCATTTAATTTTAATTCATTTTTCAAAGCTTTTTTGTTGATTATAATGCTATTGCATTGTGCTCATTGTGCTCAGCAAGCTCGGTTGCGCAGCAAAGTTCATCAAACTGATCCAGCTCTTTCATGTTGGCATGACAGGGGAAGTCCTATCTGGTGGAGAGACTTCCAATCGCTTCAGAATCTTCAATGGCGTGAAACAAGGCTGTGTCCTCGCTCTGGTACTCTTCAACCTATACTTCACCCAAGTATTATGACATGCTGTGATGGATCTAGACCTGGACATCTACATCAAATACCAGCTGGATGGCTCACTATTTGACCTTAACCGCCTGACTGCAAAAACAAAGACAACAGAGAGACTCATCCTGGAAGCTCTCTTTGCAGATGACTGTGCTTTCATGGCCCACCAAGAAAATCATCTCCAAACCATTGTGGACAGGTTCTCCACTGCAACAAAACTGTTTGGCCTGACTATCAGCCTCAGCAAAACAGAGGTGCTGTTCCAACCTGCACCAGGGAGGCCAACTAACCAGCCATGCATTACAATCGATGGCATGCAGCTTTCTAATGTCAACACTTTCAAGTACTTGGGCAGCACCATCACCAATGACAGGTCCCTAGACTATGAGATCAATACCAGGACCACATGAAACCAAGCACATGAAACAGTTGGAGCAATTCTACCAATGCTCTCTCCGGTCAATCATGAGGATCCGATGGCAGGACTGTATCACCAACCAGGAAGTCCTCAATAAAGCCAACTCCACCAGCATCGAAGTAATGGTCCTTTGCACCTCAGTCTTTGGACTTCAAAGCCACATGAGGATACATCAATAGATGATAATGCACAAAGACAATAGTCATTCTTGGTCACTGAGAGACTACCACTATTGTGGTCAATAAAGGGCATTTATTAGTTAAATAACTTAGTTAAATTTAAATAAAATTAGTTAAATGAAGTAGTTAGTTAATATTTCTTTTTGTTATATTTTTAAGATTTTTTTTTCTGACCTAGGACCTGATTAATGTTTGTAAAGGTGGCACACAAAATTGGAAATACTGGTAAACATTCTTTAGCATATTAGAGAAAAGTTAGTTATTCCTTTGCTTTTTAATTTTTAAACAGAAATAGGTATATGTTATGAAAAAGTTTTTTTCTGCATGCACTAATATAATCACATTTTTATTATTTTAATTGTTAACATATTAAATTTTGTTAATTTATTAACATAGTGTGTTATGTTTATAGTTTTCCTTAAAGTGAACCAACCCTAACTTAAAAAAAAAAACTAACTTTTTTATTTGTTTGTTTGTTACATTAAAATTCCCAAGTATTTTTCTCCTTCTTTCCTCTCCCTATACTAGAGAAGACATCCCTTAACAAAAAACAAACAAACAAAATATATATATATATATAACTATATCTTGAATTTTTTCTATTTATCATTTCTTTCTTTGGTGTTGGACATACTAATATTTTTATACTATATATAATTATACTAATATATAAATACACGAATATATTTATACTATATATTTTTCAAGCCTATGCTCTTGCCCAGCTGCCTGTTTTCGTGCCATCATGGCCACTATGGTCCTCCTGCTCCTGATTCAGCCTGAGCTATACCTGCCCAGTCTCCAGCCCTCTGACATCCTGTGACAAACACCAAGGAGCAGTACTTTTTCTATCATATGCAAATATGCTATTCTTTTCCCTTGAAGTTTTGCTCATAGGGAGAGGGTGAAAGAGCAATACTTTTCCAAGCCTCCTAATTAATTCCTTTCCATTCTGCCTTTTATTTTTTGAAAAAAAATGCTATTACAAATCATTCTTAAAACTCTCAAAGAACAGTTTGAATTGCTTGAGCTAGCAAGCACATATTGGCTCTGCTTGAATCTCTTACTAGCAGCTTGTATTTTCATTGGCTATTTCCCATTCTGTTTACTTCCCCTCAAGAATATGGAGTGAACTATGCTCCTTAAACTACAAACCAAACTGAAATATTTTTACAAAGTTCCAAAAGTCTTAAATACTCTAAACATGCAGAGTGTAGATTCTGCCCAGTGCTTCTATCAGAAACTTCTGAGCTCTGACAAAAGAGATGCAAATGGATTAAACAGTAGGGGAGGGGAAAGAAACTTTAAAAGAGATCTGTAAGTTTATTGCTAACTATTTTACATTTATTCTTCTCCTATAATATAGTACAAGTCTATTGGGATTGGTAAAAAATAATTTTGACTACACTGCCTGCCTGCACCTTCTCCTTTGTTTATATTATTGTATTTATTGATTGTTTTAAGGTTTAAATTTTTTAAGTTTATCTGTATTAATTTTGTTGATACCTTTCTGTAATACTGAATAATTTTAAGCAATTAGGTTTTGCCCTTATTAATCTTTAATTTGTACCTTTACCTCTGCTAAAGAACAAAATATTACTGTGTAAGCCCATGAACATCTTGCCCAAAACCTTTGTCACTAGATCCACCAAAGATCACATGTTGCCTTTGTTAATTGTCACATAAATGATTATGGATGGATTTCGACAAAACTTGTTAAATTGTATGCCTCTTTTGGAGAATTTAATGAGCTAAGAATTTAAATGATAATTCTAAGGTAAGATAATTCTTCAGAAATAATTTTAGCAACTAGTAGGTTATGAATGAATGAATATATATATATATATATATACACAAACATATGTATATATAATAAAGAATGTTGTATTAAAGATAGAGAAACAAAGAAATGTTCCTACCAAGGTGTTTCTATGAATCAGGAAGTCAAAAAGAGTTCCTGCAAAACCCTTCAGTTTAATTTACTCCCACGAGAATAATCTAGATTTCTTAGTAATATTCTAGACCTAAATAAGTTTTATTTTGTTTAAAAATATATTTGCCATGGTTGAAATATTTGCTACATTAGTAAAGATTGTGACAAATATCCATCAGTTCATAGGTTTTCTTATGTCATACAGCAACTTATATGAAATATGATAGTGGGTTTGTTTGCTATTATAATTAACTGGGCTATTGTGAATTTTTGGGACTTTTGTACTTCTCTGAATGTGTATTATCTATTGTGTTACTGTTTTATTCAGAATATCATTTGTACTCACACTTGGCTGGCACAGTGTGTCACTGATTTTAAGCTATATATTTTTGATTTTTAAAACTTTTTTTATTATTGTTTTCCTTGCATGTGCAATATAATAACTGAGTTTTATTTATTCTCTCCTTTTTGTATTTGAAGCACATGTCAACAGTATTAAGAAGATTTTTCTTTAATTATTTTTTTGATTTTTCAGTAACATAAGTTTAAAATACATTTGCTCTAATATTAATTCATACCCAAAAAGATTTAGACTATAAAAATAATGCCATTGATTGTCTAAAAGAATTATGGGACTTTGCTTCATGATTCTGTCTGATTCCAGAATAAGGGAATGTACAAAAGAGCCACTGTACAGTGCTAAAGAAGCACCAAGCACCTGCATAGTGCCTAAGTTTTCTTATTTCTATTTCATCTATTGTAAATTCTCCTTTTTCATCTGTGAGCATGGTAAGTTGGGCTTTGTCTTTTTAAAAAATGAGTCTGTTTTATTAATTTAAGAAATAGGTACCCATGTTTTTTCAATTTAGTAGGAGGGTTTGGGGCATATTTTTGAATTTGTACTTTTTCTTTCATCTTCAGGAATTCTGAGATTCTTTTGGTTAATTGACATATTTTATTTGTTTTACTATGGTTTCACTACATATTTAAATAATTGATCTGTTCTTCCTTTTTTGGTGATTAAAATGTTTAGAAATATCATTTTTCCCCTAATGTCTGTTTCTGTTATATTCCATAATTTCATGAGGTTTTCTTATTGTTGTCATTTTCTTTGATGAAAAATATATAGTGTTCTTTGACCCATATGATTTTGGGAAAGTTGCATTATTTAGTTTACATTTAATTTTAATAAATTCTTCAAATGTTCATTGATTATTATTTTATTTATTAATTGTTTAATTATAATTTTATTATGGTTAATTAATAATCTATTACTTCTGATTTTTTACATTTGTTAATGATTTTTTTCAGACCTGGGACATGATAAATATTTGTAAATTTACCAAATAACACTGAGAACATATATACACTTATTTTATTAACTTTAAGTAACCACCAGAGATCTCACCTTTCTAATATTTCTAAAATTCTATTCATATCATTTAACACATTTCTTGTTTTATATACTCATTAATTTCTCTAGTTCAGGAAAAACTTCATTGAGTCTCCTATTTCTTTTAGCTTTGCTATCTACTTTTTGTAGTTTGATTACATTATTTTTCTTTTGAGTTGTAAGATGCTATGCCATTTGGTAATTAAATACTAAATATTGCCATTATTTCATTATCTGTATCTTAAAACAACTTCATTTCCTGTTTATCTTTTTAAATCATGTATAATTTCATTGTTGTATCATATGTAATGATTAGTTGTTTAGTCCCTCTGTTGTTTTAATGGCATTTTATTTATTTTGCCATTTAATGGCTAAAATCGATTGATGACTTTTAGTAAAATCCCTGGTTTTTATTACTGTCTGTTGGAGGCCTTATGAAAGTACTGGCCTTGACCTCCATCTCTTTCTCCTTTTTCATTTATGACCTCCAACCATCCTTTGCTGTGGGCTTGTAAGTATCATTGGATGGTGAAGATTGTGTTGGTTTTAGATCTCCTGGTCAGCTCCCTGTGTCATAGGCTGCCTGTGGGTTACACTGACCAGGTCTCCTACTGTGGCTCCAAGAGGAGTGTAGAGTTTAGGTCTTCCCAAAGACTTAGATCTGTGCAACATTGATTGCCCACAGTTCTCTGTTTGATGGTTCTGTCCTCTTACTGTTGCTCTGGTGGACAAGAATTGATATCCAACTAGTTTCAGGAACCATTTATCAGACCTCACACTGACTTCTGTCTCTCCTGAAATCTCTCTCTTTCTGCCTCTGTCTCTTTTTCTCTAAATGTCCCAAAGCTTTTGTCTGTTTTATTGTACAGTCCTGGTCTGGTTAGAGAACCTTCCTAGTATTTCTCTATGCTCTTCTTGATAATTGTTGCATCTGACAACCTTTTAAATCATGTTTTAGTTATTTATATACTTATTATTCATTCATCTATCTATTGATTTTGACACTCTTTTAAAAAAAGTTGAGTTCCAAATTTTCTTCCTTACTCTTACCCAACCTTCACTCAATGAGAAGACAAATAATTATACAAGTGAAGTCATGCAAAATATATTTCCATGACATTTTAAATCTTTGCTTGAGTGTTTGTCCATAGAGCTGAGTTCTTCTAGGAACTTCTCATTGTCTTTTTAATTGGAAGTCCCTTAGAATGCTTTTTAATTTCTACTCCTATGGGTAGTTTTGGTTTTTGTCTTCCTTGAGTTACTTAAATCCTAAATTGAATCACTCCATCACATCCACTGGGACTGAACCCTTAGTATCATAAGATTTAGAGTTGAAAGAGACATTAATGGCCATTTAGTCCAATATTTTCACTTTACAGATGACAAAGCTTATTTTCAGGCCTAGAAATGAAAATTATTTTTTCAAAAGTACAGATAGTATAAGTAGCAGAAACAGAATATGAATTTAGGTCTTCCAGTGCATTTTCCACAAAAGCCATCAATAAGCCACACTATTTATATCTTTTGCAAGGCCTTTGGGTGATTATGGAAAATTATTATTATTCATTATTAATTACATAACAAAATATTAGTAATACTTTAATATAGTTTAAATGATTGTTTTATTAAATATATACTAAATTATAAATAATTATATTAAAATGATTATAAACATTATTCTTATTGAGTAACTGAGATATTCAGGAGAACAAAATTTTAAAATTATTGCCAAACTGTATGATACCGGCTATCTTTGTACAACTACGAAAAGAGGTCTCAGTTTCTTTTTCCTATTTGCTATTCTGGCTCACTGAGTCTATTCTTCAGGGAAGTGCCATTCTTCAAGGTATTGTCACCAGCTCTTCTTGCTGAGCATCTATGAAACCTGCCCTTGGTCACAAAGGTGAACACCTGCTTTCATGAGCAGTTTCCAAACTGCCAATAGTTCTGCTCTGTAAAATCTCATTAATTCTAAGCACAAATAGTAGGGAAAAGCACATTCTGAATTAATTAGTTTTTAATCTTCTAGTATTGTCCCTGAAGGCTGTGGAAGTATTACCCAGACTTAGAGTCAAGAGACTTATGTTCAAGTCTTTAGTTCTGATTCTGGATGACTGTGTAACCTTAAGTATTTCGTGTGAAAATGGCTCTGTGACTCAACTTCTGCCATTATCAAATGGGAATACAGACCAACTGTTTTGACTATGTCATAGAGAATTGATTGTTAAGGGTCTAATTATAAATTATAATATAAATATAAATATAATATATAAATATAAAAATAAATTATAAATATTTGGAATATGTAAAGTGACATAATATAAAAGTGACAAAGGATAGAGTGCTGGACCTGGAGTCAGAAAGATCTGAGTTAAAATCTGGCCTCAGACACAGAGCTAAGTGACCATGGGCATGTCCCTTAACCTCTGTTTGCCTCTGTTTCCTAAACTACAAAAAGAAGATAATAATAGGACCTACTTCACAGAGTTGTTGTAAGGATCAAATGAAATAATGTTTTTAAAGAGTTTAACACAATACTTGACTTATTCCCTTCTTGTTATTGCAGCATTATTGAATAATAATTTTTAAAAAAGATATAATGGGGGAATAATCATTGCTCTGAAACCTAGGCTTTATTTTAATCAGATTTATCTGATGATGCTAATATAATGATTACCTTTGAGATCTTTGAATTGAAAGGAAAGAACATGGTACAGTGGAAAGAAATCTAAATGTGAAGTTACAAGGTCTAAGTTCAAATCCCAGCTCTTCCCCCCCCTCCACCTTTTACCTGTGTGAACTTGGGCAAGATGTTTAATGTCAATTTTCTCATGTATAAAATGAGGGGCTTAGACTAGGTGACCCAAGTCCTCTGGATCTACAATCTAGAAGATCTAGATCTATGGCAATGCTGGAACCCCTCTGTCTGGCTAGGCAGTAGTAGCCTAATGAGTACTGGCACTATTTAAGATAATCCGTCTTCAGTAGAAGTTCATTTCTACACAGTTGCTTAACATTCCCATTATTATTATCTTGGCCTATCTGAACAAAGCATAAATTCACCACCATTTGGATGGCAAGAACTAGGAGAAGGCATTTCAATCTGAACAGCAGCTTTGGACTCTGTTTTAAGTGGCTAAACCTGTTGCAGAAAAAAAAAAGAAAATAAAAATTTATTGCTACAACTTGAAAAGAATTGCTTTTCTTGTTCTTAGAACCAGAATGTGTACTTCTCTATTCTTTTCTGATCCCCCACTCACTTCTTCTTTATTTGGAATATTCAGCTGTGTAGAGGGGAACTTATCCCCCCCCCCTCCTGGAGGGCCAGCAGAAATCCTGGCATTTCTTTTGGGGAAAGTATTGAAATTACCTCCATACTGAGTTCTCTGGAGCTAACATAATTACAATTAATGTCTAGATATTCCCTCCCTTTCAGACTGTACCATGCTGGGATATTGGCATAATACAAAGTAATGGCTCCCAGCAAACCCAAGCATAATAATGTTTCATAATGGGTGGACTATGCCGATTATGGTATATGAACAATGACTTAAGAGCATGTTGCCTTTGCAAGAATCATTTTTTTTTAAAAAGGGAAACATGAATGGTAGAAAAGAAAACTGATTAATAAAAGAGAATGGTTCTCCTTTTGCAAGTCTGTCAGGCACTTTCAAGATTAAATATGTTTGAGCATTAGAGGGAATGTGAAGCCTAAGGAAATTTTCTTTAGCACTTGACTTCATATTTAACAGTTTGTTATTTTTATTTTTCAGGTAATAAATATATTAATGAATCTGTCTGTTCCACTATATTCCCTCCTATTAAAGAAAAAAAAAATCTCTCAATAGTGCAGGAAAACCAATTTCCACATTAGATATGTCTGCAAATAAATGTCCCTTAAAACATTTTAAGTTCTTCACTTTTCTGCCCAGGGGCAAGTGACATATTCATTTTTTTTTTTTGGAGAGGAAAGCTTCTGTTTGATCATTATGTTGATCAGAGTTTTTAAGTCTTTCAAAAATTTTTTTCAATATGTTATTATCTTTGAATAAAATGTTCTCCTAGATCTTCTCATTTTTCTCTGCATCACTCCATAAAAGTCTTTCCAGTTTTCTCTGTAATTGTATATTTCATTATTTCTCAGGGCACAATAATATCCCATTCTGTTACAACCACAATATTTTTAGTGAATGTGCAAATATTAAGTCTTTGGCACTAAGCTTTCTTCTCTGCCTTACTTTAAGAAGGTATTTCAGGTTCCACATCTATACTCGTAACAACTTCAGTGAGTGATACAATTAGCATTTTTATAGAGAAATGTTTCTCAGCCTTCTTGGAGATAGCTCTTACTATACATTGAACATATTCCATGTATTCTATAGGAAAAAAAATACTCAGTCGATGAGATTACCCATTGTCAAAGGCAATGCATGGTAACATATATGATTATAGAATTACAGGATCATGGATTTATAACAGGAAGGGGTGCTAGAAGTTATCTGGTCCAACCTTCCACACATTAAAGATAAGAAAACTAAAACCCACTAGGATTGAATGACTCATCAAAGGTCACAAATTTAGGAAGAGGCAAACTATAGGAAATGTTTGTGTATACTGATGAAACCCAAAGTGAGCTTTATTTGTTTTTTGGAGAGATTAAATCAAAGAGAATCAGCAGGGACATGGATAGTGTGGGTCTTTGTACGTGTCTATGTTGTTATTGTTTTATTTTTGTTTTCTTTTTAAAAAATATATTTAGAATATTTTTCCATGGTTACACGATTTATAATATCCCCTTTCCCTCCCCTCTACAAAATCTGACATGCAGATCCACTGGGTTATACACGTATAATTGTTCAAAACTTATTTCCATGTTATTCATCTATGCAGTAGAGGGATCTTTTTAACACATCCCTATCAAACTACACGATCAATCATATGTTTTTTTCTTCTGCATTTCTGTTCCCACAGCTCTTCTGAATGTAGATCATGTTCTTTCTTATATGTCCCTCAGAATTGTCCTGGATCATTGCATTACTGCCAGTAGAGAAGTCCATTATGTTCAGTTGTACCACAGTGCATCAGTCTCTGTGTACAATGTTCTCCTGGTTCTGCTCCTCTCGCTCTGCATCACTTCCTGGAGATCATTCCAGTTTCCATAGAATTCCTCTACTTTATTATTCCTTTGAGCACAATAGTATTCCATCACCAACATATACCACAATTTATTCAGCCATTCCCCAATTGAAGGGCATCCCCTCATTTTCCAATTTTTTTGCCACCACAAAGAGCGCAGCTATGAATATTCTTGTACATGTCTTTTTCCTTATTATCTCTTTGGGGTACAAACCCATTCATTGTTTTCTGATAGGAAAAGTACTTCCCTTAGACTGAGTTAAGCCAGTGGACTTTCACTCTTAAAACAGTCTCTAGAAAAAGGAATTTTAGAAATTGGGCCCATGTTGGACCACATCCAAGGCTGATTGATCACTAAAGTGCCCAAATGGTGCCATCATAAAGCAATTTAACCTGTAAGATGCTCTTACAGAATGGACATGGTAAGAGTTCTGAGAACCAATCCAACTCTGTATTCAGCCATCTCTGTGTGTCTATTATTACTCTAAAAACAATACTTTCTACTGAAACTGGCTTTCTTGCTATTCCTCACATCCAACATTCCATCTTCTTTTAGGTGTATTTGTAAGTTTCTCACTCCTATGCCTTGAATGCACATTCATCTTACCTTTAGCTCTTAAAATTCCTGACTGCTTTCAAGTCTCAACTCAAACACCAACTCCAACATGAAATCTTTTTCTGCTTCCTACTGTACCTCATAGTACTGAGTTTCCTCCACCACTCCCCCTTCCTTAAATTATTTGGTGTTTACTGAACACACACACACACACACACACACACACACACTGATTGGATTGACTTTTCTCTGCATAAATTCTTTCCCCTTGTAAAATAAGGTTTGGGATTTTTTCACTTGTTTTTGTCTTTTTATACTCAGAGCCCAATTGAATTCTCTACACTTACCTAGTATTTAATAAATTTGTGTTGCATTGAACTGAATTGCATTGAATGTCTGCTAACAAAATAGCAACCCTCTCACATTTTTAGTGTGGTTAAATGTGTTGCCTCTCTATGAATTAAAATTTATTAGGGAAGATATTCCACATTACAGAAGCAATCCATTAAAAACAATTCCTTAATTAGCATAAACCCTATAATATATACAAACAAGCTACCAATCTTACCCGATATTTAAATATATATTTAATATTCTCTGAAAACTGTATATTAATTTATAATTATTTATTAAATAATGAAAATCAGGTCCATCATATGGCTGGTCACCTAGATAAGCTGAGCTTGTTGTTCTCCCCCCCAATTTTCATTCATTCCTCTACTGTTTGGTCACTCCTTGGCCAGGGAAGACCATTGCTTAGCCAGAAAAAGACCACATTTTGGTCAGAAAAGACCTCTGCTTGGCCAAAAAAGGACCCTTAAGCTTTCTTGATCCATAACTTATTACCCTCCATGATATCACTTTTTCTGGGTCTCCCCAATTAGAAAGACTCTAGTCTGTGTCAGAGGCTGGTCTTACAGACACCACAAGTCACATGGGGCAAGAGACAAGCATTTTCTAGGAACAGGTAACCAAGAGGCTTCCAGCACCCTGAATATGCATATGTTCCTTTATCCAGATAAACCTCAAACCTTGTTTTTAATCCAGTCAAAATATGGGGGTTGAACAGAAACCCAGTTTTCTAGAATAACACTCCAAGACTGATCTTAAGGTTCTAAGAAAAGCCATGCAAACTCGTGTTCAATTCTAATAATCCCCTCTCTGATTCTTTAGAAGGCATTTTAGTCACTCTAATAAATTTTTCCATATATAATATCTATACATTTCAGGATCATCTCACTAGAATACATAAGGGTTCAAAAATATTGTGCGCATGGAGGGTCTAACTACATTTGGGTGTTTCTTAAAATGCTAAGAATTAAGAATAAAAAATATCCCAAGATTGATCCCAAGATGACCCAAGGGTACCAAGAAAAGGAGTAAAACCTGCTGTTCAATTCATATATATATATATATATATATATATATATATATATATATATGTGTGTGTGTGTGTGTGTGTGTGTGTGTGTGTGTGTGTTTATGTACATATATAAATACATATTCTCCTTAAAGGAGAAAAAAACTCATTTTGTTATTTTCAAGGAAAATAGATTAAGCCTATTAGTCATACTCTTGTCTAGCATTATAGTATGGAGAGAGCTTTGGTAATGATGGTAGTATGTGTATATATATAAATACTAGGTGATATCATTAGAAGTTGTAACTTGTTCAGGGTCATACAGCTAGTAAGTGTCTGAGACAAAATTTGAACCTAAGTCTTTCTCACTACCCAATTGTTTTTCACTGAGATCTATAATTCCACTGATAAAATGTTCTTCAGTACTGATTGCAGCCATCCATGCCTGTTCATCCCAGAGGATTCTGGACCATATTTCTCCACAATTCCTATGACTTTCTGGATCTACCCAATATGCTGGAGGTCTTCTAGGTATTTTCACATTTTGCAAGGAACAGTACAGAACTCATCCTTGGAGCCCTACCACTGGACCACATCCATTTTTGAGCATGTATTTCTGCACTGAGGTCCCTGAGACAACTTCTTACACATAGGCACCCAGAGGAAAAACATCTGTCTGCATAATGACTAGCCTTTTGCCCTGATTCACAGTGCAATATATAAGCCTCGTGTATGTAGGGTGTATGAAAGGGACATGTAAGCCTCAAAGTAATTTCCTTCTGCTTTATCTCACATTTCTTTCTCCAAATGTCACTCAGAAGATGATCATGTCTAATATGAATAGCTGACATTAATAAAGTATTGCTATGTGACATTTACAGTTTACAAAGTGCTTCATATAAATTATCTTATTTGACCCTTAACTAACAAAATTGGCATTGAATTATCACCATTTCATGGGAGAGGAATTTGAACTTCAGAGACTTAAATGGCACATCTGGAACTTGAACCCATGATAGTTCCAATGATCTTTCCTTTCTTTCCTTTTTTAAAACTATCATTCAATCATGAACTTAACAACTATGAACATTTCAATACACCAAGAAAAAATAGAAAAAAATGTTTAATTATGAAACTGTAAACTGTCATGTAACATGGCAGTAACAAAATTACTCTGCTCATCTGAATCCCCTTCTGAGTCATTTTTCCCATCGTGCCATGGCTACCCTATAATGTCTGAGCACCTGAGTACCTTCTATATTTCCTCTCTGCCTTTCATTTTAAATTCTCTGTTGTTTGCCAACCAGATGGAATTTGCAGTGTGGGATAACTTGTTCATATCTTTTTGAGTTTTCCATAGACTAGCTAACAGAATACAATTTCAGGTCTTGCCTCAGCCACCAGCCACCATTCCCCACCCTTCCCTGTCCTGGGGTTTCCTGTCAGTTTGTGTAGGCAATGGATTTTAGAGAAACATGAAGCTTTGCATTTTTCAGCTGAATGAAATGGCACTCAGCTCCCGCCTGTCAATAGCAATTTGCATTCTTGGAGGTATGTGATTCCCTCTAGGTTCTTTTCTGTAATCAGAGAAAATATCCAAATGACCAGAAAATAACCAGCCCATGTAAAGTGTTAGCCTCTGTGAGGATCTCCTCAGGCTTAGAGATCAACCATTTTTCACTTAAACCTGGCAAGGATATGATCCCTTTAGGTTCCAATACTATCAATCAATCAGAAAGTATTAATTGAGCGTCTACTGTGACTCTAATCCTGTGCTAGATGTTGGGGGGGGGTGAGGATTAAGAGAAAAGTTACTTATCTGAAAGATTTCAATATTTCTGAATCTGAATCTGAAAGACTTCAATATTTCAGTAAGTGTCTTTTCATTATTGTGGATGTTCCATCCAATAGTATGGATTGCAACCAAGCTGAATTATCTCCTGTGTGATTCTTGGCCACCATTTATAACTGAAGACTTCTACTTCCCACATCCAATATGGCAGAATGAGGATGCTCTGAGGTCTTTCGAACCTGCCTCCAAACAACCACATGAACTCTAACTGTGGCAACACTGGATAGTGGGCTGTACCTGGAATCATGAAGATATCTCAGTTCAAATCTTGCTCTAAACACATCATAGATGTGTAACCCAAGGCATGTCATTTAAGCTCAGTCTGCCTTAGTGTCTTTATCTGCCAAATATGGGCATAATAACAGTGCCTACCTCACAGTGTTGTGAGGATCAAATAAGATAATATAAATTCTCATTATTTTCTAGACTGAAACCACCATGACCTTGACATAGGGGACTGATATCTTGGAGTGGGTTTGCCTTAAGTCACCAGGACCCTATATACCCTCACATCTATGGACTGGAGACTTAACATTCTCATTTCTCACAACTTGTGATTTCCCTTTCCACCAATACCAAGCATCAGGTCCCTGTACCACCACTCTACTTTACCCCTAAGATTTTATACCATGATACCCCTTTCTCAGAGACCTGTTTTGACCTACAACCCTACAACATATAGTTGGGTTTCCCTGGGGTATGGGCTGCTCTTCTTCCAGAATAATTGCACTTCTTTGGACTGACCTCTGATCTACTGGACATCTTTTCTTCTCTATTTTCTCTACAATGACCACACAACCACAGGAGAAAATCCCAAGTTAGAATTCCCTCCATGTCCTCGTTACATCTCTGTCCATGTTCTTGTTTTAAAGTCTAAAGGAACACTACCCCTGAATTTTGGGTAGGCTCTGTATTTCGCCACATTCTGACAATAACTGATAATTATAGAGCACTCAAACATTTGTAAAATTTAAGCATTATTTTGTTTACTGATTATATTCTGACATTCAGAGAGTTTAAGTGGTTTTCTCATATATATATATATGTATATATATATTGCTAGTGTCAGACAAGGATTTGCACATAGATATTCCTTAGTTCATATTATCATCATCATCACTTTTATATAGCAATTAGAATGTACTAGGCACTGTGTTAAGTGCTTTATTATCTCATTAGTCCTTACAACAATCCTTGGAGGAAGGTACTCCTATTTTCCTCTTTATAGATAAAGAAATTGAGACAAACAGAGATTAAAAGATTTGCTGGTCACATATCTGTTTTTTTAAGCCCTTACCTTCCGTCTTCAAATAAATAGTGTGTATTGGTCCCGAGGCAGAAGAGTGGTAAGGGTCTGGAAATGAGGATTAAGTGACTTTCCCAGGGTCACAAAGCTAGGAAATGTGTGAGGCAAGATTTGAACCCAAGATCTCCTACTTCTAGACCTGGCTTTCAATTCCCTGAGTCACCTATCTAATAAGTATATGAGAACAAATTTGAACTCAGGTCTTCCTGACTTCAGTTCCAGCCTTCTATGCATTGAGCTACTTACCTCTCAATTTCTAATTCTTTGTATATCATGTAATACTACTTGATGAAGAGCCAGGATGCTAAGAGATTGAACTGAAATCACTGAAATATGTCATCACCATTTTCTTCTCTAGTTTAGAAAGATGGCTTTCCCCTCACTCTTACTCCATCCTCTAGGATAATAAATTGGTATTCTCTATGATAATAGCAAATACAAAGATTTGAGTTATTTTTCATCAAGCCAACATTGTCTTTATAGGCAATTCTCAAAGGGTATTTTGACAGCAATGCTGGACCTCGACTCAGGTGGCAAGTTTGTGCTCTTTTCTAGTTTGGAGTAGCAGGGAAATGTATCAGGATCCTCTGGTGATTCTATCTAGTGATGGGTACCATCAAAGAAATGTTTCTAACCTCCTATTCCTAGACTGGGCTCCTACAGTTGCAGTATAAGCCAAGGTGACTTGCATTCAGCTTCAGCTTCCACTTCAGATAGGTTACTAGCTTGGTGACCTTGGATAAACCAGTTAATTTCTTTGTGCTTCATCATCTTTATCTATAAAATGAGGTAATTCAATTTTATGACTTCAAAATTCCCTTCCAGTTCCAAATCCAAGATGTTGTGGACATTCATGGCCCAGGAGACAATACCTCTACCACTGATAAATACAACCAGATTCCTAGAGGCCTGTAATCCTGGCATCATCATTTACTTTAACTCAAAGATATTAATGTGCCTAGTGCTAACCTATCTCAGAGCCATTAATTATGTTTCTGCTCCGCAATTCATTACATAGTAAATAAAGATGTATGAGGCCTCTCATCGTTCTACTCATGGTCTAGTCTAGGACAAAGAAAGAGCAAGCTCACCTTTTCCATTTGTTTCACAAAATTTATTGGCAAATGATGTGCTGCTATATTTCACTTAGTCTAATGAAGCATGGGTGACATGTTTTTTTGACAGGGTTACTAAACCAAGAGATCAGGGGAATGTCTTGGAAATATTATTCCTTGATTTTAGCAAGGCATTTGACAAAGCTTCTCATAACATTTTACTGAAAAAAATGGCAAAACATTTGTTGGATAAATGGTATATTTGGGTGGATTTGGGATTACTTAGAATGGTCCTTAGTGGATTGATATCAGCCTTTAAAGGAAGTCTGTAATGGAATGCTCCAGGGCTCTGTCCTTGGTCCTGTTCTGTATATCATTTTTATTAGTGACCCTGGTGAATATATAGTTGATATGATTATTTAAATTGGCACATGACCCCACAACTGAAAGTTATAGTTCACATGTTGCTTAGTCAATTTAGAGTACCCAAAGTTTAGAATAATGGACCAGATTTAATAAGGTGAAATTTTGTGGGAATAAATAATAAATATCAGAATTCAAAATATCAACTGTGAAATTATAGGTTGGGGCCTAGGAAAGTATTCCTAGAAATATAGTGGAATAAGATAAATCTTAGGTTCAACTCCCTTCCTCATGCTAAATATTATAGGTTAGGATTCTAATATACCTCTAGCAGCTTGAGTTATCTAGACCCATACCGCTAATCAAGGCTTTTGTGAGCCAGGGTGCTATAGAATGGAATTGAGGCCTTTTGAGAGAGTTTTGCCCCTTCAGGGGATGGACTTGAAACCCAGGTGTGGACTTTTTGTGTCAGGGGTATATAAAGACTTTTCTATGAGTATAACCTTCTGAGTTTAACTCTCAGAAGATTTTTATTACAGGCTATTTTTATGGGTACGTTTTTATTAAAGTAATTACTTTCCTTGAATCCTTAGAATCCTAGTGATACATTGCATCAAATATGGCAACCACTCCCAGTATATCTATCAATAGGTGAAGAATTCCCAAATATACAAAACTCATCTGTCATAACAAGGAGAAAAAAGTCAAGGAAGTCACCACAAACATAGGAGAAAACATATGGCTATTGAATGAATGTAGAAGATGCTAGAGAAGTAACTCAAAAGGGAAGACTTCTTAGAGGACTCCTCCCATTATTTTCCTAGAGAACCATCTCCCAAGCTTCTCATCCTTCAGTGGCCAGACTAGAAACTGAAAAAAAAAATCAGTAGCAGAGGTGATAGTGGAGCTTAGCCAAGAGGGTGTTAAACATGGGAAAAAAAAAGGATTTATCTTAATGGCCAGTCACACACTCTCTGCCACAATGTCCTCATGATATAATCTAACCCTGGAGACTTAAGAGAACAGAGAATAGTTAGTATGTTCTGAGAAATAGGCATAAAAAGCCTAGAATTTCTGGAGGGAATGAGTTGTTGTGAAAAAGCACATTTTCAGCAAGGACAATGAAGGAATATGAGGAAAAAGATGAAGACAGAAAAAATCTGTTGGAGGAGGAAACATTATGAACTCTCTGAGTACATGGCTATATCATACCAGTTTACCAAGCTTTTATCCTTTTGGAGGGTGGTGATAGGATGGATGCTCCTTCAGTAGACAGAAATGACAGAGTTTAACAGAGTTTAATGATTCATACATTAAGCTACCAGGGATCCCACTTCAGGTGAGTCCCAAGATTTTTATCCACCCATATCAACATCCCAGGATTTTGATTAAACCATTCTTTGTCCTAGGGATAAATTTTACAGTGTTTGCCCCACTTGAGAGTTACGCCTTTCCTAAAATGTTTGCTCCTCTACCACAACCCAAAGGACAGCATCCTAGAGTCTAATGTGTTGCATTTGTGTGTGTGTGTGTGTTTTTAATGTGCTGTGTCTGTGTTGGACACCCTTCCTAGGGACTTTTAAAAAATCACACTACAATTTTGAAAAGTCCCCAGGATTAACCCCACTCTATAAATAATTTCCTGCTATGTGACTTTGTAGTTTTAGAGAGCAACCTAAGGCAATGAGAGATTAAATGATTTGCTCTGAGACACCCAGCTAGAGTGTGTCAGAGGTGGCTTATGAACCAAGGGTCCTAAATTCAAGTTTGGCTTTTTTATCCACTAATCTGTGCTTTGGTTGTTGTTGTTGAGTCATTTTTCAGTGATATTTCACTCTTCATGACCCCTTCTGAGGTTTTCTTGGCAAAGATACTATAGTGGTTTGCCATTTCCTTCTACTTATTAGATAAGGAAACTGGGGATGAGGTAAGTGACTTACCCAGAGTCACACAGCTAGTAAATATCTGAGGCCAGATTTGAACTCATGGAGATGATACTTCCTATTTCCTTGGGAGCCTTTAATTATTGGGGATGCATCTTGCAAGAAAGTATGACTCTGTGTCTTCAAAGTTATTTGGATAGAGCTAAAGACCTTTCTGCAATGATATTCATTCTAACACCACCCAGTCACCATAAGGGCATGTTGAGAATGTTGTAACACTTAGAATCTACTTAGGCGGATAGATATGAAATGACTAGAGAGCAATTTAAGGCAATTAAAGTACTTAGGGAACCTCAATAAGAGAAAGATTATTATGGGCTAAATTTAGTTGGGGAAACCTTCATGGAAGGGGTGGGTGTTGAACTAGGCCTTACAGTAAGATTTGGATTCCAGAACAAAAATCATTTTGGGTGCAGCGAAGAAAGCGATGTGAGATCTCCTGCACTGAAATAATTAAGACTATTTTAGGTGATTCAGGTCCTTTCATTAACTGAATGCTACCATGGGATATGAGGAACTTAGTGAGATACCGTAAATCATTCCTATCTCTCATAAATGATTACTGTACTCTAATTCAATCTCCTTGAGGCCTTCAAGACTTAGTGCCTGAAGGCTAGTCTGAATCATTATCAAAAAATCTAATTAATTTAATATCCATGCATTAAAACTTCATCTGAATTAAAGCATTTTTCCCTCACAATTTGTAAAGCAAGATTTTCCCTTTAAAACTTTCATGGAGTTCCAAAGTTGGAGTTGGCCAATAATTAGAATCATCTCTATGTTCTTTGAACTTGTTGCTCAGTTGTGTCTGTCTTGTGACTCCATTTGGGGTTTTCTTGGCAACGATATTACAATGGTTTGCCATTTCTATCTCCAGGTTATTTTTCAGATGAGGAAACTGAGGCAAATGCAGTTCAGTGACTTGCCCAGAGTCACATAGCTAATAAGTTTCTGGAGCTGGATTTGAACTCAGGTCTTCCTCACTCTATGGCTGGCATTCTATCCACTGTGTCACCAGTCTTTTTAACTAGTAGATTTGTCAAGTGCTCCCCTGTAGTTTCAGAGGGGTATGAAAGTAGCACAAGCTCTATTTTATTCCAAGTACTCCCTTTTTAACAAGTCCCTGAATTTTACCTTTATTGAATTTGCTTTATACAGGCAGCCAAACAGAATTATCTTGGTCCAGAAGGACTTTTCCCTCAACTGTAAGTTTAGGAAAAATGAGTTTTTTTTTCTTTTTTTACTGTTTTGATTATAATAGAGGTATATTGTGGTGCCTAGAGAGTCTGTGTCAGAGTCAGAACAACCTGATACACAGATAGTGCAGCCCTGATAAGTAACTTAATCTCTTGATGCTTTATGTAACTTCTTTTGTATGTTTCTTTTGTAAATATATGTGTGTACATATATTATACATATTTCAATTAATGAAAATTAATTTTTCTTCCCTTCCCACCTTTTCTCCTCTCAACTGGGGAAAAATTTTTTTTTATATTCTGAGAGTGGTTTTCAACCTTTTTGTGTCATGGTCCCATGGTCCAAGTCTAGTGAAACAAAGACCCTTTCTCAGAATAATATTTTTAAATGCCTAAAATAAATTAATGGAATTACAAAGGAAACAAAGGGTTGATAAAATTGATGATGCCATTTGTTTTTCCCATTGAAATTTATGAGTTGCCCCACCAATGCACACCATAGATTTATTGATGGAACCCTTAAAGGTTTGTGGATTTTAGGTAAGGAACCCCAGATCTAAGAGAAATTGTAGAACAGGTGATATTCTACACTGGTATAGGTAGTTTCCTCACTAACAGGTGCCTATTGAGATTTATTTCCAATATAGTGAATTATTTCTGAGTTTTGAACTAAGGCTCTGGTTTTTGTTCATAGGACCTCATTACTCCTTCCTTTGATGCCTCATCCTAGAGGGTCTTCCAATGTAAGGTGATAGAAAAAGTGAGATTATGGTTTCTATTTTTTCCTGTAAATAAAATCAACTTAGGCCAGAAGTGTCTTTGAGCAACAGAACAGATTCCTTGACACCAAATTATAGTAAAGAGAGAATGTCACATTTAATTGGATGAGACCTGATCATGGTGATAAGACATGATTTTCCATCATCAGCCAAGGAATTAGAGTGGAACTGAGAGAAGGATGGATCATCTCCTCATTCACCAATTAGAAATGTCTTTTGGCTGTTTAGTGGAGGGGTGAATAATGAGCTTCCAAGATTGTATTTAATGATTCACAGGGCAGAATTTCTTTATCTTTCGTCTAAGATGAAATATCACTGAGAGAGATCATAGAATTAGTAATTTATTGTTTATTGCTAGCTTGATTCATAAATTGATTTTCTTACCTGGAACTCAGTCTTTCAGAATTTTGAATAATCACATTATACCAATGAAATTAGGGGTCCAGACAAAAAAAAAATTCTTTCTCTTTCATTTTGCCTTTGTAGAACTTGCCTGAAAGTATGCACAGGGAAGAGTGAACTGAGAATTCTGGTTCTGCCATTAATTATTTTTAACTCTAGCATCTTTCTTTTGTTGAATATTTCCAATTTATGCTGTATTGTATATATTAATTTTATGCAGTTGTTTGTATATCATCTCTTCCATTTGATTATAAGTTCTTGAGGGTAGAGACTGTCTTTTGCTTTTTCTTTATATTCCCAGGAATTAGCATAATGTCTAAAATGTAGTAGGCAAATAATAAATGTTCATTGAGAGTAACATTGAGAGTAGGAGGGAATGGAGGAAGAGAGGAGGGAGAGAATTTAGAACAAAATAATTTGTTTTAACTTAAAAAAAAAACACTGCCCTGAAATATCCAGACCACTGAACCAATATCATCTAAAATAAATGTTTATTGACTGACTGACATATTTGCAATTTAAGGGACCAATGGAAACATGAAAATACATTTTTTGGGGGGTGAACAAGAGTGTAAAAACTCTTGTATAAATTATTACACCTCTAGGAACTATCATACATACCTTATCTTAAGAGGCTACTATGAAGAACCAGAACTCTGAAACAACTAAAAATGTTTTGCAAATAAAAGGAAATAGTATATTTTTTCCCCAACTGGTAACCTTTTCTCCTCTAGACTGTGTTGTTTGGGAGGGAAGGTTTACTTCATTTTCAATAGAATAAACCTGTATGGACCCACATCTGTTAAAAGGTCCAAAGGGAATTTAATAAAGAGAAAAAGGAGAAAGACTTCTCCCACTTCCTTTACACTTCTAGACCCCGACTGTGCTCCGGCAATTCTTCTTCCTACCCACACAATTTCCGGTAGCTCTAAAATGCTTAAGGAACAAATTTTTTTACAAGCTTATGAACCAGAGGCTTCAAACTTCCTGCTGTTCCCCTGTTCATTCTTTCATTCTCAGAAAAGCAACTGCTTCTATAGTTCTTTCTATATTCATCTCTGGGCTGCATGGAATGGGAGGTAGCCAGGGGGCAGGAGCATTGGAAGAAACAGCAGGAAATAGGAGGGAGAGAGGGAAATACTAAAGCCATTGCTGACTTTTAAGCATCATTGAAGAAATGCTTCTTTGAAAGGGAGTAATAGTGGACCAGAAAGGATTCTAGTGCTTTTAGGAAGGGAAAAAGATAAGGAGTTTAGGGCTTTACATTTTCTTTCAATTAAGAATCTGGATTGACAGGAGGAACCCATAAGCCATTCTGCAACGGGTTAAAAGGTAGTCCAACACTTCTGCAGCGATGTTACTTGAGTTGATTTCTGGATGGGGAGGAAGGGTGAATTTGCCATGGGCAGAAGAAATTGAGAGGTTGTCTCAGCAGGAAATCTAAGAGGTGAAAGATGCTCATACTATGCTCAGTCCAATTACTATGGTCAGGAGATGGATAGTGTGGGAGAACTGGCTACAAGCAAAACAAGATCATCAGAACAAAATGAAAGAATGTCCAATCCATTCTTCCTTCTTCCCTCCATCATCCTAAAACACATTACCAAACCTCTGGTCCACAGAAAAAATCAGGTCAATTTTTTTTTTCCTGAGGACCCAGACATTTATAGCCTTGAAGACAGACAGAGCCTTGACTTTTGTGCTGGGAAACATCAATCATATTAATATTATCCAATCCAAAATATTCTCATTAATGGAGATGATAATATAATAAAACTTAAAGTTTTCCTCCTTGATGGTTCATAATTTGCTGAGCTGGACCACCAAGCAAAAATAAGAACCTATCATAGAAAGCTTAGAAATAAAGATTCATGAATACTTTTGAATGGGATGTTCAGGGAGGACTAAGGGCTTACTGAGATAAGGTTGCCTGTTCACTTTGGTATCCACCTGTCAACAACTCTAACCTATGGATCCAAGAAGTTGTTGCATGTGCAATGGCCTCACCCATATAAAACCATCTCAGAAGATAGGCTAAACCAGGTCCAGGGTGACCAACAGGTCTCAACTCGATGAATGTATTAGGGAGTTGTTTCTCCTAACCCAGTGAAGACTTTCCCCAGCAGAATGAATGGATGAGAATAGTTTGTTCTAATGGCCATGAAAGCAGCTGGAGCAGATGCTATGGAGCATTTAGGGTTTGGTAAGATTCTGAAGATGCCAAGATCATCCACTGCATTCTGGCCCATCACCATCACTTTTGTCTTGCCACTGAATTTTGATGATTTCAGAAAAGATAGTGAAGCTGATGACTTTATGCAACTCTGCCTCACTTAAATCCAATTTATGAGCAAGTAATAAAGTCATCAAACTTGTGTTGTCATTGGCATTGGTCCTCTTTGAAAAGTTGAGGACAAACAACTGTTCTATGATATAAATATCTAGCCAAGTCTTTCAAGAACCTTCATGAAATTTTCCATTCTTTCCTACCTTTGTACTTTTGCCCAATTCAATTTTTTTCACTTCCACCAGTTGAAACCTATCATTCTTCAAGGTTGAGCTCGAGTACTACAACAGGTTTGCTTATTCAAAGAAGGATAACTGTTCCATTGGGACAGCTACATAAAGGTGGTAAAGTGGATAGAGTGCTGCACTTGGAGTAAGGAAGACTTGAGTTCAAATCCAGCCTCATGAAACTTCCTATTGCAAGGCACTTCAGCATCAGTTTCCTCATCTTTAAAGTGAGAATAATAGTACTTACCACTCATAGTTATTCTGAGAAAAAAATAACATATTATAAAGATGCTTTATAAATATTAGTGCTATATAAATGCTTTCCATTATTATTAGCTATTATGAAGTCTCCCTGGATTTCTACTTGGTGATGGTCTCTTCTTTTAATTTTCCATTCCATTCCAGAGTCTTTGTACTGCTGTTACAAGTTCACAGTATTCTAAAATGTACAAGAATTGTAAATTCTAAAATGTACAAGAAAACTTCTATCTCTCTTGTTAGATTCTAAGATACTTAATAGAAGAATCCATAGTTCTATTTGTCTTAGTGATCTTGCACTGTGGATCACTTAGAGTTTATTTACATGGGAGGACCCACAAAGTTATATATCTTAGAGTCAAGATAGACTGTATCCCATATCCTAAAAGCCACAAGTGTTGATTTCCTTTCCAATGTTATTAATATCTATTAAGATCGGACTTTCCTGCTACCATCACTAGAAGCTTCCCAGACCAAATCCCCCAGTTGTTCCTCTTACTCCAGTGGAATTATCAGCTTGACCCTAGGAGTAGAAGGGGGCCCAGAAGCTCTGGCAAGAGAGCTATATATGATGATAACAAGACAACATGTCCCATCTACCCAAAGCCAGAGGATCTGGTAATCCATATCCAGTGCCAATTCTACTTTCCCTTGGAGCATCATCTGTTGCTCCTACAGGATGGATAGGAGAAAGAGTGAAGCTACTTAATGTACTATGAAGTTGTGGAATTCAAGAATGTAGTTCTTCTGGCTGGCCCTGAGGGTACAACTTTCACTCTTAGTGGGACAACCTGCCTCAAGTCTTTACTATCTTTTCATCAATAATACAAACTGTGCTAATGACTTTCTTTTGCTTTGATCTGAGCTTCCACCTATACCAATTGCCTGGGCTCCATGTCCTCAGTGAAGGAATCAGGCACCATAGACCCTACCTTGACACTCTCTGTAGCTCTCTCTCTCTCTCTCTCTCTCTCTCTCTCTCTCTCTCTCTCTCTCTCTCTCTCTCTCTCTCTCAGTGTGTGTGTGTCTCAGTCTCTCCCTGTGTTTCTGTCTGTCTCTGTCTCTGTCTCTCTCTCCCTCTCTGTCTCTGTCTCTCTTTTAATTTATGTATTTGCTCATTTATTTACTCATTTGTTTATCTCTCTCTCTCTGTCTGTCTGTCTCTCTCTCCCCTCTCTTTGATTATTCATTTGTAATACTTAACCTTCTGTCTTAGAATCAATACTATGTATTGGTTCCAAGGCAGAAGAGTGGTAAGAGCTAGGCAATGGGGGTTAAGTGACTTGCCCAGGGTCACATAGCTAGGACGTATCTAAAGCCACATTTGAACCCAGGACCTCCCATCTTTAGGCCTGGCTCTCAATCCACTAAGTCACCCAGCTGCACCCTGAGTCCACCTTTAAGAGAAATTCATTACTAATTCTGTTATCCCTTTCCCCATGCCACCTGGCAAAGCAGAGAAAGGATTATCCAGTAGAAATGCATAGAAATGCCTTTAGGCGAGTTCAGTCTACATTTAGTAGAACTGCACCAAGGTTTTTGCTTGAGTCATAGTTCACATGCTCAATAAGTTGACTGAAGGCAAGGAAGATGTGCAATCCATCATCAGTTCTTTAAAACAAACATAAATGAAAGAGGCTTTGGAGGAAATCACATTCTCTTTTATTCTGGTGGTTTTCCTCCCTGTTTTCTTACAACTTCAGCTAATCCCCTAGATGTACAGAGGAACCCTAAAGATACTACTCATCCCCCTTCTTTCCCTAGAATGATTCTATTTCTCTTCTCATTTCCCTCTTTTGGTCCCTCTGCATCCTTTCTCCAAATGAAATTTTTATTTCTATTGATTTAATAAAAATTTAACCTAGTAAAAAGCAGCTAATGAAGATAGACAGCTGGAGGCCACAATTAGTAATGATATCATAATGGAAGTAGCAATAAAATACATGTGGCATAAACATGGTGCACACCCTCACATGAATACATGCACCATCAGTGGGAAGTGCAGAAATAGTGGGAGGAAGGCAAAAACAACCAAAAAAAATGAGACATAGATTTTTGCACATAGTTGATGTGAGAATTTGTTTCTCTTTCATAAGAATATTTATTATAATTTATTACATATTTTTAACAGATCATATGGATTATATTATTGTTATATTATATATCTATATACAAAAATAGATATGCCAAAAAAAGTCACATATAGGGAACTTGTATGGCAAAAGCACACAAATGATGGGAAAATGTGAGGCTATGTCACATTGTGACAGGTCAACTTAGACCTCTGCAATAGAATCCTTTGTTTATGTCTTCATATGGCTCCCACTGGGCCCACTCCTTTCAAGTCTCTGTTGGATGCAGAACCTCTGCCCTGGGCTTCTCGGCTAGATGGTACTCTACTGGGTACATGGTTTCTGCTCCATGTGACTATTGGATAGAGTTTTGCTAGATAGCTCAGCTGAATGCCTTTCTTTTGGCTATCACTCCACTGGATATATCTTTCTTTACTTTCAGCTTCTGGCTCAGCTGAAATTATTTGCTATTTCTTCATGAGAAAAGAGCACCATTATGCTTTCTTAGTTCAAAGCTACAGAGGCTTTCTTCTAACTCTTTCTCTCTCTCCTCTCTCTCTGTCTCTGTCTGTCTCTCTGTCTCTCTCTGTCTCTCTGTCTCTGTCTCTCTGTCTTTCTCTCTCTCTCTCTTTTGTTTTTTCAGCATAAACCACCATTTCTTTTAGAGTCTTGGCTAGGGCTCTTATCTCTACAGGAGCATGTAAGCTTTAGATACCATGTTTTTTTTTGGGGGGGGGCAAATATCAGGGCTTACCCAATTTGCCCTCAGGTTACACTATTTCTTAGGACTCAATTTCTAGTCTAGAAATTTGAACCTCTGAAAGAGACCTTACCCTTGGCTACAGTCTTTTAGAGCTCCTAAATTTAATCTCTGAATCTGCCTAAAATGGCCATTATTCATTTAAGGGATATTTGTTCAGTAACTTATCAAAAGAACCTGGGTATCAAGGTTCCCCTATTTTCCAATTCTATACTTTTCTGTTGTCACATGTAGTTAAGTCTTTAGAGAATGCACTGGTTAAAGCTAAGACCAGGAGGAGGTGAGGTCATTGTCTTCATCCTTATTCTTTTATATGCTGATATATATTCAGTCAGAGTGTTAAGCAGAAATTGTGTGTTTTAAATTCCAGATCCCTTTTGTAGTCTGGAAAAGCCTATGAACAACTCTCAGAAGAATTTTTAAAATGCAATATATATATATGTATATAATATGAATTTTTTAAAAAAGTAATTATATTCAAATGCAGATCTCTGGTTAATCCCTAAAGATTGATAGCCTTAGTATGCTTTTCTTGTTTAGTCATTTTTTCATTCATGTCTGACTCTTTGTGACCCAATTTGGAGTTTTCTTGGCAGAGATATTGGAGTGAATTACCATTTCCTTCTCCGGCTCATTTTACAGATGAGGGAACTGAGGTAAACAGGTAAACATGATTTGCCTAGGGTCACACAGTTATGTCTGAAGTCAGATTTGAACTCAGGAAGATGAATCTTCCTGACTCTAGGTCCAGCAAAACCACGCTTACAAATTATCTAGTTCAACTCCTTCATTTTACAGATAAGGAAACTGAGGATCAGAGTGAGCAGAAGACTTGCCTGTGCTAATAGCTGGCAAATATCAAAGTCTGAATTTGAACTCAGGTCTTCAAGCCTTTGTGTTGAGTACTTTGCCCAACATATGTAGGTCTTAAAATTGAATTAAAGGTAAAATACTTGAACAGAACCTTCTTGTTAAGACTGAGCATTGATCAGGCATGTTTTTAATAGAACTACCACAATTTCCATCCTTCCTCTGGGATAGAAATGAGACCAAATTTATTTGTGTAATTATTCTAATTATTTAGTATTTAGATCCCAATTTTTAAAAATACAAAATGCTTTACAGTCATGTTATTAGTTATTATAGTTTTCAGTTAATTGCAAGTTAGGCTGCTCAAGGAAGAGTTGTTTTCACACACAATGATACCCCAGAAGCACAATTTGATAAGTGGCCCTAATGAGAGACTTACCAGGCTTCAGGATTCATTAAGGAAGGCACAAAAATTTACCGGCTGCAGGTTATCAGCAAAGAGAAATGAAGGTTGTTTTGCCATAAGTATTCTAATGGCAACCAATAGAACAGGCATGAAATAAATGACTTAATGGAAATTGAGCAGCGGGGAAAAAAGAAATTTAATAAAATCAGCTTCTCCCCCTTTATGTAGCATTGTTTTTATATTTGTTAGTTTCCTTGCAAGAGTTGCAAAAGACCCAGGATACAGATTTTGTCTGGGGAATCTGTAGCATGTGGTACTCAATCCATTTAAATTTAGAGCTAACCTCTTGATGATTTAAAAAAAATTTTTTTTGGTAATGATGATTCTTATCCTCCTCATTTTATCATTAGTGGAAGTCTCCCCATTCAGAGTCATAATGCTTTTTTTTTTTTCAGTTGTGATTTTGGTTTTTGAGTGGAAAGAAATTTGGACATAAACTGTGAGCATAATGGCAAATGGAAAGGGGGTGATGTCAAGAATTCAATTCTACATAAAAACATTTATTAACACCTTTTAGATGCCAGGGCACTGTGCTAGGTAACAGAGTCACAAAGATAAAAACCAGATACTTTTCAAGGACTTCCTATTCTACTGACAGAAATAACATGTATACAAAGAAGTCAATGAAAACATATTAAAATAAATAAAAATATATTTTTTACAAATTCTGCTGGGTTTTTATCTAAATATCCTTTCAAAATTGCAAGTTGAGTAGTGCCTAGATGGGGGTTAACTACTCTCCATCAGGATTTGAGAGGTACATTTTGAGAGTTTGAGTTGCCTTCCTAATTTTACCAATTCAAACCCCAATTCAAATGTACAACTCCACTCATATCAATTACTAGTTAAAATATGTTTACTATTTTTAGCTCTTTACATGAACTGATACACAGAGTGAAGTGAGCAAAAGCAGGAGAACACTGTACACAGCAATAGCAATATTGTACAATAATCAACTATTCTCAGCAATACAAAGACTCGAGACAAATTTCAAGACAATTCTGAAGGACTCATAATGAAAAATGCTGTCCACATCCAGAGGAAGGATTGGAGTTGAAATGCATATTGAAGTATATTATTTTTTGCCTTTTTTCCCCTATCTGTGTTTTCTTTTACATCATGATTAATGTGGAAATATATTTTGCATGTCTGCACATATATAACATATCAAATTGCTTGCCTTCTCAGTGGGGTTGGGAAGGAGGGAGGGGGAGAGAATTTGGAAGTCAAAATTTTAAAAAAAGTTTGAAATTGTATGTAGTGAATTGAAACAAAAATTATATAAATTGAAATTGGAAAAATATACTATAAATCTTAAAATAATGTTAGTATCATTGATTGGCACCCCACTATCTATGCAAGCAGTTGATTTTTCTCAATATTGATTAATCAATATCAATTAGATTTTAGAAAAAAAGTTACTTACAAAAAGTTATAGTTAGATCCAACATGCAAAACTGACCCCCTGAACCAATGTCATACTCTTTCCTCTATCCTGTCAGTTCCTGGAAAGAATGGGGTCAAGCTTAAAGGAACTACTACAAAGCATTCATACCATGAAGTTTCTTTCAAAATGTAACATAGCCTCTGGAGGAGGTCATCTCATGCTGCAGTACCCATCATCTCATCTACAAGGTTAATCTACTGCTCTGTTGAGGCAAGCAGTTCTCTCCACACTCCTTTGCTGATATACCAGTCCTAGCTGGCAGTATACCCTAACAAGGGCTTCTTCCTTTCCCTCCCCATTAGTAATGTTTTATTCTTTCCCAATTACATGTTAAAATAAATTTTGGCATTTGTTTTCTAACATTTTCATTCCAAATTCTCTCATTCCCTGCCTTCCCCCTCCCAGAGATAGTAAGAAATTTGATATTATCATACAGGAGCCGGGCTTAGAGACAAGAGACTCTGGGTGCAAATGTGGCCTTAGATGCTTGGGCTGTGTGACCCTGGGAAAATCATTTAACCTCCAATTGACCTTGTGGTTCTTCTGCCTTGGAAACAATACTTAATACTGACTCTAAGACAGAAGGTAAGCGTTTAAAAAAATGAAGGTCTATAAAGCTAAGGACTTTTTTATTTTTTGCTTTCATATGTTCACTGCATACAATGAGGTTGCTCAGTAGAGAGAATGTTGGACTTGGAGTTAGGAAGATCTGAGTTTAAATTCAGCTTTCGACAACTATTATCCACTGGCAAAAAATACTGATTCCATTCCATTCCAATACATACCTCATATGGTGTCTGGCAATAATAGTGGATTAGTAAATGCTTTAATTGAATTAAATTCTGAAAAACTATCTCTCGTTTTGGGTAAGATACAGCAATATGGTTTGGATGAATTAAAAGAACCCTGAGAAAATGGAGTGATCTGGAAGTAGATATGGGAATATAAGGAGTGGGCCTCGAGTTTTGGTAGGCACCACGCTCTGAGCGAAGATGCTGACATTAACTGTTCTGACAGATTTCAGGATGGTGTTATCCCCAACAGCCGTGCACTCCTGCGATTCCATTTGTTCACATTTGTGCTTGGATTGAAGTTTAATTGCAGCCTCTTGTGACTCCTCATGGATCTGTCAAAAATATAAACATCCAAGCAAACCTCTGGAGTTTCAGCAGGGCCACAAACCAGGGCCATATATATTTTATTCCCTTTTTCTTTTTTTTTTAACCTCTTTTTGATGTAATCTCTGTGTGTCCTGGAGATGATAAGCAATAGCACAGTTTAGAAGTTATCAGGAAATTTTGATAAAAACATCCTAGGCTATTTGCTGTATACTTCTTGGGTTGGGGGAAACTTTATTTGTTTCAGATGTAACAGCACCTCTAGGGATCCCTCTTAGCCTTCCTTGGCAGCCTTAACTTGTGGCCTTAAATGATCTTCAGAGTTCAGTAATGAGTATTTATGGATCAAATGGCTTCTGCAGGATTAAATGTATCACTACTAAATATTATAGGCACATTAATCTTACAATAATGATACCATAAAACTCCACTCATCCAGAGATCAAATGTAGGCAACTTCAATCATCTGGAATATTGCTATTGACCTAGAGTAAATGAAAAATGTAGCTAATCATTCAAAATTACCTTTGCACCTGACTCTGTAGAAGATACACCTAGACCAGGTTAACTAAATTAGATTAATGAAAATAAAGATCTTTTTCCCTGCCTGAGTCCATAAAACCCCTCTATTAATCCACAGACCCCTTGGGGGTCTTTTGACTCCAGTTAAGAACCTCTGCCTTATGCCTCTTCTTGACACACTCATTCCTGTAAGATCATAGGACTTAGAGAGGGAAATTACTTTGGAGATCAACCAGACTGGGGTTTTTAGCCTAGAATGTCATTCACCTTTGCAGAGGGCAATGGGGTCCAGCACATTTAAACTCTTCCCTGTAGTCATTTATTCTCCTCCTCACTTCATAAGCAATAATAAAACTTTCTGTGTTACTTGTTATCTGGATGTGGTCCTGTTCTTCTTCATCTAGCCTCTCCTGTATTATAGTCACACTGAAAATCTTGGGTAAAACCCAAGAATAGCTTGATGGTATAGAACACGGAATAAACTTTAAAAGATGAGCGAGAAAGCTTAGACATTTGGGCTGATGTGTGACTATAGAGGTTTGTGGACATCTTTGAAACTTATATAAGGTGGCTTGCTGAATTAGAGGATTGGTTTGGGTATAATGGAGAAAGAGTAGATGATCCCAGAAAGTAGAAGGAGGATGAGATGGATTCCCCCCTTTAGTCTTCTTCAAATATGTCTCTCCACTAACCCTGCCTTTACTCCCCTCTTATAACTGATTTAATGGGTGAACCTTTTTTTTTCCTTGTGGAAAGAAAGAGAAATCAGCTCTCTCCCCCATCAATATGACAAGGAAGTCAATTTAAGATAACTGACACTTTATTCTAACAAATGGTGCTTAGGGTAAGATAAGCAAGATGTCTACAGGTTGGATTTTTATAGGAAAGAGGGTAAGGAAAGTCCCTATCTGTCTAAAAAGATCCTTCTCCCTCCTCCCCCCCTCAAGTTGAGAGACCCAGGCTTGCCAGCCTGGTCTCTAAGAGGCTCAGGGTTTTGGTGACTCCTGGTCTTGGCACAGCAGACTCAGGGGGTCACAGGAGCTGTGTGAGATCTTCTGATGCTGTTATACTTCTCAGGTTCTGTCACAATTTTTGGCATCTTTGGGGAAATAGTGGTTAGGATCAATGAGGGATTTTGTATGACTCAGGAGAGAAATCTCTGACCAGCCTGTCACCCTTCAAAGTCTCTGTATCATTCCTCTATCACATTACAAGAAGGTTTTTAGAATGAGAAAAGCATAGTGTTCTGGAACATAGCGTCCTGTGAGTACAGGAGAAAAGATCTGTTTACTTGAATAGATCACGAGTAGGTTTTGTATTACAGTAGCTCACCTGTGGCTCCAAGAAGCTGAAGCATAGAGAGCAGCTGCAGCCCAGTAAAACTGTCTCAGCTGAGAGGCTAAATCAGATGGAGGAGAAACAACAAGCATCAAACTCATCCGTGAATTAGGGGGATATTCACCCAAGGATGTGAAGATTTTCCCTGGTGAAATGGGCAGATGAGAACAATTCATTCCTACAGCCATGAAGGTGACTAAAGCAGGTACTCTGCAGTGCTTAGAGGCTGGTTAGATGTGGACGATGCCCAGGCCATTCATTGGGCTATCACCAGTTGTCCTGACTTTTGCCCTACCACTGGACTTCAGTGACCCTGGAAGAGAGAATGAGGTGGATGACTTTGTGCAATGATGCCTCATTTCAAGTCAAGACATCACCCCATGATGTTATTAGTCCTCCTCAAAAAGAGAGGACAAAAAACAATAACACTAACTCAGTTATTCTAGTAATGATTATGTTGATGCTGAATTAGGAGGTAAAGGCGAAATATGACCACTATATATTCAGAAAGGCTTAATTCAAAGAAAGTGGACCTCAGAATAAGGAAGTTCTGTTCAGATCCCACATCTAACCTATTTTGGCTTTTTAAGCCCTTGACAAGATGCTAAAATTCTCAAACAGTTCTCTAAGCTTAAAAACTTTAGATCTATATCATTAGAAGAAATTTCCTCACAATGATGAAATCATAGATCCCGACAAAATAGTGTGACTTATTATTTTTATAGTATTAGGAAAAGGTATCATGCATAATTTATAGATAATAATAAAAACTCATTAAGTAATATACCTTAAGGTTTACAAGTACTCATAGCAATCATTGGAGGGAGGTAATGAAAATATTATTATCCTTATTTTTCAGATGAGAAAACGAAAACTCAGGAAGTTAAGTCAAGTCAAGGAGCATTTATTGAACACTAAATGCCAGGCACTGTCAGAAGCATTGGAATTACATAGAAAGGCAAAGAACATTCTCTGCTTTCAGGAATCTCAGAGTTTAATAGTTCTCATTAAGTTAAGTGAGTTGTGTATGGATAACTCTGCTCCTAAATGTCAGAGCCAGGATTAGAACCCAGGACACAACTACAAGTTCCTTTACCTTTCCACTACATTGTTGTGGATGGAAAGTGAAAAGAAAAAAAAATAATAGATCTTACACAAATGTCAACTATATGAAAAATTAATTCATATTAAAAACATTATATAATCAATCAACAAACATTTATTAAATATCTACTGTATGATAGACATTTTGCCAAGTCCTAGCATCCCTGCCTTAGTGGGGATTTACATTCTAAAATACTGGATCAATGAGTTATTATTAGATTAATAATAGCCATAAACAGAATTAATCATGTTAATCCTTGTACCTAAAACTCCTTCATGATGTAAAGGGCCCAAGTATATTCTGGGAGATTTTTTTTTTTTAACTTGCTTAGTTCATGGCTCCTATCCAGGAAATCTGGAAAACACAGTGCTCTGGAACTAGGTAGTGTAGGGAAAAACACCTCAAAATACTTCAACAAATCATGAGGAGCACTTACATTTAGTAAAAGGAAGATAAAACAATACAGAGATTCTTGAATACATCTGTAATTAGTCTTACAGATTTCCCCTAAATACCTTATGTCATAGGTAGCCTAAGATATTCCTTTTTGTTTTGGTCTTAGTAGACACTGCCAGAAGTCACTCATTCTGAAATTTTCCATTATTCCTTGAAGACCATGGCTTCCTTAAAGCTCTTTCTGGCAGTTGTTCATCACTTTATTTGGGGTAGACAATTGCTTACCAGGTAAGAGCAAAATATCTCCTTTTCATCTCTGCTGAAATTAATCTTTTTGTCCCTTAGATATATTCTTTACCCCCGAAGATGGGAGAGAAAGTTCATGACTCCTGAGTTTTCACTGTCTGGTTAGAGACAAATTTATCTCTTCTCTATTAATATACAAGGAGATTAGGGACTTTCCCTTACAGAGTTCTCTTTGCCACTACTACAACTTCTGACCTCACAAAAACTTGCTCAAGGATATCAGTTCTAGGTTCAAAATGAGCTTCTTTTGATACCTGGAAGGAGTATCCCTCACTCATAGGAACAGCTTATAGAAACAGTACGGAAGCTGATAAAGCACCCCTTTTCCCCCAAAATATCTCCCAATACTGAAGAATGTCTCTGGGAAATGGATAAAGATTCAAAAAGTATGAGGCTGTCCACAATCATTCCTGATTACCAGCTGTACCTAAAGTGGAAAGAGGAAGGGGAAAAAGTCAGAATTTTTGATAGCATTCTCCAAGTCTTTCAGTATGTATTCTCTTAAATGACAATATTTCTTTTAACTAGAAAACGAGAGTTGGAGTGGGAAGTATAGAGGGGAAGGAAGGGTCCAAACTCCAGTGATAAAGCATACTCCAGAATCTGATTTAGAAAATTTCCCTTAAGTTTGGTTTTTAAGGTTAATAAGGGAATTAACATAGCACCATAAGGCTATATGTCAAATATTTTAGAAAACAACTCCCATATCATATCCCTAGAGTCATAGCAACAGACCAACAAATCCTGGCCAACAGAGAAGGCATTCTGTTATTTGATCAAAACTAATAAAACAGTGAAATTTATTAATAGAAATGTTCTACTTGGTAAAAACACATCACAAAATGCTTCCAGAGGGGGAAAAAATGAACCAGTTTATAGTTCTTACAGAATAGAAAAAGAAAGCAGGGATATGCCAGTATCAGTTTGAACCAGCACTCAAGAGCTGATTGTTAAATTGTGACTGGGAGCACTTTTACCAGAAATTGGCAAATGCTAAAATCAGGGTTTGATTGTTTTGTTGATTGTCTAGACTTAACAAAAAATGCTAATGATGTTTTTTATTCATTTCCCCAATCTCCCCAGAGAGCTGTTTTATACATACATACATATATATATATATATATATATATATATATATATATTTACCAGCACACCCCTGGAACTGAGGAAAATAAACAAAAGTTAATTATTGTGGCAAATGTGTTACTTTCCCCTATGCTCATTGGGAATATGCCAGAACTGTTTGGTTGATCATATAGAATGCAGTCCTTGTAGATTTAAGTTCAAGCTCTAAAGCATTCAGCAATAGATTGGGTTGCCTTGTCAAGTTAGAAGTTCCCCATTGCTGAAAATGTTAAGGCAGAGACTTAATGACCACTTGTCTAAGGGACTATTCAAGGGACTGGAGTAGATGACTTCTAAGAATCCTTCCAATTATAAGATACTGAAATTATAGGTATCAAATTGCCATGTTTTTAGATTGAAAAAAGGTATTTTAAACTTGAGCAATGGGGCCTGTACCCCTGTAATTACTTACAAAACAGATTCAGGCAGTTGTTTTTGACACCCCCCCCTTTCTTTTGGAGGCATGGTTGCCATTGGAAGTCTGGTAAAATCTATGAAACTCTTCTAGAATAATTTTTGTAAATGCATAAATTATAATACATAAGATCATCAAGGACATAATTATATTGAATATAGTGATAAAATATATTTAAAAAAAACAAGTTTACAGAATCAGGTTAGGGACTCCCAAATGAATATAATATAAATATTTTCATTAGCCCACAACCATTTTCAGAATACATATGGCCTTCTCCATGGTTGGTAGGGGCCATCTGGGAGGGTGCCTATTTAGCCATACTTGGCAACATAATTAATTATCAGCTGATATTTTGTTACTTTCTTGTTGGGGACAAAGCATAAGAGATTTTGCTTCTCTCCAACTCAGCTCTAGTCAAATTTAGTTTCTGGAAAGCAGGAGTCTCAGAGCCTATCAATAAATTGGGAGAGGCAGCATTACACCCTAACATTTAGCATCAAAGAAACTGGTTTAAAATTCTAGTCCTTTCTGCTATTTCCTCCATGATCTTGGAAAATTAATTCAATTTTTTTGAGAGTTTAGTTCCCTCACTTGTAACAACAAGAATTTGGAATTGGTAATTCTTTTTTTTTGTTTGTTAACCTTTATCTTCTGTTGGAATCAATACTGTGTATTGGCTCCAAGGCAGAAGAGTGGTAAGGGTTAGGCAATGGGAGTCAAGTGACGTGTCCAGGGTCACACAGCTAGAAAGTGTCTGAGGCCAGATTTGAACATAGGACCTCCTGTCTCTAGGCCTGACTCTCCATTCATTGAGTTACCCAGCTGCCCCCAGGAATGGATAATTCTAAGTTTCCTTCCATCCTAAATTTATGATCCTTTTTAGAATTTGAGTAATCATGATGGTGCATTACCATCACATTTGTCCATTGTTGCTTCTCAGTTTTATCCGACTGTGACCCCATTTGGGGTTTTCTTGGCCAAAGTACTGGAGTAGATTGCCATTTTTGTCTCCAGTTCATTTTACAGGTGAGGACACTGAGACAAGCAGGGTAAAATGACTTGCCCAGGATTACAAAGCTGGTAAGTATCCAAGGCTGTATTTGAACTCAGTACTTCCTGATTTCAAAGCCAGTGCTCTATCTACTGAGGCACAAAGTTACTGCACTGTCATCAAAATACTTCATTAAAATCAACCAGTATGTCAGCAACATATGCAAATATATGATGTATACATGATCACATGTGTTATAGTTATATGCATGTATGTATTAGATGCATATATGTACACGTGCACATACACACGTCTTATTCATATTATCCTCCCTCTGTAAAGAACAAAAGAGGTATATTCTCCCATCTCTTTTTTGGATCTGAGCTTTTTCTTTATAAATAGATAATGTTCAATTTCTCCTTTCTTTTTGTTCTATCCATTTATCATATGTTCATTCTGTATATTGTTTTTCTTGTTCTGAATGTTTTATTGTTCACCAATTTCTAGACGTCTTCCCTTTCTTCCTTTCATTTTCTCTATATTTGTCATGCTTATTGTTTCTTGTGGTTCAGTAATGTTCCATTACATTCTGTACTATATCCTAATTTATTTAGCCATTCCTTTAATCAGTGGGCATTTAGTAACACAAAGTAATTTTCAAATGACGAAAGCACTAATGGATGAAAGCATCAGGTTTTATGCAGGAGATGGCTCTGGATCTATACTGAAGGAAGCTGAGGATTCTACTAGGCATAGGTGAGGAAAGAGTGCATTCCAGATGTGGTGAACCACAGCAGAAAACAAATGGATGAAATGTCATGTAAGGAAACAGCTTTCAATTAATCTCATCCTTAATTTGCTATGGCAAAGGGTCAGTTCTTAACATTGCTGCCTTCTGGGGGACTCTGGCCTTCACAAAGCTGGAATCTAAATGTGATATCTGGGAAGGAAAATGATCTTCACCCTCACTGAAAAAGAACTTGACAGCTAGTCCTGGACCAAACTTCCTCTAAGGTCTCAGCAGGGCTGCTAAGATGCTATTAACCACGAAAATGGGCTCTTGAAATGCTTCTGAGAGAACACCAAGCAAGCTGCCTAATGATGTCTAAATGCAATTGCATGCTCACACATTGGCTAACTTCAGTCAGTGGCAAAGTGATGAAGAAGATGACTTAGAAGAAAGATATTTGCTTTTCTGCACTCATTGAACATTTTTCCAAGATGGAGGTTTAACCTGGGTGTTGTGTCTAATTAAAAAAAGCAGAGACTCCCTTCACTTAAATCTAAAGCACGTGAAAAGCATTGATTAGTAATCAGAAAGGAGGGGAAAAATCCTCCCCTACTTAACACACACATCCAGCAAGTAAGTGAATGGAGTGAACAGAGGCTGATATCGACATCATAAAGACCAAAAATCCAAAAGCAATTATATTGTGGAGCATTTATGCTAATACAATTATTGGAATTACTAGTCAAAAACAGTTGATGAAATAGATAATTAAAATAGATTGACCTGAAAGCTGATTTTAAATTAACCTGTAATGTGCATACTATCTAAATAATTACTCTCTCCTGTGATCTAGTCTCTCATTAAAATCAAATTTTATCATGAAAAATTATACATTTTACTCAGTGATTTGATGGGGGGTTGGGGGAAGAACCACACTCTTTCAAATCCTGACAATGGAGTAAAGCTGCATATCACAGGAGATAAAATTGAAATAAATTATCCCCATTTTCTGAGGGAGAGTGTGATCTATTATTGCAAGAAACCACATTCCATGGACCTGCCAGCTCAGAAAAAAAGTAAAAATGATATTAAAACTGCCTAAGCCACAGACCACAAAACCACTTGGTGACCAATTGCATTAGCAAATGTCCTCAAAAGGAAGAAGAGGGGAAAGGAGAAACCTCTGGAGAACTTTTTTCAACTACTTAAAATATAGAGAAAGTCCTAGTTACTTTTGTTTAAATTTCCCATAGGCTTCTTCTCCCCTGGTGCCCTGATACTGCCAAGGACTCCTTTGAGTTTATGGTCTCATGGAATTTTATAGCTAGAACAATCTCAGAAAGTTTTTTAATCCCATATTTCCAAAGCCCTATTCCTTGGATCTCTGCTGTCCCAAATGCTGGGATTGTGAATTCCATGATAAGAGTTTAATGTTAATATTTTATCAAAATATTTAATTCTGGAATTTGGGATGCTTGTGACTTCAACTTCATTGTTATAGGTAGTTCCTTGTTAAGAAAATTCCCTCTATCTATGTTATAGGCCAACTGATCTGCAATTTCCTGCGCGTAAAAGGTTAAATAAGTGTTTGTTGGAGTCACGCAATCATTCTGTGTCAGAGGTAATACTAATAACAGCATTAATATCATCACCACCACTACTAGTAACAACAACAAAGAAGCAACAATGATGATAACTAGAATTTTTATAGCACCTTAAAGATTTTGAAATGCTTTACAAATATTATCTTATTTGATCCTCACATATTTCTGGGAAGGAAATGCTATTATTTTCATTTTGTAGATGAGGAAATTGAGGCAAGAAGAGGTTAAGTGTCCAGGGTCACACAGTTTCAAAAGTAGGATTTAACCCCTATTTCTCTGACACTGAGACTAGCTCTCTAACCAAAAACTACAAGCATTATTTGTCTGTCTGTCTGTCTGTCTGTCTGTCTCTCTCTCATAACTAATATATTTAAACCATATATTTACACTGTATGAAAATAGTCTTAATTTTCTACATGTTTGTTTCAAAACATTAAGAGTCAGAATCATTCGGTTGTCTTCCTCATTTTTTTTTCATGATTTAGCTCAAGGGCTAGCTAATCTCTAGAAGAGACTTCCCAAACTCCTTTATCTGCCAGTGCCTTCCTCCGCTTGAAACTCCCTGGCATTTATTTTGAATATATTCTCTCTATATTTGTATTTGTATACATTATCTCTCCTGTTAGAATCAATTCTATATTCTTTATATAAAAAAAAGAAACTCGGTTTTTTTTTTTTATGTGTGTTTCTCATCTACTTAGCAACGTGCTATTAAAATAGTAGCTGTTCAGCAAATACTTCTTGATTGATTAATTGCTTGGTTCTGAAAATATTGAAAGCCATAGAGTGCCTCATAGTTCAAGTGATTTGGGAAATACTGGTCTAGTCCAAATTTTTTGTCTTAAAAGGAAACATCTCCACTTTCACCAAGGTTGGCCTTCACTAAGCCATCTCTGGACTTGGAGTCACCTGATCTGATTCTTGTTTCAGCTTCTTCATTCATTAAATATATGGCCTAGCAAGATATTTAGCTTCTTGATGTCTATAGACCTCAATAATCTTCGTCCCCAAAAGAGTGGGGCATTTGAATACCAACTGATTTCTAGCTCTTCAGAGAATTCCCTGAAAGCCTGAGTCAATACCAGTCCTGAATCATAATCTATACTGTACATCTAAGCTCCCAATTCCTGGTACTGTTTGACTTAGAAAAAAATCCTAATAAAAACCTATCCTGCTTCATCCATTTGGGGAACCAAATTATACCTGAGAGCAGTGGATCTGACTTTTGTTTTTCCATTTTCCTTCCCTGCCTTTCTTTATTTGAAGCCTATCTTCTCAATAAAGTGGGTTTGTTGTACTCTTTTGTTTGCTTTATGTTTCCCAAACCTTACTGAACTTGACTTTATAGAACCTTACCCACAGAGTCAGACAGGATCTCAGTTTCTTAGCTACAAAATGGAAATTGATACCACCTTCTCTTTCCACACTTCAAGATTGTTGTGAGAACCAAGAGAGATAAAGAATTTAAAGGATTTTTAAATCTATCAACTACTATCCAAGTGTCAGGTATTATCCTTACAGATAAGGAAATGGAAGTCCAAGGAGATTAAAGAATCTATTACCCTTTCTCTAATGGTAGATAGGTGACACAGTGAATACCTGAAGTCATAAAGACTTGTCTTGCCTGATTTCAGACATTTACTGGCTGTATGATGCTGGGCAAGTCACTCAACCCTATTTGCTTCAGTTCCTTATATATGAAATGAGTTGGAAAAGGAAATGGTACCATCATTTTTGCAAAGAAAACCCCAAATAAGATCACAATGAATTGAATCTTATTGAAAAATCACTGAACAATGAAAGCTAACTAGTACAAGAAGGCACTTTAAAAACACATTTAACTTTTTACTTTTTCAGTTAAATGTAGAAACAATTCTTGGCAATTATTTTCTGACATTTTGTAATTCAAATTCTGTCCCTCCCTTTCCTTCCTCCCCTTTTCCCTAAGGAGGTAAGTATTCTGATATAGGTTATACCAATGCTTTCATGGAATAGATATTTCCTCATTTCTCATGCTGTGAGAAGACATATCACACATACAATTAAGAAAAAAACTCATGAGGAAATAAAATGAAAGATGGCATACTTTGTTCTGCAGTCAGACTCCAAGAATTCTTTCTTTGGCTGTGGATAGCACTTTTTATTATGAGTGCCTTGAAGTTATCTTGGAACCTTGTTTTGTTGATAATTAGTTTAGTCCTTACCAGAAAAAAAAATGATTGGAAGGTCACTAAAGAATCATAGAATCACAGATTAAGAGTTGGAAGAGTTTATTATTTGAATGAGAAAAGAAGCTTTTATGAGAAGGTTCTGATTTTGAAACCACACAGGGATGTTAAATTCAAGGGAAGAAGGAAGAGGGAAACAGAGAAGGTAATTCCCAGACTAGAAATTTTGAAATACTAGAAGGGGGTAGTCAACAAATACTATAGATAAGTAGAAAGGCCAAAGCTCTGGCTAAGTAGACTAAGTAGGAAAGGGTTTCCTCTCGCTATTCCACCAGGAGTAACCCAGGAGAATGTGAATAGGACTCCTCTTGGTGTTCTATGAAGGAATATATCCCAGATGCCTCTAAATTAGCATGGTGGACTAGGATTTACTGTTAAAATTCTTTTGTTCTTGAATCTATTCCCTTTGCTTGCTATTTGAATTTCCATTATGCTTCCTTGTTACTACTTGCTGTAAAACCTTTAAAAGAAGAGTGCATACTTGCTGTTTTCAAGGAAGATTTGTATCTTCTTTGGAATGCAAAGATGGAGAGTTGGAAAGGGACCTCATTCAAAGAGAAAACTGTTTGGTTATGCTACTGAGCCAGGCTTGCTGGAGGAAGAAAAAAGTGAGAACTCAAGGGAAGGAAGAGACTATAAAGTGTATATTGCAGAAAAGGAATGCTTTGGGCAGGATCTGATCCCATTTGGTAACTAAGGACTAGAGTGGAATAAGAAATGGGCTTGTAATTTTGCAACTTCCAATGAGGAAACTTCTATCAATGCAGACCAGCCTCTTCTCTTCAACTTAAATACTTGAATCCAGATCCCCTGACTTTAAGGTCATTATTCTTCCTACTCTGTCTCACAGTAATAGGGACTATAAATCAAGCATTCACCCTGTGCACACCTTCAACTATCAGAGGCACAACCCAGCCTATGTCATGTTCAATAAGACCTTGGGTGATTCCAGGTTTTTGCCCCACCTTCCTCTTCAGTGGTGACCATGCTTGTCTATAATAAACCAGAATTCCTAAAGATCACTATTATCAAATTATGAAGTCTCCCCTTCTCCTTTCCACCTGCTCTTTCTGACAAACTATATTGCATTCAATTTTAATCAACATTTTAGAAATGAATAAGGCAAATACTACCAATATACCGAGCACAGTATCTCCTCCAAGGACATCATTGGATTTTTTTTCATGAGGCAGCAATTTCCAGGCACAACTATCTGATTCTGAAACCTCAACCCTAACACTTCTGCAAAGTATATGACAAAACATTTATCCCTGGGTTTTTCCACTCTCAGAAAAACTTCAAGTTGAGGCCATGTCTGATCTCTTGATGCAGTACGAGAAGTCAGAAGGCTTCCAAACCACTCTATTTGGAAGAAGCAGAGTCTGCAGATCTGACCTAGTGCTATGGTGTCATCCATGATCCCCAGCACTTTTCTGAGAGACTCATGAATGTTTCTGCCCCTAACACACCATCAAGTGTAAAGGTAATGGGTTTCTCTTATAGGGCAAAATCGCTCCAGTCCCTTTGTCATGTTCAAGCAACCAGAAGTGACTTATAGATAGAAGAGACTCCAACCTACTTATTTTACAAATAAGCAGATTGATCCTCAAGGAAGATGATTTAGCAAAGAGCTGTGTTTTAGAACTGAAGATTTGAACTGAGATCCTCACCTGTTTCCAGTGTACCATTCTAAGAGTTTAAATAATTTGCCTGAGGGCAACATGGACAGTTTGTATTAGAGGTGAGTCTTCCTGGTTTCAACAATGGTTCTCAATCCACTACATCATATTGCTTCTCTAGAACTTAGATCTCCTTATTCTCCTTTCTTCTTTCCCCCTCTTGCTTCTTGACTTCTGATGACATAATCCTCCTTGCCTAGTGTAGATTACCCACCATTTCCATCTGAGATCCTGTTCCTTCTTCAGAGAACCTCCTTCTTTCTTATATCTCCTCCTCCTTGAAACTTTCCCAGCTACTAACTAACCCCCACTTAATTTCAGCTATGAAAAGGAATTTTTCCTATCTTAAATGTTCCTAAATCTCTTTGTCTAGTTCCCATCTTTGACCCTGCCCTGGTATTTTACCTTACACTATGTGTATCTGTGTACTTACCATATTCCTCTAGGAGAATGTAAGCTTCTTAAAGACAAGATCTTTGCATTTCTTGTGTCTTACACATAATAGGTGCCTAATTTATATTGATTGAATTGAATTGACCTGTTAGTTTCTGGACATCAGGAGCTCTAGGTAATGGGGCCTTTAATAAAATGTGATGTGAAGATCACCTTGACTTACAAAGCCCTCAGTAGAGATAAAAGGATTGTTTGTGACTAGATGTCAAGTTGCTTTTCCATAAATCCGATTTGCCTTTTCAGTCATAACCATAATCACTGTCTTTCTTTTTGTCTAATAAGACATATAGAATCTAGGAACCTTAGCAATTGAAGAACTCTCAAATGCATAAGGAAATCATGCCTAATAGTGAGCATTTGTTTAGAGATTTAAGTTTATAAAGCACTACCCAAACTATTTATTTGTATTTTCCCAACAGACCTTCATCAAGTAGGTCCTACTATTAGCCCCATTTTATAGATGATTAAACTGAGGCAGTAATTTGCTAATTGCTAATTGATAATAACTTGGATTTTAATTTAGGTCTCCCTGACTCCAAGTCTAGGGCCCTACATTATACCACCTCTGACCTTTCTCCACTTCAATTAACCCCTGAAGCATAACATACCTTTTTGGGTAGCTTGTTCAAAAGTTATTTATTTCCTCTTTATGTTAAGCTGAAAATACACTTCTCTGAACCTTCTACCCATTGATTGTTGTTCTATTCTCCAGTGTCAGGTAGAATTACTATTCCTCATGACAACCCTTCAAAAGTTTATTTGCCTGCTATTGTGTTTCAGGCTTCTCTTTTCCAGGCAAAAAAATTTCCAGTTTCTTCAAGATCTACATACCACACAATTTTAAGTTCATTTTCTCTCCCGGTCAGCTTCTTCCCTATGTACCCCTGCTTTCCAAACTCCTTTCTGCAATATGGTGCTCCAAAATGGACATAATCATTAAGTATGGTTTGACCAGACTAGAGATTTCCTCATTCTGGAAGTAACAAAGAGGGATTATGGTGAGAAAATTTTTGAACTTGCAGTAAGAGAACCCAACAACCAACTCAGGTCCCCTTTTTTGCTTTGTATTTCCAATTAAAATGTCAGTTCTTTGAGAGTAAGGAAAGATCTTGTTGTTGACAATGTTGTTTTTATTTATATCCTCAACACTTGATGGCCCGTGACTATTGCTTAATCATTGCTTTATCTTAATAATCTGCTGTCCATTAATGTCTCAGGGACTCAGTTTCATCATCTGTAAAAGAAAAAAATAGGTTGTCCTACCTCCTCCCTCGGGTTATGTGTTGCAAACTTAAAATTCTATGTACATTTTTTATTATGAAAAATACATAAAGGATTTATGGTTTTATCAAAAACCCTTGGCACGAGAACTTCTTCTACCAATCTGCTTATTTATGACTTAGTAGGTAAATCTTTCAAAGCTATCTGAAACACAGAAAAGTTAACTGACTTGCCCAGAGTCACATAGCTAGAAAGCTCTCCAACATAGCTTTGAATCAATATTTTTCTGGTTCTGAATCCATCAGTTTTATCTACTTCTTCATTCTGCATCTTTCTTATTGTTAATGAATTCTAAAAATCCCATAAACTCATTTGGCTTTTCAACTTCAGACACATATTGAGTTTTTAGGCTACAGAACTCTGACATGAATAGAAACGTGTCATCTAGCCCACCTAGATTTTAAAAGTTTTTCTTTTAATTTTTGTGAATTGCTTTATATTCATTCCTATAAATCTTAAAATTTATGAACTTTAACTCATCATTCCAGCCTTTTGAAATCTTTTTTTTAATATTCATTCAATTGCCTATTTAATTAGCTATCTCCCACAGCTCTTTGCCATCTTCAAACTTGAGAAATACATCTTCCAAGTCATTGATTAAAAAAATGTTGAGTAAGAAAGGACCAAGAATTAGACCCTGTGACAGTCTACCAGAGATCATCCTCCTGGTGGACATGAACCAATCTATCAATATTCCTTTAAATTTTAAGATGAAGCAGTCTAAATTATCACTTTTACCACCATCCAGGCTACATATATTTCTTTTTTGCAACGATATCATGAGCAATACAATTAAATGCCACACCAAATTCAAGGTATTCAATGTCCTTTGAATTCCCATGAAATTCTATTCTAGGAACCTACTCACAGGAGTAAGATTAATTTAACATGACTTGCTTAGTTACTTACACCCAGGTTTACTCCTGGTGATTATATCATTCCATTTAGTTACTTATAAATGATCTCTTTAATAATTGGTTCTAGAATATCCTTCAGAAATTGCTTGAGGGCTCAATGGCTATTTCTTCCTTTTTTTTTTCTTCCCATTCTGAGCACATGTTATAAAACTATGACTAAAATATTTCCTAAGCTGCTAAAAGATGATTAGCATCATCTCTGGAGATACCTAAATCCTCCAGCAGCAATTTCTTAGTAGTCCCTAGAAGATGTAAATGCACTTTTATCACCTTTCAATCTGAAACTCTTGTTCATTTTGAATTAAAAGCTTGGAGACAGTTTTATTACTTGAGGACTGAAGAAAAATCAAGCTTATTTGTGGCCTTCAATGGGAGTTCTAATTATTATCAATATCAAAGCACATCTAGCAATATCCTTCTGCATTTATTAATTATATCCAGTTTGTCCTTTTAAGACAATTAAGATCTTCCCTGAAGGCTACAGATCAAATGATAAAGGACTTGATTGGCTATTTAGTTCTCCACAGAATCATCAGAACCTATTTCTTTAGACTACAATCTTCATGAGGCAGTACTGTTTAGTGGAAAAAGCATTGACCTTGGAGATGTGACTTGAACTTGAGTTTGAACCATGGCTCAGACACTTAAGTATCTGTATGACCTTGCACAAGTCACTAAACCTCTCTCAATCTTGGTTTCCTCATGTGTAAAATGAGAAGGGTAGAGACTATGTGACTTCTGAGATTGCTTTCATCTGCAGATCTGTGACCTTACGACTAGATCCCCCTCATGGAAGTGACTTTTCATGAGTCTGATAGTTTTTTTCATGAAAAATCCATGGACACACCTGCTATATTAACACTGACCAGCTATGTGAAAAGTACTTTGCAAACCTTAAAGTGTTGTATAAATGTTATTTAATTGACCAGTGTCCACTACTGGTTAAAAACTAAATGCAAATCTCTATCGTGGACCTTCTTTTCTTCTCTCTCTAATTTTCTTTTTTTCCTTTTAGAGATTTCATCAGTTCCCAGGTGTTTGATTGTCATCTTTATGTAGACAATCTTTAAATTTATATATCAATCCTAGTCTCACTGCCTGACCTCCAATTCTGAATCAAGCATTGTCAGACATACATATCTTCCTGGATGTCCCACAGGTTATCTCTATTTCAACATATCCAAAATTGTGTCTAATTATACCTTTCACTCAAGGCATCTCCCTATTTATTTTGATGGCATTTCCGTCCTGTTAATTATCCAAGTTCACATCCTTGAAGTTACTCTTAACTTTTCCTTTTCCCTTAATCCTCCTTTTCAGGAGGATTAGTTGCCATATCTTGGCAATCCAATCTTCAAAAAAACCTCTGTCTGCCTCCTTTTTGGCTCTCCTACATCCTCTACTATAATTTAATCTCTCATTTTCTCTCTTTTTTATTGCAATAACTTCCTACACTCAGGTAGATATCATGATAGTTGGAGAACTGGCTCTGGAGTCAGGAAGACCTTGATTTGAATCCTGTCTTAAATACATACTGACCCTGCGCAAGTAACTTATCCTCTTTAAGCCTCTGTTTCCACCTCTGTTTCCATATCTGAAAATGAAGACTGTACCTCCAATCTCCCAGGACTATTTTGAAGATCAAATGAGATAAAATATAGAAGGTACTTTGCAATCTTTCTTCCAGTCTCTTCACTTTCTACTCTATCTTCTTGTGCCATTTTTCAGTCTTATCCAACTATGTGACCCCTTTTGGAGGGTTTTCTTAGTGGGATGGTTTGTTGTTTCATTCTCCAGCTCATTTTACAGATGAGGAGACAGAGGAAAATAGGGAGAAATGACTTATCTAGGATCACACAGCAAGTAAGTGTTTGAAACTGGATTTTAGTTCATGAAGATGAGTCTTTCTCATACCAAGTCCAAGACTCTATCTATCGAACCATGTTGCTATTCAATGTTTTGTTTAATTATTTCTTTTTTCTCTTCTTTTTAAAAATTCTTACCTTCTTAGAATCAACATTGTGTATTAGTTCTAAGGCAGAAGAGTGGAAAGGGTTAGGCACTGGAGGTCAAATGACTTGCTAAGGGTCTGACAACTAGAAAGTATCTGAGGTCCAATTTGAACCCAAGACCTCTCATCTCTAAGCTTAACTCTCAATTCATTGAGCTACCTACCTGCCCTCTGCTTAACTGTATTTGTCCCTCTGTGACTCCATTTGGAATTTTCTTAGCAAAGATAGTAGAATGGTTTGCTATTTCTTTCTCTAGCTCATTTCATAGATGAGGAAACTGAGGCAAACAGGGCTAAGTATTTTGCCCAATGTCACAGAGTGTCTAAGGCTGGATTTGAACTCAGAAACATGTCTTCCTGACTCCAAACCAACCTGACTACTCTACCTTTTAATATGCTGCTAAATTAATGTTCTTAAAATATGGAACAGAAAATACCACACACCTCATTCAGACATCATCTTTAATTCCCTCCTGCACGTGAACTAAAATCCCGATTTTTCAACTTAAAATGTAAAGCTTTCAACAATATTATTTCCACCTGCCCTTCCATTCTTATTCCATATTATTGTCCTTCGTAAAACCCTTATTCTAGTAAAACTGTGCTTCTAAATGTTTTCCATAAGCATTTGTATCTCCTACTTCCATGCCTTGGCAGAGGAAGGCCTTCACACCTGGAACATACTCCACTCTCCTGCCTCACCTCTTCTGGTAGTAACCTTGATTTCTCAAACAAAGATTGTGTGCCAATTTCTACATAAAACCTTTCCCAATTGCTTCAGTTATGAGCCTCTCTCTTTTGAAACTACTTTGTGCCTACTTTGTATTCATTTCCTTGCTTACATGTTGTATCCACCCAGTAGAATATAAGCTCTTTGAGGGCAAGGCTTCTTGCTGCTTCTTTTTTTTTTTTTTTAATTTTGGTCTCTGAATCCCTAAAGCTTAGCACAGAGCTTGGTTTGTGGTGGATACTTAATACATGCTTATTGATTAAAAATCCATTGCTAAGGAAACAGTTGCCGTTGTAGTGGGGCAATTAGGTAGCTAAGTGGCTGAGATAAATGGACAGAGATCTGAACTTGGTATCAGGAATATCTGAGTTCAAAAGCTACCTCAGCATTTAAGAGCTCTGGGACTCTGGGCAAATGCTTACATCTCCAACTGCCTCAGTTTCCTCATCTGTAAAATTGAGATAATAATAGCCCCTGCCTCATAGGGTTTCGGTCAGATAAATAACATGAAAAAGGCTTTGCAAAGGGCTATGTAAATGTTAGTTATTAATTGTTTGTATTATAGATTGTAAAAGCATTCTATAGAGAAATCTGCTAGTAGCATTTTATATGGAAGTTCTCTCTTCTTTGGAAGCTAAAGCCTTAGTCACAGATAAATCTTTCCACCATTTCTGTCCCTCTCCCCTTACATGTAAATGACTTCTGAGGATGGAAATTTCTGCCTTTGTCTGGAGTATACATTCGGAGTCTTCCCCCTTCTAGCCAATGATCTGATGTCTGCCCAAATTTTTCATTTCGAGCCATTGGAGTTACCACGGTAACATTATCCAAGCCTATTTTTTCTCTGTGAATTTATGACAAAAAAATGAAGTTCAACCATTAAAATTCAGTGATAACTTATTATTAGGATAAGCAGAAAAACACAGAATGGTACAAAATGATCTATTACTCTGGTGATTTTGAAATTCTAATGAGGAAGAAAACAATATCCCATTATCATTTATTCATCTTCTTAACAATGAGCACAATTAGCTTGAGGAAGTGTGCAAGGCAGTGATTTGCCAAGATTATTTATTTATTTCTTTGGCCTCTGCAATGCCTGGAGGAGAGGCTGCATATGGCAGTGGAAAGAGCACTGATCCAAGTTCTAGTTGCTTAATCTCTTTCCAAGGGTATGACTTTGAGAAAGTCACATTCCCTCTTTGGAGACTACAAGATTTCTGAAGTCCCTTTAAGCTCTGAACATTCTATGATTATTTTTCTTCAGTAATTCGATCATGTCCAATTCTTTAAGATCCCATGTAAAATTTTATCAGAAAAGATACTGGGATGGTCTGTCATTTTCTTCTCCAGGGCATGGAAGCAAACAGAGGTGAAGTGTTTTGCCCAGAGTCACAAAGCTAGTGATTGTCTGAGGTCAAATCTGAGCTCAGGTCTCCCTGACTCCAGGCACAGTAATCTATTGAACATTCTATGATATTAACACTGAAAGTATAGCCAGTTGACTAGTTGATAAAGTCGATAGATGTTGGAGTCAGGAAGATCTGAGTTCAAATCCATTCTCAGGCATTTACTAGTTGTGTGACTTTGGACAAGTCACTTAATCTCTATCTGCTCAGCACAGTGCTTGGCACGTAGTAGGTGTTTAATAAATATTTGTTTCCATCTTGGATTCTCTGGTGGGAATTTGATCTGGGAAACATTTAGCCAGTTTTGAATGATGTGGAAAACCACATATATTCATACAACCAAACATATATTCATACAACAAACAAAACAAAACTAGAAAGGAAGTCAGAAGACATGTAGGGAGTGAGAAGGAAGGGGAGGAAGAAAAAGAAAGGTAAAGTGAATCTTGGGGCAAGACATGGAGAATAGACTATCATGAGATAATGGTCTGAAATTTTGTCATTGTTTTCCTTCCCCGTTGTAGTATGTGGGAAGAGGAAGGTGCCAGGGCTCCTTTGTCTATATTCAGATACATAGCATCTTCCAGACAGGATTACTAGGATGACTGGATTCTACATGAAGTTGCAAATAAAAATATCTGAGCTCCATTGGTGTGCATTAAATTTGGAAATTATAATTAAGGAGAAATAATAATATTCAGTCTTTTCAGAATATTCAATTGAATCATCTTAGTTCCCTACATCTCATAAATATTGAATAGTCTTAAGGATGAAGTCCAAGGGTAATAGCAGTATTTATTAGGCCTTATAATAGCTGTATAATATTAATAATGGCCATTTTTCACTGTTCATATGGCTAGTCTTCCAAGCAAACACTCGTTAATGATTGTTTTTGAAAAAGTAAGGAGTAATAAAAATCATAAACATTAATTTCAAATTGCATTCACATTTTTGCATTGTCTTTGAAATGGGTGATTTGTGTTGTTAGTTCTAGAGAGAGAAAATGGACCTTCACTCAGTCAACAATCATTTATCAAATGCTTTGTATGTGCCAAGTACTGTGCTAAATATTGGAGACAAAAAGAAAGGCTCAGTCTCTGAATCTGGCATCAGAAATACCTGACACCCAGACACTTCCTAGTTTTGTGAGCCTAGGCAAGTCACTTTACCTCTGTCCACCTCAATTTCCTCATCTAAAAATGGGAATAATAATAGCATCTTTTTTTCAGGGTTATTGTGAAGACAAAAAGAGATAATGCTATAAAGCACTTAGTTGACCTTAAAGTACTGTGTAAATGATAGCTAGAACAAACGTTTGTTAAATATCAGCTGTGTGCCAGGTACTGAACTCGATGCTGAATGGAATTTGTTGCTGTTGTTTTTCATTTGTTTCTCTTGTGTCTGACTCTTTACCCTTTGGGGTTTCTAGGCAAAGAATTACAAGTGACATGGAAAAACATATACATACCCAAAACCAGGAGACTGAAGAAAATGAGAAAGGAGGACCAAAGACATATACTGAGAAGAAAGAGGAGGAAGTAAAGGGAGATTAAAGTGAAACTTGGGACAAGTCAAGGAGAACAGATTATCATGAGATAATGGGTTATCATTTCCTTCTCTACCCCATTTTATAGAAGAGGAATTAAAGCAGAGTTACATGACTTGCCCAAGAACCTATAGCTGATAAGTGTCTGAGGCCAGATTTGAACTAAGAAACATTAGTCTTCTTGACTACATTCCTAGCACTCTATCCATTGTGTCACCTATCTGCCCAGGTGTTGGAATACGAAGGCAACATTTAAAAAAATAATGCACCTGCCCTCAATGGAGTTTACATTTTTTTTTTGGGGGGGGGGTAATATACAAACAGATAAATAAATATAAAATGTATGCAAGGTTAATTACAGGTCAGAGGTAGGTAATAAAGGATTAATAACTTATAGAATCAGTATAGATTTCATAGAGGATGTATCTCTTGAGCTGAGCATCAAAAGGTATTCAAAAGGTAGAGATGAGGAAGGAGTGAATTCTGGGCCTGAGAGCAGCCCTTACAAAAAAGACATGGAGGCAGTAATTATTTGGCCAGTAAACATTTATTAAGCACCTACTATGTTTCAGGCACTTTAAGTGTTGGGGTTCTAACTGAAAAATAGGTTTTGCCCTCAAGTAGTTTGTATTCTAATTATAGAGAAATATTCATCTACAGTTAAGTACAAATCAGATAAAAAGTAATCTGTATCAAATGATTCCTTCTTTAATAAGGGGAGAAAAGGGAGATAGGGAGTGAACTAGATATTTTAATGTAACCAACAGATTAACTAATTAATTAAAAAAAAAAAGTAACCTGGATGCAAAGACACTAGTTGCTGGAGGTTGAGGCAATAAGGGGTTCATATGAGGAGGTAGAGAATGAACTCATAATTTCAATGGTGCAAGGAACTCTTTGGTGAGGAAAATCTCTTTACTAATGAAGTTTGGAGTCCTATTGGAAATTTCAAATTGCAATTTCTACAGACATCTTAAACTCAATGTGTCCCAGACTGAACTAATTATCTTTACCTCTCCAAGACCCTCCTCTCTGTCAAACTTCCTCATAACTGTTGAGGACACGACCATACTCCCAGGAGGTCAGGCTTACCACCAAGATCATCCTGGATGCTTCACTCTTCCCCATACCCTGCCATGTTTGATCTGTTCAATTCTTGTTGATTCTGCCATCAAAATATTTCTTCTCTCTTCTGATACTGCCACCACTCAGGTATAGACCTTTATCATCTCATAACTGTACTGTTAAAATAGTCTTATGGGGGCAGGTAGAGAGCCAGGCCTGGAGACAGGAAGTTCTGGGTTTGAATCTGGCCTCAGAAACTTCCTAGCTGTTTGACCCTAGGCAAGTCACTTGACCTTCATTGCTTAACCTTTACCATTCATCTGCTTTGGAACCAATACATAGCATTGATTCTAAGATGAAAGGTAAGGCTTTATTTTTTAAATTTTAAAAATAAATATTAAAATATATATAAAATAAATTTTTATTATAAAAAATAAAAGAAATAGTCATCTAGTTGATCTTATGCCTCAAATCTCCCACTCTAGTACCTCCTCTACTCAGCTATCAAATTTCATATTCCTAAAGCTCCAGTCTGATCATGTCAGCCTTTGCAATCCACATTCAATCAACTCCAATGGCTCCTTATTATCTACAGGATCAAATACAAAATACTCTGTTTAGCTGTTAAAGCCCATTTCCTGCCTGTGCATTTTCACCTACTGTCTGTCCTGCATATCTCCATTCTCTCCCTCCTTATCTGTGTCTTCTTACTTCTCTTGACTTGTCAGGTCACAGCTAAAATCTCACTTTCTACAAAAAGACTTTCTCAATCCACTCTAAATTTGGTACACCTCTAGTTTGTCTTATAGACATGTTTCTTTCCTTTCTTTCTTTCTTCTTTCTTTTTTTACTTTCTTTCTTTATCTTCCTTCCTTCCTTCCTTCCTTCCTTCCTTCCTTCCTTCCTTCCTTCCTTCCTTCCTTCCTTCCTTCCTTCCTTTCTTTCCGGTATATAGTTGTTTTCCCCATTAGACTATGAATTATTGTTGTTATTGTTTAGTCATTGTCAGTCACATTCAACTCTTAGTAATCTCATTTGGGTTTTGTTTTGTTTTATTTTATGAGGATGCTACAGTGCTTTGCCATTTCCTTCTCCAGCTCATTTAGCAATTGAGAAAAGTGATGCAAATGAGGTTAAGTGACTTATTTGGGATCACACAGCTAGTAAGTGTGTGAGGCCAGATGTGATCTCAGGAAGACTCATCTTCCTGACTCTGGACCCAACACTCTGTCCACTGGGCCACCTCACTACCTTTGCTTCCCTAGAGCTCAGCATGTTTCCTGGCACACAATAAGCAGTTAATAAATGCTCACTGGTATGATTTGAACTGTATTCAACTTTTGGCATTAGCTGCCCTGATCACCAATAAGTTAAGCAATTTTCTAGACTTATATAGTCAGCATGTATCAGAGGTAGGACTTGAACTCATATGTTCTACGCTCCAGTGCCAAATCTCTGGCCAATAAACCATGCTGTCTCAAGCTAATACTTGCTAAAACATTATATTATATATAATAACTTAGTCAATACAAAAATATAAACTCAGATAATATATTGACATTTATATAATTGATAATGCTTTATTGGTACAAAGCCCTTGATGCTGAGTGTTTCATAACCAAAACACAGTATATTATATCTTATGAATATAATAGCATTCTATCAGTACATACTTATATATATAGGAATGTGTATGTGTATAACCTTGTGGTTCCACAGCACATTGCTTATATTATCTTATTTGGCTCTCATAGAGCCTCTGAAAATAGCATTTCCCCTACTTTACAGATTAAGAAACTCAAATTGTTATTTTTTAGTTGAATGAATGAATGGCTAGATTCTATTCTAGGATTCTAAGGTCCCTTTCCATCTGGATGAGAATTCCTTTAGCAAGAGCATTCTGCTCATTCTTCCCCTTCCACTGGCTAAGCTGAAGGTATGACATTGACTTGACAACTGCTCCAAATAAAATTAGACTTCCCAAAGTTCTTGTAAATAGCCCACCCAAAACAGTGTCTCTGGCAGTGGTGATTCCTACAAGAATAATCAGCATCAGCCTGAGGAAAGTGTCAATATAGGGGCTAGGGTAACAGGAAGGATGGTTCAGATTTTCAAAAGGGATTGGAGTTCATCCGTAAGAAGAGCCCTTAATGAGATTGTCTTGCTAGGGAATGATTAGTCTGAGAGCAACCTTCCAGGCACCCATCTGCTACAAGGTTGTCTCTTAAACAGGTCAGAGTGAAACAGACAAAAGCTTTTCCTAGACCAGCGTCCTGCAATAGTGCTATACAGTGGCTAGAGTGCCAGAACTGCCGTTGAGAGGATCTGGGTTCAAATTGGACTTCAGATACTTTCTAGCTGTGGGCCCCTGGGCAAGTCACTTAACTCCAATTGTCTAGCCTTTACCACTCTTCTGGCTTAGCAATGTTAGGTCAGTTCTAAGGCACAAGGTAAGGGTTTAGAAAAAAAATGGTGTAGGATATAGCCATAGAAATGACCCAAACTCCTCTCCTTTCCTCCCCACCTTCCCAATCCCTGCTCTACTAATGGCACTAAAGATTCCTTTCTGGGGATAGAGTAGCAGTTGTATCTGACAATTTATTTCAGTCCAACAGTTCTTCTTTCCGCTATCTGCCCAGAATTGGTTGTGGAGGTGCTGAAGTGACTAAGAAACAAATGACTTGACCCTTGCTCTCCCAGAGTTTACAGACAAAGGGAGATTAGATATATGCATATACATATTTTCAGGAGTACCCAAAGGTGATCAGATTTTTTTCTTTTTTTACTTTTTTTTCAATTATATCTAGAAACAAATTTTGACAATTGTCTTCACATTTTATGATCCAGATTCTCTCTCTCCTCTCACCGCTAAGCAGTTAATAGTCTGATATAGATTATATCAATGCTTTCATGCAATACATATTTCCATACTTCTCATGCCTTGACAGATGACACATATCACACATACAACAAAAACTCATAAAGGAAATATAGTAATGGATGGCAAGCTTTGATCTACAATCAGGCTCCAAAAGCTTCCTTTTTGGATGAGGATAGCATTTTTCATGAGTAACGTTTGGTTATCTTGGAAACTTATTTTGCTGATAATGGTTTAGTTCTTCACAATTGATCATTTTACAAAATTTCTGTTTCTGTACGCTCTGTTCTCCTGGTTCTACTTACTTTACTTTGCATTAATTCATATAAATCTTTCCAGATTTTTTTTGGAATACATCCTGTTTGCCATTTCTTATGGCACAATGGTATTTCATTGCAATCATATACCACTACTTGTTCAGTTATTTCCCAATTGATGGACAGTCCCTCAGTTTACAATTTTTGCCACTTACAAAGAGAGCTGCTAGAAATATTTTTGTACAGGTAGGTTCAATAAGAACTTTTTCTTCCCTCCTCCAGCATATTTAATTAAATTTTTATAATATTTTTCCATGGTTACTTGATTCATATTCTCTCCTTCCCCTCTTTCCTTCCCCCCTCCTTGAGCTGACAAGCAATTTTACTAGTTTATACATGTTTTCTTAATCAAAACCTATTTCCATATTATTCATATTTGTAAGAGAATAATCTTTTAAAAATCAAAACCCCACATCCTATATCCATATAAGCAAGTGATAAATTATATGGTTTTCTTCTGCATTTCTACTCCCACAGTTCTTTCTCTGGATATGGATAGCGTTCTTTCTCAGATTGTCCTGGATTATTGCATTGCTATTAGTAGCAAAGTCAATTGCATTTGATTGTCCCATAATGTTTCACTTTCTGTGTACAAGTTCTCCTGGTTCTGCTCATTTCACTCCATAGCAGTTCATGGAGATCTTTCCAAGAACTTTTTCAAAAGGATAAAGAAAGTATTAATCCTCAAAGGTAGAAGCAAAGGAAAAGGAAGAACTAGGCTAAAGACCAAGATGAATGAAAGACTAAGAAAAGATATGGAGACAAAAAGATGACTCAGTATGGTAGAATGCATAGGGAAGTGAATAGGGAGACAGAGATTCTTGGGGTCAAATTTCACTTTAAACATTAGCTAACTGTGACCCTGGCTAAATCACTTTACCTTCATGGACCTCAGTTTATCCCAGTTTTTTGTTTCCCTTCTAATCTTGGTTGCATTAGTTTTGTTTATATAAAAACTTAAATTTAATGTAATCAAAATTATCTATTTTACTTCTTGTGAGGTGCAGGGCACATTTTAAAGTTTAATTTTCATTATCAACATTTTCTCTATCACTTTATTAAGTTTGGACAATCACCAAGGCAATAATTCAAACCCTAATTGGTAGCATTTGCTGAAGTGTAAATAATCACCTAAATAGAGCAATCATTTCTCAAGACCTTGACAAGGGCTGGATCCAGCACATTCTTGCTCTAGAGGTCTAAAAAAGTAGTGTTTTCCAGTGATAGGATTAGAAGCTGGAGTTAGTAGAAGGAAGCTTCTCTTTAATCCCTGAGCAGCAGCTATCAGACTCTCTTCATTGAGATTGCCATTCTGGAAGAAATAGTAGCCTGAGGACATTGAGATAATATACCCATGGCAAACAAAACAAAACAAAACAAAAATTTTAAAAACCTTGTATTTTCCAGATATTGCTTTTATATATTGAGCAAATATCTATGTCACTGTTTTCCTGTTCTTTCTATTACAGTTCCAGGACTGAGGAAGAATGAACTCCCAAACTCATATTTTGTGTTTCCTTAGCTTCCTAGGCTGTGACACTAGACCAAGGATTTGAAACACTGGGAACATTCAAAACTGAAATTTTGGGAGACGATAGGAAGTGTTCAAATGGATAGAGTTCCAGGCCTGGGATGAGGAAGACACAAGTTCAAATATGGTTTCAGAAACTTAAATAGCTGTGTGGTCCTGGGCAAGTCATTTAAGCCTTTGTCTCAGTTTACCCATTTATAAAATTAATTGGTGAAGAAAATGGCAAAGCACTCCAATATTTCTGCCACTCCCTTTTACCCCAATAAAGGGTGGGGAATAGTCAGACATGATGGAAATGAATGAACAATAACAACAAAAGTTTCAAGTGTTTGCTGATTGACTTAATGACTTTAATTTATGGCATTGTTTTAAGTAAATGTCCTTTGCCCTTCTATAATGTTGTGCTCCATTTTGATCTATTCTGGAGAAGGCTCAGTGAAAATAAGAGACCAGCCCTGTAAATTGGAGTAGATGATAGGACTAAACAGTAAATCAATCAACAAGCATTTAAATGCTTATTATGTGTCAGGTAAGTGGGAGATAAAAAGTCCTTAAGAAACTGAATGTATCAATGAAGGGGAGGGAGGACAGTCATACACATATGAAACACATAAATGACATTAAATGCTGATCTTCTGGTTAGAATTGTCTTTGGTTTCCTTCTGAATCCTCAGTGTTTGGCACAGTGTCTGGTCCATGGTTGGTCAGTTATTGTCCTTCATACCTGAACAGGACCAAAATGAACTCACTGTGTTGGAGTCAATGTATGCTGTGTCCAGTTGTGAATATTCAAGACAATCTGAGCGTAGAAGGCACAAATAGCCCTTATGTACATTTGAGGTGGAGATGTCTCTAAATTTGGGAATCTCCTTTTTTTTTTTGTACTGCTGCAACTCTGCATTGATAATAGAGCATGACACCTTCTTTGATATGGGCATGCCATGCTGGATGGCCCTATGCCAGTGTCTCCCATACCTCTCATCTTAGCAGGTACTTAATAAATTTTTATTGGTTGAAGATAATACATAGAAGCAATCCCCCCATCTTTGGAAAGAGTTGTGCACTAAAATGGTGATGACAATGACACCTTCAAATTAATTGGCACTCGCAATGAAAATTTCCCAAAAGTAACTATGAGTAAGTTGACAGACCAAGTCAAAACAGTCTGCATAAGATATAATGTGTCTGAAATAGAATTCTATATGTGCAGATTTTAACAGAGTTTGAGAATTAGAAGAATCTTCATAGGTCATCTACCCTAGTCCTCTCACTTAACATACAATGCAATTGAGTCCTAAGGAGGGATGGCAATTTGTGCAAATTCATAGCAAATAAGTAGCATGGTCTAGACCAGAACTCAGGTGTCCTGACTCAAAGTTCAATACATTTTCCACTGGATCATATTGTTTTTACTACCCTAGAAATGGGGCATTAGACATTTCAACTTGAAATAATGCCAAGAGCATTTCTATCTTCACCTTTATCAGCAAGAATTCACCTTTCCCTACCCACATCTATGAAGAATCTGGAGTTTTGTATCCTTCAGTTCATAAAATCATTGTCAGTGACTCCTAGGTCAGGAGTGGGATCTAAAAGGACAAGGAGAGAAGATGCTAAGAGATTCGGACTAGATAAAGAAAAGGGATGTGGATTTGTTTCCAGCGATGGAATTAAGTTGATAATGAGATCATAAATTCATGCCTCTCTAAACATAGACCTACAAGAGATCTTAGAAAGTATCTTGTCTAACCTCCTTCTTTGACAAAAGAGGAAACTGAGGCCTAATGAGATCAAGAGACTTACCCAAGGTCACAAACAAGTAAGTGGTTCAAACTCAGATCATCTTGATTTCAAGTCTAATTCTCTTTTTTCACTGTTCTACTCTGCCCGAAACAAACATAAAGATCAGTAGTAAAGTAGATGTGATGAGTGGCAGAAGGCCAGTAGAGTTTATTATAATAATTAGTAGAAAAGTAATATGGGAAAATATCCTTGGTGTCACTGAAGAGGGAAGAGTAGCTCAAATGCACAAAGGCATTTGTGAGATAGAAATTCATTAGTCATGCATTCTATATAGTACCTATATAGAAGTCAATGCTGGAGTCAATGGGTTCATTATGGCCATAGGCATTCAGAGAAAGGAGAGAACATAGCAGGATGGAATAATGGGACAGTCTTTATGGAAAAGGTGGGAATTGAGATGGACTTTAAAGAATAGTTAGATAGAATTTGAATAGATGAGAAGAAATGACGAAACCATTTTAGGAATGGACTGACTGGGCCACAGCTGACACCACTAAAAGGATTTTATTGTTCAATTGTTTTAATCGTGTATAATTTTTCATGATTCCATTTGGGGTTTCTTTGCAAAAATAATAGTCATTTGCCATTTCCTTTTCCAGTTCATTTTACAGATGGGGAAACTGAGCCAAACAAGGGTGAGTGTCTTTCCTAAATTCAGATTTGAACTTGGGTAGATGATTCTTTCTAGCTCCCAGCTTTGTGCTCTATCCACTGCACCACCTAGCTGCTCCTGAAAGGGATATTCAAATTGTAAAAGGGATAACAATGGAAGATAGCAGAAGAAACAAGTAAAGACAGCTAGTGGTCTCATCATGGGAGAGGGACTGCAATAATAGCATAGCATCTTATTCCCACATGCATATGTACAAGTCAAAAATAAGACCAAATAGACCTTTGGCTCTCATGAACACAGTTGTTCATCTCCTAACAAGACTGTTTTCTTTTACCCAGTAAAGGTCTTATTAAGCAATAGTTTGCAGATGAGACTGACTGCTTAGGAAAAGCGAATTCTTACATGGAAGCAGAAAGAAAGAATCTAGAAACCTTCCAACTATGTTGCAATTTTAAGGTGTGATACAATTTAGTTACCAAGTTTTGAGATTCCCATAGGTTTGAATACAAATGAATATAAGCCTTTCCACATGGTAAAAACAAGATCCCATTTGTCATCTAAGAATAAGCTGTAGCCACTTCAGTATTCCCCAGGAAATAGGCTAGCCGAAGCTTTTGATATTCTTCATTCTCTCCTGCATGTACAACCCCCTGGGGGCGGGGGAAGAATGAGGGGAAGGTTGTCCTTGACACATCTCATTCTTGAACTGCAAAGTGTTTTGCCACTGAGACACCATATAATTCTGGGCAAACTCACCACTCTTATTTCCTTTATTCCCATAAAAATGCACCTTTCTTGTGTTCCATTCTTTCACCATCTTGTTCACTATTGGGATTGAATGAATTATAGCAAAGTACTAAATCCTAAAAAAAAAAAAAGTGTTAATTAGTTAAAAGATTGTCTTAGCCCCACTAGTGGATATGAAATCATGCATCACAAGCATAATTAAGATATGGACATAAAACCCTCTCTTATCCTGCCAAAAGACTTTCCTCTTTGTTAACGAGCTAACATCTTGCTAAGCAGACTCCCTTTTCCTCATTCATACCCTTGTTAGTAGACTCTCTTCATGTGATGATATCATTGTCTTTTCTTCCCGTTTAGTTAAAGCCATTGTTTCAGTGATATCGAGATAGATATTCTAAGCTGACTCTCCCAATTATAAGTGTAGAGAGGCCAGCAATTATATACTCGCCAGAATGCTACACTGAAGGCTTTGTTAGTGGCAAGCATAAATTATGTTGCTTCCTAAAGTCTGGTGGGAAGCATAGTTTTTCTTTGCTGAAAGGAAGTACTGAAGGATAATGGGAGGGAAGGGTCATGGAAGATGAGGATAGCCCAGGAACTTTTCAGCACCTTGGAGAGTAGAGATATCTGGGATGGCAATGAAAAGGAACAAGAGCTATTTACAAGGGGAAGATACTGCCATAATGATGAGTAGATGTATCTCTTTAGGTCTCACTCTTCCACTTAAGTAGTGACATGCCTGGAAAGAATTGTCTGTTTCCCTCAAAGAGACTGCCTTGCCTTAATGTAGGACCTGGTAAATGTATTCATTCTCCAATTCTTCATCACTCCCCAACCCCAACCTTCCCTTACCTCACATTGCTGTCTGATGAATTGCCATAGCTTAAAATGAGTTGGCCATTATCTTTAAACTTAATTTTCTCTTCATATTTTTAAATGGGTTTTGTCTCCAGATAAAAGTAAGCCTATTTCTATTGCTTCTGGGCTACTGTTTTCCACAGTGAAGGGTCAGGGAGAAGGAAGGAGGAAGATAAATTAGAGGACCAATTGCCCTAGATTTAGCCTCCAGCCTAAATTTAGTTTTCTTTCTAGTGACAGAAAGTGGTCTTCAATAATGAAGGCAAGAGTGTAGAATAAAAGTGAAGTCAGCTTCAGCTAACTAATTTCTGCTCTTAGATTTATTTTCATGTGAATTTGGGGCCTGGTCTCTTAGCTGCCACAAAATTACTTTGTAATTTCTGCCCCTTAAAATTATCTGTAGGGACTTAGGTGGACAATTACGTGTTTAACAAAAATTAAAAATAAAATAATTTTCTAACTTCAAATCAGATAGTTGGCTAGAGCCAAAGACTTGGAGATGGCACAAGGAGAAAAGTGATTGAAAATAAATAAGACAAATTTAGTCTTGGGCTTCTGATAGCTTTCACTTTGGTTTTATTGCCTGATTGAGTATGATAGCTCATTGCCCTTATATCAGGGGTAGATGGTGGGGTCATGTCTGCCCTCCTCCTTTTGTATAGTCTGATAGTCAAGAAGGATTTTCAAAATATACCAAGATGGGGAAGGGAGGGGATCTGGTCTACCAGTTATAGTTTCCCAACTTCTGTCATAGATTATGCATGAAGAGAACTTTAGCTCTCTCTCACCAGAGAAATGCTTACTATCTTATGTACCCCTAGTAGATGATAGAGAAGAATAACAACTGGCCCCAAAAAGAGAGGCCAGAGGAAAATTCCTGGACAGTAGTGGATGAAAGCTTAGAGAAGATGGGACTATTAGAGATTCCCAGTAGAGAGATAGTATGTCAGGGATTGAGTGATGCCAGGCTAAGTGCTGATAATTCAATACAAATCCTCAATGAAGAGAAATATACAATATTAAGAGAATAGCAGCACAATGACATTAGCAGGTGGACATTTCTGCAGAGTTGTGAGTTGTCCTAATTATGCATGTGTTCTAGCCATATATTTAACTTAAGTGTATTTCCTTGATATTTGTACCTTAGTCATTTATGCTCTCTATATTTAAATCCTGTCATATCTGCTCCATAGTCACATGTTCTTTTTATGTCTTCTCTCTTTCACCGGTGGAATGGTAACTTGCAAGGGAATACATTCCATGTGTATATGAATGGATATTTTCTTATTACCACTTAATTTAAATGTCTTGTGCTCTGACTCAAGATGTCTTCATATTGGATGGTAAAAGTAAACACATTGGTGGAGGCTAAAGAATCATGTACATGATTTTGAGTGGGTTTTGACCCAAATGTTCCATTTCCTAGGATAGTCTTTCAGGAGTAGTGTAAGTAGAATTGGAGGTCTCTGGCTACTACTTTTGGGAGAGGAAATAATTTTAAATTTTTTTTTAAAACTTTAGAATTAAAATGATCCATAGAAAATGTTTTTTCTCTGTTTTTAAGTTATGTGTAATAGAAAATAATGTACATGTAATATACAAATACATTATAACTTGACATAATATGTAATAAATGTAGAATAGAATAGACAAAACATATGTGTAGTATATTTAAGCTATTATATAAGTGAATATGTATATGCATTTGTGTTCTTTTCTAGGCTTTGATTAAACAGTACAGTTTTCTGATTTGATTTTGTAGGCCAGATAAATTCATGGAATTTTAAATTTAGAACTCAAAGTGACCCTAGATGTGATCTAGTTAAACCTACTCATTTTATAGATAAGAAAATGCACACCCAGAGAGTTTAAATAACTCACCATTGATCACATAGAGCTAGGAATGAATATCAGATCCACCGTCCCCAAAGAGAGCATTTTCCCCCATTGCATCATACTTCCTCCCTATCATTGTTGTACTAAAATTGTTTTGCTATTCTGTCAAAGTACAGAAATAGCCTTGTTTGTTACTGTTGTGCTTTCACTTATAGCCAAACCAAATAGCATGAGTGAGTCACTAAAATGGTGGACATTAACAGGAATGGAAGTCCATTAAGCACCATTCAAAGTTATCAATTGGATATAATGATAAAGATATTGAATAGATTTTTACCTGATATGAATAGTTTGGTAAAATTACAGGTACTGACTTAAATGCCTAGAAAGGGACCTGGTGTAATGACTTATGGACTCCCTTTTAATTGATATAAGGCTGCATTCTAGTATCCCCAAATAGATGAATGTTGAAGAAGCTATTTAAAAATTAATTATAAGATCCAGATCCTCATCTGAGGATGAGAACCTGCCAAGAAGGTCTAAAATCCTCCTGAAGAGAGAAGAATTGAAGATAAGTCTAATCAGCTGCTGGGGAAAGTAAATACCCATGTTGGAAATGGAGAGCAGATTATACATCTCCTTTTATATATATAAATGGAAGAGTTTCAGTAAAAGAACCTAAACACCTTCTCAAAAAGCTTCTATACCTTTCTGGGGAAGGACTTATAAGTCCTGGATAGACATACAATGGGAGTACTATTCTATAGCAATTGTAGTGGACTGATATCAAATCATGGAAGAAACTAAGTAGGGTAGTTATGTGGTGCGATGGATAGAGTGAAAGGCCTGAAGTCAGGCAGATTTATTTTTCTGGAGATCAAATCTGGCCTCAAAAACTGTCTATCTACTGTACCACTAAGCTGAAAATAAATCTTTATTTTTTCAAAAAATATATTACATTTTAGTTTTCTAGATCACATGTAGATCCCTACACTTTAGAAAAATCAATTTACAATATAAACCGTATTCATCTTTGAACATCCCTTTATAAAGTGATTAAGGGAGGAAAGCATCTCACTGGGCAAGTAACCCTCTTTGCCTCAAACCACTTCAATGTATTGTGAAGAAAACTCCAAATTGGGCTGGACATGACTGAAAATGACTGAACAACAAAATGGAGAAGTCTCCAGGGATAGACATTTAATCTCATGTTGCTCTGGAAATGATGAGTCCTGAATTCACAGATTTGGAGGGCTAGAAGAGGCCAAACAGACAATTTGATAGAACAGTGACTATTTCTGAGTGCTTGTATCATTAAACTTGATTTTTTTTAAAGATTTGAAACAAAACCAACCAAGTTTATAAGCAGATTAGCTTTATTTTTGGTAGTAGGATACCAGTGATTCAGTGAGCACTGAATGTGGAGTTCCAGGAATTGGATTTAAATTCTAGCATTGCGCCTTACTATCTGCATAACTGTGAATTAGTCAATTAACTTCACTAAGGCTTAATTTCCTCATATGCATAGCAAAGGAGTTATACTAAGAACATTGAACATCTATTCTAGTTCTAAATCTTTAGTCCTATGATTTAGGTGAAATGTCACTTTTTGTAATAAGGGTTTTTGGTACTATGTCATTCAGGGGCATTTCATGTATATTAACAGGTCTTTTGGAAGGAGAAGGGCATAGTTGTGGAAGAGGAAGATTCTTTGGGTCCCAAAAGGAATATTAAGTAAATAAAGGATTCAACTTGGCTTTCCTATCACAAGAAACCTGTATCTAAAATTCTTTGCTTTCAAAACTAACAAAAAACAAAACCAACTCCTTTGCTTTCTAGTCAGCTTCTATGTTTTCTATCATGGCCCTACCATGACTTTCTTTTAACTCAGACTGTTCCAAGTATAGATTTGATATTACTCAAGATCTCTTTGTAGTCAGACACATTCCTCCCTTAGTCACTATAAAAGGATAGATAAAGATGGATAAGGTTCATATTACAAAGTGATTTTTTTCTAAAGTGTAGGGTTCTACATGTAATCTGGAAAGCAAAAATATAATAATTTTTATTTTTATTTATTTTTAAACCCTTACCTTCTGTCTTAGAAGCAATATTGGTTCTAAGGTAGTGGTAAGGGCTAGGCAATGGGGGTCAAGTGACTTGCCCAGGGTCACACATCTAGGATGTGTCTGAAGTCAAATTTGAACCCAGGGCCTCTAATCTCTGGGCCTGGTTCTCAATCCAATGAGCCACCCAGCTGCTCCCTAATTTTTTTTTAAACAAAGATTTATTTTTAGCTGAGTGGTGCTGTAGATAGACAGCTAGATTCAAAGTCAAGGAAACTTGAGTTGATTTTTTTTCCTTAGGAAAAAATAAATAACGTGCAAGGCTATTCTGTCACTCTTTTGCTCACTGAATTCCAATGGCTCATTATTACCTTCAGGATCAGTTACAACCCCTTCATCACTTAAAGCTCTTCATAACCTCTGTCCCTTCCATTTTCCTTCCATCTTTAAGTACTCTCTTAACAAACTCAAACTGATCTACATTGAGTTCTATTGTGCTTTGCCTTGGACAGGTCATATGTAAAATATGGTGGCAGGTTTTGGGCACCTCTTTTTAGGAAGGATATTCATAAACTAGCAAGCATGGGTGGACTAAGGTGGGATCCATTTGGTGAAGGACATTGAGAGTCTATCAGATACAGATCAACTGAATGGATGAAGAAACCTGGAGAAGAGAAGAGTTATCAATCTTCAAGCATTTGAATGGCTTTCATGGAGAAGAGGGATTTGTTCTGCTTGGCCCCAGAAACTGAAATCAAGAACAATGGATAGAATCTAAAAAAAAAAAAAAAAACTGTGGCTGGAATGCTCTCCCTGTAATAATTAAAATTAAATAATATTTCTTGCTACCCAGAGGTATATATTTCATAAAGTTTATTAGGATGGGTAGACAATCATTCCTAAGTTACCTGGCTGCATGGAGCCTAGCCTGCCAGTTCCTTTCTCATTTCCCCCTCACTTCCTGCACTGTCCTTTCTCCTCAGGCTCCCCTCATGGTCTTCTTGTCCATCTCTCCCTTTCTCTCGTTGGTCTCCCCTGTCCTGCCCCAAACCTTAACTTTTATTGACATACAGATGTATGCTGATGCAAGCCAACGCAAACCTGGTGCAACTGTGGTATGTCAGGAAAGTTTGATGGACATGTAAAGTTACTCCAGAAGGGGGAAGGGATAAGCTTCCTTGACACACCCATCTTCATTTTTACCCACCTTCTTCCCTGAATAAGTTCCATTGAAAATCTTACCTGCTATAGGAATTTTTTTTCCCCTCTGATATCTTTTTAATTTTAATGCTGACTGTTAATTATCTCCATTTTATCCTACATTTACCATTTTATAAATAAAAATATTATCCTGTTTATTGGACTGTGAACTCTTTGGGAGGAAGAATTGCCTTTTTTCCTTCTTTGTAACCCCAGTGTTTATCCCAGAACACAGTAGTATTTTAATGTTTTAGGGTTTTTTTTTACCTTCTATCTTAAAATCAATACTGTGTATTGTTGCCAATGTAGAAGAGTGATGAGGGCTAGGCAATGAAGGTTAAGTGACTTACCAAGGGTCACACAACCAAGAAATGTCTGAGGTCAGAGTTGAATATCATTTGGCCTTCAATTCATTTCACCACCTAGTTGCCCCCAGTCACTAAATATTGATTAACTAAGTAAAAAATTCATAATATTTGTAGCTAAGAGTGGGATTGTTTGCCTTAGGAAAGTGATAGCTTCCTCTTTATTCAAAGGCATTTGTCAGGTATGTTAGAGAGATGAATTTGTTTAGGTATGGGATGGATCAAATGAACTTTAAGGTCCCTGTCAATTTTGAAAAAAAAGTTAGATGTTTCTGATATCATTAGATTTAGGATATCAAATGTAGACACTTTCCATCCCCAGTCCTTTTTTAACCTCCACAAAAAAAGCAAGTTTCTGAATGAAATATTGATTCATGGCACAGGTAGATAGAGAACTAGGACTGGAGATGGGAGGTCCTAGGTTCAAATCTGGTCTCAGACACATCCTAGCTGTATGACCCTGGGCAAGTCACTTAACCCCAGGTTCCTAGCTCTTATTGCTCTTCTGCCTTAAAACATATTTAATATTGGTTCTAAGAGAAAAGATAAGTGTTAAATGAATAAATAAAATATTGTTTCAATACTTTAATGGAATTCTGATCTTATAATATCATGAATTTTCTCTTAATCAATTGAAATTTAGACTTTTCCAGAATTCCCCATCCCTTCAGTTGATCTAGATCTGATATGCTCTTTAGTCCCCTTACCAACTAGGTTTTGGATAGATAACAATTTGTATCAAATGATATAGATAGCAATCTATCCATGCCTGGGCATCCCATGTACTCTTCTGCATGTCATCTCATAAAATTTCCAAAGAAGGACCATCTTTAAAAATTGATATCAGCTAGTGTTACAATTAATGCCTTGCTAATGTCATAAGGTTAGCACTTCCTGTTAGGTATTATGGGTTCCTTACATCCTGGAAAATCTCCACACGTACACAGAGCTTCTCTCAGTAAGATTCAGGAAACATGAAATGACAAATAAAGATGATGATGTTTTACTGCAGCTCAGCCAGAATGAAAGGGGTTCTATGAACAACAGGTTCTCTTTTTACCTATCTTTCTTCTCAGATCTTCACAAAAGGACTTGGAGGGTCTGGGCCTGCCCAAGGTGAACATGCTATAAAAACATTAGTTTTTATTATGAGCCTCCTCTAATGAAGAAGCCAAAACATGGTAGTTATCATATCATTTTCAAAACCAGCAGGAGCTATGCAGCTTCGAGGAGAAAATTATATTCATTTATTCAGAGCCTGCAAAATATCCCATGAACAATGTAATAGCTTAAAGGCTTCCTAATCAACTTTATTTCATCATTAAATAATTACACCCAGTGATTCTGAAGTGGTTTTGTGTCACACTTCACATACGAGATAACTGAAACCAGCAGAAATACTATCAAATGAAGTATTATGTGATTCAGTGCCTCTGATTAAATGGGAAGGGAAAGGTCGATATGTAAGATTTACATTCTATTTAAACTATTTGTGTGTGTGTGTGTGTGTGTGTGTGTGTGTGTGTGTGTGTGATCTTTTGTGTATTTCAGAGGAGCCTTGCATTTCTGCCAAGCTCTGACATTTGAAAAGTTATTAATGATTCATATAATAACATGTTGAATCTCAGGAGATAGAGGAGATGCTAATTCCATGCTGTGAATTTGGGGCCTTCCAAAGAGTCCTGTTTGTTCACTAATATCACCTCTGTTGTTTGCCTAGTTTTAGATGCTGGAAAGTTTGGGATTTTGCTTTTTCTTCTTTGTAAATGGAAATATTCATTTTACTTGGTGTTTGTCAAGTTCAGAATCCCCCCATTTAAAGTATGCTATTGCTAAGGTACAGAGTGGTGACAATGGAGGGGTTGGGATGGGGGATAAGGGTTATAATTAGAATGGTACCTGAGAACTAGAGTAAAAGTAATAGACAAGAAAGAGGTAATTGAGGTAGGGTAGACCGCACATGGCTCCTGATTGGATATGTGAGGCAAAAGGGAAAAAGACTCAAAGTCTACTCTAAAGTTTCAAATATGAAAAATGGATGGTTCTTGAAATAGAATCAATGAACTCAAAGGAGGAGCAGGTATTTTACTACCATCCCAGGGAGTATAAGACTCTGGAAAGAGTGTCAAACTGGGACTAATAGAATCTGAATTTAAATCTCAGCTCTGTCCTTACTCCCTGTGTGTTGTTGTTTCTGAATGAATTATTGTCTCTGATCCTCAGTTTCCTCAAATGTAAAGTGAAAGAGGAGTGAACGAGATGGTCCATTTCTAAGGTATCCAGTTAAGATTCTCTGGTCCTTTTCCCCGCTTCCCTCAAGATTTGCTCATCAATCATTTCTGTAATGTTCTGGTTTTAAGATCCAGGTGATATTTCCATTTGAAGTTTTACCTTCAATTATGTGTATGAAAAAATTGTCCTATTTTTATATCCTTCCTTCAATATCCCTGCCTAAGAAGACCATTTTTAAACAAATATTTAAAAATTTAAATAAAAAAATACAGTTTAGAAAACCATCCAATTCATCAATCTCATTTGACAACAGTAATATTTTACACTCACAGCTCTCTAATGCAATAATGAATGGAAAAAGGTATGTTTTCTCATCCCTACACTGGGGATAAGGTGTTCATTTCCCAAGACTCAATCACGTCCTGTTATATGTTAAATTCATTAACCTCTTTTATAATCAGTGTTGAATCCAATTTGTTTCCAGTTCTCTGCCAACACAGTAATATTACAATGAGTATTTTGGAAAATATGGAAATTATCTCTTTTTTTTTCCTCCCTAAGGTATATGCCTAGCAATGGAAACTCAGGTTCAAAGGGTATGAGAATTTTATTCACTATTTTTGGAGTGTAATTCCTAATTACTTTCCCAAAGATTTACAATTCTACAAAGTGTACTAATGAATCTGCTTTGTCTATAACCCTTCCAACATTAACTGTATTTTTTGTCTTCTTGGAAATGTACTGCTTATGAGGCCAAACCTCAGAATTATTTTAATGTGTATTTCTCTTAATTTTAATGAGTCAGAACAATCTTTCATACTTTATTGATAGTTAACAATTGCTCTATTTATATCCTTTGATCTTTGTGGAATAGCTCTTTGTCTTAATTCTCTATATGCTGTGGATATCAAATAGTTGTCATGTACCTATAATAATACAAACTCTTACATATATATATACATATATACTTTTCCTAATACATAATTATTTCCTTATCCAAACAGTGTGATACTCTTCTTATTTTCACAAAAAGATGTTCAATTTCATGTAATCAAAATTGTCTATTGAAACATTTGGGATTATATACATAAATATATTATAAATATACATTATTTAGGAATTCTTTCTCTTGCCATTATTGCAAAAGTCATTCACTCATTTTCCTCCTTTTTTATTTTTATATTCTTTATTTTTTATTCTTTATATTTTTATTCTTATTTTATTTTTTCCCACTTGAATTAGTTTATTTCATCAATTTAGATTATTCCTTGGTTACAATAATCACATTTTTCCCACCCTACCCTCCACCTACCCTTCCCACAACCAACACGCAATTTCATTGGGAATTACATGTGTCCTTGATCAGAACCTATTTCCATGTTGTTGTTTACACTAGGATGTTCATTTAGAGTCTACATCCTCAACCACATCCCTTGGACCCATGTTTTCAAGCAGTTGTTTTTCTTCGGTGTTTTTACTCCAGCAGTGTTTCCTCTGGATGTGGATAGTGGTTTTTTTTTTGTAGGTTCCTCTGAGTTGTTCAGGGTCATTGCATTTCCACTAATGGAGAAGTCCATTACATTTGATTGTACCACAGGGCATCAGTCTCTGTGTACAATGTTGTCCTGGTTCTACTCCTCTCACAATGCATCAATTCCTGGAGGTTGTTCCAGTTCCCATGGAATTCCTCCACTTTATTATTCCTTTGAGCGCAATAGTATTCCATCACCAACATATACCACAATTTGTTCAGTCATTCCCCAATTGAAGGGAATCCTCTCATTTTCCAATTTTTTGCCACCACAAAGAGCACAGCTTTGAATATTCTTGTACATGTCTTTTTCCTTATTATTTCTTTAGGGTACAAACCCAGGAGTGCTATGGTTGGATAAAAGAGCAGACAGTCTTTTAGCGCCCTTTGGTTATAGTTCCAAATTGCCCTCCAGAATGGTTGTATCAAGTCACAACTCTGCCAGCAATGAATTAATGTCCCTACTTTGCCACATCCCTCCAGCATTCATTACTTTCCTTTGCTGTCATGTTAGCCAATCAGCTAGTTGTGAGGTGATACCTTAGAGTTGTTTTGATTTGCATCTCTCTGATTATAAGAGATTTAGAACACTTTTTCATGTGCTTATTAATAGTTTTGATTTCTTTTTTTTTATATATTTTATTTGATCATTTCCAAGCATTATTCGTGAAAGACATAGATCATTTTCTTTTCCTCCCCCCCACCCCCCATAGCCGACGCGTAAGTCCACTGGGCATTAGATGTTTTCTTGATTTGAACCCATTGCTTTGTTGATAGTATTTGCATTAGAGTGTTCATTTAGAGTCTATCCTCTGTCATGTCCCCTCATCCTCTGTATTCAGGCAGTTGCTTTTTCTCGGTGTTTCCACTCCCATAGTTTATCCTTTGCTTATGAATGGTGTTTTTTTCTCCTGGATCCCTGCAAGTTGTTCAGGGACATTACACCGCCACTAATGGAGAAGTCCATTACGTTCGATTATACCACAGTGTATTAGTCTCTGTGTACAATGTTCTCCTGGTTCTGCTCCTCTCGCTCTGCATCACTTCCTGGAGGTTGTTCCAGTCTCCATGGAACTTCTCCACTTTATTATTCCTTTTAGCACAATAGTACTCCATCACCAACATATACCACAGTTTGTTCAGCCATTCCCCAATTGATGGGCATCCCCTCGTTTTCCAGTTTTGGGCCACCACAAAGAGCGCAGCTATGAATATTTTTGTACAAGTCTTTGTGTCCATTATCTCTTTGGAGTACAGACCCAGCAGTGCTATGGCTGGGTCAAAGGGTAGATATTCTTTTGTCGCCCTTTGGGCATAGTTCCAAATTGCCCTCCAGAATGGTTGGATCAATTCACAACTCCACCAGCAATGAATTAATGTCCCTACTTTGCCACATCCCCTCCAGCATTCATTACTTTCCTTTGCTGTAATGTTAGCCAATCTGCTAGGTGTGAGGTGATACCTCAGAGTTGTTTTGATTTGCATCTCTCTGATTATAAGAGATGTAGAGCACTTCTTCATGTGCTTGTTAATAGTTTTGATTTCTTTATCTGAGAACTGCCTATCCATTTCCCTTGCCCATTTATCAATTGGAGAATGGCTTGATTTTTTGTACAATTGATTTAGCTCATTATAAATATGAGTAATTAAACCTTTGTCAGAGGTTTCTATGAAGATTTTTTCCCAATTTGTTGTTTCCCTTCTGATTTTAGTTATATTGGTTTTGTTTGTACAAAAGCTTTTTAGTTTGATGTAGTCAAAATTATTTATTTTACATTTTGTGATTGTTTCTATATCTTGCTTGGTTTTAAAGCCTTTCCCCTCCCAAAGGTCTGACATGTATACTATTCTGTGTTTACCCAATTTACTTATGGTTTCCTTCTTTATGTTTAATTCACTCACCCATTTTGAATTTATCTTCGTGTAGGGTGTGAGGTGTTGATCTATTCCTAGTCTCTCCCACACTGTCTTCCAATTTTCCCAGCAGTTTTTATCGAATAGTGGATTTTTGTCCCAAAAGCTGGGATCTTTGGGTTTATCGTATACTGTCTTGCTGAGGTCGCTTTCCCCCAGTCTATTCCACTGATCTTCCTTTCTGTTTCTTAGCCAGTACCAAATTGTTTTGATGACTGCTGCTTTGTAATATAGTTTTAGGTCAGGGACTGCAAGGCCCCCATCGTATGTGTTTTTTTTCATTATTTCCCTGGATATCCTTGATCTTTTGTTCTTCCAAATGAACTTTGTTATGGTTTTTTCTAAATCAGTGAAGAAGTATTTTGGTAGTTCAATGGGTATGGCACTAAATAGATAAATAAGTTTGGGTAGGATGGTCATTTTTATTATATTGGCTCGTCCTATCCATGAGCAGTTAATGTTTTTCCATTTGTTCAGGTCTAGTTTTAGTTGTGTGGCGAGTGTTTTGTAGTTGTGTTCATATAGTTCCTGTGTTTGTCTTGGGAGATAGATTCCTAGGTATTTTATTTTGTCTAAGGTGATTTTGAATGGGATTTCTCTTTCTAGTTCTTGCTGCTGAGCTGTGTTGGAGATATATAGAAAAGCTGATGATTTATGTGGGTTTATTTTGTATCCTGCAACTTTACTAAAGTTGTTGATTATTTCAATTAGCTTTTTGGTTGAATCTCTAGGATTCTTTAAGTAGACCATCATGTCATCCGCAAAGAGTGATAACTTGGTCTCCTCCTTGCCTATTTTGATGCCTTCAATTCCTTTATCTTCTCTAATTGCTACTGCTAGTGTTTCTAGTACAATGTCAAATAGTAGAGGTGATAATGGGCATCCTTGTTTCACTCCTGATCTTATTGGGAAGGCTTCTAGTTTATCCCCATTGCAGATGATATTTGCTGATGGTTTTAGATATATACTGTTTATTATTTTTAGGAAAGGCCCTTTTATTCCTATACTTTCTAGTGTTTTCAATAGAAATGGGTGTTGTATTTTATCAAAGGCTTTTTCTGCATCTATTGAGATAATCATGTGGTTTTTGCTAGTTTGCTTGTTGATGTGGTCAATTATGTGGATGGTTTTCCTAATGTTGAACCAGCCCTGCATCCCTGGTATGAATCCTACTTGATCATGGTGAATTATCCTTCTGATCACTTGCTGGAGTCTTTTTGCTAGTATCCTATTTAAGATTTTTGCATCTATATTCATTAGGGAGATTGGCCTATAGTTTTCTTTCTCGGTTTTTGACCTGCCTGGTTTTGGAATCAGTACCATGTTTGTGTCGTAAAAGGAGTTTGGTAGAACTCCCTCTTTGCTTATTATGTCAAATAGTTTGTATAGTATTGGGATTAACTGTTCTCTGAATGTTTGATAGAATTCACAGGTGAATCCATCAGGCCCTGGGGATTTTTTCTTAGGAAGTTCTTTGATGGCTTGATGGATTTCAATTTCTGATATGGGATTATTTAAGAATTCTATTTCCTCTTCTGTTAGTCTAGGCAGTTTGTATTTTTGTATATATTCATCCATTTCTCCTAAATTGGTGTATTTATTGCCATATAATTGGGCAAAGTATTTCTAATGATTGCCTTAATTTCCTCCTCATTGGAGGTGCTGTCCCCCTTTTCATCTTTAATGCTGTGAATTTGCTTTTCTTCCTTCCTTTTTTTAATTAGATTGACCAGTACTTTGTCTATTTTGTTTGTTTTTTCAAAGTACCAGCTTCTTGTCTTATTTATTAAATCAATAGTTCTATCACTTTCGATTTCATTAATTTCTCCCTTAATTTTTAGGATTTCTAATTTGGTTTTCTGCTGGGGGTTTTTAATTTGATCGCTTTCGAGCTTTTTCAATTGCATTTCCAATTGATTGATCTCTGCTCTCCCTTGTTTGTTAATATAAGCTTTCAGGGATATGAATTTGCCTCTGATTACCGCTTTGGCTGCATCCCAAAAGGTTTGAAAGGATGTTTCGCCATTGTCATTTTCCTTGATGAAATTATTAATTGTTTCTCTGATTTCTTCTTTAACTAAACGGTTTTGGAGTATCATATTGTTTAATTTCCAATTGGTTTTAGATTTGGTTTTCCATGTACCATTACTAATCATTATTTTTATTGCCTTGTGATCTGAGAAGGCTGCATTCATTATTTCTGCTTTTTTGCATTTGTGTGCTATGTTTCTGTGACCTAATGTATGGTCAATTTTTGTGAATGTGCCATGTGGTGCTGAGAAGAAGGTGCATTCCTTTTTATCCCTATTTATTTTTCTCCATATGTCTATTAATTCTAATTTTTCTAAGATTTCATTCACTTCTTTTACCTCTTTCTTATTTATTTTTTGATTTGATTTATCTAAATTTGATAATGGTTGGTTTAAGTCTCCCACTAGTATGGTTTTATTGTCTATTTCTTCCTTCAATTCTCCTAGTTTCTCCATTAGAAATTTGGGTGCTATATTATTTGGTGCATACATGTTGATTAATGATATTTCCTCGTTGTCTAGAGTCCCTTTTAACAAAATATAATTACCTTCCCTATCCCTTTTGATCAGGTCTATTTTTGCATTGGCTTTATCAGATATCATGATTACCACTCCTGCCTTCTTTCTATCAGTTGAGGCCCAGAAGGTCTTACTCCATCCTTTAATTCTGACCTTGTGGGTGTCAACCCGCCTCATGTGTGTTTCTTGAAGACAACATATGGTAGGGTTTTGGATTCTAATCCATTCTGCTATTCGTCTACGTTTTATGGGTGAGTTCATCCCATTCACGTTCAAAGTTATGATTGTCATTTGTGGACTCCCTGGCATTTTGATTGCCTTCCCTAATTCTAACCTTTTCTTCTTCGGCTCTACCTTTTAGTCCAGTGATTTACTTTGAATCAGTGCCCCTTGTCCCCTCCCTTGATGTTTCCCTTTTTAGTCCCTCCCTTTTTCTTCCCTCCCCCTCCCCCCTCTCTTTCCCTCCCTTTTTGTTCTCCCTGTCCCCCTCCCCCCCTTGGTTTTCCCTTCTCCTTACCCTTGTTGGGTAAGATAGAATTCAAGATCCCAATGGATCTGGATGTTTTTCCCTCTCAGAGTTGATTTCCCTGAGATTGAGGTTTAAGTAAACCCCCCCCCTCTCTTCCTCTCCTTCTTATAGGAGTTTTCTTCCCCTCCCCTTCCCATGTGAATCTTTGTGTGAGAACCATTATTCTATTTGGTCTTTCTTTACCCCCTATTTATACATTACATTTTCCCCACATGTTAGTATACATAGATTGATATAAATGTAGTCCTTATAGAAGAGAGTTTGAGTAAAAGAAGAAGATAACATTTTTCCCCTTTCCTTAATATTTACCTTTTCAGGTATTCCTTGCTCTTTGATTTTCGGTATCAAACTTTCCACAGAGCTCTGGTCTTTTCTTTGCAAAAATTTGGAAGTCTTCTATTTTGTTGAATGCCCATACTTTCCCCTGGAAGTATATAGTCAGTTTTGCTGGGTAGCTGATTCTTGGTTGGAGACCCAGCTCTCTTGCCTTTCTGAAGATCATGTTCCATGCCTTACGATCATTCAGAGTAGAACTTGCAAGGTCTTGTGTGACCCTGATTGGCATTCCTTTATATCTAAATTGTCTTTTTCTGGCTTCCTGTAGGATTTTTTCTTTTGTTTGATAGCTTTGGAATTTGGCAATTACATTCCTGGGAGTTGTCTTTTGGGGGTTTAGTGTAGAAGGTGTTCTGTGAGCTCTGTCAGTGGCTGTATTGCCCCCTTGTTCTAGAATCTCTGGGCAATTTTCTTTGATTATATCTTGTATCACCATGTCCAGTTTGGTGTTTATTTCTGGCTTTTCTGGGAGTCCAATTATTCTTAAATTTTCTCTTCTCCCTCTATTTTCCAGATCTATCACCTTGTCGGTGAGATATTTTATGTTCTCTTCTAATTTCTTGGTGTTTTGGCTTTGCTTTATTAGTTCTTGCTTTAAAGCCTGGTTTTCTTTTACAGTTTGATCAAACTGGTTTTGTAGATGCATGAATTTCTTTTGCATTATTTCCCACTTTTCCTCCCAGAGGGCTTCCATCTTTTTGGTCATTTCTGATTCAAATTCTTCATGGGTTTGTGGAGAGTTTCTATTTCCTTTGGAAGATTTTGGAGAATTTTCTTGTATATCTTCTTCTATCTGCTCTGTATTTTGTATTTTGGCTCCATAGAATGTGTCCAAAGTCGCCCCTTTCTTCTTATTTTTCTTGGTATTTTGGGGCTTCTGTGCTTCTGTGGAGTTTGTCATCTCTGAATGTGGAGGATTAGCTTTTCTTATCTCTGTCTGGTGATCAGAGGCTTTAGTCCTGGGCAGATGTTGGTTCTATGAGCTTTCCCTGGGTTAAACTGAATATGCCTCACTGGAACTGGAATGGAAGGGTCAGACCACGAGGCCACACTCTCCCCCGGCTCGCTTTCAGGAAGTTGCCTTCAGAATCGCTGGCCGTGAGGCTGTTTCGTCGGCCTGCGGGGGGATGGGCTGCAGCTTTCCCAAGCTCCGAGGGCAAGGACTTTCACTGAGACTTGGATAGCAGGATCCAGCCCGTGAGGCTGTCTTGCACGCCCTGAGGGTTGCTGTTGTTTCGACCAGCTCTCTGCAGTGGAAGCCCCAGGCAGTAACTTTCACCGGTTGTTGTTCCGAGGACCCTGCTCTCTGAGCCCGGCTGGGCTGCGGCTTCCGGGAGCCTTCAATAGTTTTGATTTCTTTAACTGAAAATTGTCTATTCATGTCCCTTGCCCATTTATTAATCAGAGAAAGGCTTCATTTTTTTGTACAATTGCTTTAGCTCTTTATAAATTTGAGTAATTAGACATTTGTCAGAGGTTTTTGTAATGAAGATTGTTTCCCAATTTGTTGCTTCCCTTCTAAATTTGGATGCATTAGTTTTGTTTGTAAAAAACCTTTTTAATTTGATGTAATCAAAATTGTTGATTTTACATTTTGTAATTTTTTTCTAGCTCTTGCTTGTCTTTCCTTTCCCCAAGATCTGACAAGTATGCTATTCTGTGTTCACTTAATTTGTATATAGTTTTCTTCTTTATATTCAGGTCATTCACCCATTCTAGGTTTACCTTGGTGTAGGGTGTGATATGTTGATCTAAACCTAATGTCTCCCACACTGTCTTCCAATTTTCCCAGCAGTGTTTATCAATTATTGGGTTATGATCCCACAAATTGGGATCTTTGGGCTTATCATAGGCTGTCTTGCTGAGGTCATTTACCCCAAGTCTGTACCACTGATCCTCCTTTCTGTCTCTTAGCCAGTACCCAATTGTTTTGATAACCACTGCTTTATAGTAGAGTTTGAGACCTGGGAGTCCTCCTTCCTTTGCATTGTTTTTATGATTTCCCTGTATATCCTTGATCTTTTGTTCTTCCAAATGAATTTTGTAATGTTTTTTTCTAATTCAGTAAAAAAAAAGTTTTTTTGGTAGTTCAATGGGTATGGTACTAACTAAATAAATCAATTTGGGTAGGATTGTCATTTTTATTATGTAAGCTCATCCCACCCATGAGCAATCAATGATTTTCTAATTATTAAGATCTAGTTTTAAATGTGTGGAGAGTGTTTTGTAGTTGTGTTCATATAGTTCCTGTGTTTGTCTCGTGAGATATATTCCTAAGTATTTTATTTTGTCTACGGTGATTTTGAATGGGATTACTCTTTCAAGTTCTTGCTGCTGAGCTGTATTGGAAATATATAGAAATGCTGATGACTTATGAGGGTTTATATTATATCCTGCAACTTTGCTAAAATTGTTGATTGTTTCAACTAGCTTTTTGGTTGATTCTCTAGGATTCTTTAAGTAAACCATCATATCATACACAAAGAGTGATAGCTTAGTCTCCTCATTGCCAATTTTAATACCTTCAATTTCTTTTTTCTTCTCTAGTTGCTACTGTTAGTGTTTCTAGTACAATATTAAATAATAGAGGTGATTATGGGCATCCTTGTTTCACTCCTGATCTTATTGGGAAGGCTTCTAGTTTATCCCCATTGCAGATGATGTTTGCTGATGGTTTTAGATATATACTATTTATGATTTTTAGGAAAGGCCCTTCTATTCCTATACTTTATAGTATTTTCAATAGGAATGGGTGTTGTATTTTATGAAAGGCTTTTTCTGCATCTTTTGAGATAATCATGTGATTTTTGTTGGTTTGCTTATTAATATGGTCAGTTAGGCATATGGTTTTCCTAATATTGAACCATCCTTGCAATCCTGGTATGAAACCTACCAGGTCATAGTGAATCACCCTTGGGATCACTTGCTGGAGTCTTTTTGCTAGTATCCTATTTAAGACTTCTGCATCTATATTCATTAGGGAGATTGGCCTATAATTTTCTTTCTCTGTTTTTAATCTGCCTGGCTTTGGGATCCGTACCATGTTTATATTATAAAATGAATTTGGTAGAACTCCTTCTTTGCTTATTCTGTCAAATAGTTTGTATAATATTGGGATTAGTTGTTCTTTGAACGTCTGATAGAATTCATTTGTGAATCCATCTGGACCTGGGGATTTTTTCTTAGGGAGTTCTTTGATGGCTTGTTCAATTTCTTTTTCTGATATGGTTTTGTTTAGGTAATTTATTTCTTCCTCTGTTAGTCTAGGCAGTTTATATTTTTGTAAGCATTCATCCATATCACCTATATTGCTATATTTGTTGCCATATAATTGGGCATAAGAGTTTTTAATGATTGCCTTAATTTCCTCTTCATTAGAGGTGAGGTCTCCCTTTTCATCTTGAATACTGTCAATTTAATTTTCTTCTTTCTTTTTTTTAATTAGACTGACCAGTACTTTTTCTATTTTATTTGTTTTTCAAAGTACCAGCTTCTGGTCTTATTCATTAAATCAATAGTTCTTTGACTTTCAATTTTTTTAGTTTCTCTTTTGGTTTTGTAGGATATCTAATTTAGTCTTCATCTGAGGATTTTTAATTTGTTCACTTTCTAGTTTTTTTTTTATTTTGCCTGCCCAATTCATTGACCTCTGCCCTTCTTAATTTGTTAATATCTGAACTCAAGGATATAAATTTGCCCCTGAGTACTGCTTTGGCTTCATCCCATATATTTTGAAAGGATGTTTCATCATTGTCATTTTCTTCAATGAAGTTATTAACTGTTTTTATGATTTGTTCTTTAACTAATCAGTTTTGGAGAATCGTATTGTTTAATTTCCAATTAATTTTTGATTTACCTCTCCATGTACCATACTAATTATTATTTTCATTGCATTATGATCTGAGAAGGTTTCATTTATTATTTCTGCCCTTTTGCACTTGTTTGCAATGTTTTTATGCCCTAATACACGGCCAATTTTTGTGAATGTACCATGTGTTGCTGAAAAGAGGGTATATTCCTTTTTGTCCCTATTTTTTTTTTCTCCACATGTCTACTAACTCTAATTTTTCTAAGCTTTCAATCACTTCTCTTACCTCTTTCTTAATTATTTTTTTATTTGATTTCTCTAGTTAGGATAGAGGAAGGTTCAGTTCTCCCACTAGTATAGTTTTTCTGTCTATCTCATCCTTGAGCTCCACTAGTTTCTCCTTTAGAAATTTGGATGCTATGCCATTTGGTCCATATATGTTGAGTATTGATATTTCCTCATTGTAATTACCTTCCCTATCTCTTTTAACTAGATCTATTTTAACTTTGGCTTTGTCAGATATCATGATTGCGACTCCTGCCTTCTTTTTATCAGTTGATGCCCAATAGATTTGGCTCCATCCTTTTACTTTCACCCTATGTGTATCTACCTTCCTCATGTGTGTTTCTGGATTTTATTCCACTCTGCTTTTTGCTTGCATTTTATGAGTGAGTTCATTCCATTCACATTCAGAGTTATAATGACTAGCTGTGTATTTCCCAGCATTTTGATTTCTACTCCTGGTCCTGCCTTTTCTTCTTTCACTATTTCCTACTACACCAATGTTTGCTTTTAATCAATCCCCCTAGTTCCCACCCTTATTTTACTTCCATTTCTAACCCCCTACCTTCTTGTTCCCCCCCTTATTTTCCCTGTAGTTTTTCTAAAACTACCCTTGTATTGCTTCCCTCCCTACTAGTCCATTTGTTACCCTTCTACTCCCCTATAAGATGCAAATCTATTCTATGTCCCAATGGATTGCATTGTTCTTCCCTCTTTGGGTCAATTTTAAAGCACACTAGAGTTGAGTATTTCCTATCTCCAACCTCTTTACCCTTCCAGTGTATTGTATTGATGTTCTCCTCCCTCCTGCCATGAACTTCTTTGTGCCATATAAATTACCACCTTTTCTTTCTTTTTCCATTTCTTTTAGTATTAACCTCTTTTTTAAGCTCTAGTTGTATACACACATATATATATATATACACACATACATACATACATATGTATGCATATATCTATATACGTATTTCTGTCTTGTCCTTTCATGCTATACAGTTTGTCACTGTTCCCTTTAAGTGTAATTCTTCTAGCTGCCCAGATGATAACAACAGTTTTTAAGAGTTCCCAATGACCTCTTTTCTTATAGGGATACATAACATTTTAACTTATTGAGTCTCTTTAAAAAAGGTTTTTTGTTTTTGGTTTTGTGGGGGGGGGGTTGGTTTTGTTTTTTGGGGGAGATGGGTCTTGGGACTTTCCTTCTGCCTTCCCCTTAAACCCGAGTGTTCTTGGATTCCTGCTTTGGGGGGGGCATACCTTTTGTATTGAGTCCAGCAGGAGGGTTCTTTGTCTCTGTCTTGTTGTTAAGTTTGATTTTCAATCCCCTAGGAACATTCAGTTTATGATCGGTAAGGAAGGGTATTCAGAAGTCTGAACTTCTGCTCCTTCTAGGCCGCCATCTTGACTCCACCTCATTTTCCTCCTTTTTTAAAAAAAGCGTGATCTATAATTTTTCAAATATCACTTTGTTTTTCAAATTCTATTTATTTTTAAATTTTTTTTTACATTTTAAGTTCTAAATTCTTTCCCTTTTTTATACCCTCTCCCACCCATTGAGAAGGCAAGCAATATGATATAATCTATACATGTAAAGTCACGTAAATTTCTATATTAGACATGTTGAAAAAAGCAAGAAAAATAAAGAAAGTCAAAAAATTAGGTTTCAATCTGTGCTCAGAGTTCATTAGTTCTCTCTCTGGAAGTGGATAGCATTTCTCACCATGGGTCCTTTGGAACTGTTGAAGTCTTACTTTTGTAATTGTTGTATATTACATAAGATTTTAGTCTGAACCTTATTTTCAGTTGAGTTTTGTTTTTGCTAAATTGCTTTCTAGTTTTCCGAGTAATTCATGTCATCTTCAAATAGTGTATATGTTTGAGTTTAACAAATAGTTTGATAATTTGTGCATTTTTAAGTTATTTTGAGCACAGTCTTCTTTTCTCTTACTTCTCCTTCCTAGATATCTTTCATACCACTTCTAGAATAAAGCATAGACAGAGTCAACTCAATCTAATTAAAAACATACCACTACCAATAATAACTTGACTTACTATTGTATCCTGAATAGGACTGAAACACAATGCCATTCAAAGCTTGTCATAATCTGGTACCTCCCTACTTTTCAACCTTATTTCATGTTGTTCCCCTCTACATCTTTATACACTAGTAAATTGGACTACTCTCTTTCTGTTGAATATTCTCTGAACTCTCCCACTTCCATCCTTTTGCTCATGCTCTTCCCTGAACCTTAGATTTCTTTTTCTTATTTAAATTAAGTTCTTATTCTTTAAAACTCAAAAAATTGAAATGATATTCCTTCAATGAAACGTTTCCTAACTCCCACAGTCAACAATGAACCCTTTATTTCTAAGCCTCAGAGGAATTTGTTTTGTACCTATACAAGCATTTTATTTTATATTGTGTGTTACAGTAATGTGTTGTTGTCTTATGCCCCATTCGACTGTGAGCTGCAAAAGGGCAGGGTTTATGGTCTATCTATATGCTCTATTTTCTGTAGTTCTTTGCACACAGTAGATGCTTAATGAATATTTATTGACTTGCTGAATGTCTGAAAGATTAAAAAAGGGAGGCTATGAGAAGAAGGGGAGGATTATATGGGATAGACAATTTTCGAAGATATTTTACTTTGGCTTGGGTCCTTTGAAAAAATTAATTAAAATTAAATGCAAAATTATATAAAAATATGAAACAAATAGAATAGGCTAGGGTAATTGCCAAGCTATATACCAGGTAAGCTCTGAAAATTCCTTTTACAATGACAACATTGCTCATCTAATTTTCAATATATAAATGCATCAGAAAGCAAAGGATGCTCAACAAAAGCAAGAGTTGGGGAGGATACAAAAGGGAAAAAAAGCAGAATATTGTTTTCTATAAATTTATAGAATTCATTTAGCTTCTGGACTTAACTTGTTGTTCAGTAAATTCAATTGTCTGTTTCTTCCTGATTTTATTTAGGATTTTCTTAGCAGATAGTGAAATGTTTTGCCATTTCCTTCTCTAGTTCATTTTATAGGAGGAAACTGAGGCAAACAGTGCTAGTCACTCAACTAATATCTGAAATCACATAGTAAGAGTAGACTTAAGTAGCTTTTGATTAAATAGTTAATTGAGAAAAATATATCTTTTTTACTCTTTTATAATTTATAATATAATAATTTCACGATATGCGCAGTACCTCTAGCTCTTCTATGGGATAATGTCTTCCATATTATAAGATCATAGCTGTAGACCTGGAATAGATCCCAAAAGTCATTTAGTCCAACCCTCTCATTTTACTGGTTAATAAAATCAATGACTAAATAGGTTGAGTAATTTGCAAAGCCATGCAGCTAGGTGGTACATTGAATAGAGTGGAGTCTAGAGTCAGGAAGACATCTTCTTGAGTGCAAATCTGGCCTTAGACACGTACTAGATTTGTGACCTTGGGCAAGTCACTTAACCCTGTTTACCTCAGTTTCTTTAACTGTAAGATGAGCTAGGGAAGGAAGGAAGGAAATGGCAAACTGCTCTAGTATCTTTACCAAGAAAACCCCAAATGGAGAGAAAAACAACTGAAAAATGACAACAATGCAGGTGATAAGTAGCAGGGATAGGATTTTAATTTATGTTCTCTCATCCCAGATCTAGCACTCTTTTTACTGTGTCATACTATCTCTAAGTATTGTCTCTATTCAGTAATTTCAGATCATAATTATTGTTATTCTTGATATGTGGGATGTAGGGTCAAATAATATAAAGTGTCTTTGAATTATGCCAATCAATGACTTCATTTACATAATGTCATTAAGTGTAAAGTGATTACTATTTATCATTCTCTTAGACAAGTTTATGATACAATTTTGATCATAAAATGGGTTTAGAATAATTAATTTGTGTTTTTAAAACTTTCCAAAAATGTAATCTACATTTCTAATTGGGTGAGCTACAAATGCAATAATAATAATAATATTAGTATTAATAATTACCTCAAATTTATTAATTTTATAAGCCTAGAAATGTTTTTCAAAGTAAAATTTGCTAGATTGAATCACACCAATGATTCATCTTGGTTAATATTTTAACTCAGAAATTGGCACCAAGGGATATTTGCAGGAGTATGTACCAGAGGTGTGTCCTAGAACCAACTTGAATTGACTGGGAAGAGAATATTGTTAAATTTTCAGTGTGAGCATTTATTTTGTTGTTGTTTTTCAGTCTATTTCTAGTCATGTCCCAGACTTTTTAATCTTCTTTGGAATTTTCTTGGCAGAGATATTAATTATTCAATATTTTTCCAGCTCCTGTTACAGATGAGGAAACTAAGGAAAACAGGATTAAGTGTCTAGCCTAGCATCACACAGCAAGTTAGTGTATGAAATCAGATTTGAAATCATGAAGAGGAGTCTTGCTGACTCCAGATTTGGACCTCTATTCATTGTCACCCACCTATTTATACCTCAGAAATTAGATGATTTTTAAAAATGCAGACTAAACTTAGAATTATATATGCATATATTCTCCATCCCAGTCTGATTGTTAAACATTTACTAGCATCCCACTCTATTGTTCTATAATCACTGCATGGATGCAGTAGGAATTCAGTAGGAGCTTCAAGTAATGGAATTATCAGCAGCCTGGAAGCCTGGTGACTAGAGGCTCTTAGCAGTGGTAGTAGTAGTGTTGATGATGAAAATAAATAGCATTTATATAGTACTTTAAGGTTTATAAGATCTTTTACATTTATTATGTCATTTGAGACTCATAATCATATTAACTTCATAATTCAATTCATCACACATTTAAAAAATCTGTTATACACAGAACACTGCTAGGGAGTGATCCACCAGTCAGCCTTAGCTGGATAGAACCCCAGAGAAGAGGTTATGACATATGTACAAAAATGATAAAAATTAATAAATGGTTATTACTACAGTGGAGATGTAGAAAACAATGTTATGTTAGGTTTGAAGAGGAATTGAAAATCATCCCAGACAGGAGGGATCATAAGGGAGGTTAAATTACAATGATGATGATAATGATGATGATGATGATGATGATGATGATGGTAAGGTACTGAACCTGGAAATTGAAAGTTTTTAACTTGGGAGTGGTAGTAACACTTATAGAAATATAAATGGTAGGGGGCAGCTGGGTGGCTCAGTGGATTGAGAGCCAGGCCTAGAGACGGGAGGTCCTAGGTTCAAATCTGGCCTCAGATACTTCCTAGCTGTGTGACCCTGGGCAAGTCACTTGACCCCCATTGCCTAGCCCTTACCTCTTCTGCCTAGGAACCAATATACAGTTTATTGACTCCAAGATAGAAGGTAATGCTATAAAAAAAAAAGAAATATAAAGAAGCTTTAAGGAAAAAGACAATATGATTTGGAAAGAGAAGCAGAAAGAGAGATTCAGAGAAAGGTTGATTTGGGAGATATTTGCAAAAGTTGAAATTATAAAAATGAATAAATTTGTTGAAGTAGTGGTCTTGAGTAAGTCTTTTCTTTGATCCCTTGGGAAAAGATTTTACGCAATCCCAATATTGACCTAATTAGTGATCCCATCTTTCACTTTCACCAGTACTATCATATAATATTTGAGATATATAGGGATGGAAAATAGACCTGGTATTTGATTAATATATTAATAATATTATTAAAATAAGGAACTCCCAGATGAGGACATTCTGTCTACCAATATGTTTCCTAGAATTCTGAGAGACTGAGATTTTCAGCTGTGTTGCAAACTCATATGATAGAGATAGATCTTATATCTCTTCATATTCTGTAAGGATAACACAATATCTTGTATTTACCAAATATTGGGTAAGTATTTATTAAATATTTGGCTTATTTCTGAAAGTGAGAGGCCTCATGAACTATTTCACCAAAATCCACATTTGGGAGCTTTAGTACATTAGTTTTGGTGTAAAGTTGCAAAAATAGCCACTAATTATATAACATTTTAAGATTTACAAGGCATTTACAAAGATGATCTCATTTTATGCTCACAAAAACTATACCATTTTTATACCCATTTTACAGATGGGAAAACTAAGTTAGACAGATTTAAATCGACCAGTCCTGGATCACATAGCTACTAAGTATAAGAGGCAGGATTTGAACTTAGATTTTTCTTAAGCCTAAGGCTAATGCTTTTATCCACTGCTATAGATATCACTAGCTAATGAGAGTAAATAAATGGTAGACGGTGGACCAAATTCTTTACCTTCCCAATTCTTATACATTACCAGAGATGTTAGCCTATGTTGGCAGAGAGACTATCCTCATCTGTGAGTTTCTATATCAATGGAGCACAGATCTACTCCTAATCTCTGTCTTCCCCAAAGATCTAGCCTTAGATATTTAAACACTATGCAGTATCTCCTTACCTTCTTTCCAGAGGTGAGAGGAACTCTTTGGAGCTTTGGAACGTTAAATATACCATCAGACTCAGTTGAGGTGTTAGTTCCTTCCTTCTCTTTCTTTCAAAATTCTCTGTTAAAAGGAATGCCTCACTGTGTAGATGAGGAGAGGGATATATTTGAGAAATGTAAGGAGTATAATAATAAGAGTTAATGATGAAAATAGCATTTATAAAGGAATTTTATATTTGGAATCACTTTATATATGTTATCTGAGTCTGTGAGGAAAGCACTATTATTATCTCCATTTTACAAATGAAAAAACTGAGATAGACAGTGGTTAAATGTCTTGCTCAACCTGAGGGTGGGTTTGAACTCAGGTCTTCCTGACTTCAGATCCTGTGTTCTATTAATTACATTTGACTATCGACTATTAATAAATTGTACACAAACAATTTATTAATAAATTAATAATATATTAATTATACATAATTAATAATTAAACAATAATTAAAAAGTTAAATTACTAAATTATTAAATAAAATAATAAATAATTATAAATTAATAACAATTTATTAATAAATTAATAAATAATATTGATCATTGACTATTAATAGAAAGTAATTTATTTTTTTTTTATTTTTTTCATATTTGAATAGGTTTATTTAGTCCATTATTCCTTGGTTTCAATACTCACATTATTTCTTCCCTCCCCTCCACCCACTCGTCCTGCAGCCAACATGCAATTTCATTGAAAAGTAATTTATTTTAAAAGCAATGCTAGAGTAGTAGGTGAAGAGTGCCAAACCTGGGTTCAGATCTGACCTCAGACACTTCCTACCTGTGTGACCCTGGGCAAGTCACAACCTTAAATGTCTAACCCTTCTAGATCCTAAAGCCAGATAAGGGTTTGAAAAACAAAACAAAACTATGCAGCATGTAAATAATAATAAGATGTGTTCTCTCCTCCTGCAGTACTGTGATTAACAGTGTGGTAGTTCAAAAAGTCTCTTTGACTGTCTTGGACTAGATTTTTTTTTTTAATAGATGGCTTCTGTTTTAAAAAGATATTTTTCTGCTTGGCAACTCTTCACTTTCCAGGAATCTTATCTGAAAACCTCTAAACTAGAAAATTCCAGTTTCCTAGACAATGACCTTAATCTCACTCAATTTCTTAATCTCACTCTTAGCCTTTGTCTCCATCACTGACCTACCATGTAATCCTGATGTTAATGGACTCAAAGGTTCCACCTATGAAAGCTGCAGGAGTGGCAAAAGCTTTGTGTAACTCCCTGTGTATAAGATGTGACCTCCCAAAAGATCAAGGGCTCCATGCTCCTTTCTCGATCTGAAGACCATTGTGCCCATAGCTCTGGCACAATTCTTCCCTATTCCTCCTCATCCCTTTTTGGAGTGGTAAACTGATGTCTCAGTTGGTGATTTTTGGAGTGGGGGTCCCAGTTGTTTGGAGGGGACGGTAATGAGGAAGGAAACATCCGTGTTTTCTAATGTCTGGAGTAGGTACGGGTCTTTCGTCCTTTCCTTGTGGCATTCATCTTTGTCTCCATGTAAGCTCCCACCGATGTATGTTTCCAGTTACAGGACAAAGCTTTCTCTAGTGTGACTTCAAGTGTAACATTCCTACCTCATTCCCCATTATATTGTATTGAGGGTATATTTGCAAATCCTACTTTAAAATCCCTTAAACATCACATCAACCTAGGAACATCATCTAGATAGTTGTAATAACTCATTCCAAAGAATGATGTGGAGGGTTCTGTCCCCAAATGAGCTGGAGTGAACTAGAATGAGCTTGAGAGAGGATTTGAAAGGTGGTTGGTAGGGTGGCAGGGGCTGGGGTGAAAGAGAGGGGAAACTTATTTGGGTACTTGCAGATTCCTCTTCTCCCTAGGAGCTATACTTGAATGTGTTCAGATTCCAGGATTAAATAGAGACTGTGGGACAAACTGAAGATGTTATGAACATATGACACCAAATCCTTAGTGTTCATCTGTGTCTGGTCTTGAATTCCGTTTGTTTTCCCTGGATCTGACTGGACTGATGGTTGACCCTGTCCAGCCAGCTTCATTTGGCCTCTTCTGAAGACATTAAGACATTCACTAGTATTTGATCCTGGTCTTTGTTTCTGTTAACACTTCCAATTGATCTTTCTCACACTTCACGGGTAACAACTTTTATCGGTCTGTTATTGTCAGCATTAGATCACTGATAGTTGGGGAGAGCCAGGGAATATTCAAATCCTGACTCAGGCAAGTATTAGATACCTGAACCTGGACAAGACTCCTAACCTCTGAATTTTAGTGTCCTCATCTGTAAAATGGAGATTTTAATAGTATTCAACTCACAGGGGTTTTGAGATGACAAAAGATAATGCACAGCGTTGTAACCCTGTAATATTTACTCCTCTTTTCTCCCTTCTATTTTGTTTCTTCTCCTCTTTTGTCTTCTTTTCCTTCTTCTAACCTTCATATTTTGGATTAGCCCAATGGAACCAACATGGTATTGGATTTGAAAGGCCTTTGTTCAAATGCTGACTCTACTAGTTGCTGCTTACATAAATCAAATAACTTAATCTTTCCAGGTCTCACTTTTCTCATCTGCCCAAAAAAAAAAAAAAAGGTTTGACCAAAATGACCTTTCTAATCCTTTCTAGTTCTGAATCAACAATACTAAGAATTTAGGATCCAAGACAGAAATTAACTTCTGATACTGAAAAGGAAAAATAGGTTAAAAGCATCAGTCAACCATATAGATTAAACTACCTACTACTTGTAAGACAGACATTATGGGAATATCATTACAGTACTGAGATCTTTGTGATGAACAAAACAAAAAGGACATTTGATAGAAATCTGGCATTTTAGCAGTCACAAACTAGGGAGTAAGAATGTTGAGCTATTTGAAAAATTTTATTTAATTAATTGATTTAGAATATTTTTCCATGGTTACATGATTTATGTTCTTTCCCTCCTCTCCTCCCATCCCCCTCCCATAGCCAATGAGCAATTCCACTGGGTTTTACATGTGTCATTGATCAAGACTTATTTCCGTATTATTATTGATAATTGCACTAGGGTGATTGTTTAGAGTCTACATCCTCAGCCATATCCCCATCGTCCCATGTGATCAAGCAGTTGTTTTTCTTCTGTGTTTCTACTCCCACAGTTCTTCCTCTGGATGTGGATAGCACTCTTTCTCATAAATTCCTCTGAATTGTCCTGGATTATTGCATTGCTGCTAGTAGAGAAGTCCATTACATTTGATTGTACACAGTGTATCAGTCTTTGTGTACAATGTTCTCCTGGTTCTGCTCCTTTCACTCTGCATCAATTCCTGGAGGTCGTTACAGTTCACATGTCATTCCAGTTCACATAACTCTTATTATTCCTTTAAGCACAATAGTATTCTATCACCAACAGATACCACAATTTGTTCAGTCATTCCTCAATCGTTGAGACAGTTTTAAAATCACTGGAGTTAGTTTTCTTTCAAGGCTAGCTTGAAGTAATCTCAAAAAGGGAGTAAATTTGAGTAAAAAAAAAAAAAGTAAACTTGAAATAGAGAAAGCAGATAAATCCCTGCCAGCATTTTTTAGGGAACAGACCTGGCTTCCCTCTGCCAGAAAGTGGAGTTGTTTATGCAGACAGCAGACCAGTCTCTACTTAGCTTGGGGGTGAGAATTAGAAAGGGCAGGAAGACAAAGGAATTTCAGGACTATCAAAGAGGTCAGGATGGAAGTAAGATAACATATGGCTAACTAGGGCTGGATGTGAAAATAAATAACTCCTAAATAATAGCCCCCACATAAATCTGAGGATTGTCTCCTCATCTCTGACCCCACATTCCTGTGTTGGGGATAAGGTTTGTTTGATTAAGAATCTGTATATAAAAGGAAATAACTTTGTATCTTGTAACCCTATATAAACTGTTTCCAAAATGTTGTCTGATACGGCTTCCACTAGGGAAGTTTGTCCCAGCTGGTAGATTTTTAATTTGTTCTTTTATTAATAAATCACAGTTCCAATAATTGAAATTCTGGGTGTTGGACTCACTTTATGAAATGCCCCACTTCAAGCTCACTAGCCAAATGCCTAGATTGTAAAACATGACTAACAGAAAGCAAAGGGCAATAGAATTAAGCTAGTAATGTTCTGCCTTACTGGATAAAGCTAAAGCAAAATATAAAGGAAATAAATTTATCTCCTTCCTTGTATTCCAGCTCTCCAGAGCAATGTATAATCTGCCCTATGGAACTTCATAGGAAAGAAAATGTTTTATAGGATATACTTAAGCTGAATTCTCAACTCTTATATTAAACCCATGGAGTCCTTCTCTAGGTGGACTTAACCCATGTTGACCTTTGACCCCTGGGGCAGAAAGTCAACTGAATTTTCTCAGAGAAACCAGTGCAACCTAAAAACCACAGGAGACACAACTCAGTAAAACCCTGATCTTGAGTCACATCATCAGACCCATCCTGGTAGCTCAAATCACTTTTTATTTCATTTTATTCTTTCTCTATTCAAAGATATTTTATTTTCTCAATAACATGTGATAATCATTTTCAACATGTTTTCCAAAATTATAAGATCCAAATGGCCTCCTTCCCTTCCTTCCCCCATCTCAGAGATGGTAAGCAATTTGACCTGGTTTGTACATGTTCAAATCACTTTTAAATACCCAAAAGTCTTTCTAAACAAAATTTTAATCTTATTAAGCTTCTCCCTAAAGGCAGAGTTATTAAAATCCCCTATGCCCTGCCCTCCCTCAAAGTAATATCACAATTAGCAATGATTCTCTAAATGGCATATGGATTTCAACATATGAGAAATCAATTTATGCCCAGGTCTGCAGAATAAGGCTGTCACAGCTACTTGGCTTCAGAAGAAACAAACTAACTCAGGAAATCAGATTCTGCCTGTGGGAGTGCTTAAGTCAATGGATTGAGGTTTGCCTCTTGCCACCAAGACAAGCCAGTAGAAAGAGTGGTGACTCAGAGTCCTCTTTGGGAGGCCAGTGTGCAAAGGTCATGGTCCTTTTGGTTGAAAGATTTTGCTTTTGCTGGTGCATTTCTATCCATCACACTGAGGCAGATCCTGACACCTTGACTTCACTGAACCTCCTGGGAACACTCATTTCCCCAATCAGCTCAGTTCAGTTTCCCACTAGGTCAAGTGTCCCCTGCATCCCCATCTATTAGTCCTTGACATTGTTTGAGGGTCTCTTTCCCTATTAAAAAAACAGTATCAACTATATTCTTAAACTCTATATCAACAATTCTTTCCACTTCCTAAAACTAATTCATAATCAGCCTTCCATTCCCAACATTCTCTTGAAAATTTTCTCATAGGTCATCAGTGACCTCTAAATAGTCAGATCTAATGGCCTTTTTTCAGAGCTCATACTCCTTGACCTCTTAGGAGTGCTTGACTTTCTTTCCTCTTTGATAATCACTATTCCCTTGGAAGTGAATGGTGTTATGTTCTCTGGTCTCTGGCTTCCTTTTTATTTTCCAGTTGCTTAAATGTCAGAATTCTCCATGGATACATACAATATGTACTGGCTCTGGCATCAGGGGACATGGCCTACAGTTTGCCTGTGTGATCTTGGACAAGTCATTCTAACCTCCTTGGGCCTCAGTTGTTTCATTTATGAAATGAACTAGATAATCTCCGTGGTTTTTTTCCTGTTGATTTCCTGAGGTAGAATCCCTTATTTTATCTTCTGGTATTTTCTTCTTAGACACAGGCTACATTGTGTTATACTTATTTGGGTACACATCATATGCAATTAAACACAGGCATTTTTTAATCACTTTCTAAGTTCAAGGCAGCACAATAGGGAGGAGTCTTATGGGTTAGGAAGACCTGAGTTCAAATCTAACCTCAACTATAGACTTATTGTCTGACATTTAGTTAGATAATTCTCTAATGTTTCAAGTTGCAGAGAAGGTGCTGAGATGCATTGGAAGAGAAAGTTCCCCAATCATAGAATCTTTTCTTTTCTTTTTTTTTTTAAAGTTTGGTGCAGTGCATTTAATGATGATGATAGATACAAAGGACTAAATTTACATAGACCCTTTCTTCTGGAATCCACCATCTAATAAGGGGTAGGTAATGTGTACACAAATAAGGATGATGCCATATGGAATAGAATAGGTTACTTACTGTTTTCCTTGCATATAGTCAATCTCTCTTATTACTATGCCTTTGTATTCTTTCTACCCATTTTTTGGAATGTACACCCTCTTCACTTAGAATCTCTAGTTTTAAGACTTAACTCAAGAGAGAGACAGACAGACAGACAGACAGACAGAGACAGAGAGACAAACAGAAACAAATACAGAGATAGAGACAGAGAGACACAGACACAGACAGAGAGAAAGAGAAAGTGAAAAGTGAGCTCCAGACAAAATGTACGAGGAAAATTTGAGTTGGAAAATATAATTTCCAGTCTAAGAAAACAAGAAGGCTTCACAAAGAAGATATCATGGGTCACAAAAAAAGTATGCATCTGAGGGCAGTTTTGATCCTCTAACTCCAGCCCAATTTTCTGCCTACTGCACCACCCAGTTGCCCCTAACCAGGGAGTTAAACACAAGGTAGTGAGGAGAGAGAATATAAGCCTTGGAGGGGATCAGGAAAGACTTTATGTAGGAGGTGGTGTAGGATCTGTTTCTTGAGGAGAGATTCTATGAGGTGGAGGTGAGGAGTGCTGTACTTTACCCTGAAAAGCTCATATGTTATCAGGCTTTCCTTTTATTCTTTCCCCTGCCTGCTGCCCCAGAGCATCTAAAAATGACGGTGTCTCTAACGGATGATTAATTCAGTGCAGAGGTCTTGAAGTTGTTCCTTTCACTTCTTCCGCCTCTATCAACCTCACAGCCAGAGCAATACCCATTGTATCTGAGTATGGCCTGCAGCCCCACTGTGATTATGGTAGCTCGCAGTTGATAACGATGAACTACCCTGCCTCTGGCCAGGATTTTGCTGGCAATGGAGAGCACAAGTAGAATTAAACTGTGGTTTGAGCTTAGTTGCAAAGACCATCAAATACAATTGTCTTATTTAACTTGGTAGCCATGGATGCTGACTAGTAGCTAAAATTATAATACACGGGCACTAATCACAGTCTAAAAACAGACTAAAAGTTAGAGATCTGGTAGCTGAACAAAGCATAATTTTAGTGGGGTTAAATTTTTTCCACTTAGTTTTTAAAATTTTTAATTTTTCAGTGGGATTTAAAAAAATACTGTCTCCACGAGGGCAAGGATTGTTTAATTTATTATAATTGTATCTCCAGTGCCTAATGCAATGCCTGACATATAAGTACTCACCGATTGATCTTTATTTGATGAAAGATTTTTAAGTCATGCTTTTATTCAGTGGCTTAGCACATGGTTTTCTTGTCTGCTCAGTAAAAATACTTGGCCCAAATGTTCCCTGATATTTCATGTATGTATGTAAACAAATGTATGTGTACAGATGTGTATGTATGTGTTTTGTTTTGGTCTAGACATATTGTTTTATCAGTCTGGAGCTCCTAGTCTGGAAACACCTTTCACCAATGCAATTGGTTTAAAATTTACAGTCATTTATAGGTTCTTGGGGGATTTGAGAGGGCAAGTGTTTTATCCGTGATCACATAGTGAGTATAAGCCAGTGTTAGACCTTCTTAAGTATATGGCTATTTGGTTCAAAGACCAGGTCTCTAACTACTACTCTATTGTGCCTGCCTCTCAAAATAAACTCAACATGATTTATGAAGAATATAATTTCATGTTTAAATATCATGTATATATATATACATATATATATACATATATATACACATCTATGTATACATATTTGGCCATTCATCTCTCTCTATTTCTCTCTCTATCTCTCCATCCATCCATCCACCTATTTATCTATCTATCTATCTATCTATCTATCTATCTATCTATCTATCTATCTATCTACCTACCTACCAACCTACTTACCTCTTCCACTAAGCTCTACTCTGATGCCTCATCATGATGTGCAGATTACCCAGGGTTTTGGAAGACCTTGGTAAAAGAAAACAATAAATTAGGAAAAGTTGTGGATAGGGCCCAGTAATAGATGATATATCTGGCATCTGAAGAGAGGCTAAGTTTGGAGAAATTGATCATGGGAAGCTTACTACGTTGGTAATTAAGACATAAATGTGTTTGTGAAATCAAGGATTCTTACAAACCTAATGAATTGCTATATCACGATATATCTTGCCACTAATCCTGGGCTGTATGACCCTGGGCAAGTCAATCAAACTCTAAGTGCTCTAGGAAACTTGCTAAGAATGTAAGTTGTCGAGAAACTGCCAGTTTTTATTAGAAGAAGGAATTCTTTACGTCAGAGTACTCTATATATCAATGAAAGTACAAAATGCAAAAATGTTTGAATGGGAATATACATATCAATGTTAAAATTTTTGTGTGTGTATATATACTATTTTCTTTATATCTATGTATATCTAAGTATATCTATCTGTAAAATATTTATGATATATTACTATATTCTATATATCCACTTTTCAGCACCAAGTGACAGTTGAGTGAACAAAGTATAATTAGTCCCTCCAACCAATCTATGCAAATCAGCTATTGCTATCTCAGAAAACTTAGTAGCTGCTTTCTTTAGAACCCTGAGGCAGATATATGACATTTAAGTGAACTATTCTGTCACCTTCCATAGATAAACAGATAGATAGAGACAGACAGATGGACAGACAAATAAATGGATAGATAGATAGATAGATAGATAGATAGATAGATAGATAGATAGATGGATGGATGGATGGATAGATACTGCAGATCAATAGTTTAAAACATAAATAGAAATGGGGATCATTAGTTTATATGTAAAGATCCCTAAGGGATGCATATTCACTTAGTTTTAAAATGTACAGTTACCTATGTTTTATGTACTTTCCATTTACTTTATTAAATATTCCCAATTCCATTTCAGTCTGTTTTGGGCAGCATAGCAAAGTATTGCAGCCAACTGTTTGATAGCTCTGCTGCAGAGGACATTTTACTTATTACATAAGACCCAGATCATGACAGAGAGCCTTTAAATAAGATATATAAAATTTTAAAATGAAAACAAAACAAAAAGAAACAAAAATATCTTTTGACTTAATCATCTACATATGCAAAAATAAAAGGCAGAAGAATGTGTATTCCTTAGAATATGATATGCAGTTGAGGAAAGAGGTCATGGAGCTGGTCCATCAGTACTTCTATCTTAAAATTTGACGAGCAACAATCTGGTCTGGAATAGATTGGGGAAAGGAAGCAATCTGGATTGCTTTTTAGAACTAGTGTAATGATTTTGAGGACCCTGAGTTTTTCCATAACACAAAGATGCATCTTTCAAAAAAACAATGTGGTGCTATATGACTGCCAACATTATATATTACAATCTCCAAAAGCAGCTGAAAAGCAATAGAGAGCTTCATGGTGGACAGAATCAAAAGAAAGAATATTGCCAACAAGTGCACAAGAGGAATAGAATAAATAGGCAATTTTCAATTAAAGAAATCAAAACTATTAATAAGCATATGAAAATGTGTTCTAAATCTCTTGTAATCAGAGAAATGCAAATCAAAACAACTCTGAGGTGTCATCTCACACTAGCAGATTGGCTTACATGACAGCAAAGAAAAGGAATGAATGCTGGAGGGGATGTGGCAAAGTTGGGACATTAATGCATTGCTGGTGAAGTTGTGAATTGATCCAACCATTCTGGAGGGCAATTTGGAACTATGCCCAAAGGGCGCTAAAAGACTGTCTGCCCTTTGATCCAGCCATAGCACTTCTGGGTTTGTACCCCAAAGAGATCATAAGGAAAAAGACTTCTACAAGAATATTCATAGCTGCACTCTTTGTGGTGGCATAATAATTGGAAAATGAGGGTATGCCCTTCAATTGGGGACTGTGGTATATGTTGATGATGGAATACTATTGTGCTCAAAGGAATAATAAAGTGGAGGAATTCCATGGGGACTGGAACAACTTCCAGGAAGTGATGCAGCGTGAGAGGAGCAGAACCAGGAGAACATTGTACACAGAGACTGATACACTGTGGCATAATCAAATGCAATGGACTTCTCCATTAGTGGCAGTGCAGTGATCTGAACAACTTGCAGAGATCTACAAGAAAAAACACTATCCACATTCAGAGGAAAAACTATGGTAGTAAAAACACTGAAGAAAAACAACTGCTTGAATACATGGATCGAAGGGAAATGGTTGGGGATGTAGACTCTAAATGAACATCCTAGTGCAAACACCAACAACATGGAAATAAGTTCTGATCAAGGACACAATTAATACCCAGTGGAACTGTGTATCGGCTGCAGGAAGGGTGGGGGAAAGGAAGGGAGGGAAAGAATATGATTCTTGTAACCAAGGAATAATGTTCTAAATTGACTAAAAAAATAATAAAATAGAATAAAATATTTTAAAAAAGAAGCAGAATAAAGGAAATTCTCTGTGAAATATACTAGTTAAAGAACTAATTTGGTCATGTAGATACAGTTAGGTGAACCAAAGTGCATCTATTGTACTGCACCAGCATTCCCACAATGCCTTTTTTATCTTTTATGAGAGTTTCAACGTCAGAGGATAGCAAGGGAGTGGTGGTGGGTTTTAATGGCCCATAGACAATCTTGAGGGCACTGAAAAATTGTTTGTAGTTTTTTGTATCAGCAAAGTACTGGATTTCTTCTGCTTTTTTTCCCACCATCGGTCTTGCATCTTCCTGATCTCACACTTCGCTGTGGCTTGGAGAGACTTGAATCTGTCCTTTTTAGGAGCAGAGTTTGGGTTATTTTGCCACTCCATAAAGGCTTTGTTCTTCTTGCTCAATAGGTCTTCAATAGCAATGTTGTTCTCGTTGAACCACTCCTGGTGGTTGCGTTGTTTTGGGCCTAGGACTGCCTTTGATATTTCCTTCACTGCGTCTCTGAAATGGTTCCACTTCTCGGTTGAGCTTCCAGTGAGTGGTCCCTTGGCAGACAGCTTGTCGTCCAGGCAGGACTGGAATGTTTGCAAATAAGATGGATCTCTAAGATGACTCACGTTGTAAAATGTGTGAACTGTCTGGGCGCATTTTGGATGGCGAGGCGCAATGCGCATTTGAAGAGTCGCTCTAACTAATTGGTGGTCTGTCCAGCATTCAGCTCCTCTCATGGCTCTGGTGATCTGTACATCCTGGATGTCTCGCTGGTGTACAATGATGTAGTCAATGAGATGCCACTGTTTTGATCGTGGGTGCATCCATGTTGTTTTATATTTGTTTGCCATTCTGAACACAGTGTTCATGATGGTGAGTTCGAACTCTGAGCATTTGCTGAGTAGTAGTAGGCCGTTGTTGTTCATTTTGCCCACGCTATGTTTGCCGAGCACTCCTTTCCATCTTTCATGGTCCTGGCCAACGCGGGCGTTGAAGTCTCCCAGTAGTATCAGCTTGTCATTTGTAGGCACTGAGTGCAGCACGACACTCAGGTCAGAGTAGAACTGCTCGATGGTCTCCTCTGTGCTGGTTAGTGTAGGGGCATATGCGCTGATGATTGTGGCATACCAGTCTTTGTTGAGAGGTAAATGGATCCTCATGAGCCTCTCGCTGATGCCCACAGGCAAATCTGGCAGCTATTTAAGCAAACTGGTCTTGATGGCCAAGCCAACACCCTGGATTCTGTCTTCATTTAAGGCTCTACCTTTCCAGAAGAAGGTGTATCCAGTTGTGGGTTCGCTGAGTAATCCCTCTTCTGGTAAGCGTGTTTCGCTTAAGGCTGCAATGTCAATGTTATATCGTGCCAGTTCTTTACCGATTAGAGCTGTTCTTCTCTCAGGTCTTGGTTCAAAAACAGTCTGTGATATTAGAAACTAGATATTCAAAGACTATTAGAATAACAGAAATTGTCTAATTATCTTTAGCCTCAATTAAGGAAAATTTTTTCTTCCTTTCAGATATTTTTTCCCTTCTTCTACTCCCAAACCACATGCATATATATTTGAACATAAATCACATACAAAAAATATTAATATGTTTAATATAAATTTCATATTATATAGAAGTTCAAGTAATCTTTAAAAAAAGAGACTTCCATTTGCAGCACATGATGGTTTCAGGGAACAGGGTATTGAATCTCCCCTCTCACCATCTCACCATCATTTGTCCCTCTAATTGTAGAAGAAAAAAATAAGAAAACCATCAGATGTAAAAAAGAGGAACTAGCATTATTTTCCCCAAGTGACAAAACAAGGAAGTAGAACAAAGACAGGTGTTTTGAGTAATATTCTTGTACTCCTAGCAATTACCTGTTTTCCATTTCAATCTTCTATTGATGGATTCCTCAGGCGTTTCTCTCTTTGACTTCATACCATATCATGAGATCTCGGGTCTCTCTTTTCCCTGCTCTCTGTAGCAGAGACAGTCCCTCACTAGCTCATCAGGAGAAGCCCATGGGCTTGGCACAGCTCATAGCTCATCCTTTTCTTCTTTCTCTCCACAGGTCTTTTCTCTGTGACATCTTGGAGGACAGAAGTCACTTCACTGGTCAAAAGCCCTGGAAATTTGGAGAAACTTATGTAGGATTACTGATTAGCATTCTTTCTCCATCAGGTCTCCATAACAATGTCCCTGCAGAGAAGGATTTTACACACACACACACACACACACACACACACACACACACACACACACACACACTATTGTCTCCATGCATACATATTATTATTGTTCATCCTTCATTTGTGAAGAGGATCAATGATACATGAGGGGATGTCTTGACTAGCTTGTGAATGGTATGCCAGAGGGGCAGAGTTGCACAAAATCATCAGCTTCTCTCTCTTCCAGAATCATTGAAGCCCAGTGGCAAGACAAGAGTTAGGAGAACAGGCAATGGATGGAATGGATGATTTTGGTGCCTTTGATGTTTGATTAAGCTCTAAGAGGTTCACAGCACCTATTTGTCACCTTCATGACACTTGGAACAAATTATTCTCATCTTTCCATTCCACCAGGGACAGTCTTCCCAAGCTTGGTGTAGACCCCACCCCCCAAGCCCCCAACACACCAATGGCTTGTTGGTTACCCTCAATCTGTTTGGTGCATCTGTCTCAATGGTTTTACCAGAGTGTGGTTACTATACAAACATATACACACATACATGTACACACACATATATATTTGGGTTGAGGTTTTTTGGGGGGGGCATATAGTATATTTTGTAAATTCTAACAATGTTTCTTTGGTTTCTTCCTTTACTCTGTATCCTTCCTAAAAGGAATTGATGACTTCACTCTCTGAAACAGCAGATTGTGAAATAAGATATATTCTTGGACTGTGTCCCTGGCTTGTTCAGTGCTTCCACCTCTGAGGGCTCCATTCAACTCTAATTATTTGTCCATAGAAATCAAACGGGGAAAGGGGCAGTGTTAAGTCACCAGTGATTTTCAATGGCCCTGTTGCAGAGCACCTTACAAAGGATGAACACTAGCCAGTTAAAGCCCTAGGCACTGAAGGGGCTGGTCTCTGGGTGACCATCTATTACATAGAAATAATAGCCGATCAACACTCAGAGAAATTGCTAACCCCAGACTGCGTTTACTATATAGAAAGTCATTATCTCTTCACTCCAACCACCAATCTCAAGAGGTACTTGAACTGAATGGGGGAGGAGAAATGTTTCACAGTAGAGGCAGCAGTTGGTGTTTGAACAGGGCATAGAGGTGGAAATCTAGTTCCAAGCACTAGTTTAAAAAAGAAAAGAGGTGGCCTGGGTAAATAACTGCCCCTCTTCTCTCTCCTTTCCCTCCCTCTCCACTCCACTTAATTGACAGGGCTTATCCATTTCTAGTGGGTTGTGGAAATAAATTAAAGCTACTAAAGAAATAAGATAGCTGAGGAGAACTTTGGAAGTGATAGTAAAAAAAAAAGTAGTATTTATCTTCTCAGCTAATCCCAACCCTGAGTTTTTGGTTTATGACCTGAAATGTAAAAAAGAAAGGCTTAGAGTTTAGGTAGCTCAGCAGAAAGCCAGACCTAGAGACAGGAAGTATTAAATTCAAATCTAGCTTTGAATATTCCCTAGCTGTTTGACCTTGGGCAAGTCACTTCACCCCCATGGCCTAGCTCTTACCACTCTTCTGCCTTGGAACCAATACACAGTACTGCTTCTCAAACAGAAAATAAGAGGTTGTTGTTGTTTAAAGAGAGAAAGGCTTTATTCCATAGGCCTGTAAGCAAAGTCAATAGAACAGGCTTAGGCCAGTGTCTGGAACACAGTAAGCACTGAAAAAAGCATTTTGGATTGACTGCGTCATTCATGTTGAATTAGGGAGAGGGATGGATTTAGAATCAGATTGCCTTGATTTGAATGCTGGATTTGCTAGCTGTATGACCTTGGGCAAACCCATCCACTTCTCTAGACTTGTTTCCTTATCAGTAAATTATAGTTTCCTTACCAATATTAAAGAGAGAGCTAAGGTAATGTCCCCCAAAGTCCCTTCCAGTTCCAAATTCATGTTCCCATGATTTACATGGAAATAAATTTCTCATTTTTCTGGAATTATTACAAACTGCAATGCATTACCAATAAGGATTTATGCATAAAAAAGGTATACTAGACATCAATGACTTCTGTGACTATGAAAAAAAGTGGGGCTGGTCATGAAGCCAAAGCAAAGGATAATTGACTTTTAAAGCTTTTCACAGTGTTTGTCCCCTTCCTACTTTTCTGGTCTTATCCTTTACATGAACTCTACAAAGCATCTAAACTAGACTTCTGGTTCCTTTCACACTTCACCCTATCTCCTAACTGCCTGGACTTCACTACCTGGATTCATCCCTTGCTGGGAATTCTCTCCCTCTTCCCCTCTGCCTCCTGACTTCTTTTAAGACTCAACTCAAATCTCACCAATTGTAAGGGGTTATTCTCCCTCCACCCTTCTCTGCCCATTCCCTTTTACCACTAGTACCTTCCCTCTGATATCAGCTCTCATTTACCCTTTAGATATCTTTTATATACTTACTTTGTTGCAAGTTGTCTCCCTATTAGACTGTAAACCCTCTGAAGACAGGAACTGGGTGCCTCTCTTTGTACCAATCAATCAAGAAATATTTATTAGGCAATTACAGTGTGCCCAAGAACCACTCTAAGTGCTGGGAATAAAACAAACAAACAAACAACAAAAAAGGCAAAAAGCATTACCTGTCTTCAAGGAACTTACAACCTAATGGGAAAGGCAACATGCAAACACACACACACACACACACACACACACACACACACACACACACACACACACACACATAAAGCAAGCAAGCTACGGACAGGATCCCCAGGACTTAGTTACCATTGTTCCTGGCACAGAGTAGGCACATAATAAATAATTGTTGGCTGACTGCTTGATCTGAATGTTGTGAAGTGGTGGAAAAATAAACAAACAAAAAGAACAATAACAGCATTGACTCTGGCACCAGAAATATATCTTGATCCTCTGAGAAATGTCTAAACCTGTTTTCTCATCTCTAAAATGAGGGTAGTAACACACTCATCAGTGCTTCAGAATTCTTTTTCAGGAAACACTTTACAAAGTTGAAACTTCCATATAAAAAGTATGTTGTTTGCTGTCACTGCTATCAATAATGGCCCTGGGATGATTCTCATTTTTTTTAAATATTTAATTGTCTATGGACTATTGCCCAAGTGGATAAAATCACTGCTTCTTATAACTGGGGAAAAAAATCAGGAAACAAGTTCATCCTTTGTTTTGCTGTTATTGTTGTTCAGTAATATCAGGTGTGTCCAACTCTGTCATCCTTTTTATGTTTTTGTGGCAAAGGTACTATTAGTTGTTTGCCATTTCTTTCTCCACCTTTTTTTCCAGAGGAGGAAACTGAGGCAAACAGGGTTAAGTGACTTGCCCAGGGTCACAAAGTGAGTAAAGATCTGAGGTCAGATTTGAACTCAGGGGTCTTGAATTTTAGGTTCTGGCTCACTATTCACTGCACCACTGGCATGTCCTTTGCAGACTTACCAAAAGTATCCTTGGTAAAATATCAGTAACAGACAGGATGATGGGCATGATTGGTACCTTCCTCTCTTTCCATTTCTTTGCTAGGGCTATATATTTTGAAAGCTTTTCACTCAAAATAATGTACGATTGTTGTTTTCTGGGAATGGTGATACCTTCACTACTCAAAGTATTATGTAAATCAATGTTGATTGTAGCCAGTTTCTGTGTGTGCTGATGGCCTGCTTCTAGTCTAGTTTAATGACTTAGTTGTCCAGAAGATTTTGTATTTGTATCCTACGGAATTGTCATCGGCCAGTCTATGAAAGACAGCGAATCATCAGTTCATATCTTCCTAGGCATCTGGTTGGTGCTAAATTTTTACAGTTTTCAAGTTGCACATTTATTTTTGTTATTATAATTAAATGGACAAGGATTTTTCCACTTCTAATGGAGATCCTTTCTGGAGAACTTATGAAGGGATATGAAGGTTTAAGATTCTCTCCTTAGGAATCATGCAGAATTTCATCCTTCTCTTCAGGCAGAAAAGAAATTTAATATTTTCATAGTTTCCTTTAATTATTATTCACTGAATCATATTTGCATATGTCCAGTCGGGCCTTGTCAAAAGGGAGGAGAAGGCATAAATGACATGCCAACTGTCAATTAAAAGAGTTGCCTTGGGTGACAGGAAGCAGTCAGAGAATATCTGTTCCTATTCTGCACTGTCTGTGGGGGAGGGGGGGACTACGTCAGGAACTTTTCTGAGGCCCTGAGAGTTTAAATGACTTTCCTGGGGCCACATAGGCAGGACCAGTCAGAAGCAGGACTCAGGCCATCCTCTTCCTCGCTGCATCATGCTTATATTTATCATATTCCCTCTAGCTCTAGATTCATATGCTCCTAAATTCTATTCAAATTCTAGTTTTTTTGTGAACATGCATGATCTCCCTTTATATAAATATATATTATATATATATTATAAACTCTTTGAACATAGCAAATGTCTTATTTATCTTTGTACCCCACCCTTCCCCTCACTGATCCCAATACAGTTCCCTGTATAACCTATGCTTAATAATGAACTGCTAAATTTCTGAGTTAAAATCCTTTCTCCATGGGGACAGCTGGGTGGCTCAATGGGTTGTAAGCCATGCCCAGAGACAGGAGGTCTGTAAAATGGAGATTTGAACCCTGGACTTCAATCCGTAGAAGTCCTTGGTACTTCCCAGAATTCCCTATAATCTTATCTGAGTCCTCACCTGAGTGCGAAAACACAATTTAATATTTAAAGAGCTCTTTGCCCCCCAAGCTCTCTCTTCTTCCACTTCTAAGCACAGGTGTCTCTCTACTGGGCATGTAAGATGTAGTAAGTGAAATGTGAATGGGCTAAGTAGCCCTAGACATGTCTTTTTCTTATTTTGTATTTATTTCATTGATTTCTAATAATCTTTAATAAACCTCATAAAAATATAATACTTTAGTAGAGAAACTAATTTAATTTTAACAGGTCCTAGGTTCAAATCTGGCCTCAGATACTTCCTAGCTGTGTGACCCTGGCCAATTCACTTAACCTCCATTGCCTAACCCTTACCTGTCTTGGAATTAATACACAGGATTGATTCCAAGAGGGAACGGTTTAAAAAAAATCATCTCTCTTCATATGGCTTGCAGTTTCCCTTCAGGGAACCAACAGAGGGGTAACATGGATTAACTCCAAAATTAAAAAGTATATCCCCCCCCAATTCTTTTTGCAATGACTTGAAGACACCAGGTCCAGTTCTTTAAGAGAGTCACATGGTCAAACAATTCCTCTTTGCTATTGATGAGAATTCTATTTCCTCAACCAGATGAACATTCAGAGTGTTATGATTAAAATGGACCTCTTTTCATTAGGGAAAGCATTTCATCCAAATGCCTGATGATTTGAACCTTTTACCCACCCCTCCCAGTCCCCCTTATCCTTCTATTCACCATTCCCTATAAAAACATACATATAAGCACACACACACACACACACACACACACACACACACACACACACCACTGCTCTCTAAGCAATGGGTTCCTTTATCAGGTTGCAAAAAGTTCCTCAGTCACTGATATATAAAAGAGTCTCTATACTAATCTGGACCATTTTTTTTTTTTTTGGAAAAAATCTCCCTTTACTATTTAGAAGTCATTCGAGAAAGAGGTAAATTGAGGGTTTATTCTTACATGCAGTTACCTTTTATTGTGATTGTAACCCGGAAATACTGTTTAGCTCTCACTAAACAGAGAAAATAAAACATCCTAATTAATTTTCTGCATCACTGCAATAGGGAGCTCACTTGAGAAGCTTCAATCAAATGGGAAAAACTCACAGGCTGACATCATCCGGCTGTCGGTTGGGGAGTAATGATTTACTGGAGGGCAGATGGCACCCTCCAGTGAATGTGACTTTAAAACCAAGCTTAAAGCATTATTTGCAAGCAAAAGGTAAGAAGAACACAGCATAGCTCAGATAAAGAAAGCAATGCAAATTATGAGAAGGTAGGGGATGAAGGAAGCAAAAAGGCATGTAATTGGCATCACATCTGAAATCCGATTGCTCTTTTCTCATCATTACCCTGGACCTACCATCGACTCCCAGCTTCCAAACAGCAGCATTTTAAGTAGGATGATGCTGGGTTGCATCTACAGCTCAGGGCCCTTCAGGTTAAAACTATAGTGATTGGCTGTCAGTTTTTGCACACCAAGAACTATTCCTTATCCTCTGTTTGCTACTCTCCTGCCTCAGTCAGGTGTCACCAATTACCTCTTCCTTTCTATAGAACTTAAGGCCAGCTCCCCTAGAATGGCTTCCACTCCCCCAGGGGAACCAAGGAATATCAACTGGCATTAATGAGCAAATCTGCCTGGAACTGGTATATGTTTCTATACGTCTATGTGTATGACGATTCTCTCCACAGGAGCAAATAGTGACACTTCTAGAATTTAACATCTTAGGGACTTGCTGGAGGCTTACTCAGAGAGATTAAGTGATTTACTCAGGGTCTTGTATAGTAGAATTTGAACCCAGTGCTTCTGTATTCTGAGTCCAGTACTCCATCTACTAAAAAAAAAATGTTTTTTTCTAAGACATCTGAAACTAGGCTTGGAGATGGGAGGGTTTAGGATCAAATTTTATTTCAGACACTTCCTAACTGCTGGACAAATCACTTAATCTCAGTTTCCTATCTCTTACTGTTGTTCTGCCTTGGAACCAATACTCAGTATCAATTCTAATGCAGAAGGTAAGGATTAAAAAGAAAAGCAAATGCTTTTACTAACATTGCCTCAGAAGTGAACCTGACTTTTCTCAATGGCATAAGATGATTTTGAAAAAAAGTCATCAGTATAAAGATAATAACTATGTTTAAAAAAAATCATGCACATGGTTTGCCAAAAAATATTCTTTTCCAAAATGTTCCATTTGTTTCTTCCAAAAAATAAGAATGCTTGATTTTGCTGAAATCAGGTCTGTGCTTGATAATCTGAGATATATGAGTCCTTTTAACATCAACAGATCTGACTTGTGATTAAATCTTAAAATTGAGAGGCAACTTAGGTTATATACTAGTGGGGGATCAAGAACCAAAGTTTGACAGGTTTCTCAGTTGAGAAGGAGGGAACAGATAAGGAGTAACATCACTTCCCTCTTAGGCAGAGCTGTCCCAGAGAAAATGGAGTTGGATCTCTGACTAGAGCTGAAGGGTAAGAGAAAATCCCCTTCAATTTATGTTACTTCTCTTCTTTAGTTGATTGTTATCTATGATCCCCTTAGTACATTGAAGAAGATGTCTGGTTCCTCAGGAAGTTAAAAGATCTACTTATTAGGGGATAGGTTTGGTATAGGAGGTCAGGGAAAGAGGAAACAAGGAGTCCCTAATCTATTTTTCCACCTTAAGTTTCTTTAGGGATTGAAGCTCAGGTCTAGGGACTAAGTCCCAAAAGACCTTAGGATCTTTGTATAGTCAAGATGATGTATTTTCTTGAGACAGAGATATAGCTTTTGAAGGACTCTTCTGATGGATAAGCTCTTGCCTCCCCAAACGGGAAAAAAAGTTTCTATCCAACAACTATAAATACAGGTGGTTAGTCTGGATCTCTTCAGTTCAATGAGGGATTTGTAGCCAGATAAGCTCAGTGAGGTTTGCTCTTTTCCTCCTCAGTTCAGAAGGAAAAAAAGGGTGTATCCCCAACTGTTCAACTGCTGTTCTTAGCTGGAGATTCCATTCCCATCCCCAGTTGTCAGCTAAAGTTCTATCTCCTTCTTGCATGAGAAGGCACTGAAAAATCCAGTCCTTGTATTTCCTTCAGTATCTCTCTCTCTTCCACAGTTACTAATTAAATTAGTAACTAAATTACTAACTGCTCACCATCTACATAATATGAAGAAGGCAAAAATCATAGGTAGAAAGTTAGAAGGGATCTCAGAGATCAAATTCAGTCTTCTTATCTTATTTTTATTCATACCTTAATAAATATTAATAAAGTGTTTGTCATGGTTCAATCATATCTGATTTTTTTGTGTGATTTTATTTGGTAAAGATCCTAGAGTAGTCTGCAATTGGATTCTCCTGTTCATTTTACATATAAGGAAAATGAGGCAAATGGGATAATGTGACAGGGTTACACAACTAGTAAGTGGCTGAAGCTAGATTTGAATTCAGGAAGAGTATTCTTCCTGACTCCAAGCCCAGTGCTCTACCCACTGTACCACTTAACTGCCTAAATAAAATAGACATTTTTTTATATATACATTGCAGAACAGAGGAAAGGATTATACATTGACTCATAGATCTCCATTACATAGAATTTGAGCTGCTCATTTTTCAGACATTAAAAATGGGGCCTTTGTTGTTGTTGCTATTATTGTTATTGCAGCCAAGGGACCAGACTCAAACTCCATTCTTTTTACACTGTATCTTAATGGGAGCTGTGGGCTAGATTGTAGTATAGTTAAGAGGGTTCAGAATTGGTTGAATAAAATCAAGTCATGCTGATTAATGGATTAGTATCAAACTTGAGGGGCAGCTCTGTGGAGGGTCTCAGAGCTGTTTTTGACTGAGCTCTGTCTAACATTTTATCAATGACACGAATATAGGTATGGTTGGTATCCTTATCAAATTTGCAGAAGACATGAAGTTTCTTTCTTCAGGAGGGATCGCTAATATACTGGATGGCAGAATTGAAATCTAAAAATATCACACAACTAGAATGGTGTGCTAAATTAACAAAATGGAATATAATAGTGGTAAAGGTAGAATTTTGTATTTCATTAAAAATCATTTGTACAGTATGGAATGGGGTGATATAAGTAGGAAGTAACTTTTAGAGAAAAAATGAGTTTGAGTGGGCAGCAAATTGGACAGAAGATGGCACAGTGAAGAGATAATATAATTTTATATTGCTTTGATAAGATCACAGATTTAGGTCAAGCAAAGTGACATTAAGTGACCTTTAAGTGCCAAGGATCATGGAGCTAGAAAGTGTTTGAGTTGAGATTTAAACCCATTTCTTCAAGTCCAGCCCTATTGTCACTATGCTACATTGGCTAGGAAAGGTAGTGAGAACACATTTGGGAGTTTGTGTGTGAACCTTAAAAATTCTCAGACCCTACTTCATAAGGTTAGGATTGTAAACCTTAAAAAAAATTCCCAGACCCTACTTCATAAGGTTGGGTTAAGACCATTCCTCATTGGGACCATTCCCCATTGGGACCATTCTCCATTTGGGCAGTGACGGTACTTAGATCAGGAATGTGAGAACTCTACTTAGATCAGGAATATGAGACCTCTACTCCACCCCTACTTAAATCTGCCCTAGGGGAAGATAAAGTTGTAAACTCTTTGCTGAACAATGAAAAGCACTTAAACCCATACTTATAGTAAGACAAAAAGTTCTTTAAGCCATGCCTATTTTAGGACTAATACGAAAGGGTGTTAAGTACCTATAAAGGTCAAGCAACTTGTGAATTTACAAGGAACAAAGAGGTGAGAAACTTCCTCAGAGCTTTCCTGGTATGAATTACTCAAAAATTTACAGCTTCTTAGGTGTGAACTAAGAATGGTCTGTCCTTTAAAAACCGTCTACTGTGATTGGTAGATATAAGAATTTAGGGGAGGTGACATAGGAGAAAATTCCCTATATAAGGAGATGACAGTCTCCTAAGAAAGAAGAGTCTCTAAGGAGGCTCTGAAGACAGTCTCTTGAATACAGTCTCTAAGGAGGCTGTTGGGAGAGAGCTCTGGAAACAGGCTCTTGGGACAGTCTCTGGCCGGAACTCCCTCTAAGGAGACTCTGTCTCTCCCGAGTCTCTCGGGACAGTCAGCTGGGAATTCTTAATTGCAGCTGGTGCCTCTCTGATCACTAGAATCCTTGCTTGGACAGATCTTGTGGTGAGTGATTAAAGACTTACTGATCTCTCTCTTAAGACTCAGGTCTAGGCCATGTTGGCTTAAGGACCTTCATACTTATTCCTTTCTTTTTCTCTCTTTCACTCTTTCTTTAATTCCTCATTGTATTAATTAATTAAGTTTTCTATAAAACCCAGTTGACTTGGGCATATTTCATAATTGGGAATATTTCCCTGGTGACCACCTTATATTCGATTTAAAACAAAACACTGTAGTGAAAACATATTTTCTGCTGTCACAAATTTACTCATCCACTCTTATATCTACTACAATTTAAGTCTTCCACCCTTTTAATCACTATAGTTTATGGCCTCAACTATTTTACTTATTACAGTGTCCACTCCTGGACACAGAATGTAGGTCAGAGATGTGTAATCTTTGAGACTTACATGAGACCTTCAAAGATTGAGTGACTTACCCATGGTCAGAGTGTCAGTTTGTGTCAGTGTTGGAACTTGAACCCAAATCTTCATGATTTCAAAATCCACTTTCTTTTTGGGTCAGAATTAAAGTGTATGAAACACTTATTTCTTATTTTGTTTTGAGCATTGTGCTAACTGATGGAGATTCCAAGAAAGACATATGGCACCCTCCGTTCTTAAGAAGCTCAGAATCTAATGGGGAAGTGAACACATGAAAATCAGCTGAAAAGCACGTGGAGAGGGATATGTATGATCAAGTCCTGCAGGCAGCATGATAAGTGTGAGAAGGTGTGGGTTGCAGAGATTAATTCATCTTGCAAAATGATGTGTTTCTGGAAAAGATGATCTCTACTCTTTAATGTTGCCACCTATTTTACAGATGATGAAAATGAAAAGTGAAGGGACTTGTTTTAAATCATAATGAAACCAGACTAGAAGACTGCTGAGATTTTTTTTCCAGTTCTATTTGGATTCATTGGAAACTATTGTTCCTCCATCATTTAAAAAAGGAGCAAGTGACTTCCCAGGGTGATGGCTTGACTTTCACAGGAATTGAATTTAAGTGAGTGAGGCAGAGTTGTATGGCCAACCGCCTCACTCTTCCAAGGTCCTCAAAGTTCAATGTTAAATCAAAACTTAGGAGTAGGAAGATGGCAATGATCAAGGATATAGTGGAAGATCTTGGCAACCTCAGATGACCAAGATTTGTGGTCATTGGGACAAATTGTTCCCATCCATTCATTTGAGCAAGAGAAAGAAAGTCTTCACATAATTGAGGAAAGATATAGATATAAACTTAATAACTGATTTTAAGGGTTTATAATTTGCAATTTATTTCTACTTTAATTCCTTTTCAAATTCCCAAAACTAAACAGAAGGGAAAAAAAAAAGATAACAGTGGTTATCTACAATCTGGATATTGTTATAAAGAAGAGATAAGATTAATAAGAAAATATGTTTGTAAGAGGTTAGAGGATGAAACCAACAGGGAAAGAATTCTGGAATGCTGAAAAGGGGGGTTGAGCAAGATCTCAGGGACTGTTGAGCTGTCTCTCTCTGGATGGACCTTGGGAGAGTAGCTGATTGTCCTTGGGCTGTTGATCCTCTCCTACTGTCCTTTGCTGTTTGCTGCCTTACTGTTATCTGGTTATTGTATTTCCCTTAGAGAAGAACTTTGTGATCCTGAACCAGCTGTCTGCAATAATTGTGAGATGAGGTCTGGTCCAATTTGGATCTAGGACCCTCCCTGGGCCCTGCCAAACTTACCACAGACCATTACCTCTAATACCAACAAATGGGGGTTAGTCAGAGTAGGGACTGGGATTTTTTAGGTGAGTGAGAAGAGGGATTAGAGTCCAACCAACTCTGTGAAGACTCACTGCAAGGAGACATTTAGAGCTGGGTAAATCTAGGTAGTGGAAATTAGCATCATGGTTATCCTATTTCCCTTTAAAAAAAAATCCTTACCTTCCATCTTGGAATCAATACTGTGCATTGGTTCCAAGGTAGAACAGTGGTAAAGGCTAGGCAATGGGGGCTAAGAGACTTGCCCAGGATCACACATCTGGGAAGTGTCTGAGGTCAAATTTGAACCCAGTACCTCCCGCCTCTAGGCTTGGCTCTCAATCCACTGAGCTACCCAACTGCCCCTATCCTATTTCCCTTTTAACCTTTCCCTATTAAAATAAATTACTTTTTCAGTTTCTGAGTGGTCTGTGTGTTGATCTCAGACCAGGCTCTGCCCTGGTCAGAGGTAACTGTTGGCATTCAGTCCACAGTGTAGCATCTTGTTATTGGCCCAATTTATTCCAACTCATCCCATCCCCAACACCACCCTAATACAATATACTGCTACAGTCTTGAAACACAGCTTCATACACAGAAACATAGCTTCAGCAAAATCATAAATATTTACAGGCATTAACACAGTAAGTTTTATTCCTTCAAATTTCATATTTTTAAGTGAAACTACGATTAGCCAAAACAATCTCTTTGAACTCTGGCTTATGTAAATATAGAGTGAGCTATAGCACCTTTAAAGGTGAGTTATAGCATACAGTGCTCATTACAATTATACGATACTTAGTGACAGCAAACAATCACGGCTTCCTCACTAAGCTCTTTGTAATATTATTAGAGTAGGTTTAGAACTACTCTTCTAGTAGAAGATTGAATCAGCCTGATGTTACTTAAGAAGGCAACTAGGTGACACAATGGATAGAACATTGGTATCAGTCAGGAATACCTGAGATCAGATCTTCCCATAGACACTTTTAGCTGTGTGACCTTGGGTAAGTCATTTAACTTCTGGATGCCTCAGTTTCCTTAATGGTAAAATGGGGATAAGAATAGCTTCCTCCTCCCAGGGTTATTGTCAGAATCAAATATAATTATAAAGTGCTTAGAACAGTGTCTGGCACATAATAAGCTCTATGTGAATGTTATCTATTATTATTATTATTCAATCATTAGCAGTAGACATCAGAATGATAACTAAAATGGGATGGAGGGGACTTTGCCTCAAGGCACTTAGGCATACTCCCTCTCACTATCATTATTCCTTAAATCCCTCCTTATTGTCCTCAACTTGACCACTATAGCAGAGTATGATTATCGACACTTTTCCACCTATTTCTAGGCATTATTTATTAGGATAGGAGTTCTTGACTTCAGATCTATGAATAAAAATTATAAAATATATATATTTTATAACTGCAGAGTTTTGTGGGACTATTTAGTGTTCCCCCACCAAGATTGCATCCTAACAGGGCCAATTGCCCATCACCCCTAATCCCCAAATCAATTTACCTTCAGCATCAGAATGGCTAACTGCAGCTCTGATAGGCATCACAAAATTATAAAAATAATTTTTACTAAAAGTTTTCTGTTGAAGTTTCATCCAAAGTGAAGTGATCCAACACAAAAACAGCTGAGCTAATATGATAATGTATTTATAAGATGAGATAACCATTTTAGATTCTAGCATACAAAAAGAAACTTCAGTAGGAATATTTGGGCATGATGGTTTGGATGATACTAAAAGGACATGGCCAAATTAGAGTTTGATGGACTAGAGAACTGGGAAACCCTCCTTATTTGTGTATTTTTGCAGTAAAGGAATTGAAAGAGCAGAATATGAGGAAACAATCTCACATGGTAAGCTACTGGTCAATGGGAAAATGTGGAAAGGAACAATCAAATGTCAATTATGATAACAAATTCCTCAGGAGGATAAAAAAAAGTGGTTAATGTGAGATCTGCGTTTAGCACTCTAACTTCCCCTATGCACACACTCTAGGGCATGTGTGTATGTGTGTGTGAAAATTTTAAATAAGATTAGAAATCCTTAAAATGTCAGTATGCCAGCTAGCCTTCTGAAGCTATTTTTGCATTTCTATCACATTACTTACTCCTGAAGTTATTTTTACATTTTTAGTTGCTGTTTTAGGATTATCTAAGCAAATCATCTGCAAAAGAAGTAATTCTTTTTCTTCTTTGCCCATGATCCCATCAATTCTTTTTATTTTATTTCTATGACCACTAAATGTAGCAACTAAAATGATACATCAAATGGTAGTGGTGTCAAGGAATATTTTCACTTCTTTTCAATCATATTCAAAAGGATTCCAGTTCACCATTATTACATATTGTGTTAGCCCTTGGGTTTGGAGTTTTAAGTTTACCATATTAAGGGAAGGTACATTCTTTCCTATGTGTTTTACAGAAAGGAATGTTACATGTTACTAAAAGCTATTGATAAAATATATATTACTTTGTTATGGCTATGATGTTCATAAGTTTATCATTTTGGAATTTGCTATTCTTTGAAAAATCAAGTTGACTATTATTTTTCTATTTTATACATTAAGAATACCCAGCCCTTACTTTTCTTTGTTCAATTTTGTTTTGTTTTAAAATTTTATTAATCTATTCTTTTTTGTTACTATTTATTTCTATATGTGTAATTCAACAATAATGTAATACATATATGTTTTACATAGGTAATACATTATAATAAATATGCTTATCCAAGAGAAATAAATCCTCACATAGATATGTCAAAAAAACCTTTCTCATTCCTCTTTACCCCTTCCTCTCCCTCTCCCTCCATCCCCCAAAAGCAGGTAATGAGATATAAGTTGTACATATATATATATATATTTTTTTAAATAACCCTTACCTTCCGTCTTGGAGTCAATACTGTGTATTGGCTCCAAGGCAGAAGAGTGGTAAGGGCTAGGCAATGGGGGTCAAGTGACTTGCCCAGGGTCACACAGCTGGGAAGTGGCTGAGGCCAGATTTGAACCTAGGACCTCCCATCTCTAGGGCTGGCTCTCAATCCATTGAGCTACCCAGCTGCCCCCTAAGTTGTACATATATTATCATGTAGTAAATGCTTCCTTGTTTATCATGTTGGGAAATGACACATATCACTTGCAGTAGAGAAAAATTCTTGGAGGAAATGAAGAAAATTTTGTCTGCTCTTTCTTTGGTAATGGATATCCTTTTTTCATTATAAGCTGCTAAGAATTGTCTATTCTTGGATTTTTCAAAACTTCTATTTTGATGCTTAATTAGGTTTTGAAAAAAATATTATTTTCCTAGTTTGTTTTATTTTTAGTTTTATATTCAATCTAAAGATCCGGTCTTTCTGTTGTTGGTAAAAATATTTAGAGATAGACATTTCCCCCTAAGGATTTCTTTGAGTACATCCTGAAAATTTTGATATGCTCATTATTATCAACTTTAATTAAATTATTGTTTATGATTTGTTACTTGACCTATTTTAGAATTGTTTCTTCATCTCATTAATTTTATATTAAATTATTCATTTATTTCTGTAGTCACTCTGTTAGATGTATCTTTTAATCCATTGTGGTCTGTAAAATATGTGTTTAGTATTTCTGATTTTCTATACTTACTTGTGAGGATTTTCTGACTAAATGACCAATTTCATAAAGATGCATACATATATGAGAAATATACATACATTTTTTTCTGTATTGATTAAAAAACTAGCAAAGATCTATCAAATCTAGCATCTTAAAAATTCTCTGAAAGGAATACATTGAGGTCCCACTATTATAGATTTACTGTCTATTTCTCCATGTAACTTCTTCAACTTTTCCTTTAAGTATTTAAATGTTATGCCATAAGCTAATAGAGATCAAATCAGCCATGTGCTTTAATTGCTTTAGTTTAGGGCTTTGTAGATTTGCATGGTTGAAAAAACAAGAAGATATAGAAAAGTAGATCAGTGGAAGAGAACAGACATACAACAAACAGTTATAAAAGATTATATACTACCTTATGTTTGACAAAAGTGAATATCCAAGTTTCTGGAATAAGAATTCATGGTTTGGTAAAAATTGTTGGGAAAATTGGAAAACAGCTTGACAGAAACTAGATATTGACAATATTTTACACCATTTCTGAAGATAATATCAAAATTAATACGACATAGGCATAAAAGAAGATATAATAAGCAAATTAGGAGAACAGGGAACATATTATCTATCAAATTTACTGATAGGAGAAGGCTCTTTCTTAGTAGATGCACTGTCCATCACAGTAATGTAGTCCATGTTCTTTCCATTTTAACCCATCAGAACCTCAGTTTGTTGACATGTCCTTTGAAAAATCTAAAGTCATCTACATACAATGCAATATAAATGTCATAAATAAATCTGGTTTTGGAGAAAATGCACTCAGTTCAAATCCTGCTTCTTTCAGTATTATCCATGTGACTTTGGTGAAGTAAGTTAACTTCTTTGGTTCTCAATTTATTAATATATAAAATAAGTGACTTGGCCTCTGGGTCACCTCTAGGTTTAAAGCCATAATTCATGAATTAGATATCAAAGTAGGATTTTAGTTGAGGAATTATATATAATATTATATTAGTAGACCACAAAGCTATAAAGGAACTTAGGAGCCGTCATGTCCAGTACCCTTATTTTAAAGAAAAGGAAATTGAGACTCACAAAGGTTAATGGCTTGCCCAGAGTTACCTAGCAAGCATCAGAGGTAATATTTGAACTGCAGTCCCTTGACTCCAATTATATTATACTATACTACCTAATGGAAATAATTCCCCCATACCCTGTGTTCATAGGATCATAAATTTAGAGCTAAAAGTATAGTAAGGGATTTTGCAAGCTGAAAGCAAGAGATCCTACAAACTAATATTCCACACAGAACTCTCAGAGTTGGGAAACTGAACACACAGGCAGTTACTGGACACAGTTGGTGAATTCTTCTGGAAGAGAGAGAGGGTTTCTGTCTGGTATTTCTAGAGTAGACCCAGAGAGCCAATGATTCCCTCTTCTTTGACTTTCTTGATATTCTGCCTGTTCCTGCCTGCTGTTACTGCTGGTGCTGCTGCTGTCAAGTGGATTTCAACAGAGCTGTTACTGGGACTTTTTTTTTTAAAGCTGAATCAAAGAGGACTCCTGGTTGTGAAATTCTTTGGCCCTTTGGCCATGTTCCTACCAAAACCCTTAACCTTAATTACTACTTTAAGAATTTAGTTTGGAATATTTATATAAGTTATAAGGGTTTTAATCTCTGTTTGGGTTAAGTGTTAGTTATTCCCTGATACCCTTTCCCTTTCCCCTTTAGCTAAATAAATCTGTTTTATATATATATATATATATATATATATATATATATATATTTAGTTTTGGCCTTCTTTTAATCCACCTATTTCAAGAGACCTTAAAGTCCATAAACCCAATTCTCTCATTTTATTGGTAAGAGAATTGAGTCACCAAGTATTTAAGCAACTTATCTAGGATTGCACTGCTAGTAAGCATCTGACTCCAACTTTAATTCTCTTCTTATTGCCCCATAAGATATTTAGGCTCACAGAGCATTGGGAGTGATAGTATTAAGAATGCTTTGGTAAGTCCTAAGTTATTTCAATTTTCTGCTTTCTCTCTTAAGTCATTCCTTCACACCTCACCACAGGTCACTGAATTTCTCTGATGCCTAGACATCTTTTACAACTTTAAGAAATTTCAATTTTTAAAAATACCCAGGCAAATGGTATCTTCCTCCAAAAGGTGGGTTAACAGAACTGGGCTATAATACACACTTCACTAGCATGTGCTTATGCTTTCCATATCTAATTCCATATGTATAACTCAGGTTTTATAATGCATATAGGGTATGCAAGTTTTTGTTTTACCCATTTAGTTTTTGTATGTACAAATGGGTCTACCTAAAAGTGGCTCACAAGGAGGCAAGAATAAGTATTTCTAGAATCTCCTCCACCCTTTCCTAAGGGAGATTTTGATTCCTGGCATGAGGCAAGCCAGGCAAACAATTGTGGTCAGAGACTAGACACTACTCGCCTCAGAATGAGGAGCTATAGGGCTGAATACCCCTAAATAGGCAGATAAACAGATTGAGAGAGAGAGAGAGAGAAATGGAGATAGATGCATAGTGATAGAGATGCAATCTAATTCCCTTTCCACCAAATGTCAATTTCATTATGAACATATATAGCAAATATCAAATAAATCCATTTATCCAAACCAGTGGCAAACAGAAGTCAAAGAAAGTAAATAAATGAAAATATATAAAAGACAATGCACAGAGCAAATAAGCTCTCCCTTTGGGAGCAAGATTATAAGTCTCTGGTGTAGTAAATGGAGTATAACGTCATAATCAAGGTGCTGGTTCCTCTAACAGGTAGTCTTCTTTCTAAAGTAATTCTTTCCTTTCAGTACCCAGAGAGTGTCAAGAACCCCAAGTTTTCTGTCTCCAAACTTTCCCATGCTCTTATCAACTTCACTTCTCATATAGGGATGGCATATTGAGTAATTATCTCCAACAATAGAACAGTCTCATGTAAATGTTCTTTGGATAATGAATTACAAATACAAATCAGTGTTTCACTTCTTTTAGCAAATTAAAAATTTCCTAACACAATTTTACTTATAACAAAATGTAGCTAAATGAACCAATCATTATTTCTTTGGACTATTTGATAAGTAACCACTTTAAGGAAAATTTATTATAATCTAGACTTCTAAATAGTAAGACAGGAACAAGACATATAACTAACAGGTTTTCCTTTTTTTATTTTTTAATAACCTAGAATAAGAGGAAAGATTGGAAGAGAAAACTCACTTGGAGTGAAGGAAGCCCCTATGGAGTAAAGCATGACTTGAGATAAGTCCACTGTCATTGTCCACTGACATCTTTGGGAGCTTGATGAGGTAGGAGAAAAGCTCATTATGTAGAGGGGTGGGAAGAAGAAAACTCAGAATGGTTTATTAGCATTCTCTGAATTTTCCAGTCACAAAAGCTGAGGAGGGAAGGGGAAAAATGTATCTTGGGTCAAAGCTGCCACTGAGAATGAATCCAAAGGGGCTATGGAGGTGGGAGAATGTTACCTCCATGGTGCTGTTGTCATCCTCTAAAATTTTTTTCCAAGGGTACACAGGTTAGGCTAGATCAGTTTAAGTTATTCTATAAGATTAGAGATATGTGACATTGGCATTGTACCCCGCAAAAACCCAGGCGAACTATTATCAGGGAAACTCCCTTGCCTTTGCATACCTCTGAACCTAGAAACACCCAATGATCCCCCTAGGGTCCTGAGATGTTTTTCCTCTTTGATACTCCTCTAGATTTAAGATGGACAAAGAGATGAATCTTTAGGCCTCCAGGCAGACCCCAGTTAGATGACCACCCCACCCCACCCCACCCCACCCCACCAAATTCCTGAGGGCTTACCACTCACATCCACACCATGACAGCATGTTGTAAAGAGTATAACATCCCCAGAACTGATGTCATCTAGGGGACAGCCTCTCCATCCATGCTGTCCCCATGGAGGAACAGCCTTTCCTTTCATGCTGTCCTCCCAAGGAACTGCTCCCGCCTTGCTGTCCCACCTTGCTATCCTCCTGGCCATTCTCAACATTATTTTCTAAATGAATAAATTTCTCTTTTTGTTTTTAAGCTAAGTTTTGAAGTCTTGCATTCTTGCAAAAGGTATCCTTCCCGCACCCAGGGGTACACATCTGAACCCCATACCAATATGGAGAGATGAGAACAGTGGTTTTTTCATAGGTAGAGAAAAGAATGGATCAGTTAAAGTCAATATGCATTTGACCTGCCAAAGAGGGGGTGTGAATGCAAGCTTCTGAAGTCAGGGTCTGTCTGCTTTGAAAGTAGAGATATGTTTTACCTGCCATACAAGTGACTGCTTATATTACTTTAAATGATTTTCAAGAAGCATCTGGACTGATCTCTAATATCCCAAATGGTTCTTTTCTGATACATCAACGTGCTGTGGGATGTAATGGAAGAAACCCTAAATTAGGCACTAAGGAATCTGGGGTCTAGCTCTATTTCTAACTTGCAGTTTGATCTTGGGTAATTCAATTAAACTCTCTGGACTTTAATTTCTCCATCTATAAGATAAAGAAATCTTAGCCTAAATTATCCTTAAGACTTTTTGAAGGGAGAACCCTATACTTTTTTTTTTTTGTCTTTCTGGGATTTCCTCCTAATCAATAAAAGATCATTTAAATGGTCAGTTTTCCCTTAGCTTAAAATACATTCATCAAAATGAATATCTCTGGGTTAGAATCAAAGCATCAAGTTCCATTCTGGGACTTGATGCAAAATTCATTTATGGATAACTTTATTCTTTGTTATTTAAAAGTGACTCAAAACAGAAGAGATAATTGAACTTGAATGAAAAAGGACTTTAAAGCATTCCTTAAAATTCAGGTTTCTGGGAGGTAAAGAATAGGTCCTTAAAAAATGGAAACTCTTATATCCCATTTTAGAACCAATATTGTTTGTTGATTCCAAGGCAGAAGAGTGGTAAGGGTTAGACATTGGGGGTTAAATCACATGCCCAGGGGTCATACAACTAGAAAATGTCTGAGATCACATTTGAACCCAGGACCTCCTCCCCCTAGGCTTGGCTTTCAGTCCACAGAGTCATCTAGCTGCTCCCAAGGATATGTCCTCCTTATAGTAGTATGCAGGGATGTGTCCTAATCTTGTCCTTTGGATATGGTCATCTATTCAAATATTTGAAAGCTATCATTATTGTCCCCAATACCCTGTGTTTATTTCTCCAGACTAAATATCCACAGTTTCTTCATAAATCATCTAATAGCATGAGCATGAGGTTATTTATCATTCTTATGGGTTTTCTCTGGATAATTTCCAATTTATTAACCCTCTTTAGGATTTAAGGACAAATGTCCTTAAGATATATTCTACAATATTTTAGAATTGATAGAGACCTTGGAAATCTTTTAGTTTATATCCTTTATTTTACAATGAAGATTCAAGGCTGGCATAGTTGACAGAAGAATTAGTTCCCAAATCTCCTGACTTACCCAAAGGAATGAATGTACAATGTTGGAAGGATAATTACCATTAATTATTTAATATCATCTTGGGAGAAGACTTTCAGTAGAAGTTCCCAGAGATATGTATCTGGATCAATGCTGTCAACCATTTTTATCAGGGACTTGGATAAAGCCATTGATAATTATTTAACAAATTTACAGATGGTGCAAAACTAAAAGGGATAGCTAACACATTGAAGGAAAGTCAGGATTAAAAAAAAAGGCTTAATAGACTCACTATTAGAAAAATTAGATATCATGTAATTTTTTAAGATACAATAAAGTTAAATATTTGGATTAAAAAAGTCATCTTCACAATTCTAATATGAGGTAGCTATGACTAAATAGTGGTTTGAAAAGAACCCGGAAGTTGAATGGACTGTAAGTTCAAGATGACATGGGCACTGTACCCCCAGAAACCCAGGTGAACTATTATCAGGGGAACTCCCTTGCCTTTGCATCCTTGTGACTAAAACTAGATACACCCAATGACCCCCCCTAGGGTCCTGAGATGTTTATCCTCTTTTGTCCTCTAGATTTAAGATGGACAAAGAGATGAATCTTTAGGCCTCCAGGCAGATCCCAGTCAGATGACCACCTCACCCCACCAAATGCCTGAGACACTAACACTCTATAGGTCACATCCACACCATGACATAGCATTTGTTGTAAAAAGTATAAAATCCCCAGAGCTGATGTCGTCTGGGGGACAGCCTTTCCATCCATGCTGTCCCCATGGAGGAACAGCCTTTCCATCCATGCTGTCCTCCCAAGGAACTGCTCCCCATCTTGCTTTTCTACCTTGCTATTCTCCTGGCCATTCTCAACATTACTTTCTAAATGAATAAATTTCTCTTTTTGTTTTTAAGCTAAGTTTTGAAGTCTTGCATTCTTGCAAAAGGTATCCTTCCCGAACCCCAAAGTATCCTTCTTGCCCATAACATTTTGACTCCCACATTTATCCCCATAACATAGATGAGTCAGTAATTTGATACGCCTACCAAGAAAGCTAAGTACTCTCACTCACCATGGATACCCTAGAATTGTGACCTGGAATAGGGTAATAGGTGACAAGAAATGCCAGAAATCTGTTCATGGGTCCCCTGGGAATTTTTTAAAGTGTTTATCTTTCATTTTAGAATCAGTATTATGTATTGGTTCTAAGGCAGAAGAATTGGCATTAATTGACTTGTTCAATGTCTCACAGCTAAGAAGAACCTAAGGCCAGTTTTGAACTCAAAATCTCCATTCTCATGCCTGGCTCTCTAACCACTAAGTTGCCCTCAACCTTTGTATTTTTTTATACCAAAATATATTTAATCCTCCTTCCCTGGAATTCAGTCTCAGTCCTCTTACTAGTCCTGGGCACTAGAATACTTCCCACCCCCACCACTGCTGTCACCACTCATGCTGGGCTACACTCCTGGCTAGTTCCTGCCCTCATGTACAATGTCCTTTCTATCTATCTTGCTAACCTGCCCTGAGCTATAAAAATAACTTGTGTTTACTTTTTTAATGAGTTTTCTTATCTTAATTCTACTTAACACATTTTCTGTTTTTTTTTTGTGGAGGAGGTATGCTAGGTAGACTGAGCAAAATTCCTAACTCTCATACCATGACCCTAATGTTAGAAAACAGGATAAATTTCTTAACAATTGGAACTACTGCAGGGGGGTAGGTGGAGCCAAGATGTTAGAGAGGCTATACAGACCCACTTGATCCCTATCACATTATCCTCTAAACAATTAATATAAAACCTCAAAAAAAATTCTCGACCACCATAATCTACAAAATTATATGTTGAAATAATTTCTCAGTCCAAAACCTAAAACTTAGAAGGCTCACACACTCACTCACTCACACACACACACACACACACACACACACACACACACACAATCTATCGAACTAGGGAAGAAGTGGAACAAAAAGCATCATGGCAAGGCAGGCCCTACTACTTACACAATAGACCTTGAGGGTAGCTAAATTAGCAGCAAAGGCAAGGAGCTCTCATCCACAGATGATAAGGGAGGGTTATTCAGCTACTTAGAAGATTATAGAGGTCCTGTGGCTGGCTTTTCATACAAGACCCTTGTTGAATATCCACTCACAGATACATGGTTGTGGACTCAGAATGAGAAGGAACACTAGTATATACTAGCACTTGTGTTTTAAGGTGAAGAGGTTACCCTGGTCATAGTTCTAAGGCAGAAAAAGTGCTTGGCTGGGAAAGTATTAAACAAATCACACCAGCTTGGAAGAACTAAAACTTATACATCTCCAGAACTAGTTTGGAAGACAGATTCACAAGGAACCTGAAGTTTAGAATACTGATCACTTTACTACAGTTACAAAGTTCAACTTTCACAATTTTTTCCTCCTTAATTAAAAGAAAAGAAAAAAAAAGACTAGAAAATGAGCAAGTAACAGAAAAAAAATTATTTTGGTAACAGGGATGACCAAAAGAGAAACTCAGAAGAAGACAACAAAGTCAATACTACTGCTTCCAATGTCTCCAGAAAAATAGAAATTGGTCTCCAGAGCAAAAAGAATTAATAGAGAATCTCAAAAAGGATTTAAAAAACCAGGTAAGAAAGGCAGAAGATTTGGGAAAGAAATGAGAGTAATATAGGGAAATAATTTAAAAAGAGTCAGTCTCTTGGTAAAGGAGACACAAAAAATACTGAAGATATATTAACTACCTTAATTAAAAAAAAGGTAATTGAGAAAAGAGCCACAAAAATCCACTGAAGAGATGAATTATTTAAAAAGTAGAATTAACTAAATGGAAAAAGATTTATAAAAATCTCTGAAAAGAAAAAATAATTCTTAAAAGGTAGAATTGGTCATATCAAAAAAGAGGTACAAACATTTGCTGAGGAAAAGAACTCTTTCAAAAATAAAATTGGCCAAATGGAAAGGGAAGTACAAAAGTTCATTGAAGAAACAACAAATTTTGGGGGAAATTATAGCAAGTGTCTTAAACAAAAGCCTTATTCCTCAAATAGATAGAAAACTGTGTCAAATGTATAAGAATACAAAGCAGTCTCCAATTTATAAATGGCAATATGAACAGGCTGTTCTCAGATGAAGAAATTAAAACTATCCATATTTCGATGAAAAATGCTCCAACTCATTATTGATTATAGAAGTGCAAGATAATCACAAGGGACTCATGATGAAAATGATGTCCATAGACAAAGAAGGAACTTTTGAAGTTTTTCAGATCAAAGTATGCCATGTTCCACTTTATTTCCTTGATGTGATTTCTATTGTATGTAGATATGTGTCTTCTTTCATAATATGAGCAATATATAAATATGTATTGTATGAAAATACTGGTAAGACCTAAACCAGACTATTTACTATCTCAGGAGGTTAGGAAGGAAGAGAGAAAAAAAAGTGAATCGTAAAATATCAGAAAGTAGTTGTCAAAAATTGTTTCTTCATGTAATTGAAAAAAAAATGATTAATTAATTTTCAAAATGGAAAGTTCATTGAAGAAAATAATTTCTTAAAAATTAGAATTGGGCAAATGGAAGCTATTGACTCCATAAAACATCAAGAAACAATTAAACAAAATCAAAAGTATGAAAAAAATAGAAGGAAATATGAAATATGAAAAATAACTGGCCTGAAAGATAAATCCATATTCTAAGAGATATTGTACTATCTGAAAGCCATAATAAAAAGATAAATAAATAAAGAAATTTTCAAGGAAAATCCTCTGATATTATTGAAGCATAGCAAAATTAAAATGGAAAGAATCCACCTATTACTTCCTGAAAAAAATCCTAAAAGGATAACTCCCAAGAATATTGAAGTTAAATTCTATAACTCTCAGATCAAGGAGTGAATATTATGGACAGCCAAAGAAAAAACAATTAAAATATTGTGGAATCACAGTTAGAAAAAGAAAAGGGTTAGCAGTTTCTATACGAAAGGATTAGAAGGCCTGTGTAAATTATTTCAAATAAGAGAGGCATGAAAAGAGTTTTTATGGTGGAGGAGTAGATTCTTTATTAATTCTTGCTGTTTTGTGAGATCATTGGCTTCCAATTGCCCAATTCTGGTCTTTAAAGACTGGTTTTCCATTATAATCTTTTGATTTTCCACTATAATCTTTTGATTTTCCTTTTCAGTTTGGTCTATACTGCTTTCCATGTCTTCTAGCTATTTAATTTTGGTCTCCAATTGGGAGTTCCTGTTTTAAACTGTTATTTTCTTTTTGAACTATTTCCCACTTTTCTTGCCAAAACCCTTCTATTTTTCCCATGAGCTCTGATTTAAATTCTTCAAGAGCTTGTGGGCAATTTCCGTTTTTGGGGGGGAAGATTTGGATACATTTACTTCTTTGTCATTTTCTGCTATTTCCTCTTCATAAAAATTATCCAGGATCAATGTTTTCTTCTTGTTCTTCTTGGTGTTAGGAAGTTGTTTTTCCTGGGCATTTTTTGCCATCAACTATGCTGGTTTTTCTTTCCCTTTCCAGTCAGAAATCTAAGTGAGGAGAGCAGGCTCTCTATCTATGAATCTAAGGAGCAAGGTTTTTGCCTGAGGCCACCTCTCATATTTCCAAGGCCTCTGTGTTTCCCCTCTCTGTGTTATCTCTGTGCCCACTTTCCATACTCTTCATCCTGCTGGGGTCTCAAGCCTAGCTGCTCTCAGGGGTAGGTCCTTGATGGTCTTAGTCAGCTGCCATGGATCTAGAGGTGCTCCCCCTCTCCCACTCACTCAGTGATTCTAGCATGCTGGCTCTGACTGTAGGTGGGGTGGGGGAGGGTTGATCAGCTCACATTTTTGTGGAAGCTATTTCACCCACTTATGGTGTGGAAATGCCCAAGTCCCATGTACCTTCAGTGCTGTGCTCTACTGTGGAGTCCCTTCATTATTATGAATTTAGGGTTTTTTTGACCTTTTGAAGTAGTCTATATTGGTAGATGAAGAGGAAAGGAAAAGTCCTGCATCTAGACTAAAGCCATGTTAAACTGGAAGTCTAAATCACAATTATTTAGAGAAATGTAAATTAAAACAATTCTAAGGCTATCATGATAGATAAGGATAAATGAAAAAACTTGGAGGGAATGTGATAAAATTGTGACACTAATGTAATCTTGGGGAGTTGTGAACTGATTCAACCATTTTGGAGACCAATTTGGACCTATGCTGAAAGGGCTATAAAATGATACATACCCTTTGACTCATCAATACCATTACTAAATTTGTATCCCAAAGATATAGAAAAAAAGAAGGGCCTACATGTACCAAAATATTTAAAGCAGTTCTTTTTGGGGCAGCAAAGAATTGGAAAGAGGAGATACTCATCAATTGGGGAATGGCTAAGTAAGTTATAGTATATGATAATGGAAGACTATTGTGCTCTAAGAAATGACATGCAGAAGGAGCTCAGAAAAAACCTGGAAAGACTTACATGAACTGAAACAAAGTGAAGGGAGCAAAACCAGGAGAACATTGTATACAGTGACAGCAAAACTACACAATGAACAACTGTGAATAACTTAGCTATTCTCAGCAATATAGTGATCTAAAACTATCCCAAAGCACTCATTATAAAAAAAGGCCATCTGTTTACAGAGAAGAAACTGATGGAGTGTAAATCCAGAACAAAGCTAACTTTTTTCATTTTCTTAATTTTTGTTGTTTGTTTGTGGTTTCCTTCCACAAAAGGATTAATGTGGAGGGATGTTTTACATGATTGCTCATGTGGAGTCTGTATCAGGTTGTGTGCCATCTAGGAGGAGGGTGTGGGAGAGAATAAAAGCCTCAATTTTGTTTTAATGTTTGAAACTACTTTTTCATATAATGGGGAATAGAATTTAATTTAAGTATAAAAGAAAATTCTAAAATTGGCTGTCTAAAAGTAAAATGTCCTATCTTAGGAGGCAAACAGTTTTCACCTTAATGGAAGTATTCATCCAGACTTTTGTTCTGCATATTACACTAAAAAGTTCTATTTATTAGGGATCCAAACAAGTCTATAGAGATCCCCTTCCAATTCTTCAACTCTGAATTTCTGATTTTGTTTCAACTGTGAAAGAAGAGTTTAAGATAAGTTGACAGGTAAGTAGATAAAAATACAATTGTAAAATATATGGGAATGGAGAGTGAAGAGGAGAACAATAATAATTGGGGAAATCAAGAGAGACCTGGTGGAAGAGTTAAAGCTTGAGGATAATCTTGAAGGGAGCTAGTATTTGTAAGAAAATTTGAGAATGGAGGAAATATTAGGCATTGGGGACAGATTATGCAAAGTCATAGAGGCTGAAGGTAAAATGTCAAGTTAAAAGAATATATTCGCATACATTTTATTAGAATGCAAAATGTGCAAGGAGTACTAACATGAAATCAGTCTGGAAAAAGTTCAAACTGGATAGTGAAGGATAGTGAATGGGCAAAGTGAAGAATTTGTCTTTTATTTGGGAGTCTAGAAGGAGCCATGGGAGCTTCCTAAGAAAAGGATTGGTAAAGTTATGCCTATGGCTTAGAAATAACAATATGGCAGCCATGTGGAGAATGGATTGGAAAAAGGAGAGACTGAAGGAAAAAAGGCCATTCAGGAAGCTGTTACAATGGCCCAGGTGAGAGAGGAAGTAGAGTTTTAAATGAATAAGTACAGAGAATAGGAAGCAGAAGTGAGGAGACTTACTTGAATGAATATGGGAGGGAGGGAGGGAGGGAGAGAGAAAGAGAGAAGAGAGAGAAAAAGAGAGAGAGAGAGAGAGAGATTGGAGAGCAGAAATTGTGGAAAGAAGAGAGGGACAGGGACAGAGATAGAGAAAGAGAAAAGATAAATAAACCAAGAAGAGACTTGGGGATCAAGATTTATTGCTTGTGATTGTGATTGACAAATAAAATATTCAACTAATGATCAACTTTCAGAAAGTTCCTTTTTGAAATTAAGAAGAGCAAAATGAATGGAACTAAGAAAGTATTATATATAGTAGCAGAAATGTTGTTTGAAGAATGAGTTGTATTTGTCAACCTCCAGAGAAAGAACTAATAAATAGGAATAAACAAGATATAGTTTAATATATAAATATGTAATTTTGTCAAATGATGCCTTCTTTAGTTGGTGTGGGATGATGGAGGGAGGGAACTTCCTGAAAATTTTAACATAACAAAAAAAATTTAAGATTTAATTGGAAAATTAAAATAAAGTACAACAAAAAACTGAAAGAGCATTGCATCTGGGGAAAAGACCATGAAATGCATTCTCAAATTGATGGGTCTGAGTTTGGGGAATCATTTTCATATTGCTATTTGGGAGCTTCCTATTTCAATTTATTAACCTTCCTAACTAGGCACTAAATATTTTTATACATGTCTGAATGAATACCAGTGCTATTATTACCTTCTAAATTTGGCACCCTAGCTTTGCCTCTTTCTGCCCTACCTTAGTTACAGCTGTGTATTGACATACAGCCTGTTGTTCAGTTCCTACATTTAGCTATGAATCAGTTTTGTTCTCAATGTTTTAGTTTGGCTTTTCTCATAGAACAAATCTTTCATAGCAATCTGAAATAAAGACCCCAAGAGGCTTAAATTTCTCATAGACTGACCTCTCTCTCTAGGAGGGCTTTCGGGATAATTGTTTCTGTTGTCAGTCACCCAGAGGAGTGGGAGCTGAGACTGTGGGGGGACTATGCTATTCAGCACTCTTGGTATGGCAATCTTGAATATTACTTCCACCTGCTTTTCCTCTCATCCTTCTGGGTATCCAAGGCCACAAGGGTGAGATGAAGAATGTGTTACTGCTAGGTAATAGATAGCTCCACCTCTGGGACATTACTAACCTTTTCTTTAAAAGAAAAAATCAGGGGATTTCAGAGGCATTAACGTGAGACACAGACTTTGGACCTAGTGGGTCACGAGCCCTCAGCTGAGTTAGAGGGGACTGTCTAGGGATAAGGAGGAAAAGAGAAAATAATCTGCTCAGTGGAAAACATAGTTCAGTTTCACAAAACTTCCAAGTGTAAAATGTCCCTACCAGCAAGAAATAAAAATCTAAAATAAATAAATATGTTTATTTAAACCTGTATGTATTGTATCTACCTGTTAGAATAGAAGTTCTTTGGGGGCGGGGAACACCTACCTTTTATGTTAGAACTTCAGCAACTTCCCACATGCCTAACATTTTAGGCGTTTAATAGAAGCTTGGTTATTGATTGATGTGTAGCTATAACTTAGTCTGACCCCGAATTATATTGTAGGCATTGGACATAACGCTATTGGGTAGCAGGGATTATGCTGCAACTCCAGTTCTCTAAGGAAAGGAGTAGGGAGAGGTGATAAAATGGGGGAGAATGAAAAAGACGATTGCTTAATTAATTTTTAAAAGCATTTATTATGCATTCACTATGTGCCAAACACATAGCTAAGTTTGGTGGATACAAATAGAAAAATCAAGGCAGTTCTTGACAGAGGCAAGCAAGTTCAAGTGTACTTGGAGTTGAGCAGACCCAATTCAAATTTGTCCTCATATGCTTTCTAGCTGTATGACCCTGTTCAAGTCAGTTAACCTGTCTTGCATAGTTTCTTCATCTATTTAAGGGTGATAACAACAGCAACTACCTCACAATACTGTTATGAAGATCAGATGAGATAATATTTGTACACAGTTGGTGTCTGACAAATATTTGTTCATTCTAACTTCTCTCTCAAGATATTCACACTATATTTTCAGGAAATACATCTAAGAGAGCTCAGGTATAGTGTGGATAGAAATGTCTAGAAGTCCTAAGGTTTCAGTGTTGAAACAGATGCAAAGGCATGAAGACCCATAAGAGCAGATAGTTACATTTTCAGTGTGACCATTTAAACTTTGGGAAACACCACAAATCAGAGCTTGAATTATTGCTTTATTGATTGTCTATACTTAAGAAGTGATGGGGAAATGTTAAGAATGCATATTAAAATGTGTCAGTATCAGAGAGTCTGCTATTAGCCATTTTAAATACCCCACATATCCCTGGGTGTATGGAAAGACCCAGGGATCCTTAAGGTACCACAGTAGGTCAGAAGATAAAGTCTGCACGGTCTGAAGGATAAAGCATCAGAATAAATGATAAGGTCTAAAAGACCTGAGGATTCAGCAGCAGGGCAGATGGTAAGGCTTAATGATGTTCTATTTCACTGGAGGGATTGTAATTGATGACCCCTAAGGCATGCAAGTGGTATGAACAATTTTATTGCTCTTTCTGCCCAGCAAGCCCAGATTAGAACCTGTGTGACCTGGGGTCAGCAAAAGGTTTGGGGAAAGAAAAACTTTCCCCCCACTACCTGGTCTTCCTGCCCAGTATTCTTCAGTGAGTTAGAAAAAGAGCCTAACAGTCTAGTAAGTGATAATATGCATCAAGGTTATGCCAGATGCTCTGACCAATAAAACAATTGTTAGATTTCCTTTGGATTTTCCCAAGATTACTTTGGCATTTCAAAAGGTCTTTGTTTTCAACCATGTGAATGCTCTATACACTAATAGAGTTAGAAGTCATTCCATACTTCAGTTGACAGTTTTATTTGTTGCTAAAACAAAACCGAAATAATCATACGGTAAACTTCTCTAAACTCAACTTTCAAGATAGATACAGATTCCCATGCTCCTTTCCAACTTACTTGGAAATGCCAGAGCTGATGCACAAAGGGTCATTTCCTTTGTGATTCCAGTGTCTCCTTTATGCCAAAATTATATATTATAGTGTATATGTTGGATGATGAGGAATGGAAAGAAGGACTACAGTTCTTTTCATACTTTGAGAGATCTGTGATCCAGATGTGTATTCTCTCCATGTGATCCAAATCACAGCCCTACATTTCTTTCTCTTTATTTCCTACCAGAGGGTTTTTTTAATTTAATTTTATATATTTTTCCTTTTAATAAGAATTTATCTACTCAATGAATTTTTCCTTCTAATTGAAAAATAAAGATAAATACAAAAACCTTCCTAACAAATATTCAAAGTCAAGAAAGATATACTCTCTCTTTGTTCACACAAAAAGCATATTCATCTTTCATTTTTCACTGCAAAAGGTCAGTAATATATGATTTATCTTGAAGCTTCTGGAAATAATGATTTATTATCATTCTAAAGTGATCACAGTTCTAAAGTCTTTCAAAGTTGCTATTTTGTTTTTGAATGATTTTATATTGTATATTTTTGCCCTAGTTCATATTATTTCCATCTGTATCAGTTCATAAAAGCTTTCCTTGTTTCTTCTGAAACTGTCAATTTCATCATTTTTCTATGGCATGATAAAATTCCATTAAGTTCATACATCATAATATGTTTAGTCATTGCAAGGGGTGTTGGCAAAGTTTAACAATAGGCTCCCTGAAAAAAAAAAAAGTAAGCAAGATATACTTTAATAACATTTTTTCCCATCACTTTTTAAAGTGTAGTTCAGTGGTGACAAATTCAAATAGAAATGGGGCCACTAATCCACACATAATGATCAATGATGACTGTATATTGGTTTAATTTTAAAATATAATATTTATATTTTATTGTATTTTATTTATTTTGTAATTTTATTATATTTTTTCTTTGTTTTGTACTTATTTATCCCAAAAACCAACTGAGAATTGTTTACTTACATATTTAATATCTCTGGTCTAGATAATCAACAAAACAGTTAATCAAGCCCTGATTTGTATCATTTGCCTAGTTCTTAGGTAAGAATGCTGACATTGAAGATTTAACAATCAGGTCTTAAGAACTGTTCAAGTTTCCCACCAGGAGTATCATATGAGCCTTAAAAAATCATCTGATTCCTTAATAAATGTAACTCTATTGGTTTCCACTTGTTTTAGCTTCTGTGAAAAGAATTTCTATAGCTGTTTTGTATATATGGGTCCTTTTCTTCTTTCTTTGATCTCCTTGGAGAATAAATAGGCTTAGTATTTGTATTGCTGGGTTATGACTTTTTGGATGTTGTTGAAAATTGCTTTTCAGAATGCTTAGATTAATTCACAACTCCATTGACAGTGTCCTTAATTCCAACATTCTAAGTTCTGCCTTAGAATCAATACAATGTATTGGTTCCAAGGCAGAAGAGCAGTAAGGACTAGGCAATTAGGGTTAAATGACTTGCCCAGGGTCACATAGCTGGGAAGTGTCTGAGGCCACATTTGAACCCAGGATCTCTAAGCCTGGCTCTTTATCTACTGAGCCAGCTAGCTACCCCCTGAAATTATTTCTTTAAAACTATATATTTCCCATTATACTACAAAGATCTACTCTGAAGCCTTATCATATTCAGTTCCTTTGTGGGAAACAGCTATCTTTCCAGGAAAGAATATCATATATATTATGTATATTATTTGCCCAGTGAGTTTGATGAGATAGTTTGACCATGATACCACCTTTTATAAGAATGGGAAAGTTGCAGAGAGAAATTGTCCCAATTTGCTTCAATGGGAGATAAGTTTGAGTTTGGTGTCCAACAATGAATTTCATCATAATTTATAATCTATTACCAACCATCCAGGACAGCTAATGGATAGAGTACTGGGTTTGGAATCGGGAAGACTCATTTTCTTGAGTTCAAATCTGACCTCAGACACTTACTAGCTGTGTGATTCTGAGCAAGTCATTTAATCCTGTTTGCCTCAGTTTCCTAATCAGTAAAATGAATTGGAGAAGGAAATGGCAAATCACTCTAGTGTCTTTGCCAAGAAAACCCCAAATTGGGTCAGGAAGAGTTAAACACTTCTAAAAGGACTAAACAACAAAAACCAAGCATCTCTTCCTCTTCTGAACTGTCAACAAATTTCCCCCCAGGGCATTGGGAGAGCATCTAGGAGCAGAGGGGAAGTATGTTCAATTTAGGTCAGAGAAACAGTTTCTGTAGATGAATACCTCTGCAGCCAGTCCAAAAGCCTCCTCTTCCACATATGGTATAACCAGTAACAGAATATCTGCACATGCTACACAGACTGTAGCTCCAAAACAACTCCCTTTACACCTCATTGTGACTCTTTAGCAAAAGGACTTTCCAGGTTCTCCTCAGGGAGAGAGGCCATTGTAGGTGTTCTGCATTAAGTGCTAAATCCTGTTTGCATTTTTGTCTTTTATAGTGGGAGTCTACAGAAATATTACTTAACGAAAAAGGTATTATTGGTCTATGATTATTTCGCTGTATATTAGTAAGTAGATTTGGGTAAAAAATAAACCTTAGATCCACATGGTTATCATAAGCAACGCCTCCCCCCCCCCCCAACAAGATCCCAAGATCCTGTTGGGTCCTGAATCCAACAGGCTGAATTACTTTGCACCACATCCCTGCCTGAGTCAAAGAGGGAAGGAGGCAATGGAAAGATTATCCAGCATACTGAAATTAGTCAGTGAGCTTTTAAGTGCTTATATGTGCCAGGCACTGTGTCAAATACTGAGCATACAAAGAAAGGCAAGAAACCACACTGTTCCTGATCTCACACAGCTCAACGTGTAAAGGAGGAGACAAACTGAAACAACTTTGTTCAAAAATGATATATGAAGAGTAAAATGAGGGTATCACAAGGAAGATACAACGATTAAGGAGGACTGGGAAAGTCTTCTTAGAGGCTTCCAATGCAGGAATTTGGGAGGCACTTAGTTTCTTTAAAAAGAAGTTGCCCTTTGTTGCCAGAAGTGTGGTGTTAGAAACAACTGCATGTCTTTGGGAACTCCCAGTCATGCCCATGCTATTTCCAATGGTCTTGTATAATGAGAGATCTCAGGGAAAACTGGCCACTGAAATACAAGTGGAGAGTCGTAACAGCAAGCTGAAAGCTTAGCCTGTTAGGTAAGGGTTTGGCTCTAGGGACAGATTTCATTTAATTCAAGATTTGAAATGGATGCCAATGAAAAGGGAGTAAATAGATAAATCACAGCACTTGGTCTAGTAAAATAAAGGATTCTTCATCAAATGTCTCTTCCACCACAACTCCCTGCAGACCATGCCCAATGCATGGGACTCTTTGGAGGCCATTGTTAATCATCAGCTTCGGTTTATAAATGACCTCAACAATAACCTGGTATTTACACACGAGGCTCTGAACAATTATGAAAACAACTAATCATGATAAAGATCCTTTCCATCAAACCATACAGAATTGATCCACTTCCACGTCTAATTTACAAATGGGCTTCATCTCATAAATCATGACTGGGTTGGAGGGCAAGGAAAGAACAGTTCAAAACTGAAGCAAACAGCTCCATTGAGATTTCCAAATAACAGGAATGCTGAACCATCCAGGTAAACTAGACAGTCCATCCTCCGGCAACTGCAGACCCAGCTTTAAGTAAATTCTGTCACTGGCTGGGTCTTGCAGACTCTTCCTATTTTAAAAATAAATGCTGTAATTGCTTTATCAGCATGGTATTGTGTTCCATGAAGGAAAATGTAAATGAGCTTTTTGCCTCAACACTGAAGGGCCTAGGGGATTGTTTCTGAGCTGGGCTATGGAGAGATGGGAAAATAAAATGGGAGGCCAATGTAAATGTGAACAAAGACAAAATCTCAAGGTTTTGTCCCATTTGCATCAGTAATAATCCCAGCAATCTGGCTGCAATCAGCTAAACCATGTTTGATTGGAACAGGTGCACTCAGAGATTTACTGCTTAGAATAAACAAGCATTTAATAATATTCCTACATTTATATATAGCACCTTTCATCCCCTGGTGTCTACCTGTGGCAGCTTCAGTACCTCAGGAATTAGCTTCAATAGACCCTCTAAGAAAGACTAGGGAATAAACAAGTTTGCAGAAAGATCACTAGGCTAGGAATCAAGAGATCAGTACTACATACTTGCCTCTGCCACCTATGTGACTTTTAGCCCAGGTCCTTCCTCTCATGCCTCAGTTTCCTTATCTGAAAGATGAAAGGGCATACGAAAAATTAAGGACATCAAAAGACTCTAGAATTCTGGCAGTAAGGAATCTCTCGAATGCTAGATTTGAAGTTAGGAAGACCTTTGAGTTTTCATCCTGCCTCAGACATTTATTAGTCATGAGACCTTGGGTAAGTCACTAAAAGTCTCTCATCCTAATTTTTCTCATCTGTAAAATGAGAGGGTTGGACATAAAATCTTCTATAATCCTTTCCAGTTCTAAATCTATAATTGCATAATTTAATCAACATGGCAGCCATTTATGATTTTGGAAGCATGTCTCCCCCTTGGAAAAAAACAAAACAAAAAAACAAATACCCTAACCTTCCATATCAGAATTGATGCTCTGTATTGGTTCTAAGGTAGAAGAGTATTAAGGGCTAGGTAATGAGGGTTTTGCCCAGAGTCACACAGCAAGGGAGTCTCTGGAGCCATATTTGATACCAGGACCTCCCATCTCTGGACCTGGCTCTCAATCCACTGAGCCACCCACCTGCCCCTTATATCTCCTACTTTTAATGATAAGGCAGAAGACCATAAGGGAAAAATAAGATAAGCCTCATTAGATCAGTGGGTTGATTTGTTTTACTTAACGAATTATTATTTGTGGATTTATTTTACTTCTTAGGTACAAGGAAAGGGTGGAGGTGGGAGGAGGACCACTGGGAAATTATATTGTTGTTGTTCAATCATTTTTCATTATAGTCTGACTTTTTTTTTACCCCATTTGGGTTTTTTTAATTGGCAAAGATACTGGAATGGTTGGCCATTTTTTTTTTCCTCGAGCTCATTTTACTGATGAGAAAACTGAGGCAAACTGTGTTTGCCCATAACCACACAACTAGTAAGTGTCTGAGGCCAAATATGAACTAAAATCTTACTGACTCCAGACCTGGGACTCTACCTGTTGCATTCCTTAGCTACCTTGGGGAAAATATAACAATGTAAATAAAAAGCAAAAAATAAAAAAAAAATTAACAAAACAATTTTAAAATAAAAAATTAAATGAAGGAATCCTGTTACATGGCTTCTAAGGTCTTTTCTAGCTCAAACATTGTGCAATTCTTTTGCAGGGAAAACCACCTTAGAACAATTGCTTTAGAGTTCTGCTGGAAATCCCTCTCTGTAAATAGAGGCTAATACACTTCACCCAGGGGACTGGAAACTCATGCTAATTCTTACCTCCTCCCACATATGGAGAGGAAAGGAATATTTGCTGGTAAGGATGAGCTGTGGTTGCAGTCAGATCAATAGGATAATTCCATTTCTTCTATCTTTCATGGAAAATTTTATCCTTTTAGTTGATATTATTCAGACACCATATATTCCAATATATATATATATATATATATATATATATATATATATATATATATATATATACTTAGAGTCTAATTCAGCCTCTCCCTCTGGAATTATTCTGGGCCCTGGCAACTTCCCACTTGCCTATCTGTTCCTTCAGCATGATGGAAAGTCATACCATAGACATTCTTGTTTTTCTATGTGAGAAAAATGGGCAGTTAAGTGTGCAGCACCTGGAGTGAGGAAGACTCACCTTCCTGAGTTCAAATCTAGCCTCAGACACTTACTAGCTGTGTGATCCTGGGAAAGTAATGCAACCCTGTTTGCCTCAGTTTCCTCATCTGTAAAATTAGTTAAAGAAGGAAATAGCAAACTACTACAGTATCTTTGCCAAGAAAATCCAAAATGAGATCACAAGGTACAGAACTAAAAATGACTCAAGCACAATGGGAAGAAAAAAGAAAAAATTATAACTTTATCTACTTTTTTCTAATACTTTCCCAGTATGTTTATACCTCCCCCACTCCCATATCCTCGTTAATACAGTAGTTACTTGATTACAGAGGCATCCTTGATGTCCCTCAGACATGCTGAGCATTTTTTCTTGGTTCTCTCATGTTTGGAATTCTCTCTTCTCATCTCTGCCTCCTTCTTCTCTGACTTCCTTCAAATCCTAGATAAAGTCTTACCTTCTATAGGATACCTTTCCCAATCCCCACTTAATTCCAGTGCCTTCCCTCTGTTGATATCTCTAGTTTATCCTGTATATAACTTGTTTCTACAGAATTGTTTACATGTTTCATCCCATTACATTGTGAACTACGTAAGAGCAGAAGCTATCTTTAACTTTTCTTTGTGCTTAGCATATTACCTGGCACATAGTAGGCACATAATAAATGCTTATTGATTGACTGCCTGGCAAACAGAAATCATCTATTTTATCTTCTATGATCACCTTATTTAATTAAGAATTTTTCCCTAGCCATTATTGTCCAAGACATTTCTTTTAATTCTCTATTTTTTATCATATGATCATTAATATTTAGGCTAATTAGGTTATTTCTTATTAGATTATTATGTATTATTATTATTATTTAGGGTTAATTGATATTTTTTTCCAATTGGAGGTTATTGTGGTATGTGCTATAATATGCAAATGTAAGGTTAATCTGCCAGGCTGCTTTTCCAGTGTGAGTCATTTATTGTTAAAGAGGGAGGTTTTATGCCATCAATTGATGGCTTTATTTATCAAATATTGCACTGAATTTATATATATTTCTAATTAACCCCTGGCCTTTTTGTAGTTTAGGTAAACCCCAGTTTTCTGGAAACTTTTTTTAATGAAATAGCAAATCATATCATAATATATAATATAGTATGATATATATATATATATATAATATGCTATATTACATTTAGTGTATGGTATAAATATATATCTATATTATTATATTATATTACACAATTAAGGTACAGTATATATGTTTATACATACTGTATATGTATATAACTATATATGTATATGTATATAAATGCTATATTATATTATCATCAGAAGGGAAAGTTGGGGAAATAATTGAACCTTTATTGGGACTTTCCCAAGTCTGATTGGTTGGCATGGAGTCAATGATTCTCTTTGATATCACCTATCTTTACCACAGCTCCATCTTCCCTTTGATTTATGCTTGTGCCAGCTTCTCAACTCCAAATGTCCAGAATCTCCTTTTCTTTAATTTTGGAAAAGTTTCTCCCTTTTAGGCAAGTTGATTAGAGTAGGACCCAGTTGCTTACACAATGACTTTGACTAATTCAAGGAAGTGCGAAGACCCTGCTTACATTTCATTTGGAATGTTCAATTCAATCAAAAAGTTTTTCACCCAGTCAGGGCACCAAAGGCAATTGGGGAGGTTTGTAAAGATTAAAACTTAGGGGAGATGGGGAGACTGAGGCATCTGAGGCAGGTAGAAATTAGTTTCTCTCTGCAAGGAGTATTATATTTTTTAGAGGTTTATTGAAGATTAAGGATTAAAGAAAATACAGGATAAGAGACACATATCCAGGCCATAGAGAGGCCTAGACACAACCTCACCTACATTATGAAAAAAGCCACACCTGCCCCAAAACAGAAGTCCAAGCGCCAAGAGAGAGCCCTCAAAAGCCTTTGAATCAGCTTAAATAACTTCTCGATCTCAGCCCAGGTGAGATTACAAGGCATTCTGGGGAAGTGGAGCAAAGGCTCGTGGGGATTATAGTCCTGTATTCGAGTCTATTATTTACATTTCCCCGTGTGATCATTTTTGGAAAAATTAATTTTTCCCCAAAAGGATCATAAAAACATAAACTTAAAAGATTACAATAATGTGAGGATAAGAGAAAAAAAAAGAATAAAACCAATAATACTGAACGCATTGACAAAAAGCTGTTAGGGGGCAGTCCCCTTTGACATGAAAGTATACATACAAATAAATGTTCAATCAACCACATCCAAAGTTCAATTTGATCTTGTGCAGCTTGTGGTCTAGAGGCTTCTTCATGGTGGTTTCTCCAACAGTTCAGTTTCTGGATTCAGAGACTTGGCATCTTCTTTACCTAAAATTCTTCTCAAAAGGAATTTAAACTTTCCAATTTACAATAATATTTTTTTACATTTCCCCATGTTGTGGGTGATTGAAAGATAACAGAATCAGTTAGGGATGCATGGCTGAGGTATGAGGTATATGAATCAATTGGCAAGAGATATTAAAAAGACATCAGAAAAATCAAAAAGAAAAGAAAAATTTCTGGATGAAAATATAGACTATCAAAGTCTTATGTGTAAAAATTCCAAGTAGAAGAAAAATAAATCTATAACACATCCTTCAATCAGGGCCCAATCAAAATGATCTAAGCAATAATGCATTTACCCAGTCAGTAGCCAGGACTACAGAAAGGTACCACATTATGGAAGGCAGAAAAGGGGACCAGATTATAGGAGCCAAGGTTCTGGGAGCCAAGTTTGAGATACTTGGTAGACTGTGGAACAAGGAAGACCTGCTTTTAACACATGTTAAACAGCCGCAACCTCGAACCCCAAACACGTTCAAGTCCTCTTTGTCTAGGCTCAAAGTGACATCAATTTCACCAGGATTGGTTGGTCTCTTTGACCTTATGCTCTACTGGCACTATGCAGTGGCTCTTTTGTGTATATCTTGTCCTGGAATCAGACAGAATCATTAAGCAAAGTCCCATAATTTATTAAATAATTAGTGGCATCATTTTTATAGTCTCTAGCTTTTTAGGGCATGCATTAGCAAATGTATTTCAAACTTGTAGCACTGAAAAGTCAAAAAGTTAAAGAAAATCTTAATACTGGTGACATGTGCTTCAAATATAAAAAGGAGAGAAAAAATAATTAAAAAAACTGAAAAAGTATATTGCACATGCAAGAAAAATATAATAAAAGAGCTTTAAAAAATTCAAAAATATAGCTTATAATCATTGACACTCTGTGTCAGCTAAGAAAATATAAAATGCAAGGCTTACTCATCAAAAATGAGATCCATTTCCTCTTAATATCTGGCCATGATCACTGTGAGTAGAAAGCAAATGAATTGAACAAGGTTAACAATTTTTTCATCTTTAAAAATACAGTAGTACAAATATGTAGATATCAAAATCCCCAAAATTCTCAATAGCCCAATTAATTACAATAGCAAACAAACAGACTTTCATATTTCACATAAGTTGCTGTATGACATTTTTAAAACCTATGAATTGATGGACATTTGTCACAATTTTTACAAACATAGCAATCCTTCAACCTTGGTATTTAAACATATTTTTTAAAACAAAGTAAAACTCATCTTGGGTTTAGAACATAATCAAGAAATTTATATATCATTCTGGTAGAAGTAAAATAGTGAGCTGAAGAGTATAAATAAAGGGGTGCTCCTTTTTGGAGGCTTTTAGGGATACAAATGCCCTGAGAATAACTGCCCAACTTCCATTCACATGTGGGAAGGTTGGGGGTTATAAAATGAATTTCACTTCAGCTAATGGGCCTTAGGGCAGGCAAAATTAACCAGATTGTTAAAAAAAATTCCAAAAATCACATTTAAAAAACTCTTAAACTCAAATCATTTGAGGTATTTAGCACATTAAAACTTCCAAGGTTGTTAATAGAATTATAACCAGTTCTGAAGTCCATCTATCCTCAGCAAAATAGAAAAAAAGCTGTTTTTTCATATATAGGCTTATTCACAAAAATATTTGTTCAGCACAGTTATAGGGGAAAAAACAACAGAATTTTAAAACTCAGTACATTCAAAATAAATTCAGTTCACAGAATAGTTCACAGAATAATATTGAATCCAGTAATATATGAACTTAAAATCACAAAGTTATATCTTAAACAAAACAATGCAATAGAATACAGAGATTTTTTATAAACCATTGGAGTTTGAAATGCCTCAAAATATAGTCTTTAGTCTCTTCAAAGTTCCTTGGGTGGGTTTTTTTGTTTGTTTGTTTGTTTTTAATTATCCATTTAAATGTCTATTGTCCGAAGTAGAGTAGTAAAGGCTATCGATCTGCTCGGAGCCCCACAGCTGGGGAGAATCTGAGGCCAGATTTTAACCCAGGACCATGTTCTCAGTTCCCTGAGCCACCCATTTGCAAATTCAAAGTTGAATCTTTGGGCTGAATGTTTCTTCTGGCACGCAGGTGAAATTAATGAAATTACCAGAACAGTCAAAAATCCTTTTAAATAGCCCATTGCTTTTTAAGTTTCTGTTTGAAAAAATCTGTTTCTTCTCCTCTAGTCTCTCTCTCCCCTGCTCTGATACCCCTGTGGCCAATACCCCCATCCATGTGGAGGCTTAGCCTAAGGGAAAATTACCTGGTCTCCTTTCCCTCTCGTCTCTCCCCTCCGCCCACATTGCCAATACTGTTACCAGCTGGTCGCAATGAGTCCTCAGCAATCTGCTCCAAGGATCTGGGTGATGAGCCGGCTGGGGTCACGCTCGTGGTTCTGGGGCTGGGGTGATGAGCCGTCTGGGTCGGAGGCCAGATGGGTGAGAGACAGACCGCCGGGGTGGGTTGGGCCGGGAGCCGGAGCGCAGCTCGGGCACCAGGTGAGAGGCCAGGAGCAGAAGCAGGAGCTGATCAAGATGGTTTTCTAAAGAGCATCTTGGAGAAGCGTGGCTTTAAAAAAATCATTATCTAGGCTAAAAAATTTGAGAAGTTCTCATCCAATCTAGTGGTCGCCAAACCTGTAACAGTTAAAATTTAGGGAATATTGGGGAGACTGGGGCATGTAGAAATTAGTTTCTCTCTGCAAGGAGTATTATATTTTTTAGAGGTTTATTGAAGATTAAGGATTAAAGAAAATACAGGATAAGAGACACATGTCCAGGCCATAGAGAGGCCTAGACACAACCTCACCTACATTATGAAAAAAAGCCAGGCCTGCCCCAAAACGGAAGTCCAAGTGCCAAGAGAGAGCCCTCAAAAGCCTTTGAATCAGTTTAAATACCTTCTCGATCTCGGCCCAGGTGAGATTACAAGGCATTCTGGGGAAGTGGAGCAAAGGCTCGTGGGGATTGTAGTCCTGTATTCGAGTCTATTATTTACAGATTTCAACCCTGGTCTTTCCTGATGCATGTGCTCAGTGGCACCAGAGCACTGAAATTCCTCTCCCACTCAATGGAATTTATTTTAATAATCATTTATATTATTTTCACATCATGAATTACAAAGTTAACTTAAGAAAGAATTCATGATGTCTGCCACGGGTGCATTTCAGGCTGCCTCCAGTGTATTTCTTGCTGTTTATATCAGGCGCTGAAATTACTAGTCTCAGCCTAGTCTCAGTCTGAAAAAATGCAAGCTGTTATTAATATTGCTGCCATTACTTCTACCATGTTGTAGCCATAGCACAGGACACGAGAAGTAAAGAATGGAATTGCCATGATTATAATAAAATACTATAAATGGAAGCAAGATAAAAATAGAGAGTTTCCATTTGAGATGGCAGCGCTGACACTTGGGAACTGGGTTAGTGCCTTAACCAAGTGACCTTGTGCAAGCATTTTTCCTGAAAGGTTTTGTAGTCAAGTGTTTACTGTGGTGTGACCATCAATCCAATCCATTGTAAATGGGCAGCCATTGGGAATATTTAGAGGGGTTGTTGGCCTGCCAGCCTGCCTTTCATCAGGGGTGATTTGTTTCCTCTAATCCAGAACATTTTAGCATTTTTACATTTGGGTTCTGAGGGAGTGGATTTATTGCTCTCTTGTTCCGCCAAATGCAGACAGGATCATTTGTAGCAATAACTTCTCTCCTTTTCTCCATGCCACTTGAATTTTAGTAACCCAATTTGCTCTGCTCTCGTTTAAGTCATGTCAGCACTCGTAGCAAAATGTCCACATTTCAAAGGCTTTCCCTCCCCATTTAGCATATGCAATCACTTACCCACCAAGGATTTTACACAGGCACATTAATAAGGCAAAATACAAAATACTTGAGACATATTTGCTAAAAGCACACTGACAACTAAGTGAAAATATCCTCTGTAGGCTCCTTTTCTCCCCCTCCCTCAGTCGCCATCCTGGAAGACCCACTTCTTCCATGTAGCCTTTCCTCACTGAGCTCTCTGGGTCCTGACTGATAACTCTGGCTGCACGTTACATCTTTGAACTTTGTTATATGCTATGTTTAAGTGCTCTAGTCTAGCTTTTATGTGAGTCTGTAATTGTAATAACCATACAAATTTGAGGAATGTTGGGAAGTAATAGAGCTAGTATCGAAGTCAAGAAACCATAAGTTCAAAGCAACTGTATGACCCTTAATAAATCATTTAAAGCTTCCATGCTCTGAAAAACTCCCTAAGAGTATACATTTTAGAGAGGATAGAAGTGAGAATTTCCCCTTCCTACAGTTTCCTATACTAATAAAATTGCACCTCCTTATGCCTTATCCTTTTCTATGATCTATTGGTTAGAATGCTACATTTGAACAAAAGAAGATAGGTTCACATTGTAACTTAAACACTTATTAGCTGGGTGACCATAGATAAGTCCTTTAACTTCTTATAGCTTTAGTTTTCTCATCTGTAAAATGGGGAAAATAATAGTACTGAATTCAGGGCTGTTGTGTAGATCCAGAGAGATAGTGTACAGCTTTCTGTATGTAAGATGCTAAAGTTTAAAAATGCACCAAAACTTTTGGGACATTCTGTATATCAAAAGTATTCTTCGGAGGCTACCCCCTTATGTGTAATACATAGCACCTACAATTAAGTTTTAAAGAAGAAATATTTGGCACTGTTCAAAAATAAAAGAGCAGATCACTAGCACAGATTGCACAAGAAAGAATCATAGACAATAGTCTTCGATTATACTAAGTGTTCAGTGCTCAGCATATGACGCTATGGATATAATGATGGGTTTGGAGTCAGGAAGATTTGTCTGAGTTCGAATCCAAACTCAGATACTTACTGGTAGGGTGACTCTGGGCAAATGACTTAACCTCTGTCTCATCAGTAATAAGAATAATAATAGCACCTACCTCACATTTGACTTTAAATCCAACATGAATCATGCTACTGCCACCATCTCTTACAGCAATAGTAACCAACATTTACTGAAAAAAATATACATACAATTACATGTATTATTTTATTATAGTATATATACTATTAATACATATATTATTTCACTTGATCCTCATTAAAAACTTGTTCAAATAAGTACCACAGATATCATTATCCCCCTTTTATAAATGATGTAACTGAAACTCAGGGGTTTTAATTGACTTGGAATTCAGCTTAGTGTAATACAAGGAGTTATGGAGCTGGGATCAGAGGATCTAGTTTAAAATTCTTCCTGTATGACCATGGACAAGTCAATTAATTTTTGGCAGCCTCAGTTTTTTCAGTTGTAAAATGAGGTACTTAGATGGCTTGGAAGATCTCTTCTATCTCTAAGATTTTTGGTCAATTCATCTTCATAAAGCCTTTAAGTGCAGAGTCAAGAGTTGAAACTGGGTTTGAATGAATACGTTATTCACTTTGTTCTACTTTGTCTCTAATGAAAGAAGTGGAAGAATCATCTTCAGCCAGAAAGGTCAGGAGAAAATTTGTTTTGTTCAGTTGGTTCAATTACATCTGATTCCTTGTGACTACATTTGGTGTTTCTTTGGCAAAGATACCAGAGTGTTTTGCCATTTTCTTCTCCATCTCATTTTATAAGTGGAGAAACTGAGACAGCCAGGGTTAAGCTACTTGCCTGTAGTCAAAAAGCTAGTAATTGTCTGAGACCAGATTTGAACTCAAGAAGATGGATTTTTATGACTCCAGGCCTAGCACTCTATCAACTATGCTACCTAGTTAACCTGGAATGAAAATGGCTAATAGGAAATTAAGACATAATAAATGAGGAAATATTAAGATATCACCAATAATCCAAGATATTCTAGATGCCATACTGTTTGGGTAGCAAGATTAGCTGACATTTGAGGTCCCTTACTAGTCTATAGTTTTGTGCCTTTTTGATTCTCTTGATTCCTTGAAAGGACTTCAAGTCCCCTGACCTAGTTGCATTGCATATGAAAGTACTGAAATAATCAGTGCATGTAATTATCGAATAACTGTCTGTGATCTTTGAAGGATGGCAGAAAATGGAAAGATACATCAAGACCTGCAGATGGCCTATTTTTTTAAAGAGGCAAATTCTTTGAAAGAATTCTAGAGCTAATTGTCCAATCCCCTACAAAAAAATTCACAACGTATTTTTAAAATAGATGACTTGTGAATAACTAACTGAATTAATGCTCTTTTGTAGTGGTCATTACTTTCCTTCCTAAGAAAGATCACTGTCAATCCAATCCTATTTCCTTCTTTGATCAGGCAACAAGACTGATAAAAGAGGGAAATTGTAGAGATGCCATATATCTTGATTTCAACATGGAAGCTGACATGTTTTTCATGACATCCTTGTGGAACACAAAGAAAAAATATGAGCTTGGTGATATTACAATTAGGTGTATTTGTAACTGGCAGAACAACTGGAGCCAATGAATGTTTAATTAGTGGATCAGCACCCTCCAGGGTGGTCTCTGGAGCAATGCCAAAAATCTGTTTGCTCAGGATTATTTTGTTCAACATTTCTATCAATGGCTTGAAGAGAGAGATGGTGTGCTTATCTTATTTGCAAATGACCTAAAGATAGAAGGAATAATAGAACTGAGATTCCCAGGAGATTTACAAATGCTATAATAATAAGCTGAATCTAAAGGAAGGAAATTTAATACTGCATTTAGAATAGTGTAACTTAAGGCTGATATCATATACAGAAGCAAACCTAAAGGAGGAAGATGACTACTGTGTTAACCAAAAAGTGAAATTATAACAGACGAGGAAAGGTTTAAAGAACTGAACATGATAATCAAAGAAAAGACTTGGGTAACTTAGTCATCATAATACTCTTCAAACATCAAAAATCCCACCAAGTGAAAAAGGAGCATGACTTCTGATGGACCTTAGATTTAGAGCAAGAAGAGACTTTGAAGGCCATCAAGACCATCCTTATTTTACAGATGAATAAACTCAGCCTTAGAGATAATAAGTGACTTACTCAGAGTCATACCAGTAATGAGTGGCTGAGTAAGAAGAGACTGGACTTTTACTTGTTTGGCAGAAGGCATCTACTAAATCAAGTCTATGATTTTTTTCTGACTCTAGGAATCTATGCATGGTTCTATAATTGTATTAATTTTGAGGAGTGAGAAATAATAGATAGATCAATGACCTTGGTTTTAGGAAGACCTGAATTCAAGTCTGGTGTCTGATATAGTTAGGAGATGGCAAGGTGGTACAGAGTTTAAAGTGCCAGACCTTGAGTCAGGAAGGCTTGTGTTCAAATCTGAAAACATACTTTTGTTTGCTGTGTGACTTTGGTTAAGTCATTTTTATTTCAGCCTCAGTTTCTTCAATTATATAATAGAGATTTTATCTCTTAAGATTGTTGTGAATGTAAAATGAGAAAATGTAATATATATTGCAAAAACTGGAGCACCATATAAATGTTATTATTATTATTATTGCTAAAAACAGCCACACATCTTCTGACTCCAAACCAATGCTACTTTGATGTCTCCAGATTCTTTCTCATCATTCATTGATTTTGTTCTTATTCTCCAATACATACCTAGGGAATCAGAACACTAAAAAGTACTCTGTGCTTGCTGAATTAATCTGTATTGAAATTCCTGCAAAACATGTCACATTTTCTTTGTATCGACATCACAAAAGTCAACCAAAAACCTTGTCTTTGTGGGGAAGGGGAAGGCTGATGATATTGATGAGGAGTTAACCTCCAAAGTAATGGAACTGCACATGGATATTTTTTTTCTGGATGACTATATGGTAAATTATCCCTCTGTTCTTAAAACTTCCCAGTACCATCTCACATTCTTTCTTCATTCCCTCCTATAATGGTTCATGTGGATTTAAGAAGGAGCATGCTCACAGAGAATTTATCCAGTTATAACTTATTGATGTTATTTATAATAAAGGATGATGTTGTTTTTTGTCCTTCATTTTTATAGAGGACCAATGTCATCATTCGGTTATATCCTGACTTGCTCATGAATTGTATTAAAGGGAGGCAGAATTACATAGTCATCAGCCTCACTCTCTCTTCCAGGGTCATCAAAGTCCAGTGGAAAGATAAAAGTCATGATGATTGGCGATGGCCTGTTATGTAGTAGATGACTTGCCATCTTGAAGTGTCTCAGGAAGTACTCCACAATACCAGCTTCAGCTACCTCATGGCTTTTGGAACAAATTGTTCTCATCTGTCCATTCTGTTGTGGAAAATCTTTACATGGTTGGAGCAGACATCTCCCTAACTTATTGATAAGTTCAAGGCCTCTTGCATTAGTCCATCTGCCAATATGGTTTTATTGGGGTATGGCTGCTGCAAAGGCTACATCTTCTCAGAGCCATAGGTGAGAGTTAAGTGAAAGGTAGAAACCAAAGGTAGATGATCAGCACTGAAAAGGGCTCAGCAAGGCCTCATACCAGAGGTATTAGACTTCTCTAAACTCTCCATACAACCCTAAGGAGACTGTACATTTACTTCACATCTTTATAGACCTGACATTTGCCTAGGCTGATATGTTGATTAATTTTGTTGATCTAAAATATTTTTCTTTTCTTTTTTAGTTTTTTTTTTGTAAACAATGATTATGTGGTTTGGTGTAGGAGATAGGACTACACTGGGAAATAAAGGTAGTACATAAGTAAAAGATATAAATAAGGTTGTTGTTTTTTTTAAAGAAAAGAATACAAGAAAGACATGAACCAATATATGAAATACCCATTTTCTTTTTTTTTTATTGTCATTCAATTAATGACATAGCACAAAGTAAGTAAAATCAGTGTTTAGAAAGGTCCATAAGGACTATAGACTGCCCTGAACAGCTCTTGAATGTTATAACAAAGAGATGAAAAGAGAAAAATTCAGTTAAACAAAACTAACACATCTAAAATCTTAAAGCATATGCAATATCTCATACATGGTTACCAACCTTTGTAAAGAAGGGAAGGAAGCATGACCAAACTTCTTGAAAAAAATAACCTTGAACCACCAGACTTCTCAATATCTTGCAATTTGGCTTTCTTCTATTTCACACTCCTTAAATATCTCCTAAGTTATCAGTACTGCTCCTTATGCCTAAACCCCTTATGATTTTCTCAGTCTTCATCCTCTGACTTCTCTGCAACTTCTGACAACCTCTTTCATCATACTGTTTTCTGCTTTGCCTCACAAGAAACCATACTTTCTTGGTTCTTTTCCTCTCTCTAACTGTTCTTTGGTGATTCATTCCTCCTGTCAATCTCTTAATATCCATGTTTTCCAAAGACCTATCTTTGATCTTCTCTTCATTTATTTCCATTTCAGTATCACATGCTCATTGTTTCATAATGGGAGATTCCCAAATCTATGTTTTGAACATGGATCTCTCTCTCAAACTCCAAATCCAAATTTCCAACTGTCATTACCACAGTGCCTGGAATGTAGGAAGTACTTAAGGAATGATTTTTCATTTATTCATTCATATCCATCTATATGCCACAAGAATCTCAAATTCAACATGTCCTAAACAAAATTTATCTTTCCCCAAAAATTTGTCCTCAGTTGCCTCAACACAATAACTTTTCCATATTCTAACCTCTGAACTCTGTTCTCTGTCTCCCACAAAATCTCAGAAGAATCATGGAAAACCAAGAGCATAAAAGAATAAATAGGGAATATAACAACAAAAGTGATGGAGAAATTTAAAATGGGTTTAAGTTAGGTATACTTTTTGATCAACAATGATTTGCTTTAATAAGTGACACAGAAGACATAATCAAGAAAATATATAAGCAGAGAAGAATGTGGGCAGGTCTTATAGCAAGAGTATAGGATAAGGTAGAACTTTTAAGTGTTGTTGTAAAATATAAAGTAGAGATAGATAGATAGAAAATATGTATATGTATAATTTTAAAACATTAAAGCAATGTTTTGTTTTTTATATTTGCTTTTTTGTTTTGCTTTTTTTTTTTCATTTACAATGTCATCCACCCACTCTTCCTACACACAAAAATGCAACCCATTCTCACAACAAAGATTCAGGCAAACAAAATAAATGAACATGATAACCATGTCTGACAAGGTATGATAGCTCTGTAATCACTTCACCACTTCCTACTGAAAACAGGGAGGTATGCTTCACTAAGAATTTATGGAAGTTACTATTAGTCACTCCATTGGTCATAACTCTGATGTCTTTTAAAGAAGTGTTTAAAGACTATGAGAAGCATCTCTATTATATTCAAGAGATCTTTTATGGATGATTTTGGAGAACTACCAATAAGAATGGCCTAGGATGAAAAGCATGGCTTAGTTGTTATCTCTATTCATTGTACCACCCTGAAAACTGGCAAAAATACATCATTAGATGTATTGATGTCCTATGCCTACATGTTAAAACAGTAAATTTTCTGGATCATCAGGTAATTGATACAAAGGAATTGTATATGCAGAATGATGAAATACAATTTCACTTCTAATTCTACCAATTACAAACTAAATTGTTTCCATCTCTAATGAGCAAATGGACCTTCCTATCCTTACATTGCCACTATTTTCAATTTGTGCCAGAATCATGGCACTATATGAAATTAAAATTTGTATTTTTAAATCATTTTGTGCATTATATTAATTTATTTTTGTTGTTGTTGTTATGACCTTTGATTTCATTGGTATAGAGAAATTCTAGGAAAGAAGCTTTCTCTCCCAATGGGCATTAGCATTTTTTCTATAATTTATAATATTGGAGAGATTTCTGAGGCAATGGTGTCAGACTCAAATCAAAACAGTCCATGCATGTCACAAACTGACATGGAAAAATAGAGATTAACATTATGCTGTTTTGAATCTGGACTGAGATTCTTCCTAACTATGTAATGCTGGGGAAATCACTTAATCCCAGTCGCCTAGCCCTTATTGTTCTTTTGGACCAGAACCAATATTTAACATTGATTCTAAGACAGAATGTAATGGTTCAAAAAATTTTATTATTTTGCATTGTATTTTCATTTATTTTGGTAAACAATTCTAAATTACATTTTATACATTAATTATATCAATTAATTACATTAAATACATTTAATTAAAGATTAATTACATTTTGGCTTACTAGGAGATTTTGCCTCCAATGTGGGACCCTAGTTTAAAATGTCTGGTCTGGGGCACTGGAAAGCTAAATGAACTTCTCTGTGGTCACATGGCTGCATTTTTCAGAGGTAGGACTTGAATTGCCCTCTTTCTGATTCTAAGTCCATCTCTCTATCCTTTTAAAAAGTGTGTCTCCTTTATATTGATAAATTTTGAATTAACACAGCAGAAAAACTGTCCTATCCATTTTGTCATGTTGCCTCTATCCTCATACCTTACTGAATCAAATGTACATTAATATTACAAAAGTAAATGAATATATGAATGACAATATATTCTTGGTTAGTTAGAAGAGGTGGGAAATGCATGAAGCTTACTAATAATATTCACATATCTCAGATCTAAGCTCCTCTTTAGAATAGAAATTGGTGAAACCTTTACAATATTATTGAAGCATATAAGTAGATCTTTGAATTTTAAAAATAACCTTTCCCAAATGAGATTGACTTACACAATGACTGGAAAATGAGAAATTTGCTGTTTCTAAGACTCCCGAATGAAATTATAACCTCAGATGAACTTTTCACTGGCATAAGAAGGCAAATCAAAATGAAGAATTTGCAACACAAACCAGAAATAAAGTAAAACACCAGAAAGCCTAGGTATTTTCTCCAAAATTCAAATGAATCTTGGAACTTTTAGAGAATTTTGGTCAAATATAGTAGCTGACATATAGATAGTGGTATAAATCTCACTTGTTTCTCATAAAATTTTGTGACATAACTTGTACTACAGATGCTGTTTTCCCCATTTCACAGTTGAAGAAACTGAGGTTAAGAGAGGCTGATAGCTTGCCTTTGGTAACAACTAGTGAGTGCTCAGATCATTCATAAACATCCTAGAAAAAAAATTCCAAAAAGGTACCAGATTATACAAATATAAAAAAACTAAAGAGTATTAGCCTGTTTATTTACAAACCTGTTTATTTAGTACAGGAGTATACTAAAAAGACTGCCAGAATACCACCTTAATCTCTTGGTAAAAAGATCCATAGCCCTCTCTTAGGTCCACCAACTACCCCAAACTGGGATCTATGTCCTCACCACAGGCCCAGATTGGGATTCCTAGTTTCACTCTGGGTCCACACAGATCAGTCAACTTCAGCACAGACTGCCCTGGGCTAGGATTCTGGACTTCTCCACAGGTTTGAAACCTCAAGGGGTGTGAGTTGGTTTGGACCCATATTTGCCAAGGCAGGGTCTCAGGGTCTAAATGTTGGCTTTGAATCAGGTTCAGAACCTGGCACAGCAGTTGTGGGGTGTGGGGGTGTGAGGCTTGCTCTTTATTCCTTGTTATAGTCTTGTTGACTGTGCTTCCCTCTTACTCCAGTGCCCCAGATATTCTCTAACTACCTCTTAAATCTTTCTTTTCTTGTTTCTCTCTGTCTCCTTGTTGGTTCTTTAACTCCCATATTCATTTTGTGGAATTATTTTAATATTGGTTGGAGGGAATTCTCATGGTGACCTTGAGCATCTCTGCTCTACTCCACCATTTTGGCTCTGTCCTCAGAAGTTCACAAAAGAGAAACTGAAAAGAAGTTAATACCACAACAAATACTAGTAGAACTTCAGCAAAAAACAATATTCTGATCAGAAGCATTACAAGAATCCTTGGAAGAAATGAAGCAAAAAATACAAAATATAATAACCAGGGAGGAACTAATGGCAAGGAAAATTAACACTTAAAAAGTCAGTGGTAAGCCTAACCAAAAAACTTAACTTCATGAAAAAGATAAAGGGCCAAACAGAAAATAACTACATGAAAAAATAAGAAATACTAATACAAAATTTAAAAAAAATTAAAGAAAGAAAATGGAAGGATTTATTTTAAAATAACTGACATGGAAAATAGATCAAGGAGAGCTACTTTTATTTTTATTTTTTTAAACCCTTACCTTCTGTCTTGGAGTGAATACTGTGTATTGGCTCCAAGGCAGAAGAGTGGTAAGGGTTAGGCAATGGGGGTTAAGTGAATTGCCCAGGGTCATACAGCTGGGAAGTGTCTGAGGCCAGATTTGAACCTAGGACCTCCCATCTCAAGCCTGACTCTCAATCCACTGAGCTACCCAGCTGCCTCCAAGGAGAGCTACTTTGACCATCATGATAAAAAAAGGAAAGATTCTATATTAGACTTCAATTAGTCATTAGTAAAAGTATACTGATCTCTTAAATCTGGAATTCACTGGTTACCTCCTGAAAGAAAGCCAAAATAAAAATTCTGAGGAGCCCCATAGTCAAATCTAGAACTTACTATGTTACAATTTGTAACATTTTTTGGTATAATCATTTTGTATTTATATGTTTATAATATTATGTTACAATTAAGTTAGAAATTATGTCTTGATATATCATTGGCTAGACTTCAGAAGGGGAGATTAAAAGGAAATATGGGGGTAGAATCTGATGGTGAAGAGAAGTGGGACAATGGTGAAGAATTTTTTTATTAAATGATTACATTTATTAGATTAACTCTTCTTTTACCACCTTCTTATTTGAAAGAAGAATATTGGGGACAAAATGAAGTTAAAGTATGAGTGGCCAACAATTGGGGGGAATAGAGTAGAACCAGAAGAACAATTTATGAATTAACAACAGTATTACAAAAGAAAATTTATAATTTATTTTACAAAGAAGAAAGTAAAAAATATCTTTGAAAGATTCAGAACCATGACTTAAAATGAAATATGCATTCCACCTCCCAACAGAGGGGCAACAAACTGAAGACAAAAAATGAGTCAAACATTTTTCAATATGGCCAATGGGGGATATTATTTTGCCTGACTATGAATATCTGTTTTGAAGATTTTCTTTTTCTGCTTATTTTTTTGTGTTTAATTGGGGGATAAAGTAGAAGGAAGAGAAAGTAAAAGCTTGTTGATTGAAAAAAAAAAGTAAAATAATGTCCCTATGATCCTCTTTTTCCATCTCTACAGATTAAATGGCTACGAGTAATACCTAAGGCTGTTTAAATATTCATTTGTCTGCTAGTGATTTTGAGCAGTTTTAGATATTTGCTGATAATTTATATTTTATTATTAAATTTATTGTATTTGTGCAAAATAATTTTAATTTTGGATGTAGCCTTGCCCTTCTACTAAATATTAGTTCCAAGGCAGAATAGTGGTAAGGGCTAGGCAATGGGGGTAAAGTGACTTGCCCAGGGTTATACAACTAGGAAGTATTTGAGGGCAAATTTGAACTCAGGATCTCCCATCTTCTCAATCTGGCTCTCTATCCACTGAGCCATGTAGCCATCCCTTTATAGTTTATAGGACTCAATTCTATCAAAACCATAGCTTATAATACTCCACCAATGTTTAATGTAATTTATCAGCATAAATTAAATAGCCCCATTCCATTATCTTAGATTTACTCTCTCATTCTCAATTATATATTTCTCAGTGGAAAGAGTGATCTTATATGGGGAATTATATTCCATATATATACACATATACATTATATATAATATATATATATATGTGGAGATACATACAAAGGGAAAAATGTGACCAAAACACATATTTTGAGGACAATTACAAAGTTGCTAATATATCTTCAAGGATTTCATTACACTGCACTATGCCAGATTTATTCCCTCCCTGACACTGCTCTCCACTGGTCCCCACCAGGTATCTTTTTCTAGTACTCTGACCATCAACTGCAATTATTTTTAGAATCCTAGAAGAACATGTACATTATCTACTGGGTGTATTGTTACAGCTCTTTTACCTCTTCTTTATTCACTTCTTTGATAGACTGGGAATAAAATCAGCTGCTTTGCTTTGATATTTTCTCATCTTTATAATTTTCTCTAGCATATTTGCTATTTCCATGATTTTCACTCTCATCTACTCATCAATGAGGGTAACAGTAATTTGAACTTAATCTTCCCTTTTTTAATAACATTTTTCTTTGTTCATTACAATTATTTTATGATCTCTAACATATTTAATTCATGACTTTATATATGTATTTCAAATTTCTATGAACAGTTATGGTATGAATTGGTTGTCTCTCGAACCGAGGATGAAGATTGTCTTTGTGCGTTTTTGTGCACAAAGACACTTGTGCATGAAGATTTAAGTGGAAAAGTCGATGCACAGAGACAGTCCCACTCTCTCGGCATCGGAAGCCTGGGTCCAGTGGCACAAAAAGTCGTTACACCTGGAGACTTCCTCAGCTGCATTGGATGGCCATGTTGTCTTTTGTGCTCCATCACGCCCTAAGCACTCCACAGTGCTTTGCTGCATCTCCATCTCAGCCATTGAACCTTCTTGTTGGTTTCTTCCGCCTGTTCCGCTGAAGCAGTCTTCACATGCTAGTTCACCAGGGGTCGACGTCAACCGGATGGCTACCCTCACAAGGTTTAGCCAGCCTGTCGAAGTCGTTGCCCAGGGTGTGGCCGCTGCCGCATGCTAGCAGCTACTGGGAGCCACAAGTGAGAGCTGGGTGTCAGGTGAGGGTCAGTGGCTGGAGAGCTGCCCTAGAAGGGCACAACAAGCCCTCCATACCAGAGATATTACCCCTCCCTGAGCACCCTATACACCCCTATAAGCTATAGTCTTATCTTATCTTAATCATTATTTTTTAAAATATTAAAATTTTAATAAGATATATTATCTTAATCGTTATTTTTTAAAAATATAATTCTTATATTTGACATATAAGATTTTCCTTTTTTGTAGGAAAAATGGTTTTGTTTCTGAGTTATTAAACTATAAACTTGACAACTCATAGATAAAAATGTTAGCTCTCACATTTATTGCCCGTCTCTGAAAAAAAGTTTGTGTGGAATATCCAGCCAGTCAAAACCAGTACACTCTCCCTTGTAATGTCATCCACATTTTTCCAAGATGATCTTAATACTACATGTTGGTCTTGGATTGTCTTCAGAAGGCTCTGTCAGTGATTAGATAATAGGATAAATCTTGGGGAGTTCCTTTTCTGATATTCTCAACATTCCTTGTATACATTACAGGTCAGTCCATCCCATTGATTTTCAGCATAATAATTACTTTCTTTTAATACCATAAGCTCATTTATAAGATCTGTTTCAAATAATTATTTTTTTTTAAATGAAACTAGCACTAGGTGTTGAAAGCTTATTTTCTTCTTGGAACCCTCTGTCCCCTTTCCTTCACCCCCCACTCCTGGGAGCCTATTTTGCTTTTTTTTTTTAATTGGTTTTGCTGCCCAAATAAACATTGGGAGTGGTATAACATGGGCTGGAGGGTAAATAAAACCTAACTCCTCTCAAATTCTGGTCTACCTTGAGTTCTATAGTAAAAGTACCCTTGAGTGGGTCCTTTAGATGTCATATCAGAACTCTTCTTGGTCATAATCTACTGTGGGGTACCCTATTCTTGACAGTTGGATTTGAATAATCCCCACTTTATCTTCCTTATATACCAATTTTTCCTACCATCACACACAAATTTCTACATTTTACCATCAAATAAGTTGACATGTCAAGTTGAAAAAGTCTCCCTAGAAAGATGTCAGCTTGTATACTGAGTGCAACAGGTGGATTGTCTAAGTTATGCCTTTGATGTACTGCCCACCACAGCTCAGAAATAAGCAGAAATGAAGGAAATGTTACTATTTCTCAGACAAAATCAAAGTGAAGCAACAACTTGCTAAGGTGTTTCTCATACAAATAAACCATTTCAAATAGAATCTTGGAGCTTTTATAGAATTCTGTGTCTACAGCATATATAATATATGTATTTGTAGAGCTTTGCCTTAACTTACTCCATTTTCCCTTAATGAAATGATATTTCGTTTCATTGTATGTCTAAAAATCATAGAAATTCTGGGTAATGGAATTTCTATTCTGTAATAAGTGTTTAGTTTAATATGGCATGTTTTTAGGTAGCAAAATTTAGGCTGCCTCCATCTACTGGGGTTTCGTCCATTTGCCTGACTATAACATTCAATCAAACTGACTAGTATAATCCATCTCCATAGCGGCATAATTAGCACAGGTCCAGGAGTATTAGTCACTTCCCGTAGACATGAGGCAATGATGAGTTTAACCAAGCACAGTGCTCCTCAATAACAAGCCGTGAGAGATAGCTAGATGGCTACTTTGCAGACCAGTCTCTTTTGTGGAAGAGGTGAAGCACAAAATTACAATTCCTAATGCCATTCACCAAAATTAATAAGAGTTTTCAGGGAGCTATAGTTAGTAACATATCTCAATGCTCCAATGGATATTTCATTTCAGGGACACAAAAATTTCTCCATCCATTTTGATAGAAGTCCATTCATGCCTATTCATCCCTGTGAATGTTCTTTCATCTTCCATGGAGGATCCATACAGCATACTGGAAGCCTTTCTTTAGGAGAAAGCTGTAACTAGGATGATACCAGAGAGGCAAAATATCTGAGTTCAAATCCAACTTCAGACACCAACTGCATAACCGTGGGGAAGTCACAGTCTCTCATTGCTTCAGCTTCCTCAACTGTAAAATGGAGATAATAACAGTATGTACCTTTCAGGGTAATTGTAAGATAAAATAAGATTCTGTTTGTAAAGTTATTACCTTAGTGCCTGAAACATAGTAGGTAGCCTTCTTCACTTTTTCTAAGGAGAAAAAACAATGATAATTCTCCTCCAAGGAGGACAGGCTCCCTTAGTCCTTATTCATTGCATGTGTACATTTCTGAATTCAATTTCTGTAGTTTGAAGTCCTAGAAAAGGTAACAGGTTGAGATCCTATTCTTACTTGTATCATGCAGGGGTATACTGGGGCTAGTTTTTGCCAGCTTATGAAAGCCCAATTGTTAATTTTTCATTGTGAATATTTACATTCTGGAAATCAACAAGACTACAAGCTAGAGCTTGCTTTATTATTATGTTGATTGTCTAGGCAAGAAAGTGATGGAAAAATGTTAATGACGCATATTATCAGGCCTGGAGATGGAAAGTCATAGATTATTGGAGGTTATGGCCTCAGACATTTCTTAGCCATGAGACTCTGGGCAAGTCATTTAACCCCCATTGCCTAGCCCTTACCTGTCTTCTGCCTTGGAACCAATACTTAGTATTGATTCTAAGACGGAAAGGAAGAGTTTAAAAACACATTAAATTTAATAATGTGTACTGTGTACATTCATTTTTCTGAAGAGACTATTATTGAATATTAAATATTATATTATATTATCAATATTGAATATTGAAATCAGGACCAGGGCACCAATATTCTGAGGTACATTAGTCATTTGTCCTAAGTGTGGCACTATAATTGATGTTCTAAGAACAAAACAAGTCTCGGTGGAAAATCACTAGTTTGAAAATTGCATGCACTAGTTGAGCAGAACTGATACTTTCATTGTTATGAAGATGATATGGCAAACTACTAAAATACCTAAATATTACATAGGGTTAGTATTTCTCAGATAGGTGAAAGAATTGGTAAGACGTTCATCAGTCACCAGACAGTGATCCTAGGTTTGCAATCAATGGGTCCCCTGAATAGACTCAAACTTGATAACTAAATGCTTTACAGAAGGAAACAAAACAAAACAAAACAAAACAAAAACGGCTTTATTTCAAGTTAGATAACCAGTAGGGAATGTTTCTAGATGAGATTCTTGCTTCAGGCATGAAGCAGACCTGGTGGCTTCTGAGTTCCCTTCCAACTCTCACATTGTTTTATTTCTTTCTCCATATGATTTTGTCTAGTATTTATTTTCTTTTCCCTAAAGAATCAGCTATGGAACCAAAGCAAACTACTGACATGTAATTTAAGACAATATATATCCCTGCTCTTTTATCATTTTTTAATTATTCCATGGTTAAAATGAACACCTAGTCATTCCACCTAATGTTTTCACAATAAAATTATGGAAAAAAGACTTTAATGCATAAATAATGTTAAAGAAGTTTCCTAGTTCCTCTGCTATGATCACTTATAAGAATTGCTCCTTTCTGCAGTCTTTCATAATATTTTGTTTGGTGCTTTCCTAGGCACTTATCAAATCCTCATTTTTATTATAATTAATCATATCTATAACAATTCAAAATTCCTCCTACCCCTACCTCAATTTGTAAGTTCCTAAAAAGTAGGGAGAATTTTCTTATTCAATGTTTTGACCTTTCAGCATAGTCTAGTCTTGATGAATTGGATGATCTGAAAAGAAATCATTTCTATTCCTACATTTCTGTATAGGAAAAAGGATTTTTAATAGCCAATATGAACCAAGAGAATGACACTGTAGTAGATAGATGCTATGGATAGAGCCTCTGGAGTCAGAAAGTCAGGAAGATGGGTTTAAATCTGGTCCCAGACATGGTATTTGAAACAACTACAAGAACAGTGCTCCTTTCACTGTACCAGAATAACCAGAACCAGAGAGCAGGTAGACGCACTGGATTCTGCCCTGGTCAGACCATACCTAGGTTTGTACATTCCCTTCTGGATACTGCATTCTATTTAAAAAAAAAAAGACACTGACAAGCTAGAAGAGAATAACCAGGGTAGTGAAAGCTCTTCAGTTCATGCCTTATAAGCATCTCTTTGAATAGTCTAGAGAAGGCAGCTAACAACAGGAAAGAGCCAGGGCTTTGGAATCAGAAGAGTATGGGTTTAAACAGCCTCTGGCACTTACTAATTAGGTGAACTTGGACATTACTTTTCACTTTGGACCTCATTCTGCTTATATAAAAAATGAGAGGGCTGGACTAGATGGCTTCCAATGTTCCTTCCAAATCTAGATTTAATAATAATAATAGCTAACATTTACATAGCACCTACTATATGCCAGGCACAGTGCTAAGTGCTTTACAAATATTTTATTTTTTGATCCTCACAACAACCCAGGGGCTTAGGTGATAACTGAAAAGCTAAAGGAGTTGTCCATGGTAACACCATCCAGGAAGTATCTGGGGCCAGATTTTGAACTTAAGTTTTTCTGATTCCAGTACAATAGTAACCCCTTCTAGCAATGAAGTTTATGAGAAATGTAGCCTTTTTTGTTTCCTGAAAGAAGGAGCTGAAGATTCATAGGAGGTAGAAGGTAACTGGGATAAGGTATATGTAGGAACTTGGGACCCTGAGATATGTACCAAGACAGTGACCAGCCAATTTTAAAGGGAAAATGCTTTTAATACTAATTCAATAGAATCTAAATAGTCATTGCCTTGTCTGGATCCCATTTATAGAGTGATCTGCCTAGAGAGAATTTTCTGTTACTGTGGATTATGGTGAATTCATTTCCTATCCAATTCTATCACATTATCTACTTCACTTGGAAAATTGGAAAGGTTTAACTTCAGTAGTTATTCTTTTTCTCTTTAAATTTTATTTATTTGCCCTCTGAACTGTATTTTTGTCTTTAGATGAAGTTCTCTCTCTCTCTCTCTCTCTCTCTTTCTCTCTTCATGTCCCTTTTTCTCTTCTACCTGTTTCTCTAGCTCCAAATATTTCTGTTTCTCCCTCTATCTGCTCCCTTCTCTGTCAACACAAAAGGGTTGAGATAACAATAATCCTATATTTATCTTGAAGAAAAGAAGATGGGTAAGGACAAGTATCTTTAAGCATTTGGAGGATGGTCATACCAAAGAGAGCTGTGGAAAGTTAATATTAATCTGTACCTTTTTCTGGCACCTCCAAACAACCCTTTCACTTGTAATAATGAAAGTACTGAAGAGGATTGAAGAGGTACTGGTGATAAGGAAGGGTTGGTAACAGGGAATGGCGGAGGTGAAAGGACAGAGGTACTTTGGAGGGCTGGAGGGATAAAATGGAGGAATACCCACTGTGGCTGAGAGGCTGTTTTTGAAATTCCCTCACACTCAACCTACAAGAGAGGTACCCTTGGGTAAGGTTAGGTTAAGGATGACAGGATCAGTGTCCTTGAGAGAACTTCTGGGGACTAGTGGAGATTATTTAGCAAGGCTTGTCTAGTAGTTGAACCCCAGGCATTCCCCTTGTCTGGCAAATAGACTGTTACTATTGGCTGTTGTTGTTTCACCTAGGCTTATAGATATCTTAGCCACCAGGCTCATGATCTTTGTTCTCCCTTCAGTATAAATCTGACTATGATTTTCTATTTCTCAAGAAGTTTAATAATTTTAGTAAATCAAGAAAGGGGAGAGGTTTGAGGGAAGAGGTTCCTAGTTTTCTTCAGCTGAGACAAGATGGTTCACCTTCAATTTGTCTATCTTCTTCTTAGCTAATCAGTGTTTCTCTCCTGCCTTAACAAAGTGGCAAGTGTCCTTCTTGGGAAGGTCAAGGGATTGAAAGGATCTTCAGGATGACTCCCTGAAGTTAGGGGATTAGCCGCTGTTCAGCAGCTGTTATTATTTGTTCTTCCTCTAATATATGCTCTCAAACATATAGGAACCTTTTTTTTTTCCTTCAGGGGAAGGGAAAATGGAGGCAAGGTTTTTTTCCACAGGTTGGGATATAGAGCTCCTGGCCTTTGCTCCACATTCAGCTGAGTTCTAAGGATAAAAACCCTTCAGTTGGCAGTTTTTCCCACAATCCTCTTCTCTTACTCCAACTGTCATTCCCCCTCCCAATCACATTCCAAACTGTCTGCTCCACTCAGTGGGCAGAAATGCAAAAACTTGATTCATAGTTTTCCTTTTCATACACTTTAAAAGGGGAAAAACCCCCAACATGTTTGATATCAACACTAAAGCAAAAACCCTGCTTCTTCCCCCTTGCTGAAGTATGAGAGAGACAAATTCTTTGTTTATCTGTAAATGAGCCTTTTGGGTGGTGAAATATTTAAATGAGCTAGGCAGAGTCAGTTCAAGAAGAGCGCACATGTGCTATGTGGCCATTCTGAATGTTGCATGATGGTGACTCCTGACATCCAGAAGACCCTCCTCTTGTCTAGACCAAAGTCAGAGTGCTCCAATCAAAGGGGCTTGAGAAAGGTACCTCACAAAGAGCAGGTAGAGGGGAAAGGAAAACAGTCTTCCTTTGGGATTGCAGATTGAGGAGGATCAAGGTCTGGCTCAGGTCTAGCATTGGCTACAGGTGGCTGGTGCTTTTTCTTTCTTTGGTCCACTGTTATTTAATGAATAATTATAAATTAAGATCCAATCTCCAGAGAATTTTAATCCACAGAGTTTAGATATATTTTACTTGTCTCCTGTTGATGGAAGTCACAAAATGGCAAAATTTGGCTTGGTTTAAAGAAAAACCCAATAACAATTAGAGCAACTCAAATGAAATAGTTGTATCAGAATGGAGTAACAACCCCCCTAACTTGAGGCCTTCAAGCAAAGGCTGAATGACCTCCTTCTGGTTTTGTTGTAGAGGGAATTTTCTTCATGGTGTGGATTGGACTCTATGAGGTTTCTCTCAGATTCTGGGCTCCTTGGTTTCACTTTAATTAGGTTCCAAGTTGATAAAGATAGGGACTTTTTCCTACCAATGCAGGTCAGCATCTTCTCTTCAACGTTGTTTTGAGATCACAGAAAGGCTAAGTAATATTTGAATCCAAGGTTTGGTCCCTTTCTACTATATGATGTTGCCTCTCATGCATAATCATTTTCTTACTCTCCACCTTCACTCTGCATAGCAAGTCTCAGGGAAGAGTTTGGTGGTGACAATGAATAATGCATTTTCATTCTGGTAAATTCAGCTCTTTCTTCCCTAACAGGTTCAATAGTAGTTGGTGGATTTGCTAAAGTAGCAAAGGTGCCACCATTAGTACTAGCCATGTTTAGCTGGATTAGCACATTACAACTATATTAACATCTTGTAGATATCAAGAGAAAATAGCTAGAATCATAATACAGTAACGCCTCATTTATCCCATTTCCTCAAAACTCTTCCATTTTTGTCATGAGAACCACCATTCTTCCCAGGCTAGAAAACTTAAAATTTCATCTGATGTTTCCCTCTCCACTGTCTTTACTGAATATTTCATATACTAGTTATGTCACCTCCTGCTATATATCTCTGAGTTGAGCTTTGCTCCTATTCCAGAAACTAATATCCTAGTTTAAACCTAATCTTCACTTCTGGATGACTTCAACATCTCCTGAACAGGTCATTGTGCTTCTAGTCTCCTCTTCTCTTATCCTTCTTTCACACTGCTAATTCCTGAGAAAGAGACCCTTTTTATCAAGTCATTACAAAGATTATCATTCTATAATCACTCCTCATTATTTATTATATCAAATCAGAATTTCTCTGCATTGTTTTTAATGCTTTTTTTTTAATTACAAAATTTTAAACTCTTACCTTCCTTCTTAGAATCAATACTGTGTACTGGTTCCAAGGCAGCCAAGTGACAAGGGTTAGACAATGGGAGTTAAGTGATTTTCCCAAGTAGATACAGTTTAGAAGTATCTGAGTTCAGATTTGAACCCAAGATCTCTTGTTTATAGGCCTAACTTTTAATTTATCAAGCCACCTAGATGCCTCTTAATGCTTTAAAAATATTTAATACTACATGTCCTTTTAACCTGATTTCCTTTTTTCCTCATTATTATCCTATATGCTTCCTCTGTTCCAGTCAGACAGTCTTCTCAGTGCTTCCATTTGTAGTTATTTAATTTGGTAAAACATGCTGAGAGGAGACTAATAACTGGTGTGAGGGTTGGCCAAGCCCTTTTCAGGGCTGCTTTCCTTCTTTGGTGATCACCTGCCTTCCAGTTCTCACCTGTGGTTCCAAGAAGTGATAGCATCTTTGTAAACTGTCTAGGCAGGCACACTAAACCAGGCTGAGACAGGCCATCTGATCCATTTGTGAATTAGGGGGATGTCTACCCCAAATATGTAAAGGCATCATCTAGCAGGAAGGCCAGATGAAAACAATTTGTTCCAGTGCCCATGGAGGCAACAGAAGTGGGCACTGTGGAGCACTGAGAGCTAGCTTAAGCATTGAAGAAGCACTCAGTAAATACTTTAAAATGATCTTTGAACTGAAATGAAATTGAATTTTTTTTATAATACTCATCTTCCACAGGGGCTATTGATATGCAATGGACCATTAATCCCAACACTTACTAGCCTATAATAGCACCAGAACCATGACTAGGAAGAAGTGCCTGGGATTTTTCTTTAGGTGCTGACATCTGAGGGAAAGACATTTCCTTCCTAAAAGGGAAATTTAATTTCTTCCTGAGAGGATACCTTTCTTCATTGAAATGTTAGTTGGTACTTGCTTTATGGCCTTCCACAGATGTGCTACTAAATGGCAAACCAATTTTAATTGGACAACCTTAGTATCCTATTACTATGGTACCCTTTTTCCTGAAACTTTTTTCCCCTAGACCGTGTGGCAGTGAAGAACCACCTCTCCATGGAATGGACCATTCTCTTTTCCAGAGGCATCATTTAATGTTCAGACTATCCTCGGGAATACCATTGTTGAAGCTCTGTCCCTGACTGCCCCACTCATAGGAACAAAAGATCACAGATTTAAAGTTGGAAACAACCTTACTGGCCATCTAGTCCAACCTTCTTATTTTTTTTTAAACATTATTTTATTTGGTCATTTCCAAACATTATTCATTGGAGACAAAGATCATTTTTTCCTCCCCCCTTCCCCCATAGCTAACATGCGATTCCACTGGGTATCACATGTGTTCTTGATTCAAACCCATTTCCATGTTGTTGGTATTTGCATTAGAGTGTTCATTTAGAGTCTCTCCTCAAAAATGTGCCCTGAACCCCTGTAGTCAAGCAGTTGCTATTCCTCAGTGTTTTTACTCCCACAGTTTGTCCTCTGCTTGTGGATAGTGTTTTTTTCTCCTAGATCCCTGCAGATTGTTTAGGGACATTGCATTGACACTAATGGAGAAGTCCATTACGTTCAATTGTACCTCAGTGTAACAGTCTCTGTGTACAATGTTTTACTGGTTCTGCCCCTTTTGCTCTGCATCACTATCTGGAGGTTGTTCCAGTCTCCATGGAATTCCTCCACTTTATTATTCTTTTTAGCACAATAGTATTCCATCACCAACATATACCACAATTTGTTCAGCCATTCTCCAATCAAAGGGAATCCCCTCATTTTCCAATATTTTGCCACCACAAAGAGCACAGCTATGAATATTCTTGTACAAGTCTTTTTCCTTATTATCTCTTTGGGGTACAAACCCAGCAGTGCTATGTCTGGATCAAAGGGCAGACAGTCTTTTATCGCCCTTTGGACATAGTTCCAAATTGCCCTCCAGAATGGTTGGATCAGTTCACAACTCCACCAGCAATGAATTAATGTCCCAAATTTGCCACATCCCCTCCAGCATTCATTACTTTCCTTTGCTGTCATGTTAGCCAATCTGCTAGGTGTGAGGTGATACCTCAGAGTTGTTTTGATTTGCATCTCTCTGATTATAAGAGATTTGAACACTTTTTCATGTGCTTATTAATAGTTTTGATTTCTTTATCTGAAAACTGCCTATTCATGTCCCTTGCCCATTTATCAATTAGAGAATGGTTTGATTTTTTGTATAATTGATTTAGCTCTTTGAAAATTTGAGTAATTAAACCTTTGTCAGAGGTTTTTATGAAGATTGTTTCCCAATTTCTTGCTTCTCTTCTGATTTTAGTTACATTGGTTTTGTTTGTACAAAAGCTTTTTAATTTGATTAATAGTCAAAATTATTTTACATTTTGTGACTCTTTCTAAGTCTTGCTTGGTTTTAAATTATTTCCCTTCCCAAGGGTCTGACATGTATACTATTCTGTGTTTGCCTAATTTACTTATAGTTTCCTTCTTTATGTTCAAGTCATTCACCTATTCTGAATTTATCTTGGTGTAGGGTGTGAGCTATTGATCCAAACCTAATCTCTTCCACACTGTCTTCCAATTTACCCAGCAGTTGTCATCAAATAGTGGATTTTTGTCCCAAAAGCTGTGATCTTTGGGTTTATCATATATTGTCTTGATGAGGTCACTTGCTCCAAGTCTATTCCACTGATCCTCCTTTCTGTCTCTTAGCCAGTACCAAATTGTTTTGATGACCGCTACTTTGTAATATAGTTTGAGATCTGGGACTGCAAGGTTCCCTTCCTTTGTATTTTTTTTCCATTATTTCCCTGGATATTCTTGATCCTTTGTTTTTTCCAAATGAACTTTGTTATGGTTTTTTTCTAAATCAGTAAAGAAATTTTTTGGACGTTCCATGGGTATGGCACTAAATAGATAAATAAGTTTGGGTAGGATGTTCATTTTTATTATATTGGCTCATCCTACCCATGAGTAGTTAATGTTTTTCCAATTGCTTAAGTCTAGTTTTAGTTGTGTGAAGAGTGTTTTGTAGTTGTGATCATAGACTTCCTGTGTTTGTCTTGGGAGATAGATTCCTAAGTATTTTATTTTGTCTAAGGTGATTTTGAATGGGATTTCTCTTTCTAGTTCTTGCTGCTGAGCTGTGTTGGAAATATATAGAAATGCTGATGACTTATGCGGTTTTATTTTGTATCCTGAAACTTTGCTAAAGTTGATTATTTCAATTAGCTTTTTGGTTGAATCTCTAGGATTCTTTAAGAAGACAATCATGTCATCTGCAAAGAGTGATAACTTGGTCTCCTCCCTGCCTATTTTAATGCCTTCAATTTCTTTTTCTTCTCTAATTGCTACTGCTAGTGTTTCTAGTACAATGTCAAATAATAGAGGTGATAATGGGCATCCTTTTTTCACTCCTAATCTTATTGGGAATGCATCTAGTTTATCCCCGTTGTATATGATATTAGCTGATGGTTTTAGATATATACTGTATATTATTTTTAGGAATGACCCTTCTATTCCTATGCTTTCTAGTGTTTTTAATAGGAATGGGTGTTGTATTTTATCAAAGGCTATTTCTGCATCTATTGAAATAATCATGTGATTTTTGTTGGTTTGCTTGTTGATATGGTCAATTATGTGGATGGTTTTCCTAATATTGAACCAGCCATCCATCCCTGGTATAAATCCTACTTGATCATGGTGGATGACCCTTCTGATCACTTGCTGGAGTCTTTTTGCTAGTATCCTATTTAAGATTTTTGCATCTATATTCATTAAAGAGATTGGCTTATAATTTTCTTTCTGTTTTTGACCTGCCTGGTTTTGGAATCAGTACCATGTTTGTGTCATAAAAGGAATTTGGTAGAACTCCCTCTTTGCTTATTATGTCAAATAGTTTGTATAGTATTGGGATTAGCTGTTCTTTGAATGTTTGATAGAATTCACTTGTGAATCCAACAGGCCCTGGGGATTTTTTTCTTAGGGATTTCTTTGATGGCCTGTTGGATTTCATTTTCTGATATGGGATTATTTAAGAATTCTCTTTCTTCTTCTGTTGTAAATATTTGTCTATAACACCTAGATTGATATATTTATTGCCATATAATTGGGCAAAGTAATTTTTAATGATTGCTTTAATTTCCTCTTCATTGGAGGTGATGTCACCCTTTTCATCTTTGATGCTGTTAATTTGCTTTTCTTCTTTCATTTTTTTAAAATTAGATTAACCAGTACTTTGTCTATTTTGTTTGTTTTTTCAAAGTACCAGCTTCTAGTCTTATTTATTAGTTTAATAGTTCTATCACCTTCGATTTTATTAATTTCTTCCTTAATTTTTAGGATTTCTAGTTTGGTTTCTGCTGGGGGTTTTTAATTTGTTCGCTTTCAAGCTTTTTGATTTGCATTTCCAATTCATTGATCTCTGCCCTCCCTAGTTTGTTAATATATACACTCAGGGATATGACTTTACCTGTGATTACTGCTTTGGCTGCATCCCAAAAGGTTCAAAAGGATGTCTCACCATTGTCATTTTCCTCGATGAAATTATTAATTGTTTCTATGATTTGTTCTCTAACTAACTGATTTTGGAATATCATATTATTTAATTTCCAATTAATTTTTGATTTGGCTCTCCATGTACCCTTACTGATCATTATTTTTATTACCTCATGATCTGAAAAGGCTGCATTTATTATTTCTGCTTTTCTGCATTTGTATGCCATGTTTCTATGACCTAGTGTATGGTCAATCTTTGTGAATGTGCCTTGTGGTGCTGAGAGGAAGGTGTATTCCTTTTTGTCCCTATTTATTTTTCTCCATATGTCTATTAACTCTAATTTTTCTAAGATTTCATTCACTTCTTTTACCTCTTTCTTTTTTTATTTTTTGATCTGATTTATCTAAATTTGATAGTGTTTGTTTCAAATCTCCCACTAATATGGTTTTACTGTCTATTTCCTCCTTCAATTCTCCTAGTTTCTCCATTAGAAATTTGGGTGCTATACTATTTGGTGCATACATGTTGATTAGTGATATTTCCTCATTATCTAAGCAAAATATAGTTACCTTCCCTATCCCTTTTAATAAGGTCTATTTTTGCTTTGGCTTTGTCAGATATCATGATTGCAACTCCTGCCTTCTTTCTATCAGTTGAGGCCCAGAAGGTCTTACTCCATCCTTTAATTCTGACCTAGTGATTGTCTACCTGCCTCATGTGTGTTTCTTGAAGACAACATATGGTAGGGTTTTGGATTCTAATCCATTATGCTATTCATCTATGTTTTATGGGTGAGTTCATCCCATTCACATTCAAAGTTATGATTGTCACTTGTGGACTCCATGGCATTTTGATATCCTCCCCTAATTCTGCCCTTTCTTCTTTAGCTATAACCTTTTGAGCCAGTGATTTACTTTAAATCAGTCCTCCTGGTCCCCTCCCTTGAAATGTTTCCCTTTCTAGCCCCTCCATTTTTGTTCCCTTCCCCTTCCCCCTCTCCTTCCCTCCCTTTTTGTGTTCCCTCCACCCCTACCCCCCTTGGTTTTCCCTTTTCCCTTACCCTATCAAATAAGATAAAATTCAAGATCCCAATGGATCTGGATGTCCTTCCCTCTCAGAGTTGATTTCACTGAGAGTAAGGTTTAAGTAAAAACTCTCTTCCTCTCCTTCTTATAGGAGAATTCTTCCCCTCCCCTTCCCATATGTATCTTTGTGTGAGAAAGATTATTCTATTTAGTTTTTTTTCTATATCTTGGAGTATATCTTAGCACCATCAACAATTCCCCCCTTCCTTTTTCTTTCTATCCCCCCCTTTCTCCATATAATCTTGATGCCCCAAACATTCCCTATGTGTGATTCTTCTTACTACTCTAATGATGCATACAATTTTTGAGAGTTACACATTACATTTTCCCCACATATTAATATATATATAAATTGATATAAATGTAGTCCTTATAGAAGAAAGTTTAAATAAAAGAAAAAGATTACATTTTTCTCCTTTTCCCTTTCCTTCATATTTACCTTTTCAAGTTTATCTTGCTCTTTGTGTTTGGATATCAAATTTTCCACAGAGCTTTGGTCTTTTCTTTACAAAAGCTTGGAAATCTTGTATTTTGTTGAATGCCCATACTTTCCCCTGGAAGTATATAGTCAGCTTTTATGGGTAGCTGATTCTTGGTTGAAGACCCAGCTCTCTTGCTTTTCTGAAAATCATGTTCCATGCCTCAGAGTGGAAATTACAAGGTCTTGTGTGACCCTGATTGGCATTCCTTTATATCTAAATTGTCTTTTTCTGGCTTCTTGTAAGATTTTTTCTTTTGCTTGGAAGCTTTGGAATTTGGCAATTACATTCCTGGGACTTGTCTTTTCGGAATTTCATGTAGAGGATGCTCTGTGAACTCTTTCAATGCATATTTTGTCCCCTTTTTCAAGAATCTCTGGGCAGTTTTCTTTGATGATATCATGTATTAAGATATCAAGATTACTGTTTATTTCTGGCTTTTCTGGTAGACCAATGATTCTCAGATTGTCTCTCCTTCCTCTGTTTTCCAGGTCTGTTACCTTGTCAGTGAGATATTTTATGTTGTCTTCTAATTCTTTAGTCTTTTGACTTTGCTTTATTAATTCTTGCTCTTTTGCAAGATCATTGACTTCCAGTTGCCTGATTCTGACCTTTAAAGACTGGTTTTCCTTTTCAGTTTGGTCTGACCTATTTTTTGATGCTTCGACCTGTTTCTGCATTTGCATATTTTGGTCTCTCAGACTGATGAGTTCCTTTTGCATTGTTTCCCATTTTTCCTGCCAGAAGGCTTCCATCTTTTTGATAATTTCCAATTTATATTCTTCAAGAGTTTTTGGAGAATTTCCATTTCCTTTGGAAGGTTTTGGAGCATTTGTGTATTTTTCCTCTTCTATCTCCTCTGTATTTTTTTATTTTTGCTCTATAAAACGTGTCCAAAGTCACCCCCTTCTTCTTGCTTTTCTTGGTGTTTGGAGGCTTTTGCACTTCTGTACTGTTTGCCATCTCTATCTGAGTGAGGAGGACTGGCTCTTAGTGTATCTGTCTGATGGTCTGAGGCTTTAGCTCCAGGCAAATTGTCTGTTTTTCGCAGCTGTGCTGTCTTCCTGGGAAAGCCCAGGGTCTGACCTCCTTTGCCTTCCAGTGTTTTGGGCGTTACTGCTCTCAGTTCCCTCCAGTTGCTTCTCCGCTGCCTTACTTCCACACTCTGAGCCTGGTACAGCACTGTCTGCAAGGTACCTCAGTGCCTTTGCCCGCCTTGAGGTTCCTCTCCTTTCAGAGGGCCCTGCACTCTAAGGGGGGAGGGGTCCTGGCCTCCTTGAGCTCTGAGGGCTCCTGATGGGATTATGTTCAGCTGGGTTGGTCTGGATGTGCCCAGAAGCAAAAACCTCTGCTGCTTCCCTGCTGTCTGTGTTGGATGCCCTCAGACTAGCCCAGGTTACTTTCAAGGTACACCCTTCAGAGCAACCCCTTTGCAAGACCTGAGGCTTCTGTCCTTTCAGAGGGCCCTTCACTCTAAGGGGGGGAGGGGTCCTGGCCTCCCTGAGCTCTGAGGACTCCTGATGGAATTATGTTCAGCGGGGTTGGTCTGGTTGTGCCCCGAAGCGAAAACCTCCTGTGAGACTCAGCTGGAAGGACCCAGCCGGGGGGCTACAGACTCTGTCCCATCTCTCTCTGTTTCCCTGCCCTCTGTGTTGGACACCCCCGAGACTGGCCCAGGTTGTTTTCAAGGTGAGCCCTTCAGAACAACTGGCCCTGAGGCCCTTTTGATGGCCCTGAGTTTCCCGCTGCTGCCGTGGGCTCAGCGCTCTGAATTGGGGAGGAAGGGTCCTGGGACCTTCATTCTGCCTTCCCTTTAGACCCGAGTAATCTAGGATTATGGTTTTTGGGGGGTGTACCTTTTAATCCGAGTCCAGAAGGAGGGTTCCCTGGTTCTGTCCTGTTGTTATGTTTGAATTTCGGTGCCCTAGGAGCATTCAGTTTGTGATCGGTAAGGAAGGGTTTTCAGAGGTCTGAACTTTTGCTGCCTCTAAGTTGCCATCTTGACTGGAAGTATCCCCAACCTTATTTTAAATAAGGGAAATCTAAGGCTCAGAGTAATCTTAAATGAATTCACCCAAGACATAAGAATTCCTAGATATGATTCTAACATGCACTAGATTAACTCTCAGCTCAGTTGCTTGATTGTTGAAAATACCACATTCCTAGGAATCCTACCTTTCAAATGAATGGATAATTCCTTATTATCTAACCAAAACTCATAAAAACTACTCCACAGAAATTCAAGACCCATTTTTCTATAAGTACTTATAAATCCTTGTCTTGGTAAAACCTCATCTTCTTCCCTCCATTCCCTGAAACTGAGAGTACTTTAAAAGAGCTTAGAAAAAGAGAAAGGTATTTTAAGGGAAACTTTAATGCAAGTCTAGTTGTCAGAGCTAGACCATGGGCTACCTTTTAGTCATGCCAATGCCAGACCTGGTGTAGCAGGAATGAAATATCAAGATAAATTTGATGTGCAGATATCTTCAAGAGAGAGAAGCCAATTGAAAACAAGAGGGAGGGACACTGTGGCACAAAGTACTACCACGAATTTAGCCTGACAGAGTGAGAGAGGTATAGTTCAGTACAGTGAGCTAGGTGAGTGGAATGTCTACAAGATGAGAAAAAAGCCACAAAACTCCTCACTGTTGTACATGATATATATTGTTGTTCTTAAAGGGATTTAAGGTTATTAGAAGTCACTTTTTTTCATTGACAATTAAGGAGCTATAGTGAAGAGGAGGTAGAGTACAAATATATATTCCAAAGCAAAGACAAGAAGTAATGCTACTATCACTTCTTTAACATCCTGGGCATAGACTAGAATTGGACCTGGGACAGAAATGGTGATTCATTGGTAGAGGGAATTTTCAGGTGAAGAAAACCCCTCTACCAATGTAAATTATATGGCAGGATTGTTTCCAGAAGCGTTGAAGTATTTTAAGCATTAATAAAAGCAAGAAAAATTCTGTTAAAGCAATAGCTAAATGACTGGGAACAAATTCTATCTTAAGAATAAGGTTCATTATCATAGCAGGACAGAATCCTTCTTTGCCTCTCTTCTCTATTCACTTGCAAAGGTATCTTTGTCACTGATAATCCCAGAAAATTGCCTAGAATAGTGAATAGATTAAGTTATTTGTCCTGAGTCATATAATCAGCATATTATCAGTGGATGGATCTGAACTCAGGTCCTCATCATTCAAAGACTAGCTCTTTCTCCATGACACCATACTGCTTTATGAAGTAGCTACAGATCAAACCATTGGCAAAGACAAGGAGCCTTCTGTTGACCATGCTCCTGGAATTTCATCATTGCCTCTCTACCTACCCCAGGTTTAGGGTTGAGCTTGACTAATGAATTAAAACTGTTCTACCATATTGGGAAATGATGTCTTTGGATCAAAAATTACTTAACCAGGAAACTCTTTTCACTTCTTAGCCACTAGGCTCAGATCAAGAGTTGTAGGTAATATAAATATCATATCTCTGCACCCCACTCTATTTCTTTAGTTATATGTCAGAACTGTTTCCTGCAGTATCACAATACTTAAGGATAATACCAATGGCAATATCTTCAAATTCTAGTAGAGTGACACCTCAGAGACTGGGACCAATTTCTTTCCCAGAAATAAAACTCATTACACCAGCAGGATGAAGCATTCTTTCTCCTCTATCTGGGTTCCTAAAACGGCTGTACTGTGCTGCCCCTGCATGTTCTCCAATTTGATATGTTTATTATACTATATTGCTCTGAGCTGACATAGACTCTCTTCACTTCCATTCTATTTGACTGATTTAAGAAAGGTCCATTTGGTCAGTCTCTCTGCCCTGTGACTCAGAATCATGGAATGTGATCTGTCACAGACCAGTCCTATCCCTTGCTGGGATACACTGTTTATTACATAATGTAATAAGGATGGAGGAGTTCATCAGAATTCAAGTCCTCATTCCAAGAGATCTACATAATTTATCATAATATCTGAAATTCTCAATATTAGGGTTAAGATACTATGTATCCACAAGTCCCCTTTTAAAATACAAATGATATATATGGGACAAATAAGAGAAATAAGAATAAAATAATAGAAATAATAAAAGAATAGAATCATGGATAGATTCAACATTATGCTAGGAAACTGATGACATCATCTCTAAGATTTCTTCTAATTTATGATGTCCTGAGATTCTAACTCAGGCGCTAGGAGAAATGCAAAAGAAATAGAAGAATACAATCCTTGCCCTCAAGAGGCTTAAGGACAAATATCCCAGATATACCAAGGACAAATGACAGCAGTCTGTTTGATTTCCTGTTACACATCCACTGTCAAGAGATCTAGAGAAAGGTCCAGAATATGTTGGGCTGACCTCATGGGGAGGGCTCATGAGAGGACATGAACAAGAACTGAATAGGATGAGGAGCCATGAATGGATTGTAATGTATAGTGTTGGAGAGAGTACCCACATGGTTGAGATGACAGATAGATTCACGTTTTAGGCAGCATATAATTAAGGGTTGTTAAACATTGACAATCTAAATCAGATAATATATGAGGATTCTGTAAATTGCAAATCACTGTTCAAACGTGTCATTATTTGATTAAATATTTAATTGTAAGATTACTCTATCACTAGTAGGGATTTTAGTGAATATTACCACAAAGAAGAGGGACCAGCAGGGACAAAAGACAAATGGAAAGAGTTGAAAGAGACATTTATGACCATTTTACTACATTAGAAATGCCTTTTATTGTTGTTGTAAAGAATCTAGAATCATGCTGATCATAGAGAATTGAGATTCCATAGATCACAGAATCATACAATGTCAGAATTAAAAGGAAATTTACAGATAAATTGGTTACACATGCTTATTATATAGTGTGGAGAGGAGAGAAATTATAAGGCATGAAGGGAGACAAGAAGCTGGAGACAACTACAGATCAGTTGTCAATCAAAGGAAGATTCCATTTGGAATGTGACCAGGAAACAGTTGAAGGCAAGAGCCAACTGCTGACTGATTTTCGGGGCTTCTTGGCTGCTGGTAGTGACTTTGAAGGAAGAAGCTGTGTTTATCTCTGGGACTTGGGATAATCAAGCTGGAGGTGGCCTGGCTGATTTGAAGCCATAAGAAGAAGGACAATAGTCCATATCTCTCTCTCTGACTTGCTCTGTTTCATGGTAGTAACTGAATTGCCATTTCTCTCAATATCCTCCAACATAAAATCCACTGTAGATAATCGGGAAACCTCCAACCCTCTTACCTTCATCTCCATCTTTTCTTGTTTTTCCCCAATAAACCTCTACTTGAGGTAAAGAAAAGAGTGTTTTCTCTGAAACATAATAGCTCACCCTGAGGGACTTAGAAGGAGGCTGAAGAAGAAGGGGAAAGGGGAAGAAGAGAGAGGCTGAAGAAAAGGCTGGAAGAGGGAGGAATGGAGATATAGAGGGAGGAAAGTAGGCAAAAGAAGATAACTACTTGATCCATTAGTTATCATTTATCCATCAAATATACCCCCCTCCAATATTATCTATTGCAATTTGGCACCTCAGGCTGGCTAAATTTTACAATCCATAAAGACAACAGCAAGATGTTCAAGCAAATGCTCTGTGGGGTAGTTGTGTTGGAAGCAATTATGGGTTATTGGATCTACAATATCCTATACAGTAAAATGACCACCATGATTGTAGACTCAGTGGAATACCTTGGCAACACCATGATGCAAATACTACAATGGCCCTTCCAAAAAGAAACTGTCCTCTGGCACATTATGACCCAAGTTTATATCATCTCCATGACTGCTATACAGACTCTGACTTATATGAAAAACATCTATAGATTAGTAATCCCCCAAAAGGCAGCACAGATAATGGTGGTGGATACTAACTTAGAAAATGTTATTAAGAACATATTTGAGGAATTTATCAAGGCAAAAGGGCTAGATCAGATTAAGGACAAGAACAATGGTCAGACAAATAGTGCACCCAAAGATAAAGACAGAAAGGCAAAGAAAGCAAAGGCTAATACACAGGGAAATGACAGTGACAAGTACACTAACTCTATGGTGAAACTAAAAAATATTTTTCCACTAAAGGATGTCACCAAGTTATCAAGTACAGCTCGTGTGTTATATTCAAAAGTGCATAGACAGTTTACATCCCAGGAGCTTGATTCCTTGAAGAAATGGGTTCCAAAATTTATTGATTAGCCCTTTAAGACTTAGAAAGAAATCAAACATGCTTTCTGAATTTTTGATCCAGATTTCCAAGATGTGGAATTTCTCTTGTTTGAACTGTTTAGCCCCCATGAGCATCGCCAATTCATTGAAAAGACTAGGTCAGAAAACAACCTGACTAGTTGGCCCACAGAGGAGCAAAGGGAAGACCTTGATTTTGCAAATCCTACAAGCATGACCTACTTAAGGAAATATAGGGAAGACTTGCTCCAAGCTATTAAGCTCTGTTGTTCAAAGCCTAATGCATGGGCAAGGTTTGACAAACTAATGCAAAATAAAGGGGTACATCCAGCTTCATTTATTGATTGTCTCTCTGAAATGGCTGAATCACTTATGGGTTTAGAGGCAAATACTGATGAGTCTACAAATCACATGAGGAGACAGTTTTTGAAAGGGTGCACACCTCACTTAAATAGCTTTTTAAAACATTACTTCCCAAAGTATGATACTGTGAGTCTGATTGAATTACGTGAAACCTCGAGTTACGTTCATGAAAATTATTCAGAGCAAAGCAAACAAATGCAAGATTTAAAGGAAAAATTACAGGTAAAAGAAAAATTTAAGACAAGGAAGTTGAGGAAGTCCAAAAGCTGAACACTGTTAGGACTTACTCAAAACCTACTTATAAACCAAAAACAGGGCAGAGAGAAACTAGACAATGCTTTTTCTTCCATAAGAAAGGAACCTGATCACAGACTGTTTTCTGAAGAAGAAATATGAAGTAAATAACAACAAAGTCACATTAGCAAGAAACAGAAAGCAAAATTCCACTTGCTGTTCTCATTGTAAGCTAAAATCCACACAACAGGCAACTGATTTACAGCAAATGCAACAGGCTATTAAATCAGGAGCTAAACCAAACTATTCAGAAATGGTTAGGAAAGAATTATGAAGCTAGGCCTAAAATGTTTGTAGTTTGGTACATGGAGACAGAAGAAATGGTGTAAAATAGACTGATGTTAAACTTAGGAGAAGAAAGATAAGAAATGGTGAAAATTTTGTACAAGAAAGTGAATCTGTGACTGATAGCAAATGCAATAAATCAATAGACAGGCAGAGACAAATAAAACAGCTAGATGCAGAAATTAAAGACATCATGTCTCAAATAGCAGCAGAGATAAGAGACTTAGAGAAAATCTGTATAGTAACCACACAGGAAAAAAGTGCAAATCAAATCAAGACATTCTTAGAAAACTTTTTTCAGTGCAGAGTGGGCACAGGGATTGAATTGTGTAAAAGGAAAAGACAAAGTCACAAAAACTCAAGCAGGAGTTAGCGAAAGATACAGAGAAACAAAATTTCAATTCCCTACAGGTTACTGTTACTAAAGATGAAAATACTTTGCAATCATTCATAGAATTGCATGACATCCCACCAAAGTCAATTAATTATTCAAATAGCCATATGGCACAAAATTCTTTAGAAAAAACATGTACTTTGAATCCTGAAGCTAAAACTTTCCATCCTGCAATGACTGATTTAGATAATACAAAATTTACTGAAAAAGAAGCTGACATTACATTTGAAAATAATAATCCTATTGTGATATTGAAATCACTTTAAAAGACTGATATATATTAATTTAAGTTCGCCAAGGAATTCACTTATGTAATTCCTAAATGAAACACTCAATTCAGCTGCCAAATTTTTTATGGTGTTTTAATTACAACAGGAGGAAGAAAGTATTAGAGGGAAAGAAGGAGAGAGAGAGAAGGAAAAGGGAGAGAAGGAAAGAAGTTTAACTCAGACCCACTCTGGCTTAGGCTGAGCCAAAGAGGGCTTTAAGGCCTTGGATAGCCAAGGCAGGGAAAGAGTTCAGTCCTCATCACTCACATAACCAATCTGAAGGAAAGCAATCCATGGGGCTCCTCCAACTCCAAGCACCAGCCTCGAACTGACTCTAGCCCTCCTCACAGGAAGTCCCGAGAACTCCAGAGGCTGTTCTCTACCTCACTTCCTGCATCTCACATGTGCCAATGGTGGCTCTAGCATGACCTAGGACTGCCCAGAGGTCTGTCCTTTTTTTTGCACATGTCTGTTGAAGGCCATATTCTCAAATAATTAAATCTTGAGTTTGCTACAGCCCTTTCTAATCTTGTTGCACTGAGAAGGGTGGAGAATGTAGTTTCCAAGACCTGATTCTGTTATTCCAAGTATCTCTATTGTTATTGATCAGGAAATAGCTAAATCTGATTTTCTAAAGAATGGTCTGAATAGGGTGGACTAGTTTTGAAATTCACACTAATCAAAGTAATGAAGGTGACATGACAGTGGAATTTGAAAAGAGGAATGGGATGGAAGTCTTAGTAACTGAAAGAACAAGGATATAGTACAATCAGCCTCATATGAAGAGTTCATAGGAAATAATTTAAATCAAAAAGAGTTAACTGATCCAAATATACAGCTGGCAGAGGGAAGCAAAGAAATGAATAGTGACTCAGTAGCAATACACACCTTAGCTACACAATCAGAAACATATGTATGTAGTACTGTGGGAAAGAATGAAGGCACACATCCTAATGATGCAGGGGAACATGCAGATGTACTACACTCATTCCCAGAGCAACACAACATAGAGGGAAAGATTTCTATCTCTACACAGACAAAAGAGAGGGTAAATGAACAAAACCATCTAGCTAATGATAGAGTTGGATCTATAATAACCACATTGCAAATCTGCAAGAAGAAACTAACCCCATACCATCAAGTTTACCAACTCAAAACAAAAATCTAAAGCTTAGCAATGAGAAACAACCAGAAACTGATTTGGGAAATATAAAAGCTGGTGACATAGGCTTAGATCAACACACAAAGCCAGAGTTAACAACATCTGACACAAGTTTACATGGCACTGAACAAAATCCAATGAATAACATAAGGATTACAGGATTCAGTGATTCAGAATCAGATACAGAGTTAGAAGAAATACCAGACGATGTAATAATAATGGACCAAGATGATTTAGAACAGATGCCATGCCAATTTTATAAGCTTTATGATGAGGTAGACAAAGAAGGGGATGTGTAGGGCACAAGTGAGAAAACTGAATACCTGAAACCAGTACAATCAAAATCTTACCAAGATTATGATGATGAGATGTTCTTTGGGCACAGACCAGGTTATATTCCATTAGAAGAACTTTATTCAAGATTAGGTGTAGATAATGAAAATGACGTTATAGAGAAGTTGAATTACATGGCTTGTTCAGATATGGATTTTGAATGGGAAGAAGGATATCAAGGGACATATTAAAGAACTAGAGGAGGAGAGATAGATATACAACTTCACATCTATTCTCTAACTTTAAAAACATGACAGATACTATTCATGCAGTAAGAGTGAAACTAAGATTAGTAGAAGTTCCATAGGGTAACATACTACACAAAACCTTGTGAGAATGAAGACTAGTCTTAGGAAGAAAAGATAATATTCCAGAAAAAGAATAACTAAGAATAACTAAGTAATTCAACAACATCAAGAACACTCCTAAGCTTGTAGCAGAAAACTCCAACTTCATAACTATGACAGACAAAAACACCTAGAATGCTATGGAAGCATAGAGTCACATTGGAGGAATTTGTTATCAAAGACTTTAACAGCAAGTTATAGTTGAGAACTGGAACAGATTATCTATCTCTCTCAATTTTCACCTAAAACAATCTCTACCAGGGGAAGGAAGAGAGGGAGGTATACCATGAAGATATTACCTCATAGTTTCAAATACCTCACAAGAAACAACAATGTGAACATGTCATCAATGAAGATACATGTAAAATTGCATCACACTCATAATGTTGAGTAGCCCTAGGAAAATAATCAACAATAACAGTCCCTATGTAAAACAAAGGAAAGCACACATGAGAGTATGTATCAACAGTACAGACAAGAGAGCATTGCACATGTTAAAATGATAACCTATGAATGGAAACTATGAAAGGAAAGCACTGCAAAAGCCAGTAAAACAGAGTAAAAGAAATATTAATTTAAAAGATTAGCAGCCATCGAAAAATCTCTACATATTTTATACAAAGTCTCTGCCTACAATAGCAACAGCAATGAAAGTAATGAAATTATTTCAAATGAATACATAACTCCAAACCAAACAAATTACATTATATGTAAATTCTATCTCAAAGACATAACTAAAGACAACATACAATAAATCTCCTTGTGAAAAATTCAAACAGCAAAAAGATATGAAAACTTCAAATTAATATTCTTAACAATAAATCTAAAAACCTATACTGCTTATACCCACCCATGAAGATAAACACATGTAATGCTTACTTCCACACATGAAGAATAACTTATAAATTCTGACTAGCACTCATGAAGAATTCATAACTTCTTTCCATGCACAATGAATATTTCAGTCTTACTTACATGCATATATAAACACCTTACATGCATGCATGTTCCTGATTGTTCTAGTATGTTCCTGATTGTTCCAGTTTGCTCCTGAATTGACGAACACAGGACTACAATCAAGAGTGGTATGATGACCAGATGATGAAAGACACAGAGTTTCTACAATCAACATCAAAAGACATGGAAGGACTTTGAAAATTTAGACTTGTGATCATGAGGTTATGTAGGAATGCGACATACATGTTAAACATCATATATATACATGTTAAACATCATATGTATATGGTACATTAAAATATAATGTAGGAAGATTGGGTATATGTTGGGTATATGTTGTATACTTACCCATGGAATAGGTAAGTATACAACATATACAATATATTGCTAAACACAAAAGTCACTGATATATAAATTTCTGTGGAAAATTCAAACAAAAATATTTCTTTGAGTTTGCACAGACTTTGCACAGAAATCTAGAACAATGTATTATGGATGTACATTTGTAAATCTGTATAATTACAACCTATGTACATATGTAAATGCTAATGTACTAACAAACTAACTATATTAGAATAATTTATTAATGTTCTAATGACTAACTATAGGGACAGTTTAGAAAAATTTTCGAAGTCTTAGGGAAGTAGGGAGAGATAAACTACTTAAGAATAGAAGTTGGATTACATTATAATTGTAGGTTAGCAATTTTTAGTAATATAAAATTTTGCTTAGTTGAAATATAGACATTAGGAGATAAGACAGTTACATATTCAAAATGCTGTTGAAATTTTTGGAATTGTTTAAAATTGTTACATGAGTTATTATATCAAAACTATATTTCATGTAAAATCCCTATTACCTACACCATTTCTCCTATACCTAAAACTTAGCATAGAACTAGATAGACAGAATAGCTAAGATAAGTTTAGGATTTTTTATTTGGGGAGGGTAAAAGAATATTTAATATAGTACAGGGTTAAGAATTAGATAGTTAGAAATATAACAAAATATATCCAAAAGGTAAAAGATTTGACACTAAAATCTAGTTCTCCAAGATTCAGGATCCAGGTGATCTTTCTTTAAAATTTATTTTAAAATGTTGATACTTTTTGTCTTCTGTACCACAAACATTTCCCAGTATCTGTCCTCCTGTACCCATAGAATCATCCCTGGTCACAAAGATAAAAAGTAAAGAAAAGCCAAAGAATACAATGATAATTTATAACTGTGTACTTATTATCCTATATATATATATATGTCCTTCGACCATATAAGAGAGTGGAAATGTGCTTCATTTTTTCTACTCTGGAATTCATTTGTCACTTTCTTTAGTCTTGATTGAATTATATTTTAGTGTCTCTTTCGTTTGTATTTTTAAATATGTATACAGATATAAATCTACATATACTTATTAGTTCTGATTCTGCCATCTTTATTCTGTATCAGTTGATGTAACTCCTACCATTTTTCTGAATTCTTCTTTTAAATCTCTCCTTCTTTCCTTCCTTTTTCATCTATTCCCTGACTGCTCCTATCTTAGCATTTTCCCTCACTTTCAGCTCTGTCTCCCCTCATTAGACAACAAAGCTGCCCTTGTTTCCCTTATTTTCAGAGAAAAGGATCTGATAAATTAATCAATCAACAACTATCCATTAAGTAGCTACTGAATTCTAATACTGTGCTTAGTTAGCCTGGTAGGCATGTTGAAATCCTATCCTGGTACTTAGACATCACAGAAAATCAAACAAGACAAAGGCAGTATGCCATAATGGAAAATACTAGATTCAGAATCAGGAAAATCTGGATTTAAATCCTGACTCATATAATACTGACTGAAATATCCTGGGTAAGACCCTAAATCTCTTTGGGCTTAGATTTCTTGATCCATAAAATGAGGTTCTTTTATCTTTAAATTTATGATCTAGTTAATACTTAATATAAGAAATCTTTTTTTTAATGTTTTATATATTTAAAAGAAGTGATGGGAAGCTAGGTAGCAGTCTATAGAGTGCAAGGTCTAGAGTCAGAAGGACATGGGTTCAAATATGGCATCAGACATTTCCCAGCAATGTGATCCTAGCAATTCATTGAACCTCAAATGTCTAACCCTTACCACTCTTCTGTCATACAACTGGGGTGCTACTTAGAACACCAGGCATGATTGTCTTCAGCCATGTCAGGAGGAGGGAGTTCATACTGAACTTGTAAGAGTCTGTTCTCAGAAATTTGAATAGTGTTACCACTCCAAGCTCTCTCTAGATCATCAGGATGGACCCTGGCATCCATCTATCACTCTATGTACAAGGATAATTGACGGGTTCCCTAGAGAAGGGTAGGATCCTGCTTACAGAGATCTAATTTATTTTCTACCTCTGAGGTCACAGGCAAAAGGGGATGTCAGCCACTGAGAAATTTCAAGCTTAGGTAGGAGTTTTAGATTAAAGAAAGGAATCCAGAGAAGGGATAGGGAAGAGTGGAAAAGGTACTAGGCAGGAGAAAGGATGTGTGACTTAACCTATTTATTAATCCCACTCCCACAAACATAACCAAAAAAAAGTTTTTTGTTTGTTTGTTTATTTTTTTCTCCCTCCGACCAAAAAAAGAGATGGTCTAAAAGCATAACAGTCTAGTTGGAAAGATTAAAAGTATACACATGAAGCAATTGGAGAACAAATAAATATTAAGCAATATGGTAATAGAATGCAATAGTAATTAGAGAAGAAGGAGCTTGAGATTGAGATTCACCTTCTTGAAAAAGGTAGAGTATTGCAGTAACAGTATAAGACAAGACTAGAAAGTTAGATGGGTGTACTGTATTTAGGAAGCACTGAAGTTTCCTGAGCAGTGACATGATCAGAGCTTCTACCTCTTCCCAGTAGTAGAAATGGAAGCAAGAAGATGGAGTTTTTTCAGCCAACACATAGAATAGCTACTCTCTTGCCATTATAATATATCAGAAGAGTCCTATAAGACTTGTCTTTACAGAATACTTGGACATGACTCCCCTCCCCTGTACATGTGATCCAGTCAAACTAACCTTCTTTCTATTTCTTATATACTATACTATATCTTTACTTTTGCAAAGAACTAAAATCCATTTCTGAAATCCATTCTCTCCTTACCTTACCATGGAGTTCTTCTCTTAAAGGAGATTCATTATAGATCCTTTTCTGATTTTTCTAATTATTTAGGTTCTCACTCTCAAACTATCTTGTATTTTCCTACATTGTAAGTACTTTTAATAACTTTATATTTAGCCTGTATAGAACTATATGTATATATGACTATATTATATATATACATATGTTTAAATATTTATAGAAAATATATAATTATTTACATAACTAGATCTATAATATATGTATTCTGAATACATCTGTATGTGTGCATATACATGTATCATCTATGTATATGTAATGAGGAACTGTCCTAGAGGGGTGTTAGATGTTACAATCCACCTAGGAACTCCCCAGAGCCAGTTAAGCATCAAACCCTTGACATAGGAAAACAAAGTTTATTTTAATAAATGGAATAAGGGAAACTGATAGGTGGGACCCTAGCACTCTTAAAACTACCTCCACCCAACTTCTAAGTCCCTTCCATAAGGGGAACCTTCTGTTTCTTCTCTGGGCCATTCCTACAGTTCCCTATGCGATCTAAAACCCTTTCCCAAGCTATCTGACTTATCCTAACTATCCTACCAGTAATTAATAAAGAAAGGTAAATAGCCTAGGTTTGGCTGCTGCACCAAGTAACCTAAAATTATAAATGGAAAGTTTTGGATTACCTTAGCCCAAGAGGAATTCTGGCAGCTGGGCCACTGGCAGATGATCTTTGGACTCAGAGGGAAATTGATTTCCTCCAAATAAATTCTCTACTTAGATGTCAAATATTGCTCCATGAAATCTTGACTATCCAGGGAGAATCTTTTAGAGCAAAATCCCTTCTTCAGCTTGATAGAAATTTAGGCAGAGAGACAAAATCTCCTTTCAGCTCAGAGGAAATCCAAGAAGGGAGTAAGTTCAATATTTTAAGTTCAGATTCCCACAATCCCTTTCTTATCCAGAATCCTCTCCTAGGGCTTATCTCCTACATATATACACATATGGGTAGCTGGGTAGCTCTCCAGCCTCTGATCCTCACCAGCTCTCACTTGTGGCTCCCAGTAGCTGCTAGCATGCAGCAGCGGCCACACCCCAGGCAACGCCTTCGACAAGCTGGCTAAACCTTGCGAGGGTAGCCATCGGGTCGTCGTGGACCCCTGGTGAACTAGGGCTTTGCTTACCCAGCATGTGAAGACTGCTTCGGCCGAACAGATGGAAGAAACCAATAAGAAGGTTCAACGGCTGAGATGGCGACGCAGCAAAGCGCTGTGGAGTGCTTAGGGCGTGATGGAGCACAAAAGACAACAGGGCCATCCAATGCAACTAAGGAAGTCTCCAGGTGTAACGACCTTTCGTGCCACTGGACCCAGGCTTCCAATGCTGAAAGAGTGGGACTGTCTCTGTGCATCAAATTTTCCACTTAAATCTTCACACACAAGTGTCTTTGTGCACAAAAACACACAAAGACAATCGTCATCTGTGGTTACTGAGAGACTACTACTATATACATATATAATAAATACACATGTAAACCTATATCAAATAAATATTATTTTATTTATATATTTATTATATATTATATAAACAAATAGAACTATAGAGAAAAATACAATGCATATATAATCTATATATAATATGCTATAGTTAGTGCTATATATAGTATATACACTACATATAGTATACATATATGACATTCCATATGTAAAAATTTAAAATTAGGTTTAACTAAATATGAGTTAAAACATAAGATTGTGGTCGCCGTTTATAAAATATTAACCCTTAAGTCAGAAAAACTGCTAGCAGCTTTATTTACAACAAGGTAGAGATATTAAAGTAGGAAATATAGGAAGGAGGTAGAGAATTGTCTGGCCTACCAGCCTAAGTGCTGATCCAAAGAAGTTCAGCTCAGCACCCCGCAAGGGCTCCTTCAAGTCCCTATCTCCACATGCAAATCCTGGTGGCATCTTCTGCCCAAGTTGCTCGCCCAGAAAACCTCTCCAGCACAGACTGCTTCAGTCAAGGACAAGTTCAGGAAAAAGTGACTGCCTTCAAGAGTCTCCCTTCTGCTTGCCTCACCAATGCAAAATGAGTGAATCAGTACTTGGGCTTGGCCTTTTATCCCCCTTTTCCCACATCATTTTCTGTCTCTCTTCCTCTTCACAGGAACCAATTGCAATCCTTCAATTTCCTTAGCACTGCCGGAGTGGGGGAGATGCAGTGGCCTTTGGTGGTGTGAGCTTTCTCTAGTAAGTGACTTGTGAACTCTCTTACTTAATGGCTAGCTAAGTGCTAAGTAGGAACACTTTAAGTTCTTGATTTGATTAACTTAAAATAGATAAAGGGAAAGTTAATTCTTTCTTCACACATATGTACTATAGAAAGTACTATATATAAAGTACTATATAAATATCTCTTTATGAAATATGTATGTATAGGTTTATATATATATCTGAAATGTATTTGAAAAAATATGAAATCTCCCTCAATAGAATGTAAATACCTTTTGCATTGGGAAAGTATTTCATTTTTTGTACTTATATCCTTACCCCTACACAATCCTTAACTTAGAAAAAATATCTAATACATACTTATCAATTTATTAATCAATAGTAGGGGTTTATGTTGGTTGAATTTTTAAAAAGAGGAACAGACAGTGTGATACAAAGGAAGGCTTGGTTTTGGATAATAATTGGATAATTTAAATAATTTAATAATAATTTAATGATTTAGTACTTAACATGAGGTCTAACCATGTTGGGATATTTGATAGCATTACCTCATTTGTGGATACCTAGGCTATAACTGATGTCCTCTTGCCCATCATTCACCTCTGACCAATACTTCACCCATATAAAAATTTGGAATTCTAGCACTAATTACTTAATGTTCTAGACAGCTCTCTTAGATCATAGACTATAAATTGTAGGTGTTGATCTATATTGGTAGCTTCTTTACCCAGGTGAACCCTATACCAACAAAATTGCAGAACAAATCCTTTTCCTTATTCTAGCTGGTCTGATACTAATTGACAATTTAACCATCCAGTGCCATTGATAGAAAGAAAGAAACCAGTATAGGTCTGAGTATTTAGTAAGTATCCAATTTTGTTTTGTTGTTGCCAGTAACACTTTGCCCAGGACCCTCTTTTTGTGTTTAATAAGTTAAAGATATGTAATTAAAGTCTTCATGGCTCCTAATATTGATTGGTTGATCTGTTAATTAACCAAAATTAGACTAGTTAACACTAGTATTAATTAATTCATCATTAGCTACTCTGATTAAAAAATTTGAAATAATGGATAGAGAACTGGATCCAGGATTAGGAAGACCTAGTTTTAATCTCTGACTCTGCCATGTACTCTGTATGATGCTAGGTAAATTATTTAACATCTTAGTTCTCTGGACAACTCACTCAGACAGTGAAGAACTAAGCCTTTCTAACAAAAAGAAATTTCCAAGATAAACACAAGGAATTTGTGATAAAAAATGGTATCCAAAGCTGAAGAAGGAATTGTTTGAGACTGAATATATATCAAAGCATGTAATCTTCAATTTTATTTCTTTAATGAGTTTTTTTATTGTATATGTGATGTTTTCTATCACATTAAGCAAGAGCAATATGGAAATATATATTGCATGTGAACACTAATATAACCTTTACCAGACTATTCCTAAAATGTCAAAAAACTATTGTAAAAATTGTTTCTGTGTAACTGAAAAAAAATAATTAAAAAAGATTTAGCAATGTATAGTCTGATCCTCAACTAGTTAGAATAAAGATCAACATAGTAGAACAAAAGTTGATAACGAACAGAAGGTATTATAACTCTAACTTGACTTCTTTAAAGGTCTGAATGAAAAAATGAGAAATGGGTAAGTGTAAAAGCAATAGTTCTGCTGATCATTTTTTTTTCTGAAGTTTAATATATATGAAAGAGTAACTACAGTGAGGATCCTAAAAGAGCCTAGAAACTATTTCAGCCAGCAAACACTTAATTTTGTCAAACAGAGAGATGTGGTAGCCAAAAGCATCACCAATTTGGAGCATAAGACTCATGTACAATACAATGCAGAGAAGGATGACCGAAAATCACAAGCAGAATCACTCCACAAAATAGCTCCCATTCAATCACAATGACTTTGACTTAGACTATTAAAAGTGGAGGGGAGCATGAAATAAAATCCAACTAAAGTAATTCATGCCAAGAGGATTTGAAGAGGATATTGAAGGAAGAATAACTAAGAAAATAGAATCGATTTGCTAAGTTTTCTGCAGAGCTTTATTCCCATCAAATACAACAATGGAACAGGACTTTTGATGGGCTACTACATAAGTGCAAGTACGAATGCACAGTAGATACTTCAAAAATAGTAATTTTAGGGGGTAGCTTGGTAGCTCAGTGGATTGAGAGCCAGGTCTAGAGATGAGAGGTCCTGGGTTTAAATCTGACCTCAGATGCTTCCTAGCTGTGTGACCCTGGACAAGTCACTTAACCTCATTGCCTAGCCCTTAAAACTCTTCTGCCTCAGAATCAATATAGTGTATTGATTCTAAGGTGGAAGGTAAGGGTTTTTTAAAAAGTCATTTTATTTGGATCATATGATTTCAATTCAATCATTCAATTAAAAACTGGTTGAGTACCTACTATATTCAATGTACTATATACTATATATACTTGAGATAAAAAGAAAAAAAAATTGGACTAATTTCTGCCCTCAAGGAGCTTACATTCTAACAGACAAAACAACATATAAAATATATAAATGTATAAAAATTTTATACATAAAATAAAAATAAAATAAATTTGGTGGAAGACATTAGCTTTTGGGTATTTGAGAGGAACAGGAAAGGCTTCATGTAGAGAGTAGCATTTGAGCTAAACTTCAAAGGAAGGCAGATTTTCTATAAGGTGAGAAGTGCCTTTCAAGCACACTAAACTACCTGTTCAAAGTCATTGAGATATGGGAGCTGGAATGTTGTATATGAGAAAAAGGAAAGAAAGTTAGTTTGGATGGACATAGAATTCATTAAGGAGATATAAGAATAACAAATTAATGTAGGCAATGCATGAAATAAATTAAGCACTTACTATGTGCCAAGCACCATGTTAGGTGCTGGAAACACAGATACAAAAGCAAATATGGCTCCTGAGATCAGAGTTGTAATTTTAATGATAAACATGGGAGAATAATGAATGGTCAGGAATGGAGCAGAAATCAAGGATTGGGTCACAGGATAATAGAATGATACAGCCTTCCAAGGAAAAGGACCAAGGCAGAATTGATTTGATGATTATAGTTCCAGAAGCAGAAGGTAGTGGGATTGGGAGAGGTTTGGTTGCAGAGGTAAGACAGTTAATGAATCCATGGAGGAAAGGGCAAGAGAATAAGAAATGAAATAAAGCATGCCTGGGATTTTCCTGACAAAGGGAGCCAGAGAAGTAGTTACAAATCAGGACAGTTGGGCCCTAGGGTGGACGTTCTGGAGATGGAAGTGTTGAAACCTACCGGGTATGGTCTGTGGTGTGGGTTGTAAAGCAGTTAGTGAGGCTCTGGAGGAAATAGCCTGAGAGCAATAAACCTGAAAAGGTATTCACATACTGTCTAAGAGTGGGTTATTTTTAATCATTTCACATCCTCTTCATTAAGACAACCAAAGCAGGAAAACAGGACAAGAAATAAAAATGCCTGTCTAAGTGATAGTGAATGCAAAAAAAACAGTGTGGCTTGATCCGAGAGGACCCTGAGTTTCCCAGAAATAAGAAATTCTAATTATTCACATAACTTTGATTTATGGGTATTGACTTTACTTTTTAATAACTAAAATGGTTACTTTGTTTTACTTTTCTTTCTAAATTGTTCGTTGTACTTCTTGTTCTTCTTGTATTTGAGATGGCCAATAAAATATTTCTATGTATTTTTCACTGGAGTTCAACTAAAGTATTTAACCTACTGTAACCAGAGAAATATAAATTAATTTTCATTAATATATTACTCACATAAAAACAGAGACAGCAAGGGAGTAAAATATATGCTACACTACAAACCATAGCTATCAAAGTAGATGGCAATATATAATAACAGTCAAAACAATAGATGAAAATCAATCAAAGGGTGATAGGTAACACTTAGCTGTCTCCTGTAGCCTTTCCCCTCCCCATCTTCTAGTGACAACAAACTTTAGGCTTCAGAAGTATAACCCAAGGCTTTGCCCCTTCCCAGGAGATAAGGCACAAAGGGAGAGATAGAAGGAAGATTGCAGAATCATGTAATGTTAGGAATAATACAATTTAGAATATTTATCTGGGACAGATAGGTGGCTCCTTGGATAGAGAGCCAAGTCAGGCGATAGAAGGTCTTGGCCTCAGATACTTTTTTGCTAGGTGACCATTGGCAAATGACTTAACCCCAATTGCTCAGCCCTCACCACTCTTTTGCCGTGGAGCCCATGTTATTGATTCTAAGCCAGAAGATGTGTTTAAAAAATTCATTTTATATGGAGACTGAATTCCAAAAGGTTTGAGTGATTTGTTCAAAATTAGATTGCAAGTATCATGTGGTCATGAAAAAAGTGCAAGGTGTGGATCAGATCAAATACCAATTTTTTTCCTATTTTTTTTAACCTTGGGTGAATCATTAAGGCCTTAGTTTCTCTACCTGTAAAATAAAGGGATTAGGTAATATCTAAGGACTTCAAGCACATAGATTTTAAAACCAAAAGGGCCATTTGGGTCTAGTTAGTCCAATATTCTTATTTTTTTAGTTGAAGAACTTGTGGTAAAAAAGGATTAAGTGAATAGAGTCATAGAGATGGTATCAGATGTAGAATTGGAACCCAGAACCCTTGTGTGTAGACCCAGTGTTCTTTTCATCATATCACATTTTCTCTCTGAATTCACAGCTATGTCAGAGAAAGGAATCGAATTTAAGTCTTTAGACTCCAAGTCTAGAATTCTTTAGCTTAGCCTGTTCTAAATAACCACAACCAATGTCCTAGGAAGAATTTTCACTGAACTACTTCCATGGAAGTTCTTCAATCAAGCTCCAGATGGCTAAACAGAGCCTGTATCATAATTCACATTCTGATACTTCAGGCCATAAGGGAGTACAACATGTGGTTCAAACAAAGAGCAAAGCAGTATGTTAAATAACATAAACAACAGATTCCTCCCACTAGCCAATACTGAACATGTGGCTCTTCCATGAGGAGCCATCTACTATATGAACACTTCTGAGATATTTTGGACCTTGAAGACTCTCAGAACAGAAGAAGAATCAACACCCTGCTGACATACTACATATAATTTAGCAGCATTGAACAGTGGAAAGATTGCTAAAATGAGGAGAAATATAGTCAAGTCAGGGAAAAGTACAGTTGAGTTCCTAAAATACACCTCCTCCATAAAGATCTTGCAAGTGTAGCTGAATGATACCTGACAGGAAGAAAGGAAGAAGGAAAGAAGGAAGGAAGGAAGGAAGGAAGGAAGGGAGAGAGAAATAAAGGAGAAAAAATTTTTGAATTTTTTCATTACAAAAAGAAAAAAACAAACAGCAAATCACAAATTCAACTCAAGTCAACATAAGAAGATAGAGATGGTGGACACTGGGGATGGTATTACATGTGAACCACAGGAAGCATTCCAGTCCACAGAAACTGAATGAGGACCAGTGCTTTTCAACATGGCAAGGTGATGTCAAAGATGCATATAGAAAGACTTTGAATTTGTGCAAGCTGTGGGAATAGGTACAAATTGGTGGGTCTGTTGTTTATCGCCCCAATTCCAATTTAAAATGTAGGACTGATTGAGGAGGCGACTCAATTGTGCTTTTCCAAGGCAAGGAGCATATATAGGCTCTAAGCTACGTTTATTGAGCAAGGAACAAGTTCAGAAGCAAGCAGCAGCTGTGGTTCAGAACCCAGGAGCCTAGTGAGGTTTTAATTCCAGCTTCCAGCTCAGACTGAAGCCTGCAGTAGAATAAACAGGGCAGGAATCCCAAAACAAAGGGGATCCTGCAGTCCTATTACTCTGAACCTGAAGAGCTTTCCAGATGGCTGATAGTGTTTGAGTCTAGCCATTGTACACTGGAGCTTCCAAGTAGAATCAAGCCAGGAGTGTTGAGCAATTTCAGGTCAGGAACTTGCGGTGCTCAGACAAGGAGGGGAGTAATAAGATTTTGCCTTGGATCAGACCACTTTGGAAGTACTGAAAACTTTCAGATCCCCAGCATGTGCTCTCCTTGATCTCCTGAAATAACACAAGACTCAACACTCTCCAAAAGCAGCAGATAGACCAAAGGGGACAAAAGTTCAACTTGGGCATTGTCTCCAGAGGTGGATAGACATAAAGTCTGCCCAAATATAAAGTCCAGAGTCAGGAAGTATGCTAGAAGATGAGGGGGCCCAGGAAAGGTTAGAAAGAAGGAGTAGTTTTCAAATAACTTAACCTTTCTCAGCCTCTGATCCTTTAAAATAAGGAGGTTCATCTACAAAATCTCTGTGGGTATTCCAGGTCTAAATCTTGTAAATCTTTTTGAATTATCCATTCATTGATTGTGCCCCACAGTGAAGTAGTAGGCAGCATAAACTTAAAGGAGTTGGATAAGAAACCAGTGTCTTTAGACAGCCTTCTATTGGCTCCTATTTATCAGTAAATTTAGGTTTGGGGACTTTTACCCTGGTTTCTGCATGGTAAGGAAATAAATAGAATGAAAGAAAGAATGAATGAACTGAGGTGTCAGTCTAACTAATTTCAGTAGATAATCTTTCTATGTAATTTAATCTTGGAGTCACTGAACAACCTTCAAATATTTTATTGGACCCAGAGGTCTACTTAGTCACTGAATTTTCTTTCTCTCCCTTTCTTTTTTTCTTGGTCTCTGTCTCTTTATTTCTGTCTGTCTTCATCTTTTTTTTCTATCTTTGTCTCTCTATATGTATATGTCATTCTCCTTCTTTCCCTCTCTTTTTCTTCTCTCTTAGACTTTGTCTCTCTATCTCTCATGTTTCTCTTTGATATCTCTATCTCTATTAGTTTCTTTCTATCCCCCTCTTTGATTCTCTCCCTTTCTTCTCTCTCTCTCTGTCTTTATCTTTTTATCTTTCTGTCTCTCTGACATTGTCTCTCTCTGTACTTGCTTTGTATATATTGTTAAGAAATTAAAGGATGGTATTAACATTAATGTGATCGAGAAGAGTATGCAGTCAACCTAGGAATTCATAGAGTCAGAGGTTAGAAGGGTGTACACTCCAGACATGGGACAGGGCCCTATGCAAATGCACTGAGATAAAAAGTAGAATGTTGACTACTGAGGCCACTTTGGCCAAAATGCAGTTTGTAAAGAGAAATAATTTACAGTATCAGGAAAAGTAGTACAGAACTTACCTTTGATGAGTTTGAAATTCTATATATATGTATTTGATAAAAGGGAGTCATTGGAGTTTTTTGAACTGGAGAATAAAATCATCAGAACCATATTTTAGGAACACCTCTTTGACCTCAGTTTCAGTGAGTAGGGAGAGACTAGAAGGAGGGAGACTGATGAAGTCTTGATCATAAGAGTCCAGGTGAAATGAGGGCTTCACATGTAGTGCTAGTATACGAGGAGAAAGAAGGGGTTTGACATAAGAGATGTTGTTTTGGAGGTACAACGGAATGAAAAAACAAAGTCTGGAAATTGCATGAATGTATAGGATCAGATTATTATGAAATTATGAACATGGGTGAATAGAAGGATAGTGGTAAAATCCTCAACAGAAATTGAGCAGTTAGGAAGAGGGATGGATTTGGAGGACAAGACAATTTGTTCTGTGTTTCAACACTTGTTGACTTATATTGGCAACAGGACATCTAAATGGAAATATTCAACAGACAGGTTATAATGAGAGAAGATGGGGAAAGGTCAGAGCTATATCTCAAGCTCAGAGAAATTTAAATTAACTGTAGTATGTCAATTGGATTTTGGGGGTTTTGTTTATTTGTTGATAGTGGGCCCTTACTCTGTTGACTGGAGTAGTTAATTTTAAAAAAAAATTAGGAACCGGTAGATCTTGCCTCCTCCTTCCTAGCTAAGTGTGACTGGCACCAGTTTCTAAGTGTTCTTTTTTTAAAGACTTAATCTGACTGCTCTAATCTTATTTCTCATAAATTCCGGTGATTGACCTTGTTCTTCATATTTCTCTCTGGTCCTTTGTTCATGGCATGAAGATGTAGGGCACTTCTGGGAGCTTTTCCCTAGTCTAGAACTGGGATCTCAAACTGCTTTCCCAACCCTCATTTCAACCTATTGTTAGAAAGTTTTATCTTTACAATTGGGGAATTTAGTCTTAATTATTTGCATGTTTTTAATAACTATACTTATAAGGGCAGAATTACTACAAATGTGGACCTTTAAATTGACCTCCATCAGACCAAGAGATCTGATATAATAAGACTCAGAGTTATTCAAATCAGGGAACACTATGGTTTTGTGTCATACAATGGAACCACTTGACTAACCAAACTATATATAATCAAGCTCTTGAATTGTGTGACACAGAAAATAAATACAATAGGATTTCAAGGAAAAGCAAAATTGAGTCAATGCTACATCTATTATGTGTGTATTATAGAAAATGCACTGTGCTATGTGCTGGAATTACTTTGGTGTTTTAGTAATGCCAATGATGTGGGTACTTTCTTTAACAATGCCAATTGCAGACCCTCCATATCAGCCCAATTAGTTATTGTCACTGTCACTCCATGACTGGCCCAACATTTTGTTTATTTTTTCCCCCATTCTTCTGATGACATGTTTTACATTGGCTCTCCTACCCAATTTCTTGTTTGTATGTTTTGAAGCCTGTTCAAGTCCATAAAGTGCCTCTCTATTTATCTTTGAATAATCAACTTCACTTATTGAAGATGGTAATTTTTGGAATGTCTACATTGTGCTCCCTGATTCCCATTTGGGAACATTTGGTTCATTATTTCAGGCAGTCCCTAGTTCTCCTTCTTTTCAATCTCCACTCATCTACCATATTATGAACAGCTTCATTAATATCCTAGTCATTCCCCATTTCTTTATTTTTTCTTCCTCCATACTTTCCAATGACTTAAAAGTTCTGGAACAATGATTACATCAACTCTCTTTGTTTCTAGAAAAAAATGTATGGCACTATTCCTCTAAAACTCCCTTATGCTTTATCCCATTAATTTTGGGGACCAAAATACCCTTTTGAGTAATTTGAACACTTCTTCCCCAATGCCATTTTTTCTCCCTAATTAAAAAATTAGCTATTTGGGGTCAGGGATTGCTTTTGCTTTTGTATTTTTATCTACAGATTACACAGTACCAAGCAGATGCTTAATGAAAGCCCCCATGGATTTGATAGAGCTATATACTATTACTAATTTGTACTCTTAACCTTCATTCTGGCCACCTCCTTTGGTGAAACTAGACTTTTGTTTGATGAACCTTCTTCACCTTATCTTGCCTCAATTAGATACCAATACCAGTCTTAGCAATTTCATGCTATATTCTGACATACCCTATTACAACTCTTGGCCCCCAAATGTGTTGTCTTCCTCAATTAGAATGTAATCTACTTGGGGGTAATATTGCCTTATTTGCTTCTATTTGTATATCTTAGCATGGTATCTGACATGTAGCATTTAATAAATGTTTCTTCATTCATTCATTTATTCACTGATTCATTCTTTATTCATTGGTTCTTTGAGTCACAGTTTTACAAGCATATTAATGTTTAAAATGTTGACCTTTTTTCAGGGAGAAGATTGATATCATTTAAAGAGTTGGATGCTTTCCTAAAGGCACTCTAGTTTGATCACTTTATAAAATCAAGGTCAGGTCCAGATAGGATTTATAATAGGAATGCAGTACTGGTTTAAAATTAGGAAAACTATCATAATTGACCACATTGATACAAAAATAGCAAAAAATATGATTATCTAAATAGATGCAGAAAAATATTTTGGAAAAAATACAACAACCATGCCTATAAAAACACTAGAAAGCATAAAAATAAATGGAATTTTCCTTAAAATAATAAGCAAAATTTCTATAAAACAAACTGCAAATATTATTTGTAATGTAGATAAGCTAAATGTCTTTCCAGCAAGATTGGGGGTTAAACAAGGATTATTAGAAAATTGCTCTAATGAAGGGCTCATTTCTAAAATGTACAGAGAACTGAGTCAAATTTATAGGAATCAACATTATTTTCAAATTGATAAATGGTCAAAGAATATGGACAGGCAATTTTCAGATAGAGGAGATGTGGGAAAACTAGAACATTAATGCATTCTTAAATTTGTAAATTGATTTTAATACTCTAGAGACTAATTTGGAACTATGCCCCAAAGGCATATATGTGTGTGTGTGTGTGTGTGTGTGTGCATTGTAATATAAGGATTGAAGGGGATAAGGATGATGAAGAGAAAGAGGGAATGGGATTTAAGGAGTGAAGAGATGTTCTTCTCCATTCTTTCTAGGGGGAGATAGCCAAGTCCTGTTTCCTTGAAAGAGGGAGTATATCTCCTCAGAGAATGTATTCTGGGAGATGGAGGACAAGAGACTAGTGGAGAAAGCCTTAGTAAGATGACAAGATACCCCCTTTGAGGTCCAATCTATTCTTGAGAGGCATGATGAACTCTTATGCCTCTGTTTTCCTCAAGGACATCAACTGTCTGTCCTCTTCAGTATCTTTGGGCTACTCCATTGCCAAGGAGAGAGTTCTATTCCTTGGTTCTGACAGTCTTAGATCACTGGGATCCAGAAGTCAACCCCCCTTTTTGGGGAGAGGTGTGACCTTCCCCAAATCTTCAATCCCCTTTACTATTGTTAGAAACTGGCCCAGACCTAAATCTAGAGTAACAAGTGATTTATTTGGGTTCAAAAAGGGAAGGAATGGTAAGGATATTGTATAAATGGAGATTTTGAGTGTTTGGACTTCATCCCCAAGAAGTCCCTTAGTATTTCCCAAAATTCCATTTTCCTGCATCCCCATGTTTTGCGTGATTGTATTTAAGTGGCTGTAACTCCTCCCTCTTCCTCTCTTGGACCTGCGACCGGGCTGAAGTCAGGCAGTTCTTTTGTTTTAGTTATTATTAATAAAACTTTATAAAATATAATATTTAGTTATGGATTGTTAATTTTTTAAAACCCATTTTTGGCTTACCAAGAAGTGATTACAAATTCTCAAAAAAAATTTTTTTAAGCAGATAGCCTTACAGCAAAGATAGTAAGTTTTCTGGGTTGCTGCCTACCAGGAGGGTCCTTGGCAGGGTTGCCTGAGCTCCTGCCCTGCCTTACTGCTTGCCACTGCCTGTTGTTTCTCCTGTCCATCTGCTTGGCCAGCATTCCTCACTGCTCTCCACCCAGCTTGGAGCCTCCTCTAGCCCAGATCAGACCCACCAAAAGAGCCTGCTAATCCCAGCCATTTTTTCCACAGAGGGTGACGTATAAAAGCTTTCCACCCCAATCCCTTTCCACACTCCATGCGTGTGTTTCTAACCTACCATAGCCATTTTTCAGCATAGAGAAAAGAACCCCACACCTTCTAATTTTCAAGCATATTTTTTTAAAGCTGATCCTTGACTCCTAGTTTAGAAGGCTTTTACTAAAGGTTTTTCACAGGGAAGGCAGTTAATTCCAAATCAGTAGATTTAAAGTCAGTTTTGGGGAATAAGCCTGTTTTTTTTTTTCCTTTTTTCTCTTGACCCAAAACCCCAAGAAGAGGTATTTTTTCTCTCATATGCAAATAGGCTATTGTTTTCTCTCAAAGATTTCCTTCTTTCTGTTTACTCTTTAAACCAGTTCTCAACCTGTGGGTCATGACCCCAGTGGGGGTTCAATGACCAAAACACAGGGGTTGCCTAAAGCCATCAGAAAAATACATATTTTCTGATGGCTTTAGCCACAAATCAAGCTACTTTATAGCAAGATCTCAGAAAGAATGGGGACCCTGCTGCCCACACATTGTACTAATATTAGTTACCTATCAGCAGCCCTCCCCCTATGAGGGGCAATGGATTTACCCTGTTGCCTGGAGACCGGACTCAAACAGAGACCCAGAGAGAGCACCTGGGTGTTGGCTCCAGAGGGGTTAAGAACGAGTCCTGGAGCAGATAACTCCTGGAGCAGATAAAGGAGTAACCCCAGCAAAGTGAAGCTGCAGGGAAGACTCAGCTGGAGCTGGAGGGAGATGACAGGAAGAAGAAGGCAGTGTCTGCGGACCCCCTACCCAGGCAGGACTTACCTCCTGCCCCAGCATTCAGGCTGCCTCCTGCTGGATTAATATCTCTCAACATATAATTAAATATTGTTTTTGTGATTAATCACTATGTTTAAATTATGTTTGATTTGTAGCAATGAGAATACCTAATGCATATCAGGTATTTACATTCTGAATCATAACTGTAGCAAAATTACAGTTTTGAAGTAGCCACCAAAATAATTTTTTGGGGGTCACCGCAACATGAGGAACTGCACTGAGGGGACACGACATTAGAAAGGTTGAGAACCACTGCTTTAAACAAACCCCATTTAGCCTCTTTCAGGAAAAATGCTTTTAATTAATATTAATATTAATGCTTTTATTATTAGCATGCTTGAAACTCTGAAACAACAGTTTGAGTTGATAGAGCTAAAAAGTGCAGTTTGGATCTGCTTAATTTTTTCCTGGGAATTTTTATTTTCATTGGAGATTTCCCACTTTATTTCCTTCTCCTCAAGAATATGCCACAAGTTAGGCTGCTGAAACTACAAACCAACATGAAATATTTGACAAAGTTCTAAAAGTCTTAAATGCTCTCAACATGCAGAGTGGAGACTCTGCCCTGTACTTCTATGAGGAAATTCAGACCTCTGAAAAATGAAATCTAAATGGATAATAAATAAGAGGGAAGGGGAAGGAAACTTTAAAAGAGATCTGGAAGCTTATTGCTAACTATTTTGAGTTTATTCTCCTCCTATGATATAGAAGAAGTCTATTGGGATAGGTGAAAAGGATTTTTGACTGCACTGCCTGCACCTTCTCGTTGTATTTATTGTATTTACTGATTGCTTTAAGGTTTAAATTTTTTTTAAGTTTATCTGTTTTAATCTAATCAATATCTTTCTATTATACTGAATCATTTTAAACTATGTTTTGCCTATATTGATCTTTAATTTGTACCTTTATCTTTGCTGAAGAACAAAATATTTCTGTATTAGCCTATGAACATCTTGCCTAAAACCCTTGTCACTAGATTCATTGAAGATCACATGTTGCCTTTGTTAATTGTCACATAGATGATGATGGATGGATTTCAGCAAAACTGGTTAAATTGTGTGCAACCTTTGGAAAATTTAATGAGCTAAGAATTTAAATGGTAATAGTAACTAGTAGTTACTGAATGGATGATTTACATATATATTAAAACGAATGTTGCATTAAAGGTAGAGAAACAAAGAAATGTTTCTACCAAAGTGTTTTTATGAGTCAAGAAGCCAAAGAAAAAGAACTCCTGCAAAACTCTTCATTTTAATTTACTTCCACCAGAACAATCTCAATTTCTTGATCATGTTCTAGACCCAAATAAGTTTTACTCTGTTTAAAATTATATTTACTAAGGTTGAAAGAATTGCTACATCTTTAAAAATTGTGAAAAATATCCATCAGTTCATAGATGTTTTTTTATGTCATATAGCAACTTATTTGAAATATGATAGTGAGTTTGTTTGCTATTCTAATTAACTGGGCTATTATGAATTTTGGGGTACTTTTTTGGATGTGTATTATCTACTGTGCTAATGTTTTATTCTGAAAATAATTTGTACTCACACATGGCTAACACAGTGTGTTACTGATTTTTAAGATATATATTTTTGATTTTTTTATTATTGTTTTTCCTTGCATGCGCAATATAGTATCTGAGTTTTATTTTTTCTCTCCTTTTTGTATCTGAAACACATGTCAACAGTATTAAGAAGATTTTTCTTAATTTATTTTTTATTTTGCAGTAATATAAGTTTTAATACATTTGTTCTAATGCACGCCCAAAAAGCTTTAGACTATAAAAATGATGCAGTTGATTGTTTAAAAAAATTTTATGGGACTTTGCTTAATGATTCTGTCTGATTCCAGGACAAGAGAATACAAAAAGAGCCAATGCACAGTGCCAAAGAAGGACAAAGCTAAACTGCATAGTGTCAATTGAGCCCAAGGTCAAAGAGACCAACCAATCCCGATGGGATTGATGAAAATTTTGAACCAAGACAAAAGGACTTGAACTTGTTTGGGGTTTGAGGTTGAGGCTGTTTAACATGTGTTAAAGGCAGGTCTTCCTTGTCCCACATTCTACCAAGTATCTCAATTTGGCTCCTACCTGGATCCTATAATCTAGTCCCTTTTCTGTCTTTTATGGTGTGGCAAACTTTCTGTAGTCCTGGCTACTGATGGGGTAAATGCATAACTGCTTAAATCATTTTAATTGGGCCCTGATTCAAGGACCTGTTATAGATTTGTTTTTCCTTTACTTAGATTTTTTTAGACATAAGACTTTTACATTTTGTATTTTATCCACAAGTTATTTTTCTCTTTTATTTGGATTTTTTCATGATTTTATTTTCTTTTGTAAATTGATTCATGTACCTCATAATGCAGCCATGCATCCCCTGAGTGATCCCTGTGTTTGTTATTATTCACTTGGGGGGGGGCAAGTTATTGTTGTGAACTTTGACTTAAATTTGAGGAAGAAACTTGCTACCTCCCAGAATCCAGAATGCTCCATGAAGATAAGATGCCTTCAGAGACCACATGCTGCACCAGAAGATCCAGAGTGAACTTTGGAATGTGAATTGAACTATGGGGGCTTGAAATGCCTTTGTTTTGAATGTATACTCTTATGCCAAAGGGGACTGCCCCCAAATTGACTTTTTAGTAATCATTGGTTTTGTTCTCTTTTCCTTTTATCCACAAATTATTGCAATTTTTAAGTTGATTATGTTTCCATGATCCTTTTGGGGAAATTGGTATCCCAATAGGATCACAGAGGAATATGTATAAATGGAGATTTTGAGCCTTTGAACTTCATCCCCCAGAAGTCCCTTAGTATTTCCCAAAATTACATATTCCTGCATTGCCATATTTTACATGATTGTATTTAAATGGCTGTAACTCCTCCCTCTTCCTCTCTTGGACCTGCGACTAGGCTGAAGTCAGGCAGTTCTTTTGTTTTAGTTATTATTAATAAAACTGTATAAAATATATTTAGTTATTGATTATTAATTTAAAACCTCACAGTATCAAGGAGGTAAGTGGATGAACAGGGAATCCCTATAACTTGTCCTCTCTGGTAGATTGGTCCTCCAAAGTCTAGGTTATCAGGACTTCTCAGCCTTGAGCATTCTTCTTGCCAACTACCTGTTGGTCCTTACTCCTGAGCTAACTAACTTGAATATAGGAGTCCAGGGATAGGTAAGGGAGAGAAAAATAGAGAGGGAGATCCTTGGAAGTGATCTGTGGATGGCTCTCTTCAAAGTCCCAGTCTACAAAATCCACTGATGACTTTAGATTGCTTTTATTGAGAGTTAAGTGAGAGGTATCTAGGGGTTCAGAAGGAGACAATTGATTTCCAGAGAGACAGACTTCTTCCCAGCCTAGGAGCTCTACCTCCTTCCTCAGGCTCCCAGCTGGAAGTAAGTGGCTGGTTGGACCTCTCAGCTTCTGATTCCCTCTTGGAATTTTTAGTTTTTTCTTCTTGCTCCTCCCCCACTCTCTCTTCAACTATTCTCTGTCAGAGATTATTCACTGCTCAAAATGTCCTATCTGTCCTCCTACCTTACAGTGTATGTGTGTGTGTGTGTGTGTGTGTGTGTGTGTGTGTGTGTGTGTGTATGTTTTATCTCTTTAGTTTATAGACCTGTATTGGTATAGCTGGATCAAAGGGTATGCTCAGTTAAGTGCCTCCTTTGGGGTAGAGTTCCAAATTTCTTTCCAGAATTTCTGGACCAATTCACAGCTCTACTAACATTCCCACTTTCCCACAGCCTGTTCAATATTTGTCATTTCCCTTTTGTTGTCAGCTCTGCCAATCTAATGTGAGATGGAACACTAGAGTTGCTTTAATTTGCATTTTTCTGATTATTAATGATTTGGAAAGTTTTTATATGATTAATAGGTAGCTTCGATTTTTCCCCCTTGAAAGTTGCCTGTTCATATCTTTGACCATTTATCAATTCGAAAGCAGTTCTTCCTTTTTGTAAATTTGAATCAATTACTTTTATATCATGGAAACAAAAGTTTCTTTAGAGAACTTTGCCATACAGAGTTTTGTTTTGCCCCAGTAGTTAATTGTTTCCCTTCTAATCTTATATCAGTTTTCTTTGTTTAATTTTTTTGAAATTTTAGGTAACAAAAAGTAATTTCATTTTTATCTCAAAAAAGTTTGAGATTTAGTATAGCTAGGCCCCCTTCCTTTGTGTGCTGTCTTGTTTTTTTAGTAATCTTTTGATATTCCTGATGCTCTCTTCCTCCATGTAAATTTTGTTATAATTATATATATATATATATATATATATATATATATATATAATGCTTTGGGTGTTTCATTTGAATGGCAGTGAAAAAATAGTTAATTTAAGAAGTGGTTTTATTTTTATTTTTTTTGGCTTGACCCATTACTGATCAAATATTTCATCAATTATTAAGGGTTTCATGGTTGTTTATTTTTTTTATAAATAACATTTTGTAGTCATATAATTGCTATCTTGGTGGATAGAGTCTCAAGTATTTTATCTCTTCTGTATAAATGGAATTTCTCTGTCTTTGTGTATATTTTTATATCATATAGAAATTCTGATGTTTTTTTAATTCTCATGCCAAATTTGTTGCTCTGTTCTTGTTTATCTTTTGTTGATGAAAATAGTTAGATACAGATTTTACTTTAGAGAGTGCTTTGACTAAATTCCAAAATATTGATATTTTTCTTATTTTATGTAATTTTAAATTTTAAATTAATTTAATTTTAATTAAATTAAATTTTAATTTTAATTTTGAATTTTAATTTTATGTAATTTTCTTATTTTTATGTAATTTGGGTTTGAAGAGGGTCGGCTGTTGTGAATTTTTCCTCAAATGAAGGTTTGGGAAAGTATTCACCAATCAAATGAGAGACTAAGGTTGGAAATATTGTCAATATGAGAATAAGGCTATGGAGAAAGAAATGGAAAGATAATCTGGGGAGTTATGGGCTATTCTAGATTTAAAGAGAGCATGGCTGGCATGAATGCTTCTTGAAATGAAGATTGGTGGTTGTAAAGGAAACCATTAAGATTTCTAAATTTCTGAATTTGTTTATAAGGTTTTATGTCCTAAAAATAGTAATTAAAAAATGTTATACATATTTGATAACTATATACTCCTTACTATTGTTATTAAAAAATCAACAGAGATCTATCATATCTATTTTTTTAATAAAATTCTAATTGAGTCCCTAAATTCTTTCTTGTAAATTTTGGTTAGCTTTATATAGTTCTAAAAGGGATATATTGAGGTTCCCCACTATGATCATTTTATTGTCAGTTTCTTCATGCAACTCATTTAGATCTTCCTTTAAATATTTAGATACTATGCCATTTGGTGCATGTATATTAATTATCAAAATTAACTCATTGTCTGTATATTTATCTTCTTTATCTCTTTAACCAAGTCCATTTTTATTGCTTCTAGAATCATATTTACTTTTTTGAATTCATCCAAAATATATTAAATTTTGTTCCAGTTCCTCCTTTTAAATATGTGAATATTTATGTTTCAAATATTTCTTGTAAAGAATGTTTTATTAGTTTGTGCTTTATAAACCTTTATGCTTTTCTCTTCTGTTTTATAGGTGAATGCATATTATTTACATTCATAATTATGGTAATTAATTATGTGTATTGTGTGTGTGTGTGTGTGTGTGTGTGTCCCCATTCTCTTGTCTTTATTCCTCTATTTGTTTCCTGGTCTCTAATTTATAATGAAGAACAAAAAAAAAAGAGGAGAGTACTCAGCCCTATGCTTTATTCAATCAATTTCTGCTCTGCTATCCTTATCCTCTTCTCTTCAGTCAGACTCCATGTTTCTTATATTTTCTTTTTTTAACTCCCCATTAATGATTCTATCCATGAGCTTAGAGTTGTTTTGCTTATGACTGAATCTATCCTCCCTATTAATCACACCTTTTACTATTCTAATTTTTCTTATTTCCCTATGAGCAATACCCTTCTTTGACCACTTCAGATGAAAATGAATTTCAAGTGACACCTGTTTTTCCCATCCCTCCTTTGTTGGCATAGACTTCTACTCACAGATAGATTAAATGCTCTATATTTTCACATCACTACTTGGTTTGTAGCTCATCTTAGATTTTTGTTGGAATAATTGTGGGTTGAAGGGACATGCACTGTATTGTTTCCTTCTTCTCTTCCATCTTTGTTATTCTCTTCCAATCCCTCATCCTCACTGAAGTACTTTGAACAAGAACACGATACAATCATCCCTGCTCTTTAAAAAAAATACACTTTCCAATAGCATGAAGGATAGATTGAAGGATGAAAAGACTAGAGGCAGAAATTCAGTTAGGAAACAACTACAATAGCTCTTTAAGAGGTAATCAGGATCTGACCCAGTGTTGTTTCAGACAGAGGGAATGGATAAAACTGATATAAGAAGTATTATAGAAACAAGCAATAGGTCTTGGCAGTTGATGGAATACTGAAGACTTGAGAAGAGGAAACAATCAAAGATGACTCAGGTTATGAACCTTAATGACAGAATAAGAGTCAAGAGGGAAAGAAAGTTTAAAGAAAAGCATAAACTCAAAATTTGGAATAGGTTGCATTTGATATGCTAATAGGAAATCAAGCTAGAAATTATAAACAAAGTTAGTAACTAGTTTGCAATTCAGTTCAAGTTAGGGCTGGATACAGAGATATGGGAATCACATGCCTAAGGATGATAATTAAAACCATGAAAATGGCTAACTTTAATGGAGAATATGTAGTGAGAAATTAAAAATAAAGTTGCAGAGTCTTAAATGTTCTCAAATTTAAGGGTTGAAGGAGAAATATCATTTAGAAAAAAATATAGTAAATAGACTGAAGAACAATAAAAAACTAAAAGAAAGCTGTGATATTGATATTTTAGAAATATTTGTTGAGAAGTTGGATTTTTAAAGGAATTATTGGTTTTGATTGGAAAAAAGAAGTAGGAAGAAATATTTTGGATGTGAAAAAATAGCATGAATAAAAGACAGAGTAGAGATGATAAGCTTGGTGTAAGAGGGGTGAAGGAATGAGGTTGACCCATTTGTAATAAAAAGTTTATTCTGAGACACTGTTCAATGTAAGGTTGGATAAGTAGGATAAGAGGTCACTTGGTAGATGACCTTGAGCATCAAACTAAGCACTTGGTCCTATAAGTTGTTTAGGTAAGAAACAAATTCTCTACTTGCTTTATATTTCCCACAATTCAACTCACAGGAACAAAAATTTTATTGTATTTACTAGGCGCTAGGTACAGTGCTTGACATTGGGATGTAAAGACAAAAATGAAAATGGTCTCTACCTTGAACAAGCTTTACAATCTATCTAAATACCTGGAGAAGTAAATATGCATTATAGGCAAAAACAAATGCAATCTAATTGTCTGGAGGATTTAAATAACTGAGTAATCAAGAAAATCTTTACATGAGAATTGACACTTGAAAAAAAAGTCAAAGCCACCTAGGGATTCTAAGAAGTGGAAGTAAAGGAAAACATTCTAAATATGGTGGCAGACTGTGCAAAAATATAGAGGTGAGATAGAATTGTGTCTAGTAACAGGCATATAATGTGTACCCCACAAATGCCTCTTCAACTACAATGAAATATAAAGGGGTTGGGTTTTTTTTTTGGTTGTTGTTTTTCACTAACAATTGTATCATACCAGCTATACATATTTATAATAGATTTTGTTTTTATTGCTTTCCTTCCCCTCCAGGGAGAATCAGGGAGAGAATTTGGGACTAAAAAAAATAGAAAGAAAAAAGAAAAATATCTTTATATTAAAAAAATGCATGAATGATAAAATTTTAAAGAGCAAAAATCAGATTGTTTCATTCCATCTAGGTGACTCTTCTTTTGTCTGTTAACATGACTAATCTACCACTGTACATAAGTAGTTTTACAAGGCAACATATGTAGTGTATAGCATTTGAAACTGTATCAGGAGGAAGTGGATTCAAGTTTCCCCTCTGATACATGCAGGATATATGACCCTGGCCAAGTAATCTCACCCCTCAGTGCCTTAGGTAACTAACTGTCTAATACTTTAAGTTGAAGTCAAGGCACCCATCTACATTAATAGAGGAAGCTCTTCATTGGGAGCTCCCTACACCAATGAAATTATTGTTCCAATCAAAAATCCTATTCCTATCAGGCTTAGGAATCAAGAAACATTTAAATACACATTAAGTATAAAAGGAAAGTACAAAATTCTCAAATAATAAGAGAATTACATTCATATAGGAGAAATACTTCTCAAAGTGCTTCCATCTCCACTAACTCATTTCATAAGTCAATGAGCTTTACATACTGTTTTAAAGTTCTTAAGACAGTTTACATATCTTACTCTGGGGCTGGCAGATGGAAAGAAAGCTTCCAGGAAAAAAGAATCCAGCTCACTGCACTAATCATTCCCATATCAAATCTTGATTGAGCTTGACCCCTAACATAAGGAAACAGGACTTTTCTCTTTCTCTCTTCCTCATCACCTGCAGGAGAAACATTTTTAAAGAAAACTTAAATATGATTAATACACAGGATATCCTCAAAAAGTATTAACAGAATCCCTTCAAGAAAAGGTTCTCTTTGTACAAAATAAAATATGTCAGGTATTGGACTATTTTATTTCTATTCTATTATTTCCTCCACCATAAAAAAAATTCACAATACACAAAACACTCATAAGTACTCATTAATGAATATTTTATTTATTAAATCAATAGTTCTTTGGCTTTCAATTTTATTAATTTTTCCTTTGATTTTTAGGATCTCTAATTTAGTCTTCATCTGAAGATTTTTAATTTGTTCACTTTCTAGTTTTTTAATTTGCATGCCCAATTCATTGACCTCTCTAATTTGCTAATATATGAACTCAAGGATATGAATTTCTCCCTGAGTACTGCTTTCGCTGTATCCCATACATTTTGAAAGGATGTCTCATCATTGTCATTTTCTTCAATGAAGTTATTAATTGTTTCTATGACTTGTTCTTTCACTAACCAATTTTTGAGAATCACATTGTTTAATTTCCTATTAATTTTTGATTTGCCTCTCCATGTACCCTTACTAATTATTATTTTCATTTCCTTGTGATCTGAGAAAGTTGCATTTATTATTTCTTCTCTTTTGAAATTGTTTGCAATGTGTTTATGCCCTAATAAATGGTCAATCTTTGTGAATGTATCATGTGCTGCTGAAAAGATGTATTTCTTTCTTTCACTATTTATTTTTTTCCACATATCTACTAACTCTAATTTTTCTAAGATTTCATTCACTTCTCTTACCTCTTTCTTATTTATTTTTTTGTTTGATTTATCTAGTTCAGATAGAGGAAGGTTCAGGTCTCCCACTAGTATAGTTTTTCTATCTTATCCTTAAGCTCCACTAGTTTCTCCTTTAGAAATTTGGATGCTATACCATTTGGTTCATACATGTTGAGTACTGATATTTCCTCATTGTCTATACTGCCTTTTATCAGGATGTAATTACCTTCCTTATCTCTTTTAACTAGATCTATTTTAACTTTGGCTTCATCAGATATCAGGATTGCAATTCCTACCTTCTTTTGATCAGTTGATGCCCAATAGATTTGGCTCCATCCTCTTACTTTTACCTATGCATATCTATGTTCCTCATGTGTGTTTCTTGTAGACAGCATATGATAGGATTTGGGATTCAAATCCACTCTGCTATTCACTTGCATTTTATGGGTGAGTTCATTCCATTCACATTCAGAGTTATGATTACCAGCTGTGTATATCCCAGCATTTTGATTTTTACTCCTAGTCCTGCATTTTCTTCTTTCACTATTTCTTTCTACACCAGTGTTTTGTTTTTAGTCAGTCCCCCTAATTCCCACTCTTATTTTACTTCCCTTTCTACCCCCCCTTCCTTCTTATTCCCCCATTATTTTCTTTACAGTCTTTTTAAACTACCCCCCACCTTCTCCCTCCCTCATACTGCTTCCCTCCCTACCAGTTCATTTGTTACCCTTCTGCTTCCTATAGGGAACAAATCAATTCTCTGCCCCAATGAATTGGATTATTCTTCCCTCTTTGAGTCAATTTCATTGCATGTAAGAGTTGAGTATTTCCTATCTTCAACGTCTTTACCCTTCCAGAGTATTAATGTTCTTCACCCCTTGCCATGTGCTTCTTTGTGACATATACATTTACCCCCATTTGTTTCTTTTCCCATTTCTTTTTGTATTAACCTCTTTTTTTAGCTCCAGTTGTGTATATATACATGTATATAAGTATTTATGCATACATATATCTATATACATATTTATATCTTGGCATTTTATCCTATACAGTTTGTCACGGTTCCTTCTAAGTGTAATTCTTCTAGCTGCCCAGGTGATAATAACAATTTTTAAGAGTTACCAATGACTTCTTTTCTTAGAGGGATACATATCATTTTAACTTATTAGGTCTCTTAATTTTTTTTTCTTTTGTTTTTTCTTTTTTCCCTCTTTTTAAATTACCTTTGGATGATTCTCTTGATTTCTGTGCTTGGGCATCAAATTTTCTGTTCAGGTCTGGTCTTTTCTTGACAAATGATTGGAATTCTTCTATTTTGTTAAATGACCATACTTTCCCCTGTAAGAATATAGTCAGTTTTGCTGGGTAGTTGATTCTTGGTTGTAGACTTAGTTCCCTTCCTTTCCAGAATATCATATTCAATGCCTTTTGGTCCTTCAGTGTGGATGCAGCCAAATCCTGTGTTATCCTCACTGTGGTTCCATTGTATATGAATGACTTCTTCTTAGCAGCTTGTAATATCTTTTCTTTGGTCTGATAGTTCTTGAATTTGGTTATAACATTCCTGGGTGTTGTCAGTTGGGGATTAAGTACAGGAGGTGATCAGTGGATTCTTTCAAAATCCACTTTACCCTCTTTTTCTAGGATATTGGGACAGTTTTCTTGGATAATTTTCTGTAGTATGATGTCCAGGCTTTTTCTTTTGGTCATGGTCTTCTAGTAGACCAATGATTCTTAAGTTGTCTCCTCTGGAATGATTTTCTAAATCTTCTGTTATATGAATGACATGCTTCATATTTTCCTCAATTTTTTCATTCTTTTGATTTTGTTTTATAGTGTCCTGCTTCCTTGTGAGGTCACTTGTTTCTAATTGTTGTATTCTGATTATTAAATATGGGATTTCATCCCTGGTTTTTTGGTCATCCTTCTCCTTCTGGTCTGATTTTCTTTGGAGGTCATCTTTCATCTTCTTTACCTCCTCTTTCCTCTCCTTTGCCTCATTTTCAAGCTGATTAATTTTGACTTTCAAGACACTGTTTTCTGTTTCCAGATGACTTATCTTGCTTTTAAAGTTGTCTTCAGCCTCTCTCTTAATTGTGTTTTGTATTGTATTTTGAGTTCTTTCAGAGCCTGTATCCAATTAGCTGGGTTTTCTGTTTTATTTTTCTTTTCTTTGTGTGGAGTTCCCTCATCTTTCTCTGTTCCATTTGCTCTTTGTTCATTGTCTGTATAGAAGCTGTTGATTGTAAATTCTTTTTCTCTTTTTCTGTTGTTTGCTCATACTTACCCCTTTTTTACTCCCTGCTGTTATCTGAGCTCTTGCTCCTCTCATTTTCTTTCTGCCTTCACCCTTGTAGTTTTGTCAGTAAATCTCTCAGTGCAGTCTGTGGGGGTGGGGTGTTGGAGCTTGAGATTCTCTGCCCTCTGGAAGCTGTGATGGGATTAAGTCTAGGTGGGTTGTTGGATGTTCCCTGGGATCAAAACCTCGGGAAGGGGGGGTGGAAATATGGAGGGTTTCCGTTGCTGCAACCATGCCTCCTACTCTGAACTTTGCATTTCTCCTCTATCTGCTTCCCTACTGCCTGTTTTGGACACTCTGAGCCTGGCACAGCTTTGCCCACAAGGTACTCCCTCCAGACCAGTGACTTTGTCCGCCCAGAGGTTCCACCTGTTGCTGGAGCCTTAGCGGCATAGGTGGGCGAAGGGTCCTGGGACCTTCCTTCTTCCTTCCCCTTAAACCAGAATTCTGGCTTTTGGGGGTGTACCTTTTATGTTGAGTCCATCAGGAGGGCTCCTTGGCTCTGTCTTGTTGTTAGGTTTGATTTTCAGTCCCCTAAAAGCATTTAAATTTGCAATTTCTAAGGAAGGGTTTTCAGAGGTCTGTCTGCTGCCTTTATGCTGCCATCTTGACTCCACCTCCCTCTTAATGAATATTTTAAATGAAATATTTTTATCTCTATTATATTCTACTACTGAGCTCATATTCACCTTTAGTACTATATCATCTTAGCAAATAAAAAATATGTCTCATATTCACCTTTAGTACTATATCATCTTAGCAAATAAAAAAGTTTCAATATTTTGGGCAGCCTTGCATGGCTTTGACTTTCTTTGTCCTTTCAATTTTAATATCATCCTGTAGGCAGTTGTTTTCTTTTTCTGAGAAAGGTCTAATTTCAGGGGGTTTCTAACTCAGTAACTCTAGACTTCTTAAACTCACAAGGTGACTGTTGGGTTTGGAAACATACATTTTTCAGGATCATTGGTGGGGATGGTGACCTGTGCTCAGAGAAACACAAAACAGGAGAATCAGTCAGGGACTTAAAGTCCTGTTTTAGGCTCACTTAGGCAACACATGATAATTGTCATTGCCATAGACTCACTGTGGGCTACCATGGATACTAATGGGATAGAAAGAGAGAAAAATAATTTGACAGAAGTCCAAGGGTAAGAGCTGGCCAGGATGTAGCTCACCAAGAAGGAGAGACAGAGATTTTCCCCAATTTTTACACCCATCTCAAGGAGTGCTTTCTTCTGACTCAGTCACCAATCATCTCCAAGAGAGCCTTTAATCATAGGGGCACATTACATCCTTTATCAAGAGATCTGAGCACATGTGTATTATCTCACGTGAGACTTTATCTCATTTGAGTGGAAGTGGTATAAAAAAGTATGTCTACGTCTGACTTCTGAAATTTCTAGTTTTTTTTTACTATGGACAATTCATAAAAAATCTGTGAAATAAATATAATATCATCTGCCTTCTATAGGCCATCTAAAGCATGGAATGAGATAAAAATGTGATGTACTTTGTAATTTTGAAGTACTATATGTATATCAGCTATTGTGCCTACAATTTATCCTCTCACCTACTTTATAAAGCAAGTAGACGAAATATTAGTATCACCATTTGACAGATGAGAAAACTGAGACCCAAAAGAATTATGTGACTTGCTCAAGGCTGCTTTGCAAAGTAGTGGCAGACTTAAGCCTATAACTCAGACTTCTTGAATCTGGGTCCATAGTTATTACTGCTAAGGCACATTGTCTCCAGTGTCCTTTCAGGGACTAAAAGAAGGCAATATGACAAACTGCACCTTCCATTTGGCTCAAATGTCAGCTTGCAGTCCTGGATATAAATAGATCCAAAGTCTCTTCTTGGGTAAATTATGCATTTTCTATTACATAGATATCAGAGTTTCCTAAGAACAACAGAAGGCTTCATTGTCAGCAAACAGAGTGGTCAAAATAAGGTCTAATCCCAGATTTTGTTAGGTAAAGCTAAACTCTCCTAATCCTGGCTCCTTTCCAGATGATCATGAAAGCTATTTGCTGTGGCTAAAGTGGACCATATGCTGTAGCAATGAGACTGCCTTCCACCATAGGAGATCTTTTTTCTTTGTGTCTTTATCGAATAGGGTAAACTAGGTCATGTATTATTTCTCATTGCCTAGAGTTTTGTTCTTCACAAACTCCACCTTTCCCTCCCCCCAATCAGAAATTAAACTGTGGGAAATAAATTGATACACTGAATTGTGAAAGTGTAGCTTTTCTTCCTATACAATTGTACACAAACAATTCCTAAATATGGAGGAAGATGCCACTCTAAAGGGCACTCTCCATTTTATACTCCCCCAACCCAGAGCAAGAACACAATTAGACGTATCACCTGGGATTCAGAGATGTTGGATACCTTTCTTACATTGGTGTAATTATTTTTGTTTCTCATTTAATTGGGTATATTACTTCCTGTTCCTCAATCTCAAATATATCAACTGTAATTTGAAGATTTTAGGTTTCATAATCTTTTCTTATATATATGTTTTATTTTTCCAGATTATGTGTCAATACAATTTCTTAAGATTAATTTTCTGATATTTTGTAATCCATGTTTTCTTCCTCCTTCCCATCCATACCCTTTCCCCATGAAGGCAAGTAATATGATACAGGTTATACATATATTATAATATAATATGTTTTTCTATGTTTGTTGTGTTGTGAAGATACAGTGTTTACACAAGACAAAAATTCATGGAGGAAATAAAATAAAGAATGGTAGGTTTAAATTTGCATTCAGACTTCATTTGTTCCTTCTCTAGTGGTAAATACCTTTTTTTCATGTAATTTCCTTATTGATGATAGTTAAACTATTCCCAGTTGATTATCATACATTATTCACATAACTGTGTACAGTGTTCTCCTGGTTCTGCTCACTTCACTTTGTATCACTTCATATAAATCTTCCCAGTTTGTGTGTGTGTGTGTGTGTGTGTGTGTGTGTGTGTGTGTGTGTGTGTGTGTATGGTCATCTTGTTCATCATTTCTTACATCATAATAATATTCCATTAAAAGGATATACCAAAACTTGTTCAGACATTCCCCAATTGATGATATCTCTTCAGTTTATATTCTTGCCACTACAAAAAAAGCTGCTAAAATATTTTTGTACAGGTAGATTATTTCCCCCTATTTTTAATCTCTTTGGGATACAGTACAGACCTATAGATATTTCTGGGTCAAAGGGAATGCAGTTTTATGGCCCTTTGGGCATGGTTCCAGAGGTTTGGCGATCTTTAAAGTTCTTCCTAGCCTTAACTTTTTATTATTCTTTCAATGAATTTATGGTTTTATTCAAACCTCATTCTTGCTTCTAAGCTCCCAGAGCACCAATTGTCATCTTATTCACCTTGCATTTATATGTGCTTACTTGTGATACCACTATTTTTAAAAAATCATGTAACTCTTATGCAGCACATGATCTCTATTCACTCTTCCAACACCCAGTCACTTTTGCAAGTTGAGTCCCCAGAGGACTACCAACTACCCCTATCCTAATTATTCCAATGGTAATGCTAAGAGTATAGGAAGTTTTCTAGTGCTCTTGGTCATGAGCCCCTATCCAGTATTCTCCCCACCCCCCATTTTATTATCAGCCAGACAGATTTAATTAGTTTATGTCAGAGGTATTTACTCTGGTGGTAGAGCTGAACAGTTTCTGTAAATCATTTTCTTTAAAAGTCTGGGACACACTTTCCTTGAAATACATACAGAGTCCAGAGGGATGTGGACTCAAACTTACAGAACACATTAGTCCAAAGGGTAATTCAGGACACCTCTCTATGACCTGGAAAAGTCATAGTCCCTGAAAATATCATTCTTCAGTGTGTCTAGTAGATTCCTAAACAACATGTTCTCCAGAGACATTGCTAACAGCTCTGATGAGAAGTTCATATCTTCAGATCTTTCAAGATTTCCAAAAGGTTTTCTTTTGGTTGAGGGTTAGTGTAGTGGAAACAGACTCTCTCCTTCCCTGCATCTCCAAATGATTCTTTCTCAGGGTCAGGCTAGAGTTACTGGATACTAAACTGGATTATGATAGAAATGTCTGATTCTGAGCTGCTTGGTCTCTTAGCTAAGCTTGGAGGACATAACTGATTTCTTTTCAGCCATTCACAAGACATTTCTTGCATAGAATGAGTCCACAACCAGTTTACACCTTTACTTGATTCTGAGACTCAGTTAAAGAAATGCTCTCACCTGATAAAATATCAAGGCACCGAATTTATTTTTAGTCATATTACTTGGGATTGGAGAAATAGGACATCCCACTTCTATACCCCTTACATTGATATAATTAACTCGGAACTTCAGTTATGAGTTGAAACTGATTAACTTCACTCTTTAAAGGCTCTTCACTAATAATAGCTCATGTCCTTCCCAATACCTGCCTACTAGCAAAAAACTTCTCTTGAGAACAGATATTCTAGGCTCATTTGTTTCCTGAAAAAATACCCTTAGATTCCATTGAAGCCCTCAAATTAAAACACTGTGGCATATAGGACAGAAGGTATTTCACCTGTCAAAAAATATGAAGGACTGATACTTGAGTTCCTAAGAAGCAAAGAAAACATTCCAGAGACTATATATTCCTCTCTATTTACCATATCATGTTAGTTCTCCTTCCTGCCTTCAAAGAGAAAGAACAAGATGCTGCTATGTAGTCACTAAACTTCTGGGTTATTCTTTCTCGTCATCTTCTCATGTTATATATCATAGTACTTCCCCTGACTGACCTACAGAATGTCAAGGTCCTGATTGTTTCCCTAAACTGAGTTTCCCTGATGTGTTGAATCTTCTTTCTCTTTTGTAGGCACAGAAATGATATGACCCAATTACCTGTGTGAAATTAATTTTTTTTTAATTGAGTTCCAAATTCTCTCCTTTTCTCTCTACTTTCCTTCTTGAGAAAATAATCAATTTGTTCTAGATTACACATGTTCAATTTTGCAAAATAGTTCCATATTAGCTATGTTAACAAGGAAAATGCAGGTTAAAAAAAAAACAAGAAAAATAAAATAAAACAATATGCTTTGATTTGCATTCAGATTCCAACAGTTGTTTCACTGGAGGTAGAAAGTTTTGTTTTCATCATAAGTCCTTGGAATTGTCTTGTATAATTGTAGTTCTGAGAATAGTTATCATTCACAGTTGATCATCATATAATATTGCTATTACTATGTACAATGCTCTCCTGGTCCTGTTCACTTCTTTTTGTATTAGTTCATGTAAGTCTTGCCAGGTCTTCCTTTCTTCCTTCCTTCCTTCCTTCCTTCCTTCCTTCCTTCCTTCCTTCCTTCCTTCCTTCCTTCCTTCCTTCCTTCCTTCCTTCCTTCCTTCCTTCCTTCCTTCTTCCTTCTTCCTTTCTTCCTTTCTTTCTTTCTTTCTTTCTTTCTTTCTTTCTTTCTTCTTTCTTTCTTTCTTTCTTTCTTTCTTTCTTTCTTTCTTTCTTTCTTCTTTCCTTCTTTCCTTCTTTCTTCTTCTTCCTTCTTTCTTTCTTTCTTTCTTTCTTTCTTTCTTTCTTTCTTTCTTTCTTTCTTTCTTTCTTTCTTTTCTTTCTTTCTTCTCTTTCTTTCTTTCTTTCTTTCTTTCTTTCTTTCTTTCTTTCTTTCTTTCTTTCTTTCTTTCTTTCTTTCTTTCTTTTTCTTTCCTTCTTTCCTTCTTTCCTTCTTTCTTTCTTTTTTAAAATAAAACACCCTTTCCTTGTCTTGGAATTGACATAAGGTAATGGTTATAAGGCAGAAGAGTGTCAAAGGCAAGTCAACTGGGGTAAAGTGACTTGTCCAAGCACACAGCTAGGAAGTATCCGAGGTCCTTTGGACTCTAGGTCTAGTTCTCTCTCCACTGAGCAACCCAGCTGCCCCTTCCCAGATTTTTTTTTAAGCATCCTGCTCATCCTTTCTTATAGCATAATAGTATTCAATCACAATATTATATCGCAACCTATTCACCCATTCCCTAACTGATGACCATCCCTTCAGTTTCCACTGTTTTGCCACCGGAAAAAGATCTGCTATAATTTTATATAAGTCCTTTCCCTTTCCCTTTAATCTCTTTGGGATTCTGATCCAATAGTGGTATTTCTAGGTTAAAGGATATGCATAGTTTATAGCACTTTGGGCATATTTGCAAATTGTTCTCCAGAACAGTCAGATCAATTCACAACTCCATCAACAAGTGCATTAGTGCCCCAGTTTTCCTACATCCCCTCCAACATTTATTTTCCTTTTCTGTTCAATTAGCCAATCTGAAATGTGTGAGGTGAGCTGTTTTAATTTGCATTTCTTAAATCAAGTGGTTAGGAGCATTTTTTCATATGAGATACTGGCATGACTTGCCTTTTCCTTTTTTAACGCATTTTACAATTGAGGAAACTGAGGCAAATAATGTCTGTTCAAGCTCTAAGTGCTCCACAGGTCTTATTTCATCAGCCTCCATGGTTAGTGGAATAAATTGATCTCATCAACCCATTTCAGCAGGGGTAGTCTTTATATGCTTAGGGTAGACATTCCCTTTTCTCATAGATGGGTTCGAGGTCTGTTAGTTACCCTTTGTGTTCTTTTATATCTTTTCTAAGGTGACATGTTCTACAGAGAGTTGAAATTATTGTTCTCTTTACCCAGGAAGCGACCTTGTTCCCTTGCAGTCAGCCACAAGTGCTAGCATTCCCCTTAGCCCTGGAGCTCTGACTAGGTCTCCTGCTCTCCTCTAGCCATAAGCAGTAGCGATAAGCAGTAGCCCTCCTCTTTGTCTAAGACCTGACACCAGGTGCCTGCTCTCATGTGAGAGCACAAAGGCACTCTTCTCTGCTGAGGACTCCTGTGTCCCTGAAAAGGCAAGTACTCATGCTCCTCTTTGTCCTGGACTGCAGCCTACAATTGCATATGGGCAATACAGCAAGTTCCTGAACTCAGCACCAGAAATGCATCCACTATAATCTCTTTCTGAGCAGTTATCTGATTCTTGTCCTTGTGGGCTGAGAGCTGCCACAGATTCAGCTGTCTCCAGTCTGCTGCTGGTGTAGTGGTGCTCCAAGACAATCACCACCCTGGTGGGGTGGACCTTTCTTGCTGACCTCCCAAGTCCTCTTTGAATGAAAAATTGTTTCACACACCTTTTGTTGGTCCCACACCTCCAGGATTTGATTTGAAGTTTTATTTTAAAGTGGTTTGGAGGGAAAGTTGAGAGAGTTCAGGTCTGTTCTTGCTCCTACTCTGATGGAGTAGGATGGCTCTGCCTCCACCCAATCCACTTTAATGTTTAATCAGCATTGTTAACATTTTCTCCATCACTTTCTTAAGTCTAAACAATCAACAAAACAATAGATCAAGACCTGATTTGTAGCATTTATTGATTTCCCAGGTGTAAATACTAACAGTGAAAAGGTAAAAATTAACTCCATTTCTTCTGCCTTTTGACCATATATTCATCCCTCTCTTTCTTGGCTTTGGGCATAAACAGGAAAAAGGAATTTCTGTATCAGAGTTAAAGGAAATCAGGAAAATCCATGATTCAACAGGAAAAAAGAAAACAACAACCAGGACATTAAATACAGCTAGCCAAAATGGTTACTGTTCCCATGAAAGGAATGATGAGCACACTGAGAATCTGAAGCCATTGCTGACAGAATCAATCAGCTTCATCTGACCAGATAGCTACCAATGGAGTACCTCTAACTTTGCAGAACATTTACATCACAAAGTCTAAGGTCTACAGAGGACCAAGTTATCCATTAGGGATTTAAGAATTGGCCGCTCTCCCTTTTGGCAACCAAAGGGGATCTTTTTGCTGGGTTGCTTGACATTCATGCTTTGCTCAGAGTGCATATTTCATGCTGTTGGTGATGTGTTTCCTGGCTCCAGCCCCAGAGTCAGCAGCACGTGAACTGATGAATGTCTCACTTTTTCCAGCTCAGTGGGGAACATTCCCACCTTTGACTGACTAGGTGGGGACCTCTAGTAAAGAAGGGAGCCAGGTGGTGAGTTGGCACTGACACACCCCTTCCCCTGGTCCACTTATCTTGGCAACACCAGCCCAGAGGCCTGGTTTGCTTTGCCTTTTGAAATAAATGGAAATGCATGATTTCATTCTCCCACTTGGCATTCTAGCCAAGAAAACCAGAGAGGCCAAAGGCACAGTGCAAGGCAGTCTAATGGGGTTGATGCTGAAACCTAGCCCAGCCCTCCCAATCATCTAATTCCCAAACCTCAGATCAATTCAAAAAGTCCCACCCTTCTTCCTGGCACCAGACACTCACACGAGGATAGAAGATCAAATTTTTATCCTTGGTGATATGACATAAAGACATATTCAGAGAATAAGTGGACTTTTGGGGTCAGAACAGTCTCACTAAAAATAACCAGGCACTGCAAATGGTTCTCGAAGACCAATAATTACCCTATTAGAAGGACCGAGGTGAGCAAGGCATTCATGGTCATTTAAATCAGAAAGACAGAATATTGTCATAGGATAAGGCTAAATGAACTATGATAGATTTTTGACTCAGAAAATATAATTCTGCTGTCTTGATCGTGGATAGATTACCAGGATATCTTTAACAAGTGACAATCATTTTAATCTTTTTTTTCCTTAAAATCAAAATCACATTGCATTTGGATTCAGCATTGGGCAGAAAAGATTGTTGTTGTTGTTGTTGTTGTTGTTTTGTCTCTAGATAGCAATTTTGGATATACACCCAACCGTAGTTGAAATCTATACAGTAAGACCTCACTTCATACAAACTCATCATACACAAATTCAGGTATATGTGATTGGCAACAAAAAAACAAGTGCAAAAAATATACAAAATAATTTAAAAAATATGCACAAAAGCCATGCCCATTTTCCCAAGTGCTGTCAATCCTCACTAGAAATGACTTGCCATTTCCTTCTCCAGCTCATTTTACAGATAAGGAAACCAAGGCAAACAGGATTAACTGTTTTACCTAGCTATGTCTCATAGCTACTATGTGCCTGAGGTTGGATTTGGGGAAATCAAAGAGATAAGTCTTCCTGACTCCAGATCTGATACTCTGTCCAAAATACTTAGCCTAGAATTAGGAAATCTGGAACCAAATCCAAGTTCCACTCTTTACCAATTGTGTGACTGCAGACAATCATTTGACCTGTCTTAGAATCTCCATCAGTAAATTGAGGATAATAATAATAAAGACTGATATGAATGTGAATTATTATATCATCAACAAGCATTATGAATCCAATATTAAGCTAGAAAATGTTGCTGCTATTAAGGGAATAGATGATGTACTATCCATGCCCTTGAGTCAGGTTAAGAAAATAAAACTAATGACAATTTAAAAACTTCAGAGTTTGAAAGAGAACTCAAAAGATATCTAGTCCAACACTATCCCAAAAGGATGAATAACATCTATAAAATCTCTGAAAAGAGGCCACCTTGTAAAGTCCTCCATTAATAGGAAATTCATTCCTCCACCTTCCCTCCCATTCAAGTCCATTCCATCTTTGGACAACTTGATTCACTAATAAATTTCCTTCATATTGAATAAAAATTTCCTTTACTGTAAATTTCCATTTATTAGCTCTAGTTCTTCCCTCTGGGGCCAAGCAAAATAGATCTAACCTCTCTTTTTTCTGACAAAGCTTAAAATGTGTAGGGGCCTCCCACAGAGCTACAAATGCATTAGTTATTTTAAAATAATGTTAAATGAATTATATTTCATTGTACTCTATTAAATTGACTTTAAAAGATGAAAATTAAAATCAGAAGAGCTCTCTCTATAGGGTAATAAATAGGTAAAGAAAAACACAACTTTTCTATTTTTCTTTCTGCTACATGATTTCCCTCATTAAGGGTAATGAGTTAAGGGGTATGTTTTTGATATATACATAGAACCAAACATTACATGGATTCATTCATATAGACTCTTTCCTAGGACCCTATGACTGATTTTGATTTACCTTCTATGTTTATCTTCCATTATGGATATAGGGGAATAGTGAGAGAATTGATTCAGTGAATGCACAGTGAAGAATATTTCTAGATGGGGTCTAAGTGTTCAGCTGGCATTCACCCTTCTTTTTTTTTTCTTGTTAAAGAAACGTATGTATATTATTTCCATTAATACACAGTGCCTGGTTACATTAAACACAATAAATGTATATTGATTATTTGAATGTTGAAGAAGCTCTCTGAGATTAAAAAGTATTTGATTTTTGTCTCTATCAAGAATGGTATCTGGCAAATAATATGTACTTAATAAAAATGTTTTTTTTTTATTATCTATTGGTTGATTTCTCTGGATTCCCCCATGTTTCTCAAACTTTCATTGTCAGAAGGCAACAGGGTAAAGAGTGTTCTGGTATAGTCTCATCTTCCATTTATGTATCTCTAGCCATCCTCAATCCCCTAACCCCTCAAAAAAGAAGAGAAGAAAATCTCCAACGAATGAAAGTCCAGATGTTCAGAATAACAATTTTAGATTCATCTGCAAAGGCTTTTTTAAAGAGAAAATGATAGTCAGGGAGAGTTTTGTATCCCACGATTTCTCTATAAATGTCAGTGTGATAAACCCCTAAATGAAGCTCTTCTTTCTCAATTAGTGTTTTGTCAGTTGTCTAAAGTGCTGGTCTGTTACTGGGGATTGAAATGTTTTTGACATGCTATCATTACCAACTGTGGCTATTTGAGAAAGAATGACAGAGTGGGAAATAGCTCAACTCTAAGGGGATTTTTCAGAGGAATCCCTTTGGCTTGCCTTCTGGATATGGGCTGCAAGTTGAGTTGGCAAGGGGAAGGGATGCCCAGTCCAATATTTCTGTAGCCAGAAAGTTTAAGGCTCATTTCTCTTTGGAATTCCAATCTTACAAAAAGTCATATCTTGATACATTTCTATAGAAAACCAATTTCTATTGATGATTAGGTTGATGTGATGACAATATATATTTTGAAACAATATAAAGTGGTACAAATAGTCCCAGGGTAAATTCCTAACCTACTATTATTCTTTTATATAAACTTCAACAGATTATTGCATGTGTGGATTAAATAATTGATATTTATATAATTGAATGAAATTGTTGTGATGTGGGCTCATCTTCTATAGACTTATCAAAGGTATCTTCAAGAAAACTTGAGTGCTAGACCAAACAATGAGAATGGTAGGACTTCTTAATTTCCTCTCATGTTTTTGATCTCTTCCATTGAGTTTGTATTTTTAGAGATTTACATTCTATATAATTTAGAGGTTATATGGGGTTGGCATGGAGACATCTATTAAAAAGAAATTATTTTAAAGCTTTTTTTCTGTGTTAACAGCATATTTAAATATATGGGTAATAGTTTTATCTGTACTTATGACCAGTCTATTATGGTTTGTTTTCTGATTTCTCAAGAATATGTTAGCAATTACGGTAACAAACTTCTGCTGTATAGTTCTAGTCATGCGATTATATTTTTCTGGAGTGATATTTGGCATTTTCATCTGTTTACTTCCAATGTCCATAATGACCACTCTCTCATCTCCTTAAGAATAACTTTCCTAAATGCACACCCTTTGATCCAGTAATACTACGAATAGGTCTGTATTTCAAAGAGATTGAAAAAAGGAGAAAAGAAAACATCGACTTGCACCAAAAATATTTATAGCAGCTTTTTTTTTTTTGTGGTGGCAAAGAATTAGAAGTTGAAAAGATGTATATCAATTAGGGAATGGCTGAACAAACTGTAGTATATAATGGTGATGGAATGCTATTGTTATATAAGAAATGACAAATAAGATGATTTCAGAAAAAAGCTGGAAAGACCTCCATGAACTGATGCAAAGTGAAATAAACAGAACCAGGAGAACATTGTACTCAGGCACAGCAATGTTGTGGCATGATCAACTGTGAAATATTTAGCTACATTCAGCCATACAATGATCTAAGACAATTCTGAGGGACTTAGGACAAAAAAATGCTTTCCATATCCAGAGAAAGAATTTTTGGAGTCAGAATGCAGATCAAAGCATGCAATTTTTCATTTTAGTTTATTTGGATTTTCATCTTGGGATTTTGTTACAAAATGTATTTTGTATTTCCTTACAAAAATGAACAACATGGAAATATATTTTTCATTTATATATATATATATATGTATATATATATATATATATATATATATATATATATATATACATATAGCCCAGATCAAGATTAAATCCTTACCAGCTCCAAGAAGGGGGTGATAAGGGAGGGAGAAAAATACTTTGGATCATATAACTTCATAAAATGTATGGGGGAAATTGCTATTACATGTTATTGGTCAAATAAAATACCTTTACAAAAAACAAAATAGAATAACTTTCCTATAATTTCTAAAAGCTATGTCCTGATCTTCTATCTCTGTAAAAAACTCTTCTGTTTCTATGACTAAATCAAATGACTTAATTTAATGCTTCTTTGTCAACATATGCTTTGTTGAATTCATATGAATATTGTCCACAGAAGGACTTTTTTGAGATTATGATTGTTTTGTAGGTTGCATCCAAAGGTAAACTAATATCAGTTACATTTGACAAAACCAGTGATAGATACATAGATTCACATCCCACTTGATTTTATCTGTATTTTGTGGTGTCAGCCTATTGTCAGCCTTCTCAATTGTTTTGTGAAATGACAGCTGTTTGTTCCAAAAGTAAATTATCCATCTATCAATTCCTTTCATCCCTTTTAAAAAGAAATGCTAATCTTTCAATAGCTACGCTAAGGTGATGGGCCTTGTGTATCATTAATGTCACTTGCATTTTTCTTTGTATATTTTCTAAATATTTTGTCATCCATTATATTGAAAAGGGAGCCATATCCTAGACAAATATCTTATAAGCCTTTAAAAGAGAGTTCGATAAAGGATTGACATTAGGCCAAAATAAGGAGCTAATGAGACAAGTCTATCTATTACCAATCAATAATTATAATGTCACCTACTATGAATCAGGCATTCTTCTAGGCACTAAAGATTAAAAAAATAAGTAGTCTGCACATAAGACAATACATTTATAATTATATGAAGAGATACAAAATAAAAACAAATTGGTTTACACAGTGAGGGCACTAGCAGTTAAAAAAAAACAAATGTTTATGTGCAAATTGATGCTTGTGCTATCTTAAAGGATATAATGGATTCTAAGAGGCAGAAGTGAGAAAAGAAGGCATTTCAAGCACAAAGAGGGGTCAGTATAAAGATACAGAGATAGGAGATATAAGTGCCAGGTGAAGAAAGGAAAGAAGGCTAGTTTGACTAGGTCATAGAGTAGAGGAATGGAATTAATGTATAAAGCACTTAGAAAGGTAGATTGGAGATAAGTTATAAAGAATTTTAAAAGACCTAAATACAAGAGTTTATATTTTATTCTAGAAGTAATAGGGAGTCAGTAGAGTTGGTAGAGTGGAGGAGTTATAGGTTCAGATACTCTTTAAAAAATCACTTTAAAAGCTCTGTGATTATATGGGTATGGATATTATTACTATGAGGCCACTTCTGGAAGAAGACTTGCTCCTGTCTGTGGTCAGAATCTTCCCTCAACAGCTGACATGTGTATGGCATCTTTTCCATGAACAGTTTCAATAATTATGTCTTAATTAGGGATGGGGCATCACAGGTTCCTGGTTTATAGATCTTATAGTATTCCTAAGTTTCAGGAAAGGCTCAGAGAGTATTTTCAATGTTTCTGTGATGGACTCATGAAATACATAATCCTTCAGCATGCTTCATTTCTAAGACCTTGTGCAGCTTATAGCATGAATAATGCACCTTATTTTTTTTCTTAAGGACACACAGAACACAAATAAACATATATATGCCCATAAATGGAAAGCAAATTATCTGACCAAATACCCCAGGTCCCTGCTTTTATGCCCCTATGAAGTCTACCTTGCTCTATGCCTCTTTTCTTTGTATTACAAAAAAGCTATGACATAAAAGCAAATTTATATACACCCATCCAGAAGCCTGAGTTTTATTTTTATATATTTTTAAGATGAAAGTCTTGTGCTCTCAAAAAGAACTATTGGACAAAATAGATCCTTTTCTAATCCCTGAATTCAATTGCCTTGGCTTGGTTGATGATAATAATGATGATCATACTGATTGTTCATTTCCAGGCTGAAAAATATTCTTAGTTGTGTCTCTAACCAAATCAGCCAATCAACAAACAAGTAATATCAAATTTTTATTTTTTTAAAAACTCTTGATGTGTGCAAAATGAAAAAGATGTGGCATCTAAGCTTTTAAGAATTTGAGCCCTATACACTGACCTTGACCAAGGCTGGAAGCATTAGATAGACCAAACAATGACTTTTGCAAACAGCAGTCCTTGGTGGGCATTACTCACCATGTATTTATTGGTGAAAAATGAAACCAATGGCCTCGAGAGATTGGGCAGAGGGAAGTACAGTATAGGAGCATGAAACATAGATTCACACCCAGCTTGGCTTTGGCTGTGTTTTGTGGGCAATATTTTGACTAGCAGAAGCTATTCCTGAACATTTTTCCAATTAACTAGAAACAAACATGTTTCCTTTCAGCCAAAGAATGCTTGTCAACTTTTACCCCTCATTTGTTCTTGAACAAATAGAGCTATTGAATGGTAGCCAAGGCAGGGAAATTAAACTTTTGGCTCCCACTCTGGAGTTCTCTGAAGGAGTTTTGATTTTTCATTCATCAATGGCTTTATTTCTCAGAAAAAGAAGGCCTTTCCTGTAGGCAATAAAAACTTTTTTGATATTTTAAATCTTTCTTTTTTTTTTTAATTGTCTTTGTCTCTCTTCTTCATTACACATGCGTTCTGGGTTGCATTTTTATTATTTATTCATATTTTCAAAAGTTCTACTGATGCTTTTTGTTGTGTTTATAACATAGTAGTTTTCTTTGTGTTTTTTTTAAATATTTTTAGAGGTTTATTGAAGATTAAGGATTAAAGAAAATACAGGATAAGAAAACACGTGTCCAGGCCATAGAGAGGCCTAGACACAACCTCACCTACATTATGAAAAAAAGCCACGCCTGCCCCAAAACAGAAGTCCAAGAGCCTCTCAAAAGCCTTTGAATCAGATTAAATACCTTCTTGATCTTGGCCCAGGTGAGATTACAAGGCATTCTGGGGAAGTGGAGCAAAGGCTTGTGGGGATTGTAGTCCTGTATTTGAGTCTATTTTTTACATACCCCCGTTTTATCATTTGAAAAAAATTAATTTTTTTCCAAAGGATCATGAAAACATAATCAATTTAAAGATTACAATAATTTGAGGATAAGAGAAACAAAAGAATAAAACCAATAATTGCTGAACGCATTGACAAAAAGCCAGTTAGGGGGCAGCCTCCTTTGGCATGAAAGTATAGATACAAATAAATGTTCAATCAAACACACCCAAAGTTCAATTTTGTGCAACTTGTGGTCTGGAGGCTTCTTCATGGTGGCTTTTCCAACAGTTCAGTTCTGGATTCAGAGAGATAGCATCTTCTTTACCTAAAATTCTTCTCAAAAGGAATTTAAACTTTGCAATTTTAATAATAATATTTTTTTACATTCCCCCCTTTAAAAGGGTGATTAAAAAACTGGGATCACTTAGGGATGCATGGCTGAGGTATATGAATCAATTGGCAAGAGATATTAAAAAGACATCAGAAAAATCTCTGGATGAAAATATAGACTATCAAAGTTTTATGTGTAAAAATTCCAAGTAAAAGAAAAATACATCTATAACAGGTCCTTGAATCAGGGCCCAATTAAAATGATCTAAGCAATGATGCATTTACCCAATCAGTAGAAAGTTACCACACTATGGAAGGCAGAAAAGGAGACCAGATTATAGGAGCCAAGGTTTCGGGGATACTCATCTGTGAGTATTTTCAGAGTGAGTGTGGACACAAGGAAAGCCTATGTCGTAACAATATTAAACACAGTAACCTCGAGTCTTCACACTAGGTTCAAGACCTTTGTATTGGCCTAGAAGTGCATCAATCCATCCTGGATTGGCTTTTCTTTGGCTCTGTGAAATGGCTCTTGTGTGTATATCTTGTCCTGGAATCAGACAGAATCATTAAGCGAAGTCCCATAATTTATTTAAATAATTAGTGGCATCATTTTTATAGTCACAAGCTTTTTGGGCATGCTCTGACAAATGTATTTCAAACTTGTAGCACTGAAAAGTCAAAAAGTTAAAGAAAATCTTAATGCTGGTGACATGTGCTTCAAATATAAAAAGGAGAGAAAAAATAATAAAAAAAACTGAAAAAGTATATTGCACATACAAGAAAAATATAATAATAAAAGAGCTTTAAAAAATTCAAAAATATAGCTTATAATCATTGACACTCTGTGTCAGCTAAGAAAACATAAAATGCAAGGCTTTCTCATCAAAAATGAGATCCATTTCCTCTTTGTATCTGGCCATAATCACTGTGAGTAGAAGGCAAATGAATTGAACAAGGTTAACAATTTTTTCATTTTTAAAAATATAGTAGTGCAAATATGTAGTTATCAAAATCCCCAAAATTCTCAATAGCCCAATTAATAACAATAGCAAACAAACATACTTTCATATTTCACATAAGTTGCTGTATGACATTTTTAAAACCTATGAATTGATGGACATTTGTCACAATTTTTACAAACATAGCAATCTTTCAACCTTGGTAATAAACATATATATATATATATTTAAACAAGGTAAAACTCATCTTTGGTTTAGAACATAATCAAGAAATCTAGATATCATTCTGGTGCAAGTAAAGTAGTGAGCTGAAGAGTATAAATAAAGGGGTGCTCCTTTTTTGGAGGCTTTTAGGGATACAAATGCCCAGAGATTAACTGCCCAACTTCCATTCACATATTTAGAAATGCAGGAAGGTTGGGGGTTATAAAATGTATTTCACTTCAGCTAATGGGCCTTAGGGCAGGCAAAAATAACCAGATTGTTAAAAAAAATTCCAAAAATAATATTTTAAAAAACCCTTAAAATCAAATCATTTGAGGTATTTAGCACATTAAATTTTCCAAGGTTGTTAATACAACTATAACCAGTTCTGAAGTCCATCTATCGTCAGCAAAATAGAAAAAAGCTGTTTTTTCATATATGGGCTTATTCACAATAATATTTGTTCAACACAGTTATAGGGGGAAAACAACAGAATTTTAAAAACTAAGTACATTCAAAATAAATTCAATCAACCTTCAGTTCAAGCAGAATAATATTGAATCCAGTAATATATGAACTTAAAATCACAAAGTTAAACCATAACAAAAAATGGAATAGAATACAGAGACTTTTTATAAACCATTGGAGTCTGAAATGCCTTAGAATATAGCCTTTAGTCTCTTCAAAGTTCCTTAGGTATGTTTATCCATTTAAATGTCTATTGTCTGAAGGCAGAGTAGTAAGAGCTAGGAAGTGGGTTTCAAGGGACCCGTCCAGGGCCCCATAGCTGGGAAATATCTGAGGCCAGATTTTAACCCATAACCATGCTCTCAGTTCCCTGAGCTACCCATTTGCAAATTCAAAGTTGAATCTTTGGGCTGAATGTTTCTTCTGGCACACAGGTGAAATCAATGAAATTACCAGAACAGTCAAAAATCCTTTTAAACAGCCAATTGCTTTTTAAGTTTCTGTTTGAAAAAAATCTGTTTCTTCTCCTCTAGTCTCTCTTTCCCCTCTCCCCTGATATGATCCCTCCTCCTGCCCCAGTCTACGTGGAGCCCAGGCCACCCACGTGGAGTCAATACCCCTTTTGCTCAGAGGCTTGGCCTAAGGGAAAATTGCCCGTTCTTCTTTCCCTCTCCTCTCTCCCCTCCACCCACGTGGCCAATACTGTTACCAGCTGGCCGCAATTAGTCCTGAGCGATCTGCTCCAAGGATCTGGGTGATGAGCCAACTGGGGTCGTGTTTGTGGGTCTGGGGCACAAAAATAGGCAGGCAGAGGGCCAGTGAGAGGCCAGGAGCAGGAGCTGGAGCGGCTGCGGGGGTGGGCAAGGTCGGGACCAGGTACCAGGTGAGGATGATCAGGGCAGCAGGCTGCAGGCAGGAAGCGATGGGGCCGAGCCAGGTGGGGTGGGCAGCAAATGCAACAGGTCCGGAGCCTGTAGCAGCTTTGCAAGGATAGAAAACCTTGGCCAGAATGATATGGCTCAAAAAATTTTTTCTAGGTACTAGATATTAAAAGTTGAACTAAAGATCAGAAAAGAAATCAGAAGATTGAGAGTTTTTTTCCCCATTAGGTCGCCAACTGTAAAGATTAAAATTTAGGGGAGATGGGGAGAGACTGAGGCATCTGAGGCAGGTAGAAATTAGTTTCTCTCTGCAAGGAGTATTATATTTTTAGAGGTTTATTGAAGATTAAGGATTAAAGAAAATACAGGATAAGAAAACACGTGTCCAGGCCATAGAGAGGCCTAGACACAACCTCACCTACATTATGAAAAAAAGCTATGCCTGCCCCAAAACGGAAGTCCAAGAGCCAACATAGTACTCTTCTAATATACCAACTTCATTGGACCCTCCCTTGATTCAAAGAAAAACAGTTAAGCAAAAGTCAAGACAGCACTGACGTGTGACAGTGGATAATACATTTTATACCCACAGCTTCATGCCTCTCAGTTGAGATGAGAGAAGTGGGTTCGTTCGTTCACCTGTTCTTTTGGACCAAGATTGGTCATTACAAATAATAATAGATTTTTAGTATTGCTTTCATTTATTTAAATCAGTATATATATTATTCTTCTGGTTCTGCTTTTTTCACCCTTCAGACTTTCATAAAAGTTTTCATTAGCTTCTCTGATTTCTTTATATTCGCTACTTCAGTGGTACAATTGCATTTTATTACAGTCATTTAAATAATTTTATTTAATTTACCTCTTTCATCTAAAGAGTTGACAAAACCCATTTTGTTTTTAGTTTATTTGTTTATCAGATTTTCCTATTCCTCTTAGACTATTTTCAAATGGTAGTAATTCTATTTAATTTACAGTTGTTTTCCCTGACTCATTGTAGTAACTTAGAAAGGACTACCCATAGATACAATAGAATTTCACATTTGTCTGATACTTTATGATTTTCGAAGACTTTTTACATGTCTTATTTCCTGTTATATTCACCAGCACCCTGTGAGATAATAAGGGCAAGAATTATTTCCTCCATTTTTTCCATGAAGAAACTGATGCAAAGAAATTGAGTGATTTTGTTTAAGATCATTCACATAGTTATAGCCAAGTCAAGATGTCAAAAAAACCAGACCTTGATTTGAAGCCTAATGATTATTCCATTTTCCATGCTATTATTTTTCCCAGGGAGTCTCCTTTTTGACTCAGTTTTTACCTAGACAAAGGAAAAACTTACCCTCCAGTCACCATCAGCCTATATACTTTAAGGAGTATGTTTAGTACAAAGGCAACAAAGGCAAGTAACAGTTCCTGTGGTTCTCTAAGAGAATAACTATCACTTGTTAGTTATCTTTTCCTCCTCTCCTCTCATAGTAACCAGCTGGACAGACACCACACACACACACACACACACACACACACACACACACACACACACAGACACACAGACACACACACACACACACTCTCATACCTCTTTTGAAGCTGTGAAGTTGATTGAATATGCCCAATTGTGGAAAGAATTATGGCTTTGAACAAAGGTGGGAAGGAGGATTCCCTCTCCCCTTTCTCTAGTCCCAACTTTTTACTACAATCCCTTCTTGGGAACTTGAGCCCTTGGCTATCCCTTTTTCCAACCTCCAGATCAGAAGTGAGTATATTGATTGATTAATAACTGGTAAATCTAAATGAATTCAATTCAATAAGAATTAAGAAGTGTTTTCGATGTGTAAGTTTCAATATTAGGTGATGACATGAAACAGATAAAAAACAACAACCATCCTTTAATCAATTAATCAATAAATTAATCAACCATCAATTAATCAATAAATACACCATCATTAAACATCTACTCTGTGTCAATCACTGTTACATTGTGATAGGCACTGAGCATCAAAAGACAAACATGGGGCAGTCTTTACTCACATTTTATCATGGTAGCTAATATGTCCAGTATTAGGATATGCAAAATCTATTTAACATAATACATTTGGTGGAGGACACATTAAAAATAGAAGGGGAGGACAGGAAAAGACCATCTGTTCATACAGAAGGCAGAGACTTAATTGAACCTTGACAGAAACTAGGAATCTGGAGATTGTGAGACGTTGATGTGAGGTGGGAAAGTGTTCAGATATGGGGGACATCCTAGGCAAAGACAGAGAAAACTGAGGTGAAATATGTTGTGTAAAGAACACGACACCCAGTTTGATGGCACCAGAGAATGCATGAAGGGGAATAATGTCTAATAAGTCTGGAAAAGTAGGCTGGAGTTAGGTTATCAGTGTTGGGGGGAGGCTCAACAAGAATAGTGTTCCATAGGTGTATGGATTCCATCCTTCAGATAGTCTGTGGAATGATTTCTAGAGATTGGGTCTGAAGGCTGGCTGTTTCAGAAAAGAAGGGAGGATAACAGCAAGGCAGATGGCAAGGTAGCAAGATGCCAGAGGGCTTCCTAGTATATGGCTGATGGGATAGAAGGCATGGGTCTAGTTAAAAATAGTGGGTTAGGTGAGGTCAGTTGGCTTCCTTAAGGAACTTATATTATACTATGGCTACAACATATAAATAATATCACTCTAATCTATATGCAATATGCATCCACTCTTTGTATCTATATAGCACTTTTGATATATCTACAAGTATGTATACACATATGTATGTATGTACATGTATGTGTGTATGTGTTTGGTAATTCAATAACGATCTTATCTCTAGTCACCAAAGAATCACATTGCTCTTGTCCTTGGACATTTATCATTCATTTTGTTTGACTCAGACAGCTATCCCCAAAGAAACTTTCTCCTTTGCCCTTCATGTTGTGATTCTCCATCATTCATCCAATTATTCATCCAACCAATTGATCAACAAGAATACATTCTCTTTTGCTCAGACTGAATTAAGTTTTAAGAGAGGAAATGGTACAATGGAAAGAATATAGAAAGTCACAGGGCCTGAGATCAAATCCTGATTCTTATGCTTGCTAACAGTATGAACTTAATCAAGCCCCATGATCTCACTGTATCTGCCTGTTACATATGTGTATGTGAGTGTGTTGCTGCTGCTAAAAGGCAAAACTGTGAATTATCTGTGTTTCCTCTGTCCCTCTTGTCTTGACCACTCATGGAGTACTTCAGCATCTATGGCTTTCATTGGACTAATTGTTTCATGGATGTGTTCTGCTGTCCTTGAAGGAAGAAACTATTTGTCTTCTGTAACTCCTGTATGCCTTCTTTTACCTGGAGTCCAGAATAATCTATGCAGAATGAACTTGCTGTGCACAAAGAACCATATATACAAAGATGGAAGTAAATTTATAGGTCATCCAGTCCAAATTCTTCCTTTTCCAAATGAGGAAATTGAGGCCCCCGAGAGCTGAGATTCTAGGACAGAAGGTAAGAGTTTTAATAATTAATTAAAAACTTGGGATTTTAGTGGCAGCTTGCCTGGAATCAGAAGGTCCTGGATTCAAATCTGACCTCAGATACTTCCTAACTTTGACCCTGATGGCCTAGCCCTTGCTCTTCTTTCTTAGAATTGATGCTAAGATAAATGGTAAAGATTTAAAAACAAAGCAAAACTAACGAGCTCTCCAGGGTGGGAAATTTACCTCAGTATTCTAGATAAGTGAATTTAGAGTTAGAAATGAATTTAGCGTTAGGGTTAGATAACGAGCTTATCTGTAACTTAGAGTACAGAATGGTGTCTGCAGGACAATGTGAAGTTGTGATCATTTGTGGTCACAATATATGTCAGAGATAGAGCAGCCATTTATTTATATGCTAAGTAATGCTACTGCATGCTAAAGAGAGGTAAAAGAAAGTTTCTTGTTTGCTTATTTTTTTTTTAATTCTATTTACTCAAGTTAGAATATTTTTCCATGGTTACAAGACTCATGTTCTTTCCCTTCTCTTCCTCCACCCCCTCCCATAGCCAAAGAACAGTTCCACTGGGTTTTACATGTGTCATTGATCAAGACCTATTTCCATATTATTGACATTTGCACTAGGATGTTCATTTAGAGTCTACATCTACAATCATATCCCCATTGACCCATGTGATCAAGCAATCGTTTTTCTTCTGTGTTTCCTTCCTCTGAATGTGATCAGTGTTCTTTCTCATAATTCCTCTGAATTGTCCTGGATCATTGCATTGCTGCTATTACAGAAGTCCATTAATTCAATTGTACCACAGTGTATCAGTCTCTGTGTATAATGTTTTCCTGCTTCTGCTCCTCTCACTCGGGATCAATTCCTGGAGGTTGTTCCAGTTCCCATGGAATTCCTCCAGTTCATTATTCCTTTGAGCACAACAGTATTCCATCACCAACATATACCACAATTTGTTCAGCAATTCCCCAATCAGAGGGCATCCCCTCATTTTCCTGCTTATTTTTTTAGAGAAAGAAAAATATGTTCTTTTTCCTCTCTTTTTTATATTATTTAGGAGACTGAATCAAAATTTATTATTTCACTCACGTGGGGAATTGGCCCAGCTGCTACAGATCAGTAGCTTTTCTGTAATTGAGAGTCAAAGAATGTTTTCTATTGGACATTGTGAAGTTGTGAATGTCCCTGGTCACAGTATATATCAAGGTTGGATTTGAAACAAGGGCTTCTTGTTTGCAACACCAGTAATCTATATTCTAAGGAATACTACCTGATTATACTAAAGAGAGAGAGATGGGTCTATTGCTTGTGGCAAGAGGTGTAAAGTTAGCAGATAAAATACAAAACAGACTTGTTCTTTTCCTATTTCACTTCTGTCTTTTCTGACAGAGAATGATCTTCAGACTAGAATGGAAAGGAAAAAAAATAAACATCTAGTTAACAGAGAATTGAGCCTAAGATCCAGGAGGATATACTAAGATAGAACCTACTGTTCTGAATGACTTCCAAGTGCCTGATGTAAAGAAATCATTGCTTCATACCTCAGGGAACTGAATGAAATTATAGAATGATCCTTAAACCATTACTGATAATCCTTGAGAAGTAGGAGAGGCCAAGAAAAATGATGGAAGACTGGAAGCAAATGAATGCACTCATTTTCAAAAATGGGAAAGAAATAAAGGTAGATTTGGGAAACTCTAAGCTGATGATCTTGGTATTAATCCCAAGCAAAGTTCTAGAATGGACTCTTTTTAAGCACTTGAAAGGAATTGGGGATTGAAATTAAATGCTCTTAAGGAGGGTTTCTTCCATTTTTTATTTTAACCCTTACCTTCTGTCTTAGAATCAGTACTGTGTATGGGTCCCAGGTCAGAAGAACAGAAGAACAGTTAAGTGACTTGCCCAGGGTCACCCAGCCAGAAAGTGTCTAAGGCCATATTTGTAGCTAGGACTTCCCTTCTCTAGACCTGGCTTTCAATCCACTGAGCCACCCAGCTTCCCCCCTATAGGAGGGGTTATTAACCATTTTTTGTGTGTAATGGACACCATCAGCAGTCTGGTGAAGCCTAGGGACCCTTCCTTCTCAAAATAGTGTCTTAAAATGAAAAAAAAGATGAAAAAGTAAAGGTAAGCAATTATATAGAAATATAGTGGTTGAATGTATGTGTATATGTGTACTTTAATTTTGCAGATCTGAGATTAAAAACCCTACTCCTACTCTAGGGCATTCAAGTTTTGACAAAGGTAGAGGTGCTGGTTTCAAATCAAGAGAATCTGAATTCAAATCCTACCACTGGTACTTTCTAAATGTGTAACCTTGTGGAAACAAATTCTCTGAATCTACATTCTGTATCTGTAAAATGGTGATAAAAGTGTTGCTATGCTTACCCCAAATAGAGTCACAAAGAATCAGGCATGGCTGGAACAACTGAACATCAAAAACAATAACAAATACCTACCTCATAGATATATGCACATATATGTTTACACACATAGATAATTGATTTTATTTATATATACACATGCATATACACATATAATACATATTCATGTACACATATATTAATATGTTATGTATACTTTATTTTACACAAATAATTTATTTTATATATTTATACATGTACACATTTGCATATATATGATTAATATAATATGAATAATAAATAATGATGTATAATAATATATTACATGTATATAATAATTTGTATTTTATTTATTATATATTATGTTAATTCATTTATATCATATTCTATATACATATAGAATATAATTTATAAATTTGATGGAGTGAGGCAGAGTAGGTTGGATCAGCTTTCTGATTGCATTTTTTTAGGGAATTCCAAAAGAAGAAACACCCTCCATCAATACAGATATCAATACCTGCCCTGAAACTTCAAGTATTAGAAAATTTCCTGTGAAAATTGAAAGATTAAATGATTTGACCAATGCCATGTAGTCAGTATATGTCAGAGGTATGACTTGAACCTTAGTCATCCTAATACCAAAGCTAGCTTTCTATCCATTCTATGTATCAGGCTGTCTCTCAAGCAGAATGGAGCTGTTGTAAGGCTCATATATATATATATATATATATATATATATATATATATATATATATATACACACACACACACACATGTGTATATATATGTACATATATATACACATGTGTATATATGTATATGTATATATGATACACATATCATATATATTTGCAAACTTTCAAATCTTTCCATACATCCATTAATATAATATTAACAACAACTAATAACTATTATTATTATTTTCCAGGTGGCATACTGGATAGAGATCCAGGTCTGGAGTCAGGAAGACTCATCCTCCTGAGTTCAAATCTGGATTCAGGATCCTTTCTAGGTATGTGAGCCTTGGGAAGTCACTTAATGCTGCTTTCTTCAGTTTCTTAATTTATAAAATGGGCTGGAGAAGGAAATGATGCAAAACACTCCAGCATCTTTTCCAAGAATACCTCAAAAGGGGACAGGAAGAGTCAGACATGACTGAAATGACAGAATAACAAAAAATGATTCATTTGGGAGGTATACACCTAATTCTCCATTTACTATTCCTGTTTTTGTGCTGTCATCACACACACACTGAGGGAACCATCTACATGTACCTGCCCCATTGTCTTTGGCCATGGTGACTCTGAGTCATTCCTTCCTAAGTAGACCTCTTCAGGATCATGTCTGTGAAAAATATATATTGACAGAAAGAATAAAGAACAGCATTGGCAGCTTTTTCTCTCTTCCTAATGCTGAGTGATTTGAAACTCTGGTGGAGATAGTCTCCTCAAATAGTTAAGCCCCAGTACTCTAGGCTAAGGAATACCCTGCTCTCCAATTAAGACATGGAATCTCCCCTTTTAGCAAGCATGGGATTCAGTGTGGCATTGGGCCCAGTTCTTGCACAATGGAGTCATTCCAAGCACTAGCAGGAACTGGAAAGGGAGACAATATTTCTGGCTGCTTAAGTCTATCTCACTGACAAATTCATCTTTTTGAACTGTATTTCTTTTCCATCCTTACCCATGTCATACAGGGGGCTAAGTTTTACCTTTAGGATGTATGTTGATCAAAAATCATCAACTTGGATTTGAAAGAATCGCAAAGTCTAATCCTCTCATTTTATAGATGAAATAAAGTGACTTGTCCAGGTCATAGAGGTAAAAATTTCCAGAGGTGGAATTTGAACCATAGTCCTCTGAATACCAGAGCCAGCACTTTTACTATTATCTAACTGATTATACTTATGAATAAATACATTCTCATCTGAAATTATAGTTGATCATAAGAGTAGGGCTCATTAAAGAGTACCAAGACAATCGATTGTTATGGACTTCTCTACTAGCAGCAATGCAGTGATCCAGGATAACTCTGAGGGACTTGTGAGAAAGAACACTATCCACATCCAGAGAAAGAATTGTGGGAGTAGAAACACAGAAGAAAAGCAACTGCTTGATCACCTGGTTTGATGGGGATATGATTGGGGATGTAGACTCTAAATGACCACCCTAGTGCAAATATTAATAATATGGAAATAGGTCTTGATCAATTATACTTGTAAAACTCAGTGGAATTGTGCATTGGCTATGGGGGGAAAGAGGGGAGGGAACAACATGAATCTTGTAACTATGGGAAAATATTCTAAATTAATTAATTAAATAAAAATTTTCAATAAAAAAATAAATCAGTCAGTTACAGAATGCTGCGAAAGAAAAAGAAATGAAATGGCAATCAGAAAATAAAATAAAATAAAATTCTACCTTGTTCAGAAAAAATAAATAAATAAAGGGTACCAAGAATTCTGAACTGGGATTAAAGGAAATGTTATTTCTCTGCCTAATTACCCTTGTCTGTTGTAAATTCAGCAGTGTCCATTACTATAACACCATTGATGACAGCTTTGAAGAAAATTGGGTTTTCAACTCTAATATTTTTTACCCACCACTTAGAATATTGTCAACAATGAAAGCTGTCTGCTTAGTCCTCATATATTATCATGTACACTGTGGATGCCAGGAAGAAGGAAAAATTTGACCCATACAGTTCTATTTAGTGTTCTGGCAAGGAGCTGAATGCAGCAACTACAATATCAGCCACCACTCTACAAAACATTTGGAAAAGGCTACAAAAAATTCATGATTTGATGACTTTTCCCATTGGAATGTAAATTCCCTGAGGACAGGTACAATGTTTGCTTGTGTATTTCCATCAATTAGTAAAGTACAAATAGAAAGCACATACTAAATGACTGATTTATCTATTTACCAATCATTTATCATCTATCTCTAGCTCTCTCATTTATCTTTCATCAATCTATCAAATGATAGATAGAATCTATCATTTATCTATCTCTATATGGCATCTATTGATCATTTATCATCTATCCATTTAGCTATCATCAATCATTTATCCATATCATTTATCTACTATCTATACCTCTATCAACCAATTATTTCTCTATCTAAAATCTAACTATATATCATTTATCTACCTACTTCCTATTGATCTTACATCTATCTCATTTATATTGTGCTATGTCCATCTATAATTTAAAATTGGAATCTTCTCTAATGGTGATTAAGATGAATATGAAAATGTTGATAACTCAATTTAAGTAGCATTATAAGATTTAAAAAATCCTTCACATCATTGTTTCAATCGACCTTTTGTCCATCAGTGCTGGGAGTCATCGGGCCATGATGCCTTGACAGAGTCATGTGTGGTAGCTAAGGAGGCCACAGAGTGGCTCTTGGCAAGATGTGATAGCTCACTCAGTCCCCTTCACATGACCTCTCTCATCAATGTCCCTTACCTATGGAATTTACATGATTACTATTCCCCATAGTCTCAGAAGGAATAATGCAAGAGCAAAATACCTGTACCCTAATTCTCTAAAACATCACCAAAAGATCAGACCCTCAAATCCAATCCCAAAAAGACTATCATGAGTTAACTTTTACTTAGGTACATAATCCCCAGTGAAACTGTAGCTACAGGCCAAGCCCATAACTTTCCCACTCACAGAAACGTATTCTCATGAAGCCAGCACACAAATCAATCATAAAGGCCCATACAAAATGTACAGGTACACCAAGCTTCAATATGCCTCAGTGACTGGATTTCACAAACTAGTAACTCGCCAGTGGGAAACTCCCTAGTAAAACCCTGAAAAATGACCAGTCTAAATTTGAATTGTGTTCCCAGTACCCCTCAACCTCAACGGTATGATTGTTGAATTGTCTTTTAAGAACTTCTGATTAATTATTCCATTTTATTAAAAGTAATACGTAATTTTCTTTGATTGTATGCTCAAAACTTCTCACAGGGTAATGAGAAAATTAAGCCGCCTGTGATGAAATCATTTATCTTATATGCTGTCTGAAATTACAATATAAGAATATAGAATGTTAATCAAGTGATTTGTTAAAAGTTAATGTATCACTTTTCCAATTATCTCTCTTTGAGCATGTGTGTTGGTTGGGTAATGTATCTGTGTGCCAATAAAATGGGTATAAAAATAAACTCTAGGCCTGGAGATGGTGGAGCAGCTATCAGATGTAAAGCAATCCCATGGCCATAATTATTAAGCTGTCTTCCATTTGTTATTTTTTTGACTGATCGTTTACCACCTCTTGGGAACCCCTGGAGTCGCAAGTGAGAGTGGACCTCACTTGTGGCACATCAGAATACAGAGATTTTGTAAGATTGTGCCTATATTGAGGGCAGTTGGGTGACTCAGTGGATTGAGATTCAGAGCTAGAGATGGGAAGTCCTAGTTTCAAATTGACCATGGGCAAATAATTAACTCCCTTACAGCTCTTCTGCCTTGGAACCAATATAGTATAGTAGTAGTCTCTCGGTAACTGAGGATGACGATTGTCTTTGTGCGTTTTCATCTATGGTGTATAGATGAGTGTGCACAAAGACACTTGTGCGTGAAGGAGATTTAAGTGGAAAAGCCGATGCACAGAGACAGTCCCACTCTCTCGGCGTTGGAAGCCTGGGTCCATTGGCATGAAAAATTGTTATGTCTGGAGACTTCCTCAGCTGCATTGGATGGCCATGTTGTCTCTTGTGCTCCAACATGCCCTAAGCACTCCACAGTGTTTTGCTGCGTCGCCATCTCAGCCGTTGAACCTTCTTATGGGTTTCTTCTGTCTGTTCAGCCGAAGCAGTCTTCACATGCTGGGTGAGCAAAGCCCTGGTTCACCAGGGGTCGACGTCGACCTGATGGCTACCCTCACAAGGTTTAGCTGGCCTGTCAAAGCCGTTGCCCGGGGTGTGGCCGCTGCTGCATGCTAGGAGCTACTAGGAGCCACAAGTGAGAGCTGGGTGTCAGGTGAGGGTCAGAGGCTGGAGAGCTGCCATACCAGAGATACTACCCCTCCCTGAGCACCCCATACACCCCCTTGGAACCAATATACAGTATATATATATATATATATATATATATATATATATACATATATATATATATATATATATATATATATATATATATATATGGGGTAAGTGTTTTAAAAAAGGTTATGCCAGTATTCATTCATTCTTTCAAGAGTCAGATAGGGTAGATGTGACTATACCTAGCAAATTCCTGAGGAAAAAGGAATCAATCCAAATATTTCCTGTGAATACAAATGCTAATATTTCCTTCAAGATCACTTCATAGACAATATATGCTGTTTCTAGGGTGGATATAAAATTTAGGAAAATTTAATTGTATACTTGGCCATCATTTATAGCTGACTTTGGAATCAAGAACAGATCCTAATTATGACATAATGACAATGTGACCCTGAGCACATAATTTAATTTCTTAAGGCTCCAAGAAATACTTTTAGACTGTACGTTACAGAATGATTGCATATCTGCATTGATAGAGGGAGTTTTCTTAATAGGAGGTCTCCAAATCAATGAAACCAATAGGTAAAGTCCAAAAAAAATTCAGAAATACACATAAACAAAGTTGTCAATGAGTAATAGTTAAATACCTGTTCTGCAAAGCAAAAGGAGAATGTATTGGTGACCCATAGTAAGGCCAGACTATATTGTTTCCAATATTTTACATGTTGTCTTGCCCATAACAAGTCAAGAATAAGGTCTCCCCTGCTGTTGCACTGACTATAGGCAGAATAGCCTCTCAAAAATCCAAGTCTCAATTATCTATACTGTTTCAAGAACTCCAGAGGGGGAGAAAGTAGTGGGTTAAGATTAATTTTCAGAAATTCAGTTGGTTCTCCTACTTTTTGTTGTTCAGTTGTTTCAGTCATATCTTACTTTTTGTGACCCCATTAGGGTTTTTCTTGGCAAAGATATTGGATTAGTTTGCCATTTTCTTCTCCATTTTAAAGAAGAAGAAACTGAGGCCAACAAGGTTAAGTGACTTGCCAAGGGCCACACAACGAGTAAGTATGTGGGCCCAATTCAAACACAGAAAGGTGAGTCTTCCTGACTCCAAACTGGGCACTCCATCTGCTGTTAGCTACCTAGTTTAGAATTTAGTAAAACATGCTCATTCAGGAGTCAATAGTCTGAATGTTGTAAATTGAAATAGTAATCATAGAAAGTATTGTTGTGGTATCAAAGATACAATTTTCCTCCTGGCTCCTTCATTATACCTTCAGTGCCAGAAAAATTATGAAATTGGATGGCCTTCTCTCTTCCCTGTCAGTGCCCTTACTTCCATGCTAGGACTCTCCCAAACTATATTCCCTTCAAGGTGTTAACTGAAAAACTAAGATGCTATCTGGTAATAGAATATGACAGTTAACATCATACAGTATAATTCTTCTCAGGGATGTTGGTGTTTGTTTTTTTTTTTTAATATGTCTTAAAAACAACAAAAACAATAAATCTTTTGGGATCTAAAGAAACCAAGATTTAATGCTATACAGAATGGTTACTATGGGTAAGCATCCTCCCTATCATTCCAAACCATATTGTATGAAGATTATTTACAGGTAGGGACATTTTAGCCCTCCAAGTTAATAGAGGAATGACCTCAATCAACCAGCATTTTATTGCTTTGCATGTCAATACTATTTTTAATAGTCATTTTCTGACATTTTGCAATTCCCTCCTCCCTGAGATATCAGGTAATATGATGTAGGCTATATACATGCCATCATGCAATACAAATGTCCATGTTTGTCATATAGTGAAAGAATATGCAAATAGCTAATACAAGAAAAAATGAAAGAAATAAAGTCAAAATGGTTTGCTTCAATATGCAATTAGATTCCATCAGTTCCTTTTGTGGTGGTGGATTATTGTTTATATCATGAATCATTTGGAGTGGTCTTGGATCCTTGCGTTGGTGATAATAGCTAAATAACTCACGGTTGATCACCATACATTATTATTCTAATGGTCTACAAATCAGTGTTTATAAGAATATCTATGAGAGGCAGTATACATGGTAGCTAGAGGTCTGGCTTTGGAGTCAGACAGAATAAAGCTTCTGATTTAAACTAACAAAAGGTCATGGCAAACCACTTAACTTCTCACTGCCCAGTTGTTACTCTCTAAGCTAGTCAGTTATAGATGAGGTGTCAGTCTTCATGTGTGGAAGGAGGACTTGCCTCTATTAACTGATGAAATCATAAGTCTTCTTTCCCTCACCTCTTCTATCACAATTAAAAAAAAGGGGGGGGAAGCAACATAATGTGTAAAGTACCAGAGATAAAAGATCAAAATGAAAAATGGTTTTCCCATTCTCACTCTGGAAGCTTACATTTATCAGGGAGAGATATAATAGGTAAACTCATAAGCATGGATGTGGTGAGTTTAGAAGGAGAGGACAGAAAGGCATCCTGTGGGATCTCTGAATGATAGATTTAATGGTGGTAGAGAGCTCAAAGGCCACCTAGTTCAGTTATGTCATTTTATAGATGAGGAAACAAACACAGAAAGAGAAGGCTTCTTTGCCCAAGTTCACACAAGCTACAATTTACAAAGTTAGAATTTTAACCCACCAGATCCTTTGACTCAGAAATCTAGCATTCTTTTCACTATACCAAGACAGCATATGGACTGAGTATTAGGATGCCCCATCTGAAAGCTAAAGAGATCCTGGAATTTGCTCCATTGTCTCAGAATTCTCTTTTCCTCTGACTTCCATTCAATTGGGTCCTCTCTGAGAAAGTATCAGATCACATGGTGAAAACTGGGTGCCAGAGCCCCCTGAGTCCACACTACTTTTGTGCAGTAAAAGCTATTTGGAAACATTGACTAGAACATTGTAATTAAGAATAATATATGACTGCTAAGGAGCCTATCTCCTGTAAAGTGTTCTAAGAGATGTTGTGAAGAATGGGCCAGGGATGGAAACAGATCCATAGAATTATAGAATGATGGAGCCCCAGATAGGACTGGCAGTCATTGTCTCATAATTGGTTCCAGATAATGGGCATCAAATGCTGTCAAGGGAATTCAACTCCACTCTTGCTTCCTACAGATCCTGACATCCTCACATAGGAATGGATTTGATCCCATCAGCCCAATCCCTCTCTCTCAAATTGCCTGCTGTTTTCAGATGCTAATGATTTAATTTTAATTTCATCACCTATTAAAAAATGGAGTGATACCCTAGCAAATATCAATAATATGGAAATAGGTCTTGATCAGTGACACATGTAAAATCGAGTGGAATTGTGTGTCTGGTATGGGAGGGTGGTGGGGGAGGGGAGTGACCATGGAAACATATACTAAATTAATTAAATAAAATTTTCCAAATTTAAAAAAAATTTAAAAAAGAAAAAAATGGAGTGATAAATGATGATAAAACCCACCTAGCCACGGCATTTTTCCAGGATGAGCTTTGCATCTGATATAAAAAGAAGGCAGCAAATTATATTAAGTATTTTGTGAAGTCCATAGTAATGTTTCTCCCCTCCCCACCCCACTCCACTCTCCACTGTATTGTGATTGAGAGGTATTTTTTCTTTGAGACAAGGAAAGAATTAAAAGTAGGCAGATTGAGTGAGAGGATGTGGGCACCTTAACTCAGCTGATCAGAATTCAGTGCTAATGGAAATCACAACTATTAGCTTAATTCCCACCTGGGTCTGTTAACTATGCTCTATTTCTATAGTGGTGAGTCTATGGCATGTGTGCCAGAGGGGGCACTCAGAGCCCTCTCTGTGGGCAGGCATGCCATCTTCCCAGCACAGATTGCTAGTTTCTTTACTAGAAAGTCAGAGGGATGTGGGGCTGGGATGCTCCTCTCTCCCTCTCCACACATGCCTGAGGACATTTTTCACATCACTTGCTTCTCTAAAAGGTTCTCCATCATTGCTGTATTCTATGGCTATAGACTACACTTCTAACTCCAGCTTGATAATATGTTTAATTTTGTTCACATAAGGGAAGGAAGGAAGGAAGGAAGGAAGGAAGGAAGGAAGGAAGGAAGGAAGGAAGGAAGGAAGGAAGGAAGGAAGGAAGGAAGGAAGGAAGGAAGGAAGGAAGGAAGGAAGGAAGGAATGGGTGGAGGGAGGAAGGAAAGGAAGGAAAGAAAAGAAAGAAAGAAAGGGAGAGAGAAAGAAAGAAATGAAGGGAGAGAGAGAGAGAGAGAGAGAGAGAGAGAAAAGAGGGAGGGAGGGAGGAAAGAAGGAAGAAAACCACTAAGGTCATTGAGAGGTGAGGTGAATTTGGCAATACCAAAACTGAAGAGAAGCTTCCTCTTAGACTATTATTTGACTTCTTCCTCCTCCTGCTTTGGCTCTAAATCCATCATGTCTATGAGTAAATAAACACAATTTTTCTATCCTTTCCTTTTTGCCTTTCCTGTTATTTTACTCTCACCTCTGTAAGCCTCAAATCATCCCTTGTATGAGTTTTAAAAAATCAGATAAAAGTCTCTTACTTAAATATCACTGGCTGGTATGACTCATGCATAGGCCTACTAACTACTGGGAAACTTGTGCTATATTAAAACAATATTTCTCTTTTAATATATGTGTCCCATCTTCCCAATTAAATTGCAAATGCCTTGCGGAAGCAAAAACATGTGTAAATATAACTTTCTGTATCCCCAGCATCTGCCACAATGCTATTTAGGTAGAAAGGTAGATAGATAAATAGAAAGAGAGAGAGAGCGCTCAATATGGATAGATAGATGGATGGATGTATAGATACAGATAAAGATATAGATGTATGAAATGTATATGGTTTTTGCCCTGTATGGTCTAGGAAACAAATTGGTTCCTGGGAATAACAGTAACAACCACAGTTAAAATGACTCAGGTAAGATTGTAAACATGGATCACTGCAAACCCACCCCATTACTGGTACATTGTATATATAATCACTCTGATTCTGGGTAATAAGGATTATATATAAGGTAATGAGAATAAGGTAATAAGAAAAGTGCTAGTTAATGCTGTGAAATATATGGAAAGGCCACTGACCTAGAAAATGATCTATATTTAAGAGCACTAATTCTGTCATTTACTTTCTGAGAGATCAAAAACAAGTCACTTAAATTCTCTGAGTCTATTTATACATTTGTAAAATGGGGAGAACAAATATCTGCACTTTCAATTTTATTGGGTGTAACGACTTTTCGTGCCAATGGACCCAGGCTTCCAACGCCGTGAGAGTGGGACTGTCTCTGTGCATTGACTTTTCCACTTAAACCTTCATGCACAGGTGTCTTTGTGCACAAAAACGCGTTTTTGTGCACAAAGACAATCGTCATCCTCGGTTCGAGAGACAACCAACAATTTTATTGATATAGAATTGTTATCCATTTGGTGTAGGAAACTACTAAAGAAAGAACCCTCTCTACCAAAGTTAATTAGCACCTTCACTATAACTTATAATTGTAGAGAGTTACTTGAAAGCTAAAGGGTTGGGAGAGTGGGGAGAATTACGTGACTTACCTAGAATCACATATCCATCATATAACATATGAAGAATTTCAACCCTGGTTTTCTCTATCAAAAAACTTTCCTTTCCACCAAAAAAACACACCTGATCTCTCGTTCACACTAAAGTGGAAATGACAGATAATAGCTTAAGCTACTGTCCTGCCAAGGAATATTTGTATTTCAATTGCTTTAGATTAAAAAGATAGAAAAGCAGCTAGGTTGTTCAGTTAGATTAAAGCACTTGACTTGAAATCTGGAAGACTCATCTTCGTGAATTCAGATCTGCCCTCAAATACTTAGTAGCTATGTGTCCTTGGGCAGGGTACTTTTAACTCTGTTTACCTCAATTCCTCACTTGTAAAACGAGCTAGAGAAGGAAATGGAAAACTGTTCCAGTCTTTGCCACAGAATCAAACATGACTGAAAGCAACTGAACAGCAACAATGAAAGGATAAAGCATCTTACAGTAAAATTTCAAATATAAAATAACTGGTGGGCCAGAATGTTTAAAAAAATAATTCTCTCCCACCATTTAATTTGAGAGGAAGAGTAGGTAGTCACCCATGTCAATTAACCATGGGACCAGCTGTCATTATTTCTTTTTTTTTTTTAACCTGAAAAATATTGTCCTTAGGTTTAAGACTGGTGCTCAAAAGGGAAGACTATAAAGAGATTGCTAGTAATAGACAGAAGGAAAAGACAGCCCTCTAAGACAGGCTCATACTTTGGTCTCTATCACAATGGAAGATGCCAGTACAGTCTAGTCTACTACCAAGGGAAAAGTAACAAAGTTCTCTTCAACAATATGATTGACAGTAATAGCATGACATGACAAGGGTCTGAAAGAAGGATGAAAGAAACACATATAAATTGCCTTTGGCTTTGGCTGGGCAGCCTCCCTGGCTGGTTTTGTTTTCCCATAACTAGTAGCTTCCCTGCTGGACCTTCTGAAAAAGTTTTCTAGCCTTTGAGAATACCAGGGCCAGCCTCTTTTGAGGATTTCTTCAAAACCAAGGGACCCTCGGCCTGAAGCCATTTCCTATTGAATCCATCCCCTCTCTTTGTACCTCTGGTAACTGTACTTTTTGACTATTTACTCCTGAAAACAGGCCCAGCATCCTCTTCCCTCATTAGGAATGCTGAGACATCCTAATTATAAATGTATTGAGTTCCCCTGGCCCTTGTTTGTTAAAGTTCACTTAATCATACACTCCTCAATGCCTCTGTTGTTGTTGTTGCTTTCTAATTCTTGATCCTAGTTTAATGCTAATTAAAATGACAAATGTTCCTCCCTACAATTCACTGGTTCTCACATCTTATACCATTTTAAAGTGAAAGCAGATAAACCTAGGTAGAATTATTATTATTAAAACATTTTTTAAAAACAAGGATATTAACTGGGGAATAGGTAGCGGGTGACTTCAAAAGAAGACAGTGCAGGAATAGGATAATAATATGTTTTTTGGATTTGTTTTCAAAATGAATACTGTAAATGTATTTTGTGATGTTACACCGGACTCCTTGTCTCTGAGGTTTTGGCTGCTTAAAGGCTGACAATATTAAGGAAATCTATAAGTGGTATAGTCCCTGAGTGAATTACATTCTTTGGTCCTTATGTTCTCTGTTTTCTTTGTTTCACTTGAAAACCAATATTTCCTTAAAATGAATATTGCCAAATGCAGAAAGACTATGTGTTTTCTTCCATCTCGGGATAGTCCTTGGTGTAATAAAACTTTTCCTTAGAAAAAGGGTTATTTGAGCTCTCCTTTGAAGATGTTTCCAACAAAAGATTTAATAATAATCCAGCTTCCTCAATTGTACTGATTGGTATTTCCGAGAGACAGCTTGCACACATTGTACTCTGGACAATTAACTTCATTCGTTTTTCATTAATAGTCATTTGCCTTCCTGTGAGTCTTGTTTGCTCACCATTCAAATGCAGTGCCCTTTGTTGTTTTCTAACTGGAGAAATGATTGTACACAACACCTAGAATGAGCCAGACCTGTTCAATGTGGGAGAATTTCTAGGAGAAGAAAAAGGGAAAGAAAGTCTTCAGAGAGACCTCATATATTATAGGAATGAGAGAAATAAAAGGGAAATCTTATGCATGGCTGGGAGGCTACTCTGCATTCTTGAAGTCTTCCCTGCCTGGGTCAAGATGACAATAATCCCTCTCTTCCCTAAATTTCTGAAATTCTTTCTATTTTTGCTACTTTGCACTTATTGCCCAGCATTATTATTTAATTTACCCAACCAATGTAACCACTGTATCAACAGAAGTCTTAGATTCATCTCCTCCTTCTTGTTTATTTTCAGAAGCTTCTAATAATTTTTCTGACTTATTCTGACCACTCCTTCCCTGTCATCCACACATCTTTTGTACAGCTTCATTCAGCTGCTATACTTCCACAAATTTCAAAGCATTTAGTCTTCATCTCTATAGCAATGTCATTTCTGTAGCTTCCATCTTTGCTCTAGAATTCCTCATTTTCTCTCCTCCTCAAAATTACTGCTCAGAGATTTTTAGCTGTATGTATCCATCAATCAATGAACATTTATTAGAAGTGCCTACTATGTGCTAGGCACTCTACTAAGTGCTAAAGGATACAAAGAAAGATAAAATACAGTCTCTATTCTCAAGGAGCTCACAGTTCAAAAAGGAGAAATATGTAAATAACCATGTGCAAATTATGTATAGGATAAACTGGAGATAATAGGAAGTAGGAGTGATTGAGTATGATTCATGTAGAAAGTAAGCTATTATCTGAGACTTGAAAGAAGGCAAGGATGGGAGGAGGCTGTTGGAAGCAAATTTCTCTCTCCATTATGTTGCCGTTTTTAACGTCACCTCTCAGTGACATGGAGGTCAAAAAACAATGAGTAAATTCAGGTATAGATAAGCCTTCAGAAAAAGGAAGTTAGAGAACCAAGGAACCAAGGAGACAGGAAACTGATTCCACAGGTACTGCCCCTCCAGGCAGTCCAGGCAAAATAAGAGACTCTGGTTGGTTCCTGAGAAGTGATATGGGAGAGTTAGTGGGTGGAGAAAACAGCTTAAAAGTGGTGACCAGGGTGTCTCTGGGATTTTCTAGCTGGAGTGTTGGAGTTCAAGGAACCATTGTCTGAGTTAGCCATAGGCCCATCATGGCAGCCAATATATTAGAAAGCTAAGTATCTCTCTACCTCTTTCCAACTTTCCCTCTCTTTACTACTCCTATAACTTTGATTTAATAAAGTTATTAAGCTACTATCAGCCTCATAATTTTAATTATTACAAGGCAGAGATGAGGAGAAAGAGCTCTCCCTCACGTCATGGAATAACAACTAGAGAAAATGTCCAGAATTGGGATATGTAGTATCTTGTCCTGGAAATACCAAGAAGGATAACATCACTGGATCACAGAATATAAGGGGGAGTTTTAGGTATAAGAAGATGGGATTAGGTCATGAAGAGATCTGTATACCAAATAGGATTTTATATTTGATCCTAGAGATAACAGGGAACCCTGGAGTTTATTGAATAGAATTGGCATGGGCAGACATACTCTTTAGGAAAATCTCTTTGACAAGTGAAAGAGTAAGGACAAATTTGTGGAAAGGAAACTAACCAGTAGGATATTGCCATAGTCTAGGCATGAGGTCTATGCTTTCTCCTCAAATCTGTAATGGCAAGAAGAATACCCTTGGGCACACCCCCTTTTCTCTTCTGACACCAGCATGACCTGGATACATAATCACATATTGTAAATATAGAAGCAGCTAGGTCACACAGTGGATAGAGCATCAGGTCTAGAGTCGGGAGTACCCGAGTACAAATCTGGCCTCAGACACTTCTTAGCTGCATGAGCATGGGCAAGTGCCATAACCTTCGTTGCCTAGCCCTTACAGTTCTAATCTAAATATCAATTCTAAGACAAAAGGTAAGGATTTTAAGAAATAAAATAAGATTATGTATCCCTACCTGAAATCTATAGATGTATGTGTATAGTATGAAATTGTCTCATAGCATTATCCTTGCTGGTGGCTCCTGCAGTCCCAGAGAGAAATAGTCAAGCAAGAGTTCTGAAGGAGAGTACATAAAGTCAGAACATTATCTTGAGAATGAAAGTTTATGCACTTTCCAAACTATATTAGCTCCTTCCGGAGCTACTGGTGTGGGAAAAAAAAAGTAGTTTTTGAAAACTAAGGACTTTGGTTAGCATAAATTTTTATAGACTACTTAAAATTTGTCAAGTCCTGGCAATTCCTAGGATCAAAGATTTAGAGCTGAAAGGGACCTACGATTTCATTGAATTCAGTCAGGACCCTCATTTTATTGGTGAAGGAACTGAAGCCTGAAAGGGATCTGTCCTAAGTCTAGCAGTTAATAATTGCCTTAGGCAAGATCTGAACCCAGGTCTTCCCTGTTTCCTAGACCAGTGTACTATATCTATTGTGGAATGCTATGTCCCAAATCTGACTTACTATTTACTTAAACTTTTTTTTTAGTGCTTATAGATAAGCCCTTTCTTTATTTTCTGGAGGAGTTGAAACAAACTTAATTTTTTTCCCTAAAAATGAATCATTCAAGTAAAACCAGTTGAACTATAGAAATTTAGCAAAGTGGGGGAGCAAAAAGTAGCACAACCATCTCAAGATGGAAAGGGCAGAGGTACAGAAGGGGCGGGAGGCAATCTTTCTCTCTTTTTTTTCAACAACATATATATGAACTCCTTATGATTCACCTGCTTGTAGCAAGCACAGGGACTCATTCCAGATAATTGTTTTCTCCAAACATTTTAAGAAAATTTACATTTAAAACATAAGGTGTAATTAAAAAAAAAGGAACCACAAAAAAACCACACAAATCAACCAACCACAACTGCCTTCTTTCATTAATCACAGGAATTTTCATTTTATAAATTTTTTTATAAAAACTTATGTTTACTTAAAGTCATTCTTAGAAGATCCTCCTCATATCATCTAACTAATACTATAATTCCATCTCTACTTCCTAGTCATCTCATGCCAAGCATCTTTTCTATGGAAATAATGGTAGCTGAGTAGCAGAGTGGATAGAGAACTGATCTTAGAGTCCCATCTCTGTTTCTCAATTTTCTCATCTATAAAATGAGGTCATTGAACTAGGAAACCTCCAAGGTCCAATATGTCTCTGAATCTATGTTTCCATTATTAATATTTCATCCTCTGGAGAGGGAACTGTAACATCTCACTTTTAGAATGCTGAAGCTGGAAGGGATCCCCACTTCCTTTAGATAATAAGGAAAACTTCTTGAGCATTAGAATTGTGTAAAGGTGGAAAGGACTTTCCTAAGACCCTATCAGTTTCCTTCATTAGAATAAATAAATCAATTAAGTGATAACTATTTATTAAGTACCTATTTTTGTCCTAAGCAGAAGTCATATGAACTCTTGTCATAGATATTGTAAAGCATTGGTTTAATTGGTTTAGTGCAGGTTGGATTAGGGGCTTCCTTGGACCTCTTCCTACTGTCAGATTTTGTGGATCAGAGTCAAAACATTACCAATTTTCCTTTCTAAAGAAGTGGAGTGAATACGGTAATCCAGTGGAATGAGTCCTAAACTTTAATTCAAAAGACATTTATTGAGATTCCTGATTCTGTCACTTACTATCTACATGACTTTGGGCAAATCACTTAATATCTTAGATCTCAGTTTCTTCATCTGTAAAATGGGGATAATAGTAGCACCTTTCTCCCATCATGGTTTTTGAGAGTCAAATGAAATAAGTAAAGTGATTCACAAACTTTAAAACATTGCATAAATGCTATTTTTACTAATAATAGTAAGATTATATATTTATTATATAATATATCATATCACATCACATTATAATATATGGATATAATAATGATAAATCTCAAAATAGTACAGCAGATAAAATGCTAGACCTGGAATCAGGTAGCTGAATTCAAATCCAGTCTCAGACACTCAGATCCTGGCAAGTCCCTTAACCACTTTGTCTGTCTCAGCTTTATCTTTAAGGGGTATAATAGAATCTACCATTCAGCATTGTTATAAGGATCAAATGAGATAATACATAAAGTCCCAATAGTCTTAAAACAGTTTTAAACTTTAATACGATTAAAATCTTAAAGTGCTATATAAATGCTTGTTTTTTATTAGTTAATTTCTTAATGATAATAATAATAATAATTGTACTACTTCATTTGATTCTCCCAATAACCCTGTAGGGTAGGTAGTGCAAGTCTTGTCATCCTTCCTTTAGAGATGAGGTTCGAAGTGGTTCACTTTCTTCCTCAAGGTCATACAGAGATTAAATGATAGACTTAGTATTGAGCCTATATCTCTTAATTCCAAAGTCAGTGCCCTTTCTATAATATGATACTAAAAAGGGTCCATCCAGGCTATCCAAAACAGATAACCACTGATTCTGTGTTTAGGGTTACATTGTGATAAGTAGGGAATTAAAGACACTCAAAGAAAGCTTGAAGTCTTTTTAGTTGTTCAGTCATGTCTGACTTTTTGAGACCTTGTTTGGGATTTTCTTGGCAAATATACTGAGGAGTGTTTTGCCATCTCTTTCTCCTGTTTTTTTAATGATGGGGAAACTGAGGCAAATGGGATTAATTCACTTGCCTGGGATCAAAAAGATAATGTATCTGAACCTAAATTTGAACTCAGGGAATTGAATCTATTTTCTGACCTAGGACACTGTCCACTGTACCACCTAGCAACCTTTCTCTCTCTCTCTCTCTCTCTCTCTCTCTCTCTCTCTCTCTCTCTCTCTCTCTCTCTCTCTCTCTCTCTCTCTCTCTCTCTCATCATGATGGAGTACTGCCATAGCTGCCTGCCATATTGTCTTTGGTCACCAAGCAGCAACACTTCCTTTGAGTACTTCAGGACCTAAAAACCCCTTGGAGAAAATACAAAGCAGATGCATTGGAAATTAAATTATATTTTTCTATTAAATATAACATGATATATCCTGGCAGCTCACAGGATAGGATCTTCCTTCATTGGGAAGGCAACATGTCTGTAAAATGCTTTAGATTAAGGGTTGGTACTTAGCCTCTTTTGTTTCCTGGACCTGGTAGGCAATCTTGAGGAGCCTATGGACTCCTCACAATCATTTTTTTAAGTACATAAAATTAAATGACATAAAATTACAAAGAAAACAATCATAATCTTTTAAAAATATTGACTTCATTTTAAGATCACTACATATACAGGAAAAAGGACTAGATTTGGAGATAGAAGACTTGGATTCAAATCCAAACTCTATCACATAACATGCTTGTACTACCTTCTAAACAAGTTATGTCAACCACCTGTGCCTCAGTTTATTTATATGAAAAATGTGAAATTTGGATGAGATGACCTTTAAATTCCTCTTCATCTCCAAAGTTATTTATCAACCCTAAAACCTGAAAGACTATCTAGTCATGTCTGTAGGTATATGTTTGTATATGTATACATAGATATATATTTATAATCTATATAGAATTGTATGTGTACATATATATGTATGTTCATATATCTGTTTATTTATTCATCTATCTATCTATCTATCTATCTATCTATCTATCTATCTGTCTGTCTGTCTGTCTATTCTCACAAATTAACCAGTCACTGCAGAACATGCACCCGTCATACATACTGTTAAAATGGAATTGTCTACATCTTCAAAAGTCTTAAAAAGACAACCACATTTTACTAAAATGTTAATTTCTCAAGGAGTTGTGACCCTTCTTGGTAATTGAAGAAAAACTTGGCAAGCTAAGACTAAAGACTGCAGCAGAATTTGAGAGAAGAATGAACAATGGGACATAAAAAATAGCTAATAAATAAGCATAAAGCATTTTGTAATTATAAAGTGCTATATAAATAAATATTTAATAATAATGATAATTAGGAACGCTTTGGTACAGGCCATATATTTTTGTTGGTAAATGAGAATAGAGAAAACAACAGTTACTCAGCAAATGATGGACTGTGGGAAGTCTTTTTGTTTCCTCTCCCCTAAATAACTAACTTGAATTTAAATAGCTCTCTGTTCCTTTCTTCCCTCCTTCCTTCAAAATCATTTTCCTCTATCCAAACAAGTTCCTGACTTCTGTGTATGATGATGCCACTGACTAGATCTACTCTGCACAATGATGACTGAAGTGGGAAGGATTATAGATTTACAATGAAAAGGACTACAGACCTATGGAACCCAACCCTCTCACTTTGTAGATGAGGAAACTGAAACAATTATTTTCATTGCATACATGTATTATATCCTCCACTGGATTCTAAGCTTCTTGAAACAGGTGCCATTCTACTGTGTTCCACATAAGTTGCACAGACCAAATATAATGTCTATGATAGAACTCAGCACAGAAAAGGTTATGAAATAACTAGGTGGCATAGTGGATACACCAGTCAGGAAGACTTAAGGATAAATCCTTCTCCCAATCCTCATTGGTCAATTTTAGGCAAGTCACAATCTCAGTTTTTATTTATTGTTTACTGATTAAGTATATTTATTTTCATGGAGGTAATTTTTCATTATCTTACTATGCTCCAATACTCCCAATAATTATGTTTAAACAAATGCCTATGTAACAAAACGACCACCCCCCAAAAGTACTCATATAGCCACTGGATAGCACCTTGATGAGAATTGATCTGTATTTGCAGTTACTCCTGGATATTATTTAGAACTCTAGAAGCAACTATAATTGGAGGCAGTCAATGACTGCCTCCACTAGGGAGTCACAGAGTTCATATAACCTGTAGCTGTAAAATGGGATTAATAATAACAATAGCACCTACCTCTCCTAGTTATTTGTGAGCATTAAATGAAATGATCCACAGAAAGTGCTTGCTTTGTCAACCTTAACACACTATACAAAGGCTAGTTATTATTACTAAGCAAGTGTTGTTGACTTGAGGCAGCTCTTGACCTGTCAGCTTGCAGAGAAGGAACCATAGTGACCTACCCCCATTGAGAACATTTGAAGCTTAATTAATGTTGTTAACTGCTTTGAGGTGGATGAAAAACCATCTTTGAATTCTATTGATTGAACTGGCCTTTTGAGTGAATCAATGCTTAGGGAAAAAATGCATGCCTATTATTTGTAAGCATGTCAGGCATGAGTTTCATTTGGCATGATGTTTCAAAGATATTTAACCCAGTCCTTGTAGAGCTGTGCTGGTGCTAAGGTAATTTAATTGACTTCATTTGGGAAATGTCACATTTAAAGCCACTGCTTCATAGCTTGTTAAAAATGCAGAGGCATTTCAGTTGGAGAAATTCCATGAACTTTGCCCTCTCTTTTTAGATCATTTTTATCACGCCCTGCTTCCTTTAGTCTTCACATAGGCTTCTTCTTGAAAAAAAAAATGGAACTGAGGAATAGAGAATCATGTCATCAAAGGAAGCCTTGTTCCCCACAGAACCTTAAGGACATAGCCTATCCCACTTGACTTGGGAAAGAGAACACATGCTTATATCCCAAATTCCAAAATCCTAGAATTATGAAACAAACCCTGAAATTTGCAGGAAGTTGTTTTAGGACAAAGGAAAGAAAATCTTCCTTTGAATTGTAGGGAGGAGAAGGGGGAACTTGATGATGAGCAAGAAACAGAACCAATGGAAAGTCATTATGGGAGAGAAAAACTCTATTAGGTCAGTCACCAAACCCTAGTTAGGGCTCTGCTTTGAGGAATATGGAAAGGCTGGGGAGATGTTATTAACTGGACAAAGGAATGATAAATCAAAGAAAATCTTTGGAAGCAAGAAGGTTTGGAGTAATACTCAGGGGCTGCCTTAGCTCTCCCCTTCAAAGGCATGGAGACAGCAGGGATTATTCACATATTACATGAAAGATTTTCAGAGCAGAATAAAACCTTCTAATTGCTTATCTCCATATTCACAATTATGAGCAAGGCTACTCAGAGTATCAGCCAAAGAGAAGGGTGATTCATTTTCTTTTTCTTCTTCTACGGATTTTATATAAACCTCTTCAACATCCCTAATAACTAGCCAGAAGTCCCATTTTTAGAAAGAAAAGGAGAGGAACAGAAAGTCTGGTCAAATTTTCCTTTAGAAGGCTCCTATTCTTCCTTCCCAGATTGGTAATTTGTGCCTGGATTGCTACAATAGAAAACTGTCTTTAACCAGTCTCTTCTGTTTACAACCAACAGACTAACCTTATGAAAAACAAGTTAATGAAACTCCTTTCATTAGTGCTATGTCCTATAGGATGACTTTCAAGAATTTCTTCCCCAGTTTAATGCTTCACCTGCAGCAAAATTACTTTGCATACACATTTTGATGTGTTGTTTACCCTACAGGATATAAACTCCTTACAGGCAAAGGCTTTTAAATTTTTTCCCATGTATTCCTTACAATCAGCATAGTGCCTAGCACATAGTAGGTATTTAAAAAGTTTGTTATTATTTGAGTAATTGATCAGATCACTTTAAGGGCAGACCCTTAAACTCCTCAATACCCTCAGCTCTCATTTTCAATATAATCTAAAGACCTTAGTCTGGGATTTAAAGCCTACCTGGTCTGGTCCATTCAACTTGATCTCCTATTACTCCCCAACAAGAGCACTGAACTGCCACATTAATTTGTCTTTCTACTTTGCCCCAACATGCTACATACAATTTTTCATCTCTAATACTTTTTCTTAGCATCTATCTTCCCATCCATGTTCTTCACTTTTCCAAAATTTTCTAGCCTAGTTCATTTCCCATAAGTGTAAGATTTAAATTAATGTCCAATACTTCAAGTATTTTTATAAAGCTTATTATCTGACAAAAGCACTTATAAATTACAATAATTTGGGGATAAAGGGGAAAGAGAATAAAACCAATGATTGCTAGGCACATTGGCAAAATGCCAATGTAAAGATTAAAATTTAGGAATATGGGGAGACTGAGGCAGGTAGAAATTAGTTTCTCTCTGCAAGGAGTATTATGTTTTTTAGAGGTTTATTGAAGATTAAGGATTAAAGAAAATACAGGATAAGAAACACGTTTCCAGGCCATAGAGTGGCCTAGACACAACCTCACCTACATTATGTAAAGAGCCATGCCTGCCCCAAAACGGAAGTCCAAGAGCCAAGAGCCAAAAGAGAGCCTCTCAAAAGCCTTTGAATCAGCTTAAATACCTTCTCGATCTTGGCCCAGGTGAGATTACAAGGAATTCTGGGGAAGTGGAGCAAAGGCTCGTGGGGATTGTAGTCCTGTATTCGAGTCTATTTTTTACACCAATTAGGGGGCAGTCCCTTTTGGCATAAAAGTATGCAAACAAAATAAATGTGTTCAACCCCCCACAGTTCAATTTCACTACATGCCAAAGTTCATTCTGGATATTTCAGTGCAGTGTGAGGTTTCTGCAGGTATCTCCAAGGTGCCTTCTCCAAGCAGTTCACTTCCTAGATTCTGGGAGATAGCAAGTTTCTTAAATCTTATAAAACTAGAATTTTATGACAGTTACAAAACTCTGAAATCTTCTCAGACTACTGCTGAATACAATGAAATTCCTTTTCGCTGTGTTCCTTAAGCTTTTACTCTATTTTAGCATTTAATCATATAAATATTTCTCTTATTTAATCAACATGTATATATGTCTTCTGTCTTCCTCTGCTAAGTTTCTGGAGCTTTAAAGGCTTGTCATAAATCTCTTATATAATCCCTATGGGACACAGTGATGTATTTTTGATGGAAATGTTAATTGGTATACTCATTCTGGAAAGTAAGTTAAGACTATGCCCTAAAAGTTACTAAACTGTACATATTTTTGACCCAGTACTCCAAAGAAAAAAAAAATTAAAGAGGGAAAGAACCTATATCTACAAAAATATTTAAGACATTTCTTTTTGTGATCACAAAGAACTGGAAATTAAGAAGGTGCCCATTATTTGAGGAATCATGGGACAAATGATGGTATATGAATGTGAGAGGATATATTTATGGTGTAAGAAATTATAAAAGAGGAGATGTCAGAAAAAACTCGAAAAGACTTATATGAACAGATGCCAAGTGAAATATTCAAAACCAGGAAAACAATTTATAAAATAATGACCCTGTAAAGACAAGCAAGTCTGAAAGACTGAAGCAGTCAAATCAAAACCATGGCCAAACACAATTCTAGATGGACTCAGGGTACAGATTGAGACATAATTTTTAATATACCTAATGTAAATGAAGATTTTATTTTTGTTCTTTTTTCCCCCAGTGGGTTAAGGGGAGTTTTGGGAAAGAAAAATGTTTGTTATATGAAAAAATTGATTCTCTCTATTATTCACTGAAACTTCTAAGGAGAAATCACTTAACTTTTCTTGGGTCCAGTTTCTGCATAAGTAAAATGAAGGGGTGTATTAGATGATTTCTAAGGTATCTCCTAGCTCTAAAAACACCTTTCAATAGTTTAGGCAGGAGGCAGATAGGTGACACAGTGGGTAGATAGAGCACCAAGCCTGTACTCAGGACTCATATTTCCAAGTTCAAAAAATTATACACTAGCTATGTAACCCTGGACAAGTCACTTATTCCTGTTTGCTTCAGTTTCTTTATCTGCAAAATGAGGTAGAGAAGGAAATGGCAAACCAGTTGAAGTATTTCTGCCAAGAAAACCTCAAATGGAGTCACAGGGAGTTGGACATGACTGAAACAACTGAATAACTGCATCTATAGATAAAGCCATATTCAAGATTTCATAGTGAATGGGCCCCTAGTTGTAAATGCAAGTCAAGTCACAGAAAATGAAAGTAATTGAGAAAAAGAGACTTTGAACTTGTAACAGAACATTTCACTAGGTCAGTAATTTATAATAGGGTGATGACACATCTCCACATTACTACATCTCTATGTAACAATTAAATATTTATAATATATGATGCACTGTTAGTTTCTGGTGATAAAATGACAGAAAATGAAACAGTCTCTGCCTTTTAGAAGCTTACATTCTATTAGGGAGTCACATACACATAGAGATGCATAGAGAATATATTTGAAAAGATGTAGTTATGGGGAATCAGGAAAAGCTTCAACAGGAAGGCAAACTTGAGCTGTATCTTGAAGGGACTGAAGAATCTAAGAGGCAGAGATGAACAAGGGGTAAATTTAGGCATGGGGGACAGCCAAAGCAAAGATTAGAGAATGAGAAATGGAAAGCCATGCATGAAGAACATATCTAGGTGAAATACGAGTAGAGTTTGGAGTCAGGATTTGGAATCAAGAAGACTGAACCTTGAATTTGTTTCAGACAGTGACTGTTTGACCCTGGAAAAATCACTTTATCCTTCTTAACCTCAATTTCCTTATCTGTGAAATGGAAATAATAACATTAGTAATAAAATCAATATCACCATATTATTGTGAGGATATATTGAGATAATACATTTAAATGCTTTGTAAACCTAGAAACACTATATAAAAGCTATTTAAAATTTTATTATTAAGAAAACCAGTTTGGCTGGATTATAGATTGATTAAAAGGGCATTCAATGAAGGGGAGTAATGTGCAATTAATCTGGAAAACTAAGGTGGCATTGGGTTTGAGAGAGCTTTAAAAGGTCTACAAAAGCATTGAGTTTGGTTGAGTGCTACCCTCAAGCAAAGAGATTAACTTTTTTATTTTTGGAAGTTAATTGGCTCATGGATAATACTCAATACTCAATCTTGGGGTCCTGAAGACTTGAGTTAAAATTCAATGGGAAACACATACTATGTGATCCTTGGCAAATCACTCAACATCTGCTGCCTCAGTTCCTTGTCTATATAATGGGATTATGAATAACACCTACCTCCCAGGATTGTTGTAAGGATCATGAGATAATAGCTGTAAAGTGCCAAGTACAGATGCTACATAAATGTTAACTATCTTCATCACTGTCATCCAACGTAGACTCCTGCAGCAAAGATGATGATAAGAATGGCTGAAAGACAGCAAATGGCTCAATCTAGCCATTTTTAAAGTCTCAGGAAACTAAATGAGGCCAATTTCACTCATGTTGTTGTAGATTCTATAGACTCCAGTAAGGTAAAATGGGCATACTCAAAGGTCTCTAGTTACAGAAATATTGTAGCATTTTTGAGTGAATATTTATTAATTCATTGTATATTCATGAATTTATTGTGTAAATGTTTAGGGACATTCTTTGAACTCAATTCACTCCCTGCCAAACCAATCACAACACTTAGCTAAGTGGGAGTTAATGCATGTTCTTTTAGAAAAGTAAAAAACATGTCCAAGACTGTATAGATTGAAGTTATTTGGTGGATTTGGAACAGGGTAGACATTTAAAAACCTGGAGTTCAAATCACAACTCCGTTGTTCACCATATGTGTGAGTCCAAATTTCTTTTTTATGAATATAGGCTTAGATAATTTCTAATGTTTCTAAGACCTCCTCTCTAATATCCAATACCCTTCAAAAGCAGTTCCAGAAAGAGAATAGGAAATCTAAAGTTTAGATGAAATCAGAAAAGCTAAGGGAGATACAAGGTCACAGAATTTGAAGAGACATTAAGGAAAAGGCATCAGGGAATTTGTGGAAACAAAGGTTTGGTGAGGTCTCTTTTTAGGGCTTTGGCATAAGACTTCTCCTTTAGGTATGCTGGCATAGGAGCAAAAATGGATGACTAAGGAATAAGCACTCAAATATTCTGTAGTATAAAGGACCGGATTGTAATGCTCTGAACAGAAAATACTGTGATAGAAGCATGAAGAAGGAAGAAGACAGTTGTCTTATTAATTCAGTTCATTGTTTTCAGGGCCCTTGTACCCATTGATAACAAGTGGAAAAAAAAAACAACAACAACAGGGAGTTCCTGTCCTTGATAATCCCAGACTAAGAAAAGATAAAAAGAAGATGGAAGTTTCAAAGAGGGCAAACAATATAATACAGTGCCATTATGGACTTTTGGAAAGCATTTAGAATCTTAAATATAATAAGCCTCAAAACACCCAAATGAAGTAAAGCTTTAAATAGTATTTCCCTAAACAACTCAAAGTATAGCCTCATATAATCTCACTACCTGTGTTGGACAAATAAAATAAGAAAGAGTAAGAAAAGACCTTATATTAACTCTGTATTTATTTATCATGTATATACTGATTTATATGTGTTGTCTTGCCAATTAGAATTTAAGCATATTGAAGGCAGTGATTTGAAGGCAGAGGAATGCTTTTGCATTTCATTTATATCTCCCCATCACTTAGAACAGTGCCTGAAACATGATAAGGACAACAGATTGATTGATTAAAGAGTATTGTGCCAACCTTCTGATTTGACAGAACAAGAACTTGAGACTCAAAGTGACTTGTCCAAGATTAGATAGTGATAGAATTAGTGAGGCATTTTTTATTTTTATTTTTTAATACAGAGAGCAAAACATAATGCAGGTCAGATAAACAGGTTATCTTCAAAAGTCACAAGTTGAACTTTCCAAGCTACAAAGACTTCCAGTACACTATCTATCATCTAATGACTAGTCAGAAGTACTCATCATCAGCAGGCTGATGACTCAGTGATGAATGAGGGTGAGATGAAAGGGCATAGCAACAAATGAAAACATCTTGCAAGGCACAAAAGAGTTTTGATGTGTGTTTTTGGAAACAATATACATTGATCAAATAACAGATTTTTGAAATATTGAGATAACATGGGGCCAGTATCAGACAACCTCAACAAAATAGACTTCCTTGAGATTCTATGTTATTGGGCAAACATTTCAGAGCTCTCTAGCCAGTGTTTCAGTTTTTGTATTTCCTTTTCCTATCTGCCCTGCTTTAAAAATTCAGGTTTTAGAAGACATTTTACATATGGGTGATGGGCTCTAGCAAACAAAATTCTATGTAGATCTCAGCCCTACCTCTTCTCCCAAAGACAGGAAATAGACACTGCTTTGAACCTTAAAACACTGGTTTCTCAAATACTTCTCTTAATATACACATACAGTTATACACACAAATTTATATGCAAAGGATATTTTTTCACTTATAATATATCCCAACTCATGGAACATACAAGGATAAAACCCAGACCAAATAACTGGGTATAACCTTGAAATCTTTTTTTAAGTATAATTAAATACAACTCTGAACTGACTGAAAAATAATCACCTAAATAATCAATTATTTGCTTACTAAGAATGAAATATAAAACATCTAGAGCAAAATGATGTAACTGAATTATCACTGGGCATATTTGTTTTTTAATCACACTCTATAAAAATTATAAAATATATTGTAGTTTCCAGGCCACCTCCTTAAGAAAAACCTGGGAAAGGGAAGTAAAAAAAAATAAAAAAATATTAAGAAAATGCAATAAAATTGCAATGGAACAGATAATTAGCATGATTCAGAGTTAACACAGTTGTGTAGAAAGGCAATAAAAGGGGAAGAATTAGGTCTTGGATATGGATCAATTGGGGTAAAAATTTGGTTTCCTCACACATTTGGAAACAACTGTGATATGAATTCAATTTGGTAAGGTTGACTTCACTATTCAGTAGTGATAGTGTCAACCTGCCCTAGATCATTCCCCTTCATTTTGCCTGGCAACCTCCCCAGTTCTTTCTCCCAGGCTCAGAATACCCATAGTATTCAGAGTTCCAAACAGGTAGAAACTAAAATGTTGGCACAAAGAATGTGGTTCCTTTGCCCCTTCATGACAAGAGATGGCAGGTATCTAGTTTTTTTTTTTTTATCCACTGATGGCAATAAGAATAGAAAATCAATGAACAATTGAAAGGCTTTACAACTCTATGATGTTTGTAATGAAGAAAATTAAAGAGGTAGTTTGTGTGCTTTAATTAAAAAATAAGATCTGACAGACATGAAAGCAGTCACAGTGGAACTTGGAATATGATACTTTGATTTTGCTCAGAAGCATTCAGTGAGAAATCAATGAGACATCAACGTGATTATGCTAAGCAGAACATTGCTACAAATTCTATTGAAAGGGGTGAGCAGGGAATGCCACATTTTCTATTGGAAGATTTCCCAAGCAAGAACTTTGCATTGAATCTTGACCAGTGTAAATTGTTGATTCTCCAGGAAGCTCCAAAACATCACTTATCTCCCAAACAGGCTACCTGATGATTGACAACTTTAATTTTAGAATGAAATTGGCTGGCTGCTGAAACATCTATTCCTCTTGACAAGAATACTACATGCTCTTTTTTGGGTATTTATCATCTAAAATCACATGAGTCTACCTTCTGCCCTTGAAAAGAAAGTATGAAGGGAAATTTATGAGTCACTTATTAAGAAATAAGAAAAGCTCATCAAGGTAACTCATGTCTTGAATTGGTCCCTGTTGCTGGTATGGACGTTATTTCCACCAATGGAGAAGGAAACATCTTATGTTTAGGTTTCCAGATTAGGGGAGGGCACTTAAAGAGTAAAGAATTGTTAGTCATTTGGACCATTGATCATATATAATTCAGGGTATTGCTTTTAGGGTCAACAAGTGGATCCATCAAAGGAAATTCAGATTGCCAAGGCAGGCAGGACTCACCAAATATACTTGGTACCATAAGCCCAAAGGGTGTTCTAAAAACAACTTTTTAAGACAAGTACAAGGGAAAAGTATTCAAGGAGAAACCTTCAAATGCAGCACAACCGTTACAACAGAAAGAGCCACTGATTTGGATGAAATTGGAAGTTCTAGGTTTGAATACTACCTCTATTAATTATTAACTGTGGAACCTTGAACAAATAATTTCACTTCCCAAAAGTTCAGTTGCCTAATCTACTAAAAATGTGGAAGGACTAGGTAATCTTTTTCAATTTAATTTTTAATTTTTTAAATAATTTTTTAAATTTGAGTTCCAAATTTTCTCATTTCCTTCTACTTCCTTTCTTACATCTTTCCCTCACGATTTTAGAAGGCAAGCAACATGAAATCAATTATACATGTGAAGTCATTAAAAACATTTTCACATAACCTATGTTGTAAAAAAAAAGGCAAAAACTGTTTTAAAAGGAGACTTCAATCGGTACTCATTTTTTTTTATCAGTTCTCTCTCCAGTTATAGATAGCATTTCACATTATGAGTCTACATTTGTTTTGGATAATCTTCTTGATCAGAGTAGCTAATACTTCTATAATTTAAATATTAAAATTACCATGTACAATGTTCTCCCTATTCTGTTCACTTCACTTTGCTTCAGTTCATATTTATCTTCCTAGTTTTTTCTAAAACGTTCTCCTTCATCACTTCATAATAGTATTCCATCATAGCCATATGTCCACAACTGGTTTAGCCATTCCTCAGTTAAAATGCATCCCCTCAATTTCCAATTCTTCGCCACCACAAAAAAGCTACTATAAGTATATTTTTTCTTTAGTCCCCATGGGATTCAAATCTTGGACTAGGTAGTCTTTAAGATTTCTTCTAGCTCTGAATCTGTGATTTATGAAGGCTTAATAAGATAGAAGTAGGAGGTAAAAGGGAGGGGAAACAACTCTGCAATATATCCCCAGAATAGAGAAACAGGGGGAAAAAAACCCACCACTTTAATCTATCCTGAAACATCAGTTCCATCCAGTAAAGATCCAGGGCTGTTATTTGGAAAAGAATGGCTGAAGAAGAATTAGGGGAAGGTCAGATAAGGAAGAAATCACCTGAGATACAACTGCAGGAGACTGAAGGAAAGGGATAAAAAAAATCATCATGCAGTTTTCCCTTTCAGTTAATTATCCTTGATAACTATGTGTCAAATTCTATTGTTTCTAGCTACTGAAATTTGACAAGTGTCATCAACATTCTAAATTCCATGCCCTGGGACAAAACTCCAGTCACTCTGCCCTAGTTAGGTCTCTCTAACTCCAGGTCAAACTACCATCTGCATTTATTGTTGATTGAAACACATTCTTTCAAGGCCAGATTCTACATCAGAAGTCTCAATTTTGTTGTTGTTTTGTTCAAAAGAATTGAAAATAGCTCTCCATTTTTGAGAAGACTTAGATGCTTACTAAAAAAGAAAATATCATGGTGTGTAGTCACCAGCACATTTCATTTAATATTCCCTAGAGGAGCTACAGAGGCTAAAAATATCTATCCTGAAAAGAGGAAATGTGTACTTTGTTTCATAACATTTTCCACACTACTCTATTTTTGAAAATCAGCATTTTTCCCCATAGGTATTTTTAAAACTCTTTCAGAGATGCAAATGGGAGGAAAATATTCTTATGCAAACATTGTGTAGGCTTCCACCATTTTTGGAGCCAACTCTATGTCCTCATATTTCTAGTTCTAGTTCCAAAAAAATACATCTGGGAATTAATCATTCAGTCATTAAGTAAAAAGGGAAATATTCCATTATATTTTCATGTAGAGGTGAGACAATAAACCATAGAATCACCATACCTCATACATAGGAGAGAACTTAGACGTCTTTTTAACCAAGATAAACTTTTTGATGCAGAATCTATTCTACAGTGGCCCTGATAGGTAATAATATAATATAATAGAAGACCTCAAAGAATTGGGGGATTTATTACCTATCAAAATGCCTCATTCCATTTTGGCAAGGTTCTAATTGTTAGGAAATGTGGGGTGGGGCTGGAGAGGAGAGAGAAGAGAGACAGAGAGAATTAGAGGAGAGAGACAAGGAGAAAGTGAAAGAGAAAGAGGAGGAGAGAGAGAGAGAGAGAACAGAGAGGATGAAAGGATAAAGAGAGACAGAGAGACAGAGACAGGGCAAGGAGAGAAAGAATGGGGAGAGAGAGAGAGAGAAAGAGAGTGAAAGTGAGTGTGAGAGAGACAACTTCGGCACCTCTGCAGCTTCTACCCTACTTCCTTCTATGGCAAAGGTGAACATGTCTAATTCCTACATCGATGTAGGACCTTTCAAAGATAATTGTCATAGCCCTCAGAAACTTTCTCTCTTCCCAGTACAATATTGAAAAAGCATCCCCAGACCATTCAATCAATCCTTTTATCATATAGTTTCAAATGAGTCATTGTGATAGAGTGGAAACAGTGTTGGGTTTAGAGTCAAAGGACCTGGATTTGCATTGAAGTTCTGCAGTTTGTTATCTGTGTCATATTGAACAAGTCATTTAATATCTCTAGACCTCAGTTTTATCATCTCTAAAATGAGGGAGTTGGATCAGATCATCTCTAGCACACTCTTTCTTGCTTTTTATCCATAGTTTTTTTTTTAATCCTTACTTTCCATCTTAGAATCAATACTGTGTATTGGTTCTAAAGCAGAAAAGTAGCAAAGGCTTGGCAATGGGGAGTAAGTGACTTGCCCAGGGTCACACAGCTAGAATGTCTGAGGCCACATTTGAACCTAGGACCTCCCATCTCTAGGCTTGGTTCTCAATCCCCTGAGCCACCCAACTGCCCCCTATCCATAGTATTTTAATCCTAAATATCCCTACCATGATGGTCACTCTCTTTTGGATGTATGCTACCTTGTCAGTATTCTTTAAATACGTTGATCTGAAGCACAATAAATATAATCAGATAATACGAGAGTAAGGTACAGATTTCACAACTCCATTTTTGGACACTGTGCTTCATGTATTGCAGCCTATGGTTGTCTTTTTGACATGTCACACTTTTGGTGCATGTTGTAGAACACTATATACACACACACAGAAATCCCATGTCTTTTAAACCTAGTTAAAATAATAGTGGCAGATAATATGAATGGGAGACATGCACATGTGTATATATTATGTATATATAAATCTGTGTGTATACATATATGTGATTGTATATACATGCATATATACATATAAGTACATGTACATTAGAGATATACATGTATCTCAAAAGTCTTAATGAAATTTTAAGTTTTAATAGTTGTAAAATATACTAAAACTTTGGGGAGATTTATATATTCTTATATATACATATTTATGAAGGTAATTTCATTTTTTTATATTCAGCCCATCAATACAGTCCATTTGGGGGTCTTAAGAGGTTAGGGATCCTTTTATGTTAAATCTACAGATTTAAAAATAATAAAAACAAATACTTAACATTTATATACTGCTTTGTTTTGAAAATGTTTTGCACTGGTTATTTCATTTGATCTTTAAAACATCACTGTATTAGGTGCCATTCTCATCCATCTTTTATAGCTAAAAAACTGAGACTGCTAGAGGTTGAATGACTACACTAGGGTTACATAGCAAGTGTGTGAGGAAGGATGTGAACTCAGACCCCAAGTCTAACACTCTGTCAACTCTCACACCTAGCTACATGGTATCTATATTTGAATTCAAGTCAGTGAGGCCAAGGATACAGTGGATAATCTTGGTACCCTGGATGTCTGACCAAGCTCTAAGCACACAACAGAGTCAGCTTCAACATCTTCCATAGCCACAAACAAGTTGTTTTCATCTGCCTATTCTACTGAAGGAATTTTTCATGCTGCTCAGGGTAAACCTAAGTTCCTGATAAGTTTGAAGTCTGTTGGTTATCATTCAACTTGGTTTAGCCCATCTGCTAAGGTGATTTTACTGGGAAGTGGCTGCTGAGCATGATACTCCTTGGAGCCATGGGTGAAAATTGGGTAAAGGTGGACACCCAAGGTGGATAAGCAGTTCTGAAAAGCATTCAACAAACCCATACATGAGAGGTCCTAGTCCTACCTGAATACCCCATACGGTCAAACTAAAATCTATTCCTTATATCAACTTCAAAGCTCTTTCCAGGACTACTGCTTTTTACCATCTTTACCACATTTTGTAAGAGGGCCATTTCTATGGTACAGAGCTCAGTGCAGATTTCATGATGTATTATAATAGGTGAATCTTAGACAGTTACCTTAAACACATGATGGTTAAATGATGTACAGAGGGTTACATAGCTAAGAAGTTTGAGACAGAATTTTCTAGAGGCTTCTTGACTTGCAGGTACTGGATTTTATATGCATTGTGGCACATGTCTTTAATTCTATCATCAATCAGGGATGTTCTAAAGCTAGCTTTGACTAGCCTTTGAGAGCCAATTATTAAAATTTCAGTGCATTTATACAACAGGGATTGATGTATTATGTATTTAGTCATTCAGACTTAAGAAATTATTGAAGAAGAATCCAGGCCAACATGGTTGCCTTAGTAGCAGTAAAAGCTGAAGCCACTTTGATAATTTTTCTAAACCAATCTTTAAAAAACAGCTCAAAGCAACAGGAGTCAAAAACCAACAGCAAGATAGAGTGACTAGGGCTTTCCTGCTGAACACAACTTGAAAGGTAGGTAGAGTATTTGATTTTCATAGAATTTTTATGGTATGAGAGGGAAATTGAAGAAAAATTGTACACAGAGGCATACTGGATGACCACCACCTCAAAGTATTGTGCCAGGTTTGGAAGCCTAAGCATAGGCCAACTCCAAGATCCTAGGATCCTGCTTATACCACCACCAACAGAACACTCCAGACTCCAGACCCACCCCTTGAAATTCCAGACCATGGCACCACCTTGCAGTGAATCCTGGAAATCCATAGGACTTGACCCTTTTAATCCTGAACTGTTGCAAATCCCTTAGACCTGAGGAAACATAGCTCTGAGTGTTGAAAACTACAAAGCATGAGCAGAGGAGAAGCAATCATTAGCTTTCAAAACTCCTAGTCCATCAGGAAAAAAAAAAGACTAGGAAAATGAGCAAACAGCCAAAGAAACACCTGACCTTAGAAAATTTTTATGGAGACAAATAAAATCAATACAGGACAGAGAGATTTAAACAACCACTTCAAAACTTCAAAGAAAAAAATGGAAATTTGTCTTAGGTTCTGGAAAAAATTAAAAAAAGGAATTAAAAAATCAAGTAAGAGAATTTAAAGAAAAATGGGTGGGATGGGAAAAAGAAATGAAATTAATGCAAAAAGAAAATAACATCTTAAAATAAAACAAAATTGGTCAACAGGAAAAAGAGGCACAAAAATCCATTTAAGAAAAGAGTTTCATGTAAAGTACAATGGATCAAATAGAAAAGGAGGATCAAAGGTTATGAAAGAAATTCAGTCTATAAAAATTGAGAGTAGCACAAATAGAAACTAATGACTTCACAAGACATCATGAAAAAATTAAAAGAATCAAAAGAATGAAAAATATAAGAAAATATGAAACATTTAATTGAAAAAAAATATTGACCTAGAAAATAGATACAGGAGACACAATTCAAGAATTATTGAAAGTCATTATCATGTTACAAGAAATTATTCAAGAAAATTACCCTGATATTCTTAACAAGAGAGTAAAATAGAAATTGAAAAATCCACTGATTACCTCCTAAATTAAATCGCCAAAGGACAACTTCCAAGTTCAAAAGCTGAATGGCCAAGGATGGTCATTTAATGAAATAGTAGATTTCCAAGCATTTCTGAAGAAAATACAGACATAAACAGAAATTCTGAAGCCAAAATACAAAATTCAAAGAAAGCTTTAAATGTTATATAAGAAAGATAATAAATTTAAAGGCTTCAATAAAGCCAATTTTTTTTTCTATTCCTATATGGAAAGATGATATCTGTCACCATCATAGAAAGTTAGAAGAAATATACATACACTGTGGGTGTGGTAATAAGGTGTTCAGGATGATATATAAAAAAAATCTAGGGGTGAAAAAAAGGATTTCACTAAGAGAAATGCAAAGAGAGAAGTAAAATGGGGTAAATTATATCATATAAAAAGGCATGTGGAGGAACTATTAAAATAGAGCGGATGATGAGAGTTGTTATGGGTAATACTTAAACCTTAGTCTCATTGCAATTGGCACAGAGAGTGAAGAACAACCAGAATCATTGGGCTATAGAATCCTATCTTACCCTATAGAACTAGATAGGGAATAAGAAAGAAATTGAATAACTCATCAATGAATTCCCCAAGAAAAAATTCCCAGGGCCAATGAATTCACAAGTAAATTCTCTCAAACATTTAAAGAACAATTATTCCCAATAGTATAGAAATTATTTGGCAAAATAAGCAAAGAAGGAGTTCTACCTAAATTATTTTTATAACACAAATATGGTACTGAAAATTAGCCAGGAAGATCAAATACAGGGGAAAAAATTACAGACCAATTTCCTTAATGAACTTTGATGCAAAAATCTTAAATAAAATATTAGCAAAGAGACTACAGCAATATATCACAAGGATTATTCATTACAATCAGGTGGGATTTATACCAAGATTGAAAGGTTGGTTTTGGTTTAATATTAAGAATACTATAAGCATAATCGACCAAATCAATATCCAGACTAAGAGAAATCACACAATTGTCTCAATAGATGCAGAAAAAACCTTTGACAAACTACAACACCCATTCCTATTGAAAACACTAGGAAACAGAGGAATAAAAGAGCCTTTCCTCAAAATAATTAGTATCTTTGGTTTTTATATCAGCAAGCATTATCTGCAATGGAGACAAGTTAGTAGCCTTCCCAATAAGATCAGGAGTGAAGGTAGGATACTCATTATCACCACTATTATTTAATATTATGCTAGAAATGCTAGCTTTAGCAGTAAGAGAAAAAAAGATTGAAGGAATTAAAGTAGGTAATAAGGAAACTAAACTATCACTCTTTGCAGATGATATGATGGTATATTTAGGGAATCCTAGAAAATCAACTAAAATTAGTTGAAATAATTAATAACTTTAGCAAACTTGAAGGATACAAAATAAACACATATAAATCATCGGCATTTCTATATATTTTCAACAAAATTCAGCAGCAAGAGTTAGAAAAAGAAACTTCATTTAAAATCGCTTTAGACTAAAATATCATGGAATATATTTGCCAAGACAAATCTATTTGCAGGAATTATATAAACACAATTACAAAACACTTTTCACACAAATAAAATTATATCTAAACAATTGGGAAAAATTAATTGCACATGACTGGGACGAGCTAATATAATAAAAATGACAATTCTGCCTAAATTAATTTGCTTATTTGGTACCATACCAATCAAACTACCAACAGACTGTTTTATAGAACTAGAAAAAAATGATAATGAAATTCTTCTGAAAGAACAGAAGGTCAAGAATTTCAAGAGAACTAATGAAAAAAAATGTGAAGAACAGTGACCTAGCAGTACCAGATTTTACTGCTTTACTATAAAGCAGTAATCATCAAACAATCCAGTACTAACAAAAATAGAAGGGTAGATCAATGGAACAGATTAGGGGAAATGACTTCAGCAATCTAGTGTTTGATAAATCCCCAAATCCCAGCTTTTTTTAAATGAGATCATACTATTTGACAAAAACTGCTGAAAAAATTGGAAAAGAGCATGGCAAAAATTGGATTTCAGTCAAAGCTCACACCCTATACCAAGATAAATTCAAAATGGGTATGTGATTTGATTTAAATATAAAGAGGGCTATTATATGTAAATTATGGGAACATAGAATAGTTTACCTATCAGATCTATGGAAAAGGAAAGAATTTATGACCAAACAAGAGATAGAGAACATTATAAGATGTAAAATTAATAATTTTGATATTAAATTAAAAAAGGATTCTGTACAAACAAAATCAATACAACCAAGAATAGAAGAGAAGCAACAAACTAGGGGAAAAATTATAACAAATTTCTCTGATAAAGGTCTCATTTTTCAAATATATAAGAATGAAGTCAAATTTATAAGAATCCAAGTCATTATCAAATCAATAAATGGTTAAAGGATAGAATAGGCAGTTTTCAGAGGAAGAAATCAAAGCTATCAATAATCTTATAAAAATATTCTAAAGGAAAATGATAGTTGTTTTAGGGCTTGTGGCAAAATTAGGACACTAACACTTCGCTGGTGGACTTTGTAACTGATCTAAACATTCTGGAGGGCAACTTGGAATTATGCCCAAATGGATATAAAAGAATACATAGCTTTTGATCCAGTAATACCGCTACCAGGTTTGTATCTCAAAGAGATTTTTAAAAATGGGAAAGGACCTGTCTGTACAAGAATATTTATAACTGCTCTTTTTGTGGTGAAAAAGAATTGGAAACTAAAGGGATGTCCCTCAATTGGGGAATGGCTGAACAAATTGTGATAGATGATTGTGATGGAATACTATTGTGTTATAAGGAATAATGAACAGGATGATTTCAGAAAAAAAAAAAAAAGCTGGTAAGACCTCCATAAATGGATGCAGAGTGAAACAAGCACTTCCAAAGAAAGAAGTGTTGGAGTAGGAATGCAGATGAAAACATATAATTTATCACTTCTTTATTTGAGTATATGTTTGGGAGTTTTGTTGTTTTTAGGATTATTCACTTAGAAGAATGAATTGATATAGAAATTTTAAAAAGAAAGCATTGGAAAAAATGTTTCTATGCAGATTAAATTTCATAGTAAATCAGGTATACTTCTCCCCCAGGATTTGCTAAATATTTATCAACACATCCCTGATCATCATATACAAATACTCTAAAAGTATTTCTAAGCCTATCAATGTGTAGAATGATACCCTGATGAAAAATTCAAACTGCTCATGGTTATCTTGTTGAATACCCATTTAAATCAATACATAAGTATACAACACGAAGTCTAGCCAACAGGCAGGGCCTTTTTTGTTGTTGTTGTTTTTTTTGCCCTGACATTATGAAGCTTCCAGCAGAGCACATGAGCATCTCTCTGACTCTTATCACAAGAGCAGTTTCTCTTCTTTTACCCTCATAAATTTATTTTAAAATATCCTCATGATCTTATTTCATTTTTATATTAAAATATTTATTCCTCTCCCATTTATCTCCCTTCACCTACATTGAGGAAAGAAGGAAAAAGATCCTTAAAACAAATTTGCATAGTAAATTGGAAATTAGTTTGTTCTTGCCCCAACAACAAAAAAGCCTCATTCTTAATCTTGCGTCTATGTTATTTCATGAGTCCTTTGGCCTCTACTTTGGCTATTGCATTGATTAGAGTTCTTAAGCCTTAATTATTTTTCTTTACCATATTATTACGTGAATTGTCCTCCTGTTTCTACATATTTCCTCTTCATCAGTTCATGCAGGTGTTCTCAGGTTTCACTGAAACCATCCCCTTCATAATTTTTTATAAAATAAATAGTATTCCATTGTGGCTATATACTTGCTCATACATTTCCTAGTTGATGGACATCCTTCATCTTCTAGTTCTTTGCTACAAATATTTATAAATGTCTTTGAGAACATCCTTTACACCCCTTCTTCTAAATCATTCCTTGTTTTTAATATATTCATGATCATCATGCTTCTCTCCATTGTCCTTTAGATAGATGATCACCAATTTTAATTCTTCAGAAACTATAATGTTCCATCACTTATATAGTCCTATTATTTTATTGGAAACCCCATAATTTTGATACTAAAAATGCTAGTATTAAAGAAATTAACCTTTGTTTAAGAGAGAAGCATAGGATTCTCTAAAGTAATTTGAAATTTCCAAAAGGTAATTCATATTACTCTTTCCCTGTTTATATGTAATTCCTTCGTGCAATGACTTTTCTCTTCCTTAACACTTATGTACCACCTATTCATATTTTGAGTCCCACTGATTCCAGGAAGCCATCTTTCCCAGCTCTAGACTTCACTGTTGTCTTTTCTTCTTAGTTGTTAGAGTTTCTGTAGTATTATATGTCATTCAAATAGCAACAGAATGATGTAAAAGATAGCAAAATGTACTTTCAAATAACATTTGTATTATAGATAGGAATATTTGTATGTTTTGTTTACCCAACTAGATCATAATCTTCCTGAAGGTTGAAGCCACACAATAAATGTTATTATATTAAGAATAAATAACCAACATTCCAGTTCCCAATTCTTATCCTCTTTTCCTCACCACTCCTCACCTCTACCTTCTGGCTTTGTTGGCTTCTTTCAAAATTCAACTCAAAATCTATCTTCTCATGTTAACATTATTGCCTTACCTTGAACATTCTCTTCAATTTATCCTTTTTATATCTTTCATATGCACTTATTTTGGATATATTTGTATATATTTGCAATACACATACATATATTTGCATGACATAATCTCCATTAATTCTTGAGTTGTTTTTAACCTTTCTTCATACTCCCATAGCTGAGTACAGTGCCTGAGACATACTAAGCATATAATGAAGACTTCTTGTCTTCATTTGAACTGTGACTTCATTAGTATAAGGAACTCCCAGATGAGGAAACTCCCTCTACCAATAGAGGTCAGCACCTTCTCTGAAACTTATAGTCTTAAATATATATATATATATTTGTTTGTTACATTAAAATTCTAGGGCAAATTTGTCTCTCCCTCCCCTTCCCCATACTAGAGAAGGCATCATTGACAAAAAGATGTATATACATATACACAATAACGGTCTTGCTTGTTTCTATTGATTTGTTCTTTCTCATTGTTCAAACAATATTTCTGTTGCTGTAGATAATAGTCTCTTGGTTCTGTTTACTTCACTCTATAACTTCATGTAGGTCTTTCTATTTTTTAAAATAAACCTCCTCATCATTTCTTACTGTGCAGTAGTATTCCATTGCCTTCACATGCCACAACTTGTTTAGCCATTCTCTAATTGATAGGTGTCAGTTGCCTCAATTTCCTGTTCTTTGCCACCACAAAAAAAAAGTGCTATAAATATTTTAGAAAAATAGTGGGTTTTTTTTTGTTTTTCCCTGATCAGTTTAGGACATAATCTGAAAAGTGATATAGCTTGGTCAAAAATAAACACACTATACTCCTAGTCTCATTAGAGAGGCAGGATTTGAAACTAAGCATTCTTCCAACCAATGTTCACACCTTATCTACTACCTCATACTATATCTCTATGTCTTTGGACTAACCAAATTAGTGCAGTCCAATTAAGCAAACAGTTGTTAAGCACCTACTATGTGCAAGATACTTTGATAGACATTCAGGACACTAAAGCAAAAATGAAAACAGAGCCTGACTTAAAGGGGCATACATTCAATTGAGTGGATTTAACATGTACATCAGGAAGTAAACACACAGAATGCTCAAAATATTTTCAAGACAGGGAGGACTGAATCTTTAAAAAAAACAAAACACTTTACCTTTTTTAGAATCCATATGAAGTATGGACTCCAAGGCAGAAGAATAGTAAGGGATAAGCAATTGGGCATGAGTGACTTGCCCAGGGTAACACAGTTAGGAAGTGTCTGAGGTCAGTTTTGAACCCAGAACCTCCCAACTCCAGGTCCACCTCTATCCATTGAGTCACTTAGGTACTCCAAGACTTAGTCCTATTGAATGACTCTTTTTGCATGCCTCTGAGGGAAATAAAATGCTACATTTTTCCCCAAGACCAGTATATTTTCTGGATAATGACTAGTGCAGAGGTTCCCTTATTGAAAACTTAGTAAGTTTCCATGAGGTTAGATACAAGTGAACTTGGGATCACAAATTTAGACCTAGAGTAGACCTGAGAGACCACCTAGTTTAATCCCCTCATTTTACAAATGAAACTACTGAGGTCCAGAGAGAGAATGACTTGCCCAAGATCATGTAGCTTAGATGTGGTAGAGCTGGGATTTGAACCCAGGTCCTCTGACAGTTCTTTCTTGCTGAAGTATTTTCTCCCAGCCATTTACTCACAGGGGCACAAATAAACATGAAAGCCACATGTGTCCCTGGCAAGCTCAGTTTGTTAGCATTCAGAATTAAGTAGACCCAGGGTACAGATTCCAAGCCTGTATGGGTCAGCATATCTTTGCTTTTAGGGACCCAGTAGTGACCCAAAATAAGCATCCCAACCATCTCACAAATCTATGTCCTTGGACACAAGGTGAGAAAATAGTTAGCATCTCTGAATCTCTTCCAAACTCTATCATGGCTTTCCTGTCATTATAGCTGATAGTGTCACAACTGCTGACAAGATGAGTTGGCAGACTCATTGGAAAGGGATTTGCATTGAGAGATAGACCTAGGTTCCAGAATGGGCCTGATCTGGGCAAAGCTGCCTACCATTTTAGGTTCCATGGCAGGGCATGAGGACACAATTAATAACAATGACCTGGCTCTTGGGGTTTTTCCTATTGATACTGCAAGAGCTAATTTTGCACCTCTTTCTGTTCTCATTACAATCTGTGTCACCAGAATGGACACATTCAAAACCATTTCCTGCTCTCGTTATATTATTTGCCAGGAGTAGGAAAAATTGAGACTATGTAATGAGAAGGCAAGGATTGGGCATTATCATTCAGTAACAACTTGTTCTCTTGATGAAGATTGTAATTGAAACCTAATTGTCTGGAAAATTAACCCATTCTTGGGAGCTTAATATCTTTTTCTAAATCCCAGGAGCCTGGAATGTTCAGGACAGGGGGTCTGTACTGGCCCAGTGCAAAGGGTAAGTGAAAGTGCAAAGGGTAAGTGAAACCCATCTACATGGTTGGTAGTTATTTGTGGACAAGGTGAATTTGTGTACCGTGTATAAGCAATTTTGCATTGCTCTAGATCAGTGATTTTAAAGCAAAGGTCTAATGACCTGCAAAAAATCCATGAATAGAATTCCGAAACCTGAAGGGGGAAAATTGCATTTTTAATTTTAATAAATTTTGGTTTTCCTTATAATCTTATGTATTTTATTTTATGCATCTAAAAAGATTATTCTCAGAAGAGCTTCAAAAGCTTTTTCAGACTGCCAAAGAAGTTCTTAACACACACAAACACACACACACACACACACACACACACACACACACACACACACAAAACCTTTCTCCTAGACTGAATAGATGGTGAAGTGACTCCAAACTTGGAGTCAGAAAATCCAAGTTCCAATACTGCCTTAGACACTTCCTAGTTGTGGTGCCCTAGGCAAGTCATTTGAGATCTCTTGGTTTCAGTTTTCTCAACAATAACATGGAATAATAATGTCTACCACATAGGGTTGTTTTGAAGATCAAATGAGATAATGTAAAATGCTTTGCAAAAATCAGTGTTGCATAAATGCTAGTTATTTCTTCTTCCTCCTCCTCTTTCTTTTTCATCTTCTTCATCTCCTCTTCCTCCTTCTCCTTCTCTTCTTCCTCCTCCTCCTCCTCCTCCTCTTCCTCCTCCTCCTTTTCATCCTCCTCCTCCTCTTCCTCCTCCTCCTTCTCCTCCTCCTCCCCCTCCTCCTTCTCCCCTTTGGCTTCTTCATTAATAGCAAAAAGTCAAGGATAGCTTGTTAACTACCTTGATCATTCACCAGGTCAAGAGGTTATCATATTTCCACTGAAAAAATACTGAAAAGGATTAAGTTGACATTTTCTTGTCAAAAGGAGGGGGTTAGTGACCCAGTGAGCTGATCAGTCAGGGAGACAGAGTGAATGCTCATATGAAGCAAGGCACTGAGCTAATTACTTAGCCTATGGTTGAGCTCTGTCAAAAATCATCATCAGCTTGACATTTAATGCCCTCTGCAATTTTGGCCCTCTTCTACCTTTCAAGTCTTATTATGCATTACTTCTCCTCCTAGATTCTCTCTATTCCAAATAGTCCCTAAGCTATTCCTTGCATGTAACTTACTACTCTCACCTCTGTGCCTTTGAATAAGTGGCTTCTCTGCTATGTCCAGAACTTACTTCTTTTCTCTCCCCTGCTTCCTAGAATCCCATAGCTTGCTTCTGAATATAGCTCAGGTTCTTGCTTCTTTAAGGGGCCTATGTTGAACTTCCTGGTTGTTAGTATACTCGTTTTTTAGATCACTTTGCATTCTTTGTCATTTCTTCTAATAATCTGTAGCTGTTTATTTTTATACAGATTGGATTATGTGAACCTTTCCACTCTTCCCCCACCCACACATAACATGTAAGCTAATTAAGGATCAGAACTGAATTAAGTATATTTATATAATATAAAATAATAATTGAAGTGACAATTTGGTGAGTAAAAAGTAAAAAGTTGAACTTTGAGTCAGAAATCAGGATTTGAATCCTACCTCTTCTACTCATTAACTGAATAACCCTGGGTATTTTACTTAAATTCATTGTACTTCCTAGAACTCATTTACCAAATTGTAAGTAGGTCAAAATCCCAGTTAGTAGAATATTCCAGCACCAGAAGTTCTCAATAGTGAAAAATTCATGGATTCTTCACATATCTGTATATGAGATAATAATAATTATCACAACCAGTGGAGTATTAACGGAAAATTTACCATGGTTATATGATGCCAGGTAGAATCTACTTCTCTCATGTTAGTTTTCCTGGCTGCTTCTCAGAAGGTACACTAATTTTCCCCTCCCATTATTGAGAGATGTAATATTCAGTCCTAGACTTTAAGAAATCAGTTTCATGGAAATATAGGTGTATTTGACCATTCTAGATTTCACAAGATCATAGATTTAGAGGCAGAAGGGACTGGAGAGATCATCTGGTCTAGCCCCTTTATTTGACAAATAAGGAAAATGAAACTCAGGGAGAGTCGGTGACTTATTAAATGTCCCACAGATAGTAAATATCAGAGGTATGATTTGAACCCCAGGACTTCTGATTCCAGAATCAAGACTCTCCCATTATACTGGCTGCTTTCTCCTCCCTTCCTCCCCTACTACTCAGGGTTTTCAAGATTTCTATAATACTTTGTATCTTCTTGCTCAACCTATCATTCTATAGAGTTGGCAGTGTAAGAGTTACATATTTTAAAAAAGGAAGTGCTGTCCTAAATTAAAAGGAAGTCCTTTGAAAATCCAATAATATATAAATGTATATGCCCACACATATACACACACATATACATATATATATGTATATATATATATAGACAGAGAGAGAGACTGAGAGAGAGAGACAGAGAGAGAGACAGAGACAGAGAGTCTTTAGTAAGCTGCAAGAAGAATTTAGTAAATGAAAAGGCTTTCATGGGAAGGAAGGATATGTGAGAAAGGCCATGATAGCAAATTTTGTCCAAAAAATGAATGTGTGGATAAAACTTCCTTTCAACAAATAACAGTTCTACATTTTGGAGTGGTGTTTTGGTTGTGAATAGTAAGGGGGAAAATAACTCTTAACGGAATGACTGTAACAGATGGCACTAAAAATTTCAAAGAAACACAAGCCATCTTTCTCAGATGAGCAAGGAACAAGTTCATGAGATCTGAAAGTAGCACTTCTTGTTACAGAAAAATTGCAAGTGGGATTTTTTTCTGGACAGGCATTTTTTTCTTACTTGAAAAATAGACCAGCTTTAGATTTATCTGGTATTTTAAACAATTGTCTTCCATTAGGATCTTTTGATGTTCATAGTTTGAATTCTTATTCCATTCCAGCATATGATTCAAGTGTTTTTATAGATTTCATTTTAATTGATATTTTGAAAGATTCAGGGAATCATATATTTAATGGCAGAAGGAAACTTGGAGGCCATGTGGGACCAAATCTCTTATATTATAGCCAAGGAAAATTAGTTCCATGTAGGTTAAAAATGTTTTTTTCCCAAATCACACAGGGAAGAAGTAAATGTTGTGTTAATTCCTTTTATTTTTACATCACCATAATTTCCAGATTTATGCCCTAACTACTATTTTATCCATGTCATCTAAACACCTAGTGAGCTATCCCTCATAACAAAAAAAAGCAAAATCAAAAGGCACAGTGTTTCTGAGTAATAATATGAACCACCTTCTACTCCAAAATTCTCCCACCTCTTGGAAAAAAAAGAGGCAAAGTACATTTATTTATCCTGTCTTGGGAACAAAGTTTTGATTAGTTAATTCATTTTCTTTACCTTTAAAAAATACAACATTTTAAAATTACTTTTATTTCTAATATATCCATTTCTGTTCCTCTTCCCAATGAGTCATCCCTTATAACAAAAGAGAGAGAAAGAAAGCAACAAATAGAGAGGAGAGAGACAGGGATACAGACAGAGAGAGCTACAGAGAAAAAAGAGAGAAAAAAGGGAAGGGAGAAAAGAAGGAAGGAAAGGAGGAAGGAAGGGAAGAAGGAAGGATGGAAGGAAGGAAAGAAGGAAGGAAGGAAATAAAGAAAAATGCAGTTCAACAAAATTAGCCAATACCTTAGCTAAATCTGACTATGGTTTGCTTTTATAGTCTCTCCCCACAGTCTTTTGAATCAACTCCTAATTATAGCCTTGAATTTGAAGTCTGTCTGTCTTTACCCTTTTTAACATAATCTGTTCCCTTGGATTTATTTCAGATCATACACTGATATTATTATTCTTGCTCAAGAACCAACAAAAGCTACCTCTTGCCAATGTCTCTCTTCACTCCAAAAGAGGAATCCTTCCCCTCAACACATACAATAAACTCACACTGAACTCAATTTATGCATTCCAGTTTCAAAGAATAAAACATTTTATGCAGCTACTATATTTTATAAGAGATGACTTCTTTATTTATCTCCAGTACCTAGAATGAACTTCCAACATACTGATGTTTGCTATAGATTATGGTAAATTCTTTCTCCCTCTAATTCAGGCCAGTAACATAACTGAAGACTGCCTCAAGGCCCTACGTCATTACAGAAAATTGCTTGTGGAACTATATAATGTCATTCATCATCTTGAGTTTTCAATGATGGTGTACCTACAAGGTCACAGAAGGAGTCTCGTGAGTACTCCTAGTGAATTAGAATCCTGGAATGCAACATTTGCAAAGTACCATAAGAACAAAAAGTGATTGTTTACTTTGTTCTTGAAAGTTTCTCAGGATATCCTTTATCCTAAAAGGTACTATGGACACAGGGGTAAGATAAATGCTAACAATATAAGCACCAAATGACATAGTATCCACATTCTTAAAGGAGAAGTTAAGAGTAAAGAAGGAAATAGACAGTAGATTATTCTAGTGGAAAACCTTAATTTTCTGCTCTCAGATATAGATAAATCTAACCCCCAAAATAAATAAATAAACAAATGAATTAATGAGTTAATTAATTAACTAAAACAAGACAGAAGTTAAAAAGATGAATAGAATTATGGACAAGTTCTATGTGATAGACCTCTGGAGAAAACTGGGAATGGAAAAAGAAAAAAAAACCTTACTTTTTTTCTGTACATGACGCACAAAAACTGATCATATATTCAGGTAAAAAACTCAACCAAATATAGAAAAGCAAAAATATAAAATGTATCATTTCTAGATCATGATAAAATAAAAATTATATTTAGTAAGTGGCTATGTAAAATAGATTAAAATTAATTGGAAACTAAATTATCTAATCCTAAAGAATGAGTGTGTCAAAGGACAGATCATAGAAACAATAAATTGATTTACTAGAATGATAACAATGAAAAAACATAACATTTATCTGATGCAGCCAAAGCAATACTTAGGGATATATCTCTAAATGCTTATATCAATAAAATTCAGAAAGTGTAGAATAATGAATTGGGAATGCAACTGAAAAAACAGGAATGCTTCTAAGCATATCCTCCTTGATTGCCCAGTTTTAAACCTCATTTTGTAGGGAGACATGTTCTCTTATACTTAAATCCCTTTCCCTTTCTTTTCAATTAATTTAGCATATGTTTTGTATACTGGTATATCAAACTCAAATAGAAACCAGCCCCAAGACAAAGGAATATTGACTTAGAAAATAACAAAAAGTATTATCTATGTTGTATTGTATATTTATTTATTTCATCAAACATTTCCCAATTGCTTTTTAATGTGATTCAGCTCACCTCCAGAGTTTTGGGGCTTTAGGTATTTTGAGGGCTGCCAGTTTGACACTACTGATGTAGAGGACATTTTCCAATCCTTTATCTTCTTTTCACTTCATTCTTCCTTTGGACTATTTTCAGTTTATGCACACTGTTTTAAAATGTCAATAACAAATAATTTATACAAGTCAAATATGATGATAATTAATGCAGGCAACAACAAAAAGATTACTCTCTGAAAATATAATCCTAAATTCTTATAAATACATATTGAGTTTTGCTTCAAAACAAAAATTCCATTATAGACATGTCCAACATGTGAGCTCTTATAACTCCTAAGGCTTTTTACTGTTTGGTTTAGGCCATGATATAGTACATCATTACCATATTTTGTTTGTATAAACTGGCAAAGATCATGACCTATCACATTTTGTCTTGTAAGATGATGTTTACAATTCCTATACATGCTAAGATTGTTCAGATATTTTCATTAAAATATAACATTGTGCTAATTGTATCAAGTTTCAGAACATAGCTGAGATGCAAAACCATTTAAAAATGTGTTCTATCTGTTTATACAGGAAAATCCAAGTGGATGGAAAATGTTTATTGTTCAGAATTTATCATGCAGTTGGACTAGCCACTGAAGAAATTAGTCCTTCTATACACATACACATACACAGCAGCCACTAAAAATTAATATAGAGCTGGCTAGGAGTTGAGGGACAATTGATCTTATTGCCCTTGTATAAGTGAGCGGGTCTTTTAATGGCATCTAAGCTTCTCCTTAGAAGAGGGACCTTGAAGACAACTAAAAAATTCCACTGTTTGATTTTCAAAACTCTTTACATTTTGATGTCATCCTTCCTTTCTGGTCTTGTTATGTACTTTATTCCCTGATTCATACTCTGCTTTCCAGTTACATTAGCTCATGCACTATTTAAAACACTCCAGAGTCCTTTGTATTAGTTGTCTTCCAGGACCGTCCTTTTAGTTCTAGGAGTCACTGATTTCCTTTAAGACTCTCAGATGACATGTCAACTTCATTATAACTTTCTTGGTCACCCCAGCTGCCAAGGCTTCCCCTCCTAAAACTACTTTATATTCTTTTTGTTATATATTCTTTATATATTTATGTAATCCAAATACTGTACCATTCTCTAGAACATAATCTCCTTGAAGGTAGGAATGGTTTCACTTCTGTCTTTGTATTTAGTACCTAGCAAAGTTCCTGACCCATAATAGGTCAACTTTATATAGAAATTACACAGCACTTTATCTGGATTATTTAAAAATGATATTGCAGATCTATAGAATGTTAGCCTCTATCTTGTTCAATATACATTATGAGAGAGAAGAAAACAATGGGTAACTGAAAATTGTCTGCAGCAATAAGTTCTTCTAAGTTGGAAATGGAACCTCCACAACAGATGCTTCTGGAAACTATGTAATTCCATAATGGTTCATGAAATATTAATAGGTTTTTGAGCCTAATTTTAAAAATCAGCACTAAATTATTTAATAGACCTTAAAAGGGGTGTAAAACCCCCAAACATCAAGATAGGTGCCTGCACTTACTAAATTAAGTTAGCCATATGGTGCATTACCATTTTAGATTTACAAGGATGTCATTTTTTTTCTTGTTCTTAATGGATATACAGGGATTCGGGAAAGATGTTGTGGGATCACCATTAGCCTTCTTGTTTCTCTGAGAAAGATTGCTTGTGTGATGCTCTGGTCTATTTTAGCTCAACTCTTAGGCTTTTAATGGTTACTTTAATTGATAAAGTGCCCACTAATGGACTCTTTGGGGGTGAGTAACTATCTCAGGCTTGGACAATATCCCATTCTCCTAATGTGACCTTTTATACATACAACCTTTGAGGCACAAATCAGGTGAAACTGTGGCTAACCTTTTGCCTTGATCTCTTTCCTTCTCTTTTTAGGTGTGTAGACTTAAAGGAATGTGTTGTTGATAAATAGTCAGAGTCCCAAATGTCAGGAAGGTGTAATGAAAAGCACACTTGACTTGGTGTTTGTTGACCTAGGTTCAAATCCTGCCAATTATTAGCAATAGGCATGATCTAGGGCAAGCCACTTCCCTTTGGACCTTAGTTTGCCTTCTACAAAAGGAGGCAGTTGGCTCAGATCACCTTTAAGTTTCTACAAACTCTAAATCCCATCATCTTATAAATGGACATACTGTGAATCAATCAACAAATACTTATGTGGGTCTGTTATGTAATGGTGGTGCTATTGGGCCTGGGTGATAAGCTATAGATAGTGAATCATAATACAATAATAGAATACAACAAATATTTATTAAGCAACTAGTATATGCAGAGAATTTCATTAGGAAATGGGAGGGCCAATGTTTATCCAGAACTAAATGTTTATAGTCTAGTAAACTCTAACTTTCAAGACCCAAACTCAAAGGTGGATATTAAAGTCAGAAGTGATAAGACTATATTATAAATATTTTGAGCTGGAAAGGACTTTAGAAATTGTCTATTTTATTTTCATAGACACAGGTGAGACAAACAGAAGATGCATGACTTGTTCCAACATACAGAAAGTTAATGGTAAGGTTAGGACTAAACCCAAGTCTACTGATTTCAAGCCCAGTAATGTTCACTATTACAATATAATGCCAGCTTGACTGTAGCATGGTGATTCTATATTGTTACTGAAGGAAGGAGAAAGTAAGGGAGAGGAAAGAGAAAAAAGTGGCAAGAGAAGAGGAGGAGAGGGGAAGGGAAAGGAGAAGAAAGAAAGAGAAGGGAAGACAAGAAGGGAGGTAAAAACAATAAAAAGGAGCAACTGCAACATGAAATGCAAAGAACTCCACACTTAACTGAAACAACTTATCAAATAAACATGTCATTTGAGATTGTGAGTAGCCTAGGAACATGCTGACTAGTAAATAAATATTTTTTGAGGAAGTAGAGGTCAACTAGGATAGGAAGGACCTTAAGATAATGCTTTATGAAATTTAGTTGAAGGAATTGAGGATATTTAAATTGCAGAAGAAAAGACCTTAAAAGCATATGGTAGCTGTCTTAAAGTATTTGAAGAGTTCTCTTTTGAAAGATGGATTTGAACATGGGTTCTTAACCTGAGATCATTGGGTGGATATCAGGAGCATCCGAACAAACAATTCCAATTTTATTTTCACTAATTTGTAATTGAAATTTAGTATTTTCTACAATTATGAAAGGAGAAAACAATTATTATTCTTAAAAGTGTTCCATTGGCTTTACTAAATAGCCAGAAGTTTGTAAGACAAAAAAAGTCTAGTGTTTGGAACTCTTTGATTAGATTGATTAATTTTCCTTCATCACAGCAGGTGGAATTAGGAACAATGAATAGAATTTGCAAAGAGGCAAATTTAGATTTGATATAGGGAAATACTTCCTAAAAATAGAGCTACCAAAAAGGTGGAGATACTTCTGTTTCGATATATTGTAGGGCTAATTCTTGTTTGGGTCTGAGTTGGAAGGATATATCATGGATCTTCTAGTTCACCTCTTTCATTTTACAGATGAAGAAAGTGATGCATAAGATAGTTGAATGACTTGTCTAAGTCATGCAGGAAGTTAAGTTCCAGAGGTTAGGATTTAAACCCAAGTCTCTGATTTGAGATCTAGTGCTCAATTAGATGACCTCCGAGTTCCTGTCATCTCTGAAATTCTATGAGGACCGAATGGGGAGAAGTTAATGTGAGTTCCATCAACACTGGCTATGGGAGACCTTTGGCAAATGATTTCCCCTCTTTCTCTAGTTTTTTTTTTTTTTAATCTAATGATGTGTCAAGAAAAATCATCACTCAATAAGTTTCTAAATAGATTATGACAAACCAGAAAATATCTTAGCTCTCCCTTTCCCCATCATGGTCACTTTCCACACTCATCAGTTTTGCAATAATTTTTTACCTAATCCAATTCCCTGTTCCAGAAAGTTGAAGGTTTAAGAGGAACTTCAGAGACACAGATATCTCCCTTAATCTCTTGAGCAAATGTTTTCTCTTTAACACACTCAGCACAAATCATTCTTGCAGAGAACTTCTATTAAGAGGGATATTTTGAAAGTATCACCAAGAATTGCCCAATCTTATCTTGCTCCAAAGTAACACATCATTATGTTTTATAGTGTAAAGAAAAGAAGGCCTGTCTTAGAGATTTACATAGAGTAAGAGCCAGAAGGGATCCTGAAACTCATATAGTCCAATTCTCTCATTTTCCAGATCAGAAAACTGAGGCCCAGGGAGCGTAAATGATTTATCGACACACTTTTGTTTCTAATAAAAGACAGTTATCTTCCTTTCCTTCCCAATGTTCTCTTCTAAGAGTTAAATAATCTCAATTCATTCAACTGATTTTCATATGATGAATTAATACAATGTTCATTTGGTAGGAATCAATGAAAGAAAATCCTGATCTTTCTCTTTAAGCTATTTCATTTATCATTTATCAATAGATACTATTTTACACAAGTAATTTTATAGAAAATCAGCATCCAGACTAGGAAAGGAAAAGAGATATTCTCTTCCGTAGTCTAAAGCCTCAAGAGGATATGGAGAGAGGATACTGCAAATCTGAATTATTTCCTCCCTACCTAAAATGCATTTTCTCATCTTTGGTGTCAGATTAACTCATAGAAGGGGGACAGAGGCAGCATGTCACTTTTCCTTTTTTATACACAATGGGCTCCATTCCTAAGGATGCTCAAAGGGTACTCTCTCAATTTATGGTCTTCCAGGGATTCTATGAAAGTGATTATTGGGGAAGCAAGGTGTTATCTGATACTTCCACTCCCAAATCTCTTCTTAGGTAGTTTTAAATTGCAATTAGTTACATTTGAGGAGATGGGGATGGAGAGAGAGAATTTAGAATGGCAATGCTCATTTCCCCTCTCTATGCTCAAGGTCCTTTAATTTGGAAATGTTTATTATAATATTTTATCTCAGGTAGTATGTAGCTATGAAATATATTCTTCTGGATATTATCCATGCACTTATAATTTTTTTTCAGAAATTGGAACATCTCAGGAAGATCAGGATCTCCTTTCACTGATTCCTATCAAACAAGTCTCAGAACCATAGGCAAGGTAAGGGGATAAATACTCCAAGCATGTTATGACTTCCCCCAGTGGAAAGAGAGGATGAAAACTACAGCCATTAGGCAACTGAAGTAGATACTGCTGCACATTTAGAGCTTTGTCAGATGACAATGATGCCAATGTCATTCACTGCATCCTGGGCCATTAAGAACTGCCCTGACTTTTGTTTTGCCTCTGAATTTTGATGACTCTGGAAGAGAGAATGAAGTTGAAGACTTTGTGAACTCTGCCTTACTTAAATCCAGTTCACACACCAGTCAAGACATATCATTGATCTTCTTTAATTACAAAGGATGAACAACATCAATGAATTTGAAATTTTTCTGACATTGGAACACCTCAGTGTAGGAGTAAAAAGAAAAATAACATGAAGCAATAAAATGGCCTATCTATGAAAAAAATGGTTGTGGGCATAACCAAGAGAGTACTCTTCATCTCTAATTTCTTGGTTAGGATGTCTTTAAACTGAGAGGACAAAGGCCTTTCGATACAGAGGCTTATAGAATTCTCTTTGTATTTTAAATATCAATTCTAACCTAGATTCTAGAGATGGAGGAGCATATAAGAAATATTTATAATATACAAGAATTCTGCTATTAAGAAAGAGGGAAAAAAGCAGTTTCAATTGTCAACATACATGTGTAAATTTTCTAGCAAGTAATTTCATTCATTTACATTTGCAAAAGAAGGAATAACAGTATAGTTACAGACATTCTAAATAGCACATATTCTCACATATACATTATTCGAAGAGTCAGAAACAATGAAACAGTATGCAATGACTTGAGGCAGAAACAATTTAACTAGCCATAAATGAGTGAATGAATACATGAAAGAAAAAAGTATATTAAGCATTTACTATGTATCAAGCAGTGCTATAATTCAAAAACAGTGATTTCCCTGAAGGAGCTCAAGTTTTAATGAGGGAGACAACACATACAAAAAAAGTTATGGCTAGGAAAGGATATTTTTGGTTTGGGAGATCAGAGGGATAGTGAATGAGGTCATAGAGTAGTAGATTATCACACCCTTTCCATGAGCAATGATAGACATGATATGATGATGACTCTTAGTAATAGAAATGGAAACTTGGAGTTAGGAAAAGGAAAAAGATATTCTTAAGGTAGCATGACTGGTGGTGAGTTTGTGACTGGAACCTGGCTCAGATATAGTGTGCAAATGAGCAAACCCCCAATCAAGAAAGTGGAGTCCCAGGGTGTGAGTTCCAGGAATTAAAGGGTTAAACAACCCAAGGCTTGGCTGCTGGACCAGGAGCTATGGCAGCTGGTGAGGAGTACTATATAACACCATAATCCTGAGACTCTTCACTAACCTCTAACTAATTCACCTCTTCACTAACTCATTAAATCCCTTTCTAAAATGCTGTGCCAAGAACTGAATATAGTTCTCTGAATATGATACTGTGGTCTAACCAAAGCAGAGTAAAAAAAGGAACAAGTTCTTTTCAAATCTTGAATATAATATCCCTCAAAGCAGCTTAAGATCTTTCCTACTCTATCACATTGTTAACTTATTTTGTGTCAAAGATATCCCAATGTCAGATCATTTTTTTAGTTGAATTCCTATATAGCCAAATCTCTCCATCTTATAATTGTGGAAGCTAATTAGTATTGTAAATAAAGTACTAGTCCTGGAAACCAGAAGATCAGAGTTCAAATCTGACCTCAGACACTTATTATCCATATGAATCCACAAGTCACTTAACCTCTCTTTGCTTCCTTTTCCTCATCTATAAAATGGGAATAATAATAGCCCCTACCTCTCAGGGTTGTTATAAGGATTAAATGAGATAATTGTAAAGTATTTAGCAGAGTTACTGGTATGTAGTAAATGCTATATAAATGTTATTTATTTTTATTATGAATTTTCTTAGACAATGTAAAAGCATAGAGCAAAACTCATTTGAGATATGCTCTTTTCAGATATTGGGCTACTGATCTGAATGACCAGCATACATACTATAATGGGTACAAAATTTGGGATGGCCTATTCTTGTATTGTAGAGACCGTGCAACTTTGAGTGACCTTTTAGTAAAGAGTGGGTTATCCTTCTAGGAAAACTTTAAGGTACTTATGATGAAAAAGGCTACCTACCACCATAGAAGGCACTGACAGAATAGGAACGCAGATCAAGGCATACCATTTCCCCCTTTATTTCCTTCATGAATTTTTCTCTAGCATGAGCAATATATATCTTCTCTCACAACATGAAAAACATAGACATGTGTATTTATATGACAGTATATGTCATATTACCTGTATCATATTACCTGCCATGTAGGGGAGCAGGGAGGGAAGGAAAGAACATGGACATGTAATCTGGAAAAAAATTAAAAAGTAATAATAAAATATATAGTCTCACATTTCCTATTACACACACACACACACAAAATAGAATTAATCTTTGATTGGCTGGTATATCGGTGTCTTCTTTAGAAGTCATGCGGTTCTTTAATCAATTTGAGAATATTTTAGGGCCTTGATTACTGAATGAAAGCAACTGTCATCTCAGAAGAAATGTTTTATGATCAGCTAAGGTCAGTTATGCCCCCTTAGACCTAGTTAAAATAGCAAACTCAGCAGCAATTGAATCAGTCAAGAGAATATCCCTTGAAGTCAAGAAGAGAAAAGGAGACTCAAATGATTATCACTTTCTCTTAGTTGTTTATTCCCCCCACCCCCAAGCCCATCCCCACCTCTAGAAAAGTGAAGAAAGGAGAATGGGGATTTCTTTTTCTTTATCCCCTCTTTGTCAGTGATATATTACCTCTGGAACACAAAGCTACATTAATGGAGAGAGCTGAATTGCAAAACAAACAAAAGCAGATGCAGGCAACCCATCAGAAGAGTGAACCCAGCAAAGAACCTGCATCAAAGATAGTAGTGTGAAAACCTCATGAGAAAAACCACAAAGACATGGTGGTGGTGGAAGTCCAAGATGAAGATAAATTCTTTAGGTGTGCCCTTTCCTAAATAGTCAATTTTATTATAACATTTGCTTTAAAAATGCAATTTTAACCAAACACAATTTAATTATTAAGGAACAATTTAAACATATCCTAAATCTTGTATTTGCTTAGGCACGGTTTTGTCCACAAAAAACAGCACAAATGAAGAAAACTATGCTGCTACTTCACACTAAGTCACAAGCTTCAATCCTCTGAAGACTCGTTTTCACAAGCACACTTTCAGGTCATTTTTCAGATCCTTTAAAGGGTTGTATTTGCCCAATATCTTCTAGTGCAGTGAGAGCTGTGGATAGCAGAGGCTCACCGGCATCATTCCCTCACCTTCTACCTCCTGGCCTGTGTAACTTGTGAGAGACTTTGCCAGCCTGGTTCCTTGGAAAACTCAGATATTCCCGTGTTTTTAATGGATTTTATTTTATACTTCTTTATAGACTTATATAGTGCCCTGCCCATGGATGGTCAGAGAATGCATGTCAAATAAATACTTCTTTCCTGATCAGTAGATTTCTTTTGTTTTAACCTTTACATCATTTTGGAGAAATGACCAACTACAACTTCAGACACCATCTCCCTCTGTAGTTTCCCCCACTCCAGGTAAAGTAACCTCTTTAACTAACTGATTATATTTTACTTTGAAATCATCATTTTGTGCTTTCACAAACAGCAAAGCCTATGGCTGGCTATTCTCTCTTTCAGGGAATGCATTCCTTCCTCATTTCTTGCCTTTTGGAGTCTCATTCTTTATGATGCACCTGCAACACTTTCTTCCACATGAAGTCCTTCTTTAATTTCCTGTATTGCCGGTGTCCTATATCCCAAATTACTTTTTTTAATTTAACTTTTTATAAGTTTGTAGATATTCACTTTATAATTATGCTAGATGCATTGATATGTGTATTCCTTGCCTCTCCTATTAGTATATAAGCAGGAGCAGTAAGGTGGCTCAATGGATTGAAAGTCTGGCCTGGAAATGGGTGATCCTTGGTTCAAATCTAGCCTTAAATACTTCCTAGCTGTATCACCTTGGACAAGTCACTTAACTCCAATTACCTAGCCCAGAGCACTCTTCTACCTTAGATGTGATACTTGATATCAATTCTAAGACAGAAGTTAAGGGGTAAAAATAATAATAAAAATAAGTTACTTAAAAAGAGGAAGTTTTCCCCCTTCTTTTTACTCATTTCCCCAATGTCTGGCTAGTACCTGATGCATAGCAGTTATATAATGAATATTGGATAAATTTGTTGTTCCCTATACACAACATTCCTCTTCTTTTCTCTTTGTGTTTGCACAGGTGATGTTTCCTACATCTCCAATGTATTCTCTCTCTTTTCACTTGTAACTTTTAGAATCCCTCACTTTCTCCAAAGTTTATCTTAAAGGCTACCTTCTGCTTGAGGTGGACTTGATATCCCTGGTTCCTAAAACCCTCCCTTCCAATTCCTTTGTATTTATTTTGTATAGAGGCAGTGTGGCGTATAGTGTAGGTCACACTAGTGGCTGTGGCTCAATGGTTAAGAGCATTGGCCCTGGAGTCAGGAAGTCCTGAGTTTAAAACTGCCTCAGACACTTACTAGGTGTTCATCCTCGGGCAAATCACCTAATCATTGTCTGGTCAAATGATCCACTGAATGCTATGAAGAAGGAAATAGTGAACCACTCCAATGGATTGCTATGGTCTATGGAGTCACAAAGAATTGGACACAACTGAATGAGGCTGAGATAGTGGCTAGAGAGTTGGCCATGGAATTAGAAAGATCTGTCAAGTCTTAACAGAGAACAAAAGTCACTCAGTGACTTCCAGACAACTCTTAGACTAGAACTGAAAGTAAAATGATGTTCTACATTGGGAAAAGCTCCTCATTAATAACTTTTCTAGCCAACAAAATTATAGGGTCAGCCACCATACCAGACATCCCAAATGACTTCGTATAGTTTTTAGTTTTAATAACCTCAGAAGTACAAATACTAGAAATTTGCAAAAAAAAAAAAAAAACCAAAAAACCAACAATACTTGAAAGTCCACTTTTTCTGGTAAGTTTAAAGCATTATATGTTTAGGTTATTATAGCTTTAAAATGTACTAAACATGTACACATATATAAAGATGTATCTATATGTATGTATATATGCATATATTTACTTGTACTATAATATAATTTTAGGTTATCAAAACTAAAAACCATGTTAAAATTATATATATATATATGTATATAGAGATACACAAAGATTATACATTGTTATTGTTGGTCAGTCATTTCATTCATATCCCACTCTTCATGGCCTCCTACAGGGTTTTCTTGGCAAAGATATGAAAATGGAAATGGTTTGTCATTTCCTTCTGCAGTTCATTTTTTTATAGATGAAGCACTGAGGCAAACAGTCTTAAATGACTTGTCCAGGGTCACAAAATTAGTAATATCTAAAGCTACTTTTGAACTATTTTCCTGCCTCCAGGTCCAGCACTCTATCCACTGTTCAACCTTCCTGCCCCATATATATATATACATATATATATATATGTATATATATTATATATTCAGGTGTGGATAGATAGATCTACATATAAATATACATGCACATATAAGTATGTACATGTACACATATATACACATTTATACATATAAACCAATTAATATATTGCAAACAAATTTATATACATTTATAATATTTACCTATTTTATCTAGAAAGAAAAACATACAATTTCCTTAGTATCATAGATTGATAGCTGAAAGGTATTTTTGATGACATCAAATCCAATCTCCTTATTTAATAGATAAGAAAATTTAGGCTATCTGAATATTTCTCATTAATTATTTTTTTAAACCCCTAACTTCGGTCTTAGAACTGATATTAAGTATTCGTTCCAAAGCAGAAGAGGGCTAGGAAATTGGGGTTAAGTGAGTTACCTAGGGTCACACAACCAACAAATACCTTGTTCTAATTTCTTCTTAGCAAATAAAAACTCTTTGAGGACAAGAGACCATTTTGCTCTTCATATCCTCAATGTCTTAGTAACATGTCTGCCACATAGTAGGTGTTTAATTGCTGCTTGTTTAAACAAATGAAAAAGCAAATAACAGAAATCTGAGTATGCTCTGAGAGCCAAAACAAAAAGTAAAGTTTTCCCTCCACCCATAGATTCATAATCTGACAACTCAGATTTAATTTGCTTTCCTAAATGATCACCATAATAGCAAATGCGAAGTTCAAAAAATGAAAATGAGAAATAGTATGGTAATGAGCCATTCTGCAGCAATTAAAATGTTTCATTATGTGCTACCTAAACCAAGGCACCTCTGGCAAGAAACAGGTGTTCTCCATTTATCCCATCAATAAATTAAACCATCCTTGTTCGAATGCTATTTCCTTTTACATGGGGTATTCGCCACATGGCTTAGCTCTTATATTCATTTGTTTCCCAAGGTGAAAGAATTCTTCAGATATTATTGCTCTTCTTACCTGAATCTTTTCTTTAACTAGCTCCTACAAAGTTATGTTAGATTCCCAAACTAATTTTATTTATACACACAGATTGGCAAGGAGTTTTACTTTGAATAAAAAAGAAGAGTATGAAAACCTAGAAATAACCCTTTTCTCTGCTGCCTCAGAGGCAGCCCAATAGAATGACATACCTGGAGTCAGGAAAATCTGAGCTCAAATTCAGTCTGAGTTACTAGCTGAGTGACCATTAAACAGTCTCTTAGTCTCTGTTTTTCTCAGTTTCCCTCAATGTGAAATGGGAATAATAATAGTACCTACCCCCTATAGCTGTTTGTGAGGATTAAAGGAAATAATGTTTACAAAGTGCATAGCTCAGTGCTTCCTCTGTTTCTCACACAAAACTTCCTTCCTTCCTTCCTTCCTTCCTTCCTTCCTTCCTTCCTTCCTTCCTTCCTTCCTTCCTTCCTTCCTTCCTTCCTTCCTTCCTTCCTTCCTTCCTTATTATATTTTTCTTCCAAGACCTAATTCATGCCCCACCATCTCTAGAAAGTCTTCCATGAGTGTTACTCCCCTATTAATTTTTCCTTCTGACATTCTGAAGAACTTGTTCTTTCTTCTAATCTCTTCTCTCTTTTTTTCATGATTGATTCACTAATTTGTATTTTTAAAAACTGATTGTTGTGCACATTTTGACTTGTCAGCCAGGGTATAACCTCCCAAAAGGCAGGATTGGTTCAAATTCTAGTCCCTGATATCCCTTGGTAACTAGAAAAGCACTGAACACAGTCATAGTATATACTCATAAACCACATATTTATTGAGCACTCAATTTCTGGACTAGTCAGTAAGAAGGCACAACTTTTTTTGGAAGGATGAATTCAATAAGATGTTTCTACATCTATTTATTACCTTTCTTGCTATTTAGCAATTGGCAAAGAGTCTACCAAGATTTCCATGGGCCTTGAGGCTTCTAAAAGATGTGGCAGTTATCCTAGTTAACTAATGAAATATCAAAACTTAGCAGGCATAGACAACCACTCTTAGCCACTTTGGCAATCAGTAACAGCAGGAGCTACAAAATCTCTCTGGGTCTGAAAAGAGTAACTTAACCCAATCCATCACAACTTCCGTAAGAAATTCTGGCCAAGTCCTACTGGCTTGATGGAAAGATTTCTTGAGGGGAGGCAATTAAGTGCAGTAGAAAATGTGCTGGATTCAGTTAGATGATCTGGGTTTGAATCTTGGTTCTGCCATTTGCAATCTATGTGACATTAGACAAGTCAATTTATTTCTCTGAGCCTTGGGATTCTCATCTGTAACTAGAAGCTTTCTGTAATTAATCAGTTAAATAGAGTCATTAGATCATGAATTTAGAGTTGGAAGAGACCTTAGAGATCATCTGGTTTAGCTATTTTCATTTTACAGAGGACATATGTATATATGCATATCTATAAGCAGATATACATAATCCCATAAACCCACACTATGTCTACATATCATATTTATCAGCTTCCTCACTTGTACAAAGTTGTTCCTTTGGTTTTATCCTCCATTCTATTGTAAATTCATTGAGAGCAGGCTCTGTCTTTTGCCTTCCTTTGTATCTTCACTGCTTGGCACAGTGCTTAGTACCCAGTAGATGCTTAATCAATATTGTTTGGTTGGTTGACTCTCTCCTAAACTAAGCTCATCAGAATGCTGTGTCAGCTAGTCCTTTGCTGTGTGCTTAGAATTTCTGCAGGTTTTTAAGTCAAAACTATAAACATAGAGATCATTTGTCATCAATCCCATCATACAAAATAATACTAGAGAAGTAAAAGAAATATGGGTAATAATTCTTTAGTACTTGATGATTGTGAACAAATAAAAATTCTTTTGAGTAGTTTATGAATACAAATACAAAATGATAGTCTTCATTGTCTTTATATTTTGAAAATGAATTGACCTTTGGAAAATCATGTGTAAGCCTCTGACAAAAAAAAAATTGTTTAAAGAATAATACTGACAAAGATACTTCTCTATCTTAGTGGTCTCTAGAAATTGGAGAGGGAAGATTAGTAAAGAAGTGAGAACTTTGCAGGATTTGGAATATAGGCATACCCTTGGAGATTTTATGGGTTCAGTTCGAGATCATTACAATAAAGTGATTATCACAATAAAAAAGAATCATATGGATTTTTCATTTCCCAGCACACATAAAAGTTATGTTTACACTATAGTATAGTCTAGTAAATGTGAAATGTGGTATCTTAAAAAACCCCAACATATATCCTTTAATCTAAAATACTTTGTTGTTAAAAATGCTAACCATCATCTGAGCCTTCAGCAAATCAAAATCTTTTTATGGTGGAAGATCTGGTTTGGTATTGATGGTTGCTGATGTGGAGGCAAAATTTTAAGCTTTGTTATTTCTTTAAATTTACCCTCCTTCCTACTTTCTGGAGATATGCTGTAGAAGCAGCCTTGAGGATGAGCCCCTCCTTCTTGTTCCTCCTTAACAGTCTACTCTTACCCCTCCCTTGGCCCCAACCTTGGTATATCTGGGTCCTCTGCCTGCTCAGTAAACAAGGATAGGCCACTGCCTACAGTCTGACTACAGTTATCAGGCCAGTCATTCAGCTCACTCAGTTTCTATCCCTCTTCATCCATAGATCCTTTATCACCTTTGTTCTGGTGATATAGGGCACCTGGTGATATAAGGCAATTCTGGGCCTTAGCCTCTTTGGAAACTATTCCAGTCCAGGTTTGCATATTATCAATAAATCTGCTTTTTCCATGATCTGGGGTGGCAGTGAGATTCCTTGCCCTAAAACTGACTGATTAGGCTGGTGGTTGTGGCAACTTCTTAAAATGAGACAATGATGAATTTTGCTACATTGACTAACTCTTCCTTTCACTTGAACACCTAGATTGTAGGGTGATTCATGGACCTAATTTAAATAGTGTAGTATCTCAGGGAATAGGAAGGCCCATTGATGGGTGGAACAGTCAGGACACACACAACACATATCAATTAAATTCATTATCTTATATAGGTGTGGTTCATAGCACCCCAAAACAGATCATTCCTTATACACTACCCTCAACCCAATGAATTACCTCATTTCTGATTCATCCCATCTCCCTTTCTTATTCTGTAACTCCTGTTGTCAAAAGAGTATAAAAACCCCAGACCTTATCTCCTTGGGAAAGCAGTGTCTACCATTGCATCTGTCTCCTGGTCTTTCAGCATTGCTTACAAATTAATAAATTTCTCTTTTTATTTTCAAGCTAAGTTTTAGAGTCTTGCATTCTTTCAAAGGGCAACCTGTCCTGAAATTGGGGTTTCACCTCAAAGCTCTCCCACAACACTATTCCCATGGAGAATATATATCGACTCATGGAGCAAATGTATATGGTAAAAGTCACCAAGATGTTTAGTATCATGTGTGTGATAGAGGGATAAAGAAAAGATACTCCAAAATAATTCACCTACTTTGATTTTGTTCCTTTTAAACTTTAAATCTCTATCCTTATTGTCATTTCTATTATGACCTAGACTAGATGACCCTATACAATCTAGAATATTCCTCCAAAATATAGCTTCAAGTCTATGGTTATTCAAAGGATTCCAAAATAAAGCAATTTCTTCCAAGAACATCCCTGGAGTACACAGCTATTAGATAGCATAGTATATATAGCAAGGCAACTTCAGTAAGATGAATGTCAATGGCAATAGTGGCAGGAATGATTCATGAGAGAAAATATATGTTATATATAGCTTCATATGTAGGTCTTCTTTCTATTTTTGTAATTTCTCTCAATTTAGACTTGCCATATTTAATATTAAAAGTCAGTTCTATTCAAGAGATCAGCATCAGGCTCACAAAAGGCTGTCCTGATTTTTCTACTAGTTCCCGATTACATGAGAATTTTCCCATTATAATCAGTATCACAGAAATCATCTCTAATCAGTATTATTTAAACCTTCAATTTTCTTCATTTTCTTTAAAGCAAAAAGAATCTAGTATCAGAAAAATTTCTGCCAGTGACAATTTCTTTTTATGTATTACTTAATTGGACATTTCACAGTGCCTCAGTCACTTCATATACTTGCACAAACCTAAATTTTGACTTCCATACTCATATTTCAGTATTGATCTAAAGATAAGTTTGAATAGAAGATCAAGATAAGGCAGTAAGCTATTGAATATAAAGTAAATCCCTCCTCTGTACCCCATCTCATTTTCTGATGAAAAGAGAAAAGCAAAGGGACAAAACTATTAGATGGAGCTGCTTCAAGACATTGTAGCCCATCTCAATTCTTTCTTTCAATTCCTATATTTTATAAATATTAGTGATTGACAGAAACTTTTTTTTGTCTTTCTTCATCCTAGTATCCCATGATCTGTTGAAATTGAGCACAAGTGAATTGAGCATGGATCATGGTAGGGGATCCAATCCTAATTTTGACACTATCTGTCTACATTTTCTCTAACAAGTCTTACTGGACCTCAGTTTTGTTATCTGTAAAGTGAGAGACTGGAGTAGATTATCTCTAATATCATATTTCTCTAAATCCTAAATTAAATAAGATGCAAATAGAGATAAGGCAAAGTTTGGTTTGAGGTTTAATGCCTACAAAATTTTCATTTTTAAAGTTTAGGATGAAAGAAATTAGGGAAATACTAGTGACACAGATATTCTATTCAGGGAGATTTCATTAGAGAAAGCATACTGTGCTTTAGTCTCTTTAACTATCTGGAGTTTTGTTATGGCCCTGGAATCTAGGATAGCTCTGAAAATTCACTAACTGGCTAGAATAGTCTGATTACTGGGAACTAGAGCCAATTATATATCTGTCCTGTATCACCTTGAAAGCATGTTTAGCTAAAAGCACAGGGAATCTCCCCAGATTCATGGATGAGCTCAAATCTGACATATTTTATACCTTTAACACCATTTGTTTTCCTTGGAATCTTTACCAGCTGTCCTCGCTTAGTCTCCCTTTTCTACTCATAGAAGCATGTTATGCCCTCCCTCTGAAAATTGAAACTATCCTCTGAAAAGGACATCAATTGGCACTGTCACTGAGAAAGAACATGCAAAAGGGATTTGGCCATGTTCATTATCAATATCTCTACTTTCTTTGAATGGAGTAAAACCTGAGAGTTATAAGAACCATAATATTAGTCTCAATTGTACTGTTCAGAGTGCATTGATGTGTGTGGTCTTGCATTGTCTTAACAGTGGGAAGTGGATAAGGTAGGTAGTGATCCCAGATCAAACATGAATTTAGGAACCTTTGATTCTGGCTGCAATCATTATTTCTAGCAGGGCAAAGCAGCCAAAAATCAGACTGGAAATTTTCCAGATGACCCCAGGCCATTAGGGCACTATCCCAAAGCTGCCCTGTCTCAGTAGAAAGATTGGAGGTAATTACCAAAGGTCACCAGAAAAATGCCCAATTAACTTCTGAGAGAGTCCCACCTTGGTCTCTTTATAATTATACTACCTAACTAAACTCCATTAGAAAATCAGAGGTAGGGGAAGTTTATCCATGATTGTTCTCTTTAGTCTATCACCTTGCTGCCAATCTGTGTAACTGGTCAATCTGAGACTCCCTTCTTTTATATAAGTTCTTATCTCTCGGTCACTTTTCCTCATTTTCCTTGCTTATGATAAATATACTCTCTGTGTCTATTTTGTCACAGAATAATACTTTTACAGGTGCACTGGAGTTGCCATCTAGTCCAGCCTCTATGCTGGACTCGATGTACTGAGCATGTTAGACTTAAAATAAAGGAGACCGTGTTTTCAATGGCAATTTTTAACACTTCTTAGCTTTTGTTTTAGTTCAAACCAGAGGTATGATGCCTCATTTAAAGTCTAGCCCACTATTCCCTTTTCCCATAATGTCTCCCCTTTCTTATGGATCTCATACTCTGTGAAATTATTGAAAGAAAAATATGACAAATAGATAAGGTATACTTATCATTAGTGCTTCAGCCTCACTTTTAACAAAGACTGATTGAATATTTTTTTCACATAAGTCATGAAATTGTCATGTAATGTAGTCATTAGTGTATAAGAAAAACTCAAGAAATAGCAGATTGCTATGGATACAGCAGATTCTTTGCAAATACAGATGTCCCTTCCACATCACAACTTTCCCCAACAGCATTTTGATATATCACAGGTCAGTATAATAAATTAAAAGGGAATTTGGGGAGAGTTTTACAGGAGCTACAGAGGACACCGAAAAAATTTAGAAACTCACTAATGTATAAAATGTGTGAGTAGTCTTGCATAATATCAATATATTTTATTTTTTTAATACAATAAATATACCTAATTTATTTTTTAAAGTTAAAATAAGTAAAAAAGTTAGTTTACAAAAAACTCAAAAAAACTCAAAGGCCAGACCACACACAAAAGCTCAAAATGTAGAGGTAACTTTAAAAGTTTAGTGACTCAGAACTGCATATAAGGTCTTATAAACACTTCATAAAAGAAAAAGAAAAAATTCAAACTTCTTTTCTGGTATGAAGAGAAGGGCAAAAAATTCTACACAGATTTCCCAGATTGTGGAGGCACTGTGATATGTCTCTAACCCCTGTAATGTGGGATACCTATATTTGTTAACTAACAATCTAATCAATATGAGTATGTTTTAGGCAATAGATTGCTTTCCTGGTGTCAGGATTACCTGGGTTCATCTCTCATTTCTGTTATATACTAGCTTTTCAATTATGAAAATGTCATCTTATAGAAGAAGAAAATGAGGCTCAAAAAAGTTTTTGAGCCTCATTTTCTTCTTCTATAAAATGGAAATAGAAATAGTAGTACCTCCTTAACAAAGATGTTATAAATTTGAAACAAGATAATGTTGGTAAAGCCTTTTTAAACTTTAATGTGCTATTTAGATGTCAGCAATTACTAATTAGTTTTAGGAAAAAGAAAATATATGAATCAGGAGCAGTCTTAGAAAACTGTAAATAACATTAAATTGTTTAGTCACAATTTTGAAACTTGAAAGTCTTTTTTAACATATCTAAGATTTCATTGAAGTTTATGGAAAGAAAGATTGTGACATCTGTAAAACAGATTTAGAAATTTTTTAAAGTCATGTTATATTAAATAGTTTATGACCATATTTGTGTCTTGACTTTCCTTGACATGTCTTCTGATGAAACTTCCTTACTCTCTTGTGAACATACACACTCAGAAATTTATTTTACTTTTCTTTTTTCTTTGTGAACTTAAAAAAAATCTATAAACATTGTTTCAACATAAAAAGTACATAAAAAAGGATTGTATACAAAGTTATGAATCTCTTCTCTATAAAGAAGTGGTGTCAAAATAAAAAAGAAATGGGTGCCACTAAGCTGTACATAATACTCCCTATCGGTCACATACTCACTTGGACAACCACATATTCATAGGAACTTTGTTTTATTATATTTTGTTAAATAGTTTAATTTAATTATAATTTATTTTAAATTTAATTATTATTTATTTTTATTTTAGTATTATATTATATGTATAAGTATAAATAATATATTTAAATTAAATTAAATTATATTTTAATCTTGTTCAAGTCTAATCAAATTCATAGTATTGTGGGCTCCATGTCTGACATGTCTGATATTTAGCTTTTTTAAAAGCACATATTTAATTTAACATGACAATTCTGAACTCCTGCTCACTTCTTTATAATTCATAAAATGTTTCAATGAGGTACTTTTTCCTTTTTTCCCCATCGCCATTTCTGTGCACCCATTACCCTCATCATCCTGTCTTGTATGATAAAAGCTCTCCTTTGAAAAAAAATGATATAGTCAAGCAAAACAAATTTACACATTTCCTATTTGCCATATTAAGATACTTCATTCTGCCATCTTAGTTCATTGCCTCTCTGCCAAGGATTAAGAAGCATTCTTCATCATTAGTCTCCTGGAATAATAATTAGTCATTTTGTTGATCTAAAAACTTAAGTCTTTCCAAGTTGTTTTTCATTATATTATTGTATTGGTTGTATAAATTGTTTTCCTGGTTCTGTTCACTTCACATCAGTTCATTAGGATCTTTCTAGATTTTTCCTAATTCAAAATCATACATTTCTTAAAGTACATGACAATAGAACATAATATTTATATATTATAGTAAGTTCAGTCATTCTCCAATTGATTAACACCCACTTTTTTTTCAAATTCTTGGCTACAACAAAACAATAATTTTAGGAATATATATATACACATATACATATATATTTACACATGTGGTCCTCCTCTGTCTCTGACATCTTTGGAAAATATGTGCCTTAATCATATCATTGTATCAACACATACCAGGATTTAATTACTTTTTGAGTATAATTTAGATTTTGATTCCCAGAATGGCTAGAGTAATTCAAAGCTCCACCAGCAGTGCTTAGTTCTCTTGTCTCCTTATTTTCCTTCCACCAATTGTTATTTTTTTCCTTTTGTCATCTTATGGGTGTCAGGTATTACTTTAATTTGAAATTTTCTAATTATTAGTTATTTGAAACATTTTGTTTTCCATATGGTTATTGAAAATATATGTTTCTTCCTTTGAAAACTACCTTTTCATATCTACCAGTCATTAATCTATTGGAGAATGATTATTCTCATTAATTTAATCAATTCATTATATATCTCAGATATGTGACCTTAAATCAGAAGTTTGCTGCAAATAATTTTTTCTCCTCTGTTTTCCTTTTTCATTTTAGCTGCATTTTATTTTATTGGCACAAGAGCTTTCTTAATTTACACAATCAAAATTGTATATTCTAATTTCATTTTTTTGCTCAAGATCTGGTTTTTTGAACCATAACTGTTAACAACATTTCCATCCTTTATCTTCTAATTTGTTTACAATATGACCTTTAACATCTGGTTTATAAACCTATTTGAAGTTTATTGTGGTATATTATAGGAGTTGTTGGGCTAACCTATTATCTATCATAGTACTTCTAATTCTCCCATGTGTTGTGTCTAATTGAGAATTCTTGCCCCCATAGTTGAAAGTCCTTTATTTGGACACAACATTACTATATTTAATTGCTTCTGAATGTTGTATACATACAATGATGTTCAATTTTATATGCTTTAATCAATATCAAAAAGTTTTGACAATTACTACTTCTTAGTATAATTGAGATGTGTCACCAATAAACTTGTCAAAGACAAATGTATGTGCTCCTTTCTGTTTCTATTCCTTAAACACCAGAGATGTAGCATTTTTAATGTTTCTAAAATTCTACTTAAATTTATCACTTCTTTCTTGTTTATATTTTTGTCATACTTTTCTCTATTTGAAAAGGATATTTTGAAGAACAGTATTATATTTCCATTTTCTATTTCTCTTTTTAAATCAGTTGTTTTAATTTAAATGCTTAGAAGGTACACAATATGGTACACAAATATTTAACACTGATATAACTTAATGATATGAAGTATTTTAAATTGCAATGCAGTTTCCTTGGTAATATCTTTTAGTTTCAACCATTTCACTGTTAGTTTTTTTAAGTTTAAGGAGGACCTGATTCTAATTGTGGAAGCTGTAGTATAAAAAATAAAAAATCAAATATAATAATGTGGTAGTAGAAAGAGTGTTTATTTAATGATGATAAAATAATGTTTCCAAAAGCAATGGAGCATCTCAGTAAAGATCCTGCAAAATGGTGGCCTGCATGAAAGCCTTTTGGAATGACTGAGTGTAGTGGATATTTCAAGGAGTCTAATTAGGAGAATCCTTTGTGAGTCACATAATTTTCTGCCTAAGATCACAAAATAATAAAATATTGGAATTAAAAGATAACCTTTGTTTAAATTGCATTTTCTTATACTCTTCTACAAATTCTCTGTACCCTATGATTTGTTTGAGATCATGAGTGCTATCTTGATTTTTTTTATTTGCCTTTGACATAAATTCCACTCAAACTTTCTATTTCAATTTTGTGTGAATCTTCACTTTCAAGTGTGTTTACAGTAAACAACATTTTCTGTTTTCTCAACCCTTCTACTATTTCTCTCCACTTTATCGGTGAGTTTCCTCCCATTATCATTCATGATTATGATTAATATTTGTGTTTTATTTTTTCCATCATATTTTTGTTCCTCTGATAATTTTCTGTTGTTTACAAAGAATGATCAGTACTGATAATTTGTAACTGAAATGCTCTATTCTCATTCCTCTACCCCTTTTTATTCACTCTCCACAGAACCTGATCACTAGTTCCTGCATTTTCTCCTTTTAATAATCTGTCTACCAAAGTTAAAGTAGCTTTTGCTTGTAATTCTCCTCAGATATACTAACTTTCTGAAATTCTCTTTTTCTTTCTCCTACTCTGTACTCATTTCATAATACATTCATTCATATGTACATACATACATACATGTATTCATAACTAAAGTTACTATATTTCTACATCAAATTTGTTGGGCATGTATATGCAATCATTCTTTGCCCAATCCAGATCTGGATCAAGTTCATGAAATTCCCACTTCCCCAATTCTTCCTCTGGGTTAGCATTTTTAGCATAATGCTGAGGACACAAAAGGAATTCAACAAATACTTGTTCAATCAATCCTCACAAATGAAGTGCCTACAGTGTAATAATAAATTAGGCTTTTTATATACAAAGACAAAAATGGAAGAGATCCCATCCCCAAGGAGCTTATATCCTGTGCAAGAAGACAAAAATAATGTTTATAATCATCTACAAAAAAACAAAATTCAAGGTAATTTTGACTTGTGAGGCACTAAAAACTGGTAAAAAGAGATTCATGTAGAAGGTGATGTTTGAGATCAGTTTTGAAGAGAACTAGGGGTGCATACAGATGGAGCTGAAAGAAAAGAGGATTGCAGGCACTACTGAATTGAATTATTGAACAGAAATGAAAATGGACCAGTTGTCTATCTCTGGCAGTAGTTTCAAGGGTCATTTTATGAAATAAAAGAAGAGGATATTTACCTATAGAAGGTCATGCTTAACTGTAAGAGATGCCCCTTAATGATTTCTTCTTAACAAGCCATTAAAGCCTTCATTAATTAGCTTTCATTAATTTACTGAAACTCTTTTTGAACATGTTTATATTTTTGACTTGTTCAGCCTCTAAAGCAGCCTGTCAAATTCACCCTTGATTTGGAAGCACAGGTTAACCTGTCGTATCCAATTTGTGACCTAGATTCAAAATGAAATGTGCTTCTCCACTTAAGTCATTTTAATTCCAGTCCTGCTGTGTGCAGAGATGCTTCCTGTTTTAACATGCTTATCTAATAGAAAAAACAGACACAGAAAATGCTGAGAGGTGGGGGGATTGGGGAGGCATCACTTTCCCAGACATCTCATATGGTGATGATCTTGATTTCTAATCTAAAACTTAGGAATAATATTTAATTTACGCCATTATTCTAGTTCTATGTTGTATTTGAAGAAAGGCATAACTAGGGATGGAGGCATCCATGACAACTTTCAGTTAAATTGAGCCAAGTCCACCCTGATCAAGTGTAGTTGTATTGGAATAGGGGAAGAAACTACCTCCAAGGGAATTTGACCCAAACTGATAGCATAGCAGAGAGGTGGAAGGAGGAAGTGGAGCTGGTGGTAGGGTTGACTAAGGTCACTATGCCTGAAGCCCTGATCACTCCACTCTAGTGACTGTCCTTTGAAGTACAATCTACTTTGTTATAAAAGTGTGTAATTGGCCAAAAGTTTCCTCTTCAACAAGTGCTCCAAACTGGTCACAGTACAAGAAGCAATGGTGGTGATGGTGTTGATTTTGGTTGTAGTAATTGTAGTAATAACAACAACAGAAGCTAGCCTTTGTATAGTACTTTCAAGTTTGCAAAGCACTTTACAGATATTTCATTTTATCCTAATAACCACCCTTTTATTATTATCTCCAATTTACAGATGAGGAAACTTAGTCAGACAAAGACTAAGTGACTTACCCAAGGTCACACAGTCAATAAGTGACTGAGACAACTTGTTTCAGTTCCTCTTCATGATGTTATTTTAACATAGGCATCATTTGGTTATGTGATAGATATGATCTTAGGGCACACCAAAAGGCAAGTAGAAAGAGCTTTGGCTAAGAAGGAAAAGGAATTAGGTTCAAATCTTGTCTTTGATGCTTACTACTAGTTTGACCTTAGGTAAGTTTACTCAACCTCCCAGGGCCTCAGTTTCTTATCTGCCAAATATGAGGTAGAATGGATGACTTTTGAGGTTCCTCCCAATTCTAGACTTTGCTCTTAAAATGCTAAGAGGACATGTCTGCAGAAATTTGGTAATCCAAAATAACAGAGGAATAATGTGATTAATTAATGGCTGCAGTTTTAGATGGAAATACAGGGACAGAGTAGGGCAATTATCCACTGGAAATGCACTTTGAGAAGTGTTGGAGGACTCCCACTTCTCAAACACTTTCTTGAAATTTCAATATGCCCAAGTGTTTTGACACATTCCTTGGAATAGAAACACCACCCTTCGAAGCATCATACGTAAGGCACCAGTCTTAGAGTTGGGAAGATGTGTTCAAACACCTCTTTAGACACTTGTCTACTAACATCTAAGTTTCCTCAATTTCTTCGGATCCAAAGGTTGTAACATTCTCCTCCTGTTTTCAGCCTATGATCCTATGGTCCCTAAAATGGGAGAACACCCTGAGGCTGTTGGCTAAATGCTTGTATCTACCCTAATATCAGTTTGACAGTGACAAAGTACAATAGGAACTGCCCAAGGAGTCCAAATTGCAGTGGGTACTGGTGTGAGGGCATTCTACAATCTGAATAAGCATGAAACTGGTACAGAGCAGAGAAAAGAGGGTACCAAAATATAACTCAGCTCATTTCACAAAAAGCATAGGTCTGATAAGAGACTAAGTTGCCAAGGAAATTGTTAAATCTATAAGTGTGGAAATCATCTGGGTCAGTGCCACCCATAGTTTGAGCTGAATGGTATAACATGGAATGAGTTCTAGGAGAGAGAATTAACATTCTGGGCACTGTTCTGTGTAACTAAAAGCCTCCAAGGCATGCCTCCAAGCACAATGATTGAGGAGCCCAGGATGCTGTGCCAACAATTCCACTTTCCTGGTTTTCTTTCCAAAGACAAGTCAAGGATGACAATCTCCCTTGGATACCTAAGAATTTGAACCCAGTAGCCTCCTTTGGCAGTCATGTCCTCTTCAGTGCAAGGATTAATTCAACCTTCCTGACCACAACAGGTGTGCATATTGGGCTAGTAGCCAAGGAACTCTTTATGTAAGTCTCTTAAGATACCAAAATTGACCTTGGACAAATGCAGCTGATTTATTTTTAAGGACACATTCCAAAATCCCAAACCTAAGTAAAAGATACTTTTTATAGAGTCCATTTCAGTTTTTTGAGGTTTTCATCTTAAAAAATGAAAAATTCTCTCTTTGGCTATATAGTCTGAGTTCTATTTGGCTCTATCCTTTGTTCTCTGGCTCCACTCTGTAGCATTAATCTTCTCATGCCCCTACATGCACACTTCCATTAACACAAGGGTCTTCAGTGCCTTGAGTAGACACTCACCAGCTTCCCATTAATACAGATGGGAGTGGCAGGACAGAACCAGAAGAATGGCTTCCAAGATTCAGACCACCTTGGGCTCAAGTATAATGCCTCTCCATTTTCCAAAGACACCTGACCTTCCTTCAAAGCCAGTGGTGAGGAATATAGATTCAAAATCAGTACCATTTATTTTCTACTGCAGTTTCCTGGCAGGATCACTAAGTTGGCAAGAAAGAAATCAGCATGAGAACCTGGTCCCAGCAGAGCTGAGCAGAGTGCCATGTAATGGGGTCTCTTGTTTTATTTAAACCAATCTCTTGTAATCACTTTGAAACGAAGAGGGTCTTTGTGGGGTACCAAAGCATTCCAAATAGGATACAGCATGCCCCATCAAATCAAATTCATTTCCCTATTCTGCAATTTCCTTTCTCCCTTCATGAGTGTGAAAAATATGGAATTTTGCTATTTGTCATGTGTATATTACTGGATTTATTTAAAAGTAAGCGCAAAGGGCAGTTAGATGGCTCCATGGTTTGAGAACCAGGCCCAGGGATATGAAGTCCCAGGTTCAAATCTGACCTCAAACACTTCCAAGATATATGGCCCAGGGCAAGTCACTTAAATCCCATAGCCCAGTGCTTACCACTCTTCTATCTTGGAACCAATACACAGAATTGATTCTAAGATGGAAGGTAAGAATTAATTTTTTCTCAAAGTAAATATAGACTGAAGATACTTCAAGACCATGAGCTTGAGTGACTTATATTTTAGGAAAGGATGTGATAAAGTCACTCAGTATTAGGATGAACATGATGAAGAAATGTATACTGAAAAATAGTATGGCTACATATATTTAGAACTGATAGACTCAGTGGATCTAAAGAGAACTGATCAACTTAAAACTATAGGATACCAGAAGGAAGAATGAGCTCAGAAGTTATTTATTCCAAGCTAAAGAAAGATTTTCATTATGCACTTGTTTTTGTCCTCAGTCTTATTTATCATTTGAATCAACATCTTGGATGAAAGTATCAATCCTATGGTCATCAGATTTGTGGATACCATGATTCTGAGTGACATAGATAATATATTGGGATACAAAAAGATCTCAGAAGGTTAGAATGAAGAATCAAATATAACAAAGCACAATTTAATAGAAATAAGGGAAAGTCTAAATGGATTTAAAACTTTACTTGAATAGGTACAGGTTGAGGAGGTAGGAGTAGGAAACAGTCCATGTGGAAAAAGAAAAATCACCTTTGGGTTTTCAGAGGGCTCCAGGCTCAAGGTAAGCTGACATGACAGCCACTATAGCTAATCATCTTAGCCTGCTTTAACAGAAGAATTATGTCCTCAGTGAGTGAGGTGATTTTCCTACTCTACCTTTCCTTTGTCAGATCACATTTAGAGTATCATGCATAGCCGTGGGGAGCCACATTTTAGGATAGACTGTGACAAACTGAAGTTTATCTGGAGCGGTATGACTTTGATGGTAAGGTGATTCAGAACAATATTTGAAGACTAGTCAGAAGACTTAGGGATATGTAGTCTGGAGAAAAGAAGACTATGGAAGAATATCCCTTCAATTTCCACTTCTTTGCCACCACAAAGAGAGTTTTCTTTTTTTCTCTGATCACCTTACGAAATAAATCTAATAATGGTATCACTGCATCAAAAGGTACACAGAATTTTATAACTCTTTGGGCATAACTCTAGATTGTTCTACAAAACTATTGGACCAATCCACAGTTCTACCAATAATGTATTAATATCCCCATTTTCCACACCCCTTCCATGTTTGTCATCTTGTTGCCCTTTTATCATTTTACCTATTTTGATAGGTGTAGGATATCTCAGACATGGTAATTATGTTTAAATAGTAAAAGAATTTTCATGTGCCAGTGAGACTCAGACTTTGGCCAGCTTTGCACAATAGTATGAAGTTTGAGAAGACATACAATATAAGGAGAAATGTTCCCAACAATTAGAGTTGATCAGAAATTAGATGATTTCTTCCTGTCTAGAAGTATTGAAGAAAAAGTTAAATGGCCACTTACTAGCCATTATAATGAGGATTTATGCTTTAGTACCTTCCAAATCAAATATCATGGGATGCTATTTTAAACATGAGGAAACATTTTCAGCCACACACTTGATTCTATTCACATAAAAGACCAGGTTCTTGAAAATTCCATAACTTTTGTTCTCTGCTCTACTAGGGAAGAACCAACTTGTCTAGAGTTCTCAGAGAAAAGAAAACCAACACAGCACCAACTCTGATAGGGAGACCTCTTATCTTCTTTGTCCAAGTCTGTAGATTTGTCTAATAAGAATTATTGGACAATTGTAAACCCCTACCTACTCCTTGATATCCTATATTTCAATGAACTCTTTTCTATTTGAAAAAACACAATAAACGTAATATATAATAAACTATTTATTACATAACTGATACCTTATTTTTTTTCCATAGACCCAGACTACCCTTAGTTAATATATAGACATATCCTAAACACGGAAATTCTGGGAATGAAATAGTTTAGCTCCATCATGGGCCTAAATTCTGGAAAGTTGGCAAAGCAATGCAGGAAGTATATTGATTCTCAAATGCTATTTAAATGGAAGCCCTGGCAGAGGAATGAGAGGTTGGTAATATTGTTGGCTTATGAGGACAGAGATTCCCTTATGGTCTATCTGGGTCCGATTCTAAGTACCACTGCTTTTCCATAAACAGGTCTCTCATAAGAATCAGCCTGGGATTCTATATACTTCTGCTTCCTGATTTACTTCTCACTGAGCAGACTCACTGTTCCTCTTAGCTTGCTCATCACTAGTAGAGTAGTTAAGGACGAGACAAATGTAGTCACTCCAATCCACTCACTATCTTGCTTTCTCTTTTCTTTATCTACCCAGTCAAAAAGTATATCCCTTCCATCTGGGTCTCTTTCATCAGTATTTGATCTTGCCCATTCTCTACTGAAAGGGGGGGGCACTTAAAAAAGCAAGAAGATAGCTATACTATGAAAAAAAAACAGCAAGAAAATACTCAAGACAGGGTTTTCATCTACATCTTCCTAACTCCAACTATAGTGCTCATTACACTATACTTGTCTGTCAAAGGAGAGTTTCCTATACCAATGAAATCACAAGTACAGAACTATTTCTCCCCATCTTCCACTGCCAATAAAGAAAGAAACTCATAACTCCCAAGAAGTAGCATAGGTAGGAAATAAGAACAGGCTAAAAAAGTTTTTAAAGAAGTTTTAACTAATTGAGTCATGAATGACTTTTAAGGAAAATTATTATATTGACACTAGAGTGAGATGAAATATTTTTAACCCAGTGTGCCATTTCTGAAACAGGGGAATATTTTCTTTTTTTATTCTACCTCCTGGTTATTCCTTTTTGTTCTTAGTCTGTTGTCTCTCTAATTTTTAAATATTTGTTGTTTTTTTTCCTTTGTAAGTATATCTAATTGGATATAATAAAAAAAGTTTGCACAAATCTGTTTTTAAAGCTCATCAGTTGTTCAAAGAATTACCTATAATCCCTCTGGAGACAAAGATGGGAAAATCTACATTGTCAAACATCCTTCCTCTGCCTTATCCTTATTCTCTTCATCAATAAAGACTCCTCCAGGATAGAGTGAAATCTTTGTGTGAATAGAAAGGACAGTGTTCTTTGCTAAAGTCTTGTCTTTGAAGATCCTTTGGGATCTATTCAATAAGTCCGAGCAGAGGTAAAGAACCCTTTTTAAAAAGTAAAATAATATTGGTTAAGTACTTAGCATAGGACCTAGTACATAAGAGATGATATACAACTGATTATTCTCTTCTCCTCCATCCTTTCCATTAGAAGACCAAGTGTTTCTCTAAATAAAGGCAATCAAGCCACAGATTATCATGGAAGGTAAAATATTAGGTGTAATAATAGGTTTACTAGGCTAAGAACAGAATTTTCCCTTATAATTCATAGGTACAAAAATAACTCCTCTAAGAAAGGCTTCATATTTTATATTTATATATATATATACAAAACATTATATAATATATAATGTTTTATATAAATATATATATATATAACATTAAGGAATGAGTACAACTTATGGATTGTGTACATACATTGGCCTTTGGTGAACCCTAAACATAATTGTTTCTAGTACTTTACCTTTAATTGGTGAAGCATGCAGCCATCTCTTTAATCACTGAGAATTCTGCCCTTGGTAGAGCTTCTAACAGGTAACACTTAGATGTTTTTCATTTAAAACAATGGAGTTTTTTGTTTGTTTCTTTTCACAGTTCTTTTGGTTATCTGAATAGCATTGATTTTCATTAAGCTAATCCTCAGAAAATGTTGCCAGGTCCTATTGCAATTTCCTTTCTCTAATCTGAACTTCTCTGTCTTCACATGTTTGCTACTGTTCTTTGTCTTCCAAATGTGTTGCTAGACATTTCTTCCATCCATGGTCCTTTTTTGTGAGCCTGCAAATGCTTTCCCCACAATCTATACTTTTAAAAGTTCTCAGTTCCTAACATATAGTGATTATTCCTATTCCCAGGGGACAAGCTCTATTCCAGAATTCTTTGCTAGTCTATTTCATAGCTGAAAAATGCAGCTGTTTCTGAAGCTTCCCCTAGCACTTTAGATCCCACAGTCTGACAAGAATTCTGTCTCCCAGTGGTCTAGAGGACAAATCTCTCTCAATTCTTATAAACAGATATCTTTTTCTAATTCCATTTTGGTTCAAGTAAATTTAACACAATTAATGTTCTCTCTCCCTAGCACCCAGGTAAGGGAACACTTGAACATACCTGTGTCTCCAGAGTAAAAACTAGAAAAATACCCTAACCTCACAACAATGCTTCTGGGGTGCTTTGTTTCTTCCTGAGGCAGCTGAGTAAAATTATTCCAGTTTCAAAGGACTGTTTACTGAAATATCTAGAGGGAGTAAGAAGCAGGGTGGTGCTGGAGGCAGCTGGCATTTTCTCAGTAGAACTGATTTTTAAATGTCCAGCATGAATATTTATAAATTAGAAGTTGACAAATGTTACAAATTAGTGTTCAATTTTTTTTTCTTGCTTATCTAGTCTTAAGAAAGTGATGGAGAAAATGTAAATAATTCAAATTAAACTTAAATGTGTGTCCTGTATTTTCAGAGAACTTTTTAAAAATATAACAGCACCCTACCAGTAAGGAGCCACATGTTCTTCCATCCAGACTGCATGTCGTAGAAAGATTTTTCATATTTGCTACAGAACTATTTTTATTCAGTCATGTGTATATTAACTGTTCTATCAGAAAACATCTTCAATTTTTTGCCTAGACAAATGGGCAAAAGCAATGAACTGAGTATCACAGAACAGATTCCTCATCCATGTTTCAGATTGTTTTACAGAGATTACTCTTATTTTGTAACAAAGTTCTCTTGAAAACAGGACTCAAACAAAGCTGAATTCTATACCGCATCCTATGCCATTCTTGTTGAATATATGTTTCTCTCATCCCTAACCAGCATTCTCCTGATACCTAATATGTTCTTTGCATATTTCCTTTAGGGAAAAAAAGATTTCAGCATTTTGTTTCCATCTGGAACACTAGAATCGTTTATTTCGGGAAGCCATATTAAAACATATTCCGTTTTATTACACGCAAACTAAGTTTACCATTTTCTTCCAGCGCATAAATGCTAATAACATTACAGCTGACAACCTTTGCATTCAAAAGACTTACCCATACAAATTGCCTTTGACTGTATTTACAATGTCAGATTTAATCAACTACCCTGTCAGATCAATGTACAGTATATCAGCTCTTTGTATTGTAAACTATTTATGAAGTCTGTGACCTGGATTGAATGCTGTAGGCTTTTACTGATAGCTCATTTCATGCTAGTATTATCTCTTTAGCAGACAGTAATAGATTACTTTTCCATTTGCTTGAGAAATAGTCAAAAGCTAGTCTGATTCACATTTGTTTTAAAGAAGATGGCAAGGAAAAGTGAAATGATAATCTGAGAGTCATGGCAACTTTTGGGATAATGATTCTACTACCACTGAATATATTACATCATGGAATCCAGGAGGCAAAGACTTTTCAAGAAGTTCTATGCCTTAGAGGTCATTCTACTCCAAACCTTTCATTGCTTTCAAATGAGAAACTTGAGGTCTAGAGTCAAGTAATTTGCCCATTTTCTTGTAGCTAGTTAGCATCAGTTTTGGGAGAAAGACCTAATTCTCCTGACCCCTAGTACAGTTGATAAATACCAGAGATTTTTATAGTGCGAAGTATATTTTAGTATTTCTTTTTTTTCCACTTTCCAATGGAGCCCTTTAAAAGAAAACTGCTTTTTCCATTTAGTTTAATTTTTCCACCTAATTCTCTATTTGTACTAATTTCAGAATTGGACCCGACTCTTCAAATCCATCTCATCACTTGTTCCCTTCTTTTTCCCTTCTCTATCTGTCTGTTTGTATGTCTATCTAATCCCCTGGTTTTTTGTTTTTGTTTTTGTTTTTGTTTTTTTGGTTTCTGGTTCTCAGTATGTCTATCTAAGTCTTTGTCTATCATCGGTTTTAAGATATATAGGGATCTCATGTAACTAGTCATACCCCTAAAGGGCAGCACTCCAAGAAATAAAGGGCAGGGGAAGACCAAAGTATAGTTTTGGATCTTCCAAATTTGGTAAGTTACTTGCAACATTTTCAGAAGCCACTAGTGAGCCTTTCATACTTAGGTTGTAACCTTATGGGTGAATGTCTCCTCTTTTTTACTCTTCTGCACTTAAAGCAAGAAAGGTTTGTCATTATGTCTAATAAGAAAATGTCATTGAAAAGCATTGACATTCAAAATGTCATTCTGCCTATCCTAGATGAAAAACTTGGATTTAACCTACTGCAGCTGTTAAAGTGTTTGATATTCTCTTCATTTCAAGTTGGTGAGTGGAGAGAATGGGATGAGGCAAGGTTCAAGAAGCTCATTTACCACATTTACCACTTCTCTCCAACCAGCACATCATCTTTTTGGTTCAGTGTGTTTGATGCAGCTACCAACCAAAGATAACTTCAAAGTATATTGAGACAAACAACAGTCTCTCCCTTTTTTTTTTTCAAACATAAAACCTTTATCTATAAGCCTTTGCATTTTTTTTTCCAGGAAAGAGTAGGATAATCAAAAAGTGAACCTTAAAAAAAAAAAAGAAATCATAATCAAGTCCATGTGCAAGAATTAGTTGTGTGGGAGGAAGTATAAATAACCTAATTAAGACTTCCTAATCATTAAATGGGAGTGGGGGAGCACTTCTAGGAAATAGATAAGAATGGAAATAATTAAGCAGAGTTCTTTTGTATTTTAAAGATGATTAATATAAAGATTCTATAACTTAAGGAGGAATGTTTCAGTGAAGGAAATTTAAAAAGGGTACATTTGCCACTGAAATCTAATCTACCAGGCTAATATTAAGATGAAAATAATAATCATAATAATTAGCATTTATATGGTACATTAAAATTTCTAAGTGACTTTATGTTTTCTCATTTGACCTTCAAAACAAACACATGAAAGAGTGGCTATTATTTTAAGAGTATCAATTCCATCCTAAAATAAAAGGAGAACTAAATATGTGCAAGAATTCAAAATGAACTGGCTGGTAAATTAACTAGCTATGAATGTTTCTGCTTTATCCTGTAGGCATATAACATAGGATTAAACTTTCAAAAATTACAAAGAATAAATAATATTTTTTGTGCTTTCAACCTAAATGTATAAATATAACATTCAGAGTTTGAAGCAATTTAAAGCTATGTTCACAAATGTTTGGTAATCTACTTATGTTTAATAAAAAGCTCAGATTACATATTTGAAGAATTTTAAAGTAGAAGATGAACTATACCTATTTTGTTTGGATTCTTTGGTCAGAATTTGGTACACTGTTTGAAAGTTTCAGGTAGGAGTGAAGATGGGAGAAAGATACAATCAGAGAGACAGACATAGACAGAGAAAATCAGAGAGACAGAGACAAAAAGAGACCAGAGACAGACAGAGATAGACAGATGGAGCTAGAAGGAGAGGGTGGGGGGGCAGTTGGGATAGAGATTTGGGATTAGAATATGATGAAACACTTTCTAATAATTAGAAGTATTAACTAAATTCTTTCAATGATTATTGTCCTTGGAGTATTTCCTCAGTGTGGAGTTGAGGCAATGTCTGACCAAAGCAGATAACACAACCACTCTTCAGCTAAACAGCAAATGCATAGACAACTAATACTGTAGCCTCTACTGGGAATGTTGGGGAATATGCTTCTCCCTTATGAAAGATGAGTCGACTTCTTGTTAGTCAGATCTTCTAGATAGCATCTTTCCACACTTGCATACATTGTCTATTTAAGATCTACATATTCAGAGAAAATTAGCTATATACTAATTCATTATTATTACTTTTATTATACTTTTTGTTAAACATCTTTGCTATGAACTAAATGTTTACTCTGACTAATGAGTAAAAATAAACATACGAAATATCACCACTATTATTCAATACTGCAATAGAAATGCTAGTTTTTCAATAAAAGAAGAATAAATGGAAGGAATTAAAGTAGTCAATGAGGAAAGTAAACTTATCACTCTTTGCAAGTGATATGATGGTATACTTAATGAATCCTATACAATCAACTAAAACACTAGTTGAAATAATTAATAGCTTTAGCAAAATTACAGGATACAAAATAAACCCCACAGAAATCATCAGTATTTCTTTTTAATACCAATAAATTCCAGCAGTCAGAGATAGAAAGGGAAATTCCTTTTAAAATAACTAGAGAATTCAAAATAGGTGGGGATCTACTTGCCAAGATAAATACAGGGATTATATAAACACAGTGACAAAACACTTTTCACACAAATAAAGTCAGATTTAGACAACTGGAAAAATATTACTTGCTCATGGATAGACTAAGATAATTTAATAAAAATGACAATTCTACCTAGATTGATTTTCTCATTAGGTGTCATACCTATCAAACTACCAAAACTATTTTATAGAACAAGAAAAAAATAATAAAATTCATCCAGAAGAACAAAAGACCAAGAATATTAAGAGAATTAATGAAAAAAAAAGTAAAGAAAAGATAACCTAGCATTACTAGATCTCAAACTGTACTATAAAGCAGTGATCATCAGAACAATAAAGTATTGACTAAGAAACAGAATGCTGGATGAGTGGAAGAGATTAGAAAAATACACAATATATAGGAATAAATTACATTAGCAATCTACTTTTTGATAAAATTAAAGATCCCAACCTTTGGGATAAGAACTCTTTATTTGACAAAAAATGTTAGGAAAACTGAAAAAACAGTATGGCAGAAACTAGGTATAGAGTAATATCTCACACCCCATAGTACATAGGGCCTATAGGAAGATAAGATCAAAATGGGTATATAATTTAGACATAAAAGGTGATACCATAAATATTATGGGAAACCTAGAATAGTTTTGTTACCTGTAAGATCTATGGAAAGGGGAAGAATTTATGACAAAACAAGAGAGAGAGAATATTAAAAGATGTAAAGTGTATAATTTTGACTATATTAAATTTAAAAAGGTTTTATACAAGCAAAACCAAGATTAAGAGGAGCATAACCAACTGGTGAAAATTTTTTATAAAAAATTTCTTTGATAAAGGTCTCATTTCTCAAATATAGAGAAAGAAGTCAAATTTATAAGAATAAACACTTTTCAGAAGAAGAAATCAAGAATGTTCTGACTCCCTCTTAACTAGAGAAATGCAAATTGTAACAACTCTGAGCTACCACCTGATACCTATCAGATTGACCAATATGACAGTAAAGGAAAGTGATAAAAGTTGGAGAGGATATGGCAAAATCGGGACACTAATGCATTATTGGTGGAATTGTGATTGATCCAATCATTCTGGAGGACAATTGGGAATTATGCTTAAAGGGCTATAAAACTATGCATACACTTTGATTCTGTAATATCACTACTAGATGTATATTCTAAAGAGATTTTTAAAGCTGAAAGGACTTATGGGAACAAAAATATTTATAGTAGCCATTTTTGTGGTGGCAAAGAATTTGAAATTGAGAGGATGTTCATCAATGGTGGCATGGATGAACAAATTGTGGCATATGATCATGGTGGAATAATATAATGCTATTAGAAAAAATGAGCAGGATGATTTCAGAAGAAGCACAGAAAGACTTACATGAACTAATGCAGAGTGAAATAAACCAACGTTGTATATGGTAATAGCAATATGGTGTGATAATCAATTGTGAAAGACTTAGCTACTCTCAACAATACAGTGATCCAGGACAATTCTGAAGGACTTATGACAAAGAATGCTATCCACTTTCAGAAAAAGAACTGTTGGAGTTGTAATGTTGATAAAAGCTTGCCATTTTTCAGTTTAGTTTATTTATGTTTTCATTTTAGAGTTTTAGTTTTATATGAGTATTCTCTTACAACAATGGCTAATATGGAATTATGTTTTGCATGATACTACACATAACCCAGATCAAATTATTTACCATCTCCAGTAAGGGGAAGGGAAGGAAGACAATTTGCATCTTACAGTTTCAGAAAACATTTGTGAAAAATTGATGTATTTAATTGGGAAAATAAAATATATTTTTAAAAATGATCGGATCAATTCAAAGCTCCACTAACAGTGTATTAGTGTCTCCATTTTTCCACCTTAAAATACCTAGAACTTGAAGTGCCATTTTGGGCTACTGGTGAAGGAAAGCTAGAGTACTACTTACTGATAAAGAAATGGTAATGGATTTGTTGAGCAAGTTGTCCTGAGGGTCACAGAGTTAGTAACTGGAATAACCAGGATTCTAACTAAGGTCTTCTGAATAAAAGAAACCTCTTTATCCAATGAATTAAATTGAATTATGATGATGATGTGTCATATAATTATATGTCATATAATATAATAAAAAACATATAGTTATATATTATAAAATTATTATTAAATCCTAAATTTAAAACTATTCTACTATCCATGGAAAGAGGGATATCAGGAGTTAAATGTTCTGAAATTTACATGTCAAGTGAATAAGAATGCTAATCTTGCCTTTAATTATAATTTTGAACATCTTATCATACTTTGATTTCACATGTGTGCATGTATGTTTGTTATATATTCTTCTAAACAGATATTCCATGGACTCTGTTTTATACAAAAAATATACAAATCACATGTTAATTCTCAACAATTTAATGCTCCCAGGCAAGAGGACAGTTGGCATCATTAATGGAAATAGTTAAGCAAGAGGAAAATATAATCTTGTTGATTAGCTCTTCAAGCTGGATAATCAAAGACTGCAGAAAAATTATTCAGTCCTTAATACAAAGTAACTGTCCCAGGTGTACTCACTACAGCACATTGGAATAAACTCTAAATTTGGAGCCAGAAGACTTGGGTGTCAGTCCTAGTTCCAACACTCAAGGGCAAGATAATTAACTTCTTGAGCCATATTTTCCTCATCTGTTACATATAGATAATAATACTTAAATGTGTTTAAAGCTGCCTACAGTCACTTGCTCCATTTTCATTCCTTTCACTCTTCAAAAGCCCTTGCAGTTTGATTTCCAAAGTCATCACTTTCTCCAAGGTAATCTATTCTATGATCATTCTTTTTTCTTAAATAATTTTATTGATGTGTTTTTACATACTTATAATGTATATGTATGTGTATCTATGTGTATATGTATATATACACACATAAATATTTATGCAAACATACTTATCTGTACCCCACCCAAAGGAGAACCATCTGTTATAACAAAGAATAAAAAATAAAGAAAAAAGTAGTTCAGTTAAAAGAATCAACAGGTCAGTCTAGTCTTATCACTTATGCATTATCCCCTATTACTTTACCCCAGTTTATCTGTAGCCTTCATAATCATTGCTTCCATTTCACATTCCACAATTTGTTTAACCATTTTCTTATCAATTGGTGTCTACTTTGTTCCTAGATCTTTGATTTTACCAAGAGGGCTGCTATAAATATTTTGGTGTATATCCAGTGATCACTTAATTGCCAGTCCAATGGCTTCTTCTTCATCCTTCTGGATGACTCTGTAGCATTTGACAGTGTTGACAATCTCCCCACTTTGTCAAGGTTTTAAGTTTAATAAGCATTTTACAAATACACAATGTCAACAATGTACATTGCATATATTTATAACTGCATTGAAGCTTTTGGGGCACTTTATCTCCTTTGATGAGAGACAGGAAATACACAACAGGCATACTACCCCTATCTTATAAAGAAAAATATATACATGGATATGTATTTACCTCTACTTTCCTTTATTTTGTTTTCAGTTCTATATTTTTCCCTCCCTCTTCCTTCACCAAGAAAACAAGAAAAACAAAACCCATTACAAATATATTGTCATGTAAAACAGTCTAGCATCATTTGGACTCCCTGTCCCCCCAAAACAAAGAAACAAATAAGGGGATAAGCCATGCTTCAGTTTGTACTAAATTAATTGTTTCCTCATGTTGAGGTGGAGAACATGTTTCATCATGCTAAATTCTTTGGAGTTGGGGTCATTTTGTTGATCAGTTATGAGTCTTTTCAAGTTCATTATTCTAGCATTTTGAAAAACAATTCAAATGACTACTTCCTAAGATAACTTTTTTACTGAGTTCCCCAGATGCCATAGGGAGTCCCCATCTGGTTTTATATTTTAAATTTTTGTATGCACTCTATCCTTCTAAAAGGTAGGTCCTTGAGTTTATGTGACATTTTTTTCCTAGTTCTCCTTCAGTTGACTGACTACCTGGATTTTGTTTTACTCTCTTTTACTGAACTATGATCTATATCGTCCACCTATGCATAGGTGGACCCCATAACTCTATTCTGTGCTCCCCATCAGGTTTCTTTTCATGAAATAGCTATCTCAGTTCCTTTCCTTCCTCAAAGCCACATCTTTCTTTTTCATTCCCAGATCAGATAGTTGAGTTGCGTGTGTGTGTGTGTGTGTGTGTGTGTGTGTGTGTGTGTGTGTGTGTGTGTGTGTGTGTATCAGACCTTGGTATCAATCCTTCTTTCCCTTTAATAAATTCAATCCTTATCTATAATTTGTCAAAAAAAAAACCCACAGATTTATATTTCCAATTTCTTTGCTCACACCATCTCCAAATCCTTTGGCTTTATTTTACTAATATACTCCTTTTTCTAAATTTTCTCAAAGATTTCAAAGAAGTATATCATTCACTTGCCTCTTTATTTGAAGGAATTTCACATGGGTTGACCAAATTTTATTTCTATACAGATACTTTATCTCTTTCCTCCCTCCTTCCATTAAGATATTTGTTGGATTATTATTTATGGAATTAAATAATTTGTTCTCCCTTTGTTTTGTCAATTACCCTTAGTAAAGAAAGTTTATAGCTTCTTGGAGGCACAAGTGAGTGATGGGTGGCAGGTGAAAACCAAAGGAGGAAAGCAGCCCTGCAAAGGACTTAGCAAGCAATCACTCCAGAAGAGCATTAGTCTTCCCTGAACATTCCTTATATTCCCCTCATTCATCACTTTTGCCAGGGGAAGTCTTCACATATCTGGGGGAGATACCTCCCTAAATCATTGATAGATTTGATGTCTCTTAGTTACCCTCAACCTGATTAAACCTGCCTTCTGAGACATTTTACTGGGTTTTGATTACTAAACATGCTACAGCTTTGTGGAGCGACAGGTGAGATCTGAGTGTTAGGTGGACAGCAAAGGAGAAGACAAATCCTGTTCAGTGGACACACCTTGATGTGCCATCTTATCAGGTGAGCTAACCCAAGCTGAGGGTAACCTACAGGCTTCAAACCTGCTGGTGAGTTAGGAGGGCTTCTACCCAAGGTATGTGAAAACTTCCCCCAGTGAAAGGGTCAAATGAAAACAATTTGTTTCAAAGACCATGTTCCAAGCAGCTGAAGTAAGTATAGTGGAGCATTCAGAGCCTGGTCAAGTATCAAAGAAGCCAAGGACATCCACTGCATCCCAAGTCATCATTAGTCTTTTCAATGTTTGCTTTGCCACTGGAATTTGATGACTCTGGAAAAGAGAGTAAGGCTGTAACTTTGTGCAACTATTTCTAACTTAAATCAAATTATGTGTCAGTCAAAAGACATCACCAAATGATGTCATTTTGGTACTTTTCAAGTATGAGGGATGACAACTAACCAGACAAGGAGCATGGTCTCAATTCCTCTTTGCCTCATTTAAACAATGACCTGACCTGACCTGACCTTTCATTTCATATAGACTGCTTGCTTAATCTTCTTAATGTGTTTATTTCAATTGGACTGATATTAAAATATTTTAAAACGAGTTTTATATTAAAAAGATCTTGCTTACACTTTCTTTTTCAGGAGAAATAATTGGAAGTCTTCAATTTTGTTGCAAGTTTATCTTTTCAGTTAAGAATATGTTGTTTTGAATATTCTCACTTTTTAATGTAAATTTTTTTCTGTCATATTCTAAATTTTTCTTTAACGTATCCTCATATCAATATAGCATTGGTAAATTTGAATTTACATTTCTTGATATAGGAATTGTTTCCTCCTACAAAATTATAAGACTTTCCCTTTGTCCTCAAGGATCTGGATATCAGGCTGGCTACATTTCTGGAAGAGATAAATATGCAATTCCTTTCTAAAGGCATCTTGGGGGTTTATGAAATTTCTATTCACTTCCTAATGCCAATCATTTTAATCATTTTAAGTAAATGATAAAATATATTTAAATATTTTTTTATTTCTTTGTATGTTCTTCTAAAAGGACAAGGCTTTTAACATTCTCTTGTCAAGTTAGATCTTTAAGGTCAATTATTTAAAGTCATTTTATAAATAATTTGTGTACTTTCAGTTTTGCTTTGTTAATATTTCTTCCTATAACTCTTAATATATATATATATATATATATATTCTAGATGTAGATTTTCCTTTTCAGAATGTGGTGTTTCATTAACATTTTCAAATTCTTTTTTACTCCATCGATTTTTCTGATATGTTTTTTATTTATTTTTTTTTTATTACATGTAAAAACTACTTTTGACAATTGTCTTCTGACATTTTAGGATTCAGATTTTCTCTTTCTTGCCCTCTCTCCTTCAAGAGGTGGTAAGAAGTCTGATATAGGTTATAACAGAGCTTTCATACAATACAAATACACATTTCCAAATTGCTCATGTTATGATAGAAGACAAACATCACAAATATAATAAAAAAATTCCTGAAAGAAACAGTGGAAAATGGAATGCTTTGATCCCAAATCAGACTGAAACAGTTCCTTCTTGGGCTATGGAAGACATTTTTTCATCCCTTGTGGTTATTATCTTGGAAACTTAATCGGTGAAAATTATTTAGTCCACAATAGAGCATCATATAGTATTTATTTTACTGTATACATTGTTCTGGTTCTCCTCATTTCACTTTGCATTAGTTAATATATCTTTTCAAGTTTTTATGAGTTCATCCTATTCATCATTTCTTTTGGTGCAATAGTATTTCATTGCAACCATATATTTTTCAGCCATTCCCCAAGTGATGGACAATTCAGTTTCTAATGCTTTGCCACTACAAAAAGAGCTGCTAAATATATTTTGGTACAGGTGAGTCTTTTATCCTTATCTCTGATCTCTTTGTGATATAGACATAGTTGGTAGTGGCATTTCTTCATCAGAGTGCCCATAGTTTTATGGTCCTTTAAACATGGTTCCATAGCACTCTCAACAAAAGTTGAATTGGTTCACAGTATCACAAACAGTGTATTAATATTTCAATTTTCCATATCCCCTCTAATATTTATTGTTTTCATTTTTAATCATATTAGTCATCTGTTAGATGTGAGGTGGTATCTCAATATTGTTTTAATTTGCATCCTTTAATCAATAATGATGTGGAGCATTTTTATATGACTATAGATAGTTTTAATTTCTTCCTCTGAGAACTCCCTATTTATATCCTTTGACCATTTATCTGTCAGGAATACTTTGTCTTTTTATCAATTTTACTTAGTTCTCTATATATTTGAGAACTGGGGCCTTTCTCAGAGACATTTGCTGTAATCCCCATCACATTTGTTGTTTGACTTCTTATCTTGGTTGTAACTGCTTTGTTTGTACAAACAACTTTCAAATTTAATGTAACAAAAAGACATCCATTTCATTTTTTTCTAAGGTGCTATATGTCTTTGATTTTTTTCCTTATCCATAAATCGGATAGTTAACTTCACCCTATATTTTTAGGTAAAGTATCCATTTTGACTTTATGTTGGTGTATGGAGTGATATACTTGTCTTTCTACCATAGTGTTTTCCAGTTTTCCTAGTAGTTTTGTTCAAATAGTGACTTCTTTCCCTAAAATCTTGGATCTTTGGATTTCTTGGATACTAAGTTGCTCTGGAAATTAAATACTGTGTATTGATGACCTAATCTATTCTATTGATCACTACTATATTTCTTAGGTGGTACCATATTTTCTGATGAATATTGTGTTATTATATAGTTTGAAATCAGGAATAGCTAGACCTTCTTCCTTCATATTTTCTTTTATTGATTCTCTTGATATTCTTGGTTTTATGTTTTTCTGGATGAATTTTGTTGTTTTTTTAGTTTTATAAAAAATTGTGTAGTTTAATTGGTATGACACTGAATAAATAAATTAACTGAGGAGGGATTGTCATTTTTATTATATTGGCTCAAGCTATCCACGAGCAATTAATGTTTCCCAATTGTTTGGGTCTAGTATGAAGAATCTTTTGCCTTGTTTTATGGAACCTCAAAATTTACCTTTGTTCCTTGGAACTTGCCAAGGGAAATCCCAGATTAAGCCTAGTTTTAGACTGAACAATAGAATTTAAAGTACCCAATGATTTCAGTTTAGATAGAATTAGTAGATAAAATCAAATCGTAAGTAACTTTTCTCTTAGAAGTTTCTCCCATTGTATCTAGACCTCTCTCAGATAGGCCAATCCATGGCTGAAATCTTTCTTTCCTTGTTTCTATGTAAGCCAATCAATTATCTTTCCTGTCCTTTATTCTCAGAGTGTTCTCAAGTTCTTCAGTTCATTGTAAAATCCCCTTTTGAGATATATTTACCCAGAGACAGTGTTCTAATAGTCCCAGAGTTTGTCTCTGTGTGGTGCCCTTAAAGCACTGTCTCTTTATTCTTTCTAACTAAAAAAAATAAATGAATAAAATAAAAAGGAAGAATCCTGTGTAGTTATTTTTATGTAGTTGTTAGCTTTGTTTTGGTAGGTATACTTCTAGAATTTTATATTATGTAGAGTAATTTTGAAGGCAATTTTCTTTATATCTCTCACTCATGGACTTGGATGACTGTAAATAGAAATACTGATTTTGTATCCTGTGACTTTGCTAAAGTTGTTAGTTATTTCTATTAGTTTTAGGGTTGATTCTCTAGGATACCTTAGGTTACCATCATATCATCTGCAAAGATAATAACTTTTTTCTTCATTGCCTATTATATTTCCTTCAATTTTCCCCACTATTATTGCTATAGTTAGCATTTCTAGTATAATATTAAATAATAGTGGTGATAATGGACATCCTTGATTTACCTAATCTTATTTGCAAAGATTTTAGTTAATCCTCATTACAGATAATGCTTGCTGATGGCTTTCTAATGTTTTTATAAGGAATAGGTATTATATTTTTCAAAATTTTTTCTGCATCCATTGAAATAATCATTTGGCTTCTGCTTGTTTTGTTATTGCTATGGTCAGTTATTCTGATGGTTTTCCTAATATTGAACCATACCTGTATTCCTGGTATAAAACCCCCACTGCTTGTGGTCTTTGTGATATAATGCTATAATCTTCTTGCTCGTGATATAATACTATAATTTATTTAAAAATTTTACATCAATTTTATTATGGAAATTGATGTATAGTTTTCTTTCTTTGTTTTAGCTCTTTCTGGTTTAGGTATCAGTACCATATCTGTGTTATAAAAAGAGTTTGGAAGTATTCCCCTTTCCCCCTGGTTTTTTTTCCTTCAAATAGTTTATGCACTATGGGAGTTCATTTTTTTTTGAATGTTTTGATAGAATTTACTTGAGATTCCATTTGGCTCAGGTGACTTTTCTTAGGAAAGTCTCTGAAGATTTGTTTAATTGGTCTTTCCGTATGGGGTTGTATAAGTATTCCATTTCCTCTTTTGTTAATCTGATAATTTATATTTTTGTAAATATTCATCTACTTCACTTAGATTATCAGATTTATTGGCAAATGGTTGGTTAAATAACTTCATTGGTACTGATTTCATCTTTTTTTCATTTTTGATAATGGGAATTTGATTTTCTTTCTTTTTTTATTCATGTTAAATGATGGTTTGCTTATTTTTTCATAAAACCAACTCCTTGCCTTATTTATTAGTTCAATGGTTTTTAGGTTCATTTTTATTAAGCTTTCTCTTGATTTTTAGGATTTCCAATTTGTTATTTAATTGGGGTGGTAATTTGTTCTTTTTCTAGTTTTTTTTTTTAATTTGTACACCTAATTCATTGATCTACTCTTATTCTATTTTATCGATATAAGCATTATATAGATGTATAAATTTCCCACCAAGCTTAGCTTTGGCTGAATCCAAAAATTTTGACATATTGATTCCTCATCATCATTTTGTATAATGAAATTTTTGACTGTTTCTGTCATTTGTCCTTAAGTCCATTTATTCTTTTGGATAAGATAATTTTGTTTCCATTTAATTTGTAGTATTTCTTCTGTACTTTGTTAAATTTAATTTTTAGTGTATTATGGTCTGACCAGTACACATTTAATATTCCTTTTTTCCTACATTTGGTTGTGAAGATTTTATGCTCTATTTATACGGTCAATTTTTGTGAAGGTGCCATGTACAATTGGGGAAAAAAGTGTATACCTTTCTAGTCCAATTTAGTTTTCTCCATAGTTCTTTCATATTAAACTTTTCTAAAGTTCTATTTAGCTCCTTACTTTTTCTTGTTTTGTTTTTTTTTGTTGTTTTTTTTTTTTAGCTCAACTTGTCTACTTCTGAGTGAGAAAGGTTAATGTTCCCACTGGTAACATTTTGCTGGTCTATTTTCTCCTATAACTCAAGTACTTTTCCTTTAGGAATCTGGATGCTATTCCATTTGATGCATATATATTTATTATTGATATTGTTTCTTTGTCTATGGCACTTTTTATAAGGATGTTACTTCCTTCCATATCTTTTCTGAATAGATCAATTTTTTACTTTTACTTTGTCTGAGATCATGATTGCTACCCCTGCTTTTTTACTTCAAACTGAGGCATGGTAGATTTTGCTCTAACCTCTTATTTTTACTATGTGTTTCTCTGCTTTAAATGTGTTTCTTTTAGACAATATTGTGGGACTCTGGTTTTTAATCCACTCTGCTATCCTTTTTCATTTTATGGCTGAGTTCATCCCATTCACTTTACATTCACAATTACTGTGTGTTTCTCTTAAAATTATTTTTACCATTTACCCTTTTCTCACCCTCCTTTTAGCCATTTCCTGTTCATAGATGTTCTGCAGGTAATGACAACCTCCCCCAATTTACCCTCCTTTTTGTCCATCCCCTTCTTCCCTTATTCCTTCTACCCTTCTACTTCCTTATAGGGTAAGGTATGTTTCTATAGCTGACTGAGTATGGGTGCTAATTCTACTTTGTGCTAAATCCAATAAGATTAAGGGTCAAGAATAGCCCACTGCACTCCCACTCCAGTTTCTCCTCCTCTAAATTCCTTTCATGTGCCTCTTCTAAGAGATAGTTTATCCCCTTCTATCTCTCTTTTTCTCTTCTCCATGAGTTTCTTTTACTCATCACTAGTTTTTTCCCCCTTTTGGTAGTACATTTTATTCAACTCCCTTCTTTCCTCATGTACTCCTTTAATTGCTCTAACGGTAATAAATTTCCAAAGTATCTTAAGTACTTAGGTATCTTGCATACTTTAAATATCATAGGTATCTCAAATGTCATAGATAATTATTTACATTATCACCTTCCCATATATGAATATACTCCATTTAACCTTATTTTAATCCTTAAGTTTTCACTTTACCATTTTATGCTTCTCTTGTGTGTCAAATTTGCTAATTAAACTTTCTTTGTAGCTTCAATTTTTTGGTCAGAAAAGTCTGAAATTCCTCTATTCTACTAAATGTTAATTCTTTTTTCCTGTGGAGGATTATGCTCAGTTTGGCTAGGCATATAATTCTTGGTTGTAACCCTAAATCCTTTGTCATTTGGAACATTATATTCCATGCCTTTCAGTCCTTTAATGTAAATGTTGCTATATCCTCTGTAATCTTGGACTGTGGCTCAACAATATTTGAATTATTTTCTTCACCTGCTAGTAGTACCTTTTCCTTGGCTTGGGAGTTATGAAATTTGTCCCTAATAGTCCTGAGACATTTTATTTTGAGGTCACTTTCAAGAGATGATTAGTGGATCTCTCAATTTCTATTTTCCCACCTTGTTCAATGATATAAGAGAAGTTTTCCCTGATGATTTATTATAATCTGGTGCTAGGCATGGCTTTCAAGTATTGTAATGACTCTTAGACTCTCTTTGCTGGATCTGTTTTCCAAGTCAATATTATTTTAGTGAGTTTATTTTAGATTTTCTTCTATTTTTTCATTCTTGTTATTTTGTATTATTATTTGTTTGTTTGTTTTAGATGCTTTATGGATTCATTAACTTCTATTTGTCCAATTTTTTAGGAAGTTATTTTCCACTTTGAGTTTTTGTATTTCTTCTTCTATTTGGTCAAGTCTACTCTTTAAAGAGCTATTTGCTATTTTCTTCTGTGTAATTTTTTTTGGCTTCCATTTCTATTTTTCCATTATTTTCCTTATGGAGTTTTTTTCTTCAATGTATTCTTAGGTCTCCATTCACTTTTGGTCTATTCTAGTTTTTAAGGAGTTGATTTGTTTTTCAGTTTATTTTTCCAGATATTGAGTTATTTTCTTTTTTGTCAATTCTTTTATCATTTCATTTTTTAAAATTTTTTCAAGTTCTTTTCTCTTCTTTGGGGGGTCTTACAGTCTTTCACACTTTCCTTTGAGATTTCATATATTTCCTTTCTGGTACTGCTGTCCTTTTCTGAGTTTGTATTTTGGTCTTCCTTATTACTAAATTAATTTTCTAAGGTCAGACTTTTTCTATGTCTTTTTTTTATTTTTTAGTTATTCTTCCCCCACCCCATTATCTTTATCTTAACTAGCTGTCAAGGCTCTTCTCTGTCCTGGGGATAGAGATAACACTATTTTAAACTTGCAGCATGTTCTTCTTATAGGTACTTGTAGTAGGACTGGCAACCTTTTTTTCTCATGGTGTGTCTGTCAAGGAGTTGGTCCTGCTGGCTTGATCTCAGAAGGTTTATAGCTTTTTTGTCCAGCTATATGCAGCATCCTGTATTACTACTCCTATTGTTTCATGGACTGTATGGTCCCTGTGATGCTGTTTCCCTGGCCCTGCCAAGTGGTTTGGGCTGAGCAAGTCCTCTGCTCTGAGATCTGCTGCCTCGGGTATTCTACCACTTTACTGCCTCATGTGTCCTGCTGCCATGTGGGAGAGAGTAGGTTCCTACCATATCTTCCTTCATTATCCTTATGGAATGGCTTAGGTTGGACAGGTCCCCTGCCTGCTTCTTTGCTCTCTTAGGCACTGGCACTTGGGAGTGCATAGGTTCCTGCCCTCTGGCTTCACAACCTGTGTGGAGTGGCTAAGGCTGGACCAGTCCCTCCATTGTCATTTTACCACTTCAAATGCTCTGCTGATACTTGGGAATGAGTACATTTCATGATGTCTCTTCCTTTGCTATCCTTGTGGTATGGCTTAGGCTAGTCCCCACTGCCATTTTATTATCTCATACACTTTACTGCCATGTGGAAGTGAGTAGGTTTCCTGCTGTCTCTGTCTTTGTTATTCTTGTGAAGTGTCTTAGGCTACAGCTAGTCCCCAATTCTTCCCCTTTGCTACCTTAGGTGCTCTGCTGCCTATTGAGAGTGTGCAGATTTCTGCCCTCTGTCTTTGCTACCCTGGTGGAATGGCTTGTGCTAGGCTGGTACCCTCTACCCCCACCCCCACTCCCATCTCCATCTGCCTCAGATATTTGATTGATTGCCTTTGAATGTTTTTACATTTCATGCCCTCTCTGACATTTTTTGCCCATGCCAAATAGCTTAGCCTAGCCATTCTCCCTTTCTGCCTTCTATACCTGTGTTGAGTGGCTCAGGCTGGGTTCATTTTCATTTTTAAACTTTATTGACTTTGGTTAAGTAAGAGCATGTTGGGGTGATCAGAGTTTTGCCAGTTCTCACAGAGCCTGTGTTGCCTAGGATTCTTTCTGTTCTTACCCCAATGAGACCATGTTACTACTGCTTTCCTGTGTTTTGAGGCATGTGTGTGTGTGATATTTATCTTCCAAAGCTCATTTTTACTGCTCAAATCATGCTTTATTTTTTCATTAAATTTTTAAGTCATGATGGAGTTCTTACTGTGGGTCCACAGTATTTATTTGCTATTATAATATTTCTTCTTTTGAAGACATCTTCATTCTTTAATAGCATTAAATCTCTAAATTTTATGGGAACCCTTTTTTGGCTTACTTATTTTTTCAGACTTCTTGATTTTTTTATTCCAGGTTTTGATCATGAGAATTCTTCCTCTCTGTCTCCTATCATTTCATTGTTTTTCTTTTACTTTGTCACATCATTCTATTTGTAGCTTAATAAGGGAAACTAGGCCAAGAAATATTCACTCTCTTGGATTTTTTTTTTTTTGCTCTAAGCCTCTTCCATACTTCTTTCTATGAGAAGAGTAATGACTCAAGCACCTATCTCTTTACCAGGTTTGCTATATCACTTCTCACTCTTAGCAATTATATTTAAAAGATTGGTGTTATGAAGATGCATTTAATGGCCTGGTTGTTTTCTGGGTGAATGTTGTTTTAAAATGATTGCTCACAACTAAAATTTAACAAGCACCAATGAATTAATAATGTAGACCATTGTGTGACTGTCTATTCCCTAGGATTTAGCAAATAATGATAGCTAAAAGGACATATAGAAAACCACAATAATGTTTCTATATCTATCTTTTTAACTATTCCATTTTTGTGTGTCCTTA